>NC_064248.1:18010000-20505000 GCF_003254725.2 Canis lupus dingo | reverse complement strand
ACTTATATACATAAATATATTGGTAATTTTTTTTTTTTTTGTAGATTTGCAACAATTTGAAAATATTTGCAGATAAACCATGTAGCCTAGAAATAGTCAAAAAAAGAAAAAAGAAAAGAAAAGAAAGAAAGTTAGGTGTTATTTCAAGATACAGTATACAATAAATGTTACAGACAAAACATATGTTAATAAACTGTTTGTTGTCAGTAAGCCTTCCAGGTAACAATAGGCTATTAGTAGTTAAGCTTTTGGCAAGTCAAAGTTATATGTAGATTTTTTACTGCATAAGGGGTTGGTGTCCCTAACCCACATGTTATTCAAGGATCAACTGTATATTTCAGTCATGTATCTTAGACTTATTTTTTTCAAGGTTATATAGCATAAAGATAGATATGTTTCTCTGAAGAGTCTTTGAAAGAGTACTAATATGAAAAAGAAGTGTACTTTATAAAGCATCTGTTGTGTTTGTATTCTCAATACAATGCATGAAACTGCTCTATGAAAGAAGAAATGGAAAATTATATGATATGTTGAAAGATTGAGATATAAAGCAGGAGGGTAGCATGATGATGGACAGAGATAAATAAAGAAGAAATAGGGACACCTGGGTGGCTCAATGGTTGAGTGTCTGTCTTTAGCTCATGGCATGATCCTGGAGTCCCGGGAGTCCCACATGGGGCTCCCTGCATGGAGCCTGCTTCTCCCTCTGCCTGTGTCTCTGCCTCTCTCCCTCTATGTCTCTCATGAATAAATAAATAAAATCTTTAACAAAAAAAATAAAGAAGAAATATTTTGAAGGGAATAAAATTTCCCTTGGGATTAAATGTAGCTTGGAAACAATAAAGACCAGAATTTATACTACTGGGAATTCAAGTAATAAGTTTGAAGCCATTCTGAAGAAACTCTCTTCTCAGAAAGAAGAGGATAATGGAAAAGAGATAAAATAATGAGTGAGAAAATTCCAGAGATGGAAGAGATTTCCAGTATAAGAATGACTGGGATGACTGATGGAGAAAACAGAGCAAAAAGGGAAAAGCAATATTTAAAGCTGTGTCAGAAAAACCTTTCCAAAACTCAAGGAAGACTCCAATCATTAAAATGATACATCATATAGTTGACAAAATAAATGAGAAAAAAATGTCACCATAACACATATTGAGGAAGTTTTTGACTTTAAAGAATATATAAAGTTCTCTAGATTTCTAGGAAGAAATAGGAAAAAGGTCATATTGGGATTGGACTGCTCACCTTCAATTCTAGAAAACAATGGAACAATAAGAGTGGACAGAGATAAAGGGCAAAATTTTGTAAGATGAGTATTCTATAGCCAGATAATATCTCATGAGTGAAGATAAGAACAAAAGTAAAAAAATTTTACACTTCTCGCCCAGAAAATACAACATTCCATCTAGCAACAATACTATAAACACAGTTAAAAGATTAGTCAGACTCAGGAAAAAAAATAGCAACACATAACAAAGACAAATGATTAATACCAACATTGAAGTAGATCCAAAACCCAATTAATAGGTAAAAGATACGAATAAACAATTCATATGTTTATTAATTCATATTTCTCAAATTCCTGAGAAATACATATAGATGAACAATAGGCAAAGATGTTAGAATTCATTAATTAAAAATGAAGCTGGGTAGGGTGGCAATCAGTTAAGCATTCGACTCTTGGTTTTGGCTCTGGTCATGATCTCCAGGTCATGAGATTGAGCCCCGCATTGGCCTCTGCACTCAGTGTGGATCCTGCCTGCCTAAGACTCTCTCCCCATCCTCCCACTTTCTCTCTCTCTCAAATAAATGAATGAATCTTTTTTAAACAATGAAATTGGCAATGGAAGACCATTTTTGATTGTCATATTGGAAAAACAAATAATGCTGATAATATGATGTATTGGAAAGGCATGTGAAAATAGGTACTTATAAAAACTTGGGAAGATGTTCAGAGTCTGGAGCATAATGGCAGCTGAATCCAAATCTCTCTACAAGCATGCAACCAACTCCCTCCAAATCATACAACCAATAAGAAGAACAAAGTTATACACAATCAACTTCAGCATTACAAGAAGACAAAGTATACCATAACTTTCAAATTACTGTAGCTTTATAAATAAACACCAAATTCCAACCCAACTCCTACCACTATGAAAAGGCTTTGGGAGAGTAAAAGTTTAGAAGGTGTAAGAAACTCCATGGAAAGGAGGATAAGGTCCTGGGAGAATCACATGAGACTCAGATAAAGTCATCCCCCAAAGAAATCCAACAGTAAATGCTAAAATACCTAGTGCAGGTCCAGGACTTGGTAGTTCTCAGTATGGACAACATATAAGCTGCTTGAAAGTGACAATCTCTGGGATTGTCAGCATTGAAAGAGCATTACTTCTGTGGGAGAATAAAAAAATTGGAAAAGAAGCAGTTCTCCCCAGCAATGTGGCTATGAAAAGGAAAAAGAAGGGGGGAAATAAGAAAGGAATATTAGAGGTTTTGCATACAAAATATATGCATATCACTTCTCAATAACATTATGCATTACCGAAATTGCAGTTGGGGTATCTGGGTGGCTCAGTTGGTTAAGCCTCTGACTCTTGATTTCAGCTCAGGTCATTATCTCTGGGTTGTGAGATCGAGTCCCCAGTTGGGCTCCACACTCAGCAGGGACTCTCGTCTTTTCCTCTCTCCCTCCTTCCCTCCCTCCCTCCCTTCCACCCTCCCACTCTCTTTCTCCCTCCCTCTGTCTTTCCTCTACTTGTATACTTGCTCTCTCTAAAATAAATAAGTAAATCTTTAAAGAAATTACACTTGACTATAATGACAGAATGGGCTCTCTCAAGCCAAAATCCCTGCCTATAAAATATCTAGAATTAGAAAAAAATCCATACACGGTTACTGTAAGGAGAAAGAAAAAGTGAATCACAACATCTTAGCTAACAAAAATTTTCTCCTCTGCTCTTCCAAAACCACAAAAAAGAAAAACTGTAACATAATATTCTACATTTAGTTATTTCAAACAAGCATTTTAAAGATATTTTTAAAAAAACATCTAGAATTAAACATTTTAAATACTGGGGTGCCTGAATGGCTCAGTTGGTTAACTGTTTGACTCTTAGTTTTGGTTCAGGTCATGATCTCAGAGTGGTGAGATTAAGCCTAGAGTTGGGCTTTGCACTCAGTATGGAGTCTGCTTGGGATCGTTTCTTTACCATCCCCTCTGTCTCCTGCCAGTTCATTCTCTCTCTTAAATAAAATAATAAATAAATATTTTTTTAAAGAAAAAAAATTTTAAGATTTTATTTTATTTTATTTTATTTTATTTTATTTTTTACTTTATTCATTAGAGATACACAGAGAGAGGCAGAGACACAGACAGAGGGAAAAGCAGGCTCCATGCAGGGAGCCTGAAGTGGGACTTGATCACACCCTGGGCCGAAGGCAGTGCTAAACCACTAAGCTACTGGGGCTGCCTGAAAGATTTTTATTTATTTATTCATGAGAGACACACAGAGAGAGGCAGAGACACAGGCAGAGGGAGAAGCAGGCTCCATGCAGGGAGCCCAATGTGGGACTCGATCCTGGAACTCCAGGATCATGCCCTGAGCTGAAAGCAGACACTCAACCATTGAGCCACCCAGGTGTCCCTTTAAAATAAAACTTAGGGGATCCCTGGGTGGCTCAGTGGTTTAGTGCCTGCCTTCGGCCCAGGGAGTGGTCCTGGAGTCCTGGGATTGAGTCCCACATTGGGCTCCCTGCATGGAGCCTGCTTCTCCCTCTGCTTGTGTCTCTGCCTCTCTCTCTCTCTCTCTCTCTCTCTCTCTCTCTCATAAATAAAATTTAAAAAATAAAATAAAATTTAAATACTAGGAACAGAAATGGACACAGCAGAGAAAAAATACAGTAAGAGTTAGTCAAATTTCAGGAAAAATAGAAGAAAAAGACAAAACCATCTCTGAAATAAAGACTAAAATGCAATATGCCTCAGGAAAATTTAATAAATTTAATAAAAACATCAAAGAAAGGCATTAAACCACCAAATGATTGAAATAAAAGACAGGGAAAGAAGGCCCAACACACATATAATTAGAGATTCTGGGGTTGGGGGAGAAAAAACAAGGGAATACAACTACTACTTAAAATTGCAATTCAGGGGCACCTGGGTGGCTCAGTTGGTTGAGCATCTGACTCTTGATTTCAGCTCAGGTCATGATCTCAGGGTCTCAGAATCGAGCCCCAGGTTGGGATCAACACTCAGTATGGAGTCTGCTTAAGAGTTTCTCTCTCTCATTGCCCCTCCCTCTGCTTGCACAAGCATGCATGCATGCTCTCTCTCTCAAATAAATAAGTAAATCTTTTAAAAAAATAAATATTAAAAAAAATAAAACTGCAATTCACAAAAGCTTTCTGGAAATAAAAGACAACTTAAATCTCCATTTTGAAAGGGACCACAGTGTTCCTGAGAAAATTGGAACAGTCAATTCTAAGCCATATTCTAGTGGAATGATTATATTCCAAGATGATAAGGAAAAAGTCCTCTGGCATTCCAGGCAGAAAACAACAATCATATTTATTTACAAGAATAAGAACATTAGGCTGGCATCAGACTTTTTAAAAAACAACAAATGATTGAAGGGAACAAAGGATCTCAAAGAAAGAAAGTACTAACCAAATATTTTATAACCAGGAAATTGTTCTTCATATTACTGAAACTGTAGACAGTGGTTTTCAACTCTCCTGTCTCTTACAAAACATTTGGAAATGTCTGAAGACCTTTTCCATTGTCCTGAGTGGAGGACAAAGTGTTAACAGGCATCCAGTGGTTAGGGATCAGGAAATCTGTTAAACATCAACTATGTGCAGAAAAGTCCTACATTAAGAAAAATTACTCCAGCCCAAAATTAAAATGGTTTTGAGGCTGAAAAGCCCTGATATGAAAGGAGTTTTGAAGATGCAAGCATTCAGGGAATTCTGAATACTTGTGCCCATCCTCCAGAATCTATTTGAGGATGAACTTCAGCCAACGAGGAGATAATTGGGAGAATTTTGGTAAAGGGGCTAATTGTGAGCATATAATGTGTTTAATTGTGAAGATAAGACTAAAACAAGAGAGTGGACATATGTGAAAGAATAGTATGTAAATGTTATATATGTTATAGTATATGTTCTAATAATGTAGAAAGATATAACTAAGCATGCTAATGTTCCACATTTTCAAGACTAAAATCTAGGAATGTGAGATCCCTGGGTGGCGCAGCGGTTTGGCGCCTGCCTTTGGCCCAGGGCGCGATCCTGGAGACCCGGGATCGAATCCCACGTCGGGCTCCCGGTGCATGGAGCCTGCTTCTCCCTCTGCCTATGTCTCTGCCTCTCTTTCTCTCTCTGTGACTATCATAAATAAATAAAACTTAAAAAAAAAATAAAAAGTAAAATCTAGGAATGTGTGGGTGGCTCAGTTGGTTAAGCCTTCAGTTCAGGTCATGATTATAGGGTCCTGGGATTGAGCCCTGCATCAGGCTCCCTGTTCAGTGGGGAGTCTGCTTCTCCCTGTCCCTCTGGCCCTCCCTGCTGTTTCTGTTCTCTCTTTTGCTAATGTTCTCTCTCTCAAAAATAAATAAATAAATAAAATATTTTTTAAAACCCTAAAATCTAATCATCACAATGGGAAAGAACAAAACCTAAATTGTAGGTAAACAGAGAATGTAAGCGGAGACAAATAGACCCATTTGTTTTGCAAATTTAAGACATAATCATCTACAGGGGAAAATAATAATGCAAACAACATTTGAACCTAGTACTTACACTACATACCATCAATGTAAAGAACAAAAGTACTGCAAACTAATCCTGAACTTTTCTTACTAGATGTGTTTTTCATAGTATATGGTTGCAGAAATTCTGAAACAATTTTCTGTCTCATACAGGATTGTGCTAATGAGTAAAGATGATGATGTGTTGGAGCCAGGGATCTCAGGGTTCAGGAGGGGAACCCATAAAGAACCCTGCAGGGTTAGATTGGAATTGAGGAGGTCTCAGTATAAATTTGTGGCTTCTGATATAAAAATATAAACATTTTCATGGCTCTGTCCACTGAAAGGACAAGGCAACGACATCTCAGTGACAATGAATAAACCCAGAGCTCAGATCTTAGCTTCAATCTCCACCAAGAAGACCCAGAAATGCTTGGAGACAGTACTAATTCCAGAACTGGGACAGGAAAGGTTCAAGAACTTGGAATATCTTGTTGTGCCAAAAGGTAAGCAAGTACTAAAACAACAACAACAATTTGTGGGGACTTATCAAGAGGACACAAGAACCTGCTTAAAGGGCCAGGTCTGGGAAAAACTGAATATAAAAATAAGTGAGGGATCCCTGGGTGGTGCAGCGGTTTGGCGCCTGCCTTTGGCCCAGGGCGCGATCCTGGAGACCCGGGATCGAATCCCACGTCGGGCTCCCGGTGCATGGAGCCTGCTTCTCCCTCTGCCTGTGTCTCTGCCTCTCTCTCTCTATCTGTGTGTGACTATCATAAATAAATAAAAAATTTATAAAAAAAAAAAATAAGTGAGACCAATAATGTATTATAACCCACTGAATAAAATAGTAACCTATTTATCTGTGCAGATAGTAAGTAGACAAGGGACTGGATAGATGGATGGATGGATGGATGGATGGATGGATGGATAGAAAGACAGACATACAGAAAGATAGATAGCAAGATAGCCAGCTAGTTAGCTAGATTAAACAGACAGATAAAAAGAAAATGCTCTTCCTTCAGCAAAATGCCAACTGATAAATGTGGAGGAAGTAGTAGGGTTAGAATATCACCATTTTGAAATCATTATATTAAAGGTTTATTTAGACAGTTGTCGTCAATGGATACTATATCCAGGACATGAAAGTCTGATGAGGAATAGAATATTTATATGATCTGTATGTGTCTTCCTTCAGAGAATTGATTAGTTACAAGTGAATAATAGTAATAATACCTAGAAGCTAAGCTAGTGTTTGAGAGGAAATATTTTTCCTTCCACCCTTTAGATTCTTTGGCTCGCCTAATAATCAAATTAACATAAGACAGATTGACAGGAGAAAAACAAATTGAATTCTGATAGTATGGGGATCACCTAAGAATATGAGCCCCACGGACAAGCCAGACAATTGAGGCTGATATGCCATTTTGAGCTAAGGAGTGGCACGGGGACTGGGACTTCTAAGGGGAACAGGGTGATTCATAGGACAATAAGAAGAGCAGATGTTTGGGGCACCTGGATGGCTCAGTCAGGTGTGTCCAGCTCTCGGTTTTGGCTCAGGTCATGATCTCAGGGTCCAGGGATCAAGGTCCACATTAGGCTCTGCACTCAACATGGAATCTGCTTGAGGCTTTCTCTCTCCCTCTCTCTGCTCCTTCCCCTGCTCACTCTCTCTCTCTTCTCTCTCATATGAATAAATAAATCTTTGTAAAAAAAAGAGCAGATGTTTAGTAATTAGATGTTTGTCCTGCCATACAGATAGGTCATTCAGATAAAAAATTATCTCTTAGTAACAGCTGTTTTTCTGGGCCAGGGCTCCTATCTAAATTCTTTCTAGTAGTTTAAGGGCCAGGTAAAAGTTTTTCTTGAGTCTGTTGGGTCTTGATTGCCTTCAGCTCATAATAGTCCATATGCCAAAATGGCACATTGTGGGGGAACTTTTTCTAAAGCTCTTCATTAGACAACATTTTCATCAGATGAGAAAAATTAAAATGACCAATGAGTGGGCAAATGGCTTTAATGTGCCTCTAGATGTAACACAACATCACTTTTAAATGCTTTAGCCAGGAACGTAAAATATGAATTTAATCATGAAGAAACATCAGACCAACCCAAATGGAGGGACATTATATAAAATAACCTGCCATGTTCTACAAAAATGTCTAAGTCATGAAAAACAATGGAAGGCTAAGGACTGTTTCCAGATTAAAGGAGACTAAAGAGCAATAACAATTCAATGCAAAACATGATTCTGGACCAGTTCCTGTACCGGTGGGGAGAAAAATGGCTATAAAAGCCATTATTGGAACAATTGACAAAATTGGCATATAAACTGTACAGTAGATAAAAGTGTTATATCAACGTTAAAATCCCTAAGCTTGGTCCATATACTGTGGTTACATCAATAAGGGAATATTCTTGTTTTTAGAAAATATACAGTGAACTATTAGAAGATAAATTGGTATTATATACTCAAACTTCTCCGAAACCAGAAAAAAACGAGAAAGAGAATGAGACAGTGATACATGTGACATGGCAAAATGTTAACAAGTAGAACAAGTGGTGAATCTTGCTGAAGGTGTGTTGGGGTTCCATGTATTAATCTTGTCAATGTTATGTAAATTTAATATATATATTTGAATTAAAAATAACTGGGTAAAAATATCAATTGCCACAGAATTTTTGTTTTTACATTATGGAAGGCATATACCAGTTGATGCAGCAATTCTGCAGCTAATATATATGTGTGTATATTTATACATTTATGTGTGATATTCATATATGCACCGAATATATTCCCAAATTGGAAAAAACCTAAATATCCATCAGAAGAATTGTTTAATGTCTTACAGTAGATGAATTTCTAGGTAATCATCTGTGGTCATTAAAGGAAATGGGGTTGATCTAAACGTACCAATAAGATAAGTCTCCTAAATCTCTGACAAAATGAATTTGGCAAATCGTAGTATTTATCGCATAGCTCAATTTTTATTTATAACAAGGGAAGAAAACCATCAGCACCTAGCAAACTGTTAACAATGGTTACTTAGAGCAGTCTATACTTTGGGATAGATTAGGTTCTGAAAGGATATTTGTAAATCCATATGTTTTTCAAGTCCCAAGTAACTAAGACAGATATAAACCCGAGATCCCCATTGCATTTCTGCTTAACAAGGATATGAATCAATTTCTGTGAAGCTTGAAAAGCAGGCATATTCTTCTCCCTCTTCCATATATATTTTCTAGCAGATTTATTTTCCCCAAATAGATAAATTTTGTCTTTCTCAGAAATCTGTTAAGGTAGGTATTTGTCTCGCCCTGCATAATCTTTGCTAGTGACATACATTATTCTTTAGTGGTTTGAAGCCCACGTGTGCTAGTTTGCCACTCACACTGACGGTGTGCAGATTCAGATAAGCCTTCCTCCCTGGTGGGAATAACCTATAAGACAACAGAATCAGCAGCAGCCCTTGAAAACCTACTTAGTCCTTCAATTCCCCATATCAAGCTTTGCCAACAATTAACACTAGGCGGATGGATGTCTGACTTCTTTCCCTCACTCACTCAAATAGTTTTTCTCACTTCTTGATGAATACAGTTGATTTCACAGGCGCCATTCATTCTTGCTTTAAAATCATTCACACTCCCAAATAATTCATGCAAGCACACATGCCACCTTCTTCATCCTCTTGACTCTCATTTCTAGAAATCGCTCTCGTTTTCCTTTTTAACCGTGTTCCCTTTCTTTGCAACTTTTTCAATATCCTTGCTGCCTTTTCACTTATCAGATATGAGGGCTTCAATAATATTTGTAAAACGCCTAAACACCAAGCATAAACATGGCAAATAAAAGTGCAGACTGAGCAGTGGCACGAAGACCAGGGCAAACATGATTATATTATCTAACAGTGGCAGGCTTGATGCCTTTGACTTTGAAAAGTAGCTTTCATTTTATCAATGAGAAATTGTAAATCCAGTACTTGTTAATAGAGGAACTTCCAATTATATCTGTGTTCGTGGATTTATTTATCTATTTATTTCTGCTACTAAATAAATTCACTACTATGAATTCGTATTTCGTGATCCTAAAAACAGGAAAATATTAGGAAAAGAAGATACTTTCTAATTGTGTTTTCTACTTGCAGGCAGAATTGTGTTTTTGCACATTTTTATCCTCTCATGAAAAACAGTTTTTGTTGGCTCGTCTTGATCTAATCATGGTTTGAGAGCCCTTCATGTCCAGAAAAAAATAACGGACTCCTGTCTTTCATGTAAAAGCATGCTACTTAATGGGGGGGCCCTGCCAAGTTCTGGTCTGACTCAGAAGCTCAAACTCTCTAGGGAATAAAAGAAAACCGAGTCAAATCAAAAGGCCTCAAGTATAGGGTTTGTAAAGGAATGGGAATGAGCAGTGGAAAAAGTTTAACACAGCATGCATTGAGGGTGTATGATTATATGAATAAAGGCTGAAAACACGTGCAAATATAAAAGAAGATATATAATGTTAAATATAGATTCAGCAGTGACAATAAGTCTAAAATTCCAAAGTTTATGCCAGGGATCAGGTGAAGCAGAGGCTGAAAGGAGCCGAGAGTGAAAGCTGAGAAATTTATTTTATGGGGGAGGTGTGATGGTGAATTTTATAGTTCAACTTGAATTTTATGTTTCAAACACAAGGTGCCCAGACATTTGGTCAAATATTATTCTGGGTGTGTCTTTAAGGGTGTTTCCAAATGAGAGGAAGGTTGGATCAGTAGATGCAGGAAAGCAGACCACCCAATATGGGTGGGCCTTGTTCAATCAGTTGAAGGCCCAAGTAACTCAAAAAAGCTGACCCTCCCTCCAGCAAGGGGGAATTTTCCTGTTTTTGGACTTAAACTAAAACATTGGCTTTTCTGGTTTTCAGACCTTTGGACTGGGACAACACCATTGTCTCCTGGATTTCCAGGTTCCAGAATCACCTGCAGTTTAGTTTCTATAATCTAGGGACCAGAATTTTTTATAATAAACCTCTCTGTTTCTCTTTCTCTCTCTATATATGTGTGTGTGTGTTGATATATGCATATGCACACACGTAATATAATTTTATATATAAATTTGATGTATATGCACAAATTCACATCAACTAACATAAATATATTATTAATTAATATAAATCTATTATTATGCTGATTACTTATCTAAATCAAAGTACTTGTTGAAATAAATATATCTATTTAATATAAATGTATTTGTTTAACATAAATCTATAAATACAGTTCTTATATATTTAAATATGTTTATTTATTTACATTGATTTCTATACCTCCTCTTTGTTCTCTGGAGAACCCTGACTAATACAGAAGAACTTAATATTCTTTTACTGATGGGACTTGAGTTGAATAACTTGAAATTCTTAGTGAGGACACTGTGGGCAGGGCTACTAGCTATGTGCTGTGTGCATGGTGAAGTGGCTCCCCAGAAAATTGCTGTAAGGTGTGGTATATGGGAGTGGGAGTGATGTGAGCCTTTTCCAGGCTGGGACTTTTTTTTAAAAAGAATTATTTTTTTAAGTAATTTTTACACCCAATATGGGCCTAGAACCTACAACCCCAAGATCAAGAGTCATATGCTGTACTGACTGAACCAGCTAGGTGCCCCCAGGGTGGAACTTTGCAAAGCAGGGATGTCTTCTCGATGCTCCCTGTTTCTCCTGGGGTAGGATAGTTGCAGGCACTGATATAGCTCTTCAGTGTGGCAGAGTCAGGAGAGGAGAAGTTGTGGGTGCTGACATACCTTGTGGAGGAGAGCCACTTGCCCAACACAACACCCACGTATGACATAATCAAAGATAAATTTCTATTATATTTGAGTCATTCTTTTTGGGGATCTACTTATTATTTTCTTTCTTTCTCTTTTTCTTTAGAGAGAGAGAGAGAATGAGCAGGGCATGAGAGAACAGAGAAAGAGATCGAATCTCAAGCAGGCTCCATGCCCAGCACAGAGCCCAATGCAGGGCTTGATCTCACAACCCTGAGGTCATGACTTGATCCAAAATCAAGAGTCTGACACTTAACCGCCTGAACCACCCAGGTGCCCCTAATTACTATTTTCTTAACTGATAAGGAAACATTGCAAACACACAAAAGAGTACATGATATAACCTATACCTATGGTCTCAATGCTCAGAAGCAATAGATGTTAAATTTTGCCGTATCTGCTTCAGATGTCGTATTAGTTGTTACGACTATCATAACAAAATATCACACACTGGGTGGCATAAACAACAGAAATGTATTTTCTCACAGTTCTGGAGGCAGGAGTCTGAGATCAAGGTATCGGCAGGTTTAGTTTTTATTCCCCAGGCTTCACTCCCTGGCTTTCAGATAGTAGCCTTCTCGCTGTGTCCTCACATCGTGGTCACCTTTAGACCTGTGATGTCTGTGTCCTTATCACCTCGTCTTAGAAGGATACCAGTCATTGGGTCAGCCCCACCCAAAGGGTTTCATTTCACCTTAACTACTTCTTTAAAGGCCCTATCTCCAAATGTAGTCATATTCTGAGTTCTTGGAGTTAGGACTTCAACACAGAAATTTTGAGGGATATGATCCAGCCAATCCAGTCCATTACAATGCCTTTGTTTTTAAGAAGCAAAATATGGCAGTTACACATAAATTTATCTTTCTGTTCCCTCTCCTCTTTCCCTCATTATGGGTATCCATACCATGAAATTAACATGAATTATTCCAAGAATATTTATGCATCTATTACCACAAACAAAAGTTTGCTACACTTTTAAAAATATGTATTTTATTTATTTGTGTGTGTGTGTGTGTGTGTGTGTGAGAGAGAGAGAGAGAGAGAGAGAGCAACCAAGATAGCACAAGTGGGGAGGAGAGGGAAAAGCAGACTCCCCACTGAGCTGGGAGCCCAATGCAGGACTAGATTCCAGGACACCAAGATGATGACCTGAGCCAAAGGCAGATGCCTAACTGACTGAACCACCCAGATGCCCTCAAAATACTTTACTTTTATGCACAAAAATTTTTATTTAAGTACATATTCTTCTTTGATTGGCTTCCATTAATCAATAATAGCTTTTTGAGGTGTATCCATGTTAATATGCCTGGGACTAGTTGCTTCTTTTTTAACTGCAGTCTCATATTCAGTGTATAAATAAACCAGAGTAATCCGGGATCCCTGGGTGGCGCAGCGGTTTGGCGCCTGCCTTTGGCCCAGGGCGCGATCCTGGAGACCCGGGATCGAATCCCATGTCGGGCTCCCGGTGCATGGAGCCTGCTTCTCCCTCTGCCTATGTCTCTGCCTCTCTCTCTCTCTCTGTGTGACTATCATAAATAAATAAAAAATTAAAAAAAAATAAAAATAAAAAATAAACCAGAGTAATCCATTCCCCTACTGACAGAAAGTTGTTCACCTTTAATACATGTTAAACAGTATTATACATATGCTCTATGTGTATAAATGAGCATTTTCTAGTGCACACACAAGAAAGTGGTGTTTAGTCATGTGACAATACACATTTACCTTGATGCGATATTACTATTTTTCTTTGATGAGCTTGTAACTAATTTACACTCCTATCAGGAACATATGATGTCCTTCTCCCCCACATCCCTGTTAAAGTTTGGAGCTAGGCATTAATTTTTGTTAGGCTCACAGGCATGATAAGGAATATCATCTGTGTTTTAATTTTTTACTGTTCTACTTGCTAGTGAGATTGATCATAATCTCTTAGGATTATTTGCCATTCAGATTTTCTTCTGTGTTTCAAAAACTTTCTTTTTGCCTTTGTATATCTTTTTCAACCTTTTTCTAGTGATTTTCAAATTACTTGTGAAAGTTTCCTTTTTTTTTTTTTTTTGTTAAGATTTTATTTTTAAGTGATCTCTAGATTCAATGTGGGGCTTGAACGTATACTCCGAGATCAAGAGTCTCATGCTCCATAGACTGAGCCAGCCAGGTGCCCATATTTGTGAGAGTTTCTTATGTATATTCGTATATATATTCTAAATTATATTTCCAGGCTACTTTTCTTTTTTTTCTTTTGTTTTCTTTTCTTTTTTTCTTTTCTTTCTTTTCTTTTTTCTTTTTCCTTTCTTTTACTTTCTTTTCTTTTCTTTCTTTTCTTTTCCTTTAAAGATTTTATTTATTTTTCACAAGAAACAGAGAGAGAAGCAGGGACATAGGCAGAGGGAGAAGTAGGCTCCCTGCAGGGAGCCCCATGTGGGACTGGATCCCAGGACCCCAGGATCATGACCTGAGTCAAAGGCAGATGCTCAACCACTGAGCTACCCAGGTGTGCCCCAGGCTACTTTGCTTTACATTCTCTTTATGACATCTTTCCATTAAAAGAAATTTGAAATATAGCCAAATTTATCAGTCTTTTCCTTTATGAGTGTGCTCTTTGCATTTTGTTTATGACATTCTTTCCTACCTGGATGTCACAGGGATTTCCTATGTTTTCTTATAAAATTTTAAAAGTTCTTGTCATACTTAGGTCTTTAATCTGCCTGTTCTTTGTTTTGTTTGTGTACAGTGGTGAGAGGGATCTAATTTTTTTCTTTGTGCCAGTGATTTACTAAATAATCTATTTTTTCTCCCACTGGTTTGTAATGCCTTCTTTGTTAAAACTTAATTTTTCACACACATGTGCTTCTGTTTCTGGCCTTCCTAGTCTCATCCATTGATTTTTTTCTTTATTTTTTTATATCAATCCCTGAGCCAATAGTACATTATTCTCATCGTTCTAATTACTTTATAATATCCGCTGTGTTTTGTGTTTTGTTTTGCTTTTTGCTATTTGATAGTATGAATACTCATTTTTTATTTGTGTTCTTCAAACTTATGTTGGGTATTCATGGCCTTTTTCCTTTGTGTAGAAGAATAATCAGGGTTCTCTGTAGTATTTAAAAAAACAAAAACAAAAACAGGGCAGCCAGCGGTTTAGCGCCGCCTTCAGTCCCGGATGTGATCCCGGACAGGCAGGGTCGAGTCCCACGTCAGGCTCCCTGCATGGAGCCTGCTTCTCCCTCTGCCTGTGTCTCTGCCTCTCTCTCAATCTCTGTCTCTTATGTATAATAAAACACACACACACACACACACACACACACGCACACACAAAATGGGAGCAAGTTAGAAGAATATAGGAGCCAATACGAAAGACCTGCCAATGACCAAAGTTGGAACATTTTTGGCAATAAAATAAATTAAAATAGCATAAGATTATACTGATTGTATGGATCAAAGAAAAATATAAAAGTCCATGAGTCTATACTGATGCAAATAAGCAATTGAGTAAACAAATGGAGAAAAAGGAATAAATCTTCCCTACATGAAAATTCCTATTAATAAGGGTAAAAAAATGAGAGAAATAGAAACTCACCATTTGGGGATCCCTGGGTGGCGCAGTGGTTTGGCACCTGCCTTTGGCCCAGGGCGCGATCCTGGAGACCTGGGATCGAATCCCACGTCGGGCTCCCAGCATGGAGCCTGTTTCTCCCTCTGCCTGTGTCTCTGCCTCTCTCTCTCTCTCTGTGTGTGACTGTCATAAATAAATAAAAAAAAAAAAAAAAAGAAACTCACCATTTGCTCACCACAGTTTTAATTGCCACAGGTACGATCTACCAATGAATGCTCAGATTAGTAGAGGGAACATTAAAGAGAAATAAAATATTTGCATAAACTCAAATATGTGCTTCTGGGTTATTATTATCTCGGTTTTAATATGTGTTTACATCATCTTTGATAGTCCTCCCTCTAGGAGGTGAAACTTCATTGTTTTCCGGTTGAACATGGGTGGACCTAGTCATCCACTTCTAAAACCTAGAGTATGGAAAGAGAAAGACAACTTGACAGTGGAGAAACCTGGAAGACACCATCTGAATCTTGTTTTCAAGGCTAATGTCACCAATAAGGACACCAACATCATGTTGATGTCATATATCACTGATAGGACATGAGTGAAACCTTTCACCTCTGTGGTTTTCTTCCTCCAAGCCCATAACTCCAATCATGAGAAAAACATCAGACAAATCCAAGACTGAAATTCTACACAATGTCCACTACTTTTTTAAAGTGTGAAGGTCCTTAATGACAAGAAAAGATTGGGCACCTGGCTTGACTGTCAGTGGAGCATGCAATTCTTGACCTCGGGATTGTCAGTTCGAACCCCATGTTGGGTGTAGAGATTACCTAAAAATATTACCTTAAAAAAAGACAAGGAAAGGTTTGAGAAGCTGTCATGGTGTTGGTTTGCAAACTCAAGAGTTCCCGGGGGAGGGGGGGGAGAGTCTGAAACTGGCCCTCATACATGGAAAGCAAGGCTGAAGAAAGAGACAGACCACTCCAGATTGGTAGTTTTAATGAGCAAGACAACTTACATAGGAAGCTTGTCTTGGTTAGCTACAAGATAAGTAGGTCTGTACACCTGCCCACCAGAATCTTAAAAGTTTACACAGAAGCCTCAGTGGGGTTCAGTCATGTGGACCATCCAGATGGTCTTATCAACACATTGCTTTTTCAAGGCTGGATTCCTTCCTTTCTTCCCTCCTTCTCTCCTTCCTTTAGGGACAAATAGGTTTACTGAAAGATGAGGAGAGGGACACCTGGGTGGCCCAGTGGTTGAGCATCTATCTGCCTTTGGCTCAGGGTGTGATCCTGGATTCCTGGGATCGAGTCCTGCTTTGGGCTCCTTGCATGGAGCCTGCTTTCCCTCCCTCTGCCTGTGTGTCTCTGCCTCTCTTTCTGTGTCTCTCATGAATAAATAAATAAAATATTAAAAAAATAAATAAAACCATAAAACTTGAAAAAAAAGAAAGATGACGAGAGTAGAGCTCATCTCCCCTCAAGATCCTGGTGGTGTTAGCCTCAGACTCAGGGCATGCAGGCATCCAGGTGTCCCAAGCCCAAGAACTCAAAGCTGTATCCCTGAAGCAATTCCTAGTTTGGGAACGGTGTACAGAACAGACATTCCACAGAGAGTGAGGAGCCTTCAATAGCCTGGGTCTAGCTCAAAGGTTCAACTGGCAGTCACATTCTCTTGATGACCAACTCTTAACACACACACACACACACACACACACACACACACACACCGGTGGAGATTAAGAAGATAGGACAGTGAAATACAATGCAACTGGATACTGGAATAGAAAGAAGATATTAGTAGAACAACCAGTGTCATATAAAGAGAATGAGGTTTAGTTGGTAGGATTGTAGCAAGGTTCATTTCTTAGTTTTGACACATGGATTGTGCTTATGTGAGCTATTCACATTAGGGGAAGCTGGATGAAGAGTATGAAGGAACTCTATGCTACCTTGATAACCATCGGTAATTCTAAAATCATTTCAAAATAAAATTTCTTTCAAAACTCAATGAGTTCATTGCAAAAGTGTTCACTCAATGAGTATCAATGAATGATCACTCTCTCCTACATTAGTCATGTTTTATGACTTCTCATGATTATGGAAAATGTATTTTGCACATTTCAGCATTTGTGCACATATAGATATTTTTACATGTCAGATAGGTAAAGACATACTGTACTATAGAAATAGCTTCAGACCAAGAGACTTCTTTTTCTTTTTACATGGAATGGCAGGAAAATACACTGGATCAAACCTGCCACTTAGGAGGGAGATCAGATTAGACAGTTACATTTATTTCTATTTGCAATATTCCTATTTGGGAGCTTCTTTTTTGTTTAATATCAACAAACCTGAGCTCCTTGGTTAGTATATGAGCTTGTCAACTCAGCTTTCTTATCAGAATACAGAGAGAATTTACATGACAGCACCTGTATAAACAAACTACTTTTTGAGCTAAGAAATTTACTGTAATCTTTCCTTTCAACTTAAATCCTCTCCCCTTCTTAGGGGGAGATTGGTTATTCTGATTACACATCTTCTTTTTTCAAGGAGGCATTGATACTACTTTGCTTCCCTATCATTACATAAAGTTTAGAATTACCTTATCAAAATATATATAACCTATACCTACACATGATGCTATTGGGATTTTGCTTGAAATTACTTGGAATTCATTGATTAATGGTGAGAATTTTATCCTTATAGTACTGGGTTTTTAATTCACAACTATTCTATTTACTATGTTAAATGCATGAATGCGTAGGCTTTGTTTATTCTTATATTTTTATGCTTGCTACAAGTCGAATGGTGTCTCCCCCAAAAGATATATTGAAGTCCTATCCCCTAGTACCTGTGAATGGAAGCTTATTGGAAACAGGATCTTTGTAGATTGAATCAAAGTGAGATGAGGTCATGGGGAAGGGGGGGCTCTGCCAATGGGACTGGTGTCCTTATATACATATATTTTTAAACATGTCTTTTAAAAAAGATTTTATTTATTTATTCACAAGAGATACACAGACTGAGATAGAGGCAGAGACATAGGCAGAGGGAGAAGCAGGCTCCATGCAAGGAGCCCTACGTGGGACTCCATCCCGGGTCTCCAGGATCACACCCTGGGCTGAAGATGGTGCTAAACCGCTGAGCCACCAGGGCTGCCCTGGTGTCCTTATAAAAAGAGGAAAGTGCTATGCAAACACAGATGCCTGCTGACACCGTAATTTCAGATTTCCAGCCTCCAGAACTGTGACAGAAGAAATTTCTGTTTTAAGCCACATAGTTTTTGGTATTTTGTTATGGTTGCCTTAGGAAATTAATATAATACTGTCAAAAATTGTATAATGTTATCTATATGAGACTTGCTTACTGGATTTTGTTGTAGTTCTGAATAGGATCTTTTAAGATTATATTTTCTTTTTCTTTCTTTAAAGTAGGCTCCATGCCCAATGGGATCCTTGAACTCATGACCCTGAGATCAAGAGCTGGATGCTCTCCCAACTGAGCCAATGAAGTGGCCCTAAGGTTATATTTTCTAATTGCGTCCTGATTATATATAAGAATGGATCTACTTTTTATATTTTAAATTTTATTCAGCAAGCTTGCCAAACTCTTTGGTTGTAGATTTTCATGTATTTGCCAACAAAGATATAATTTGCAAATAATAATAATTTGTTTCTTTCTTTCCAAATCTCATGTACTTTATTATTCTTTCTTGTCTTATTGCATTAACTGGAAGCCCTGGTGTAATGCTGAACAGAAGGTGCGATGGAAGGCACATTTGTCTTGTTTCTGTCTTACAAGGGCTTACTTCTACTATTTCATTATGTTTCATTATAATGTTTACTCTATGTTTTTGGCAGATACCCTTCCTTTTTCTCTTAGGAAAGTTACCTTCCATTTAGTTTGCTAAATGTATTTAAAATGAATGAGGTGGGTAGATGTTGCACATACTAAAAATAATCCTCTTGCTTTAGCTGGTACAATCCAATCCTTTTGAATATAGATTGAAATGTCACTTCCTCTGTGAAGCCTTCTTCAAAGGCTCTGCAGGCTAACAAAGATGCTCCAGCATGCACCAGAGCCCTCTGTGTTTTTTTCTCTTTCACTACTTGCCTCACTTGATTACACTTGCTTGTATAATTGTTTTGCCTTTAAGAAGACAGGGATCTTGCTTCCTGTCT
Source organism: Canis lupus dingo (assembly GCF_003254725.2). NCBI lineage: Eukaryota > Metazoa > Chordata > Mammalia > Carnivora > Canidae > Canis > Canis lupus. The sequence continues at coordinate 20,485,703 of NC_064248.1, read as the reverse complement.
CACTACTACCTATAGATTTCATCCAGAATATACTAACTCCATTAGTGACAAATGAAAGAATGAACTTATGAATGAAGCTAAAAGAGAGCAAGAGATTTAATGAAATTGAACAGAGCAGAATCAGATGTCAAAAAACTCACCCAGATAAGGATTTGTGCAGTGTACATCAATAAAATTACAAGGGATCCCTGGGTGGCTTACCGGTTTGGTGCCTGCCTTTGGTCCAGAGCGTGATCCTGGAGTCCTGGGGTCGAGTCCCACATCGGGCTCCTGGCATGGAGCCTGCTTCTCCTTCCTCCTGTGTCTTTCCTTCTCTCTCTCTCTCTCTCTCTCTCTCATTAATAAATAAAATTACAGAAAGTCCCATGAGATATATAAAAGAAGACTGAATGAATGGAGATTCACTTCGTATATTTCTGGATGGGAAAATCCCAACATTGTGGGTTTATTATGTAACATCGCAGTCTCGGATGCTGGGAAAATGAAGGAAAGAAAAAGTAAAGTAGATCTTTATGTAAAACTGTATACCAAAATAAACTTCAGATGTTTTAAAATTTAAATGTAGAAAATAAAACCAAGAATGTACTAGAAGAAAAATGTAGATGATCATTACAGACTTTGGGGAACACCATCTTTTATCAAAGGTAAAAACTATGAAGTAAATATTTGCGAGTCTGAGTACATAAAAATGAAACACATACACAATCAAAAACAGTAAAGGTAAGTTGCCAATAAAGAGAAACTGGTGACCCAATAATGGGAAGATACAGGATAGAGAGAAAAAAAAATCTGGTGTCCTTAATACTTAAGAGCCTTTCATGACTCAGTAAGAAATAGCAACCAAGCCAAAGAGAACCGGTAAACATAAAAATGAATGCCCCCAGGGTGTGTGTTCACACTGAACAAGAACATGAGGGAGGGATGGGGGAGTGTCCTCACGGGATAGATTTGTCTGTTTTTCTGATGGCTCTGAGAAAGAAGAGGTGGGAAAGGATGCCCTTATGCCTGTATAATTCTTGCCAGGGGAAGGCCCTTAATGACTAGTTTTTCTTCTTTCGTACATCATCTGGACTTTGACTTTTTCGCCTATTTGATGTGGTGGTCATAGGACTAGCCATAGATAGTCCAACTACCAGGCAGGAAGCAGGGATGATTTGCAAGCAAGAAACTCTATTTTTCTATCCTTTAGGTCAGAATTGCTAGGGACCTGATGGGGGCAAAATGGGGGCTAAGCTTGCATATTGGCAACGATATTGCCTGGCGGTAAGTACAGCCTTCGGGTTCTGCACCTGTGTGACCTTACTCTCTGTGACCAGCGGATGGAGGGGAGGCGCTTGCCAGACCAGTATTGCTGCCTGCAATCTAGACCAGCACGGTGGCCCAATCTAATGTCCCTTTCAAAGGTGGAAAGGTTTGGGTATGAATAGAGAAAAGGAAAAATAGTCCCCGACGATGAAGATAAGGGAATGAATGACTGCGTTTTATAATGAGGGAAATCAATATTACATTAACACCTCGAAAGAGGCTCAGAGCAAGAGATGATGTTGTCTCTTTGTTCAGTTAAATCAGATGCCTGAAAGGGGGGAAGGCTTATATTGCTGAAGCCACCTCTGCTTTGGGAACCTGACAATAGAAACCTGCAAACGAGAAGGGCCTCATCCTGAGAGACTTTTTCATACCACATGATGATGGACTGGATAGTTATTAATGACTGAATGGAATCCTAGTATGTGCCAAGATCTTTGACCTTTATGATTGTTCTGCCAAGAGGGGAGTCTATGTTAAAAGACCAGGTGGTGCATTGTGATACTGTGATCTCTAATAAGAAACATGTATCAGATCTGCAACCCTGGTGCTGTCACAGAGCTCCTAAAACCCTAGGAATTTCCTGTGGTCAGAGCCTTAAACATCTCTTTTGTGGTGTTAATGAGGTGACTTTGGGAAAGCCTTTAGATAACCCTAAGGGTGGGGCCTGGTTGCCAGGGGAACCCACCATTTGATAAAAAGGCTGGAACTTTCAAGCAAACCACTTCCTATCCACACCTGGGAAGGGAGAGGGACTGCTGGTTGAATTGATCAATTCAATGGCCAAGGAGTTATCAATGGCCAAGGAGTTGATCAATCAGGACTGCATAATGAAGCCTCAATAAAATCCCTAAAGGACATGGAGAGCTTCCTTCTGGGTTGGTGACCACATGGAGGGACTAGAGACTGGTGCTCCCAGAGAGGGCATGGAAGCTTCTCATCCTTTCCCCATACTTGGCCCTACACATCTCTCTGGCTGTTCCTGAATGATATACTTTTATAACAAACTAGTAATATAATAAGTAAAATGTTTCTCTGAGTTCTGTAAGCTGCTCTAGCAAATCAATCGAGCCTGAGGAGCGGGTTCTTGGGAACTTCTGACTTACAGTCTGTGGGGCATTAGTGAAGGTGGATGGCCCAGACTTGACATTGGCATCTGCAGTGGACTGCACCCTGACCTGTGGGATCTGGTGCTATTTCTGGATTTATAGGGTCAGAACTGAGTTGACTATAGGACACCCAGCTGGTGTCTGAGAATTGCTTGCTCTCCTCAACCCCAACGTACATGGGAATTGGTACCAGAGCCTATTTTACAAACCGAGAAAGATCTTGGTCTTGGCTCTGGTTACCGTAACAAAATACTGCAGCGGGTGACGTCAAAGACAGGAGTGTGGCTCACCGGGCTGGGGCCCAGAAGTCTGGGATGAGGGCACCAGCATGGTCAGGTTCTGGTGAGGACTCTTCCTGGGTTGTCTTCCCATGGCTGGACATAGGAAGAAGCAGAGATAACTCTTCAGTTTCTTATGAGGCCAAAATCCTATCTGATCATGACCTCATTTTAACCTTAGCTACTTCCTAAAGACTGGATCTCCGGACAGGCTCACCTTGGGGGTTAGGGCCTCAACATATGAATTTGGGGGAGACACAATTCAGTCCTTAGCAGTAAGTAAGCAGCACATAAATATAAAAAGATGTTTGGCATTTATCTTTTATCATTTCCTTTCTTCCCGGCTTTTCTCTCTTGCTCTTTTTCTAGCTTCCTGAGTTGAACATGTAGCTCATCTGTTTTTAATTTTTCTTCTTTTTGGAGAAGTATATTGAAGATATAATCTTTCATATAAGTATTGCTTAATTCCATCTGCCAGATTCTGCTGTTTCAGCTCTAAGTATTTCCTGATTTCCCATGTGAGATCCTTTCCAATGCAAGTTTCCGTAAGGTCATGGCATTATTATTTTTTAATCTTTTGCTCTTTTTACAAGCATATAATGTTCCTCTTTGTTATCACATTGGTTTTGTCTGGAGCTTTGCCTCCAAATTGCTACAGATACACTTTTTATTGATAGGTAAAAGCCAAAATGGGGGAAATCTATCTGCTAGATATGAGACAAGAGTTCTGTCTCTACTGTCTTGGCACCATTCATTCACTCTGTGAAAGGGAGTTCTGACACTGGCTCACTGAAGTCATTTTGCTAAACAGCACGGAAATGAATGGGTATGTACGTTTTCATTAGTCAGATCAGCTAGGCTGTGCTGTGCTCACAACCAAGGGGTTGAGAACAGCCGAGGTTTATTTCTTGTTCATGCTGTATGTTGTCAGAGGCTGGAATTAACCCTAACCTAGCTCAGTGTGGAGGATCCAATAGCTGGTAGGTAAGAGAGGCTCTATCTGGTTTCCTGTACAATTGCCAGGCAGGAAAAACACAGTGCCACTGGTAGATCCTCCACTGTGTGCCGAAGCTTCTGCCTAGAACATACCACTTTACCTCTGCTCAAGCTTCATTAGCCAAGTGCCACAAATCAGACTTAATTTTAAGGAGCCAAGAAAAATAGATCCCTCCTGTGGGCCACGGGAGAGCTGACAATATTCCAAAGCCAATTTTTGCTTCTTGTTGGTTTGTTGATTTTTGTGATGTGAGTTATCATATATCCTTCCAGTGTTTCTTCCCCCCCCCCCTTTTTAAAAGATTTGATGTATTTGTTTAAGAGAAAGAATGCATGCTCACATGAGCAAGGGGTGGGGGGCAATGGAAGAGGGAGAAGCAGACCAATGTAGGGCTCCATCCCAGGATCCTGAAATTATGACCTGAGTTGAAGGTAGACGTTTAACCGACTGAGCCATCCAGGCACCCCTAGTAAATTTCTTTAATAAAAAACCACACTGAGCTGAATTTAGCCACAGTTAGTTTCTATCGCTTAAAAAAGAAAAAAGCTACAGAAGGCATTGGACTTGCCATTATATACGCTACTGAGCAGATTTGGAGAGTGAACTTCAGTTTACACATTGGGCTGGTCTGAAGAAAGGGCACATGCAGATTTTTCAAGGATGAGGCTTGAAGAAGCAAGGCATGGCAGGAGCCAATGTTTAGATCTAAGTAATGATTGGTAGCCACCACATGCCAGGCGGGGAGCCAGGTATTTTTTTGCATATGTGATCTAAATCAATTTAATTTTCTAAAACCAATTCGAGGTGAGTCTTATTATACATGATTTATATCTGCATACACTGAAGCTCAGAAGGGTGAAATGACCTGCCCCAAAGCCACGTAGCCAGGAAAGGACAGCTTTGATTTGACTCCATCATCTGAGCATACAGAGGTGAAACAGAATCTTGCAAGGTGTACATTCGGAGAGTAGACACCGTTTGGTTTGGCGGGACTGTGAGTTACAGGAAGGGTGGGAGGGGATCTTGAGTACAAAGGTAAGAGGTTGGAGTTTATTGGTTAGGCAGTGAGAAGGAGATTTTGAGCCATAGAGAGCATTACCAGAGCTCTGATTGATTGATGGATTGGTCTGCTCTTGATGTCTGGGATGATAGGGAACGAGGCACCCCGCAGACCTGGAGACCAGCTGGAGAAAGATTGTAAAAACTCGGAAAAGCCTGAATGAGCATGGGTGTTGGCGGTGGAAACAGAAAAAAAAAAAAATTTCTATCCATTCTCCAGACCCTTTGGGAATTGCTGAATGAAGTCTGAGTTCTCCCTATGTAGGTGGCTCCTACTTTTCATTATAGGTTTCTCAAAAACTTGCTCCCAGAAAAAGCCTGGATCAGGAGCAGGAAAAAAAAAAAAAACAAAAAAAAACAGGCAACTGCCTAAGTAGGAAGTCTACAACACTCCTTCCCCCCCAAATCACCTCTTCCCCATCAGTTAATGGAGCCTGACATTTCCCCAATGGTTTTTATTCCGTCAAGAGTGTCTTACTCAAGTGTGAGTAGTTGAGGACAAGAGGAAGAAAGGATGCTGGCAAGTTTCCTCACTGGCAGTGCCCGGGCAAGTTACAGTAAGGTGTGAGGACAATCTGCTATTTCAACAAAAACCTTAAACCCAGATTTTATGGAGGTGGTGGCTGGGTGGGAGGCAGCCCTCAATTAAAAAATATTGCAACCAGTTTAAATTTCTTAATATCACTGTACTGGCCACATCCAGCTCTCCGTCTATCATCCCTCGGTTAAATTTTAAAACCACTGGATGAAAAGTTTTCCAAATCGGAAAAGCGCACGTGTGGTAAAGCTAACTACACAGCAGGTTCACGTGGACGGTTGGGGGGGGTGCGTGGAGAAATTTGGGCTCTAGACACAGAGAGCCCTGGGCCAGATCCTGGGTATCCTGGTACCTGGGCATTGAAAGGAAGGTGGGCCACGGCAGTGGCAAGGTTTGCTGCAACCAGGGCCTCCTGGCCGACCACCCAGAACTGGGCTGCGAGTGGAAAGAGGGATGGGGAAAGCTTGTGTTTCTCTCCGCTCCAGTTGGCCCCTTCCCATTAACATTACAGTAATGCAGTTGTGTGGTGTTTGAGAAAGCATCCCTAGTTACAGGGAATGATTTACAGGACACCAGACTCTGCATTTCAGAGGTCTCCAGTGTACCATAAAAAATATATTATAAAGGAATAATCTTTATCTGAACCAAAGCTGCAGTGAAGGAAACTCATGTCCAGCTGAGAGCAGCAGTGAGCTTTTGTTCACTCAGGGAAAAGTCCGTGTTCTTCATCTTATTTGATTAACATTTCCCCCCCCCTCTCTTTGGCACTAGGTATCTAGTTAATATTTAGACATTCTATACATTTTCTTTCAACTGTTGTTCCTATTACGTGATCAAACAAAACCAGAGATGCCAACCACATCAGCCCGCCCAGAGAAGGCAGACCTACCCCACCAGGCACCCAGCTGAGGCTGGCAGGGTAAACAGGACTGGGCTCTCTGGAGCCAGCGTCTGGGAGAGGCCGGCCGGAGGGGTGTGCAAGGGAGGGCCAGTCCCTGTCCCCGGGAAGGGGCCTCTAAGAGTTCGTTAGAGTGCCTCGGTTGATCTCTTTGCCTCTTCCCCACCCCGTTCCTGCTACCTCCCTGAGCAAAACGCAACGGGAAGCAGTGTCTAGTTTTGAATCTTCCAGAGCCTTCTGATGTTTACCATTCCCCCCAGGAGAGGAAGGTGAGGAATGGAAATCTCTCTGCGAAGAAAATATAGTTAAAAGAAAAAAAAAAATCAATGAAGCGATGCACAGACACCCTGCCACCCAAGTTGTCTCTGCTTATTAGGGTGTTCAGAGCGACGATGGGCTCGGTCTCTATCAGTCCGGAGAAATCTGAGCTCCTTTAAGTGGCCATGCCCCCAAGGGGCGCAGGTGTACCCGTGGGTAAGAATGTCGCGTAGGGGGCTGTTTTGGAGCAGAAAGCACCGTCACCCAGTGTGTGTTGGGGGTAGGGGGGAGGAGGCAGAGGCTAAAGCTCTAGGGCCGGGATACCCGGGGGCTGGTGTCAAAACTCCACCCATCCATCGGGAGCTCCAAGATGAGATGGGGAGGCCGGAAAGATGGAAGTTTAGATGAGAAGCAGTTAGAGAGAAGAAATGACGCCCGGGCCCCCGGGAGGAGGATATCCGGGGTGAGAGCAGGGCGGGTCAGGGAGGGGCGTGGAGGCCCCGGGCCCCCCGGCTCCCGGGCGGGGGCGCGGCCGCGTCCCTAAAAGTATCGGGAGAGGGTCGGAGAGCGCGGCGTCCAGGCTCCCCGGGGAGGGGAGCGCGGGGCGCTGGGCGGGGCCCGCCTCCAGGGCGCGCGTGTCGGGGGCGGGGTGGGGGGCGGGGGGGGGGGGAGGAGGCGCGATCCTTGCGCTCCCCGCGCCCTCCCCGCGCCCGGGCCCCGGCGCACGCCTCCGCCGCCGCGCCCCCCTCCGCAGGCGCGCGAGCCGCACTCCCCTCCCCCGGCGGCGCGGGGCGCGCGCCCGGCCCCTCCGCCTCCCGTCCGCCTCCCCTCCGCGCCGCTCGGCTCTCCCGGCAGAAAGTTAGCAGCGGGGAAGGAACTCGGGGCCGCACCAGCGCGCGGCGGCGGCGGCGGCGGCGGAGGCTGGAGCGGGAGCCGCGGCGGAGCTGCGCACGGAGCAGGTGCCGCCGGCGGGTCCGCGCGCCCCCCTCGGTCCCCGCGCCCGAGGCTGGGGGGGTGGCGGGGGGCCGCCCGGACCCCGCGGGAGGAGCGCGGAGGGGGGGCCATGCGGCCGGGCTCCCCCCCGGCGCAGCGGGACAGCGGCCAGGGCCGGGGGCGCAGCGGCGTCGCTTCATGCAGCCGGGGCGGCTGGGCAGCGGCGGCGGCGGCGGCGGCGGCGGGGGCGGCGGCTGAAACCATGTCCGGGCAGCGCCGGGGGCCGCCGCCGCCGCCGCCGCCGCGAGCCGGGAGCCGCGATGGCCCCGTGGCCCGCGCCTCCTCCGCCTCCGCCTCCGCCTCCACCTCTCGCCGCGCCGCCGCCGCCGCCCGGCGCCTCTGCTAAGGGGCCGCCGGCGCGCAAGCTGCTTTTCATGTGCACCTTGTCCCTGTCGGTCACCTACCTGTGCTACAGCCTCCTGGGCGGCTCGGGCTCCCTGCAGTTCCCGCTGGCGCTGCAGGAGCCGCCGGGCGCCGCCGCCGAGCCCCCGCCGAGCCCGCCGCCACCCTCGCCGCCGCCTCCCCCCGTGCGCCTCGGCGCCCCCTCGCCGCCGCCCGCGCCGCCGCCGCCGGACAACGCGAGCCGCGGGGAGCCGCCCCCGGAGCAGCCCCCGGAGCAGCCCCCGGAGCAGCCCCCGGAGCAGCCCGCCGAGCAGCCCGCCGGGGCCGGGGCCGGGGCCGGGGCCGGGGCCGGGGCCGGGGCCGGGGGGGCCGGGGCCGACGGCTGGGGGCTGGCGAGCGGCGGCGGGGGCGCCCGGGACGCCTGGCTCCGGACCCCGCCGGCCGCCGGCGACATGGCCACGGCGCAGAGCGCGCTGCTGGAGAGGGAGGCGCCGGAGTCCAGCACCGCCGACGACGAGCTCGCAGGCCGGAGGGCGGCCAACGGGAGCAGCGACCGGGGCGGCGCCGCCGGCACCCCGGACTACGGGGAGAAGAAGCTGCCCCAGGCGCTCATCGTCGGGGTCAAGAAGGGGGGCACCCGCGCGCTGCTGGAGGCCATCCGCGTGCACCCGGACGTGCGGGCCGTGGGCGTAGAGCCGCACTTCTTCGACAGGAACTACGAGAAGGGGCTGGAGTGGTACAGGTAGGACCCGGGGCTGCGCGGGCGGGGCGGGGCGGGGCGGGGCGGGGCCGGGTGGGCGCTCGGGGACCCCCGGAGGGCAAGCCGCGGACGCGCGGGCGCCGTGCCCCGAGAGCGCCTCGGCCCCCGGGGGCCCTCCCCGCCCACCGCTTGGCGGGGGCTGCTGTGCACGCCGGCCCGGGATCACTTCATTTCAGGGCGAGGGGCGCGGGCACCGCCTCGCTCCTTTCTGGCTGCCCCAGGCTCCGCGTCCCGGGGCAGGTGCCTCGTGCCTCCATCCGCCCAGCTCGGGGCCCGGGAATCCCGGCCCTGGTGCCCGCGGGGGGTGTCTCCCAGCTCCCTGCGCTTTCCGCGCCCTGGGGACGCCGAGGGAGGAATGGAGCACAGGGCAGCGAGATGGATCTGGGGAGGGGAGGGTGTGTGTGTGTGTGGGGGGGGGGGGGGGTGCTTTGAGGTCCCCGGGAATCTCTTGTCGAAATCGCCCTGAAACGCATTTGCGTGGCCGGAATCCAACTTCGAGTATTTGCAGGTTAGAGCCACAGGAGCACGCAGCTGTTCAAAAAGGTGATGCTGGCAAGTTCTGGCTTTCTAGTAAAGACGGAGGGCGCTCCCCGCCCGCCCCCATCTCCAGAACTTTCGATCCCCTTGGCTGCATGAACACACCGGGTTGGTTTTGCCTCGGCAGCCCCGGCGTCTGTCTACGCGACAGTTGGTGCTCCAAGTTCTTCTCGTGCACTGCACCCGTGTCCTTTCTAACCTGCGCCTCCTTCGCAACAGATTGGAGCTCCTGCCTTGTGGAAACGTTCACCTCTCTCCTCTTCCACCCTCTGCCAGTGCTGAGAGGAAGGGAGGAGAGAGGAGTAGAAAGTTAGGCGCAGGTGAAATAAATGAATAATCCAGCTTTCTTGCCAGCCATCACATTTAACCGGTGCAGATGCTCAAACGCAAACCTCCTTCGCTTTTTTGGAATCTTTTTCTTTTTCTTTTTTTCTTTCTGTCCCTCTTTCCTTCCGTTTTCTATCTCTCTGGAAAAACAGATCCGGATGGCTGGCCCCCGTCTCGCTTGCATCTCCGTAATTAATTGCAATTGTCAAACAGAAACACGGGCTTTGTCAGCTAAAGTGATGTTATCATCTTAACAGAGCCAATAGGTAAAATACGAGGATTGTTTCCTGACAAGTCCCTTTCCTGTTGAAGAGATGTGCTTTCCAAGTTTAAATTACAGCCTGGGAAAGTTTTAGAAATAGCTTAACTGGGGAAATAGATAATAAATGGGTGTACTGTGATTGATTTCTTCCACTTTAAAAAATATGCCTTATGCTTTCAAAGCTTGAGAGAAGTACATTTAGGCATAAACATTCCACCACATTAAACTGAAACAGCAAATGTGTCTGTTAATGTCTTGTCTGTTTCAACAGCAAGAACTAATTGCAATATTTTCAGAGGCTTCAAACAGCCCCCTCCTATCAAAACATAAAACAGCAAATGCCTAATTTAACTGGAAAATCAGTATTTATAACATCACGAGCCGTGGCTTCCAGTTTGCGATTATAATTAAAAAGGTGTTAGGATGATTAATGCAACAACAGCAAAATAGAGAAAGGGGTATGATGTCTGGGAGGGTTTCAGTTGTTTGATTGTTGGGGATGTTCCGGTCTCTGCTGTGAGGTAGCCTCGGCCCTATGAGGGTATCGGTGGCTTTTTCCAATCCTGATCTTAAAACCGTGTGGCTCCGGAGAAGTGCCAAGTGCCCTTCTGGGGGAGAGAGAGGCATAAAGATCACATCTTTCCAGCATGTGTTCGGGTTGCTGGGTAGCAGCTGGGAATCGAGAAGGGAGTGTTTTATTCAGATGACTTAAAGTTTGATGGAGGGTGCGTGGTGGGGAATGAGTGTCAGGAGGTCCCATCAGCGGGCCTGGAGAATTTTCTGAAGGAGCTGGTAGGAGATGCCGGATTTTCTTCTCTTCTTTCATGCCGGGGCTGGGAAGAGGAGGCATGGAGACAGGCATGACAGGGCCGGGGAAGGTACTGTCCTAGCACTGTCGTACTCCCAGCCATCACTCGTGTGGTGTTTGGGGCTGAGGGTGAATATTTGGTACCCATCCATCCACAGAGCTGTTAGACCAAAGACATGTGGTGGGCAGATCCCCTTGATCCTTACTTAAGAGGAGGACCGTGTGATTTCTCTGTGTGTCCCTCCCCCCCACCCCCCCCACCCTTTACCCCAGTGTCTGACCCATGGCAGATCCTCACAGTGCTGGAGAAGAACCTGTGTGACACAGAGGATCTCGGTAGCCACCCCAAACTGGCTGCTGGGAAGACTTCTAGAAACCTCTTCGGCCCACGGGAGTGTGCTGGGGCTGCTCGGATACCTCTCCAGCCTTCCCAGGGACAGCAGTGCTTTGAGGGTATTTCTGGGATTTTCATAGGCTCCGTCTCTTCAGGCTCCTGTCTCCCTCTGCCATGGAGGAAGAGGGGATGACATCCTCATTACATTGTAGAAAAGGAAACCGTGGCATCAATTCAAACGAGTAAGAGAAAGCCTTCTTCTTCTTTCCCTGCTCCAACCGCATCTTGTAAGTGGTGGCATCTGTGCTTGAACGTACTTGAATGGTCACACTTCCTCCCCATCCACGGAGCATTCCCTGCAAAATCTCCCTCTGCTTGCCAGACGGGAGGGCCACAGATGAATGAAAGGTTTCGATTCTCTCCCCCACTTGTTTTCTTTCCCTTTTGCTCGTCTGCTGTGCTGCTGCGGGAACCTGCTCGGTCTGCAAGTGTTTCTGGGGATGGTGTTTTCAGCCAGAGGGAGAAGCGAGAAGGATTTGGGGCAGCTCCGGGCCGCGCTGCTTTGGGCTTCCTTCCTCTCCCGGCGGAACGGCCCTGAGAGTTGTTATTTCCCTCTGTGTCACTCCAGTCGTGTCCAAATCCGGGTTTTGCTTTCTCCTACGCTGTTGATCTAATGTGATTTAAAAACACATTTGAGATTAGAACGCATGCCTCCGATTTCAGGGCAAGATAGACTAATGGATTAGGGCGGGAGTGTTAAAGCTATGGGGGAAGCAAGCCTCACTTCGAGGATCGACTCAGGCCAGTAAGTGGGGGGTAGACTCGTCCCTCCACTCCCCATCCCTCCAAACTGGTAAAAGGAGAGAGCCACACGGAACCTTCCAGAATGGGCTGCTCCAGGCTGTCTGGGCAGAGACCTTACGCTCCTCTAAGGGACGGGACCTGGCGGCAGGTGTGCCAAACTCATCCAGGTGACAGGGCTGCCCTGAGTGTTAAAGACTGTGCAGTAATCGTGACTGCTTAGCCCCGCTCCAGGGTGATGGGAAGGGAACCTCCGTGGGTTCAGACTGTCTGCGCTGCCTATAGTTAATACACTCCTCCCATCTGCTAAGGGGAGATCACTCTGGAACATGCTACCGTCGTCGTACTACCCGGAGGAAAGTGGCTAACAGCACTGTTTGCACCTAGTATCTGGAGAGAGGCTGAGGGAGGACTCCAGAAAGGCACTGGCACTTAGGAAATGCCTGTTCCTACAGTGCTGGGTGCTTTGTGGATGTGCTCTCACATTTGAGTGTCCTGATGAGGGTTGTGAGCTAAATAGCGGCCTTCGTGTTTTACAGGTGGCTCTCGGAGGAGCGTGCATGATGGGCTCAGGGTTGCTCAGCCGGTTAGTGGCTGAGCTGACCCCATGCGTCTCAGTTTGTTTTTTTAAAGATTTTATTTATTTATTCATGAGAGACACAGAGAGAGAGGCAGAGACCCAGGCAGAGGGAGAAGGAGGCTCTATGCAGCGAGCCTGATGTGGGACTCGATCCCAGGACCCCGGGATCACGCCCTGAGCCAAAGGCAGATGCTCAACCACTGAGGCACCCAGGCGACCCCATGCGTCTCAATTTCACAGGGCTGATTTCTTCCCTCCCATCCCACCACCACACAAAAACAAAAACTACTAACAAGATGTTTCCCTTCCTTGTTAACATTTAACAGTCCTTTAATAAATATCATTTACTTATTATTACACATACCCAGAACTGCTGTTAAGTACAGGGGAAACCGTGGTGACTAAGCACTTCGTGGTTCTGAACCAGACATTTGGGTGGTGGGCAGGGGAGACAGTGGACAGTCTCTTGTTACCTTTTTAATGTGGCTACTAGAAAATTTTAGCATCACGCTTGTGACTCACATCATATTTCCACTGGGCAGGGCTCCTAGTAGAGCAGTGCTTTTTAAGCTTTAAACGTGCACGCGTCACCTGGGATGTTGTGAACATGCAGGATTGTGAGTCAGCAGGTCTGAGGGAGGCCCTGAGAGTCTGCATTTCTAACATCCCAGGTGTTGCCGGTGCTGCCGATCGCTGGACCTCACTTTGAGTAGCAGGGGGTCTAGAGAGAAATCGGTGCATGGGTGTGTGTGCCCAAACATGTGATTTTAAATCGAATGACTAGGGAAAACTTCTCCGTGAGGGTGATGTAAATCAAGTGAAAGAGGAAGATCCTGTCATGTAAAGATCTAGGTAGAGAGGTTTCCAGTAGTGGGAAGGGCAGGTGCAAAGGCCCTGAGGTGGAAGCGATCCTACTGGTTTTATAAAGGATTCTTTCAGTATTCCCAGTGCACAGTGTTTGTAGCTGGTCAAAACTGGGTTCACAGTCTGACTTTACAAGTTACTGGTGTATGATTTTGGATGACTGATTTAGCATCACTCGGTTTTAGTTTATCTGGGAATAATCCTTCTGAGATTTTTGGGAGGAATAAATGAAATAATAAAGGTGGATGTATAAAAAATGAGTCTTTTATTTTTTTTAAAGATTTTATTTATTTATTCATGAGAGATAGGGAGAGAGAGAGAGGCAGAGACACAGGCAGAGGGAGAAGCAGGCTCCATGCAGGGAGCCCGATGTGGGACTCAACCCCGGGTCTCCAGGATCACGCCCCGGGCTGAAGGCAGCGCTAAACCCCTGAGCCACCCGGGCTGCCCAAAAATGAGTCTCTTAGAGCAGAAATCCAAATGGACTCAGCTCCTGAGATTTTTTTTTTTTTTTTTAATTTTTCAAGTCTGTTTGGTCTCCTATGCTTTACCTTTCATCACAGCTGTCCTAATATTGACTGAAGAGTCTCTTATTGGGGATTTTTTTTTTTGGGAAAAGTCTAATAATGATTGGCTTTGCAATCTACATCTGCTTGACTTTTTAAACCAAGGGTCACCAACTCTCCTACCCAGTGAAATAGACTAGGTGGGAAGAGACCGGGGGCACTTGCTTTTCCATCTGCAAACGTTAACCACATCCTCCACTTGGTAGGAGAAGCTGGAAACCCAGGCCTTGATGTGAAATCTCTTGGTTTTTAACGTTGGCAAACAGATTAAAATTTCTTAAAAGCGCTGTGTGGGCCAGCACCGTGGGACAAACAAAACACATCTGTGGGCTGGATACAGCCAGCTGGCTACCAGTCGGTGACCTGTGGTTTAAACTCGTTTCAGAAAGTAACTGGCATAGCCCTAGCCTTTGCAGTTGCCAGAATTGTGGCTTACGGGTGCTGTTTTAGTTTAGATCCCCACCCCCCCTTTACAGATTTTGCAACAGCAACTAAGGGGGGGGGGTACCTCCCAGATAGATTGCAACAATAACAAAAGGAGCTGGTCATAAAGAGGAACAATGAGGAAGAAAAAGAGAATTCATAAGTAAATTTCCCTTTTTTGTCCATTGAACATTTTCTTGAAGGTGGGACCACTCCTCAGTTGTTCCCTCATTAATCAGGAGCTTGGGTATGGGATCCGTACAGATGAGTTGCACCGAAAAAATAGACTCCGGCCTGGTGGATTCAGTAAGACCTGAGAGATGGAGAAATTGGGTTCTCGCTTTTGCTCTGCTATATTACTAGTTCTGTCTGACCTCAGGTTACTTGGTCTGTTTTTCTTCTTTTTAAAAAAATTTCTGAGATAATGAGACTGTTGTCTGCAAAGGGTCCGTTCAGTGAAATCCTTCGGTTCTAGAGCAGACTTGTGTGTTAGACTTTCTAGAGGGAGGGAGCCAGAAGGGGAGAAGCAACATTGTACAGAGCGTGTTTTTATATCCGTCTCTGAGCCCAGAGGCCGCTGCCTCCGCCCGGTGTGATCGCCATGCCTCAGTTTCTCCATCTGCAGAATGGGCTCAGTATTACTTACTTCCCAGGGATTATGCGATGATGAGATGAGTTGATGACGTAGGACATGGCTCTTTCCCCTCTTTCTCTCTCTCTCCTCTTTCCCCCATGCCTTTCTTCTCCATCTCCCCTGCCCATCAGTACTGAAGGTCCTAAAGAGAAGGCTGTAAAGCATTTTTCGTTTGAATATAGCCTTTTATTTCAAGATTATGTCTGAATGAGGGATTTCAAACCCTGAAGCAGCTCTTAAGTAGCTCTCCAGAGAATAATCAAAACCGGATTCCAGAATTTGGTCTATTGTAACTGGAGCTGAAGGAAGGGAAGAGTCTGATTTCATGAGGTAGCTGCAGCCAGGATTCTCCACCGAGGGCCTGGGGTAGGGAAATGGGCTGGCACTCTGGGCTTGTGTGCTGACATTTTCTTGAACCTTCCGTAGGAATTGATGCCGCTTGGCCTGCATGGCTACAGAGGCATTTAGAATGCCAAGGGCGTGCTTGCCTTCAGTTTTTCTGCAGAGCCGAAAGCATTTGAGAACGCAGGACTGTTGAGGCAGGACCCCGCCAAACTCCCTGGCTTGAGATTTGGCTTCTTGCACACCGGTGTTCTCCAGCTGTCGTGACGTGACTTATTTATTTTTATTTTTACGTTTGTAGATCACACCAGCCGTATTTACTTTTGAACTGAGTCAGGAGAGAGGCCTCGAGATTTTAGGTGAATGAGAGATTGCTGGGGTTGTAGGGCAGGAAGATTTTTTTTTGTTTTGTTTTAAAGGTTTTGGCTTTGCATAATGGATGATATCTCTGGAACTGATTGAACCTCCGCCCTGTTAAAAGTAATCTCTTGATTCCGTTGGTTTCTGCGGTTTAACAAGCTTCTGTATAACTGTCTTGGGAATTTCAGTCTGAAATTATAATTCACTAAGGGAGCCTTTCAGCCGATCTTGCCATTAATTAAAAGCAGGCGGTTGAATTTTTTGTTTTAACACTCGCTAGTTAGGATTGCCTCGCTTAAAATTTTTTTCGACCTTTATTTAAAAATGTACAAAACGTATTCATCAGGAAACAAAAAAACACATGAATTAGTATTTTTTCTTTGATTGTGAGTAATAGAAAATGATCTTAAACTATTATAAATAGAAAAGGTAATTTACTGGTTTCTGTCATTGAGAAGCCTAGGGGGTGATGACTTCAGGAAAAGCTGGATCCAGGGGCTCATATGCTATCACTAGGTCTCTGTTTCTTTCCATTCTTTGCCATGGTTTTCTTGACCTTGCTTTCTTCTCAGATAGGTTGTCTCACCACATTTTCGGCAAGATGATAAATAGCAACCTCAGACAAACATACTTGATGTTTATCAATTCTTTTGGAAATCATTTTTCCTAAGAGTTTCTTTCTTTCTTTTCTTTTTTTTTTTTTTTTAGATTTTATTTATTCATGAGAGACATAGAGAGACAGAGACACAGGCAGTGGGAGAAGCAGACTCACTACAGGGAACCTGATGTGGGACTCGATCCCAGGACCCTGGGATCATGCCCTGAGCAGAAGGCAGACGCTCAACCACTGAGCCACCCAGTCATCCCTTCCTAAGAGTTTCTATAAGAAATTCCCGGAGGTGCCATTGGCCCAGGTTGGGTCATGTGCCTGTTCCTAAAGCAGTCATGGTGTCGTGCTCTTATTAGACCCCGGTGATGTGGTCACTCACCCCTTTGGCCTGGGATAGTGGTTGGGGGCAGGGAAGTAGAGTTAGTCTCATGAAACCATAGGGAACAATTTCCCCATAAGAACAAAGTGTTCCAGGGTTCCGTTGTCAGAAATGGGGGCCATTTGAACCACGTGCTCATTAAACCTGTAAAGATCAAGTCTGGGACAGGTACCCGATCTCTCTGAGTGTTTTTAGAAAGAGGTACAAAGGGTTAGTCTGGGGAGGTCCGGTGGACTTGTTTTAGTTATTCACTCACTTAGGTATTATTTAAACACATATCAGTTGTCAACTATGTGCTAGGGTCAGACATGAATCAGTCATGGCCAGTGACCTGAAAGAGTTTATGAAATAGGGAAATGGACAAGTAAGTGACTACATCATAAGGTAATGAGAGCTCTGACGAAGTGGGATTTATTCGAGGAATGGAAGGATGGTTCGATCGTAGGCAGTCTAACAACGTGATTGATTCTTACCATGAGCAAACGAGAAAAACTCTGTGATTCACTTTATGGATGCTAAAAATAGAGCTGATAATACTAATATTCCTCATTTTGAGAACCACCTGCTGATAAAATAGAATCATCTACAAAGCCAGCATCATCTTTAATGGTGTACCACTAAAACGTTCCTGTTAAATTCCAAGCAAGCCCACAATGCTCATTGAGATCACTGTTATTTATCTTTGTTCAGGAATTAATTGATGATGCACTTGAATGAGGAAAAGAATGAGAAAGGGGGAGGTAGAATTATTACCATTTGCCAGCAGTTTCACCTCTTAATGGAAAGTCTGAGATAACGAATCCTCTCAACGAATCTATTAGGAACAATAATGGGGTTCATTAAGGGGATCGGTAAGGAAATTACTTTGCAAAATCTATAGTTTTCCTATGTGCCTACGCCAACCATTTTGAGAATATGATGAGAGAAAATACACTATTTATAGAAGCAACCAAAGAGACAAAATAACTAGGAATAAATTTAGCAAAACTTGCAAGGGACTTGTAAGAACAAAATTTTAATATTTTACTGAGGGGCAACAGAGAAGAGAGGAGTAGATGGAGAGGCTTCTTTGTCGAGGATGGCATGTCTTTCCTTTCCCTCCATCCCCTCTCTTCCTCCCTCCCTCATCCCTCCTCTTCTGTTTTATTGGAATTTAGAGGCATTGGTCGTTACTGTAGGGATCGCAGTTACAGTGGTTGGTGGTGGTAGAGCTGCAAGATTGAGGTCAGGCCTGTTTGAAAGTGGTCTGAAAATACTGTTTCTGTGAACAGGGCCAAAACCTTGTACTTCGTGTATAGGATTCTCTTATTACTGTGTTCTTTTGACCGAGAAGAGGATGGTAAGGCAACTGTTGCTGTTCAGATTCATATACAGAGTTAGAATTCCTTGTTGGGGAGGGGGGTGCATGCCCGGCTTTATATCCTAAATTCAAGGATGGTGGGACCGTGCACAGGTGTTGATTAACAGTTGGATTGGTGTAAATTAGAAGCTGTAGGTGAACACAGTGGAAAAATCAGGGACCGGTAATGGTTGCTTTCACTGGGGCAGGGAGATGAAGATTCGGGTAGGAAAGAATGACCATAGTGGTGGTGACAGGAGAGGCCACGCTTTGCTCCAGGCCCCAGCTCCTTCAGCCTTCACAGGGACCTTATGACACAGGTCCTGCTATTACCTGAATTTTCCAGGTAAGGGAGCTGAGGCACAGAGAGGTCATGTATCTGGCTCAGGGCGTGGGCTTGGCCTTCAGACCCAAGTCTTTGGCCCCAAACACACAGCATCTCCTTTTATTTGTCTTGAAGCTTTATCTAAACCCTCAGAAGTGTTGTCCTTCCAGGCACACGAGAGTGAACAGTAATCGTGTACCATTCCCTGCTCGACACTCTCCATTTCCCATGTGCAGATGGACTGGCCTGCCTGTGGGACAGGCTGGGGAAGGGGCGTGGGGGGAATCTGGTCCCAACGCGACAGGTTGGGGCACTGGTATCCTTTCTGTTCTGGGCCCAAGCTCGTTCCTGCTTTCGGGGCTTTTTATTTTCTGTTCTCTGGGCCGAGAATACTCTGCCTCCAGGCTCTAAACTACCTGTGTCTCCTCATCCTTCAGGTGTTGGCTTAAATTCTAACTCCTCGAGAAGACCTTTCCCAAAGACCTGTTTTTTTTTTTTTTTTTTAAAAAAAAAAAAAAAACCTGTTTCTACCCCTGAACTTTTTCTGCTGTTTTATTTTCTTCACAGCATATACTGCTTTCCCAAATCATCTGAATTCCGCATCTCCCTCTTGCTGGAAGGTGAATTAGGAGGAACCAGGGGTCCTGTCTGTCTTTTCCTTGACACTACCCAGATCAGTACTTGGCATGCAGTAGGGGCTCCATAAATGTGGTTATCAATCATTGATTTTTTTGTTGTTTTGTTTTGTTTTATTTTTTCCTTAGGGAGGGAGAGAGAGAGTGAGCTCAGGGGGAGGGGAGGACAGAGAGAGAGAAAGAGACTCTCAAGCAGGTTCTATGTCCAGTGTGGAGCCCAACGTGGGGCTTGGTATCACGATCCTGAGATCACAACCCAACCCGAAATTAGGACGCTTAACTGACTGAGCCACCAGGCGGCCCTAATCACTGATTTAGGATCAATGAACTAATGCATAAAAGGAGTGCTTTCTATGTGCTAAGTTCTCTTGCAAAACTTCAAGCTTCTGGAAAGAAATAACACATTTCTTGGGAACTCTGGCTAAGAATTGTTCTAGGCTCTTTCACAATACTATTTTTGTAAGACTATTTTGGGCGCAAGAAAGAGAAACCCACTCAACCCAGCTGTGTGGGCTAGACAGTCTCCCCAAAAGGTTCCCTCCAACACACAACATTATCCATGTCTTCCTCACAGCAGCCTCACGAAGTAGATACTTCCTCATCCCACTTTTACAAATAAAGAGAGTCAGACTTCAGAAGGGCAGAGTGATGGTGTCAGAGTCACACGGCGGGTTGTCACAAGCCAGGTGTCTTTTGACTGTGACACATGGCTTTTGGTTCCTAGCCTTTGTTGGTGCCACCGACAGCATTTTATTATATTTTATTTTATTTTATTTTATTTTATTTTATTTTATTTTATTATTTTACTTTATTTTATTTTTTTATTTTATTTTTTATTTTTTATTTATTTTTTCACTGACAGCATTTTAGAAGAGCTTGGATTATTTCTGATGGGCCCTGAGTCCCAAGAGAAATTTGGATTATGTTTCTCTAGATGCATTGTCAGACTGTCATTCAGTAATCAAACAGTTACACAGGGGTGTTTGATTTGTTACTCACTGTAGGTGTAGATAGACCTTTCCTTGTGCCCCCAGGTTAAGGCTTTGGCAGGGATTTTGAGGTTTGGGTGTTCCTAGAGCCAAAGAAATCAAAGACAGGCTACCCGAGTGCCTCTGTTGTAGGGTGCTCTGACTCTTTGGAGCTACGTGGTGTTTTGAAAAAGAAAGCTGAACCTGGAATCAGAAATTCAGAATTTGAGTCTAATGTCTGTGACTGCCTTGCTCTGTGTGCGTGGACCTCATAGCCTCTGAGACTTTGTTTCCTCATCTCTGAAATGGGCATCACGGCCTCTGAGAATGTCACAGTGATTTTGTGAGGATGGAATAATGCTGATGCCCTGGGATCTGCATGGTCTACACATGTTGGTTGTTATTAATCTGTGCACGTTTTCATGAATTCCCCCAGGTAATTGGTTTTCTGGAATGTTGCACTCCAGGGAGTACGTGAAATACAGGACACTCTTATCATAAACTTAGACGAAGTTTAATTTACAGAAACTATTATGTAGCGTGGATATCAAACATTGGTTAGAGCGGACGGACTGCAGGAAGATCTCCAGAATTTCTGAGGAACCTCACGCTGCATAACTCTTACCTGACCATCATCTTTTTATACTGAAAAACCATAAAAAGCTGTGTTTAGGACACATTTGCTTCTTAGGATTGCCCTGCAGTTGGTGCCCTTTGGAAGTGCCTGGAAGATTCTCTCTGTTTGCTCTCAGTGGACTTACTTACCATGTCATTTTCTTATGCACCCTGTCTGTGTTTCCCAAGTTGTCATGTTCACTCTCCACCTTCTGGCTGCAGGAGTCATCCACTTTCTAACCTGTGAAAGGCAGAAAATGCCCCCTCCCCCAAAATGTCCTCATCTTAATCTCCCGAATGTATGAGTGAATGTGCTAGATCACGAGGCAAAAGGGAATTAGGTTGCAGGTGGAATTATGGTTGCTAAACAGCTTACCTCGAATGGGGATCATCCCAGATTTTTGGGATGGGCCAGTGTAATCACAGGAATCCTTCCAAGTGGAGGCAGGAGGCAGAGAGACCGTGAGGGGCTCATCCTATTGTTACTGGCTTTGGAGGTAGAAGAAGGAGCCACAAGCCAAGGAATTGAGGCAGTTTCTAGAAGTGAGGGCAAAGGGAAGGAAATTAATTCTTCCTTAGAGCTTCCAGAAAGAATGCAGCTTGATGTTGCTTTGATGTGAGCCCATGGAGACCCGTTTCTGATTTTGGACTTAAGCTCATTAAGCTTGCCTGCCCGTGGTCACTTGTTACGCAGCAGTACACTCTCCTCAGATATCTCTCGCAGCCACCTTCTCGTTTTCTTTTCTTCCCTTTCTTTTTCTCCCTTTCTGGAAAATAATCACCTTTGGCTCTTAGAGGTCTCTCATCAAGCAGCAACATACATGTAACCATCCACCATTTGCAGATGGTCACTGTCCTAGTTAGGCTAAAAAACGCAAGTGCTGGAACATGGAGATGTCAACTCACAATGGCTTAAATAGTTGATTTTTCTCCAATATTACGAAAAGTGATATTTGAAGTTGGTAGCAGTCAGTGCTGCCTGGTGACCCATCACTCAGAGGGAACATGTAAGATGAGAGCCGTGAGTTCAGGGGTGTAGGTTGTATGTGTTTGTATAGCACGGACACGCCAGCCAGTGTAGACTGCTGGAACAGCTCCCCGAGATTGTTCAGGGACGCAAGTTCTGTTCCTTCTATCTTGTCGCTGTGCCATCCCCCAGGGAGCTCGTTAGACACGCAGACTCTTAGATCCCATCCCATACTTTCAGAAGCAGAATTTGCATTTTAAGAACATACTTGAGTAATGATCCTGCACAAAGGTTGAGTAACAGGGCCTTGGAACAAGGTCTTTCAACCTTGGCACTGTGGACGTTTTGAGCCAGGAAAGTCTTCACTGTGGGGACTGTCCTGGGCATTGGAGGGTGTTCAGAGCTTCTCTGGCTTGTGCCTCCTGGATGCCAGGAGTTAGTCTTCATCCTTCATTTTAATAGCCGAACACATCTCCAGACATGGCCAAGTGTCTCATGGGGACGGGGGTGGGGTGGTGGTGGTGCTGGTGGTGGTGGCAAAACTGTCTCTGACTGAGAACCCCTGTGTTATGGGCCACCTGGGTGGCTCAGTGGTTGAGCATCTGCCTTTGGCTCAGGTTGTGATCCCGGGTTCCTGGGATCGAGTCCCACATCAGGCTCCCCATAGGGAGCCTGCTTATCCCTCTGCCTACATCTCTGCTTCTCTGTCTGTGTCTCTCATGAGTAAATAAATAAAATCTTAAAAAAAAATAAAAAAAAGAACCCCTGCGTTAGAGGGTTTTTCTCTTCTGCATGATCAGAGCAGAAGTAAGGCAAAGTGCAGAAGGCCAGGAAGGAATTTCTTCTTGAGCATATGAGTCATCCGCTTGAGAAGTGGACATCCATGACTTGCACTCACATTCTGTTGGCAAGAATTTTGTTGCAGGGCTACATCCGCCCGCAAAGCAGTCTGGAAACAATTTTAGGTGTTTCTTTGCCCAAAGAGGAGGAGAGAGGAGGTCTGGGGGACAGTCAGCTGGCCGCTAAGGTAACTAGCGCAAGAGGTTAGTCTTCCTGTATCTCTTCTTAATCTGTCTTCTATCCAGAGGTGAAATCTGGTTGGAAGGGTGAAATTGATACAAATAAATTGAGTATATATATATATATATATATATGCATATGCATATGCATATATACACACACACAGATATATATGTATATATTTTTGCAGTTGGAATATCAAACTATTTTAGATCAGAGGATGTTTTAGATGAACACATAAAATTTACTTGGTTCTCTGATAGCATATTTTGATATCAAGAGTTCAGTGTCCTCTGAACTTTAGTCATGAATATTACTCTTGCTGTTTTTTTTTCCATATAGAAGTACTTGACTATATTGATTTTTTTTACATGAAAAGTAATAATTTTTTAAACATTTGTAAGGACCATATTATTACTATAAATGTGTTTGATGAGGTGGAGATATACATACATATACACACATGAGTTTTTGTATGTATATACCTACATCTGTATGTGTTTATGTAACTATTCATGTATATATGTATCTGTCTTTTTTTTTTTTTTTTAAAGAGAGAGATGGAGAATGAGCACTTGCTGCAGTGGGGGCAGGGCAGAGGGAAGGGGAGAGGGAGAATCTTAAGCAGGCTCCAAGCACAGCACAGAGCCTGACACAGTCTTGATCTTGGGACCCTGAAATTATGACCTGAGCCAAAATCAAGAGTCAAGCACTTGGTACTACCCTCCCCCTCCCCATGTTGCTGCAGTAGACTCTTGCTTTTGTCCCTGCCAAACTCGTGCCCCTTTGTAGTGTGCTCTTCACATAGTAACTATAGTAAGTAATCCTTCTAGAACACAAACCAGACTGTATCACACGACAGAATCAGACCCCTGCCTGTCTTTCCAGGCACATTTATTTGCATTTTCTCTTTGCTCCTCTGCTTGAGCCACACTAGCTTCCCAAGAAGAAAAACATGGCCCTGCCTCAGGGCCTTTGCACTTGTTGTACTGGCCACCTGTATAGGTCTTCCTTAGATAATTTGTAAGGTTTGTATCCTTTCTTCATTTGAGCCCTCTGCTCCAGCTTCCTCCTCAACATTACCTTTTCCTGGACTGCCTGGACACATCTTCTGCACTCCTGCTGGTAAAAGTTCCACTCAATGGAAAATGCTGGTATATACAGTACTGCCATTAATATTTACCTATATTTTATAGTTACTTCACCTCCATCAAGATTTCTGGTCTCTTAATTTCCTGGTTTCCAGGCAGCCTGGGTGGTTCAGCGGGGGAAGCCTGGGTGGCTCAGTGGTTTAAGTGCCTGCCTTCCGCCCAGGGCGTGATCCTGGAGTCCCAGGATCGAGTCCCACATCAGACTCCCTGCATGGAGCCTGCTCCTCCCTCTGCCTGTGTCTCTGCCTCTCTCTCTCTCTCTCTCTCTCTCTCTGTCTCTATCATGAATAAATAAGTAAAACCTTTAAGAAAAAATTCTTGATTTCCATTCCAGGGAAAATATCTTGTTTTGATCTGGTGCCACAAAATGACCTTGACATTGCTGGAGTCAATTTAAAATATAGTTCTCAAACTCTCTGCTATCCCTGTTATTTAAGTACACTGCCACTAGGTGGTGGTCACACGACGTAGGCTGAGTCCAAAGTAAGGCGTTTCTTGAGCTCAGTAAGGTGTTGAGTGGCTGGCTCCTTGCTCCTTCCAACCTTAGTTAACCTGGCATATTTACCCCTGTAAAATATGAGCTTTTATAAAAGGTTTGCTCTCAGTAAACAGTAAACAGACACCAAACGGATGTTCATAGCGTGTTTAAACCAGACTCTGGTACAAGCTCTCTCCTCTTAGCCAGTTCTTCATTTGGGTTCAGATATAGGTGGCACTTATCTTTCTTTCTTAGCACTTCTGTGACTCTCTGGATATGGATGAACCATGAGCATACCACCTTACTGTAAGTGAATGTTGAGACATTTAATATCAGAAAATATCTTTTTTTAAATATTTCATTTATTTATTCATGAGAGAAGCAGAGACACAGGCAGAGGGAGAAGCAGGCTCCCTGCAGGGAGCCAGATGTGGGACTCGATCCCAGGACGCTGGGATCACGACTTGAACCTAAGGCAGATGCTCAACCACTGAGACACCCAGGTGCCCTAGGAAATATCTTTATAACACACATGCCAGACATTAAATGCATGCACTATCCATTTCTCAACTGAATGATGATTTCAACCAGCACATCTGGTGACCTTACCCAGAACAACTAAGTTCCTTATTTAGAATGAAACAGTGAGTTTGTTCTGTACTTACTGGTTCTCATTCTCGTGTGTACCATTGTGCTGACACTTTCTTCTTGCAAGTTTTTCTTCAACTCTTGTCCTTGGTGCTCCTGGGTTTTCTTGGGATTGTGTCTTTTTTTTCCAGTTTCTGCGCCTCTCATCCACCAGGAGGAAGACATGGCCCCAAATCACAATATATTAGAGCACGTTTAAAGAAAATCTTTCCTGGTGGCTTGAAACTTGGTTTCAGCTACAGATTTCTACCAGTTAGGATTCTTCTGTGTTTGTTTTTTTTAGTATTTTTTTAAATTGTTATTTATTTATGATAGTCACAGAGAGAGAGAGAGAGAGAGAGAGAGAGAGGCAGAGACACAGGCAGAGGGAGAAGCAGGCTCCATGCACCGGGAGCCCGACGTGGGATTCGATCCTGGGTCTCCAGGATCGCGCCCTGGGCCAAAGGCAGGCGCTAAACCGCTGTGCCACCCAGGGATCCCGGATTCTTCTGGTTTTTACACATAGAAATTCCAGGTAAAGTCTGAACTGAGCATGAGCCAGGATGGAATTTAATGCCTTCTGGATCTGAGAAGCCCTGGATTGGGGTGGCCTTACAAATGAGGGCTTAAACGTTGTCACTGGATCTTGCAGGTCCCGCAACTGGTCCTCATTGCCAGAGATGGGGTGAGGCTTGAGGCATTGCCTGTTTGGGGCAGATGTGGGCGTCTGCTCCCCTGGGGGCATGGGGCTGGAGATGAGGGCATTTCACCAGGGCAAAACCAGGATGAGAGTATCTAGGAAAGGAAGTGGATTGTCGTGCCAAAACAACAGATGTCTGTTTCAAGACTCTTGTTCAAATGTACTTTCACCAAAGTCTAACCAAATGAAATAGGCACACTGCTAGTTCGACTGGCTTGGTGTGGAGATAGGAGGCCTGGGTCCTGGTCTGTGTCTTTCTATCAGGGTGGGCACAGAGTGGCTCAGATCTCCCACCCCCAGCTGGAAGATTCTGCATCTCTTCTTTTTTTTTTTTTTTTTAAAAGGTTTTATTTATTTACTCATGAGGGACACAGAGAGAGGCAGAGACACAGGCAGAGGGAGAAGCAGGCTCCCTGCGGGGAACCTGATGCAGGACTCCCAGGATCACGACCCGAGCCAAAGGCAGGCGCTCAACCACTGAGCCACTCAACATTTTTGAGGTGCCCCTCAGTATTTTTTTAAGTAGGCTCCGTGCCCATCATGGAGCTCGACACAGGGCCTGAACTCACAACCCTGAGATCAAGACTTGAGCTCAGATCAAGAGTCAGATGCTCAACCGACTGAGCTACTCAGGTGCCCTGACTCTCTATCTCTTCTTTAATACAGAAAGGAAGGACTGAAGGAAGGCAGGCGAAGAGAGAGGGAAGGAGGGAAAACAAAGAAACTTGTTTCTGTACCTAAGTTGTGTGAAATCCTGAAAAAAAATATCCCAAGAACCTGCCCCTCAGAAATCACTAATTACTTATTTACAGTATTTCCTATTTCTGTCATTTCCTTAGCAACCCCTAGCAGCTGCCTGGGGAAATTTAAAGGGACTGTCTGTCTTCCACGAGAATTCTTCAAATAGCAAGTGAAATTGTTTAGTGACACGAAGTCTTCCTGCTCAGATTCACTTCAAGAAGAGAAGGAGAAGTGATTTGGCATTTGATCAATCTTAACATAACTAGACAGCCCAGAATTTCTGGAACGGCCCTGATTCTAGGTCATTTTACTCTTTTCATTTAAGGTAAAGGCCTGCAAGCTGGGATGCAGTACGATTTAATTTTTGTGCTTTTTTTAGTCTTTTTATGAAAATTAAGTCCACATTTTGGAAAGAAAAATACCTTTGTCAGATGCAGCATCTTGATGCTTTGTTTGGAAATAGGTACCCTGTATTTGTCGGGGGGGGGGGGGGGAGGAACTCACTAGAGCCTGGTGGGGTTCGCTCCTCAGCCAGCGCATGTGAGTTAAAATTGTATCCTGAAGGATCTTTTTGAGGGTTCCTCAGCGGGGGTCCCTTGGAAAATTGGGGACCTGGAGCTTCTGAAATTCCAATGTCAGTTACTAGGTCTGGGCCAGTTTGGAGGAGATGGCTCTTGAACTTTGGTGGTCTTGGTGCCCCAGCCTCCAACTTTCTGTGACACTGTCCATGTCTCCCTTTGGTTTTAGGGTTCCTCCCTGTGTCCTGGGAGTGGGAGCTTTGGCTCTTCCCTCACTTCGCCCCAAACAAGGCCCCAGGGCTCCTGGGTTTTGCAGGCCAGGGTTTTGCAGGGTTTGCCTACTGGATGCGAAAGAGATGGCGATAAGTAAGGAGAAACAAATACTTTTCCTGCTGGTCAGCCAGCTCTGGTCAGGCACATCGATCTGAACGTTTGTTTCCAGAAAGACCTTCTCTTCCAGATTTCTCGTGACTTATTTTAAGAATCTGAAGACTTCTGACAGATTCTGTTTTTTGAGAAGCAGGCAAAATTGAAATATGAATAGATTATGCAGGAAGTTCACTTTGGTGATTCCTTCTTTCCAGCAATTGTGCTTTGGCATGCTAGCCGTAACAAACTTCCTCTGAGGGTTTCTACAATTAAAAGTGAGTACTGGGTGTTATACTATATGTTGGCAAATTGAACTCCAATAAAAACAAACAGACGAACAAATAAATAAATAAATAAATAAAAGAGAACTTCTAGTGAATCCCTCTTACCCGCCCCCCCTTATTTTGCTTAGTCCTCACCACAACCCCTATTGAGTGAGGACCTTGTAATTTCTGTGGAAAGTAAGGCACAGAGAGGGGAAGTATGATACCAAAAGTGCGCAGGTCATTAGTGACGTTGTCCAGTTCCAACGGAGGTGTGCATTATTTTGTTGTGAGATTTTTAAATTTCTATTTAGTTTTTGGAAGTATAATTAAGTTAGTTAAATTAGTTTCCAGGGTATAATATAATGATTTGACATTTCTATATATTTCTCCGTGCTCATCATGATAAGTATACTCTTAATTCCCATCACCTGTTTCATCCCCGTCCCCACTCCTCACCCCTATGGGAACCATCACTTTGTTCTCTGTAGTTGGAAGTCTGCCTGTTTGTCCCATTTTTTTTTCTATATTTGTCCTTTTGTTTCTTAAAATTCCACACATGTGAAAATGTTATGATGTTTGTCTTTTGGATGATTTCACTTGGATCCATCCATGTAGTTGAAAATGGCAGGATCTCATTCTTTTGATGGCTGAGTAGTATTCCCTTGTATATATACATAGCACCTCTTCTTTATCCCTTCATCTCTTAATGGGTTGCTTCCATATCTTGGCTCTTGTAAATAATGCAGCAATAAACTTAAGGATGAATCTTTCTTTTGTTTTCTTTGAATAGAATACCCAGTAGTGGAATTACTGGATCATTCAGTAATTCTATTTTTAACTTTTTGTGGAGCCTCTGTACTGTTTTCCCCAGTGGTCACGATAGTGCACGTTTCCACTGTGCGTGAAGGGCTCCTTTTTCTCCACATCCTTGCCAACACTTGTTATTTCTTGTCTTTTTGATTCTAACCATTCTGACAGGTGTGAAGTGATTCCCCCTGGTGGTTTTGATTTGCATTTCCCTGATGAGAAGCCTTCTAGAAGCCACATGCCTTGCTCTCTCTCAGGGAGGAGATGCTGAGACATTGTTGCATCCACACCTGTCCGGAGTCCAGCTGTCTCCCATGTCTGTCTGCGATTCTCTGGGAACCACTCTGGCAGCCAAATTCCCCATGTCTGCATCTTAGAGGATAGCTCTGGTTGTCGCTTTCGAGGCTGTTTGGGAAATAAAACCCACATCTTCTAATGCTGTGAAAGGCTGTTGATAATGTCTACCTACTGGAGTTTGGTTTAAAGGTCTCAGCATTTTGGATAACTTCAGAGAGAGGTATTGATTTTCCGAGCCCTGCTGTAAGCTGGCGGCTTCCAAGACCCAGTGACTCAGCTACCCCTTCTCCATGTGGGGCAGCCGAGGTATGAGGATTGCCCTGGGCTGTATATTTTTTAAAAACAAAGGGAAGAAAAAAAATCCCTTCAGTGTAGGCTATTTCAAGGCTGCGTGAGGGCTGCAAAGCACCTCTTCTCTGTCATCATGCTTCTGACCTGCTGCCTTGGCTGTGTGATGTCTCTGTAGGGAGCGCTGGTGGCAGACGCTGTTTTGCTCAGTGACATCATGGCCACATTCTTGTTCCTGTTTTTTTTTTTTTTTAAGATTTTATTTATTCATTCATGAAAGACAGAGAGAGGCAGAGGGAGAGGCACGCTCTCTTCAGGGAGCCTGATGTGGGACTTGATCCCAGGACCACAACCTGAGCCAAAGGCAGATACTCAACTACTGAGCCACCCAGGTGCCCCCACATTCTTGTTCCTGATGAAGAATTTTGTTCCCCCCTGGGGTTGGCAACCACCTTTGGAAGGTGTTTTCATGAAAGGTCCATTGGCTCCAATTTTGGTAATCTTACCCTTCTCTAGTTATCAAGCTCTGTGACATCAACACCTTCTGTCTTTATAAAGTGTGAGCCAGCTGACGTGGAGCAGAACAACTCTGAAACTTGGCTCCTTTTTTCTTACCCCACACCTATGGAATTTCCTCCTGTCCTGCCAACGGGCACCTGCTATTCCTGGGGCTTTGCCCTTCTTCACTTTTGTAAGAAACGTGGTGCCATGGTGTCATGGAATGAATGCTTTTTACGCCAAGAGCTTTCATATACCATCTCTACAAATAACGGCCCTTATGACCGTCCCAGGAGAGAGAGAGAAACGTTGCTTATTATCCACATTTTACACACAAAGTAGGGAAAGTTTAGTAACTTGCTCATGGTCACCTTGAACCTAACATGAGTTGCTCTAAATCCCAGAGGCTCACCTTAAAATTCTGTATTTTGGTTACAGTCCTGTCCAAATCTTCCTGACTGCCCAGAACTTGGCAGAGCACCTGGTACATACCAAGATTCCACTTAAATTATTATTCTTTAAGTAATGCATATTCAGGGAAGACAGTTCAAAAATACTGAAAGCATAAAAACACCCTGCTGCCCAAAGATAACTATTCCTGGGAGTTTAGTGTATATACTTCCAGAAATTTTTCATTATTTACAAAGTATATATAGATCATTGTCTTTCAAAATGTATGTTTTTGAAAATTGACTTTTTTCACCTAAAAGTGTATCATGATTCTCTTTGTATGTCTAAAACATACTTCTATAATATAATTTCAGCATTTTTATGAACACAAAAGTAATATAGACAATGGGCTACCCCAAGAAGTTAGGGCCTGACCACACACAAAGTACAGAAATAAATTGCCTATGAAGAATGAATCAAAAGAGCCAGCACTATATAGCAATAGCACCAAAAACGATAGACTATTAGAAGGTGGTGTGGATATATCTGAATAATATTGGGATGGGGGAGTCCTTTCAAATCAAGATTTAAATAAAAAATGACAGGGGTGCCTGAATGGCTCAGTCGGTTTAGCATCTGATTCTTGGACATGATCTCAGGGTCACGAGATCGAGCCCTATGTTGGGCTGTGTGCTCAGCCTGGAGTCTGCTTGAGATTCCCTCTCTCCCCCTCTGCCCCTGTCCCCACTATGTGTGCGTGCACACTCTCAAACAATAAATAAGTAAATATGACCACTCAGAATCCATAAAGGTAAAATCTGAGGGGTTTGCACAGAGAGAACGTCAAGTTCACATATGGCAAATGAATCACCAACAGAGTGTGTTAGTGTGCTTGGGCTGCCATCGCAAATTACCACGCCCTGAGGAGGCTGCAACAACAGAGATTTATTTTTTCTGCAATTTAGGAGGCTGGAAGTCAAAGATCAAGGTGTCATAGGGTCGGTTTCTTCTGCAGTCTCTCTCTTTGACTTGTAGATGATTGTCTTTTCCTCTCTCTGTCTCCACGTGGTCTTCTCTCTCTGTGTCTGGGTCCATCGTTCCTTTTCTTCGAAGGACACCGGTTATGTTGGATGAGAGCCTGTTCTAATGATCTCAGTACCTTAATCACCTCTTGAAAGGCCCTGTCTCCAAATACAGTCACATCCTGAGGTCCTGGGAGTTAGGACTTCAAACACATCAGTTTTGGGGCGGAGGACACAGTTCATCCCATAACACAGAGCAAAAAACAAGTGAGGATCCTGGAGGACGCACTTGCAAATATGGATGTAGGGCCAACATTCCTCTCTCCTCTACAAGCTACTTGGATATCTTTGCCATCTCTGCTGTCTCTGTTCTTTCTAAACTGCTCCTGGGACTCCGTGACATCCTCACCCCCCGGCTCAAGGTAGTCACTTCCTTTCTTTAGATGCATTACTATTTCCAGTCGAGTTACATCAAGTCCCCAAGGCTCAGAGTCTCCTTCCAAGGACTTTGCATAGCTTTGCTCTAATCTATTAAGAGATGCAATTAAAATTGACTTCTTAGAGGCCAATCTTGAAAAAAAATTTTTATTGTGAAAGTAACCTGAGCTGGTATTAGAAGTAAAACGCTAATAAATACATAAAAAGAAAACGAAAGGCATTTTCTTCTTTCCATGCTCACATCCCGCTTCCTGCACTGCCAGCTTCATTCCCAGGAGGGAGTCACTGTGTACAGTCGGCTGGGTTGCCTTCCCTTAGAGTGATTAATACGGTTGAGTAAGATGTGGTCACTGATAGAGCCTGGTGACTCCAACAAGGTGTTCCCGATGCTGTCCACACCACCATGGCACTGTAGCCACGCTGGCTTCTCATCACCTACAAGGCTAAACGCTGTGTTTAGTCCTTGCGCAACCCCGTGCCATCGTCTTGTTGTTATCCTATTTTTCAGATGGGCAAACTCCAGCTTAGTGACGTTGGAGGTCTTCGCTCAAGAACACAGAGCTGGGAAATACTTAAGCCAGACCTGCTGACTTCATAGTCATCAGGCAGTGAGCACTTTTCTATGACATTGCCTAGCAGTCAGATTCATTGTTTTGTCATTTTGACCTTGTATTTCCTTGTAGGGTTGTATTGTGATATACTTAACCTCCTCTCCTTATGGACGTCTTTGTGATTTCCATCCTTGGCTTTCATAGGCAAGGCTACAGAGGATTTTCCTGTGCTCTTGAGTGCCTCTGTCTGTAGAGAAAATGGATAGAGTGTGTGCTTTTAAAATCTTGATACAATTTGATATATTTTGGTAAGTTGTCCAAAGGCAATCTTCTTTCTAAGTTCTTGGGAAAGACCCTGGTGCAGGCCCCAAGTAATGATGTAGATTTAGTAAAACTCAGTCCCTTTTGTGCTCCAGATACCTGCTGGCCCTTGATAAAAGCTTTTAATAATAAGGATGGTGATTCCATGTACAATTACCATAAGATGAAAGAAAATCAGCAGTTCGAGTGTGGTTATCATTCTTGGATGCTCTTACTTAGAGTTTAGTTTCTATTATCAAAATAATCCTCAACGTTCCTTTCTCCTCTGCATGAAAGGGGGAAGGAAAGTAAATACTCCCTTTTTCTCTTTGAACTGCTGCAGGATCATTTTTCCGTAGGACTTCAAAATTCACAATGAGGCTAAAGATCCCTTTTTTAAACTTTTCCCAAGCGAGTTAAAGTGGAGTGACAGGATTGCTTTAGCTCTAAAGCAAGATTTGATTTCTGAGGTGGTGGTTTGTGACAGATGGGGAAGCCCTCACTCAGGTGCAGCAGAGCCAGAGTTCTCCTGCTTCCTGACCTGCCCCCCCCCCATGTGCCCTGTGGGGGATTCTTCAGGCTGAAGTCTGGCCCCAGGGCTCCCTGAGAAGTCCACCTTGGCACCTGTTGCTTCTTGCATCATTCAGAGGGCAGAGCCTGAGGCAGGCATGCATGAGTGATGGGAGGGCTCTTGTAAGGCTTCTTTCACACCATGATAAGGGAGGTGATCAACAGAGCCTGAGTAAGACCAGACCTGAACCGTTTTACTGGGGACCTGTGATTTAGAAAGGTCTCCTGTGCTATGGCCATGTGGTTGTCTTTAAATTCAGCCAATACATTTATGCACCTGTTACTGTGACAAGGCGAGTTGCCATTGATGGTGCCTCTGCGGTCACATTTGCCTCTAGTCTTTTATGGAGGCACTCCTTGACATAAAATGCCCAATTTCCATGTAAGAATTTTCCCTTCACTGTCTTGCTGTGAAAGAGGCTGTTTATTGGTCTCTTCCATTTTTGTTGGGCGCACGACAATCTGGAATCAAGACTGTCTTTCCCAGCCTTCTTTCTGCTTGATGTAGCTGATGAGGTTACACTTGGGCCTGTGAG
This sequence comes from Canis lupus dingo, assembly GCF_003254725.2. Classification (NCBI taxonomy): domain Eukaryota; kingdom Metazoa; phylum Chordata; class Mammalia; order Carnivora; family Canidae; genus Canis; species Canis lupus. The sequence continues at coordinate 20,452,923 of NC_064248.1, read as the reverse complement.
ATTTGAAAGTAGGTCCTGGCGGGGACTTCTGGGAAACATCCTTATGAGGACATTCTTGTCTTTGCTGGGGACGAGAATGGGAAGACTGTAGTTGAAGCTTGAACAGTAATTGGTAGTATGGTGAGAAAGCCCCAGCTTGAGAATGATGGAGCATCACATAAAATGGGCCCAAGTGGGAGCCCTTTGGATGTGACAGAGATAAATTTCGGTATTGCCATAGTATTTTGGGTTTTCAGTTGTTCTCGCCTAAACTTAATTACAATGGATATATCTGCCTTCTGCATCCCTGACATTGTGCTAAGTGTTGTAGGTAGGTCATCTTATGAACCTTTATTGTTGTCCTTATTTTGCAGACAGAAAAACAGATTATAGAAGGGACATTACAAGTGACTTGTCCAAGGTGACATACTTCATATTTTGACCCATCCAAGATTTGGACCTCTTTGATTCCAGAATCTGTACTTTTAATCTCTGTGTTTTCCAGAAATTATTCGAACACTAATTTCTTGGTTCATAACGATTGCCTGCCAATGTGCCAGGCGCTGTGCTTGGTCCTGGGCATACAAAAGTAAGTAAAAGTAGTTGGTTCTTGCTCTTGTGGCATTTGCCCTATAGTGGAGAAGAAAGATATAATCAAACACAGCAAATAACTAAAGTTCAACTCTGGGTGTAGTGAGTGCTGTTAGGGAGCAAGTACCCTACACTATAAGAGACTATAATAGAGTTCACTCTGAACAGATAGCAGGAGATCTGACCTATTAAGATGCGTCACTTGGAGTGAAGTTGGAAGAGACATCTGTGCAGGGACTTATAGGACACACTGAAGACTCAGGGCTTTTCCTAGGAGAAATATAGGGCTGTTCACTGGCTTTAGCAGAGAGCTGACATAGCTAGGTTCATGTTTTGATGTGATCCAGGCCAGTTGCCACGTAGGGAATGGGCTGGAGAGACAAGAGAGTAAGCCCCTATTGAGTCCAGGGGAGAAATGACCAGTGCCTTAGGCTAGGTAGGTAGTGGTGAAGATGGAAAGGACTGGATGATGTTGGATAACATCTAGGAGATAAAATCGAAAGAATATGGTGTTGGCTTACGTCTGGGGGATATGAGGGAAAAGTCAGCTCAAAACTCCTAGGTTTCTGGCTTGGGCGACTGCATGAGAGAATCATGATTCTGCTCACCAAGACAGTGGCCACAAGAAGAGCAGGGTCGGGGTAGATAGAGGACATCTGTCCAGTTCATCTGACCAGCATTTCCCGTGCCCTCTTTGGAAGAACTGTTAACACAGTCATATGGGTTGGTGTTAGATTTTCCTTCAGAAAACCCAGCTTCCCTGGTTATAGCATGTTGCACTTCAGCATGGCTTGGTATGGGCATTGGCTTAGGTGACCCAAATCTTGGGGAGAGTCCTTTTCTTGGAAGGTTGGCAGTGAGGGCAAAGAGGATTTGCTTTTGGAGCCTTGAAGTGGGCAGAAGGGAGCACTGAGGAGGCTTTAGGTCATGTTTCCTACCTGTGGAGAAAGCTGGTTTGCAGTGGGAGAGAAAAAACTTAGGTGGAGACCAACAGAGATGAGAGGTGGAGAGAGAGACTTCATTTTGTCGTTGAAATTCCTGAATTTGGGGATCCCTGGGTGGCTCAGCGGTTTAGCGTCTGCCTTCGACCCAGGGCGTGATCCTGGAGTCCTGGGATCAAGTCCCACGTCGGGCTCCCTGCATGGAGCCTGCTTCTCCCTCTGCCTGTGTCTCTGCCTCTCTCTCTCATAAATAAATAAAATCTTAAAAGAAAAAAAAATCCTGAATTCAGGCATGCCTGAGACTATCTCTGTCCAAAAAATCTCTAGTTATTTGAGCCAATATGTTTCCTTTTCTGTCTTAAACCAGCTTGAGACAGGTTTCTAATTTTTTCATCTGTAATCTGATCAGTCAGGGGAGAGAACTATGAGCTCAGTTTTAAAAATGTTGAATTTGAAGGCACCTGGGTGGCTCAGTGGTTGAGCGTCTGCCTTTGGCTCAGGTCATAATCCTGGGGTCCTGGGATTGACTCCCGCATCAGGCTCCCCACGGGGAGCTTGCTTCTCCCTCTGCCTGTGTCTCTGCCTCTCTCTTGGTGTCTCTCAGGAATAAATAAGTAAAATCTTTTTAAAAATGTTGAGTTTGAGATGGTGCTGAGATATCTCTATGTAGATATCAAATAGGTAATTGGTACATGGATTTGAGCTCAAAGGAGAGATGTGGCTAGATAAAAACATTTGGAAATTACCAACATAAAAGTGATAATGGGAACCATAGTCACCATTTTGCGCAGAGAGCAAGTATGTGGTGGCAAGAGAAGAGGGCTTAGAATTGGGCTTTAAAATTGGGTGGAGGGGCACCTGGGTGGCTCAGTCAGTTGAACATCTGACTCTTCATCTCAGCTCAGGTCTTGATCTCAGAGATGTCAGTTTAAGCCCTGCGTCAGACTCCATGCTAGGCATGGAGCCTACTTAAAAATTAAAAAAAAAATTAAAAACGTAAATAAAACTGGTTGGAGAATATGTAACTGTGAGCTTGGAAAGGAAAAAAAGGTATGGGAGGACATTAAGAAGACAAAAATGCAGTTTTAGTAAACTAAGTATTTTATATATAAGAAAGGGGTGGTCATCCAGGTGGAGTGTCACCAAAGGCTCTAAATAGAAGTCTGGAAAATGTCGGTTTGATTCAGATGAATCTTGAGAAACAGTTGACTTTGTAAGATGTGTCTTAGCACTCTGACGGCTGGGGACGCCAGATCTAATGTCAAAGACATCTTTAAAAGTTCAGTGAGAAATGGGTCAGCAATGAGTTCTTGGGACCTTGGGGAGGCGGGCGGAGATGGGGAAGATGCGTTGTGCATTTAAGAGACGTTGAAGGTGCCCACTTGCCAGGTGCCAGGGAGATGGTGAATAATAAGGCACTTTTTATTTGTGTGCAACTCACAGGCTAGGTGGGAAGACAGACAAGCAAATGCCAATCACAATTTAGGTTAATAAGAAGGGAATGTGTCCGTTTGCATGCTTTTGGCTGTAAGCAAAAGAAAGCCTAATGAACAGTGACTCAGGATATTTAAATTTCACTTAGCAAGGAACCCAGGCAGGTGGTCCTGAGACCGATCCAGCGGTTTACTAGCATATTAAACATGCAAGCTGTTTCCATTCCTTCCACTCTGGCATGCCTGCCCTGCTGGATTTTGAACTATGCCCATTACATCACGATCTGAAGATGGTGGCAGCAGCTGTAGGCATCAGATCCTTGCGAAAAAGGAAATACAGGAGAAGTGACATAAGGTTTTTTTTTTTTTTTTTTGTTTGTTTGTTTTTTCTTCAGACAGCTCTTGCCTTTTGTTGGGGAGAAGATTCCTTCTAGAAGACCGCAGTGGATTCTTTCTATACCCCACTGGCCATAGATGAGGTTATTCATTTTATTACATTATTCATTCATTTAAAAGAAGCTGTTCAGTAACTACTCTGTGCCAGGCAGTATTTTTTTAAAGATTTTATTTATTTATTCATAAGAGCTGCAGAGACATAGGCAGAGGGAGAAGCAGGCTTCCCACGGGGAACCTGACGCAGGACTCGATCCCAGCACTCGGGGATCACGACCTGAGCCAAAGGCAGGTGCTCAACCTCTGAGCCACCCAGGTGCCCTGTGCCAGGCACTATTCTAGGTAATGGAATATAAGAGTGACGATGTGAGGAGGAGAGTCCCAAGAGCCCAAGAGACATAAGTTGAGATGTGGGGGACCCATTGGGTTAGTCATTTAGGGCAAGAGCAGGGGGTCAGGACGGAGTGTTGGGGCATAGAGTGTGCAAAGACTTGGCGGGGGAGAAGACGTGGTTTATAAATATCCCATGGTAAAATAGCCCGATTCTTCTCCTTATTTGTTTATTTCTTAATAGAGAGGGTGTGAGGAGGAGGGGCAGAGAGAGAGGGAAAAGGAGAGAATCCCAAGTAGGCTCCATAGTCAGTGAGCCAGACACAGAGCTTGATCTCATAAGCCCAAGATCATGACCTGAACCAAAATCAAAATCAACTGAGCCACCCGATTCTTCTCTTTAAATGTGTCTGTGGGGGGGGATCCCTGGGTGGCTCAGTGGTTTAGCGCCTGCCTTTGGCCCAGGGCGCGATCCTGGAGTCCCGGGATCGAGTCCCGCGTTGGGCTCCCTGCATGGAGCCTGCTTCACAGACACTCTGCCTGTGTCTCTGCCTCTCTCTCTGTATCTATCATGAATGAATGAATGAATGAATGAATAAGTAAATAAATAAATAAATCTTAAAAAAAATGTGTCTGTGGGGTGTCAGAGTGGCTCAGTTGATTAAGCTTCTGACTCTTGATTTCAGCTCAGGTCACGATCTCAGGGTCATGAGATTAAGCCCCATCTGGGCTCCATGCTTAGCGCAGTCTGTTGGAGATTTTCCACCTTTCTCTCTGCCCCTCCCTCGGCTCAAGATCTCTCTCTAAAATAAATTTTAAAAGTCTTTAATAAAAGATAAATAAATGTGTCTGCAGCGTGGATTATTACAGATAGGGGTTGGGGGCTTGAACTGCTGTCCAACCTTGGGGATCCCTGGGGCAGACTCACATGTTCTGGATTGAGTGTTGCTTTGAAGAATTTTCTTATAGGAGCCAGCCTTAGTCTGTGTCTGCCTGTGTGTGTGTGTGTGTGTGAGTGTGTGTGTACGTGTACATATGCGTTCTTTCCTCGGTTGGCACATGCCTGCATAGCAATGAGACCCTCTTATTTCACTGAGTGCAATATTTTTCATGAATCGCATCCAAATGAATTAACATTCCCAGCTCACCTGACTCACGCGGCAGGAACATGTGGGCCAAGCCGGCTGACCGCCGTACTGACAAGCAGAGCCCATCGGTGTATTTTTGTGCAGGCAACCCATGAGAGGCTCTTGTCTGGCTGTTTCCCCTCTGTTTTCACTGTGACACCTGTTGGATTCTGCTGACACTCTGTAGGGTGTCTATGCGGGATGCTGCTCGGTGCAGGAGTAGAATGGAAGGAAGGAGGAGCAGGGCATCACGAGGACATGCGGAGGGGAAGGGCACTTTATATTTTTTGCTTAAGTGTTCTGGAACCTCTTTTTTTTCCTGAATAAGTACTAGGTGTATTTGTTTTATGAATCAAATGCACATTTATACTGAAAGCTTCCTTCTCTCTCTTTTTAAATATTTTATTTATTTACTTGAGAGAGCAAGAGAGAGCATGAGCAAGGAGTAGGAGAGGAAGAAGCAGACTCTCTGCTGAGCAGGGAGCCCAACGTGGGGCTCGATCCCAGGACCTTGAGATCATGATCTGAGCTGAAGGCAGATGCTTAACTCATTTAGCCACTCAAGTGCCCTGAAAGTTTCCTTCTCTTGACAAGAAGCCTCAAGCCAGAAGGGAGGCATAGAGTATGTGGGGAAGCTTTTATACATCCTGTTGCTCATCTTTGACCATATTTCTTTAATGTGCTCAGTTTTATTTAATTCTGAAGGAAGATTCTGACCCTTTGTTCGTAGTACTGTGGTGTGGCCCTTTGGAGAAACTCCACTTTGTCAGATAACTGCCTGAGGGGGTTCTTTTGGAAGTGGGTTGACATAACCATCTTTTTTTTTGAAGAATAACACTAATGCATTACCTCCATCTCAAAAATTAACCTGCTACCTGTGTACCTGATGATATAGATTGTTTGCTTTAGGGACGCCTGGGTGGCTCAGTGGTTGAACATCTATCTGCCTTTGGCTCAAGTCGTGATCCCTGGGTCCTGGGATCGAGTCCCACATTGGGGAGCCTGCTTCTCCCTCTGCCTGTGTCTCTGCCTCCCTCTGTGTGTCTCTCAGGAATACATAATTAAAATCCTTGAAAAAAAAAAAAAGATTTAAACTCTGTGGGCCTCCATGAGATCTCAGAGGGTACAAAACCGAGAACATAGGGCACATCTTTCTGTCTCTGACAATCCATGAGGAGGGTTATCTGGTCTACCAAAGGTCCCAGGTAACTAACTGATGATACGTGTCCACTTGCCATTCCTTGATTGAAAACCATTTTATTTGTGTATATCCAATACACAGTGCCCCCAAAGGGCTTCTCCTGATCTTCTCCTTTGGTCTCATTTTGCTCTGTTTTTTAGCTAGTGGGGAATGAAGCTGGCCTTGTGGGAAATTACCTTTGTGTCTCAGACAAACCTTGAAAGGGCATGTGGGTATAGAGTGACAGGGGGAAGGTCACAGCGTTTTAACAAGCTACCTCAACTGGCTGTTGGAAGAAAGAATAAGATGCCATCTGCCAAACACTTAGACTGCCATGTACATAGGGGGGAAGTAGGGCAGCACAGGGTCTGCAGCCAGTGGAGTGGCTATGAGTACTGGCTGCATGAACTGTGGACTGTGGGGCCTCGAATGAGGTCTGGATTTGGTGTGTGACTCAGTTTTCTCATCTGTAAAATGGGGATATTAATAGTGCTACTTCATAGGATGGTTATCAGGACTAAGTGAGATACACATGCAAAGCTCCGGGAAATAAATACCAATAAAGCAAAGAAGATGATGTATAAATTTTTTTAAATGAGAAGTCACTTATGTGTGAGCGTAGACAAGTTGATCCGAGTGCCTTCAGTAGCTCGTTTGTTGTTTTTTAAACAGTTGTGCTTCTTAAGCAGTATTTTTCTCAAGTTCTTACTAGATTTCTCTAAAAAACCAAACAACCCTATTTGTCTGATATTGAGTGATTATTTTATGACTGTCCACTATCTCCAGTACTTTTCAACATGCTTTGGAATACACACACAAATCATAAGACTTGAAAGAGTAGCATGCATTCTATCAATACACTCTGAAAATCAGTGAAGCCACCTTCACTTGGCCCCAGATTTTCACAGGAAGATCCGAAAGGATCGATGTGTCCATCAGCCTAACACTTTCATACTTCTTATTCCTAATATATGACCAGTGAAGTTCTACTGCTTTTTTCTTTTAGCCTAGAGGTGATTTGACCCTTCCTGAGTTGGCACACTTTTTCCTGTTTTTTTTTTTTTTTTTTGTATTTGGTTAATCATGGTCTTGTCCATGTGGCCACGGGAATGGAGTTTTGAACCTTACTACCAGTCATTTGTATCAGTCCACATCTCCACATCACCTGGAGCTGCCATCATGACCCACAACAGACCTTTTAGGGACAGGGTCATATCTACACTTGAGAAAGATCTGGAAACTGAAGGAACGGAATGCACACAGATCAGCTGCCATTTCTACTGAGCTGGTGGAATGTGTTACGCTGGGTGACGCAGGAAATGAAATGAAGTCCCTAATGACTGTTTCCACACTAATGCTGCCTCTTCATCCTTATTTATTCCTTTTTATTTTATTTATTCCTTTTTATTTTTTTATTTATTCTTTTTTTAAATTAAGCTTTTATACTTTTATTTATGTATTTATTTTAAAGATTATTTATTTGAGAGTGAGAACATGAGCAGAGGGGAGGGGCAGAGGCAGAGGTCAGAAGCAGACTCCTCACAAAGCAGGGAGCCCACCTTGGGGCTCGATCCTGGGACCTGGAGATTGTGACTTGAGCTGAAGACAAGATGCTTAACCATCTGAGCCACCCAGGTGCCCCCTTATTTATTCTTTGAATGTAACTATGGTTTCTTAATAGTGAAGTCACCACCTGGGCTGGAAGCAGAAATGGCTCATAAAATTCCATATGTAGTTTTAAAATGGGGCAGGTCACTGGGCAATTCATTAACTCATTAGGAATTAAAAAACAACATTTAGTGGATACTTGGGTGTTTTAAAATTTAATAACCCCAGAAGGATATTTAGTGGCTGAGACCCGTAGTCATAATATGGAAACGTCATCAGATTTTTTTTTTAAGTTTTACTTTACTTTTATTATTTTTTTAAAGAGTTTGTTTATTTACTTGACAGAGAGAGCGAGAGAGAGAGAGCACACACAGCAGGGGCAGAAGGCGATGGAGAAGCGGGTTCCCTGCTGAGCAGAGAGCCTGATGCAGGGCTTAATCCTGGACCTTGGGATCATGACCTGAGCAGAACACAGACGCTTAACCAACCGAGCCACCCAGGCGCCCTGCTGTTGGATTTCAAAGACAAATTTTCCTTTCTTTTTGATATTAGACATTTTTGATATTTTCTTTGGTTTTTTACTCTTCCTCTCATTTTATATTTTTCCTTTCCCCCGTCCCCCATCCTTTTTCCTAGGAAGAGCAGTCACCTGTGTGTGTATTATTACTCCATGACACATACTACTTTTAATTCCGAAAGACCACTATCTTATGTTTCCCGTGCACCCCTTAGTAGGAACACGTTACTCTCCGCCGTGCATTGGTCCGCAGCATTTCTGAAAGGTGGTTTTTCCCAGGAGGGTATCAGAGGCTGCAACCGTTTTGTCTGCCCATCTCGTTCAGTCATTCTGCTACCTGTGACCGGTTTGTAGGAGTCGTCCAAGGTGGTGGTTTACTTACTGCGAAGACACTTGTAAAGTAGCCTTTGCTCTTTTTTTTGTTATAACATAATACTTATTCATTATGGGAAATTTAGCAAATATCACAAGCACATGGGGAAAAATCACATGTCTCCCCGAATCCTGTGGTTTCTTGCATTGGCCCATGTCTGTCTGCATGGATATTGTTTCTTTCCTTGCATAGTAACAGGTATGTGTGTGTGTGTGTGTGTGTGTATCAAATATATGTATATTTGATTATTGGTATTACCTCAAATTTGGGATCAGACTATATAATTTTTAACCTTTTTTTTTTTCCTGCCTAAACATCGAATGTTGACATATTCCCATGCCACTGAAGATTCTATTACCACAGTGGCTTTCAATTTTTCAATTTTTTTTTAGTGTTTCCTGCAGTAAGAAATGCATTTTACATAATGACCTCACATAAACACACATGCATTTTTAAAAAGTCTCATGAAACCATACTTGCTCTGCTTGTGCATAATGCACTCTTGATATTGTCTGTTCTTCTAGTCAAAAAGTTGGCCATGGCCCACAAAAACTGGTTTTGTGACTCATTAATGATTTGTGATCCACAGTTTGAAAACTACTTTTTTACCACATAAATTTTATTGGCTGTGTAGTTCTTGGTATGGTTTTGGCTGTATTATATGTATTTAACTGATGCCACATAGTCTCCATGTTTCCTTAGTCCGCACAAGTCAGCAGATGGATACAGAATGCACACACTCTCACACACACACACACACACACACACTCAGGATAATTTCCTGGGCATACATGGGCACATAATTATCAGGTCAGAAGGTGAGCAGTGAGCATGATTTTTAAGGCTCTTGGTACACTTTGCTAAATTTCCCTCCTGGAAGCTTCTATAAATATTTACACTCTCGCCAACTGTGTCGGGGAATGCCCAGTTCTCCGTGCCCTCACATGCAAACACCACATTCTTTGAGTTAACTTAGAATCTCAATCATGGAGGAGATTCACGGCATCATTCAACAGTGAGAGGAGAAGTGTTTTTGGCAGCGATTGGTCTGATCTATGACTGAAGATTGCTGTTGTATCTAAATTGTATTATGTTAATGTCCCATGCAGCACGCACTGCAGGTGAGGTTTAGCATTTATATTTCTCACTGATGCCACCAAGAAGAGATCTGTATTTTAACATTGCAAGGAGGTGCTTTCTGGATCCTGTATGTCTTTGCATGGTCTGTGGCTGTGGATCCTCTGACTCAGAAGGAGTACAGATCCAGTAATCATGTGTTACACAACTTTTGAGACATTTCATTTCAAATGCTCATGCTCTCTGTGGGTACACTTCTATGTCTTATCTGGGATCCTTCTTTCCTCTTTTCTTCCTTCCTTCCTTTCGTTCTTTTTTAAGATTACTTATTTGAGAGAGAGGGAGACCAGGGGGTGGGACAGAGGGAGAGGGAGAGAGAGAATCCTCAAGCAGACTCTCCACTGAGCATGGAGCCTGACACAGTGCTTGATCTTGGGACCCTGAGATCATGATCTCAGCCAAAATCAGAGTCAGATGCTCTGACGACTGAGCCTCCCAGGCACCCTGAGTCCTCCTTTCTAAGTTGGAGGGTACCATCTCTTTAGGGATAGGCATGTACCCACATTTATAGCCACACTATGTTCGATTCACAGAAATCTCATTTGTGCAGCAAAATACACATACAAGTTCTGTTTTATGTTTAATGGTGGAAGATTGGAAGTTATCTAAGGGTACATGAGTATGAGACAAGTTAAGTAAACTGTGGCAATTCCACAGGAGGAACACAATGCGTTTGTTAAAAGGAAGGAGACCACACTGCATACACAGGCATGAAGCGATCCCCAGGATGTCCTGTTGATGAGGAAAACAGGGTGCAGCGCAGCGTGTGGTGTAGATCCTTTACGCTGTGAACTTCTCTTGTTTTAAAACCATGGGAGTGTAGGACTTCATTTAAACATAGGTAATGGAAAAAAGCAAAGATGAGCAAGCATCCTAAGATCTTTTAGGAAAGTGGCCTTCAGAAAAACACCTTGTATCTGATACTGATACGATGTTGTCTGATTGAGGATGTTGATCTGGGTTGTTCCAGGGTGGAGCAAATCCTTGAGAATCAAATGGACACTTGGAAAGGGTTAACCGAGCCTCCCAGAACGCCCCATCCACCTCCACCCCATTTATACCCAGGGAGGACCAGCATCGCTCAATCATACTTAATCCATTTAGAGGGAGCCTTTTCAGAACTGAATTATGCCAGTTGGTACACCTCATGACTAGAATTACGATCGGCTTCTAGGGTTGCTGATCATTCAAGTGTTTTATGGAAGACTCAAACTGTGTAGAATCACATGTGCACACACATCCCTCCATGCACACACTTTAAAATGATAAAAGTCAGAATTTACGATTTCAACGTTTGGGCCTGGTGGAAACACTGGGGTGAGCTGGAGGGGAGGAGGTTTGGCTGAGTGTGGAGACTCTGGAAGTGCACAGCGTACATGCCCCACGACTTACACCTGAATTTAACCCTGCTCTACTGCTCTGATTGGATTTTTAGGAAGTTTATATTCAGATTTTAGAGTCCTTCTGACCCTGGCTCGAACCGCAGGTCTGCCGCATGCTAGCTGTGTGACCTTGGGTTAGTTGATTGGCCTCTCTGAACTTTATTTCTTGACTTGCAAAGTGGAAAGTGTAATACTGTTGCCGTAGGTCTGTTGATTGAGTTAAAGGAGGTAAATTCTAGAACTTGCCTTGCTTGATGGCAGCCCTTGGTAGTTGCTGAAGAATTAAAGCTGTTTCTTAACATGATGATGTTCTGGGAAGAGAGGCCTTCTGTTAGGAAGGTGTTAGTGGGAACTGACGAAGGCCCTCTGGGCTTTATTTAGGAGTAAAGGATCAGAGACCCAGGTGCAAAGTGGCTGTAGGGAACCAAGATTCCAGAAGAGCCTCCAGTGTTGACTTTTTTGTATCATCTGTTTCTCAGTAATGATAACTAGTGGAAATCTTGCAAAGTTTTAGACTGGGTTTTTGCGGGGGCATCAAGGAGTCTGGAAAGATGAGGTCCCACCGAGGAGCCAGGCTGGGAGCAGCAAACCAGCCAATTCAAGGAAGTGGGAGTTTTTTCCTGAGACAGAGATGGACACAGTGCTTGGAAGATGATCCCAGACACCTCTTGGTGTCACCTATAGTGTCCAGCACTGGGCACAGCATCTGTATATGTCTGCATGTTGAACCCCCTGAAATGAACCCCATAGCATGCCTGCATCATTCTTGTTCAGGAGATGCGGAAGGCATGGGACAGACTCTGGTCTATCCTAGTGCCTTCATTCCCCACCCTCACCCCCCAGCCTCCTGATGAAGTGTAGACAGGTTTGCCAGTACCACCTGGGCAGGCACAGCAGCAATAGAGAGAAAGTTACTTTCTGGGATTTCAATCCCAAAGACAGATTTTCAGGCACACATTAGTGATGCCTTGTATTGTAAAAGACTCGAAGCCTCAGCCTCTCACTCAGTTCTTTTTGCTCCTTGTTGTCATGGGGACTTCTTTTCCCTGAGTTATTACATCTTGCACTTCAGCAAAAATTTTATTGCTTCGGGACCATCGAGTCTCGCGTGGGACATTTTTCACTGCTCATGGTGTAATACACAGAGGTAATTTCTTTGAAATGATTTTTGCTTGAAGTGGTTTTCAATGAATTGAGAAGGGTAGGAGTATAGATGGAGCCCTGAGGTTCCAGCATCAGGTCCAAGCACAGGGCATGTACCCTCGGCCTGGCCAGAGCGTTCGATGTGGACTGTTCACTTGTACCGGTGGCACATAAACAGGCAGCGGTTCATTTGTTTCTCTCATTGGACCCCAAAAAGAAAAAAAAAAAGGCATTAGTTAATGCTGTTATCTGTTTAAGTCCCTTCCAGATTGCTTTTGAAAGTTTTCTTTCTGAAAGGAATATTTTCATCGAAAGGAATGGCCCCTGCCTCTTAAAGGTGGAGGTTAGTGGTTGGACTGGGGAGACTGCCAGACAGAGCAATCTCGATGATGATGTAGTGAAGTGTGGAATTATGCCCTGAATGTTGCACACCCAGCCTCTGATTCTTATCTATTTTTGGTGTCTTCCAGGGCTCTTGTATACAAGGCATTTTCTTTCCTGTTATTACCTTGAGCTTAGTGCGAGATGCGGTGTTAGAACAATTCCTTGGGTTTTCTTCTTGTTTCATTCTCTTTTTGTCCCTCCTTCCCTCCCTCCTTGCTGGGGGTGGGGAGGGGCGTCCTCCCAAACCACCTCTAGGTTTGATGATCTGCTAGGAAGACTCCCAGAACTCAAAAAAGCCCTTATACTCACGGTTGTGGTTTATTACGGTTTAAGGATATGCATTAAAAACAGTGAAAGAAAAAGACACATAGGGCAGAGTTCAAGAGAAACCAGACCCAACTTTCCAGTTGGGCTCCTCCAGTGGGGCTTGCACAGACAGTGCTCATTGTGCCAGTGATAGTGAGTCACAAATGTGCTAAGGGAGTGTTGCTAACCAAGGAAGCTCCCTGAGGCCTGATGTCCAGGAATTGTGCTGGGGGTCAGTGGAGGAGGCATGGAGATCCTGTGTGACTGACCTTAGCCACTTGGTCTTCAGGCTCTCCCCCACCTCCCTGCTCCAGAAATCAAACTGATGTAGCATGGCCCCAAGGCCCAGGCCAACAGAAACAGCTGCTTGCTAGAAATCACAGTGTTACCATCGTCTATTTGGCCTGGCCCAATGTCTCAGGTGTGCAGAGATGCTCTTATCATGCAGGATAATCCAAGGACTCAAAGTTCATCTCCCAGGACATGGTCAAGGGTCCGTCCTTTCTTTGGAAGATGTAGGGTTTGGACACCCCAAGCCTGCTGAGCGTAAACCTTTTAATGCACCCTGCCGCAGCAATGCAGACTATAGGTCAGGCAGGCGCAAGCCTTGTGGTAAAATGAAGATGCCATCCTTGTATTAAATGCAAATCGAGGGACTTGCTTGGGACTTCCGGCAGATTTGCCTTTCTCTCTTTGCTGTCCCACACTGAGCAAACAGTTTTGTTCGAGTCTGTCTACCTTGGACGGATAAGCCTTTTCATAATGTTTGCAAAGGGGCAGTTTGATCAAATGGCCACATTTCTAGTTGGCCTCTCCTGATCCAAGATTGTGGTAGAAACATTGCAAAATCTGTAAGGGGTGTCATGAGAGGTGCTCTGCCCACCTTTCCTTCAATCCAGGGAACAAGTTCTGTCTTAGCAACCTGATCAGGCCTTACGTTTTTTGCAATTTTTGTCTTTAAAACAAACACTCTGGGGCACCTGCGCGGCTCAGTGGGTTAAGCTCAGCCTTTGGCTTGAGTCATGATCTTGGGTTTGGACATCCCAGGCTTCCCCCACCTTCAGGCTCTCCCCCACCTCCCTGCTTGGGGATTGAGCCCCGGGTCAGAGGTCTCTCCCCCAATGGGGTGTCTGCTGCTCCCTCTCCTTCTGCCCCCGCCCTGCTTATACCCTCTCTCAAATAATAAATAAATAAATAAATAAATAAATAGAATCTTAAAAAAAAACCTCTAAAATCAATATTTAGTTTCCCCTGCTCTTTTCTTGTTTCCCTCATAACCCTCCCGTGTCTACTCCTGTTCCAGTCCTCCCCCAGACCCTGGGCACCAGATGAGCCTTAGGAAAAACTGCCAAATAGGGAATATTTTTTTGAAGGCAGTTTACATCAGCTGCCTTTTCACATGGTATGAATTCTATGGAGACCTGTCTGCTCCAATAAATTGATATTCTCATCCTGACTGACTCATTTGGTGAGCCACATTGATACGCCTTCTCTTAAGCTGACCCTTGTAGCTTTGCCACCCAACAACAGGAAATGCATGATTATTTTCATGCTAATGAGCACTGGAGAGCAACAAGCCTTTCCTTTCCTGGCTTTTCACGGTGACATCCATTGACCTTCAGCTGGCATTCTGAGCATCACAGAGGACCACCGTCAGAGCCTGGGTGACTCTGTGAAGCTCTTCCCACCCTAAAGAAGCTCAGAGACACGCCTTTAGGCAACAAAACCCATAAAGCATCCTGCTACTTGCATGGGACCCATTAGAGTTCTGGAAGGAGACCGTGCAGAGTGGGCTAATGGAAGCTCTGTATTGTAATTGTTGACCTTGCTCCTGCTACTTCCTAGCTGTGGGACATTGGTATGTCATCTAACCCATCAAGCTTTTTGTTTTCTCCTCATAAGGTAATGATAGTACATACTTTATGGTATAGTTATGCTGATTAGTAGGATAGAACATTTAAGGCTTTCAGCACTGTGCTTACTTAGCACAGAGTAAACAGCCATAAAATGGCAACATTATTGTTGTCAATGTTTGTAATAAAAATAAAAATAATACATTCTCGTGTAGCTAAAGCTCTTCATACATGCCCTGTAGATTTATGGGTGGAAGGTGCCTTCCCAGTAAGGCAGTCTCTGAGATTCATCCCATGTAGGAGATTTCTAGAACCTTCTGCCTAGACTTCGTCTTTTCTTCCTCTAGGAAACGAGGAAAAAGGAACAATGGAAGGATGATCAGTTGATCTGTGCATCCATGCATCCTTCCATCCATATCTATAGATAAAGGTATAGATAGATAAATAGATATAAATACTTATTGGATATATTTGACATATAACATGTAAATTTAAGGTGTACGATGTGTTACTTTGATGCATTTATGTATTGTAACCTGATTGCCATCATAGAAATATTTATCACCATACGTAATTATAGTACAGTATTGTTGCCTGCATTCATTATATTGTGAATTAGATTTTTATGCCTTATTAACCACTCATTGCAAGTTTGTACCCTTAAATATAACATGACTCTCCTCCTCTACCCTCTGCCTTGGTAATCACCCATTTTATTTTCTGTTTTCTGTGAGTTTGATTTTTTTTAGATTCTTTGCCTGGTGTACCTCACCTAGCATGATGTGTACCAAGTCCATCCATGTTGTCCCATATGGCAGGATATTCTCCTTTCTCATAGCTGAATAATACTCCATTGTGTGTATATACCACATCTTTTTCATCCATTCATCTATCGATGGGCTGGAAGATGTATTTCAGAGATTATCAAGATATAAGCACATCTATCATATTATTTTTTCAAGTGTCCATACATTGGTATTGTGCGGTACCCTCTTGGTATCTTTGGTTATTATTAATCTAAATAATCTTGACTCTTTCCATCCCGAGACTGGACACGGATAGCTGGATTTGTTAGCTCTTGTCTTCTCTCAAACATGTTGATGTAGAGTGACTGGAGTTCCTTGGAGGGGGGGTCCCCTGTGTGCCACTCTGATCCCCATGCAGTGGGCATCCCTGGCGGTGGACATCTCTCTGTATTTAGGTCTGTTTCCCCGTGTCCCTGAGTATTAAGTGTGGTCATGTGGCATCACATTTTACTAGTGAGATTCTCCAACATGACTCCATTCTCTTGGTTCAGAAAGACACTTACCTTAGAGTTTAATACAGTCTAGAGGACAGGATTCAATGTCATGGTATAGAAAAAACAGCAGTGGGTTGGAAATTGGTTGGCTTGGATTCTGGTCCCTGCCCTGTCCCAAATTTTCTGTTTGAATTTTGGGGGAAAATCACCTCCTGTCTCTGGGTTTCAGTCTCCCGCTCTGAAAAATGGAGAGGTGGGGGAGATTAGATCGGTTCTGAGCTCTGGGTGTGGGTTAGGCTGGGTTCTTTCAGCTGAGGAGCAGCACATGGCAGTGGCATGTCATGGGTACATGGAGGCTGCCTGAGTTCCAATCCTTGCTTGGTTGCTTACTGGGTCCATGATTTTGTACACATTGCTTAACCTCTCTGTGCCTCACTTTGTTCTTTTTTAAAATATGGGTCCTTGTAGTCTAGCTGTGAGGATTGATGGGTTAAATAAAGGTAGTATGTTTAGAATGGCATCTGACACGTGCATTAAATGCCACATGGATGATAGATGGTGTTATTATATAAGTGGGGGGTTAAGTTTACTCCTGTAAAGAAGTCCGTCCTCTAAAAATTTTTAAAAGCATGCTTCTCTCAGTCTGTTTTCCCAGATATTTATTTGCTAGAAGAAGAGAAACAGGGTCATGTGATCATAATGGCAGCCAACTTTTGGTCTTGGTGTAAGGACTCTGATGGGATTGTGTGCAGGGTGGTGAATGCCAGGCCTGGTCAGAGCGCAGCCCTTTACGCTTTCCTGGCCCACCCCGCTGCTTTGTTTGGTGCAGGCTCAGCGTTGCCAGAGATTCCATTTTGCAAAAAGAAAAAAACAGATGTCTAAATTTTTATATGAAGTCTCTCAGTTTTTTTGAATTGCTCCAAGTGTGTAAAATCACAAGAGTTTGGCTACCCAAACCCATCCCTGCAGTATTCCTGTCTTGGGTCTCAGGTCTCAGAGGCTCACCTACTTACTTGTTGGAATGGAGCCCCTGGAGCCGCAGGACGCGAATGTCAGTGTGTGGACCTGGGGCAGATCTAAGACCAGAAACCAGGTTCCCTAACTCCCAAACCCAAGGCTGTCTACCATGAACCCACTTATCTAATACATATTGATTGTGTGCTTCCATTCTGGGTACTGTATGGGGGTGCTGGGGCACAACGGGGCCCATGAAAGATACAATTCCTCCTTCGTTAGGAGTTTACAGTATAGTGCAGCCCTCAGCCACAATCCAACCAAGCATCCCCGGCCTTTCTGATCTCCATAGGAGGCTGCCAGCTAGTATAGTGAGCAGGCCTGTGTGATCTGGACAGGTATGCTAGTGAGTGCAGGTGACCTGTCCTCTGTAACTCAGTTATGGCCTTATGACTCAACATAAGCCCTTGAGAGAGAGAGAGAGAGTGCTTGAAGTCAGTGGGGACACCGGATGGTGAGATTTCAGGCTTTATTATAGGGGTGGTGAGGGGGCCAGTGGCTCCATAGGCCCAGTAGAGTTTTCTTGTGTGCCTTATCTCATTCTCCCTGGGACGTCCATACCAGGCTATGGAGGGCTGACCCTCCTGGGAGTTCTCTTTACAATGCAGTGTGCTATGTGAATTCTGAACCAATCTTTGATGTTAAAAAAAAAAACCCTTGGCAATGTAGCGGATCCCCTAGGGTATTGCAATGAGTACATGTCCAGTCTCTGTTCATTGAAGACCTTGGCCACTGGCCCCTTGCACACTTTTTTTTTTTTTTGGTATATTTTTTTATTGGAGTTCGATTTGCCAACATACAGTATAACATCCAGTGCTCATCCTGTCAAGTGCCCCCCTCAGCTACCCCTTGCACTCTTGTAGAAGAATCTTATTCAGAGCTTCGGTAAGAGGCCAGCACGGTCCCCTTGTGTGAACATTTAGGCCATCAGCACTACAGAACATAGTAATGCATATTGTTTTTGTTAGTCAGGAGTCTGTCTGTTGCAAGTGACATTATCCTTCCTTAAAAAGGAATTTGTTTGCTCAACTAACTGAAAAACCCTGCCTGTCTGGAGGTTTCAGGAAAAGCTACATCCAGAGACTCAAAACCACTGGGGATCTGTCTCTAATTGTTTGCTCTGCTTTGCACTGGCTTCATTCTCAGCCGGGTCTCCTTGATGCGGTGGCTGCCATTGGTTCCAGGCTTACTTTCAATGGCCCACCCCTAGCAGAGGAAAGGGAGTGTTGGTTTCCCAACTGGATTCACCAGAAGTTCTAAGGCTGATTCTCTTTGGCTCCGATTGGGCTCCATCGCCATCCCTGAACCAATTGCTGTGAGCCTCATGGCACAGACCTGGGTCTCCTGCCATCTCTGGAGCCATGCTGGAGGTAGCTTGCCCCAAACTCTGTCTACTGATTTAGATGCTCATCTCTTTCAGAAGCACACTCACAGACACATCCAGAAATAATGTTTTCCTAGCTATCTGGGTATCCTTTAGCCTAGTCAAGTTGACACAAAAAGTTAACCGTCTGAAAGGCATAGTGAGGACGCTAATTAGAATGACAACCCAAAACAGTGTTGGAAGAGCACGGTCTTTGGGGATATGACCACACTGGGTCATAATGTCCCTGCAGAGTGACCTTGACCCTTTAAATATTGGATGTGGTTCATTTGAAGTGAGAAAAGAAACCATGCTGTGGGAAGTTATTCATTAACATCTGTGAATTGGCGGTTCATCATATGGATTTTGAGAGTGTTCCTGTGAAGATTACGTGCTGTATCACACATACAAATTTCTAGCGCTCCCTGGATGCTCAGTAAATGTTCTCAGATTTCCTCAAGTCTGTAAGATGCACTTTTATTGTTATGATCAACAGGAGTAAAGCATTGCTAATTAAACCGTGACAATGCTTTTATATTTAGAATTTTAAAACGTTGCATTTATTGAAAGAGCATCCTTTATGCTTGGACATTTATTTTCTATCACTCTTGCACATTCATACATCAGAAAAAGTAAACGAAATGAGTTGGTTTGAATATTCCAGAACTTTCCCATTCAGAGTTTGATCCTGCTGTGTCACCCCCAGTTTGCAATGTCCTTCCCACCCACCCTCCCCATAGTATTGTTCTTTCTTCCCTCTGGGCTGTTGGTTTTCAGCATTTCTTCCTTCCTTCCTTCCTTCCTTCCTTCCTTCCTTCCTTCCTTCCTTCCTTCCTTCCTTCCTTCCTTTCTTCTTTCTTTCTTCTTTCTTTCTTTCTTTCTTTCTTTCTTTCTTTCTTTCTTTCTCTCTCTCTCTCTCTTTTTTAAAGATTCATTTATTTTAGAGAGTGAGAGAGCACATACGTGTGTGCGGCAGGTGGAGAGAGAATCTCAAGCAGACTCCGCAGTGAGCACAAAGCCCAACTCAGGGCTGACCCCAATACCCTGAGATCATGACCTGTGCTGAAAAAGAGTTGGACGCCCAACCGACTGCACCATGCAGGCACCCTGGTTTTGAGCATTCTTAATAGAAGGCTCCATTACCGTCTCTAAAAATCCTTCCAGGACCCTGCTGGTTTTGATGTGAAGGCTCAGGCATGATAGTATGTCACAAGTACTATCTGGCCGGTGGCGACTGTGAAGTGTATTCTGATAGACATTTCAGGATTGGTGAAATAAGGTAGTTTGCTCACTTTCTCTGCCTCTCCCATATTTGCCAACAGCAGCACCTGGGCAGTGACACTTAATCTAATTATCCACAGACTCGTCCCCCTCTCCTGTTATTGTGCAGGAAGTGTGTGGGTGACTGTGGCTTCTGTGCTCTGCTTCATCTCTGTCTCCTACGTGAAATCTTCCCAGCTGACAGTATGCAAACTCAGTATACTACAGCCAAACATCTATGACTAGAAACTCAACTCTTAACTCATTCCCCACTACTCTTTATATGCCAAGTGCATTGGCCGCCTCTCTGTTCACTGAACAGCCCAGGCTTGTTGCTGACTCAGGGCCTTTCTTTGCCTTTGTTCTCTGCTTACTCAGTGGTTCTCAACAAGGGGGAATGATGGCTTTTCCTCTTGGCAAGTGGGGGAGGCATTTTTGATTGTCCCAGGAACTAGGATGGGGACCCAGCCTAGAGAACATAGGAAGGTGAGGTCCGGGGATGCTGAATGTCCTGTGATGCTCAGGACAGACCCACTTGAGAAAAATAGTCCCACTCCAAATGCTGGTAGCACCCCCTTTAAGAAAACCTGCACCCCAGTGGCTCTTGCCCTCTGCTTTGCCTGGCTGTGTCTCTTGTCACTCAGTCACGGTGTGAATGGTATTCTCTAGAAGTGACCAGAGCACAGTCTGCATCCATAGGGTGCAGTCCTGCTCCCTCTAGCTGAGGTCCGTCTTTCTCATACTGCCAACCCTTCCTAAGATGATATTGTTTGGCTGCATATTTCATTATTTTGTGTGTGTGTGCCCCACCACTAACTAGTATATACACTCCACGAGAGCAAGGATCTTGCCTGTTTCCTTTACCGCTGTATCCTCAGCATCCAGAACAGAACGCTGCACTTAATAAATATTTATTGAAGAAATGAATGAAGGAAGAGAGACTAAGAATTGTCTGCTAATTATCTTAAGCCTCTAATTAGACAGGCAGCTCCTTGTACTTACCCGCTTTCCCTGTCTCCTCTGTAGTGAATGACATGCTTAAAGCAAACAGATAAATGAACAACCAAAAAGACTCTAGTATGTGGCTGTTAACGAATGTCTGTGATTCCTGTTTGTGTTTCCAAAGGAATCGTGGCATTGCTCATCAGTGTCAAAGGGAATTGGATAGATGATGTCTTAAGCTGATTGTTTCCTGAAAAGTGCTCCCTGGACGTCTCCATCTATTTGATACGGCAACATGTGTGTGCATGGGGGGAGATTATGATGTTGGTTATTGAAAGATGTCCTTTCCACTTAAGCTTTTGTTGAGATTCCAAGTGTGGGTTCACAGACCTTTTGGATGACAGGAGGGTATGCAGTGCTGTTAGGGCATCGACTTCCTGTGACTGAAGTGATTTAAGTGAGGGCATCTCTTCAAGGCTTCCTCCAGAAAGGTAGAGGTAAGACCCAGGGGAGGCTGTGTCGTCAGTAGTCAGGGCTCCTTCTAAGCGAAAGACACATTTTGCCAGTTCTCTTAATGTAAGTATCGGTCTGCTCTGATCAGGTCCTTAGATGGAATGAGCCTCAAAGGTCTTCGGTTCCGGTGACTCCCATTGTAAATGGTAAATTAACTTGATCAAGATGGGACAAAGAGAAGCAGAACCATGCTTAGCAAGCAGGTGTTAAGGCTGTGGCTCTCTTCACGTAGTGGTGTCTTGTTGGTTTTGGCTGATTTTAAACTATGCAGCCTGAAAAGGTTATTAAAAACAATGACTGGGATCCCTGGGTGGCACAGCGGTTTGGCGCCTGCCTTTGGCCCAGGGCGCGATCCTGGAGACCCGGGATCGAATCCCATATCGGGCTCCCGGTGCATGGAGCCTGCTTCTCCCTCTGCCTGTGTCTCTGCCTCTCTCTCTCTGACTATCATAAATAAATAAATTAAAAAAAAATGAAACAAAACAAAACAATGACCATGGAGCACCTGGGTGGCTCAGTTGGCGAAGCGTTCGACTCTTGAGTTCTGCTCAGGTCATGGTCTCAGGGTTGTGGGATCGAGCCCTGTGTTAGGCTCTGAGCTCGAGGAATTGGCTTCAGTATTCTCATTCCTCCTCTGCCCCTCCCCACTCTTTAAAATAAATAAATAAATATTTAAAAAATGACCAGTCCTTTGTGGTAAACACTTTACGTACCTTTTTCTCACTCCTTCCCAATAACCTATGAGGGCACTACCGTGTTACCCCTTACACAGAGGACGAAATTGAAGCTCAGAGAAGTAGAACAGCTTGCCCGAGGTCACACAGGGAAAGAGCCAGGGACTCACGTACTCCATTCGGATTTGCTACAGTAGATGGGGTTTCTTCTTTCCCTTACTTCTAATCTCTGCTACAATGCCTGGAAAGAATGAGGGTAGGAGTAAATACAGTTAAAAGATAAGGTGAGAGTTTCTCATCCCTGGGCCTAGCAATTAACAGATTTTTAGTTTCTTTCTTTCTTTCATTTCTTTTCTTTTCTTTTCTTTTCTTTTCTTTTCTTTTCTTTTCTTTTCTTTTCTTTTTTTAGATTATTTATTTATTTATTCATGAGAAACACACAGAGAGGCAGAGACACAGGCAGAGGGAGAAGCAGGCTCCCTGAGGGAAGCCTGATGTGGGACTCGATCCCAGGACTCTGGGATCATGCCCTGAGCCGAAGGCAGACACTCAACTGCTAAGCCACCCAGGCATCCCGGAGTTTTAGTTTCTGTCTAGAGTCTGTTCTTACTACATTTTTGATTATGTTCCACAGTGTGCGTGTGCGCGTGTGCATGTGCTTTACTTCTACGGAAAGTGCTTAAATGGTAGGGGTTTCTATTTTTGAATCACGTGTTCTTTTCTTGCCATGCGGGACCTCCACAGCTGTTGCAAGATTCATTATACGCAGATATTTTTCTGTCCCATTTTGCATTTGAACATCAGAGATGGATCATAAATTGTTTTTTTTATAACTTTAAATGATGTATTCCTTATTCTTTTCTGTTTTGTTTTGGTTTTGTATGAAGAAAAGCATTTACCTCAAGAAGATTTGATTTTAAGTACCAGGACTGCATTTCCTTAAAGAATGCATTTTGAGAAAGAAGAGGGGAAGAAAAAGAAAAAAAAAAAAAAAGCAACAGGCTCAAATTGGTAGGACTGTCAGCTGAACAAAATATTTTGAGGGTACCTCCTCTCCATGCACTTAATTGAACTTTGTATTTTAAAAACAAAGAGAGGCTATTATGTCATTTCCGTTTGAAGTAATGGTCAAAAAATCCTCTGTAGCTTTTAATATCAACTTGCCTGTATTATTTCATTTAATTGATTCAAATTAATTCAACCAGGTTTGTTTCTCATGTGCCTGGCCCTGAGCCGGGTGCTGCTGTGGGAATGGGGTGAACACAATGCCAGCTCTCAAAGAATTTGTGATTTATTAGAGTCCTGGGTACATAAAGAAACCTGTGTTGTGACAGAGGTCTCTCTGAAGCACAGTGGTGATATATTGGACATCACTTTCAGTGGCAAATGACAGAAACGAACTGAAAAGGAGAATTTATTTGCTTACATAACTGAAAAATCCAGGGGGGGGGGTATATGTAAATATTAAAATAGTTGGACCTAGATATGCAAATGCACCCCACCCCGCGCCCAAAGCAATACCTTGGATGTAATTTTGTGTTTGTTTCTCCATAGACAAGCTTTTTCTGCAATGGCAGAGATAGTCCTAGAAGCTCCATGCATTCATCTTATTAGCCTAGGTCTTCTGGACTGTAAAGAGAAGTATCTTTTTGAAGAATTCTACCAAAAGTTACAGTGTTGATCTTCATTGAACCTACTTGGGTTATATGTCCATTTAGAGTCAACCGTGGTGATCAGGGGAATAGATTGCTGGTTGGCCATGTCTGAAACATGGGCAGTCTTGGATTCAGGGGAATAAGGTCCATTGACCATACAAAGAAGATAACAGAGAGGGTTGGTTTCCAGGGAACATAGGGATGCTCCTCAAAGAATAAGAGGGGAATGGATAGATTCTGGACAAAGAAGCAACAGAGTTCTCTTGTACCTCTGGATCATTAAACCTTTTGAAAGTCTTCTGTACTATGTTCCATAGCTTGAGGCTGTCCCTAGCCTTGACTGTTTGTTCTGACCCATGTGTGCTGTAGCATATTTCTAATCCTTCTCTTGAACTACCTTCCAGTTGTGTTAAATTCCCATCAAACTTTACATGTCCCAAACTGAAGGTATCAACATTCCACAAAATCAGAATCCTACTGAGCTTCCCCAAAGCCCCACATCTTGGAAGGTATCAGAGGTCCCCTCTACCTAATTATCATCTCAACATTCCAGTTCACTGTTGAGATCTGTTTCACTAACAGGGAAACTTTGCATCTTTTAGTGAGGAAGAAGGAGTTTGATTTCTGGCGATGAACACATGGGGCTCCAAGGGCCAGAACACTTGTCTTTAGATCTTGGCTTTTTTACATCCGACCTTTTCTGTGTGACCTTGAGCAAGTTATTTAACCTTTCTTTCTCAGTTTGCTCATCCATAAAAATAGGGATAATAATAGTAACTACTTAAGGGTGTTGTGTGAATCAAATGAATTATACATATAAAGCACTCAGAATAGTGTTATCACATAATCACTTTAAAAATGTTTGATATTTATTTTGGGAACAAGGTGTGAGGTGTAAATCAATCAGTCAGCCTATCACAGAAGCCAATATTCAGTAAGGCAGCGTGTTTTTTGGTTTGATGGGTCTTCTTATACTGACCCCTTCTGACTCTCAACGTGTGCTTCCACTTGCTTCTTCTATTGCTGTGTGGAATGAGTCTTATTGTTCTAGACATGACAGCTTTGCAACTATTTCCCATGATCTGTATCATCCCATCCCAGTGTCTCCTTCTCTAGTTTAGATAGTCTAAAGTCTTCAGTTGACACTTTCTAGGCCCTTGACCAACTCTCTCTATTCTGTTCTGGAGCAGCCCAGTTATGTTCTTCTTCAAATGAAGTGTCTAGGAGTAAATTGAGTGTCTCATTTATTTTCTAAAAAGTCTATTAGAAGGTTCATTTTCTGTATTCTTTATCCTGCACCTCCATGAACATGAGATTGAATTAGCTTTTGAAAACCATCTATGGGGCACGTGAGTGGCTCAGCGGTTGAGCGTCTGCCTTCGGCTCAAGTCGTGATTCCAGGATCCTGGGATTGAGTCCTGCATTGGGCTCCCCTCTGCAGGAAGGCCGCTTCTCCCTTTGCCTATATATATCTCTGCCTCTCTCTGTATGTCTCTCATGAGTAAATAAATAAAATCTTTAAAAAAAAGAAAACCATCTACATTATAGGGTTGACTAATACTGAGTCCTGTGGCCCACTAAGACCCTTAAGAAACTTTTTTGTTTGTCCCAATATTTTTTACAGTGGTATTTTTAGCAGGTCTAGAAATCTGCCTGAAGTTTGATTCTGCCCCTTGCCACATTGGGCAATGACAAGCTTGGTGTGAAATGCAAAATTAATAAACATGTATGAGTTAGGTTCAGTTGGGTATTAATAGAGACATCCCAAGTCACGGGGACTTGAAGTAAGACAGAAGTTTATTTTTCTTTTCAACATAAAAGAAGTCCAGAGTTAGGCTTAGTCTGTTAGAGTGTGTAATTTCTTCCTGGCCATCAGGGGCTCAGCCTCCTTTGAACAGGTATTTCTCCATCTTTGCCTCAAGGTTAAAGGTGGTTGCTGGGACTCCTGTCATTGCGTTCATATTCTAAGTGAGAGGAGTAGAGAAGAGATAAAGAAGGGCACATTTTTTTCCCTTTAAAGGGGTTTTCCTGCAGATCCTGAAATCTACTTTTCATCAGCCAAGACTTAGTTACATGGCCATATCAAGTTGCAAGAGAGGCTGGGGAATATTGTCTTTTGACTGGGGAACTATGTAACTGTATAAAATGTAGATTGTATTACCAAAGATGAATGAAAGAATAAATGGTGAGTTGAACAGCTGGTAGTCTCTGCCACACATACATTGGCGATAACATTTTGAAAAAGATCCAGCATTAGGTTATGTATCACACAGTTTAGAGACCTTTGAGAGTGGCTTTGAGTAGATTATCAATCCAGCAGCATTTCTCCAATTGTAGTTCTCAGACCTTCCATATCAGATTTGCTAGAGATACTTATTAAGGATGTGGAATCCTGGGCCATGTCACATATTTTTATACACATTAAATGTTTTATTACTTACTTTAAAATCATTTTTGCTGAAGTCTAATTTACATCAATAAAATTCACAAAATTTAAGTGTTAAATTGATGAATTCTGATGAATGTGTACTGTCATATATACTGTCAAGATAATGAATATTTCAGGGAGCCTGGGTGGCATGGTTGGTTAAGCATCTGACTCTTGGTTTAGGTTCGGATTGTGGTCTCAGGGTCGTGAGATGGAGCCCTGTGTTTGAGCTCCAAGCTCAGTGTGGAGTCTGCTTAAGAATCCTTCTCCCCCTCCCCCTCCTCCACTGTCCCTTTCCCCCCCTTTCTCTTTCTAAAATAAATAAATAAAATCTTAAAAAAAAGATACTGAATATTTTTATTGCCCCTCCCCCCCAAAAAAACCCCATTGCAATCCTTCCCCCGCTCTGGCCCCAACAAAGACACTTTATGTCGGTTTCTTTTTGCCTTGTGTAGAATTTTATACAAGAACCAAATAGTAGGTAGGCTTTTGTATACAATTAAAGTTGAGATTCACTACTATACATGTTTTTGATAAAAATAAGCTCTGTTTTTTCCTGCAAATTGTCTAATTTGGCTCTATTCTCTTCACCTGGTCTCTATAGTGTCATGGGACCATTTGATAGATGTTATGTTTGGCAGACATTGAAATAGAAATGCCCACTGCATACAGGCTTTCCTCTTAATTTTCACTTGATTAAGTCATCCTCCAGATCTCTACTGATTCCACTTCCACTGGAAAGGCTTCTTCATTCCTCTCATTTGACATCAGATGCTTGTTTCATATGGTTCTGTGCACTCACCTATTGATTCTGTGCTTCTTCTAAGTCTGCTCCATTAGATTGTGAGTGTCTCAAGATTTAAGGGCAGTGCCTATTCTTTGCTCATCATTGAATCCCCAGTGTCTGTGACAATGGGTTCGGTGACAGTCCTTGAAAAATATTTTCAAGTGAATTAATTGAGCACAAAATGGTACAAGTGTTATAATGTGATGTAAAAGTACTATCGGTCAGCAAAGAAAGATGGCTGAGGACGTTCAGAGGATGACTTATAGAGGTTGTTATTTGGACCTTGAAGGAATTTGCTAGGCAAAGAACAGGATTAGATCATCCTGAATAAAGTAATCCACGTGTACCAAAGCATAGAGAGATGAGTGGATATGAGGTATCTGAAGAGGAAGGAAGAGTTGCAAGTGTTCAGAGCACAAGGTATGTAGCAAGCAAGGAGAGGATCAAGCTGCAAGTCAAACATTGATGTTAACCATCACGATTAGTCGGGAAAAAAGTGTGAGATAAACTTGATGGCTGATATGGAAAAATACCTTCTGCATGATTCCTTGTTATGGTGCTACTCGTCTTAGATTTCTGGCCAGTAGAGGCTGTGGACAGGTCAGGTAGCTGTGAGTGCTGTTTCGGAAGGTGGAGACGTGGCTCGTTTTCAGAACCACTGGCTCTGGACAGCACCTATAGCAACAGAGTTCTGCGGCCTTGTGCAGTCCACCATGTTTGGTTTGTCTCCGTGCAAGACAGGTGGCAGGATGGGACTCAGCCTGTGTTGGCAGAGCATCGATCCTTCAGACCCTAAAAGTAACAGGTACCTGCAGTGGCAGAGGGGTATGCACAGCTATTGCATTTCTTCATCTAATCCTTCAGATGTCATCTAATCATCTCGGCAGATGTCATTTTTGCCTCTCTTTCAAAGGAGGGTACTGAGGCACAGGGAGAAGAGATAAGTAGCAGATGCAGGACTCAAGCTTGGGTCTCCCTGATACCAGTATCTGTGCTCTTAGCCACTACACGTCACCTGCCAGTGGGCACCAATGGAACTCTTGTGGCAGTTTTCAACTTCCGTTGGGTGCCCAAGCATGGATATCTCCGTAGTGGGAAGCCGGCATTGCAGGCGACTCAGCTGGATTCTTGCTCCAGCTAGCTCATTAATACTGGGAGTGGTGGGAGGAGAGAGGGCTTTCCCTCGCTTGCTCCCTCCTGAATTTGAAAGGGTGCTCTCAAATACACGTGTCAGCTGGCAAGCAGGTGTGTGCATCTGAAATGTTTCAGCAGTCACACCTGTGCAAGGGAAGTCAGTGGAATTCAGGAATTACGTCTCTTTGTCACATACGAGTCTTTGAAGCTCCAGTGGAAAAAACCCTTGGTTACTTTCTCGCTGATTTCATTTGTAATTATACTGCCCTAATGGTCGCGTGGGACCTGGTCAGTGGGAGGTCCATCTCTGAGTCTGTGGATATGCTGAGCTCTCCCTAGCATCACTGGCTCCTGGTCGTGCTTGGATGGGCATGCTCACATATGGCATAAGCGTTTCTTTCTTAATGGTTGCATGCCACTCCTCCTCGCTTTAAAACGAGCCCATACTGTGTCCCATTAGCTGAAATTGACATGATGGTTATTTTCGATGCCATGTCTTTAAAGAACTCAGCCTCACTGTGCACCCACCGCTAGCTTTCCCCCCTTCCTTAAGTGGGATGGAGAACCCCTGGGAAAACGTGGTAGCAGCTTTTCAGAAGCTGCAGAGCCCCTCGCCTGCCTTCCCACTCTCACAGCTACAGCTCAGAGAGCACCACGCATTATACAAACATTAAGGCTTCCTTCCTCAATGCAGAATCCTCTGGAAATCTCAGAATCAAAAAGCTCCATGATAAAAATGCATGAAGCAATATCCTTATTGGTAAACTTACATATCCAGCTGAGATACTGCACATGATAATGCAATTTTCTATGCAAAAAGGATTTATCTCCATCCAAATATTATTCCACATCATTATTCATTCTGGAGAAGTGATTGCTGTCCTAGGTTAACTGATTGAACTTTTGGAACCAAAGCTTCAAGCTTATCTTACTGGCTATTGCCTGACTTCTCATAAATTGCCATTAGATTGGTAGGAATGAATAAATGTACACTCCATTAGGAAATATTAAAGTTTTTATACTGGTTTAGAATAAAAACAGGATTAAGGGGGGCATTTCTGAGATTCAGTACAGCGTGAAATTGAAATCTTTTTGGCATGTGAAATACACAATATGAATATTCTTCCCACTTTCTGGAGGGTGGGGAGATGAGAAGGAATGGACAGACCACTCCAAGAATCACCTGTAGATGGTCAAAGAGGAGAAGTAGGAAAAGCCCATTTTTTTTGTGCTTCCCAGAGCTATGTCTATTAATTATCAGATATTTAACAAAACCAACAGCAAGAACAGCGTTAGAAATACATGTCAGGCCCTGTCTTACATGCTCGTTCATCTGTAGGCAGATTTTTTTTTAGATGGTGAAGAAGATGGAGCAAGACTTCTCTCCAAGATTCACCTTCTGCTTTTTTGCTGTGGAGTCTGTGCACGAAAAGCTACTGTTCTGCTCTCTCTGTGCCTCAGTTTCCCATTTATGAAAGGAAGAGCCAGCTTTCTTATCTCATGAGGTGGTTAGGAGAATTAAATTATTTAAAGTATGTAAAATGGGTTCTGAAACAGAAGAAGCCCTCAACATTTTATTTATTTATTTATTTATTTATTTATTTATTTATTATTATTTTTATATATATATTTTTAAGATTTTATTTATTTATTTATTTATTCATGAGAGACAGAGAGAGAGAGAGAGAGAGAGAGGCAGAGACACAGGCAGAGGGAGAAGCAAGCTCCATGCAGGGAGCCCAACGTGGGACTCGATCCCAGGTCTCCAGGATCAGGCCCTGGGCCAAAGGCAGCACTAAACCACTGAGCCACCTGAGCTGCCCAATATTTTTTTTTTTTTTTAAAGGATTGATTGATTCGAGAGAGAGAGTGAGAGCACCAATGTGTGTGAGCAGGGGGCGGGGCAGAGGGAGAAGTAGAGAGAGAATTCTAAGCAGACTCTGCTGAGCGAGGTGCTAGACTTGGAACTTGATCTCGAGATCATGACCTGATTTAAAATCAAGAGTTGGACACCTAACTGACTGAGCCACTTAGGTGCCCCAACAAGTGTTGGTTATTGTTGCTGGTCATACTACTATTATCTTACCTTCTTTTGATGGCTCTTCAAAGAACTCTGAGAGGTAGGGATTAGTAGCCTCAGTCCCACTTTCCAGATGCTGAAATTGAGGTTAATAGTGTAGAAATGGATCATTGCATGAAGAAGTAGAGGAAATAGGCACCTTCTGGTTTGCTACTGTGATGTATAACAAACTCGCAGAATTTTGTATCATGAAGCAACCACCATTTTATTAGGCTCATGTATTTTGTAGAGGGGGATCAGAACAGTGCATAGCAGGGTTGATTTACAGTGCCTGGGCCTTTGCTGAGAGAACTCACATGAACTGGTGCTGGAATCCTCTGGTGGCTTCTTAATTCATATGTCTTGGGCCTGGGCTGGTATGGCTTAAAGGCTGGGTTCAGTTGAGATGGGTGATTAGAATGTCTCCATGTGGGGATGCCTAGGTTGTGCAGCTGGTTAAGTGTCCAATTCTTGATTTGGGCTCAGGTCATGATCTCAGCGTTGTGAGATGGAACCCTCTGTTGGGCTCCATGCTGAGCGTGGAATCTGCTTGGGATTCTCTCTCTCCTTCTCTCTTTGTCCCTCCCCCTCCCCCCAAAAGAGAATGCCTCCATATGGCCTGTCCTATGGCTTGGGCTTCCTCACAGCATGGCAACTTCAGGGTAGTAAGGCTTCTCATGTTGCCATTTGGGGCTCCAAGAGTGGGTGCTTTTTTTTTTTTTTTTTAAAGATTTTATTTATTTATTCATAGACACACAGAGAGAGGCAGAGACACAGGCAGAGGGAGAAGCAGGCTCCATGCAGGGAGCCCAATGTAAGACTCGATCCTGGGTCTCCAGGATCACACCCCAGGCTGCAGGCAGCGCCAAACCGCTGTGCCACCGGGGCTGCCCAAGAGTGGGTGCTCTTGTGACAGAGAAGCTGCATGGTCCTTATTTTTTTTTCATTATTATTATTTGCTTTCAAATTTTAAATTTAAATTCAATTTAGTTAACATATAATTTATTATTACTTTCAGGGGTAGAATTTAGTGATTTATCAGTTATGTATCACACCTAGTGCTCATTACATCACATGCCCTCCTTAATGCCCATCACCCAATTACTCCATCCCCCCACCCACCTTCCCTCCAGCAACCCTCAGTTTGTCTCCTAGAATTAAGTCTCTTGACTTGTCTCCCTCTCTTCTTTTATCCTATTTTATTTTTCCTCCCCTTCCCCTTTGTTCATCTGTTTTGTTTCTTAAATTCCTCATATGAATGAAATCATATGTTTGTCTTTCTCTGACTGACTTATTTTGCTTAGCATGGTACACTGTAGTCCCATCCACATCATTAGAAATGGCAAGATTGCATTCTTTGTGATGACTGAGAAATACTCTGTTGTGTGTATATGGATACACACACCATGTCTTTATCCATTCATCTGTCAATGGACATCATATTTTGGCTATTGTGGATATTGCTGCTATAAACATTGGGGTGCAGGTGCCTCTTTGAATCGCTGTTTGTATCTTCTGGATTCATACCTAGAAGAAGCTGTGTGGTCTTTAGTGAGCTAGCCTCAGAAGTCACATAGCATTGGTCAAAGGAGATGAAGCCCACCTGGATTCAGGGGAAGGGGACATAGCCTTCCAGTTTCCACGGAAGAAGTGTCATAGACTTTGCAGCTCAGTTTTATAATCACCACACATATTATGGAGATTTGATGTGACCTTTGCATCTGGATGTAGACCATCATGACTTGCACCAGCTAATATGGCAGTGTTGCCATCTTGGAAGCCATTTGCATTCACACATACCATAGTTTCTCTCCTGTCAATATTCAGTTTTGCACTCACTTGTCCTGCCTCTGGGTGTGTGTGTGCGTGTGTGCGGGTGTATGCACATCGTCAGCCCCTCCCCTCTTCCATCGTTCCATCCTGTTACTTCCCTGTCCTTTTCCCCTTCTGCTTCTTTCTTTCCACTGGATTCAATTAGTTCTCTTTGCTGCCTTAGCAATAAAACAGCTCCCTCCACAGCATTAGAATGAGTCTCTCTCATTATTTCATTTAGATTGTTGTTATGTTTGAAAACTTGAGGGCAGGGCAGGCGGGAGGAAAGGAATGTTAATTTGCAGGGAGTCCCTGTCACGTGGTGGGAGAGCCCTGCTGAAGAGGAGACAAGAAGCTGCCACCTGATGTGCTTATGGATACGTAAAGGACCCAAGGGTGGGACGCCTGGGTGGCTCAGTGGTTGAGCGTGTGCCTTCGGCTCAGGGCGTGATCCCGGGGTCCTGGGATCGAGTCCCTCATTGGGCTCCCTGCATGGAGCCTGCCTCTCCCTCTGCCTGTGTCTCTGCCTCTCTCTGTGTGTCTCTCATGAATAAATAAATAAAATCTTAAAAAAAAAAAAGAGCCAAAGGGTACTCAAAGCTGTACCACCCGGGCATCTGGTCATGCTGAGCCCTGTGACCTTACAGGAGAGGACAGTTGCGTAGGTCCCGGCCACTGCCCGCTTGGAAACGGCTGGGCCACAACTCCTTTGTCCGATTCAGAAGGGCCGTTTCCCCCGGAGGTGTGCCCACTCCTGTGGGTCTGCGTGCAGCATCGACAGGTTTTCCTTCATCCTCTCCAATTACACAAGTGCTCTTTCACTGTGGCCATCACCGGGAAAATGCAGTAGGTGGCAGAGACAGAGCTGAGAATCCTTATAATTTGACTCACAGAATGTCAGAGAACATTACACAAAGCAAGGACTGAAGCTCTGAGTGCCGAGCGACAGTGATTATGTAGGAATGACATCTACATAATTACAAAGCACTCAGGGTTTTTGTTCATAATCTGTGTTTAGGGTCTCCCTTTCAGGAGCTTGAAATGTCATCAGGTAGCTGAATAGTGCTAACAGACTTGTGTTTCATTCCGGCTTCACACCATGCTGAACGGCAGTGGATTTGTTAGGAGACTGAAGAGCATCTGAGTGGGGGCAGAACAAAAGGACCCATGGGGAGTAAGTGGGTCTAGATTTAAATCTAAGTGCCTCTCCTGTTGCCCTCTAACTGTTCGGCTTACACACAGTGGTGGTGGTGGGATTTGCCGGGGCATGAGGATTAGGCCGTCTGGAGGAAGCTGGGTGGCAAAAGGCTGGGGCTGCGGCCTTTGGTAGTGGTCCCAGCCCAAGACGGATGAAAGGGAGCCCCTGGGTCTTTGTGCCTTTCCTCCTAAGATTAAATCTGGTTCTGTTTGAAAGCTTTGCAAACCAGGGAGTGATTCAGACCAGCTTTGGAAATCCAGGTGGAGATTGGACTGGGAAGGTCTCCCCAGGTTCGTTTGCTTTGTTAATAAATAGGTCACAAAAAGATGGGTTTCATGAAAGACTGTGGGGTGTAAGTCACTAATGACACCGACTGATGATCAAATCAAGGTTGGGCTCTTCCCCAACGTTGCTCAGCCAACTCTAGGTATATGTCACCATTGCAGATGGCCAGCAGAATAGGCCAATTGGAAAGCAATATTAATAACCTGGAGTCCTAAAATGGGGTTGCTTCGGAATGGGGGTGGTGGTGCAGGTATGTGTACTTGGACGAGAAGGGCCATTCCGCACATGAAAAATGAGATCTTTTTTTTTTTTTTTTTGAAAAATGAGATCTTAAAGTTAGGCAAGAGTGAGGGAAAAGTTGAGTAATTAATCACATCGGTCCTAATGAGGAGAGGAAATCGACCTGATAAAAGGATTTGTCTGAATGGATTATAGGCAAATTTTAAAAAAGGGGAGAAAAGAGCCACAAAGGGCACTGCTGGTTTGGGCATTCAGCTCTTGAGAAGTCCTCAATCATTCTTACAATCAATTCGGCCTTTCCTCAATAGCCACGCACGTGAACCATGGCTCTCCCTTCATCGTCTTAGATTAAGCGCTAACTGCAAACCGTACATTTAATGACGTACTGAGTATTTGTCTTCCAAAATTACCCTTGAACGCTGTTTATTCCGCCGATAGGTCCGCGATGATGCATTTGAGGTACCATATTGCTAAATACATACTGTACTTTAATATCTGTACCCGCTAGTTCCAACTGTTTAGGAAAGGCTAAGGAAGCAGCTGTGTGGGGCCCCCACAATTACAGATAGAGTTTTTCTCATAAACTGTTTAATTGTTTGCTTCTGGAAACAATTAGACTGACGGTATTACAGAGCGAGTGTCGTACTGCAGCCGGCAATCCTCTTTATGGGTTTTCTTAGCAAAATACCATGTTGACATATGCCAGGCCCACAAAGAAGATTCAGTTATAGGGTGGCCTGACTTCCAAGGAAATTGTGTTCAGGAGTAGGCCCCCTGGGAAAATGGCATTGCCAAGGGGGAAGTCAGTCTGTAAACAAGTGATGTCTGGGTGCTGGGTGTGGGCACTCTGTCCCCGCTGTTGCAGTGTGAAGAGGGTTGCGGGGGGGGGGTGCGGGTAGCCTACCATCTTTTTTCAAAGTGGAGTGAAGATGCACCCAGAGTGTGATGCATCATTTGTGACACTTGTCCGGCCCGGGAGGCATTCACCGGGCGGTGGCTTGCAGAGCCCCAGGATGTTACCATGTGTGTTATCTTTGTTTAACAGACCAGGTCTCCTAATGGTTAGTCCCTGTTAGTGGCAGAGTGGCCTCACAGCTGCCCTCTGGTGCTGCATTTCCTTGGGTGCCTACTTTGTGCTGTGAATGTTTTCATGCACAGTGATCTTGTTTAATCCTCCCAAGTATTTATGGGTTTGTGTTGTGAATTTCTGTTTGATAGATGAGGAAACCAAAGTTTAGCAAATGAAGTGGTTTGTTCAAGGTCACTCAGTTGATGACAAGTGACAAATCCTAGTCTCAATCCCAGTCTTTCTGGCTCTAAACCCCAGCCTCTTTTTTTTTTTTTTTTTTTTAACGATTTTATTTATTTATTTGAGATATAGAGAGCACGAACAAGGGGGAGGGGCAGAGGGAGAAGAAGAAATGAACTCCCTGCCGAGCAGGGAGCCTGATGCTGGGCTCCATCTTGGGACCCTGAGATCATGACCTGAGCTGAAGGCAGATGCTTAACCGACTGAACCACCCAGGCGCCGCTAAACTCCAGGCTTTTAACAACAGTTGTACACAGTTTCCTAGAAGACATCTTAATACGGACGAGAGATTTCTTATTCCCAGGTTTTTTTTTTTTTTTTTTTGTTTCTTTTTGATTCCACAAAGCCAATAAGAGCACCAAAGAAGTTGGTTCCACTCATTCATGGCATTGACGATTTCTTCCTTTGATAATCAATTTATTCAATTTTCCTATATTTGTTCAGCATTGACAATGTGCCAGACTGAGTGGTAGGCATAGGCACATAGTAGTGCCTTCGTGAAGCTCTCTAGTGGAGGAAAGTGAGAGGCATAAAATAGGCAGAGAATGGAAGTATAGACAAAGCATCTTCAGGCAGTGAGAATTACTCATATGCACAGTAGTTTAATCATTATTGACTTGATTATAGTTCTTATGTTTGGGATGGTTGAGAAGAGCTTATCTAAGTAGATTTCATCTGACTTGAAGCCTGAATCATGAGAAGGAGTTAGTCTTAGAAAGATCTAAGGAGGGCAACTGGGTGGCTTAGTGGTTGGGCATCTGCCTTTGGCTCAGGTCATGATCCTGGAGTCCTGGAATCAAGTCCTGCATCAGGATCCCCACGGGGAGCCTGCTTCTCCCTCTGCCTATGTCTCTGCCTCTCTCATGAATAAATAAAAAAGATATTTAAAAAAGGGGGAAAAAAAGAAAAAGCTAAGGAAAGAGCAAGTTCAAAGTCCCTGGTAAAAGAATGAGCTTGGTGTGTTCCAGGGATGTAAATAAAGCCAGAGTGTCTGAACTAATCCTTGGCAGCTGTACTTAAGGCCTCAGTGAGGAGCCTCCAATCACATAACCCATCCATCCATGCATCCATTCATCCGTCTTCTGGGATTCATAATCTATCTATCATACATCCATTTATCCATCCAAAAACTGTCCAAGTATCCACCTGTCCAGCATTTATGTATCTAGCCATTCATATATCTGTTTATTTGTTCAGAAGCTATCCATTCATTTATCTACCTATCCCTTCTTCCCTCCCTCCATCCGTATTCCAGAATTCACAATCTGTCCATCATATATCTGTTTATTTATACAAAAACCATCCATCCATCATCCATCCATCCATCCATCCATCCATCCTCCACTCATCCATCCATCCATCTATATATCCATCCACACACTCGTCCATCCAACAGATTCATCCAAGCTTACTCTGCAAGTCATATTGCTAGTATTGAAGCCACAGAGATGAATAAGACGTAATACTTTCCTTAAAAAGTTTCTATACTTTTAAGAGAGACAGAAATTAATGCAAATAATATGAAAAGTAGGTTCACAGTGTAGTGTTCAGAGGACTAAAGGAGGTTGAAGGAAGCAGTGATCACCTTTGCCAAGAGAGTTGGAGAAGGCTTCACTGAGGTGGTGACATTCAAGACGTGTCTTGGAGGAGGAGGTTTTCTAGGTAGAAGAGAAGGAAGAGGAAACAACATGCTTGAAGGCCCAAAGGTGGGAAAACCATGACATACATGGAGGGGGTCTAGGGGTGAATGGAGTTAGATCAGGGCGGTGCTGGGAGGTAAGGGTAACCTTTGTGTTCTAGGTCAGAGATCATAAAATGGAAGCCACAGGTTGAATTTGACTGGTAGCTGTGCTTTTTTCAGCCTAGACTGAGGTTTTCAAGAATAAATTCATTTCCTGTTTTTTAATCAGGAGATCATAACACACAAAAACAGAGACTTCCAGCTTCTGTTTGGAAAAATCAGAAAACCTGGCAACACTGGGCCTACCTTCCTCCCAACGTAGCAGTGGACTGGCTGTCCGGTCAAGGCTGCCCGTCTTCCTGTCTGCCCCAGGCTCGCCTTCCCTGACTCTCTCCCCCTACATGGGAGCCAAGTATCCGTTTTCTTTTATTACCACTCTTACAACTGTTGCCTGTCTTAGAGCAAAGAGGAAAGTAAAATATTTCCTTTCCTTATGTCTCTGTTAAAAGAAGGAAAACAAAAGCTAGCCTGAGAGTTCTGTTTCATGAAAAGTGAGAGAGAAAGCATATTTCTTTGTAGATGTGAAGAATAATCCATCTTTAACATGCAGAGTGTGTCGGTGTAGGAAGGATGCAGTTCTAGGTGGCATTCTAGGAAGACACACACACACACACACGGACAGATAGACCCGTCTGTTTCCTTCCTTTACCTTAACCTGTTTGGCCCTGAAAGACATGTGAGTCTATAACCCTGGCAGCAGGAGACAAGGAATCTAGGAGAATTTGAAGCAGAGGCATCACATAGATACTGTCTGATCAGGGACTTAATGAAAGCACTCTGGGTACCTGGGGAGACTTGGCGGTGGTAGTGATGATGATGAGGATGGTGGTGGTGGTGGTCGCCCGGTAGGGAGGGCGTTGGGCAGATCTACAGATAGGCTCTTAGCAATTTTGCAGTTGAGAAAAGGTGGGAGACTGAATTAAAACAACACTGGCTGGAAGGAGTCACGACCAAGGGCCAGATGGGGACATGGAGGCCCTCAGCTCTCTGACAGGCTCTGTTCTCATTCCACCCCAGAGAAGAACCCAGGTCCCCGAGTTCAGTGTTGACCACCATCCTTCCTGCGGAGACAGAGGCAGCTGCAGCCTCTTGAAACCGACAATATATCCTTGTAGCGAGACTGCTTTGTTGATAAAAATGATCCCTGTGTGAAACAGATGTCACTGGTGCTGGTGCAGAAAGATGGGGAAAGATAAAGAATTATAATGGAGTTGAAAACACTGTGAAAAAAAAAAAATACCTAACAGCATAGCACACAGCAAAGAAGCAAAACTGCTTTGAAGCTACATATATTCCCTGCACCTGATAATGAAAGCTCGTGGAACTTCATACATCATTTTAAAAAACGGAAGCAAGATTTTTTAGAGTAGTGCCTTTACTTCTCATCATGTATGTCTTATCTGTTTAATAAGATCAGGAACAACGTGAGGACAGGTTCCCAATCATACGCTCCTCAAATTATTTTAGGAGCCCCTTACCTGTGTTTTTAGTTTCATAAACTCAGTTTCCCATATGGTCAGGATTGCCAAGTAAGATTGAGCAGGTTGGGCACTGCTCAACTCCAGGAGACACATAGATCCCAATGTGAAAGGTACTCGCTAGACTTATGCCCTTCTCAGCCTG
Source organism: Canis lupus dingo (assembly GCF_003254725.2). Taxonomy (NCBI): domain Eukaryota; kingdom Metazoa; phylum Chordata; class Mammalia; order Carnivora; family Canidae; genus Canis; species Canis lupus. Next base: position 20,414,969 of record NC_064248.1, on the reverse strand, counting down.
CAGAACGGTATTTAGTGGAACTATTAGGTCACATTAATTCCAGTATCACATTATTTTGACTATTGTAGTTTTGTAGTATATTTGATATTGGGAAGCATGTGTTCTCCAACTTCTAGTATTTTTAAAAACCTGGGTTCAAATCTCCGTTCTAACACTTATTGGTTATGTGACTTTATTTTTTTTAAAGATTTATTTATTTATTCATGAGAGACACAGAGAGAGAGGCAGAGACACAGGAAGAGGGAGAGGCAGGCTCTTCCCAGAAGCCTGATGCAGGACTTGATCTTGGATCCCAGGATCATGACCTGAACTGAAGACAGCTGCCCAGCTGCTGAGCCACCTAGGCCTCCCATGTGACTTTAGACAAATTATTTAACTACCTTGAACCCTACGTTCCTTATCTTTAAAGGAGGCTCTGGAGTCAGACCGCTAGGGTTTGAACCTCTTTCTGCCACCTCCTGGCTGAGTGACTCTGACAAAAGTCTGTTTAAACTTGTTGTGGCTTCATTTTATCATCTGTAAAATGGGATAATCATAACAATTCATAGAACTGTCGTAAGGATTGAATGAGTTAATGTGTGAAAGTGCTTAGAACAGAGCACTGCACATACTAGGTGTTCAATAAACGTAGCCCTCACTATGGTGAGGACTTAGTGCAGTGTCTGGTATACAGCAGTATCTCAATAAAAATTAATGTTTTAACTCAGAGAGCAAAATATTGCTTATTTTCTGGGTTTAAGACTTACTGTCCTCCACAGAACTTGGCCCCTGCTCTTTAGAGGCTGGAAAAGATCCTAGGGCCTGACACATAGTAGGTGTTCAATTATTTGAATGTATATGCTATGTGCTACATAAACATCATTGACCAGAATGAAGGAATACCAGCTCGAGTAATGGAAGCACGAGATTGTCAGGTTTTTCTTTGCCAGAAGAATAGTAGGAGACCCCTACTCTGTATACAAAGACATTTATTTTTGTAATTTAAAATTTTATTTTGAATTTATTAATTTGCTTTCCTATACTTTATTGCCATTTTATATCTTTAAAAAATTTCTTATGCTGCTTTTTAAAGAATTTATTTATTTATTTATTTATTTATTTATTTATTTATTATTACTTAATTAATTAATTCATTTATTCATGAGAGACACACAGAGAGAGGCAGAGACAGAGGCAGAGGAAGAAGCAGGCTCCATGCAGGGAGTCTGATGTGGGACTTGATCCCAGAACCCCGGGATCACACCCTTGAGTCAGACAGATGCTCAACCGCTAAACCACCCAGGTGTCCCACACTGCTTTTTTAAAACTAGACTTTTTAAGAGCGATTTTAGGTTCACAGCAAAATCAACAAAGTAGGAAGATCTCCCATATTTCCCTTCCTCCCACATGCACAGCCTCTCTCCCTCATAGCAGCCTCCCCCATCAGAGTGGTACATTGGTTACAACCAATGAAGCTACAGTAGCTGACACATCGTTATCAGCCCAAGACCAGAGTTCACATTCTTGTTCATTCTTGGTGTTATGCGTTCTGTGGGTTGGGACAGATTTATAAGGATGTGCATCAAACATGGTCACATATGGTGTATTTTCACTGCCCTGAAAATCCTCTGCCAACGTCCTAGTCGTTCCTCCCTCCAACCCTTGGCAACCACTAACCCTGTCTCCATAGTTTTGCCTTTTCCAGAATGTCATACAGTATGTAACTTCTCAAGATTGGCTTTTTTCACATAGCAATATGCATTAGAGTGCCTCCATGTCTTTTCATGACTTGGTAGCTCTTTTTTTTTAATTAAAAAAATTTTTTTTTAAAAAAGATTTTTATTTATTTATTCATAGAGACACACACAGAGAGAGGCAGAGACACAGCCAGAGGGAGAAGCAGGCCCCATGCAGGGAGCCTGACGTGGGACTCGATCCAGGGTCTCCAGGATCACGCCCTGGGCTGCAGGCGGCGCTAAACCGCTGGGCCACCGGGGCTGCCCCCGTTTTTTTTTTTTTTAAGCTCTAACACTCCATTGTCCGCGTGGACCTCAGTTTATCTTTTTGCCTACAGTGGGACATCTTGGTTGCTTCCAGGTTTTGGCGACTACCAGGGAAGCTGCTACAGACACCCATGCGCAGGCTTTTGTGGGGACGAAGTTTTCAACTGCTTTAGGTAAATAAATACCAATGAGCACAGTTGCTGAATTCGATGGAATGAGCGTGTTAGCATCGTAAGAAACCGTCAAATCATCTTCCAGAGTGGCTGGGCCGTTTTGCATCCCTGCCAGCCAGGAATGAAGGGTATTGTGGCTGGGCATCCTTGCTGGTATTTGGGGGTTGCCCCTCTTCCAGATTTTGGCCATTCTAATCGGCGTGCAGTGGTGAATCTCACTGCTGTTTTAATTTGCTTTTCCCTGATGACATAGGTTGGGGAGCATCCTTTAGAATTCATTTTTTGTGTCCACCTGGCACATTCTGGTCCCATGGAATTCCTCTCTCCACTTTTCCTCTCCTGGGTGCCTCATTTAGCGGCAATCTCAGACTCCTTCCTTCTTTCTAGAACTAAGGTGGGGATAGTCTGGGTGCAGGTGTCCATTCTGGCTGGGCTGCTGGAGAAACAGAAGTCAAGGAGTCAAGGAAGTCAAGGCCTGAATCTGTCTTGTTCAGGGTTGTGTTTCCAGACTCTGTGATAGTCTCTGGAACTTTGAAGAATCACTGTAAACCTAAAAAAATAGGTTTACGAGTTGGGTCCTTGAATGGAAGTAACTTCTGTCCCTCCAGAGAGATGTTACCCTCTCAGAGGCACACGGTTCTTGTGTGCTCTCTCCTCTGCCTCTCTCCTGAGCCCCCAGAATAACTAAAGTGCCTTGGTAATATGTCATAGAAAGATTCTTCTGGCACCCAAGATGGTATAGTAGAGATACATTCCTCCTTGGGTCCACGCTTTACCCATTTCCCCCAATTTTTTTCACCTGAGACCTAAGAGAGGAATAGGAAGCTCTGAATAGAGCAGTACTCCTGCCTCTTTCTTACCCGTTGAAATAGTGTCTTTGCTCCAGTCGTTATATTATTCCAATCCAATGCCGGTATTGATCTGATCATCGATCCTTCTTTTAGTTATTTCTAATTGGTTACAGATGTTAATCGTGGTCACTGCCTAACAGATTCTATCTCCTGTCAATACCTGTGCTCAAATTGCTATTGTTCTGTAGATTTAACCCGTTGTCAGGATCCTCTGAGGGCACCCAGACTTATTGCCTCTTACCTTGTCATTGGGCCAAGCCTGCTTTTCGGAGTTCTTTTCGTTCTTTTCGTTTGTGTGTAACTGCCAGGGGCTTCAAGAGGGTCTAGACAAGGGGCGCCTGGGTGGCTCAATCAGCTAATCATTGACTCTTGATCTCAGCTCAGGTCTTGATGGAAGGGTTCATGAGTTCAAGCTCCACATTGGGCTCTGCTCTGGGTTTGGAGCCTACTTAAAAAGCAAAAATGAAAATAAACAAAAAAGAGGGTCTAGACCATCCTTGGGTAGGGCGTTTCTCACTTACCTGAACTTGAGAATGGATGGTTCATTGGCTGATCTTGCATCTCCTACAAGGATAAAATGAGCACCTCAGGTGTGCGCAGTACAGCCACTTGCACCCAAGAAAACACAGCACCTGCTGTGTAGAGCTTACGGTCTAGTTGTGCAGACCTATATTACTGCAATAGCCACACGTACAGGGAGGATGTGTGCCAGGAGGAGGGAGGGCCGTGGTACTACTCCCTGAGCTTATGGCAGAGCCATGAGTCCCTACCATATCTGCTGGTTGTGAACAGAAGCTGAGATCCAGAGGAGTGGCAAGGGTTCAGTGGCTACAGAGGGGAGGAAGAGCCCTCCTCAGCAGAGGAAACAGCCATGCAGTGAGTGAGCGAGTGAGGAGCATGGGGTATGAACCCCTAGGAGGTAGGATACACCTAGGTGTTCCCTTCCTTTACAGAAACCAAGGCTAAGATTCAGAATCTCGCTTGTGTTCCACTGGCCTAACAGTTATGACCTGCTTATGCTATTATCTAGTGCGTTGTCGCCATGTGCCACCTACACACTTGTATTAATTTAATCCTCATAGTGGTCTTCTTGGTAGGTGTTGTCTTTCTCATTTTATAACAGAAGCAGGTGGGGGTCACAGAGGTTGAGTGACTTGCCCAGGTAACTGGAAGAGGCAGGATTTGAATCCAGGTTGGCCCAAGTCCAGAGTCCACACTCATAACCACTGTGCTCTTTTGGAAGACCCCACTGGAGAGGGGCCACAGGTGAGCAGAGTGGGCCAGGGAGATCCATGCAGAGCAGAGGGAGAGCGAGCACATCTGGTTGGCTTTGAGAGATGCTGTCACCTGAGAGCCTAGCTAGTGTCAGGAGAATGCTGGGAGCAAGGCATCCACAGGTAATCTGCCAAGGGGTTGAACTCAAGCCACAGCCAGGGAGGAAGCCATAGTGGAGATGCCCAACCAGAAGGGGCAGGGCATCTAGACATGGGGAAGGACTCAAGTCTGTTGGGTCATGATGCATGTTGGGGACAGGGACAGACTTCCAGGTGTCCAGGAGGCAGGAGGTTGTTTGGAGGTTGGGGAGCTGTTCTCATTCATCTGCTCTTGACCACCTTTCACACCTTCGCCCTTCCGGCAGGTACACCACATCCATCTTACAAGAAGGCTGCTCCGACCTCAGGCAAGGTCAGGCGAAGCCTGGGAGGTAGGGACTTAGGGAGTTCCTTGTGCCAACTTGCAGTTTCCAAGCTGTTCTGCTCTCTGCTCAGCTGCTTCTTCAAGATGGAAGACAGCCCTGGGGGACAGGAAATGCCACCTGGTGGCTAACCCCCAGGTTGCCTCCCAGCAGGATTCAACCAGATTTTGAGAACTGCGCTGGCAAAGATAAACCTGGCCAAGGCCCACAGGGGATCTGGAGTAGACATTCTCCTGCCACCTCTAGGCATACCTTGGAGTGTCAGAAGATTCATGCGTTTGCCAGATGTTTACTGAGCACCCGGCCCTGTGCTGGGTGCTGGGATCTGGGCTGGGACAGGACAGACGCTAAGTCAAATATCAGAAGGATGAGGAGAAGGTGGCCGGATGAGGAAGTCTGGCTGGGGGAGAGCCCTGTGGGATCTCAGGCAGAGGGAAGGAGTCCGTGCAGAGCTCTGAAGGGGGCATTCAGGAGACAGAGGCTCACTGTGCCTGGGTCTTAGAAGCAAGTGCTCTGGCTGCAGAGGGGGATGAAGAGCATCAGAAATGAAGGACTTCACCAGTGATGGTATGTGGACAGATTGTGTCTTATGTGGAAGGCAGTGTGGAGCCATGGAAGGTTCCCATGCAAGAGAGTGACTTGCTCAGATGGACACATTGAGAAAAATTGCTCTCGCCATGGGGTTGGCCAACGGACTGGATGTTGACAAGAAGGGATTCGGGAAGAGCAGTTGGAGCACCAGTACAGGTGGTGGCCTGGGTTGAATTAGGGTGCAAAGCAAGGATGGAAGGCAGCGGATGAAGTCAGGACTGAGAGACAGATTCTAAAGGACTCAGTGAAGGTGAGAGCAGCATCCAGTGGACTTCTGGGTGGAAGGAGGTCCCAGTCCGTGATGCAGGGAACACAGACGGATGAGCGGGTGCTGGGGCTAGGTGAGGCATTCTCTTGGGGACCTGTGGGGACACTGGAGGGAGGTGCCCCCTAGAAGTCAGAGTCAGAGGTCTGGAGCTCAGTGGGTGATGTGGACTGGAGGTGATTTGCAGAGCTGCCAGAGGAGGGGAGGTGAGAAAGGGCATGTCCGTGGTGAATGGAGAACAGGCATTTCCATCAGGGTCTTCCCTTTGGTATTTACAACATAACCCCATTCTACAGATGAGGAAGCAGAGGCAGAAAGACTCAGGATCGTATGTGGCTTCATATGCAAGCTGATATTCAAACCACACCTTGTGAATGTGGGCGCATGCGTGTGTATGTGTGCACGTACATATAGACCTGCGTGTACACGCATGTATGCACGCCTGTGAGCATGTGTGTTTTCCCCAGTCCTACCATCATGCTTTCCCTGTGCCAACCAGCGTTTGAAAATGCCACTGTTGCCTTTGCCAACTTGGCACATATCATGAACTTAATTCCCTGGGCCGTCTAGTGTTGAGCGCCCCTGGAACAGGGATGGCACGTTTGCTGTTGAAGCTTGGGACTCAAATTAGTGCTAGCTTGACGGGTAGGAAAATACCAGAAGGGTGATGTAAGCACGCGTGGTGATGCCGGGGTTCAAAGAAGATTCTTTTTTGCACCCTGCCATGTGGGTAGCTGCCGTGGCCATGAACGTAGGTCTTGGTGAAATCACTTTCCCACCGGAGAACAAGAGATCACGAAATAATTCTGCTCAGCGCTGTGTGTGCATGAACTCGCTGCGGTATTATTTGAGGTAAGAGCAGCCTTGCAAAAGGCTATCTTCTGATCCTGTCGGCTCGCTCTCTTACTCAGAAAAAAAGCTTAGACATAAAAGAAGAGAAATAGCTTGAGGGGAAGAGATGGAAGATGGGGAAGAAATAAATAGCCGGGACTGGTGGTGTACAGCCATGGTTTTGAGTCCTCTTGGCTGTTGGAGCATGGCACAGTGGAGTCCGTGGGAAGCATTTTGTGCAAAAGCGGCAGGCAAGGCCACAGCCACTGGGCTTTCAGAGGCCGTAACCTTATTAAAAGTTAGGTTTTGATCCTTGGAAGCAGACTTTTTTTGTGTGTGTGTGAAAAGGAAACAAATCCTGGCATGAAATTCTGTTCCACTGAATTTATTCTGAAAGATGCTCCTGTTCAGTGGGCCAAAGCGTTAGGAAAATCCAGAGTCGCCGCTAAGAAGCCAATTCTAAGGGATTTGGATCGTCAAGACCCAGTCATAAGGAGCTGGTTGCTGCTCGCCATTGTTCAAGCTGAGCAGGGGCTGAAAATGCTGATGCCCTGAACGCCCCTGCAATAAAGGCCAAGTCTGAGGGGGCTCAAAGCTGGGATGAGAGCATATGAGCCAGATTCTAAATCAGGTTCAAAGACCAGAGGACAGGCATTGCGTTGAGCAGAGAGACTCAATGGGTGCGGATTCCGCCCTTCTGCAAGTAGGGCCCAGGCCTGGAACACATCCTGGGCTGAAGAGCTGTGACGGTCCTCATGCCCCCTTTAGGCTCTGCATGGGCTGCTGGCTTCTCTGCTCGGCCCAGTGAATTTGGACTGGTCCGGAGGGAGCATCTTCATTGACTTAACTAAGCATCACCGCCCCCTAGTGGACAGAGCCCTCTACAGCAAGCCTCATGGTCCTTGGCCAACCGATGGGTGTACCTTCTCCCATCGGAGTCCCATGCCAAGGTCTAGCCCCATCAGTGGTGAACCGAGACAAAGCCATGGTACTCTGCTGAGTGGACCGTGTGGGGCAGGGGAGCTGAAAGTGGCTGGACCAGGGCCGGCTTGCCCGGTGTACCCTCCGGGTTACAGGAGAGGGCTTAGCTCCAAGCCAAGTTGCCAGACTGGTGAACGGTTGGAGTACTAATCGATCTCTGTGTTAGCAGGTGAGAGCATGTGGGTTGAGTAGAAAATCCAGAATCTCAAGAGTGATGCAGAGACCTTCCCAGCCTCATCTAGTCTGTTTTCTCAGGGGTGTGGGAATGTCTTCTCTGGACTTGGGTCAAAGGGCAAGGTTCAAAAATAGGCACCACCACTTGATAGCTGTGTGGTCTTGGGAAGCTCGCTAAGCCAACTGGAACCTCAGTCTCTCCTACTGTGAACTGGGCGAGCAACAGTGACTGTCTGTAAGAGCTGTGAGGACAATTAGGGCTAACTCCTAGCCTCCTGGCACTCAGGACTCATATAATGACCCTGGTTGTTGTCTTATTATTATTATTTTTTTAGGATTTTATTTCTTTATTCGTGAGAGACACACACAGAGACGCAGAGACATAGGCAGAGGGAGAAGCAGGCTCCCTGCGGGGATCCCAATGCAGGACTCGATCCTAGGACCCTGGGATCACGACCAGAGTCAAAGGCAGACGCTCAACCACTGAGCCATTCAGGTGCCCAGTGACCCTGGTCTTATAGAGAAATACAGGTGACCTTTCAGTGTAGAATGGACTGTAGAAGGAATGCATCCATCGAGGGGCAAGTGAGGGATCTAACTTGTGTATAAAGAGTTCAGTTATTGTAGCCAGAAGAACTTTCTAGGTCAGGCTCCAGAGGGGAGAGATAGGGATGGTGTTAGCAGTGACAATTCTATTTTACTCCCTCTCTCATTTATCGATCACTTTATTTTATTCATCCACCCATCCATCCATCGTCTATTCATCGTTCGATCTGCCAGTCATCTACGCAAACATCATTTTGTAATCCAGAAACATTTACTGAAGGCCTGTTTTGTGTCTGGCCCTGGAGATACGGTGGTGAAGAACACGAACACCCTGACTTCACAGAGCTTACATTTGAGGTGTGTGTGGGGTGTGCAAAAGATGGCATGTTAAAGCAAAGTCATTGCAGGTGGTGACAGTATCATGAGCTTCCCCATGTACTGCCCATTTTCTCCTCGTGACACCTCTGTGAAGGAAGAGGGCCTTATCATCCCATTTAATTAAATTAATTACTTTATTTTTAAAGATTTTATCTGTTCATTTGACACACACAGAACACAGGCAGGGGGAGAGAGAGAAGCAGGCTCTCCGATGAGTAGAGAGCCCAACATGGGGCTCAATCCCAGGACCCCAGGATCATGACCTGGGTTGAAGGCAGTTACTTAACCTACTGAGCCACCCAGGTGCCATCCCATTATTGTCCCATTTTAAAGATAAGGAAAGTGAGACTGTGAGAGAGTGGCCCATTAAAACTCCGCTTGGAGCCGAGCCCTTTCCTTGAAATGTCACTGGGTGGACCCAGCCAGTGGGGCACGAGGCCGGGGGGTGGGGGGTGGGGGTGTTGTTCAGAGCCTCCTGACTCCGGATCCTGCATTCCTTTTGACTCCATAGTGGAACTTACTGAGGGAAGGAAGAAATATGAGCTGACGGGGGAAAAAGAGGAGAGAGAGAAGGTTTTCAAAATAAGAGTTTGTAAATCAACCTTAAGAAGGTCCATGAATTGCAAGGGGGTAAAAAAAATAGCTCACTTAGTTACTTTTATTTGTATTTCTGGTTTTAAATTCCCATCCCACACTCTGTTTGAGTGGTTCGGGGTACTTTAGCTCCTCGGATTGCCAGGCAAATACTTATCCTTATGGATAAAGCAATGCCATAGGCACCTTCACAGTCTTACTCCAGAAACCCTTCCCTCTCTCTGGAGTTTTACACCAGCCCCGGCGTTCTTGCGATTTCGTCTCCTTGTACAAGCCCTAGGGCTGCAAGACACGTGCCCAGGTGGGCCAGGTGGGTGTCAAGATGAGGGAAGTGGCCCCCCTCCCCCAGTAGGAAATACCCGAGATGGAATGTGCCTCCTCTGGGGAGTGGTCTTGACTGCTCGCCATCCCATTCCAGGGGTTGGGGGGGCCGAGGACACTCAGTATTGTCAGTGGGTCTCGTTGAAGACAAACATCGATCCCATTTTTGTGCCTAATGGCTTGAATTCCAGTCTCAGTTCAGTTTCCACAAAATGAGCCAAAACCCATAGCACAGGCCAAACCAAACGTGCCCGCGGTCCAGGCCATTTGGATGTAGGCCGAGAGTTTTCCATCTCTGGATTACTATGTGCTGGTCATGGGACAGCGGTGGCTGTTGTCCTCTATCCCACTGTGTGCTCGGGGACTTGGCTGTGCCTGGCACACTGCTGATGCTAAGTAAGTATTTCTCCGTGGAAATGGGTGCTCAGAGAGGTTAAGTCACGGGCTCAGGGCCACACAGGTGGGTGACGCAGCTTCCGCTCAGACTCACATTGGCTGGTTCTTGACGCATCCCTGAAGATCAGTTCATTGACCATGCGCTGTGTCCCCGGCACAGAGGGAGTCGTGCCTGTGTGGTGGTGGAGATTAGAAATGTGAAGCTTAACACCCAATCTTCCTATTTTATGGAGGAGGAAGCAGAGGTCCGTGGAGATGAAGGGACTGGTCCCATGTCGCATGGGGGGGGGGGGGGGGCAGCAGGATGCAGAACTAGGTATTTGAGGCTGTGCTTTCTCTAATACCCCAAATTGGTGGCTTTCCTGTCTGTCTTGTTTTTGCCCGAGCACATCTAAGCCAACAAACATAGTTGACATCATGTGAGGTATGTATTTTTTCATAGATCATCCCCTTCTAGTGTCATTTATTTTCTCTTTTTAAATCGTCACAGCTCTGCTGTTTGCTTGCAAAGGGAGAGTGTCTCCTGGGGAAAAGCAGTCTGATCCCTCTCTCTCTGTTTCTCGAACAAACACAGTGATCAGAAGACCAGCTCCTGGGTGATAGGGATTCAGGGCAGGGGTCCCTCCAGGTGTGAGCAGGCCAGGAGCCGAGATGCCAGGGTTTGCATGCACCTGCCGGTCCTGTTAGGGAGCTACCTACCCATGGCATCTGCAGACCTGAAACTGTGAGGCCTGAAGAGTTTCCCCGTGTCTTGTGGTGTGTGGTAAAAGTTGGCCGGGAAGGGCCTCCCATGCCTGCTATTTTCAGTGGAGAGAAGGGATGGGTTAATGTCAGAGATCAGGTTTTATTTGTTTGGCCTGGAACGTTCTAAAACAGTTTGGAATCAGTGTCTGTTATTTTAAAATTGGGAGATTTCACATGAAAATCTGCGTTTCTTGCTTCTTTTTTTTTTTTTAAAGATTTTACTTATTTATTCATGAGAGACACAGAGAGAGAGAGGCAGAGACCCAGGCAGAGAGAGAAGCAGGCTGCATGCAGGGAGCCCGATGGAGGACTCGATCCCAGGACTCTGGGATCATGCCCTGGGCTGAAGGCAGATGCTTAACTGCTGAGCCACCCAGCAGTCCTGGTTTCTTGCTTCTTAAAAAAAAGTCAGAATACGGAATCACCCAGGGGCCTCATGCCTACCCAGTCCCACTCCACTGAGAGGTGGCGGCGTCCCTGTGCACGGGGAGGTAGGGTTCTCGAATTTGCCATAGTCCCTGCCATTCCCAGCCGTTGACCTATAACCCGCTTCATTTACTGATGTGCATTCTCTGGCTCCCACAGGCATTGGGGTGCAGTATCCCAGGTTCGAATCTGTGTTGGATCAGGACATGGAAGGAGCATTGGTACTCCCCCGGTATCAGTGTGGGTGGGCGGCAAGAATCAGCGTGCTAGCTCTCCCCGGGCAGGAGAGGACTCCCAGGAGCCAAGGTCTTGCTGGGATCTTCTCACTCCCAGACGTGTTTCCTTTTACTGTGCCTGGCGTACAGTGGGTGCGTGTTTCTGGGTGTGCACACCTGCCTTGTCACCGTGTGTGCACGTGTGCCTGCATGTCACAGAGGTCTCCTCTCTCCAGTGTCCCCTTGCATCTTTCCCCTGCCCGGGCAGCTAGCTGTCTCTGCAGTCCTGCTCTTGAGCTTGGGAAGTGCGCCCTTGCTAATTGCCGCAGGAGCCACCAGGCCTCCTCACTCTGACAGTGGGGCCCGCCAGTGGCTGGTGATCTTGGCATGCGATGCATTGTGTGCCCCTTACAATCATTTTCCGTTGGGGACGCTCTCAGCTCTGTAGCAGGCTCCTTGAGACGCGCGTGTTCAGCAGATGTACCACTCAAAGGCTTTGTCCCTCTGTTCCGCCACCACTGCCCTCCCCGGAAAGGATTTGAAAAGGAAACCTTGACTTTCCGACTGATTTTTAAATTAGCACATACTTAGCTGGTGGTGCTTGAGATCCAGGCCGGATATACTCTTCCATCAAGCATAAAGTCTTCTAATTCTTTGTACTCCTTGATGGAAAAAGGGGCCACCTGTGGGTGATTCCTCAGCAGCCTGGGGATGGACCCCGACAGCAGCATTGAGTGGGAGAAGGCACAGCACAGGCACAGCTGGGGAGCTCTTTCTCCCATCCTTCTATTTATTTGTTTTTTTAAGATTTTATTTTATTTTTTTTTCTAGAGAGAGGGGTGGGGGGGAGAAAAAGTATAAACGGGGAAGAGTGGCAGAAGGAGAGGGAGACACAAACTTGCCGCTGAGCAGGGAGCCCGATGCAGGACTCGATCCCAGGACCTGAGATCACGACCTGAGCGGAAGGCAGGCGCTCAACAGACTGAGCCACCCTTGCCCTGCCCCTACCTCTCTCCCTTCTAGTTTCATTGCCATGTTATTTTTTTTGGTGGGGGGGGTCACTCCAAGGTTTTTGGTTCCACTGCTAAGTGCGAAATGCAGATAAGGAAGTCTCGCCTGGTTGCTAACCTAGTGGAGCGTTGAGTGAAGAAGGTGGACAGAATGTTTACGATTGGAACGGAGCTTAGAAGTTCCAAGATGCATAGTTGCCTCCTACCCGGTGAATATTTTTTCTCCGCTTTTGCTAGAGATGTTGAGAATCTAAAATGCTTTTGCCAAGAGCGGAATAGAAGCCCTCCCTCCTCCACCAGGGCTTCCTGGACTGTGAGGAAGAAAGCACGTTCTCGTTTCACCCAAGTACCAATGGCCTTGAAGGTAATGAATAGCCAATGTTACTGACCACTCCCTCCGTGCCAGGCATTATGTTGGGTGCTTCCATAACTCTCTCCTGATTCTCCCGACCACCTTGAGGGGTTGGTTCTATTATCATCCCCCGTTGACAGATTGAGACACTAACACACAGAGAGGTTAGGTAACCTCTCTCAGGCCACACAGCAAGGAAGGGGGGGATAGGCGCCTGGATTTGAGCTCAGTTCATTCTGCAGATGGAGCACTGTCTTCATTGCAGCTTAGATCCATGCATTTCATCTGGTACATGTTCCCTGATAATTTTCTCTCTTAAAGCATCAGTGGAGGGTGGATGTTGCAGCTTATGGAGAGCAGTTAGTTTGTAGGAATTCCTATCAGCCCTGATGTAATAGTAACAATGAAAGCAAATATTTAGTCAATGTTTAACCACGTGTCAGAGACTGTGCTAAGTGCTTTATTTTTTTTTAATTTTTTTAAAAAGATTTTATTTATTTATTCATGAGAGACACAGGCGGGGGCAGAGACATAGGCAGAGGGAGAAGCAGGCTCCCCGTGGGGCGCCCGATGCGGAACTCGATCCCCAGGACCCTGGGATCACACCCTGAGCTGAAAGCAGATGTTCAACCACTGAGCCACCCACGTGCCCCTTGTGCTAAATGCTTTAAATGCATTTTCACTTTGTGCCCTGACAGTGACTCTCAGAGGAGGGTACAGAAGTCACAGACCACAGTCTTGCATCCAGGATTTGAACCAGGATTGACATAGTTAGGACTGAACCTGTTGAGCTTTGTCTGTAGAACCTTAGACCAGCCCACCACGTTGAAACTGCGTCTTCTGCTGCAGCCCCAGGGTGGCACCTTGTTGTTGGCCATAACGTGCTAAATGATTTCCTACCTCAGTACCTTTGCGCAACCTCTTCTGTCTGCTGGGTGCACCTTTCTTCCTCTTCCTCCTTTGGTAAACCACACTTTAACACTCTGTTCAGGTGTCGCCCCACAAAGCTTTCCTCATCCCCTGTGAAAACCAGTTGCTTCTTCCTCCCTCCTCCCAGGGAAGCTCAGTGTCCCCAGATTCTCTTACCGCCCTCCTTACACTGACTTGTCATAATATGTATACCCCACGTAAATTCTTTGGAGTGCTCAGGCACTCAGTGAATATTTGATGAGTGACTGAGGCTGTCACTCTGGTGTCTTGCCTTGGAGACAGCAGTGGTCATATCGAGCGTGTGTGGGCTTTCCAGAGAAACAGAACCTATAGGATAGACAGAGATACATATGAGGGGAGATTGACTATAGGAATTGGCTTACATGATTATGAAAGCCAGGAAGTCCCATGATCTGCCATCTGCAAGTTGGAGAACCAAGAAAACAGGTGGTGTAATTCAGTCCCGGTCTGAAGGCCTGACATCTGGGGCCTCTGATGTCCAGGGGCCGGAGGAGACGGATGGATGGATGTCCCGGAGAACTCCCCCTTCCTCCATGTTTTTGTTCTTTTTGGACCCTCAGCCAACAGGGTGAAGCTTGTCCACTTTGGCGGTCTGTTCCAGAAACACCCTCTCAGACACACCCAGGAATTGTGTTTGAGCAGCTGGCTGGGGCTCCCTTACTTGGCCTAGCCAAATTGACCCTTAAAATGAACCATCCACCGTGCTCAATTCATTTTTCACCCATGGCTTCCACCAGTCTCCCTCCACCCCGACCTCTCTGATATTTTCGGGCTTCAGACAGCATTTAGTGGAAGAGGGGATGATAGGGACCCCTGTGTGGCTCAGCGGTTTAGTGCCTGCCTTTGGCCCGGGGTGTGATCCTGGAGTCCCGGGATCGAGTCCCGCATCGGGCTCCCTGCATGGAGCCTGCTTCTCCCTCTGCCTGTGTCTCTGCCTCTCTCTCTCGATCTCTCTCTGTGTCTCTCATGAATAAATAAAATCTTAAAAAAAAAAAAAAAAAAGGAAGAGGGGATGATGCTCATAGCTCCGGGGTTGGTGAGCTTTTTCTGTAAAGGGACAGACTGGAAGTATTCCAGGCTCCTTGAGTCCTGCGGTCTCTGTCAACAACTGCTCAGCTCTGCACTGAGGCATGAAATAAAACTTTGTTTATAAAACATGGCAGCAGGCTGGATGCAGCAGACGGGCGATAGCCTGCCAACTCCAGTTCTGGAGCATTCCTGTCCTGACAAGTACTGGTAGAGGGTAATCGGGCTTCTTAAATGGGCTTCAGAGATCGGGTCATCCGTTGACGGTCATGGGGAGCAGGACTCTGAGAGCGTTACTGCTAACCCTTCGACATCACCTGACCAGAAAGTTCTAACAGAAAAGGCCTATGCTTTGGTGTCAGCCATTATATTTCGAGCTGGGCATTTGAACTGTGTGATCCTGGGTGGAGTTCCCGAGCCTCTCTGGTCTTCGGTTTTGTCATCTGCAACACTTAGATCATCATACTTAACCTCGCTGGGTTTTAAGGGGCCGAGAAGAGCTTGTGTGTTTTACAGGCACGTAATAAGGATTGAGCAAATATTAGTTATTTGTCTTCTTGCAGGCTTTTCTCCAAAATCGTAACCTTTCCACCGAAACATGGAAATGCAAACTGTCAAAGCCAGTGCGGCCCGGGGAGGCCCACCGTCTTTAGAATTCTAGAAAGAGTCTTTGAAAAGTGAGAGACATTTAAGTCTGAGGAATTCATCGTTTCTTACTGTCTCACCATTCTCTTGGAGAGAGAGTGAGAAAAATTTGACATTTTCGTTTTCACACCTGTAATGTTACAAGTCTAATGCGAGCCGGGGAAGCAAAGGTGGCTGTGACGTCAGGGGACGGGGAAATGGCAGTGGCAGGGTAAGCTTTTGGCAGACCCAGGGCAGAGATGCCACGTTCCGCTGTGCGAGGCCGGTAGGTTTGGTACCCACGGGACATCCAGGGGACTCTCATCAAGAGTTTTGCGACCAGGAGGAGTAAATATTGAGACTGTCCATTAGGGAAATGCAGAAGCTGGATCAGACCACCAAATAGATCCACCCGCGCCCCCAACCGTGAGTGGATGCGTTCCACAGCTACTTGCGGATGGTGTAGGGCAACTAAATGTCGCACAGAGCTGTCTGGTTCCTCGTCTGCCCACACTTCCCAGTTCCGTTCCCAGACGGGATCTCTGCAAGCTTCGAAAATGTCCCTGTGTGGTCCAGGCTGACGTCTCTGCTCCTTTAGCACCAGTATCTTCGTGTTCTTACCACCGAACTTTGGCGATCTTTTAGCTCTCATCACTTGGGAGGGAGCCTGTGGGACGGCGTCTGCCACGACCTGACCCCTCCCCAAGGCAGACTGAAATCCTTTCTGTCCAACTTCAAAGCGTTCTGTTCCTAGACCCACGGAACACTTAACAGCACGGGATTTACCCTCATCGTGAATTTTTCTCCTGAACATTAAAAGATCTTTGAAGACGGGGCCGTGTCTTACTAATCTCTCCGGCTCTAGTACCTAGAATGGGGATGGGTGCTTAAGAGGGAAGCTTGGTCAGTATTGCAGAATTTGAAAATAGGAGATTATTTACAAATGTGGAGATACCTGCAAGCTGACAAACTGAAAATGTCTTGAAACACTGGCTGTCCAGAAGACAAAGGTTCTATGCTGACGTCAACGTTGAGTGGCCCATCCTTTTAAAGCCGCCTTGCTGGGCTTTTGGTGACTCTCAGGGTATCTTGGTGATTAGAACATCACTCAGAGACCTGTTATGACTGGCTTTATCTCTGGGCACACTGTCATCCCAAATGTCAGTCCTTTTTTTTTTTCTCTCTAAAGATTTTTATGTATTAATTTGACACAGAGAGAGAGGGCACAGACAGAGAGAGTGGGGAGGGAGAAGCAGGCTCGAGCCCAATGTGGAATTCAATCCAAGGACCCTGGGGTAATGACCTGAATTAAAGGCAGATGCTTAACCTGCTGAGCCACCCAGGCACTCCAGTCATTTTTTTTTTAAGGTTTATTTATTTATTATTTTAGAGAGAGAGTGTGTGTGTGCTGGGAGAGGGGCAGAGGGAGAGGTAGAGGGAGAAGCAGGCACCCCGGTGAGCAGGGAACCCAACGTGGAGTTCCATCCCACAACTCTGAGGTCTTGACCGGAGCCAAAAATCAAGAGTTGGACACTTGACCGACTGAGCCACCTGGGGGCCCAAATGTCAGTATTAATAGGACTTTCCAGGGGGAGCCCCAGGGAATGGACCCACCGTTTGAGAAACAGCTCAGGATCTGAAGGTCTGGACACTGAGAATAGTCTGTGGCCACGTGGGCAGTTGAGTAGGAGGGTTGATTCAGGATGATTGGCAGGCAGGGCGAGTGGAGTAAATGAAGCACTTTATGGGAAGTGATTAATGTTTAGTAAGTGTGCATTTTGAGATTAGAATAAATAGCCACAGCGAGAGCTCTTCGGGTGGCTTCTCCGTTTGGGATTTAGCAAACATCTACTGGCTGCCTACTGTGGGCCAGGCGCTCACTGAGTTGGTTCGAGACCTTCTGAGATCAGCACTGCCAATGTTGTCCTCTCACCGTTGCA
The DNA here is from genome assembly GCF_003254725.2 of Canis lupus dingo. Taxonomy (NCBI): domain Eukaryota; kingdom Metazoa; phylum Chordata; class Mammalia; order Carnivora; family Canidae; genus Canis; species Canis lupus. Next base: position 20,397,902 of record NC_064248.1, on the reverse strand, counting down.
AAAATCAAGGTTCACAGGATGAAGCACCTGTCCCAGAGACAGAGGTAGAGCTGGGGCAGCGAAATGGTCTCTTCCCTTGCCGTGGCAGTAGTAGTTTAGACCCTTGAGCTTCAAAACCAGACTGCCTGCATTTCCATTCGGGCTCTGCTGCTTATGAGCTGTGTGACCTTGGACAAATTACTCAACCTCTCTGTGCCTCTGTTTCCTCATTTGTAGCATGGGGGATACTAGTAGTTGTGAGGATTAAATGATGTAACGTGTGTGTGTGTGTGAAATGCCAAGAGCGGCGTGTGACGTCCAGCAGGCAGTGCACAACTGTCTGCTGTTACTACTTATTATTACGTGGAACTTCTTTTCCCACACACACACGGTACCTGCTTGATTTATTTGTTGCATACTTTTGCATTAATCTTCTTGATGGGCGGTGGGCTGACAGTGGTGTCTGTTTGCATATTGCAATGCACATTTCACCTACTGTCCCTTTCTCGGGCAGCACTGGATTTCCAGGGACGTGGAGACCTTGCAGCATAATGCCCCCCGCTCGCTTGCAGCTTCGAGTCTGGTGACTCTATTATTTTTCCTCTGCAGGATGATGCATCTCAGGGTTTCTCTGTTAGCACTGACTAAATAGGATGTTATTTATGCGGGGGCCTTGGTGACTGAACTGCTGTTGTACCCACCACGTTTATGTGTAGTGTGCACACTGGCAGATTGATCCATCAAGGGATCCAGAAACAGAATTGCATTTCATTCTGTTACCCTTTGAGGACCTTGGCCGGGCTGTCTGTCTGATGTGCCGGAGGATGGTTTTGCTAAGGGCCCCAAGGCTCGTCGGATGTCAATACTGAGGATTCTAGAGAATGGATCTGAACAATGAGTGTTGCTGGCGTGTGTCTGCAGGATGAGCAGCTGTTGCCTGTCTCTTGCCCTCCCATAAAAGAAAGCAGCATATGACTGAGGAATGTTCTGTGGCTGAAGGGACATGGATTCTTTCATTAAAAACACCAGGGCTTGTTATGTGGTTCACTGGGAGAAGCCCTTCCTGCTCCCATCCAGTCATATGTGCCTGCTTGCAGACCCCTTCTCTGGCCATCCACTAGGTCCAGAATCAACTCCAGAATCCTTAGCGTGGCACGATCTCGGCCACGCCATCTCCAGCTGTGAGCAAAAAGCCACTCTTCTCCTCTGGTACGCACCCCAGGGTCACTTTCTACTGAATTTCTTGACCAGCCTTCAGATAGTTTATCCTCGCTCATAGCTTTTGTCTTTGCATGGAATGCCCTTCCTTCTCTTCTCCGGTGGCAAACTCCTACTGACCCTTCAAAACCCAGCTCTGATAAGACCTCCTTTGCAGGAGAAGCCTTCTGCGAGGCACCTATGCCAAATGACGTGCCTCCTTCCTGTCTTCATCTACCACTGTCTTCTCTAATACAATAATGAATCCACTTCGTTTATATCATGTTTCTCCGGCAGTCCACATCCCTTGAAGGCAGAGGCCGTTTATCTCTGAACCCCTGGCATCATCCCAGCCCCGTATTTATCATAAGAATAAAACATGCGTTCGAAACCATGGGTTTGAAAGAATCTAGTTGCTGCTGGGCCATGCCTCCTTGGGGAGTTTCAGCCTCGGGTCCAGCCTGACACCCTGTCAACGAGGTTAGCCCCCGCCTCCTGCTCCGGAGGTCTGGCCTTGTGCTGCGCTGCAGCTGTGGTGCTGATGTCTGATTCTCCAATAGGCCTCCGTATGCTGCCCCTGTTTGGAGTTCTTGGCCATCACGATGCAAGGACATGGGGCAAGACACAGGATCTCCATCCTCAGTTGCTTGGCTGCGTCATACTGGCTGTGATCGTGCCCACAGGAGAAAGAATGGTCAGGTGCTTTGCTTAAGGTGTTCTCCATGGTACCGCCCGTGGCCATATCCTTATGTTCCCTTTGGTCTTGGTCTCCAGTCCTCGCCGACATGTCCTTCACCTCTTTCTACTGCCACCTTCCTCTTGAGGTCATGAGAACGCCTCGGCTCTAAAATCCCTTCTTCTGTAGTGTCTCTAAGTTTCTACACATTTCAGGGACTGAGTCATGTTTATCTGGTTCTGCTGATTCAATGCATGCTATTTTTAGCAACAAAATATAACCCCCCCCCCCAATATGCATGCTTTCATTGCAAGGTATATTTTCCTGTAAGTATAACTTAGCTGATACTTTATCTTCATCCCTCTGATAAGTGCTGTCCCACACCTCTTCCTTTTGTGCTTTCTCTCCAAAAAGCCTGAGGTGTCTCTGATGAGCTCTGGAAATGTGGGCAGGGATTCTTGATCGACTCAAGCATGTGAGTCACTGAACACTGGTGAGTAAACTCATGTTGCAGACGACACAACTGTGGAATGAACAGAATTTCCTGCCCCCAGATTATCTGTTTTGTTTGTTTCTCTAATCTTCTGTTTTACCTGAAACCTGCCAATACTCTTCACATCTCTCTGGCTCTGCCAGGAATTGCTAATCACTTATTTTTTTCTGGGAAATATTTATTGTTTGCCTTCATGTGTCAGGCACAGCTCTATGCATTGTGGATAGGAGACAGAGCACTGGGGTCTATAGCTTATACAGTGAACACCTAGATAAATGAAATTCTGTGATGGAAGAGGAGAACACTTTGGAGGAGAATGGAAGTCTGAGAAGAAGCCTTGGAGATACTTGGAGGAGGAGCATCTCAGGAAGAGGAAATAGCAGGTGCAAAGGCTCCGAGGTAGAAATGTACCTGATGGGTTTGAGGAACACGAAGGAGGTGCAGATCGAGTAGGAGATGGAAGATCATTATAAAGACTCTGGCTTTGATTCCAAGATGGGAAGACATTGGAGAAAAATGATTGACTTCATGTCCTAACAGCATTGCTTACTCCCATGTTGGGAACATATTGTGTGGGCCACGGGTGGAAACAGAACAGATGGAGGGATTATGGAGGCTTGGACAGGGGTGTTCCAAGTTCATGAAGACACCCTTCTCCCATCACCAGCTTGTCCTTCTCTTTCTCCTGTGACATCCAGAGCAGGGGCCATTCTCCTTTGGTACCTCTCCCCCAGACTTTCTTCCTCTGCATTCATCTTATTTTGTGTAAACTCCCGTAGTAGTGACCTCATGTGGGACATAATCATTAATGTGTGTTTTGTTTTGTTTTGTTTTTTGTTTTTCTTGTTCTTGCTTTACTCACCTTGGAAATCCTTGGGCTTATCCATTTGGGAAATCCCAGGGACTAGCACAGTGCCTGGGACCTGGTAGGCAAGTTTGGAGGCAGGGCACATATCACAAAGCTACCTAATGGAAACATGAACATGCATGTTCACCATTTCTCAACATTATACAGAAGAGCCTGTACGAGTCTCTCCTGGTGTACTTGCCTGCTTGTCGTTCGGCTGTGTCAGCTGAACATATGTATGTTCTCTAGAGAAGAACCCCGAAGGGATGTGGAAGATGTACAAAGGAACTGATCTTATTTTATTTTTAAATTTTATTAAATTTTATCCTTTTAATTTAAATTCAATTTGCCAGCATATAGTATAACACCCAGTGCTCATCCCATCAAGTGCCCTACTCAGTGCCCGTCACCCAGTCATCCCATCCTCCCACTTTCCTCCATTTCTGTAACCCTTTGTTTGTTTCCCAGAGTTATGAGTCTCTCATGGTTTGTCTCCCTCTCTAATTTTCCCGCTCAGTTCCCCTCTTTTCCCTTATAATCCCTTACACTATTTCTTATATCCTGCATATAAGTGAAACCATATTATGATTGTTCTTCTCCGATTGACTTTCTTCACTCAGCATGCCACCCTCCAGTTCCATCCACGTTGAAGCAAATGATGGGTACTTGTCGTTTCTAACGGCTGAGGAATATTCTATTGTATACATAGACCACATCTTCTTTATCCATTCATCTTTCGATGGACACCGAGGCTCCTTCCACAGTTTGGCTATTGTGAACATTGCTGCTAGAAACATCGGGGTGCAGGTGTCCCGGCGTTTCACTGCATCTGTATCTTTGGGGTAAATCCCCAGCAGTGCAATTGCTGGGTCGTAGGGCAGGTCTATTTTTAACTCTTTGAGGAACCTCCACACAGTTTTCCAGAGTGGCTGCACCAGTTCACATTCCTACCAACAGGGCAGGAGGGTTCCCCTTTCTCCACATCCTCTCCAACATTTATTGTTTCCTGCCTTGTTAATTTTCCCCATTCTCGCTGGTGTGAGGTGGTATTGTGGTTTTGATTTGTATTTCTCTGATGACAAGTGATGTGGAACATTTTAAATTTTATTTATTTTTAAAAAAGATTTTATTTATTTATTTTGAGAAAGAGAGAGTGTGCCAGTGGGATGCGGGGGGATTGAGGGTGAGGGAGAAGCAGACTCCCTACTGAGCAGTGAGCCCAATTCGGGGCTCAATTCCAGGACTCCAGGATCATGACCTGAGCCAAAGGCAGACACTTAACTGACTGAGCCACCCGGACAACCCAATTTTATTTATTTTAAGAAAATATTTTATTTATTTAGAGAGAGAAGAGCATGAGCAAGGTGGGGAAGGACAGGGGGAGAGGGAGGATCTCAAGCTGACATCATGCTGAGTGTGGAGCCTGAGACAGGGCTTGATCTCACCACCCTGAGATCATGACCTGAGCTGAAATCAAGAGTTGGACACTTAAGCAGTTGAGCCACCCAGGTGCCCAAGAAGGGACTGATTTTAATTGCTAACACTGGGCTTAAGTACTGTGCTTTATGTTTCTGCATTTCATCCTCACACGATCTAATGAAGTATCCATCTTACAGATGAAGTAGCTGGGGTTAAGTCACCCCACTGGCAAATGGTGGAGCAGAGTCCAACCCAGGTCTGTAGGCTTTGAAGGCTAAGTGTCTTCCCCAAGGGTAGACTGTTGTACTGAATCACTAGGGAACAACACATCATTCCTAATTATCTTAATATTATAAAACCTAGCAAAGAAGGTTGTACCCATTACTGCTGGGTCGTAATCAAACTGCCCACCAAGGGATGGATGAGTCCTCTGAGTGATTTTGCTTTCTTAGAAAATAACTTTTGGGATGTGTGGGTGGCTCAGTGGTTAAGCATCCGCTTTCAGACCAGGGCGTGATCCTGGAGTCCTGGGATCGAGTCCCACATCGGGCTCCTTGAATGGAGCCTGCCTCTATCTCTGCCTGTATCTCTGCCCCTCTCTCTCTGTGTCTCTAATGAATAAATTAATAAAATCTTTAAAAAAAAGAAAATAATTAGCTTTTTCGTTCATGCTTTGCATTCTCAGAGATTTCACGTATATAGAGATAATGCAATATAAAATTATATATATAATATAAATATGACATAATTAATGTATATTAAAACATATAAATATATAAAATATAAATATATGTTATGTTGTAATGCATCCAGGAGATACATAGACAAACCTACATGTCCATTGACATGGTTAAGAAATGTGTAGCACCCCAAAGAAAAATGGTGTTGACCTCCAATAAGCCAATATGGTATCATTTCCTAGGTATATTTTAAGAGGAAACAGCTAAAATGAAGCAGCCTGTGTATGGTATGTTTCCATTCACATAGCAAGAGCAATATCCAGGCACACACTTGCTGTGCTTAGGATAGTCCTGGAGGCGAGGTAAGAAATTGGAAAGTGTTTGATTCTTAGGTGGAGCCAAGTGGATTGTGGGTCATGGGTGGGAGGGAGACTCACTTTTCAATAGATCCTTTTATGCTGTTTGATTATTTTCCAAATTAGGTTTTTGAAAAAAAATGTGACGCACATATACCTACGTATATTTATATTGGTGTAGAAGTATGTGGTATATAAATACTGACACACGTTTCTAAGGTCTAGATAATTTTTGAAAAGGATTTCCTAGGTGCATCTGACATCTCTTACACACCCTTTCAGATTTCAGTGCTCGTTGGCCTCACCAGACAATCTCTAGAGACTTTGGCCATTTGGTTTGGGACAGCCACTTCTGACACTGTCAGCTCTGCAAGGGCCTATTGGCCTCCTGAGCTTGGGACTCTCTAGTGCCTTGCCTCAGTGTCCTCCCTCTGCATCTCTCACCTCCTGCCCTGAATTTTTTACCTGTACATTCTTTCAGGTCCAAGGATAGCAGAAAGGAGGAAGTCTGCTGCTTTTACAGCTCAAATAAGAGCAGAGCTTGAATCTCTTCGGCTGTTGTGAGGGTTAATTGTATGTGTCAGGTTGACTAGATGAGGGTGTCCAGTTGTTTGGCCAACCACTAGTCTAGACATTGCTGTGAAGACATATTCTTTCAGATGTGGTTAATCCTTGAATCAGTAGACTTTGAAGAGCAGATCACCCAGAGAACCCTGCCTAATGCAGTTGTGATTGTCCCGCCCCTGAGAGATCACCTTCTCTATAGGAATGCAGCACACTGGTTGGCCTAGGCCAAAGTTCAGTGTTTACTCTTGGATAGAGTTAGATCCACCCACCGGATCAAGGTACTGAGGATGGGAGAGGGGCGGGGCACCAAGCCCAAATCAGGGTGTTAAAGGAAGTAAAATAACGGAGCCTGGGAGGAACCAAAACAGAACAGAGAGCAGAAATCCATCCCTGTGGCTGTTGTTACCTCCTTTTGCAAATGGATTATCAGGCTCAGAGAGGTTAAGTGGTTTGGTCAAAGCATACAGGAAGTTGGGGATTAAGCCTAGTGGACCTGATCTCAAAGTCTGTATTTTTGCCTCTTACCATTTGTTTCATTCATTCATTCATTCATTCATTCATTCATTCATGTCACCAACCATCCAACCATTAAACTAGTATATACTAGTTGCTCACTATTGACGGGTGTGGACTGTGCCAGACCCCGAGGAATCTATCTAAACCATCCAACCTTAAAACTGTCCCTCACATGAGAAAAAAAATACTTCCTGTGCCGCAGACCACTTTTCAGGTATCCTGAACCAAGTCCACTTTTCTTGAGCTTCTCAGAGCAGACACATATCAAATCCAGATTGGTCTTCAGAGATGAATACACATTCTTTTTCCACCCAGCCAACTCGTTTTCAATTCACTACATGAAGTCAGGTGGAGAAGCAAAACCAGTCATGATGGCAACACCACCCAGTGCAAGAGGGAAGCACTCCTGACGGGTCCCGGGAAGATGGAGAGGGCCCGTGTGCCAGAGCCGGCTTGGCATCTCGGCGAGCTGCGGATTGATGGCTCTGGTGTCGCCAAAGGAGGAGTTCGTTTCCACTACTTTGATCCCCAGGTCCCCGGGTTGGTTCTTGCTCCGTTTCTCCCGAACATGAGTGATGACAGCGTCCTAGGAGGCAAGTGGGCACACAGGCTTGAGCAGTTGTTCGTGGATTTATTGTTTATTTTCTTCCTTGATTCACTTTCCTGGCTGCCCCGTGAACGAGTTCCTCTGTGAGAGCAGTCCCTAGCTTTGCTGCTTCTCGAACGTGCCATGTTCACTGCTTGGCTGCTGCTTCTGCCTCACGCGCCTTCCTCCCTGGGATTATATGTCCTGCCCCTTCCATGTGGCCAGGCGATAATCATCTCTGGACATTCAGGTAGCACTCTACAGTTTATAATGTACTTTCAGGGAGGCAAGAGATCACATTGGTTTGGAGCGCGATCTTGGGAGATAAACTGGGTTCAGATCCCAGGTTTGTCTTCATGGGGTGGGTAATCTTGGCCTACCTAGTGTGTGCGGTCACAGTAGGCTCTTGTCGACAGCAGTTTGGGCAAATCTATGTAAATCTCAAGGTAAGCCCTAAATAAGTGACGGTAATTAATTGTTTCTCTCGTGTGACTTAAGTCCTCGAAAATGAAGGAGAAGCAAAGAATGGTCAGCGTGGCTTGACACCCCAGCTCTGCTAACTCACATGATAGCTAACTCTCATGACCTTGGGCAAGTTATTAGTTTTCTATTATCTGTAAAATGAGGATGATGACAGTGCCCAGCTCATGGTGCTGTCGTGAAGGTTAAATGGGATGTCACCTGGAAAGTGATGAGCATAGTGCTGGCACCGAGTAAATGCCCAACGGACACGGTTATTTGTGACGATTACCCTGTACCTTGAAACATTTAACCGCGACGATGGAAAAAGCATGATTTGTAAAAAGCATGATTTGTCTGATGTAATCCTTAAGTAATTTTTGTCTTCTGCTGTCTCTTTAGAGACAATGCAAATTTTTTGCAAAACAGGGCTGGCTCTGTTGCTGCTTCTGGACGAAAATTCTAGAAAGCTCTATTGACCTTCTGGTACCTATTCAGTGACAGAAGGTCCTCAAGCCTCTGTAGGTCAAACTCACCTGCATATCAGTACTTAGAATATCCAACCCATCCAGTGCATTTGCTGAAACTTGGAACTTGGTTTCTGGGGCTCGCTGCATAGGGGGGAGCTTGCTTCATGAGAGAAGTGTGACCGACCTCCTTCCCTCTTTCCTCCCTCCTCTTACTGACCACAGCTTCTGCCTTCTTCAGGGTCAGGGAGGGCCCCAGGGGGTACGAGTGTGTTTACTTCACTGGAAATGTCATGAGCTGCTCTCAGCACTTTCTGGAACTAGCAGATGTTTCAGGCTGGTTCTTTCGCTCATGCTTGCTTTTGGAGTTTCTTCGGAGATTACCATACGTTCCTGATTAACTGGAGCTCTTTCACCAGGAATTCTCTGGATGACAGTAATGGCATCTCTATGCCTGCGTGCCCACTTCTAGCTTCTTCCTCAACTCTTTTTAGGAAAGCAGGATTCCACTTTTGTTCTTCTTTTGTCATGGTTCTGTTTTTCCTCCAAGTTGTCCTCTTGGCAGAACCTTTTGTCACACGTGGCTCATGTCTGGTTCGTGGACACACGAGCTTTCCCACACTGATTCCACTCTTCACTGGCCTTCAGGTGATGGCAGTTGTCGTGCCCCTCATTGACGGACGCAGAATCGAAGATGTTGTGAGTACTCAGAATTTCCCCCCGAGATCACACAGCCAGCAGCAAGTGGTGTAGTTGAGATCTTCATCTGGGTCACCTGACCCTAGAGCCTGGGGTTTTGACCCTTCAGCCCTGTAGTCTTAACTTAAAATTTGGCATTACTGTTTTCTGTTACTGCCTGCACAAAGATGTTTAATGATGTCGTACAATTCTCTTTCTTCTCTTTTGGTGTTTTTTGGGTATGGGGGCTGAAAACATTTTTGTCATCATCTAGGGTTTTCTCTCTTTCTGCTTCTCCCTCTTAAAAAAAAAAAAACCATAAAAAACTAACCATATAGAGAAACAAAAACACACTCAGCCACCAAACAGAAACACCCCTGTCTTTCGCTGGTATCCATTTGCTCTGCGTCACGGAATTTTGCTCGCAGGCTCGGTGGCACAGGGTGCCTTTCCCATGAGCTGTCTGTGTGCCTCCTGCCTATTCTGTGTGTTTCACATCAATTCTCTCTAGCTCACGCTTAGATTTTCTCCACTGTCGGATCTTAACGGTATAGTTGGGAATTCAATTTATAAGAAAAATATATTAGACTTGATCAGGTTACGCTGTATGCTCTCTGTATCTGTTTACTGACATCTCTGGTGTCTGAGGATTATTTGAAAGCAAACTTGATTAAAGCAGCGCCAGATTAGTTAAAGAAGGATGCACCTTGCAGTGACTTGGATAACCCGTTGTTCTTTAGTAAAAATATTGGATAATCCCATGCAGGCGAATCAAATACCAGCTTTTGTTAATGGTCTGACCTCTTTTAGCATTAATGAGGTTTTATTAAATTAGAAGATCCAAATAGGGTTAAAATAAAACGGGTTCACATATTTTTTGCAAACATGAGAATGTGAAATCTAACCATCAGCCTGAACTGGCTTAATTTATATAAAAATAGCTTTCGTACATTTTAGTTCTCTCCTGGTAATAGCTTGGCTGTTTCAGTGGTATTGGGTCTCTTGTCAAATGCTTGCATTGTGATCAGCATTTTCTTTCCCTATTTGTAACACAAAGAAAACCTAATCTAACCCCCATTTTGGCCCTTTCTTAAAAAAAAAAAAAAAAAAAAAAAAAAGAAAAGAAGAAGAAGAAGAAGAGGAGGAGAATTGGGCTATTTAGCCAGTCTGCTCTGCTCCCAGTTTCTCCTATCAGAGGAATCCCGTCGTCTTCTTTTATTCCTCTTCATATTTTGCAGATTGCAACTATGTTTGAAGATGTCATTGTCAGCGAAAGGATTCTTTTCAATTTTCCACTGTGTTTCTTTTTGCCAATCTAATTATCTCTTTAACTCACCGCTGCTTTTATTTATAGCTTGTGACTCCTCTTCCAAACCTTCTGATACTTTCCAGAATGGCTCTGTTTTTAAAGCTACTGATGATTGCCTGTATTTACAGTTTTTGCAGTTAGAACCGTGGGGGTTTGGCTTCCTTGTCCCCGGTTTTTAACATCGGCTCCGTCGATGGCAGTTGTCACTGAAAATCGCATTTCTACTTTCCATCAGAGCTTTGGTAATCAGGCCAATTCTAGCTTTTTTCTGCCCGTGGCGTAATGACAGTTTCCTGCTTCTGAGACACTTGAGCCATTTTGAAGCTCCAACTCCTCTTGGGGAGAAATTCATGGTTTTGAAGGCTAGGGCAAGGTGACAGCGAAAAATATGATTAATAAATTAATAAAGAATTAATAAAGGTGATACAGGCCTTCAGCTTGCTGTTCTTTTACGCTCAAGGGAAAGACATTTATGAACATTTTTGTTGTGGTGATGGTAAAATATACATCGCATGAAATTGCCCATTTTAACCGTTTTAAGAGTTGGGTTCGGAGAGGCATTATGTACATTCCAGGTGGCACTACAACCATCATGCCCATCCGTTTCTAGAACTTCTAAGGACTTCAGGGATTTTGAACTCCTTGAATGTCCAGATTTGTTAGACATTCTTAAAACACTTTTTTTTTGCTTTTGTTTAAGATTTTTTAAAAAATATTTATTTTAGAGAGAAAGAGAGAAAGAGAGGGAAGGAGAACACAGGAACAGAGGAGGGACAGAGGGAGAGAGAATCTGAAGCAGATTCTGAGCTCAGCACAGCCAGACACTGGGCTTGATCCCATGACTTCGAGATCATATCCTGAGCTGAAATCAAGAGTCAGATGTCAACCCTTTTAGCCACCCAAGTGCCACTTTTTCTATTGTTATTTCTTCCTAATTTGGTTTTTTAAGATACATCTTCCATGCATTTCATGTTTATCTGTTGATTGTTCTTGCTAATTGAGGCATAGCTCTGGGCTCAGAGGGCTGCTGTGAAAACTAGATCGAATGAGGCTCATAGCTTAGTGAGTTGGCCAGTGTGATTGTTCCTATTTGGCTATTCGACTTGTTACACACATCTCTGACTGTGTTATGGATCAGAGAAATAGCATTTGCGTCGTGTTAGCCTAAGGTCCTCTTCTCTTTCATTTCTTGTCTCCCCCTTAGCCTGTTCTCAGACTCCACCCCTGTGTTGTGTTTGAACTACATCATTCCAGGTCCTTTACCCTGTAGATCTGTACTCTATAGTACTGAACAATTTACCTTTTTTTTTTTTTAAAGTTTATTTTTTAGTAATCTCTACACCGATTTTGGGGCTCACAACCCAGAGATGAAGAGTCACATGCACTTCCAACTGAGCCAGCCCAGGGCCCCCTCAATTGGCTTTTTTAACTTAACGATATTTGTTGAGAGTCAATCCCTGGTTTCATATGTAAATCTCCAGCAAATGCCAGGTGACCCTCTACCATGTGGCAGAGAGCTATGAGTTGGGTACCTTCCCTCTCGGCCTCATTTAACCTGAACCACAACTCTGGGGAGGGGGGTTGTTGGCACCATCCTCATGTTACATCTGAGACAACTGAATGGTGAGTTCACATGTTTTGTTCATGGTTACACAGCTGGTAAGTGGAGTCAGGATTCAGACTCAGGTCCCTAACCTTGAAGCAGGTGCCCTTACCATGTCACCATCCTGCCCCTGGGTGTTTGTTTAATGCAGAGATTGCAGGCATTCAGGAAGAATTTGTTTCCATCTGGTCCAAAGAAGCGGCCTATTGTTCATTAGGTCTCACACACAAATACCCCATTGCAGTCTGGTTTGTGTTTCAAATGAGAATTGTTCGGGAGAGGAGGCTGACCCTGTAAAACGTGCCCTGTCTCAGCTTCCCTCAGGAGATGATAATGAGCCAGAATTTGAAAGGTGAATAGATAACTAACCAGGGGGAGAAGAAAGGAAGACAATTGTAGACAGAGGGAACAGTACGCACAACAGTTGTGATCAGAGGAAGACCTGAGCTTCCGAAAACCTGAAGTCTGGTGTGGCTGAAGCACAGACAAGAAAAGGGCAAGTGGGTGGGGTCCGTGTAGGGCCTGTTGGGCCATGTTGTGGATTCCAGACTTTATTTAGAGAGTATTGGGCAACCGTCAAATGATTTTGAGCGGAGAAGGATGGTATTTGCATTTCTAAAAGACCACTCATCCATACTGAACGCAGGTTGGATGTGGACCAGAACCAGAGGGGAGGATGTGTAATATTTGATGGCTTGGACGAGGCTGGTGGTGGAGATGGATGGAAATGAATTGATATGATTGCTATTGAAGAAGTAGAATGAGCCGGTCTTGGAGTTGCATTGGATTTAGGCAGGGGGTAGACTAGGCGACAAGGAGGGAGAATATGAATCAGTAAAGTCTCCTGGATTTCTGGCTTGAGCATCTAAATGGAAGGTGGTAAGGTTCACTGAGCCGGGGAAGACTGGACAATGGCCCGATTTGGGGGGAAAGATCAGAAAGTTGTTAAGACCGTAAGAGTAGAAGGTTGGGTAGCTGATTTCTGGAGTGTGCTCCAACTTTCTAGGCAGTGAATGGTTGAGTGATTAGGAACAGTTTCTGGCATCAGATGTGGACTGGAGTCCAGTCTCTGCAGCTTCTGGGAGCTTCCAGTCACCCCTCTGAGCCTTGGTCTCCTCTTGAGGGAAAAGGAGATTGTCAGTACCTGCCCTAAAGGGTTGAGAGGGTTACATAAAAAAATGCGTGAAGCACTTAACTGATGTTCCCAGGATCACAAGGACTCAATCTAGTTTCCTACATCATTATTATCATTGTTCTTATTCTGAAATGATTTGTAACTAAAATACTGTAGCAGTATTTTAGTTTGGGTGGCAGAGGAGATAACTTTGGTGGCAGAGGAGATAACTCTGCTTTTCAGTATACACCCATTAAACCTTGCTCTGGAGTTAACAATGGACTCCTCTGAACAATGCGATCTTGTTCCCCATAAAGGACATTATATTACAAGTAAATCAGGCAAACCATCACATGAATGTCTGTTGTACAAGAGCCACAGTACGTAATTGCAAAGGTCATTGATGTCAGTTTTTTGAATTAATTTTTCCCTTTCTTTCCTAAGTTCAGATAAAATTCCTGATTATGCTACGTTATCAAAACAAAAACAAAAACAACCTCTACAAAAAACACAACAAAACCCAAATACCTTAGTATCTCAGAGGCTGGTGTCTCTCTCAAGAGTGACAGCCACAGGACCGTGCTGTGAGGGTAGGTTCTCGGTAGCATAAAATGGAAAAAAAAATACTTGTATGAACACCAGATTCTCATGAGAGGATCCTAACCATACCTCTGACAGGTGTCAAGAAGGAGCTGCCACATGATTCTCTTCTTCATACTTGGGAAATTAAAAGCAATTAATTTAAACATTGCTGGTTGAGGTTGAAACTTTGAGGCTGTTCAAAATGTCACATAAAATGTTGAGTGCACCCTGTTGGAAAGGATAATTTTCCTCCTCGAGATTGCACAGATAAAGCCATCTGATTTTCAAAAAGTATAATATAGTTTCACTAAATAAATATATACCAAAGCTTCATTGCCTTATCTCTATTTGAAAGAAGGATTTTTAATAAGAAGACAAACACGGGTTATCTGGAGAATCGATGTTAGCAATAGTGTAAGTAGTTGCCTGTATTTTAGATGGGAAAGCAGAGAATGTTTATTTAAAATGTTTAATGGGGGAGTGATTTTTGCCTTGACTTTATTCATGTTGTGGATTTGGCCTGCGTGGGGATTTAAAAAACACTCCCCCATAGCCACAAGTAAGTGGAGTGGTGGAAGCCGCCGCCTTGGACTGGCTTGTGTTTCCTCTCCTGCACCCTTTGTCTTACCTGCTTGACCTCTGTGTGAATTTGAGCCTTCCCCTACACCTGTTCTTTTAAACTAGGGTATGTTGTCTATAGGAGCATGAGGTGCTGTGTTCAGATGGCATATACGAACCTTCAGAATCATGCAGCGCATCTTCTTGGGTGGTTGATTTTACCTGACAATTCAGAGGAAATACTTTTGTATTAAGACAAAATATCGTGAAGCAGGTTAGAAAATTAACGCGATTTTCTGAGATTTCTAAGAAGTAATATATGAGACTCTAAAGAAACATCAGGGTGGCTTAGCAGAAGGGCTTGACTCTTGGGTGTTTTGTTCATTCTCCTTAGCCCATGAGGGATACTTTATTGGAAAAATTTGGAATGTGCTGCCGAAGCCGTGGACTTAATGCTGGAAGTGGCCTTGGAAATTGTAACAGTCAGGGGTCTTGGCTGCACATTACAGAAACCCAACTTCCTGCTTCATGCAAAGGAAGGAGTTTATTGGCTTGCAAAGTTGGAAAGTCCAAGATTGGATGTGACTGTATTCATGTTCTCAGAAATATGTCATTACAAGTCAGTCTCTGTGAATAATCAGTTTCTCTCTATTCATATATTATGTATGTATTGTCTTTCTATGGCTCCATGTATCATCTCTTGTCAATCTTTAAATCTATCATCATCGTCATCATCGTTGTTGTCATTTTTGCTCTTTTTCTATTTTTTTCTTTATTCTCAGGTAGAGTTTCACAGTGTGATAGCAATACCAAGGATAATGCTCGCTAGTTAGTTTTCAGTCTTGATGGCAGAGTTTGTTGTTCTTGTCACATAATTCTATCAGAAGAGGTGTCCTGGGGCTCCTGGGTGGCTCAGTCAGTTGGGCATCTGCCTTCCGCTTGGGTCATGATCCCAGAGACCTGTTACTGAGCCCCACATCGGGCTCCCTGCTCAGCAGAGAGTCTGCTACTCCCCCTCCCTCTCCCCCTGTGATCTCTCTTGCTCTCAGTCTCTCTTAAATAAATGAATTTCTTAAAAAAAAAAAAAAAAAAAAGCTCAAATCATTGGTCCTGTTTGGGTTATATGCTCATTTCTTAATCAATATATGCTCATTTGTTAATCAATCAGTGGTGTGGCCAGGAGATGGAACACTCTGATTGGCCAGGCCTGGGTCATCTGGGGCTCGGGGGATTAATTCTATCTGAAATTCTGGTCTGCGAGTGGGGGCATGAGTGTTTCCCGTCAAAGAAAGTTGAAATGGCAGCCACAAAGGATTCATTTAGTCCAGTATTTCACTTTACTGATGAAAGATCCCAGGTCCAAAGATTTTTCCTCTTATTGTCTCATTAAAATATAATGGTAAGCAGAACTGGATTAAAAAAATTTTTTTTTAAAGACTTTATTTATTCAAGAGAGAGAGAGAGGCAGAGACACAGGCGAGGGAGAAGCAGGCTCCATGCAGAGAGCCTGACGTGGAGTACTCCATCCCGGGTCTCCAGGATCACGCCCTGGGCTGAAGGCGGTGCTAAACCACTGAGCCACCCAGGCTGCCCTAAGATTTTATTTTTAAGGAATCTCTGTACCTAACGTGGGGCTTGAACTTACAACCCTGAGGTCAACAGTTGCATGCTCTACAAACTGAGCCAGCCAGGTGCTCTAAGAACTGGATTTTTAATAGTAGTTCTTCAGTGGAAATATAACACATAAAGTGATATGCCCAAGTCCCAAGTGAACAGCATGGTGAACTGTCCCAAAGTGATTATACCTAGTAGCCACCACACAGGATTAAGAAATCGAAAGTGCCCACTGGTATACCTCACCATCACTATCATCCACTCGCTAGGACTGAATTTACTTCTAGTTACCACAGATTAACTTTGCTTGTTTGAACTTGACATATATGGAATCTTAAAGTGTATGGTTTTTGTGTCTAATTTTATTAGCCCCATATTATTTATGAAATACATTCATGTTGTAGCTCATTATTTTCATCACTTTGTAGCACTCTATTATACAAGTATGCCAAAAATAATGTATCCCTTCAACTGTTGATGAATTTTAGAATGACTGGGTTTTCCTTATTTATAGTCAGCACTATTGTGAACATTCTTGAACATTCGTTTGGGAAGCATGTATACACATTCCTGTTGCATGTATTCTGAATAGTGGAATTCCTTGGGCATAGTGTTGACTTTACTTCAAATTTAGGTGAAATTGTAAACAGTTTTCTGAGATTTGGCGCTAACAATTTAAATTCTCACCAGCAATGTCTGACAGTACTTGGTATTATCATTTGTGCTAATTTATATCTTTTGTTGGTAGTTGTGGTGTATCCTATTGCAGTGTTTTTTTTTTTAAAGATTTTATTAATTTATTCATGAGAGACACAGAGAGAGAGGCAGAGACACAGGCAGAGGGAGAAGCAGACTCCCTGTGGGGAGCTGGATAAGGGACTTGATCCCAGGACCCAGGGATCACACCCTGAGCTAAAGGCAGATACTCAACCACTGAGCCACCCAGGTGCCCCTCTTATTGCAGTCTTAATTCACATTTTTCTTTTTTTTTTTTTAATTTTTATTTATTTATGATAGTCACACAGAGAGAGAGATAGAGAGGCAGAGACACAGGCAGAGGGAGAAGCAGGCTCCATGCACCGGGAGCCCGACGTGGGATTCGATCCCGGGTCTCCAGGATCATGCCCTGGGCCAAAGGCAGGCGCCAAACCGCTGCGCCACCCAGAGATCCCAATTCACATTTTTCTGATGACTAACAAGATTGAGCACTTTTTCATATATTAACCCAACACTTGGCTGTACTCTTTTGTGAATTGCATTTCAAGTTTTCTTGACCATTGTTTTTAATGGTTTGCTTTTATATATTTATAGATGTTCTTTATATATTCTGGATTAAAGTCCTCTGTTGGATATATGTGTTGAATATATCTTCAACCAGTCTGTGACATGCACTTTTATTCTTTTTATGTTATTTTTTGTGAGCAGGAATTCTTCAACTTTTATATGGCCTAATTTATCAATATCCTTCTTTATAATAAGAGCTTTCCTAATTCCACTTGAAAATTAAGATTTTGGGGCCCCTGGGTGGTACAGTTGCTTGAACATCTGCCTCTTGGTTTCAGTGCAGATCGTGGTCTTGGGGTCTTGGGATTGGGACCTTCATCAGGCTCCAGGCTCACCACAGGGTCTGCTAAAGTTTCTTTCTCTCCCTCTGCCCCTCTGCTTGCTCCGTCTCTCAAATAAACAAATTTTTTTTTTTAAATTAGGATTTTATCTTGGGGTCATGAAGATATCCTATGCCTTCTTTTTAAAGGTTTATTGTTATATTTTTCAAACTTAGATCTACAGTTCATACATAATTGAGCTTTTTGGTGAAGTAAAGATCCATTGTTTCTTACCTTTTCTTTTTTTCCTCTAATAGGCTATCCAGATGACACAGAACCATTTATTGACAAGTCTACTTTCCTGCCACTGCTATGTAATGCCACTTTGGTCACAAATCAAGTGACACGTACTTGTGGGTTCTGTTTCTATACTCTGTTCTGTTTTGCTGGACTGTTTGTCAGTTCCTGAGCCAATTTCACAGCATTTTAGTTCTTTAGCTTTATAATAGCTCTTGATATCTGAATGTCTAAGCCCTTAAGGATTTGCCCTTTTTCTTTATGATTGTCTTATCTTTTCTTGGTTCCTTCTGTTCCATGTATATTTTAGAATCATTGTGTCAGTTTTTACAAAAATAAGTTATTGGATTGTGATTGGAATTACATCAAGTCTAGAGCTTAATTCAAATTGGCAAAGAAGAAGTAAAAATCTCCCTCTCCGCAGATGACATGATATTGTACATAGAAAACCCAAAAGACTCCACCCCAGATTGCTAGAACTCATACAGCAATTCGGCAGTGTGGCAGGATACAAAATCAATGCCCAGAAGTCAGTGGCATTTCTATACACTAACAATGAGACTGAAGAAAGAGAAATTAAGGAGTCAATTCCATTTACAATTGCACCCAAAAGCATAAGATACCTAGGAATAAACCTAACCAAAGAGCTAAAGGATCTATACCCTAAAAACTACAGAACACTTCTGAAAGAAATTGAGGAAGACACAAAGAGATGGAAAAACATTCCATGCTCATGGTTTGGAAGAACTAATACTGTGAAAATGTCAATGTTACCCAGGGCAATTTACACATTTAATGCCATCCCTATCAAAATACTATGGACTTTCTTCAGAGAGTTGGAATAAATCATCTTAAGATTTGTGTGGAATCAGAAAAGACCCCGAATAGCCAGGGGAATATTAAAAAAGAAAAGAGCTGGGGGCATCACAATGCCAGATTTCAGGTTGTATTACAAAGCTGTGGTCATCAAGACAGTGTGGTACTGGCACAAAAACAGACACATGGATCAATGGAATAGAATAGAGAACCCAGAAGTGGACCCTCAACTTTACGGTCAACTAATATTCGACAAAGCAGGAAAGACTATCTACTGGAAAAAAGACAGTCTCTTCAATAAATGGTGCTGGGAAAATTGGGCATCCACATGCAGAAGAATGAAACTAGACCACTCTCTTGCACCAGACACAAAGATAAACTCAAAATGGATGAAAGATCTAAATGTGAGACAAGATTCCATCAAAATCCTAGAGGGGAACACAGGCAACCCTTTTTGAACTTGGCCACAGTAACTTCTTGCAAGATACATCCATGAAGGCAAGAGAAACAAAAGCAAAAATGAATTATTGGAACTTCATCAAGATAAGCTTTTGCACAGCAAAAGAAACAGTCAACAAAACTAAAAGACAACCTACAGAATGGGAGAAGATATTTGCAAATGACGTATCAGATAAAGGACTAGTAACCAAGATCTATAAAGAACTTATTAAACTCAACAGCAAAGAAATAAACAATCCAGTTATGAAATGGCTAAAAGACATGGACAGAAATCTCACAGAGGAAGACCTAGACATGGCCAACAAGCACCTGAGAAAATGCTCCACATCACTGGCCATCAGGGAAATACAAATCAAAACCGCAATGAGATACCACCTTACACCAGCGAGAATGGGGAAAATTAACAAGGCAGGAAACAACAAATATTGGAGAGGATGTGGAGAAAGGGGAACCCTCTTGCACTATTGGTGGGAATGTGAACTGGTGCAGCCACTCTGGAAAACTGTGTGGAGGTTCCTCAAAGAGTTAAAAATAGACCTGCCCTATGACCCAGCAATTGCACTGCTGGGGATTTACCCCAAAGATACAGATGTAGTGAAATGCCAAGACACCTGCACCCCGATGTTTCTAGCAGCAATGTCCACAATAGCCAAACTGTGGAGGAGCCTCGGTGTCCATCGAAAGATGAATGGATAAAGAAGATGTGGTTTATGTATACAATGGAATATTCCCTCAGCCATTAGAAATGACAAATACCCACCATTTGCTTCGACGTGGATGGAACTGGGGGGTATTATGCTGAGTGAAATAAGTCAATCAGAGAAGGACAAACATTATATGGTCTCTTCATTTAGGAAATATAAAAAATAGTGAAAGGGAATAAAGGGGAAAGGAGAGAAAATGAGTGGGAAATATCAGTGAGGGAGACAGAACATGAGAGACTCCTAACTCTGGGAAACGAACAAGGGATGTTGGAAAGGGAGGAGGGTGGGGGGTGAGGGGTGACTGGGTGACGGGCACTGAGGGGGGCACTTGATGGGATGAGCACTGGGTGTTATGCTATATGTTGGCAAATTGAACTCCAGTAAAAAAAAAAAAAAAACAAAAAAACAAAACAGTAAAGACAGAAAGGACAAAAAACACGCAATTAAATTGTCATTTAGTTAAAAAAGAAAAAGTCTAGAGCCTAATTTGTGGGAAAAATAGACATCTTTATTTAATTGATCTTTTAACCCATGAATATGGTAGATCGTTCCATTTATGAAGATACCTTCATTTATGTCAGTAATGTTTTTTAGTTTCCTGTGTAGAGGTCCTGCACATCTTTTGCTGGATTGGTCCTTAGTATTTGATGATATTGTAAATGGTAAACTTAAAACTTTTTCATTTTATAATCATTTATTACTAGTATTGAGAAATGCAATCTGTTTTTTTGGATATTGATCTCATTTCAGTAATGTGTCTGTATATCCTTTTGGATTTTCTGTGTGTAGAAGCTAGTGAACTATAAATAATGACAGTTTTATTTTTCTATTCTAATCCTCTTATTTCATTTTCTTGTCTTATGGCACTTCATTCTCTATATATTGTTGGATAATAGTGGGATAGAAAGTATCCTAGTCTTGTTCCTTATTTCAGAGAAGAAAGTTTGAACATGTCAGATTTGATGATGATAGTTACTCTATGGTTTTTAAGTTGTTCTTTATCAGATAAAGGAAATATAATTTTATTGATAATTTGCTTCTAAATGATAATGAATCCATATTGTATCTTATCAAATGATTTTGAATACATCTGTTGATATGGTTTTTCCTCTTTTTTTCTGTTAATATGGTGAGTTACATTGATTTTTTAAAAAAATATTGAGATGTTATTACATTGACAGTATACATTCAGTAATTTTTTTTTCTTTAGAGATTTTATTTATTCATGAGAGACACAGAGAGAGGCAGAAACACAGGCAGAGGGAGAAGCAGGCTCCCTGCAGGGAGCCTGATGAGGGACTCGATCCCAGGACTCTGGGATCATGCTCTGAACTGAAGGCAGACCCGCAACCACTGAGCCATCCAGGTGTCCCACATTCAGTAATTTTTAGTTGGTATATTTATATCCATGTTTATTAAAGAGATGGCTCTATAATTTTCCTTTCTTGGACCAGTCATGTCAGATTTTGGTGGCTGTTTAAGATAATGCTGACTTCACAAAACAAGTTGGGAAATAGCCATGTTTTTTACAAAACCTCAGGAAGATTTTGTGTAAGACTGATAGGGCAGCTCTGGTGGCGTAGCGGTTTAGCGCCGCCTGTGGCCTGGGGTGTGATCCTGGAGGCCCCGGATCGAGTCCCACGTTGGGCTCCCTGTGTGGAGCCTGCTTCTCCCTCAGCCTGTGTCTCTGCCTCTCTCTCTCCCCCTCTGAATAAATAAATAAATAAATCTTAAAAAAAAGACTGATGTTAACTATAACTTAAATGCTTGGAAAATAAATTCATGGATGAAGCTATCAAGGCCTGGAGATATCTTTGTTTGGAAGTTTTTATGTATATTTAATTTCCCTAATTGATAGGAAGTATTCAGATTTACCATTTCTTTTTGTACTAGTTTTCCAAATTGTGTTTTTCTAAGATTTTTCCATTAGTCTGAACTTCCAAACTGGTGGCAGAAAGTTATTCTTAATATTCTTACATTATTTCTTAAGTGTCTAGGATTTTTAATAATGTTGCTCCTTTCACTCTTGATATTGTAGCTTATGCTTTTTTCTCTTTTTATCATGACTGTCTTATGAGGTGTTTTTTGTATCAGTTTGTAGTCTTTTCAGAGAACCAATTTATACGTCTTTGATTTTTCTCTCTTTTCATATGAAATTTGCACTTAATATTTATTATGTCTTTACTTTTCCAGGTTTAGTTTATTTAGCTCTTAATTTTTTGAGCTAGATAACTAGATAATTGTTTTTGGCTTTTGTTCTCTTCTAATAGATGCATTTAGGATTATAAATTTCCCTCTGAACAATTTAGCTACATTCTACCAATTGTATTTTCATTAATATTCAGAGAAAAATATTTTCTAATTTCCATTTTAATATGTTTTTTTTCACCCATGGTTACTAACAATTATGTTGTTTAGTTTCCAAACATTTTGATTTTCTAGATTTTCTTTTGTTATCGATTTGTTGCTGCATTTTAATTTAGCCAAATAATATACTCTGAATGATGTTTGCTTGGGCTCACTTTATAATCCAGAATATGATAAATCTTAATAAACAGCCATACACTCTTCAAAATTTTGTGTGGGATCTAATTGTTGGGTGTTACATTCTAGATATTTCAGTTAGGTAAATACTGTTAATCATATTAAGATTAAAAAAAATTCTGTGGGGTGTTTGGGTGGGCCAGTTGATTAAGCATCTGAGTCTTGATTTCAGCTCAGGTCATGATCTCAGGGTCAGGAGATGGAGCCCTGCGCCAGGCTCCATGCTGGTCTCCACTCTGGGTGTGGAACCTGCTTAAGATTCTGTTTCCCTTTCCCTCTGGCTCCACCCAATTTCCTGCTTGTATGTGCTCTTTCTTGCTCTCAAAAATATTCTTACTGGGGATCCCTGGGTGGTGCAGCGGTTTAGCGCCTGCCTTTGGCCCAGAGCGCGATCCTGGAGACCCGGGATCGAATCCCACATCGGGCTCCCGGTGCATGGAGCCTGCTTCTCCCTCTGCCTGTGTCTCTGCCTCCCTTTCTCTCTCTCTCTCTCTCTCTCTGTGTGACTAACATAAATAAAAAAACTTTAAAAAAAAATATTCTTACTGGTATTTTGCTCTGCTTTTTTTTTTTTTTGCTCTTTTTTATACCAGTTATTGTGAATTACTGGAAGAGTTTGTGAAAGCCCTCTATTGTGTCTGTGTGTTTGGTTTTTTCTTCTTGTAGTTATATAGGTATTTTTTGCTTTATATATTTGATGTTATGCTATTAGTTGTGGACAAATTTAGAAAGCTTATGTCTTCCAGGTGGATTGACCATTTTATTGGTGTGAAATGTTCTTTATCTTTAGTCAGATGTCGTACCTCAATGACTGCCTTGCCTTACTCTCATATAGCTGCATTGACTTTCTTTTGTTTAGTGTTTGCAAGGTATAACTTTTTCCAACCCCTTACTGTTAACCTTTACTTGTTATATGAAAGGTATGTCTTTTATACAAGTCAACATATGGCATTTTATTTTAATTCATTTTGATACTTTAAGTTGGTGCACTCAGATTATTTATATTTAATTTAATTGCTGTATGTTGGAATTTTTATGTCACCATTTATTTTCCCAGTGGTGTGTGTATGTGTGTGTGTGTGTGTGTGTGTGTTTCTCTTTTGCTTAGTTGGACATTTAAAAAATTATTCTGTTATTGCTTTCTATTAGTTTGTAGATTTTTCTAGGGGTTCCCTAGGGATTAAAACATGAATCTTTGAATATTACAGCCTATTATTAATCAATTCACAAATAATTCTAGGGATATAGAACGTTTTAACTTCCTCTACCCTTTCTAGCCTCCTGTGTTATTGTTGTCGTGCATATTAATTGTACATATGCTTTTTACACCACAAAACATCACACTTCTTGTGTATGGTCAGTGTTTCACTAAATTCATTCATATTTATTTATTTATTTATTTTTTTCATTCATATTTAAATCTTCTAAAATTCCTTTCTGCATTTGCATTTCTGTCTAGGATCATTTTCTTCCTTCCTTAATAATTCCTTATAGTATTTCCTAGGCACAGGTCTACTGGCAGTGAACTCTCTGAGATTTTGTCTGTTTGGAAATGTTTTTATTTCACCTTTACTAGTGAAAAATGTTCTCTCTTGAGTATAGAATTCTAAGTTGGTTGTTACTTTCCTTTACCAGTTGAACTATGCTATTCCATCATGTTCCGGCTTCCAATACTGCAGTGAAAACTCAATGGTAGTCTAATTTTTGCTCCTTTGAGGATATGTGTCTCACCCCTCATCCCACCCCCAAAGCTTTGAAAATTTTGTTTCTTTCATTTTCAGCAGTTTATATGTGAGGTACTGAAGTGTAGTTTTCTTTGTAGGCATACTTATAGGGGCTTGTATCACTTTGTGAATCTATACTTTGAGGTCATTTGCCAGTTTTAGCAAATTCTGAGCTCTTATCTATTTACATCTTGATTTGCTTCCTTTCTTCCCATTTTTCTCTTGTAGGACCCAAATTTTACAGATGATAAACCTTTTCCCAGGGATACATGTATCTCTTTCATGCTCTTTTCTGTTGACTGAACTCTTAGTTTCAGTTATTGTAGTTTTTAGTTCTAGAAGTTCTATCTTATTTTTTATAGATTTCAATTATATGCTCAAATTCTCATCTGTTTTATTGACCATTCTAATCAGTTTAAAGTCTGAGTCTCATAACTTTGATAAAGGAGTCACTTGTGGGTGTCGTTTTCTTATTTGTTTCATCTTCTGGTTACACTACTTTTGGATATGCCTGGTCATTTCAGTTGGATGTTGGACATTGTGGGTGCTAAATTGTAAAAGTTCTGGATGGTGTTCTTGTTCCTCAGTGAAGATTCACTCCTTTCTATGGCAGGCGGCAGGGGAAAGGTCATCTCATACCATCATGGATAGAGCAGACTCGAGGTTGGATTGCATTTCTTGAGGGGCTCAGTCTACCTCTTGTTCAGCCACAATTCTAGGGACTCACCCTGTTTGTGTCCTGACGTAAAGCCTACGGTGTTGCCTAGAACTCTTTCCCATTGGCAGATCTTCACATTGAAGTTTTGTTTCTCTAGCACTGTAAGACTGTCGGAACTCTTCCATCTTTTTCTCTTTTTTTTTTAGTGTGGCTCCTTAGCATTCTGCCCTGTGACATTTCATAGACAATGCTTCAAGAGGAAAAGTGAAGCTGAATATTGGTCTCACTAATCTGTTCTTTCCTTCTCTCTCTGATTTTTGCTTCCCAAGATCTAGTTAACTTGGCTTCCCTGAACCCCAATTTATTCTAACCCAAGCTCCATGCAATTGCCTCTGTCTCTCCTGGTTTCTATCCCTTGTAACGATCGCCTCTGCCTATTTTTTCAGCTTCTTAACCTGTGCCAATAATTTTGACAAATATCCTGTGGAAAACATCAGCATGCAGACAATTGGGCTCATCTTTGTGAGCTTTCCTTCTCTCTGGGGTCTGGATTTTAAATTCTGGCTGCCATAGAAACACACTGATGCTTTCAAACAGATGAATTTTGATATGTTATTGGCTTTTATCATTGCTCTTGGTGGGAGTGTTGGTCTGCTACAAGCTATTCCACTTTGGACGAAACTGGATGCTCAGAATTTGATGCTATACACGGATTTCCTGTCTGTGGTCTAATAGTGCTGGTCAATATCAGTTCACTGTTGGCATTGAGCAACCAATTATGGCATTGCAAAAATGACTTATTATAAGTGACACTTACTTAGCATTTTAGAGTTTATAGTTGCTGTTTCATCTATTGCCATTTTCTGTTTTCATTGAAACCTTATAAAATGAGAATCATTATCCTCATTCTATAAATGAGGTAACATCTTTCAGGCATGATTAAGTGGGTTGTTCAAGATCACTCAGTCAAAAAGTGCCATTATTTGGACCCAAACAAAAACCGTCTTGATGCTAAGTTTCTCTTTCCATTTTATCCATGTTGCTTTTCTTGAAAGAAGATTCTAGGAATAGAAGAATTTCCAAGTGGTTTTATTTATTTGTATTTTTAATCTCAGGCAATATTAATATAATGACTAGGTACTTGGGCTCTGGTATTAAGAGACTTGCATTCAAATTCCAAATTTTCCACTGAGTATGACCCTTTGAAAGTTACCTTTTTAATCTTCTATTTTGTCACCTTTAAAGTACGGATAATAAATTGTAGCTCATTCTCGGGTGAGTTAGGAATCTTCGAAGAATTCACGTCTGGAAGGAGCTTGGAACGTATGTGCCATCCAGCAAGAGCTCATGTTAGCTATCCTATTGAATAATAATAATAATGCTATTGTTGTGACTCTTGCCTCTTGATCATTTTCAACACCTACCCACCCCCTCCCCCAAGTATTTTCATTTCCTTTCAGGCTTCCCCTGTAATAAGCAAGTGATAGGTTTGCAGAGGTCCAGAAGTACTGCTCATCAACCATTCAGAAAACAGATGCTTGCGTTTCATTGCCAGCAACAGCTCTGCTTTGTCGTCAATGGGTAGAACTATGAATAACAGCCGGAATCCTGGATTCTTGGAAGACAGTGTTACTCAAACTGTAAGGTTCTTTATGCAAGGCTTGAGAAACCAAGAGCCCTCGAAGATATTCCCTGGAACAAGGGATTTCCTGTTTTGTCATCTTTTGGATGCTGTCTGACGGCCTATTTTGTTCTTTGCTGGCGAAGCTATCCATGGCTTCTCATAGCATGTCTTCACAGGGGTGGCAGAGGCCATATGACATGCTGGAAGAAAGAAGAGGGCTTTGGATGGGAGTATGTAGTGATCTTGAGAAGAAAGAAGGGGCAAGGAAATTAGTCTACCACTCCACTTCAGAGAGGGACCGTGATTCAAATAATCAAATCCGAAAGAGAATAATGAAACTCTCTCAATTTCAATTTCAGCTTTTCTTTCTTTTTCTTCTTGTTTTAGAGAGAGCGTGTGTGCAGGGGAAGAGGCAGAGGGAGAGACTCTTCATCAGACTCCCTGCTGAGTGAGGAGCCTGATGAGGGGTTTGGTCTCATGACCCTGAGATCATGATCTGAGCTGAAATCAAGAGTCAGACGTTTAACTGACTGAGCCACCCAGGTGCCCCCACATCAGCTTTAGTATCTGAGAATAAAGAAAGTGGTCACAGAGCTTCTAGGAAGAAGTGGTTCTTGGTGTTAAGTGGGTCTCCAAACAGGAAAGCAGAGGTATAGTGATGTATCACTCAGTTCACACTAAGATATGCTACAGTAACAAATTTCCCCAGAGCCTCTGGCTTAGAACCACAAAGGTTTAGTTCTCACATTTCATGTCCATTTTTGGTCACTTGTAATTATGTCCACAACTTATTTACTCTGGGATCCAGGCTAATAGAGCTGCACTTTTCTGGTATCAATGGTTCTATGTCACAGAGAAGAGAAAGCGTAAGTGTATACCGTAAGCATACAGTAACTTGTAAAGCTTCTGATTAGAAGTGTTTCTGTGAAACTTCCATCTTTATTTCATTGGCCAAAGAAAGTTTTATGGCTTGTCTTGGTATCAGTGGGGTGGAGAAGAATAGCCCTTCAATAAGAAGAGGAGGTATGCATTTTTAAAAAAGATTTTATTTATTTTAGAGAAAGAGAGAGAGAGTGCGCGAGCACAGGTTGGGGAGGGGCAGAGGGGAAGGGAAGGGAAAAGAATCTGAAGCAGACTCTGCATTGAGCGAGGAGCCTGATGCAGAACTCCATCTCATGACCCTGAGATCACTACCTGAGCCAAAACCAGGAGTCAGACATTTAGCCAACTTGGCACACAGGTGGCCAAACAGTGAGCATTTTGAACAATATAACTTAACACAAGGACAATTTGATCTGCAGAGAGAGGAATTGGATGCCCTAGAATGGCATGATTGAAGAAATTTGAATATTTAGTGCTGGCAGTAGGGAAGTGCTAAGTCCTGTAAGGCTTTACAGCCCTGTAATCATTCAGATGTTTGCCCTTAGTCCTCTCTCAGAGCCTGCAATACCATTCCAATATATCTGCATCTGGAGGCCTATGTTTACCAGGAAGGCCCACCTGCCTACTCTTGTAGCACCTCCCTAGATACTGAGTTGAGATCGTTGGTAGCATAGCACAGATATTGTGAATGGGATCTCGCTAATGAACAAAAAAGACGGGCTTTCTTGAAGAATCTAAGTACAGTCTTGTTGGTAGTGTGGATGAAGGTCCTGTGCAACTTGAATGCCCTGATCATCAGAGTCTCTTCATGGAGGAAAAGCTGTATTTTCATTTTCATGGAGCAGATCGGAACTAAAGTTTCCCGGAGCTTTATGTTTTTTTGGGTAGCCGTGGTCCTGAAGTGTGATGATGGGTATTAATGTGTGGTCTCTATGCCACCCACACTCAAACTCTCGTTGTTACCTTGAAGTACCATATATCTTTTCGTAAACCCTGTGCCTTTCAAAGGCGCCTTCTCTGCTGGCTGGATTTTGTAGAGCTTATCCTCCTCCTCGTGAGGTCTTCCTCTTTCTCTTTTGTCAATATACAAAAAATGTCTCTAATGAAATATTTATCACTTACACAAGTCATATCGTCTTTAGAGACCAAAGATAAGCACAATTGAAACTACCTTTGAGTCCACAACCCAGAGGTAATCATTGCTCATGTTGTAGTGTTTCACTGTTCAGACTTTTCGGGTGGTCTGCGAATTCTAACACTCCCAGTGATGCTGCGTGCATAGTGGTTACCGAGGTGGATGCTGAAGATCGTGGGGATTGGCCACAAGCCGGCTTCCCTGCTCATAACCTGGTGGTCTTGGGCAAGTTGCTGAAATTCTCCAGATGTACTTCCTCATCTGTAAGATGGCCATCTCACTTTTTCATATGGCTGTTAGATATTTTCTAGAACATTCTCAGAATGCTCCCTAGCATATATTAAGTGCTTAATATTGATAAGTATATCTTTCTTGACAACCTATTAATATATTTCTACATCAGTATATCTGTATTCATGCCATCCTATTAAGTGATATAACTATATTATAATTATAATTTACATCATAATTGTAATATAGTTATTTCATTAAAGTGTATAACAATTATATCACTGTCATAATTACTATATTGTAATATAGTTATTTCATTAAATAATTATAATATAGTTATTTCATTTAAGTGTATAATTCTTTTTCTTAAACTTATTTTTTATTTTATTTTATTTTTTTGGAGTGTAGTTGACGTACAGGGTTATATTAATTTCAGATGTATAGCATAGTGATTCGACAGTTCTTTATGTTACACAGTGCTCACCACAATAAGTGTGGTCACCATCTGTCATCATACAACATTATTATGCTACTATTGACTTTATTCCCTACGCTATGCTTTTCATATCTGCGACTTGTTTATTTTATAACTGGAAGGTTACACATCTTAATCCCCTTCACCTATGTCGCCCATCTCCCTACCACCTTCCCCTCTTGGCAACCACATTTGTATTTATGAGTTTATAACATACTTCTTTGAATCAATTTTATATTTATATTTAGGATGCTTTCAAAAACATTTTTGACACTAATTGAAAAAAACACACTCTCAAATATTACTTAGGAGAAATTCCTGGTGTTTGCCCAAGTATATGCCCAGTTTTACACTTCCGCTATAGATATCCAGTGCTCTATTTTTACCAGAAATATGTGAGAGCACACTATACCTTAAATCCATTCAGTTCTATTATTTTTATCAAAGTTGTTTATAAGTGGGGAAAGTTGTCAAATTTTAATACAGCTTTCTTTTAATTCTGGTCAAATGGGATGTTTAAAATGTACCTTTATTAGTTGTTCAGTGTTTCCATGGGGATGGCATTGTGCAGGTGAGTCTTGTGAATATTTCTGCTCAACTCTCCCTTCTTCCCTCCTCCCTCTGCCCTCCTCTTTCTCTCCTTGATGGAAATAACGTTCCCTTTTTTTTTTTTTTAAAGATTTTATTTATTTATGAGAGACAGAGAGAGAGAGAGAGGCAGAGACACACACAGGCAGAGGGAGAAGCAGGCTCCATGCAGGGAGCCTGATGTGGGACTCGATCCCGGATCTCCAGGATCAGGCCCTGGGCTGAAGGTGGCGCTAAACCACTGAGCCACCTGGGCTGCCCAATAACTTTGCTTTTCTAACTTCAAATGCAATGCATACCAGTTGGAATGTAGAAAGAAATAAAGGAAGAAATAAAATTTTCTGGGAAACTACATACTGTAGCAACTTTTATGTACTGCTTGGTGTTCCCTCTCCAACTTTGCTGGTGGTTCTCAAACTTGAGCCTGCATGGGAATGTCTTGCAGGGCTTGTTAAAACACAGATCTCTGAGTTTCATACCTAAAGCTTATGATTCAGTTGATTTGGGGTTTCACCTGAGCAGTAGCATAACAGACAAGGTCCCGGGTCATGCTGATGCCTTTGGTCCAGGGACCACAGTTTGAGAAGCCCCGTTCCACATACATGCGCAGATGAGCCATCCACGCTGCTCCGTAACTGAGTGTCCTGCTGATTGTATCACAGATGCGGTTTAGGCAGGTCTGCCCCACACTGCTCTGCAACATAGTGCATATTATTCCATAGTGTGGATGTACCCTAATTTATTTGATATCAGAGGCATTTAAGTTGTTGTAGGTTTTTTTTTATTATCATCATTATGATAGCAGTGCATCAAAAATCCTGCTCCTATTTGTCTGACTACTGTATTTGTGCCTGCCTTTTTGTATGACAATTTCGTAGCGGCGGAATTGCTGGTAAATGGGCATGCACATATAAAATTTGACACATTTCATTGCTCTCCAGAAAGATTGTACTAAAATTTACTTCTGCTTACTGGTGTAAGATTCCCTATTTCCTTACTCTCTGGGTGAAGATGGAATATGATCAGACTGTGCCAGTCAGAGGAGAGAGAGAGATGATGGATTTCACTCTTATTCAGATACAAGTGCTTCTGTTATTTGTGATGTTACACATTATAAATGTTTATTGGCCTTTCGTATTTTTTTCTTCTGGATGTCATTTTTGCCCCCCCCCCTTTTTTTTTGTTCTTACTATTTTGCAAAGGCTAGTTATTTGATTTTTAAAGAAGATCATTATTTATTTACATAATCTCTACACCCAACATGGGGCTTAAACTCAGCTTCAGGATCTAGGATTGTATGCTCTCCTGACTGAGCCAGCCAGACACTCCTATAAAAGCCAGTTATTTAATCAGAGGTACGCAGCCTTTATATACAGGTTGCAGACATATTTTTCAATGTGTTGTATACTTTCTTTTGCCTTTTTTAATGTAGACAAAAATTCATTCACCTTATGTTTTCTATAAGATATATATTTTCTCTTTTGTGTTACTTTCCTCTTTGATTGAATGTTTAGATAGACTTTTCACAATGGGATTATTCATTTATTCAACAGATTTTTGGCTTAGTTATTATTAGAAGCTCTCCAAGGCACTGGGGGGTAAATAGTTAAAACTTCTATCCTCCCTACCCTCATAGAGCTTGCATTTTAATGTGAAGAAACAGACAGTAAGCAGATAATAAAGAATTGATACAGCATTTTAGAAACTGGTAAATGTTGTAGAAAAAAACCAAGCAGGCAAAAATGATATATTTACTTGGGGATCTTCAGTTCATTTTTATAATTCCATTTTTCAATTTTTTATTTTTTATTCATTTACAGATTAGACTGATGTGAGGCATGAGGTGTGGTTTAAACCATTTTTTAGATCTGTATTTACTGAATATACCGTTCTTTTCCTACATATCTGAAATATCAGCTTCTGTGTTCATTAAATACTTGTTTATTTGGGTCTCTTTTCTTTCCTTCTTAGTCTATTCCATTGATCTACCTCCATTGTGGTCTCAGAAACAAGTTTTTTATTGTTCCCTTGTATTTGATTCTCTGACAGTGCAACTTCTCCTTCCTTAGTATTCTTTTTCAAAATCTGAGGGGCTATTCTGTTCTGCTTATACTTGCTGATGTATTTTAGAATCGTGTTGTCAAGTTCCAAATAAAATCACTTTGGAATTTTAGTTAATGGTATTAGATTTTTAGATTGATGTTTAAGGGCTAAAAATTGATACGATATTAAGTTGTCCCATCTAAACACCTGACTTTTGTATAACAATGTGTTCTGTTCTATTCTGCATCAAAGGGTAAATATTTTTTCATTTGGGTCAAGGGCATTTCTCTGTGAAGTTGTTTGAAGATGTTTTACATTTTTGTTATTATGAATGTGATAATCATATATTATTTTTTAAAGACTTTATTCATGAGAGACACAGAAAGAGAGGCAGAGACAGAGGCAGAGGGAGAAGGAGCTTCCTGTGGGGACCCCAATGTGGGACTCGATCTCAGGACCCTGGGATCATGGCCTGAGCCAAAAGCAGATGCCCAACCACTGAACCACCCAGGCATCCCCTATGTTCTCCTTCTTAACTGAATATTATTGCCGTAGAGGGAAGTTAGCGGATACTAAATTACATACACAATAACTTAATTATGTAATATTAATTTCATGTGTGCATATACGTAATATGGCCTGGACTCCTGACTGAACAGTTGCTGTTAGTTTGTACTGGAATCTCCTGGATTTGTAGGTAGTAGAGTGTGATGCACAAATAATGATATATTGCTGCTTCTTTTCCAGTATTTATACAGTATGGCTTCATCTTACATTTTCATCCTGCTGACAATTTTCCGAATGATGTTAAATAAAAATAGACAATTTCCTTTTCTTGTTCTTGACTTTAATGAGAACTCCTCCATCGTAGCATCATTAAATAGGATAGAGCAGACATTTCTTGAGCACTGGATATTTTCCAGGAGATGCATTGCAAGAGGTGCTGGAGGCCAGGAGAGTTTCACGTGGAGATGTTTTCAGCATTCAGTCCTGTCCTTTTGATTCTTGATGACATGCCCTCCCCAGAGTGAGGTTTTTCTTTTATTTCTTAAGTCATCCCTTATTTCACAGAACATCCTTAGAGACCATTTCCCCCTCCCATGATAGGTAAATGAGGACTTCATTTCCTTGTTCCTTTTCTGCAGGGGAATTTCTTTTTCTTTCTTTCTTTCTTTTTTTTTTTTTTTTTTTGCTTTCACAAGAGCTTCAACTTGAGTTTCATAATCCCCAGGTTACAACTGTTTTTCATTAGAACAGTATACTTTGTTTTCCTGTTTCTGGCATCTTAATGTTGAGGGGGAGGAGATTGCTACCAATTTAATTTCTCTTCCTTTGCATTTGACCAGCATCCCTGCCCCTCCCATGGGACTGAAAGGATTAAGGTGTGTTCTAGATGTTGCTCTATTTTGGTTTCCTGCCTTTGGTGAAAAACTGAGCCCCTTACATGAGCACTTGGACTTTTGTATTTTTAAGTCTCCCTCTGCCTCTATCTCTGTCTCTGTCTCTCTCTCCCCAGCTCTGCTCCATAGGCTTGATAAACAAGTTAACTAACTTGTCTGGCAAGTCACTAATTTATCCAGGGCTTAGTTGCTTCATATAAAATCCGTTCCTTATAATATGTAAAGAGTGAGGTCCATCAGGCCCAGGTTCTTCCCTGGGGACCTCAGTTCCTGTTTTCCATCACCGTCATCAACATATCTATAGAAACCACCATAAAAAGTCATTACTAATGACTTTTATCTTTTTTTCCTCCCTTTTCTTTTGCATTCAGAAAGCTGCTTCCATTTGTTTTGTTAGGCAAGGTGTTGAAATTTCATGTATTGTCAATTCAGCTCTTCACCACCTTTAATGTTTTAATTCTGGAAGTCGCTCATTTCTTTCCTTGAATTAATTTCTTAACTCTGTTGGCTTTCTCTTCCTTTGTGCCCTCGGTAAGTTGCCTTATTATTCCCTTTTATTTTACAGGTTCTGTGTTTTCTATGATTTCCTTGAGAGTGAAAAGCAGATGGTATTGAAAATTTCCCAAGCAATTTTCCTTGAAAATATGATCCTCCTCTGCTTGTTGTATGTTATGTTTAAATCCTCCCTCAAAGCTACAAGTTTTCACAAGCCTCTGGTGGTGGTGGAGGTGCTATTTGTTCTCTTTTAAATTTATCCTCAAATGTGGACAGCCGTATCCAGCTTTTTGTTTGCTCCAAAATTGGACAGCATATTCCTAGGGTTTTTGTTTTGTTCACCCTCCCACCATTGGGATCCCCGTCTTGGGTCTTGTAGGATTGTTGTGTGATGGAATGAGAGCACATGTTTAATAAAACTAATTTATGGGCTGATGCTTGATATTAGGGCCGAATAATTGTTTATTACTATTATTGTTATTACAGTATTCTCTCAAGCTGGAGAGGAGGATGACCTAGGTTGGCATGGGGGGGTGATGGGAAGGGGCTCTGAGGACCAAGGCAGTCCTATCACCTCCGCCTTTTAGGGTTTGTTAAAACTCAGGTGCCTGTGTCTGTTTGGTTGCTTGGTGGCAAAGGGGTGCCATACCCCAGCTTCCTATCCTTTGTCTCTAAGGAGGTCCTCAGGCGATGCTGTTCTGTTTCCCTCAGATTGCATCTTGCTCCCAGTACTTTCCAGAAAGGAAGTTGCCTATGGTAATTTCTTTTCATGTCCTTACATCTGCAATTTATGTCACCTGTGTTTCTCAAAATATCGACAAGTAGAGGACACCCTTCCCTAGATGCAGCGCTGGGACAAAGTTTCCCCATGTTGGTTGTTCTGTGGTCACTTCCTGCTGTGTGTGTGAGTGTGTGTGTGCACATTGGAGACAGGACATAAATCCACTCCTCATGTCTGTTTTCTTTTTAAAAAAAATATTCATTTATTTATTTGAGAGAGAAAAGAGAGAACATGAACTGGTGGGATGAGCAGGAGGGGGAGAAGCACGCACCCCACTGAGCATGAACTCAAACCCAGGACTCTGGGTCCATGACCTGAGCCAAAGGCAGACTCTTAACCTACTGAGCTACCCAGGCGTCCCACATCTCCATATTCTTCTCAAATCTTCTCCTCATAAAAATGCTAGCTCATTTGTCAACGTGACATCCACCCAAATCCCTGTGTCGACTGCATACACTTGTCCATGGGAGTTAACACACTCAATTTTCCTTAATTCTTTTAAGTGCTTGCTCTCCCTAGCAGACCATGGGTTTCCACAGAGTGAAGACTGCTCTTACTCAGTTCTTTAAATTGAACTTTTTGAGAAAATTGTAAATTCACTGGCAGTATAAGGGATAATACAGTGAGGTCCCACCCACCTCTCATGCAGTGT
The DNA here is from genome assembly GCF_003254725.2 of Canis lupus dingo. Taxonomy (NCBI): domain Eukaryota; kingdom Metazoa; phylum Chordata; class Mammalia; order Carnivora; family Canidae; genus Canis; species Canis lupus. The sequence goes on along the minus strand of NC_064248.1, from coordinate 20,363,150 downwards.
GGTAGCATGGTGACATTTTGCATAATGGTAGCACAGTATCACAACCAGGATGTTGGCGTTGATGAAATCCACTGGCTTTATTCAGATTGCCCCCCTTTTACTTGAATCCAGTTCCATGTGCGTGTGTGTGTGCGCGCGCGCGTGTTTTGCATGTGCATGCATATTTAGCTATGCAATTTTTAAAAAAGATTTTATTTATTCATGAGAGACAGAGAGAGAGAGAGAGAGAGAGAGGCAGAGACATAGGCAGAGGGAGAAGCAGGCTCCCTGCACGGAGTCCAATGTGGATCTGGATCCCAGGACCCCGAGGATCACGTCTTGAGCTGAAGGCAGATGCTCAACTGCTGAGCCACCCAGATGTCCCTAGCTGTGTGCAACTTTATCCCAAGCACAGGCTTGTGAGTCCTCCACCAAGGAATGGAAGTTTCCATCATCATGAAGATCCCTCCTGTGCTCTTTTGTGGCCACACCTCTGTCCCTCCCAGTACCACCTCCCAGGTGGTCAGTCCCTGACCCCTGGCAGCTACTAATCTGTTCTCCCTGTCTCTGATTCTATCATTTCAGCGATGTGAAATGAATGGAGTCATGCTGTAATGGAACATTTCGAGGTTGGCTTTTTTCACACAGCCTAATTCCCTGAAGATTTCACCCGTGTTGCTGTACCAATAGTGGATTCTTTTTTTGTTGCTGAGCCCTGTTCCATGTGGGGATGCACCCCAATTTGTTTCTTCATCTGTTGAAAGGCTTCTGGGCTGTTTGTAGTTTGGGCTATTAGAAAGAAAGCTGCTGTGAACATGCCTGTATGGATTTTCTTTTTTTTTAAGACTTTATTTATTTATTAGAGAGGGAAAGTGAGTGAGCATGAGTGGTGGGGAGGGGCAGAGGAAGAGGGAAAAGCAGACTCCCTGCTGAGCAGGGAGCCCGAAGTGGGGCTTGATCCCAGGACCCCGAGATCATGACCTGAGCCTAAGGCAGTTTTTTTTTTTTAAAGATTTATTTATTTATTTATTCAGAGAGAGCGAAAGAGAGGCAGAGACAGAGGCAGAGAGAGAAGCAGTCTCCATGCAGGGAGCCCGACGTGGGACTCGATCCCGGGTCTCCAGGATCACACCCCAGGCTGCAGGCGGCACTAAACCGCTGCGCCACCGGGGCTGCCCCCTAAGGCAGTTTTTAACCAACTGAACCACCCAGGCACCCCAGCCTGTGCGGGTTTTTGTGTGAATATTAGTTTCCATTTCTCTGGAAGAAATACCCAGGAGTGCAATTGCTGGATCATATGATGATAATGGCATGTTTAATTTTATAAGAAATTTCCTAGCTTTTCTAGAGTTCTGTTTTATATTCACACCAGCAGTGAATGAGTGATCCAAGTTCTTTGCACATTCACCAGCATTAGGATTGTCCCTATTTTTAATTCTAGCCTTTCAGACAGGTGCATAGTGATACCTCACTGTGGCTTTACTTTGTTTCCTGAATGGCTAATGATCTTGGTTATCTTTTCATGTACTTATTTGCTTTTTGTTTGTCTTCCTTGATGAGATGCCTGTTCAGGCCCTCCACATATTTTCTAATTGGATTGTTTGATCTTTAATCTTGAGTTTTGAGGGTTCTTTCTATAGTCTAGATAGTTGTCTTTTGTGGGATATGCGATTTGCAGATTTTTTTTCCCCAGGTCATAGCTTGTCTTTTTATGCTCTCAACAGGGTTTTTTACAGAACAAATGTATTTTTTAAAAGATTTTATTTATTTATTCATGATAGAGAGAGAGAGAGAGAGAGAGAGAGAGAGAGAGGCAGAGACACAGGCAGAGGGAGAAGCAGGGTCCATGCCGGGAGCCCGACGTGGGACTCGATCCCGGGACTCCAGGACTGCACCCTGGGCCAAAGGCAGGCGCTAAACCGCTGAGCCATCCAGGGATCCCCTTGAACAAATGGTTTTTATTTTGATGAAATCAAGTTTATCAGAATTTCCTTTTATGAATCATGTTTTTGGTGCCTAAGGAATTTTTGGTCTAGCCAAGACTTGGAAATTTTCTCCTGGTTTTATTAAGATTTTTTTTTTTTTATCATTTACACTTAAGTACATGATCCATGTTGAGTTAACTTTCTTGCAGGGTTTGAGATTTTGGTTTATGTTCATTTTTTTTGCTTCTGCCAATTTCCCCATTGCTCCAACATTGATTATTGAAGAGGGCTACCTTTGTTTCATTGCTTTTCTTCTAGAGCTTTTGCATTTTTGTCAAAAATCAGTTAAGCATGTTTGTGTGGGTCTGCTCTATTCCATCTATCTCTTTGTCTTTTCCTGCATGAGAACCACACTGTCTTGATTTCTATAGCTATACAATAAGCCTTAAAGTCAGTGATCCCTCTCACTTTGTTTTTCCCCCAAAGATTGTTTAAAATATGCTAGGGCCTGTGCCTTATCATACAATTTTTAGAATATATTTGTCTACTTCTACAAAAACCTTGTATAGATTTTGATAGGAATTCATTAAATCTATATATCAACCTGTGGAAACTTGACATCTTTACTATGTTGAGCTTCCTAATCACTGAACATGATATGTTTGTCCATTTATTTAGATCTTCTTTGATTACTTCCATTAGCATTTTGTAATTTCCAGCATACAGATCCTGTACCTGTCTTGTTAAATTTATAACTAAGTATTTTATTTTCTTTGGAGCCATTGTAAATGATATTGCATTTTTAATTTTGGCCTGTACAAGTTCATTGTTAGTATGAACATGCACTTGATTTTGTGCGTGTTGATTTTGTATTCTGCAGCCTTGATGAACACATTTATCACTTCTGGAAGTGGGGGTAGATAAAGTGGAAGTCGGGGAAGATAAAGTGGGGGTAGATTTCTTGGAGTTTTCAAAGATTTATTTATTTTTATTTATTTGGGAAGGAGAGTGAGAGAAAGAGAGCATGCCCACATGCACATGTGAGTGGTGAGGAGAGAGAGGGAGAGAGAGAGAGTCCTCAAGCAGACTCCCCCCTGTGCATGGAGTCTGCCTTAGGGCTCGATCCCAGGATCCTGAGATCATGACCTGAGCCAAAATCAGGAGCCAGCAGCTTAACCGACTGGACACACCCAGGTGCCCCACACTTCGGATTTTGTGTGTCAACCATCATACCATCTGCAGATATGGATAGTTTATTTCCTCCTTCTCAATATGTATAGTTTTTATTATTTTGTTCCTTGCTGAGTGTGGTGGCTAGTATTCTCTTGAATAAGAGTGTTGAGAGTGGGCATCCTTACCTTGTTTCTGATACTAGCAAGAAAGCATTTGGTCTTTCACCATCAAGTATGGTGTTAGCTTTTTTTTTTTCTTTTTTTCTTTTTTTTAGAGGATCTTATCAAGTTGTTTCAGTTTCCTTCTCCTCCTTCTCAATATGTATAGTTTTTATTATTTTGTTCCTTGCTGAGTGTGGTGGCTAGTATTCTCTTGAATAAGAGTGTTGAGAGTGGGCATCCTTACCTTGTTTCTGATACTAGCAAGAAAGCATTTGGTCTTTCACCATCAAGTATGGTGTTAGCTTTTTTTTTTCTTTTTTTCTTTTTTTTAGAGGATCTTATCAAGTTGTTTCAGTTTCCTTCTATTCCTAATGTGTTGAAAGTTTTGGTGAGGAATGGGGTTGGATTTTGTCAAATGATTCTAGCTGTATCAATTTTTTTCTCTTTTAGCCTGTTGATATGGCAGCTTATAGTGATTTTTGAATTGGCCTTGTACACTGAAATAAATCCCACTTGGTCATGGTGTATAATTCTTCTTATTTATTGTTGAGTTTGCTAATTTTTTGTTAAGAATTTTTGCATCTAAGTCAACGAGACATGTTGATCTGTATTTTCCTTTTTCATAATTGTCTTTGTGTGCCTTTTTTTTTCCCCCCCTGACAGGGTAATACTGGTCTCATAAAGTGATCATAAAGTGATTTGAGAAGTGATCCCTACTATTTTGGAGAAGAGTTTATGTACAGTTGGTGTTTGTTCTCCTCAAAATGTTTTTGTAGAATTTTCCAGTAAAACCATAAGGGTCTGGAGATTTCCTTTTTTGGCAGCATTAAAATTATGAATTCGGTTTCTTTAATGGTTATAGGACTATTCAGATTCTGTGTTTTATCTTCATTGAATTTTGAATCTTTGTGCTTTATGTGGAATTGTCCATTTCTTCTGAGTTGTTGAATTTATGAGTACAAAGTTGATTGTGATATTTCCTTACTATCTTTTTAATGGCCCCATGTTCTGTAGTGATAGCTCCTGTTTCATTTCTGATATCAGTGACTTGTGTCTTCTCTCTTTTAATTTTTGTCAGTTTTTTCCTGAGTTTTATCAAGCTTATCGTTTTTTTTTCTCAAAGAAGCAGCTTTTCATTTAATTGATTGTTTTCCTATTTTCTGTTCACTGATTTTTGCTTTTATGTTTATTATTGCTTTCTTTTGCTTGTTTTGGATTTCATTTGTTCTTCTTTTTCTAGTTTCTTTAGGTAGAAATTTATCTTATTGATTTGAGATCTTTCCTCTTTTCCAAAGTAAGCATTTAGTACTATAGATTTTCCGACCAGCACTGCTTTAGCTGCATCCCACATATTTTGATATACTGTATTTCGTTTTCATCTAGAACTATATATTTTTATTTTCTTTGAGATTTCCTTTTGGACTCATACACTATTTACAATGTATTGTTCAATTTCCAAATGTTTAGAGGTTTTTCTGTTGCTTTGTTATTTTTTTTTTCAGAGTATTTATTTATTTGGGAGAGAGTGAGAACATGCACGTGAGTGAGGCTACGGGGGTATAAGGGGAGAATCTTCAAGCAGACTCCTGCTGAGCTTGGAGTCCAGTAAGGGGGCTTCATCCCATGACTCATGAGATCACGACCCGAGCTGAAACCAAGAGTGTGACGCTCAATCAACTGAGCCATCCAGGTGCCCCTGTTACTCCTTTTTAGTTTGGTTTCATTGTGGTCAGAGAAAATAGTTTATATGGTTTCAGTTCTTTTAAATATGTTGAGGTTTGTGTCCCAGGGTGTGATCTCTGATGGTGAAAGTTCTTTTTAGTACTTGAAAAAAAATGTGTATTCTGCTGTTGTTAGGTAGAGTGTTCTGTATATGTCAGTTAGACCCTGTTAGCTACATTCAAATGTTTTATATCACTGCTGATTTTCTGTCTGGTGGTTCTGTCTTTTGCTGGGAATGTGGTGTTAATATTATCAAGTCTGTTTCTCCTTCGAACACTACCAGTTTTTGCTTCATTTTTTTAAGACTCTGTTGTTTGGTGAGTACACATTTAGGATCATTCTCTTATTCTTTTTTATATTACTAATACAGTGCCCAGCATGTAATATGTGCTTTCAGTAAATATTCCCTGAATGATTTGGCAAGTTAAAATTAAATTAAGTACATAAATGAAAGATAGAAAATATTTCACTTTCTCAAGCTATGATTTTATTCCCCCCTGGTTGTATAAATTATGCATCGTGTAGTTTTCAATTAAATCTTATTAGTTCTTCATTTATGTTTTTTTTTTAAAGATTTTATTTATTTATTTTAGAGAGAGGGGAGAGAAAGAGAGAGAGAGAGCTTGGGTGGGGGGAGGGAAAGGAGGAGAGGAAATCTCAAACAGACTCTACTGAGCTGGGAGCCCAACACGGGGCACGATCCCTCAACACCTGGGTCATGACCTGAGCCAAAACCCAGAATCTGATGCCCAAGTAACTGAGCCACCCAAGTGCCCCCATATATGTTTTCTTTCTTTCTTTTTTTTTTTAAGATTTTATTTTTTTGATAGAAAGCCTGAGCAGAGTCGGGGGAGAAGCAGACTCCTTGCTGAGCAGGAAGCCCAATGTGGGGCACAATCTCAGGTCCCCAGAATCATGACCCAAGCTGAAGACAGATGCTTAACTGAGCCACCCAGAACCCCATTTATGTTTTCTAATGTTGATTCAGAAATTGTTAAGTTTGAAAAAGAGCAAAACTTTGTAGAAAAGCATGGACTTTTGAGTGAAGGTAGATTGGATTTTAAATATGAGCTATGTGACCAAACATAATTTACCCTAATTTTCAGCTTCTTCCTTAGAAAATGAAAATGATGACATTCTATCACTTAGGAAACTGTTGGTGACAGTTGACAGAACTGCTGGTTTCAATAACTACAGAAAATTGGTTTATTTAATAGGAAATTTCAGTGGTAATCTGTTTCAGGTGTGGCTTGATCATTAGCCATTCAGGAAGCAAAGTGAAGGCACAGTGAGGTATCACTACACACCTGTCTGAAGGCTAGAATTAAAAATAGGAAATAAAATAGGGACAACTCTAATGCTGAGATTCTATTCCACAACCACTAGAATGACCAAAAAAAAAAAAAATAAAAAAGTAAAAAAAACCCCTCAAAAATTGGCAAAGAAAGTGTTAGGATATGGAGCAGCTGCTAGAACATTATATTGCTTGTTGGGGGAAGTAGCAAATGGTACTACCATTTTGGAGAACTGTTTGTTAATTTCTTACAAAGTTAAATATCCATTTACCCAATGACCCAGAAATTCCACTCTTTGATATTTACCCAAGTTGTAAAGTAATCATGTGTCTGCAAAAAGACCAACAGCAATGTTCACAGCAGCTATATTCACCATAGCTAAAACTTAGAAAAACCCAAATGTTCATCATTGTGTGAATGGATAAATCAATTGTAGTAGGCATTCACACAGTGGCATATTGTTCAACTACATGACGAGACAAGCCACTGCTATGTATGAAGATGTGGATGTAGCTCAAAACATTATGTTGAGCAAATGAAGCCAGATGTAAAAAAATACATATGCATGATGCCATTTATCCATGGTGTGAGAAGTAAGGTGTGGTTGTTTCTTGGGATTTTTGTGAAAAGGTTATAAGGGACTTTTCTGGGGGCAGTAAGAGTGTTCTATATCTTGTTTCTAGTGAGATTACTTGGAAATAACGCAGTTGTCAAAACTCATCAAGCTGAACACTTAAGAGCTGTATTTTATTGGATGAAAATCATACCTCAGTACAAATAATCATGTAATACAGTGGAACATTAAATAAGAAAGGGAAAGATTTGCAGGACAGGCAATAATTGAGGATCCTCACTACTGTCATCATGTCCATTTTATTTACTTTTTTTTTCACTTGGAATATCTCCTTTTTTTCAAAAACGCTTTCTCATTTTTTAATTGAAGTGTAGTCAACATATTCATTATGTCTGTTTTATTCTATTTATTTTTTGAAGATTTTATGTATTTACTTGAGAGAGCGAGAGAGAGAGAGAACAAGAGAGAGCACAATGAGAGAAGGAGAAACAGGCTCCCCACTGAGCAGGTAACCTGACTCGGGGCTCAATCCCAGGACCCCGAGATCATGATCTGAGCTGAAGGCAGATGGTTAACTGACTGAGCCACCCAGGTGCCCCTCATTTATATCTATTTTATAGTCAAGATAAATTTGAGCTCAGACAGGTCAAATGGATTGCACATAACTAGTAAGTGGCACACAAAGACTCCAACATCCCACTCTTTTACCCTGGTTTCTGGAATCTACCACAAGATCTGGTATATGGAAGGAGTACAGTACACGAGTGTAGAATGAATGAAAGTATTTGTAATGCATGTTGGTATCGTTGTGCCTTACTCAGGTGATGATGTCACAAATTCAGTCTCATACCTTTGGTATAAGAAATATAGAAGTGTATCCTCATGCTAAGGTTGGTGTGAGGGCTGATCTCGGGGTTCCCCCCACCCAGCAATAGTTCATTTGTTCTGGTGTAAACGTGCCTCGGGCAGTCAGATTCGCTGGATTGAGCATGATGGTGGATGGTCCACAATGGCCATGCAATGACTTATCTGAGTCCATACGTGGACTGTGCAGAAAGTAAGTCTGAACCACATGGCCTGTCTCACTGCGGTGGACTGGGAAACGAGAAACAAGAACATTTATGTCCTTCAGGGAGAAGTGCCCAGGGTTTTTCTGCACAAGGGGTGTGTCATTTCCTTGCTTGAATATTCCATATGTTTCACAATATCGAAGCCTCAATTCATCCAGGCAAGGCTGTCCAGAGTTTGTGGGGCCTTCTGTATCCAATTTTGGGGACCCTCTTTAAGAAAGATGGAAATAAAATATACTTCAAATTTAAAAAACCGTGATCATATGAGCATGCTGTAGGGCTCCTCCTAAGGTCTTGGAGTGGCCCCAAGCATTCATTCAACGGGCTAACTGAAGCTTCAGCCTCATTAGCTTCATAGTGAAATTGCTTCTGTGCCCAAAGATTTTCACATATCCCGCATTCTTCCTGTATCATTCAGCTTGTCCCCTTATGGCTCATGTCTCCCATCTTCCATTTGGCTCCAGCCTTGCAGAACTTCCCACTGAACCCCCTGAATTTACCAGGCCGATGGTTCTCGACATCTGTTTTGGCTGAATGTTCCCTTCTTATAAGAAATATTTTGCAGAACCCTCTGAAATGAACTTCATAGATAATATAACCAATCCACATGCATAATTAAAAAATCAACATGACCCAATTGTAATAAAAAGGAGAAATAAAAATGAATTTTTATAAGATAATTTATATACCAATAAGTACATGCTTGGTCATGACTACCCCAAAGGGCTAGATGTGGATAGATGAATCACAACCAACCCCTTCCCCCGTGTCCCCCTGTCCCTAGGGCCTGCTCCCCCTGTCTCGAGGGCTCAGTGCCTTCACTGCTGCCAAGTGCATGAGAGCATTTGTGACTTTGGTTTTAACATGCCCTGTGCTCCATCTCTGGACAGCCTTTCCCCTCTGCTTTCTTTCTTCTTTCTTTCTTTCTTTCTTTCTTTCTTTCTTTCTTTCTTTCTTTCTTTCTTTCCTTCCTCCCTCCCTCCCTCCCTCCCTCCCTCCCTCCCTCCCTCCCTCCTCCTTCCTTCCTTCCTTCCTTCCTTCCTTCCTTCCTTCCTTTTCTTTCCCAGTTTCTTAAAATCCTCCAGAACTTGGATTCAAGACAGCAGCCCTCAATTAAGAATACACTTGTGATGAGCACCGGGTATTGTATAGAAGTGTTGAGTCAATACATTGTACACCTGAAACAAATAGTACACTGTATGTTACCTGACTGGAATTTAAATAAAAACTAAGGAAAAAAAAGAAAAAAGACAGCGGCCCTCATCTTATCTCTTCCAGAATCTTCCATTGACCGCTAACAGCTCCAGAGACAGTCGGTACCTACTGATGTCTGATCTGATTAATATTATTAATCATTATGTCCAGAGTTAGAGATAGTGATAGACTTACAGGACTGTAGGCAGAGATAAGGCTAGAAATGTCTATATATTTTTTAAGGTTTTATTTATTTATTCATGAGAGACATAAAGAGAGAAAGAGACAAAGGCCGAGGGAGAAGCAGGCTCCCTCCCTGCGGGGAGCCCGATGTGGGACTCAATCCCAGGACGCTAGGATCACAACCTGAGCCAAAGGCAGACGCTCAACCGATGAGCCACCCAGGTGCCCCTAGAAGTATCTGTATTTATGACACCAGCAGCTAGAACAGAAAGAGAAGGAGGAGAAGCAGGAGGAGGAGTCTGTTAAGTCGATTCTAGAGGCAGTGTGTCATTGCCTGTGAGCCTAGTTTGAATCTCTGCTCTTTCTTTTACCAGATGTGTGATTCTGGGCAGTTTCCTTAATCCTGGCATCCAAGTCTCCTCACCTGTAAAGCGATGTTAGTAACAGCACCTAGCATGTAGGACCATTGCGGAAGTAAAATCAGAGGTGCTTGCAAAGTGCTCACATAGGCACTGGCACCTCGTAAGTGCTCGTTTAAGATGGCTGGGATTTCAGAACAACCACACTCCCAGATTCCTGGATAGACTAGTACAGAGACTGGCAGATTTTTCTGTGAAGGGCCAGAGTCAAGATTTTAGGCCTTGCTTTCCTACAGCGTCTGTTGCAAGGACTCAACTTGCTGTTGTAGCGTGAAAGGAGCCCTAGACAATATGTAAATAAACGGGCATATCTATGTTGCACTAAAACTTTATTTACACCCACAGGTAGCAGGCTGAGTTTGGCCTAAGGGCTGTAGTTTGGCCATGCCTGCACTAAAGGATGGACTACTAGGGTGGTCTGTGCACAGGAGAGGGGGCGCTATAACATCGCGGTTAAAAGCCTGGGCTTTGTATGCATGTCTTCTTTTTCTTGTAAGAAAAATGGAATCATATTTTATAATCTGTTCTGTACCCTGTTTTCTTTTTATTTAGCAACATACAGAGCCTGTATGTTGGGTAAATAAATGTATCTGTGCAAGCCCATTTTTACCACCTTTGGTAATAATGGATTATGTGTGGATGAGCCATCATTTATTTGGCCATTCCTCTGTTACTGGAGATACACATCTAGTTTTGCCTATTGTGGTTTATAATTATGTATCGGAGATGTTAATATTTTTTTCCTACCAGATTGTGTATTATGTGAAGGTAGGAATTAATGTGTACTGCTCGGTTCATGTGTGGAGCTTGGGAGGCCTAACACTCTCACCTTGATGCTCGCTGCCGTCTTGGGGAAATCCGTTGACTTCTCCCAACCAGTTTCTTCACCAGTAAAACGTAGATTCAGACAGAGTGGTGTGAGGGACATGGGACTGATGTTTGTAAAAGACCATGGAAACCACACAGTAAGTGCGCTGCCACTCTGAAGGAACACTTGCCACTAAGATGGCAAGCATCTTTTCTGGCTTAATACGTCATTTATTTCCTAGTTGGCCAAGGAGAGAATGTGCTCATTTCCCCTGAGAGATGTCAGTTCTGTATCCCGGCACAGGAGTGAACAGTGTTGCTCGAGAGATCTTCAATAAAGAAATAAAAAAAGTGAGAAAATTAAAGCAAAAAGAGGAAAACTTAGACCTAAGTGTCAGCATTTAGCAGCGTGTGACACTGTGAAAGCTCTCGCTGTCATCTTTGATTGTTCAAGGAAATCGTGATTTCTTTCCATTTGCACTCCCGCTTTGTGTTTTTATCTTCTCTCTCCAGAGATGTTCTCAGGAGTGGGGAGACCTGAAGGCAGGCCTGGGCTGATATGCAGGGGCATGGGAAGAAGGGATGGATTCGTTTTTATTTTTTATTTTTAAAAATATTTAATTTAAATTCAGTTTGCCAACATACAGTATAACACCCAGCTCTCAAGAAAGGATGGATTTAGAGAGCCACTGTCAGAGAGGATGAAGTCCAAAGTTACTGTGAAAGCTAACTTCAAAGAACTGCACAGGATGTGAAGTTTTGCGGAGACCAGAGTTCCCTGCAGGACTCTCAGCTCTACAGGTCCTGTGTGACAGGGAGGGAAATTGCGCAGGAGAAAGGATTGGTCCAGGTTCACCCAAATCCCAGCTCATGGCTGGGTAGACCATCGTCTTTCCAGGAGGAAATGGCTTAAAAACCTCGCAGCCTGCAACCCTGTAAGGCTGGAAGGGATCAGAACACACACACACCCATACATACACAACGTGTTATCTGTCGTACAGTTTTCTTTCATCCAGCCACCATAGTCTGGGCCTTCCGTCTCATACAACATTCAAGGCAAATTTCCGTGGGTGCTGACTCAGACCACCACAGACTATGATTCTCCACCGTCCTGACAGATTTCTGGTGTCTGGTCTGCAGAGAGGCAGCTCTCCATAGACAAGATCCGCTAAGAGATCATAGGTTTCTGCCCTTCAAGTCTTGTGTGCATTTTTTCCTAATTCCAGTGAGATCGTCGGACTTGCTTCTGTCCGTAAAAATGCATGGCCTCTCGGTTTTGTGCAGGTGAATCTATGGTCCTTGACCCACAGCATACAGTGGTCACTCACAGAGCCGTGTTCCCATGTGAAAACTCCACTAGACCAAAGATGCTCTGAGAGGAGGTGATTTGTCATTCACAATGCGAAGACTCTTTACTGATGGAAGAGATGGCTTTCATTCACACCGCAGCTTGGCTGTTTGTAGGAGAACAGGCAGGTGCCAGGATCTCCCTCCACCCCCTGAATGTTTGATCCCTAGGAATGTACTGTCCCCTATTCCACCAGCGTGTGATGGTTCCCATGTAATGTGCAGAGGGTGGGATGGCCAAGGTCTTGCTTTGACTGACAGTTGCTTACTGAGCGCACCTATGTTGTCTCTCACCTGTGTATTGTTGGTGTGCCTGCATCAGGGCTCTGAAGAAGGCAGATCTGGGTTCTAACACCTATTCTGCTACTTAACAGCTGAAAGAACTTGGGCAAGTTAGGAAAATTTTTTTTCAATTTATTTTTTTTAAACTCACTTACCCAATGATTTCTTCAGGACTAGTGTAGGTGAGTAGAATTGGTAAATGAGAGTGTACTCAGTTTAGGGCTTTTGTTACATTATTTTCTACCCTCTAGAAAGGTCCTATCAATGTATAGGCTTACTAGCAGACTTTGAAAGACAACTCTAATTTCCTTTTCTTCCACGAAACTAAGGGTTATAATTCTTTTTGTGTTCTCTTCAAAGATGATAGGTGAGGGATGTTTGGGTGGCTCAGAGGTTGAGCCTTCGGCTCAGGGTGTGATCCTGGGATCTGGGATTGAGTCCCACCTTGGGCTCCCTGCAGGGAACCTGCTGCTCCCTCTGCCTCTGTCTCTGCCTCTCTCTCTGTGTCTCTCATAAATAAATAAATAAATAATATCTTAAAAAAAAAAACCAAAGATGATAGGAGAAAAATATTTTCCTATCATTAAAATTTGTACCTCTGATTTTTTTTTTTTTGTGATGTAGAATCTGTTATGTATGTGATTATGACATTTGCAGTTTTTAGGGGCTTGAGGGCCCATTTTTGTTTTTATTTTTTTGGAGAGGGATGGGGAGAGAAAGAGAATGCCCAGCATAGAGCCCAATGTGGGGCTTGATCTAATGACCCTGAGATTATGACCTGAGCCAAAAACACGAGTTGGGACGCTTAACCAACTGAGTCACCCAGGCTCCCCCAGGGCCCATTTTTAAAAATGTCTTTTCCTTTTATTGATTTATAAGAACTCTTTATGTGGTAATACTCTCAGCTCTGCATTTGTCTGGTCCATTGCAAATGGTTTTTCCTTGACAGTTCTTCTCTTTTGCAAGCAATTTGTTAGTTGATAGGCTTTTTTTTTTTTTTTTATGTGATCTTATCTATCAATCTTTTCAGTATGCTTTCTTTCTTTGTAATTGCCTTTAGAAAGGCTTTCACTTCTTGTCAGTCACAGCTGAGGAGCTTTGCATATTTAGGATTTCTTCTGTAGTTTGATAAATCTGATGCCTTATCACCTGACTTTCTAGATCCACCTGTCTCGTTTTTTGTCTTTTCTGTATTCCTGCTGCATGATATGTCTGGGTCCAGTCTCTTCTTGGAACTTCTGCAGGTTGGGGAGAGATTGTCTTAGGGAAGCCCTGTTACTCCTAGACTTCCTTTTTTGGGGGGATGGTCTCATGGCCTTTTGATATAAAGGGTTTCTGGCACAGGGCTTCTCAACAGCAAGGTTGGCCTCGTGAATGTGGAGTGTATGTTACTGCACAGGGCTCTGTGCTTAGAAAGACCCTGTGCTTGGTGTAGTTCCCTGCCATCACCATTTTAATATTTTTGAGTCATGGAACCTACATTTTGTTTTGCATTGGGCCCTGCAAGGTTTGTAGCTGCTCCTGCCAAACAGTTCTACCACTGACCTGTAGTTCAGATCATTCATTGTTAGGGCCTGTCCTGCACATCACCGGATGATTGGCAGCGTCTCTGGGCTCTACCTGCTAGATGCCTACACCCCCTTTAGCAACACCCCCTTCCCAGATGTGACAGCCAAACCTGTCCTCAGACATTGCCAAGCATCCCCTGGGGGGCAAAGCCACCCCCCCACTGAGAACCACTGGGCAAGAGAGATCCCTCCAGCCCCCCAAGAGTGTGCCTACGCTGCACCTCCTCCTCCGTATGGGGAAGGGGAGTTCCCCTCCGGTTCTTGCTTTCTACTTGAAGAAAAACTTGCTTTATTAGGAAGGGATTTGCAGTGCAGTCCTCAATTTTGTCTTTACATTTAGTCCTATCCCTGCTATGTTTTGAAAGGATTCCTAGAAATTTGTACCAAATGGCCATATTTGTGTCATTGATTTCTTTGTCCCAGGGAATTCTATTAAGAGGATGCTCTTACATGTTGTATTTTCTGCTTCCTGATTTCCCTCGGGGGTTTACGTTTCTGAAATTCAAAGGTCTCAACTTTTCAAGACAAAAGCAAGAGAAAGACTCTGTGCTGCTGTTTCACCACCCCTTGGTAATGAACTACTTATGTTTAGGAAGAGGGAGGGCCTTTAGGAAGAGGGAGGGCCGCAGGTAGAAGGAAACATGGGGATGAGCTGTGCGTCTCATTATACAACCCATCCCAGTCTTAATTTTCCTTTAATCATTCAGGATGATTCATTATTTATTGGATTTATTATTTATTGGATTTACTTATTTCTGCCTTTTCAGTTTTTATTTAAATCAGAAAATAGTCCAATTTATATACAGTCTGAAAAACAGTAGAAAATTTGAGTCTGTGGTCTGTTTGGGAGGAGGGAAGAAATGTGGATTGAGCTATCATTCTCCTGGCGGCTTGAGGTTGCCCTGGCGGGCCCCAGGAGACCCAGGGCAGAGGGTACAGAAAGGCCTGCTGATGAGTGGCCTAGCTTTGACAGACTCAGGATGCTTCCAGGGAGAGCCAGGGCCTGGCCTGGATACTCTGAGCAAAATCCAGGCTCTCCATGACCTCTCCATGGCTCCTGAGGAAAGCTAGATGCAGGAGACTGCCAGCACATCATCCTTTCCAGTAGCTACAGGGTCTGATGTACAGATCATCCTGCCCTTTCTCCAGTGGGCTTGGGGTAGAATGTACTGAAGCCTTGAGTCTCCTCTGGCACAAAGATGACTGGCGGGGTCATACATGGCTCCCTAGTGTCTGCGAGCTCTGTGTGCATTCCTTGTGTTTACTGTTTCACATGTGGATGGGCATTACGGATTGAATTGTGTTCCCCAGAAAGATATGTTAAAGTGCAGACTCTTGGAACCTGTGAACGTGATCATTTTTGGAAATAAGGCCTCTGCAAATGTAATCAAGTTAAGATGAGATCATACCTGACTAGGGTGGGTTGTAATTCAAGGATAAGTATCCTTAGAAATTTGGACATAGACACACAGGGGATTGCCATGTGAAGACACAGAGAGGAGACAGGGAGAGTGCCATGTGACAACAAGAAAGAGGCAGAGATTGGAGTGATGCATCTGTAAGCTGAGTAGTGCCAAGGATGGCTGACAACCATGAGATGTGAGCACAAGAAAAGAAAGGTTTCTCTCTTAGTGCCTTCAAGAGGGAGCATGGCTCAGCCAACACGTTGATTTCAGACTTCTGGCCTCCAAATGGTGAGAGAATCAATTATGTTATTTTAAGCCAGCCAAATTTATGTTGTTTTATTACAGCGGCCCCAGGAAGCTAATATAAACTATGCATTGATTTGTGGTGGAGATGGAGTAGACATCGCTGCTGGACATTTGCAGGACATAGAAGACTGAGGGTGTCATGTCTGCATGTCTCATGACTTTTCCAGAGCAGCACTTCTCACATCCTTTGTCCACACACTCCCTGTATGTTGTCTGGAAAAGGAACCATGCTTTATTTCAACAGAGGACACGTTTTCTTTATATTGTCAACTTCTTCATGTAAATCACCCCACACAGCGTGAGCAACCTCACCAGTTTTGTGCTAAACAACTCATTCTGACCTCTTCATGTGACATTGAATGTGTTTTATTCTCTTGGGGGGGAGGGGAAATCTCATCAAACAGAGTTTATATCTGTGTGTCAGAGTTTAGAGATGAAAATAATTATTTTTAAACTTTAAATACTTACAGGGGAAGAAAAACCCCTGTTCCATTTCCCTCATCTGCAAAATGTATGACATGCTCTTTTTCTATGTATAGGACTATATATGTATATAAAGTACATATTTAGATATATATAAAAATTTATAACGTATATTCACAATGTATGTCCATAATATATATTCATGATATCCCTTATATATTTTTAAATATAGGAATATATATATTGACAAGTCTTTCTGATGGAAATTTAAGTAACATATATGTCTGTGATGTTCTGGGAATGTGCTAGACATTTGTACATAGCACTCATAATAGCTGTAATTAGGTCTGTTTTATAGGAAGGGAGGCCAAAGTAACCTGTAAGAGACTTGAGCACTGATGGAAATAAGCTGATTGAAGTGGAGTGATTGAAGACAGAGGAGAGAAAATTCTAAGAAGGCAGAGGTGGGGTGGGGGTGAGGAAATGGGAACCAGCGCGCGAGTGGGGAAGAGGGTGTAATGGGGAGAAGTATGCACAGGTAAGGTTGCAGGAGTTGGGATGGAAAGTTGAGAGTTTACTCCCAATGGCTTTTTTATTGAGTTGATGTTAGAGTAAAGATCATTGTCCAGAGGAATGGAACTCAAAGTGGGGGACATTTGGAAACCAGAAGAGGTGGAAAGGTCATTAAGGAGAGTATAGAAGCAGGCTGCCCAGGGAGTTGTAGCAGGATTTCTTGGCAGTGTCAAGGGTCCAGTTAGGGTTGGTGACCATAAATATAAACCAGTCCCCAGCATCCTGGATGGCTCAGGGGTTTAGCGCCACCGTCGGCCCAGGTCATGATCCTGGAGACCTGGGATCGAGTCCCACGTCAGGCTCCCTACATGGAGCCTGCTTCTCCCTCTGCCTGTGTCTCTGCCTCTCTCTCTGTTTCTCATGAATAAATAAATAAAATCTTAAAAAAAAACAAAACCCAACAATCCATTCTGCCTGGTTGTGTAGTTTCCTCCATCAATTCTGGGGTGCCTGGGTATATTTTTTTTTGTTAGGACTACCATAACAAAGGGCCATATGCACTGTGGTTCAAATAGCAGAAATTAATTTTCTCATAATTCTGGAGGCTAGAAGCCCAAGGTCGAGGTGTTGGCAAGGTTGGTTTTTCCTGAGGGTGTCTCTCATTGGCTTGTAGATGACCACCTTCTCCCTGTGTCTTCACATGGTCTTTTCTTTAGGTGTGTCTGTGTCTAAACACCTCTTCTTATAAGGACACCAGTCACATTGGGTTAGGACCCATCCAGTGACCTCACCTTAATGACGTCTCTAAAGACCCTACTTCCAAATGCAGCCACATTCTGAAGTCTGGGGGATTAGAACTTCAACATATGAATTTGGGTGGGAGGTAGATGCAATTTGGCCCATAACACATGGATGGGGGCTGGGGATATGGTTCATTTAGGGGTGTGATTTTGTCCTGATGAGGAAGGGGCAAGGCAGCAAGGATACTATCAAGGATTTGCAGAGATCAGAACCATGGACTAAAAGCAAGTGGAAAGAGATGAAGGCGTCAGGGAGACAGTGTAGGAGGAGCCAATGATGCCATGTCTAGGTAAGGTCAAAGATGAGGCATGGAGTAATTGAGATCAGTGGAAGGGGATGGAGGCTGTGCTTGAAAACTGGGTGATTGTATTTGTGATTTCACAGGTGATTTTTTAAAAAAAGATTTTATTTATTTATTCACGAGAGACAGAAAGACAGAGGAAGAGACATAGGCAGAGGGGCAGCTTCCTTGCAAGGAATCCGATCCGGGACTTGATCACAGGACCCTGAGATCATGCCCTGAGCTGAAGGCAGATGCTCAACCACTGAGCCACCCAGGTGCTCCGGGAGGTGATTTCAATACCATCCATGGTATTTATAAGTTCCCCGAGTGGTTTATCTCTTTATAAACCATAGGCATGCTTGCTCTTTTCAAGCCTTCTTGAATGTTCGATTTTCAAGACTGAGATGATCCCTAGTATTTCCTCCAACCTCAGCCAAAGCTGCATCTGTTATGACGCCTTTATTTGCAAAAAGCAAGAGATCATTCCAACGAGGCCAAAGAAAAGGGAAGATTTATTATAAGGATTCAAAGACACAAGATGGAATTTAATGAGAAATAGAGCCCGACCTCTCCAGAGGCTAGAACCAGAAATTGCAAAGTCACTAGGAATGAGGGAGTAGAACCAAGGATCAGAAAAGCCACTGGGATCCAAGGTAGTTTCTCTGGCAGCCTGTGTTTGGAGCTGCTAAGTCTTTCTGTGTGTCAGCTGCACAAAAAGCTACAGAGCCCTACAGACCAGCTTTCCTCTTGTTGGGCAAGACCAACCCTGAGATCATCTCTGAGCTGGTATGTGCCCTCCATGCAAGCAGAAAGCAGAGAATTGCTATCATCTGTGCCCTGATCCCTCCTCACAGGTGTGCAGGACAGATGCAGACATCATCCAGCTGGAGTAGGGGCGGCCAGACATCTACTGACAGGTCTGAGGAAGTGGCAGTTCCCCAAATCCCTTTGAAGATTTTTCTGTCTTTTAAACTTACTGCTAATTGTCAGTATATAAAAAAAAAAAACAACAACCACAACAAAACAAAACATAAAATGTGCTCCTCACAGAGAAGCTGGCTTTCTGTTTCTATCTTGGTGGAACTCAGTTACTTACTGGAGGACTCTGCATGTAAACATTAAAACAATTTTTAGAATAAAGATCCCTGAAGATGCTGCATTTAGCCTATTTGGATTTCTCCCACAAATTCGATAACTTCAACGTTTCAAAATGAACTGGTGGGAATCTCTTTCAGAAGAGTGAGTCTGGCCTACTGTGTGCCAGATTGACTTACCTTCCACTGAATTGCGTCTCTGAAATAATTTCCGTGAAATTATTATCCTCCTTTAACCCGTGAAGAGCCTTGACGCAGGGTGCAGAGCTAGCAATCAGCAGAACAGGCACCTAAAGGGAGTCGTGGTTTCAGGTGATGGCGACCCAGAGGAGCTTTGTCACTGGTTCACTTTGTGAACTTGAAGAGATCAACCTTGCTGAACATCCAGCCTCTCTTCCTTAAGGTGGATCGTAGGAATGAGAGCATAAGCTTGGTGTGAGCGTTTAAGGCAAGCGACCATGCTGGCTGGCTTCTCCAAGGCAGGGTGGGTGGCACTGAAGAGCATCCCTGCTCTGTGCCTGAGTCCTGAATGAGGACCCACCAAGGAGGGGCCGGTGGAGGCAGCCCTGACACCTGGTAAAGGGACAAATGGGGAATGTGACTTAGTGGGAGACAGACAGGACCATTGGCATAGATTGGTTTACCCACTCGGTCACGGGTAACGCTTGATTGGGACAAGCCTCCCTTCGTGGGGACTCACCTGCTACGATTTTACTGTGGCAGGTGCAGAGAAGTCATACCTCCTGTGGGCAGCTGGCTTCCTAGGAGGGAAAGGGCATTTATCCTAAATGTGACAGGTGGGAGGATTACTCCATTTCTCTTCAGGCAGAGAAAGCACAGGGGTGGAGAGGGTCCAGAGCCTTACCCCACATAGGCCTCCTTTGCATGCAAGAGAAGGTTAGTGGAGGGGATAAACACTTACCCCCCCCCCCCCCCGGCACCCTGAGGACACTAGACAATACATGTCAGCTTGGGGAGAACCAAAGTAGGTGCTTTTCTTTTCTTTTCTTTTCTTTTCTTTTCTTTTCTTTTCTTTTCTTTTCTTTTCTTTTCTTTTCTTTTCTTTTCTTTTCTTTTCTTTTCTTTTCTTTTTCTTTCCTTCCTTCCTTCCTTCCTTCCTTCCTTCCTTCCTTCCTTCCTTCCTTCCTTCCTTCTTCTTTCTTTTCTTTCTGACACAGAGAGAGGCAGAGACATAAGCAGGGAGCCCAATGTGGGATTCGATACCAGGACCCCAGGATCATAACCTGAGCCAAAGGCAGACGCTCAACCGCTGAGCCACCCACGCGTCCCAGTAGTTGCTTTGCTTTTCCTTTCTTACTATATCCTCTTATGCCATTGTGGCTGGTGCAGATTTTGTCACCTCAATGAAGACTTCTTTGAAGTGTCACGCAGTTGATGTGTCGCAGCTTCTGTTTCTCCACGTTTTCTGCCAACACCTTCTCTCCTCCACAGGCAGAGGAATGGCCTCTTCTTCATCAGTACTCAGATTTGTACCTCGGGTCCCTCTGACCACTCCTCTGCGTTCATACCTGAATATCCAATGACTCACTCCACCTTTGCCCTAGGGATCTCCTAACGTTGCAAAGTAGATGCCTTGGTTTCTCCCGACTTATTTCTTTCTCTCGTAGCAAATGGGGGCCTGCATCTTAAGACCTGCGGATGTCAAAACCCAATGAGTTGTGTTGATTCCTTCTCTCTCTTCACCTTCCACTGCAAGTTCTGTGTTTCTTAGCTCTCGAATATATCCCAAGTGGGGCCATGTGTCTGTGGTCCACTGTTGAATCCCTTGTGCGGCCCACCTACCTCTCTCATCCTGTGTACGGCAATGGTGTTCCAGCCAGGGTCCCCCTTCCTGATTTTTCAATTCATTCTTCACACGGTGATGTTTCAGAATGTGTCAGTGCCTTGTGTAAGCACTCAGTGGCTTCTCATGCCTTAGGATCCACACCAAACTCCGTGCCATGGCCTTCAGGATTCCCCCCAACCTGGTCCCTGTTCCCCCTCAGTGCCAGCCACTCCGATCTTGCTCCTCTTCTTTCTACTTCTGGCTTTTGCGTTTGCTGTTTGCATTTGCTGTGCCTTGATCACTCTTCCCTTCCCCCCATCATCACGTGTTTGGTTGCATCTCTTCATTCTCTTTCTCCCTCAAATGTCACCTCTTCAGAGAAGTGTTCCCTCACCACCCCATCAAGAGTGCCTGCCGTGGTAAGTACATTTCACTCATCACTACCTGAAATAATCATGTTTACCTATTTGCTTGCTTATCTAAGCCTCTCGACTATGAATTCTGTGAGGATGTGGACCTCTTGTGTCACTCCCTCTCCAATGTCAGAATTGTATCTGGCGTGTAGTAACTGTTTAATGAATAAATGCACGAGGTCATGAATGGAGATGTGGTTAGGGTTTGTCTTTGTGACCCTCTGCAGTCACATATGTATTCTTCTCTTAGGGTCTTGCATATGGATCTCTGTAAGAATGGTCCCCATCAGGGACACTTCCTACTCCAACTGCTCTTCAGAAATCAGGGTTGATTCTCACATCCTTGAAAGATACCTTGGCTAAGGGTCTTCATCATTAATCCATAATAAAGCAAGTTTGTTCTCAAATATACTGGGCGGCAAACATAAGATGTGCCGTGAACACAGAGAGCCCCTGGCTTGACTGGGGGGAGCCAGGGGCCCCACTGGTTAAGAGCATCCAAGTGGATTCCTACCAGGGAAGGTGTCAGTTCATTTTGATGTAATTGAAAAGTGCACAATGGCGGAACTTCATATTTCCCTGTTATTTTGCTGACTCTGCCATTTTAGCAAGAAATAATTTATTCTAATGTGATTTGCATTGCATAAAATTATAATAAATGTTTTTAAGAACAAGGTGCTGTATATTTATGAAATCGTTGTGTTTATATGAGGAAAAGGTTTAAAATGTATTGGCATGTATTTTCTGCAAACACTTATATGCAAAGCTATATACTCTGCAGCCTTGACATTAACATATATTATTTGCATAAACCATAAACAGTGGGCAATTTCTTTGTCAAACAAAAAGTACTGATTACCTTAGAAAGGATATTAATATCTTTCCTTTATCCATATTTTTAAATTTTGCTGACTGTATTTTGATGATCATTCATCTTGTCGGGGAGCAGAGTCTGCAGCAGAGATTCTCTCAATAATTTCCACAACAAAAAATAAGACACGAGAGAAGCAACAGCTTCAGAATGTGAATGGTCTGTGATACAGTAATTGTGATTGGTAGCAGAAAGCCTTTCTTCAGCTGAAGTTCACAGCTATTAGACCTGGATGTATGCCAGGTGGACATCTGATTGACAGAGGGGTGTCGGTAAATATATTTTCAAATTAAATTTGATGTTTATTTTCAGCCCTCCTTAACAGCTTTCCAGTTGGGAGTTTTGGTCTGCTGAACCTAGCTAGTTTCCTCTGGAAATAAAAAAAAAAAAAAAGAAAAAAGAAAAAGGTTGTTCAAATAATCCGCTCTGTGTTTTCTCTTAATAGCTTAGGATTTTGAGATGAATTTCAGCTGAATTGATAGAAACAAGACTGGGCTTGCATCCCGTCCCCCCACCCCCACCCCAAAGTTGGAATTCCATTTTACATGCAAAGAGACTAACTTATTGTTAAAAAAAGAAGAGAATGGTGATCTCAGAGTCATCTAGATCTGGAGATCATTGACTGGTGATCATTGACTGGTGACCAGGCTGGGATCAGATTATATAGCTATTCGAAATGATTTCATCCATTAAGTAGCAAGAATGATAGTTCTTACCCCATGGATTGAAGTGAGGATCAAATGAATTGATTCATATCAGGAGCTAAGGACAGTGCTTGATACACAGGAAGCACTCAAAATCTTCACTCTTATTATTACTCTATGTAAGTTAGAGATAGTTATGCCTGCAGCATAGACTTCTGTCAGAACTAAATGAGATCTAATGCCTGACACAGTGTGGTAACTCAGCACCTGTGGGTGTCTGCATCTCCCCCAGTGACAGACCCTCTTGAGTGATCTTGTACGAGGAACGCTGAAGGATGGGTGGGGCCTGAGCCAGCACGAGCACCATTTTGGTAAAACACAGAGGATTATTGGACAAAATGACAGAATTTGAAAATCAAGGAAATTAATAAATACAATCATCAAGCATATCCCTCTCATAGAAGACTTAGTTTTTGCCTCATGGACCAGAATCTTCTTCGTCCCCAGGGTAAGGATGCTGTGGGTGAACTTGGTCAAGGGTTCACACATTTGTAACCAACTTCTCAGTGTGTGCGGTGTGCTAGGTCTGAGGAAACTATTAAAGATATGAAAAGCTTACAAAACAAATGGTGGCCTTGAAAAGGATATCCAGGGCGGAGGAGAATTTGGAGAATGGGAACCCCTCTACATTGGCAATTGAGCTGCTTTAGAAAACTGTTTGGCCATATGTAGCAGAGCTGGAAGTGTTTCTAATCTGTGACCTACCACTTCTCCTCTTAGCGGTAGCCTAGAGCAGTGGTTCTCAAAGTGTGGACCCTAGACCATCAAAGCTACCACCATCCAGGAACTGGTTACAAATTTTTGAATCTCATCTTGGACTGAATCAGAAATTCTGGAGGTGGGTCTCAGAAATCTTTGTTTCAAAAAAGCTTCCAGGTGATAGAGTCTCAAGTTTGAGAACTACTGGCATGAAGAAACTCTGGCACCAAGGCACTAAGGATGTGGATGACCAAATGGTGGGATTGTCCAAAAGTTGCCTAAATGTCCATCACCAGAGTCCCCTGGCTGGCTCAGTCGGTAGAGCGTGGCACTCTTGATCCTAGGGTGTGAGTATGAGCCCCACGTTGGGTGTAGAGATTACTTAAAAATAAAATCTAAAAAAATGCCCATCACCATTGAATCATTATGGGTGCATTCCTCCAAAATCATTCTAGTTAGTCAGCGCTGAATAAGACTACACACAACCATGGTTGTATCTCACAAACATAATGTGGTAGGAGAGGGGGAGAGAGAGAGAGAGAGAGAGAGAGAGAGAGAGAAGCAAGTTGCATAAGAATACAGGCAATATGCCACCATGTATTCGATAACTTTGAAATTTGCCAAACCAGCTCTCTCTATATCTATGTAGTTACATATTATTTAGAGATGAATGCCTATGTAAGGAAATTGGGAGAATGAAAGGATATTTTTCTTGAGTGATGGGTATGTTGGTGTTCATTATATTACTCTTTATGTTTCCTTGACTTGCTGAAGTATATCGTCATCAACTAGTGGTAAAAAGAGGTTTTCATAAAATACGTCTCTCGGTCTCTAGGGCAGCTTCTCATCCCCCACCTTTGTTTGAACGTGAAAATGCCCAACTACTTGGTAAGCATCCTCTTAGCAGAAGAATCTCTGGAAAAACAATGCCTTGCTGCATGAGCCAGTTCAGTGCTATGTTGGAGCCAGAGGGTGGCTTATCTGTTTTTTTTTTTTCTGGTTTCATATTTGTAGATTCTTTATATATTTCAAAGTATTGTCTCACACATTTCATCCTGAAAATAACCCAGAGAGTGAGTGTGTGGGTATTATTATTACTCAGTTGACAGATGATGAAAAAATCAAATGAGCTACCATTTATTGAGCACTGTGCCATCTGTGGAGCGAAGTGCTCTCCACACATTTTCTCCTGGTTCTCCTGTGGCCATCACAGTGACCCCATTTGACAGATGAAGAAACTGAGGGTTAGAAGCAGTCCAAGGAACGTGCTCACGTCCCATAAAAGCAGAGTCAGAAGTCCCAGCCAGAGCTGTATGAAGGTCAAGACGTTGCTTTAAGGACTGTGCTTTGTCATCTTCAAACAAAGGTGTGGTTCTATAACTTTCCTAAGGCTGATTGGGTTTGGGCTCTACGTACTCTCTTAGGTCGAAAGGTGACAGCCACAGTGTTCTTTTTGTTTCAGCCTTCTGTAGAAGACAGGCATCCTGACTGCAAGTAACAAATTGATGCTGGCTCATTTAGGCAGACAACTTAGTGGGCAAATATCAAGGGGACCAAGGAATAAAGAGGAAGCTTGGAGGGAATAGAAGTGGACATAAGAACTTTCTGGACAGCTGGGCAACAAAGCCACAACCCTGTCCTGATCAGGAAGAGGGAAAAGCTAGTCTCTTCTGTGGTGGGAGACAGTCATCCTGAATATATATATATATATATATATATATATATATATATATATATATACACATTTTTTTCCCCAAGCCTATCAAATGGAAGAGGATAGCTTCCGACCCTCTCCCCTGCCCTTGCCTCCCTACTCGAACCAGGATGTTGTTAGGAAGTGGAAGATGGATGTTGGGGAGACAATCCGCAGACGTGCAAACAGGAAGTTCATATCCCTAAGCAAGCAGTCATATTAAACAAGGAAAGAAAGAAATAAATACATCTTTGCTGCCTGGCGTCCCCCAATGGGTAATTAAAATGATGCCACTGCTGTTTTTACTACATTCAAAAGTGTTTTAATTTGTATTTAGCCAGAGGCTTTCTGGCAACAAGAACATTTTTACAAATCTAACAAATAATTATAAATAAATAAAGTCTCCACTTCTGCTATTTGGGGGAACGTTTCCTTCAGGTAACACATTTATAAATCCACCTGTTTGACAATATGGAGCTAGAATAACAGTAGAGCTTGAACTGGTTGCTTCAGTGACAGGTGAAATGGTATATTTGTCAGCATAGAAATGAAAAACAGATCATGCAGGTAGGTATCTGGGTCCCAAAGGCACCATGGACTATAAATGCTAAATTGCAACAGACCTAGAATATAACCTTGCATAATTCTTGAATAAAGGGTATAAGGAGCAGAAAATCCAAGGGAGCAGGAATTTAGATTAAAGGAAGCGATTTATAGTTGAGGTGACTTCAAGACTACTGACAGGTACTTCCCCAAATGTATGTGACAGTTACTATTCTTCACTCAACACTGGATATAATACTAATGATGAGAAAGAGCATTTTAGCAGGAATTGCCATGTGGTGTATGTGCTCACAGCCTCTCTTGGGGCCTCATATCTTTTCAGGTCAGTATCGGTTGATGCCAGTCATGGTTGATCTTCCAATCTTCAGTTCATGGATGATTTCAAATGGAGCTTAGCTGATACCTTCTGGAGTCTAAAAACTGACCTTTTTTTGGAGACTGGAGCCAGATAAGATATTTCCACAACTGGATATTATAGGGTTGGAAGACTCATTGGATGCCGTCCAGCTCATTCTTGTTATCGTGAGACACATACAGACTTTGCATGTGAACATATACCCATATCCTACTTTTCTTTTATTCTGAATGACAAAGGTAGAGAAACTGGAGTTCCAAATGGTCTCGGGAGGAAACAGCGTGTCAATAAGGAATAGGTGAAAAAAAAAAAGGCTCACTTTCCAGATGTTTTCCAGGTACTCTTGAAGAAATGATATAATCTTATTCTTAGAAAGTCTGGGTTGAGGGCAGAGGAGGGAAGAACCTATCTCTTGTGAAATATGCCGAAATTATAAAAAACACATTTCTTTAGGGTAGGCAAGGTCTCAGTACCTACCTCCATCTGTCTGAAAGGCAGGTGACTGTTCCAACTAGGACAGCCCATTGCCTGGTGTATATAAGGGTTGGATTTTTGTCTGTTGTAACAGAATCATTGAGGAAACATGAGCAAATCATATTTCCAATGCAATAATAGATCTTATTCTCTAAAGGAGCCTTGTTGCAAATGAAATACTTTTTTGGGAATGTAAGCACATTTATTGGAGAGAGGCAGCATTAGCAAGATGGTGAAGAACACGGATGCCAGAGCCAGTCTCTTGGATTAGAATCTCAGCTCTGTAGGTCTCTACCTGGGCAAGTGTGTTTGGTTTCTCAGAGGTTCAAGGGGAGTTCTGAGAGACGAGTAAGTCTGAATAGCAAAGTCTTAAGTATCCACTGGATGTCAGGTATGGCTCCTGTTGCTCAGCAGTGTCAGGTTTGCTAAAAGTTGTCTTGGCTTTAGTGGAAGTGTGTTGCAGGCTTCTTATGCTGTCTTCTCAGAAGTACTCATCTGACTGATTCATTCTCTTTATTACTCTCCTCTTTCATTCAACAGTTACTGTGTACCTGCCATTTGTCAGACGTACGTAGCTGGTTTTAACAAAAGGGAAAGATAATAGTTTCTGCTCTCAAGTAACTCAGAGTCTAATGGCGGAAAAGCATTGCATCTAAGGTAGTGATTCATATTTGCGGTTCTTCTATCACTTCTCTGTTTATTGGTAAAATTTCCTCAGTATGCCATTTACTCCAGAATCTTTGGATAGTTGTCCATTGTTCAGTTCGCCGTTGAGGAGCTGTGGTGCACTATTTGCTCGTGCTCTCTTTAGAACATAGACCCTCCCGATCTTGAGCATTATACTGGGTTTGCATCTTTCCAGGGAAGCTGGAGTAGGTCCAGCCCACTGAGATGGCCCTTAATTGTAAACCACTGGATTCCTTCAAAATAAGGCCAGTGCTCAGCCAAGAAAATACTTAAGCCATTTTAGGTCGCTTTTTTCCTCCTAAATTCCAATGAGAAATTAAGGATCCCCAGAGGGGTAGGAGGGGTACCACCAGAGAATTCTCTTTTGTGAGAATCTGTGTGTGCCACTAGGTGTCACTGTTCTACATAAATAAAATGGAACCAAATTGGCCTTGGCACTGAAATTTGGCCTTTGGTTTAAGAGGATCTGGCACGTTTAGGTATGTCCTCATTTTGAAGTTGTCAGGTAACCGTCACTGCTACCTAAAGACTGGCTGCAGTAGAAGAACCAACCCCGGACAAAAACCTTTGAAATTAAAGTATCTGACACATATAAATCCAATACGCTGTATATATCCTCTTCGGTATTGATCGTTTTAAAACAGATCTTTAAAGATTAATTTCTTGGAACAAAGATAATGTATCCGTGGAATGTATTATTTATGTATCTGGGATGAAATACCAAGTTGCATCAAGACATCATACAGAAAAGAAAGAAAGTCTCACAAAAGAAGACCATTTGCTCTTCTGCAAGTGACCATCTTCTCTGTGATAGACAAAGGGTACCATAAACTCTCTCGGAGCTAACATATGACATTACACACTTGATCCTTCCCTCATTTTTAAAGAGTTCTTCCAGAGTTTTCTGTGGTAAGAACAATTGGTGACTTCTCAGCAGTTACGAGGGGGTTATCAGCAAAATAAAAACGCTTCCCACTCTCCCCAACCCTCCCCACCCATACATACACAAATGCACAGAATTACTATTGAATCAATGATCTCTGACTCATAGGAGACCCCTTCTGGAGTTGTTTGCATGTTTTTTTTTTTTTGGACATGAGTGTATTGTGTCATGTTCTAGTATTTAATAAAATACAGGGACCTCTTCAGCAACTGCAGAGGTCAATGAACTATCGCTCTTCCCTTTTGTCTGTGACAAGTTGGCAGACTGAGGTTCTCGGGTGTCAATCATGGGAGGCCCCAGACAGGATTTTTTGCCCTTGTTATGTCCCTGTTGGAAGAACGTCTAATTTTATTGGTAAAGTAATGATCGTGAAAGTCAGGCAGTGCTTTGAGCTTTTTGTGGCATTGGGCTTATGGGCTCAATTATAAGGCAGATTCAGTTCTTTGGGAGAAAAAGACAAGCATTGTTGGATAAAAGGTAGAAAGTCTAGGCAGAGAAGAAACCAATGGAGTATTTTCATCATGAAGTATTTGTCTTGGGAGATATGAGTTTCCAGAATGTTATGGTTGGGTTATTACTGCCCATGGTGTGTTGGTCGACAGAAGCCAGAAATATGCTTTTTGGTTGATCTCTTCTTAGAATAACATAAAGTATCTTGATAACCTGCAAATCTCTCTCATCTTGATAACTCCCTGGAAAGCCTTGTGGAGTGTGGTCAAGACAGGTTGGGGTATAATTCCTGTCCTGAATTCCTTAAATCCCTTTCATACAAATGTCCTAAAAACCGTTTCTGGGAAGCCCTGTGTTGCAGATAGTGGACAGAGAGCTTTGGTTATGGCAGTAGAAACTTGAGATTGGTTTAAGCTTCCTTTGAGCCATTGAGAAATAATCTGTAATCCAGGAGCTTCCCCATGTAGGATGGATCTGTGAAGTCAGTGGGTTTTGACCATTCTACTAGGGAGTGTCTCGATAGGTAATATGAAGTAACTTTCATATTTATTTTACTCCCAGTCTCAGATAAATTATTGGTCATCAGGCAATTTCTAGTGCCTAGGCAGTGCCTCCATGTAAATAGTTCTTAGATGCTAACACACTGTAATTATAAAGATAATGTAATGTCGGCTTCCCGGAATAGAAAAGTGATTTTTTCCATAAAGGGCATTTTTAAATGGGTCATTAACTCATTTTATGAGTACCTTAATGCTCTGAGCACTGTGAGGAAATAACGTATCAACCTACTGGGGCCCAAATTGATTCAGAAAAGAATTTCATCACCATGGAATATCCTCTTATAAGATATTACACATCCTAACAGCTTGGATCAAATAAACAATGAAGAGTTATTATTGTTGCAGGCAACCATGTAAATCCTACACATGGGTGAGCCTGTGCTACCAAACCCCATCCTTAGGCCATTTGTAGTTAAATAGGCTTTTTGTCTTAAGAAAGAAGAGTGTCATAGTTGGCCAAATGAAATCCAGTATTTAATTCTTCCACTGTTTGATTCCTTCATGTTTAATTCCAAACCAAGGTCAATCCTGTGCTAGCATCTTGTGTCAGTAGATTAAACCTTCACCAAGGTCAATCCTGTGCTAGCATCTTGTGTCAGTAGATTAAACCTTCACCATGGTGGGTGTGAATTGCCTTCTTGTCTGTGAGTTTCCAAGGAGGACAGGGTAATGAAAATCAAGACCTCCAGCGGTGGGAGGTAAACAGAGTATTCATTCAATATGTTTCTCCCATTCTTAGAGCTGAAAGTATAGTCTTAAACCCAGAGCTGTAATGAAGAGGGTAGGATTATCCGTAGATAAGAGTTCTAAACACATTCTGATAGAGGCTTATAATCAGTACAAATTGTAACGGCCGTAGAAGGAGTTGTTCTGCAGATGGCTTTATTCTTGAGTACCCAGTACCATCTGGCACGTTGGGGCTGAGCCCAGCCCCACCACTATAAGGAACCATATTTGCAATGTATTGGCACAGGCACTGAAGTCAATGGCTCCTTGACATTTTGGACTCTTCGTCATATGGCAAGTCCAGCTGCAGAGCATGCCCTTTTCTAGTGGGCAGGGAAGTGGCTCAGGCAAGTTGCTTTTTGTTGAAGAAAAGGTCACCTCAAGGAGTCTTGAAGCTTTGGCTTAAGTCTGAAGATTACATATGGCACCATGAGCCACTTCTTTTAGGTTAAGTGAAATTCTTGCAGTATTGATGTAGAAAACTAACAATTTCACACTGAAAGATCTGAGTTTATGTGAAAATAAATTTAAATAATTGATATGCCGAATCAGGGTGGGCTTTTTTCTATCTCCTTTTAAAACATTTCATACGGACTTCGATTATTGTAGGCATTACATTGTCCTGTGGATTTTCTCTTCCCTCTCTCCCTACGTGGGCTGTGGTGTTTTTGAAGGCAGGAATTATGTCTTTTTCATCTTTTTATTCCTGGACTCCAGGACCTGGGTAGGCACATTTTAGATGCCCACAAAATTCATTGAATTAGCTCTGAAATTTTTGTGTTTGTGCCTTTTTCATTCCATTATTAGGAAGTCATTGAAATATGGTTCTATTACCAGAATCCTAGAAATCAGGATCTGTGGGGATGGTAACTGTTTTGAACTCAAGAGGCTTAGTGTCCTTTTATAGGCATCTGATTGTGCAGGTGCTGTGTCAGTATGTTCTGAGAGAATAATTTTGTGAATGTGCTGGCCCCATTCTTAAGTTATTCTGACTCCTCTGTAAAATGGAGTTTGTGATAGTATATCTCTGAGGGACGGGAGTTTGTGAAATTAATTATATAAAGAGATGCACAAGATGAGCAATAATAAGGGCACCCAGATGGCTCAGTCGGTTAAGCGTCTGCCTTTGGCTCAGGTCATGATCCTGGAGTCCTGGGATTGGGCCCTGCTTTGGGCTCCCTACTTAGCAGGAAGTCTTCTCCCTCTGCCCCTCCACTAGGCTTGTGCTCTCTCTCTCTCTCTCTCTCTCAAATACATAAATAAAATTATGAGCAATACATATGAGCAATTTACCAAGTCTTGACAGAAAGTATGGGTGCCTCCCCGCACTTCCACAGCATGCCTTCCATTCATTCCTCCTGTAGGATCATTGTCCTCTTGGGAGATGAATGATCATCCTCGTTAATTGGTGCTACATACGAACTACCTTACAATTTTATTGGATTCAGACAATTTGTTACTGTTTGACACAGTCCTGTGGATTAATCTGGTTTAGCTGGGCAGTTGTCATTTGTGTCTCTAATTCCGTTGTGGTACAATCGTGGCTTCTGAAGGCTTGCCTGGGGTCACTCACTCTGCTGGCACTTGATGCTGGTGGTCAGCTGGGAGCTCTTCAGGGAAGCTCCTATGCAGAGCCTCTTCATTGTGGTCTCAAGGAATTTGCCCTGTGCAAGGCAGTGAATTTCCAAGAGGGAGCATTCCTAAGAGTGAGAATTCTGAAAGACCCAGTGGAAGCTATGAGGCTTCTTGTGTCCTAGCTTTCATTAGACTCGAGTCATTTCTATAGTATTCTGTTGGTCAGAAGTAAATCCGAGGGCCATTTGAGAGGAGGGGTGTGTGTTAGGGTATGAGTACTGGGGGCAGGGCTCACTGGGAGAAGGAGGGGTAGATGGCTATCTTCAAAAATGAGCTACCAAAGTGAACTCAGCTTCTCTGGCAAAGAGTCTGGAAATAAACATGATGGGGGTCTGTCTAATGTTATCTACATTTAACAACTGTAATCAACTTCCGTCTTTCAATCATGACTATTAATGAGTCTTGTTACATATGTGGCAGCAGCCTGTGGCTTCGCATACAGGATTCTCTGATTATCTTGCAAGTCTCAGACTGCATTATCATTTGAAGAATCAGTGTTGCTTGATGCAAGGTGATCCGCTATGACACTGCTGGAACCTCATTCTAGTAGGTTTTTGAATGGCTACTCTTAAGTTGGTCCTGGATTCTTGAAACAGTATTTTGTTCCAGTTGAAGCATTATGTTGTTATTCTTGAGATGATCTGCAGATGAGTTAAATAATATTTCCCAACCTCTGAACAGGCCCATCCTGGTCCACCGTTAGGCTTCCAGTATATACCCATTTCTGACAACTTGATGTCCTCTAGGACTGTTTTCTGTAGTCTTGTTTTATCATTCACTCATTCAACTAGACATTGAGGTTTATTCATTCAGAAAGTACCTACTCATTGCCAGTATGACTGAAATTTTATTCTATTTTATTTTAAAACAACATATCTTGGCCATTCTTCTGTATCAGTACAGAGAGTTGCTGTCATTCTTTTTAAATTGCTGCCTGAGATTATTCATTTAGCTACTCCCTTCATGATGCTTGGGTAGTATTCCCACTTTTTGATACTATAAACACTCCCAACAGTGATCCTTCTTAAACATGTCTTTGGTCACACACACACACACACACACACACTTTTTTTTTTTTTAAAAAGATAAAGTCTAAAAAGTAGAAATGTGGAGCCAAAGGGAAAGTTCATTTAAAATTTTGACTAAATGATACTGAAACATTGACTTTCAAAATGGCCCTGCTGGGATCCCTGGGTGGCGCAGCGGTTTGGTGCCTGCCTTTGGCCCGGGGCGCGATCCTGGAGACCCGGGATCGAATCCCACGTCGGGCTCCCTGCATGGAGCCTGCTTCTCCCTCTGCCTATGTCTCTGTCTCTCTGTCTCTCTCTGTGTGACTATCATGAATAAATAAATAAAATCTTAAAAAAAAAAAAATGGCCCTGCCAAGGAATAGCATTCGACAAAGGATAGTGATTCCTTACACTCTGGTGACAGCAGATGTTGTATTCCTCATTTTTAAAATTTTTGTCATTCTGAAAGCTGAAAAATGTGATCTCCCTGTTGAATGTGCCTTTCTTACAAGTTTATCCTTGAAAGTTTAATGCATATTTGTTTGTTTCTCCTTTCCTGGAAATTACTGACCTTTGCCTGTTTCTCTGTTGGGTTGTTTGTCTTTATCATAGTGAATCCTCTTGTGCCTCTCATATTATTGATAGTATTTGGAAGTGACCCCTGCAAGGAACAGGGAACTGGATTCACAATGGCTTTAACAAATAAGAGTTTGTTTTTCTTACACAGTGAGAAACCTAGAAGTATGAGGTGGCCGCCATTTGGTCTGTGGCTCAGTCTTGGCAGCACTGGGGTGTCCATAAAGTGTCTTGGCTTTTCCTTCTTGATCACAAAATAGTAGTGCTAGTGGCATCTGCCCTTATTTCCTTTTTAAATCAGAAAGCTACAGCTTTCCCAGAATCTGCAAGAAAGTTTATAATGTCTGGAATGGAGACAGGAGAAGTCAAAAGACATTGATAAGGAATTTTGGGTTAACTAACCAGCAGTGCCTGCCACTGTGGTATTAATACTTGGTCTTATTTGCCTTTTAAGTTGTGTCTTTTCCCACTTGTCACAGTATCTTAAGTTTGTGGCACTTTCAGCTCACAGGAATTTATATTTTGAAGGTAGTAAATGCTATTATTTCATTTGTGTATGATTTCAGTTTTTATTTTTCCCCATTATGAAATTTTTTTCCTATTTTCTAATACGTTTGTAGTTTCGATTTGTATGTTTTTTTTTAAGAAAATCAATTTGAAATAGATTTTATTTATGGTCTAATATGGGAAAATACTCTTTCTCCTCCTACCTCTACAAAAGGGATAGTTCATTGTTTTTTGTTTGTTTGTTTTGTTTGTTTAAAGGGGTAGAAAGTTTATTTTTCTTAGGGGAAAAAAAAGTCTAGGTTATAGTTAGAGGCTTTCTGCTCAGGTTTATTGAGGTATAATTGACAAAAATTGTATATATTTAAGGTATACAACTTGATGCTTTGATGTACATGTACATTGTGAAGCAATTACCACAATCAAGCTAATTGCCATATATATCATCTCACAACCTCACAATTATTATTTTGTGTGTGTGTGTGTGTGTGTGTGTCTGCATGTAATAAGAACTCTTAAAATCTACCCTCTTAGTAAACTCAAAGTCATTTAGGCTGGGTCATGATCTCAGGAGTTGTGGGATAGAGCCTTACATTAGACTCTACACTAGATGTGGAGCCTGCTTAAGGTTTTCTCTCTTCCTCTTCTTCTCTCCCTCGCCTCCCCTGCTCGTCCACATGTTCTCTCTCTTGCTCAAAAAAAAAAAAATCCCCCAAATTTCCGAGTGTACAATACAGTATTGTTATCTAGAGTCACATTGCTATACATTAGATCTTCCAAACTTACTCATCTTGCGTGATTGAAAGTTTATACTCCTTGACTACCATCTCCCCATTTCTTTCCCCAGGGTCCATATACGTGAGATCATATGGTATTTGGCTTTCTGGGTCAGGTTTATTTCAGTTAGCATAATGTCCTCTGGGTTCATCCTTGTTGCAAATAGCGGGATTTCAGTTTTTAAAAAACCAAATAGGTTTTAATACATAATACATAATATTTATCATACATTTAATACATAATACATAATATTTATCATAACTAAATTTTATATTATAATATGTAATCTCTATATAATATTTACAAAATACCACACTTATTTTATCCATTCATCTTTCAGTGGGTATTTTTTTTTAAAAGATTTTATTTATTTATTCATGAACGACACACACACACACACACACACACACACACAGAGGCAGAGACACAGGCAGAGGGAGAATCATGCTCCATGAGGGGAGCCTGATGTGGGACTCGATCCCGGGTCTCCAGGATCACACCCCGGGCCAAAGGCAGGCACCGAACCGCTGACCCACCCAGGGATCCCCTTTCAGTGGGTATTTACATTATTTTCATATCTTAGCTATTGGGAATGCAATGGACATGGGAGTACAGATATCTCTTGAAGATTTCATTTTCTTTAGGTGTATACCCAGAAGTGCGGTTGCTGGATTCCATGGTAGTTCCATTTTTTAATTTCTTATGGAACCTCTATACTGTTTTCCATAATGGCTGCACCAATTTATAATCCCACTAGTAGTATATAAGAGTTCTCTTTTCTCCACATTCTCACCAGACTTGTTATGTTTTGTCCTTTTGCTGATAGCCATCCTAGCAGGTGAGAGATGACATCTTATGTTATTTGGTTTGCATTTCACTGATGGTGAGTGATACTGAGAATTTTCATATGGCTGTTGGCCATTTGTATGCAGAAATGTCTATTCAGGTTCTTTGTCCATTTTTAAAATTGGGTTATTAGGTTTTTTGTTTGTTTTCTGATGGGTTGTATAAGTACCTAATATATTTTGGATTCTAATCCTTTGTCAGATACATGGTTTACAAATATTTTCTATCATTCCATAGGCTGTCTTTTCATCTGTTGCTTTTTTTCTTTCCTGTGCAGTTTAGTTTGGGGTAGTCTCATTTGTCTGTTTTTGCTTTTGTTGTCGCATTCAAATCATTGCCTAGATCAATGTCAAGATTATTTTTCTTGTGTTTTCTTTTAGTTGTTTTGCAGTTTCAAGTCTTACCTCTAAGTCTTTAATCC
Source organism: Canis lupus dingo (assembly GCF_003254725.2). Taxonomy (NCBI): domain Eukaryota; kingdom Metazoa; phylum Chordata; class Mammalia; order Carnivora; family Canidae; genus Canis; species Canis lupus. The sequence continues at coordinate 20,327,931 of NC_064248.1, read as the reverse complement.
ATTTTGAGTCAATCCTTGTATGTGATGTAAGGGTCCAGTTTCATTCTTCTGCCTATGGATATCCAGTTTTCCCAGTGCCATTTATTGGATATACTGTCCTTTCCCCAGTGTGTGTTCTTGGCATCCTTGTTGAAGATCACTGACAGTGGATGTTGGATTTAGTTCTGGGCCTTGATTCTGTTCTCTTGGTCTGTGTGTCTGTTCTTATGTCAGTATTACACGATTTTGATTATTGTAGCTTTCTAATATATTTAGAAATCAAGAAATGTGTGATGCCTCCAGCTTTGTTTTTCTTGCTCAAGATTGCTTTGGTTACTCCAGGTCTTTTGGTAGTTCCGTAAGAATGAGTACATTGAATCTGTGTCTGTTGGGGTAGTATGGACGTTTTTATCAATATTAATTCTTCCAGGGCATAAACACAGGATGTCTTTTCACTTACTTGTATAATTTCCTCTATTAATTGTTTGTTTTGTTGCTACGGTGAATAATTTTTTTAAATTTTTAAATGATTATTATTATTATTTTTTTTTTTACTTTCCTTCCATTCATTGCTTTATAATGTATTTTCTCTCTAGGTTTATTGAGGTATAATTGGCATATAACATTCTGTAAGTTAAAGGTATACAGTGTGATGACTTGACACATGTATATATTGCATCACCAAAATAAGGTTGGTTAAAACATCTTTCACCTCACATAATTAATGTTTTTTGGTGTTATTGCGAGATCATTTAAGATTACTGTTTTAGTAGCTTCCAAATACACAATACAGTAATGGTCACCTGCTGCACATTAGATCCCCAGACTTATTCCTCTGGGACTTATTCCTTCTTATATCCTTTTCCTTTAACTGGAAAATTGGACTCCTAAACCAACATCTCATTTTCCCCACTCCCAACCCCTGGTACACCAGTTTTTTCTCTGTATAACTCAACTTTTTAACTTTGCAATATAGCTTGAAATCAGGAAGTGTGATGACTTCAGCTTTGTTCTTTCTCAAGATTGCTTTGGCTATTCAGGGTCTTTTGTGGTTCTGTATGAATTTTAGTTTAGGTTTTTTTTTTTTTATTGCTTCTGTGAAAAATGCCATTGGAATTTTTTTTTCCATTGGAATTTTGATAACAGTTGCATTGAATCTATAGTGGATTTGAGTCATATGGGAATTTTAACAATATTAAATCTTCATTTCATGAGCATTAGATATCTTTCCATAATTGTGTGTCTTCAGTTTCTTTCATCAGTCTCTCATAGTTCTCAGTGTATATATAGGTCTTTCATTTTTTTTTTTTGTTCCTCAGTATTTTTTGTTTTTGATGCTATTCTAAATGGGATTATTTTCTTTATTTTTTTTTCCAGATAGTTCCCTACTAGAGTATAGAAGTGCAACTGATTTTTGTAAGTTGGTTTTTGTATCCTGCAACTTTACTGAACTCATTTATTAGTTATAACATTTTTTTTTGGTTGAGTTGTTAGGATTTTCTATATATAGGATTACACCATCTGCAAACAGAGGCAACTTTACTTCTTCCTTTCCAATTTGGATGCCTGTTTCTTTTTATTACATAATTGCTCTGGCTAGGACTTCCAGTAGTATGTTGAATAAAAGTGGTGAGAGTGGACACCTTTGTCTCATTCCTGATTTTAGGGGGAAAGCTCTCAAGCTTACTTTGTTGACTGTGATGTTAGCTGTGGGCTTGATATATGTGGCTATTTGCTGTTGTTTCTTCTATACCTACCTTGCTGAGAGTTTTTATCATGAAAGGGTGTTGAATTTTGTCAAATGCTTTTTCTACATCTACTGAGATCATATAATTTTTATCTTTCATTTCATTAAAGTAATGTATCACATTTTTTGATTTGTATAGGTTGAACCAGTCTTGCATCCACAGGGTAAATGCTACTTGATCATGGTATATGGTCATTTTAACATGCCTTTGAATTTGGTTTGCTAGTATTTTGTGGAGAATTTTTCTGTCTTTGTTTTTCAGGGATATTGAACTTCTGGTTTTCTTTTCTTGTGGTGTCCTTGGATTTGAGTTCAGTAATTTTTGTTTTACATTGTCAAGTCTGCTGTTGAAACGGTCTATTGCATTTTTTAAAAATTAAATTTTTTTAAAGATTTTGTTTATTTATTTGAGAGAGAGAGAGAGAGAGAGAGAGAGAGCATGAACAGGGGAAGGGGTAAAGGGAGAGGGAGAAGCAGATTCCCCACTGAGCAGGAAGCCCGATTCAGAGATCAATCCTAGGACCCCAGGATCATGACCTGAGCCACGAGCAGACTGTGGCTTAACCGACTGAGCTACCTAGGTGCCCCTATTACATTTTTAAATTTAAACTTATTGTGTTCTTCATCTCCAGATTGTCTGATTCTTTTTTGTGATTTCTATCTTTTTGTTGAACTTCTTGCATCGTTTTCCTGACTTCATCAAATAGTCTTCATTCTCTTACAGCATGCTGAGCATCTTTAAAACAATCACTGTGAATTCTTTATCAGGCAGTTCATAGTTTTCCATTTCTTTCAGATCAGTTACTGGAAATTTATTGTGTTCTTTTAGTGGTGTCATGTTCATTGATATTTCATGTACCTACAGCCTTGCCCTGGGGGTCTATGAATTTGAATGAGGAGATGAGGAGTCACTTCTTCAAGACCTGAATAGACTGTCTTCCAAGGGGAAGTATCTTTATGTGTAGATGGGTGCATGGACATTGACTGGGTGGAATGTGTGGTGGTGCTGGTTCTGGTGGCGCAGCTCCAACTTTGTGCAGTAGCAGTGGCTCTAGGAGTAAGAATCCAGGCAGCTCCATTAGTTGAAGTGAGTGTTGGTGTTGGCCAAGACTGTGGGGGTGCTAAGCAGTAAAGGCTGCAGGTATCTGCAGCGGTGGGAATGGCTGCTGGAATTCCCTGTGGTGAGGACTGTTAGAGTCTTATGCTTGCCTTTTCCCCCATGGGGGGAAAGTTGGGGTTCCTGGGATCTCCCTTATCCCTGAGCTGTGCTATCCTGTGGGTGAGGTGATGCAAATACATTGTTTTCTATACTTTTCCATGCAGCCATCCTTGGTTTTATGCTCTACTGGGTTGCTGCAGTTTCTTCATTATACTCCAGAACTCTCCCAGAGCTATCTTTGTTAATGCATGGTTGTTAAATCTTTGTTTTTGTTGGGGACCTCCTAGTCCACCAGATTGCTCATGTCCCTCTCTGAACAGCAAATTTTTGAGAAAATATTAAAGTCAAAGTTTCCAACTGTTTCAGTATTTTCTGCTCTGTTCCATTCATTCATCTCTCTACTAGGATCACGTTCTTTTAATTACTAGAGCTTCTTGTACATGTTAATACTAATATCCAGGGTGACCAAATACCTTTGGCCTGTTCCTCCCTTCTTGTAACTCCAGATGCTTTGGTCAGATTCTCTTATGTTTGCCTCTTTTTTTTATGATTTTTAAAATTTATTCATGAGAGACATAGGCAGAGGGAGAAGCAGTCTCCATGTGGGAAGCCCAAAGCAGGACTTGATCCCAGGACCCCAGGATCATGCCCTAAGCTAAAGGCAGACCCTCAACCACTGAGCCACCCAGGCGTCCCTCATGTTTGCTTCTTCAGATAAGTTTTACAGTTTACTAAGTTTCATGTGGATATCACATTGTAATTTGTCATGGGATTTCATTGAAATAATAGATTAACCAAAAAGATAACTAAAGTAAAATAAATAAAATGAAACCATAATATTTAATCATTTAAGTATTTTTTAAATGAACTTCAGTAAAACTGTAATTTTGGTTACATTTTGTGTATTTTTTGTTATGCATATAACTAGGTATTTCAAACTAACCGGTATCATTATAATTAGGATTTCTTTTCCCATTGTAAATTCTTATTGACATCAGGGAGAACTATTGATTTTTGTTTGCAGTTGGCCACCTTTATAACATTCTTATTAATTTTAAAAGTTAAGTTGATTTCAACAGAGTTTTTTTGTTGTTTTCAGGTCAGGAGTTAATTTATGAAGCACCTGGGTGGCTCAGTCAGTTTAGCATCGCCTTCAGCTCAGGTCATGATCCCAGGGTCCTGGGATCAAACCTCACATCGGGCTCCCTGGTGGATGGGAAACATGCCTCTCTCTCTCTCTCTCTTTCTTTCTCCCCCTGCTTGTGTGTGTGCTCTCTCTCTCACTTACTCTTTCTTCTGAATAAATAAATAAAATCTTAAAAAGCATCCATATGCATATAATGGGATGCCTGGGTGGCTCAGTGGGTTAATAAGCAACTAACTCTTGATTTATGCTCAGGTCATGATCTCATGGGTTGTGAGATCAAGCCCCATGTTGGTGGGGTTTCAAGCTCAGTGGATGGTCTACTTGAAATAGTCTCTCAGTGTGCCTCCCTCTTCCAAAATAAATAAATAAATCTTTAAAAAATATGCAAGTAATGACAATTTGTGGTTTTCTTGATCATTTCAATTCTCAGGTTTTTTTTTTTGTTCTTGTTGACTCCGTGTAATGCCTATAATATCTCTAACATTTTTAAAGAATAACAATGATAGTAAACCTTTAAAATTTAATCCTTTATTTTAATCAAAATGCCTATAAATGTTTCCACTCCAAGGTGTGATATTTGTAATAGATTTCTTCTGGATGCTTTTTATCAGATAAACTTTAATCTCTTTGTAGCTTGCTGTGGATCTTTCTTGGGAATTTCGGTATATATTTATTACAATTATTAGGGCATATTGGGGTGGTCAGGCAGGGTTTTTCCTTTATTTCAGGAAATTTCCTTTATTTCAGGTTAATTTCAGAAGTCCTACTGAAACATTTGTGAGAAAAGTCTACTTGGTCCTGCTGTTTTATTGGTATAGACACTGCTAGATTAAGATCACCATTCTTTGTTGAAATTTTTGGCATTAATATTTATGCATTAAATTAGTTTGTTCTCTTGAGGGTCTTTGTTTCTGGTGAGATACAGTCTGGCTTTTGTATCACTTTTATGTTTGTCTTTGAGAGTGAATTGGAAAGTTTTCTATCATTTCCAGTGTTCTAAAGTAGTCACAGGCTATTTATTGTGAGAATGTTGGTTGAATTCACCCATAAAACTGTGTGGAACTGCAGATTGGGGAGGGTTTGATAGTTTGCTAACTTTAAAAAAAAATTCTCTTCGCTTTTTTAAAACTCTTTTTGAATTTACTTTGGTGATTTAAAAAGCCTTAATAATAGCCTACTTAATCTAGGTTTTCAGATTTACTGATACAAATTTATATATAGTATAAAGCTCCCTTTCATTTGTAGTTACATACTCTTTATCATTCTTCAAATGGTTATTTGTGCTCTGTTCATTGATAGGTCTTGCTGGAAGTTTGTTTATTTTATTGCTCTTTTTACAAAGCTAGCTTTTGGTTTTATTGCCACAGTCTCCTATTTTTCTTTTGTTTTCTATTTCATTTATTCCTGCTTTTATCTTTATTCATTCCTTCTTTCATTTTCTTCAGGTTTTACTTTTCTTTTTTTTTTATGGTTGTTTTGGTAGTTCTTTTCCAGCTTTCTGAGTTGAATGGTTAGCTCATTTATTCTCAGTCTTCTTGTTTTGTAATGCAAACATTCAAAGTTATAAATTTTCTTCAGGAGACTGCTACTACATTCCATAATTTAGATATGTAGTGTTCTAGTTCATTTCTAAACAGGCCATAATTTCAGTTTTGAGTTTCTGTTTAACCCAAGAGTTACTTAGAAAACGGTTTTTAACCTAAAGATGGGTAGATTTGTGATGTTATTATTACTCTTGCTTTGTAGCCATCTATTTGTTAATAATTTCTGAATTTTTAACATTAATTCTTCCATACTCCTTTTAGAATTTTGGCTTTTTTTGAACCTGAGAATTTTTTTAAATGGCCTATTGAAAATATTGATATTTTTGGTAAATTGATTCTTTTTTTTTTTTGGTAAATTGATTCTTAAAGGATAAATGTCTTTTGGATATACAGTATATATAAATGTACAGACCTGAATATGTATGTACATAGAAACATATATGAGCACATATCTTCTGTTCAGACTGGTTAATTGTCATTGTGGAAATTCCTTGCGTATTTTTCTTTTGATCTGTCAATATCTGAGTGGGAAATGCATTACCATCCCCTTGGAATTCTGAATGATTTTGGTATATTTATTTTGAAGTTCTGATTTTTGGTGCATAACGTTTCATGACTTTTATGGTTTCTTAATTGATCATCTTTTATTAATAATACATTCTTCTCTGCCCCTGATGATGTCTGTCACTTTTAATTGTGTTTTCTTTTTTCTGACATTTAAATTACTAATTCCATTTTCTTTTTGTTCCACAATTGACTGACATTTTGCCTTTTATTTTATTTTCAATCTTTTTGAGTTACTTTGTTTCAGGAGTATGTCTTATAATGAGCATATAAATAATTTTTTAAAAAATTGTTACTTGTGACATCAGAAATTTGAAATTCTGTGTAGGCTAAAAATTCCCATGTCTTGACTGCCTTGACAATCTCTGCTCAGCCTTTGAGATGAAGTTCAAATACTACCTATTATATGAAACCTTTCCAGAAGTTTCTTGCTCCCAAAATTAGTGGATTTCTCATCTCTCTTTACAAGTCACTTTATGACATTTAAATTCTAGCTCTTAGCACATCATATTATAAGTATCTACTCAACTCACTTTCTCCAGGATTCATGAAAAAAAAAAAACCACAAAATTCATGTTTCTTTGCTTCTTTAATCTTGCCACTCCCAACACTCCTTCCCTCCAAACAATTACTATGCTTTTTTTTTGGTTCTGCTCCTCCCTACAAAGACCTTGGGGTTGTCCTGAGTGCTCACAAGTTTTGCCTTCTGCATGCAGAAGGATTTCAAAGTGTGGAGGAAGAGTGTTTTGTATAGAGGCACAGACAGGAAAGCCCTGGCCGACCATTTGAGACTTTACTAGAAGATCATGATGGCTGGAACCTATTTTGCATGAAGGAGGGAGCAGGGAGTGGTGATCGATGAGGATGAAAAATAACTAGATATTTTCATGTGGAAACATTACTGTCTTGCAGGAGGAGACACTGTATCTATTGTCCCATTATAAAATCTTTGGTAGTCAGTGTGGAACTTTGACTTTATAATTATCCATCTCACTCCTCAGTTGAACAGCTGGTAATCCTTGGCCTCCCGAAGAGTGGAGCTGAACTTGGAGAAATTGCCCAAGGAAAACTTGGCCAAGAGAACTAAGACCTGGCCGAGAATCATGGCACTCATAAATAATGCAGCATGGTCTCATTTTTCTGTCTGCCCCCCTGCCCCACCTCCACCCCAAATTGATTCTGTTGGGGCTTTATATGTTGGGCTTATTTTTTCATACAGATGCCTGACAGGTTTGGCATCATGCTTAGTTTGTTTTATTTTATGTTTATTATTTGCTCACTGCCCCTGATCCCACAGAGGAGGGCAAGTTGCAAGGGGCTGTCATACTCGGTTTCCCGGTGGTTCCCACTTTTATGAGCATTAATGCTTATGTGGTATTAGAGTGGATTGTTTGAGTAAAGAGCCGCTCTCCCAATTTGCTCTTTGTAATTGTCCTCATGTTGTGTTCACTCCTGCCATGTGTGACCTTCTCTTTCTTCCAGAATGATTCTTCTTACTGTTAATTTTTTTTTTTAAGGTTTTGTTCATTTGTTTGACAGAGAGAGCAAGGGAGCACAAGCAGGGGGAGCAGCAGAGGGAGAAGAAGAAGCACACTCCCTGCTGAGCAGGGAGCCTGACGCAGGACTCAGTCCCAGGACCTTGGGATCATGACCAGAGTCTAAGGCAGGCGTTTAACTGACTGAACCACCCAGACACCCAGATGCCCCCACTCTTCTCTTTTGTAATTCCTCTTGAGCCTTCCCTGTGCTCCTGACACAGATTTTAGTGGCCATGGATAGTGGAAACAGAGGTTCCTCTGAAAGAAAGCTATAGGGTCATAGCCAGTGGGTCTTGGACAGACCATCTCTATTGCTTCTGTAGAGAGACATGGGGAGTGGGAGATGTGAGCTATAGACAAGCCATCAGGAATGGGTGTGTTTGAAATACACTAAACACAGTGGACAATTAAGAATTTATGACGTGTTGACACTTTTTTTGTGAAAGGTACTATTTAGTTCGATTTTAAGAGTGACACGAGATCTCTTACTGAGAAATACCTGTGAACACTTTAGGAGAGTTACTGATGGGTGGCTATGATACAATAACAATGGCGGATAGTTAAGGACCATATGCCATGTGTCCTGGCCTGTTCATTTTATATCCTCCCTCATTAATCATCAGGGATAGTAGTTTCAGGTGGGTTCTGTATCATCTGACTTTATAGATGAGAGAGGTCACATTTAGGGAAGTTAAGAGAATCCCCCTGAGTCAGGTAAGTAGGTGGTAGGGCTAGATGTGAATCGGTGTGCCTAGGTGAGATGTCTCCAAATGAGAAAAACAGCAAGGCCTCTTCTGACAAATAGACTCCAACTTTACTTTTATGTTACATGTTTCTCTTTGGATCCTCTTTGTCTGTTTTTTTTGTTTTGTTTTGTTTTGTTTGTGTTTTTTTTTTTTTTTGGCATCCTTTTCTTCAGAGAGTCCTTCAGTACTCCTGAAACTCTGGCTTTCACTTACTCTATCAGTTCTCTTTGTTCTGCTTCTTTGCTCACCTCTCTCTCTCCATGTTGAGTGTCTCATACTGATACCCACAGCCATCTGATGCCATATGTATGCTGGGCACCATTTTTGAATGATCCACAAAGCATCAAGTCAACATCTTGGTAGCTGTCTTGATGAATGAAGTCTCTTAGTGGGAAACTTAAAATTCATGCTAGATGTCCCTAATCCTTTAACACCTCAATATATACACACACATCACAAAGGACAGCCAGCTCAATCTCTCTTTGATGTCCACCATACCTCCTTCCAATCCATTTTCCACAGCATAGGTAGAATGAGTTTTATTTTTAAAAGCAATTAGAGCAGATGTCACACCCTGTTGAAAGCCCTTATGTGGTCCTCTCTCTATTACTTTTAAGATAATATCAAATATGAAAAGATTTACATAGGACATATTAATTTGTTGAGCATTGATTCACTCACTTAAGTTATAATATATTATTACCCCACTATACCAATGAGGAAATGAAGACATGGAGAGGTTCAGTTGTTTTCTCAAAGTCACAGAGATAGTAAATGATGGAGCAGACATTGAAAATCAGACAGTATGAGTCCAGAGGCTGTTCTTAACCATCAGGCTTTACAGCCAGTCTCCTCATGGCATATCCCACATGATTGTACTTGAAATATTCAGACTCCCTTCATTTTTCCTGGCCACATTGGCTGGTAAATAGGCTTCTGAAGAGAGAAGATATATGACAGAGCCCCCAGCCAGCCACCCCATAATGGACATAGAGTAATACCAAGAAATAAACCCCAGTTCTTTAAGGGGTGTATTATTATTATTACTTCCAAGCTATTATATTGGTGCATTGCTCTATGAATTTTGGTGAATGATGGACTAAAATTATAAAGGTTCCACACTGCAAGAACAAACAATGGGCCTACCATACCATCCATAACGGTTATATATTGCTTTGGACACATCGTCAGGGACTGAACCAAGAAGAAGTACCAGGGTCATTGAGCAGCACCAAAGACATAATTCTGATAGGAACGGAAGGATCAGATCATTATGTATTTGTCTATAGCAACAGATTCCACTCTGAGCTGTATTAATTACATCTAAATAGCTTAGTTTCACTATTATCCCCCACTCCCTTTAAAAAAAGAAATGCTATGGCTTTGTAAGATTGACTCTATAGTCATCAATTTCTGAGGTATATAATGAGTAAACAGTATTGCATTACAGTTCTCAATAGAGGAGAAACTATTGAATCAAGGGCTATACATGTAAAGCTGGGAATATGTCAGAATCATTTAGTTCTGCTTAGAGCTGATTTTATGAGGCAGAAACAACACAGGGTTTGATTTTAGTAAATATTTGGATGGCCCTCAAAACATCAGCCTTTTGCTCTTTGAATACAGTCTGAAGATCCAGAAACAGTTACTTTGCAGCTTCTTTTAATTTTATTTTTTTAAATGATCATACAGTAACAATCACTTTTTAGGCAAATGTACATTTCTTTGAATTGTAACACATGTGAAGATACATGTGACCACTGCCACAATCAGGATTCAGAAAAGCTCTCCTACCCCCCAAACTCCCTTATCTGCCTCTTTATAGTCACATCCTGTCTCCCACTCCTACCTCTTGGCAACTACTGATCTGTTCTCCATCATGTAGTTCAGGTTTTTTAAAATCTGTTATATAAATGGAATAATATTATATGTAACCTTTTGAGACTTGTTTCTTTCATTCAGCATAATGTCTTTGAGATGCATCTGAGTCTGTGTGTATTGATAATTCACTTTTTAAAAAATATTTTATTTATTTATTCATGAGAGACACACACACACAGAGGCACAGACACAGGCAGAGGGAGAAGCAGGCTCCATGCAGGGAGCCTGATGTGGGACTCGATCCCCAGTCTCCAGGATCGCACCCTGGGCCGAAGGTGGCGCTAAACTACTGAGCCACCTGGGCTGCCCTAATTCACTCTTTTTATTGTAGAGTTATAGATTGAACTGCATGTCCCCTCCCCCTGGCCAAATACTTGTTGCAGTCCTAACCCCCAGTACCTCCGAATGTGACCTTATTTGAAAATAAGTTCTTTGCAGATATGGTTATAATTAACACAAGGTCATGGTAGAGTAGGGTAGGTTCTTAATCCCATGCGACTGGTGTCCTTATAAGAAGAGTAGAGGTGGGGCACCTCGTTGGTGCAATTGGTTAAACATCTGACTCTTGGTTTTGGCACAGATTGGGATCTCATGGTCATGAGATTGAGCTCTGTGTTGACTCCACACTCAGTGCGGAGTCTGCTTAAGACTCTCTATCTCCCTGTGTCCCTCCCCACCATGCTCACTTGCACTCTCTCTCTGAAATAAATAAAAAAGCAAATAAATCTATTTTAAAAAAAGAGTAGAGAGACACAGGAGAATGCCATATGAAGACACAGAGAGAATGCAGTCATCTGAAGACAAAGACTGGCATGATGCTGCCACAAGGCAGTGAACTGCTGGGGCCACCAGAAACTACGAAGAGGCAAAGAAGGATTTCTTCCATATAGGCTCTGCAGGGAGCATAGCTCTGCTGACATCTTGATTTAGACTTCTAGCCTCCAGAACTGTGTGACGATAATTTCTGTTATTTTAAGTCATCTAGTCCAGGTACTTTGTTATGGTAGCCCTAGGAAACCAATACATCTAGGAAATAGGCCTCTGAATTGCTAAAAATTCCTCAACATTTCTATCATCTAAGGGTATAAGTAACAGGAAGTGAACCTAGAAAAACGTAAGAACAAGTGTGGTAGAAAGACATGGGATAGTTTGTGAGATTACAGGTAAGGTGGAATGAAAATGTAGCCAAAGGATCCGGAACCCAGCGAGTTCTGGAGCTTGGGCATAGGAACTAACTGCCAGTTTCTATTGGGTACCATAAAAATGACTCCAACTGCTTGAGATTCAAATCCATTTCCCTGATTACTAGTAAACTTGAACATTTCTTCAAATATTTATCAGCTATTTATGTTTTTTCTTTTCTAAATTTCCTGTATTTACCCCCATTTAAAAAAATAGGAGTAGTCTTATTTCTTTAAAAAATATGTTGTAGGAATTCTTAAAATACTCAGGATTTTCAGTCCCATTTCTATCCTACAAGATGCAAGTGCTGTCTTGTAGAATGTTACTTGTCTTGACCCTGTAACTTTCTTTACAGAGTCTTCTGTCAAACAGATGTTTTGAATTAATCACAAGGTCAATTCAATCAGCGTTTTCTTTTATTGATTCTTTCTTCTGTTTGTTGCTTAATGTTGTATCCCCATCCCAGGATTATAAAACTATTATCCTATATTGTCCTTTTATCTAATTTAAATGTCTGGGTCCTTACTTCATCTGCAGTTTCATTTTGTGTGTGCCGTGTGAAGGATGACTATCATTTAAATTTTCCAAATATGTAGTCAGTTATCCCAACTCCAACTTTGGACATTGGCTCTGCCAGCCTTCTGATGTCCAGTGCTGCCTTCATGGCATACAAAGTTTCCTTCAAGTCATGATTCTATTTCTGGACTCTATTCTATCTTGCTAATCTACTTGTCTGTTCTTACAACCACAACACACCTGTTAAATTACTTTAGTTTCCTAGTTTCTTTTTAGCTTCCTGATATTTTTTGATAGCAGATAGAGCATGTGTTGTTCATCAATTATTTTTTTACAGAATTTTTACGATTAAAAAAATTTTTTCTTTAGGGGTGCCTGAGTGGCTCAGTGGTTAAGTAGCTGCCTCTGGCAGGGGTCATGATCCCAAGATCCTGAGATTGAACCCCACTTTGGGCTCCTTGCTCAGTGGGGAGACTGCTTCTCCTCCCTCTGCCCCTCCTCCTACTCATTTCCTCTCTCTCACACTCTCTCTCAAATAAATAAATAAAATCTTAAAAAAATATTTTCTTTACAGATAGCTTGTCAATTTTGATAAAAATATTGCTGAGAATTTAAGTGATAAAACATTGAATTTGTAGATACTTTTTGGGGGAGATTTTAAGTATTTGCCTTATTGAGTTATTTAGATCTTCTTTTGATTCTTCTATAATTTTAAGACACTTCCAAATATTTGTACAATTTTCTTTATATTTGCTTTACTTGTCTTTTTTTTTTTCTCATTTGTTTGAAGATCTGTCTTCTCACTATTCCTTTTGATGCACGATTGTTTATTTGTAGCCCAGGAAGCAACTTTTGTGTATTTATAAAGTATCTGGCCATGTAACTGGATTTTGCTTTTAGTTAGATTAATTTTCAGATGGTTTTCTGAGTTTTTCCAGGTAGCAATCATGTCTTCCACTAATAATCATCTTTTCCAATATTTCTCCTCCTTTACATGCCTTAATTGCATTTATTCAAACTGTAGAATAATGTTAGATGATATCAGGAATTTTTTCTTTTCCTGCCTTCCTGAAAATACTTTTTATGTTGGTATTTATTTTAGATTTTTGGTAGATGTGCTTTCTTGAGTAGGGAACTAATTCTCATTAAAAAAATAAGAGCAGAAATGGGTGCCTCAGTTGGTTGAGCATCTGACTCTTGGTTTTAGCTCAGGTCATGGTGTCAGGGCTGTGGGATTGAGCCCTGAATCAGGCTCTGAGCTCAGCACCGAGTCTGCTTGGAACTGTCTCCTTTCCCTCTCCTTCTGCCCCCCACCCCCTGGTTTGCAGGCATGCTCATTCTATTTTAATATCACAGAAATGTGTTCTTAATCTATGATACAGTGATTCTCTGAATTGAAACCCCAAAGATCATCAGTCCTTTCATTCTTTGCCCTTTAACATGCCTTACAATTTTTTTGTTGAAAGTTGGGCTTGATGGAACTGAGGTAGATAGACTTCTGGTGTGACATTTTATGTTAACATGGCTTTGGGCTGGGCCGTGTTTAATATTTGCTGTAGCTGTAGTTGCCAGGGACTTCAGGTGCCTGGAGTGATGGAATGCTCTTCCCACAGGTGGGATAAAACAACCCTGGCTTCATCCTCTGGAGAGTGGTCCCTTGCCATGGAGAAGACTCTGGGCTGTTCTACAGTGGCTGCCATTCTTTTACTCCCCGCCCCCTCCCTAAGAGCCACAAGGGGATCTTCCTTTGCTCTTCAGTGTGAAAACCTGGTGGGTCTCCTGGAGGCAAAGTCCATGAAAATGTGTGTGGGGGGGGCTTGTGGTATAATAAAAATGGAATATTTGCTCTTTTGTCCCTAGTTCCTAGCACAGAGCTCCTAAAATCCTTGGAATTGACTGTCTTTTGTGTGCTAATGAGATGACTCCCGAGTGGGGGGCCTGCAAGATAGCCTCAGGATGGGGACTGGATACAGAAGGAACAAAAGTCCTGATTAGAGGGTCAGATCTACCCTCACACCCCAATCTCCAGAGAGATATGAGGGCCTGGAGATTGAGTCTCATCACCAGTGGCCAATTATGTCTGTGTAATGCAGTCTCCACAATAAGCTTGTTGGGCTAAACCCCCCTAACCTGTGGGGTCTGCATTAACTCTGGGTAGTGTCAGAATTGAATTGAATCATCGGACACCCAGTCAGCGTCAGAGAATCAGGGACATCCTAAGACTGGGATCCCCGGGAGCTTCTTGATCTCACGCAAGTCCACACCTGCCCTCCAGCAACCTGTCAAAATGACCAGTTAGGTGTCCCTGTGTCTGTAGCTCCCAGGTAAGCAGATGTTGGCCGTATCTCTGTGTATTCACCTGTTTCTCCAGATTACAAGGCGGAGGTTTGCCCTTCAGTGCTTCCTTCCATGGATCCAAGAAAAGTCACTGCTTTTCCATCTGTTCAACTGTTTCCCTTTGGAAGGATGAAAGTAATGGTTTTCAATCTCTTTCTGTGCTGGAACTGAAACCCATAGTCTCTCCACATGGTTTGTGTGAGCCCTGCTTGGTCAAGATGTAGTATTCTCTTGTACACTCTGGACAGGGTTGGCCCAGAGTTTCCTTCAATGTCTGCTAGTGGGATGAGGCTATAGGTTTTCATTGGCTTGTGTCTTGTGTTTGTACAGCTTTGTCTTAGGATTCACAGAACTAGCTGAGCAGCTCTATCTTTTTAGTTTTAGGGCTTTTATTGTCTCTTAAAGGTTTGACAGAAGTCTATGTGAAAAGCATGGGTGGATGTCTTTCTTTTATTTATGTTTTTCTTTTTTTTTTTTTTTTTTTGCTTTCACTTCTGGGACTCATGAATGTACACAAAACACAAGCACACACATGCCTACTCAAACATATGCACATATAATTATACATAAGAAGAGTTATAGCGTGAAAACATTATGTCATGGAATCCTTGATTTACATGTAATCTTTTGTTTCTCCTGTTTTGCTGAACTTTTTTTTATTTTTATTTTTATTTTTTTACTTTCCCTTCATTTTTCTTCCCAACTCATTCTCCCAACACTCCAAATAACCAGTGCTTACAGCCGGGTACATAGCTCTCTGCAGCCTTTTCTATGCTAATAAAATTATACAGATGCATGTGTGCATGCGTGCATGCACACACACAGAGGGAATGATTTTGATTATTGTTCTGCAAAAATCGGAAAACATATATATGTGCTTCTCCGCTTCTTGCCTTTTTCACTGTCAATACATTGTGCAGATTGCTTCAAATCAGCTGATAAAAATCTCACTCTTTTTTTTTATGACTACATAATTTTCCATGGTAGAGTATTCACTTTGTTCCTTGCTTTTTTGCTCCTACAAATGATTCTGCATTAACAACCCTCACACATTTCGTATGTACTGGCGCTTTCATTTCTATTTGATAGACTCCCAGGAGTGGGATTTCTGAGTTGAAAGGTATGTGTGTTTTTAATTTTAATAGCTCTTTCTAAATTGCTTTCGCTGGTGCCTCGTTTTGAGTAGTTTTTTGACAGCATTTCCAATTTCTCCAATGGTTTTTGGTCTACTCCAGTTTTCTACCTCTTCTTGAGTCAATTTCAGTAAATTATATTTTCCGATGAAGTCATTCATTTTGCATGGATTTTTAAGATTGGTGGTATAAATTTTACATAGTGCTCTCATATAATTTTAGAGGTTCTTCCTTATATCTGTAGAGCTTTGAACATTGTATATGTGTCTTTTCTTTTTCACGAGCTGTTCTCCCTGTATCTCCATAGGTTTCTAACTTGAGAGTAGCCCAGGGGCTTGCAGTATTTATAATTGTTTATTTTAAGTTTGAAAGTTTCAGCTACTTTAGACTCTGCAGCCATCATTTCCTACAACATGGGGGTCACTCCAACATCTTCCTCCCATAGATCTGCGACACTTACTTGGCTTTTCGAACCTATCGTTTAAAAAATGCATTTTTGGGGCTCCTGGGTGGCTTAATCAGTTAAGCCGCTGACTCTTTGATTTTGGTTCAGGTCATGATCTCAGGGTCCTGGGATCGAGCCCTGCGTCAGGCTCCGTGCTCAGCAGGAAGTTTGCTGGAAGATTATTTCACTCCTTCTGCCTCTGCCCCTCTGTTCGTCAAATAAATAAATAAATAAATCTTTTTTTAAAAAATAAAAAATGCAGGTGTTTTGGGTTATTTCTTGGAATTTTGGAGGGAAAAAGCAGACAATTGTTCTAAAATCATATATTAATCCAGGGCTCTCTCTGTGTATTTCTAAAGGACTAGCAGTTTCAACAAAAGTACATTTGGCAAGACAGGATATGTGGATACAGAATAATTCTTGGCTAAACTCTAAAGAGGATAGTGGCAAACAAAAAATAAGCCAGGCCTATCTATCATGCTATTTCACATGTATTATCTTACTTAATCTTCACAGCTATATGGCAAGGTAACTATATAATCATGTCCATTTTATAGTTGAGAAAACCAAGGCTCAGATGTAGTGAATTCACCTACTAAATGCAGAGTCTGGTCTCACAATCAGTTTTTCTGATGTACCCTGCCTAAGGCATTCTTTTAAACAACTAAGTGGTTTTATTTCTCTGATAACATTTCATCAACCTACAAAATAAGACTGAATGATGTGGTTACTATTGTGAATATCTGCCCTCATCACTGCCCATCATTTTCTGAGCACTGTAGTTTGATAGTGCCCTAGGGTATAAAGCTTGCTTTATCCAGTAGAATCCCAGAGACAAAACCAAACCCTCATCCCCCAGCCTGTCTCATTGTTAGAGTGCCCATGTGATTTTGGCATTGCCAATCTGATGCCTCCATGTGAGACACTGATTTGAATGGAGTCAGAGCATTGTTTTTTTTTTTTTTTCTAATGTAGAATGCAGCAGAAACAGTGAGGTCCTGGGCCACCCTACAGCAGTGGTTCTTGATTCAGGGGTTCCCCATCGGCAGCAGCTCCATTGGTAACCCAGTTCTGTTGTGTGGTTCTGTGAGCCCAGCTTAGAGTCTTGTTTCTTCAGCTGTCCCAGTGATTCTGTGAGCCATGTGCCATAGCAAATTCCAGTCTCCCTACACAAACCAGAATAAATCCTACTATTTACAAATAAAGCCCCTCATCAATAGATAAGGCCTGTTTATGTTGTAATGTCTTATGACTCAGATTGTTGGTGTGCATGAAAACTTTGTTTATTCCTAACCTTTTTATTCTAAAATAATAGATGAAAACATGCACTAAAAGTATAATGAGTATAACAGTGTGCACTGGTCATCTATTACTGCTCAGGTCAGGGAGATAATCGCTAGCACCTCTAAAGCTCCTTTATGCCCCTCAAAGAGCCTGCATGGTCCCACTTTCCTCCCTTTCTCTCAGAAAAAAAGAACTATCTAAAGTTATAGTCATCTATTCCTTGCTTTTCTTTTTGATTTTACCACCTGTCCTCCTGAAACAATAAGAGTTTTGCTGCTTTTTGAAATTTACACATGTGAAATTGTACTAAATGTGTTGTTTTATGCTTCGCTTAATTTTTTTTTAAGATTTTGTTTATTTATTTATGAGAGACAGAGAGAGAGAGAGGCAGAGACACAGGCAGAGGGAGAAGCAGGCTCCATGCAGGGAGCCTGACATGGAACTTGATCCCGGGTCTCCAGGATCAGGCCCTGGGCTGAAGGCAGCGCTAAACCGCTGAGCCACCCGGGCTGCCCCACTTAATTTCACTCAAACATCGTATTTGTTAAGAGTCAGAAAGTTTTGAGTATAGCTGTAGTTGTTCACTTTTAGCTTCATGTAGCATGCCATTGTGTAGCTCTACCATTTTGTACTAGTAGACATCTGTGTCATTTCCAGTTTAGGACAATCATGGGTGGCCATGCAGAAGAGAAAGAGAGAGAGCTCTCATGTCTCTCCTCTGCTTCTCATGCTTGGCACTTGTGGGTAGATGTATTGGGGGTTCTTCCCATACCAAGCAGTTCTCTGATTCTCTGGACACAACACCTGGATGTCCTACAATTCAGCTCAGTTCTGACTGTCTACCTGGAGATAGCATTAGATCTCATGGGTCAGACTCTCACTCCTACAACATTGCCCCCACTTTAGACACCAGTTGCAAATTCTCGTACTTTGACCTGCTATAAATCAGGGCTCCCACAACATTCTCCTAATTTGATAATTTGCTACAATGGCTCACAGAACCCAGGAAATACATTTACTGGCTTATTCTATAATATAGGATGTGATAAAGAATATGGATGAATGATCAGATGAAGAGACACATAGGGCAAGCGCCTGAATTCAGGAGCTTCTGTCCCCGGGGAGTTAGGGTATGCCACCTTTTCTGGCACATAGAGGTGTTTACCAATTTAGCAGTTCTCCGAACCCCATGGGTCAGAGATTTTAATGGAGGATTCATCATTGATGTAGGCATGATTTGTGATTAAATCTCCAGCCCCTATCCCCTTTCTGGAAGATGGGGACCAAAAGTTCCAAGCTCCTAATCATGACTTGGTCTTTCTGGTGATCAGCCCTCTAAGGACCTAGAACGAATTTTAACACATGAAGGTTTTCCCCTACACCAACAAGGCATTCTCCAACATTAGCCAATGTCCTACAATTCAATTCAGTTCTGATACTGTCTACCTGAAGATAGTGTCAAATCCCATAGAATAAGAACCTGATCCTACAAAGCCACCTTCCACTTCAGACACCAGTTGTTAAGTCCAGATTGTCCTCCATGCTTCTGACTGGTCTATGGATTGAAGCTTCCCTTGACCCCCTCATTGGGTTTGATTGATTTACTAGATTGACTCACAGAACTCAGGAAATCCATTCACTCTCTAGATTATCAATTGATTACAAAGGATATTAAGCAAATCAACAGCCTGTTTGAAGAGACACATTGGACAAGATTTGAGGAAAGGATAGAGCTTCCATGCTGAGTGAGCCACCCTCCCCAAATCTCCGTGTATCACTAACTTGAAAGCTCTCTGAACTCCTTCCTTTTGGGTTTTTGTGGAGGCTTCATTATATAGGCATGGTTGATTGAATCTTTGGTCACTGGCAGGTGATTTAACCTTCACCTCCTCTCCCCTCCCTGAAGTCAGGGCATGGAACTGAAAGTTCCAGTGCTCTAAGCACATGGTTGGTTCTTCTGGCAATCAGCCCTCACCCTTAGGTGTCATTTCCATATCACCTTATTAACATAACTGAAGACCCTTCAGCCACTCTCATCACTTAGGAAATTCCAAGGGTTTTAGAGGTCTGTGCTCGAAATGAGAGTAAAACCAAATATATTTCTTACAATGAGTCAGAATATCAGAAGCCCTCATCCAGGAGCTGTCCAGAGGCCCATCAAGAGTCACCTCATTAGAAGAGAAAAGCTGCTCCTGTCACCCAGGAATTTCCCAGGGATGTAGGAGCTCCGTGTCAGGAACTGGAATCAAAGACCAAAAAAATAAAATAGAAGGTACTCTTACTTCCTTTATCACTTAGGAAATTACAAATATTTTAGGAGCTCTGGCCAGGAGCCAAGGATGAAGACCAAAATGTATATTTCTTCTTATATCACAATAATTATGAACGTTCTTAGACCTGCATTTGGTGCGTGTGTACATGAGTTTCTCCAGCAGGAGAAATGCTGGATTATTGGCCATTTGTATCTTCATCTTCAGTGAATCATGCCAAACCGTTTGAGAAAGTGGTTCTCCCGATTTTCACTCCCACCAGCAGTGCATGGCAGTGACTGCTGTTGCCTGGTATTGCTTATTTTTGGTATTGTTTGAATTGTTCATCTTTGCCAAAGATGTGTCATGGTAGCTTGTTGTGGTTTTGATGGTATTTTCCTGATTCTAATGAAATTGGGCTGGCTTTCTTTCTATTTGGATTTCTTTTTTTGTGTTGTATGATACAGTATTTTACTCATTAAAAAAAATCACGTAGTCCATTTTCTTATTGATGTGTTTATCCTGGGTATGAATTCTGTTAGTTTTATGTGTTTGAAGTATATTTTCCACTGTGTGGCTTGACACTTCTCTCTCTTAATGATGTTTTATGATAAATAGAACTTCTTAAGTTTAATGGAATCAAATTTATGATTCTTTACTTTTATGAGACCAGCATCTTGGGTCTTATTTCAGATTTCTCTCTCTATTACAGTGACATGGTGGTATTCTATATGATACTCTCAAAAGAACTTTGAGATTTTTAAAAGTCTTTTTAATTTTTTTATAGTCTAAAAGTATTATGCTTTTGACCAATTGTATTAAAAAAAAACTAAAATTCTCAATCTTGCTTTAAGAGGTTAAGTCATCCATTGGAATTAAACAGTGTTTTAATTTTACAGAAAGGTGTTGCATAGTGTATTTTTCTGGAAAAATATGCTTAATTTGGATCATTAGTGGTTTAAAAATCTCTTTCCCTTGGGGCGCCTGGATGGCTCAGTGGTTTAAGTGTCTGCCTTTGGCTCAGGTCATAATCCCAGGGTCCTGGGATGGAGCCCCCGCTGATCAGTGGGGAGTCTGCTTCTCCCTTTTCCTCTGCCCCTCCTCACTCGTGCGCTCTCTAAGAAATAAATAAAATCTTGGGACGCCTGGGTGGCTCAGCGGTTGACTGTCTGCCTTTGGTTCGGGGTGTGATTCTGGGGTCCTGGGATCGAGTCCTGCACTGGGCTTCCTGCGAGGAGCCTGCTTCTTCCTCTGCCTGTGTCTCTGTGTCTCTCATGAATAAATGAATAAAATCTATAAAAATAAATAAGTAAATAAAATCTTTAAAAAGAATAAAATTTTTTGAAATAAAAAATCTCTTTCCTTTAAAGTCATCTGAACGTGGAAGCTTTGTGTGTAAAAATCTCCTGCAGCACTGCCTCATTTTACCCACCATGCCCACTGTTTGGATCAAAGTATTAGAGTGCTCAGGGTGCCATAACAAAATACTATGGCCTGGGCGGCTTAAACAATAGAAGTTTATTTGCTCTCAGTTCTGGATCCGAATGCCCAAAACCAAGATGTCAGCAGGGCTGTTTTTATTGAGGACCCCCTCCTTGCCTTGCAGATGGCTGCCTTCTTGCTGCCTCCTCACACAGTCGTTCTTCTGGGCATGATGCTCCTGGTGTCTCTGTGAGTGTTCTCATCTCTTCTTATGAAGACACCAGTCAGGTTGGATTAGGGCCTGTGCTGATGGCCTCAGTTCAGTTAAAGCCTCTCCTTAAAGTCACTGTCTCCAAATTCAGTCACATTCTGAGGTATTGGGGGTTAGAGCTTTAACATAGGAAGTTGGGGGGGGCATAATTCATCCTGTGACAGTGGTGAATGATCACACACTTCATGTATATCATCCATGACTCACATGTGCACTTACTGTTATTTCTGAGTAATTCACAGACCTGCAGACTTGCCTGGTGCTGAGAGAGCTTATTCTTTTTTTTTTTTTAATTTTATTGATTTATTTGAGAGCGAGAAAGAGGGAGAGGGCGAGTAGAGGGAGGGGCAGAAGAGGGAGAAGCAGACTCCGAGCTGAGCACAGAGCTTGCTGGGGGGCTTGATCCTGGGACCCCAAGATCACCACCAGAGCTGAAGTCAAATGCTCAATCGACTGAGCCACCCAGGTGCCCCAAGTGTGCTTAGTCTTACATAGTCAAGGTAGCATTTCCTGCTGAGAAAGCAGCTGGGTTCCTTCTTCTATGTGCTGGCATCTTGTGGAGGATTTGGAATGACCAGAACATCATTCCATTGGCCTCTGTGAACCTCATTCTTTGTGTGTCTTTAGGGAACCCCAGTCTCCAGGAAGGCTCACCCATCCAATCCCAGTCACACAGGCTATAATAGACTTCAAACAAACTTTAGAATAAATCCATCCTTAAAATCCCACCATCCACTCAGACTCAAGGAGACTTGTCAAACTATAAACCTTATGTCCACGCTGGGTTCTAGGGCCCAGTTTACAGAAAAGTGGAACATTTAGGATGTTCCTCAAAGGCTTAAGGAGGGATTCACAGAGGATAATTGTGAAAGGGGGGAGGGGGAACAGGGTGATGGGGAAGTTAAGAACCCCGATTGAGAGGAGCAGCAAATTTTGCCATTTTTCTTGTGTTATTGATTGGCCAGTGCTGGAAGGACAGAAATTAGGACAACCCCTAGATTTGAAACTCTCCTTGAGAGGAGAATCTGCTGTCCCTACAGCGCTTCCTGCATGGTTTTAGGATCCTACGTTAGTAAAACTAACTTCCTTTAATCTAGCCAAATATTCTGTTACAGCATAGTCTCTCCTTTTTAGATTTGCCTAATGTCTCTTTACCTTCAATATAAACACACACACACACACACACACACACACACACACACACAATTGCTCAATGCATACAGAGCTACTAAGGCATTGTCTCTTGGGGTTTTAATCCCAAGGACCCAGCCAGTAGCCACAGGGGCTGGCACATAATAGATGCTCAATAAATGCAGGTTGAGTGAAACCACTTAAAGTCAAGATCAGGAATTACTAAATCTGTGAGTTCCTGATTAAGAACATGGCAAATACTTATGGAGGGGGGAGCTGAGTGAGTCCACACTTACGTCCATCCGGGTGAATTGCTGGAGCTCATAGAGCATGTAGTAGGAGCTTAATCAGTTTACGCAACTGTAAAATAGACACTCAGACCAGTAGGTAGATCAATAGATAATAGATGGGTGGGTGGGTAGGTAAATTGAGTCGGGGAGGTATGGAGATTTAGGTATGTATGTGCCTCCTTCAGAGTATTCTCTTGAGATAAGAAAATAAGGCAATGGAGAAGGGTAGCACCTCTCAGACACAGGTGAACAACTAAGAATCCTCACCTGCTTCCTTGCCTTGTTACTCTCGCTCCTTCTACCTCTGCTTGCCTCCCACCTGAGGGGACATGCATGCTGTCAAGGTGGAAAATGCCAGGATCCAGCCGCTTCCCTTGGAATCCTGCAAAGGGAATGGAACAGACTTGGAACTTTGGCGGCTGCAGTGACTTCTGTGCCAAAAAGCCGATTTTTTTCCCCCAAATTGAAGATTCATTGTAAGATACTAAATCCGGATGGAACAGCAGGCAGCACAACCTGCTTTTCTGTTCCTCCCCTCCCCCCTTCCCTCCGTTGGAGTCCGCTGTCCCGAGAGCAGATGTCCCCTGTGTGGGCCTGCTGCAGACGGGCCAGGAACACCTTGACACAGAGCAATAGCCTGCAGGATTTCGGGGTCATCTTCAGAGAAAAAGAAATGCATCCCCTGCTTCAGTGGGAGAAGAAAATATTTCATCAACAGAGACCATTTGGTGAGCCCTCACTCTGAAGGCTCAGAATTCAAACATGCAGAAGACAATCTCACATTTCATCTGGAGGCTGAACTCCTTGGGAGTAATTGCCTTGAGGAGCAAGTGTTGGGTTGATTGTCAACTTGAGCACCTGGCTTGGGATCAAGGGATGCAGAGCTTGCCCTCGTCAGCCGTGGCCACGGCCTGCCTCCCACCCCCCAACATGTTCCCTGCAGGGAAGCTGGGGGTGAGGTGGTTCATAAAGGGCGCAGCTGTCTCTAAGAGCAAAGCAGATGAAAAATAGTCCCTGTGTAGGTGGGTTCCCTGGTAGGATGATGCTCCTAGAGTTTCTTTGTCCATGTCACAGCCTCCGAGAATCCCTGTGGCATAAAGGGTGTGTGTGTGTGTGTGTACGTGCACATGTGTGTATACCTACCTGTGTGTGTGTGTGCACATGTGTATATACTTACCTGTCTCTGTGTGTGTGCTCAAGCATGCGTGAGCGTTTGTCTTTTCCAGCTTACCTTTGATATTCTGATTTTACTAACTCTTATTTAATATAAGAATAATAACAGTAATTACTGAAGGTTCTTGGGGGTACCAGAAAGGAGCAAAAGGAAAGCTGGCCTCATACACCGCCATCTGCTGCCGGGCAGCAGGAGGGGCTCGCATCCAGTCGCATCACAGCCGAGGGACCAGGCTGGTGATTTGCTCCCTGTGGAGAAACCACATTGCTGGTGTGAGTTTACAGATTCCCCCGGAGCAAAAGCAAGTCTGGATGGTGCGGTAATAGCCGTCTCTTAGCGCAGCGCAGAAGGCAGGCTGGGGCACCTGTCATCCCCCCTGCAGCATGGGCATCATTGCAGGAGCCTCAGGGATCTGGAGCAGCGGCCAGAGGTGTTGAGGGTGGGTGCCTCCCCCTCATCGTGGATTCAGTGCTGGCTTTGCCACCTGTAAACTTCGTGGCTTCGGGCAAGTTCCTTGATCTCCTTTGGACTTTTATTTTCCCAGATCCAAAATAGGTGAATATGAAGTGGACACTTCAGAATTACAGAGAGGGCCCAATAGTTCAGTGGCTTTTTGCCATAAAGCTACAGGGCCTCGGGCACACAGCTCGTGTCCTCAGAACCAGTCCTCTTCGACAGCAGGGCCAGCAGCACAGCTAGCATTGATTGGATCGTTATCATTCTGAATCCGGCGTGAGCCCATGTGATCCTCTCAGAAACTTCCATCAGTACGGGGGGTTATTAAGACTTCCCATGTGAGGAAACTGAGCCACAAAATCAGTTGTCTCTGGGAGACATTTATTAGCATTTATTAAGTCCGAGATGCCGCACCAGGCCCTTTACATTTAATTCTTAGAACACCTGTGTGGTCCTCTTCATATGAAATATATTGTTATCTCAGTTTTAGAGATGAAGAAAAGAAGGCTCAGAGAGGTTCAGTCACTTGGCCAAGGCTGCACAGGACCAGGATCCAGATCTCTGTCTTAGGCCAGCACTTCCAGCCTTCCTGGAGCATTCATCTCCACCTCTGGGATGAGAGAAGAAGTCACAGGCCATCCAGTCTAACGTTGTCCCACTCAACTCAGGCCTGAGAGGATAAATTAATTAAATCAGAGCAGGATGTTTTCTGGGTAAATCTATGGATTCAGTCCTTGTGGGCATCAGTTATGACCTTGCCCGTGGCAGTTTGCCTCTCCCTACTGAGCCGTGGGGCATTTCCAGCACCTGGTCAGCCTCTTCTCCTCCCTGCTTCTCTCCTTACCTCTCCTCATTCTTCTATACATCCGTCCATCCCTCCCTCCATCCATCCCCTGCTCCCTCCCTTCCCTCTCTCTCATGCCAGATCCCATACTCTAGGTATTGTGGATACAACAGCAAACAAAAATTACATGCAATCGTGGAACCTATGTTCTGTTGGGGACAGATGAAATAAGTCGAACATAAACTATGTTACATGGTGATAAGTGTTAGGAAACCAAAACTAAAAACAAAATAGTGAAAGTGGTGGTGAAGGGAAGTTTGGAATTTTAGGTGGAGCCTGCGAGGGCCTCGCTCAGAAGGTGACATTCAAGTAAAGCCAGGGAGTGAAATCAAATGGTTGTCTTCAGGAAGAGCTTTGCAGACAGAGGGGCAGTAGCAAGTGAGGAAACCCGGAGATGGGCACATCCAGAAAAAAAAAAGGCTGATGTAGATCTAGTGGGATGAGCCAGTTGGCAGGTTGGAGCAGGTCAGGTAGGGGCCTTTCGTAGCATTGCCAGGACTTTGGCTTTTTCTCTGAGTTAGGCGGTACTCTGTTAGAAGACACTAAGCAGAGGTACCCCATCATCTGACTTAGCTTCAGTGGGATCACTTAGTTTTAACAGAGTAGACCAAAGAGGGGCTCATGCAGAAATGGGGAGGTCAGTTAGCATACTACTGCAGTGGTACAAGCAAGAAAGAATGGCATCCTGGACCATTGAACTCAAGGTGGTTGAGTTCTGGCTGTATCTTAAAGTAGTGGGCAACAGGACTTGGAGTGGGAGAGACAGCCGGTATCTCTTCCTGTTCCACTCATTCCTGGTCCATAGAGAAGGGGGACAGCTCCTCTAGGTCTTAAAGTCTGGCCATTTAGGAGGATATGCCTGTGGTAGTGATAAGTGGAGGAAATCCAAGAGCATAGGTAAGACATAGTGTCAAGGAGTGTGCTTGGTTGGGTCCTCCAAGGAGCAGAAATAGATGCCAGTACAAGATGAGAGACACACAAGAGGTTTTGGGGCGATTGTGAAGGACAAGTGGGAGCGAGTTGGGAATGACGGGGAGGGTTTTCAGATTGCAGTGTGTGTCTGACGCCTGCAGGGGAGGAGGCCAAGGAGGACAATTGGGTAGAAGTTGTTGCAGACACAATTCTAAAAGGAATCTGGCCAGGCCAGTGGAGAGTCCTCAAGCCAGAGCTACGGGCACTCTAGAGGTGGATTTTCTTGGCTTCCTCAGAGAGGGTGCCCAGATCTAAATGGGGGAAAACAAATTCATGTTTGACCAAAAAAAGCCAGAGCCATGTGTTGGGGGCCTCATAGAGTGATAAGTAAGCGAGTCGGGGGGTCAGGAACAAGGAAGAAGGATAGTAACGTAAACTTCCATGGTGCTTACCATAGTGAGCCATAGGTATTTCTATGCAATGGGTTGTATCTCGCTTAGTATTTACAGTCACGCTGTGAAGTAGCAACAGGTATGGATCCAGGTTTAAATGAGAAAATTGAAGCATAGAGAGATTAATTAACATAAATAGTCAGTCTTGAATTCAGACTCAGTGGGACTCCAGAGTCTGTCCTTTGTTTTTGTTTTGTTTTGTTTCTTTTATTTTTTATTTTTTAAAAGATTTAATTTATTCATAGAGACAGAGAGAGAGAGAGAGAGGAGAGAGAGAGAGAGAGAGAGAGGCAGAGACACAGGCAGAGGGAGAAGCAGGCTCCATACAGGAAGCCTGACGTGGGACTGGATCCCTGGTCTCCAGGATCACACCCCAGGCTGCAGGCGGTGCTAAACCGCTGGGCCACCGGGGCTGCCCTGTTTTTTTTTTTTTTTTTTTTTTTTGAGAGAGAGAGAGAGAGAGAGACCGACCTGTGTGGGGATGGAGGAAGGGCTGAGGGAGAGAGAGAATCTCACCCAGACTCCATACCCATCAGCGAGCCCAATGCAGGACTTGATCCCAGAACCGTGAAGTCATGACCTGAGCCTAAATCAAGAGGTGGACACTTAACCAACTGAGCCACCCAGGCGCCCTCAGAGCCTGTCCTCATAACTATGGTGAGAAGAGCCGAGACAGCTGTAGTTCCTCCGTACTGGGGGACGTCAGGTAGCATATGGGTGGATTTTTTTGGCTACAGGCCCGGGATCAGGCCAGATGATTGTCACAATGCCAGTTCCTGCTCAAAGCACTCTTCTGGCTCAGAACCCCATCCCGGCCCTTGATATGATCACTTAGCCATGGAGGGACATGATCCCAGTCTGTCCTGCCTTCCACTTTATTTGCAGAGCTTAACTCATATTGGTGCCCAACCAGTGTTTGTTGAAGAAATTATTCAATGGTTCAAAAAGCAATGGAATAAATACATGCCTGCAGACTATCTTCCGGATTCCAGAGAGTGGTCAGCTCATGGGCTCCTACTGATAAGAAGTGTTTTTGCTGAAGTTATGTCTCTGTCCCAGGGATTGGTGAACAGAAAGGAGGGGCCTCATCCACACTAGCTTGTTCGCCCAGTCTGCTGGAGTGGTTATGGCTACTCATGATTCCCTGTTTTTTTAGTGAGCTTTTGGAGCTCAATACTCTACCCTAAACATCATGGTATAAATGATAATCATTTTATCATTTCTCATGATTTTGAGAAATGATCCCATCCCATCATGGCTGGTGGGGTGGTTTTTCTGGTTGTGGGCCAACTCAGCTGATGTCTACTCAGCTGGCAGCTCAGCAGAGGCAGCCTGTTCTGGGATGATGGCTTTTGCATCTGACAGTTGGCTCTGTGTCAGCCAGGGCAGTGGGCATGACTCAACCATGTGACTGTCATCCGGCAGTTCACGGAGCAGTGGTTGCAGGGTTCCCAAAGCAGCACGAGAGCAAACTCCAATGTACCAGTGTTTTTCAGCTTCTGTTTGTGTCACGTCTGTTAATGTTCCCATTGACCAAGAGAACTCCTATGGGCAAGGCCGGATACAAAGAGTAGATGAGTTAACTTTCATGTTAATGATAGGAGCCATAAAGTCATAGTGTGAAGGGGTGCATCTATCAGGGTAGGCGACATTTGTGACTATTCCCCACAGCCATACCTGACCCTCTGGGTCCAACTGTCCAAAGAGTCCTTTTTGCTGGTGTCATCTTCTGCAGATGGGCCCTGTTTTCCATCTTCCTCATGCTATCCCAGTTGAAGTTTCTGGCTTTGCTCAGATCTGCTCCTGATGCTCCTATTGCATCCAGTTTTTAAATATTCAGACATCGACTCAGTGTGGACTGGGGTTTTCCCCTAGACTTGGCTTTTGTGAAGTCCTGACTGTTCTTGTGTGGACCATTGTTTTGGCTTCCTTTTATCCATCTGTCCATCCATGCATCCACCCATGTGTGCATCATCCATCCATCCATCTACTCACCCACCATCCATCCGCCCAGCCATCTATCCATCATCCATTCATTATCCATCCATTCATGCACCTATCCATCCATCATCCATCCTCCATCCATCCATCCATCCATCCATCCACCCATCCACCTATCCATCCATCATCCATCCATCCATCCACCCACCCATCCACCTATACATCCATCTGTCCATCTATCTATCCATCCATCTCTCTTCCTTCCATCCATCCTTATGTTCATTTGGTGCATATGATTCCTCTTTAAGGGTTGTGTGGGCATCTGTATAAGAGCTTTGTTTAACAGGGAGACAGATGTGAACCCAAGTGAAGCAGTATGGGAGCATCAAGGTGGAGGGGCTAATCCCCCCCCAGCACCCCTTTAGCATCCCATACTTCCCTCAGCACTCACAAACATGTTTGTGTTTTTTCCTGTGTTTCCCACTAAACTAAAATTTCTTTGAACCCAGGGACCACATTTGTCTAATTTAGTGTTGTATCCTTATCCTCAGCACAATGTCTGCATAGAGGACATATTTCATAAACATTTTGTTGAGCTGAATTGAACGGAAAGCTACAGAAAAGAGATGTTTCCACTAGGCTCCAAACAATAGCAAATAACATTGAATCCACAGCAACTGTGATTATAGCTGGGGTTATTCTCATTTTATAAGTGAGGAAACAGGTCCAGGGAGGTTAAGTGAATTGCTCTAGATCACACAGATGTTAAAGGGATGGAGCCAGGTTTCTGGTCGTAGAGCCTGCATGCATCTCACTAACAAATTACTGTCAAATAGGAAGAAAAGCTGGGGAAGAAAGATCCAGCCTCTTTTATTGATGACTCACTCATAATTTTCAGCAGATCCTTTCCGCATTTCTGAATCCTGCCTTGCTATTCACTCATCCATCAATTCATCCATCCTTCTTTCCATCCATACGTCCACCTAGTCATCCATCCAGCAAATGTTTAATGAACTCTTGATTCTTTTTATTCATAGCTGAATCCCCAGCACCTGGAAATGTACCTCGGATGTAGCTGATGCTTGAATGTATGTTCTGGGCAGTTGGAAGGCAGTATAGGCATAGTGATAATTAGAACCTGGACTCTGGAGCCAGTTTGTTGTGGGTTCCAGTGCTAGCTCCACCGTATATCAGCTGAGTGACCTTGTACAAGTCATCCAGCCTCTACCTTGTCTTACTTATCTTTATATGGGGCTAATGATAGTACCTGTCTCGTGGGATCCTTGAGAGTGAGGCGCACTGATACACATGCATGTATTGCGCCACTCACACAATACTTCCTGACCTATTATAGATCCCTTGTAGTGTTGCTGGTTTATTATCATTAAGTAAGTGGGATAATGTATTGATCAAATAAGACAAGGCCACTGCTGTCATAGAGACTGCATTTTGGAGACTTAGATAACTATCAAACAAATAACCAGATAACGAAGGCAAAGCCAGATAAGCTAACTCTTCTGTAACTTCACTTTTGTTTCAAATTGTTCCCTTGTTCCTATCATTGCTTTTTGGATACCTGGGGGCATGGAAGCCTTGCTGTCCTTTTACTTGTCTCCATTAGAGGAGGGAGGGGACAGTGCCTCCTCAGTGTGGGGTTGGTCATGGGGCGTCGATGAGAAAGCCAAGCGGTGTCTTGGCGTCCCAATACCTAGTCCAGTCTGTGTGTCCGTGCTGGCTCTGCATACCTCGGCTCCTCCCTAGACACAGTCAGGTGCCTGCCCTCTGTGGAATGCGCAGAATGCATTTCTGGCAATCCCTGGGTAACTCACCCTTGTTTGTCACTGCTGCTAAGACCATTCTGGAACTTGGGAACGGTACGCACGTGAAATGTGACTGCAGACTTCGGCTCTGTTTCCCACTCTTCCAAATGCTCTGGAGCCCAAGAGTGGAGATTTCTGGCATCTTTAAATATGACTGAATTGCAAGTATCCGCGGGTAAAGGAGACGTGGCCATGGGGGTGTAGCTCATGCCACCTGTGAGGGCTGTTGCCAGCAGTGTGATCAGCATACTCAGGGATCCTGGGCGCCGGGAGCCAGGGTAGTAATTTGTACCCCTGACTCCCTGCTTCCTTGCAGATTGATGGATACAGATAAAATGCCCAACAGCAGGCACATTAGGACCTAAGGCAGTAACTCAGGCAAGACTGCTACTCTTAGACTAATGTTCCCTTTCTCTTGCAAAGATTTCTGGAACACAGCTCAGAAAACCAAAGAATTTCAGAATTGGAAGGGATATAAAAACGCCACGATGAAACCCAAAGCCAGCTTGATCTAAGGTCCCTTCCAATGAGACCTCCACTGTCTTTTCCCTCATTCGCCAGCCACACTAAATTCTCAACCATTTCTAGAAAACACCCTGCTCTTTTTGCCTCTGACTTCTGACATGCACGGTTTTTGCCTCCTGGACTACTGTTTGCATGAAGAGCCTTTTAATTGGAGATGCCAGGAAATCCAATTCACACTGTCTTCAACAAAATAAAATATATCTATTGACTCACATAACGAAGGGTCCGTGGGTTGGTCTGGCTTCAGGTACAGTTTGATTCAGGACATAAATAATGCTAACAGGACCCAGCGTTTGGCCATGCTTCTTGTGAGTGGCTCCATTCCCAGGATCTGTTGTTTTTCTTGGCAGCTTCAAGATTCTTCTCTTGGAGAGTTACAAGATGGTTCCAGCAGCTGCAGGCTTCACCTGCTTCTAGCACTGAATGTGGTGGAATCTGTACCTTTCTGCACCCCCAGTCAATGTCCCCTTGTCTTTCATTGGCTCTACTTAGACAAGGCCATGGGATGTCCTGACTGGCCTAAAACTCCAGAAGCTGTGGTCTCCCAGGGTCATCCTACTCAATGAGCAGTGTAGAGAATGGATAAGAAGTCTCCCAAAGCATATTTCCATGTTTTGGTAGAAGGAGGAAGGGTGGGTAGAAGGGACAAAGTATCTGTGTCTTTATTTTTGTGACTCCACTTATTATTGATATTTTTTCTTTTCTTTCTTCTTTCTTTCTTTCTTTCTTTCTTTCTTCCTTTTTCTTTCTTTCTTTCTTTCTCTTTCTTTCTTTCTTTCTTTCTTTCTTTCTCTTTCTTTCTTTCTTTCTTTCTTTCTTTCTTTCTTTCTTTCTTTCTTTTCTTTCTTCTTTCTTTTTCTTTCTTTATAAAAAGATTTTATTTATTTATTAATGAGACACACACACACACACACAGAGGGAGAGAGAGAGGCAGAGAGACAAGCAGAGGGAGATGCAGGCTCCATGCAGGGAGCCTGACACGGGACTTGATCCCGAGTCTCCAAGATCAGGCCCTGGGCTGAAGGTGGTGCTAAACCGCTGAGCCACCCAGGCCTCCTTCATTATTGATATTTTATTTATTTTTCCCTGTCTTCTCTCCAGGCTGACTTAATCGCCTTAGCCTCCACGCTTCTCATAGCATGTGAGAGTAAGCTTTGTTTTTGTCATATTTTGGTGGTCCTTTGTGCATCCCCAGCTGGGCTTTAGGATCTCCCCAAGGGAACTCCTATTGGAGTAGCCCCACCTACGATTTTGTGCTGGGTATAACGGTACGGATTAGTAAAGGTTTCTTGAATGAAAGGGTGATATCCTAGATCGACCCTTAATTTGATGGCTGGAGTCCTCACTTTGAAACTCTAAAACCATGCCTGTGCATTCCTGGGGTCGCACGGTGCCCTAGCCAACTCCTCACATGTCTTACCCTATTCGGTGATCGCCCTGGGTTGAACCAGGTCCCCCTCCAAATGCATGCCCCACGCAGAACTGGTGAATGCCGCCTTGTTTGGAAACTGGGTCTTTGCAGATGTAGTGAGTTGAGTCGAGGTCCTCCTGGCTTAGGGTGGGCCCTAATTCAGTGGCTGGTGTCCTTAGAAGAAATGATGCAGAGACCTAGAAGAGATGCCGCCGGAGGGAGGGAGGCCGGCCACGTGCAGACAGTGGCGGGAATGGGTGTAATCACACAGCTGTAAACCATGGAACCCCCCCGGAAACCAGGGAACAGCAAGGGAGTGTTTTTCCCTGGAGCCTTCAGAGGGAGCACCACCCTGCTTTCACCTGCCTGGCAGTCAGAACAAGGGAAAATACATTGCTGTTTTTTTTTTTTTTAATAAATTTATTTTTTATTGTTCAATTTGCTAACATATAGAACACCCAGTGCTCATCCCATCAAGTGCCCCCCCTCAGTGCCCGTCACCCAGTCACCCCATCCCCCGCCCACCTCCCCTTCCACCACCCCTAGTTTGTTTCCCAGAGTTAGGAGTCTCTCGTGCTGTTGTCTTAAAGCAGCACCCTGTTTGGGGTACTTGCTAGGACAGCCCCAGAAATCGAGCACTGTGGAGATTCTTCCTCTAGGGAGTCGGTCCTGGTTCAATAACTCGTTTCTCCAGCAGCTGCTGATTCGGGATTTAGCACGTGCCAGGCACTGGAGAGGTGCTGGGGACCCAGATGGCGCAGGCTTTTGGGCCACCCATCCCTTCGCCCTGTTCTCTGGCGAGTCCCCTCGTGGAGATGGCTCCAGAGAGTGAGCTGATGCTTGGGGAACATGTCAGATCTGGAGCCAGATGGACCTAGACTCCTCCTATCCTTGATCCTCACCAGATGTGTGACCTTGGGCAGAGTGGCCTTTGACCTCTGTCTGTCTCCCTCATCTGGAGTTGGGATGGGGGCCGACTGAGGTATTGTGTGCCAAATATTCAGCCCATCGCCAGGCCTACATCTGGCTGCTATTTTGATGGCTGCCTGAAGAATTTGGATGTAGAGGCCGAGTCTTTCTTTGTCATGTCAGTTTGACCACAACCTGTGTGTTTGGAAGACCTCTCCCTTCCCTGGTTGCATTTCCTTGGTGATGCTCGCAAGTGCTAATGTCTATCAGAGCTACACCCGGACCTCTCACAGAAACGTCACCTCCCTTGCTCGAAGAGTTCTACTCCAAGTAATGCAACCAGAAAGATTCAACTTGCTGTGTGAGCCACGTCCCATCGTAGACTGGTATTGAGCTTGTAGGCAATGAAAACCGGCCAGGTGCATTCACACCTGCTGCCCCATGAAGGGCTTGTCCAGATGGTTGCTGGGCCCCAAGGGCAGGACCTCATGTTTATCTCTGTTACATTTCATGTTGTGTGATTCAGCCTTCCGTACCAGCTGGTGGAGGTCTTCTGGGATCCTGATTCCATTATGTAGCATATTGCCTACAAGATAAAGTCCCCACTTTGTAGTGCACACAGATTTCTATCAGCCTTTATTCGAGGCCTCGATAAAAATGTTGAATGTTGGGCCAAAGGCTGAGCCGGCCCTCCCCGCTGGCAGCGGTGAGGAAGACAGTCTCCTGGTGGTGTATTAGGGCCCCAGGGGGTGGGCTCCGGAAAGGGCCACCAGCATCCTCTGTCCTGTCTGCTTCAGGGAGAAACAACTCCCAGTGCTTTTCTGTCCCAACTCTTTTTGTTCTCAGAAAAGCCCCAGGCCACTGCAGAATGATTTGCGGGTGCCACTGTCTTCAACCGCTAAGCTGAGGTCCCTGGGGTTAACTCTAGACATGACTGCATCTATCAGACCTTAAGGGGTCTGTTTGATTCTGAAGGATTCCAGAACTTCCTACAGCTTTAAGTGATGTGCCTTTGGATGAGTGCTGGACCCACAATTTAGGAGACCACTGGATAATACGACTTGTCGCCGTAACTGCTCACCTTTATCAAACACTTAGAGTTTTGGAGGGGCAGGCACAGTGCGCTGGCTCACTTGATCCTTTCAACAAACTTTTGGGCTGGACACTATGCTAGGGGGCCTCAGAAAGCTTAGACACGTTGTCCAATAAGGTCAGGGAACTAACTGATCATTGGTAGTACAGTTAGTCAAACCCAGACCCGACTTCCCTGGGACTCCCGGCTACCCCAGGCTCCTCTCTTAGTGCCAGGCAACTTTTCTGTACATTAACTCAGCAGGATGTTTATATGATTAATCCATTCATGAAATGCATTTGCTTAATGGCTGGTTTCCTTCACAAGACTCTCAGATTCACTTGGCCAAGTACCGTGTCTGCTTGGCGTCCCCGTAGCCCAGCACCATACCTGGCACTTGGCTAACACTCCATAAATATTTGTTGAAGGAAGGGACGGCTTCACGCAAATGTGCTTTAATCCACTTCCATAGGGTAGAAGGTGAACTCGATGGATGGTATTTATATTGTGACATGTGGCCGTCTCGGTGTAGCAGGGCTCAGCGTCCCAAATGGGAGTAAACACTCTCCTCCCAGAGCACTGAGAATTAATTAAGGTTTGTGACACCCTTTAAAATTCCTTACGATATATGGCTGCTTTCATCTGGCTAAGTGCAAGGCGGCATTATGGGGCCATTACTGGGCCACGCTGCTAATGGGCATTTGTCAACCTCCTTCCCGTCCACCGTGTGCTAGACCCGTGCATCCCCGGTAATTGCTAAATAACTCATGGAGCACTTGAGTTGCTAAATTAATAGATGAAATAATAGAATGGAAATAGGAACAGGCATGTGGGATGAATAGAGCCATCCCAACAAGGTTTTCCCTGCTCGTATGTCTCTTAAATAAAGACTACGCTTCTGGTTAGGATTGCAAGAATGGATTTTTATAGACTTTGGGAGAGTTCAGTGGGCTTGTGGGAGTTGTGGTGGCTATATTTGATGGGTGGTCCCTGTAATTCTGCCAGAAGTCCTGGGGGATGAGGGGAGCGAGTCTACTCACACCGTGATTTAACTATAGACGGCTCACCCATCAAGGAAGGAGGTAGGTGAGAAGAACCAGCTGGCTTTTTGAGTAGGAGCAAAAGAATGAACCAATAATGGCTTTCCTGCAATGATTCAACTACGAGCAGGAAATTTAGAGGCGGCTGGTCTCGAAGGAAAGATAAATAAGCAGCAACAGTTGAAGCCAGGACACAGGGGTGAGGACCCCGCTCATCCCATGAAAACCTCTTACAGACAAAGGAGTCTAACCCATTCCACTTAGTGTCCAAGACCTTCAGCTTCATTACGTGTTCACATCCTTTTGCCTGTCAGTGCAAATTAAAATAAATTTTGAAGAGGAAAACTTAACTCTAGAGTTTTGAAGTGAAAAATTAAATTAAAAAAAAAAAAAGGAAAAATGAACAGAGAAGTCCCTAAGGATCCTGAACACTCCTAAAATACTCCTGAAATGTACTTGAGATTTGTTTGGGGTGTATCAGACGGATAAAATTCAGATGATATTGTCATTAGATAAATTATTCTTAAAAAAAATTCTTAGGTGTCAGAGACTGGCAATAAAGAACACCTGGATACCCCTCCTGGATACATGAATAGACACTCAAAAGGAAATGGAATTTTGAGTGGTGAGCTGGGTCCAGGTGACATGGTGATTTGGGGGAGATGCATGGGGAGGGCCTTTTGATGTCCGGCACCCAGGCAGGAGGCTCCTGGCATCTGTGATCGGGATGGGTATATTTTCAGAAGGACTTTGTATGGTAATGGCAGCTGCTTTGCTGGGAGATGTCCTCGCATCTCTCCTCCTGTGGGTGACCTCCTTGCTTCCTAGGCAATCATCTGAGGTTGATGAGGGACTGTTCAGAGCAGGAGGACGGGAAGTCCCCAGGGGAGGGGTTGTGTGCAGCCCGGAAGTCCAGGGCACCTGGGCTGAGAGGGGTGTGAGTTTCAATCGAAGCTCTGTCTCTTCTCAGCACTGAGATTTTGGATGAAGATCTTCTCCTTTCTCTTGTCCAGTTTTGTCAGCTGCAAAATGGGCTAAAATAGCACATCCTGAAGAATTTTTTTTAAATGAAAATATTAGATTTTATGTGTTAAAAATTCATCTCAGTACCTGGAACACTGTCAGTGATCAATAAATGATAGTGATGATGGCTGTTGTTATAATCGACATGATTAAAATGGCAATATAATCACAATAGGGATTATAGCAACAAAAAGGCAGCAGGCTCAGAGCCCCATGGAGGACTTGGGGTACAACCCAGTGAAAGCCTGGAGCCCGTTTAGATGGTGTCCAAGTGGTAAGGATGGATGGAAGCAACCCTTTGGCTCCTCTGGGTGTCCGGGATCAGATTTCAAACAATACCTTAATATTATCATTGGAGTCACTGTTACATTTACCATCATGCGTAGCAAAGAATCTGACCTTGCTCAAGACGCCTGGTCTTTGTCCTCGGCTCCTGGCAGGTAACCCAGTGTTGTGCCTGATAGGAATGTCTTTGCTTGGGACCCAGGTCACAATATGATTTACGGTGGGGTATGGCCACACGTTGCGGTGAGGGTGGTCGTGCCTGAGCCATGCCAGGAAGATCACGGTGAGATTTGGGGAGGGGGCTTCAGGTCATGCCCAAAGGGGTGAGGACTGGAGACGGAGATTAGCCACATGAGCAGTCAGTCAGGCCTGCCCAGTAGAGCTCCAGCAAAAAGCTCTGACCTCAAGGCTCAGGGAGCAGCCTGGGTTTGCAATACCCCATATGCGTTGTTGCGCATGGATGCAAGGAAGGAGGACATCCTTATTCCTTAGAGAGAGAACACTGGAAGCTCACCCTTTGCTACTTTTCTTGGTCTCTCTTCCTGTGGCTGATCTTAGCGAATAGCCTCTCCCGGTAACCATGAGCACCACCACTTAAAGTGACTGAGTTTTTCTAATGAGTTAACAAACCTTTAAGGGTGCTTTTAGGAAATCACCCCCTATAAACTTGCAGTTGGTGTTAGGAGGGAGGGCGGCCCTGGGGGCTGTGAAGCAGTGAAGACTGCTTACATTGTGCACCCACACCCAGGAAACTTAAGTTCTCCCATGATCCCACTATTTAGATAGAGAGTCACTGTTTTATTTTGACGAACCTTTATATATATATATATATATATGAATATTTGCACACATCTGTGCTGACAGGTGTGGGATATTTAAATTATTCATACTTTTCATTATTATAATTAATTGTGGGTTGAACATCTTGGTAGTCAACCCTCCACATAGCTACAGGCATGGCAATTTCCTTTGGATGGGAACTTCTTAGAAGTCTAACTGTTGAGGTTTGCATCCTATGTCAAGCTCTCCCAGACTGGGTGGTGCTGGCCAAAGGCGTGGGACTTCATGCTGGGACAGCATGTACTCTCTGGCCCAGTAGCATCTTGGACGGTAAACAAAGAACTCAGACCTGAGCAAAGTCAGTGACCCACAGGGCTTGCTCATATCAACTACTAGTCACATGGATTGTGGACTTTATTTTACTATAAGTGAACAAGCCCTGGGGTGCCTGGGTGGCTCAGTCGGTTAAGCATCCAACTCTTGATTTCAGCTCAGGTTATGATCTCAGGGTCATGAGATGGAACCCTACACCAGGCTCCCTGCTAGGTGGGGAACCTGCTTAAGATTCTCTCTCTCCTTCTCCCTCTGCTCCTCCCCCCATCTCTTTCTCTCTCTCTTAAAAAAAAAAGAAAGAAAGAAAGAAAGAAAGAAAGAAAGAAAGAAAGAAAGAAAGAAAGAAAAAGAAAAACGTGAACAAGGCCTTCAGATTCATAGGCCAAGCTCTAACTGTTCTCTATAGGAGCAGCCTCGATGGAAAGTCCATCTTTCTGAGCAGAGGTAGCCAGTTAACCTTCTGCTTCTTAACATTTTTGCTCTTGGTATCTTCAGATGGTTTTGCTTTCAGAAATGCATCTGAGTTTTCTTGAGGAAACTGAGGCACTCATCTTCTGGCCTCTTATCTTGCTGATCTAAATGTAAACAGAGTCACTGTTAGGTGAGTCCGGGGGCTAATGTCTTGTATCCACTTGCTGCAGAGGTCAGAGGGTAGCTCAGGATTAACACATAATTCCTGAATGGAAGACACCCCTGAGAAGTTTCCTCCAACCCCCCCCCCCCCAACTCTACCCCCATCAAGTTAGTTGTTAGTGCTCCTGTGAACTTTTGGAACATGGAGTCTGGAAATCAAAGGGAAGAAGCTTGGGGAGATCCCATGGCATTGTGTCCCGTGCCTGGCTGTACCCTGCAAGAGATTTTGTTCCCAGAATTTCCTTTCAATTCCAAGAGAAAGGAGTGAACAGAGAGAGGGGCGAGGGGCGGCGGGGGTGGGGGGAAGTGGGAGGCAGAGGAGGACGATGCCAGCTTCCTGTCAGGCAGTTTCTGGCTGCTTTTTCTCTAGACCATTAGTTTATTGATGGTGGGTTGTCTTTCCAGCAAATCTCTTTTGATTGCAAGTGTATAATGAAGGAGTGTTTTAGTGTCCTCCTAGCTCCAGGGAGACCTTGCTAGTTCCTTTCATTCCCACTGAGGTATCAGTGCTGAGGCTGATTCATCTAGAATTTTAGAGCACCGTTCCATCTTGAGGGCTTATGACTACTATGAGCCATCGTAAAGGGAATTCCGACGGTGCTGAGCTAAGTCTTGGAGAGCAGACGGGTTGCTCTTTGTCAAGCCAGGCACAGGAGACAGGTTGGCTGCTGTCCTGACCACATGCCCAGGAGAACAGCATTCACATGGTGGTGTGGGCTGCTCACCTGAATGGTGGCTTCTGTCTCTGGCCACAAAGCATCTCCAGATTCAGGAACTCAAGGCGCTTTCCACATCACAGACCCTGCCTTGCCGGTCTGACCCTCAGGAGGGTGCTGGAAAGCCTTTGAATCCTGTTCACTTTCCTGGTGGGAAACGAGAAGAGGTTCCTCTATACTCTCATATGTCTAATTTTATTCTTAACCTTTCCACTGGACTGGGCTTCGCCGGGCCCCTCGACTAGACTGTAACCCTCATCCATGTTCCTCTGATGCCTCAACCCAGCCTATGGGAATTTTTTTTTTTTTTTGGCAGACCAGAAAAACCTCATTCTCACAGATCAGTGAGCATATTCTTCTCTGCCTATTGTTTAGCCTGGGATTTGGATCTTTTGAAACTCAAAGGATACAGGCTCTTGAAACTCAGAAAGGCTTTTTTGCTCAAGATATGGTTCTTGCCTTGAGTTTCAAAGGCCTGTTTTGAACCTCAAAGGCCAAGCAGTGACTCTTTCTCTCTTTGAATCCCTGCTAGGAAAAAAAAAACAAAACCCTGCAATGAAGATAGTGGGCGAAGAATGTTCTAGCTGTTGAAGGGGTAGCAGGACATAACTGAGGCCAAAAGGAAGGAAGGAAGGAAGGGAAGGAGGAAATGAAAGAAAGAAAGAAAGAAAGAAAGAAAGAAAGAAAGAAAGAGAGGAAGGAGAAAGGAGAGGCGAGAAAGGGAGGAAGGGAAAGAAGAAAAGGAAGGAAGGATGAGAAAGAGAAAGAAAAGGAAAATTACATCATCTTCTGTTTTGCAATGATCCGCCCCATACTCTTTGAAACAAGAGGGGACACAGAATTCAAGTTGAGGTCAGCTTTGGCAGGGGGCTAGGCATCCTACAACCTGTATGAACCCAGGTGTCTTCTAGAGTGTGTCCAGGGAATGTAGTAAAATTAGAATGATGAGTAACCATTGTTGGGTGTCGAACCGAGAAGCCAGGCGAGCATTTTCGACAGCACCACCATTACTCACAACAATCCTATCAAATAGGGCTTGCCATTCTTGTTGCCATTTTAAAGGTGGGAAAAGAGACTCAGAGATTGGTTCCATGGTTGGTTAGCAGTGGAGCTCGCGATGATGCCTCAGAGCCACATCTCTAAGCCTTGTGAAAAGAAGCAGAGGCAGTGCAGAGAGGAGCAATACTTGAGGAAGGGAAATGAAGAGGAAAATTGAAGGAGTCCCATCACATGGCTTTTGCACGTGTATCTCCCTTTACCAGAACACCCTTCCCCCAGACTGAAGTTTCAGATCAAAATATAGAGATAATCATCCATCGCCCCAGCTAACCTGCCCACTACACGCACACCTACCCCCTCAGATGTTTTGATGAATCCTGTTTTATTTTATTTTTAAAATTTTTATTCATGTAAGTAATCTCTACACCCAACATGGGGCTCGAACTCATGACCTCGAGATCAAGAGTCTCATGCTCTTCCAACAGAGCCAGCCAGGTGCCGTCTGTACTATTTTTCAAATAGCCTCACCTCTTCTGGAATTATCTTTTCATCTATTAAGGTTTGTACTATCTGTGTTCCCTTCCTAGAATCTCTGGAGGATAGGCTTCTGAGGTATGGTACTTTGCGGTTCTGACTTCTTATTTGTCCCTCCTGTTAAAACAGTGCCTGGCTCTTAAAAGCTTACCTGGTTAAGTATATTTGATCGAATTCGGTTGAGTGACAGCAAGCAATCAGAAGGGTTAGGAAAGGAAAGGCCCCATCTTGCATATCTCGAACCACATTTCAGAATAAAAAATGACAAGCTTACCTGTTCATTGCTTCTCAGCCTTGACGTCCAAAGCAGGGCTTTGCCCGGTCTGGCTGGTTCGCTTTGGGGCTGCCTCTTTAAGTGAGGATCAGAAAATGCTTTTAATCTTTGGCTTCATTTGTTTATCAAAGACAGAAGAGCCTTTGTCCTACATCACAGCTGGGATACTGCAAAATGGGACTTCCTCTGCCTTATACTTCAGAGGACACAAGCGGAGCTAAAACAATGGGTTTTCGGCTCTGAAATAATCCAAGGATGTGAAAATTCAGTTGGACACCCCCCCAGAGGAGGGGAACAGGCCAAGTTCAAATGATTGCCTGGTGTCTGAAACCCTTTATGAGGCTGGGGAGACCCGCTTTAGCCAGTTTTCTCAGGTTTTGCTTCTTCTGAGCATTTGGGGAACACACCTGCTCTGGACTCTGCCCACCAGACACTTCATGGGTTCCAAGGAAGGCAGGCATCTTGGAGGTAGCTGCTCCAGCCTATTCTAGTTTGTTCCCTACACTCAACTCATCTATACGAGTTTTTATCATATTCAAGCAGTGCCTCTGGTTAATGTATGTAATTATATATATATGTATATATGTATATGATAATATATGTCACCCTTACATATGTGTGTAAGCATATACTTTATACCTTTATTTATTTAGATTTATATGAAAACTTGGCATTATTAATATCAATGGAAAACAAAGATATCACTGTCCTTAAGGAGAAGGGAATTATGACCATGAGGAAACAATCTTCTTATTTTTCGCCTTTTAAAAATGAGAGATTAGCAGGGACACCAGGGTCAGTTGGACGTCCAACTCTTGGTTTCAGCTCAGGTCATGATCTGGGGGTCCTGGGGTGGAGCTTTGCACTCATGGGAGAGTCTGCTTGAATTTCTCTCTCCTCCCTCTGCTTCTCCTGCTTGTGCGGGTATTCTCTTGCTCTCTCTTGCTAAAATCAATCAATCAATCAATCAATCAATCTATCTATCTTTTTAGAAAAGGAGAGATTAGCAGGTGTTAGGTGTTAAAGCCTAGGAATAACAAAAAATTCAACTTTTTTTTTTTTTTTTTTGTAATCAGAGAGGCTGTAGGGAAATGGAGGAAAAGTATCTCGCTTGTGTGTTTTAATATTATCTACTGCTGTCATGAACTCCTCATGTCAAGACATTTGGAAAAACACCTGAGAGGATGGGTGTGCTTGTTGGGGACTCTGGGAACCACTTCATTATCCAGAGCTGCAGTCTGATCTGAAATATCAACAGGCATCATCTTGATCATCTTGGGAAAGAAGTCTTCTGACGTCCTGAGTCCTCAGTCTTCTGAAGCAATCTGCTGGTCCCAAGTTCTCCCTTTCCAAGGTGAGAAAGTCCTAGAACATGGGAGTTGGGATGGGGTGAGAGGAAGCAAGTCCTTAGGAGCCCCTGAGAATGCAAGATATTTTAGGCGAGTGGAGCTGCGTTTAAAAAGGCAGAAGGAAAGAGACAAACAAGGCCTATTTTGGGAAAACAGCGAGTAGTTAATTCAGTGTTGCTGGATTCTCATAAAATGCCAAGGAGAGGTAGGGAGAGGTGAGAGATGAGAGAGGTGGGGGCCTGACCCTGTAGAATGGCAGGCCCTGCGTCTTTGGCTTTCAGCTTTCACACCAGCGGGAGGCTCGCTGCTGTCCTTTGCACTGGTATTTATAGGGACTTCATATTTGGGTGGCAACAGCATTCCCTTCTGGAAGAAATCTATTTTTGCTGCATGAATGTATTGATAAGCTTTGGGAGTGGGTGAGAGGGGTGTGAGAGCTTCTAGGATTTTGTTTTGCTTCTTGGGATCTGCAGGCTGAGGGGAAAGATGTATTTCTAAGGATCATGAAAGGGGATTTGTGAAAGGTTGGGGGAAGAATTTCCATTAGGAAAGTAACAGAGGTGTTTTTCAGGGAAATTTGATGACACTTATAATGAATACGTGTAATTTTTTAAGAAGGTGCAGGGACAACCCATAAAAGACTCAACTCTAGGAACAAACTGAGGGTCACTGGAGGGGAGATGGGTGGGGAGATGGGATGACTGGGTGATGGCCACTAAGGAGGGCACGTGATGGGATGAGTACTGGGTGTTACATTCAACTCATGAATCACTGACCTTTATCTGAAACTAATAATACATTGTATGTTAATTACTTGAATTTAACTAAAATTAAATTAAAAAAAAAAAAAGATGCAGGGACACCACAAAGGAGCTAAGGAGGTGGTGCAGCTGATGAGAGGTGCATTCCTAAGCCTGCTATCATGGTGGGTACCCCTAAGACTTAATCCTGGGTGGGAGGGATCTCTGGGAAGTGGCTAAAGGAAATGCCTCCAAATCAGCCTTGCCAATGTTGAAAGGCTGTCCCCCAGGGAGCTGTTCGTTCCCAGACACCACCTGGCTTGTCATGGGTACAGGTAAAGCAGGATTCCGATCCCTGAGCCAGCCTTCCCATAAAGGTGGAGGCTGGTGGCCTGAAGTCAGAACAGCATGCCTGGAAGTGGTGGGGGCTCCGAGTGGTTATGTGGACCGGCACCAGCACCTGCTCATTTGCTTTGGGATGTTGTATCTGCCTTCCCGGAAATCATGTGAAATCTTCAATAATATGTCCGTACAGGCGTTCCTTATTTTATTTTACTGCACTTTGCTTCTCTGGGCTTTCTGATATTGTTGTATTTTACACATTTAAGGTTTGTGGCAACAAGTCTTTGGACACCATCCTTGCAACAGCATTCGTTCGGTGTGTGTCTCTGGGTCACATTTCGGTAATTCTTGCAATATTTCAGACTTTTTCATCATTATATTTGTTGTGGGTGATCAGAGCATGGTTAGCATTTTTTTTAGCAATAAAGTATTTTTGTTAAAGTTTTTTTATTTAAGTAACTTCTACCCCCAAA
The DNA here is from genome assembly GCF_003254725.2 of Canis lupus dingo. Classification (NCBI taxonomy): domain Eukaryota; kingdom Metazoa; phylum Chordata; class Mammalia; order Carnivora; family Canidae; genus Canis; species Canis lupus. Next base: position 20,284,329 of record NC_064248.1, on the reverse strand, counting down.
GTGGGCTCAAACCCATGACCCCAAGGTCAAAGAGTTGGATGATCCACCAACTGAGCCAGCCATGTGCCCCAGCAATAAAGTATTTTAAATTAAGGTATGCACACTGCTTTTTTTTTTTTTAAGACATCCTACTATTGTGCACTTATTGCACTGTAGTGCAATACAGCATAGCGTAGAGAGAACTTCTGTATGCGCTGGAAAGTCAAAAATTCATTTGCCTCCTTTTATTCTGATACTTGCTTTATTGTGGTGGTCCGGAACCAATCCTGCAGTATCTCTGAGGTCTGTCTGTACGGACTTGCTGCTGAGGTATGCTTGTGTTGTTAATGCAGTGGAAATTGGGATCCAATTGGAAGATATGATTAATTGCCAAGTGTGGCCGTGACTTGGGCCCCACAGAAAGCTGGTGCTGTCCAAGCAGGCCTGCCTCATCCAGCTACATTGGAATTGTCTGATCTTTTTCTTGATGGCAATGACAAAAACCCAACTCAAATTGGTTTAAAAGGAAGAAAAATGGAACTTATTGGATCTTGGAACTGAAAAGTGCAGGCGATGGTCCTCTAATAATCTCATTCTAGGAGCAATAATCTAATCAGATTTTGGATGATCTCTATCTCTTATCTGTGTCTTTCTCTGGGCTGCTTCCATTCTCCCCTTATTATGATAAGATGGTTTCCAGAAGCTTCATGCTTAATCCTGTCTTCCCATCCAATCAGGTAGAAAGATGACTTCTTTTAACAGTTGCAGTAAATTCCAAGAGTGAGTCGAATTGGCTCTGACTGGCCTTCTTTGGGTGCTGCGCACATTCCCCCGAGCATTCACTGAGGTCAGGGTGCTGCTTGGCTATGATAGGGCAGGCTGAGTTCACATGCCTACCTCCCTTTAGAGCTGAAGGTGAGCTAACTTTCACCCAAATCTCATTGGACTGACAAGCAGAAGAGGAACTGCTCCCTGAGATAAAGTGGGTGCTAATGTTAAAAAAATAAGAGTGAATGGATGCTGGGCAAGTGAAAACAAGAGATATCCATTACGGCCAAGAAGAGCCATCTTGCTTGGAGACCTGGGATCTCAGGCCTGTTTTAAGGACCTCATGCAAAACCAGCATCCCAGGCTGCTGTGGCCCCAAATACCCAAACTCGATAACCATCCCCCTTCCTGAACCCGACCTCCAGCTTCCTTTTGAAGCTGCTGACTCCAGCTGATGGATGAGGGTCTCAGGGTTTCCGAGGCACTGGATTTCTGTTGACTGCTATAACCTTGAGCTACAGGCTTTACTGTCAGTATTTAACACAAATCTGTTTTCCATCCTTGTCAGATCCCACTTCAATATGCGCCACAGGAGGAGAAGTCGAATGCTAAATTGATTTCTTTAATGGGGAGTGCTCTGCAGCAGATAGCAACCCTTCTGGAGATGCATTAGTCGGATTACAATTGAATCTTTTCTCGCTGGCTTTTATGGACTCTCTTCTTTGCCAGAAGGATGAGACTCTGATACCATCACTTGGCTAACTTTTTTTTTCTCTCAAGACTGGTGGCTAAGAAGTTCCATCTCCAGCCTATAGGTCAGAAACTGTGTCTTTTAGTCACCAGACTTTCCAGAAAAGATTGAAATGTAGGAGTTGTTAGCATCCTAAGATTGCCAGGAAGGATTAGTGTCAAAAATACTTCTTAACAACTTGGTGCAGTAAGGGGCTGGCATGTGTGAATGAAACATTTCCTTAGGGATCTGGGAGGTGGCCTTCTTGCCTCTTGGTGCAATTTTAGGGATTGCTTGTACTGCATTTTGAAATAATTTCATGGCTTTTCTAGAATATGGTGAAATTCTGCTTACTTCCATCTGGTAAGGATCCATTCCTTTTCTGTGTATGGTAACAATAGTACTGGTCATTTTTTAGAGGGACCTTTATTATGTTCTAGGCTCTCTGCATTATCTCACCTGGTCCTTACAACAACCCCATGAGACGGGTCCTATTATCACTGCCGTGCTCACCAGGGCATGGAGACTCAGATACTCTTGCAGCTTGCACCAGGTCACACAACTACTATTATAATACAAGGCTTTGTTTGACTCCAGAGGTTCTTCTTTTTGCCACCACTAAACGTTTCCATACATGAGAAGGCATTGTACGCTCATCAAAGACAGATTTGGTGCTGTCTCCTGGGATAAGAACCCAGATTCATGGTATTACATTTTGGAATGTGGCACCACAACTGGAGGGATCTGGTCAATACAGATCTTCTTAGCCACACTCACTGTACCAACTCATGAGAAGAACGGTCTTTATTTCTTAGATGTGTTGATGACAAGGAGATGTGTTTCCAGAGTGGAGGAAATCTGGACCAGGGCTGTTGTGTTGCTGGGAAATCAGGTAGATTCTCTGCCCAGAATAAAAAGCCTAAAGGTTTTTCCATCTTGGCTTCCATGATCTGTCTTGTCTTCAAACCTTCCAACATCGGACCCTGCCGAAGATGCTTAATATAACTATATGGCCAAAAATGCCTTGCTGTCTTACTCTCTCTGTAAAACGGAGTCAATAATATTATTAATGTTACCCAAGAGTAACTTATGAAGGTTAAAACCAGTAATGTACACTAGGGATTCAAGAGATGTCAGTCGCTACCATTTTATTTTGCTGAGCCTCTATTTTTCCATCTCGCAAATGAAGAGCCTGGATTAGCTCCATTTCTGAATCGTGAATGAGTCACCTGCAAATGGATGGGGCTGGCTAGGGGAGGAGGAATGGGTCAGGAAACAGATCTATGGTCAAGCTCGAGGGGTCAGAAACAGCTTCAAGAAGTGAGAGCAGGTTCAGTGTTGCCAATAACATTCGGCATCATCATGAGGATCTGGTTACAGACAAGAAGTGGTAATTGAAGTTGGCTGTTGGCACTCAGGAAGTCCGACAAGGGATGATGAGGTGACACATCAGGGTAGCAGAATATGATGAACCTGTCATTGGGTATTAGGGACTGAACCAGATGCTGTTCAGAGGCAAGAGTTCTATAGACAGACTGTATACAAGATTGTAGGCAGGGGTGTGTCCCATTATTATTGCTATGTGACAAACCAGTATAAAACCTAGTGGCATACAGTGGCCATTTTATTAGGTTCATGCATTCTGTGGGTCAGGAACTTAGGAGGGCTTGTCTCTGCTCCCTGATGTCTAATTTCCTCATTTGGAAAGACCCAAAGGCTGGGGTGGCTCCTTGACCTGAAGCAGGAAACATCTGCACTCACATATCTGGTGGTGATGCTGGTTACAGCTGGCTCCTCAGCTGGGGTGTCGGAGCTATGTGTGGTATCTCCATGCAATCTCTCCACATGGGCAAGTTTGGGCATGGTGCTAGGTATGGAGATTGAGTGTCCGTCCCATCAGTATAAGGTAGATATATATAGCATCCTTTTTTTTTTTTTTTAAAAAGATGTATTTATTTATTTATTTTAGAGAGAAAGAGAGCATGCAAGTGTAGGGAGAAGCAGAAGGAGAGAGAATCTGAAGCAGATTCCATGCTGAGCCTGGAGCTCAATATAGGGCTTGATGCCATGATTGAGAGGGCATGACCTGAGCCCAAGACAAGAGTCAAGTGCTTAACCAACTGAGCCATCCAGGTGCCCCATAGCATCTTTATCATGGAGCCCCAGAGTCACATAGTATCATATGCTCTAGGTTCACGGAGAGGGAATATATGGCCCACTCCTCAATGAGATAGATGTCAAAATGACATGGTAAGAAAAGCATGTGGAATGGGAGATACTATTGCATCCATCTTTGGGAAATTCAATATACCACAGATGTTTATAGTCTTAACTAAACTGTTATAGGGTAAATGTTAATACAGAGGCTCTGGAGCCAGGCTGCCTGGCTTCACATCCTGATTGCAGATTTGCTACCTGTGTGATGTTGGGCAAGTCATTTAAACTGCGTGCCTCAGTTTCCCCATCTCTGAAATGGGACTACTAATGGTACCTATTTCATTAGATCACTGTGAAGATCAAGTGAACTAAGAACATACACAATGCTCAGAACAGAGCCTGGCATGTATCATAACACACCAACTAAAGGCAAGCATTTACTCATATTATCATCACTAGGAAGGTTTCCAATTCAGAGACTCTGGCCCAGAGAACCAGCCAGGAACAACTCAGAGACCCAACCAAGGAATGAGAGTCAAGCCAACCTATTGGCACATAGGGCCTGATGTTGGTATAGAATATGATCCTAGAACTGATTGATAGCTTCTCTTTTGGATCAAAACTGATTCCAGAGGTGGGGCCTCTTGTTTTAAGGGCAGGCAGGACGTGGAGGCCACTGGCTCCTGCAGGGGTGAGGTGGCCCTGGCACAGGAAGAGAAGAATACAGGCCAGTTTGGTCACAGCTGATCAACGTCTGACCCCACCTTCTCAGGCAAGGCCCTCGTGCCTCATTGTGCCTTATCTTGCCAGATAAGGGGCCTGGAGCTGAGCCTTTTATTTTTTATTTTTTTTAAAATTTTTTACTTATTTATGATAGTCACAGAGAGAGAGAGAGAGAGAGAGGCAGAGACATAGGCAGAGGGAGAAGCAGGCTCCATGCACCGGGAGCCTGATGTGGGATTCGATCCCGGGTCTCCAGGATTGCATCCTGGGCCAAAGGCAGGCGCCAAACCGCTGTGCCACCCAGGGATCCCATGGAGCTGAGCCTTTTAAATAGTGAATGACACACAAGGAAGCCTACACCACTGGGACCAAGGCCCACATCCTTTTGGGAGATAGACAAGTTGAAGTGGAGGAGGAGAGCAATCAGGTGATTGGGCTCCAGCCCTGGCTGTATGAACCCCTTTGGTCTAAGTCAGAGTTCTTTGGTCACAGGTGACAGAAACCCAGCTCCACCTTACTTAAGCTAAAAAGGAATTTATTTGCTTGTTTAACTGAAGTGTCTAGGAGGAGAAAGCCTCAGTTAAATGATGATAATGGGAATCCTGTCTCTCTTTGTCTTTCACATCCACTTCCCTTTTGTATTTATTTTGAAAAATTGAGGCCCTGTTTTTAATTGATCAATGTGTTCATTCATTAATTCATCCATCAAATCCATCTTAGGAGCTTATTATACATCAGGCATTTTGTAGGGACTGGTGATACAGCAGTGACTAAGACAGTGAAATCTTGGAGCTCATGGAGTTTATTTCCAGAAGGGTAAGTAGAATAAATAAGTAGATAAATGAAAATGTATGTGTGATTTCCGTTAATAGTATAATGGAGGCAGTAAAGCTGGATATAGAGATTTAGAGTGAGAGCAAAGAGCATGGTCATCAAAAGTCTCTCTGAGCTTGACATGCAGGGAGAAGGCACATATGTAGTGGGAGGAAGCACACTGTGTGGCCATGTGGGGAAGAGTATTCCTGGTGGAAGGAACAGCACTGGCGAGGACTTCGAGGGAGGGTTGATCTGGCCGTGTTCGAATGACTAAAAGAAGGCTAATATGGGGGACACCTGGGTGGCTCAGTGGTTGAGTATCTGCCTTCAGCTCAGGTCATGATTCTGGGGTCCTGGGATTAAGTTCCCCATGGGGTTTCCCACAAGGAGCCTGCTTCTCCCTCTGCCTGTGTCTCTGCCTCTCTATGTCTGTCATGAATAAATAAAATCTTAAAAAAAAGAAAAAGACTATTATGGTTGGGGCATAGTGACCAAAGAGGAAAGTCACGTGTGAACATGAGAGAGAGGTGGGTGGTACAGGGATTGTGGCTCTGATAAGGAGTTTAGGATTTATTTCAAGTGTAATGAGAAGCCACTAGTGATTTTTAAATAGGAGGACAGTATGATCTTATTTGCCTATTTAAAAGATCACTCTTTCAGGCCACATGGGGAATGTGGTGGTGGAGATGGATGCTCTTGGCTCAAGGCTGACATCCTTCCTGGTTAGCGACCCCTCCGGACAAAGTCCCAGGGAGGGATCTCATTGGTCAGCCTTGAATCACATGCCAATGCATGGACCAATCCCAGTGGCCGTGGTTTGAATGGCCGTGCTAAGGTCGCACATCCACTTTTACAGCCTGGGAATGGAGTGAGTCCCACCCTAATCCACTAAGAAAGAATGAATATGTCCTTAAGTGAAAATTGTGAGTCAACTTAACCGTGAGGTGATGGGTAGTTGGGTGGGCAACTACCTAAGCGATAGAAGTCATGTAGGCCTCTCAGCGGCATTCTTGAAGTGTGGATACTCATCTCCGCTTGAACACCTCTGGTGACAGCCAGGGAGATCCTTCCCCTCCTTGCCTTTCTCCCTGCCCCTCCCCTGAGCAGCACTAGGGAAGGGCTTCACAGGTGAAGAATCTCTTCTGGGTTTGTTTTTTTATTTTCTTTTGAAATTTATATATTTGTTCATGAGAGACACACAGAGAGAGGCAGAGACACAGGCAGAGGGAGAAAGCCTCCTTGCGGGGAGCCTGATGCGGGACTTGATCCTGGGACCCCGGGATCACAACCTGAGCCGAAGGCAGATGCTCAAGCACTGAACTACCCAGGCGTCCTTATCTTCTGGGTTTAAAGCCAGGGCAGTTTCCATTCATGTGGTCCTTGTTCTGTCTTCTGAAGCTTGCCTGGTGAGCGCAAATATATTCCATGCAGCCTTTCTGAAGAGAGCGGCAATATTTCCCTCAAGTAGGTATTTTTCTACACTAAGTAATGTCAGATCATTCCTTTTTGTTTTTTAATTTTTTTTTTTTTATTTATTTATGATAGTCACACAGAGAGAGCGAGAAAGGCAGAGACACAGGCAGAGGGAGAAGCAGGCTCCATGCACCGGGAGCCCGATGTGGGATTCGATCCCGGGTCTCCAGGATCGCGCCCTGGGCCAAAGGCAGGCGCCAAACCGCTGCGCCACCCAGGGATCCCAGATCATTCCTTTTTGTACCCGAGGTCATGGTTCCTCTGACGTTCCAGTCACTTTCCTTGGAGTGCATTGGCCTTCCATCAGATTTTCAAGTGCTCTGTTCTGTTAATGGAGTGGGGGGCGGTTGCTCCTAGTTTAACTGGAGTGATTTCCTATTTTAAGCCTGATTTCAACTGAAATAAAACAATGTGGTATACAAATGGAGTTGTCTCCAGCTCTAGACAAAGAAGTCCCTGGTCAATAAATCATCAGTGTTGGAAGAGATATGATAAACCAGAAGCAGCTGGAAAAGAAGAATGAGAGGGACACCTGGGTGGCTCAGTGGTTGAGCATCTGCCTTCGGCTCAGGTCATGATCCCAGGGTCCTCTGATCAAGTCCCGCATCGGGGTCCCTGCATGGAGCCTGCTTCTCCCTCTGTCTATGTCTCTGCCTCTCTCTGTGTGTCTCTCATGAAGAAATAAATAAAATCTTAAAAAAAAAAAAAAAAAGAGAGAGAGAGAGAGAAAAGCAGGACGGGAAATTTCCAGGAGGGAAATAATCCTGGGGTCCTTTTCATTTTCTATGAAGTGATATTTTGTAATTTGTAGGCTTCCATTTTACTTACAGAAGGCATGTTGGTAGGACTGCTCCTCTTGTACCATCCGTATGTAACTCCAGTCGAATTCATCATGTTTCATGGTTATGCATTTATTTAGCAAGCTTCTATTAAGCACCTACTGCATACAAGGTACTGGATAATAGGGATGTAGAAAGGAACAAACAAATCTCCTGGACTCAGTCCAGTCTGGCAGGCAGGGAAGAAAATCAGTAATGGTGAAGAAGTGGGATTATGGCTGTGATAAGAGAATATGCTGGTGGGGATCCTTCCAGAAAGTACCTGAGACCAGGGCTGAGGGGAAAGAAGATGGGTGAGCAGGAGGATGCGTATTCATTCTGGGTAGTGGAACAGGGGAAACGAAGGCAGGCAGCAGGGCTTGAGAGAATAGTGTGATGTGAGTGGATATGTGGCCAGAAAGCAGGATAAATGGGATCAGGCCGGATATTAAGCTTGGTCAGTAGACAAGGATCAGTCAGTCAGACAGTGCAGGTCTGGGGATGGCGTGCGAGGGCGGCGGGGAATGATTGAGAGTTTCAGTCACAGGCAGTGACGTGATCGGAGCTGTGCTTTAGAAAGATCACTGAAAAACTTTGTAAACCGTGGATGGAAATTGGAATGGTCAAAGGAGGAGATGGGGGCAGGCCGTGGACCAGGGAGCATGCGTGTCTCTCCAGTGTCTTCCTATAAGGGCATTAATCCCACCCATGGAGGCTCCACCCTTGTGAGCTAATCACTTCCGAAAGACCCCACCCCCTAATGCCATCACGTCTGGGATGGGGCTTCAGATGTATGAATGTGGGAGGACACAAACATCCTATCCCTAGCAGTGACCAGGGGGACTGAGGGACCAGAGGGAAGGGAGGGGGTGAGAGTAACATCCATAGCCCTGCTGAGTGACTTGTCTTAGAGACTGTGAGCTGAAGACCCCACACAGCCCTTGGCACCCTACGCCTGACTAGCAGCATTTCAGCCTCTAGTGAGAGATTCTCCTGGGATTGAAACAAGTGTGATCGGACTCCAGGGCCCTGCTGCTTGTCTAGTTTGCCACACACCCAACTGGGAAAATTCTACAGGACATTGTGACCATTGGAGAGACATGAAGGGGGATGGGTTTGGGGTGATTCAACATCATCAGGTCAAAAGCTGTGAGGTTCAGCTTCACCTTCAAGACCTCCTTTTACCCAGTGGTTAGTTTCCCTAAGTATAGGCTAAGGTGCACTCTGGCCAGAACGTGGACTGATCACACGGTTCAAATCCCAGAGTGACCCTCTGCTAGCGGGGTGACCACTGGCAAACTACCCCATTCTTGTGGGCTCTGGCTTCTTTGCAGAGCTGTGGCAAGGACTGATGGGGAGTGGGTGGGGGGAACCCACTGAATTAGGCTTCTTCCGCCTGCTTCCTTCTGCCTGGGTGAGCTGCTGGAGCGTGTTCCTGGACAGGCTGGCCCACTCAGGGGGCTCTGTGACTGATACATTCATCAGACCAAGGTTTGGGGTCTTTTTTTTTCAAGTTTATGTTCAAATTCCTTCCCTTCCCTTTTTTTTTTTTATTCCATCTTTCTCATTTTAGCAGATGAGAACTCTTGCTCTGTGTGACAGCTGATATTCTGAAAATGACAAGGCACCTCATTTGGGACAGAATGTGCTTGGGGATTGTTACGAGTGTGTGCACGGTGTTCATCTGAGTCACGTCTGTGCAGGGAAGGCCTGGCAGCATGTCATGGTGAGCCTAGGACTCAGCTTCCAGCCTCAGCAGAGGGAAAGGCAGCGTCCACCCGCGCCTCTGTGGCCTGAGGACCCGCAGAGCCTTCTTTCCAAATGTCCCCTGACATTTCTCGCCGTCCCCACGGCCTCTGGATTTTTGCTGAGCATGTCATCCAACTAACAACCTCTTGACCCATCTCTTGCGTTCAGTCTCCCATCCTGGAACTCGCTCTGCCTCCAAGCCGATCGTCATCAATAGCACTCCAATAGTTAATATTTCTTTTATGCACCAGGCACGATTCTAGGCTCTTTGCGCATATTAACTCACGTCCTCTTCACCGCAGGTCTCTAAAATCCATCTGATCGCCCCTCTCTGTGCAAATAAGAGGAAATGAGATTTCCTGAATATCCCCTGCTTGCATGCCACCCTCATGGTTTTATGACGTAAGGACGTCACTGTTGATGATCTTGGCCAGTTCTTTTGTGGTATGCCACCCTATTAAATCCTGTACTCAAGCCAGTTTTCTGCAAATTAAGCCATTTTGGGGGAAATTTACATAGATCACAGTAAAAAGAAGTGCCGTTCAAATGCACGGTGTCCTTTGTCATCAGTAGAAGGTAACCATAAGCACAAATATCACGTGAACAAAACAAAACAGCATTGGTAAGTCCTAACTGGGGACCGCTGATGAGGCTGTCTACCGTAGGCTTGCTTGCTTTGTGCAAACACATGAATAAGTTAGACGTTGCGGATATGCGACCCCAACCGGGACCTCTTGCTGGATGTGACAACAAGACAGAAACGAGTTTCCAAGAGCATATCTGTCTCGTACAGCTTGATGTTCATTGACCCTGTATCCGTCCATCTTCCAGAATCATCCATATTCACTGAAAGCAGTCTCTCATTTTGAAAAGGACTGTTCGGCAAGATGGAGTGGGGCCCCGATCTGCTTGACTGCTCCACCCCTCTCTCTGCCCAGGACCGTTTCTTCCTCCACCTTTTCCTGTCCTCCTGCTCTCACTTCACTTTTCCCCTTGCCCACATCTCTGTCTTTGCATTTGCAGCTGTCCATGGCCAGAGGGTCCTGTCCTTCTGACTCCGAGTGGCAAACTACCCTGCATTTCTTCACTGGTTTCTCTGGTGGTGTCTTCCCTGTGATCTTTCTCCATTCCTAAAGTGGAGTAGGTCATCCCTGCTCTGTTCCCAATAGAAGCGTGTCCCCACCCTCCCCAATCTCATTTGCTGCCATATGCTGGAAATTTCTGAGGGTGACACTGTTGGTTGGCTCATCCAACACGCATTTCATCACCTACTGTCTGTAGGAGCTGAGAAGCTCCGGGTGGACTTTACCAGCCTCTTCTGGAACTATGTGGGCAGGACCTATGCCCCAGTTCTGTCCAATGAGACATATGTTGAATGTCTATTGAGACTTAAGTGGAAGGACAAATATGTCCAATGACTTCTAGAAAGGTGCTTTGCTTCTTGGTGGTAAGGACAAGCTGAGGAGAAGATCCCACTAGAATTGTCCCTTTCTCCTTTTCCTGACTTGAAGGAAAAATTGTCCCTTCCTCCTTTATGGCAGCCTTATTATGATCACACAGCAGCATGCATAGAAATACATCCTATAGAAGGAGTCAATGTACCAAAGAAAGAGGAGTAGGGGTACCAGGGTGGCACAGTCAGTTAAGCGTTTGACTCTTGGTTTCGGCTGAGGTGGTGATCTCAAGGTCATGTGACTGAGCCCCTTGTCGGGCTCCATGCTCAGCGTGGAGTCTGCCTGAGACTCTCCCTTTGCCCCTCCCCACTCCTCTAAAAATACATAAATGAAAGAAAGACAGAAAGAAAGAAAGAAAGAAAGAAAGAAAGAAAGAAAGAAAGAAAGAAAGATAGAAAAGAGTAGACCAATACACATACCACAGAGGTCATGGAGCTCTCAGACCAACCCCAGGACCACCTATTTTCAAACTCCTTGTTAAATAAATTATAAACATCCTCATGATCTCAGATGCTACTCATGAGAAATTCTGTTATATGCACTTGAAAGCATTCTTAATAGAGTTTCCATACCAGTCTCCATTCTTCCCTGGATTTTGAGCAGTTCTAAGGTGGGCGTGGAGTGTTTATCTTTATAATATCCTCACTCACATAGGGCTTGATGCATGGTAGTATTTATATTATTATCAACAAAAACAGCTGATATTTATTCAAACTCTGTGTCTGTCTGGCTCCAGAGCCTAGATCCTTCACCACTATGGTATAATTCTGGTCATTGATCAAAGCGGAATGAGTGAATAAATGAATAAATAACTTATCAGCAGGGGGATTTGCAGAAATTGGTTTCTATGCCAATTTTACTTCACCACTTTATTAGAATTTATATTAAGATTTAAAAAATGAGGCTCTGTCATTTGTTCTGCATTTTGCTTTAATTTTTTTCTTTTTCCTTTCCTTTATCCTAAACCATGAAAATTTGCATTCTTGAGCTTTTAGAGGGCGTCAGAAGGAGACAATTGGGGGGATCCAGAGCCTCTTCTGTGTGTGTTAAGTATATAGATTATGGTAGGACATAGAGGTAACCAGGGAGTGACGGGCTAAGAGACGTTGAATGTTATATAATAGTCCTCTGAGATTCCATGTTCTTTCTCCTCTATCACCTGAATAACACCTACTTGAGAACCGCTAGGATTCCCTGCCTTTAAAATCTGATCTGCTTTTTAGGAAGGCAAGACAGGGACCCAGTGATGCCCATGTGGTCTGAAGGCACATCCCTGGCTTCTCTGAGCTCCTATGCATCGCATCCTCCATAGCTGACAGCTCCTTTCCCTCCTCCCCTGCAGGTTCCTGGGCAAGACCCCTGGAAGAGTATTCACCCCTGGCCCTGAAAGCATTTCTCTGTTCTGCCCCAAGAGCTTCACTTAGTAGCTGTGGCCCTGTGGAGTCTCCAGGCCACATTGGATTATCTGAGGGCAGCTCTCTGTGTCTATGGAACCTTAAGGAACCCCAGTGGGGGCTGGCAGTGCAAAGTCTCACATCCAGCTCCCGGGAGTAATAGGGAATATTCAGCAGCCACCCTTAGGGCACCTTGCCTTTCTTCCCTCTCCTTCTCTGTGCTCACACCAACGAGTTCTTCGGTACCTCTGGTCTGAAACTATCTGGCAGTGTTCTTCTGCCCTTGCTTGCTTTCCTCACGCTTTGTCTGCTCTTGCCCATTTTCTTCCTATTTATTTACTTTTAAAATAATGTCATTTTGTTGACAAGTTTGCCTATTTGTATTTATGTATGCATTTATTTACTTTTAAAGATTTTATTTATTTAGTTGATAGAGGGGACAACAGGGGGAGCAGCAGGCAGAGGGAGAGGGAGAAGCAGGTACCTGCTGAGCAAGGAGCCCGATGCGGGGCTCAATCCCAGGACCCTGGGATCATGACCTGAGCTGAAGGCAGACGCTTCACCAACTGAGCCACCCAGGCATTCCTATTTGTTTATTTTTAAATTCACCTCTCCTCCCGATGTGGGGCTTAGACTCAACAACCTTGAGATGAAGAGTCATACGTTCTTCTGATTAAGCTAGCCAGGGGCCCCCTGCTTTTTGCCATTTTAAAACTCTCCAGAAAAGCCTGTCTGGCAAAATAGTAGGGCCTTCCTGATGTAAGAGATTTGGGAAACAGGAAAAAAATGAGTTTTGCCTGCAGGGATTAGGAGAAATTTGGTAACACAAATGTACTAACATTATTTTATCCTATGGGTATGTCTACTATCTACTGAGTCTGTCACTGAGTCTATCTCTATATCTACCTCCACACCATGACTCTGTGGTTAGATGGATAACCATCTACATTTTCTGTTTTCCTTTTTCTCTCTCCTCTTCCTGTCCCAGCCAAGAAGATACTCGCTCAGTACTCATTACTTCAGGGGAGGAAGGAAAACTGATATTGCCTATCTGGCTTTTGTTCAAAAGCTGAAGCCCTCAGTGGGGCAGGGTTTTGGGTGTAGAGTAACATCATGGGGAGAATGTGGGTCCCCTCCTCACCACCCTGGAAGGAAAGTTAGTTCCTTCAATGCATCCAGTTGGAGGATGAGTGAGGAGAGCGAAGGGAGAGATCTGTGGATTGGGAAGAGAGGTGACCCAACTACCTACCTCCTGGACGCACAAAAGCAAGGCCATCAGATTTCATGAGAAAATGTCATTGTGCCCTTTTAGGCAGATAGGGCCCCAGGCAGCTTTAAAAAAAAATTGCCAGGTGCTGAGCAGGGTGCAGAAGCAGAAGAGAGCCTTTGAGGCAGCAGGGCAGTGCTAAAACAGGCACACTAGCTGGATAGATTACTGAGTCATTAGCATCTTACTTAGACTCCCAGCACGGTGGCATTGAACCTCCAGGTCAGGGAAGATCTCAGGAAGAACTAGGAATTTATTTCCCCCATTACACTGCGTGAGAGAGACCTGGGGTCAGAACTCAAGTTGCTTTACAAAAAGATGAAGAAGTTGATGATGATGATACACAGACAGAGATGGGTATAGATGTGTGCATGTGTGTAGGTATGTATGAGCACTCCTGTATTCGCATGCTGTACTCCATACTGGATTCCTCATTTTATCAGTGATTATAAAAATAAATGCAGGGATATAAATATGAGTGTGGTTGTATGAAGGTCCCTCGGCTTGGCATGGTCCTTTCTCAGGGCATCCTCTGTAGGCCCGCATAGCTACTGATGTCCTTTAATTATTAGAAACCAAGAAGGACATTGAGCATTCTTGCCCACGTTTACCTCACCTTTCTCCCTTATCCCTGTTGCTCTGTGCATTTCCGTTCAGCCATCCTGATCTACTACAACTCCTCAAGCATGCTGCACTCTCTCTGTCCCTTACACACAGTTTGCATGCTGTGTGTCCCTTCCTTCTAAAACTGCCCTCCTCCCCAGCCATCCATTAGGTAACACTGATCCACCTTTTTGCCTGAGTTAATTTATATATCTCCTTCAAGTGTCATTCTTTTTTGGTTTAGGGACACTCCTTTGACTACTTCCCTTCCAACTTGGTCACGTTTCCAGCACTTAAATAGTTCCTGGAACTTACTGAGGCTCTATAAATATTTGGTGGATGAAAGAATGAGCACTGAGATGGATCAACGAATAGGTCAGTGGATAAATGGGTGAATTGTGAGAGAAAGGATGGGTGGATGGAGGAATGAATGATGTCCGGGCTTTCTGGCCTCTCGCCCCCCCCCCCCCCCAGTGAAATCTGTAGGTAAAACATATTCACTGTTTGTCGGCTTCCTTGAGTCCAGTATGTCAGTCAAGTTCAACTTCATGTCCTTCATCTCTATGTCAAGGAGCTGAAATAACAGGTGGAGGCATTTGCTTTGTAAAATCAAATCTTACTTTGAGCTGCCAGAGGTCAGAGCAGTAAACTAGAGGCATAAATCACCCCTTCTGTTCTTCTGTGTTGGTGCTTGGCTATCTTAATAGGGTACTTTCTTTAACTTGTGGGGTGGGGTTGCCTGGCTTCACGGATCCCCAAGGGCACCAGAAGTTATTCATTCATTCCTTTAAAAAAAAAAGACGACTTTATTTATTTATTCAGTAGAGACACAGACAGAGGCAGAGACCTAGGCAGAGGGAGAAGCAGACTTCCTGCGGGGAGCCCTATTTGGGACTCGATCCCAGGACCCCGGGATCATGCCCTGAGCCAAAGGCAGACAGACACTCAACCACTAGCCACCTGGGCACCTCCATTCATTCATTCATTCATTCATTCATTCATTCCTGTCTTCATTCATTTCCCTAGTCAGCCTTTCAAGATGGTTTAGCAATTAGGAGAAAGAATTCTAGCATTATAATAAAATTGAGTTCTGAATCCACTTTGCCTCTTATTACCTGTGCATCTTCAGGATAGTTATGTAGCTTTGCTGAGCTTCTGATGGCTTGTGTACAAAGTGGGGCTCACCATATTTAACTCTCAGGGATGTTCTGAGCATTCAGTGAGTTAAGAAATGGAAAGCGTTTTGCACAATGCCTGGTATAGAACAATGCTCGATAAATGTTAGCTCTTACAATAAACTCCTTAATTTATTAATCCCTCCTGCCATTAAACATGTATTGAACTCCTATTGACTAGCAGACCCTGAGCTGAGCAAAATATGCTTCTTACCTTTTAAGACCTCGCAGTCAGTTGAGGTTGACAGATGCGTGAGTCAAACTTGGACAGATGTCATGGTGGCATGGAGGGTGCCAAGATTGGGAAGAGAATGCTTCACCCTCTCTGTGGGTCACATGGCTGGGGACAGCTAGAGAATTGTGTGGGGAAGGTAATGCTGGGTTATAAAATGTTTTAAGCTGGGAAGTAATGTGATTGGACATTCCCCCTAAAACTGCCTTAGCAGCATAGTGAAGGATGAAGTGAAGGCAGATAGGATTGCAGGAGAACAGATTGAGGGGCAGCTGTTAAACGGGGTGGTGTGAAATGAGAAAGGTCTGTGTTAAGGAAGGGGGAGATACTGAGGTGGAGACATGAAGGAGCCTCTGTAATACCTTGCTTCTCAAAGTGGTCCTCTGAGTGGCAGCATCAGTCTCACCTGGGAGCTTCTTAGAAATGCAGGTTCTCAGGCTCCACCCTGGGCTTCTAGGGTTTACTTATCATAAAGATCCTCAGGTGGAAGCACCTGGGTGGCTCAGTTGGTTGGGCATCTGATTCTTGATTTCGGCTCAGGTCATGATTCCAGGGTCCTGGGATCAAGTCTTGTGTTGGGCTCCCCACTCAGCAGAGACTTTGGTGACCACCCAGATGCAGGGTGAGTGGGAAAATAACTAATCAGAAATCAGGGAGTCTACAAAGTCAAGCATGTATGCTGGGTTTTGCTCCTTGAGAAAGATATGCCTATTTAAAGGGATTTTCTCTTTGATGTTGATTTAAAAATGAGTTGGAATTCTACAGGAAGCCCCCATGGTTCCTCTTTGAGCCCATTAGGGTGACAGCTCCAGAGGGTTCGCTTTGACATCTTTGCACATCGGGGCAGATTTCGTTTCTTTATTAGCAAAGCTGAACCTGAGTGTTTATAGCTGAGTTATAAATTCCCAGAACATGGATTTCCTACTGGAAGTGCTGACTCAACCTTAACTTTCGCACTGCAAATGGTGCCACAGTAAAATGTATATATCAAAGTTGTGGCGACTATAAAGGTCTTTTAAAATCGAGTTGACATTGCAGTATGTTTCCTTGAGATAAGGTGAGGATTTACGTTCATAAATAGAATGGTGAAGGCTGAGAAGCATAATTGCCAATTTGGGGTGTTGAGATTTGGGGATCTTTTGTCCTTGATTCTCACTGAAGACTTCCTCCTTTTGGTGAGAAGCAGTCTCACTTTTTAGTTTTTAATCTGGCTTTGTGCACAGGAGATAGAGAACTAATTCTGAGGACCCCTTCAATGAGTTCCCCCTGCAAAGTGCCTTTCAAGCCAGTTCAGTTCAACACAGCATTGGGGTTTTGACTCCTACCCTGTGCCAGGCACTTAACTGTGTACCCAGAATGTGAAATGAATGGGAGATTTCTGACTTCAGTGAACTCACAGACTAGCCTGGGAAGTAGATTTTCATCTGTTCATTCAGCAAATATATTTTGAGTGCTTACGATGTGCCAGGAGCTAATGCTAGGGTGCTGGGGTCTGGGCAGTAAACACAACAAAGTCACCATCTTCAATGAGTTCGGATTCCAATGGGGGAACAGGCAGTAAACAGATACGAAATACACAACAATACTGTAGAATAAATGATGGATAATAAATAGAAGGAGCCTATGGGATCACAAAAAAGAAACATTTCTATCTGCCTAAGAAATTCCTGAAATGAGGAGAGAGAGAAAGTAGATCCGAATGTTGACAAGTAGTTGTTTACTGTACAAGACCTGTTAAGTGCCAGTGTGACTGGTGTCTAGGAATTGTGTTTGGGGATGGCTCCTGAGGAAGGTAAAATCAAGTAGGTTCTTAATGAGCTGCCCCAAATTTTAGATTTCAAGCATTAGAGAAACACAATAAGATGCCCGTCTTAATAAAGGTGGCGCTGGCAGGTGCATGGAAGCTGGCAGATGTGGGCATAATGGAGTGATTAGCGAAGGTCGGAGTAGAAGATGGAGGGAAGCTCGGTGAGCAGAAGGCAGTGGGAATGCAGGGAAAGGTGGGGAGACGAGTCCAAAGACGTCTACATGTGGACATGTTACCTATTTTCCCAGATTAGAGGTAACGATGACCTTGACATTCAGCGGCTTTGGAGCTTATCGCTCTGTCTCTGGCCTGTTTCTGAAAGATACCATCAGGTGCAGGGAGTAAGGAGACCTGAGGTTCATCAGTGGCCTAGAGCTCGAGCTGCCCGCCACAGCAGGACTGCACATGGCACCTGCACAGAAGTCGAAGGGGCAGCCAGAGAAGGACCCGGCGATCCCCTTATCCCAACAGTCAATATGTACTCTCTTCCAAGTGCTTGATAAGGATTGAGCTCCATCGGCATGCCGGCCCCTTGAAGTGCACGCACGGCGCACATGTTCTGCATTGCAAAGTGCATATTTTTAATATTGATCTCTCAAAATCCAACAGGCCTCATTGATTTTCACAGGACCTGGAAGAAAGACGGTGATAAACCAAAGACGCTTACAGCTTCATCAGCTCGAAGGACATGACTTATTTTCCTCTTCCTTGAACTTTGCTTGGCTTCCCGAGAAGATAACTTATTTTTATTTCTCTCTTTATTTCTTTATTTTGTATCAGCCTGTATTAAAGTCCTATAAATAACCCTGGAGACACACGAAACAGATTCATTTAATTTTCCTTTAGTTATCCTAAGTCGGAACAGATGTGTGTTTGTGATAGAAAAGAGGAGGGGGAGGATGAATCATAGGTGTGGGAAGAGGGAGGGGAAACCTGCTGGCATCTGTGCTGGAAGATCTGGCTGATTTGGGGAGGTCGGCACACAGTGCAGGCTCAGCCTGGCTGGGTGTGCTTAGACCTCGTGACATCTGCCACCGTGGAGTCCCCAGGAAGCCAAGATACCAAATAACAGGGCAGGGAGGAGGTCAGATGCATAGAACGTGTTGTGTCGTCCAGTGTCACCTGGCTCGGTGCTCCCCCATAGCTCAGGCCATCAGCTGACTGCCTTCCTTTCTTATATGCCTGAGAGATAGGAAGGTGAAGGTGGGTGAGACCCGAGGTCAGAAATATAGTTTTAGGATTCATCGAGTGCAGAGATCAGTTGCTTGGCCATGAAGCCATGATCAAGCATCTTTCTGTGCTGAGCCTGGGGTTATGTAGGCATATTCCACACTCTCATGGACAAGACACCTCACCTGAAGGGGAGCGTGAGCGTCCTTTGCGCTACCCATTAGGGGTTCCAAAGTGTCACATCTCAGGCAGGAGGCTGGCTGGGGCATCGGGAAATGAGCCAGGGTGAGGATAAACCCTCGAGGTCAAGGGTGGAGGGGCAGCAGTGGCTCATCTCTGTGAGTGTCCGGGGGGCATATCTTGCCCGGGCATGATTTAATACAATATTCAGTGCCAAGAGTGTATTGCATTGAAAGCATTAGAAGTCACACAGCAGAAGGGGAGAGGAGG
Source organism: Canis lupus dingo (assembly GCF_003254725.2). Lineage (NCBI taxonomy): Eukaryota > Metazoa > Chordata > Mammalia > Carnivora > Canidae > Canis > Canis lupus. Next base: position 20,265,564 of record NC_064248.1, on the reverse strand, counting down.
TGGGGAAAGGTATAAAGGACACTTCGTTAGGAGTCGAGGCCCCCAAGAACCAAGGAAGGCATCAAAGTCCAACCACAGAGCCTTGGGACAGAATGAGGTGCCTTTTTTCTAAAGGATTAAAGAGAGGAAACCAGCACAGAAGTCCCCTTGGCCAGAAGGTGAGGTCATGAAGATGTTGCATGGCCCTGACAGAGCCAGTGGCATCACCGTCAGGATTTTATCAGAGTGGGGATTAGAGCAGAGCATCCCAAGCCCTGTCACCCAAGGGTGTCATTAGCATGCAGTAGGTCTGGGCCAGGCTCGAGATTCTCCATTGCGAACAGGCTCCCAGGTGGCTTGTGGGCCACACTTTGAGAAGCAAGGAAGGAGAGAAGCCTTAGGAGGGAGGTGTTAGTGACATGTCCTGCCATCTACGTGCAGGTGGACACCTATCACCTGGGCAGTAACCACCGGTGAATGCTTCACTGACACTCCATACGTTTCCATCTGCCGTACTTCATCTAACTCGGAATGGCATGGCCAAGGAGGTTGGATCATGAGCCTTTTTTGCACAAATGGGCACAAAGAGACAAAGTGACTTGTCTCACCTAACAGGGTTTTGCAGCTCATGAGGTCAGTGCAGGTTTGGATCTCAGGAGGCACGTGGAGGCATCACTCAGACACAGCTGATGCAACACAGGCTTGAACCCCAACTCTGGGACGCTGGGACGCTGGGCCGTCACTTCTGAGACTTGATAGTCCCACCTGTAAAATGGGTTCTTACTGGATTAGAGGACGCAAACCACATAAAGGATTTTGCACAGGACTTGAGCTATAGAAACATTAGCTATTAGGCAGAGGTTGGCAATCTTTTTCTGTAAAAAGACCTGATAGGAAATGTTTGGGGCTTTGAGGGTTGCGCTATCTCCGTTGGAACCGCTCAGCTCTGCTGTTTTATCACAAAAGCAGCACAGACAATAAGAAAACAAATGGGTATGGTGCTTTTCCAGTAAAATTCAATTTACAAATAAAGCAGGTGGCTGGCCAGCATTGCCCCCAGGCCTTAGTTTGCTGATCCCTGATAAAGATCATTATTATAATGATATTCTCGGTAAGAAAGCATAGCAAGAAGACCAATGAGACAGCCCAGGGAGGATTGTAGATAACGCTCCATGCTCTGGATGGAGCTTTGTTTAACTCACATACAAATAGCAAATGATGTGCAGGTCCTGCCTGGTCTGAATGGCTTGTCTCACCAAAATGGAGAGTAAAACAAAATAATTATGGGTAACTGAATGCCTGGAAACATCGGACTCTCTGATAGTGGAGCTATTAGGGCCAATGAATGGTGACATCACTGCAGTGGAGAAATATGAAGACATTCCCTCCGAGGCCCCAGAAATTGCAGAATGAATGTCTCCGAGACGGAGTTGACTGCATAAGTGCTATTGGTTAGGGAAGTCTGCTCTATCCTGGATGATCCTCAGGCCCGGTAGCACCTTAAAAATCATAAATGCGAGGCATCTGGGCGGTTTAGTTGGTTAAGCATCTGCCTTCGGCTCAGATGATGATCCCGGGGTCCTGGGATCAAGCCTCATGTCAGGTTCCCTGCTTCTCCCTCTCCTTCTGTCCCTCCTCCCCACTTGTGCTCTCTCATTCTCTGTCTCGCTCAAATCTTTAAAAAAAAAAAAGTAAGAATGGAGATGCTCTAGAGAGTCCACCCACCCCCATCTATTTAGGGAGCATGCAGAAATGGGGGTCACCACAGTGGCCTGGAGAAGGTGGTGGGATGGGCTGAGCCACCCTGGCTGTGGCTCTGTGGGCAGGTGGGGCATCTTGAGGTGGACTCAGATGTAGAGGCCAACCCCAGCCTGTGGGGCTACCCTGGGAGCTCGCCCCTTCCTTTGTCCCTACCCCCTTCTCCCCAGCCACTGCCAGTCCACAGGTTTGGGTTTGGGTTTGGGTTTGTATGTTTCATTCACCTCTGTGGCCCCAGGACTTGGCATGTAGAAGAACTCAATGCATGTATTGAAGGAGCAAGTAAGCCAGTGGGTGGGTGGGTGAGCAAACGGTGTGAACTATCTTAAATGTTTTAAATTAATTAATTAATTAATTATTCATGAGAGAGAGGCAGAGACATAGGCAGAGGGAGAAGCAGGCTCCATGCAGGGAGCCCAATGAGGGACTTGATCTCAGGGCCCCAGGATCACTCCCTGAGCTGAAGGCAGACGCTCAACCACTAAGCCACCCAGGTGCCCCAACTTGCTCATGTCTGCCTCCCATCCCAGGATAGCAGCCCCTTCAAAAGGAGGGACCAGGAGTGTTCTCTTCATTGTCACATCCCCATGGCCAAGCAGAGGGCTTGACATGCTGTAAGCATTACTGGGATTTTATGGGTTGGGTCTTGAGTCGGTCTTCATTCTAAGCACCAATGGGTGGGGTTGCTGAGATGTCATCGCGTCCCCGTGGCTGGCACTGGACCTATACTGGCCTCAGCTGTCAGGAGACGGACACAGCCTTTCCATCTGGTGGGGACGGCGGGGGAGGGGCCTGGATTGACGGACCGTTCATTTGTGTAGCTGTAATATATCGGTGTCTGCTGTGCGTCTGTTCTCTTCTGATGCAGTGATACGCACATAAATAAAATGCCATCCTTCTGCAGATCAGGGTCACAAAGTGGAGAGAGAGAGACAGACACACAAACAGCTGCTGCACGGGAAAGACTCTGTGAGTCCGGGTCTCTGGGAGTGGGGAGCACGCCGCAGGCAGCTCCCCTTGTTGACGGGAGCCCTTTTGCACTTCCGTGGGCAGACAGAGCACCTGGGGTCTTGAAAGGCAGCTGGCTATTCTCTAAGACGGTGGAGAGGGCCAGACATTCTGCTTTTCTGATAAACTCCCGGGTGATGCTGTTGCTGTTGCTGCACGAACTCTAATCTGAGCAGTCAGGGCTTCCAGAAAGGTGAAGAAGGGGACTGACAAAGCCTCAGGGGGTGCAGAGAGTTTTGCAAGGTAGTAAAGAGGGGAGAGGCTTGCCGGGCTGAGAGAGGAGGCTGTGTGGCTTCGAGGCTGGTTTGGGTGATGCAGGGTATCCCACGCGATTGGGTCTGAGAGGTGACAGGGAAGGTCGCCCGTCCGCGTCCTGGATGTTCCTCTGGCCTGAAGGCTTCAGACGGCCCTGAAAGAGACAGAGAGCCACGGAGGCCCACTTAGGAAATAATCTCAAAGAGTATGTTCTAGAAAAATCATACTCAGTAATTTGCTTTCTCAAAGATAAAATTTAAAAATAAAATCAAAACCTGAGGTGCGTCCTTGAAAGCAGGGTTTCTCAACCTTGGCACTATTGACATTGCTGCAGAAGAATTCTTTCTTGTGTGCTTGTGTGTCTGTTTAGGGGGGTGGGCCATCCCGTGCATCGTAGGATAATCAGTAGCATCTCCCCGCTGGGCCCCGGGAGCCTCCCAGGCTGTGACAACCAAGAATGTCTGCAGATGTTGCCAGCTGCCTGCAGGGGTGAAAAATAGCCCACGGTGGAGCACCACCACTCTCTCAAGTCTGAAATGCTTCATTCTTTTTTTTTTTTTTTTTTTTTTTTGTATTCTCTTCATGGAAGCCCAGCCCCTTCAAATATTCAGTAACCCCCAAGAATCCTGGAATAGGCTCTGTTGAAGAACATCACCTCTGAGCCAGATCGATCTGGTTGCTGCTTCTGTGAAGCAGCAGCAAGGAGAGGAGCGAGGAGCCTGGCCTAGGGTAAGAAACACAAACGCACCTGCTTATGAATTCTGTTTTAAAAATAATAAAGTGACCTGTCTCTTCTTGCTGCTTCCTGGCCTTTCCCCTGCTGTTGAGGCACACACAAGGTGGTGTTGAGGCAGACACAGTCATGTCATGCAAATAACAAATCCTTAACATCTGGGGATGGGCGTGGAGCTCTGAGAATACATTGAAGGTAAAATAATGCCCAAAGTAGACTCTCACAGATGATACTGAACTTCTAGTAATTTCCTGTCCATCATAATATCAGATCAGGCTGGCTGGTTTGTCTCCCGACCTTTCTGCCTTTACATTTTCCTGGCGATCATGTGCGCACACACACACACAGTGCCAGGTTAGGGAATGTTATTGCAAAAGGAGCAAGGAAGGAACAGAAAACACTTCTACTTTTGTCAGTATTTGCTTTCTTGGAGCATAGGGAGGGAGGCAGTGTGGACTAGTGGTTGGTAACCTGCGCTTCAGCCTCAGATGGGCCAGGTTCGAGGCAGAGTACTGGCCCCGTTACTAAGATTGGGGAAGTTCTGCGTCCACGATGCAGGATCTGGGAGAAAAAAGACTTTGTACTAAATGAAAATGTGGCATATTAAGGGCTTCACTGGGTGCCTGGCATGTTAGGGAGGGGGGGAGAGAGAGAGAGAGAGAGGGAGAGAGAGAGAGAGGAAATGGTCAATGTCTGGTTTTGGTTTTTGCTTTTGTTTTTACAACATCATAGACACAGACTTGGTTGAGACAAGGGGTGTGGGATGAGGAGAAAAGCAAAGCTGTCATTCCTTATACATCGTTCATGGGCCGGACGACTGGAGAACACATGACAGCCTGACCAGAGGTCCAGAGCAGCTTAGCAGAGCCGGCCATCACACAGAGCCCAGCGTCACACGTCGTCAGCAGCAGAGAAGGAACTCAAGTTTAGATCTGACTCCAAAGCTCTCATTCCTTCAAGGTTACTGTGCTGTGTGCTGAGACGAGGCCATGCCGGCTCACGTAAAAAGCAACCGGGTATTTGCTGCTCTGGGCTGCAATGTAGACTCTGGCACTTACAAGTATGTAGTTTTTATTTTTAATAAAGATTTTATTTATTTATTTGACAGAGAGAGCGAGAGAGAGCACTAGTACAGGGGAGTGGCAGGGAGAGGGAGAGGGAGAGGGAGAGGGAGAGGGAGAGGGAGAGGGAGAGGGAGAGGGAGAGGGAGAAGCAGGCTCCCTGCTCAGCGATGGGACTCAGTCCCAAGACCCCGGGACCATGACCTGAGCCGAAGGCAGACGCTTAACTGACTGAGCCACCCAGGCATCCCAGAAGTGTCTAGCTTACTACTTTATTTGTTGTGCTGTGTTGTTGTTTCCAGTCTTAAACGCTGGTGGCCTTGCCTTCGACTGCTTGCCAGTTTCATGACACTGTGCAAATTAATTCACTTGAACCTCAGTTTCCACATCTCTAGAAAGGGATGACAGTCCCTTCTAAGTGGGGGTTAAGTTACTTTTAGGATGCCTAGTTCTAGCACATAGTAGAGGCTCAAATATACATTCACTGTATTACCACTCTTCACAAACACACAAACACCTAAATCGGACAGGGGAGCCACAGGTAGACCATGTACACCAAATCCAGGTGGGTTACAATCCCACGTGTGTTGCAGAGTCATGGAGATGATGTTCAGAACCTTTCAGATGAACGTGAGTAGCCTCTCAGTGGCCCCCCCACCCAGACCAGCTTTGGGCCTCCCCTCCTCGCCATTCTACAGCTTACCTTCAACCTTTGCCCTCCAAATAAAGTAGATACTTGACTTTTTTGGGTGAAGGCAGACTTCCTATAAATCTGCGCCTGTTTTCTTGCTCACCGAACCTTCAAGCAATGAGCATCAGCCTTATTGACAAACTGCACACACCTTTCAAAAAATAGAACAAACAGGTATGAAACAGAAACTTGTTCAGGACAAAAAACAAAAACAAAAAAGAAAAAACAACCAAAAAAACAACCCACAAAAAAAAAAAAAAAAAAAAAAAACTAAAAAACTTGGCTCTAGGCTGTGAATTTATTGATTTAGCCCCAAGATGCTTACTTGAAGATTTCCACACCTTATGATCAGGTCAGAGGAATCTTTTTGAGACAGATGGGTAGGAGCATTAATTGTGGACTGGGGAACTGACATGAGCTCTTGTTTTTACCTCTCTGCGGATGTAGTAATAGCAATTCAATCCAACATGCATTTGGTGGACAGTAACTTTATACCAGGTGCTGATGATACAAATGTGGATAGAGTAGTCTTTCTCTCTTGGAGAATAAAAATGTAATAAAATCGTAGGCTACTTTACAGTTTTATTTGTTCTGTCAAGTTGTATGTACGCAAAGCAGGAAAAATAACCATTGTCATACTACAGATGAGGACACTGAACTTCAGCGTCTATTATAAAGTAGACAACACTCATTCCTTCAATCATCTAACCAACATTTGTTGGATATTTATTGCATGCGAGGTACCTCGTATCCAGGGATGAAAGCCATAGATAATGGACCTCCGGAGTTTATAGCCTGAGTGAGGACAGGTGGCACTAAACTAGTAAGAACACAAGGGAGCAGAGCTGGAAATTGTAGGGAGTGTTCTGAAAGAGCGCATGACAGGAGAATTTCCACGGGGGCTGGGGATGAGGCCAATGGAAGTGACATTTGAGTGAAATCTGCAGGATGAGTAGGGGCAGCTTGGTTGTACGGGGGCTGTCTTCCTGGCAGAGGGGAGGTGCTGAGGCAGAAAAGAATCTGGCTCATTTAAGGAATGAAATTCAGGCCAGTGTGGTTGGCTCTGAGAAAGGTACAAGAGGAGGCTGGTGTGGGGGTTCCATCCCAAACGCCTATAGGAGTCAAGTGGGTGACGTATTTGTGTAACATGAGCCAGCCTGGGATTTGAAAACTGGCACATGCCTGGGCTTCCCGGAGCGGACCTTCACTTATGGGAATGCGGAGGGGGGGGAGCACTGTGTTAACTGATCTTTCCATTTTTTTCCCCAAGAACTCCTATGATTGCTAAAGGTTGGAAATGCATTTTAAAGTTATCATTACAGAAATTAGCTAGGGAAGATGGGATATGTTTGGGGGCCGGGGGAAGACATCAAGAATTCTGTTTGGATGTGTGAGTTTGAGATGCCCAGTCAACACACAAGGAAAGTGGTTGAGGGACACCTGGATGGCTCAGCGGTTGAGCGTCTGCCTTTGGCTCAGGGCATGATCCTGGAGTCCCGGGATTGAGTCCCACATCAGGGTCCCTGCATGGAGCCTGCTTCTCCCTCTGCCTGTGTCTCTGCCTCTCCCTATGTGTGTGTCTCTCATGAATAAATAAATAAAATCTTTAAAAAGAAGAAAGTGGTTGACAGAGAGAAGTTACATGTGTTAGTCTGAGGTCAGGGCATAGGTTAATTTGGGGGAGTTGCTGGCCATGGCTGATTTTGCAAGCAATGGGACTCATGCCATCATGTAGGGAGGCAATATGGAATGAGAAAAGAAGAGGCCCAGATCTGAGTCTTGGCAAACTCCCTCATGGTAGGAGGAAGGGGAGGACTCAGGTGAGGAGACTGAGAAAGAGTGGCCAGATGATATGGGGGAGAATTGGGAAAGCTGGTGCCACCAAAGCCAAGAGAAGAAATCGTGTTCAGAAAGATAGCATAGTCGATCATGCCTGAATGCTGCTGGAAAGTGTAGTAAGATGGGGCCTTAAGGAGTCCAGTGGGTTTGGCAATGATTTTAGAAGACCGATAGGGAAAGAATCCGTGTTTGAGGAGGGTGAAGAATGAAAGGGAGGAGTTAGAATCAGTGCACAAACAAGTCTTCCAAAGAGCTTGCATATGCAGTCGGCCCTTGGACCAACATGGGTTTAAGCTGCGTGAGTCCACTTCTACGTGTTCTTTTTTTTTTTGTAAACCCGGGATGGTAGTGTAAACATATCTTCCCTTTGTTACAATTTTCTTAATAACCTTTTTCTTTTCTCTAGCTTGCTTTGTTGTAATAATACATAGAATACATATAACACACAAAACACGTGTTCATCAACTGTTCATGTGATCCGTAAGGCTTCCGGTCACCTGTAGGCTGTTAGTGAGATTTGGGGGGAGTCAGAAGTTCTATGCAGATGTTCAGCTGTGGGGGGAAGTCGTTGCCTGTGATCCCTGCTTTGTTCAGCTGTACAAGGGACCAGAGAGAAAGGCCCATCTCCTCCTCACTAAGGTATCCTGGAAGCCTCGGGCTTGGTGTCTGTAAAGCGGAAAATGTAGACCCGTCTTCAGCTTTGGGTATCCTTGGGGACCTGTGCCTCTTTGCGCTCCATCGTCTTTGATTTCTGACAATAGCGCGTGATTTCTGATTTCGGTGTTGATAACGATTCTCCTCTCCACTCCGACATCATCACCTAAGCCTCCATCATACCTTGTCTGCCATTTAAATAAAGCAGTCACATGGGTCACATGCAGATAGTTATTATTGCGCCCATTTTTCACCTGAACTGAACTCTGGCTTCCTGCTTGGCTCTGTGAGAGCCACACTCCTTCTTATGACCTGTTGAGCCCTGCGTGGTTGGTCAGCAGTCTCACTTGGACGTCAACCCCTGTTTGGCTCCACTTGCTTTGTTTATTCATTCTTCGTCGGATACGCTCATCTCTTTGCTGCTCCCTAGACGCCCCTGACACTCTGACCCCAAGATCTTCTTCGATGCCTGCAGTTCTCCACACCTGGAGTGTTTGTAGGTTTGCTCCTCCACCTTTTTCAGATCTTCATTTATACCATCATGCCTTTCTTGGCTATCAGATTTAAAATTATGCCCCCTCAACCCTCTTGACACTCTATCCCAGGCACGTAACACTATCCAACAGTACCGTACCTAGTGCCTCTTCATTGTAATCATTGTTTTCCCTTCACTTTAGTGTAATATTCCTCCCTGAGAGTAGCAGTTTCTGTGTCTTATTTACTACTGCATCCTTTATACCCAGAATAGTGCCTGGTGCCTAGTAGGTGCCCAGACAATAGTAGAATGCATGCATGCACGAATGAATAAATCCATCCATCCATCCATCCATCCATCCATCCATTCATCACAATACATCCTTGCATTCTCAGAGTTGCCCAAAGTTCAAGAGATTCACAAGTCACACACACTCTGTCCTGACTGGGTGCCTGTCATTCCGACTTGCAGTTTTGTGTCCGTTATCCTTGAGAAGGGGGCAGTCCCGTCGCTGTTTCAACTGAGATTTGGAGAATCGAAATAATTTTTCCTTGCCATCCAAGACCGAAGTCCCTAGATGAGGTTTTGTGTCCAGGGTTCCCGGCCTACGTTGGGTTGATGTTGGGCCGTTTCTGGTTGTGGGGAGCCGTCCTGTCATTCCTAGAAGGGAAGGGTGGTGAGAACACGTGAACAGACAAGGCAGGCAGGCAGTGGTGTTACATTCTCTGTGAGAGATTGAAGGATTTTCTGGAAACCAGAACCTCATGTAATCTGATGTACTTGTCACTTCATCAGCAGGAGAGACTTTTGGTGCCTCTTCCAACCCTCTAGAAATATAGAAACTTAGTGAATCTCAGCTTTTGCTGCCCCCCTCCTTGGGATACTACTGATTCATTTGTCGCTTCTCTCTTAGTTTTGACTCACCTGTGGCTATTTCAGGCTCATGCCTTTGGATGCCTCGTGGCTTCTTCCCACTGCCTTTTCTCTTTGTGTCTCTGGGCTTTCTCTTATCTGCTAACTGGCTGTTTCTGAGTGGTGAAACTCCTCATGAGAGGGCGGTTTATCCAACACATATTTATTGAGCAAGTACTATGGCCTGGCACTGGTCTGGGCATATGCTGGATACCTGAGCATCACTCGCATTGTAGAGCTAACAGCTGTCCAGCAAGATGCTTGCAGCAGTCCCAGGCATCAGCAACATTAGCATCCCCACGTGGGATGGGCTACAGATCAGTCCACCGAATTCCAATCTCTGAGCACAGGTCCCAGAAAACTGCATTTTAACAAGCTCTCCGGGTGATTCTTTCACACGTTAAACTATAAGAACTGCTGCCATATAGAGTAACTGCCCTTAGGCTGCGTGTCTCCTCCTGGTCCCTTAGCGATCACAGAAGCCAGGGCCCTGGTCAGTTTTCCTCTAAAGGGGACCTTTTGGAGTGACAGCATCATACAGCCTTTCCCGATAAAAACCCGGTTGCCTGATGACCAGAGAAGGCACCCCTAAGTATTCTTAGGGTTTTCGGATTATAGTACATAAAGTTCACCAGCCTTGTTTATATTGCCGCTGTCAGTTTTCACCAGTTTGTGCACAAATCCAGGCATGGAAAGAATTTGCAGACGGGGCTTTTTAGAATGACTCTTCAGATTCCAGCTTTCTCTTTTCTGGAACTTATTCTGAGGAGGTGGCCAGGTTTCTTGAGAGCTTTCAGATTTGGGAGGAGATCCCCAAGGTGGAAGATGCTCACGGTACTCAAGGTCATATCCTACCCTTCATATCAAACGAAATTATTGAATGCCTACCACTAGCCAGACTTGCCTGATTCTTTTTTTTTTTTTTTTTTTCCTGTATCCCCACTGGAGAGCTCAGGGCATGGCTCTCCAAGTCTTCCAGGGACGCTGCAGGGGAACTCTGTTGCCTGAACTCAAGGCATCTATCAAAAAGGGAAGATCTATTGATAGCAGAGTAATGAGCAGATCTCTGTAACTAAATGAATGTTTCCTTTATTTATGTAGGACTGAGGCTTTTTCTATGCTTTTTTTGTTCCTTTGCTTTTTTACCTGCAACTTCTGGCCCTGTGTTCATTCTCAAAAACTGTAAAATATATGGGATAGTCAAAGAGAGTCTAGAATTCAGGAATAAAAGTGATGCAGAGGCTCCGGTTCCCTCTCACTGCCTCCCCGGAAGGATCTGATCTACAACTCTAGCTTTTAGTCCCGCTGGTGAATTGATTGATTGATTTGTTTGTTCAATAAGTAAATATTTATTGAGCTGGTGCTTGAGGCATTGGGAGGGCATTCTGGGTGGGCCACCACATCCATTATGCTTAAGTAGATCCCATTGGCTTTCCCCGGGAATGTGACCCTGGACAGCCCTGTTGGAGCATCTCATGCATAGCCATGGTGTCAACTTTGGAACAATGATGCCTGAAAATATTTTCTTTTTAGGTTTCTCTTGCAAGACATCAATATCTAAATGCTTACTTGACATCTTCACTTGGATATCTCAAATTCAGCTCACATCAAGCACACACACTTCGTTTACTGCCAACACTCCTTGTTTTAGGTAAATGGCTCTTGACCAGTCCATTCTGCACCCCACATCCAGGGGCACCTTTCAGAATCTAAAAAGGACATTGCGCCCCTGCTAAAAATCCTCCTAGTGATTTCCATTACCCCCAGGGTAATAATAACAGTCATTTACTAATAGTAACTACCATGTATTTTGTACTAGGCATTATTCCCAAGCTTTACATATTTCACCCCATTTCCGGTGTCACCATACTTGAGCAAAACCAGAATTGTTGCCATGGCCATAAAGTCCTGTGAATATGACCCCCACTTGCTTCTCCTGCTTTGTCTTTGTATTTGTGATTTCCAGCTACAGTCTTTCTCTCATAAAATGCAGTCCTCCTTCTCAGGTTGGACTTAAAGTAGACTAGCTTCTGGAAACTATGGTGAGAATTCTAACTAAGTGCCCAGACTGCTGAGCATCTCATCTCTGCCATCTTGGTTAATGAACATTAAGGCCCCTGGTCTGGCAGGAGAGAAGGGTTCTGGTGTCAATTTTGCATTGTGATTTGGGGAATCCTCTCTCTGACTCAGTGAGGACACTATGATTCCAAGTGAAAGGAATCCACTTTCGACTTGTTTGAGCAAAATACAGGAATTTGCTGGAAGCATACTGAGTATCTGATACTTCCCAGGGATATAATAAGGTGAGCCTAGCGTCACAGGGAACCAGAGCCAGAAACCAGACAGTAATCAGGAGGGGGAGGGGCGCCTGGGTGGCTCAGTGGGTTTAGCATCTGCCTTTGGCTCAGGTTGTGATCCTGGGGTCATGGGATCCAGCCCCACTTCGGGGTCCCTGCTCAGTGGGGAGTCTGCTTCTCCTTTTCCCTCAGCATCCCCTCCCACCATTCATGTGCTTTCTCTCTGCTCTTTCTACTCTTTCTCTTTCTTTCAAATAAATAAAATCTTTAAGAGAAAAAAAAAAAAAAAGGATGGAATGGGAAGGTCTGTCCATCACTTTCTCTAAACCAGAAGTCAATGCTTCAGAATGCGCACAGCTCCCAGTTCTACATAAATGCAAGTCCACTGACTAGCCTGGAATAATGAACATTCCTCAGCTCAGTTCTGAACCCTTTGGGGAAATCATCTGAATGGCCCAGCTAGGACCAGGAGTCTAACTGGAGGTCAGGAGAGTGGGGTCAGGGAACATAGTCTTGTCTGCCAAGGTGGCAGGGGGGACAGCTAGCAGGGAAACTGTGGTCTGGCCAGAAACCCTAAAAGGTGCTGCTCTGGGCCTTAGCTTTCTCATCTTTAACAGCTTTCCAGGCATCTTGATTTCTCCCAGCTTGCTCCATGCATGGAGAGCCGAAGCTCGCTGTCACAGATTACACCGTGCTGCTCTTGAAATATAAACGGAATGCAGCCCAAACTCTAAGGATCTGGGGATTAAGCACAGAAACCTCTTGTGCCATTTCCGCAAAGAAGCTACAAATCCCCTAAGTACCAGTGAAGGGGAGGCTTCCACAGGGAGCACCTCTGAGAAATCAAACACTTCACTCTGCTCTCAGGCCCTAGGAGGGGATTTCTGTTTCCTAACAGTGAACTTGGATTTATTTTGCAAAGCCAAAGCCCACCATTAGCACGGGAGATACAGCAGGGGCCAGGCATCGCTCGGTGGCATAACACCACAGTGTCCCTGACCAGGGAAGCCTCGTGTCCCAGAGTCCACGTGTCCACATTGGGCTGAACATCACCCCCAGCCTTTTTACCCATGTCTCCTTCCACCTGCCATGGAGCTGGTTCCTGATCATGTGGGTTTTGTCCTCCCTGATTTTGCTCCTGTGCGGGTACCCTCCACCTCCGGGGAGACCAAGTCCTCCCTCCTTGTCTAGTGGATTCTATCATCCAGGAGGCTTAGCTTAAATGACACGTCTTCTGTGAATACTTTTCAATTCTTGACACTTTATTGAGATGTGATTTGCAGTTTGGAAAATTCACTCATTTTAAGTGTACAACTCAGTGGGCTTTTGTTGTTGTTATTGCCAATTTATCTAGTTGTGCAACCATCAATGCAGTCCAATTGAAAACATTTCCTTCTCTCCAGAAAGATCTTTCTTGCTCTTTTGTAATTTTGTAATCCCTGCTCCTGCTCTCAACCCAGGCCACCACTAATCTACTCTCCTTCTCTATGCGTTTGCCTCTCTGTAAATTCTAGACTCCTCCTGGCAGAGTCATTCCATCTTCTGGGCTCCTGACATCCTTTGTATGTGCCGGCAGAAGGACCTGGTAATTGTTGTTTATGTGTACGTTTCTCCAACTGGAGTTTATATATCAAGCTCGCTTTCTTACCCTGGGGGCTTATCAGCAGAACCCCTGCAGATGGTAGGTAGACTAGGATGGTCTGTGTATGCCTGGGCGCGGGCACGAATTGAGTCTGTTGCTTGATCTGGGTCAAACTTTCAAACCATTTCTCTTTTAGAGTAGCATAGCTAGCATTTCCTGAGCATTTACTACGTGCCAGAGGCCCTGCCAAGCGTTCTTGTTCATATCGAACCTCACGATCCTTATGTAAACTTGACTTTGATTGAATAAATACTATTATATTTTTCTTTTTTTTTTAATTTTTATTTATTTATGATAGTCACACAGAGAGAGAGAGAGGCAGAGACACAGGCAGAGGGAGAAGCAGGCTCCATGCACCGGGAGCCCGACGTGGGATTCGATCCCGGGTCTCCAGGATCGCGCCCTGGGCCAAAGGCAGGCGCCAAACCACTGCGCCACCCAGGGATCCCCTATTATATTTTTCTAAAGAGTTTATTTAGTTATTTATTTGAGAGAGAGAGACATGTGGGTTCGAGTGAGTTGAGGGGCAGAGGGAGAGGGAGAAGCAGACTCCCCAGTGAGCAGGGAGCCCGACACGGGACTCGATCCCAGGACTCTGACATCGTGACTTGAGCTGAAGTCAGATGCTTAATGAACGGAGCCCCCCGGACGCCCTGAAGCACTCTTATTTCTATTGGCATTTGCAGATTTGAAGACTGAGGCTAAGGGATGGCAGGGAGAGGACTAAGAACTTTCAGAAAGTAAGTGACAGAGCCAGGCCTCAAACCTGGTTCTGCATAGTCGAGACACCCATCCTCTGAAGCACAGTGCTGCACTGCAAACAGTGTGTCTACAGACTGACTCGTACCTCAGGCGTTTCCTTGGATCGCGATAGGTTTGTGCCTTTTAGGCTTTAATTTGTGATTTGGTCAGTGAATGCCCCCCACGCACATTCACACATTCACTTTGGGGCCCCTCTGAAAGGAGTGGGACCATTTGGAGCATGTTAAGGTCTTTGACTAATTAAGTGTGAAATCATTTGATTTTCCTGATCAGCTAAGCCAACTACAGGCTTTCCTTACTCATTGATTCCTTGCAGGCAATGGCCCAGTGGAATATGAGGTAATAATAACAAACTTAGCATTTGTAGAGCATTTTAGGGGGCGGGAAATGGACTGATTGCTTACTAGAAAACCTGAACTGGATTCTTCTGGATTCATGTTCCGCATTTTTTAAATGTTGGAAGCAGAGGAGGAGTGAAGGGTGGGATGGGTTTGTGACATTTTGACTTCCTGTGGCCCACACACGCTGACAAAAGTGAGGCTTAGCTCACGTGGGAAGGATCCTTCTAGGTGCTGGAAATAAAAGTGATAAACCCAGACTCCCTGGCTGCATCCTCTTCAGCGACTGGAGTAGACTTCCCCTGGGAAATTCTCACAGTGGCTTAGGTCGCGGTCAACAAACTTGAATGCCTACATGTTGGCAGGTGATGCGTAGGATGGAATTGAGTCCACTGTGAGGCAATAGGGAGTGGTGGGGATTGTGGTAACAAGGAGATAACAGCTCCTGTTTTCAGGGAACAGCTGCTACAACCCCAGCTCATTGTTTTCTTCATTTTTCTGATTTTTAAAAAGAAGCTAGAAATCTGGCTGTTGATTGAAAATCACGTGATTCCACTATCTATTCATCCATCAACTCAGTCAGTGTGTATTGGGTGCTTACTGTGTGCCCGTCTTGCTGTAGAGGCTGAGGATATAACTAAATAAAATAGAGACAGCCCTTGTCCTGCTTAGTTAGTTGGAAACATGTGGAACAAACAGATCATGCTCGCTCGTCCACTTTGGTCCACAGACCACCACCAGTTTGCAACCTCTGACCTAGGCTCTCGAGCCTTTCATTTGCCTTTTCCCTGCAATGTCCCTGAAAGTGTGGACGCTCCTACTGCCATTTCCTGCTCTCCACATAGGGTGTCAGTGTTCAACCACAGCTTCCCCTGCACACCAAGGCGTCTGTTGTGCATTTGCTACAATTGTGCACTTTGCTAGGGGGTGGGCTCTCTCCCTACCAGGATTCAGAGCTTAACCTGGCTCCCTGTCTTCTGAATAATTTTGGAACACCCCCCCACCCCGTTCTGTCCCACTGACCACCAACCACCAATAGAGTATGGGTTCACCTTGCAAAAATGTGCCTTTCGGCAAACTTCAGCTTGCACTGTGGAAAAATTTATCAGCCTAGTAAAGGAATCCCATTCCAAAGCTTGAGAAAGTCCATACACACTTTATTTTGCTATTTTGTCAACAGGCATCAAAGGACTCAGTTTTCAGATGCAAGGGATTGTTCATACTATGGCTGGCGCCAAACAAAAGCGAAAATCCCAAACAAAATAACAATAACAAAGAGCATCCATTATCATGTGGATGCGGAATCCTGAATAGGAGATTTTCGAATATAACATACATACCTCTGAACTACACACCACGTGAAGACCTAAGACAAGGGAAAACCACCATGCCTCGGTTTTCTCTGAGGCCATGGCTCCCAGAAGACTTGGGCTAATTCCAGGGAAGCACTAAGGTCTTCCTGGCACTCAGATCTCACAGGGTTGGCCAGGGTTGACCACCTGGAAGGTAGGCACCAGGGAAGGAGGGAAACAGGACGCAGCCTCAGACAAGGAAGAGGCAAAAATATGCCTCTTCGCCGACATTTGCAAAGCCAGGTGGCAGTGGTCATACCTCAAGAGTATCAGTGTTTCTGGGTGGCGCCTGGGTGGGGCTCTTATTCCTTGCAGACCTCATGGGCTCAGCCTTGTCTAAACTCCAGCCACTGCTCTCGTGGTCCTTTTGCTACATCAAAGTGAATTTCGGTTCATAAACCTGCTATACGAGTGGCCCAGTGCTACTCTAGGAAATGGTTTTCTCTCTTCACAGAGCTTTTTGTGTCCTCTTTCTGTGCCTCAGTGCATTAGTGTTCTTTGGTTTGCAAGTGACAGAAACCCATTCAGACCGGCTTAAGCAAAAAAAGTGCTCCATAGTAACTAAAATATGTTGAAGGTATGATGCCTCCAGGTACGGCTAGCTCCAGTCTCATTCAGTGTGCCTGTGGCTGAGATGTTAACAGAAATCTTTCTTTCTGAAGATTTCTGATTTCATCCTCAGCCCGGTCCTCCCTAAATATTGATAAAGATCCATTGGTTACTCTGAGTTTATATGTTACCATTATAGGAATCCCATCACAGTGACATAACCTCTTTTGCAATAGCTCCAGCAAATGTCTAGATGCCAGTCTTCAATGGACAACCTGAATCATATGACCACTCCTGAATCAGTGATGAGGACCAAGCTCCCATTGGCTGAGCTTTGATTACCAATCCATCCTCGGTCGTAGAGCAGAGTCAGCCATGCCTAAGCCGTAGATTGGGCATAAATAGGGGAGAACGGATGCTGGTGCAAATGTTGGATTCTAAACTTCATGTGAAGATGTATGGGGCCTGGCCTCTCTACCACTGTATTTCTGGTGTTGAACAAAATGTCAGACACGGGATAGGTGCTCAATAAGTGTTTGCTGAATAGAGCAGTACGCCCCCACTGTACCCTATACTTCCTATCATAAATGCTGATTGGAGTGTTCTAGATTTGCTATCTTGTGGGTCTTCCTCTGTTGCCACTCTGTGTCTGAATCACCTTTTACATTCTGTCCACCAAGGACTGCACCTGGCAGTGGCAGGTGCTCAGTAAATATGTAGTGTAAATGGAGGAAAAAGGAAAGAAAGTTCTTAGAGATGTAGAAGTGATGCTAACAGTGTTGAGACAGATGATGATAGTTTGTGAGAGTGAATAAGCAACTGAGGATAAAGTCTGGGAAAGCCCAAGGCCAGAAGTCATCTGTCCAGGCTATCCCCAGGTGTCTATTGCAGACAGGGTCCCCCTCCTGCACTCGCTGAGGTCCAGGGCAGGCTTGCTGGCATCCCAGTGGTGCGGGCTGGTGGACCCAGTGGGAGAAGGGAGCCAGCAGTCATGGTGCCCGAGGCAGGCTGCATACTCTGTGGTACTAAGGCAGCGTTGGATTAAGGAGATGTGCTCATCACATGATGAGCATGCACAATGTACTTAGTGTGTGCCATGATCTGTGTTGAGCACTTCTGTGTGTGTCACCATAACCCTAGGAGGTAGGTGCTACTACTAGTGACATCCCCATTACAGAGGAGGAAGGTTCTAAGATGTTCACTCAAAGTCACCTTTGTTTTTTATTTTTTATTTTTTATTTTTTTTTTTTAAAGATTTTATTTATTTATTCATGATAGTCACAGAGAGAGAGAGAGAGAGAGGCAGAGACACAGGCAGAGGGAGAAGCAGGCTCCATGCACCGGGAGCCCGACGTGGGATTTGATCCTGGGTCTCCAGGATCGCGCCCTAGGCCAAAGGCAGGCGCCAAACCGCTGCGCCACCCAGGGATCCCTGTTTTTTATTTTTTAAAGATTTTATTTATTCATTTATGAGAGACAGAGAGGAAGAGAGGCAGAGACACAGGCAAAAGAGAAACATGCTCCTTGCAAGGAGCCCGACAAGGGACTCGATCCCGACTCCAGGATTACGCCTTGGGCCGAAGGCAGACGCCAAACTGCTGAGCCACCCAGGGATTCCCTCAAAGTCACCTTTGAACCCAGGCAGGCCTCCTTCACAGCCAATACTACTCATCACTAGACTGTATGATTTCCTGCAGGACAAGGAACAGGAAGGAGAAGGAAGGGAAGCTCAGATGAGCTCTGATACTAAGGTAGACATCATGAGGCTACTTAATGGGGCTGTGCCTTCAGGCAAGTGACTTCTCCAAAACATAAACTCCTGTTCTGCAAACTAGGAATTATGAAAGTCGAGGAACTCCTAATAGAAGAAGGAGAACCAGAGTGAAATGGTGAACTTGGATTTGGGAGAGCTGACCTCCCATTCTGGCTTCACTCGGTGGAGTAAAAAGCCTGGCATTGGGGCTTAGAGTCAGGATAGGCTAGGTTATGCCTCAGTAACAAATAGCACCCAGCTCCCAGGGGTATGAGACAACCGAGTGCTATTATTTCTCACATTTGCTCTGTGTCCATCATGGCTCGGCTGGATCTCTGCCTTCCTATGTCCTCACTCCAGGACTGAGACTGCCGGGACAGCCGCTGTCTGGAATACTGGTTTTGTCACAGCTGCGAGGAAATCATGACCCTTCCCTTTTGCTCACACTCCATGATCCCAAATGAGTCCCGAGTCACACGGCACTCCAAAACAGCAGGGGAGTGTGCCTTTGACATGTGTCTGTAAGGAGAGAGAACCAGAAACATGGTTCTCATCGAAGATCCAGAATCCATGTGGTTTCGAAAAAAGGCCCCCTTCCACTGCTGCTCCTCAGTCTCCCCTTGTGTGGAATGAGGCCAATCACTCAAAACTCTTGGAGAATTGAATGTCACCTGTGAAAAAAGCTACCTTTTAAAATGCAACGTTGGAGCAAGTGATCTTTCCTACTTTGGATCCCCCCCTCGCCCCATCCCAGGCCACATTTTGTTTTTCCTACCAGCAACGAAACCGTCTGCTCTCCTACCGTGCAGAAAACAGTTCACAAATGTCCCTCCTCTTCCCCAGGCCTGTGGCTTTTATACAGTCAGGTAATACATTTTTATTTCCTTGCGGGAACAAGGCCCAAAAATAGATAAAGTGCAGGGCACAAACGATAACCATTCGATGTATTGACCCAGTCACGAGTTTATCTTGGTGAAATTCAAATTCGCTCTTTATTCCCGAAAGCAAAAGCACCTTCGATGGGCAGTTACGGAGGCATTACCAGGGCCATTTGGCAATAAAATATGACTGACTTCATTATGTAGTGTGGAGACAAGGAATAGCTGGTCTTAAATCATGGGGCGGCTGACCAGGATGCATTTGGCACAGACATATGCAGATAGATTCTGTTTGGTGGCAAAAGCGTCGCAGAGAGGGAGGCTCTTTGAAACTGCAGAATTATTCAAAGTTCTTTTGTTTAGCTCGGTGCCAAAAGGTAATTTATGTGGAACGTGTCACAAGCCATATGGTTCTGTCTGGGGGCTGTCAGCACCCCTGGCTGCTCCAACTCTGCCTCCAAGGCTTTCCATCTCTTAGAGGTATCATGGCAAGAGGGCCACCTCGTTGCCTCCCAGTGGGTAGGTTGTGGGGAAACGATTCTGTTGGAGGGGTCCTCAAAGGCTGCGTTTTCCCTTAGTGGAGGTTTTTGAAAGGAAGGGAGGAATGCACTGTACAGGCATACCTCGGAGAGACCGCGGGTTCGGTTCCAGGCCACCTCAATAAAGCAAATATCGCAATAAAGCGACTCGAATGATTTCTTTGGCTTACCAGTGCCCATAAAAGTTATGTTTACACCATCCCATTGTCTGTTTAAAGAACGCAATAGCATTATGTCTAAAAAAACAAACAAACAAACAAACAAACAAACCCCACCCAATGCCACCTTAATGAGAAAAAGATTTCATTGCTAAAAAAAAATCGTAACCATCATCGGAGCTTTTGGTGAGTTATAATCACTGATCACAGGTCACCGCAACGAATATAATAATGACAAAAAAGTTTCAGGTGCTGGGAGAATTACTAAAATGTGACGCAGAAACACGAAGTGAGGAGGTGCTCTTGGATAAAAGGCGCCGATGGCCTTGCTGGATGCAGGGTGGCCTCAAACCTTGAGTTCGTAGGAATGGCACTCCTGGGGAAGCGCAGTAGGGCGAAGTGCAGAAAGCGAGGACCACCTCTACTGAACGTTCACTCCCCCTATCTCTCCTCGCCACTCCCATCCCCGCAAATGGCAGCGTCTGCACTCTGTAAAGCACTTTTCCACCTGTGGATTCTTTGTTGATGTTCTATCTTCAGAGGTTTGGGGGGTTTTTGGCCCAGAGAAAGACTAGGAGATGCCCTTTTTGTTCCTCTTTCCTGTTGGGCGTAAGTAAGACCTCCATCCTTGCATGTCATGTCAACCCAGCGACATTCTCATATGGGATGTTCTTACCCCTTTACTGGATGAGGAACCTGAGGCTCTGAGGGGCAACAGTAGTGAGTAACAGTACCTGATTCCTTGCATGTCCGCGGGGAGCCAGGCACTGTGCCTGATGCTTTGAACGCACAATCACACTCACCCTTCCAGAGTCCATAGTAATGTGATTACCCCATTTTACAGAAGAGACCATTGATGCCTCTTCTGGCCATTGTTCCAGAGAGAACAGCTTCTAGGTGGCAGATCTGGACCTAAAACTCTAGGTTCCTGCCACCGTCCCATAGGAGGCAGCGAGATTCTCGAGCTGAATTGTCTCCAAAGATGGGAACAGAGGGCGGATCTCAGACAACATGGATTTTTTTCCATCTCCCTTTCCCTTGCCTGTCAACCACAGCGGGCCATCACAGCCCTTCCGTGTATTCAGGTGCCTGTTCGCAGCATCCCTCGTCCCACACTTTGCCAGAGAGGTTCAGGGCCATTCACACCCAGTAGCTCATTCTCGCTCAACACTGCTGTCTACCCCTCCTGCTCTCAGACACCCAGCTTTCGGGCAATCTCATTAAACTGGCTTTAATTACTTATGTGAAGGCGAAGGGAGGCTTCTCCTGTGCCCCTCTGCCACAGCCATTATTGATTGGCTGCCGAGACGTTTCTGTTAGACAGCAGATTAGAAAAGGTTAGTTTCCCTAATTCTCCAGCACTCTTCCTGGCGATAACTGCTTCCCAGGTGAAGCATCATCCCAAACAGAGGTGTCTTGCATTGGTTTTTCCACCTTCACTTTCTTTTGAAATCAAGTCTAGTATTGTCGGAAAATCTGTATGGCTACTGTTTCTTAGAGCAGAAAGCAAATCTGAGATGCCACGGTGAAGACTGGCCCTGTTTTATGAACTCTCTGGCCGTTGCCTCAAGGTCACTGTTGTGGGGGGCTGTTTCTTCTGCCCATCCTGAGGGCAGTGAGTTAGATCTGGCTTTCCCGGTGCCTGGGATGTATTTGCTTTTATCTTCAAAAGGGCCAGGTGATTACTGAAGTCTTTCCAACCTTGAGACTCCTTGGTAATTCTTGGCAGGAGAGCCTTGCCTCTTGGGTAGATCACTTTTTGACTTGTTTCTAAGGGTCTGTTCCTCTTTGGCTCTTGATGCCATTCCACCCTCTGAACAATGACAGACATTACTCATGCATTAAGGGGAGATGACCTAGCTGATAGGCAGGGTCTAGAAACTATTACCCATTATAGTGATGGAAAGACAAAGACTCCCACTCCCCAGGGAAGATAGGAGGCAGAGCCCTCAAAACACAGGTGGGTGGGGAGTGTGGGTGGGTCAGCAGCTGAGCGTCTGTCTTTGGCTTAGGGAGTGATCCTGGAGTCCCGAGATCAAGTCCTGCATCAGGCTTCCTGCGTGGAGCCTGCTTCTCCCTCTGCCTGTGTCTCCGCCTCTCTCTCATTCTGTGTATCTCCTGAATAAATAAATAAAATCTTGAAAAAAAAACCCACACAGGTGCACCAGCATGTGGAAAAAGGATCGATGAGTTCTAGCATAGCCCCAAAGGACAAAATCCCATTGAATGGGAAAGAAGTGTTGAGGGGCTGATTTCACATTTTCATGAGAAATACAATTAGTGATCAGCTGTTAGAAAAGACTGACTTAACTCTTGGCACTGTGGGCTCCTTGATTCTGGGAATGTTCAGGCTGAGGCTGTTTGCTTTGCTTCCTGAGCCATGATTGAGGTACATGCATGGGAATCCAGAAATGGTGGGCTTAATTTTCTTTTTTAAAAAAATATTTATTTATTTAGCATGCACAAGTGGAGGGTGGGGTAGAGGGAGAAAATCCTCAAGCATACTCCTTGCTGAGCGCAGAGGCTGACACCGGGCTCGATCCCATGATCCATAAGATCATGACTGGAGCTGAAACCAAGAGCTGGACACTTAACCCACTGAGCCACACAGGTGCCCCCATGGTGGTCTTTCTTGGAAGAATACCAAAGAGCAGGGCTTGTGAATTTTCAGTGCTGATGTGGTCCAGGCACTGAAATGAAGAGGTTGGATGTGGACTGTGGTCAACTAGAAGACATTTTCCCTCAATACTGAGTTCACCTGGTGGTTGCAGTCTGGTAACATGAGCTCCAAATTTGGGGGATTTTTAAAAGCCAGAAATTCAGACCTTTATATAATATCTCCCACTTTAAAAAAAACGTCAAGTTGACAGGTACATTGGAACACCAGGACTCTTGACTTCTGAATAACCAGTGGAACATCTCCATGATACCCCTGTTGATAAGTTGAAGAAAACCCCATCATGCAGATTTCCAGTGGTAGAACCCTGGAATGTGATGGATCATTGTTTTTGCTCCTGGAGAGAGACTTCCATTCATGATCCAAGGATCTACTATTGATCCTCTGTTCAGTTCTGTCCTACCAAGCATTTTAATTTTGGTAGATGATTTGACAAGGACCTAAAAGGCTTACTGATGAGATAAGCAGATGATACAAAGCTGAGTATAATAGTTATTAAGAATCATGATAAAGTCAGGACTCAGGATGATCTGATCAAGTGGAAGAGCTTGAGAGACAGCAGTAAGTTGAAATTTAGTAGAGGCTAAGGCAAAGTCTTGTTTGGGTCTAACATAAATTGCATTTTCACCAAATAAGAAAAACCAATTTGGAATGTGTACATGTAAAAGGGAGTTGAGGAATAAGATCTGGGAGGATTTGTTTGACCACAAAATGAATATAGCCAGCAGTTTGATGAAGATAATAAAAAAGCTGAGGACTAAAATATATAGATAGTCATCCATTCATCACTTCTTACTAAGCGTTTTCTCCGTGCCAGCAGACATGCTGCATGTAGGGAATAAAAGAAGAGTAAGACTGGGGATCTGTTCTTGAGGCTTTCCCAGCAACTGATTCAGATACTCTATAGTTCAGTGGAATACATTTTTATGGAAGAGATTTCCTACAGAGTACTATGGGAGTCCAGATTATACAGGGCTTGCTTTTCTAATACATGATCTCACATGGAAAGCAAAATGAGGGTTTTTTTTTTTTTAAATCAAGGTATAATGGACATACTATATTAGTTTCAGGTGCACAACATAATGATTTGAAATTTGCATATATTGCAAAATGATTACTACAATACGTCTGGCTAATATTCATCCTAATACATAGTTAGAAAAATTTTTGTTTCTCTTGTGATGAAGACTTTTAAGAAAATGAGGTTTTGAAGGAAGAATAAGAGTTTTTCATGTGAAAACTGGAGAGTATGGTCACAAGGGTAGCAATAGTGGGTATTTCTGCTTCTTGCCACTGGTATTTGGCAGGTGACTTCATGAAGCCGGGGGTGTCTCTCAGCCTTTGTGCTTCACAACCTCTGTGAAGTTGACTCTGCTCCTGAGCCTCAAGGGAATGCATGACTGATGCAGACAGTCAGGGCATTGTCTATTGGCCACTCAAGGTGGACCAGTTAGGGATAAGGAGATACCTTACTGATGCTATTCTTCAGGTTGTTGGATTGTTGAACATCAGGCTAGCTGGTTGCCCACAGGGAGAACATAGATGTAGGAACTATTGCAACTTGGGAGTGAGTTTGTAGGAGGTAAGAATGGAATCAATATCAAGGAAACAAAGACAAGAAACAAAGGAAGAAATCCTGCCCCGTACTATCATTTGAACCCTGGACCAAATTGTGCTTGAAATGTCCAGGGACTGCATGGTTACACAAACCTGGCAATTTTACTTTTCTTGTCTCGCTTTGGGTTGGATTATCTGTCGGTTTCAAATACTGGGACTTCTATGTGATTTTATTTACCCCAGTGGTCATAGAAGAGAATAGACATTCTAGATGGAGGAACACGGAGGCATGAGATCCAAATGGTGTGTATCACTCAGTATGCAGAGGCTGCTGGTGGGTGATGCAGCTGCAGAAAGGGATAGAGGCTAGATTATGATGAGCCTTGAGGATGTCCTAGCCTCCGCTGTCCCATGTCGTCTGGTCCTCACTGAGATGCTAAATATAGCTTTTAATTGCACAGAGCTCTGATCCCTGTGCAAGGCTTCTGTGGATATTGTTCAGAATATACACAATGGGGATGCCTGGGTGGCTCAGCGGTTGAGCCCTTGCCTTTGGCCCAGGGCGTGATCCTGGGGTCCTGGGATCGAGTCCTGTGTTGGGCTCCCTGCAGGAGCCTGCTTCTCCCTCTGCATGTGTCTCTGCCTCTCTCTCTCTCTCTCTCTCTGTCTTTCATGAATAAGGAAATAAAATCTTCAAAAAAAATGTACACAATGCTTCTACATTTTTTTCCTTGTTCTGTCCTCTCCGTGACACAGTGAAGTTGGTAAGTGTAGCCATTTTGTGAAAACAGGAGTAGGAATAGAGAGATTTAACCGTCAGCTCAAGATTACCTAGTGGAGAATCCCAGCTCTCTGGTATCCAGGGGTCCACTGATGGGACGAGTGGCCCTCTGGCCACAAGGAGGCAGGAGGGGATAGAAGAGCTGGGAGCATCAGAGCAGCATGTGCTTTCTGGGGGCAGCCCGCTTTCAGGAGGAGCACTGGCTACCTGTTCGAGCTTCAGGGATGCTCCTGAGTTCAGATTGCACTACCAGCCCTTAGCAGGACTGTCCCTGTGGACCCAAATAGTAGTCCTCACTTCCCACAGCCAAGTAAGCATTGACAGTAGTCACCAGTGAGGACAGCTGGGCCCAGCAAGACAAGAGGCTCAAAGCAAACAGAAACTAAAAGCATAATTCTGGACACACAGGAGGCCTGGGGAAACTCTCAGAAACAGCTGGGAGACAGTTGGAGGGCCTGCAGCCATAATAATTTGCGTATGAAAGAAGAGCATAATCTCATTTTGTAGTCACAGGCTGGTGAGGTTGGGGACTTATGATTTACATATATTTCATTGTCTTTTTAGGGGAGAAAAAGAAGTGTGCATCTTCTGCTAGGGGTTCGTGCATTTGTGTGTAAAAACAGGCAGGAGCGCACACATCTATCTCTTGCTCAACAATACTGAGTATATTAGAAAAGATAACTGCTGTGATAGGGGGAGCCGGTACCTGTTCTTAAGAAAGGAACAGTAATAAAATCCTCCCAAGGTTTTATCTACAGTATTAAAAATGAAAAGAAAAAAAAAAAAGGCCGTCTTTCACTTCCCAGGACGTGCCAGCCTCCTTCCTGCCTCAAGGCTTGGTACCTGGTACTCTCTTGCCCTTAGAACACTCTCCTTGTTCTGTTTGCCAGGCCTCCTGCCAGCCTCCCTTTGTCCTTGAGGTCTCCTTTTAAATGTCACCAACATCAGGGGCACCTGGATGGCTCAGCCAGTTAAGCCTTGATTTGGGCTCAGGTCATGATCTTGGGGTCGTGAGATCGAGCCCTGCGTCAGGCTCTGTGCTAGGCATGGAGCCTACATAAGATGCTCTCTCTTCCTCTCCCTCTGCTACCCCCGCACCCAAACAAAACAAAACAAAACAAAACAAAAACAAAAAACAAAAAACAAATGTCACCACATCAGAGAAGGCCTCTCTGATCTGGATAAAGCAGATCTTTCTTTTATGTAACGGTGGCGCTTTCTGTTTTCCCTTGGAAACACTTTATACCTTTGCATGAGTAAGTGAGGCAGGTGGTTGTTTGTTTACACTCTTTCTTCTCTGCTAAACTAGAAGTTCTATAAGGGCAGCTTCTGTGTCATCTTGCTCACGACCGTATCCATAGCGTTTAGTGCAGTATCTCACACTGTGAGTGATCAATGATGATTTTTTGGCTGAATGCGTTACATTGCTCCTTCTGCCTCCAAATCGGATGCGTTTGCCACTGTTAATTGCTTGGCTTGTGAAGCCTACGCAGAGATCAGAAGCTCATTCACTTCACTGGGCCAGGTGGGGACAGTGGCCAGTGGGAGTTCATACTGTGACCCAAAGGGAACAGGTGCCACAGAGCATTGGCCGTGTTGTCACCTTCCAAGCAAAGTGGATCCAAAGTAGGCAGGTCTTACAATCTTATTAGGAAAGTTTTGAAACCCTGATTTTATGGGTCCCCTTCCAGTTTTTTAATGTTGATAACATTTTTCAAAAGTAAACATTTACATTGATCAAGGCACTTTCATGAGGGAGCTGGACCCGGCCTGGGTGCCGTGGTTGGTCTCATCTGGAGAGAAGCTCAACCATAAATGCCTTGTTGCACTGTTCAGGCTGCACCAGGAGGAGAGAGTATCATCTAAAGAATGTTGATTGAAAACCAGAGGCAAAAATAGGGCGGCCTAGAGGATGAGGGTCTGAAACAGTGCCCT
This sequence comes from Canis lupus dingo, assembly GCF_003254725.2. Taxonomy (NCBI): domain Eukaryota; kingdom Metazoa; phylum Chordata; class Mammalia; order Carnivora; family Canidae; genus Canis; species Canis lupus. The sequence continues at coordinate 20,238,981 of NC_064248.1, read as the reverse complement.
GAAAGGAGCTGTTGCCCAAAATGCCAAAATCTGCAATGTGGCTTTTTAGCTTTGCTGTCTTGGCTCTGCTAGTTTGGTGCCTGATTTATCAGATAAGAATTTGAACCCCAAAGTGCTACAAGAGTTATGACCGCAAAGACATGGGTGGCAGGTAGGTATTGAGGCCGATTATTAACAAATACATTAGTGATTTATGCACTCGCATGTGGTCCTTCTTCCAGGTAGACCCCTGAAGAGGTCATAGCTTTGTTCCAATTACGTGGCAGTTTCCTATCTATTCTGGGAATTACTCTTTGGAAATTGCCATCAGAACCCAAACGTACTTTTTAAATGTCCACAATTATGACAAATCTAGATTTGATTCTTTGAAACAGCCAAGAATTAATGGGAGCTAAGTCTGGTGAATTAGTCCGATGATTAAGCATCACAGTACTGTTCAGGGCCACGTGATGTGCAATCCAGCTTTCACAATAACATGGCCAGACAAAGCACAGGAGGATCGGACACAGGGCCAGTGGGGAGGAGGGAGGACATGGGAAAGTGGAACCCCACTTAGTCAGGGTAGGTTATGGGCTTACGATATCCTTGCTTCTCCAAAGTGCCCAAGGTACTAAACCCCAAAAAGCAAAGCAGAATCAGACACGGTTTAGAAGGCCTGGTATGAGTTGGGATTTATAGAATCAACCATAATATTGGAGTGACGTCGCTCTGGTTTCTTAGACTGAGAGCTCCTTTTTTTCGGCACATCTGCTCAGGGGCATAAAGAACAGAACCAGGCTCTGGTAAGAAGATTTGTAAGAGTGATATACAAATGGTATGAATAGGAGTTTAGGAGGAACCACCAGTTATGTGGGGAGAATGGAGCATGAAGCAGGTTGACCAGATGGATAGACTTGCTTATTATGGGAGAAGCTCAGTGCTTCATTGAGCTCCTTACTGAGTCCTTTTCTGCCCAGGTGGTCTGCTTTCTGGCTTTCTTTACATTGTCTTCTTACCACTCTCCCCTTTGTTCTCTGAGCTTCCACCAAAAAAAAGCCAACCAATGGCTTTCTTTCTGTTCTTTAAACACATCTACTTCTTTTCTGCTCTCGCTGTCATTCTTCCTAGGACACATTTACTTTAGACTTCCACCTGACTGGCTCTCTCCCATGTAGGTCTTAACTCCAATATTAACATCTCTGACCATTCAGACCAAAGTAGTTTCCCTTCTTTTTAACCAAACACCCCCCTAATGTCCCAGTTACTTTTAACCCAGTACCCTGTTTTGTGTCCTTTGTAGCATATCCAAACTCGCATTGATTATTTGCTCGCTTCTTTCTTACCCACCTGCCAGCCTTAGAATGGAATTCGGTGAGGGCAGGGTCTTTGTTCTCACATTGACCCTCAGAGCTGTAACTGTGCATGATGCATGACAGGTACTCAATCAGGATCTACCAAATGAATCAACATGTGAACAATAGCTTGATCCATCAGATAGAATTAGCCCTCTTAATTTGAAGGGTAAGAGAATTCAGGGAATGAATAGAATCTCCCGGTGTCACTTGGTCCCAGAATTATTTCACTGTAGGTTTTAGGTAATGAGGGCTGTTCCATTTGATGGGCTTTAGAATTCAGTAGGATTATAGGTCCTGGGGCCCCAAACTGGAGACTAGGGGAGGAGCAACAGGAGCTGATAGAGCATCGGTCACAAAACAAACAGCCTAAAACACTGGATCCTGAAAAATCTGGTCTGTGAAAGAATTACAGAAAGAAGTGAGTCACCAACAAATGAATGCATTATGAATGTGTGTTGGGCAGTTTGTCTCACGGGGTTATAATTACCTGTCTTATTGTATTTGTCTCCTCTTGACAGTCTCAGGGAAAAGGGTCCTGTGCCATTCCATATCATTTCTCAGAGTACTGAAAGAGCTTTTCATCATTCCAGGCTCTCTGCTCTTTGAAATACTCTGTGCCTCCATAGAGTTCTTTCTGCGGAGCCTTTATTTTATATGAAAATTTACTGTGATGTGTGATTCCTATCCCATCTCATCTTTAAACTCTGTAGTACCTGGAGGTGTTTTCTTTATCTTAAAAATTAAGTAAATAAACCAAGCAGTTCAGAAAACAATCCACTTTATCAACACAAAGTGGTAACAATAACCATAACCATAACACTAATAATAAAGTCTGTGAAACAGAGCCTCTGCCATCCACCTGCCATCAACCACGCTCTCAGTACTTAGGCATTAGGGGCAGGCCAGAGAACAGAGAGCTTTGTACCAAGATACCCCCGGCAAAGAGATCTGGAGGGGATGGCAGCTGTCCCAACAGGAAGGATGGATTAAATACATCAAATTCATTCGTTCTCTCATTCACTTATTCACATAGAAAGTGTGGTGTGACATTTGGGGGCTGTTGAGATGATGAGTGGCTTTATTTTTATTCTACTTCCTCACTTTTAAATTTGGATGTAGTACTTCTATTAAAAAAACAAATTCAGTAAAAAAACAAAAACAAATAGAGGCACCTGGGTGGCTCAGTAGATGAGCATCTGTGTTTGGCTCAGGGTGTGATCCTGGGGTCCTGGGATCGAGTCCTACATCAGGCTTCCCGCAGGGATCCTGCTACTGCCTCTGCCTGTGTCTCTGCCTCTCTCCCTGTGTCTCTCACGAATAAATAAATAAAATCTTTAAAACAAACAAACAAAAAGCCGAGGCTTCTTGTAAAAGCAAAATCATTCTTGTAAAGCACTCACAGTCAAAGCGGATGGCCGAACAGAACAGCAGCCTCCTTTATGGACTCTGATCTCCATTATCAAGTTCCGACGTAAAACCAACAGTGACATAATCCTGGTAACAAGCAACGTTAGGGTAGTGTTTGCAGTTTTCCGAGGCATTCGTGAGCAATCCTATTTAATCCGCGGGACAACTTGGGTAGATGGAAGAATTTTGAGAGTGGGTCAGACCCGTAGTCGTTCCTGCTCTGTGGTTTATCCTTATCTGCTTGGCATTTTCTTATGCCGAGCTTAAGTGTACTTTGTACATTGAGATGTTTAACTATAAATCCCTTTGTTAAAACTTGAAATAAGCCCCGTGTCCACAGCGGCGCCTGGGAAACCTTTCTTTATCTAAGAGACTTGGTGACGTCTCTGCTCCTAGTCCCTTCCTTTCCCTGTACCCCATCTCTAAGTTAGTTGTTATTCCTTGATGGAACAGCCTTCTTTTTTCCACGTTTGTCAGAAGTTCCTTGATACCTGGAGGTAGCACAGGGCTGAGAACATCCACAGAGAGATCAGCCATCGATAAAAGCCCTCAGAGCCACATCTGGGCACCTGGAAACCTTTGTCTTATTCTGAGCCCGTCTCCCTTTCTCTTGGCTGCAATTTCTTTTTTTTTTTTTCTTTTTTAAAGATTTTTAGATTTTTTTACACAGAGAGAGCCAGGGACATAGGAAGAGGGAGAAGCAGGCTCCCTGTGGGGAGTCTGATGCCAGATTTGATCCCAGGACCCCTGGATCACGACCCGAGCCAAAGGCAGATGCTCAACCACTGAGCCACCCAGGCGCCCTTCTCCTGGCTGCAATTTCTAAGTGCAGTTGCACTCCGCTCAGCTCCTTGGCTTTTTTGTTACTTGCTCATGCTTTTGAACAACTTGGTTTTTTTTATTATTTTTATTATTTATTATTTTTATTTTTTTTTAAGATTTTATTTATTTATCAGAGACAGAGAGAGAGAGAGAGAGAGAGAGAGAGAGAGGAAGAAGCAGGCTCCATGCAGGGAGCCTGACGTGGGACTCCATCCCAGGTCTCCAGGATCATGCCCTGGGCTGAAGGTGGCGCTAAACCACTGAGCCACAGGGGCTGCCCATGTTTGTTTGTTTGCTTAAATGCTCAATTTCACTAGTAAAGTCTGACCACATTATCCCTTAGGGAATGAATGATACTATAGACAAGGTTAAAACCTCCACCAGCCCCCACACCCAAGTCCACCTCCCACCCCATCCAGAAGTGACTGCTGTGTTTACAACTTGGGGTGTAACCTATTGGACCACCCACTGAGCAATCATGAATATATGGCAGCAGAAAGGGCACATTGCACAGTATCATTATTTTGAATAGGTGCATTTAAGAAAATTACAATATGGGGCAGCCCAGGTGGCTCAGCAGTTTAGTGCTGCCTTCGGCCCAGGGCCTGATCCTGGAGACCCGGGATCGAGTCCCATGTCGGGCTCCCTGCATGGAGCCTGCTTCTCCCTTTGCCTGTGTCTCTGCCTCTCTTCTTTCTCTCTCATGAATAAATAAATACAATGTTAAAAAAGAAAAAAGAAAATTACAATATGCTTACTATGTCATGTGACAGCTTGCTTTTTTGGTCTTCTTTCAACGCGGTATCTTGGGAATATGTACACGTTGATGCACTTCTCATCGTTGCATGGTATCCCGTAGATGACTACATTGGAGTTTGTCTACTTCTTCCTCCAGTACTGGGTAGCTGGACTGTTCCCGGTTTTTGCCGTGATGAACATATTGCAGTGCACTTCTCATCATATGCCTTCCCTTTGCGCTTGGATGAGTGTTTCTCTAGGAATATACTGAGAAGAATTGTATATCACAGGGTAGAAGAGTCTCTGTTTTTTAAAGATAATGCTAAGGTGCCTTCCAAAGCAGTCAGGCCAATTTCTACTCCGGCCCTGTCCTCATCAGCTTTTGGTATCATCAACTTGATGTTTCTGATCCACCCAATTGATTCTCTCTTTGGTGCCATCGTAGTTGGTTTTTGAATCCCGGTGAGTTCAGAGGATAGTTTCCAGAACTTTCCTTGCCTCCTGCCAATTTCCCAGTACCCAGTCTCCCCATGTTGCCTTCGTGTTCACTCAGAGCTACCCCTCATCTCTCCTTTATGCAGATACAGGCTTCCGTCTTATTGGTCAGAACGATCCTCTGGCATCGATTAATTATTTACTGAATTCATTTATTAATTTTCCAAATGCGTGAATGACAAGATGTCCTTTACCCCAGCACAGACACATTCAAAATAAAGTCATCATTTGGTCCTATGCATGGCCTCTTTTACTGCCAGACTGCAGATTTCCAGTCACTCCCAAAGGAAATCCAGGCAGTCTTTGCTTAATACACATGGAGAGACTTAACCAGCATGTTGTGCTGCCAGCCGCTGTTCTGCTGTTCGAGAAACTCTCATTTCTCGTGCATCGATTTTGAAGGTGATGGTATAGACAACCTGTCGAGAGAGCTTGCAACATCCAGATGTTTCATCCTCCTCCAATTACGGGAGGCTTCTGGATTGTAAAATTACAGTGCAGATACAGAGGGACACAGGATGAACACCTGCCATGTAGATTGACCATATTGTACTGGGTTGAGGTCATATTTCCCGGTTGGTAATAACAGATTGATAATGCATTCCCACCGCACTGTTGCTTCATGAGAGATCTGTCTTGGCAAAGTCTCAGAGAAAGCAAGTGGGAGTTGAAAGGACTGATGTAAAGGAGAAGGATTAGTTCTGTTCTTGTGTGCTTTCGGCAACCAAAATAATCCTTTGTCCTCGTTGCAATATAGGCTATTATTCTAGAGCATTTTTTCATTCAGCCAGCTTTACTGAGCCTCAACCTTGTATCAGAGACTGTGCTAATGCTGATGATACAAAGAAAAGGGCAGCAGGAATGAAAGGCCCTGCAGTTGCCTTCAGGAACTAGACAATTTAGTAGCAGAGATAGACACTAATAAAATTTCATGAAACAATGTGAATTACAACTATGTAAGTGAAATGAAAGAGAAATGCAGGGTGCTCCAGACACATACGACAGGAGCAATTACCAAAAAGCTCCAGAAAGGCTTCTAGAAGAAAGTGACAGTAAAGGTAAGAGTTAAGTAGGCAAAGGATTAGTTGAAACAGCATTTCTAGCAGCATGAGAAGCATGTGCAAAGGTCCTAGGGCCAAACAAAAGGGAGTAACGCACATTCGAGGAACTGAAAGAAGGCCAGTGTTGTTGGAAATACAGTGAAAGGAGAAATACTGTCAGGAGCCTTCAGGGTCCTGACAGAAGGAATTTGAATTATATTAAGGATTGGGGTTTTATCCTAAGAACAAAGGAGAGCCATTGATGAATGTTAACTGTATGTATGGTAATGGCGGATGAAGGTAGTGACTCAGCTTGTGCTTTGAAAAAAGGACTCTTCTTGCAATGTAGAAAATAGAAGTCATATTATTTCATGCCTTTGCATGGAAGCATTTGAAGACTCTCCATTACTCTCAGGATGAAATCATATATATACATATATATATATTTAAGATTTTACTTATTTATTCATGAGAGATTTTATTTATTTATTCTTAAGAGACACAGAGAGGCAGAAGAAGAAGCAGGCTTCCTGCGGGGAGCCCGATGCAGGACTCAATCCCAGGACCCTGGGATCACAACCTGAGCCAAAGGCAGATGCTCAACCACTGAGCCTCCCAGGCACCCTAAAGTTAAAAATCTTTAATGTTGTTTTTAGAATATTTCCCCATATGACCAATGTCAATTTTAAAACCTCATCTTAGTAATTCAGATGAGCCAACTATTACTAGGATAATGCCGCGTAACAGTTCCCCAAACCTAGTGGCTTACAACAGCAAGCATTGTTTTCTCCTTTGTGAATCTGAGGCAGCTCTGCTTCAGTCTCTGAATCGGGTTGAGGTCTGTCGACTTGCCTGTCCTTCTGAGATTCATGCAGCTACGTGGATCATGCTTTTTCCATAATAAATCACTAGAGTATGAGAGGCCAAGTCAAATCCCCAAAGCAAATTTCTAGTCTCTGCACCTGTCCACCTGTAATAACTTCTTTTTTTTTTTTTTTTTGGCCAGAGCAGGCCCACATCAGTGTGGTGAAAAGGATAGGTCTTCTTTGAAGGGGCAGGTGTGAGGAAAGAGGGCAAGGGAGGAAGGAAAGCTGACTTGCGAGTAAATAATATGATCAGCCATTCCTGCTCTTACTTTATTATAGTGTATTCAGGTGGTCCAGTGTAACTTTTAAGAATACAAGCTTTGAGGCAAGGCTTTGTTACTTTGAATCCTGGCTTTGAAACTTCCCAGCTGTGTGAGTCTGGGCAAGTTAGGATCCTCCTTTTGCATGAGTTATCTCATCTGTGCAAAGAAGATTAACAACAATGATAAAAATAGTATTATAACAGCACCGACCTACATCAGGAGGGTTAACTTAGTTAAGTGCTCAGAGAACTACCTGGATATAATAAGTGCGTAATAAATATTAGGTGTTATTAATACAGATTTATCTCCTCTTATTCCAAACCAGAAATGTTTTGAAATTTAGAATTATTAGAATTATTAAATTCTAGGGGCACCTCGTTCAGTTGGTTAAGCTGCCTTCAGCTCAGATCATGATCCCAGGGTCCTGGGATCCAAGTCAGGCTCCTTGCTCAGCAGGGAGTCTGCTTCTCCCTCTCCACTGCCCCCATCCTTGATCGTGCTCTCTCTCTCTCAAATAAATAAAATATTTTTTTAAAAGAATCATTAAATTTTAGAAAGGCAATGCGATACATACAGCATGTATATATAACGTCTCTGATGGGTTTCTGGGACCATAAGCTATCACCAAACTCTTGACTCTCCTACCATGAAGCATCATCATTTGAACAAGATGGGAACAATCATAAAATTATACACACCCATTTATCAGATCAACATTTTGGTTTTATTTCTTTTTTTTTTAAGATTTATTTATTTATGATAGACATAGAGAGATAGAGAGGCAGAGACACAGGAGGAGGGAGAAGCAGGCTCCACGCCGGGAGCCCGACGCGGGACTTGATCCCAGGACTCCAGGATAGTGCCCTGGGCCAAAGGCAGGCACTAAACCGCTGAGCCACCCAGGGATCCCCCAACATTTTGGTTTTCAGGGCCTTTTGGATTTTTAGGTTTGTGGGAAAGGATGCTGGCTGGCGTTAGCTTTGAAACATGGCCTGCCAGTGTGTCCTCGCCTGTGCGTGCTGCACTCTTGTCTTGAAGTGCCCTCCACAACCCTCTTCGGGTATAAATGCTCATTGTGGCCTGATCCCAAGCATCACCTCAGTCTTTGAAGCCCCATTACCCCCCAGCTGGAAATAATTTCTCCTGCTGCGGTGCTCTTGCAACATTGATCTCTCCATACCCCCTTGTTCTAATTACTTGTATTGATTCTTGAGTTTAGGGATTGTGTAAAACTGCAGGCGCTCCGTAAATGTTCTTTGATTCAAATGCTATATGCTTCCATCTTCTCGTCCCTTCTCTCATGCCTAATGCTGCTGGTGACTATTGCAGATACCACCGCTGGCATCTGCTAAGCATCTGCAGGGTGCCAACCACGTGCCAGGAGGACACACTCACTGCCTGGCTCAATCCTCACACCTGTCTGGAGTGATGCTAACAGGACTATTTTCCAGATGGGAAAACCAGAGCAAGGAAACAGGTCATACCTGGCCGATTAAATGGATGCTGGTGTCTGGGGATGAGAGTACTGAGTTGACAACAAGCCCAAAGATGCTCTGAGTCCAGGTGGCATTTACTCCCTCTGATTCAGAACTGCTCGGACACCCTGCTTTTCCGACTTGTTTGACTCGTTTTTGAATGAACAAATGAATCTTTTCCATGTGGACCTTCCTTCTGTGGCATCTGTGTGTCAGAGGAAGCCAGAGCCAGACAGAAGTTAAAGCGGTAAAGGCAGATTTTATTCGGGAACTATTGCCATCGGGAAAGAGACCTCTGCACAGAGCGGGGCTCTATTCCAAACACAACAAGGAAAGGAGGGGTTTGTAGCCAAGCGTCAGGATGTGCTGGGGGGCGGGGGGTGGTCAGTGGATGGTAAATTACTAAGATCAGAGGTGGTGGGGGTAGGGAGGGGGTGGTTCCAGCTCAACTGGCTCGGGAGGATTCCTGCAGAAGGACAGACCAGGATAATAAAATACCAAGGCTTGGGGGATGAGGCATCTGATCTGATATCAAAGGTGGCGAATTTTTGCTAAATTGATCCTGCATAATTCTTGCTAAAATTGGACTAAACAGGCCAAAGAGAGAGCCCAAGTTTAGGCATGATCATAAGTGGAGCCTACCAAAGTTTGGTCAAGGAGTGAGTCTTGAGTGGGGGGAAGATCATCAGGGTCTCCTTGAGCACCCAGACATCTGGGCCAGTGGCTGTTGAGCCATTGCAAGCCAAATGAGGGTGAAAGTCCAGGTTGGGCACCTTGGAGGGGCCCCCCTGAGCCCATGAGGTAGAAGTGCGTGGAGTGCAGCAGGCTTGCTCAGCACCATGCGTTGATCAGCCCATTTGCAGAGTAAGTGCAAGAAGCTCCACCTCCTGGAATTGTCAGGAGGATTAAGTAAGATAACATTGGTGATACCGTTTGACTCAAGCCCAGCATGGGCATGGCCCTCCACAATGCCAGTTTTAATATATATATATATATATAATTTATTCATTTGAGAGAGAAAGAGAGCGTGAGCAGGGGGTGGGAGGGGAGGGTTAGGCAGAGGGAGAGGGAGAAGCAGACTCCCCACTGAGCAGAGAGCGGGAAGTGAGGCTCCATCCCAGGACCCCAGCGTCATGACCTGAACCGAAGGCAGACGCTCAACCACTGAGCCACCCAGGTGCCCCTGGTTTTTACATTTCTGAGATGGTTGGGGAAAAAGTCGAAGGGAGAATAGTATTTTGTGATATATGAAAATCCTACCACGTCCTGACATTAGTGTCCATAAATAGTTTTCTTAGAACCCGTCTGTGTGCCTGTTCGTCCTGTGTTGTCTGCAGCTCCATTTGAGCTCTAGCAGCAGAGCTGGGCGGTGTGACAGAGATGATGTGGGAGATAAAGCTGAAAACATTTACTCTCTGATCCTTTACAGAAAATGTTTTCTGAGCTGTGTCCTAGGGCACACTTTTGTGAGGGCTACGGAGTATAAGAAATGTTCCGTACGGTGGGGAGCTCATAGTCCGGGACCTCAACACCAGTGGCTGTTCCTCTGTCTTCCTGCAGAAGGAGTGGCCGGTCTAGGAGGATGCACCTTCTCTGGCCTTGGGCATTTTTAGGTGACAGCCATGCGTCCACAGGCAGACAGTTGCGAGAGCCTGCATCCAAGCTCCTGATGGGCAGTTGGACAATCTCATTTTAAATCCTGGTGTTTACTTTTTTCTACCTTCTTCACCTTCCTAACTCGACTTTGTAAAACAGAAACAACAGCCATACATGCCTCCTCCAATGGCTTGAGGTTTAATTGTGAGGCTTCTATCGCATGAGCACCACCAGGCACTCAGCCCCAGGTTTGGCACATAAAAAAAGGAAAGAATGCCTTATTATGATTCAGATTTTAAAGATTTTATTTATTTATTCATGAGAGAGAGGCAGAGACCCAGACAGGGGGAGAAGCAGGCTCCCTGTGGGGACCCCAATGAGGGACTCGATCCCAGGACCCCAGGATCACGACCTGAGCAAAAGGCAGTTGCTCAACCACTGAGCCACCCAGGTGTCCCTTATGATTCATATTTTTAAAAATATTATTCTCTGTCTCTTGTGGGGTTGTGTGATCAAAGGCACGTCATTCCGTGTATCAGAGCCTTAGCTGATTCATCTGGCAAATGGTGCCAGAAGTGCAACCTGCTTCATAGAGTGGCCAGAGAAGCTTAAATGTCTTCCTAGCTAGCACGTTGCTGCCTGCAGTAAGCATTCAGTGGCTAAGCGTCCGTATTTCCTCACCACTCCGGTGTTCTGCGAGTTTGCAGTGTCCGAAGAGCTTCCTCCTGTGGCTCTCACTTCTGGACCACTCATTCGTCATTAGCCACACATCATCCCACATCTTTTTAATGCATCTGTCATGCCTCCTTATAGATCCTCCAAGCCCTTTGAAAGCTGGGGTCTTGCACGGCACTTCTTATTTATCTAAAATTAAGGTGAAGGAAAAGCCAGCTTGAATGATTTAAATATACAAATTGCATCCTGGCACGGTTTGATGTAGCTAAGTCCTGGCTTTTCTCCCAGGATTGGAGAGACCGAGTAAGTGATGCTTAGGCTGTGCTGGGGAGCAGGTGGGGAGGCAGGCACCAAGGTATGATGGCTCAAGGGGCTGCCAGGGAGGAGCTTTGTGAGATGCTATTTATGCTTCATCAGGAACCCAACACCTGCTCCTGGGTCCCCAGCCTATGCCACAAGGCTCTGCCTTTCTTATTCCCTGGATGCTGATAAGCTGCCTTATTAGAGCCATTTCCTCCTTCTTTCCTTAATAATAGCATGCTTGATCATGTAGGAATCAGAACTAATCTCCCCATTTCCTTCACTAACCTGATGAAGCCATGTAAATTCTGCTCAGTGGGGTGTAAACTGAGAAATCCTGTGGAAGTCCCAAGACCTGTCCTTTAAAGGGAGGGGACTCACCCCGTTTCACTGCTTTCTCCTTCCTGCTGGCTGGGAGGTGGGTGAGATGAGTGGAGCACTAGTGGCTGTCTTAGATCAGGTTTTAGATTGGGTTTTTCCAGAAGAGCAGACTCTGAGTCAGAGATATGAGAGAAATTTATTTGCCAAGTGAAACACTGTTATGGGATGGGAAAGTGAGACAGAAAAGGAAGGAAGCTAGTGTAGGGTGTGTTGATGAGCAAATTATGGTGGATCAACTCTGCTGGGGATCTTTGGGAAATAGTGCAGCGCGTGCTTCAGAGGTGTTCCGCTTGAAGGGGGGGGAGCTGGGGTATTTATACACCAATGCCTCTCTGCTGTTTGTCGAGGGCTGTCCCTTGGGTCATTACTCCCTGCGACCCCAGGCTTTCCTTGGTGGAACCGAATATTCTGCTGGGGCCAGAGAAAGGGGCAGAGAGCGTCAGATGCTTGCAGTCAGGAGCTGTCAGCGCATTTGGGAATGGTGCTTGTTTACAGGATATAGAGGTGCTGGCAATGACTGCCACAGGTCAAGAGGCTGAGCATGGCATACTGTGTGGCCATCATAATGAGGCTTGGACAGTTTACCTTTAGAGTTTACGTAAAAAAAAATCTCTTTTGCTTAAGCCATTGTTGGTTTTTTGTCATTCCCAGCCAAACCTAATGCCAAGTGATGCATTAAATGGTGATGGTGATGATGGTAATAAAGAGAATGAGAACATATTGAATATGATATTTGAATCTACTTACTTATTATTATCTGCCCCTCCCCTCATGCACACGAAAGTAAGTGTTATGACTTTTTCTAGCTCGTTCATTGCCTGTACCTGATAGGGGGTCTAATGCATGGCAAGCTCTCTGAAACTATTAATTGAGGGGCGCCTGGGTGGCTCAGTTGGTTGAGCATCCAACTCTTGGTTCCAGCTCAGGTCATGATCTCAGGATTGTGGGACCAAGCCCCTTGTCAGGCTCCACGCTCAGCAGAGTCTGCTTCTCTTCTCCCTCTGCTCACAACCCCTACCCCCCAATTTCTCTTTCAAATAAACCAATAAAATCTTAAAGTATATATTGGGGCAGCCCCGGTGGCTCAGCGGTTTAGTGCTGCTTTCAGCCCAGGGCCTGATCCTGGAGACCTGGGATTGAGTCCCATGTCGGGCTCCCTGCACGGAGCCTGCTTCTCCCTCTGCCTGTGTCTCTGCCTCTCCGCCTCTCTCTCTCTATCTCTCTCTCATTAATAAATAAATAAAATCTTTTTTTTAAAAAAAAGAAAGTATATATTGAATGAATAAGTGAAAAAAAACAATAGAAAAACCAGGATGTGAACCCTGATCTGTTTCCAGCTCCCCAGCTCTCAACCACTATCCAGTGGGGGAAATGTTTAGAAATCATGTCTTATAAATGATTGAAGGCATGCGGTCAAATGCCAGAGAGCCCGTCTTGACAGAGGCAGAAACCCTGCATTGGATGAAGCAGTGAATGTGCTTGTGAAGTAGTTTCATAGAGAGTCAAGGTGAGTCACTGAGTCAGAGTCCTTGGTAGCAAAGGCCAGTAGCACTACGCTTGTCTCCTGGAAATTCTGGGACATCCAAGGCTGGGCTAGAGGTTGGGTGGTCCTACACAATGGGGCTCAGAACAGGGCATTTCTGAAAAGCGCACTACTTCCCTCCTTGCCGCTCAAAGCTCCTGCTGCCCGAGATTGGGTAACTTAGTCGGACTTTGGCGCCTAGCACAGGTGCATTTACCTAAAATTGTTCAGGTAGAGTCTGGTTGGCAAATGGTTAGGGATGCTGTGAGGAGTTATGGCAGCGCACTAGGGGACTAGGTGAGATGGGTTTGCGATGTGTCCTAAAGGTGTAATGTGTCTCACCTGTAGCTTTATAGTCTTCAGCATGCATGACTTTCTAGTCTACAACTGGCAAGCATCCTTTCTTTCTCAGTGAAAGTTTGTATTTGCTGTTTCTCTGTATTACATGGAGTAAAACCCTTTCCAGAACCCAACTATTCAGTCTATCCAGCCAAAATGAGGTCAATGGCCTTAAGCTTATAGGAGGGGAGAGGTGAAGAGGAAATGAAAAATAATATGAAATACTTGGACTTCTTGGGGATGCCTTCCAGAAGCAAGAGGATGGTCTCATTAGGTTTGTGTCCTTAAAAAAGGGTGGGAAGGGAATTGGGTTTAAGCATGGGTTATGGTGTTGGATCTGGGTGAAATTGGAGTGAAGGAAGCGACTGTAATTTCAGTAGGAAGAAGATCAAAGCCCAGATTGGGGTGGTCATGGTGAGAATGAGGGGAAGGTGGAGAAGGTGGACTCCGGGCTAGCGTCTGGTCATCTCTGGCCAAGTCTCGCTGCTAGCACTCCTTCCCAAGGTCCCTGACTCTTCCTCTGGAGAGGAGACGTCCTGTGTCTCAGCCATGTAGCACATCACCAGCTTGAGCCCCATTCCCTGCGTTTTCTCTAGTAAAGGCCAGGAAAGGAAAATAATTGCACTCGACTTGGAGCAGTGCACATCACTGCAGGGATCTGTTTAATTAAATTTTATCTGCAGCTATGTAGCCTATGAAAAATCAACGAAACTTCCCTGCCCCTCTTCACACAAATGCTTTAAATTTGCAAAACAGGCACATGAAGAAAAGGTGCTCATCATTTGGGGGCACCTGGGTGGCTCAGTTGGCTAAGTGTCTGCCTTCAGCTCAGTTGTGACCCCATGGTTCTGGGATCGAGCCCCGCATCAGGCTCCCTGGTCAGTGGAAAGTCTGCTTCTCCCTCTCCCCCTGCCCCTCGCCCCACTGTGCTCATTCATGCGCTCTCTCTCTCTCTAATAAATAAATAAATAAAATCTTTTTTTTAACAAAAAAAAGAAACTCATTGTTTGGCCATGTTCAGGGTTTCCCGGGGGCCTGCTGTGCCTTCTGAGATACAGGTAGATGTGAAGACAGATGGATGGTTGTCGGCTCGTGTGAGGATGGACAAGCACTTGCCTTGCCTTAGACTCTTCTCATCAGAAGGTCTCCTACCACGGAGCAGCCAGGCCGATATTCCTGCGGGTGTGTGGGCTGCAGGTCAGCCAGGGCGAAGGCTTGCTCCAAGTCATGATGCACGTCTTTCTGCAAGGACTCTGCATGCCTGCTTTGTGTGCCAGGCACTGTTCTAGACTCTGGGTCATGGCCAGGGAACAAGCTCGAGGGAGTCAAATTAGAGATGGAGGCAGATAATGAGACAATAATAAATGTTCAGAATAATAACGGCTCTGATGGGCCAAATGCCAAGGGAATTTCTGGCTGTCTTTACTGCATAACAACATTGAGATTTAGTGCCTTAAAGAATAGCAATCCTATTTTTGTTTATGATTCAGCACTTTGAGCAGGGAGCAGTTAGGAAGACTTGACTTTGATGTACGGGGCACCAGCTGAGCTGGCTCATCGGGGATGGAGGGTCTACCTCCAAGACGGTCTCAGTCGCAGAGCTGGCCAGTGACTTGGAGCTTGGAGCTCAGCTGTCAGAAGGGCAGCTCTCATGGCTGGTGTTGGCTTGTCCTAGAACGGTGGTCTCATGGTAGTCAGACCTCTTACACGGTGGCTGACTTTCCCCAAAGCAAAAAGCAGACACCTCCAGGCCTTCCTAAAGTCTGAGCTCAGATGTCCCAGAGTGTCCTTTTCACCACATTCTGTCAGAGTGGCCACAGGATCAGCTCCCAGTCAAGGTGCAGGTAAATGACTCCCGTCTCTTGACAGGGTCATGACAAGGTCATACTGCAGAAGAGTCTAGAGAAGAGGAGCTGTGACCGCTGCCATCTTTGGAAATGCCACCTACCACAGAAACTGGGGAGGGGAGGAGGCACAACCTAAGAAAGCAGGCATCATGAGGGAGAGTGGGAATAATAAATCCTACTGGGATCAACCCAGCCCCTGAAGTGGCCCTGTGGGATTCATGGTCCTGGTTTCCTGAGTGCTACTTTTTTTCCCCAAGAATAAGCCCAGGATCCATCTTGCCTCGAAAGAACTGTGCTTTGAATTGCTTGAGATAGAAGATCTGAGGTCCAAGCTGCCTGCCCATTGCAGCTGCAGACTTGCTCTGTGGTCTTGGCCCAGTGATGTCTTGTGTCAGAGCCTGGGCCTCTGGGTATTACCGTGGGGACCCTTTGGGTAGGCAAAATGCAGAGCTGTCGGGAAGCTGAAAATGAGATAATACAAGTTAAAATTCAGAGTGAGGTTTTGTTCACCAGCCTCCCCCCGCCCGGCACCCCTCCCCGGGAGCTCCTGAGGGAAACCAGAACAGAGGAAGGTCTGCCTAAGGAAACGGGGGTGATGGTTGCTCCCTGGGCTTAATCCCTGGACTCACTGCTGAGAGGGTCAGAGGATTAAGTTGAGCATTTGCACTGTTGTCCTCACCACCACTGCCGCCTCCTCCTGCAGCCAGGAGTGTACATATTCCAGCACACTGAAGGGTAAGTAGAGGGAACTGGCCTCAGAACGGTCCCTCGCATAGTTTACAGCATCTTTTCCATTTCCCGTGTGGTTGGAAGAGAGACGAGAACAGGATCTGTTCTCTTGAGAGAACCTGATGATCTAGGATAGTGATCTGGTAATAACCATACCCACTTGCCAAAGTGCCCCGGTAGATACCCTGTGACCATCTAGTGCTTCCCTATTCCTTCTTTCTACTTGGGATCCAGGGGAGTGCTGAATGAGGTAAGAAACAAGTAGAAGGAGGAAGACTTCAGATCCCCAAGCTGAGCATGGTATGGACACGTGACCTGCCCTGCTTTTCTAGGTGGTATTCCTTCTGTCTCTTCTCGTGTTGGTTTTTGTTTTATGTTTTTGTTTTTTAAGATTTTAGGGGCGCCTGGGTGGCTCAGTTGGTTAAGCGTCTGCCTTCAGCTCAGGTCATGATCTCAGGGTCCCGGGATCGAGCCCCGTATTGGGCTCCCCGCTCAGTGGAGAGTCTGCTTCTCCCTCTCCCCCTGCTTGTGTTCTCTGTCTTGCTTATTCTCTCAAATAAATAAATAAAGTCTTTTAAAAAATAAAAGATTTTATTTATTTATTTGGGAGAGAGAGAGAGAGAGAAAGCACAAGCAAGGGGAGAGGGAGAAGCAGATGCCTCACTGAGCAGGGAGCCCAATGAAAGACTTGATTCTGGGACCCTGGGATCAAGACTTGAGCCTAAGATAGATGCTTAACCAACTGAGCCACCCAGGTGCCCCTCTCATGTTGTTGTGTGCCTGTGTGTTTTATTGCTTTACCCCATTCTAAAACATTCCCTGAACATTTATTTTGCACCATACCTTTTGATAGACAGCAGTCCTACAGAGATGAACATGATCTGTTTCCTGCCCTGGAGGAATAATACAAATCAGAATTAATGATAACTACAGAGTATGTTTCTTACCTGGGGGAAGGAGTGGTATGTCCGTGTACAGTGCTGTTTTCGCTCCAGCGTACCCTCACTCAGATCCGGGAGTCTAAAGCATTATGTGGTTGAATTATCAGAGCAACACGATCAGATACATTTCTGTTATTAAGATGGATCATGTGATGTGTTCCTGGTTACACAGCAAGTAAACGAAAGAATTGGACCAAAAAAAATAAAAGTTTTCCCTGACTTAAAAAGTTTATATTATTAACTTTCTTACTGCACCATGTCCTAGCTCCCAATTATATATGCGTATTTGCTCTGTAAACCACACAGAACAGTATCCAGTGTATGGTAGCATTGTCGATATTTACAAAATAAAAATTCACTGGGCTTTGAGACAACGTGCAAGGTTATTGGTCATGAGCTCTGTCTTCAGTCAGGTGTGATTGTGGTATGTGATTATAAAAAAGAAGAGAATTCAGTGTGTTCATGAGCATCTCCACTAGAATTTATGGTGTGGGTAGCCGTCATACACACTCGAGGAGGACACAAGGTACAAACTCATGGATGCCATCCCCAAATACCCGGGAAAAAGCAGAGATTTACTCCCTGGGACTCACTGTAACTGTTGGAACTACTACAAGATGAAATCCATCATAAAAAAAAACAAACATGAAGAGGGCCATAAAAATATGAACGGAGTGAGAAAGAAAAAAAGTAAGAACATAGATTCTAGAACTCAGTAGACCTGGATTCAATTCTCTGCTCTGCCTTTATTGGTCTTGTGACCTTGGGCACATTGTTTATCTTCTTTTGCCTCAGTGTTCTCATCTGTGAAATGGACATGAAAACAGTATTCCCCTCTTTTTGTCAAGATAATACATTCATGCTAGCTTCCCTTAAAAAAAAAAAAAAACCAACACCACAATAAACATTTTTTGCTTATACACACTGATGAAGGTTTCACATCTTTCCTGGATGACTGTCCTCCAGGTAGGAACTCAGGCATCCAACTGTGTCTCTCATTTGGCTTCGCTGCTCTGCTCCTTAGCTTGAAATCCAGACTTGAAAACATTGGGGGAGGCAAGGTAGATACTTAGCCACCTTACCCTGAAGTGACCCACATCCTTCTGTCCATTCAGAAGATTCATGGCCCACCCAACCAAGGCAGGCTGGGAGGTCTGGAGGGTCATTAGTGAACACGTCAGATCTCTCCTACACTCTCTCAGCATTGCTGAGATTAAATGCATTAACACATGCACCATCGCTTAGAACAATGTCCAGCACATAAGTACTCACTAAATGCTATGAGTACAACCACTGCCCCTCCTCTTTTTCCTCCATCCGAGATGCAGAGAAAAATGTAGTCGTATCAATACAGAGAAAGTGCCCAGGATAAAGTCTAGGGCAGCAGTAGCCACAAGAATAAAATCAGGTCCATTCTGCAAAGTAAAGGTGGACTTTTGAACAAATGCAAAATGTCTTACTAGATGTCACATCGATATCAGCCCTGTACCCCAAGTTACGAGCACAGTAGTGCGGTGGCCTGAATTTTGAACTTGCAGATTTTGCTCATGAACCATGGACCAATAATATCCCTTTTCACACAAGGCTTAGAATGTCTACCCAGGGCAGCCCGGGTGGCTCAGCGGTTTGGTGCTGCCTTCGGCCCAGGGCATAATCCTGGAGACCTGGGATCGAGTCCCACGTCGGGCTGCCTGCGTGGAGCCTGCTTCTTCCTCTGCCCCGCCCCCCCCACCCCCCACCCCCCCAGCCCCTGGGTTTCTCATGATTAAATAAACAGAATCTAAAAAAAAAAAAAGAAAGAAAACAAAGAAAAAAAAAAGAATGTCTACCCAGTCTTTGCCCGGCTTTGGGTCTTCATGCTCTTGATTGTTGAACATCCAACAAGGCTTCTAGCCTTTCTATCTCTGCCTTAATTGGTGTCCTGGACTGACTGTCTGAAGTACTGTTCGTGTGGATCGTCTTGGCGCATTCCAGCCCTGGAATACGGAGAATATTCCCACTATATTTTGAAAAAAGGAACCTTGGCCAGTTATTAGCACAGCTAAACCTCACACTTACCCTTCTCACTTCCCATCCAGAGCTGTTTTTACTGTCTCTACCTGGCCTACGAATTTCCTGTTGCCTAAACAGACCAAATTTCTTTAGTGATTTTGATACAACAGCATGTACTCCCATAGGGAGTTCATCAGCATTTTATTCCCCAAATCATCAAAGAATTTAGTGCTGTAATGCTGGAGGCAAACGTCCTTCCGTTTTAGCTCTACATTCTTGTCCTTTGCAGACCTGAAGGTATTTTGGCTGAGGCAGGACAGCCCTGCTGGGGATCTGCTACCGTGGCGGCAGCGAAGGGGCTGGTAAGCCGGCTTGGTTTCTTTGTGGGCTGGATTTGATGAGCGCTCTTGACAATGGGCCATTCAATATAACGAACTCAAAGAACAACATAAAAATGTACACAGCGTGGGGTATTTATAAAATGTGATAGAGACTATTTTAAGTGCCTGACATGTTTCACCTAATATATTGCTCCTGGCAACCCTGTGATGTACCATTTTGCAGAGGAGGAAACTGAGACATATTTAGATACTGGCCCAGAGTCCCGCAGCCAGGAAATGCTAACATACTTTCAATCACAGCCCAGAGCCTGTGCTCTTTAGTTCCTCTGGACCCTAGCAGTCAGTAAAGGATAATTAATCAGTACAGTGCTTCTCTTAATAATCTTTTTCCAATTTCAGTCCCAAAATAAACATGTCCCCAGCAGTTCAATCATAGCACACACTGTTACCTGTAATTTTTTGTAACCTTAGCTTATAAACATTACTTCCTGTTGCCGTTCTCATGATGAGGAAAGGTTATGATTCTGTGATATTCCATATGTATATATTATATATATATATATATATATCTCAGTTTATTAACCCATTTATTCCTTTTATTTCACCTATCCCGCAAACATTTAATAAGTAGCTACTATGTGACAGGCAATAGGCTCAGCACTAGGAAGATAAAAATGAATTAGGCAGAGTCTCTGTTCAAAAGACATCTGCAGGTGCATGGGGGACCTTGTACAAGATGAAACAAGGTGCTGAGTTCACCTGTAAAGATGTGCACAGAGTGTTCAGTGTATCAGAGGATCTGGGAAGCTGGAGATTGAAGGGCCCCTACCCTGGGCATCTGGGGGGCTGCCTCCTTTTAGAGGGGGTGAGGCAGAGGTAGTGGGACCAGCAGCATTGGTGGTCCTTGGCAAGGCAAGTCCACTCACGAAGCCATGAGCAGAGGGCCTCCACCATCTCCAGGGCTGGCTTCCTTCCCCACAGTGACATCAGCAGTCAGGACAGGTAGTATGAATTCCTGATTTGGGCTGTTTCACTCCCAAGAAGAAGCTGAATCCACAGGCTTGAGCGTTTCCGTCTGTGGATAACTCTGAGCCTCCTGCCTGTGCACTTCATTGCTCTTTTTAGCATGTTTATGTCTTTAATTACCTTGTTAAGCAAAAAATTCCCTGCTCACTGTCCGTGTCACACAGTCAGTACTTACCTGTACTGACTTGGGGCATTTTATTCTTTACCCCAAAATCTAATGAACAAATATTTACTTGATGGCAACATCATGTCTTTTTTTTTTTTTTTTTTTTTTTAAAGATTTACTTATTTATTTGAGAGAAAGAGAGCAGGAGAGGGAAAGGGAGAGAGAATCCCGAGCAGACTCTTCACTGGGCACAGAGCCTGATGTGGGGCTCGATCTCATGATCTCGAGATCACAACCTGAGCTGAAACCAAGAGTTGGATGCTTAACTGACTGAGCCACCCATGCGCCCCAGCATCGTGTCTTTTTACATACAGGCATCTTCAAAGCACTTCCCTGGTGCGTGTTATTTAACTTTGTGCCCCTGTTTTGGAAAGTGTTAGCTGCCATGTGCCATGGCATTATTCTAAGTGTGCCATGTGGAGCCTTTCAACTTTCAGAGTAACCCATGAAGATGGCAGGATTATTATGCTCATTTACAGATGAAGGAACTGAGGCCCTATGGGGTTAAGGGCCCTATTCAAGGTCGTGACTAGAACACAGAGCTGGGTATTTTGCACTCTTTTGCGGTTCTGACTTCAGTGTCCACCTGCTTAACCACTATGCCATGTCTGCCTCTCACTGTGTAATAGTGTTATAATTCGTCCCCATTAGAAGGCTGCTGGGACCAATATATATCTCAGCGATAAGCCAGAGAAACCATCTTCTGACAAGGCCAGGCGGAGTGACCGTGCCACGTCCAGCACCACCCTCATTCCCTGAAGACTGCCTCGTATTCCCACCCACAGACTTGGGCCTGAGGTCGTCCAAGGCAGGCCACTGGTTTGTCTTCACAGGTAGCATGAGCTCATGCGGGTATTGGCCAACAGCTGGGGCAGGTTGGCTTTTAGCTGAGGAGTGACCCAAGGATGAGCATCTGAGAGTTACAGTAACATTGCCCACTGGGTGGAGGCAAGAATACCATCACTCTCCTCCATCTCTGCCCCAAGAGGGTGGGTAGCCCTGTGACAGGGAGATCTACCTGAAAATCAGAGGGTATGGGGAGGGCAGGGGACAGGGGAGAGGGGGATGGACCTGGAGCATGTTGCATAGAACCCTGTAGAAGACGCAGTTCACAGTAGAGGGCAGACAGTAGAGGCGGAGGATTTCCTGCCTGACTTTGATGGATCCGTTCAGAACTCTGCAGAGCGGTGGTTCCCACAATGTGGTTCATGAACCTGCAGCATGAGCAGTGCCCGGGAACTTGTTAAAAAACACAGCTTCTGGGCACCTCCTAGACCAGCAGATTCAGAAACTCTAGAGGTGGGCCCCAGAAACCTGAGCTCCCAACAAGCCCTCCGGGGTTACTCTGGTGCCAGCTCCAGCTTGAGACCCACCCGTCCAGAGCAAGAAATGTATTTTATAGTTTGTATTTTAGAAATCAGAAAACTGAAGTAGTTTACTTTTAGCATCTGAATCATGCATGTAGTGTTCTTTTTGGCAAATTAGGGATTGAGAAAAGAAAAGTTAGGAAAGGAACACTTGCCTGGCTCAGTGGTTGAGCACCTGCCTTTGGCTCGGGGCGTGATCCCGGGGTTATGGGATCGAGTCCCACATTGAGCTCCCTGCAGGGAGCCTGCTTCTCCCTCTGCCTATGTCTCTGCCTCTGTGTGTGTGTGTCTCTCATGAATAAATAGTCTTAAAAAAAAAAAAAAGGAAGAAAGAAAAGTTAAGAAGCCCTCCCATAAATCCTGTCCTTTAGGAGATAACTATTACTAAGGTTTTGGTGTGTTTCTCGTCGGACCATTTCCTCTCCAGATCATGATAAGGTTATCACCCGTTCGATTTAATTTTGATGAGTTAATCTGAGAAGCACCTCCTGGACTCAGGTGGGAAGAGGAAGAAGGTGAGTGCAGAGCAAACAGACTCGGAGGTAGAGTGGGGCCCGAGGGGAAAGTTCTCAACTCTGAGCCTCGTGCTCACATGGGAGACACCTGGGGCCAGGCAGGCCTCAGAGCTGCCCTGGAGGCAGTGCCCCTGGGAGACTAATCCGCCTGTGAATGGGGGACCCTCTTTATCATTCTTGTTAGATGGGATGAGATTTACGTCAGCTCAGAAATCTTTGCAATGATCAAAATAAGTGAAGGGCTGTCAGAGGGAAGAGGGATTAATCTCTCTGTGATTGCAGCAGGGGTGGGCTGCTCTTTCAGGGGAGGGATAGCAGAGGGATGCGTGCTGGCGGGGGCAGATCTTAACTCGGGGTCAGGATGAGCCTCGCCGTGAGAATGAAGCCACAGTGGTCCTACTGCCTAATGAAGTGAGCGCCCGTGGCCCGGGGCCCGCTGTTCCTGAGGGTGCCTTGCAGATGGGCGGCACGCCCGCAAGTGTGGCTTGCAGGTGTGTTCTGCAAGTGCTGACATTGAAAATCCAGAAATTTCACCTTGGAGGCGGGCACCTGGTGTGTCAAGAAAACCAGGAGCTCCGGCAACACAGCAACGTTCTTTGCACGAGACAGGCGAGCAGGGGAAGGTGACGGTGGCTGTCCCTTTAGATGAGGCAGGAGTGGCTGCGCTGTGTC
The DNA here is from genome assembly GCF_003254725.2 of Canis lupus dingo. NCBI lineage: Eukaryota > Metazoa > Chordata > Mammalia > Carnivora > Canidae > Canis > Canis lupus. The sequence continues at coordinate 20,216,132 of NC_064248.1, read as the reverse complement.
CCTTTCCCTGTGGCCCCCTGCTCACTCACTGAGGTTGAGTGACAGGTGCTGGTGATGATTACATTTGTGTTTTTGTTTTCATCTACACAGCCTCCTTCTCGTGTCCATATTCATGATAAGGGGCATAGCGTAGTATTTAAGAGTGCAAATTCTAGATCTAGATTTGCCTGGGTTCAGTTGCTGCCTCTGCCCCTCGCTGGCTGTGTGCCTCTGGGCTGGTGACTTCACCTCTCTGTGCATTGTATTTTCTCAACTTGAAAACTCCTAAAACAAGAGTGTTGAGAGGGATTAGTGAGTTAATACGATTAGGTGAGATGCATAGACTAGGGTCCTGGCTATCCAGGCAGGCTCTAATGTAGGCTGCTAGTGATCATCGTTGCTGCTGTGAGTCATTTGCATTATGTACCTGCCAGACCAACACTGGAGCTACTGCCTACTGACTTAGTGCTCCTTTAGAGCTTCTCTCATGCTCGCACACCATGGGTTTAAAGTCTTTGGAATACAAAGCTCGAGGCAGTTTTCTGTCTGGAATAGATATTTTATTCCTCGAGACAGGGAGTTTTCTGGGATCCTGGCCATATGGAGGAGTCTAGCTGAATTCACTTAAAAATAGAGCTATTCTGTTGGGCCAGCAGGGCCCCCTAATCGACCTGTACAGAATTGGTGGGGGTGGCGGTGTGGTCGGGGTGTGTGTGTGAGAGAGAGTGAGAAAGTGCTTGGCTGAGCTCTCAGGGCACGTGATGGCACGGTGGTTGAGTCTGGGCCCTGGTGCTGCGTGGCCTTTCTTTCCTTCTGGCTCTGACCTGGGGCAGGTCCCATTTGTCTCTCCAAGCCTCAGTGTCGCCCTCCTGAAAAGGAAGGCAGTGGTAACCGAGTGGTCCGTGTCAGCCTCGCATGAGCCAGTTGGAGGCTGGCACACTGCAGACACAGCAGTTTTGTGCCCTTCTCCTTTTTTCCTAAGGGAAAACAAAGGGCTTGCCATAGCATGAACTTGAGCTTGAGCTCACCATCTGATAAGCGGCAGATGGTCCCCGTTTCCGATCATCTAGGAGCCTGGGAAGACAAAGCTGATTATTCACTGTGAGCCCTGTGATGGTTCAGGCTCCTCTTCTGAGCTCTCCCAGGAGCAGGGCTCCCTCCCACACCCGACCCCAAATCCTTCACGTGCTGCCCCAGTGCCTAGAGTTAGTGCTTGCGTGCTCAGTCCTTGTGGACTGTGAGTACATGGACAGTACCCTCCTTCAGCAGTGGACCAGAATGAGGGCCTCATGCTAAGCAGGAGCACGATGCCCTTCCTCAGCACCCAGGGAGGAAAGGACGTGTGAAGATGTGGCCTTTGGAGTCTGAAGTCAGGGAGTCAGGAGTCTGGTGCTCCGTAACACTTGGTGGGCCACGTGACCTGGCTGAGCCTCAGTTTCCCCTTTGCAGAACGAAACTGGGTCAGTCAGATCGTTGTGGGGATGAGACGTGATATCATGATACCAGGATGAGGCCTAGCTCATCATAGGTGCTCCCTAAGTGTTACTGCCCTCCTCTTCCTCTGGTTGAGTTAAAGTGAAGGCAGTGTTTTGACCTCTGAATAATCATTTTATACATGAGTTCGATATTAAAGCTCATGGTTAAATACATCCATATGCCAGGCATCAAAAACTCATTTCCTCCATTCGTTCCTTTTTTCCCCCTTTAACTTGCTCACTCGTTCATTCTTTTAACGGGGGTGCTGTTTGTATGACACCCTTTCTACATGCAGCCTTTCTAGGACAAGCCGGTAGGAGGTGCTGCGGATATGAAATGTGATCATACCAAACCTTTACTTAAGGACCTTACATTGTTTTGAAAGAGAAAGAAGAGAGCCCACTGTGGTATCCTGAGCTAAGGTGATGGAGAAGCCTGCTCCAGGCTCACTTGTATCACGCCTGAACGCCTGTATTCTGATTCTGCTTGCGGTACACTCCCCTCCCTCCCAAACCCTGAGCACATGGCCCTTCGGATTCAAGACACTTTTGCAGAGGCTCCTCATTTGGAAAATGCTCTGTCTCAGGCCGGTGGTACAACCAGGTGAGGTTAATGGCAAGATCATCATGTGCCTTGGCTCCCAAGAACAACAGGCCCCTTGAATGAATGGAGTGGAGAACCCCATCCAACTGTTCATTGATCCGTCCATCCCCTGTTGTTGTTATTATAGCACGGTGGTCAAGGGTGAAGATTCTGGAGCCAGACTGCATGGGCTCAAATCCTGGCTGTGATTTACATGAAATTCCTGAACCCTCCTGGACCTTGGTTTTACTCATCCACAGAACGGGGTGATAAGAGTACCTAAGTGGTTGTATAGCTTTCTGTTGCTGTGTGACAAATGTAGTGGCTTGAAGCAGCATTTATCCATCATAGTGACTGTGGATCGAAAGTCTAGGCATGGCTACCTGGGTCCTCTGGCTCTGGGCCTCTCTCAAAGATGCAAGAGCCGAAGTGTTAGTAGAGCCTGCAGTTATTTTAAGGCTTGAGGTAGGTCAGCTTCCAAGCTCACTCCAGAAGGTGTTGTCAGGAGATCCAGCTCCTTTCAGCTGGTTGGATCCAAGGGTCTCAGTTACTCCTGAGCTGTTGGTTGGGAGCTTCCATCGGTTCTTGGCCACATGGTCCTCTACACAAGGCAGCTAACATGTCAGCTTGGTTCATCTGAGAAAGCAGGCAAGGGTATGAGAGAGAGGTTTAGCACGACCACAGTCCTAGTCTTTAGGAACCTTATCTCAGAAGCGACATCCATCACTTTTGTGTATTCTGTTCATTAGAAGTAAGTCACCAGGTCTGGCACACGTTCAGAGCAAGGGGTTATATGGGGTGTGAATGCCAGGAGGGTGGAGTGGGGGAGCACATCGTAGTGGTGGTGAGGGTGAAGTGAGTTATACGTGTAAAAGCACTTACAGGGGTGTCAGGGGCAGAGCTCACACTTAATAACTCCTAGCTATGATTATCACTAATATTATTACTTATAGCATGTTTTTTTCAGCAAATATTCATTAAGTTTCCTCTTCTATCAAAGACACCATCTGCCTTTGTTATTGGGGATTCTTAGAAAACTGGGAGCAGATGAATTATAAGTGGGTCTTTCTCAGAGACTTCCCAGCATACTGGGGGGATGGATGTTCATTTACAAAATAAAGACCACAAAGCAGAAAATAGTGGCTGTTATCTTGTATCCTCAGAGGAGGGCAGGGATGCAGAGCTGGAAGGCTCTGGATGTGCATAGGGACTCGCAGTTGTTCAGGTTGGCTGGAAAGCAGGACACACCAAGGTTGGAAGATGAGATTAGTGCCAGGTGGTGACGGGAGTTGGAGTCCATCTCTGATGACGTGCGAAGCCAAGAAGGATTTTTGGGATAAGGAATGTTGTAGGCATGGATGCATGGCCCAGAGGGGAGGGGAGCAAAGGGGAGGCTCTGAAGCCATCTCAAAGTTCAGAAAAGAGGTTATTTTTCTGGGTCAAGACAATCCAACAGGAGAAAATCCACTACAAGAAAAGCACCTGTTTCCCCTTCGGTATCCTTTTCCAAGATGTGACTATAAAAGGAGAGCACCACTCTCTTCCTGCCAGTCTGGGAGATAATCCTGAGAAGTCGGGCCTGATTTGATGAGTCTGATCCTAGAGCCTGGTTCTGTGACTTTAGGTATGTCATCTGAGCTTTTGCATTTCGTGGTCCTCAACTAAAAATGGGATGATTTTGCCGACCTTGACTGCTTTGACAATCATACACACAAACACACGTTACTATTTAGTAGGGCTTTTAAAGAACTCAGCAGTTCCGTGGGCTTTCATTATCCCCATTTTACAGATGAAGAAACAGGGACTTAGGTTAATTAAGTGACTTGCTAAGGATTGTTCCCAGACTGTCTGACTTCTCAACCACGCATCTAAGCATTAAAGTGCCAGTGCTAAAGTGCTAAAAAAGTGTGCTAAAGTGCCAGTGTCTGAATGCTTCATAACTGGCCTTTCCTCTCTACATACAAGCAACCAGAGCAAAGGGAAGGTCTGTCTGTCCACCAGAGGGTTATGCATATAAGGTGGCTTGCTCGGAAGAGCAGAGGCCAAGTCAGACTTAACCCCAGCTACTTGCTCAGCAATGGCCAGAGACGAAGCTCTTACGTATCTCTGTGTGTGTTGTGAGACTAAAGGAATTTAAAATTTATACATTTTCCATATTTCTTCATCCTCTGACACCTCCTTCTTTGGAGGACTCACCTTTAAATCTCTCTGAGCTGTATTTATCTAAATACCGTTTTATCAGCCATCAAGCTATGAGCTGTATTTTATTGACTCTAGATTTGGCGAGACATCAGAGGGCCCGTGTGGTCTCTGGGGGGTTGTTTGCCTCTGAAGCTGTTTTAACCTCCCCCCCCCCCCACCCCATGATGTCTTGGGCAGCATTACAGGACGTGGGGACACTCGGCTGCTTAGCTGTTTTCAGCACCACATCCTGGGAAGGCCTCTCTTGTGACATGAAAATTACATTGAAATTGAAGCTCAGAAATAAAATGACGTGATTTCCTCCAGAGAGGTTCCGTAATCTGGATTTGAGGATGGAAAATGTGTCCTGGGTGAGAAGCCAACAGAGGAAGATGCTAGGTCCTTCCAGCTTGGGGTGACAAAAAAATCCTCCCTAACTTTTAGGGGTTCTCGAGTGACTGAAGACCATGCTCCAAGGAACACAGCGTGGAATTTGTTGTCTAAAGTCAAAGGATAACAGTGGTTATTTGTGAGAAGGGGGCTTTAGAAGCCACTTAAGATTTTCTTCTTGTATTTGCATTTTCCACATTTTCTGTAATGAATGTATCATTTCATAATTTTTATTAAAAATTGCAATTGAAAAAATATGTCATTTAAAAAAAACGATTCATGTCTGGCCCGTAAATAATGTTTCATAGGGGATCGTTGACATTTTTTTAAAGATTTTATTTATTTATTTGAGAGAGAAAATGAGAGCATGAATGGAGGGTGGAGCAGAGGGAGAGGGAGAAGCAGTCTCCCCGCCAGGCACGGAGCCTGATGTGGGGCTCGATCCCAGGCCCCTGGGATCATGACCTGAGCCAGAGGCAGACACTCAACCACTGAGCCACCCAGGTGCCCCTGGATCATTGACGTAGTAAGAATTATGGTGTCACGTGAAGTTGCCCTAATAATAATTTCGGACTCCATGCATCCAAAGCCAACTCTTACTTCCTTATTTATTTTCTCTAGCCAGACATCCTTCAGTGCTGGCTTCCCCATCTTGGTGGATAGCCTCTCCATTCTCCAGTTGCTGAGATCAAAAGCCCTGGAATCATCCTTGACTTAGGCTCTAACAGTTTATGTGTAGCAAACCTGAGGCATCGCTCCTTTGGAGAATTATCCAGGTGGCTTCCTTCCAGCGCTAACCATACTGGTCTAAGCCAGCGTCATTTCTCAGCTAGAATATTGCAGTAACCTTTCCATCAGGGACCTTGCCTCTCCCCCACTTATTCCTTACATGGTGGGGAGAGAGGTCAGTCCGGGTCAAGTCCCAGCCTGTGTCTTCCCTGTCACATCTCTCTATGGCTTCTGATCTGGCTCCGAATAAAATTCACACATTAAATTGTCTCCTCAAACATGATCTTTAAAAAATAGCTATAAGGGCTAAATAGTGTGATATGTCATAGTCTAGCAATTTAACTCTTGGTGGCCGCTCCCCCTACTTACTCAGAGGGCGCCACGATGTGCATAAATAATGGTCTTTCTCTACCTCTCAGATGATTTACCTAAAGTGGATTCTTAGAGGGGGAATTAGTAAATAAGAGGGACTTGTTGAGTTTTATCAGGGGAGGGAACATTCCGCCAGTTTATTTTCTGGAAGGTTTGTCCTGGCTTATATTTCCATGAAATGTATATGAGAGAGCCTTTGTAAAACTGCACCCTTAACGTGGTGAATTTTACAGATTTGGCCCGTATCTTAACTTCATGATTAAAAATATTACATCTGTTTGTTTTAGTCGCATTTATCTTCATTTCATTTCATTTCATTTTTCAAGTAGGCTCTACCCCCAGCATGAAGCCCAACACGGGGCTTGAACTCACGACCCTGAGATCAAGACCTGAGCTGAGATCAAGAGTGGGACGCCTAACAGACTGAGCCACCCAGGCGCCCCTAGTTGCATTTATTTTATTACAGGTAGTTCATACCCCCAAACCACTACTGATCATATATGAATTGGTATTGGTGTGATCTGCTCTTATTTCTCCAAGAGTGTCTATTTATGTCTTGACTGTCCTCGTCACCGAGTCTCCAGAAGAGATTTTGTGCTTCCTGCAAACGTATAGTTGAGAAGGAGCGGTGGGAGGCAGTATGGGGTCTTATGTAGACACGCGGTATCTGGAATCGGAGTACTGGTTTCCAGCCACCTCTCTCCCACGTACCAGCTGTGCAAACTGGGCTAGAGTGGGTACTCTCCAAAATGCTGTTTCACCAATTAAAATAGGTCTGAGAAGAGTGCCTGCCTATCTCCTAGGGCCTGACTCCGCAAACTCCTTTCTGTAAAGGACCAGAGCCTGTAAATATTTTTGGCTTTGCGAACCATACCGTTAGCTCTGCCGTCGTGGTGCCGAAGCGGCCCTAGACAACATGTGAGTGTGACTATGTTCCAAAAAGCTGTATTGACTGACACGGAAATTTGAATTCATATAAATTTCATGTGTGACAAAAATCTCCTTTTTTAAAAAAATTCTTCCCAACAAGTTAATAGTGTAAAACCCATTTGTAACTCACAGGAGGCATATGGTCCTTGGGGTGCAGGTTGCTGAGGCCTCTCTTAGGGTCTTGGGTACTTTGAATGAGAAGACATTTGTGAGTAACTTGGCCTGTTGTTTGGCATAGACTCAGAGCTTGGCCTCTATCATTATTATTCTTACACTAATAGGATTTTGCAGTGTATTCTCAGAGTAGTCATTTTTAAAATGCAGGCTAATTCTCACCTTCCATACTTGCTGCAGCGTGCCTTGGGATGGTCTAATTTGTGTGGACGTACCAGTACATCATAGATGTTTAATGCTTTGGTTTCTCTTGCCCTGGGTAGATGCAAATCGTTTGTCTCTCACCCCTCCCCTGCATTCTGGGCTCCAGTTGACTCAAACCCTTTTAGCTCTCTGAACACACCGTGCCCTCCTTCACCTTCAACTGCTCATTGCATTCTGTATCTTAATTCTTTAAACATGGCCCAAGCGTTTCCTCTGGATGGGAAGACAATAAATAATACCAACAGAGCCCTAGGACCTGAAAGGTCTTAACACATCCATCATTGTATTCTCCACTGTAAAGTCTTTTTGTTTTTAAAGAGTGCCCCCCCCCTTCCCCTGCTGAATCCCATCCAGGTTTCTTGAACCTGCCCTTGAATGCTTGTTAAGAACACCCTCCCCACACAGGGCACTGTTAACACCTTAGAGCTGGTGGCGGCCTTCTCTGGAATTTAAATCCCCCTGCCCTGGGGTACTTGGCCTATAAAGGAAAGTGGGAGGACATTGTTCATTCTTTCATTAAAGCTGTAGCTGCTGCTGAAGTCCAGGCACTTTCAGGTGGGTGCCCTGCTTCCCTGGGTGGTCACCCGATGATACAGAAATGAATGGGTGTGGCTGTGTGCGAATAAAACTTTCTTTATGCAGACAGGGGGTGGCTGGATTTGGTCTTTGGGGCCGCAGTGTGCCAACCCCCTGCTGTGGAGAGTGAATTGTTGACAGATTATGGGACAGAGAGGCTGTGTGCTGTGGCCAGGCCCCGGGTGTGCAGAGTGAGCCCTCTAAATGCCAGGGCAGGTGTCCATGTAGCCGACGGCCTTCTCTGATCCATCCAGGGTCTCTGTGTGGACAGCACAAGGGTCCCAGGTTTCTTCTGCTCCTTCATCCCTCATGTCACAGTGGAGCCTTTCTTTTAGGCCCCCATGGGGAGGCACTTTGTGTATAGATCTTCAGGGTTTGGGTTCTGGAATAAGGCCACTGAGCTTCAAGTCTTGGTTCTCCATGTGGGAGCTGAATCCGTATTGACAAGATGGAGATAATGATAATACCTAACTCAGGGGTAATAAATGGAAAGCGCTCAGCGTGGCTGTGGCATGTAGTTAGCGCTCCTCTGCAGGTGGCCTCTGGTGGCATGCATCCTTATCGACGGCTGTGGCCGCGTTCCACGGGGAGTACAGGAGAGTGTGCATGGGTGTGCGCTGGCGTGTGTGTGTGTGTGTGTGTGTGTGTGTATATATGCGCATGGCACATGCACACAGAGGCACGGGGTTTCCATCGTGTGTGCCATGGCCAATGTCATATGCCTCTCCATCCCCCCCTTCTGGGAGGCCTCTCTGGGGGGATGGAGAGCATCCCACTTGGCCCAGGATGCGGGGACCGTTCAAGCTGAACCGGTTGTTCTACCTTCACTGTGTCCTCTTCCCTCACTCGTCCAGCTGGGCTCTGAATTTCTTGATGTTCTTTGACGTCTGTTGCTTTCCAAAAGCCCCGGGAAGGACGTCGGGCCATGTTGCTGAGAGGGCTTGAGTTGGAGGGACATCTGACAAACTGTGTCAGGTCATCCTGACTGATGCTGCGAGCTGTTCTCTTGTCGTGGACGGGTGCCCGGCTTTACCTCCTGGGGCCCATGTGGTCCCCGACCACAGCTCTTTTCTTAAATAAGATTGGTCATGGCACTTCTGTGTTGAAAACCTCCAACCTCCATTTAAAAACCTGTGTCTGCAGTGCAGTGTCCTAGACCATAGTCTCATTTGTCCTAGACCATAGTCTTATTTATCAGCCAGTATGTGTTGAGTACCAACTAGGGGGCAAGCGCCTCTAGGCACCGAGCATATAAGAGTAAAGAAAATGGGTAAAAACTCTGCCTTCATGGAGCTTACATGCCAGTGGAGGGAGGGAAATTATATGAAATAAATAAGTGTATACGGTGGTCTCACTTATCCTCACTTTGAGTTACCTGCAGTCAATCTGGGTCTAGAAGCAGATGATCCTCCTTCTGACGAATGGTCAGAAGGTCGGTAGTTGCCAAATGCTACATCATACACCTGGGTCATTCCCCTCATCGTGTGGGTGCTTTATCATCTCACGTCACATGAAGAAGGGTGAGTACAAGGTATTTCGAAAGAGAGACAGACAGAGAGAGGCCACATCCACATGACTTCTATTACAGTCTATCATTATGATCATTCTATTGTATTAGTCGTTCTGTTGCGAGTCTCTTACTGTGCCTGGTATCTATACTAAACTTTATCATAGGTGTATGTGTATAGGAAAGACGTGGTAAACACAGGGTTGGGTACTATTTGCAGGGTCTAGAACATACGCTCCCACCCTTGGCAAGGGGGCACTGCTGTACTGTGTTGTGTGATAGTGAGTTCCAGAAGAGTGAGTAGAGGGGAGGGTGACAGGATAGGGGATGAGGCCGTTCAGATCCCCCACCATCAGAGCCCACCTCCCCTCCTCAGCCTTGCTCTCCACCTCCATCCTCCCCAGTCCTGCTGCTCCAGCCTCACCAGCGCTGTCACCCCTCCCTGAGCATGTCTGTGTAAAGGCTCTGTCTGCTTTATGTGGCCATAGGCTTGGTTTCAGGTGTAAGACCACCGTCTGCTCCCTCAGATACTCATTCCCTCTTACGAGCCTTCTCAGCATCCTTGCACTGTTCTCCTGGCCCCCGTCACCTGCGTGTGTTGCAACTTGTGATGGATGCCGGAGACCTTGGGGAGCAGAGACTACCTTATCCAGCCCAGATCCTTGCCTCCCACCCCCCCATGCACACACAGCCTGGGGTGGGGTCTGGTTCACACGTAGTCGGGGCTCTATCAGAGCGTGTTGAATGAATGAATGAAAGGTCAGGTGTGCACTGTGGAACACACAGAATTAGCCAGCCAGCCCGTGAGTCAGGTTCCTAGAAATCCAGAGGAGTACGTGTACCCAGATAGTGCTTTCGGGATCAGAGGTTCACTACACGGTGACATGGGGCAGCAGGGGGCACAGGGGTGGCTTGGCTCCCTTATCTTCGATCGATCTTGCAGTGGTGCCTCTGGATGCCTCGGGCAGCAGTTTGGCTTCGTTGTAGGAAGACAGTGGGTAGCAGGCGATTTCTGCGAGCCTACTCCCAAGCTGCTTACTCAAGGGGATACTCTTAACCTCAGGGTTGAAGGGCTTATGCCCGTCGGCATCCTCCTACAGAGGGGGCATGCAGTGGCTAAGAGCCTTGGCTCTGCCATTAGGTTTTGGGGTATCCGTTTCTGAGCCCCTGATGAACACTCCTGTGACACTGGGCAAGTTACTTGAGTGTTCTCTGCTTCCCCTTCCTGGTTTATAAAATGCATGTCTCTGGCTTGCATGAAGCAGGGTTGCCTTGGGAACCATATGACACCAGACATAGGAAAAGCCGTACACAAGTGTCGGCATCTGGAGCAGAGGAACGAGGGAATATGAAGGAAGAGTTTCAAAGAAGCTGGGAGGTGGTCAGTAGCACGGGAAGATCGGGGGTCCCAGGGGAGTGAGAAACGCACCCAGCCCATCTGGCTGGACCTTTGGATGGTGGCTGGTAATTCTGTGGGGTGGGGTGAAGTGCTGGGGTATGGAAACTATTCCAGAGAGGAAGCAAACTGCTTGAGCTTGCCAGATTGGTCACAGTGGGGATGGACTCGAGCTCTGCAGGTCCTCTGCAAGTTCATTTTCTCCCTGAGCTTCCATAACACATCTCAGCCCTCTCGGGTTTGCCCCTCGTCCTCTCCGATTGTTCTTTCTGTGTCCACTTGTTTCTTCCTCTCTCCTTCTGGGTTACATCTGGTAAGGAAGGCTATAGTTCCTGTTTCATTCTTTTTCTTCCTTGTTCCTACATCAACGTGGTTCTATTCTCTGCTGAGAGTGAGATTCCAACCCCTGACCTCATTCTAGAAGCCTCGATTTGACTCACCCTCCGTGGAGAGGGTTTTCTTGGGGAGGTCATGTAGCAGAAGGGGTTAGCATGCACCTAAACCACCTAGAACGTTTGTTCAGGGGCGCCTGGGTGTCTCAGTGGTTGAGTGTCTGCCTTAGGCTCAGGGCATGATCCCAGGGTTCCAGAGATCGAGTCCCACATTTGGCTCCTTGCAGGGAGCCTGCTTCTCCCTCTGCCTGTGTCTCTGCCTCTCTGTCTGTTTCTATCATGAATAAGTAAATGAAATCTTAAAACAACAACAACAACAACAACAACAATTGTTCAAACACACAGGGCCAGGCCCCTCCAGCAGTGGGTGGGAGGGGGCCCAAGAATCTGCATCTCTAACAAGTTTCTAGGTAATGCAGATCCTCCTAGACCAGTATCACGTTTGCAGAATCCGTGTCCTAGAGGAAGATCACTGGGAAACAGGTGAGAAAAGAGAAAAGTTTATATCCACTGTGGCAGGGGAGGAAGCCTAAAATTCGCACTGCACTAGACTCTTGGCAATTATCAGAGATCTTGCCTTCACAAGGAAAGGGATTGAGAAACTAGGGAATATAGTTCTGAGAGCAGAGCATTGTTATCGGTTTGCAGAAAACGTAGTCCAAAATCTAGAGATGTGCATTCAAGAGGTTAGTTAACCGTTCTTAGAAGATGATGAAGTTTGGGGCAATGCAAGAAACAGGTGTTTAAGGCCAACCCAGGGAAGGCCCTTTCTGTGGTCTCAGGTTTATCAAGAAGAGGAGACGGTTTAGGACTCAGGCATGCAACGCTGTTCTTGTGCAAGGGTTGCATAAAGATCTCAACTCTTGGGACGCCTGGGTGGCTCAGCTGTTGAGCGTCTGCCTTCAGCCCAGCGCGTGATCTGGAGACCTGGGATTGAGTCCCACATCGGGCTCCCTGCGAGAAGCCTGCTTCTCCCTCCGCCTATGTCTCTGCTTCTGTCTCTTGTGAATAAATAAATAAAATTTAAAAAAAAATCTCAACTCTTTACTCTGCCTGAGTCCAAATCGTGGCAATGTCATTTACCAGCTGTGTGAACTGGGGTAAGTTACCTCACCTCTCTGACCTTCCTCATTTTGAAGATATGGACAGTAAATTTCCCTTCATCCCTTTAGTACATATGGAGGTGCCTACTTTGTGCAGGCCTGTCAGGGAACTGAAGGCAAAAAATGGCTTACCAGATGAGGTACTTAAAAGAAGACCTGTATAGTTCTACCCTCGTGGAATTCAGGGTCCAAGGAGGGGGATAGAAATCAGTCCAGGAATCAACGAATGAAGAACCTCCATTCTGGAAGGTGCTGTGAAGAGACGTATCTGTCATCTGAGAACCTGTAACTGGCCATTGAACCCAGTCGGGGCCGTAGTCCACTTAACATGACCCAGAGCTAAGAGACTGGGCAGAGAATTCACCAGAACTGGGAAATAATATGTTTTAGCCACCATGGTGGTGGTGAAATAAAACAAACAGAGATCAACCTGAGATCCTGAGCAGAAGTGTGTTTTTAAATGTGGCTGTCCACCACGACTTACCTTAGTTCTCACTGAGAATGAAGACTTCAAGGGTGAAGGGTTCTTTTTTCTTTTTTTTTTTTTTTAAGATTTTATTTATTTATTCTTGAGAGACACACAGAGGCAGAGACACAAGCAGAGGGAGAAGCAGGCTCCCTGTGGGGAACCCCATGTAAGACTCGATCCCAGGACTCTGGGATCACACCCTGAGCCGAGGCAGATGCTCAACCACTGAGCCACTCAGGTGCTCCCAGGGTGAAGGATTCTAATTCATATTTGTGAGTATGAATAGAAAGAGTAAATGAAATATTTTTGGATAGAGAAAGATATGAAGGACATGTTTGAGTTTTATTTTATTTTATTTTATTTATTTATTTTTTTTTTGCTTGTTTGCCTTGTTTGATGAGGGGGAAAAAAAAACAAAGTAATTTGGTCCTTAAGTAAAATGGTTGTTTCTGAATTAGGAAGGAAAAAAGCTAGGATGAACCCAAAATGGATATAGAAAGTTGTGGATGGTCTGTGGAACAGGACTCTTGAGAAGGGAATTGTAGGTATGGTCAAGTTACAATCGGAATGGATTATTTAAGTTAAAAATAAAACCTTAATATCAAAACTACACAACGCAAATTGAATTTAAATAAAAAAAAAAACAATACAATGCAAAATTAGAATTTGGTTTTCTCTCCTTTTAAAGGACAGTTTTGGTTTGGTTTGGTTTGGTTTTGATATTAAGGTGATTGCTGTGCTCTTAATTAACGGTTGTAAACAAAGCTACCTTGAGGAAACAAGTAATCTATGTCTCATGAAAATAATTTCCTGTGCTTCACATGGTCGTCATCAAGTCTTTGATTACTTAGAAAGATAACTGGGAAAAATTCTCTTTTAACAGAAGAGCTAAGGTTTTTTTTTTTTTTTTTTTTTTTTCAACTACAAAACCTTCTGTTTTTGCCTTTGAAATATTTCAGTGGTCACTTTGGTTGGAACGGTAACGAAGTCCGTTGCATCACTGTGTGTGCGAATGTCGGTGACCTCTCACCGGAATTTACCCGTGGCCATTTGTAAGTCTTTTGTCATTTACTGGCAGAGAAACTGTTGTGCTCTGATGCTTTTGCAAACGTGTTCCTGCAAAATTGCTCCGTCTTCAAAGAGATTCATGGAAAGGGCCCTGACAAGTACTCTTAGAATGCAGGTTTCTGATAACCGTGAGATCTTAGCCCTGAACTAGGGCTAAGAATTTCTAAAACTCTAATGGAAAACTGATTGATTCGTAAAGCCGCTAACCCAGGATGAAGCAAAACAAGAATTAATTACAGAAGACTGAAGGAACTGATGAAGATGATTATAATTTTTATGACTTCATTTAGAACATTGCAGGTTCTTGAATGGTTTGTTTTCCAGATGTAAAGGACCGCTTTTTTCTCATCTTTTTAAACCTAGCTGGCTATAAACTTGCAGCAACTTGGTAAAAGTGTATCTGTCTTTGCAACAAAGGTTGAAACATTTATCTTTTCCTCCCTACTGGGCCGCTCCAGAATTCAGAAACTCTTATCAAATATTAAATATTCTCATTTTTCATGACAATCTATGTCTATGTCTATTGAACGTAAGTTCAGTAAGAATCTGTTCTCCTTATAGCAGGACATCATTGGACAAGTCCTTGGCTTGGCTTCCCACCCTCCAGAGGCTTTTGCGATTCCAATCTGGGATGCCTTATGAAAAGTTCCAGCCAAGCAGATTTAAGAGGAGCTATGTGGTCAGTCCCTGCTGCACTTATGTAAATAATCAGGCCAAGTTTATTGAAATTAGACTTAATGTTGCAAACATATGAGTCCTACCGAGATTATTTATCTCTGATAGAAATGGGAATGTGAGGGGCACCTGGGTGGCTCAGTGGTTGAGCGTCTGCCTTCAGCTCAGGTCATGATCCCGGGGTCCTGAGATCGAGTCCCTGCAGGGAGCCTGCTTTTCTCTCTGCCTCTGCCTGTCTCTGCCTTTCTCTCTCTCTGTCTTTCATCAATCAATAAGTAAAATCTTTAAAAAAGCGAGGGGATGGGGATAGAAAAAATATGTTTCAGTAACGTATCTTTGTGGATATCAGATTCTAGTCTGTTAACTGTCTTTGAGGTTTTGTTTTCTACTTGGAAACCAGACTGCTTCATAAATTGTCCTATCCTCCAGTATCCGCCTAGAACTCTCCAAACTAGCTAGCATTTCCATTTTTTTCTCCCCATCTCTTGACTCGGAATCACTAAGAAACTAAAATTGCCTTTTTCCTAAAGCTGTGCTAGCTAAACCTGGACACTTTGATACAAACTTCAGAGAAGGCACCAGAACACGTGTGGACAGTCTTGGTGCCCATCGCTATGGGAGCCCCTTAGGGAAGTGCCCCAGAACACCAGATGACATCATCAAAGGCAGTCAACAGCAGACCAGGAAAGCCATCCAGACCAAAAGTAGACCCTCATTGCACCATCTGAAGATGCTTGAAACCGCCATCTAGAAATTTGCTCACCTGGCTGCTCTCCAGACTCAGAAACTGAATCTGTAATTTACTGGAAACGTTAACCTCTGTTTTCCTTTTGTTTCCATAGAAATGTCTCTTGTTAAATTACCTGATTGCTCCCACCATGGAGAGGCTTCATTGAGGTGGAAGCTCGCCTGCCATAACGCCCCCTGAAATAAAACATCCGTGTGTTTGTCCTGTCCTGAGTCACCTGAGGATACGCGTTTGCTAAATACATCATGTTGTGCCTGTGTGAATGTTATAACCCATTGGAGTTACCTGATTGGTAAAATCGTGGCTCCTGGGAATCTCTGCTCTGGGGAATGTTTCCGTCCCTGGCTGTTGAGTAGACTTAGCCATCATCTTGGCCTCCCTTAGTACCCTGCACACCCTCAAGGATTTTAAATGCCTGTCGGCAGCCACTTGCAATTCATCACGACCAGACACCTGGATGAAGTCCACAATATCCCCATGAGTGATGAAGATGGTGACTACTTGTCCCTCTGGCCTGAAGACCCAACTCATGAAAACAATGAACGTGTAATGAGCAGACGAAACCAGCACAGTCCTACAAACAAGGCTGAAGGTAGCTTATTTTGCCAGGCTCGCTTGACCTGAGTCATTTCTTACTTATGCCCCTGAAAATCATAAGCAGAACTTGAACTGTTGGCCAAGGTTGATATGAGGTAACCACCGATCAATTCCCTATCGTTTAAGAAAGTTCTAATATTCATAACCAATCACTGAAGAACAAACCAGTTGCTGCTTTCTCTCTATAGAAGCTGCTTTCCAGACGTACTCCTGAGCTTCATTTCCGTGTTTTGGTTTGAGTCTGCAGGCTGTCTTTTTGGCACGTGCACAGTGAATTTTTACTAATTGGTACTTGGGTGATTCATTGGTTTTATGTCGGTTATTTGTGAACTTCACGCAGGGCGTTGGGGTGGGGGATCAGATTTGCATCTGGGAAAGACCAATTGTGAGGTCTAAGTTAATACAGGTAGGGGGCTGGTTGTTTCCTAGTATGCAGAAGCTTTTCATAGAGGTTGTAAATGATGATGATGGTGGTGGTGGTAGTGCCAACGACTGAATGCTCCTGTCCCCTCAAAGTTTGTATGTTGAAATCGTCACCCTCAAAGTGACGGTATCAACAGGTGGGGCCTTTGAGAAGTGATAGTCATAGGGTGGAGCCCTCATGAATGGGATTAGTACCCTTAGAAAAGAAGCCTGAAAGAACTCTCTCACTCCTTCCACCATGTGAGGACACAATGAGAATTCTAAAACCTGGAAGGGGACCCTCCTCTGACCATGCTGGCATCCTGACCTTGGACATCTAGTCTTTATTTATGTTTTTTAAAAAAGATTTTGTTTGTTTATTCATGAGAGACACAGAAAGAGAGCCAGAGACATAGGCAGAGAGAGAAGCAGGCTCCCTACAGGACTCAATCCCAGAACCCTGGAATCACCACCTGAGCCAAAGGCAGATGCTCAACCACTGAGCCACCCAGCTGCCCTGGACATCCAGCCTTTAGAACCGTGAGAAATAAATATCTGTTGTTTATAAGCCACCTAGCCTATGGCATTTTGTTACAGCAGCCCAAAGAGACTAATACAGGGAGCATCAACATTTATTGAGCACTTGTTCAGGCGTTGCAGAATTCCTGGAAGTAGTAGAAGTAAAACTAGCTGAAGTAGAACTGTTAATAGCACTAGTTACACGGTTAACCTAGCCTCGTGAGATGGACAGCACTAAAGGTGATGAGAAGGCATCTGTATTGGTTATCTATTGTAAGGCAGTCCATTACCTTCCTGCCTAGTGACCTAACATTGTATAAAGTATTTCAAAGTTTCTCGGGGTCAGAAATCCAGGGGCAACTTCCCTGAATCCTCTGTCTCAGAGTCTACAGGCTGCAGTCAAGGAACCAGCCAGGGCTGTGAGGCTGTGAGGGGACAGGATCCATTTGTAAGCTCACCCCCGTGGTCGTTGGCAGGATTGGGTTCCTCGAGGACTACTGGACTGAGGACCTCAGATCTTTGCTAGTTGTTGGCTGGGGTTTGCCCTCCTAGCCACATGGACATCTCCGTAGGCAGCTCACAGCATGGCTTTCCTCAGAGTGAGCAGGGAAAGGAGCCAGAGTAGGTGTGTGCAAGGGACAAGGGAGTTTTCCATTCTCATCTCAAGGGAGCCTTGTATTCTCATCTCTTCCCATCTGCCATGTTCTGTCAGAAGTGAATCAGGGAATCGGACTCACACCAAAGCAAAGGGAAGTCCACACAGGTATGACCACCAGGTGTTGAGGATTCTGGGGCCATCTTACAGGCTGCCTGCTATGGCAGCAGACTTATTCCAGACTTGCTGTGGATGGAAACAAGACTGGTCAGAAATGGCCCAGACGTCCAGTGGGACACAAGGGCAATGGTACACCCAAGGACAGCTTGGGAAGACACCCTCTCATGTTCTGGCTCTCATTTCTTTTTAATCTTATTCTCATAACCCTTTTTTTTTTTTTAAGATTTCATTTATTTATTCATGAGATACACGCAGAGAGAGAGGCAGAGACACAGGGAGAGGGAGAAGTAGGCTCCATGCAGGGAGCCTGACGTGGGACTCGATCCCAGAACTCCAGGATTACGCCCTGAGACGAAGGCAGATGCTCAACGGTTGAGCCACCCAGACATCTCTTCTCATAACCCTCTTGAGTTGCTTTCTCTGAGCTATGTGGTCTGGGGAGAAATATCTGTCTCCATCTCCACAACCAAATGTCTGAGGCGATGGTGCCTGTCACTGTCCTGAGTTCATATTTATTGCATGGTCTTGGTCAGCACTTAGCAATCAGTGGACCTCAACAGAGGTTGAGATGAACAAAGTGAATTACAGTAGTCACCTCTTATCCATGGGGATACATCCCAAGACCGTCCAGTAGATGCCTGAAACTATGGATAGCACTCAAACCTATATATGTTTTTTCCTATGCATACGTACCTACAATAATTTGTATTATAGTTTATTAGTCTATAGATTAGGTTCAGAAAGAGATTAAGAATAATAGTATGGAACAGTTGTAACAGTATACTGTAATAAAAGTTACATGAATGTGGTCTCTGTCTCTCAGATTATATTACTGTCCTATACTCACTCTTCTTATGATGACGTGGGATGATAAAGCATCTGTGTGATGAGATGAAACGAGGTGAATGACGCAGGTGTTGTGATGTAGCCTTGGGCTCTTACTGGCCTTCTGACCATACATCAGAAGGAGATCGTTAGCTTCCAGACTGCAGTTGATTGCAGGGGACAAACTGATAAAGGGGGCACTACAGTATTCACCACCTCGTGCTCCCTGCTGTTCCATCTGTGGGAGAGAAATGAATGATATTTGCAGCATTGAAGTTGGTGGTGGAGAATCCCAGGAAAGATCCTCCCACAGGGACCTGCCCTCTGGTTTTGGGGGTGTACATGCAGTATCATAACCTGGTGTGAACCCCAGTATCCACCTGAGAGGGCGTGGAGGAAGCTCCCGTGTGACCTCGAACCTCCGTTCCCTCGTCCAAAAAGCAGACACAATGATTCTAACGTCGTAGGAAGTCTTCATTTGAGTTGCCCCAGGAGCTGACCCTGAGATGAGTCAGGTGCAAACTGTGTATTTGGAAAGTGGCTCCAGGAGGCAGTGATGCGAGAGAAAGGGACGGCATCCAGTAATGCAGGAGTTCCCACACACCTTCTTAATCTCATTGGGAGCTCTGGAGGCTGAAGGTGGATTTGAATTTCATGTGATCCTGCCCACGGGGTGAGGGAGCTGGGGTATTTGTACACCAACTCACATCAGGCCCTGGGTGCAGCGGGTGTGTCCCACCACCAGGGGTGTGGGCAGGGACTGACATCGCCTGCTACCTGGGACCTCATTCAGCTTCCTGAATGGACCACTCTTTGTGGACCAGTTCACACATTCTTCTTCCCTAGTCTGAGTTTCTTAGGCCATTTCTGTGAACTCATCCCCCAAGTAAGGCACCTACTGCCCACACTCCATATGTGTCTTTCGAATGAATGATGGTGATTACAGATGTGTATTAAATGTTCAGTGTAATGTCCAACACTTAGAAAGTGCTCCATGGAATTTATTTTTATCATTATTAATTAATTTTTATCATTATTAATTAATTAATTAATTAATTAATTTTTTGCATTTTATTACACTGGATTAGGCCAGTGAAGGAAACTTACAGAAGGCCCATAGCCTTTAGTTACCTGATTCTCCAGATGCACATCCAGATAGTGGCTTGCACTTTGCCAGTGATCTTCCCAAGTATCATTGCATTTACTGCTTCCAGAACCCTGTGGCAGGTGATGCCAGTGCTTTTCCTGTTGCATGGTATAAACCAGTCCAGAAGGTCTCCAGTATGTTCAAACGGAGTGGACGTGACTGTCTGCATAGATTAATTTCCCCTTGCACGCTTGCCCAGAATAGTGGGTACCTTTGCCTATGTGGAGAGAGACAGAGTTAAGGGCCAAGGAAAAGGAGGAAAGGGTGTGGGAGAAAGTGCTTATCCCTTTGCTTTTACAAAGTCCTAGACATTCTTATTTTCTCCAGTTTTTATGAGGACACTGATTCTAATTAATTAGATCATGGTTCTAATCACAATTCTAATTAATGTGAGCAGGCACCAGGTACCCTTGAGTCTCGTGTAACTTTTCAGTGCTTTGGGAGAAGAATCTGCTGTTGATCTCTGGGGTAATAGAAGACATTCTTTGTAATGGAAAATAACAAGGAAGTTAAGCTGCCTGGTAAGCAATGTATAGAATCTTCTAGTTGCAAGGGACAGAAACCAACTCAAATGGCTTCAGGAAAAAATATGATGTATTGGATGATGTAATAGATTCAGCTATAGCTGGAACAAGGGGCTGAAAAAAAAATGCCTTGGAGTATCTGCCTCCTTTTGTTTTGCTCATGATTCTCATCCAGGCACTCTTCACTAAGGGAAAAAGATGGGCACAGACGTGTTCAGGTTGTACACCCTACCGGCTTGGCCACCCCAGTGTCTGCTTCCCATTGTAGGTTTAGCAAACGTCCTGAGGTACACCAGTTGGCCCCGGGTTGGGTGGTGTCTCATTCCTGGAGCCTGGGGTTGGATTTTTAACTTCAGATCGACCTCCTGGACTAATAGCATGCATGGGATGAGGCCCATTGCAATTTCCATTGGCTTCATGGAAGAACCCGGTCTTCCTTTTAACTTGGTAAGGCTGGAGGTTGTTGTGTGAGGAGAAGGCTGGGAGGCCCTCGAAAGCCAAGGCCTGGAAGTGGGAAGTGAACTGTGCATACAGGCGCCAGTAAAGGATTTGGCCTTCCAGGAAGGTCCGGGATAATGTGTCTTAATTAAGCACCTTCTGTGTGCCTGGAAGGAATCTTGTTCCTTTAAGGGGCACGTGCAGTAGAGCTTCGTAGCTCCGGATCTGGAGTCAGACTAGTTGAATTTAATCATAATTTTCTAGCTGTGTGACATGGGGCAAAACCTTAACTCCCCAGGGTTCAGTCTTCTGTTCTGCAAAGCAGGAATAATGATAGCACCTGGCTTTTTAAAATACAGCCAATAATGCCCACCTCCCCCAATGCTTAGCATTGTGTCTGTGTCATATTAAAATTCAATAAATGTTCAAAACAAAAACAAAAAATAATAAATGTTTGATACTGTTTTCATTTCTCTCAATGACATGAGGCCTCTTTGATCCCTCTTTCTGAGGGTAGCTCTCTCTGCATTTCAAGTCCATGGCTTTTCTGGTATCAGAAGGCTTTTTGTTGGGCAAGAAGGGAATGCAGTTAAATAGCTAAGGCAGGGTCAGACTGTGTGGATTCTTGTGTTTTCTCGTTCATACTCTCGCTTGCTTCAAACACAGCTGTGCTTTCGTCCTCTGCACTAAATGCATGTAGCATGGCGTTTTAAGTCAGACAAACCTGCATTTAAGTCCCTTTTCTTTTTTTTCCTTTTTTTTTTTTTTTTTAGGTCCCTTTTCTACTCCTGTACTGGTTTTGTGACTCATAACTACTCTTACAACCCACGTTTTAGGGTTAAGTGACATCTTCCAGTATTGCACAGTTAAGAAGATTCAAAGCCCAGATTTGAACTTATATCTTCTGAGTCCAGAAACTAGAAATCACAGTCTGGGATTTTTAACTCTTTAGATATCTCTACAGGGACACCTGGGTGGCTTAGTGGTTGAGTGTCTGCCTTTGGCTCAGGTCGTGATCCCAGGATCCTGGAATCAAGTCCCACATCGGGCTCTCTGCATGGGGCTCCCTGCATGGAGCCTGCTTCCCTCTGCCTATGTCTCTGCCTCTCTCTGTGTTTCTCTCATGAATAAGCAAAAATTCTTTAAGAAAAAAAATACCTCTACAAATTCAAGGGCTAAAATATAATCAGGGGGCATACTCTTTTACCCCTAAATGCCCTCAACAATTCAGGTAACTATTAGAGAACCAAGCCTCTTCCTTGTCTCCCCACATCCCTTGGCCTCATTTAGTCCTGGGGAGATATCTCAGTGTCCCCCACATCCTGGGCACTGTTGGGGAGAGAGGACCCACTGTGAGAGAAGTGAGTCAAGACAATATGGCCTTCCTGGGGTCAGAGGTGGCTTTCCTGCTAAGTGCACCCACTTAGTGCACCATGGGGTTGTCTAGAGCCTACTTGGTCATTTGTACACTTTAACCTATTGACTTGGATGGCATAGCGATTTAGAATGCTCTCCCACATACATTATTTTTTTTTAAGATTTTATTTATTTACTCATGAGAGACAGACAGAGAAGCAGAAACACAGGCAGAGGGAGAAGCAGGCTCCATGCAGGGAGCCCGATGTAGGACTCGATCCTGGGAATCTGCGATCATGACCTGAGCCAAAGGCAGTCGCTCAACTGCTGAGCCACCCAGGCATCCCACATATGTTATTTTTATAGCATTCCCCTGCTAACAGGAGCAAGAACTTGGCAACAGTAGTAGCCACCATGTACTGGGTGCTCATCATGTGAGTCCAGCTCTCTGCCCAAGTCCTGAACACAGACCCACCGCTTCCGGAGTCCCTTAAACGTCACCTTCTCAATAGGACCTTCTCCCATCACTAAAGCCACCACATCCTCCACCCCACCATCAGCGTTTCTAATCTCCTCCTCCTCCTAGTTAATTTTTCTCAGCAAGTGACCTCTCCCTAGCATCCTAGCATCTGGTGTACGTACTCATGTTCTGTTGTCCACCTTCGCACGCAAGGTCAGTTTCAAAAGGGCAGGTGGTTTGTACTTTGATTACTGCTGTGTGCTCAGAACCCAGACCAGAAACTGGCATCATGGATTAATGAATGAATGAATGAATGAGCTTCATATTCGCACTCTCTCAGTGAGGTTGGTTTTATTATTGTTCCAGCTTTATAGATGAGGAGACTGGCTGGCCAGGGAGTGTCTCATTTACATGGTTTTTGTTTTTGTTTTTGTTTTTTAGATTTTATTTATCTATTTATGAGAGACACACAGAGAGTGGCAGAGACACAGGCAGAGGGAGAAGCAGCTCCATACAGGGAACCTGATGCGGAACTGGATCCCAGGACCCCGGGATCACGCCCTGAGCCAAAGGCAGATGCTCAACCACTGAGCCACCCAGGCGTCCCTCATGTGTGTTTTTTTTTTTTTTTTTTTTTTTTTTTTATTTATGATAGTCACAGAGAGAGAGAGCGAGAGAGAGAGAGAGAGAGGCAGAGACACAGGCAGAGGGAGAAGCAGGCTCCATGCACCGGGAGCCCGACGTGGGATTCGATCCCGGGTCTCCAGGATCGCGCCCTGGGCCAAAGGCAGGCGCTAAACCGCTGCGCCACCCAGGGATCCCCTCATGTGTGTTTTTGATTCCTTTGCCCCCAGTGTCACAACCCAGAGGAGGTCAGAGGCACAACCCAGACCCAAGCTCTCTGGTTTCCAGTCCCCTGTTGTCTGAGAGGCCACAGAGGGGGAAACACATCAATTTAGTGGCGGGCCTGCTTGTGTCCGCTCTGCTGTTTATGCTCACAGTGTCCATAAAAAATGTTATTCTAGTCCTGACACTGATGCTCATGAATAAAATTTAGTCCTCATTCAAAAGCACATTAGCAGAAGCCATTTGGCGTCCTGTTACTGCGTTAATTTTTATGGAGAAGAATCCACTGGCGAGGAGCATCCCTTCCACCTTCAAAGAGAACACGCGCCTCCAAGGCAAGGCCTGGTGGCGCTCGCCTGTGATGGTGAGACGTGCTGGCGTGTTGCTACGGCTTCACTTAGGGGACCCGGGATGTAATTTTCAGATGGCGGTTTGTTTTGCCACCGCGTTACATCTTGGGCTTGGCAATTACGTTTCATTAACAGGGAAACATAAGCCATAAATCATTGATCAGAAACAGGTTGTTAATCGGTCTGGCTAAAGCGCCTGCCGGCTGGCAGGATACAAACCGCAAATTGATGGATGCCCGGACTCAGGACTTGCTCAGGTAGCCCATTAAAGCAATCCTGCTAATAATTTTCACTAATATTTATTGAGCTAGTTTCCCATGTGCCTGTAACTGCTTTAGTCTCACGGCAACCCTAAAAGGACGATTCCCATCTTACAGGTGAGGAAATTGAATTGCAAAACAGTTGGATGGTTTACTGCAGTTCATACAACTTGCAAGTGGCACGGGGGGTAGGGGGGATCCCAACACAGGGGTTTGGACTCCAAAGCTAGTGCTCTTAACGGCCACGTGCTTGCTCCTCCCTAAACTTCACCATTGGAGGGGGAGAGGGGACAGTGCTTGAAGCCACCTGCCAAGAGTGTGACTTGGCCACTGTTTTTCTATGCAGCAGACCTACCCCCAATGTGGAGAAGGCTAGAGGGGGAAACTTAGAATCCACAAGATTGAGTTTTAACCTGCGTCTCCAAATAGCTGAGGTTGACTGGCGTGGCCAGGCTTCGGGCTAATTCATCTGACTTCACGCCTGTCGTCTTGGGCAGAGTGGCGGCAGCTGGGCCCGTTCACATCCTATTAACCTTGTCTGTTGGAATGACACCTGGCTGTGCCGGAGCCCTGGTTCCTGTAATTAGGAATGTAAACAACTCTGGCTTCCTCCTGTCAGCGCTGGCTCTGCTCCTGCCTCCAGACCCCTGGTCACCACACCCAACCCTGGCTGTGATGCCCCAAGCAGGTGCCCTCCCCCAAGCCAAGAAGCCAGGTGGGACTGTGGGGCTGGCACTCACCTGCTGATCACCTACCCTAAGCGAGAGGTTCTCCAGTACATGGCCTCGTTGAAACTCCTAGTGACCTTACCTGGCTTGTTTACTCCCAACTTGTGGGTAAGAACCTGGACTTTTGGAGAGAACGAATGCGTGATCTCAGGTGACACATAGCTACTTAATCTGTGGGATAGTTTTCTTTCTTACTCATCGAAAGTCCATAGCATACGGTAGTGTTCACTCTTGGTGTAACTTCTGTGGGTTTGGATGAGTTTATAAGGATAGAGATCGACCATTATAGTGTCATACAGAAGGGTTTCACTGTCCTGAAAATAGTGCTTCACCTGCTCATCCTTTTTCCTCTTCCCCTACCCCTCTACCCAGCCCCTGGAAACCACTGATCTTTTCACAGCCTCCAGAGTTTTGCTTTTTCCAGAACATCATATAGTTGGAATCCTACAGTATGAGGGTTTTCAGATTGGCTTCTTGCACTTAGTAATATACACTTAAGATTACTCCCTGTCTTTTCGTGGCTTGATATGATGTCTTTTTTTTTAGCACTGAATAATATTCCACTGGGGGACACTTGGGTGGCTCAGTGGTTGAGTGTCTGCCTTTGGCTCAGGGCATGATCCCGGGGTCCTGGGATCAAGCCCCACATCAGGCTCCCTGCATGGAGCCTCCTTTTCCCTCTGCCTATGTCTCTGCCTCTCTCTCTGTGTCCCTCATGAATGAATAAATACAATCTTTAAAAAAAAATCTATTGTCTGGATATACTTCAGCTTATTTATCCCTCCCCCTACTGAAGGACATCTTGGTGGCTTCTGGGTTTTGGCAATTAGGACTAAAACTGCTAGTGAGCTGGGTTTTGTGTGGAATAAGTTTTCACCTCATTTGAGCAAATACCAAGGACAGTGACCTCTGGATCATATAGTAAGAGTGTGCTTAGTGTTATCAGAAACTGCCGACTATCTTCCAGAATGGCTGCACCATTTTGTATTCCCACCAATAGGAAAGGAGAGTTTCTGCTCTTGCATATCCTCATCAGCACTTGGTAGTTGTCCATGTTCCAAAGTTTGGGCATTCTGAACAATTTCTCAACCTGGACATTTTGCCTGTAAATCCAGTGATCCTTCTAGTAGGATAATAATGCGTATCCAATAGGACCAGTGTGAAGATAAAATAACATCACACATGAGTTATGATAATGATAGTGTCCAACATTTGGCATGTTGGATACTTAGCCAGGCACTGTGCTAAGTGATTTGGGTAGATTTAATCCTCACAATAAATAACCCCATGACTCGGGTGCTATTATTATTATTATTATTATTATTATTATTATAAGCTTTTAGCATAGTTGACAGGTGATGTTACATTCGTTTCAAGCACACGACACGGTAATTCAACAAGTCTGCATGTTATGCTGTGCTCACCACACGTGTCGCTACCACGTGTCACCATGCAACACTACTACCAATGACTATGCTGTGCCTTTATTCTTGAGTAGTTTTTTAGGGGCGGGGAGGGAGAGAGAGAATGCCAAGCTGGGCATGGAGCCGGATGTGGAGCTCGATCTCACAATCCTGGTACCGCGGATCAAGCAGAAATCCAGAGTTAGTTGCTCAATGGACTGAGCCCCCCTCGGGTGCTCTCATGATCTGTTTCGCAGATAAAGAAACAGCAGATCAAAGAGAGGAACTTCTATGCCCAGGGACGTGTAGAAAGTGTCAGAGCTAGATTCAAACTCCCACCTGTCCCACTCTGGGGCCAGCGTCCTATGCACTGTGCTATCCACTGCCTTATATATAATAGATGTTCAGTAAAAATGTTGTCCTGCCTCAGGCACACAGCAGAGCCAGTTTCCATTCGTTTCAGTAAAGGATCCATTCTAATGCCAGAGTCTCGATAAAATGGCCTGTTGTGGCCTTTTTTGTATCCAGAAGACCCCACAGCCGGCCCACTCACACACCTCAGCAGAACCCTGCATCCATGCCCGTGGAGACTACAGAAATCTAGAGCATCGCCCTCCTCATTACGGCCTCAGCGTGCTCTCTGAACCCTCAGATCATCAATAACATTGATACCAACTAATTTAAACCCACTGAACCAGTGAACTCGGGCTGCAGATGTGTTTATGAGCAGGATACTAAGTAGATATTTTAACTAAGTGGAACATTTCTTGCTTCAATTAATGCAAAAGGTAGCAACTCAAAGGAAATATTAGGGGCATTAAGTTTTATATTGGTGCCATTTATTATATATGATACTTAACACTTTTAATCACTTTATTTCCATGTTGACAGCTACTGGGAGAAAAAGCGCTTTCTGTGGTGACTGTGACCCAGGAATTACTGTCAAGCTGAGACGGATTATCATTAACCCCTGAGTTGTCATGGTCTCCTGAGGACACAGTGAGGATTTTATGAGCTTTATTAATGAGGAAGAGGTAGATCAAGTTAGTGATTTGCAAAGAATGACTCTGTAAGAAAAAAATTTTCCTGGGAAAGGTAAAATGGAGTAGGAGGGAAGTAACATTTATTGGACACCCACTAGTGCCAGGCATGTGCTAGGCTGCCTCCATAGTGAATCAAACCTCCAGGCAATCCTGTGAGGCTCCAGTTATGTCCGGGAGAAGATGGAAAGGCTCTCTCATCAAAACCTTTGTGCTGTTCATTCCCCACAGGGATCTGATGTCAAGTACGGTGGTGCACTCCCTGCCCTTGGGGAGCTTCTCTTATAGTGGGGGAACTAGATATTTATGATTACTTTTTTATTTTGATTTTAATAATGAGGCCAGGGCTGAGACAAGGAAAAGAATGGAGGGGCTTTGGGAACCTAGAAAGGGTGAGCTTCCTTGAGACCTTATGGAGAGAAGTCAAGGAGGTCTTCCTGAAGGAAGTGATGTTTCAGCTGAGATTCGGATGATCATGGGTGCTCAGCCAGGCAAACGAGGAAGGTGGAAGAGGGTTGGAAGAGTATTCCAGGTAGAGGAAATAGTATATATCAAGGCACAGAGTGATACAAGAAAGCCACTAACTTCTCCAGGAGTGTGGCTTCTGTTATGTGGCAAAGCGAATATTTGAATCCAGGTTTATCTGAATCTTTCTACTGATGAAACCCCAACACAAAAGGAAATCTGTGATCCTCTTAGGCACGTAATCAGAATATCAGATCTTCAAAGGAAACATCCAAAGAGTTTGAAGCATGCTGGGAGCTCCCAGTTGGGGCCACAGGGGTCTGACAATGACATGGTGGCCTCAGGTTATAGTCACATCACGGTGGGGCTTTGAGGCTCCAGGTGAGAAGCTTCTAGGCCTCCTTCCCAGCTTCTCACAGTAGGGACACAAGGCTGCAGACCGATGCCTCTGTTTGTAAATTGGAGGTTGTGAGGAGCAGAAGCCCCCAGGTGCTCTGGCTTAAACACTTGTAAGGTGCAGGGGTGTAATTTTGCTTGATGGTGGGTCTGGCACTGCCAGACGTGGTGGTTCAGTCTCCACTGCTCAGCTCCACTTTGCACTCCCCTGTGTCCCATTTCCCCAGGAAGGCTACCCTCTTTGCTATGGCCGCATAGCTGCTGCATTGTGAGGTTACTCACCTCAGTTTAAATCCAGCCTGATGGACATGGGGCGGGGTGGGGGTGGGGGGATGCTGAGGCTGGAAGTCTCTGGGCACTCCCTGGAAGCCTCTGCTCTGAGATTGCGGCTCTGATTGGCTGGCCTGGCTCATCCCCCCCACCCCACCAACCAGTCAGGGTTGTGAAGGGATGAAGGACATGCACTGGGAGTGCTATAGGAATAGATTGCCAAGGGGAAAGGTGGGAGCAGTGCACTCCAGGAATTTCAACCTTGGTCGAAGTCACGGTGACACCCATGACAAGCAGCAGCCCTGGTGGGGCCCTGAGAGGGAGCCCTGGCTGTTTTAGGGGCAGTGTGGGGCGGGGGGAAAGCAAATGTGCTTTGCACCAAAAGACTAGAGTTCCCATCTAAACTCCACCTGTGAAGTCTGGGGCACCTCATTTAACCAGCCGGGCCTCAGCTTCCCTATTTGTAAAATGGGGGTGCTAATACAGCTCTTGCACTGTTGCAATTAGAATAAAGGCATTACTGAATATAAAAGACCCAGCTCGGTACCTGGCACTTCCTGTGCACTCCATAAATGATCCAGGTGGCTGCTTGGCTTCAGAATCCCCCACCCCCCATTTCTCTCAGTACATTAAGAACTTTAACTCTGTTAGCTTTATAATATAGTCCCTTGTCCCTATTATTAGCTTATCACATTTTTATATTTTTCTACAGAGTCTTGTTTGTTTGGTTTTAATCTTTTAGATTCATTTTTCGAATTTCATTATAACTTGTTTATTCTATTTGCTCATTTTATCTTACTTACATTATTACCACATTTTACCATTTCATATATATTGTAAAGATAATATGTAGTGTTCATTTATGAGTCATCATTTGTATCTTTCCAGTGCTACCTTTGAGCTAATTTCTTCTATTAGGAAACACAATTAATTTGATCCCACTTATTTTTTAACCAACATTTATCTCTTTAAATATGTTGCTTTTAAAGACTTGCTATTATATATTGTAATAACAACACTGGAAATCTAAACTGTACCCAAATACCCCCAACAACATTTAATATTACATGATAGCCCTTTGCAATTCAAAAAACTAAAGAAAAGTAGTTCAAAAGCCAGGATCTTATTTCCATCTCAAAAAGTCTGCCAGGAGGAAGAGAAAGAATTAAGACTCAGACAACTACTCTCTTGCCTAAAATTGCACAGCTGAAAGGTGGGACCAGACTTCTCTTTCTGTTCTTTTGACTCAGAACTCATTGTTCTTTCCACTTCAAAATGTTCTTTTGCCTGAGTACCGTGTACCTATTGAATAAAGCGGAATCTTTGGGAACTGGACTTCATTGTTTTTTTTTTTTTTCCAATACAATTTAAATCTCATTTCCATCAAATTTCCCAGAATGTTCTTCCCTAATTCCATTCATCAAAACAGTGTAGAATTCACAGCAGGCTAAAGATGTGTCACGTATCACAGCAGATTCTTTTGTGAACTGTACAATTTTCCTCCAATTAATAGTGATTTTTCAGGAAGTGTGGCCTTATGGAGAAAGATCACGACTGTTGGAGTCAGGAAGAAAGACATTTGTATCTTGGGCTAGATCACTTCTAAGCTCTGTGGTGACTTATTTAATTAAGGTGTTTAAGATGCTGGAGGATGGCAGCCCAATAATAAAAAGTGATTTAAGTCTATAAAGGGATTTATCAGTCTGCTAAGTCCAAAGGCAGCATTGCTTCAGGTATGGCTGGATCCAGGGGCTCAAAGTATATGCTCAAGATTGTGTCTTTCATCTGTTCAAACCAGTTCTCAGGTTGGCTCTGAGAACGTGGGACAACCTCTGGCAGCTCTAGGCTTAGTTTACCAGCTCAGCTGTTTGAGTGTAAAGAACTTTGGTTTTTCAACAATTTCAGCAAAATTTTAAAACTGCTCTAATTGGGCAGCCCAGGTGGCTCAGCGGCTTAGTGCTGCCTTCAGCGCAGGGTGTAATCCTGGAGACCCGAGATTGAGTTCCATATCGGGCTCCCTGCATGGGAGCCTGCTTCTCCCTCTGCCTGTGTCTCTGCCTCTCTCTCTCTCTCTCTCTCTCTCTCTCTCTCTCTCTCTCTCTGTGTCTCTCATGAATAAATAAAAGAAATTTAAAAATAAATAAAATTTTAAAAATAAATAAAACTGCTCTAATAGAACTGACTAGGATTCCATGCCTATTCCTAAACCAGTCATTGTGGCCAGAAGGTAAAACAAAGTGATTGGCTGTGCCTCAGTCATGTGCCCATCCTTGGATGCACAAGGACTAAGAATGGGTTAAGTGGTTTCTCAAAATCAGAAGACTTACAGGAGAGAATAGGGAGCACACCAGGAGACTTGCCACAGTGACCTTGAACAAGTTACTAAGCCTTGCTGAGCTTTAGTCTTATAAATTTATAAGGCAGGAATAATGACATGCTTACTCTAGCCGTTTTTTGAATGAGATATTGAAAGTATTTGGCACATAGTAGGTGAACAATAAATGTGAGCTTTCTTTCCTCTCTTCCTCTGATGCTTCCACTTTCCCCAGACTCCTCCAGGACTATGTATTGGAATGGTGACTGTGTGTCACTTTGCTAAGAAGCACGTTTGCTTTAATTGATTTGGTTTTGTTTCTTATAAAAAAATGATATATTTGCAGATAAGATGGGTCAGGATATAATGAGTATAAATAATGATACAGGAAATTCTTTCCTTGGCTGGGAACTAGCAAAGGAATGTGATCAGAGACCAGATACATTTGAGACCAAAATGCTTTCTAATTGCTGGGCATAGCAATTTTCTGCAGGCGTTGGTGATGACAACACTCTACCCTGATACCTTCCTAGATTCTAAGAAGTATCCTTTATGAATTAGGTGGTTGCTTTATACCCATCCTCCTCCACCAGAGGGCTGGGATAAGACTAAGGACAAAATTAAAGAATTGGAAAGAGTTTTATAGCTTCTAGGTATTTTGTGTGGTTTAAATATCTAGAGGTATGAATGTCATTTTAAATTGTATCCTAGGATTTTAATTATATTGTTTTTTCTTTGCATTTAGATTTTTAATCTATCTACAATTTAATATACAGTGTAAGGTAATGGGTTCTATTTTTTTCCCCCAGAAAATAGGCAGTTCTAACCAGCACCATTTATTAAATGAAATTGTGATTTAGTTACTGGAATTTTTATTATATACAATTGCTGTATGTAATGTAATTTATCTCAAGGCTCATTCCCCCCCCCACCAAAACCACATTAATATTACATTGTTTTGATTATGGTAATTTCATAGTATTTTTTAATATCTTGCAAGGCAAGTCATTCCTCATTGTTCTTTACTCATACTTGTGGCCAATCTGGAAATCTTTTTCTATATGAAAATTAACATCATTTTATAAAGCTAACACAAGTTTGATTTCCAGATTGAATTACATTGAGTTAATGTGGTAATTTTCAAATAATTGATATTTTATTCCATTAAGTCATCCCATCCATGGAGATAATACATCTTCCCACTTGTTGATATCTAGGCTGATATTCTTAAATACAATCTTATAGACTTTTTTTTCATGGAAGTCCCATGGCTTTTGTGTTTAGTACATTTTTATGTATTTCTTAGCTTTCATCATGCTTATGAATATGTTTTTTCCCATTTTCATTTCTAGCTAGGGAGTTCTTGATTTAGAGAATATGTTAATTTTTGTGTATTTAGCTTACATTGAGCCACTTTGTTAAATCAAAATGGTTTTTATCTGTAGCCTCTTAGATTACCATGATATGCAGTCATAACAGCAAAGAGAAATTTTTCTCTTCTTTTCCTGTAGCTCAGCAACGTATTTTTCTGGTCTTATTGCATTTTTAAAACCTCCAGAAAAATACAAAATAATACTAGTGATGTAGGTCACCTTAACCTTATTCTTGATTTCAATGGAATTGTTTTAGAGAGTTTAAAGAGAGGACTCATGATCTCCATGTGCCATTTCAATTTCAAAATCAATATTTCCTTTAATCCTTACTCACATGACATGTGTTTAAGGTTGAATTAGTTAGAAACTGTTTGGTGGTAAATGGCAGAAACTGAACTCAGACTCATTAAGGAGCATCTGAAGATTCACATAATTGACTTCAAGAAAGACTGGCTCAGGATTCTCATTAAAGGCATCAGGAAATTATCTCGTTCCATCTCTTATCTATAATATTTTCTCCACTGGCTTCTTGGTCACAGTGTCTCCTAGTAGACCCAGACTTATGTCCCCTCAACCCAGCAACCTCAGAAATTGAAGATTTGTGTAGTAGCTCCAACTCAAGTTCTGATATGATTTGATGATCATGGACCTAAAAAACAACCCATCACTTTTTCCAGGAGGGTAAAATGTGGTTGTGCATGCCTGGGTCATGTATCCACTGATCTAGTTGACTTTAAGTCTAACATGGACTAAGAATAATGGCAGGGGGGATGTTCCCTAAAGAGATGAGTTGTTCCTAAAGAATGAAATTGGGCAGAACAACATATCCTACTAAATGGTTCCTCATTATTCTAGTCTCCCTTTGGGTATCTTCTCTCTCTTTCTAAATTAATATTCCTTTAAAATCGAGCACTTCATCAAAGTGTACTGACCAGAGCCTGTAAAGAAAGACTGTCATTTTTTAGCCATACTATATTTCTGCAATATAACCTGTGATTACTTGACATTTTTGCTAACCACATTATATTTCTGAGTCCCATCGAATTTATGTTGGATAACTGATATCACAGGCATGGCTACTTTCCTGGCCGTATCTACCAAAGTTTAGTACCATATGCAGGTAGTTTTAGAATCAGCTCCTTCACTGCAGATTATCAGAGTATTTTCCATTCCTGGTCCTGAAATTTGATCTTTTTTAAAAAATATGTTTATTTATTTAAGGGGGGAGGGGCAGAGGGAAAGAGAGTCTTAAGCAGACTGCAGTCAGTGCAGAGCCCTATGCACACCTCAATCTCATGACCCTGAGATCATGAAACCAAGAGTCTGTTGCTCAACTGACAGCACCACCTAGGCCCCTTTTATCTTTTTCAAAAACTCTTTCCAGGCTTGTGCCATTCGATGAACCTTCTCCTTACATTCATTGTCCAACCCTTCCCTCCAGATTCTTGATACCTGGGATGAGCTTCCTCCTCATCCATTTGCTTCATCTATAGTCAAACTGTAGAACTTGCAAACTGCTCCATTGAAGTGCCTGATAAATTTTTAAGATTTTTCTCTGAGCATCCTTTAAAAGAATGCTCTATAACAGGTTAATTGATGTGAGACTTTTCCATTGAAGGTTTGATGAAATTCACTTCTGAAGCTTTGTGGGCATGAATTTTTTTTTTCTTACAACATGGAATTGGCTCTGCATCTGAGAGAGACTATTTCTCCATTCTTAGTATTGTGAATTTGAATTTTTCTCTTCTTCTTTTCATCAACTGAGCAGACTAGTTTCCCCTCCCCTACCCCCAGAAAATCATGTTTGGGATTGTATTCATCATCTCCACTCTTTTTCCTAGTAATTTCTGCTTTTATCTTTGAAAATTCCTGTCATCTGTGTTCTTTGCACTTACCTTGTTCTTTTTTTCTAGATTCTTGAGTTAAGTATTATTTATTTATTTTCATTTCTTTAATTTTAAATTCCTAACATTTGGAACTATGAATTTTCCACTGAGAACTGCTTTAGATGTATCCTCTGGGTTCTCAAAATTCATATGGAACTTTCTGTTTGAACCATAATTGTGAATGGTTATGTGCTTGTCTTCTACTGGACTACTCATGAGCAAGGTGGAAGCGTCTGTACAGCAATATAGGAACACCAAATCTAAGAAATGTTGATTGATTCTGCAGATAAATGTATGCAATGTTGAAAAGGAAGTGTATGGGTTTTGTGTTTTTTTTAAGATTTTATTTATTTTAGAGAGGAAGAGAGAAAATCCCAAGCAGGCTTCACGCCCAGGGTGGAGCTCTATGTGGGACTTGATCTCATGACTCTTGAGATCATGACCTGAGCTGAAACCAAGAACTGGATGCTTAACTGACTGAGCCACCCAGGTGCCCCAAGGCAGTATAAATATTATTGCCCAGCCTGTTATCATGCTGGGACTTCAGCAGCACAGGCAAGTGTGAAAAATTTGTTAAAGTCACCACTTGTAGCTATAGCAGCTCAGTAATTTACCAGCTCATGCAATTGAAAAGTCCTTGGTAATAAGGCTTCAGGCATGGCAGGAATCAGGCGCTTAAATAATGTCATTACATAGCTCTTCCTCTCTTTTTTCTTTCAAATACACATGCCAAATTATAGCTACATTTTCCCTCATTCTGAGGAAGGATCTTTCTACATTGTAATAAGATTCCCTTCTTCTACAGGTCCAGACAGATGTGATCCTCATAATTCACGAAGCTCAAAGAAAAACAATCTGTCCCAAGAGATCAGAGAAAGTTCAGGATGGTCCAACTTGAGATTTATGCCCATTTTTGCATTTCTGTGGGTAAGGAGAAAAAGACCTTGATTGGTCTGATGAAACCACAGAACCATAGAAATGGATTCATTCTACCCATGAAAACTGTGATGATTGAGTAACATTAGTAAGGAACTGAGAGAGGGCAATTGCCAAAGGAATGGGTGTTGTACAGGCAAACAGATACTCCAGTAGCTGGTCCCTGGGAGATCAGCCAGACAGGGTTCAGTGGGTCATATCATTAAGAAGCATATGTGGAATCTACGAAGAGACAAAATTTAAGGATATTGAATGCCACATTGAAAATATTTGGTCTTCCTGGATGTGTTACCCTGGGAAGGACAGGATATTACTTGAGTGGTACTCAATCAAGGAGTGGTTGATTTGCATCTCATCATGAAGAATCATCAGGCAACCCAAAATAAAGGAAGTTCTATCTTTAAAAAGGGGGAGAGAAAAAAAGAAAATAAAAAAAAATAAAAAAATAAAAAGGGGGAGAGGACTATATTCTTCAAAAAACGTCAATGTCATAAAAGATAAAGAAAGCCTATAGAAGTGTTCCGGATTCAAGGAGACTAAAGAGACATAGCCACTAAAGGCAATCTCTGATCCTCGACTAGGGTCTTGTACTACATGGAAGAAAAAGACAGTGAAAGTGAAAGACTTTGGGTCAATTAACAATATTGGAATTCAGATGGTAGATGAGCTAAAGGCATTGAATTTAGGGAAGATGAGATAAAGTGTTAATTTTAGGGAAGAGTGTAACCATACTGTGATTATATAAAAATACCTCTTATTCTTAGTAATACACATTGAACTATTTAAAGGTAAAAGGCCAGATATATACAATATACTCTAAAAAACAGTCCTGATGTGTGTGTGTGTCTGTATGAATATTTACACAGAGCAAATGAAAAAGCAAAAGAGATAAAATGAGAGCCATAAGTGAATCTGGGTAAAGTGTATACAGGTGTTCTTTGTATGTTTTTATCGTTGCAACTTTTCTGCAAGTCTGAAATTATTTCCAAAGAGAAAGTTTAAAAAATATCAGGGTTTCTCTTTCTTGAGGCAATAACAAAGTAATTGAGATTTTTAAACAAGCTTGTGGTATAAAATAGGTTTTAGAATCTGTTTCGAAAGACATAGCAATTAATATAAACTCGTCCCTGATTCAGAATGCGATTGATTTTATCCTGTTAGTGGAGATATCACGCCATCCTCTCATTGGTTGTTTGAGGGCATTTTAAAGGGAATTCGAGAAAGGGTTTTGTGACAGCTTGCACCGACTGTGCCATTTTCTCGCAGGCTCTGAAATGTCTTTTGAAGAGAGATCACGCTGGTTACAATGGGGAGGGCAGATTAGGATGGAGATGACCCGGAGGTGGGAGGATATTCAGTGGGGGCTATTGCCAGTAGTTCAACCAGGAAATAATGAGAGGAAGAAAAGAGAACATGTCTTTGAGAGAGATTTTAAGGCAGAGTTGTCAGGGCTTGGTAACTAATGGAATGCGGGAGCCAGAGCACAGGAGAGGGAAAAGCCAAGTTGTCTGCTTTGGAATCCTGGGTGAATGATTATGCCAATAACAGAACTGAAATCTAGGCAGAGGGATAGGTGGACGGAGGTTCTGAGCATCAAGGAGGAGGAAGAAATTATTTTGGTGTTGATGCTTCTGTGGGATATCCAGTTGCACTTGCTGAGGGGGAAATTGGCAATAGCGGTATGGTGTTCAAAAGAAGAGTCAAAGCCCCCTATGAAGTTTGAAGGTCACCAGTGCATAGGTGCTCATTAGAACCTTTGGGGTGGCTGGGTTTACTTGGGAAAAGCAGAGGCGCAGAAAAGCAGGGGGATCTGATGTAGGACCCTGTGAACATTTCTTTCTCTCTCTTTTTTCTTTCTTTCCTCCTTTCTTTTCTTTCTCCTCTCTCTCTCTCTCTCTCTTTTAGAGAAAGAGAGCATGCCAAGGGGTAGAGGCAAGGGTAGAGGGAGAGGGAGAGAGAGAGAATCATAAGCAGGCTCCATTCTCAGCCCCTACTCAGGACCCTGAGATCATGACCTGAGCCAAAATCAAGAGTCAGATGCTTAAGTGACTGAGCCACCCAGGCGCCCCTGAACATTTCTTTTAATAGGAATCATTCCCAAGGTCTTGGGGCAATAAATATTCACTGTACTTAAGACATATCTCATGACACCAAAGTTGGACAAAGTTGGGCAGAGGTCTAGTTTGTTTATCGTAGAGCAAGTAAACCAGAAATAATGGAAGAGGTTAAGTCCCACGTTCCTTGCTGACTAGAAATCTGAGTAGCTGACACATCCAGATGGACGTATATGTTAAGGAAAATCTAGAAATAAGGGCCAGTGAAGATTTGGACTTTGGAAAGAGCATGAGATTTGGATTATGCAGTGTTCCCAGAGAAAAGACTTTAGCTTCCCAGGTGCCTCCTTAGAATTCCTTACTTGAAAGTGATTTGCAGGAGAAGGGTTTGTAAAGGCATTTTACACAAATAGTGTTTACATGCTTGGCAGCTTCCCATCATAAGGGTTTCTGGGTAGACAAGACACTAGATTGGTTAAGTTGCTTGGAGATGGAAGGGACAGAAATCCAACTCCAGCTGACTTAAATGAATTTATTGACTCACAGAACTAATAACTTTCAGGAAGGGGATTATATATTACGATGTTTAAACTGGCAGGCTCTGAAGCCAGACCTCCTAAGTCAGAATCCTCACTGTACTACATTCCTAAATTGTCTAAACAAATTTCTCATCACTAAAACAAAGATAATTATAGGACCTACATCACAGGGCTGCAGTGAAGGTTAATTGATTTAATATGAGTAAATCCCTTAGAACTGGATCTGATACATAGTAACACGTAATAACTGCTCGATAAGTGTTCACTGATTTTATCCAGGGATAATCGGCTTCAGGTATGGCTGGATCCTGGTACTCAAACAATGGCTGTTGTAAATCTTCCCCTCTTATATCTTGGACCAGCTTTCCTGTTGACTTTATTCTCGAGTGATCTCGAGTGATCTCTCTCCCCTGGAGCAAGGGGACTCCCGGAAACCACAAGCCAGGAGGCTACTAGTTTAACAATCCTAGCAGAGGGAAGGTGTCCTTTGCCTCATATTACCAC
Source organism: Canis lupus dingo (assembly GCF_003254725.2). Lineage (NCBI taxonomy): Eukaryota > Metazoa > Chordata > Mammalia > Carnivora > Canidae > Canis > Canis lupus. The sequence goes on along the minus strand of NC_064248.1, from coordinate 20,178,774 downwards.
CAGAAGTTCCAAGGGTGACTTTCACTGGCACAGCTAGTTAACATGGTTATGGTTTCCATGGGCAATGGAATGAACTGGACTGATCTGTCTGGAGCCACAGACTGTACGTGTTGCCTTCTGTTTCCCTGTTGGAGGTCTTTTCACTGTGGCATCAGAGAAGATGGGTTGGGAGGATGAAGCTGTTGCCTGGAAGTGGAGGGTGGAAAAAACAGACTCTGAACCAGCCCGGCTATATTTAGCTCTATGCCATGTGCCCAGCCCGTCCATGGGACCTGGTACCTCCAAGTCCTGTGCCTTCCATGTTTCTTTGGAACACATTTGCTTGCTCCTCCTTGGTGTCTGCCAGTTGAAGGTGCCTTGTTCTAGTCTTTTCTATCCTGCCATGTCTGTCTTCTCACTCACCCCTACCCTTCTCCAATCCTCTGTATTTATTCTGTTTACCATAGAGTTACCATCATTTAGTGGTCTTTCTGGAAGGAAAGGAGAAAAATGCTCACGTTCATTCCACCATGTAATCCTGGATCCCTACAGAGGGTTTCTGAAGGCAGTGGTTCTTGCTCTCCTGACGAATGATGTTCTCAAGTAGAACAGATTTCCATCAATAAGGCGTGTTGGATAAATAGGAGACACTGTGGATTATGTGCACTTTCCAGAGCAGTAAGTACACTTTTTTCTCTACCATTGATCTGTAACACACCAGAACCACACTATAAGAGCTGCTGATATATGAACTGGTTAATAAGTGCTCTATAAAGATTGTGTGGAAAGGACAGCATTTGGCAGAGATTTACAAGGGCTAAGATCATGTGTCCATTCCTACAAACCAGAAAAAAAGGTAAAAGAGCTCTCAAATGGGACCCATGGGGAAATGTACCCCAGGAAGCAGATGCTTAACTTCTGTTGGCTCTTGGTGGCAGCATGTATTTCGTGAGAGAGTCCGTGGCGTCACTGTGTCTCCCGTATGCAATAGTGTCCTCTCTGTGCCAACACCCTATGCCAGAATCTGAGACATGAATGTCAGTAAGACAAAGCATTCACTGGGGCTTGGTTTCCCACTAAGGAGACTTGAATCATTTTGGTAAAATATAACAGCTGCCAGAATGGTAAAATGTACAATGTGGCGCCGTATGTATGCAGAAAAAATTAAAATAGCCATTCAAAGTGATTTCTTGATTACATTTTTCCAGACTCTTCAGTCAGTTGTTTACATCTGAACTCAAGATAGTTCTGGGTTGCTTGTTGTTTTTCTTATTCCCCCATAAATAGCGGATCAGTGCCTATGGTTAATGTTTAAAGTTGAACCCATTTTTATTATAATGCCTGCGGTTTTTGCATTGTTGTTGTTTTTTTTTAATATCCCAGTTCATCCACCCGTTTAATATCCTGTCTTTCCAGCATATAATTTCCTCATCTCTGCTGAAAGAATGTTTTAAAGAAAAAGGATTCCCGTACAAGTGTGTATTTTCCAGGGTAAAAATCAAAGATCGTGGCAGCCCTGGTGGTTCAGCGGCTTAGCGCTGCCTTCAGCCCAGGGCCTAATCCTGGAGACCTGGGATCGAGTCCCGCATCGGGCTCCCTGCACGGAGCCTGCTTCTCCCTCTGCCCGTGTCTCTGCCTCTCTCTCTCTCTCTCTCTCTGTGTGTGTGTGTGTGTGTGTGTGTGTGTCTCATGAATAAATTAATAAAATCTTTTAAAAAAATGAAAGATCGTGTAAAGGGGAATGCAGAGCTCTGCTTTCTGGGTGTGTCCTGGGGCCGGTGAAGCCCCGCAGTGGGAGTAGGTGTCCAGACCAGTTTGGCAAATCAATGGAAAAATATAAAAGTGAGATTTCTTAATAATACAGCCCATCCCGAAAACTAAGGTGACTTTGTTTTTACTCAATAATATAATGAGTTTTATTTTGAGTGATGCTGGATATAATGGCTAAATCAATATGTGTATTTAGCGTTGGGCTTTATTTCCACACTAAGTGACTGGAGATAAGCAGCCTTAGAGTGTGTTAATTGGTTTGTGTTTAGCATTTAACGCTAATCAGCAGTAGCAGAGGTGCCCTAGGCCACTTCAGGCCTGGTAATGGGGTTTATCTAAACCAGGCTTTGTTTACATTATTGACTGGAGTTGAATTGCTCCTGTTTCTGATACACTTAAAAACGGTAAGCTGGATTTGGAAGTGTAACTCCAGACCTTCTGCAGTAGCAAGACTTAGCCCAGACCTGGAACAGCTCAAAGCAAATGAAAAGCAAGTACGTATCTCGCCCTCCCTGACATAGGATAGCTGTGAGCAATCATGAGACCCAGAGAAGTCTTAGCTGGGGGTGGGGGAGGGGAAGGAGCCTTCACACCTGAGATGAGAGCTGGAGAGACCACAGGTTAAACGGAGGATTTTGCCATTTGGGGCTGGATACTTTTTTGTGCGTGGAGGATCATCCTGTGCATGGTAGGATCCCTGGCCTCTCCCCAGATTAGACGAAGTACTCTGCCCACAGTTGTCACAACCAGAAGTGTCCTCAGGAGACACTCACAAATGTCTCCTGGAGGCCAAAATCACACCCAGTGAAGAACCACGGAGTTAAATAAGGCTTAAATATGGCTTTGGTCCATGCAGAGGTCTGTTCGTGTCTAGGTATTTATGTTCGATGCTAGCATTTTAGCAGCTTGGAGATTTCACGTAGTTACCTGCGTCTGAGGGATTCTCAGGAAATGTGGGGAGATTTGTCTTCCCACTACATGGCAGGTACCAATAGGAGGTGATGAGTAGCTTGCCCCTTATGTTTCTCCTAGGCTGCTTCCCTCATTGGCCCTCGCAGAGACTCCTGGGGGCATTGGCTTTTGTAACACCTGCTGTAAATGTTGCGCAATGCAAAGCTTATCCCTGAGCCCCGGGGTGGGGGGAGCATGCAGGATCGAATGGAACCAGCTTCTGGTCTTAGCTTCACCAATTACCAGCCTTGTGACATCTCCGTCCCTCGGTTTCCTGACCCGTTATATTGTTGTACCCTCTGTAAGCATCCCTGAAAAGGTAACATATGCAATCTAGGGAACTTAGGGAGGAAGGGGGACATAAATACTGCTGCCATGCCCCAGTTTTTTGAAATTGCCCCAGGCTTGTGTTCAAAAGTTGTGCAGACTCACAAGATGGGGCCATTTCTTTCCCTTCTAATTTGCACTTTCTGGCAATGGGGACCCGAGCCTTTCTCCATCAGATGGCAATGGCCTTCAGGGATGTCACACTTTGTTTTCATGAACTATGACTGGAAATGGGGGTTTATGAGGCAGTATCACAGCAGCTTTACCACACTACTTTTCTTTCTTTTTCCCCTCAAGGATATTAACTTCTGGGGGCCAAGGCAGTTAGATACAGCACCCCCCCCCAAAACAGACAGGAAGTCAGGAATTCACCCCATGCAGTCAAGGATCCAGCTCAGTTGGTTGACATCAGTGAGGGGACTTCCAGGTTCTTGATACCTTCTAGGTCCTATGTAATTTCACAGGTACTGTCTTACTTGGCAGCTCCCACCTCATTGGTGTCTGAGGAAGTGGGAAGTTGTGAGCTCATCTTACTGGAGCTTCTCTGGCCTTCATTTAGTTCCTTAAACCCAGGGTGGGGGCTTGTCCTGGGGTCTTTGCACATGATGTTCCCTCAGCTTCCTATGTTCTCCCCTACCCCAAACCCTGTATCTGGTGCCTCTTTCTCTTTCGTCAGCTCACTGCCCAGTGGGGAATTCCTTGGAGAAGTTTCTCCTGATCACCGTATTCTGTTCCTTTATCTCATGGCCCCATACTCTTCACCTAAGAGCATTTGTTACTGCTCTACTGTATGACTTTATTTTTTAAAAAGATTTTATTTATCTATTCATGAGAGACAGAGAGAGAGGCAGAGACACAGGCAGAGGGAGAAGCAGGCCTCATGCAGGGAGCCCAATATGGGACTTGATCCCAGGACCCCGGGATCATGACCTGAGCCAAAGGCAGACGCTCACCCACTGAGCCACCCAGGTGCCCCTGTGTGACTTTCTTTAATGATACTTACCTTCCCCAATAGACTGTGACTCTGTCAGATTGAAGACTGTATCTGGTTTTGTAGGACATTATATCCTTAGCTCCTAGCATAGTTCTGGAACATATTAGGTGCTCAATAAATATTTAAGTGAATGAGTAAAAAAAAAAATTTTGCTGAGCTAGCATTCTGCAGGCACCAGAGGCTTAACACAGCAGAGGGGCATTCCCATCCAGGCATGTTTCATGTCCTCAGCAGTGGGCTCCAGCCTCTGCCCCATATCATACCATCCTTGCTCCAAAAGGGAGGCAGATACAGCCTCTGATGTCTGGGATGCTGTGGCTGTGTGGTCGGGGCAGCCATGGTGAAGGAAAACAGCAAATTGTTCACCAGCTCTTAAAGCTACCACCTAGAAATGACAGGTTTCACTTCTATTCACATTGCATTGGCTAAAGCAAATTGCGTGCTCTCATCAAACCTCAAAGGGGCTGAGAAGTGCATTTCGCCTGGGTGTGAGCAGAACTACAGATGTGGCTAAAAACTAACTCATCTGTGTCAACTGTCAGACTTGTGTGACCTGCAGCCACCCAACCTTGGGGAATCACTCTGCAAAGTCAGCCTTTCATTTTAGCTTAATTTATCCTGGCAACATGGGCTACATCTCTGTTGTTCTTAGGAGCACATTATCATTCCTTCCATCATTCCTCCCTTCCTACATCCCTCCCTCCCTTCCTCCCTCCCTCCCTTCCTTCTACTAATATTTTCAGAACCTGAGCAATGAGGATCCAAAGATGAGTAAGACATGGCCCCTGCCTTCAAGAGGTCTGTAGACTAGTATTCATGAGAGTTTTTAATATTTGTATAGTCTCAGTGGCTTTGCAATGTGAAAAGTGTAATTTTTTTAAAAAGATTTATTTATTTGAGAGAGAGCAGAGGGAGTAGGAGAGGGAGAAGTAGAGAGAATATCAAGCAGATTCCACACTGGCACAGAACCCAATGCAGGGCTCGATCCCACAACCCTGAGATCATGACCTGAGCCAGAATCAAGAGTCAGAGGTGTAACTTGACTGAGCCACCCAGGCGCCCCGGAAAAGTGTAATTTTTGAATAGATTTTTGCTTGCTAGGGTGGGTTTTTTTGTTTGTTTGTTTGTTTGTTTTTTAATTAAGGTCCTAGGGAGAATCTATGGGAATCTGTGGATGTATTCTTGGGTTATGTCATTTTCAAGTCTGAGAAATACTGGTCTGGTGGGATATTTATATGGAACCAAACAAATGCAGCCAAGTCTGATAGCTTCACTAAGACGTGTTATGTGTAAGGCTGAGGGAATACTCAAGAGAGTAAATAACTTAATCTGCCAGTGGGAACGCACAGAAGGCTTCGCAGGGGAGAGAGGGACCAGATTAAGTACTGAGGAATGAGGCAGGATTCCTGAGCTACTTTGTTGGAAAAGGAGGTATGTTTTAGAGCTGATGGCCTGATTTCTTTTTTTTTTTTTAAGATTTTATTTATTTATTCATGAGAGACACACAGAGAGAGGGGCAGAGACACAGACACAGGGAGAAGCAGACTTCCTGTGGGGAGCCCAGTACAGGACTCGATCCCAGGACCTTGAGATCACAACCTGAGCCAAAGGCAGATGCTCAACCGCTGAGCCGCCCAGGCATCCCTGACGGCCTGATTTCTGATCTGCCATTTGCCATATATTAGCCACATGATGTGAAACAACAGTCTTTTTTTTTTTTTTTTTTTTTTAAACAACAGTCTTAATCTCTGTAAGTCCAAGGTTCCTCCTCTCTAAGATGGTAATGACGGCATTCCCTCACCCACGAGAATGTTTAGCACAATTCCCTGCCTGTGCTATGATCCCAGCTATTATTACTAGTTCAGAAGGAAAACAGGGTCCAGATACGGTTACTAGCCTGTGCGGTGGCATAAAGCTAGGACACGGCTTGGCCGTGGTTGGGAAATTGGAAGTAGTTCAGTGCGACCAGGGATAGGGATTGCAAACTACGATGCTTCGAGGGGCCAGCCAGGTAAGATAAATAAATGGAACCAAAGGATTGAGATTGGTAGGACCATGGCAGACTGGAGAGCCTGGGGATTACTTGAAAAGCATTCGAATTTTACTGCTTAAAATACATGAGCAGGTATAATACATCACGACTTCCAGCTGGGTTTGGCTGTTGGGACTGCCAGTTACAATGAAACAGCAGGTGTGTGTATGTGCATGTGTGTGTGCTTGTAGGAAATGGAGGGTAGAGTGGAGATAATGTGGGGATTATAGGGCACCTGAGTCGCTCAATGGTCAAGCCTCTGCCTTTGGCCCGAGGCATGATCTTGGGGTCCTGGGATCGAGTCCCACATCGGGCTCCCTGTGGGGAGCCTGCTTCTCTCTCTGCCTGTGTCTCTGCCTCTCTCTCTGTGTCTCTCATGAATAAATAAACAAAATCTTTATTAAAAAGTCTGAGGATTATAATAGAATGGAAAACAAGATCCATGTTTTATTTACCTATTAAAAATATTATAAGGAGGGCACCTGGGTTGCTCATTCAGTTAAGCGTCCGACTCTTGATCTCAGTTCAGGTCTTGATCTCAGGGGCCTGAGTTCAGGCCCCGCATTGTGTCCCATGCTGACACAATGGACTCTACTTAAAAAAAAAAAAAAATATATATATATATATACATATATATATATATATACACACACACGTATATATATGTATATACAAATGTGTATGTGTGTGTGTGTGTATATATATATATATAATATATATATATATATATAAAATAAGGGTTGTATGAGGTTGAGGTCTGAGTTACTGAAATGAAGATGTGAAGTCTACAAATTCCAGGCTTTCCTTCCCAGATATTGCTCCCAGCCAAGATTAATGAAAGCCAATCCAGGGCCAAACAGCCCTCGTGGTTTCTGGAAGAGATTGAGAGGGCTGTAAAGTTGGAGAACAGAATAGATTGCACACCTGAATAATCAATTAATGCCTCTTTAATGATTGCAAAGGAGATATGTACAGATTTCAAATCAATCTCAAGAATTAATCAACCAAGGCAACAGGGCCTTGCGTCTCTGTAGATAAGCCAACAGGGTGTGGTTTGCAGACAATCCTGTTTGACCATAAAATAGGAAGACAGAGATTCATGTCCTCCCTCTTCTCACTGGCACACAGGAAAAGAGACTCAGCAGTCTTTTGTCAAAGCAAAGGAGCTTGAGGATGAGGGAGAGGAGAAATGATACACCACAATACCAAGAAAAGAGGGAAGGTGTGTCCCTCATCCAGTGAGCCGGATCTTCAAATAAAGAGGAACGACCAGGGAGAAAAATCAAGATCTGGGCAGTGAGGAAATTCTGGCCAGTGGAATCTCTTCTAAGGGTCACTCAAAGATTTCCTGAAATTTGTAACTCCACGACTGTGGTTTTTGTTTTGTTTTGTTTTTTTAAGATTTTTATTTATTCATGAGAGACACAGAGAGAGGCAGAGACATAGGCAGAGGGAGAAGCAGGCTCTCTATGGGGACCTGGATGCGGGACTCGATCCCAGGGTCACCACCTGAGCCAAAGGCAAACGTTCAACTACTGAGCCACCCAGGTGCCCCTTTGGCTGTGTTTTTTTTGTTCCTCAGAAACCAGTAATATTTTTTTTTTTTTACCGTTGTTTACAAAAATATCCAGTTACACCAGCACTAAGGTCTCCACATTGCAGCCTCTGCTGACCTATTTCTTTGGGGGGATGAACTGAAGACATACGAGAGAGTGACGTGGCATTTCACTTGAAATCATGCATTATAATTTTACATCTGTATCTGCCCCCGGCACTCCTGTGTGTGCAGAGGCCAGGCCACCTTCCTTATATTCTCAGTGCCTGCTTGAGGGCTGGGAATGGGGCAGGTGTTTGATAAACGCTCGCTGAATAAATAAATGTATTAAATAAGAAATTCACAGTGAAGGTCCAAGTGTGTTTTGAGAGGTCAGAAAAAGGGGATCTTGAATTAGAGCCGTTGTTTAAAATGTGCAGTACAGCCGAGTAGTTAGGGGCAAGGTGCTCAAGAGCTGACTGCCTGCTTCCTATTCGTGCTTTAGCATCTTAAAAACTGTGTGATTTTAGGCAATATGCTTAAGACTCTTGCCTCGGATATTACTCAGCCACAAAAAAAGAGTGAAATATCACCATTTGCAACAACATGGATGAATTTAGAGGGTATAATGCTAAGTAAAATAAGTCAGTCAGAGAAAGACAAACACCATAGGATTTCACGCATGTGTGGAATTTAAGGAACAAAACAAATAAGCAAAGGATAAAAAAAAAAAAAGAGAGAGAGAGAGAGAGAGACAAACCAAGAAACAGACTCTTCACTATATAGAACACGCTGATGGTCACCAGAGGGGGAGGGATGGGTGAATTAGGCGATGGGGATTAACAGGACACGTATCATGATGGGCACTAAGTCATGTACAGAATTGTTGAATCACTATATTGTACACCAGAAACTAATCTAACACTGCACATTCGTTATACCAGAACTAAAATTCTTAAAAATTACGTTGAATCACATAGTAGGAAGGTACTCACATTTTACTTCCCTTTTGTCCACTGATGCCAAGAAGAGTGACTCAGTTTGGTGCTGGCCTGCTTCTCAGTCACTAGCTTACCTGACTCTTTTTCATAAAGAGAGAACGTGTCTTGGACTTGGACTCTTCTTCTACAACATCTCCATACAATTTTAAAGTGTGCTTTCTTTCTGTTTCTGATATATTTGTGCTTACCATCTATTTTTGGCAAATGATACTGTTTGTAGCAAGTTTCCTTATACATATAATTTCTCTCAAGGAACATAAGTTTCAATTTAAATGAAAACCTTTTATGTAAAAGTCATTCCATTTAAAGAGAATATTAAGTAAATGTGGCAGAAACTTCTAGTGCTCACTCACATTTGTTTCTTTCCTCCCTCCTAGGCATCCACGAGGGTGGTATGTCCCATTTTCCTTGCAGCGAGGCAGCATCTTATCATTAATCTTGCCCAGGAGGGAAGCTGAGGCAGGGGAAAGCCTGTGTGATATCTCCAACTCTCTATTACTCGGCCACAATCAGCCAAGAAGCCATGTGTTGAGGTCACGCATCATATTCTAGCGCAGCGTCCCTGAGGGATGGTGTGGAGCAGAGCCTTCCGCCAGCCAACGCCAGACATGCTGCATGAACAAGAAATAAGCATTATTTGTGTTAAGGGACTGACACTTCACGATAAATTTATTATTACAGTATAACCCAACCTTCTTTGTAACCCAAAAATATGTCCCATTAGCTCAGCATTTGGAGATGAGGGGCAAGGAATCGGTTGTGAGGAGCTACCACTTCCACATGGTTGTCCTTTCTTAGCAATGGCACACTTTGTCCGCCTGCCCCTTGTGATAACTTGGGAGGCAGACCATGGGCCTTGCTCGGGGAGAGAGTTGGAAAATAGGACAGAAGTAGTGTGTGTTGGTTGCATGTGGCTATATATTGCATGAAAGCCATGAGGTAGGGGGGAAAATGGTCAGTTGACAGAGATTTAAAAAATAGAGAGAGTTTCTGGAAATTGTTTGCATTGTAATAGAACAGGAGGTGTGTAGATCTGGCAAAAATGGAAAGAGCTTCTATGGCAGCATTGTACCAAGACAACGCTTTCTGTTGAGGAGTTACTGGTGAATAAAGACCCTCTAATACCAGGGGGATACTTCTCTACTATTGGTCATTAGCACCTGGAGTCAAAACTATAGCAACTTCAAGGTGGAAAAAGACCTCAGGGGACTGAATTGACAATCCCTTGATGAATAAGGCTAGGGTGGAGGCTTAGGATGTAGGGCCTTGAAGAGATGAGAGAGGTGATATGAAAGGGAAGGGAAGGCAGTCCCCACAGATGGTACCAATAGGAGATTTGGGACAGCCAGGATTATACTTCTCAGGACTCTCAGAACAGAGAGGACCTTCTGAGATGAATTTTCACAAGTGAGGTAGCAGCATCAGGGTTCTAGAACCTGTTCTCCAAGGTAGGATAGGTGAGTTAGCTGGATGAAAGAGAGAAGCCAAAATGGCGCCCTGAATCCATCTCCAGTGGATGCATCATGTACCTTCTGTTGTTATGCTTCTTTGTTGTTCACTGTCTCTGTTTGCCTGCTGCCTGAGAGCAGAGCTTATGCTGGTTTATCCCTGTGTGGCCAGTACCCAGCACAGAACCTAACTCGGAACAAGGAGACCACATTAAGACTTCCCTGATGAAGGGCTAAATGAGAGAAGATGGATAAAATAATGCATAAGTCGGGGCACCTGGGTGGCTCAGTCAGTTGACCATTTGACTCTTGATTTTGGCTTGGGTTATGATCTCAGGGTCATGAGATGGAGGGATGCATTGGGCAACCTGCTCAGCACAGAGTCTGCTCAAGATTCTCTCTCTCCCCATCTCTCCGCCCCTTCCCCAGCTCGTTCTCTCTCTCTCTCTCTCTCTGCCTTTCTCTGAAATAAATCAGTAAAATCTTTGAAAAAAATAATGTATAAGTTGAGCAAGCAACAGAATCAAGGACCAGGATCTATATCTTGATTAACAAGATGAGGAGTTGGGGTAATAGGACTGGTCAGAACTGACCAGGAGAAACTAGAAGTACAAACTTCCAGTGATAAAATCAGTAAGTGACGGGAATGACAAGGACAGCATAGGGGATCTAGTCAGTGATACTGTAATGATGTTGTGTGGTGACACATGGCGACTACACTTACGGTGGGGAGGATCGTGTGATATATGGACTCGCTGAATCACTATGTCATACACCTGAAACTACTACAACGTTGTAAAGGGCACCGGGGGTCGGGGTGCAGCCGGTTAAATGTCCGACTCTTGATTTCAGGTCAGGTCGTGATTTCAGGGTTGTGAGATCAAGCCCCATGTGGAGCTCTGTACTGAGTGCGGAATCTGCTTAAGATCCCCCTCTCTCTGCCACTCTTCCCTCTCGCCCGTGCTCTCTCTCCCTCTCTAAAATAATGAATATAACATTGTGTGTCAACTGTACTTAGTTACAAAGGAAGGAGAGAAGGAGCTAGAAGATCAGGTGTAGGAATTCACAGCAGGATTCTCCTTCATTCCTTATTTATTCAGCCGTTCAGCAAACATTTGCTGTGCACCTGCTGGGGCCACGCCTGGGGCTGTGCTCTGGAGATATCTGTGTTGAGCCATAGGTGTCCTCAAGGCACTCACAGCCTAGAAGACTTAATTCTACACACAAGAGAGCTTAGTCCTAGACAGGCCGTGTGATGTTTCTCAGGTAGTATAGCCGGCTGTTGAGAGAGCCAGTTCAGGACACAATATTCTGACTTTGTGACTTTCAAATATTTGACTCTACATTGAGGGCCATAACTAGTGACCTGAGAGCCATATATCTGGTCCTCGTAAACGTTGTGTTTGGTTCATATAGTATTTTAAAAATTGGGAAATTATGGAGGAGCCCTGGTGGCTCAGCGGTTTAGTGCCGCCTTCAGCCCAGGGCATGATCCTGGAGACCTGGGATCGAGTCCCACGCTGGGCTCCCTGCGTGGAGCCTGCTTCTCCCTCTGCCTGTGTCTCTGCCTCTCTCTGTGTGTGTGTGTCTGTCATGAATAAATAAATAAAATCTTTTTTAAAAATTGGGAAATTATGGACAAACACCCAATTTTTCTACCTTCTCTTGAAAATCAGAAGATCTGGCAGTGCTGATCGCGTGCTCCCTCATGGCAGAAACCTGGCAGGAGCTGAATTAGTGGGTTTATTTTCAGTGTACTTGTGCCCACCTATCCCCATCACCCTCTACCTGGCCTGGTTCATCTGTCTGTCTGTCCCGCCTGCCTGGCTTCTGTAGCCATGTGACTTTGCAGCCCCCTGTTGCACACCATGACCTTGAATTTCCTCAGCTTGATGCTAAGACTTCTTCCAGCCTTCTAACAAAGAGTTGAAAACATCACACTCCATCCTGTAGGTGGGAGCTGCTGGCAACTCAGCTTTTCTTTCTCATCTGCTCACCCCTCCATCTGGTCCTCCCGTTCTTACTTCTAAACAATGATAGGAATGTCCAAGCAGGAACGTGCAGGGGTCCTGTGGTCACACATCCCTCTACCCCTTGGGTAGCAGCATTGATTTATGAGAAAGGGCACCATCATTTAATATTTTTATATCTAATCATTCTGGTCTCTGAGTTCAGGCATTACATATGCAAAAAATGGTAATATGCTGATATTTTAATGCTTTTAAGCATACGATATTCTTATTAACCCAAGTGCCTTTTTTTTCATCCATAATTGAATGGTTTACTTTATTATTGCTTTATGGTAACGACTCTGCATTTCCATTTTTCTATAGGGTGCCTAATTTTAACAGGAGGGCACTCAGAATCAGGAGGGCTGGCTGCACTAATTGCCTTCATTATAGGAGCAGCTAGCATTTCTGGCAACAGGGTGATAGATATTCCCTGGGACTGGAGTAAAAACAAAGCCAGGGCTGGGGGTTCCTCTGGCTCCCGGGCATCCAGCATGCCCCTCCTTATCGGAACAGATCTCAGATCTACAAAATGTAACCTCTTTCCTTCCGTGGTGACAGTTGGAGCATTAACATGGATCCATGACTATTTATATCAGTTTGTACGTTTAATCCAGTTTGGGTTTGTTTTCTTTCTTTCTTTTCTTTTTCTTTCTTTCTTTCTTTCTTTCTTTCTTCTTTCTTTCTTTCTTTCTTTCTTTGGCAGTTTTCAGCGAGATGTGGACTCTATCCCTGTCCAAGGCATTTGGTTCAAATCAGCTGAGACAGAGAATAATCAAGATTTATGATACTTATTCTGACTCCCATCACAGTCTCTGCAGTTGCTACTTGCCAGCTGTACTCCCCCTCACTCCCCCCGCTGCCCGCCCCATCCCCAGTCGGCCTGACTCCCACTTCACTGTCTTTCCAGCGACTGACTTAATGTCCATCTTGAGAGCTGTCAAAACATTTCTGGCATTCCAGATAACAGCTGTGCGGTTTCTGTGCCCACCCCCGCCCCCAACAGCCCCAACACCCTGCCTCCCAGTCACACCCTGCTCCCACCCGTTTTGCCTTCCAAAAGCTATAGGTGCCAGAAGCCTGGGATGTGGAGAACTTTCTAGAAGGGGCATCAAGCCCAGACATCACCTTTGGCTATTTTTACTGGAATTAAGGAGTTGAATTAGCATCATTTCACCTCACTTGATCTTGGCTGGAGTGGAGGGTAAATGCCAAAAAGAGAGGGCGTAAGGCCTGGGGATTATTATGTATACTAAGAGCCATTGGCACCCTCTGCTGCGTCTCTCCGACCCCAGCAAGAATCAAGGTCCTAAGACAGAAGGAAGGCTTACTCTGTTCCCATAGCCAAGCTAGTAATGGTCAGAAATTGGGGCTGGGAAGCCTTAGAATGAAACTTTGTATTTCCAACAACTGGAGTGTGTATCAGAATTATCCGGAGAATTTGGGAAACACAGATTGCTGGCCCCACCCTCAGACTTTCAGATCCTAGGAGGAGACCCAATGAATTGGTTTCTGAGGAGCTCCCTGGTACTACAGGAGCTGCTTCTATGGCGCCACACTCTGAGAACCCCTGGTGTAGTGGGGAAGAGCTTCGCTGCTCAAAATGTGGCTTATGGACCAGCACCACCTAGGAGCTGGTTATCCATGAACCACGAGTCCCACCCCCAGACCTGCTGAACCAGAATCTGCACCTTGCGAGATTTTCAGATGATCTGCATATGCACATTAACGGGTGAGAAGCTCTGGCTTTTTAAAGTCCCCAAATCTGGAGTCCACATTGCCTAGGTTCAAATCCAATCTCTACACTTCCTAGTTTTGTGATCTCTGTTGAATTAACTAACCTATCCACGCCTCAGTTTCCACAACCATAAAATGGGGATGGTGAAGATGGGCCTTGCCTCCTAAATGAATGAAAGTGTTAGTATATGTAAAGCACTTGCAACAGAGCCTAGCATATTGCTGACACTCATTAAATGTGATTGCAAATATCCATCTGAGTGTTGGGAGCTTTCAAGATTCAAAGTAGACCTGCATAAGGACTTGAATATCCATCAGGTGGACTTCGTGAAATCATTGCAAACTCGCCCATTTATGAATTTAATTTCAGCAGTATTGGATAACTGTCAGCATATGTCTGGCAAATTTCTATTGTTCTTTGTGGCCATTTTTTTTTTTTTTGATTGCCAACTTGTAAATATGGGGAGTTTTTATCTAAACATCTGGATTCTCAGTTTCCTTAGGAAGGTTAAAAGAGCTTGCATTCTTGCTGTACAGAGCCATGGCCAGCTGGCGAGGGGTAGCAGCCCCCACCATGAGATGGGTAGGATGCACATTTGTCCCCACTTGCCTCTGTCTCCACCACTCCCTGTTCTGTTATGCACAACCTGCTTTAGTTGTGTAGATTACCTGTCTTTCCCCCTGGACATTTAGCAATCTCAGCACTTGATTATGCCCGACAGTGCTTGAGGCTCAAAACATCCTGTGGAAATCTTTTCCTCAATGCAATTGTGGCTACTGTCTGGCTGAATCTTGGTAGCAGTCAAGAAAGCTAAATCAAAAACTGTCAGTGGTAGAGGGTATCTAACGCCATGTTCTTTATCTACCTTCCCATGGGACAGATACTATGTTCTGGGGTGGGGAGGGAGTGAGTACACGTGTTTATGGTGCCAGCTCTCGAAGGCAGGCATTACCTGGAAAGGGCAGGGAAGAAGTATTTTTAGCTTTGGTGGAGCCAAGAGGCTACTGGTCTACCCTTGTGGTATGAAAGCAGTCGTAGCTACCCATGAATGAAGGAGCATGGTTGTAGGTAGCAGATGGGGGGTCAAATCTGGCTGGTGGACCTTAGGCTGTCAGTCCTGCTCTAAGTAGGTTAGGGGGTCACTGTTGACGTAGTACTTTATATTCCACGGAAGCGCTTTTTAAATAATTGTCATTTCAATGTGTGTATCACTTGGTGTTTTCCCCCTTTGCTTACCTTACTCTATTTCTCAAGCCCTTTCCATGCTTTTAAGATATCTTAATGATTTTCACTATTCATGGCTACAGATTAAGCCATATCAATATCCCATTTGTGCCATTTATTTCCACATAAAGACTGTGTATGTCCAGAGGTCATATATATGGTAATTGTGTATCTGTATCTATATTGATAAATATACATATATTTTTTTCTTGCCCCAAACAGTGGCGGAGCTGGTCTGATGAGAGGACAGGTGTTTACATGGACAAAAGGACAGAATTAAAAAAAAACAAAACAAAACTTTTTTTTGATTGCACTGAAAAATCCACTGAAAAGAACTTTCCTGACTGGTTCTTACCTCTGTGTCACAGTAAAGTAGAATGAACCTGAGGTTTGCAGCCAGGTGTATATAACGCTGCATCCTGGCTTTGTCACTAACAGTCATATGGGCTCAGCAAGTTGTCCAACCTGAGTCTCTGTGTCCTCATCCGAAAACACTTTTCCTGTGAAATTGTTCTTAGTAATAGGGGACGATATAGGGAAAGCACTTGGATCAGAGCATGATGTCTGGGAGATGTCCAGGAGGTGAGAATGTTAATTATTATCGTGGATCATTAATTGGTATTATATCCATCTTTCTTTTAGAACAGTGACACCAGTCACATGTAGGAAGAGCACCCTCGAGCTTTTTTGTCTGCTTTTATTTTTTAAACAAGTCTTATTTTAAAAAAATTTTTAAAAGATTTTATTTATTCATGAGAGAGAGAGATTGAGAGAGAGGCGCAGAGACACAGGCAGAAGGAGAAGCAGGCTCCATGCAGGGAGCCCAACATGGGACTCAATCCCAGGTCTCCAGGACCACGCCCTGGGCCGAAGATGGCGCTAAACTGCTGAGCCACCAGGGCTGCCCAACAAGTCTGGTTTTCACATTGTGCTCCATAGTGTACAGAACACTGGCAATACCCCTTTAGTTAATCTCCACATCATTCTAGCCTTTGCCAAATTGACAAAACATAGTCTAGCATAGGCCACGAATCAAGTGCAGCATCCCCGTCTTTGGTGGGTAAACCAATAGCCAGATTATCTAAGTGACCTGCTTAGAGTTGCAGGGCCAGCTAAGAGCTTGTGGGTAGAATATGACTTATTTTTATTTTATGGAGTCCTCTCTCCATCCTGTGAGTTGTAAAGTTAATAATGGGTAATGTTCCAATTTTATTTTTTACTTAATTACATCCTATCCCCTCCAGACTATGGGGCACGTGTTGCTGTTTTCTAGATTTGTAGAGAATTAAAAATTATGCTCCGAAATCATCTCTGATATAGGAGAAGATGCACTTTTTTAACAAAAAAGTTTTCCAACAGGAAAGTACTGTCACATAGCCTGATGCTACACTGAATCCCAGTTGCAGGTTTGGTTGCTTGCCAGCTTTCCCTGAGCATTCTACTATTGGTTATTATTTCATTCTTAACCCTGGGTCACACATCTGACATCCAAAGTGCTCTTCTGAGGAACCTCCATAGTGTTTTCTGTGGTAGCTGCACCAGTGCACATTCCCACCAACAGTGCATGAATATTCCTTTCTCTCCACATCTTCACCAACACCTGTTGTTTCTTGTGTTGTTGATTTTAGCTATTCCGACAGGTGTGAGGTGGTATCGCAGTTTTGATTTGCATTTCCCTGATGATCAGTGATGTTGAGCATCTTTTCATGTGTCTGTTGGCCATCTGGATGTCTTTTTTTTTTTTGGAGAAATGTCTGTTCCTTCTTCTGCTTATTTTTTTAATTGGATTATTTGGTTTTGGGGTGTTGAGTTGTATCAGTTCTTTATATATTTTGAATACTAACTCTTTAGTAGATATGTCATTTGAAAATATCTCCTCCCATTCCACAGGTTGTCTTTTCGTGTTTTTATTATTGTTTCCTTTGCTGTGCAGAATTTTTTTTTATTTTGATGTAGTCCCAATAATTTATGTTTGCTTTTGTTTCTGTTGCCTCAGGAGACCTGTCTAGAAAAATGTTGCTTTGGCCGATGTCAGAGACATCACAGCCTCTGCTCTCTTCTAGGATTTTTTATGGTTTCAAGTCTCACATTGGCTGGCGATGTCTTGTTGTTTCTTTAATTGCTAGCTAGTGAAGAGGGGGTGGCGAAGTCAACTATTTGGCAAGAGTTAAAGGCTGAGATTGGCTACTGCTTCTGTAGCATAGATGGATGTCACATGGTAGCATAGGCAATAATAGACAATTAAGTTTTCCAAGTTACAGAAGGCTTAGAAATAACATATTTTGTTGGTAAACCTGCCCTCATTTCCCCTCACGTTGATAACCGGGACCAATTCTTTCATTTCAAAAGCCAATAGATGAGAGCTTAATCATAAAACATGCTCTCAGCTACAAATAACCAAGAGCTCTGATTCCATTAGCTTACACAATAAGAACAGTTTATTACTGTACATAATAAAAAATTGAGAAGGTAGGGTGGCTTCAAGGTTGGGTTATTTAGTAGCTCAGTGATGTCACCAATGATCTGGTTACTCTTGTCTTTTTTCTCTGCTGTTGCGATCTCTCAGCTTTCTCCATGGGCTAGTTTTTCTTCAGGGTCATGAAATCTATGCAGCACTTTCAGGCATCCCATCCAGAATTATTTCAGAAGAAGGTTCAGAAGAATGAGGATGGGAAAACAAGATACAACCTCATTTTCTGGGGGCCCTTTTTATCAGAGAGGAAGCCCCCCCACCACCACAGCAGATTTCTTTTTTTTTTTTAATTTTTATTTATTTATGATAGTCACAGAGAGAGAGAGAGAGGCACAGAGACACAGGCAGAGGGAGAAGCAGGCTCCATGCACCGGGAGCCCGATGTGGGATTCGATCCCGGGTCTCCAGGATCGCGCCCTGGGCCAAAGGCAGGGGCCAAACCGCTGCGCCACCCAGGGATCCCCACAGCAGATTTCTACTCACGTCTGTTCCCCAGTATCAGTTCATACATCCACCTCAGCATTAGTAACTGGTGAAAGAAATGGGATTATTATTCTGGACTAATCAGATGTGTCCTGAGTGTCAGATATGGAAAATGTGCACTGGTACTTAATGCCTTCAAAGAAAGAGTAGCTACCAGAACCTTCTGCTAGGGGGCAAAGGGGATGGTAGATGTCATTATGGGTCATTGAGAGGTTAAAGCTTTCACAAGTGCATACATCTGTGGGCTAAGCATTTAGAACATATCCAATGACACATGATAGAATCCTTAGTTGTAAGGCCATGCCCTCCCTATTTCTTCAACCTAGACCTTCGAAATATTAAAAAAAAAAAACACCTGTTTTAATTTCAAAAGCAAAACCTAAAATACAATATGTTTTACTTTTCAAAAGTAGAAGAAAATCTCTGAGTTGGGTAGATCTCTTGGACACCAGCCATACTGTCTAGAAACTAGAGAGAGTTCCATGGACAAGCAGTAGCTGTTGCTCTTACTGTCCAGTGGTTGGAATAGTACCCGTGTGGCTGCTTACTATTCAATCTAACAGCCTGGTATAATATTTCCTCTTCTAAGAAGCCTTCCTTGATTCACCCAGTCTGGGTTCCCATCTCCGTGTTCTTTATGAACATTGTCTTCTCTGCCATGTAATTCTGTAGGTCCCCATTTCCATCCTTCTGGCTGACTCGTCTGTGATCTCCTTTACAGTTGCATTTCATTCTGTTTCTTCCAACTGTGGCACTCATCTGGAACATAGGAAATATGCCGCAGTGTTTCTTTATGTGGGCTAAGTGAATAGGAAATAAATAAATTTTTTTTAAAAAAGCAAATGAGCCATAACAGAGATTAAATGAGAACTTTACTAGCACTACTGCCTATTATACTACTTATAATTGTTAACATTCCCTGAGCTTGCAACTGATGTGCTAGGCACTTAATGGCTACAACCCTACAAAGTAGGCATTCCTTTATGATCATGATGGAGAAACTGAGCTTTAGGAGGGATTTAATGCTTGCTGGAGTTGATACATCTGGAAATGCAGGGGCTGAGCCTAAACTCAGTTATGGCTGAGTCCACGCACATGTAAGGCTGTGACTGATTGTGATCCTGATGCTTTCACAGGATAAAAATGATCTGGATAGTAAACAGGGTGAAAGAGTGAGTGAGTGCAGAACCCCCTTAAAAAGTCTGATAATTAAACAAAGAATGTGATTGCCTTGGATGCGTGTCCTCTGTTGTCAAGGAGAGAAGCATCTCTGTCTGCTTGTTGGGTGCAGCACGATGACCTGATGTCTGTGCCAGCCCAAGGGTGAGATTGATTTGGTGGCAGCAACAGTTTGTTAAAAAGTTCAAGCTACCCAGCGTTCTCCACTCGGGCTTCTTCTCTAAGCTTTGGGAAGGTATTTATGGCACTGAACGTTGTTGACATGTGTGCAGATTCCCATCTGTAGACACTGGCCTCAGCAGTCCACCTAAGCTTTGGTTTAGACACACAAGTCCTGAGCTCCAGGTGAGTGGCAGAGGAGCAGAGTGTGTAAGGCTGTGGTTTCGGTGTCAGACTCTTAGGTTGGAGTCCTGGAACGCCACAACTGCCAACTGTTGGCATTTTATTTTTATTCTGATCTTGACACTGTTCCTCACTAATTTTGAACTTAATCAGGTCATTATTTGCATTAGAGATCCAGTTTCCTTAATTGGAACCGGGGTCTGATAGTATTTGGCTTCCAGAATTTTCCCCTGAGGAGAGGAAAGAAGTGATGTTGTCATAGCCTGGGAACATCAGCAGGACTGGTCTCAGGCACAGGTGACCTGAGCAGTTGTACTGGGCCTACACTTAGCTTAACAACCTGCTGTCACCATCTTGAAGTTCTTAATGACCTTTGGACAGAGGTCCCCGTATTTCCATTTGGCACTGGGCCCTGAAGAGTATGTCACTGCCAGAACCCCTGGACCTGTCTCAGCACCACATCCAGGAGGAGAAGGATGCTGGCCAGAAGGAACTGACGAGAAGGAACTGACCAGAGGGAGGAGGCTCTTCCTGGTTGGGTGGCCACCATTTCCTCATACACTGTCAAAAGGAGTGGGTTAGTTCCCTCCACCAGTGAAAGGCACCGACACCCATTCACTTGTACAAAGCATACACTTAGGAATCATTCCTGACACCTTTCTCCTTCAATCCCCCATATCCAATGAATGACCATCTTTATTTAATTCCAAAAAGTTACTTAAGCCAATCTGCCTCTTCCTACCAATACTCTAGTCCCAACTGCCATCTTCTTTCCTCAAAACTACCAACAATCTTCTTTCATGTGGTCTTTTCCTCCATGGCAGCCAGAGGGATTTTTCCCAAATGCACATCTGATCACATCGTCCTGCCGTTGGGCTTGTCCTCATAGGTAGGTACATACTAAAACTCTTAAATGATGTACCCTTTATTGTATGGTAAAGCCTGGAGCTGGAGGCAAAATCAGTTCCCCACACTGAGCATGGGAGCTGGGAGTGCAAGATACATCCTTTCTCAAGGCCAAATATGAAGGCGTTACCAGCACAAGAGGAAGAGGATGCCAGTCAGGTAAAGACACCGTGAGGGCCGTCTCTCTAGGGAGACTTTCTCAAGAGAGAACTTCACAAGGGATTAGCAGGGGTCCAAAACCCTCTGCAGGTGGATTGAGATGTTGATTTCACCAAGAGACTAAGAGACCTGGTCGGGGTTAGGGTAAAGCTACAACTCAGCGGAATCAGGGCATGTATACCAAGTTCATGGAAGCCCCATTAAGATGACATTAGCTGGTGAAGCAAAGACACTTCATGTACATGCTCCTGCTGAGACATTTCAGCTCATGTGAATAAATAGGACTGAAGAAGGTGGGGGTTGACAGGAGTCCAGCATGTCTTAGTTATCCCAAACCTCTGCTGACTTCTCCAAGCTCAAAAACCATCTGCTCTGTGGTATCTTCTAGAATTGAACGGGTGTTTGATGTCACAGTACCCAGTGTGTAGTTCCTGGGAATCAGCAGTGAGTCTCTGGTCTTGACTGAAAATGAAGCTTATCCACCCATCTTATCGAGCAGTGTCCTTCTCTCCCACCAACCTTGAATTTGTCTTTTCTCTTTCCTGAGGTTCAGTTTGTACTTCACCATGGATGCTTTTCATGAAACCACTCTTTGAAGTTCTGGAAGAGAAGGGAAGGCTGGATGTAGTTTCTAATCTTGCAGTCCATTTCCCACATCTCTCCAAAGACATTTTTAAAAAGCCCCTTCTCGGGGCACCTGTGTGGCTCAGTGGTTGAGCATCTGCCTTTGGCTCAGGTCATGATGCTGGGATCCTGGAACTGAGTCCCACGTTGGGCTCTCTGCAGGGAGCCTGCTTCTCCCTCTGCCTATGTCTCTGCCTCTCTCTGTGTCTCTCATGAATAAATAAATAAAATCTCTTTTAAAAGGACCCCCTTCTCTGTTTAAAAGTCTCTAATTTTCTAAGTGACATATAGAATTCTTTGTAACATGGCTCACATCTTCTAGGATTTCTCAGTGCCTGTAACTATTTCTGAATAGTGCAAGCCTTGAAAAGAATGCATGGGGGCAAGCTCATGGATTGGAAGGAAGAGCTAAGCCAAGAAGTCCTAGAAAAGACTGGGACCAGAAGATCTCCAATGATTCAGAGAATAGGAATTACAGGACAAACTCTTCAAGACCCTGTGGCTACGACAAACCCACTCCAAAACTTTTCCTTCACCCATTCCATTCATGATTCAAATTCCTAGGAACTCTTCCCATTTTCGTTTTTATAGCTTGGTAGGGATATCAACCAAGATATCCCAAGTCCCTTGGATAAAGAACAGTGACCAGAGCTTAGCCCACTTGAATAAGGGCAGTACCATTCTGAAGTCCATGCAGGAAACATCCTTGCCCTGGCCATGTGCCCTACAGTCTTGCCACCATATGTCTTCCCAAGGAATAAGAAAGCCAAAGGCTAAGGGCATTTCCCCACCACAACCTACACCCCTCCCAGAATGGACCATTCTCTTGATAACAAACCCTGGACTTCCCTGCCTAGTTAGTTCTCAGAGTCTTTTCTCACCAAGGCAGATTGCAAAACAAAACCAGAAGGGACATAAAGGCAGTTGTCCACTGACTTCAATG
Organism: Canis lupus dingo; assembly: GCF_003254725.2. Lineage (NCBI taxonomy): Eukaryota > Metazoa > Chordata > Mammalia > Carnivora > Canidae > Canis > Canis lupus. Next base: position 20,156,658 of record NC_064248.1, on the reverse strand, counting down.
TGCAGCTTATGAGGTATTCATGCAAGTGCAAAAAGCCACTCACAGTGAGGGACCGAGGTGGGGGTAAGCACAGAAGTGGAGGACAGGCTGAGGATAGGAAGCCAGGAGCCAGCTCTCCCCATGCTGCCATATTTTGGCAAGGAGATCTGAGAAGTCAGAAGGTTCTAAATTTGAACTTGGCCTTCCAGATCATGATGAAGACAGGAGGATACTACACATTTAATATAATAGCTTATGAAGCTCCTTTATGATTTTCAATCTCCGTCTCTACTCTTACCTTGGATCTTGTGGTGTTATGGGAAGGTCTGTCAGAGACATTAGGACGCTGCTAATTAGGACACCCATGATGTGCACCTGCTGCCCAGATTGTTCTCCCACACATGTATCTAGAGACCCCACCCCCACACACTCAGTCATGCAGGCCCTCAGCTGATCCTGCAAATGCATGAGCCTTCCAACTGGTGTCCTGCTTCCACTCTTGCCCTCTGGATTCTTCTCCATAGAGCAGCCAGAGGGATCTGTTGAAACATAACGGATCAAGCCACATTTCACTTTAAAAGCCTCCGGTGACCCCCATCTGTCTCAGAGGAGAAGCCAAAGTCCTTTTCATATTTCATAAAGGTTTACACAACTGACATGTCCCAGCTCCCCCAGCCCCACTCTCTGACCCACAGTGCTCTGGCTGATGTGCTCCAGCTGTCCCCCTGGTTGTCACTAGGACATATCAAGCCCAGCTGTTTCCCAGAAGTATCTTGTGGAGGAATTTACATAGGACAAGGAGATTAAAGTGGGAAGTTTGTTTTGCTTGTGCATATATGTGTTCTGTTATACATGAATTTTGACATTTTTCTCGTATTTGCAACTTTGCCACAAAATACTGTGAATGACTGTCCATTTATGGATATATGTATTCCTAATTTTAAAAGAAAGTTCAGTATTATATAAAGCACTCATTCCTCATTTCATGGTATTTAGGTGGTTTCCATTGTGGCAACCATACCACAGTGCACATTCTTACAGAGGTCTCCCCCTACGTATGTATTTCTACAGACTGGTACCCTAGAAAGGAAATAGAGGATTCTAAGGGAAGGTAGACTTTAACCTACCAGTTCCCACTTTAAAAAGCCTCTTTAGGGGACGCCTGAGTGGCTCAGTCGGTTAAGCATCTGACTCTTGATTTTGGCTTAGGTAGTGATCTCAGAGTCATGAGATCAAGCCGCACTTCCGGCTCCATGCTGAGCATGGAGAGAGCTTGAGAGTCTCTCTCTCTCTCTCTCCCCCTCCCTCTGCCCCTCCCCTCTACTCATGTGTGCGTGCACTCGCTCACTCTCTTTCAAAAAAAAAGCTTGCAAAAATTACACTTCCATGAAAGTGGACTATTTTCAGTATTTCCAGTATATGTAAATAAACAAATTAAGAAATTATTAATAAACTGTTCTGTTTAATATTTGCATAATATAGTGCACCCAGGGAGAAAATGCCTCACTCGAGTTTCATTTTTCATTTCCCTGATTACTACTGAGGTTGAACATGTGTGTGTCCATTTAACAGAGATTAGTTTCTCTTCTGTGACTTGTCTGTCCATAGCACGCTCATTTTTCTTCTCTATTGCTGTCAATATCTTTGCATGGACCTGTTTGTCTTACTTGATGGTGAGCTCTGTCAGCTGGTCATCTCCTGTTTATCTCAGTTTCCCCTCCCAGAGCACACAGCTGGTGTGTAATGAATGGGTGTCCACTTGCGTGGTGGAAGCCACAGGCATTGTGCTCCATCATTAGTGTCATTCTCATCTTGCTCATCACCACCACTACCACTTATTTGGATTACTGGATGCTAAGCCCTGTCTTGGGACGAATGCATACGTGGTCCCATCGTTATAGCACCTTGCTCACCAAGGCGACCATTGATACCACTGCTTTATAGATAAGGCAGCTGAGATTCATGAGTTGTATAGGGTGCCCAAGGATCCTCAGCTGGGGGTGCGCAGGAAGGTGGGAATGATGAAGTAAGTTCTTTTCAGCCTGGTTTCAAACCATGGGCAGTCTCCTTTACAGCAGTGGTCCTCATCCTGGCTGCACATTAGGATCACTTGAACAGCCTTTTAAATGCCATCTGTAGCCATATCTGCCCCAGGTCCATTGATTCAGGATCTCGGAGAACTGGTCCAGGGAAATAGTATTTAAAAAAAAAAAATTCCTAGATGATTTTGAGACATAGAAATGGTTGAAAACCATTGGTCTGTACTGGAAATGATCTAGCTTTTTTCAGGAAAAGGACAGATAGTAAATATTTTAGACTTTGCAGGCCATCCAGTCTCTGTGGCAACTACACAGCTCTGTCGTTGTAGGGTTACAGCAGCTGAAGACGAAAATGAACATAGCTATGTTCCAATAAAACCTTTACAGAAACAAGTGGTGGCCAAATTTGGCCCTTGGGCTGTAGCTTGCTGACCCCTGGTGTGTATCCTAGTACCTAAAAGAATCTGGAGTTTAAGACTGTCCCAGTCAAGCCCAGGACATCTGGTCACGTTGATTATTGTTGTAATTTTCAAGGATGTTGGCATGAGAATCCATACCCCACCTTAAGAGATTCTGTTTCCATATGTTGGGGCCTGGGGGTCTGCATTTCAACCAGGAATCCAGATCATTCTGAGGTAGGTGGACTGTCTGGGCCCATACCGCAAGAATCAGTGGTCTAGTGAAACGGAATGTCCCCAGCAAGTAGCAAAGGCTTGGCTGGAGAAGCAGAACTGGCTCTCATCCAAAAATTCTTTAAGATCACGGAGCGACATTTTGTGTGTCCCTGCCTGCCTTCTGTTCCAGCATCCTGCCTCCAAGGTTCCAGAACCTCTGATGCCCCGGCACCAGCTCTTCCCAGTGTGCATGTTGGCAGAAAAGGAAGCCATCCTTCCTCTTCAACTCTGAAATTAGTAAAAGACCTAAGTCCTCTTATATTTCAAAACATTGAAGAAGAAAGTGGCTGTTTAACCACCTACATAATAACGCTGATACTGGCATTTACCAGCGTGTGTGTGTGTGTGTGTGTGTGTGTGTGTGTGATCATAGTTCAGCAGTTAGACCGCGGAGCCTCTGCCATCATCAGCTCTCAGCCATGTGGTGGGTGAATGCAATCATTTCTGTTTCCCGATCCTCTTTGACATCCATTATTCCTCTGTTGTCCGCATCTAATGGTCTCAATCCTTTTAGTTGTTGATGGCTTGGCGATTACCCGGGCTACTGCTTTAGGATTACATCCAAATGCATCTGAACAGTTGAATTTACTTACTGCTTTCCTCCTAAAAGCTTTTTAGCATGATCCAGCTGGGATGGCTTCACCAGGAGAACCATTATTTGCAGCTCTCTTTTTTTGGGGGGGGGAGGGGGCAGGTGGAAATAAATTTCCCAAAAGATGAAAGCGAACTCCACTCGGTGTAGATCTGCAATATTGCCTTTCCTTCCTTCACCCTTTTATATTCCCCTTTCAGTTTTCCTCAGGAATGACTCTTCTCCGGGGAGATAGGAATGTTCAAAATTGCACAATTGAGTCAAATCAATATTTAGAGTGGTTTGGATCTTTAAGACTTTCGCTGGGTTTTTGCCAGTGTCATTTTCTACTGTAAAACCCCCTTTTCCCAGGTAACCTGTAACATTACTATTGAACATTATTCACAGCTTTCTAAAACCCCTCAATTTCACTTAGCTATCAGCTAAGCAAATAGTGCCCAAGAGTTAAAGATGTGCCGTTCTTCTTCTGAAGCACATGCACGTTTATGTTCAAATGGTATTGCTGTGTGTTCCTAATCTCTATATACATATCTGTCGAGGTGTGGAGTAGCTTTCAATGCCGTAATTAGACGCAGGAACCACACCATGCAAACAGAATGTGCACACGTACACAGGTTTGTGACAAATGTGCAATACGGTGAAACTCCTTTAATACTAGCCAGGGCGAATTCTAGAGTACACAAAGGGAATTTCAAGTACAGATTATGTAGAAGAACCTGAACTATTTCTTTCAAGAGGATCGTACAGATGGTAATACCTGGAATGCCTCTCTGGTGGTGTGTATTTGAGAGGCAGGGTCCAGTACTGGGGGCTGCATACCTCAAAGAGTCTTATCCTCCCGGGTTTAAATCCAGGCAAGGTGCTGTGTGATCTTGGGCAAGTACCTTTACCTCTCTGAGGCTCAGTTACTACTTTGTTACATGATGGAGGTCACAGTACAACGTTTGCCTCCTGGGGCTAGTGAGGTAAACTTAAGCTCTCTAGTGAGGCTTAAGAGAGGTAACAGATGTCAAGGAACAGGCATTTTGAGATCTCATCTGAGGATTGTCACCACAGTGCAGGGATTAGAAGGGAACAAGATCGCGGAATTCCCCTGGAATGCACCTGCCCCCCAGCCACACATGCAGTAAAGATGAGGCTCTTAGGAACTGTCTTGGTTAAGAGCATCCATGTTGGGCACCTGGTTGGCTCAGTGATTGAGCATCTGCCTTCAGCTCAGGTCATGATCCAGGGATCCTGGGATCAAGTCCCACATCGGGCTCCCCTTTGCAGGGAGCCTGCTTCTCCCTCTGCCTGTGTCTCTGCCTCTCTCTGTCTCTCTCATAAATAAACAAATAAAATATTTTTTTACAAAAAAAAAAAGAGCACCCATGTTTGCTTAGCTACATTAGTGAAAAATTTAAGAGCTACATCTGAATTACTTCTTTCCTCATACCCCTCCCCTCTTCTTAAATCTGTCCCCCTGGTCAGTTGGTTACCAAATTGTGCTATTCAGCCTCCTACTAAATAACTTTCCAGTTCTGCCTCCATCTTCGTCCTCCCTGTCACTACCTCAGTTCAGACCCAAATGATCTTTTTGTCTTGATTAATGCAGGAACCTCTTAACCGATTTTGCTGTCTGTCGCTTGGTTCCTCCACGATCTACCATCAGCTCCATTTTACAGATTAAGAAATTGAGACACAGAGTGGTCTCATAAATAGCCCCAAATCACACAGCTAGTAAGTAGTGCCATGGGTATTCCAACCCAGACAACCCAGTTACAGGCTCTCTGCTCTTTCCTGTCCTGGAGTCCTGGGGGCTCACATTATAGGAGTGAGGAAGCCTAGCAGTAGTATCTCCTACACCTGCTCATTGCACCTCAGGTGAGCTCTGTTTCTCCCTCACCGGATGCTCCATCAGAACTGCCCTAATGGTTATACTAATGCCGCGGGAGCACATAGGGAATTCCTAGGTTGGGAGGATGCTCAGATTTGGAGGGTGGTGGCAGAGGCTGCTGGTTTGGAGCAAGAGCCCAGGTAAACATGATGCTTCAGTCCCATTGGAGCAACAAATCATGCAGGGACCCTGGACTTTTCCATGTACTGTGGTCACTGGCACTAAAATGGCAGGAAGAGTAAACTGAGGCACTTAGGTCTGGGATGGATTGTTAACCAGGCTGTGGATCTCAGTGCTCTCCTGCAAGGCTGATCATAGTCTCCCCAGCCATGATTTTGCAGAAGACACTGACAGCTTCTATGAATGTGTAATTTGTGTATCAAGCCACTCTAGAGGCTACGGGTACAGCACTAAAGGTGCATCCACGAGAACCTGACATATCATGACCTCGGCATTTGCTTGCTCGGGGTCTATCTTGGCATTTCTCAACCGTGTCTGAGAGATGTCAGTAGCTGTTGCAAGAGATGAAAAAGACAGAGGTGGGGAGTTGACATCGTGGTCAAAAGTACTGGGAAAGATGACCTCTACCCTTTTGGAATTTGAAAATACAGCTTAAGAGATCTCTCTTCAAAATGCAGAATGCATCTTATCATTCAAGTTCTGTAGTAAAGAATTTGTAGTCGAGTTAGCAAATCTTGCCCAAACTTGTTTGACCACAGAAGTGTTTTTACCCAGAAGAGCCGGTGATATGTTGTGAACAGTGTCCTCCGGGATCCTGTTTGGGGAATTCTGAATTAGTTGAGCACACAGCACTAGAACTTCCAAAACACGAGAAGGGGAAAAGTGACCGGGTTTACCAGTGTAGACTGCCCTCACTGGGGGCCTTACCTAAGCTTGCGGGGATTGTGAGCTCTGCTAATACAGGGCATCGAGTCTGACTCCTTCACCACTGCATCTTCCCAGGCTTTGAGTGTTGATTTTTTTGTGTTCCGGCCTTTTCTATTAGAAACAACTGTCATTCATGAATTTCCCATCCCTCAGTGTTTCCATCCTTTTTTGCCGTTTCTCTACTTCTGTGACATCCTGGTTTCCATCTCACATTAATGGTTGTATTTTTTTGCACATTGAAGGTGAGCTTTTCCTTTCTCGTGCCTGACACAGATCTTAATTCTCTTATTTTTGTTTTCTACTCGATCTAGCCTGTTCCCAAATAGCACTATTTGCTTGAGTTAGTCATTTTATCATTTTGGCTTTATTAAATCTTATTAGCACATTGAGTTTATGTTTCTGACACTTGATAGAGACCATGAAGCATACACATCAGGATTTTTCTTTTGTTCCCTGTAGGGTGTCGTCTTCTGGGCACATTCTGCTGTGTTTCACGCATGACATGTCCTTCTTTCTTACTCTATGTGCTTTGGCTGTACTTACGAGATATTTTCTCACGTGAGGACAAGAGGAGTTCTTGTTCAAGCTGTTTGCCCATGTTGGGCTCTGTGGGTCCATCTTTATGTCTCACGTGGCACTTCGGGTTGCTGTTTGAGCGTCTCTTCTTCAGTGATATTCACCATGGTGAACCACCTTCCTGGCATCACTGAAGACTTAGCCAGTGTGTTTCTTTAAGACTCAGGAGGAATTTGCTATCTGTGCTTCATGCAGAGACGTGTGTGTACATACACACACACACATGCACACACACATATATGTACACATAGGCTATAGTTTATTTAACAAACATTATACAATGCTTACTGGAGTGCTAGAGACTTATTCCAAAGCCTTTAAAGTTTATTTAATCTGCAGAATGACCCTAACAGGTTGATACTCCCAGCATCCCCACTTGGCAGATGAGAAAACTAAGAGTAACTTGTGCAACATCAAAAGCTAGTAGGTGTCAGAGCCGGAATACAGAACTGATCGCACTGGCCCTGGAGTCTGTGCTCTTGACTGCTATGCTATGCCACCTTTTCATTCCTTTCTTGCAAAACAACCCCGGAAAACTATAGCTGCCTTGGTTTTCTTGGCTCTTGCTTGCGTCCTTTCCTTTTCTACTTAGAAGTGGTGTGATAGCTGCATTCTACAACCGGGCATCGTAGCTCTGAATGAGTGTAGAAAGTGTGCACACAGTGGAGGGATGGAGGGGATGCAGGGACACAGGGATGAACTCCTTGAACACCCCCTAGGACAACTCCCAATAGTGCGGGGAGCTCCTGCCTCTGGTAGGTGGAGGGCAGTGGGCTCCAAGCTCCTGGGTCTAAGACATTGTGGCCGAAGGGCCTGACTCTATTTTTCTGCATCAGAGACCTTTCCCTTCTTTGATTAGTGGAAATAACCTCAAGGGCCCAGAAGGTTTTGATCAATAGTAACATTTCTTGTTCCCAGAGCTGCATTCACTTCTGTGTGTCTCTTCATGCATATTACAGTGGGGAGTTAGTGGGCAGTGAATCCAATTGTTTTCCAGCTGGTGTCTTGCCCCCGGGATCCCCCATTATGTAGGTGAATCCTCAAAACAACCTTGCAGGAGAGAGATCGGAAGCTGGGAGCACCCAGGACGTCCCTGAGGGTCGCACAGCTGGCATGTGACGGAGGCACAACCCAAACCTGGGCCCTGACTCCAAAGCCCTTGTGTCCTCAGCTCTCCCACCAGTGGCCCATCAGCTCATTTTATGTCACTTTGCTTTAATTCACTGGGATCACGGACACACTTACGGAGTTCCTATGTACAAGAAAGACTTGGGCTTTACACTCAGGGCATTCATGGTGAGAGGAGAAAGGTAGGAGGTGGTGGCTCCATGTGGAGGACGAACAACAGGAACAGAAGGCTGTAGGGTGTTCGGCAAAAGCAGAGATTACATTTGTGTGGGTGATTGGAAAAGGCCTCATGAGGAAGGAGGCATTCCAAATGGTGCTTGATGAGCGGCACGGCTTCTGATTCAACCAGATGTTACAGAATGGCCTGGAAGGAGGCAGGGCGTCAGGAGAACAGGCAAAGTTGGGGAAGCCCCGCAGCTTGTGTTTGACTGTGTGTTATTTTGTCAGGATTACAATAACAGAGAACCACAGACGAGCAACTTACCCAAAATCCATTTATTTCCTGACCATTCTGGAGTGTGGAAGTCCAGGATCAGGTGTCAGGAAAGTTGGTTTCTTCTGAAACCTGTCTCCTCAGCTTCTAGATGGTCACGCTCTCCCTGTGTCTTCAGAAGGTCTTGCCTCTGGCGTGATGGTATCTTAATTCCTCTTTCTTTTTTTTAAGATTTTATTTTATTTATTTTTTCATGTGAGACACAGAGAGAGAAGCAGAGACACAGGCAGAGGGAGAAGCAGGCTTCTTGTGGGGAGCCCGATGTGGGACTTGATCCCAGGACCCCAGGATCACGCCCTGAGCTGAAGGCAGATGCTCAGCTAATAAGCCACCAAGGCGCCCCTTAAGGATTAAGACCCAGTCATAATGGGTTAGGACCCACTTTCGTGGCTTCATTTTAATCACCTCTTTAAAGACCCCATCTCCACATACAGTCAGTTTCTGATGCACTGGGGTTTGCGACTTCCAGTGTGTGAATTTTGGAGAGACACAATTCAGCCCCTAATGACTGGAACCAATGATATGTCCAGGTGGCAGCAGGAAAGTCTGTGGATGAAGACCAGATCGTACGGTGCAACATTTGGAGGAGTCACAGAGGACCTCATCCTTCCTGTAGATCACTGCTGCCTTGTGAGGAACACACACCGCTGATTGTGCGGCAACACCCAGACACGTGTGATTGTGTGTGACAAGACTTTAAGTGGTACTGGGACGGAACATTAAATCCCATTGAATCCCACAGCCAGGGGTGTCATTTCCTTTCCATTTGTCTTTCAGTTTTTTGAGAAGAATACCTCAGGGGGTGCTAATATGTCTTTTCCACCTCTCTGACATTTGCTAATGTCCCCTATTGAGCAAAGAAGAACACTAAGAGCCTAGGAAAATAATGGTATCTAGTTAGAATTTGAGAATACTTTGTCGGTTTCATCCTATTTGATTTTTATGCTTGGCTTTCATTGATGACAGGTGATTCTGGGCTCCACTCTCAATAAGAATATAAAACTTTTCTTTATTACCTGAAGTTTAATAGCCAAGTTTATTTTTTTGTCTTAAAGTGGGCTAATTTAAAGAAAATACAGGGAAAATAATAGAATAACTCTCAGGAGCCATGACAGTGATGATGAAGGTGGAATGCCAAAGCCTGAATCCTGGGGAATAGTGTTGGGAGCTAGGGTGAGGAAGGGGGTGTGTGGGTGTGTGTGGCTGCAGTGATGGGGAAAGCCATCCGGAGAGTAATGAAATTGTGCACACGTGCCCACTCATGGTCTCATAGCCTGGCATCATCCCATCACCCGAGATGGACAAGGCAGGTTGGCTGTGCCTCTGTTTTCTCTCTAAAAGCAGAGTTGAATACAGCTACACGGTCTGGAGTACATAACGGCATGAATCTCTGGAAACACACAGTCACTTATGAAGAGGTGCTGGGTACCTTCTGCACGCCAGGTGCTGTGCAAAGTGCTCTGGCCAACAGGGATTAGCAAGGACCCCGGCTCCAGGCCCGAGGCAGACCTGTGACTCCCACCACACCTCTGAGTAGCCAAGCAAGTGGTTTGTGCTCCGGGAGCCTGTACCTCCTCACGGATCTGGGGGACTGAGACAGACCCCAGGTGTCCACCCCAGTGACAGATGAGCTGGGGCGCGTGCACCCGGTCCGCCAGTGGCGTGAAGGCCTGTGGTCAGCATTATCACTGTGAGCCTGACGTTCGGTGTTCCACAAGTGCCATTCAGAGGGAATCCTTGCCTTTGCAGCCTTCAGAAGCAAGCAAAAGCTGGAGCTTCTACTCAAAAGACCCAATTGCATAGCTTGGGCAGTGTAGCTGCCAGTGTGAAAGAACACCGTGCAGGAGGGAAGCTGGGGTGGAGGGGACCCCCCCCCACCTTTTGGAGGTCAGGGAGCACTGTGTGGGGAGTACTGAGTTTCAGGGGACGGGCATCTACTGTGTGTTCATCTCCAGACATATTATGGATTTGTGCAGTGCGGCCTCTGCATTTTAATAATGAGCCCAACAAATGCACAGGGGCTCCAGGGAGAATAATTGAAAGGAAACTCTCTAAGTCAGACCCAGTTCATCTGAACTCCTTTGCAATCTCTCTTCCAGTGCGGGTGGGGGTGGGGAGAAAACTTCAGGTTAACAAGTTAATGACACCTGCCTACTGTGCCTTTAATTACCCTGCAAACCTCAAGCAGAGCCTGACAACTGCAAGAGCCATATGCAGATTTCCTAGGCGCTCTCCAGCGCTGAAAGCACAGCTGTCTTCCCACCAGCTTTCCTGACGAGGATGAGCCTTATTCCAGGAAACGCACCTTTACGGCGCCAGTGAAGCTGATCTTTTTTCTCATAGGGTAGCTCTTTTCATCTTTAGAACAAACCCCGCGAGGCCGATAAATAGTGTGTTTATTTACCCGGGAGGACAGTGAGGCTTGGAGATGCTGAGTGCTAAGCCCAGGAGCCCCCAGATCCGACTAGGGCAGGTGTGAGTAGAGCTCGGGTTCCGATCGGACTGCAGGATGGGAATCCAGGCAGCTACGGGGTGCCCAGCTCCGCGTCCCCTCCCTGCCTTCTTCCCGTTCAATCTTCGTTGTTTCTTCTCTGTCTTTCAACAAATACAAAGGAAATACTGATCTCTGCTAGACCAAGCTGTGCAGATTCAGAAATGAAAAAGATGTGCCCCGTCTCTGCTTCCGTGACTTGGCCTTGTAATTGAGAGAGACAGGTGAGAAGTAAATAAGAAGAATAGGGAGTACACAAGCACGCCTGGCGAGTTCAGGGACGGGTAAAGGTGGTGGGGAGTGACAAGCAAGCCCGCAGGATCCTACCTGTGAGGGTGACACTTGATCTGAGATCTCAGAGGCCTGGAGGAATAAGCTTTGTGAAGCCCCAGGGGAAGCCGGGGCTGCTGTAACAGGATACCACAGCCCCGGAGGCTTGCACAGCGTGCACTTAATTCTCCAGTTCTGGTTGCTGGGGGTCCAAGTCCAAGATCAGGGTGCCTGTGGATTCAGTGCCTGGTGGGGACTCTCTCCTGGGCATGTAGGTAGCTGCCTTCTCACCAGAGAGGGAGCCCTGGTGTCTCTTCCTCTTCTTAGAAGACACTGATCCCATCATGGGGGCTCCATCCTCATGGCCTCATCTAAACCTGACCGCCTCCCGAAGACTGCATCTTCCTCTTTTTTTTTTTTTTAATTTTATTAATTTATTCATGAGAGACACAGAGAGAGGGGCAGAGACACATGCAGAGGGAGAAGCGGGCTCCCTGCTGGGAACCTAATACGGGACTCGATCCCAGGACCCCGGGTTCATGCCCTGAGCCAAAGGCAGACGCTCAACCGCTGAGCCACTCAGGTGCCCCAAGACCGCGTCTTCGATGAGGGTTTCGGTGTGTGTATTAAGGGGAAACCCAAACATGGAATCTGTAAGGGTGCTGTGGGGGAGATGTTTGGTGTGTTTAGAATGTGCTTGCTCCTGAGGGAGCAACAGAGTGATGAGAGGATGAATTTAGGGAGGAGAGCGCAGGGAGCACCTCGTTTATAGCAAGGCCGAGACAAAGAGCCCTGGCACACGTTGGTAAGGAGCTGTTAGCAGGCAGGGCCTGACTGTCTGCGCTTCCCCCTTCCCTTTGCCTTGAACTGGTGCCCCAACCTTATGCGTTCCAGTTGTTGCAAAGTCATCTATTCACCTTACACCTTGCTTTTCTCTTTTCTGGGGGGAGAGCAACATTGAAAAGTCAGGATACTGCAGTTTTGTTTTGTTTTTTAAACATCAGATCTGGATTTCTGGCTTATTCTGAAAACTCCAGAGATCTAGCAGTAGTGGCACCATGTTCCTGCCATGGTGACCATTAGCTGGGGCGCAGAGCCGCAGACCATTCCTTTGCCGTGGGCCCCACCCCTCCCGGCACCTGGAAGCTTCCTGGCCCCTCAGGGCAGCACACATTTCTGTGTTCTTTGCAGTCTGTGTTGCTTTGCCTCTACCTGGGGACCTTTGTCCCCAGAGACAGTTTCTGGTTTGAGATGGGGACTTCTGACTTAGAAAAAAAAAAAAATTGAGCTTTGTGTAGCTTCTTGAATGCCTTCGCCCTCAGGTGATCCCATCAAGCTTGTTGGAAAGAGGGAAGCAGGCTGCAAGACCTGACACCTGAGGTCAAGTGCCAGGCCCCCCACTTACTGTGTCCCGGTGAGCAAGCGCTTTCTCCTCTCTGCTTCAGCCTTCCCAGGGGTAAAAGATAGCCTTCAGGCATCCTTCCAGCTCCTCCTACCTCTGCATGCATATCCGGGCAATGGAAGACACACCGACACACCGCACCAAAATCCTAAATCCACAACCTCGTTGTCTTTCTATAGTGATCCTTTAGAACAGGTGGAAGTGTGAGGTCACTCATCTGCAAAGACTAAGCGAGATGTCATTTTAAATGTGTATTGTAGCACTTAGAACAACTAATTAACCTTAGTGTTTGTTGCTATTATTATCATCCAGTCTGATCCTCTAAAGTCCTAGAAGTAGAGAGAAAAATAAATATCCCTGGTTCCAGAAGATTTAAATAATAGTCTTGGGAAGGAAGCAGGTGTTACAATGAAGGTAAGGTAAGGTAAGGTTCCTTTCCGTGAAAGGAACGTGGATCATTCTTTCTGAGGAAGGCTGAAGTTGGGATGCTAGGGAGTGTGGTTCTTATCAACTCAGGGCAGTCAACCCAAGATTAAGTCAGCAGGGCCAAAGAGATCTTGCTTCTAGGTTTGGAACTACCAGACAGGTCAAATATTTACCTCTCTGGACCCAGCTAACTTGTTTGCATACCCCAAAAAAACAGAATCTAATATGTGATTTTTTTTAACCTACATATTCTCTTACCTATTTTATTTCTTCCTCCTCCTCTTCTTCTTCCTCCCCCCCTTCCCCTCTTCCCTTCTCTTCATCTTCTCCTCTTCCCCTTCTCCTTCTCATCTACTCTGGCTGCTTAAGCAAGTGTAACAATACAGCAGGAACAATCACAACAGAATCTTAATAAGTTACAGTGTTTATTCCTCATTCAAAAAACCCTCTCTCTCCAGAGGTTCACAGATCCAGGCTAATGGAGCCTTCGTAACACAGACATCTGCTACCCAGAAAGGCAAGGAAAGGAGAGTGTGGCCGGAAGTGCTCTGATCTTAACGGGTCACACGTCACTTCTTCCTGCCTGTCATTGGTTGAAACAATTCAGAAAGCCATGCTTGAGTTTAAGTAGATGGAGACATGCGATCCTACCATGTTTCCAAGGCAAGGGAGGCAAACGTTTGTAAAGGGCTCTACCTCTGACCACAGAAATGGCCAAATGGACCTTTGCTCCTCCATTCAGCAGAGAATCTGGACTCCCCAGTATCTCATAGCTGGCCCCTGAAGTCACTGGCACTTCCAACCCCGGGACTAGATGTTCTCTGAGGACCTGACAAAGATTAGATCTGATTGTTCTATTTTGTTCCTATGAGATTGAATTCAGAGTTACTCAGCCCTGCCACATCCTCCATTATCATTTCTTAAATTTGATGAGTTGGTCTTTCTAGATCATCCAGAAATGTTCTTTAATGTGAATCAGTAATGAGACAGTCGGGGCTCCCAGTAGGAGTGCAGCCTGCTGAGGTCAAAGAAGGCACAGGATCCAAGGAGGGACTGGCCCAGCCCCAAATCTTAGCCCTGGTGTTGAGGTGTGTGGCTCTGGCTGAGAGATTTTGCCTCTCTGGGACTCAATTCTCAGTCATGAAGGGTAAAGAAGATGATATTTGTAGAGCATGGTGCTTTGCCTAGATCATAACAGGCATAACATGATGATGATAAAGTTTTAGGGGAGACTCAAATGCTGTGTTTGGGCCTTGGACATGGGCTGGGGAACACAGTGATGCAGACAGTATGCGGACTGTCAGAGAAGTCTCAGGTATAACTGCTGTTGGGTCAAGGAAGCAATTAGTTCTAGGTGCTCCCACTGATGGAAATAAGGCTGCAAGTACACGCCAAAGCTCATGCATTTGAAGAAGAAGTTCCCCTATAAGAATCCCCAAAGGTGGCTTACTTTAAACTCCTTTGGGCCTAGTCACTTTCCATTTACTAAATATCTTCCACTCTGTAGAGCTGGTGTTCAAGGGTACATAGGGAGGCTTTGTTTTTTTTTTTCCTCTCTTCTTGGGTGTTCTTGGGATGGAGAACATCCTAATATATTGTCATTCACAGCAGTTGAATGTAGGTTGACCAGAAAGAAGCGACATGCTCACCACCTGACTGATTTGATTCATGTAGACAGTGAAGCGTCACAGTTTGGGCCAAGAGTTCTGAATGATCTGGCTTGTCTCTCTACGTGGTTCAGGCTGGCTGGACATTTGATAAAGACACCCTCAGACACAATACCGTACCTGACAGGTTGGATTTGCATGTTAACATATCCTTACCTTCATGAGTCAGAGCGAGAGAGAGAATATGCATCGAGGCCCTTGATTCTTCAGAACAATACCAGCTCTTGTCCATCTGAGGTAACTTTCCCTCTCAATGGACTCCGTTTACCTACCAGTGTAAGACTGAAATGGCTCTCTCCTGTGAATTCTTCTCAATTTTTATCAAGGGGCAAAGAAAGCTGGGCAGGATAATCAGAGTGATCAGGACGTGGGGACACCTGGCTGGCTCAGCGATTGAGTGTCTGTCTTGAGTTCAGGTCATGATCTTGAGGTCCTGGGATCGAATCCTGCATCAGGGTCTCCACAGGGAGCCTGCTTCTCCCTCTGCCTATGTCTCTCTCTCTCTCTCTCTCTCTCTCTCTCTCTCTGTGTGTCTCTCATGAATAAATAAACTTTTTTTTAAAGGAGGAAGCAACAGGAGCTGTTCATTACAAATAAATGGCCACTGAATGGGAAAAAAATCAGAGGGGGAGACAACCACGAAAGACTTGTAACTCTCAGAAACAAATGGAGGGTCGCCGAAGGGGAGGTGGGTATGGGATGGGGTAATGGGGTGACAGGCGTGAAGAAGAGCACATGGTGGGATGAGCACTGGCTGTGATACACAACTGATGAATTACTGAAAACCACATCTGAAATTAATGATGTACTCTATGTTGGCAAATTGAATTTAAATTAAAAAAGAACATAAGTCGGATAGAAAAAAAAAAAAGAAGTGGCCCTAACAGAGCTTTGGACTATAGATATCCTCTGAGCGATGCAGTTGTGGCTGTGTGATCTCTGGCAAGTTTCCAAGCTTTTCTGATCCATCTGCAGGGGAAAGGGGCTGAGCCAGGGGCTGTACAAGTGCCTGTTCCTTGAGCATTATCTGGGCATCAGCTGAGAGCAGCTCCTGTGGATATTCCATTTGTCGAAGGAAGAAAAAGTAATCAGGTCCCAAGTGGCGGTAATATTTTTAGATGGCATTGCTTCATGCAGTCCTTCTGGGCGGCTTAAATGTGGACTTTGGGGCAGGGCAGCAGCATGAGCGACCCGAAGGCACCAGCCTGAGATGGCTCCCCAGCCCTGAGCACTGGGGAGTGATGGGTTCACGGGCGCAGCAGGAGGTGGATGGCTCCCTGGCAGCTTTGGTTAAAAGGAGTTAATGGATCGTGCTCTCTCCTGCTTGGTGATTACAGGATTCTTTCCTGTCTATCACATCTTGGCCTTACTGCCCTGCTGAAGACTCGCTGTGTTTCTGCTTCTCCCTCTCAGGCCTTAAGGCAGACTGGAGTCTACTTGGGGCCTGTGGGTGGGAGGGACTGCAAATCGCTTCTCTTATATGTGCCTCTGCTTTCTCCCACATGAAAAGCAGGTGATTCCAGAATCTTGGCTGTGGAAGCATCCTCAGGGAACACCTCTGTAGCCCCTTATGGTACAGATGGGGAAACTGAGGCAGAAGGGGAATGAGTGAGGTCGGAGAATCAGATCTGCAAAGCTGGACCCCGATGTCCTGGCATTTGGTTCCCATGGGCAGGTGTCAAGGGAGCATCATTTGCCTCGTCCCCTTCATCACCCAAGTTCAAACCTGCAGGGCAGGAAGTGAGGTTGGGAGGGACTCTGGCTGGCTGGGAGGTGTGGGCTGAGCAGAGAGGCCCCGTGGGTCAGACCTTACTGAAGGAGTTTGGAAGAGTGTGATCTAAGGGATGAGTTCACCCTGGAATGAGGCAGGGAGGCCAGAGGAGCAAGCCTTCGTCTCAAGCTCAGAGAAGGTGATGGAGCCAGAAACACATAATGTGAGAAAGCCAGCAGCAGAAGTTGCTGTATTGAGAATACTGGTCAGTGACAGGTTCAAGGTGATGAACCCTGGCGTATTGGGCCTGTTTCTCTTCTCTCCCTCTCTCTGTCCTTTTTTCTCTTTCTCTCTTTTTCTTGATTATTGGCCATAAAATCCAGCTTTCTTAGAGAAAGTTTCCAGGCCAGAAGAGACAGACTATTTGCACAAAACCTAACAATGTACTGCCATAGGAAGGAGAGGATCCTTTAGGTACCTGTACCGGAAAAATAGGCCAGGTGCTAAACTCGGTCAGAAAAGCTGGCTTAATGAACGAATCCATCCATTAAGTCACTGGTTCCCAAGCATGCCTGAACTTTGCCAGGTTCCTGGGTCCATTCTTCACGAGGCGAGGCAGGCAGAGTGCACACACACACACTGTCTCCCTGAGCTGTGCTAATGATAAAACACATCACTGGGATTTTTTTTTTTTTAAGATTTTATTTATTTATTCCTGAGACACACAGAGAGAGGCAGACACACAGGCAGAGGGAGAAGCAGGTTCCATGCAGGGAGTCCAATGCGGGTCTCGATCCCAGAACCCCAGGATCAGGATCTGAGCCACTGATCTTGATCTGTGCTCAACTGCTAAGCCACCCAGGCGTCCCTTCACTGGAGTTTCGATGGGATGAAATGAGTTGCTCTACGAAAGTGAACACACTTTACTCTGAAATACGTAAAATCCTCTCTGTTACAGCCTCCCCTGCTTATTCGCGGGGGACATGGTCCAAGAGCCCCACCCCATAGGATGCCTGAAATTGTGGATAGCACCCCACCTTGTATGTACTGTTTTTTCCTATACACACCCACCCATGGTAAAGCTTAATTTGTAAATTAGGCACAGTAAGAGATGCACCACCTAGCCACTAATAAAATAGAACAATGATAACAATATACTGTAATAGAAGTTAGGTGAATACAGTCTCTCTCATTTGAAAATACCTTATCATCCTGTACTCACCTTTCTTCTTGTGATGATGTGAGGTGATAAGAGGGCCAGGTGATGAGATGAAATTAGTTGAGTCACACAGGTGCTGTGAGGTTGTGTTAGGCCACTCCTGACTCTCCGACCATTTGTCAGAAGGAAGATCCTCTGTTTCCAGATGGCAGTTGACCTTGGGTGGCTGAAACCAGGCACAAGGGGACCTACTCCTGTGGTGCAGTATGTATACTACTGTATTCTACTATTATTTATATTTTACTCATGATTGTGTTGACTGTTGTCAGAGCCCCGAGTCTGTGCATTAAGGGTTTTCCTCATGACCAATTTAGAGAAACCCAGCTCTGCCCCTCAGGGAAAGATGGAGGCTACTCAGTCTCCCTAAGGCATATAGGGAGCCAGAAGCCCCAGGAGGGAGGCAATTTACAGCAGTTTGAACTTGACCTATGCTCTCCTTGTACTGGAGTCATAGGGGCATCTGTGCTGTACACACCATTATACCCATGAGTTGGAACCTTTTCTACCAGAGTAGAATCCATGTCAGCTCCGCAACAGTTGTCTCTCTCCCTTGCTCTGAGATTTTCCTGGTGACCACTGAGTCGCTGAAGTACACTCCAGCCTTCAAACAGCTCAGAGTTTGTATAGAGTCTTCAGACACTCCATGTATTTGCACTCCACTCTGCTTTTTTTTTTTTCCCTCCCTAGCAAGAGATGGCTGATCAATCAATGACACTGACACTTCGCCCCAACTGGGACAGGAGCTGTTTCTCAATATAGTTCTCTAATTAGCTACCAGGTGGGAGTTCGCCAAGGCGTAGCATATACGTCATCTAAAGACTGGTGTAAAACACCTCAAACATATGGATTTTAAGCATCTAGTTCAACATTCTGCCAGATTCTGTATTGAGGATGAAGGCAGCGCTGTCTGGTTCTCTTTGGTCTAGAAATGGCCATGAGAGCAGAGTAGTTTCAAACACCAACCTGCGATCCATTTGGGTTTGTACTTAACTGATCAGCCATTGATTATTGGGTGAGGATTCCAGTTGGAGTCTCTTTCCCTTCCTTCTGGTTCCTCACTAAGCAGAATTCACTCTTCCCCATGCATCAGGATTTTCTACTCCGCGACGAATCCTCAAACTTTTGTACAAATGTTCAGTAAGACAAGTGCTATCTTTGATCCTTGAGGAACACCATTTGTTACATGTCCCCATCCTTGAAAGGGCCTATTTCCTTCTCTGTTCTCGTTCTCTGAGCAGACTCTATTCAAGGCAGAGCGCGCACACATCCCCAATCCCATGGTGATGCAGTGTTTTGAACAGCTTTTGATGTGGAAATTTGTCAATGGTTTTCTTGTCTTTCTTCTTCTTCTTCTTCTTCTTCTTCTTCTTCTTCTTCTTCTTCTTCTCCTTCTTCTTTCTTCTTTCTTCTTTTCTTCTTCAAGTATAATTAAATTATTTCCACAGACTCCTTTAGCCAGATGCCTGTTCACCATCTCAAAAAGCACCAATAAATTACTTGAGCATGACTGTGGACACTGTGTTTTCTCTCTCTGACGGGTGATTGTTCAGTTAACAGCACACACTTAACTGCTGAACAGCATAGTCCTGGCGTCAGGTGTGATGTTAGGTCACGGTAGGGAATCCCTGGTCTTACCTGGCTCCAATTCTCTACACTCCTTTTCTTTCTGCAGACCCTCCTTGACCTCCACCCACCGTCTTGGCTGCACACCAGCATCTGGGAACAATTATGGCCAGAAGGGGGGTGGATTTAAGAAACCTTGGCCAAATAATTTGGAACTTTGCATACTTTTAACTTTATTTCATACCCAGAATTCATGTAGGACTTGTTCATTGTAAGTGTCACAAAACATGACCACACTGGTCTAAACAGCTAGAAGTTGATTGGTAGGAATATGAAGAGTATAAGGGCCATTCCAGCCTCAAATGCAGTTTGACTCGGTCTCAAATGATGTCACCAAGACTCTGTTTCTGTTTCTTCTTCCATCGTAGAGTTCAGATTTCTGTGTTGACCTCATTCTGGGACCAATTCTGATCTTATGGTGATACGATGGAGCCAGCAACAGTTTTAGCCTCACATTCTCCCAAAGTTCAAGTCCCCTAGAGAAGAACTTTTTTTCCTCCTCCTCCGGTAGCTCCTATAAAATTCCTGAGGTTCATCCTGATTGGATTGGCTCAGGTCACATGCTCTTCCTTGAACAAATCATCATGTGGCCATGAGTGTGAGCAATGGCAATTGGCTGGGCTGGGTTATGTGTTCCATGTTCTGGAGTTGATGATGGATCTCTCCTAATGGATGGACTAAAAGCAGGAGAAAGAGGTTAATGAACACTGAGTGGTTAACAGAGCATGTGTCCACTATCCAACTGTTAATATTCTGTCTCAGAGCCAGATTCCCCAAATGCAAATCCAACCAAAATTTTCAGATCCAGTTCAAAGAAGTTAGAGAAAGAGATGTTGGACTAAGATAGATCTGGGTCAACTCCTGGATCAGACACTAATTTGCTACTTAATGCTCCTGACCTTAGTCTTCTCATTTCTAAAATGGGGATAGTAACAGCTTTCTCTCTCTCTCTCTCTCTCTCTCTCTCTCTCTCTCTCAGTGCTCAGCAGTTACAGATGCATATGCAACTTTCATACCTGGGAGTCTGGATTATTCTTCATATCTAGATTGCTGCCATGTTAACCTCCTTGGTGCCATCAGCCAAATGAGGACCCACTTACCTCCTCTTACTGCTCTCATTTTGCCACCAGGGATGAGATAGTTACACCTGTGTTCCCTGTGCATCCTATCTATGTTCAGTTAATAGGACCACCCTCAGCCTCATCATGAGACATGATGGAGGAGAAACTGAGTAGGAGAGAGATCACAGAACCCCATATTGAGTGGAGTTGGAGAAGACACTAGAGGCCATCTGAAATCACCTCTCCTGTGAGGAAAGTCTTAGCTGTGTGAATGGGGCTGGACATAGAGAGGGCTGCTTAGAAGCCTATTGTGAGGATGCCTGGGTGGCTCAGTGGTTGAGGGTCTGCCTTTGGCTCAGAGCATGATCCCGGGGTCCTGGGATCGAGTCCCGTGTCAGGCTCCCTGCAGGGAACCTGCTTCTTCCTCTGCCTATGTCTCTGCCTCTTTCTCTATGTCTCACATGAATAAATAAATAAAATCTTTTTTTTTTTTTTAAGGAAGCCTATTGCAAACCGCTAGGACTCCAGCAGAACTATGGATCATTGTAAACTCCAGTAAATTAGAACATTCTTGTTGAAAATCAACATTTCTTACCTCCTCAGGGAAACAACTAAAACACAATTAAGATATATTTTATGGAGGAAATAGTCTTAAATTTGGTCTTAGGGCTTTGATTAGATTCACAACTGAAATAAGGAAGAAGCGAGGTGGGTAATGTACACAGGTGAATGGGTCTGGTGTTTACAGGTGTGTTGTCTGCATGGTGGGGACTGGGGAGAGCCAGGTAAAACAGTCCTCTCCTAAAGTAACTGGCTGTTACTCACCTCCTCTCGATAGATGTCATGTCAGAAGGAAAGTCCAGTGTAGACAAATCTTCCACTATTTCAAAAGATGAAGGAATTCTGGATTTTTAAACCAAACTCAATTTTTGCATGTTAATTATTTTTAATCATTAGCCCCCCCCCAAAAAAAAAAACAGTTTCCAATGCCTTTTTTAATGTTTAGGAAGCTCTTGAGGGTAGGAAGGGGAGAATGGGTGGCAGCACAGGGGTGAAGAGACTGTGAATGGAGCCCAGAAGCAGAACCAGGCATCATGTACAGGAACCATAGTGAGGTATGTCAACAGCCTGGAGTGCCTGGGGATTAGCAGAGTGAACACACGGTACATGGGAGCCAGATTAAGGAGAGACTTGAAGCCAGCCAGAATAGCTTAGACATGATTCACGGGCTATGGGGAATCCTTGTAGGTTCTTGAGTATAAAGATTGAGGGACTAAATCTAGCAGAAGGTGTAGGCCAGGACAAAGCAGGAATAGCCCAGGACTCAAGATGCCAGCTAGAAATATATTCTTATGTATTTGGCTATTTACTCCATAGCCACTACTAAAGCATATTCGAGGTTGAATTAGAACAGGTAGTAAGGGGGTGCACCTGGGTGGCTCAGTCGGTTGAGCATCCGATTCTTAATTCCAGTTTAGGTCATGAGCTTAGGGTCATGAGATTAAGCTTCACATCAGGCTAGGTGCTCAGCATGGAGTCTACCTAAGATTCTCTCTTTTTTTCTCCCTCTGCCCCCCCTACATGCTTTCTAAATAAATAAATAAATAAATAAAATCTTAAAAAAAAAAACAGTGCAGTAAGGGCAGACCATCAGCAGAGATTAAACCACAAAGCAAGAGATAAAAAAGGAGGGGAGAGAAAATTATGCCCATGGATTTTTTAACATTTACTGAAGGACTTAGTGTCCAATCTCTGTACACCAGCCTAGTTATAGGAGACCAGACATAAATGGAAAGTGGGTCCCCATATGAAGAAGTCCAGAGAGAGAAAAACTGGAGACCAAGTACCAAAACTTTGCACTAGCTTTTTACTCGTGATAGAAAAGAGGAAAATAAGACAACCATCTACATCTTACCCAGATAATAAAATAAATCTCTGCCTGTTTTTATGTTATGACATCATTCAAAACAGCTGGATAGATTAGCACCAAGTTCTGAGGGTGTTGTTTGAGATGATCTCTCTGAAAGTATGTTGTATGATAACCAGGACTGAGTATTGAGTATGATGTGCCATGTCATTAAGATCTCATAAAGAGACTAGAGACCCAAAATGCGAGACAGAGGAAGACTCACTCAAGACTCAGTTTGCAAGGAGCTGCTTTAAATGTGGACACCTGTATGGGAGGTAACAGCAAAGGCAGCAAAGTGTTCTTATGAGCTAGGTAAGGGAAGTAAGCCAATTGTTTGATAGGCTACACTTACCACATTTTCATTTTCTTGCCCTTAACAAAGAATTTGTTAAGGGAGGTGAAGAGTATTCTTTCTGCAAGAGAATGAACATCTTAGTGAATGGTTCATTATGGACTGAACGTTTGTGTCCATGTGTTCAACTTATATGTTGGAACTCTAATCCCAATGTAATGGCATCAGGATGTAGGGCATTTGGGAAGTAATAAGATCATTTAGGGTGGAGCCCCCATGAATGGGATTAGTGCCCTTATGAGTAGAGGCCAGAGAGCCAGCTCTCTCTTTCTGCCTTGTGAGGACACAATGAGAAGTTGGCAGCCTGCATCCTGAAAGAGTTTACTCACCAAAACCCGACCATGCTGGCCCAGATCTTGAACTTTCCAGTTTCCAGAATGTGAGAAATAAGTGTCTACTGTTTAGAAGTCTGTAGTACTGTGTTAGTGTAGCTCGAAAGGACTAAGATGTTTCCCCCATGGAAGAAAATTATCACTGCATCAGTTCATATTTGCTTTGTTAGTTGAGGGAAGAAATATGCTACCTCTGAAATGAACAAAGATGGAAAGTGTTCACCTCTTCCTCCTTTGGTCCATTGGTCCTCGTTCCTTCTCTTCTTTGCTGTCTCTACCCTTTCCTTCCTCTTTCCTTCTGCTCATTCACAGAGCATCTGCAGGAAACCTGGATGACTCCAGCAGGCACCTGTGCCTCTGGTAGATAGAAATGTACCTGATAGGGGTCTCACTACCAGCAGCCGCCATGTCGAAACACACGAAAGGTTAATTACAGAAAAACAGCATGTGTCTGCGAGGGTGCAGTTGGAGTACAGAACTGAATTCCTCTTGCCTACTTGGCTCTGCAAAATTCCAGATGATTTTTTGCTTCTTGCTTTGGAATGAGGATCTCATTCCAGAGTCATCCTATGACTGAAGGAAGGAGACCCTTTGGCTGTGTGTGTAGTTCAGAGACATCTGTTGAGTAAGCCACCAGATGTACAGACGGAATGAGTTCCTGTGGGATTGTGTAGGCACGAGTAGATATTGGGCAGTAAATAATCAGCAACAGGGTCTGTGCCAAGGACCATGGGTACAGACACAAGTAAAGCCATCTGGGGACTCTAGGGACTCTAGGGACTCTCAAACTCTAGTTAGATTGGGTCAGAAGGTTTTTGTAAGCACATGGATCTGAGAGCTGGAGAGCTTATAGCATCTTACAGGCTGCACTGATTGCCTTGAGGGGAGGCTTTGTCCACCGTAATCTCTATTGACAACACTTCCAACCCATCCCCAAACTAACATACTACCTAAGTAAAAATTGTGTGTTTCCTGTGTAAGCATTGTCTACGACTGTCTTGGTCCATTTGGCTGCCTGAAAAAAATGTCATGGGAAAGAGTGGCTTATCAACAACAGAAGTTTATTCCTCTCAGTTTTGGAGACAGGATCCCTAGATCAAGGTGCCAGCACATTCAGTGTCTGGCGAGGGGCCATTGAAGACAGCCATCTTCTGGCTGTGACTTCATATGGTAGAAGGAGACTCTAGGGACTATTTTAATAAAGGCACTCATCCCCTTCATGAGGCTCCACCCTCATCATCTAATCCCCTTGGGTAGAATTTCAACATATGAATTTGAGGGGGACGCAAACATTCAGCCCATAGCACAAAGCTCCCAGGCCTGCTTCCAATCAAATTACTGCTTCTGAACACCTTCTAGAGAGAGGTTCTGAACCAGCATTGACTGGCTACCAACCCACATTCACATTTAACACAATAATTCTGAGCATTGAAACAAAGAATCCCTCATGCTCACCTCTGTTGCCTCTTCCTATCTCAGGAGATGAATGAAGACAGTTTGGAATCGAGGTATGTGGATTCTCTCTGCCACTAATTGATGTGACCCTAACCATACCTTTCCCACTTCACTGATCCTTCAGTAAAATGGGCAGATGACATGGCCCTCCCATGGTTAATGGGAGGGTTATATGCAGTCAAGAAAAATTGTTGCGAGCACTAACTAGTAATCAGAGAAGCTCAATTTATCCACTTCTCCCAGAAAGGCTCCGTGCAGAAGCAGATGCACACTGTCCTCGTCTTCCAAACATTCAAACTGTGCACAACTTGAATGTACATATATTATATGTCTGGTTTCCTAAACCACCTACACATATACCAAACATGAATTTTCCTCCTCCTCTTAACTCACATTTACTGAGCTCTTACTGGGAATAGACCACTGTTCTAATCAATCAGCATAGATTAACTCAACCCTTGAGGCAGGCGCCACCATATTTATTGACTCTAAGATGCCATGAATAGGACACATGACATTTTATGTCTGTCTTGAATGTGGCATCAGTTATATAACCCAATTAATTTCAAAGATACTGAAAAGTGAAAAGTGTATCTTAGGATCAATAAAATATTCTGCCCACATTTTCCAGATGAGGGTAGTGAAAATCATGGAGGTCAGGCATCTTACCTAAAATACATGTAAATTGGGTTTGAGAGAAGATTGGAACCCAGACAGCCTGACTTCAAAACCCACACTTTTAATCACTTCACCAAACTGCCTCTCTCCATCAGCTGATGAATGAATGTCTCAGCAATCTCCTATCCGGCCTCGATTACATGCCCTGTGGGGTTCAAGTGGTCCCTTGACTCTGTTCGGTTTTGAAGGAAGGGAAAAAATTAAAGAATAAGCACAAAATCCTGGAAATACATGATCAAAAATTGTGTCTAATACATGAGCTCTCATTTGACATTTTACGATATTGTTCTGCTCTCTGGAAGCCTTTTAATATGTAGGTGGATTGTTTGCCTTTTGCACATTCAACTTTTGTGTGTGAGCTCAAGGGGATGTTATATGTAAAAGTTGGCCTCTTGGCATATTGTTTGCAGAAATGCCTCCAATCCTCCAACTCCTGCCTCTGTCCACACCCTTTGCAATGGGTTGTGGCATCCTCTGCCATCAAGAAATGGAGTCTCTTTCCATATCTTTTAATTCTGGGCTGGTCTTGTGCTTTGCTTTAGTCAGTAGAATGTTGTAGAAATGATGGTCTGACTGTTCTGATTCAAGAGCTCAAGAGGTCTTCTGAGGTCTGGCTTTGGCCATGAGAAACAAATCCAGGGTTACCTGCTGGAGGGTGTAAGACTATGTGGAGCAAAGCCAAGTCATCTCAACTGATGCCTTCCTAGGTCAGTCAGCCCCCAGCTGACCTGCTAGTGCCTGCAGACTCTTGAACAAGTCCAGATGAAATCATATGAACCTGGCACAGATAACCTGAGCTCAGCCCAGATGCACAGAACTTTCCAGCCAATCCATAGACTCCTTGGGCGGGGAGGAGGGGGTGGTTCTTGTTCAAAGTCACTATGTTTTCAGATTATTTGTTATACAGCAATAACTAACTGATACAGCTTTTGTCTTAGAGCTTTGCCAACCAAATAAAATGATGGGGCAACTCTTGACTCATGTAGAAATTTTCCTGGGTGATCATTCACTCTAGAAGGATGCTTTACATTTACTTTTGCACTGGAAACTTCCCCCTTGAAACAACTCCATTTTCTGTATACACAGTTGCCATGGCAACCTGATACTTTTGTTCTCTGCTCTGGTCTCTCTGATCATATCACTTTGCAGTTAGTCAACACGATGTTGGAACCTTGGTTGTTATGGTAACCTGGGACCATTTTTTTTTTTAATGAATTCCATTGACATTGTTTTTGAGGAGACCTGAGATTTAGTCTTGTACTCATGTGGAGACACTTGTGGTGCAGAGCAGAAAGCATTTCAGGAAATGCTCCTCTGGGGAGAAATTCTTCATTAAAGCCTCCTTCCAGAAACCCCAGACATTCTGTGCTTTTATGGATTTTTCCTATTTAAATGCCTCTTAGAATTTTGGCGAATTGCAAAGTATGTTTTAAAAAGTCCTGAAAGAGCCTGAATTGCTAATAGAAAACATGTGTAGGGGGATTGTCATTAATTATGCATGAAGCCCCACTGGCGCCCCAACACAGAGCTCCATAAACCTGGAGATGAAAATCTTTGTGATCCAAGGAGGCCCATGAAACACATGAGGGAATGGTCAGTAGGAGTAGATAAGGGATGAGGTGTACAGGGGGTTGGACTTGGAAGGCCGAGAGAGAGAGAGAGAGAGAGAGAAGTTGAGAGCATCGTTCTTTAGGTTCCAAGCACTGTTGTACGAGTGAATGGGGGAGGGCAGGGGTCAGGGATTGAGGCATCTACACCCAGAGCAGACTCCAGAGCAAGAAGAAACTATTTCTGTGCTTAGAGACCTCTCCACTTCTGAGAAGCTCAGAGCACTTACAGTTTTGCAGGCATTTGCTCTATGTAAAAAAAATCATGAAATTCCCAGGCAGTTATAAAATGATGGCACATGTCAAATGTTTATGTCTAATGCTTTTACTAATAAAAATACAAGATAATATAGTTTTGCTCATCACCAGGTAATTAGAGGTTTTATTTTAAAATACATTCATTAGTAGAACACCAGAGACCAATCATGGGACTCGGGTTTGAAGCTTAGGCTGCACCAGGCCCAAGCCCAGGGTGAAACACTCACTCTCAGGATCCAGCCCCTTCAATTCTGAGCTGTAGTTCACTTTCCTCACCCCTAACCTTGCTGTCTTGCAATGTACCTCTTCCTGTTTCAATCATGGTAGCATATCACTGTTTGGAACATTCATCAGAAGTCTCAAGTTGAGGCCAGGTGGAAAGTGTGACTTGGGCCAAATGCATCTCCCATGTCCTCCTCCAATGGGCCTTGTCTTTGCTGTCTTTGGGTTTTGATGTCACTGAAGGAAGGACCAACAAACATGGAGGGAAGAATTGTTTGGGGAAAGTCAACACTGAGTAATGTAGAAACCTCAGCACCAGAAGGTTTGGGCTCTGGGCCCACACATGCCACTCACTTATTGCATGATCTTGAGCAAGTGGCTTTCCTTTCTGGGCTTCTGTTCTCAGTCCTCAGGAAATATTTGGATGAACAATTTCTTAGCACCATTCTGACTCACACTACCTAGGATTCCAGATGAGGGAGTATTAGATTTTGGAAGAGCAGGGCAATCCTAAGGAGAGATGTTCTGTTGTCTTCCTGCCACCTGGAATCTTGTGCTCTGGCTGATGAGCTGGAGGTTCCTTTGGTATGGGATATAGGATATCAGAATGGATGCCAAACATCCGGACAAGGGGTCTCTAGAACCCCTGATACAGTTCACAGGAATATTTATGCAATGGTGGTTTCAGTCTTAGAAATTAAATATGGCACCCAAGATACAGTAAATTCTTTTCTTGTACATAAGAGGCAGTATAGTATACTGGCTAAGAGCACATTTATGAATGAAGCCAAAGCACTACCATTTATCTCCTAGGCTTCAATGAATTTATGCATGCAAAGACTTAGTACAATGTCCAGCACATAGTAAATAAGTTCTTCCTGTTTTGTCTATTTATTTATTCAACAGACATTTACTGAGCACTCACTCCGTAACAGATATGGTGCTGAGCATGTTTCATACACTAATTTATTTTGTTTTCATAGCAGTACTTAGAGTGCAATTCCATTCAATAGGGTTCTAATATCAACATTGAAGGTGAAATTTGTGTAGAGTCAAAAATACCCTTGAAAAGTCTTGAGTAGGATTATGCAAATTTGGAGATCTGTAGGGCTTTTTGACTTCAGACACTGTACCCTTAAAATGCAGATACTTTGGGGCACCTGGGTGGCTCAGTCTGCCTTCAGCGGGGTCATGATCCTGGGGTCCTAGGGTCAAGCCCCACGTTGGACTCCCTGTTCAGCAGGGAGTCTGCTTTTCCCTGTCCCTTTGCCCCTCCCCCTGCTCATATGGACCTGCGTCTCTCTCTCTCTCTCTCTCTCTCTCTCAAATAAATAAAATAAAATAAAATGCAAATACGTTTTAAGGCATCATATATATTCTCAGTATCTTTCAACTTCCTTGATCTTCTATCAAAGAGATAATGTGGTATTGGAGATATGGTGCCAAAACTCCCAGATTCGAAGGCTTCTGCTAGCTATTACCTGTCACCCTTGGGTGGAGACTTTACTGCTTCCAGTCTTTGATTCTTTAGCTTTCCCTACCTTCAGGATTATCACAGGACTGAACAAGACAAAGCATAACTGCTTCTGTTGTAAGCTCAAATGCGCTACCTGGATATTATAATGAAAAATCTAGATTGGCACACAAGCTTGTGTTTGTGGCATGTGTAACTTGGCATTATTTCCAACGTTGATCACTTACACTGAATGTTTAAGTCATCCCCTCTCAGACTTGCAGTTTTAAATTAAAAAGCCCTTCACTGGGATATCTGGGTGGCTCGGTGATTAAGCGTCTGCCTTTGGCTCAGGTCATGATTCTGGGGTCCTGGGATCGAGTCCCATATTGGGCTCCCTGTATGGAGCCTGCGTCTCCCTCTGCCTGTGTCTCTCTCTCTCTCTGTGCATCTCTCATGAATAAATAAATAAAATCTTTAAATAAAATAAAAAGCCCTTCACTTTCCATGCTGCCCTAGCCCACTCCCATGTCATTTCTCAGGACCATTCAGAAGCAGGACTCTTGTGGCTTCTGCACATCTTCCAGAAGTACTTCCTCTCCCGAAATGAAAATTGGGGGCTTCACATCTCACATCAGGCATGGTTGTTTGACCCCTTTGTAACTGGAAAGGCTTCCTACATTTCCAGCCTTCTTTGCCACTAGGTAGGGGCCTTGCATCATTTTCTGGACAATGAGATGTACATAGACTTTGGTTGCGGTGGGGGGGGCAGGGGCGGGGGGACAGTTTGAAAAATGATTTTTCAATGAAGAGGACATTGGGAGCTGGTTCCACCACCTTCCTTCCTTCTCCCTGTTTTATGCCTGGAGTTGGGAGGTGCCTGGTGGCTCAGCCAGTTAAGCTCTGTCTTCCACTGGTCATGCTCTCAGAGTCCTGGGATGGAGCCTGCATCAGGCTCTCTGCTCAGCGGGGCGTCTGCTTCTCCCTCTGTCTCTGCCTCCTCCCCGCTGCTCATGCCCTCACTCTCTCTCTCAAATAAATAAATACATAAGTAAAATCTTTTTTTAAAAAATGCCTGGAGCTGGGACAGCTATTGATGAGCAGCAGAGACAAAAGCCAACAGGCAGAGTATGAGGGAAGGGAAAGTAGGAGAAAGGGAAGACCCCTTAAAGACACTGTTTATCAGCTGAACATCCCTTAGAAATTATCAATATACAGATTCTTGCACTTTGGTGGCCAAAAAATAAATCTTTAATGTTCAGACGTGCCATACAACGTGATCTGTGATCTGGCCAGTCTTCCTTTATATAATGTTCTCTCCTGCCCACTCTCCTTCAACTATCATGTGCCCCATAGATGTTAGTCCGTGTCCTGAATCTGAGCTTCAGGTAAGTTGTTCACTTTAGAGGAATGCTTGCCTGTCTTTCTTTTCTTTTCTTTTCTTTTCTTTTCTTTTCTTTTCTTTTCTTTTCTTTTCTTTTCTTTTCTTTCTTTCTTTCTTTCTTTTTCTTTTCTTCTTTCTTCTTTCTCTTTCTTTCTTCCTTCCTTTCTTTCTTTCTTTCTTTCTTTATTTATTTTATTCTGATTAACATTTACTTTAAGATTCAAAGTATGACATTAAGTCCAAGAAACATCTCTGGACCATCTATTTTTTTTTTCCAACTCTCTCCTTCAGGGTTATGGGCTCACAGAGCCCATGGGTGATTGCACAGCACCTGTTCATTCTGCCCCAGTGCAGAGGACACCTTGTTTTAACCATTAACATGCTACCTTTCTGTTATTAAACAGTCATTACCTGAGAATAGGGACAACATTGTACTGAGCATGGTGCCCGATCAGTAATAGATCCTCCACAAAGGTTTGCTAAAAGAATGAATGAATAGCCCAGTGTTTTCTCTTGGAATTTGTTAACTACCGCTTATGAATCACTGATGAGCTGCACACACCATCCCAGGTTGGGGTCTCGTGCAGTTTTATGTGAATGGTCTGTAGACCTTGGGAACATGGCAGTAAAGTGGACTGAAGGGCTCAGGAAACAGAGCATGAGCCTTAGATCCCATTCTCAATTGGCTGGAATATAAATATGGTAGGAATTTGGTTTTCTTAAATACAATGCCTAATATATTCCCAAAGGACATCCCTGTGCTGTCTCACACATCCCAAGTATTCATCCATGCCAGCTTGGTTTTTCTCCGTGAGAAAGAATGTATTATCTCTTGCAATGTTGGATATTTCCTTTTTTAAAAAATAATTTTCAATATCTTAAACTTGGTTAAGTTACCCAACACTTCTTCCTGGGATGACTATGATGGCTCACATATTGTCATCTAGAAATCTAATAGCTTATCCCCACCCAGCCTTTATTTTGGAATGTGATTCATTTATCCAGCAGTGACCAAAAAAAATATAAAAAACCCAAAAAAATCCTCCTTTCAGACTGCAAAAGTCAGTCCCCGACCAGCTAGTTTTATGCATCTACTTTAAATTATAGTCATTTCTTAGAATTCTTGGTCATATTTGAGGCTGTAGCTTGAGCCTGCAAGCTTTGCAAAAGCACAAAGATATTTGCAGGTACAGACCCAGGGTAAAGACCAGAGATAGGCGCTTGCAGCTGTGTGGATTTGGTAGGGAAAGAGATGGGAATCCCAGGAATTCAGTAGGAACACAATATTTGGCTTTACATGGTTAAAGCAGTGACACTGAGTGGTGTTGAGCTGGGCTTACTGTACCTGAAAAGGAGGCATTCAAATAGGTGGAAGGCGTTGGCATGAGTGGATGTAGTGGGTTGATCGGCAAGGAGCACCTTAGGCTCACATGTACTATGAAGACAGCCATAGGGAAGGCATGGCTCTAGAAGGACTTACCCAAGTGTTTGAGCATGGCAAGGGATTAAGGAGTCAGAGCATAAGAAGCATAATAGTGATATTTTTTTTTAATGGCCTTTGCAGGGCACCTGGGTGGCTCAGTCAGGGGAGTGTCTGACTCTTGATTTTGGCTCAGGTCTTGATCTTGATGTTAAGAGATAGAGCCCAGCATCGGGCTCCACACTTCTCTGAAGGGGATCTGCTTCTCTCCTGCTTCTGCTTCTCTCTGCCCCTCTCCTCTATTGCCCCTTCTCTCAAATAAATAAATCTTTAAAAAAATAAACTTTGGGAGCTAGAACTTTATTTGCTTACCAGGTGGGCATAAAACTTCTCTTCTCCAAGCAAAATCCCCTCATGTCTGAAATAGGAATAATGAGATGACAAGAAGTGCCTCAATCAGTGGCAACTGTTGTTATCAGAATATGAGGATGGCAGGAGACGGGGGTAGCCATTGCTTCTATGGGTTCATGTAATGGGAACATTGTGTTCCTTAGAAGTTTTTCAGAATGCTTAGGAATTTTTGTGCATTTCATTCCAGTCCCACTGGCCACTTTGTGGTTCCCTAAACCACCCACCTTTCTCCTCTCCTCATCACCACCACGAAGTAGAGTTTACATTAGGGCCTTCATATTTATTTACTCCATATCCCTCTTCTAGGGATATTCTTTTCTCCGTGTTACAGCTAGCCATTGCCACATAACAAACTGTCCCAAAATGTAATGCCTCACAACAACACTGGTTTGTCATTTCTCCCATTTCTATGGAGTGGCACCTGAGTGGCTCTTCTGCTCCTCTCACCTGGGATCATTCATGCAGCTGCAGTTCTCTGAGTGGCTCTGGTGACCTCACTTACTTGTCCCGCCACTCTTGTGGCTGTTTGCTGGGGTACCTCTCGGCCCTCCAGGAGACTGGACTGGGTTTCTTTGCACCATGGTGGTCTCAGGGTTCCAGCAGGGTGAAGGAAGCATGACTTGCAAGTATCATTGGCTTAGACCAGCACAGCAACAGGTTCAAGAATGGAGGTGGTGTCTAGAGCTAGAACATTATTTATTTGAATTTGTTTGCATGTCTGCATGTTTGCATGAATTTGTTTGCATGTCTGCTTCCCCCATTGGCATGTCAGCTCCAAGAAAACGGGGGCTTCACTGGTTTTGTTCGCTGCTATATGCTCAGCATCCAGGCCAGTGCGCATTGTTCAGGGACTCAATGAACATTGGCCGCACACATGAATTGAGTTCATTCAAGTGACACTTGCGTGGATGTGAATAGAGGAATACTTCTCCCGAGCACTCTCCATAAGCCTTGGTAATAAACAGTTGTGTCATTTGGGGCGGAACAGGGACACAGGAATAACAAGTGACGGCATTTCCCTTGCAAAAGTTGTTTGTGCTTTAATTCCTTTAAACAGACCCATGCACATGGCCCAAATCCTAGAAATGTGTATTTATCCTTTGGCAGCAGCAGGTTTTGTGCGTCTTATTAGAAAGGATTGACTGCTTGGGCTTAGTAATGTGCAAAAAAAAATCGGGCTTTAGAGGGATTAAAATTATTTTCAGCATTAAATGCGATATATCTGAGCTGATGCATCTAGTCTTGAATATAGATTCCCAGACCAGAAAGATTATAAGACATTAAATCTATGTAAATTCAACTATTAATTTATGTTTGAACAAATTCAACAAGAGATTTGACTTGGGGGCTTACAGACAAATAGATTTGGTTGGGAAAAATGCATATTGCAGTCTTTAACCATGATGCTGTATTCCCCTTGAAAATTCTGTGGCTGAGTGAATCTCTAACAGGTCACAGTTGAGAGCCCAAGCAATTATGCCAGAATGTGTTAATAATAAAACAGGGAAACGACTATGTTTGTCTTGTATAAGGATGAAAGCAGCTGTTGGTACCAATTCGGAAAAATGATAGTGAAACAGACAGTGCCCGTTGCTTGGGGTGCCGGGTGGGATGAAAAGAAGGGGCTCTTTCCAGGAGCTTCTCAGTCCTGACATGTTCTTGGGACCCCTGTGGGTGACCAGGACTGTGGGTGCCACTGTCAACATTTCATTGGTGGCGGTGGCTGGCAGATACGGTTTACAAAGGCTGCCTCGAGCGGGCGTCTGGGAAGCCAAAGACATAATAAACGAGCTGCCTCCACACGATAATCGACAGATGTGATTGAAGGAATAAACAGAATAATCTGGACCTACAGAAGCCACAGGGGGCTTTTGGCAGCATGCAAATTCGCAAACTTATCAAATGTATCCTTTGAAAATGAAGAGCTCTTTTGAAGCTGGCAGGCAAGCTGAAGGAGTCAAGCCTGTCCTCCTGGATGCACGTATGGGAGCAAATGCTGGCAGAACTAAAGTCCCGTAGCTTCCGTAGGCCTGGTGTTAACAGCCGTAATAAGAATGACAACTGCAGACAGTAATCGAGCTCTTACTATTTGTCGGGTACTTGATGCGTGCTATGCAACGTCTACATCACAATCACCTTAGTACGATAAGGTGCCCTTATTATGCCCCTTATACAGATGAGGACACTGAGTCTCAGAGAGGTTATGTAATTGCCCACAGTCACTGGTGGCCAAGCTGGGATTTGAGCTCAGGCCTCCTTATCTGGTTCCAGAACCTTCTCTGCGATAGAAGAACCCACATTCGGGTGGAAGGACGGGGCTTCCTCTTGGGATCCACATGTCTAGCTACGCTGCCTGCCTCAGTTCCGGGCTGCATCTCAGACGCTAGCCATGCGGGCTTTAGCGCCAGGGCTGGCCTACCGGAGGGAGCCAGTGGCAACAAGGACAGTAACGGGGTTTACTGCGTTCTGAGCACGTTGTGTCAGGCATATTTGGAGGAGTTGCTAGTCATTCATTATCTCATTTAATCTTCCTTATGAACTCCACCCCCTGAAAATAGGTCCTACTGATTTCAAACATGGGGACACCGAGGCACAGAGAATTCTAGTACCTTGTGAGAAACTGGCAGGAGGGAAATTTGAACTTACCTGTGTGACAACCTAACTGCCATGCCACTCTTCAGAAATGCTCTGTGTCCCCAGCTCCACCACTGCCTGCAGAGCCCCATCTACCATGCCCTGTGCTGGATTCAAGAAATGAGGACAAAATAGCTCTTCCCTTCCTTCCTTCTCTCACCAGCCAACATTTTCCAGAGACATATTTTTGTCCACTTTTCTGCAAGGGACTAGGAACGCTGAAAAAAACCCCACAATTCATCCCTATCCTCAAGTACCAATTGATTTGTCACTACCTGCCCACTTGTGGAATGAATAAATGATGAATGAATGGATACCTAATGGAAGCCCAAGGACAGAGGGACCACACAGCTTAAGTTTTAGGAACCTACCTTAAATTGGTTTCCCCTGGAAGGAGCCCTGAGACAGTGATGGGATTACAGGTGGTTCATTGAGTTGTAGATGTTCCCAGTATAGATGTGGAAGTGGGAACAGAAGAAAGCAAAGAGCAAAAGTGCCATCCAGTGGGATACCAGTGAGGATGAGGGATACACAGTCCCACAGGGAAACTTGGGGCGATACTGTGGGGAATATCTCAGGGCTTTTCCAATCAAGGGATGAAAGAGCTGGAGTACTTACACACTTGTATCTATCAGCCATTGATTGTTCGATGTTCCTGGCAGTTGGGGAGTGGGGGGGTGTTAACTCTAAGCCACTTCTTTTTTTTTTTTTTAAGATTTTATGTATTTATTCATGAGAGACAGAGAGAGAGAGAGAGAGAGAGAGAAAGCCGAGCGAGAGAGAGAAAGCCACTTCTAATATACATCTGCATGGGCCAAGTGGGCTCCAGCAGCCAGAGAAACACCTGGAAGGAAGAGCCACAGGTGCTGGCAGCTGCAGTCTGTCAAGTTGGCATTCATGGGCACACTGATGAGAGGGTTGAGCATCCATGGCATGTGCTGCAGCCTTGTTCATCAAAGTGTGTCCGTGGACCAGCATCCGTTAGCATCACTTGAGAGCTTTACTGGAAATGTACAATCTCAGGTACCACCCCAGCCCTACAAAATCATAATCTGATTTTAAAATATCCCTAGGTGATAAATAGACACATCGAAGTTTGGGAAGCACTTGACTACAGGATTTTTTCCAAATATAGTCATTCATTCAACAGACCTTTATGGAGAATCTTGACGGTGCCAGGCACCCTGCTAGGTACTGAGGAGTCAAAGATAAGAGAAGTCCCAGATGGAGCCTTTGAAGGCACTTAAATACTGTGGAGTTGGTCTGTTGTTAAGGTAGGTACACTCGGTCCGGGGAGGTCCTCTCTGGGGCACACAACTCTACTCAGCTTATGTGAAAGGAGCTGTCTAAGCTGAGTCCATAAGGATTGGGAGGACTTATCCAGGTGAAGAAACCAGAAGAACATGTAGGGATGAGGAAATAACATGTACCAGGAGTTGGAGGCCAGAAAGAGAGCATCCAGCCATTTTGGCGCTACCAGTAGAGGCAGATACCAC
The DNA here is from genome assembly GCF_003254725.2 of Canis lupus dingo. NCBI lineage: Eukaryota > Metazoa > Chordata > Mammalia > Carnivora > Canidae > Canis > Canis lupus. Next base: position 20,120,932 of record NC_064248.1, on the reverse strand, counting down.
TTCATTCAGGGGACATATTCTTTGAGATGGGATGGAGGTGGGAGCTAACTGCATTGGTATCCCATAGGGTCCATAGAGCATAGTGTTTATGGATTGTGTTCTGGGCATCCTGTTCTGTCCATCACTTTAATACCCCCTTAAAGTTCCCTAAACCGGGCAGCCCGGGTGGCTCAGCGGTTCAGCACCACCTTCGGCCCAGGGTATGATCCTGGAGTCCTAGGATCGAGTCCCGCATCCAGCTCCCTGCATGGAGCCTGCTTCTCCCTCTGCCTGTGTCTCTGCCTCTCTCTCTCTGTCTCTCGTGAATAAATAAATAAATAAAATTTAAAAATAAATAAAGTTCCCTAAACCTTGACATGACATGACTATAGCTGTTCTTCATCTCATCACACTCTCTGGGACACAATGATGACACTAAAGACTTCCATCAGTCTTTCCATCAATCCTCAAGAGCTGGCTGGTCTTTACCCTCTGATTGTTTGTTTCCTTTGAGACGTCTTCACTTTAACCTTCCCTTCTTGAGAAGCTCTTCTCCAACCTTTAGGATCGTGTTAACCTTTTCAGGTAAAGGAATAATGGTAACATCAGATAGACTGGGTTTGTAATACAGACTCCATTCTTGGTTTGAACTTGGACAGGTTGCCTAACCTTTCTGCAATACAGTTCCATCATCTTTTTTTTTTCCATCATCTTTTTAAAAAGATTTTATTTATTCATGACAGACACAGAGAAAGGCAGAGGGAGAAGCAGGCTCCCCACGGGGAGCCCAATGCAGGACTCGATCCCAGGACCCCAGGATCATACCCTGAGCCAAAGGCAAATGCTCAACCACTGGGCCACCCAGGTGCCCTCCAGTTCCAGCATTTGTAAGTAACGCTATGGTAGATATTACTAACACTCAGGTATTGTTTCTGCTTTCTCCTTCTGGTACACCTCAAGCCCCCTTGAATGGGTGTGGTCCCATGACTTGTTTGGACCCCTGAAAAATGGCACAGGCCAGTTCTGTGCTGAAGATGCAAAGAACCAGTATGTGATTCTCCATCCTCTACTCTTACGGCAGCACCGCTGGAGCTTCATATTAAAGTAGCGGCTTCATTAGATGGGGGAACCATCTGTCACCCCGGGGTCTTACATGCTGACTTCATGACACAGCCCACTCCCATCCCCCCCTACTCATTGCCAGTTGTATTGTGTGTGTTATGAGAATCGTAAGTAAACCTTGTTTGTTTTAAGACATTGAGTTGTGGGAATTGGTCATCACAAAGCAGAAGCTGACCTAGTCTGATACATTTATTGTATTGTAAGGATTTAATGAGATACACCTTCACGCAGTGCCTGGCACAAAGAAAATGCTCAATAAACAGCGGCGACTATTAATGTTCTTCAAGGCCAACGTGAAGTGACATAGATTCAGTGATGCTGTGCTTCATCTCCTTCTGTTTCCTTGTCTGACATAATTAGCTGCCCCTCCTCTGCCCTCTGACAGCGCCTTCCACATACCACTGCACACCTAGAACTGCGGCAATTTATGCGTTAGTGTCTCTCCCACACCGGCTCTTAGAATCTCCAACAATGGAATGATGTCTTTTTTATTCCTGCCATTTTCCCCCATATCAGAGCACGGCACACGGCACTAGAGTGGGTGTTTAGAGAAAAACATATCATATGAAGTTGAGTGAACTGCATTAGCTTGACTATCTCTATAGCTAGGGCAGCTACCATGAGCCTTGTACTTATTTTTCCGCCTTCCAGACCTTTATTTCATTCTGTTAATTACATTCTATCCAATACGTCTCAAATACTGAGTATTCAGGGCTGTGCAGCCCGGCGGTCAGCAGACTTTTTCCATAAAGAGCCAGGGAGTAAATATTTTAGACTTTACAGATTAAGTTCTCTGTCATACTACTCAGCTCTGCTTTTGTAAAGTCGAATTGGCCAGAGAAGACATAGGAGTGGAGGGATGTTGCTCTGTTTTAATAAAACTGTATTTATAAAAGCAGGAGATGGGCCAGACTTGGCCTGTGGACAGTATTTGGCTGATTTTTTTAAAAATCTAGACAGACAGGGGCTGGGACACCTGGGTGGCTCAATGGTTGAACGTCTGCCTTCAGCTCAGAGCATGATCCCACGGTCCTGGGATCGAGTGTCGCACTAGACTCCCTGCATGGAGCCTGCTTTTTCCTCTGTCTATGTCTCTGCTTCTCTCTGGGTATCTCTCATGAATAAATAAATCTTAAAAATCTTAAAGAAAAAAAAAAAAGAGAGAGGATTACACTCTTATATTCTAGTACAGGGAAGTTTTTGTTTTTGTTTTTAAGACAGTAAAGCGGTAAATACAGGCAATAATTTCACATGTGACAGGTGCCCTGAATAAGAAATAACATAATAATTTGATGGTTGGTGGGGGTGAAGTTACATGGCTACTTTATCTGAACTGTGAAGTCAGGATGGCCCTCTCTGAGGGAGATAGCTTGTGAAATAAACTTGAAATAGCCTTGTGGGATCTGGGGGGAGGAGGATCACAGGATGACCGAGGAGTGGCAGGTGCAAAGGTCCTGCGACAGGAAGGACAAAGTATGTTGATGAACAGCAAGAGGATCAGTAGCTCTTGGTGAGATGGCCTCCCAGCCAAATCTGGACTTTGTCCTCATGGTCTAATTTCCCTAGCTTTAGCTTTATTCCTTTGTTCCTGGCCAGATCCCCCAGGGGCTAGCTCCTATAATGCCTGGTCCTCCTAAGAATTTCCTTCCTTCAGATGTCTGTGAGTGGTTATTATACCTCCCCTTGGGCTCTGCTTATCCACGCTAAACAGACATAATTTGCTTAATCCGTCTCTGATATCTCAGTGCCTCCAGCCGTGTGTGCTTTCTGTGGAGACTTCGGAGGCTTTGTCTTTCTCAAGCATCAGGACCCCTCAGAAGTAACCAGAACCCACTTTCCCTAAGCCCTTTCTCAATCTCTTGCTTCTCTTTCTGAAGCCACTCTCAGAGCTCACACCCCAGCTAACCTCCTATTTCTTATTCTTGCAAGACTATAGGGATTGAGGCATTAAATGCTCCCCCATCTAAAGAGCCAAGGTGCTTCCATCACACCTCTGTCTTCTGAGATCTTTATCCTGCCAACCAGAGGGCTGGAGTTTCTTAGTTTCCTTTGTGCTTTGTAAGTCCCTCGAGTGCCAGGATGCTAATGACTTTGTGATGCTCCCCGCTCTGCCACCAGACCCTGCTTCAGGCTGCTGCTGTCATCCACCAGTGGCTCACCCAGAGGCTGGAAGAGAGGGGGGTGGTGGGATGCAGCATGTGGCCTTCCAGATAGGAGTCTTTGATGAAATGTGTCTCCCCTGGCTTCTCTCTCATCCAGCATTCTGGAGCCTTCCAGAAGAGAGCTTGTGAGGGAGTGAACTGAGGCTGAGGGTTTTGGTCCAGAAAACTTAGATTCAAATTCTGACTCCTCGCCACTGACCCTATCATTTGGGGGCAAGGTAGCTCACCCCCTTTCTGGAAACCTCAGTGATGTTATCTCTAAGGTGGACACCATATCAACAAAAGCCAGTTCACACTGGGCAGCCCAGGTGGCTCAGCAGTTTAGCACCGCCGTCAGCCCAGAGCGTGGTCCTGGGGACCTGGGATCGAGTCCCACGTCTGGCTCTCTGCTTGGAGCCTGCTTCTCCCTCTGCCTGTCTCTGCCTGTCTCTCTCTGTGTCCCTCATGAACAAATAAATAAAATCTTTTTAAAAAAATCCAGCCCACAGGATTGTGTGGAAACTTAGTAAAATAGCACACATGAACATGAATTCGTAAATTTATTCATTCTATACATCTTAATGGAGTATCTCATACATACCAGGCCCCGTATGAGGACCCAGAGATCCAGTGGTGCCATAGATGCTTCATACCCGTGAACAGTTTGGGCACAGCCACTGTTGTCCCATTCTTTTGGGGACCTCCACTCTTGGCAGGAAGGATAACAATACCCTGCCATTTCTTGGATTTATTTTAACCACATGTGGTGCTAGTACATGAATGGTCCCAGTCAGTCCTTAGGAAAAATGCATATATTAGTCCTAGTTTCTACATTAGAAAAATTGAGGTTAAAAGAAGCTATCGGGCTCCCTGGATGATTCATTTGGTTAGCCATTTGGCTCTTGATTTCTGCTCAGGTCCTAATCTCAGGGTTGTGGGGCTGAGCTCCACATCGGGCTCCACGCTCAGCATGGAGTCTGCTTGTCCGTCTCCCTCTGCTACCCCCACCCACTGCTCTCTCTCTCTCTCTCTCTCTCTCTCTCTCTCTCAAATAAATAAATAAATAAAATCTTTAAAAAGCAAACAAAAAAAAAGAAACTCTGGAACTTGCCTAAGGTGACAGATAATAGAAGCACACTTAGGATTTGAGTCCAGAGCATTCTATCTGTCTCTAAAACCAGTACCCTTAACCAAAGAGATCTGCTCCTTCATTCAAGTGAGAAGAATGCTGGAATTCTTAGATGCTGTAATCTCTAGCTTTGTGTACAGGTTAGGCAGAGAGTTTATTCCAAAGAAAACCTTGGAAGACATGGTTTGAGCAGCCAGCACTATGATTGTGTGGTTTTTGGCCTTGCTTTCATGGGGTAGGGATAAAATCTGTTTCGAGTGATTCTTGTAATTGTTTGGGGCCTTTAGTTCATGTTCCAGATATATCTGTTTTGTTTTCAGAAAATCATATAAACCATGTACTGAGAGATCCGTGGGACATCTTCGATTATATGTTCTATATAATTACATAATACAGAATATTACATATCAACTATAAAGACATTTATTAACATTCTGCAGAGTGTCGCAGAGGCCTCTAAAGGCCACATAAAAATCCGTAGTCTTATTCTCCAAAAAAGCACACTTTATGGATCTATTTAGACAAATAAATACTTTAATGGTGATTTGTAAACCAAGAAGAGGAGAGATTAATTCCGCTTGGAGGGAATCCAGAAAAGTCTCACCAAGGGGGTGGGATTTGGCTTGGGTCTCAGAACCAGCAGGAGATTTCTAGCCACTGGATGTCCAACCCTTTGTTGGCCTCCATTTACAACCGTGACCTCCTTGATGTTCTTTGTAACCTTCAGAGATATGTTCTGCAGTAGAGAACCCTGAATCCCAGGGAGATTTCTGTGTGAATCAGCTGAGGAACAGGGGCCCATGTGTTGTGCCTGTCCATCCTCTATGTCCCCCTAAGTGGAGCCCTGGTTCCTTAAGGCAGCCTCCTCTGTGCTCAGTTATTTGAAGGACTCAAGTCCTGCATTAATTGATGGGAAAACCTAATGTAACGGCACAGTAGACAGGTAGCTGGGAGAAGAGTTGATTTAAAGTCAGGCCAGGCCAGGGACGCCTGGGAGGCTCAGTCGGTTAAGCGTCTGCCTTCAGCTCAGTAATGATCCCAGAGTCCCAGGATCGAGCCCCACAGCAGGCTCCATGCTCAGCAGGGAAGTCTGCTTCTCCCTCTACCCCTGCCCCTGCTTGTGCTCTCTCTCTCTCTCTCACTCTCTCAATCTCTCTCTCATTCTCTCATGCTCTCTTGCTGTCAAATAAATAAATAAATCTTTAAAAAATAAAATGAAGTCAGACCAGTCCAAGTGCACACCTCCGCTTTGCCAGCCACAGGCTTTATAACCACATCACTTCATCTCATTGGCCCTCCATGTTCTCATCTGTAAAATGGATCAACAAAACAGACGGTGCCTGAGCAGTACGTGGAGGTTACCTGAGAGATGCCTTGAATGCGAACCCTCCAATTGATCTCGATACCTGTGTCGTCATTCACTCAGAGCCCCTGCTCAGATGTCACCTGTGCATTGCTGTGTTTATGATGGCGCTTTCCTGCTCTGTCCCTTTCTTTTTTTGTAATAGTCCTTAAAATCACGTGAGTGTTATTACATGGGGCGTGTCAGTGCCACGAGGGTAGGGATATTGTGTCTGTTTTCCAAACACCTAGAACGATGCCTGACACTTAGTAGGGCTGCAGGAAATTCTTGCTGAATGAACAAAGCATGGAAAGACTTTGACCCTTAATAAATACTAATTTCTTTCTTCGCTTTTCTCCCCGCTGCTAATCTCCGGTTGTATCTTTCATGAATGCATGTTTAGGTCTTCCCTCTGTGTTTCCTTTTTTTTTTTTTTTTAAGATTTCATTTATTTATTTGAGAGAGAGAGAGAGAGAGAGAGAGAGAGAGAGAGAGAGAGAGAGAGAATGCACAGAGGAAGAGAGAGAAGTAGATTCTTCCCTGAGCAGGGAGCCTGATGTGGGTCTGGATCCCAGGACCCTGAGATCATGCCCTGAGCTGCAAGCAGAGCCACCCAGGCTCCCTGCCCCTGTGTTTTCTGATAACCTGACCCTGATTTACTTGGGTCCCCAGCATCTCATGTATTGGCCCAGACGCAGAGTAGACGCTGCCCGGATGGCTCCCTTTCTTCCCTTCTGCTCACCTCCCTGCTGTCACTGTGAAGTGAATAATTTCTTCCTCCAGACCACCCTGCGTATGCAGTGAGGTTTATTTTTTTGTGGGTTTTTTTTTCCCAAGCCTTTAATGTGGAGCGTGCTGATTAATTGTTCCTTAAACACTGGGGGTTCCAGTCTCCGCATCTGTTTATTTTGTGACACCTGGAAGAGCCGTAGTAATTAAGAGTGTGCTGGCATCTCCTCCGCAAGGTCCTGGTGGGGCTGGAGTTTATGTAATTTGACCATTCAAGTAAGCGGCGGGCACGTTGCTGGCCACGCAGAGTGGGCACCACTGAGCAGCTCTGATGTATTTAGTTACAATGAATAGGATTTCAATCACCTCGACTTGGTTAGAGCAAGCCCCAGGCTGCACTGGAGAGTAAATAATGAACTGCTGGATCACCGGGGGCCTTTTCTCTCCCATTAAAGGACGGGCTGGTACTGGGATTGGAATTCCAGCAAACCAGGGCTTCCCAGCACCACCACGGGAACACCTGTCATTCTGTTGCGCCAACCCCAAACCCACAACCCGACGCCTCTGGCTCCCTCTGCCCTGACACCGAAGCCCTCCGCAGCCCCTCTGATTTAAAACCTCTCAGATCCCTTCTCGCCATCACCACCACCCTAGGCCAAGCCAATGACATCCCCTGCTTGAATCCTCGTTATGGCTTTGACCCTGGCCACCTCCACTTCAATCCATCCCACTCTGGCCCTGCTTCTGACCCAACCATTCTCCCCATAGTAGCCAGAGTGATGATCGAAAAACAAAATCATTCTGATTATACCCCTCCCATGCCCACTGCTTAAAACCCTGCAGTGCTTTCCAATTCCTCTCCAGGTAAGGATGGAATCCTTTGTGAGTGTGGCCTCCTTTGAGATCCTGGGAGACTCAGCCCTGCCCAGTGCCCCCTGGCCACACCAGCTGCATGTTCCTCATCCTCACGCCCAATGTGGGTGGTTACATTTCATCTTTCGGACCTAGGCCCAGCCTCGGCTCTTCTTCATGGAAGCCTGATGTGTGTCCCCTGGCTGGGTCACATCCCTAAATTGTAGGCTCTCACAGCGCACCGAGCTTCATCTCTGATGCATGCCTAACTATTGCAATATAACATTTCTTTTACTTACTGGATTTCTGTCTCTCTCTCTTTAGACTTTAGGATCCATGAAGGCAGGACCCAATTCATTCTTGCTCATATTTTACCTCCATTATCTATTATCAGGGAAGAACCACCCCTCACAAAGGTTAGCAAGGAGTAATCTGACAGCCAGACTTCATGGACCAGAGAGGGACAGTTTATGATTCATAGCACAGCAAAGGTGGGGGAATGTCAAGATAGTTATGCTGGGTACCCTTGATCCTGTGAGTGATGTGATGGCCTAGGCTGCCCAGGCTGTGACCTCTCTGAGGAACCAAGGCCTGAAGGCCCAACCCCTTTTGAAGAAAGCATCAACAAGACTGTCCCCTTCCTTGGGAACGAGTGGGTACATGGTAGCCACACTGTGGTTGCCTTGACTACTTAGTCATCAGGGTGACCAGCTGTAGACAGGGCTCAGTAGCCGAGCAACATCGGGTAAGTCTTATGGTTTGGCACACTCAGCAAGAACGTGAGGTTACTCTGAGCCCATGGTGGCCTGCTTCTCCCAGCAGCTGCTCGAGTGCTTATCACCAGCGTGGTGTCAACAGGAGATGTCTGCACTGCGTGAACAGACCTTCCCTGGCTTGGCAGTGCCCAAGGAGTCTTCAGCTGTGTGGCACTGAGCAAATGACTAACTTTCTTTGCATCACAACTTCTGCATTAGTTGCGATGATCACTGCATCCGGGTATAATATGATATAGATAATATAGGATAAGTGGTTGTAGCTATAATAGTGATAAAGTCATGGCAAGAGTAGTAATGTCTATCTCACTGAGTTAGTGTGAGGGTGACACGAGTTAATCCATGGAAAGTATTTAGCACAGTTCCTGGCACACAGTAAATGCTCAATAAAAGCTAGCTAATAGTGGTAGCCATTGGATGTGCTTAGCTGTTGGTCGGCCAGTGTTGGCAGTTGGTTGTGATGTTTGGTTGACTGTGGTGGTCACTGATTAGCTGTGGTTATGGGTGATGGGCTGCCATGGTCGCTTGTGGTATTGTCTAGTTGTGGTTGGGTGGTTGAGCAGATGGGTGACAAGGGTGATGGCTGGTTTTGTGTGATTGGCTGCTGTGATTGGTTGGCTGCAATGCTGTGTGGTTAGTTGCCATGATGGTTGATCACTGTGTTGATTGTCTGCTTGTATTGGTTGGTTGGTTATGGTAGTTGTTTGTATTGCTTGCCTGGTTGTGGTTGTGGGTGGTTGGCTGTGGAGTGACAGGTTGGTTGATGAGCTCACACAACTCTGATCGAAGGTGTGCTTCCTTCCAAACATGTCCCTTGCAGTTATGCTCAGTGATTGGACAGGGAGGAGCTTCTGCTACTGCATGGTTGCTGAGAGGTCGCACGTTGCAAACCGACACCTCTGATGAGCTTCAGGTCAGATGGTGTAAATCACAGCCCATTTTAACCATCCGTGGCATTGGAGTAAGTATATCAGGGCTCTTCTGATTAACAGTCACGTGAGCCTCTCACTTTCTGTCCCAGCTGCTCTGGGGAAAGATGGCCTTTCTCTTTGGGGCCTCTATAAGGATCACCAGGGTGATTTTAACTTGGGTCACATAAGCCGTGTGTTAAGTCAGACCACCTGAAACATACCCTGCAGGTTCCACAAAACCCATGCAGCCATTTCCTTCTGCTGTAGAACCAACCAAAAAGCAGAAGCCTCGTTGTCTGTCGATGAAAGGCTGCCCAGATGACACGTCTCCTGTTGTTTGTTGCCTGTGGAGTTGCTCCGGGGTTCCTGCAGGCATGTCATGTCTGTGGTGTGTGTGTGTGTGTGTGTGTGTGTGTGTGTGTGTGTGTGTGTGTGCATGTGTGTGTATACGTGGAGGGGGGCAGGTGCACACACACACATGCATACACATGCCCAGAGGCTGGAGTTTGGCTGGGCAGGTGTAACCTGGCAGTCCCAGCCCCACCGTTCTCCTGGAAAGCCTGTCACTAGAGCCCCTCAGCCGCTCCCAGAGGAGCTGAATATGAGGAAGCAACCTGACCACCCCAAGAAATGAGAATGGGACCACCGGTGTCCCCGGCCTATGAAGCCAGAAGGTGGCAGGGAGGGCCACTGAGAAGACAGCAGGCCGTGACCTGACGGCACCAAAAGGGGTATATCTGGCCTGACTCCTGCAGTCTGTCTCAGGCCCCATAGACAAGGAGAGTTTCATGTGGGAGCCAGAGGTTAGGGTATGTCTGGGAAAAGAGATAACGTGCAAAGTGCAAAGTGATGCTGCAGAAGGCATCTCTGCAGAGCGGAGGAGACAGACAAGGACACTGGGGGCAAAGAGAAAGGAGTGTCCCACACGCCGAGCGCTCCCTCTGTCCCAGGCATCGGTCCACTGGCTTTGACACACATGGCTGTGTTTAATCCCAGAGACACTGTTCCGAGAACACGCACACCCTGCATCTGCCTTTTGCAGACTCTGTGCCCTGAGGCTGCTTGTTGTGTCCTTCTTAGCTTTAATTTCCACGTCCACAGAACTGGAACACTCACACTATGAAATGGGGTAGCACACACAGGATTGCTAGGTTGAGTCCTGGCTCTTCAAATTCTTGGGCTGTGTGACAGGTGGCATGTCACTTAACCTCTCTGCTTTAATCTTCTCCTATAGACAAATAGCACTAACCTACCTCCTAGGGCCCTGTGAACCGTGTGAGGAAATGGTAAGAAAACACCTGGTTTCATACCAGGCTTCTAGTAAACAGCACATTTCCACTCTCATCATTCTTCCTAATTATTACTTAATAATTTTGCTAATAGGTTTCTCGTGAATATATATGCATGACACATCTATCTAGCTATTAAGTGTCCACTTTATGAACACTTAATAAATCCATTTCTTTTTATTCCCTCGCCCCTAATTTTCATGACTTCACCGTGGGCAATTTTACAGAAAGTGGAACTGGGACTCAGAGTAGTTGAGACACTTCCCCAAGATCACATAGCCAAAGTGAGGACTGGAATGGGATCCATTTGGAGGGCCAGTGTTCTCCTTGAAAGGAAGAGCTGAGGAATTCATAGGAAATCTTCTGACATTAGGATGTTTGGGCCCCAAGGTATCACTAATCGTTGAGCCATGTCCATGGTGGCCAGGATTTCCCAAGGTGCATGGGCCAATAAATATTGGGATGGTTGTAGGCAAAGCGTTTGGGGCTCTTCCCAGGGAACCGTCCATTCCTTTCTCTGCAGAGGAACATGGAAAGGGCACATCTCATCTCCCCCACAAATAGGATTGTCCAGGACCAGTGAGATCCAAAGGACTGAACTCATAAATGCAACTGGATTCATAAAGGTGACCTAAGAATCCTTCAGCACCAAACAACAGTCCTCCCCAGGGAGACCTGGTCAAAGGGTGGGGGGAGGTATGCAGAAGATTTATACCACCATCCAAAGGCACACGATCCTAAATAATCATAAGAGATTTTAATTTGGAAGTTGCCAACAATAACACCAACACCTCCAACAATAACAAAGAAGAATGAGTAAAACTGAATTATAGGAAGAAGTGGCATGATGCCAGAGAGAGCTGGAAAGCCCTTTGCCTCCCTGGTCCCCTTCACCCTGACAACCACCAGAAAGGACATGTGACAAGTCCACGGTGGGGTTGTGAGGTCATGGAATCGAGCCTTACTTCCTGGGCTAGGTCTGAAGTCAGCAACGACTCTCACCAAGCATACAGAACCAACAGTGCCCTTGAGAATGCCTTAAGCTACCCATCCACTTCAGTCTGTGCGGTCTTACTTCTACAACCCCGTAACATTTTTCCTAGGCACAGTCAAGTTTGGGAACCTTTAAGTGAGGCTGAAATAAAGAAGTAAAACCAATGTCTCTGCAGTGTTACGGACATTTAAACCATTCCACCTTCTAGATGATTAACCCATCCCTAATAAAGATGAGGAATGGACAGGAAATGGCAAAGCATTTTCCATCACTTGTGATGTTTGCCTTGATCTATGGTGATACTAAGCCTCTGTATCTTTGCTGCAAGCTCTCAGGTGTGTTGCTAGATGGATTAATCAACAGATATATAGAAAGCATCTAGCACAGGATCTGGTACGTAATGGATATTCAATGAATGTTTGTCGGATATAAATCATGCCTGATTAGATCCACGTGCCTACTGTCTTTTCTTCGAGTAGCAGAGACCTGGGCCAGCTGCTTCCTGCTTTTCCAAGGTTGTCTTTGTTATTATGGCCCATCTTCCTTGTCCTTGGGCATTGTTTTCCTGACACTTGGATATACTGTGGTGCCCAGGCCTCCTTCTTCTGCTGCTGGGGACCTGCCGGCAAATAGCAAATTGAAGGAGGATGCTGTGAGCCTCAACCATAGATCCAGACAGAAGGTACCCAGTCCTGGAGGCATGCCAAAGTGAAGTTAGTCATGGAACGTTCAGGTTGCCATTCGAAAGGCTAAGAATCCTAGATACCAGCCCTGCAATATCACGAACATGTAGGGAGGACGAAGAGGGAAACTGGCATTTGTGAAGTGTCCATCGTGTGCCCAAAAATTTCACCCAGAGAGAATTCAAACCAAGGACTCCAAATACAAGTGGAGTCCAGGAAGCAAAAATTTCAAGAAGGCAGTTTTTTCAAGAAACATTAATTGAGTGCCGCCATGTGGCAAGTGCTGCTCTAGATGCGGGGATACAGCCATGAACCAATAGAATGAAAACCCCGCCCTCATGGGGGTTTAAATTCTACTGGAGGATTACATTATAGAACTAGAAATGATAGAGCAGTAAGAGATAGGAGGTGTTTTTTTTTTTTTAAGATTTTATTCATTAGAGAAAGCTTGAGGGAGCACAAGTGGGGGGAAGGGCAGACGGAAAGGGAGAAGCAGACTTCCCACTGAGTGGGAAACCCACCCTGGGCGAGGCTCCATCCCAGGACCCTGAGATCATGACCTGAGCCCAAGGCAGATGCTTGACCAATGGAGCCACCAGGAGCTCCTGAGATGGTAGGAGGTTTTGGATACAATCTGGAAACGCCGAGCCGAGGTCCTTGGTGATCATTTTCATGCTCTGAGCATATTGTGTGGGGCAACTTGGATCCTCTCAAAGGAACCAGAATAGGGTGAGCACAGCAGATGGTATTCTGGGGCTTCTAGAACGCTCCTCCTGAGGAGCGTTTTGTTCCAGGGTCTGACTTTGTCCCTCCCTGACCCTATTCATGGCTTCATTTCCCTCAGCAGAAAATATGTGGCAAAGCATTGGCCATAATGAGTTTCTCCACAGGACAGTTCCCAGTTCTGTTTGGCTTACACTGAGAGGCAATGTGAATTTGATCATGCAGGAATCGTGAGAATGTCACTAAGAGACCTGCCACAGCTAAGCAATCTGGCTCTCGCTGCTGCATGTCCAGCCACCACTGGCCTGGGGCCTCAGATCTGATGAGTTCATCACATCTGGCCAGGTAGAGGCTCTAGGTATTGGCTCTAGATCCTGCCATGGGAATATTGTCTTAATATATTAGCTTAGGTTTTCCAGAGAAATAGAACCAATAGAAGATTACCTCTGTGTGTGTGTGTGTGTGTTTGAGTGTGACAGAGACAGACTGAAGGAGAGCATAGCAAAAGGAGGGAGGGAGAAAGATTTATTATAAGGAATTGTCTCACACCATTATGAAGGCTGAGAAGTCCCAGTCTGTGCGGTAAGATGGAAACTCAGGAGAGCCACTTGATGGAAGTTCTAGTCTAAGTCTAGAAGTCCAAGAACCAGGAAGATGAACAGTATAAATTCCAGTCTGAAACCAAGTCCAAAGTCACAAGAAGACCAGTGTTCCAGCTTGAAGATGGTCAGGGGGAGAGAGAGAGAAAGAGTGCTTTCTCACTTAGCATTTTTGTTCTATTCAGACCTTCTAGTCTTCAAACACAACACACTGGGTAGAACAATCTGCTTAAATTTATTCAAATTACATCACATCCAAAAATACCTTTACTGACACACCGGAAATAATGTGTAACCAAATACTTGTGGCCTAATTGAGTTGACATCATAGAATTAAGCATCACACTTATATACCTTAGGATCACTAGGATATATGATACTTGGTGCATAGTAGGTGCTCAGTAAATGTTTATTGGATGGATGGGTGGATGGATGGATGGAGGGTGGATGGATGTGTGGATGATCATGGTAGACATATGGAAGTTTGGGTGTGTGGATGATGATAGGTGGGCAGACAGACGGACTGATTGATGGGTAAAGAAGAAAGGGTTTGATAGTGGTGAAATAACTTGGCTCAGGTCAAACATGTGGTGTACAGCAGAGCTAGGCTTTGAACCCGGGCAGTTGGACTCCATCCTGGTACTCAAACTGTGAGATGAACTGGAGCAAATGTTGCTCCAGCAGTCAATGGGGGGAGAAAAGAAAAGAAAGCCAACATGCATTCCACATCTGTCATCCTCAGACACTAGTATAAGTGTATTCACACTCATTCATTCATTCATCCAACAGTTGTTCACTGGGGGCCCGTGATGGGCCAAGGGGTAGGAACAAAGAAGCGAGCAGGACAGACAAAACTCCCTGTCCTTAGGGAATTCCAGTGCAGGAGGCAGATAGTACATAAATAAATAAATATATATGAGTCCTTGGTGATAAGAGTCAGGAGGAAAGAGAGAGGGAGGGAAGCGTGTAGGGATTAATCTGTAGAGACAAGAAGGGGCTCCTCGAGAAGGAGAAAGTACAAGAACTCTGGAAGTTGGGGATCCCTGGGTGGCTCGGTAGTTTGGCACCTGCCTTAGGCCCAGGGCGTGATCCTGAAGTCCCGGGATCAAGTCCCACATCGGGCTCCCGCATGGAGCCTGCTTCTCCCTCTGCCTGTGTCTCTGCCTCTCTCTCTCTCTCTCTCTGTCTCTCATGAATAAATAAATAAAATCTTAAAAAAAAAAACAAAAAAACTCTGGAAGCCAAGTGGACACTGGGCAGAAGGATGTTCCCGTCTAGCACAGAATCCCATTTTCGAACAGTGGTGCCTGAAAGACATTATTATTCCCGGTCTTACGAATGAAAAAGTATGATTATTTAATGTTGGGCACCTCCTTCAAGGTCACAGAGTGGCGGCATATTTAGAACACGTCTGTATACTCTCAACTCCAAATACTACAAGGCGGGGGTCTCTCCGATCCTCTAGATCCATGCTCATGGGCAGGTGCCTTCTCAGTTCCCTGAGGCTTCTAAAGGTGACGTTGTTGCCCTAGATTTTTAGGACCACAGGGCTCATGACGATAGTCTGAGGCACTCATTGGCACCCTCCTTTACACCTGCTCCCAATCCGTGGAGCAGTGATACAATAACGAGAAAACTCTTCCACTCTGATTTATGAAAATTAGTCCCATCGCATTATTTTCATGCCTCGTAAATCTCCCCCGACCGAACTGGAATCATTAGCACAGGCCTAAAAGAAATTTACTGGAACTGCCACCTGGCATCATAGAGAGCCTTGTTCTTCCTCTAACTCCTTCATTACTGTTTTCATTAGTATCATATTATCTCGTGCGATCCTCTTAATAGTCTTAATGGTCTTTTGAGGTAGTTAAGGAAGCCATTATCATCCCCATTTTGCAGATGGGGCAATGGCAGCTCTCTCGCCCAGCCAGGGCTGAAGATAGGAGACGAGGGCTGGGGCCTAGTGGTCTTCCAGTTTAGAAATGGAACTGCCATCTGCCTGGTTACCAGCGCCCGAAGCTTGGGAGTCATCCTGGCTGTCACCACGTCCCTCACTGCTCATTTCCAGTCTGTCAGCAGACCCTGTTTACCCCAATATGTATCTCCAACCCCACCCCTACTCATCCTCATCTCTACTTGCACTCACCAGGCCAAGGTACCATCTTGCTGCATAAGCAGCCCTCTTGCTTCCGTTGGCCTGTCCGTCCCCGACACAGGAGCTTAGGTGGACTCTTAGAGACTTGACACCCCCACCATCCCTCCACTTTCATGGATTTCTAGTGAAATCCAAACACCTGGGCCCTGCCTCCCCTCTTCTGTAGCCTCTTGTCAGAACCCTTGCTGGTTATACATGGCCAATAGGCTATTTTTTATGTCCTTGGCTCAGGACCCCAAACACATACTAGTTCTCATACCTAGGACACTGCTGGCTCAGGCTTTTCTTGGGATTAGCTTTCTCTTCCTTTGGATCTCAGCTTAAAAGTCTGACACCTGAGTATGGGCGTTTCCCAGCCATCTCCCACATTAAAGCCTGTAAGTTATCAATCCTACCTTTTGTAATGTGTTCATGGTCTGTACCACTGTGTGTGTGTCGCCTCTGGAGAGTAGCTTCCATGGGGGCAGAGAACTGGTCTTCTGTCCCAATGTGCAGGACACAGGAAGTGCTCAATAAACACTTGCAGAGTAGGTGAGTGAACTTAAATAGGGTGGAATGAAACATTATGCTGGTTAAATGTATTAGTAATCTGTATATTCCTCTATCTTCCATATGATTCCTATTAATTTTCTTGATACTTTTTGCAGATAGAAGATAGATAGATAGATAGATAGATAGATAGATAGATGATAGATAGATGTAGATGGAAAGTATCTAGAGATGGAAAATCCTCAACACTGGTTATTGGATGGATGGATGGATGGACATATGGTTTTTACTTTGTGATCTCACATACTTTTTATAGCCAAGTTACCAAGCTTATATGCCTTTTCTAATTGCCTCCCACCCTTTCCTTCCGCAATATCCTCTCTGTCTCCTTTCAAATCTGTTTCGGGGTTATATTCTCTTCACAGACAAGAAATTCCTATGTGATCCCAATAGTAAGGCCTTACCATGATAACGTGGGTTGTTTTCTGAATGTATTGCCTTTCTGTTGGTAGCAGTTTCCTTCTTGCAAGGATATAAGGGGAGGGAAAGCTGTGTAATACAAAAGCATATTGTACCTGCAAGCATAGTTGATTTATATATACAGAAAGTGATTCGATTCAGGGTGGCTGAGTCAGTATAGCAAACAATTCTAAAATGGGCTCTGGCACTCGAAAGCATGAAATCATGCAAGAATCCAGTCTTAGTCAGGTCCCGTGGTTGTCACAGTTAGCATTTTCCTGATCAAGAAGGTCTCCACAGTATTGGGCATAATCATCACCCAGGATCCCTCCTTCTGGTATTTTCTCTTGCTGGGACATTTGTCATTAATCCTCCAGGCTCTCCAAAGGGGATCCTTTGAATTCTCCATGTTGCTGCAGGGAAAAGGCTATGGGTTTCTTATTAGTCTCACCATCATTTCTCTCTTTTTCTTTCTCCTCTGGTGTTACCAGTTTCTCCCTATCCACTTCTTCACATGGCAACAAATCAAGCAAAGTAAAATACCATTCCTTGAAACAGCTGTCCCTTGGGCAGCATATCTAGTCCATATTAGACTCAGTATCTAGTCCATACAAAACAAATACATTCCACCACCATCCACCAATCGCCATGCATTATGTGCGCCTGCCACCTCTCTTGTATAATGTTGGGTGATTTACTCTCTCTGGGTTTTAGATCATTTGGTCGTGTTCTTTTTCTAGAGGACAGAGTGTAAGAAAATAAATACTCATATGGCATTTTTTTGCTCACTACAGTTATTGGGCAGAGGGAGGGAAAGTGTCCTCCCCACAGTGATTCAGAAGTCCAGGTTCATGGTGATTCTGACACTTTATACATCCAGCTTCCAAGGCTTCTCCAGGTATAAACACATACCATGCAGAAGAGGAAATAACATGGAGGATCACTGATGGGAAATTTTTATAGGGCAGATCTAGGAGTGAACATATCACTTTAATTCATGTTCCATTGGCTAGAACTCCATCGTATGACCACATCCAACTGCAAGGGAGGCTGGAAAATGTATTCCAGTTATCTGCCCAGGAGAAGGAGCAAATGGGTTTTGGAGAGTAACTAGCCTAACTCTGCCACTCAGAACTGGATATTTTAAAAACAATAAAGAAGACATTATCATCATCATCATCAAAGAGGAACCTAGGCCCAAGACATAAAGTAAAATGGAAGAGAACACACCACTGGTACAGCAAAAAGTTGTAGGGCCTAGATTTGAATTTAGGTTTATGTGACTCCAACTCAGTTTTCTTCTTGGGAAATCACAACCCTTCTCTAAGAAAAGAAAAGATCTGACTCCGGAACTCACAAAATAGCTATGAAAACTGTTGTTGGCTGCCAGAAGTGTGTGGAGTAAAAGTTTCATTGGCCTCGTAAGATGGGCAGGAGCTACCCTGGGCATCTTGGTTGGAAGCACTTAACCTTCATCTCCATATATCTTCTCCATAAGTGCATTGACTTAATTCCTTCATATGAATCCTTCTGGCTATTTTATTTGCTCCCCATGAATGAGACTTTGGTACCTGGTTAATCGAAACCTCCCCATCTTAATTAACCTAACACCTTTTTGCCTGGCAATAAACTTAGTTAAAGACCATATCATGTAAAATTCAGTACCCTTGAGTGTTTCACATCCATTTGTGTATCCAGTTCTTTTTATCCCTGGAAACCAAATTTTAAAGAATGTTTTTTTTTTTTAATCAATGTCACTAAAAACTACTTAAAGTGTTTGAAAGTAGCTAAAATGCAAGGCAACGCCCACACCAATATAGAGAAAGCCCATTTTCATAAAATGTGCAAATTTGATAAATACACGTGCATGTGTGCACATACACAAAATACAAAGTAATATTAGAATACTTTTAAACATATTGTTTAAATTCTTAAAATTCCATAAAGGTAATTGAAAGAGGAAAAAGAAAAAGAATAGTAAATTTGACTTGGTTTAGAACTTCTCCAAGTAAGTATGATTTTCATGACCTAATTATTATGTGAGCTATCCATTAAGAAAAGTTGGTTTAAATAAACTGGCTTGGTTGAGTCATATGTAGACCTTAGTATTATCTTGTTTGAAGGTATCCCTTCCTCTGGTACTACTGACTAAGTCACCTTATCATATGCTGGGGGACCAGACTGCCCTCATGGACGCTCAGGGCCCCTACCTCTCTCCACCAATCCATCCCCATCACCACTGTATTCTCTCTAGGCTCCATGCTGGCAGCCGTAATGGCCTTGCCTACTGTTTGTGATTGACAAGGATTGATAAAGGATAGTAGGCTAGTGAGCTCCATGATTTGGGCTCAATCTTCTGACTTGAGGAAGTGACTGAGCAAAGAATGACCATTCTGTTCCATCACTACTTGTTGAAGTGTCAGCGGATCCCGTTTTTAGAAACTGTCCTCGAGGCTCCTGAACAGCACCAGGATTCAGTCCTCAGACATTTTTTCTATTTTCACCCACTGCCTTTATGAGCTCAGCCAGTTTCAAGGCTTTAAATACTTCTTATGTGCTGATTTCCAAGTCATAGCTCTCCATACAAACCTGTTAACTCTAGACTGGTAAATCCAACTGCATTCTCAACACCCCCACTTGGATGTCTAAGAAGTGCCTCAAAATCAAGATGTCCAAAAGTAAACTCTTCATTTTGCAGCTCCCCAAACTCCTCTTCTTTGTGAGTCTTCTTAGAAATTGTTGGGTGGCTCAGTGGTTGAGCATCTGCCTTTGTTTGGATCAGGTTGTGATCTCAGGGTCCTGGGATTGAGTCCTGCATCGGGCCGCTGCAGGGACTCTGCTTCTCCCTCTGCCTATGTCTCTGCCTCTCTCTGTGTGTCTTTCATAAATAAATAAACAAACAAACAAACAAACAAATAAATATCTTTTTTAAAAAGGATATGGTTGGGGGTGCCTGGGTGGCTCAGCAGTTGAGCACCAGTTAGCCAGAGACGTTTCTTATTGCTGTTGAAAACCAGTGTTCTCACTGATGGACTGAAACACACGTGTATGGGTCAAAGGAAGAACCAAGAGCTAAACATTGAAAGAACTGCAGGATGTGAGGACAAAGGGGCCTCGTTCAGAGTCACCGAGCTGAGGCCAACTTCTCTGATTGGCGCAGGGACATGGAAACATACATTCAGTCCCCTGTCTTTGGCTCTGGGGATATTCAACAGTGAGGGTAAAGAAAGGCCCAGACCAATGATCTGCTTAGAAACTCAGAGCAAACAAGTGAGCCGGAGGACAGTGAAAACAGACAGCTTTCTTCCTGTGCTGACCCCCTAGCACAGATGGGACAGAGGCAAGATGTCATGGGAACTCTTCCCAGGCCTCTCCCCTTAACCTTCAGTGTCACCTTCCTGCTTACCCTCTCCTCTGCTGAGTGTGGACTGACCTGTCAGGTCCCATGTGCATGAACGTAGGCAAAACAAAAACATCAACAAATGATATGTCACACCGGCATGTGCTGTTCTGCAGCCCCTTGTTTATGTAGAATGTTGTCTTCACAGTTTAGACCAGCTGCCAGGGGTCAGTTATTCCCTCTTCTGGCCTCGCCATGCCTTTAACAGACTTTTGTCTACATCAGCTCTCATCACATTGCAGCATGAAATGTGTTTGGTGCAAGAGTCAGAAAATCCTGGATTCCTGTCTCAGCCTGGTGGCATATTATGTGGGTATGTTTGTGGGTGGGTCATTCTCTGAGCCTCATTTTTCTTGGTAAAATGAGTAAAATCATAGAGCTTATTTTCCAGAATTAGAAATGAAAGGATGTGTTGTCATAGAAATCACCTAGCAGATCTACATTATAAAGCACTGTAAATCTGAATCTAAATCTACATCATAAAGCATATGTGATAGATGCTTAATCATAATGAACCAGCTTCCCCTTGCTTCTTTGCATATCAAGGGTGGCATTGAATAGTGGTTCACAAGCTGCCCTAGTGGAATTTTGTCACCTGTGACACTTTGGACCAATCATCAAACTGACCTGTCTGTGCCTTGATTTCCTTATCTGTAAAATAGGGATAAAGGCGATTTTCACCCCAGAGGATTGTTGTAAGGAGTAAATGAGCTTAGTTTTACAAAACGCTTGGAGCAATGCCTGACAGGTAGTAAGATCTCAGTATATATTAATGACAGACATTTGTTAGTATGAATAGGTTTCAGGTATCATTGGGGATCTCCCAAATAAGCAGGATCAGGAACGAGTGATATTGAGCGGCATCTTCTAGGACGTAGCTGAGTCTCTGGTTACAAGTGATCAATCTGAAGTTGCTTTTCTTTTTTTAATATTTATTTATTTATTCATGAGACACAGAGAGAGGCAGAGACATAGGCAGAGGGAGAAGCCGGCTTCCCGCAGGAAACCCGATGTGGGACCCAATCCCAGGACCTCAGGATCATGCCCTGAGCCGAAGGCAGACGCTCAACCACTGAGCCACCCAGGTGCCTCTGAAGTTGCTTTAGTGAATGAATGAGTAAACAGCCGGGCCGTGAGTATCGGTGCCCAGTGGGCTCAGGTCTTGCACACTGAGAGGCATCCCACTTCCCAGCCCATCCCGGCCCGGCTGCTCCAGCCCATCCAGAAGACACAGAACCCTTTCGAATAGGAAGAAGTAAACATGTTGGGGGCTCGATGAAATGCAGGATGAAGCTGGGAAGATGACATCACAAATAACCCCTAGAAGAAAAGAAACTCAGGCTCGTGCAGTGCACTCTCTGGCAAAACGAAGTGTGATTTACTCCTGCAAATTACCAACTGTAAAATATTTACAGCTAATTCGCTCTACCTTCCAGGGTGGCAGTGGCAGAGGGAGGCAGGTTGTTTCGGTAGTAAACTGGGGATGCAATTTCCACCTCACCGGCCCTATTTCCTGCGGCAACCTTGGGCGACAGCGTCATTTATAGCTTCCACGCGTACAATCCTTTCTGCATGTGCGTGATCTCGATTACAGGCAGTTGAGGTTTGTGTGGTAGGCATTATGCATTTATGAGCCAGAGCAAACATTTACTAGTGCTAGTA
The DNA here is from genome assembly GCF_003254725.2 of Canis lupus dingo. Classification (NCBI taxonomy): domain Eukaryota; kingdom Metazoa; phylum Chordata; class Mammalia; order Carnivora; family Canidae; genus Canis; species Canis lupus. The sequence goes on along the minus strand of NC_064248.1, from coordinate 20,099,501 downwards.
ATTCGTCTAGGGGCGAAGGAAGAGAAAGGGCGGGAGCAGCCGGGCGCGGCACTGGTTCCCTGACGGGGGGGTGGGGGGGTGTCACAGATCTGTGGGGGCTGCAGAATCCGCACACAGGTGGGGAAGAAAGGTCCCGTCCATCTGGAGGCACCTGGTCTGTGAAGCTCATCTCCTGGCTTGTTGGTCTCCCATCCATGAGATCAACGTACAAGTACCCCGAGGCACAGTCCTTGGACCTTTGCTCATCTCTGTATACGTTAGCATATGCCATCTGTCTGTGTTGTCACTGTCCAAATATTTCTCCACCCAGATCTCTCCCAGACTCAGATAGTCGTTGCTTACCTGGCCTTTCCATCTGGAAGTCCACAAGGCCTCGTGAACGTGACATGTCTGAGCCAGAGCTCCTGACGTTCTCCCCACCTCACACCCAGATCTTTCCTCGGTGTCTTCCTCCAACTCAGTAAATGACCTGGAGCCACCCTGACATCTCTTTGCCTCTTATGCCCCACGTGTGATCCATCAGTGGGTTCTCCTAGCTTTCTTCCAAATATGTCCTGGATCTGCCCTCTTCACCACCCCACTGCCATCTCTCTCTTCCCTGGACTGTGGCAGTGGATTCCCTGTGGGTTTACCAGCTTCTGCATCAGGAGTGTAGTTCATTATGAGGCATCAGGTAAAGGGGTTCTGGAAAATTATAATTCAGACCATGACCTTCTGCCCTCTGCTCAAAAGACTCCATGGATTTCCATCACACTCTGAATAAAGCTTCATCATCAGGCCTTCTGATGCCCCTCTGACCTCATCTCCTGACACAATGTCCCCCCCCCCCTCACGGTCTCCAGCCCCACACGGCCTTCATCTTTGTGTGCACAGTAAGAACACTCCTACCTCAGAACCTTTGCACTGACTGTTTCCTCCACTTAGGATAGGCTTCCCTTAGAGAGCCATTCAGTTTGATTTTTCACTTCCTTTATATGTGAATTCTCAGGTAGAGGAGGATTTTTTAAACAAGAAACAAATGAGCTAAGCACAAAATTTTGACCAGTCCAAGAACGTGATAAATTGAGCCACAAACTGGGAGAAGATATGTAACAGAGAAAGGAATAGTACCTAGAATGTACAGAGAACTCCTACAAATCAAAAAAAAAAAAAGACAATCCAATAAAAAAATGGGCAAAAGAGAATACATGCCTCACTCAGCAGAAAACACAAATCATCAATAAACAAAAATGTTTTCAAGTTCAGAGAAATTCAAATGAAGGCAGTAGCACAAATTAAGTCACAATGAGGAAGATGAGTATAAACTCGTAGGCACAGGTGAGGGAAGATAACCTACTACTTATAAGAGTGACTGTCACAGAGCACATAGCTCAGTGTTGCTCTCATCTGGAAAATACCCTGAATACCTTATACCAGGAGGCATGTGTAAGGAGTTATAAAGCCATGTTATTTATAAAGTAAAAATCTAGAAGTAACCCCCCATGTCCATCATTAAAACATGGATAAATAATGCCATATTCAGGGGCACCTGGGTGGCTCAGCTGGTTAAACGGCTAACTCTTGGTTTCAGCTCAGGTCATGACGCCAGGGTTGTGGGTTGGAGCCCCATGTCAGGGTCCATGCTCAGAGGGGAGTCTGCTTCAGGATTCTCTCTCCCCCTCTGCTCCTCCCTCCACTCAGGCATTCTCTCTCTCTCTCTCTCTCTCTCTCTCCCCTTCTACTCCCCCCCAATAAATAAATAAATAAAAATTTTAAAAAGTAATGCCATATTCACACGATGGGATATTATATACCAGTAAAGATGAATTAACAAACACTAAATGCAACAGCATGAATAGAGTTTACAAAGATATCGCCTATTTTTAAAAAATCAACAGAAGACTAAATCCAGCATTAACACAATTTTTAAAAACCAACAAACCCAACAGTGTGTTGTTTAGAAATGCAGTGTACGACATACACACACACAAGAGAATGACAAACACAAAATTCGAGAACCTGGAGTCTTAGTCTTTAGGGCAATCTGAGCCTGCTTGGTCCCTTTGGGTGGGTGGGGATCAAATAGTTTTGGTCAGTTAGCAGAAAGGATGAGAATCATTTCCAGGATGAGCATTTCATTGCCATGTGACATTTTCCAGAATGTTCCCATACTTGCTGTCCTTCTCCCTCTACCCCCTTTCTCCCTCTCATGCATCCCTCTGGCACAGCATCTGGCAGTGTTCGAGACGGTGGGAGCTTCGCGTGCAGGTGCAGTATCAGGAACTTAGCGGTTCATGTGTGTTTATTTTTGTATTGTATATATAAAATTGTGTCTACACACTCATATGTACACACACACACACACACACACACACATTCCAGAGAAGCCACACAGAGGAGAAGGCCTTTGGATCGGACGTGCTCTGAACAAAAGTTGGCCAAAACAGTGGGCAGGAATGTAAGGGTGTTTCAGGAAATCGGAACATCGTATGTAAGTAAAATTGAAGATCGACAAAATCTTATACCCAGAAAATGGCAAGAAGTTCCAAGAGGCTCAGATGCAGGATGTGGGGGGCACATGGCGGGACTGGCTAGAACACAGTGCTCCCCACTGAGGAGCTGAAGTGCCCGGGTCAGCAGAGCCTGGCTTATATTTATTCTTGCCAGCAGACCTTTCTTTTGAGTTTTGTCCCTCTCCTCTTTCTTCTCAGCTGCACCTAACCGCATTAATTTCCGCATGAAATTCTTTTCACGCAACTAGTTCTCAATGCCAAAAGTTCATATGAAACTCCACCTGTTTCTGGTGCTGCCAGGGGCACAAGAATTCCTGGCAAAGGCATGTGAGAACATCTGGAAAACGCAGGGAGTTAATCTGGTCCAACTAAGCAAACTTTTCCTGGGAGCCTATTTTGGCCTTTTTCCCAAGGAACTCACAGTCTAGTAGAGCAAACAAGGAAATACGTATGTGCCATATGGTGTGGTGAGTCAATAATGGAAACGGAGAGTTAGCGGGCACCAGAGGAGGCAAGTGTCCCTTCAACGTGGGGAAAGCAGGCCACCTGAGCTGAGTCCTGAGGATGGTTATCAGTGATAAGAGTTGGTGGAAATAAGACGTTCAGTACCTGTACGAGCTGGTGAGGGGATGTGGGTACTCCCTCATGTTGCAAATGGGCACATGATTTGGCATGACCACCACAGGGGACGACTTGCCGGTATTTATTAAAACTTTATACACAAACTCCTGGGATCCAACGATTCAACTTTTCTAGGGTTGTGTTAAGGATAAACACTCAAATCAGCATATGTCCAAGGATGCTCACGTCAGCCTTATCTGTCATCATAGAACATCCTTGACAACTGAAGGACCCTCTGCAGAAGGATGATGGGAATAAATAGTGATTTGCATATACCATCGAACGCAACATTCATTTTGAAATGAGATGCGCACTGATTTGGAAAGATCTCCAGAAATGTTATTGAGTTGAAAAGCCAGATTTCCGAAGGCTGTGTGGCGTATGGTACTGCTTGTGTCCACATTCCCACGCATGTGTGCACACTCGCCCCAAAGAAGACTCCCACTCAGAGCTCCGCGCAGGGGTGGTAAGCCGTGAGAATAATGATGAAGGAGTGTTGGCGTGATTGAAGGCAGATGTGGAGCAAGCCCTGGGGCAGGGGGCACATCTTTCCATAGAGGAGGCAGTGGTGTTTGTTTTTCTCGCACTAAGCCAGCCATTTGGACATGGAAAGAGACACATTTCCCAGGAATCAGAGCAGAATGTCTTCTCCCATTCAAAGTGTGTAGCTTTAAAGTTTACTGAGAACTTAGCCACAGAGGTTGGCAAGGAAGAAGGAAGCCTGTCCCTTAAGGAGTGTAGCAAATGTGTGTTGAGCTCTGGAATGGGACCGAAGTTCTTGTGTACTGGACAGTTTGGGTCCAGGCAGAAGAGGAGATCCATGGTCAGCGGGGGGGCAATGTCCTGCCTCTCTGTGATCTTTCAGCAAAAGTAGAATCTTATTTTTCCAGGGGTTCAGTGAGGAGGTCCAGGCAGGAGCATGGAAAAGAACACCAAAGGGATAAGTACTCCTGAACACATTCTCCAAAAGTGGAGCTCTCTTACCATGTTGGTAAGGATTGCAGGATTATTGTGGGTAGATGTGAGAGGAAGAAGTATGTAGGCAATATAATCAGACATGCGACAAAGGCAGTGACTTTTTGTGTGCCCCTCCCCCACCAACCAGCAGCACAGATCCCACTCCCTGGACCTGAATCTTCCTCATGCTCCCTCCCCTACATGCTAGAACCTGGCTAAGCACTCTGAGTCTAGCCCCAGAGAAGTCTGGAAAAACATATAGATCCTCACTGAAGTAGATTGGGGTCAGTATATGCTTCTTCGATGGTGGTGAGTTAGAATGTTTTGCACAAGAACGGGCAGAAAGTCCCAGTCCTGTGGATAGAACCCAAATAGTAGAAATGGAGGTAAGACAGGATCTCCCAGGCAACAGGTACTCTGGCAGAGGCCATCTATTTTTTTCTGGGCTCCATCTGCTGGAGTCACTGAGAGTAGCTGACATATTCTCATCCTGAATGAGATACAGTTCTTACCTGCCAGGTGGAGGCCAATGGATGGGTGTGCTTGGCTATAGGAATTAAGAAAGAGTAGAACCATACAGTTAGAGATAGGGAAGAGACAATAATTCCCTCTCACTCTTTTTGAAAAGATTTCATTTAAATTGAAGGAGAAAATCTTATTGTGATGCTGATAGGTCTTTAACAGCTAACATTGGTAATTTCCTTTATCAAAAAGGAGATTCAGGGGGATCCCTGGGTGGCTCAGTGGTTTAGCGCCTGCCTTCGGCCCAGGGTGTGATCTGGTGTCCCAGGATCAAGTCCCATATCAGGCTCCCTGCATGGAGCCTGCTTCTCCCTCTGCCTGTGTCTCTGCATCTCTCTCTCTCTCTCTCTCTCTCTCTCTCTCATGAGTAAATAAATTTTTAAAAATTTTTAAAAGGAGATCTCAGGGATCCCTGGGTGGCGCAGCGGTTTGGCGCCTGCCTTTGGCCCAGGGTGCGATCCTGGAGACCCGGGATCGAGTCCCATGTCGGGCTCCCGGTGCATGGAGCCTGCTTCTCCCTCTGCCTGTGTCTCTGCCTCTCTCTCTCTCTCTCTCTCTGTATGTGACTATCATAAATAAATAAAAAATTTTTAAAAAAATAAATAAATAAAAAATAAAAGGAGATCTCAGACTCACAGTCTAGGGCAGTCAGAGTCAGAGCTGGGGTCTCATCTGAAGCTCACCTGGGGAAGGATGGTTCCCAAAATTGTGTTGTTGTTGGCAGAGTTCAATTTCATGTAGACTATTGACTGAGAGCCTAAGCTTCTTGTGGCTGTTGACTAAAGCCTGTTGTCTGTTTCTTGACAAATGGACCTTTCCCTACTATGACTTGCTTCATCAAAGTCAATGAGAGAGAGAGAGCCAATAAAGATGGTTTGCTAACAAGACATGAGTCACAGTGTTACGTCACAATTCATGGAAGTAATATCACATTCCCCACTGCCAAACTCTCTTGATTAGAATCAAGTCGTGGGTTCTGCTCATGCTCAGTGCTCAGTGTATGGAGATTACACGAGGGTGTAAATATAAGGAGGTGGGGATGTCTGGGAGTCTGTCTGCCCAGCAGTTGTAACTTTTTTTCCATTCAAGTATTGAATCAAATAAGGATGAAATTGATTTAAAGAAATATATTGAATCCATGATAACAAGAATGTAAGGGGATGTCCAGAAATGCCAGAGTGTGGCCCTGAGATTGAGAGATGCTCAAGGTTATCAGGATGTGTGAATCACAGTGCCTTTTCATTCATTCACTCATTGGTTCATTCATTTATCTGTCTGTTAGGGATCTCCACAGAAACAGAACGAATAGGGGATGGGATAGTAGATAGCTGATATTTAGACAGACAGTAGATAGATAGAGAGACAGCTAGGGGGCGGGAGGAGAGATTGTTTATAGGAATTGCTGTTGGGATTATGAAGGCCAAAAATCCCACAGTCTGCCATCTGCAAGCTGGAGAACCAGAAAAGTGACTGGTGTAATTTAGTCCAAGTCTGAAGAACTGAGAACCAGGGGAACCGATGTTACGAATCACAGTCTGAGTGTGAAGGCTGGAGAAACAGGTATATTGAGGTCTGAGGGCATAAGACAGACAAAATGAGCAAAGTTACCCTTCCTCTGCCTTATTTGTTCTATTCAGACCCCCATTAAATTGGATGATGCCTACCCTCATTGGTGAGAGCAGATCTTCTTTGCTCGGTCTATTAATGTCAGTGCTAATCTCGCCCAGAAACACACTCACAGAAAAATAATGCTTTACCCTCTCTCTGGGCCTCCCTGAGCTCAGTCAAGTTGATGCATAAAATTAACTAAGCATCACATCTGTCCACTGGTCTGTCCATCTGTTTATTCATGGAACAACATCAGTCCGGTTCCATCCCTGCCCTGTCCTCTGGGGTTGCAGAGATGGGAAGGATGTGCTGCTGTCTTTCAAGGAGCCTGATTTAGTGATATGTTTCTAAATCCTAGCTGCTCATTAGAATCCTCTGGAGAGCTTTTAGAACATACCAGTGGCCAGACAGCATTGCAGACCAATTGAGTCAGAATCCGGGAGTGGGGCCCGAGGAATTCTAATATCCCTCCAGAGTCAAGGTCCTAGTGTGGAGACTTCATGGCATCTATCCACTTGGCTACAGAACTGGAGACAGAAATTGCTGGAGATACTGTGGGCAAGCTCCACAACCACAAACCAACCAGAGAAGGGAGCCTCTGGGGAGATCGTTGACTTTGAGGAGGGAACAGACCGAGCCCCACGCTGAACCCCAGTCCCTAGTCTTCATCCTTGAGTTTTTCCCTGACCTCCAGCATGAACTCTGGAACTGACCCATCAGTTCAAAGTCCAGACTCAGCTCTTCCTCTGCTTTACTGTTCCAGAGGCTGGAGACATGTGACTCTATATTACACGTGCATTTCACAATCGAGGTCTCACCATGTCTAACTGGTTGTCCTTTAGCGGCAAGAGTTGGCATCAACATCTTCAACAGGGCAGGCTAAGCCTTTCCTACTTTGTCACCAGCTGGTGGCCAGGAGATGGAGACCTATCTGGCATCAGATTAAACCTTCTTTCACCTCCCTTGTCCTGCTCTGGCCTCTCTGGGTGCATGAAATGAGTGTGTATGTGAGTGAAAGTATGAATGTGCATATCCAAGAGGGCCATCCACTTATTCATTGTTCATTAGCTGCCTATTATGTACCCAGCCCTATTATAGGTAGATACACAACCCAGTGGGGAAGATACAGTTCTGCCCTCATGAGGCTTGATTCCAGGTGAGGAGGCATCAGTCATCACGTGAACCAGTAAGCAAATTAGATCATTGTAGGTCTTGACCAATTTCATAAAGTGCAATGAAGAAAAAGCAGGACGGTGAGATAGAAAGCGACTTGGGATTGGAATGGCCAGGGGAAGCCTCTCTGACATAACTTTTAAGTGGTACGCAGACATCACAGGCATCATAGCTGATGGAGCAGACCGGCACTATCCAATAGGATGTTATGTGATCGTGTGTCTGCACCTCTGATGCAGTAGCCATAGGCCATCCATAGCTATTAAACACTGAGGTTTTCATCTTTAACTTTAAAAAAAATTTTTTTAAGCCCAACACAGGGCCCAAAGTCAAGGACCCTGAGATCAAGACCTGAGCCAAAATTATGAGTCAGATGCTTAACCAACTGAACCACCCAGGTGCCACAAACTTTAATTTTAGTTCATTTATATTGAAATAGCCACGTGGGGCGAGTGGCTTCCCTGTTGGACAGCACAGAGCCAGACATTTAATATAAGATCTGAATAGTGAGAAGAAGCCCGCTGTGCAGGGACCTAGGGGAATAGCGGGAGAGGATGACAACCAGTGCAGAAAGGAAGGAACCTGGAGGCTGGCGGCAGAGAGAGGGCCAGCAGTGCTGTGGCCTGGAGGAAATGGGGTTGATATTGAGTTCAGGGGCATATGCTATAGAGCCTTAGAGATCATAAAGAGGGGGGTAATTTTTTTTTAATATAATGAGAGATGAGCAAAAGGATTTCAGCAGAGGAATGACGTAACGATGATAATGATAAAAATTGTAGCTAAGGTTTACGTAGATTTATTAAGTGGGCTTTATGTCTCATTCCATCCTCAGTAGCATCAATGAAATATTTGTGTTCTCACTGAAATCTCCATTTTTAGGCGGCGAAACTCAGGCACACAGAGGTTGAATACTATGCATTACAGTCCACAAGGGCCAGAATTCATATCTGAAGCTGGGCACTTGGCTCAGAGTCCATGCTCTTAAGCACTATGCTCTATTCCCTTCCTCTCGGCCAACGCAAGTGTTGGAAAATTCACTGTGGATCATTGTGGATGAAGGCACGGAGGGGAACAAGGCTGAGATGCCAGCACTCTGGACTCCAGAAGCAGCAGAGAAATGATAGAAAGAAGGGCTTACATTTAAAATATGTTTTAGAGGGCAGCGCGGGTGGCTCAGCGGTTTAGCGCAGCCTTCGGTCCAGGGCGTGGTCCTGGAGACCCAGGATTGGGTCCCACGTTGGGCTCCCTGCATGGGGCCTGCTTCTCCCTCTGCCTCTCTCTCTCTCTCTCTCTCTCTGATGAATAAATAAATAAAATCTTAAAAAAATATATGTTTTAGAAGTGGAGGCAACAGACAGGACTCCCTAAGGAATTGGGTTGCTGAGCAATGAGTGAGGGGAATAAGCAGTAGTGATGGCTCCTAGGTTTGGGGCTGAGTAACGGGGCGGGAGGTGCCCTTTCCGGAGGTGAGGGAGACTGAGGCCGGACTGACCGGGCTGGTGGGGAGGTGGCCGATGCTGCCCTGTGGTGCGCTGGGCAGGTCATAGGGGGAAACTCAGTGCCTCCGTTTGGGCACATTTTCCTTCCTCCCTTCCTTTATTTTTCCTTTCCTCATTTCCACCTGTGCTCTCTCTTCTCCTTCGTTCCCTCACTTCTCCCATCATGCAGCAAATATTTATTGAAATCTCTTGGCTTCTCGGCAGCGAGTGAGATGCAGGGGACACAGCCACACACAGAAGTGCCAAATTGCCTTTCTTCTGTGGAGCGTGCTTTCTTTGGAGGACAGACGGACTCTACACAGGAACATAAACACATAAACAAGACAATTTCCAGATTCAAATAAGCCCTATGAAGTGAACAAAAGAAGCTGGTGTGGAGGAGAGAGTAGTTTTAGATGGTGCCTGGGGAAGGGGATTGTGCTCTGAACGAGTGATGTCTGAGCCAAAACCTGAATGATCAAGAGTCAATTATAGGAGGAGGAGGAGGAGAGTGTGTGTGTGTGTGTGTGTGTGAGAGAGAGAGAGAGAGAGAGAGACAGACAGACAGACAGAAAGAGACCATGCAGCCTGATGTGCAGGGCTGTCTGATAATGCAAGAATCTTCCTTCCATCCTCATATATGGCGTGTGCATGTTTGTGTATACGTCTCTAGGTGTGTGCTGCTCTTCTTTCCTGTCTATCTGTCATTCCCCCATCTGCTATATGATCAGATTGATTGGTTTGAAAATCTGTTTCGTATTTCGTGCACCCCAAGCTGTGAAAGTCAGATCTAAATAGAGGCACAGTGAGGAGCACTAATTAATTTGTGATTGTACTTAACATCATTGAAGCTGGAGATCCTGATTTGGGGCTGCAACTTTAGGAAGGAGATATCTCAAGGACAACATGGAAGGCTCTGGCTGGGGCACTTTATAGAAGAGGCAGTCGGTCCTACCATCCTGGCCAAGTGTAGGGAAAACGGGGCTTCCAGGCTGCATTCTTAGAGCCAAGAGTACAAGTTTCCTTTGGCAACTATCTCAGTCCCAAGCAAACCCTAGAGCTGGAGCGTGGTGGTGAGAGGAAACATTGTCCCTCACAGGACCGTTCACACCTGTCCTTCGTGTAGATGGATGCTTCCATTTTGACCCAGTTCTTTTACAGGTTTCCATGGCGAAGCATGAGTTAATGCAAACAACCCATTGACCAATAAAACAGCAAGTTGCTCTGGCCAGGTTCTTTCGATCACTAGGAGTGAGCACGTACACATCATTTGCACCTGGGCTAAACATTCGGTCATCTCATCATTGGCACGGGTCCTAGGTGGCATTCTCTGAGAATGCCTGATAAACAGGCTTCATACAGAATTAGCAGCAACGATCAACACATGTACTCTTCTCAGGGCTCTAGGACTGAGCCCTGTGTCAGGCTCAGTGGAGAGTCCGCTTGGGAGTCTCTCCCTCCCTCTCTCCCTCTCCCCACTCATGCTCTCTCACTGGCTTTCAAATAAATTAATTAGATCTTTTAAAGATAATTAAATAAATAAAAGGGCCCTAATCCCATTCATGAGAGCTTCACCCTCATTACTAATCACCTCCCAAATACCATCCCATTGGGTCTTAGGAATTAGTATGCGAATTTGGGAGGGATGCAGACATTCAAGTCTACAGAAGCCTCAAAAGTACCAGAACTTTTTTTTTCTTTTAAGATTTTATTTATTTATTTGACAGAGAGAGGGGGCACAAGCAGAGGGAGGGACAGAGGAAGAGGGGGAGAGAGAAGCAGACTCCCCACTGAGCAGGGAGCCTGATGCGTTGCTCCATCCCAGGACCCTGAGACCATGACCTGAGCTGAAGGCAGATGCTTACCAGACTGAGCCACCCAGGCGCCCCAGTACCAACCCTTTTAATTGTCACAAAACATGCTCTGCTACTGGTCTTGCTTGTGATCTCCACTGTATAGAGTGAGGAATTTGAGGTTTTCCGAAGTCCGTTAGAGTGTGGGTGGCAGCACCAGGCTCCTAGGCACAGGCAGCAGCTGTAGCCACCGCCAGCAGCTTGGGGAACACTACCTTTTGGGCAGAGCACCAGGCTCAGGAGGCATGGCCACAAATGGTCAATCAAGGAATGCCCTAGGCAAGCAGGTGACGCTGGGACCTCCACCAGCGGGCCTGGTGAGCATCTTGAGAAGCAGGTGGCACAAAGCAAGGGGTGGTCCAAGAAAAGGCAAGATGGGAGTGAAAAACCTGGCACTTGAGTCATCACCTTCGTACAGAGCAGTGTCTTTGCCACTCGGAGGCCAGGGTTGCGGTGGCCACACAGAGCCTGCAGGGCTTAGATGTGCCTCGGGGGTACACGGCGGGAGCAAGCGGGGCTCGGATTGGCAGCAGGATGCCGGTGAGAGGGAGGGGGGCTGGCGGTGTCCCAGAGGCGGGGACGAGCTGACACAGCTGGGAGCACAGGGGGAGGCTGAGAGACTTGGAAAGCAGCCTTCCCGAGAGGACCCCTGGCCTGGCACCGTCTGTTAAATCGTGAGCACGAGACACCAGCGCAGACACCTCCGTAATCATCATTTAATTGTGGCACCTGCCCTTTGAAACGCTGAGCCCGAGGAAAGAAAACACAGTAAAACAACTAGTAGAGGGATCCCTGGGTGGCGCAGTGGTTTGGCGCCTGCCTTTGGCCCAGGGCGCGATCCTGGAGACCCGGGATCGAATCCCACATCGGGCTCCCGGTGCATATGGAGCCTGCTTCTCCCTCTGCCTGTGTCTCTGCCTCTCTCTCTCTCTCTGTGACTATCATAAATAAATAAAAATTTAAAAAAAAACAGCTGGTAGAGGTTGGCATGTGAGGATCTGCAGTGGGGCAGGGCACTCTTTGAACGTGTATGAATAAAGTATCAGACAGGTATACGATCTGCGTGGAAACCCCAGTTGGGGCGGGTGCCGTGTGCTCCAGAATCTCACCGATTCAAAGTCACAGAGCGTCTTGTCTTCAAACCTCTGGGGCGAGATGGTCCAATAACAAAAGAGAAAGAGTTGGAGGGACAGCTGTGGGTAAAGGGCGCTGGTGAAAGCTGAGGTTATAGGCGGACCATGGTTTAGATTTGAGAACCATGCTGCCAACCTGCGGGCTTGAGAATTGTTACAAAGGACTTCCGTGTCGCTGCAGATGCCACGCATGGAGCAGAAACTTAAATCAATAAAAATCTCATATAAACACACACACACACACACACTCACACCCGGGGCAACCTGAATTCATTTTAAAGGATTATCGAATTCGTGGTTACTTTCTGTCCATATGTGTTTTCTAGATCAAACCATATGAACAAGTTCCCCCCTGTCATATGGTGGTCTGTTGATGCTAAAGATGAGTGATGGCTCTGGAAAAGTCAGAGACAACAGGGAGAAATAGAAGCGATGCCTACAGTTGGTGTAAAGTGAGGCTTTCCAAGTGCTTTGCGGACCTCAACGTGGCCAAGGAGAAAAAAAGTTCTAGTAATCCACTGAAATATGTGCCCCACTGAAGCTCTTTGGTGCTCTAAGAGTGGATTGTAGCAACACCTATCGGAGAGGTGTGACTCACCGTCCCCGTTTATGTAGGGGTGCATATATGAGCAGCCTACCATGGTCCAACAGATTCAGAATTTGGGCAGGGCCGTTGTCCTTCACTCACTCCACAAACAGATTTGTTCTCATCTACCCTGTGCTACATGACACTGGCAGTAAGAAGGGAGAGGTACCGGTGCCCTGGACAAGGATGCCTGATACCTTTTCTTGTGAATGAATAAGAGATGTTATCCACAGTCCACGAAGATGGAACTAGGGATCAAAGGCACGTGGTGAGTTTGCTCAAAGCCGAGTGTGGTTTGGAGAGAGAACCCTCAACTGAAACACTTGGCCACACACCTTGGTCAGGATGAGTGTGCACTTCGCATCACCTTCTTCGAAGTGATGGTGGAAGCCGGAGTCCTGTGACTCCCAAACTGAAACTCATGCACTTCAATGAATTCTCAGAGACAAGGGTGGACTTCTTAAACGAGTCTTACATTTCAAAAAAAAAAAAAAAAAGCAAACTTCCCCCGGACAAGATCTTGCTCTTGGTTTTATCTCTTGATTCTAGCACAGTGCCTGGCACACTGTATTGGCAAATGAATGAACACATGAATGGCTAGTTTTCTTTTGGGCTACTGCTTGTTTCAGCATAGTCATCTTGGCTTTCTCCAGTGAAGAGACGCTGATTGTATCTAGCTCTGATATGTAAAGTAATACATTTATAATTATTGGATAAGTTGGCTCCAAAACTTAGATCCAGTAAAGGGAAACATCTGTAGGATAAAAGATCAGTATGGAAATCCATTAAGGCACGCGAGGGAAGACATTCAACCCTCTGTGACCGACGCATTACTCCACCCTCCAGGGGCAGTTGGGCCACCCCTAGAATACCTAGTTGTCTTCTGAGCTCCAGAGAAGGTGCTGCGAGCCCTGAATCTGCCAAGCCAGTTTCTCCTTGGGGCCTGATCCAAGAACATTCATGTAGGGATCTTAATATTCCATGTGACCGGCTCCTGACTACTCAGGGAGTGAAAAACACCATTGGGTTGATTTAAAAAAACAACAAAAACAACAACAACAAAAAAAACAGAAAACTGTGAAGTCCTCATTGTACTCATTTGGAAGAGCAAGAACAACCTCTAAAAAGCTGTGAGTCAGCCTACTGTAGAACTGGAAATGGCCTGAAGGCGGTGGGGGGTCTTCCTTTTTTCTGTTTTTGTCTTGTATTCTGTCTCTGGCCACAAAAGGACTTAGTATATATGTGGTGTCATTAACTTCTGACCTTTTGAGATAGATGCCACCCCATGTGGCTCGCGACACTTGGCAGTCCTCAGAAGGAAGTAAGGAGCATCACTTTCCCAAATGATTCTTCTCTCAGACTCGAATATGTTCTCATATTTCCTCACTTCCGCTTTCTGCTTCCTGGCCTCCACAGATATCCTAAACCCTCACCTTATTCATTTGTGATGACATCTTCAAAAATGTATCCCCTAGGACCCTGGGGTGCTCTGCAAAAGGTGTCAGAGGTGGCTCTGAATAATGATCAGTAGAGGACTTCTGTTCAAACTCGTCTTGTGGGCTTCAAGTCAAGTTTAATTTGTATTAGAATAAAAACCTTTCTTGAAACTCAAGGGCCAAGGGATGTATGATGGTGGTGGTTGGGGTAGGGGGTGAGGGTCATGATGAATTCCCTGCCTTTTCTTCCAGATGAGTCTCCCAGGGAAAAAACCAAACACAGGATAATTTCTCTATAGGTCACTGTAATCCATAAATTATTAATATATCTTCCAGCTCCATCTGCTCTGAGTCTCATAACTCCACTCCCAAGGCCCTCAAGCTTAGCGAATGGCCCCACTTTTCCGACCTTGGGAATATCCAAAACATTAGGAGGAAGTTCCTAAATACTGCTCTTTCTAATCCTACCCACGTCCCACCAAATCTCAAGACCTTATCAACTGTGATGCCACATCTCTCTCTGGACCCTCATTTCTCTACCGGAGGTCAATATCTTATCCGCTCCTTAGGTTCTAGCTCCACTCTGGACCTCCCTCTTGAAGAGTGGTGTCATCCTGAGGAATGGTGAGGACCACAGGCTCTGCTGGGTTTCAAGTCCCACAGAGAGGACTGCCATATAGGGGCTGTATGATCTAGTCAAGGCCTGTAGCTTCTCTGAGCCCCAATTGGTCCATGGAGAACATGGGGAATAAGGAGTATCTATGCGGTTCATCTACTTCAATAAAGCTGATGCTTCTACCCCCTTCATGATGTGTCTCTGACAAAGACCATCCTAAACCTAATAATCCTAAAATAGCTGTACCTGCCTGGCACAAACTTTAAAACAACCAAAATGCTGAAGACCTGGGTTCACTCTTTTCTCCCCCACCGTAGCCATGTGTCATTTAAAACTGCAATGCTCAGCGGTTGAGCATCTGCCTTCGCCTCAGGTCCTGATCCAGGGGTCCTGGGATCAAGTTCCGCAGGGAGCCTGCTTCTCCCTCTGCCCATGTCTCTGCCTCTGTGTGTCTCTCATGAATAAATAAAATCTTTTTTTTTAAATAAATAAAACCGCAATGCTTTCCTCACTTTTTTTTTCCAGTTACTTAAATTCTTTGTGTATCTCCAAAGCCCACTTCCTTCTTCCCTCTTTCCTCCTCCTTTGTCCCCCCTTCCTTTCTTCTTGTCTTTCTTTCTCCCCTCCCTTCTGATCTCCTTCATTCTTGCTACTTCTCTTCCTCCTTCCTCCCTCTCTCCTGCCCACACCTTCCCTTCTCCTCCACCTTCTTCCTGGGGACATGCAGGATGCAGCTGAGACAGGTCGGGGATCATCTGCCCACGACAGGTATGTCCCCTCTGAACCACAGATCACACCCATGAGCCATTCAGACCTTTCCTTCAAAAAGGACTTAGAGTCCATCCACAGAGGGCAGGTCCCAGGCATGCTGGATCATCAAGATATACCCAACACCTGGTGCATAACCAGCACCGATAAATACTTGATGGGATTAATGAGAGGATTAATATTAACACAGCCCTTTCATTGTGCAGGTCCAGAGAGAAAAAAATCCCTGCCCTCAATTCATTCAGCAAGTTAGTTGTTAAGTCTGAGCTGTAACTCAAGATCCCTGCTGTCTCCGCTGCAATTAGGCTGATAGTCATAGGGCCCCGGGGCACGCTGCTTTTCTTGGGTCTTTATATCAGACTGGGAGTTTTCAAATGGTTTGACTCTCCGCCTCCAGAGGTTCCAGGATTCCTGAGTTTGGTCTTCAAAGCCCCAATGAATTTCCAAAAGAATGGAGCAGGGCAAGTCCTGCCTCTGTCCTTGGACAGGGTTCATGGTCGCTCCGGCTTTCCACTGGCACATCTTTATAACAGAGCAGTGAATCCTCCAGTATTTGTGAGCTTCTCCAGCCAGGAGAACGTGGGGAACTGCCTTGTTCCAGGGCTTGGCAAGCAGCAGGTGCTCAATTGACTTTCTAAGTGAGTTCTCCCCTCAATGCGGAGGAAGTGGCCCTACCTCATGCCCTTGCTCTAACCACCATTCTCTTGGGTTACAGTTCATCGGGAGGGCTCAGAAAATATTGCTAATTTATGCACCATTTGTTCCACTGGAAAAATGCATTTGGGAAAATGTGAGCTGCCCACATACCTCCAATTCAGGCAAGCCAAAGGCAAGCTCTGCCACTGACCCTTCCAGAGAGAATGGGCACTTTATATCTAACACGGGTGATTGCTTTCTCCCTCGGCGTTCATGATGGTATCCATTTGCTTCAATTGAGGAGGCCCCGGAGAGAGATATCACAAATTGAACGATGTAGCTTGATCTGGCAAGAATTTCTGGGGATTCTGGCCTGGGTTTCTGTAACTCCCTGTGGTAAGTCAGTGACAGCCCACCTTTACAACATAACATAATGAGTCTCATTTTAACATTCAGCTTTGCCACCCACTAGCGGAGTGACCTTGGGCCAGTCCTGTGACCTTGCCGAGCCTCTGTAGTTCTATTCAGCCTTGTCAGGCAGCAACAAAAAGAGCTTGGGCGCCAGCTGTGATGACAGACAGACCTGGGATGGGATTTCAAGGCCACTTTTGTGACTTTGGGCAAATGAATCGATTTCACCGGGCCTCAGTTTCCTGACCTCTAGGATGGGGATAGCAGTTGTATCTTCGTAAGAAGATGTTGTATCTTCTAAATTGTATCTTCTTAAGAAGATACAACTTCTTCTGGAAGAAGTGGAAGGGGAGTTCTTAAAGAGAGTTCTTTAAACACAAACAGCCAATACATCGAGAACCTTCTCTATATAAGGGATGCTTTTTGATATTAACTTACTCCTTCTTCATAAAGTCCCACTGAGATGGATCTGTTTAGTCCATTGTCCATTTTCCAGATAATGAGACTGAGATACAGATTACCTAAGTTAAATAATTTGCCCAGGGTCATACAGCTAATAACTGGATCCAAACTCAGGAAGTCTGAAGTCTGTGTGCTTATTAATCAACAAGGCTGGAGAGTCCAGTGTCTCGAAAGTGCTTAGAGAAGCGGGTCCGGCATCAGAATTGGGACTCAGACCACAAAGCGCAGCCCGGAGCGAGCACTCAGTGAACGGTGCATGGTGACTTTGTTGGCAGTGCCTCCCATGAGGACCCCGGGCGCTGACCTGCGCTCACACGGGGCTTGTGCTCCACAGAGCACCCCCACCCCAGCGAGAGTTTGGGGAGCGGTGAGCGCATTGGATGGTGGCTCATAAACATTTGGGGCTGAGAGCAGATGTGTGATCGATCTTGCAGAATGCTTCTCGCTTCAGGACTGTGTGTTGACGTTGGTGTCACGGCTGCTCTGAGCACCCTAGATACTGTTAACGAGCTGTTCCAAGCCCAGATGCGGTGTTTTCTCACCATATGGTCCGCACTGAAGTGCATGGTCTTTCAGACAGGGACAGCATGGAACTCACATGCGCCGAACCTCCGAGCGTGGAAAACCTACTTAGAGGGGCCGTGCCCTCCAAGTGCCCCAGTTCTCCTCACGTGCAGGGATCACGCTTTCCTCTGTATGCCATCCATGGATTCCTCCAGCAACCACAGACAGTTAGGGGGCCGCTACCATATGCGGCAGGCACTGTGTTAGATTCTGGGGATACTCAGTGGTTACCTTCAGCTCAGGGCATGATCCCGGGGTCCTGGGATCGAGTCCCACATCATGCCCCCGCAGGGAGCCTGCATCTCCCTCTGCCTGTGTCTCTGCCTCTCTCTGTATGTCTCATGAATAAATAAGTAGAATCTTAAAAAAAGATTCTAGGGATACGAAGGTGAATAAAACATGGCCCTCAGCTTCCAGGAACTGAGATCAGCCACGAAGGGCTTGGGAACAAAACACTTTGACAGTATTCTAAGCTCTCTGGTACAGCTAGTTAGCAAGGACTCCGGAATGAAAAGGAATACATGAATGAATGAATGAAACTAGTTAGCAGCAGTTTTGGAAGGGGCTTCATAGAGGCTGAGCAGTTACTGCGTGTCTTCTTCGTGGCACAAGAAGCTCATACCACACACTTGTATCTTGGCTCATTGAGATGGTCTCACCGGGTATGCCCAAATGCTGGACCTCTCCCTAAATTACACGTTTCAATTCATCTGTCACAAAATCAAAGCCATGTAGGCTCCTCTGCTCCTCTCTGCCTTCTTCAGCACCTCTTCTCTCATTCTCTTTGGCACTGAGCACAGAGCCGGGCACACAGTGGCTTGGAGGTTGGGTACCATTTCATCCCAGAGGCTTCACAAACACTCAGGATTGTTGCCCACCTTAGCAATTAGCCCAAAGTGAAGAAGATGAATTTGAAAGGAGCCTACTGGAAAGACAAAGACTGAGGTCTGTGAAATGAATGGCAGAGAACAAACGAGAAGAAAAATCTAGCAGGTGCTCTGAGGTGAGGGGGTGGGGGTGGGGGTGGGGGAGACCAAGAAATAAACATGCAACAGTATATCCAAAGGATGAAAAATCTGCATAGAGCCATGTAAAAATATCTGTCTTCAGGTAATCATTTGCATCGATATTTAATATTTTCATAATGCGACATGAGTTTCATACTATGAGAAGTTCTCTCTCCTCATAGTAGGTAGGACGTCAGCATGTTCCTTAAACTCAGGCTGAACTAAGTCGCTCCCCTCATCCGTCACCAGCCTCCAGGTCAGGAAGTGTGGTTGGTGGTATTGCTCAAATGGGAGTATCCTTTACCCCTAGACCCATTCCTTCATTCTGTTTTTCAGCTTTGCCATGTGGTGAAATAGTATTTTTTCCTGGCTTTTCTCTAAGAATTGCCATGCTAATGGCCTTGTAGACCTGGTGTAAGATTTAAAGATTCTGGAACTCACCAAGTACTATTCTAAGTGATTTACCTGCATTATCATATTTGATCTTCATTATAACCCCAGAAGGAGGGGAGACTCTGATTAGCCCTATTTTTTGAGATGAAAAACTAGGGGTTCAGTGTGGGTTTAAGTATGCTTCCTAGATGGCTTCAGAACTTCAGAGTAAATTCAAGTTTTATCAACTTCACAGCGACGGGGGTAGTCAGTCCCACATACCTGACTCCCAAAGGCTTTGCATTCCCGAGCCCTGCCCTCCGCACAAGACAGTTAAATCTGGTGAGAGCCAAACAGGCACATAAAGATGTTCAAAATACTTTGGAGAATATGCAGTCCAAGATGAGCATGAGTATGACTGGGTATTGCTTTGATCTGAAAACTTCTTGCGGTCCAGCCATTTATGCTCTAACAACATCTGACTCTTTGTGAAGCTCTCGACTGGGCAAATTCCTCTTGCCTAATAAAAGTGCTTGCCAAGAAAGCTCAAAACCCAGTAGCAATTAATTATTGACGGAGCATGTGAATTAGAGATAAAAGAAAAGTCGTTCTTTCTCCACACACGCGATAGTAAATAAATTTAATTATGGTAGGGGAAGCTAAGGGATCTTTGTCTGTATTAAGTTTTATTAGCTGAGACATTTAAAAGCATGTCATCACAACAAAGAGGTCTTGTGTAATCCTAAATGTACCACTTCGATGCAGGGCTCAGAAGTGAATAGATTTAATGGAGCACATGGTGGCAGATGGCCTGCTGTACCAACAGGTATAACAGGTTTATCGTCAATTAACTTTGGTCTACATATGCCTATAGCAAATTGACTGTATAATAGGATCCTGAGCCTCTTTTATCATGGATAGGCCTGCCACATTGGGATTGGGGAACAAATAGCCTCAAAACTCCTTTAGTGTCTTGAAACTCCCGAATGTGACGAGGCCACTCTGAAGGAGAACACGGATGGAGGGGTGGGTTTGCAGGTGCATCCTAGTGAAGGAAACCGAGAGATGTGATGTGGGATCTACCAGTGGCTCACTGGGCAACCTTGGGAGCTAAATAAAGAAGAGCTCCATTTATAGAACCAGACCCCAGGCTAGGTGCATTCACACCGTGTATGGCATCTTATTCTGAACTTGAACTTGAGGTGAGCTTTAGGATTTTACAAAGGAGGATAACAAGAGGATGTGATTGAACTTGTTAAGGTTAAGAAGCCCATCTGGTTCCCTGTCTTTGGGCTTCATTTCCTCATTTGCCCAGGGATACCTTTGGAGTAAGTCAAGGCTCAGCAAACATTTTCCTAAAGGGCCAGAGAGTGAATATGCTTTGGCTTTGTGTGTCATACAGTCCCGGTTGCAGCTACTCAGATCTGCTGTTGTAGTGCAAAAGCAGCCATGGACAGTAGTACATCAAGGAAGGAGGATGGCTGTGTTCCAGTGAAAGTTTATTTATGGGCACTGAAATTTGAATTTCATGTAATTTTCATGCATCACAAAATGTTATTATTATTATTATGTTGGGTTTTTTCCCAACCGTTTAGAGATTAAAAATCAGTCTTAGCAGCAAGCCATACAAAACAGGAGATCCAGGGAGTAGTTGGCCAACCCGCGGTCTAGATAATCTTTGAGTTCTTGGTGCCCTCAAACATTTTCCAAAAGCTGCTATGACAATGGTGATATCCTTGATTTATTAAGCTCTTGCACATGCCAGATTCTGTGCTAAATGCTTTACAAGTGTTATCTCCCTTAATCCGTATAACTATAGTGCGAAGTTAAGTGCTGTCATTACCTCTGTTTCAGAGATTACACAAAAACTAAAACATAGAGAAATTAAGGATATATCTCAGTTGAACATAACTGGTAAGCGATAGGGCAGCAATTTAAACCCACGTTGTATGAGATTCCCAAGAATGAATGCAGAAGCCTTATGCTGCCTTTCCTGATAATGCTATAATCACAACCACAGTGGGACATAAGAGTTACCAAGAATTCCTAGGATTCATCAATGAATTTTATTTTGTAGTTCCGCACGAGACTCTTTAGGTCACACATTTTGTGCGAACAGTTGTAATAGTTCTGGAGAGGAATGACCACTCTCTTTCCTTTCCCTCCCTCTTCTAGAAATGTGATGCCTAAGACTCTGGACGGGCAGGTAACCATGGAGAAGACACCAAGTTACTTTGTGACAAACGAGGCTCCCCAGCGCATCCACGCCATGGCCAAGGACATCAAATTGATCGTGGTGGTGAGGAACCCCGTGACCAGGGCCATCTCTGACTACACCCAGACGCTGTCAAAGAAACCCGAGATCCCCACCTTTGAGGTGCTGGCTTTCAAAAACCGGACCCTAGGGCTGATCGACGCCTCCTGGAGTGCCATTCGAATAGGGATCTATGCTCTGCACCTGGAAAACTGGCTCCAGTATTTCCCCCTCTCCCAAATCCTCTTTGTCAGTGGTGAGCGACTCATAGTGGACCCTGCTGGGGAAATGGCCAAAGTACAGGATTTTCTAGGCCTCAAGCGTGTTGTGACTGAAAAACATTTCTATTTCAACAAAACCAAGGGGTTCCCTTGTTTAAAGAAGCCAGAAGACAGCAGTGCCCCAAGATGCTTAGGCAAGAGCAAAGGTCGGACTCATCCTCGCATCGACCCAGATGTGATACACAGACTGCAGAAATTCTACAAACCCTTCAACATGATGTTTTACCAAATGACTGGTCAAGACTTCCAGTGGGAACGGGAAGAGGGTGACAAATGAAGTTAGAGAAGATGAGGGAAGGCTAGTGAATAGCTAAAGAGGCTCCTTACCTGAGTCCTGAATCCCCTCAGCGGGGTCTTGCCTCACTGGAATGCCAAGTAGATCCCCCCCTTTGTCCAGTCAGGAACACTTCTAACACTGTAGGCTTGAACAAAGGGATGGATCCCATGGCATCCTTGTGGAGCCACTGGGTTTGTCTGGGCAGCAGCATCTGGTTGACCAGATGGCCACCAGGAGCCACTGCTAATTCTTGTCTTCTGCTAATTAATAGAGTCTAAAGACAGGATAAAGAGCTGTCAAGGTCAGAGACAGTGCCAGGAATGTTTCTTTAAGTGATAAAAAAAAAAAAAAAAAAAAAAAAAGGAAGGTCTACTTTGGCCACTTCAGAAACCTGAGTCCTAGCCCTGTATCTGGCACAGCCCTCTGCTGTACAAATCTTTGCTTTGGCATCTCTCCAGAATGCTACTTGTGGCTGAGTGCTCCAGGACTCCTAGGGAGCCAGGTCCTTTCTCTAAAGTGTCTCTAGCCTTCTCCTTCCAGGTCTCACTCCACGACCCTTTGACTTCCTCCCTCCTTACCTTATGAAGGCAGAGGCATGCACGTTCCTCACCAGAAAAAACAACAACAAACAACAAAAAACTGACACCCTTGGAAAAGGCATTCTTTCCAAGAGCCCTCTAAGGAGGGTCCCGGGCTGTGGTGAAGCTTAGCATAGGCCCTCATAATAGAATCAGGCCTACATGGCTGTTCTTAGAGCTGTGTGAGTGATTGCCTTTGAGTTCCAAGCCCTGGTTGGTAAAGATAAATGTTATTTCTGGGGGTGAAAAAAGAAGGCCAGATCTTGGGGTGGGAGGTCTCCATACGTGAAGACCCTTCCCACCATGGTTCCAAGGAATGCTTTCGGGGTAGGCTCTGTCCCTGAGGTTCCCCAGAGGGATAAGGACCAGATAGTTGGCATGTCTTCCATTCTAAGTAATCCTGAGCAACACAGCAAATGGGATCAGTCAACATTCTTCTGTTTGCCCATCGATTCCCCCTCATGGTCATCTGATGTTTCATTTACTCTACTCAGACATGGCACACTGGGGCAGTGACAGAATGCCAACTCCATCTATGGCAGGTCGTCAGATCCAATCTATGGATACAGGAAAGGGCAAGGGCTGTCTGCAGACACCCCCTTCAAGGGCTGCTGAACAAAGTGTCTCTTCCCATTACTTTGATTTGATTAAAATGCCGCATTTGACGTCAAGCACTTGGTCACAGATCTCCCAAACCAGGAACTGTTCTAATAAATTTGGAAATGTGTATGAGTGGTGGGGGGGAGCTAAGTCTGTTCACTTGTTATTAAACTCATTTCTTCCCGCTAAATGAAAACTGTGTTGTTATAAAGCTTAATGCAACCTGATTGATGGGCTTTGATGGTGTGTTTATATTGGTCATCTCCAACACCACCCCTACCCTGGAATTCTGGGAGGACCCCTTCTCTGGGGTGGCAAGAAAGTCCCAGATTAGAGAATCTTCCTGGGAATTGCGTCTGCAGGGCCAGATAATTCTTGAAATAGCACAAAGGAAGGGACTCTGTAAAGAGTGCAGCTTTCTTTATCTTAACTAATCCTGGCAAGAAATGGACTGATACACTAGACTCAGAAACAACCTTACAAATAATTTTTTTTTTGCCAGATAAGAAAGCAATTTTTGAACTGAAGGCAACCCATACACCTTCACCACCAAAATGAAAAAAGATACAGATAAATACACGCATATACAAACCCATCTCTTTGAAGGAAGAAATGCATGCTGGTTCAGAATGGCGTTTTGTGGCCTGGCCTGTGTGGGCCTTGTATAAGCAGAGCCAAGAGTGGGTCTCGCTACCCACTGCAGGTGGCTGTGGGGTTTTTCAGGCTACAGCTTCCTGAACATCAGTGCAGACTTCTTGTGGACTCCAGAGCTCTAGGGTGGAGTGCAGGCACCTGTCCTTTCAAAAATATTCTTAGGGGAGCTGAGATTGAGAACAGCTAGTGGGACAAGCATTCTCTCTCTCTCTCTCTCTCTCTCTCTTTCTTTTTTTGAGTTCAGTGGCAACTAGGTAAGGAGTGATCTCACAACATAGTCAAAGGAGCATCTGGATGTAAGAAGGTTTTAAGGAATATTTTTTTTTCTACCAGCTAAGACCAGCTAAGAAGGCCCATTACACCTTCTTACCTCACTTACCCTCATATCTTCTAACCTGGGTGGACATCCATTGATTCAGCTCCTCAATTACAATTACTTCCCACTTTCCATCTCCCTGGCTATCTCTGTATCCCCATAAAGTCAAAACATCCATACCTTAAGTGCCGTTTAAAAAGAAACCTAGCAATTATGTGCCCTCGAGTAAATACGACAAGCAAATCCATTTTTAATAGGGTGAGCCTATGGTTAATAGGCCATTCTCATCTGGAAAATAGAAGTGGGGAACCTCCCCCCACTTAAAGTATGTATACACTGTTGCGTATAACAGCTGGCTTAAAATCTCTAGACAAATCAGGCAGAGGCCAAAGCCTTGAGAGCTTGAGGGCTTTTAGCTTAAGGGTCTATTTGGCGATATGGTTGAAAGCTCATGGTTTGGAAAAGAAATGCAAACCTGACATGTTTAAGTTCTATTTTCTGCAGTGTCTACTCTAGCTTGATCCCTGTGACTCTGGGAGTGAGCCAGTAAGCCATGTCCCCTTCCTCAGTGGGGAAACTTGACAAAGGAATTATTTCCTATCCAGAAAAGCTAAGTCAACTTGCTAAAATAGAGTCAGGTTAATAATACTTCCGCCCTATTTAAATGTGAGCATTGCAACTCACGGGAGATTGAATTTTGTATTTGATTTCAATTAGCAAAGCATAAATTATATTTAATTTTCTATTCCCCCCTTTTCCCTTGAATGGATGATTCACAGCTCTGGAAAGACTGTTGCATGTGGTTCAGAGATGAGAAAAGGAGAATTCATCCCTCCCAATAGTGCAGCTGTCATTGCTTCCATATTCATTGCTTCTTGCCAGTGTTATTCTGTACCTGAAACATACGAAAGCCTTGGTCTTGCCACTTAGACCTACCAGCTTAAAACACAACAGCAATAATAGCAAAAGCATTCAGCAGCCCTATTTATCTTCCTTTTGACGGTATATGAAAACCATGACTTCGGTTTCATCCAATTTCTTACCTTCCCTGATCCTTCCCATCTGATCACCCTCGGCCCCCTTATACCCTAAAGAAAACTTCTGCCTCATTGCTGTCAGAAGAGAGGTGGCTGCGTTCTGTCCTTGCCTCTCTCTGTGTCTTGGACAAGTGTCATTGGCCATCTCAGCCTTAGTATTCATATCTCTAAAATGAGTATATTTAACCCCTACCCCACCTACCACTCAGGGCTTCTGTGATGGTCAAAATTAATTAATAGATGGAGGGTATTTGGAAAGAATGAAGAACTTGATAACACAAAGGATAGTCATGATGATTGTGATGGTGATGATGATGGTGATGATAGTATGATGATGGTGATAATGTTGATGATGGTGATGGTATGATGGTGATGGTGATGATGGTGATGATGGTGAAGTCGAAGAAGGAGGAAGAAGAGAAGGGAGGGGGTTTTCAATACCCCTTTCTAACAACATACCTTTGTAATGTTCCAAGATTATGTCTTCACTCAGACTGGACAATTATGAGAATGCTAAGAGAATATGAGCCAGCACTGATTTTGCTCCAAGCTAAGGCCAGAAAGAAAGCCCTCTGTAGCGCAGGACTTGCTGGATTTCAGACATCCAAAAGCAAAAATTCTCTTTACTGGTCAGGCCTATCTCCTCCCCCTCAGAACACAGACAAGTTCTCCTCACTGTGGCCTTTCCTTTGCTTCACACTCAAAGTTCTTTTAGATACAATAGGGCACCAAGTCTCCTCCATACAGGACCAAACATCTTGAGATGAAAATGGGAGCCAGGTTTTCAAGCCTCCAGGCTATGAATTCTATGCCTGGAGCTCTGACTTCTGAAAATTTACATGGAAGACAAAGAAGGTGGAAAACCAGGGCAGGTGCTTGTTCTCAAATGTTTCTGGAAATAAAGCTGGATTGGGGGACCCACCCTCAGGCTTTTGTGTAACAAATTGGCATGGGGAGAGATGAGTTCATATGATGACCTTCTCAAGGGAATGAGGATGTGTCATTTTCAGATACGAGATACATGAAATCACTTTTTTTTATTGTGAAAATATCATATGTGACAAAGTAATCATAGTATGTCGTTTGTCATCCAGGCAGGAAATAAAGGCCAAGGAAATAATAGGAGATGTGATTCCACTGATGGAAGCTGGACAAGAGTCTCTAGTGTCCCTGGATACAGGAATGAATATAGTACTGCTGTAGAGTCAATCCTGTTTCATTCTGGCTTTTATTATATATATATATTTATGACTATGTGGCTATTGAAAGAGATAGAGAAGCTACTTTGACAGTGTTCCCAACTAGTGGGAAGATGGACACAAAAGAAATACATGTGGAGAAGGTTTATGCTATTATGAGAGAGGATGCCCAGGGTGCTATGGAAACCTGACATTGAGGTAGGGGATAACTGACCAGGGGTAAAGAAGGATCACTGTATACTTACAGCATTAAAAACCACACCCAGCAGCATTTTCCCTCATCCCAGATCATAAGACTATTCTCATGCTCCAGATTTACACTAAAACACAAAGAGGTAGACAGCAACAAAGATGAAAAATATAAGATTGTATTAAGAAGGCTATAGGGATTTGGTGGGGGGAAAGAAGTGTGTATGAAGGACTTTGCTATCAAGGATCATCTTTTCTCAGAAGGCAGGCTGACCATAGCCAAGCCACTTAATAAGGAACATAAATTCTTCCAGACACAGCCCTCACTCCCCACCGCCTATAGCTTCCTTAGCATCGTCTTCAGACCAAGGTCAAAGGATGACCTTCTTTAAGCTGTCAGCCACTTGTTGATTCATAGATCAAGTAGGAAACCCCAAACCAAGAGAAATCCAACTTTTCTGAAAATGTGCCAAAGTCAGTAATAGTTCAAATGAAAACACATCTTAGATTGGATTAGATGATGTTGTCGACTTGTCATCTAGGCCAGGGATACAATCAAGTCTTATCCCTGTATTTTATAGCTGGGGACTCCGGAGGTTTGCGAATTTGAGTGACATTCCCCAAATTCCACAGTAATGTAACAAGTGAAACCACAAGGCAGGTTGCTGCACTGGGGATGGTGAGGAGAGACCGGTGCCAGGACAGCCTGCTCTGAGTTATCCCAATAAACATGACTTTCACGGTATTTTCATAATCTTGTCTCTCAGCCCAGGAAAAGTCCGTTTGAATAGCTCAGATCCCATTAATCTTTCTGGACCATTGGAAAAGGAGGATTTTGAAGTAGAAGCATAAAGACCAGTTGGGAGGTCATCCAGGTGGCCATGAGTAGACTTGAGCTAGAATAGTCTATTGTGTTTGGGGATCAGAAGGCTCTCCACCACAGTATCTTTCTGGCTTGAGTGAACCCATGCATCCCTGTCATGGTCATATCTGTAGGACTGGATGGGACACAGAGCTCATTGAGTTAATTTTTTTTAATTTTTTTAATTTTTATTTATGATAGTCACAACTAGAGAGAGAGAGAGGCAGAGACACAGGCAGAGGGAGAAGCAGGGTCCATGCACCATCAACGTGGGATTTGATCCTGAGTCTCCAGGATTGCGCCCTGGGCCAAAGGCAGGCGCCAAACCGCTGCGCCACCCAGGGATCCCTCATTGAGTTAACACTTTCCATTCTTAAACCTCAACTTAAGAGAATAGTTGACATTAAGGTTTTTGAACATTTGTAACCTTTTTTTTTAACCTCTCCCTATGTAGAAGAAACATAAATGTTTTAGGGAAAGAGGAATGAGATGAGCTGGAATTGTAGGATTAGACTGGAGCCAGATTAGGAATATGACCAGTTGTGGTTCTCAAAAGGCTGAGAGCCAATGATTTCAGGTCCTGCTAACCTCTACAGAGGGTCCACAGAGGCAAAGCTGGAGCAGGCCACGGCAACCCTCCCCAGCTCTGTCCTGGATGGAGGGATTTGGTCTTCTCCCCCTAAACAATTTCAAGAAGCCTCCATCCCCTTGGTAGATCCACCTCTGTACCCATCTTTGCTTGCAACTTTATGACACCAGTGTCTCTGTAATAAAGGATATTTTCCCCTAAATGTACATGTTTTTAAAGTCTGAGCTTTTGTCACCAGTTTGTCTCTGAGATCACAGGAACAGCCTTGGGATGATACACAAACAAACAAAACTGCAATAAATGGTATAAAGAAAAGAGTGGTGTGTGTTCTTTCCCATAACTCATGGAAAAAGTGATATTTTGCAACCTCTTTGGTTCCTTCTGTCTCAAGAAGAAAGATGATGGCTGAAGATTCCACCGTGGCTTTCTGAGATCAGAGGCAAAACTTTCTGATGGAGCAGGGGATCCCCTCTTTTCCATCATTTATGGAAGAAAAGGTTTCTTAGCTTTGGCCGCAGTAAGAGTGTTTATGGAGAGTGTCAGGAGACAGGATGTGTTTCTGGGAATGGTGGGGGGAAGGGTTTTGGAAATAGGGCTTCCATTAACCTGGCCATCCTGTTGAGAGGAAAGAAAAAGCAAAAAAATAGAATGGGAACTGTTTACACCCTAGGCAATTCGTTGGAGGGCTGAGTCTAAATCATAGACTCACGGACCAGTCCCCAAGCCAGGATGAATCCCATCATCCATTTATTCTGCTCTGCCGCTTGCAGCAGAGAATGCAGATTGAGGTCTCTATAAATTTCTGGTTTCTAACCTCAGCGAGGCCCTCGGTTCTGCTAGTCATTCCTTTTATTCGTCCCTGGGCTGCTCATTTTCCCAGGCCCTTTGTATTTGTTTCAGAGATTTCTACTTCTTTTCGAGCTTTTTGCCCTCCTCACAGTCTCCCCTGCAAGGGAGGTGGCTTCCAGAAGAGAGTCAAGTTCTCTCTCTCTTCTCTCTCTCTCTCTCTCTCTCTCCCTCTCAATGGACTTGCGTTCCCTCCTCCGTCAGGTGAAGGCACTGATAGTGTCAACCTCACAGGACAGGGTGAGGACTGGAGAGATAATATGTGCCAGGATCTTTAAAAGGAGGAGTGGCAAAGAAAGAGCTCAGTAGGCTTACTATTATTGCCATTATTATAAATTTTAAAAATTGCTAACTATGGTATGAATCCCTAATTCCTCCACTCATGACTCATTAGTTCCTATACTTGCCTGGGCTCCCTAACTCTCAGCTTCTAAGATCATGTGCTTTATTCATTTATTTCCCTCTTCACTGGTCTTTAACATCTGTCCAAAGCCTATCATCCCATCATTAATTTAAGTACAAAAAACTTTCTGTAGCACCTGTGAAGAAATCATACAGCACTAGCCTCCCCTTCAGAGCTCAAATCCTGGAAAGTAGATTCCATCCTTTCTACAGTCTCTCAATTACAGCCTTGCATCCTGGCATTGGTTCCTGTAAGTCTAAGGAAGGGCTTGATGAGGTCATCATTGGTGTTGCAATCATCAAATTCACCTACTTGGTCCCTCATTGGCACTGAACACAGTTGGCCACCATCTTGCTCCATGAAGCCCTCCAGCTCTTGCTTGCTTCTTCCTGATACTTTGCCCACCTTTGATCTCTTCCTAACTCTGCTCCACAGACTACTCCTCCACTCCTCCTCCTCTTTTTTTTTTCTTTTATTTTTTTTTTAATTTTAATCAATGGTAGAGATTGCTTGGTCCATTTCTCATTGTGTGGATGTTCTTGGTTTCATTCATTCTCATGGTTCCAACAAATCAGAAGCTGGCTCTCAAACCTATATTATTAATGGTTATAGTTCCTATGATAGATGCTGTTGAGAGCGTTTCCCCAGCTACCTACTTCCCCCTTTCTTTCATAAGAGAACCCTGGTTTTGTTTTAATATTTATTTATTTATTTATCTATTTATCTATCTATTTATTTAGCTATTTATTTAGTTTTATTTTGGCAGGCTGGCAGTATGTGCATAGAAAATGCACCTCTTCTTCAACCCCAAAGAATGAACCATGACCAGTCCAAGCAGTTATGCTCATTTAATTTCCCAGTGCCAGGAGACATGTGACCCCTCTAAAGATCGGTGGGCTCTGAGCAGTGGTCAGCTCAAGGATCTTGAGAAACATAATCCTTAAGGATTAAAAGAAAAGGTGACCAATGATAAGAGGATAGGAATCCATTTTTGTCCTACTTCTGAATGCTATTGGTAAAGGATGACAGATTTAGAATTGTGGCAGCCGTGTTGTGACCATGAGGCCACAAACACAGCCAACACTGAGGGTGTCAGAGCACTGGCACTTTCTTGGCCTTCTAAATCCTGCACCCATGTAACTGCCTACCCCCAAGCTTTTTGTTAAATGAGAGAATAAACATCTTCATGGCTTGAGACACTTTGTAATTGTACAGAAGTCTTTTGCATATTAAGGTATTTGAAATTATAAGTCCCTTGCGGTCCACAAGACAAGAAAGACAATCCATCAGCAAGTAGACAGTATCCAGAGAAATCATTATGGCCTCATGATGTTAACTAGAATCATGGGATCAGCCAAGGGTATATCACACCTACGTTAAAGGGACAGAACTGACCTCAAACCCACATGGACCCTGCCCTACTTCTCATGTTACAGTGCATTTTCTCATTCCCTCCCAAATCTATCCTATCTCTATCAAAAGCTATATCTCAGAACACGTCTTTAGATCTAGTGTCTGTTCAGCACCACCAAGGTTGTGGAAGTTACAGATTCCTCCTGGCACTTCTCAAATTTCAGGGAGCTTATGTATCACTTCAGACCTAGAGATGGTCTTCTCCCAAAGGATAGGGATGATCATCTAATATCCCAAGTTACACAAATCCTATTAAATTCCAGTCAGGCTGTAAACAACTTCCATGAAGATAAAGAGCTCCCAGAGGCTCTATCTTGAGTTAAGGATAAATATTGACAATAGTAATAGTTAATATCTTTTGAGCAATCATGTATTCTTGCTTCTAAACCTATGAGCAGTATTCAGTTAGTTGGTCACTCATCTATCCCTTGCAACACCTTCCTGACTTGGCTCCCCAAGACCCACTCCCCAAATTTCCCTTCTATACTAGTGGTTGCTCTTCAACCTCACTTGCTGTTGCTGCTCATTTTCCAGGGCTAAGTCCTTTAAAAAAAGATTTTATTTATTTATTCATGAGAGACACAGAGAGAAAGAGGCAGATACAGGCAGAGGGAAAAGCAGGCTTCCTTAAACCTGTTGGAGTACTCGATCCCAGGACCCTGGGATCATGACCTGAGCCAAAGGCAGATGCTCAACCACTGAACCACCCAGGTGCCCCTAAGTCCTTCTTTATCCTTCTTTATCTGTACTTATTCCAGTGATCTACATTCTCATCACTTCAAGCATCATCTTTATGCTGGGGACTCCCAATCTCAGATTTTTAGTGCAGAGCTTTCTCTCAGATTCTTACATCATACTACCCTGGGCTTGTCTGTTTGGCTGCCTCAGACAACGTATCTCAATCTTCATGCATCAAGGTCAAATTCTAGACATTCTAAGCCACCCAAACCAGTTCCTCTCAATGTCTTGCCAGCTGAGCAAGTAGCTTCTCTGTCTTTCCAAGCCAAAGCCTATGTTCATTCTTGCTCCTCCCTCTGTCTTATACTCTGCATATAATTTAAAAGAAAATATGTCCAGAATTCATCTACTTCTCATCACTGTCAGATTTAGCAGATAATTGCATGGGATATACTTTTTTTGTAGGTACGTTTTTAAAAAGATTTATTTATTTATTCATGAGAGACACAGAGAGAGAGGCAGAGACAGTAGGCAGAGGGAGAGGCAGGCTCCTTGTGGGGAGCCTGATGCGGGATTAGATCCCAGGACCCCAGGATCACACACTTAGCCAAAGGCATAGACGCTCAACCACTGGGCCACCCAGGCATTCCACATGGGATATACTTATATTCAACATTTACATTCTTCTTGCATGGTCTTCTGAAGCCTCCCCACAAGTGGTCTTCCTTTCACTGTTTTACTTCCTTGTTAATTCATTCTGTGTCTGGAGTCACTCTGACAAGTGAGACTATCATCTTCTTACTAATAAACTACTTGTGATTCTTGTATTAGTCAGTCACTTCTTTAGCTAGACCTGGGAGACAGCACAACTCAAACAGAAGATTAATGACTAAAGGGAATTTAGCAGCTCTGTGTAACAAATTTATAAAAGGTGATCGGCTTAAGGAGTAGCCGCATCTAGGAGTTCAATAACCAGTAAGGTTTCTCTTTTTCTCTCCCCTCTCCTTCACATCCTCTCTCCCCCAATATTTTGGCTTCAATTGTCCCTTTGCACGTGATATTATTATGGCTGCTTGCAGCTCAGCCAAAACCACATTTAACGATTCGACAGAAAATACATTTTCCTAAGAGCTCCATCAAAAATGGGTCACATGGCCACTCAAGAACCAATCACTATGGCCACGGATGTAAAGTACTCTCACGGTCTGGCTTAAGTCACACCTGGGGACCCAGCAGAGCCAGCCTCTTCCCTTGTCTTGGAAAACATCATTATTGAATGGCGGAGAATGATTCCAAAAGGAGATGCCAGGGAACCTATAAAATGTTTTTCATGGTTCCCTATTGCCCACATGATAGATTCCAAATTCCTCAGCGTAACACATAAGGGTTTTTAAATCTGTCCCCAAACTACCCCTCCTGCTCCTCCATGGCAACAACTCCATACTCAATGCTTCTGTTATGCTGGCTTGTCACCACCCCCTACACAGTTTATGCTGTGCCCTGTACTTGTGATATCTTCCCGACACCAATCCTTTCTTGTCCTGTGAAATGATACTCATGCTTCAGGACCCTGAAGGGTGAATTCCCCGGCTGAACTGGTTGTGCACTTGAAATCCTCTGCCAAGCCGCTTGAGGCTCTGCAAATCATTTCCCTGAGCCACTGCTTTCTGCTAGACTGCGAGCTCCTTGGGGGTAGGAATGTCTCACTCACCTGTTCCGCAGACGCCTGGTCTTAGGATTGATCCCGTAACCGCTGAACAAAGGGATGCATGAGGAGTTTAATGAATGAGTCACTGTATGATTTAGTGAGGAGAGCACCAGGCGAAGAGTCTACAATCTTCATTTGAGCCCACTTCCCTGCCACTTGTGTGTCTACCCTTGAACCGTGGACAAGCCCTTTTGCTTCTTGTGGCCTCTTTACCGGCTGAGCTTACTGATCTCTTGTGAAGAGCTCACATGGTGGATAAATGAAAGAGAAGAGCCAGGCCATGCTTCCACTCACTATAAGTTTTGCCAGGCCATGACAGGCATCTGACTTTTTATTATTTAAAAAAATTTTTTAAAGATTTTGTTTATTTATGAGAGAGAGAGAGAGAAAGAGAGAGAGGCAGAGACACAGGCAGAGGGAGATGCAGGCTCCATGCAAGGAGCCCGACGTGGGACTTGATCCCTGGACTCCAGGATCAGGCCCTGGGCTGGAGGCAGGTGCTAAACCACTGAGCCACCCAGGGATCCCTAGGCATCTGACTTTTCATCTGAAAACTCCACTAAGGACTTTGAGGGGTAAGGTAAACAGTCCAAGGAAGACAGCTTCTATACCTTCCTGGAGGGAGGCTCCAGACATCAATGCTCCTCTTGGCATTTTTATCATCATGATAAGAATGCCACCTGTCTGCCTGACTAAACGCCATCAATCCACAGAGCTTCTCCTCTATTTTAAGCTACTGTTTATTAAGCACCTACTAAGTATCAAGTACTGTTCCCTTTACCTGGAGTGCTCTCCCTCCAGAAAGCTACATGACTGGTTGCCTCTCTTCCTCAGGTCGCTGCTCATATGTCCCCGTCTCAGCCAGACCTTTTCCGAGTCCCCCAATTTAAAATTATAACCCCCCTTCCCCTGGAACTCTATCCCTTTGGCCTATAAAATGTGTGTTCCTAGCACTTCTCAGTGCATGTTCTTATATTAGAGCCTACAGCACCTGTATGTATTCAGTGGCTCACTTCTGCTCCACTGGAACATAACCCCGGAGGGCAGAGACCTCTGGCTGTGGTATGCCATTCTGTACCCCTCTGCCCCGAGCTCACATACAGTTAGCACTCAATAAATATTCACTGAGTGAGTAAAGAAATGCCAAGCTCTTGAATGCAGATTATTGTACTCAGTTTTACCAAACAACCCTCATAAGCACTAATGAGGTAGGGCCGATTGTTCCATTTTCTTTTTTTTTTTTTTTTTAAGATTTTATTTATTTATTCATGAGAGACACAGAGAGAGTAGCAGAGACACAAGCAGACAGAGAAGCAGGCTCCATGCAGGGAGCCTGATACAGAACTCGATCCTAGGACCCCGGGATCATGACCTGAGCCGAACAAAGGCAGATCCTCAACCACTGAGCCACCCAGGTGCCCCCCCCCCCGATTGTCCCATTTTAGAGATGAGGGAAATGAAACCCCTGGGAGTTAGGGTCACATAAATATTAAGTGACAGAGCTAGGACCCTAACTCAGGCATTTCTCTTCTAGGGCTTCCCTGGGCTTCCTTAGGAAAGCAGAGAAGAGATTTGATATTCCTCTCAAGTACCCAGTGGAAAGTTTTCCAGCCTGGTACCA
This sequence comes from Canis lupus dingo, assembly GCF_003254725.2. NCBI lineage: Eukaryota > Metazoa > Chordata > Mammalia > Carnivora > Canidae > Canis > Canis lupus. The sequence goes on along the minus strand of NC_064248.1, from coordinate 20,065,301 downwards.
GCCGGTCCCTGTCACCGTGGAGACCCCAGAGGAAAGAGATTTACTGAGCTATTGCTGGACCTGCACAAATGAGCTATGGAATGGACTCCCTAACTCTGCAGGCTGCAGGTTATAAATCGTTTCCGTAACCATATTAGCACTTGACTCTGAGTTCAGTTATGATCCCCATTCTGAGGAAGAAGAAACAAAAGAGAGAGGTTAAGTAATCGATCCCAGAGGAGGTTTTCCCTACCTGTCTGCCCAGGCAGTGCACAGCTTAGAGCCACGCGGAGAGCACGCGGGACCCGACAGCTAGGCGCTTGCACCTTGCACATCCGACACCCAGAAAGCCCGAGGCTATCGGTCATTTTTACTAGAAGGAAACTTCTTGGAAGGACAGGTAACTCAATTTGCTGGGTAAGGCTCAGTCCGCATGAGGAGTTCCCCCTCCTTTAAAACAGTCATTATATCATTTTATGCCATTCTAACAGAGAGGCTACTCCTCCCAGATAGCCAGCGCTAAGCATGACCTTGAGGAAGGACTGTCCAGATGACATTATTCTGCTCACCGTGCTCTGGATTCTTATGAAGTGCTTTGTTGCCAGAGAGTGAACAGAGACTTCTCATCCAGAGGGAAAGGATCGCATCCTTCTCAGAGGTGATTTTATCGGGACTTGGGGGAAATGGCTCCCATAACCTGTCACTCTGGAAAATTGCTGGACGGCACTTAGACTCTTAATTAATTCCTATGGTGGCAAAAATTGATTGATAAATTATTACTTATAAAAGCCATACTGGGGACACATGTTCGTCAAGCAGCTCAAACATTTGTGGGTTTTTAAAAATTTTTAAAGATTTTATTTATTCATGAGAGACACAGAAAGACAGGCAGAGACATAGGCAGAGGAAGAAGCAGGCTCCCTGTGGGGAACCCTATGTGGAACTCGAACCCAGGACCCCAGGATCACGACCTGAGCTGAAGGCAGTTGCTCAACCACTGAGCCATCAGTGGTTGAGTGCCCCATCCAAACATTTGTATGGTGTGTATCATTGGTCCTCAGGCCATGAAGCTTGCAGAACTATTTTATCTGGCGTGTACAACCCTATTGTTTTTAAGCAGCACTGGAGTGCTTGTAGGCAGGGTGTGTGGGTCACATCTTCATTCCAATTGCATGAGAACTTAAACCCTTACATCAGCCTGCTTCGTGATGTGTGTCTGCCGCTAAAAGGTTCAAGATGGAACAGCACAGAGAGTTTTGTTGATGTTACAAGATGAAGTTTCTAGGCCTCTACTGCATAATATTTTTTTGTGACATTTACACTTAATGATATGCAGGGAGATGATAATACCCCAAAGCTCCATAGCACCTTCCACTTGTTTTCTTCCAAGTGTATTCTCATTTGTTGTCTCATTTGCTGCTCACAGTATCCTCATAGGGCTTCGGTTCTTAAATTTAAGCATGCATTAAAAAGTACTTGAAAACACAAGTATTTACTAAAACATAAGTCTCTGGCCCATACCCCTAGGGATTCTATTTCATGATCATGGTATCTCCCCTGCCAGGTATTAGGGATTCTATTTCAATAGCTTTGGGAAGGGACCTGAAAGTCTGCACTTTTTTTTTTTTTTGAGATTTTATTCATTTATTCATGAGAGACAGAGAGAGAGAGGCAGATACACAGGCAGAGGGAGAAGCAGGCTCCATGCAGGAAGCCCAATGTGGGACACTATCCCGGGACCCCAGGATCATGCCCTGGGCCAAAGTTGGGCGCTAAACCACTGAGCCACCCAGGTGTCCCCAGATTCTGCACTTCTAACAAACTTCCAAGGATGCCGATGCCTCTGGCCCATGGACCAAGCTTGTAGTTCATCTCATCCATTTCCCAGATGCAGAAACTGGTCATCATCCACAGGTTGGTAGAAGGCCCCGAGAACCTCTATCTGTACTGAAAACAGTAGCCACTCATTTCCCTATTGGCTGTGAGAGGAGGGTTCTGGAAAGAGACACCCAAGCAAATTCTTTAGGAGATCTTTAGTACATGCATTTCTTTCTTTTTGTTAAGATATATTTATTTGAGAGAGAGAGAGTAGGGTGGAGGGGCAGAGGGAGAGGGTGAGAGAAGCCCAGGCCGAGTCTGCGCTGAGCACAGAACGCTATGCGAGGCTCTATCTCTCCACCTGAGACCACCACCTGAGCAGGAAACCAAGAGTCAGATGCTTAAGCGACTGCCCCCCTCAGGCACTCCTAGTACATGCATTTCTATCACTCCATCTCCTGTAGCCCTGGGCTAGCTGCTAGGAGAGAGGAGAGAAGGAGAGGTGAGCTAATGTGTTGCAATGAATATTTCTAAGAGCTCATTAAGGAAAGATGTATCTGGCCTAATGAGGAAACAATTTTCTTCTCTACTCCCACTGCTAAGGCTAAGAACTCCCAAGGTCAAAGCTAAACCATCCCTAAGCTGCCCTCCCACAGCTACCCCTTAATGTTGATTAAAAATAATTTATTGCAGATTCAAATGGGAGAGGGGGTGGTAGAGGGAAAGATAGGCCTACATTCCAATGGATGCAAATAGCCAATCAAATAATTTTTAAAAATCTATATATCTCTTTGGGGAGTGGGGGGGGGGGGGTCCCACATCTTCCTCCATGTTGGGCAAGTGATTTCATGGCACAATTGTATTGTGGTGCCTGATAAAACCATTGAAAAAAATTTTATCCTCAAAATGAGGAAGTAGTGAACTATAAAATTGCTAATTATTTTCTAGTAAATTTACTTTTAAATAACTTTAGACATCAATTACAGGCACCATTAGGCACCATTAAGCACTGGGTGTGTTTACTCAAACAAGGGCAATGCATTGCCCATTCTGTCCCATAGGCGAGGCCCCATCCTTGGGTTTCACCCTCCCTGGGGCCCCCCTTCCCCTCCCTTCCCTGCAGACTAGGCTTAAGTATCAAATGTTGAAATTAAACTGCATTAAGTGGTGGTGGATTGTTTCCATTTCAAGTGTCATTGGCCTGTGAAGCCCCAGGTGCCTTAGATGGAAGTTACTTTAGGGGAAGATTGTAATTGTAATTGTCAGTTCAGGTGCATTTCCCAGCCCCATGCTCCCCCATCATTGCTGCTACATAGTAGATTCACCTGGGAAACTTAAAAGGGGGGGGGGGGAAAGCCTTTATACCAGGGCTCCACTTCAGAGCAATTATATTGGAACCTTTAAAAATTATTTTAAAAATACCCCAAGTGGTTCTAACGTGCAGCCAAGGATGACGACCACAGCCTCGGCCACCCGGGCTGCAGGCCCCAGGCGCCCCAGAGCAGAGGGGAGGGCCGCGCATTAACCTCTGGCTCCCACCTGCTCCTGTGCCTCTAGGCGGCTGTGGTTTGGGATTAAGCAGCAAGCCAGACGGTGGGATCCTCCCCAGTGGGTCTCTAACTGCCCCTCAGATAAAAGGCTTAGGGGTTTATAACCGCTTATCAGCAGCACCCCTCTCGTGGGGTAATTAAACACGCTGTGGGTTCAGATGAACTTGCGTGCTAGACTCGGCTTCTTTGGAACCGTGGGCAAGCCTCAAGGTCTTCCCCTCAGCCCGGGATAAGGGGCTGGTGTAGGGCTGCGGGTGAGCTCGGGCACAGAGGTTCAGAGTCCACCGTGCGGTGCTTCGGGCCCTTTGCCTGGCACTGCCGGTTAGCAGCTGGGGCCCTGGGTCTCACGGAGCCTCATCTCGCCAAGTTACCTCGTAAGATTGCTGGGAGGGTTAGGTGAGTGTGAAAAGATGCTCAGGCCATGGATGACCTGGTGGGAGGCACAGCGGGTGTCTAACCTACGGTAGCTATGTTCTTTGTCATGTTTGCACTTGCACAGAAAAGGAAACTTGCCAGTGCTTCTCAACCCTTTCAAGAAAGGGTGTAGGGGCGCCTGGGTGGCTCGGTCGGTTAGGCGTCTGCTTTCAGCTCAGGTCATATTCTCCGGGTCCTGGGATCAAAACCCCATGTGGGGCTCTCTGCTCAGCAGGGAGCCTGCTTCTCCCTCTCCCTCTGCCTGACACTCCACCTACTTGTGTTCTCTCTCTGTCAAATAATTAAAATCTTAAAAAAAAAAAAAAAAAGAGGGGCGCCTGGGCGGCTCATGTGGTTGGGAAGCTGCCTCCTGCTCGGGTCGTGGTCCTGGGATCGAGCCCCACGTCAGATTCCCTGCTGGGCACAGGGTCTGTTTCTCCCTCTCCCTCTCCCCTCTGCTCGTGCTCTCTCTCTCTCTCTCTCTCTCTCAAGTAAATAAAATCTTTAAAAAGGGGGGGGGGGCAGCCCGGGTGGCTCAGTGGTTTGCCACCGCCTTCAGCCCAGGGTGTGACCTTGGAGACCCGGGATCGAGTCCCATGTCGGGCTCCCTGCGTAGAGCCTGCTTCTCCATCTGCCTGTGTCTCTGCCTCTCTCTCTGTGTGTGTCTCTTGTGAATAAATAAATAAAATAAATTAAAAAAAGAAATGGTGTAAAGACACCTTCTACCCCTGTTCCTTGTTCTTCTCTAAGGGAGGTAGAGTCACTGCTCACATGTGTCGAGGTCTCTTGGTACATGTGTTCTGCCCGTGCTCAGAGGGAGGGACTGGAGGAGGGGATGGCTCGGTTCTCTCTCTTCTTTCCAGTTAGTGGTAGATTGACTCTGTGTCTGCTCTAAGAACAGCATCACCCCAAGGCATGGGGGGTAGAATTGAAACCATCTAGAGTCAGATCCACACCCCCCTGCAGATGGCTTCCCTCCGTGGAGGGAAGGGGTCAAGAGGAATTTGGGAATTAACAAAGCTGGTAGCCGAGTTCTCGCTTGGCTATCAGGCTTTTCATTTGTTGGTTTCCTTATTTTCTTTAGTCAGACCGGAGTAGGGTTGAGGTGGGTCTGAAGTACCAGAGTCCATCACGGCAAGGTGGTTCCGTCTTCCTGTCCACTGTGTTGGTTCAATCCACAGGATAGAGATTCTGAGTAGGTATGTCCCCTGAGAACTGATCTATTCCCATGCCTCGTCTCTCCCAGGCCTCTCTTCTTGCATCAGAGCCCACATGGACCCCTGCGCATAGGGCATTTGGCCGCTCCAACACCATTGACAAATACTCACATCACATCATTTTCCCAATGGATGAGCGCATGCAGGTAGACTTGGGAGGGAGTGGAGGGATGTTTCCTACGGATCTGGCTCCCAGTGTTTGTCACCTGGCTTCCACTGAGCCATGCTTTGGCTGCAGAACTGACTTCCCACACCATGTGGGATGAGGACGTGAATGTTCCCTCTTAGACATGGTGCCTGGACCACCCACTATGACCTGTGAAGCCAACATGTCATTTGCTTGTCCCTTCACCCAGACCCTGCTTCTCGCCATGTTTATCTGCACTGCAGAAGACTCAGCAATTTCTTAGATACAACCTTTTGCACAAAGAGCCCAGAAATTTTGGTGGGAATTATCTGGGCTGGGCTGGATTGACTCTTTGGTGTAGAGAAGATATCAGGTGGTCTTAATACAATGTGATCATGTGAATTCCCATTTGTAACTATGACGTTTAATTGTAAATGCTTTGGTTATGAGTTCACTGGTGTGAGTGAGTGCTTGGGGCCCTTGAGTGAATTCACCCCTGGGCAGGCAACTGTGGAAGGAGAGGCCTAGAAGATGAATTGATTTTTAAAAATTATAACACTTTCTCCCATTGACAATTATAAAATCAATATAATAACAGCATGGGAAGTTTGGGAAACAGAAAAAAAGAACTTCCTTAAATGCCAACCTCTGACACAATCCAAATTTTATATTTGTGTCTCTTTTTTCCCTCCTGTCCTCCATACATTTGCAAGCTATTTTTATACATTCACCGTTATTGCTTTGTTCCATAAGTAATTACATCCCCCCCACCACCACCTCCGGCCCATTAGGTGTGTAGCTTTCTTCTAGGGGTTCAAAGCCAAAGAAGGCTCAGTCCCTGGGCTTGACCAGCTTAATCTAGCAACAGTCGATGCATACACATGCACCGATCGTTGCAACACAAAGAGATAACTATATATATATACATATATATATGTATATATATATATATTTAAGATTTTATTTATTTATTCATGAGAGACACACACACACACAGAGGCAGAGACACAGGCAGAGGAAGAAGCAGGCTCCATGCAGGGAGCCCGACATGGGACTCGATCCTGGATCCCTGGGACCACGCCCTGAGCCAACGGCAGATGTTCAACCGCTGAGCCACCCAGGTGTCCCAAGAGATAACTGTACTAATAGAAGTTAGATCTCATGTCTGAGTACAGGTAATTAAATTAATGACCTGATTCTTCTCAATGCCCCCAAATCTATCAGACAGGCCTGATGATGTTAGGATCATATACAACACGGTATAATAATGCCAAGCCCCCAAACTGGGTCAGTTTGTCACAATTTTATTCTTGGATGCTTTCTGGGCAGGGGACACATAGTGCTTTGCTAAGATGGAACTCATTACTAATATTTTAAAAAATGGATCAGGAGGCTTTACATAAAAATCCAGGTTTCTGGCTCCGTTGAATAGCAAAAGCTCAGGCCACATCAGGCTTGCCTTCTCCTTTGGAAATGAAAGTGAGTAGGGGCTGCCTCATTCAGATGAGGCAGGTACACCTGTTGCTACAGATCCACCTGAACCACAGTGATCATGACATTACCTGCCTGGCCCGTGTGGGCAACCGAGTCATGACTATGGCTTTCCTGGGTTCCTCGTGTTAGAAAGCCAAGTCCTTCTAATGATGTCCATGACTGTTGGTTTCAGGGTTGCCTTCCTCTCTACCTTCCTCGCCCATCAATGTCTTTGCTGTATTCCCACTGACCTCTCTGCTGTGCACAGGCAGGCCAGTGTGCTCTGCCTTCAGTTCACACCTCCTCTTCCCTCTTCCCAGGATGCTCTCCCTCTAGATAGATACCCCTGAGCCTCTCAACCCCTTTCCTCCTTCCTCCCTCGAGGTTTTACTCAAGGATCATATTCTCACTCACTTAAAATTGCAACCAATTTTCCCCATCTTAACATACCTTTTCACTTTTTACTAACTTTTAACATATTATCCAAATTATTTGTTAGATTTCTTGTTCATCACCCATCTCCTTCTAGAATGGCAGGGGTGAACTCTGTGCCCAGGAGGCCACCTGGGGCACAGGAGGTGGACAATCCATTTTCCCCCCGATTTTTGAATTATGATACACTACACACAAAATTTACTATTTTGACTATTTTGAAGTACACAGTGTAGTGGTATTAAATATATGTATACTGTTGTGCATCACTACCACTGATCTCCAGTAGCCCTTTCCCTCTTAAATGGAAACTTTGTACCCCCTAAACACTAACTCCCCATGCTCTCCTCCCCTGGCTCCCATCAGGCATCCTTCTACTTTATCTCTCTACAGATTTGACTACTCTAGGGACCTCATACTAGAGGAATCAGACATTGTTTGTCCTTTCGTGACTGGCTTATTTGGTTTAGCATTATATCCTCAAGGTTCATCTGTATTGTAGCATCTATGAGAATGCCATTCCTTTTAATGGATAGATCCTATTTTGTTCCTCCACTCGGGCCTCCACAGACTCTTGAGTTGTTTCATGTATTAGCTCAGCTCATTTATGTTGACTGAATAAATGACCCTCGATTGGACCGTTGGACTTTAAAGAACTGGTTTCTGATCCTACCTCTGTCTTGGGAGCTAACTGACCTTAGCAAGTCACCAAACCATTCTAAGTCTTAGTTTTCTCATGGGTAAAATTAGTTGGAGGCTTAAGAATCATTGATAGTTAAGAAAGAAAGAAAAGAAAGAGGGGCACCTGGGTGGCTCTATGCTTGAGCATCTGCCTTTGGCTCAGGTTGTGATCTGGGGTCCTGGGATAAAGTCCTGAATCAGGTTCCCCCCGGGGAGCCTGCTTCTCCCTCTATGTATGTCTCTGCTTCTCACTCTGTGCCTCTCATGAATAAATAAATAAAAATCTTAAAAAAAAAAAAAGAAGGAAGATGAAGTCAGGAAGATAGATGAACAGTCTGGCCTGGGTTTGTCCTTTAGTAACTGGGTGCCCTTGGCAGGTAACTAAACTTTTTATGACCTGGTTTCCTCCTTAGTAACATTGGGCCTGCCAGACTACCTCTCGTAGACTATTCAGGAACAATAAGGAATATGGTACATGAAGGGTCCCTCACAGGCTATAACTATTAGAGGTTTCTCTCTTCCCCTCACTATTGAAGATTCTCAAGAAGCAGATCCCTGGAGTGGAGCTGGAGGGCCAACCTTTCAAGACCAAGAATTTTTGACCAGTGAACATTTGAAGGAGGATTCTAGGTGGGGGAGGGGAGGAGGACTTGTGTTCTTTGGATGATGCTGAAGGTAATGGGATGTGCAGGGATGTGGGTGCACAGAGCAGCAGCAGGATGGATGGCCTGGAATTTTAATGGTGTGGTGTGTGAGGGCAGGGCACTGGCAGAGGTTGAGGGTTAGTTCTATTTAGAAGAGCCCATTCAAGAGAGCCAATGAAACCTAGGCTTTTGTGATTTCATCTAAGCCATCCGCACCTTTGTTCTATCTCTACATTAAAGACAGATCAATCAATAATCGATAGATGATACAGATGATAGATAGATAGGTAGATAGATAGATAGATATATGATAGATAGATGATAGATAGATAGATAGATAGATAGATAGATAGATAGAGCTGCCAGTGTGTGTGAAAACATCCTAGCCCAGTTTCCTGCCATTGGCTGAGGTGCCTAGAGGTAGATGGCAAAATCACCAATTTGATAGCCTCTTTTCCTTGCACTTAGAGTTTTCAAGGCTTAAAAATCATCATCATGATGAGAAAAGCCATCACTGCTTAGCGCATCTGCCAGGTCTGAGCACTCTGCTAAGTGCTCTGCTCTGTTTTCTCTTGCTGCAACAAGCCTTACTAAGAGCCTGGTGCCATTAGTGTCACAGTTGTGACTGGCCAATTCTGCAAAATTGGTCCTGTTGGGAGTTGTAAATGGCTAGAGAAGAGGCTGGTGAGGTGGCCCCAGGGCTGCCTTGTGGAGAAATCCACACTCCACGTGCCCTTCCCTCCCCACATGGGGTGAGAGGTAAGGGGGGTAAGCGATGTTTACTCACCAGGCCTCAGTTACCTGACCGTCAGCAGGGAGACCATATGGTTTACCTCCCAATGCTTTCGGAAGGATTGAGGGCACCCAGAACCATATTTAGCTCAAAGTATATCATCCAGAGAAGCCATACTTACCTTTTTCTTTCTCCCTAACTTTCTTACAGTGTCTGTTATGGGCTAAATTGTGTCCCCCACCAAATTCTTATGTTGAAGTCCTAACCCCCAGGATCTCAGAATGTGACTGTGTTTGGAGATAGGGTCTTTATTTTTTTTTTAAAGATTTATTTATTTATTTGAGAGTGAGAGAAAGAGAGAACGGGTGAGCAGAGGAAGGGCAGAAGGAGAGGGAGAGAGTAAATCTCAAGCAGACTCTGCTGAGCATGGAGTACCATGTGTGGGGCTCAGTCCCAGGACCTGGAGACCATGACCTGAGCTAAAATCAGGCGCTGGCCACTCAACCGCCTGAGCCACCCAGGTGCCCCTAAAAGAAGGTCTTTAATTAAGGTAATGAGCTCATCTGGGTGGACCCTAATCCAGTCCGGCTGGCGGCCTTATAAGCAGATGAGATTAGGGCACAGACACACGGGAAATGGCAGTCTGTGGCATTTGTCATGCCAGCCCCAGCAGAGTCATACGGGCTGCCATGACAAACCCTCGGGGACTGGGGAGCTTAAGCAAGCAGGCTTGGTTTCCCCTGGGGCTTCTCTCCTTGGCTTGCAGCTGGCCACCCTCTTGCCATCTCTTCCCATGGTGTTCCCCTGTGCTCACACCCCCCCCCCAATGTCCATTCTTCTTATAAAGACACCAGTCACATTGGATTCTAACTCGGTCACCTCTTTAAAGGCCCTATCTCTGAATATAGTCACATTTTGAGTTTCATGGGAGTTAGGACCTCAACATAGGAATTGGGGGGAGGGACATAATTCAGCCCCTAACACAGCCTAGCAAACTCATACTATCTCTGAACAATGTGGATTATTTAAATCAAGGCCTGGCTGGGCTCCAGAGCAAGATCAGTTAAGGGCAAAGCCAGTTGATTGCTCTGTGGTCATCCCTCAATGGTAAAAGTTCCATGGAGCTTAGCATAAGCTCCTACAGATTCATTAACCTTGCCTGGAATTCCATCCTCTGTGGGTCAATCAGCCTGTGATAAAGGCTTGGGGATCCAGGAAAGACTGGACAGTCAGCCTTCTGGATAATCATCCCAGTTCCCACCTGCGTGATCTCCTGATTGGTGCTGTAGCTACACATGATCCATTTAGGCAAAGGAAATGTCTGACCATAGAGAGACTTCTTGGAAATTCCATGAAATGCTAATAAGAAATAGAGAACCAGTTCTGCTCTCCAATTTTCATTCTCTGGGTCTGGAGTGAGACCTGGGGATTGATGATGGATTGGTCAGTCTCTCTCTCTCTCCTGCTCTCTCTCTCTTAACAAGTATACCAGCTGGTTCTGCTATAAAGCCTAGGTTTGAATGGAAACCAATGGATTTTAGATCTTATAAAATTACAATAGGGGGTGAAGGGCCACTTCATATTGTTGCGCAGGTTGTGCACTGAACAATATGCTGAACACAGGGGTCTAGAGCAGAAGCCTGGAGTATTCCACATCATCCATAGGAGCACCCTCATGTATTCATCACTTGACGGTTTGCATTGCACTTAGCCTCTGTCATTAGCAGAGCATGGAAGTAGCATGGATGAGGAAAAAGTATTGGTCTGAGTGGGATGATGTTGGAGAGAGGGGTTGATTGAACTTCAGGGGCTTGCACTATGGGGATAGGTGGGTTGTATGGCTCAGAAACAGGTCTGCCTGGTTGTGGCTCCAAACACCAGGAAGTATCTAAAACCAGAGACTTTGAGATAGAAAGGAAGAAAGGAAGACAATAAGCAAATCAAAATGTAGTTTCCTAGAGGAAAGGTGGGTAAAAAGTTGCCAAACCAGGGAGATCTGGCTTTCTACCTCAGTCCTGATACTTCATGAGTTTATGACACTTCATGAGTTCCACCCACACGGGAAATCAGTTTTCTCATAGCCACACCTTCCTCACATATTTGTGGAGAGGATCAAATGGGATTATGTCCATAATGCTCTTATCACAGAGCCCAGTATAGAACAAGTGCTTAATCAGAGATATTACAGCAATTGTCAATGAATAAGCAGGCCGGGGAAAGAGCTTTGGCCATTGGGCGAATCAGTTGTAAGACAGAGAAAATGACCTAGACGTCCAGTTCCGTAGAGTGGCTAGATTCTACCACAAAGCTCCAGGGGAGACACAGCAAGGCTGAATGACATGGCATCTGCCACAGGAGAGATGCCAGCAAACTTGGACGGGGGTCATCCCTGTGCTTTGGTCCCTAATAACGACTCCAGGTCCCAGTGATAACCTCCCATACTGGTCAGGGTTTCCTAAGATGCCCCTGAGCCTGAAGAGGGAGAAGAGATTAAATTCAGTTGAGGAGCAGGGTGGTGACTTTGGAGATCTGGGTCCCAGAAACTGTCTGATCAGCTTCTCTAAGGGCTTTAGGAAGGAAGTAGAGTTGAGCCCTTGACCTTTTCTTTGTGGCTTGGGATTGGAAAATCTGTATATTACTGCAACAAAGACAAGTTTGGATTTTCGGGGTGTAAATCCCTTTCTGTTCTTGCCACTTAGAAATCACCTCCCCCAGATGTGTGGGTGACTTAGTCTCATTTCATTCAAGTCTCTGCACAAATGTTATCTCAAGATCTCCCGACCTCCCTAAATAAAAGAGCACTCTCTCCTTTACCTTATAGCCCCTTACTCCACTTCATAGACTTACTGCTTCCTGAATACCTGGCTTCAGGTTATGAATTGACTGCTTAATTGTCTCTCCCACTAAAAGATAAGACTCACTAGGGTAGCGATTCTGTTCTGTGCACAGTGGGGAGTGGACAGTGAGAGCTCTGTTGTTCAAGTTTCGCCACTCATAGATTTGTAAAAAGTCTTCCTAGATGAGACAATGAAGAAAGCATCATGTATTCTCTCAGCATGTTTCCATTCATATGGATTTATTGAATTTATAAAATAGTATAATTTTTAAAAAAACATTTTATTTATTTATTCATGAGAAACACAGAGAGAGAGGAGGAGACATAGGCAGAGGAAGAAGCAGGCTCCCTGCAGGGGGAACCCAATGTGGGACTCAATCCCAGGACCCTGGGATCACAACCCGAGCCGAAGGTAGATAGATGCTCAACCACCGAGCCACCCAGGTGCCCCTAAAATAATGTCATTTTGCGTATACTATTCAATAGCCTGCATTTTCACTTACCCTATGTCATAAACTTTTCTCTATAGCAAGAAATAATATTTTTTAACATGGTCCACAGCATACCATTATTTGGGTCCTTTACAGTTTACTTAATTTTTTTCTTAATGTACACTTTTATTGTTTCCAATTTTATAGTTTTATAAATAAAGCTGTGGATTCAGTTATATAATCTTCTATAACAAGTTACCCAAAAACTTCGTGGCTTAAAACTACTTTTTATTAACACAGTCTGTGCAGGTGGGAATCTGAGCATGGCTTAGCTGGGTCCTCTGGCTCTGGGTCATGCACAGACTCTCATCAAGGTGTTGGCCGGGGCTCTGGTCTCATCTAAAGGCTTGACCGGCAAGGACCCACTTCCTAGAGCAGGCATGTGGTTGTTGGCAGGATTCAGTTCTTTGTGGGTTGGTGGTCTGAGTGCCTCAGTTCTTCACGGGCTGTTGGATAGGGTCCTCCCTTCATCCTTTTCTGCGTGGACCTCTGCATAGGGCAGCTCACAGCCTGACGGCTAACATCATCAGAGCAAGGGAGAGGGTGAGAAAGAGAGAGAGAGAGAGAAAGAGAGAAAGAGAGAGAGAGAGAGAGAACGTATGCATGCCAGCAAGATAGACGTCAGTCTTTCTAACCTAATCACAGAAGAGCCATCCCGTCATTTTGCCATGTTCTATCTGTGATAGAAACAAGTGGCTAAGTGCAGCCCACATCCAGTGGGGTAACATAAGAGCATGAAGACCAGAAGACAGAGTAAATTGAAGTCATGTCCAAAGATGCCTACCACAGGCTGGTGTGCATATCCGTGTCTTTAGCTGGAGACCTCTACATCTGCATACATAGTTGAGTGCATCTCTGATCGCTCATTTGGGATACATTTGCTGGAAGGAGAATCATCGAGGTGGATTGTGCAGGTGTTTATCGCTGGGTCAAGTGTTACATGTTTCATAAGGCCTTTGCTACACAAACGTATACAGAACACCTTCAAAAATTAAAAAAAAATGTTATAGTCATTTATCCCCACGCCCCTTTTCAGAGTTGTGTGAGCATTGTCTTTTACACACACACTCATCACCAGTGGTTCTTTTATTCACTCCCAAGTTCATGGGTGAAACATACTTCATGAGAGTTTTCTCTTTGTTTTGTTTTTTCTTTTTAATTGTTAGAGATCCAACACATTTCATATGTGCATTGAGTATCTGGATTTATTTTTCTGTGTACAACTAGTTCATACCCTTTGCGTATTTTCCTATCAGGACGTATGTAATTTTTTATTGAATTGTCAGAACTCCATGTATTTTAAGTAATCGGTTTCTGTTACATAAATAGCAATGGAATAAGCATAAATGTCAAAAAAAATCAGCTATCCTGTATCTGTTTCATAGTTTACAAAAAAACCTTTTCACAGTTTATAATTGGCCTTTCACTTTTGTGATGTTTTTGATATAGGTACTTTATTTTATTTAAAGATTTTATTTTTTTACTCTTGAGAGACACACACACACACAGAGGCAGAGACACAGGCAGAGGGAGAAGCAGGCCCCGTGCAGGGAGCCTGATGTGAGACTTGATCCCAGGTCTCCAGGATCATGACCTGGGCCAAAGGCAGGCTCTCAACCGCTGAGCCACCCAGGCATCCCAAGTACTTTATTTTAAAGTATTTAAGATAATCAAATCTACTAATATGTTCTTTTATTTTTTTTATTCTGAGTTATGCAAAAAATTCTTCTCATCTATACCAAGTTTGATTACCCGAGTATCTGTCATTGTTTAGTTTCCTTCCTTCCCCCCTCCCTTATAACATTACAATGCTTTAAAATTATAGATGATAGCATCTATAATTTATTTTGCTTGATATATTCAAGTAACACTGTCTCCTGCTTTCTGCTTCTTTTTTCTTTTTACTTCTATGATTTTTAAAAAGATTTATCTATTTACATGATATAGAGAGACCTCAAGTAGGAGGAAGGGCAAAGGGAGAGGGAAAATCTCAAGCAGACTCCCTGCTGAGTGCAGAGCCCGACTCAGGGCTCCCTCCTGGGACCCCAAGATCATGACCTGAGCTGTAATCGAGTGGGATGCTCAGCCAACTGAGCCAACCAGGCACTCCACTACTATGATTTTTATAAATGAATAGTACTTTTACCATATGTTGGATGATTCTTCCTGCTTCTACAAATGGGAAGTGCCATAGTTATACTGTACATTTTTGTGTACTGTACATTTTTGATCAAAGGAAGATCAAACTCTCCATTCTTTTTTTTAAGATTTTATTTATTTATTCATGAGAGACAGAGAGAGAGAGACATAGGCAGAGGGAGAAGCAGGCTCCCCACAGGGAGCCTAAGGCAGGACTCAAACCCAGGACCCTGGGATCACACCTTAAGCTGAAGGTACATGCTCAACCACTGAGCCACCCAGGTGCCCTGAAACTCTCCATTCTTGAACACTTTCCACAGTGTTTTAAACAAGTACATCAATTTTATTAATATAATTGATTTGCATATTATTCATTAGCATATCATTACATTATTACACTAGTAAATTAATCTACTAACATACCTAACATACCTTGTTCTGTTTGTTCAGCCAAACACACAAAATGTTCAAGATCCATAAAAAATTGCTATGCTAACATACCTTGTTCTGACTGCTTATTAATATTTTTCTAGTTATTCAGAGATGTTTACTTTTAACACTTAATCACTTTGTTAAAATGATTGGGATTTTGTATATGTCTTTTTAAAAAGATTTTATTTATTTATTCATGAGAGACACAGAGAGAGGCAGAGACATAGGCAGAGGAAGAAGCAGGCTTGATCAAGCAGGGCTTGATCCCCAGACCTGGGATCCAGGATCACACCCTCAGCCAAAGGTAGACCCTTAACCGCTGAGCCACCCGGGTGCCCCAAAGTGATTGGGATTTTGATTGAAATTGTTTACACATCTAAGGAGAATTAATGTTTTTAAAAATATTATTCTTCGTGGCACCTAGGTGGCTCAATTAGTTAAATGTCCAACTCTTGATTTTGGCTCAGGTCATGATTTCAGGGTTGTGAGATCGAGCCCTGTTTCCAGCTCCACACTCAGTGAAGAGTCTGCTTAAGATTCTCTCCCTCTGGGCAGCCCGGGTGGCTCAGCGGTTTAGCACCACCTTCAGCACAGGGCGCGATCCTGGAGACCCAGAATTGAGTCCCACGTCGGGCTCCCTGCATGGAGCCTGCTTCTCCCTCTGCCTGTGTCTCTGCCTCTCTCTCTTCTGTGTCTCTCATGAATAAATAAAATCTTAAAAAAAAAAAAAAGATTCCCTCTGCCCTGCCCCCCACTTGTGCACGCTCTCCCTCTCTCTCTACAATAAATAAATAAATCTTTAAAAATAGTTTTCTTCCAAACAAAAACATAATAAATCTCAGTTTTTTTCAAGTCAACATTTTTTTTTTCTAGAATAGTTTCCACACCCAGCATGGAGCCCAATGCAGGTCTTGAACTTGTGACCCTGAGATCGAGACCTGAGCTGACATCAAGAGTCAGACGCTGAACTGACTGAGCCAGCCAGGCACTCCTCAAGTAGACTTTTATGAACACCCAATAAATATTTGTAGCAATTTTTTTATGGATCTTGAACATTTTGTGTGTTTGGCTGTGACAGTTATAATGACTGTTTATATTCCACAGCATTAAAATATGGGGGAAATTCACCTCCCTGAACTTCCTATCCTCATCTTTAAACCGGACATGTTAGCTCCTGCCTCTCCCAGACGCGGCGAGGGGTTAAATGAGGTGGTAAATTTAAAGCTCCCCGAGCAGTGCACAGCACACCAGGTGTTCAACATGTGGTGGGAAGAGTTGTTGCTAATGTAAAAGAAATTGTAGAACAGCCTCAGATAATCGTGATCACGCTCGACCGTGAAGAAAATCCCTCTTCCACATGACAACTTCCTATGCACCTGGTACAATTAGCCTATAAATCTTTTGAACTGAGGCAGTGAGACAGCGGGATAGCACATAATAATCCACGTTGGAATGTTGTGGCTTTAACTTTTTTTGGCCCAGTCCTGCATCACACCACCAGATCCGTCCAACTACTTATCAGATAAAAGCTACTTGATTTCTGATTGAAGCAGAAATGCCTCTCATGGCCTGCCATTAAGTGTGGCCTGGCTGCTAAGAGTGATTCGTGAATACATAAATACAGGAGTAAATAGATATTTACCTCGCTGTCTTCTAATCCTAGCCATTCTGACCTGGAGATTCTATGTGATGCTTCTATGTGACAGTTTCATTGGATAGAGCAGAAGGGAGTCGAATGGGAAGTCTTAGATTATTCAATTTCTTGCAAAAATCATAGTGGAAATGTCCCTAGACATTGCCAACGATACATTCTCTGACTCAGTCATTAGGCAAAGAGATGAGCTGGGGGCTGAAGGACAGAATTAATATAATAAGTAATTCTGTCCCTTTGGCGGTGTCTTTCTGCAGGAAATAATGATTTTATGTCTCACTTCTCCCTTGTTCGTGCATTGCTCATAACAAACAGTTCCACAGTGAGTGACTATTTACGTTGCAAGGCAACAGCATCAGCATGATGGGCTAGCCCCTCAATCTTTCTCTGCAAAGTTGTGTGTTGGGCTCCCTGGGAAACCCGAGAAAGCTTTCCAGGTGGGAATAATAATCCTGTTGCTGGCTGTAGGTGTTGAAGTTTGGAATATGGGGCCAGGCAGATGTTCATTCAGGCCCTTGCGGTGCTACTTACTGACTTAGCTTCACTGCACTTGTTCTCCTGTCTGAAAATGGGGGTGCTCATGCCTGGCTCACACATGAAAGCGTAGGGCACAGGGCCTGCAGTGTAGACAGGGTTCAACATGGTTGACCGGGGACAGGTCAGATCTTCTAGCCCCTGTACGTGGAAGAACACGAAGCTGGGTTGCAGGATTCCCCTGTGAACGCAGGTGGAAGGCACGAGTGTGTATCTCTTCACCCCTGCGCCTCCCTATGAAAGTTTATTTCATTCATTCAAACATTATTTAATACCTCCTTTGTTCCCAGCACTGTGTTGTAGGGATGAGAAGATGGAAAGACATCAAACATGTCTTTGATGGTCATTTTCATCTGATCATCTCTCTGTACCCTTATTATGTGCTCTATGCGAAACCAAGCAAAGGCATCACTAAGAATGCCGCACTCCCATCTGGATGCTCGAAGAATACAAGTTGGTTGCTCTTGTGCCTATTTTAAAGATTAAAAATATTTCCAGCACAAAGACTTCAATAAGTCCCCCAGGGTCATACTGTGATACATCAGCATTTAAACTTAGAACTTTGTGATAGCATAACCTGAATTCTTAACCTCAGGGCTCTATGGCCCTGAACCAGCCTAAGTTCCCTGCTGACCAGTGAGGGGTTGGTTGGAAGGGCAGACATGCAGAAAATACAACAGAATGTATTAAGAGCTCTGGGATCATTGCATAAGGTTCAGTGGGATCACAGACAATCAATGGATTATTGTCTGAATATTATGCTCGGCTTTTGGGGATGGCTTGACCAGGATGATAAATGTCTGATTTGAATCCTGAAAAATTAGTAGGACTTTGCCACACGCATCTGGCTTTCTAGGTGGAGGGAATGGCCTCTTTAGAGGCACGGCAGCTTGAATATTCGCAGGGCATGCAATCAGGAGATAACACGTACTCCATGGCTAAAGCAGAAGAGAAATGCAGGGGGTGGAGTGGGAGGGGTCCAATGGAAGTAGATTGTTGGGGGGATTTATTGCTTGTCTAGGGTTTGCAGTCAGTCCTAAGGGCAATGGAGAGCCCCTGGAGTGTTTTCTAAGAGGAATGACACGATCAGATTGGTGTTTTAGGAAGATCACACCTGCTGAGTGCTGAGTGAGTGGATAGCTCCAGCTCTGTGGTGGCTGATAACACCAATGGCAGGTTGAGCTAAATAGTGAGATCCTGAGCTTAGACAATGGGACTGGGAGGAGAGATTTATGGGGAAGAACCCCTATTTATGAACTTGAGCATCTATGTAGAGGGAGGCAGAGGGAGGGGAAGGAGGGTCAGGGAAAATACGAGGGTGGCTAAGGAGCTAACTTGGACACCCTGGTCATGGTGCCCCCTCCCCACAACACCCAACTAGAGACAAGCAAGCCTGATTTGACATCTGGACGTAGCCTGTCAGATAGACCATGAGTCTTTCCGTTTAAAAAGCGCAGCAGAAACCTCTGATTATTCCAGTTCAATGTCCTTTTGATCTGAAGGCAAATTTCATCAGCCAGGAGTGCACAGCAGGAGGCTGAAAGCATGCAAAGGCATTTTGCCTCTTTGGTTCTCCAAGACCCATCTCTAGACCTAAGCGCCCGAGTCACCTGCCTCCCTGCCATGTCTGTCACTGTCCACTTCCCAAGCAATTCACATCCTGCAGACCCGGGCATTTTAGGGTATCCAGGATGAGGGCAGTGTTGTGATAAAGCTACAATCCCATCCCTGTGACCCTCAAGAGATGCTCCCACAACCTGTTAATTCAGCAAATGTGCATTGAGCACTGATGTGTTCCAAGGACTGTGTATGTGCTAAGGATACAGCTGCAAGCAAAGGGAAGACCCTCAGTCCCTGACTTTGTGATTCGAACCTTCTAAAGGGGTGGGGAGGGTAGATATTACAGCCATATAAAATAAAAACTGGGAGTGCTCAGGAGTGAAGTGCAGAGCCATGAGACTCCATGCCAAGAGAGGAAAACTTCTTTCTTGGTGAGGTCAGGACGGCACTGCTGAGAATGTGCCAATCACACTGAAATCAGAGATGAAGTGGTGTGTTTAAGCAAGGATGAAAAGGAAGAAGAGCTCCCCAAATATACCTACCTTGCCCAGTTATCCAAAAAATCTTAAAACATTGCTTTTCCTTTCTAAAAGATTTTATTTATTTATTTATTCAAGAGAGACACACAGAGAGAGGCAGAGAGAGACATAGGCAGAGGGAGAAGCAGGCTCCCTGAAGGGAGCCCGATGCAGGGCTCGATCCCAGGACCCAAAGATTATGACCTGAGCCAAAGGCAGATGCTCAACCACTGGGCCATGCAGGTGCCCCCAAACATTGCTTTTCTGACATCAAACTCTCACTCAAAGATTTAATGGGGTTCCTTGCTGCTTACAGTTCAAGTAGATACTTCTTGGTGTGGCAGGCCAGGCCTGTCCCGTGTAAGGGACTTGAGCTGAGGCTTGGCAAGGGGGAGCCCTGGGCTGGGTGCCAGGTGGATCCAAGGTGAGCCCAGGCTCCATCCCTTGCTGGCTGGGTAACCTTAGGCAAGTTCATACCCTCTCTGTGCCTAAGTCTCCTGGCTGGGAAATTGTGACTAAAACCGCCCTTCCTCTTAGAGATTCCTGAGCAGTTAATGAGATACTGCAGACAGCCTGGCAGGGTGCCTGACATATAGTAAATGCTCAATAGTTGATGGTTTTTATTGACATGGACTTCTCAATTTGACTCTAGGTCAATTTACTGAAAATCAATCTCCCTAAAGCCAATTCACCTAAAATCAAGCCAGTAAAAAAAAAAAAAAATCAATTCAGTGAATGACCAATTTGGCACTGGTATTTGATGCAGAAAGTCACCCTAATTGGTCCAAAATGGAAACATAGGACAAAAATGTCACCCGCACCTCTCTCTAGCAACTGGCTTTCTCTTGCTTCCTCTTCACGGCTGACTCCTAGGAAAAGTCTTAGTATACTAACTCACCGACTCTGCTTCTTCACTTCTGTTCCTGACTCACCTCTTCCAACCTGGCTCCTGCCTTCAGTAATACTCCAGAAAGCTCTCCGCTTCACTCCTGTGATCAAGAGCGCTTCCCATTCCTGAGTTGATGTACTGCTCATGGCTTAACTGATGTGGAAAGTTGACCACTTTCCCTTTCTGGAAAATTCTTCTTTTCTTTGAGTCATGACTCACCACACTTGCCAAACCATTCCTCTTACCTCTCTGACTCTTGTTGTTATTACTTAGGGCAGGATCCCACTTTCTTCTAACTGCCTCCCTACCCCCACTTGGTAGCATTCACCTCTATGGCTTTACCTTCGTTGTCTATTTGCTGATGACCCCGAAGTTTCTTGTTCTAGAACAGATCTTTATTCTGAGGTCCACTCCCATGTGTCTAACTGATACCTTGAGGTCACCACTTGAGGCATCTTGCAGGACCCCCAGTGCAGCCAAGTCCTCCCCCTCCAAAAAAAGCCAAGACTATGCTCATGTTTCCATCCACCCCCCACCTCCAAGACTCTGAATCTCATTGTATAGTATCCTCGCCACTGCCCCAACCCAGGGTTCATCCCGCTCACCACCTCCATACACAGGATCTACAAACCTTGTGGATTCTCCTCCCAAACTTTGTCCCTTTTCTACAGAGAGCTTTTAAAAACACAAATTGGATCATGTGGCTCCTCTGCCACATGATGAGATGAGAATCCTTAATTCTCTTAGGATGAAGACCCAAATCCTTAACATGGCTTGCCAGGCCCTGTGTAAACACATCGTGGCTTTTCTCTCAGCCATATGTCCTATTTATTCCCTTTTGCTTCCTTGTCTCCAGCCACCTGCCTCCTTTCCTACCTCACTGATGGTGCCCACTGATGCAGGAAATGTGTTAGGGTTGGAAGCTGATGGCCAAGTTAGAATTCTTGAGACATCTTTGGTGCAGAAAGGTAGTTTTATTAAAGCACAGGGACAGGACCTGTGGCCAGGAAGAGCTGTACTGGGGTCATGAGGAGTGGCCCATTATGGACTTTCAAGTTGGGAAGGAGTTAGGGAGAGTGTAAGTCCCTAAGGAATTTTGGAAGCAAGGTTTCCAGGACCATGAGGGGGCTAGTTATTGTTGGGAGAAGGTCATTTATTACCATCTAATAAAATCTGAGTCATGAGACCCTTTAGATGGGTATCAGTGGGTCATGTGCTTGGGCAATGATGGCCAACGTGTGTTTTGTGAGGTTGGGAGCTAAAGGGAATTTCTGGAGGAATTTTTATATGTTAAAGTAGGCTTACAGGATCCTGAGGGTTGGGCTTGGATTGCCTTTAGTCCTTAGCAAAGTGTTAACATGGAGGCAGTTGAGTCTTTAGAGGGAGGTCACTCTGCTTGTTGCGAGGATTTGTCAATGTGCTGTAGGTACCAAGGAAATTCTCTTCTGCCTTTGTTTCTCACATCACCTGCCTGCTGCTGCCTTGATATGGGGTTCTCTCTGAGCATGGACTCTTCTTCTGGATCTTGCACCCAATACCACAGGCTGCTTCCCCTACAACGTTTAAGGATCAGAGTAAATGTCACCTTCTCAGATTGCATGACTTTCCTAATTGTGAGCTCACATTTCACTTAAACAAGGACATGGATGAATGATAGGGTAAATCTCTATATGCCACGAGTGTAAGGACCGTGTCTGTCTTGTTCACTGCTGCGTCGTGTGTTGGATCGCATACTGGCACGGTGTAGTCACTCAGTGAGTAGTCTTAGAAGAGAGAGATAAATAAGCAAACCTCTATTTCTTACCGTATTGTCTGAAACGAGAGGAAGATAAGGAGGTGGAAGTTCTGGGCAGACTGCCTAGTGCTGCGAGAACTCATTTTCCTTCTTAGAGTCTTGAGCAGACAGTGGTCATGGCGGGGCAGCCAGCTATGAAGTCTGTGCTGACAGGGAAAGGGCTCCCAGAGTGATCAGAGATGACAAACAGGATCTGACACATGTTTAATGATGAGCAGGGCCTGGATTTCACTGTGTAGGAATGAGTCCCATTGCCTAATTGCATAAGATTCTTGACCCAAGGGACACCCGGGTGGCTCAGCGGTTGAGCATCTGCCTTATGCTTAGGGCATGATCCTGGGGTCCCAGGATCCAGTCCCACATTGGGCTCCACTCTGGGAGCCTGCCTCTCCCTCTCCCTATGTCTCTGCCTCTCATGAATAGATAAATGAATCTTAAAAAAAAAAAAAAAAAGATTCTTGACCCTAGCCCCAGCTTCCTGTTCCCTCCTTTCCACTGCCCCCTACAGTCACCTGCTGGGTTCTAAAGAAGGGGGAAGGAAGTTTTCCTTGAACACACCCTTCCATTTGCCATCTGGAAAGTAGGGTCTTCTTTGTGCTCTCATCACACTCTGGATGTCCTTCTGCCAGGGCACGGATCCCACTGTATCTCTACTGTGTACTTACATTTGCACCTGCTCCTGTGGAGAATTGTCGTCACAGCTCTGGAGTGGGAATGTAAATATGTACCATGCACAAAAGGCTTTACTTCCTTATCCATCAGCCTTTGCAGCGGTCCTGTGAGGGTAGGGGCGCCTGTTTGCAGGTGGGGAGGATGAGACTTAGTGACTTTAAGGGTCTAGCTCAGGGGCCCCACATATTCAGATACAGGAAGACTACAGTGGGAACACAGATTTGTGACTGATTCAGCAGCATGTTGTTCAGTGTGACCAAGGAGTGTTGGGTTTTATAAAATTACTTTTCTTCATCTATTACAATTACCATATGCTTTTATACTCCTTTATTCTGGTAATATGGTAACTTATATTAATTGGTTTTAGAATGTTAAACCAACCTTATGTTCCTCAAAGAAACCCTACTCAGTTATGATGCATTATCCTTTTAATATAGTCTTACATTTAATTTGTTAACACTTTGTTACGGATTTTTGTGTCTCTGCTCATGAGGAATATTGGTCTGTAATTTCATTTATTCTAATGTCTTCGTCAGGTTTTGGTATCAGTAATTCTGGCTTCATATTGGTGTGCACCACTCTGTTTTCTGAAAGAGTTTGAGGAAGATAGTTGTTATTTCTTCTTTTCACTTTTATTTTGAGATGCCAATACTGTCCTCTTTGGTCAGAATAGGCTCTAGTGATCAATAATATAAGCTGGGAGGGGCACCTGGCTGGCTCATTGGATGGAATGAGCAACTCTTGATCTCGGAGTTGTGGATTCAAGCCCTACATTGGGTGTGGAGATGACTTAAAAATGAAATCTTTGGGATGCCTCAGTGGTTGAGCATCTGCCTTTGGCTCCGGGCATGATCCCAGGGTCCTGGGATGGAGTCCTGCATCAGGCTCCCCACAGGGAGCC
Organism: Canis lupus dingo; assembly: GCF_003254725.2. Lineage (NCBI taxonomy): Eukaryota > Metazoa > Chordata > Mammalia > Carnivora > Canidae > Canis > Canis lupus. The sequence continues at coordinate 20,041,815 of NC_064248.1, read as the reverse complement.
TACTTCTCCCCCTGCCTATGTCTCAGCCTCTCTGTGTGTGTGTCTCTCATGAATAAATAAATACAATCTTTAAAAAAATCTTTGAGGCACCTGGGTGGCTCAGTCAATTAAGTGTGTTTGACTCTTGATTTCAGCTCAGGTCATGATCCCAAGGTTGTGAGATTGAGCCCTGCGTCAGGCCTCATGCTCAGCTAGGAGTCTGCTTGTCCCTCTCTGTCTGCTCCTCCCTCTGCTCTATCTCAAACAAATAAATGCATAAAATCTAAAAAATAAAAATTAAAATCTTAAAAAATAATATAAGTAGGGAGAGCTCTTAGGAAACTGGTAAGCTAATCTAGAAAAGAGATACTGGTTGCTTATTCTAGAATGGCAGTCAGATTATGGATACATGCAGAAGGTAAAGCCAATAGGATTTCATGGCAGGCATGATGGCATAAATTTAAAAGAAAGACTTCCAAGAGCTTTGGCCTTGGGAATGGGCAGCTTGGCAGTTGCCTTCACATGACATGGGTAAGGTTGTGGGTGGAGCAGAACGTGGGCAAGTCAAGAGTTTAGCTTTGGACGTGGTGAGTGTGAGATGGCTTTTAGGCACCCGAGGAGAACTGCTGACTGAGCTGCTTGATTTTCAGAGTCTGATGCTTTGGAGTGAATTCTGGGTTGGGGATACAAAAGCAGGAGTTGCTAGCAATAAAAGAGTCATGATATTTGAAAGAAAGGCCAAGAGAGTGTTTGTAAATGGAGAAAAGAGACTGAGTCCTTGATGCTCTCCCACTGAGAGATTGGGGAAAGCTGAAGAGGTACATAATAACCTGAGAAAGAGTAGCCCAGGAGGCCGGAGAAACACCAGGACATTCAGGAGAAGAGAGGGGATGCAGTGAGCAATGCTGTGAAGCGCTACTGATAGGTCAGGTGTCATAAGACCAGGCGTTCATCACAGGTGCGAGCAACCTGGGGGTCACCAGTGATTTGAGAAAAGCAAGTTTAAGAGAGGAAGAGAGGAGAGGAGAAAATGTAGGAATATCTGTATCTGATTGCCAAAAGAGACCAAGGAAACAAGGCAGGGGCTGGCAGGAAAGGGGCATCGACATGTTTTCCTTTAGCAGAAGGAATAACAACACCTCTCTCTCCCCTCTGCTCTTGAATGGTGCTCATCATGCGCTTCAGAACATTTCCTGTGGCAGCCCCTTGCTTTCCAGCATTTTTGGAGTGGGACGTTGTTCAGATTTGCTTCTTCGGTGTATGGCTCCTGCATCTCTGTGGCTCAGACTAAGGAAATGTCTGGCCATAGGCTCCATTTCTCTGTGCAGAGACCCTAAGTCACAGTAAGAGCAGGATGTGCACCCTGCACGAGAGACTGTGTCTTTGTCTCCTTCTTGGAAGTGGGTACGTTCTATTCATTTTGACTCAGTAACACCTTTCAACACAGATATCATTTCCTTGAGGAAGCCCTCTCTGACCTCCCTGATCGTCCTTATTCCCACCAGCTGAGCCCAAGTCCTTAGCCATTTCTTAGCACCGTGGACCTATCCCTCACAGCACTTTTGTCATTTCATTGTTACAGATTCACCTGTATGATGATTTAGTGAGCTTTTAAATGTAAGCCTCATGTTAGCTTTACTTTCTTTCCAAAGCCCCAGGCAATTCACTCAACAACCTTTTGCCATATGTGTGCTGGACACCTCAGGGCTGTTGAGATCTCTAAGTTACTGATAGTACCTGCCCATGAGACAGCCGCAGTTTGATGACAAGATATATGTTAATAGTCTTGAAACCATATTTTTTAAAAAAAATATTTTATGTATTTATTTATTCATGAGAGACACAGAGGGAGAGAGGGGAAGAGACATAGGTAGAGGGAGAAGCAGACTCCCTGCAGGGAGCCTGATGTGGGACTTGATCCCAGGACCCCGGGATCATGACCTGAGCCGAAGGCAGATGCTCAACCACTGAGCCACCCAGGTGCCCCATGAAACTATAATAATAAACAACGTGTTCTAGTATCTGGGGATCCTAGAGACACCCAAGAAGGACAACCCAGGGACATGAGAGAAGTGATCTAATTTAATTTATCTAATGGATAAAGAAGAGGTGGTATCTATCTATCTATCTATCTATCTATCTATCTATCATCTATCTATCTATCGTGGAATATTACTCAGCCATAAAAAAGAATGAAACCTTGCCATTTGCAATAATATGGATGGAGCCAGAGAGTGTTAGGCTAAGCAAAATAAGTCAGACAGAGAAAGACAAATACCATATGATTTCATTCATATGTGGAATTTAAGAAACAAAACAATCATGGGGAATAAAAGAGAGGCAAACCAGGAAACAGACTCTAATAATTATAGACCATAAATTGATGGTGACCAGAGGAGAGGTGGGTAGAGGATGGTTGAAATAGGTGATGGGGATTAAGGAGGACACTTGTGGCGATGGGCATCAGGTATTGTATGGAAGTGTCGAATCATTAAATTCTATACGTGAAACTGATACTACATTGTATGTTAACAAACTGAAAACTAAAAAAGCTAATTCATCTTATGAGGACTATATATGAATATGGATTTCAAAAAGTATAAAATAATAGGATATCCCATAATAAAAAACAACAATCATGTGGTGAATCCTTTCCCTTGTTTGAAGTTTCTATTTTTTTAACAGATTTTTTTTAAATTTATGATAGTCACACAGAGAGAGAGAGAGAGAGAGAGGCAGAGACACAGGCAGAGGGAGAAGCAGGCTCCATGCACTGGGAGCCTGACGTGGGATTTGATCCCGGGTCTCCAGGATCGCGCCCTGGGCCAAAGGCAGGTGCCAAACCGCTGCACCACCCAGGGTTCCCCTAAAGTTTCTATTTTTTAAGTGATCTCTATACCCAACATCGGGCTCGAACTCACAACCTCAAGTTCCAGAGCCCCATGCTCTGTAACTGAGCCAGCCAGATGCCCCTCCTTTCCCTCCGCTTTTGCTTCCACTTTTAAGCATATCATTCTTGGTGGTTACCTCCATATTTTAAAATTATACTCTCATTCCATTATTTTTTTGATGTATCAACTTACACATTGTTATTGACTTCCTAGTATGTATGTGGTGAGTTAGCTTTCCCTCTTCTGGGCAATTCCACTGGCCTCTCCTTCCCTTTCAAACAGAATACTTGAAACACCTTTCTTAGTTTGATAAGCCATGGAGAGATTGTTAGTTGTTTGAGCTTGGATCTGAAACCAGGGTAGGAGTTTTCGAGGAGGACAGGGCTGAGCAGGGTGGCAAGAAGATGGACACTCCAGATAGATGGATCATAAGTCATGTAAAATGATAGGAGGGAGAAGGGGAGTATTTCGCACCCATAGTGCACATGGCACCTAAACTCTATAGGACATAAAGTATATTTGCAAGTTTCCTGGTGAATTATCCAAGCCAACTGTGTGTGGACAGAGTAAGCCCGGGGAAGTGGGGGGAAGCAGTAGGTTAGGATAAGTCAACCCTGGACCTGTCACAAAAGCAATTTCTGTCATCCATATAGTCTCATCAGTGAAAACAAGAAGCCCAAAGCATTTTGCATTGAAAAATATTTTCCCGGTCACACATGAAATATTTTAAAATGTCACAACCTTTTTAGCTACTTTCATATTTTGGAAACCAAATAGGAAGAGATATTTTTCAATTAAGTCTTGTCTGGTATAAATTTGTACATGGAAAGGCTGCATGAAAAAAAAATTAAACTTTGCCATTCTTTGGTCTGAGAATTTAATTAAAAGAACATCATATTGCTGCAATTTTAACTTTCGTCTTGTATAAATTGCTACATATCAGATTAAATTCGAAACAACATACCAGAGCATTTACTTAGGTACGCTAGGAACTTATGTGTGCCATAGTGCAGTGAAGCCTCAACAAAACCCTCTAAGTATAATTATCATTCAGTGTAATACATGTACAGAGTAAGGCTCAAAGGGCTTAAGTCACCTGCTTAATGTCATTTATATAACAAGAGCAACCATTTATGTAGTTAGCACTTACTCTGTGCCTTGCTCTTTGTCAGTTGTTCCACTAATACTATTCATTCAATCCTTAGATCCCTATAGATAGTTTTAATTCCCCATTTTGTAGATAAGGAGACTAAGGACCTCTGGGTTGGAGTATTATGAGTATCCTTCACCTACTAGAGAGTAAAGCTAGGATTCTCATCTTACCCCAACCTTATTGCTTGACCAGCACAGGTGAAATCCACAGGACATCCCTACTTTGCCAGCCACCTCCAGCTACCCTCAGTACCACCCTGATTCCTAGGGCAAAAGATTGTTGGTGATTCGATCCCTCCTTGGTGCCGAAAGGCATGTAATAAAGCCTTCTAATGATGGACAGACTAGGAGGCTACAACTGAATTCTTCCTGGATGTGCTTATAACTCCTCCTACTGATGACAACCTCGGTGGGAACATTGGCATCTAAAATCATCAGTTGCCCAGGAATTGGAGGAAGTTAGAAATCCATCCACATGCTGGGATCCAGAATACAGTTGACTCTTGAACAAAATGGGTTTGAACTGCATGGGTCCACTTAGATGGGGATTTTTTTTCAATAAACAGTACAGCAGTGTAAATGTATTTGCTTTTATGATTTTCTTAGTAAAATGTTCTGTTCCCTAGTATCAATAGTATCAAGTATATATAACATACAGAATATGTGTTAACTGTCTATGTTGTTGGTAGGACTTCTGGCCAATAGCAGACTATTGGTGGTTGAGCTTTCGAGGAGTCAAAAGTTATATGAAGATTTTAAACTGTGTGTACAAGAGTGGGGGTGCCAGCACCCCTAACCTCACATAGTTCAAGGTATACTGGAAATATAAGTATTATAGACTTTGGTATTATAGAATCCCAAGATGATATGCCCTTAGAATAGAAAGATACTTCAGAGATCATCTTGCCCATTCCTCTCCTTCCCCACAGAGAAATGTTCCTGTCTGTGACATCGCTGGTGGAAGGTCATAAGCACCTGCTTGAATAGCTTCCCAAGTTTTATGTTTCATGAAGTGGAATCCTACCATTTAACTATAATTGCTACTCAAGTGTCCATATTTCTGACCTTTGAACACACGCAGAAATCTGCTTCCTTTTTCACACTTTAAATTTTTAAAAAATTTTAAAAAGATTTTATTTTTTTATTCATGAGAGACAGAGAGAGAGAGAGGCAGAGACACAGGTAGAGGGAGAAGCAGGCTCCCTGCAAGGAGCCCGATGTGGGACTCGATCCCGGATCCCAGTATCACGCCCTGAGCCAAAGGTAGACGCTCAACCGCTGAGCAACCCAGGGGTCCCACACACTTTTTATTTTAAGATTTTATTTATTTATTCATGAGAGATACAGAGAGAGGCAAAGACATAGGCAGAGGGAGAAGCAGACTCCCTGCAGGGAGCCCAGTGTGGGACTCCATCCCAGGACCCTGGGCTCACGACCTGAGCTGAAGGCAGATGCTCAAGGGTGCCCCCTTTTTTACACTTTTAACTCATTGAGTCAACTATGTCTGTCATATGTCAGGTCTGTGTCTGCTGAGATAATGGGAGGAAAATGATATAGATAGCTGGACAAATATGCACAAGAACCCTAGAGCAAAAGGAAGATTTTATACTACTTAAGGAAGGAAAAAATATTCCAGTATAAGTGGACAAGAGATCGTCTTACAGACAAGTGTAAGACTGACTAGACTGGAACATTCCATGCCCTGTAGCAATAACTTGCTTAGAATGATAGGGATGTATCAAAAGGATAAAGAGCTAGCTTGAAGGGTCAGCCCCCAGCCCAATCAGGGACAATAGGATTGTCAAAATAAATAATGATAGATATAGATTCTAATTCATCAAATGCGATAAAAATCAGTGTATCAAGGGGCACTCACCTGGCTCAGTGGGTGGGTTGTGTGACTCTTGATCTCGGGGTTGTGAGTTCAAGCCCCATGTTGGGTGGACATTACTTAGAAATTAAAAAGAAATCTCTGAAAAACAGAACAAACAAATACTCAGGCTTAACCATTTACAAGAAATCAGAGCATCAATTATGTCATAGACTGAAGGATAAACAAAGCTCCTCCTAATAGAAGAATACAACTAGAAAATATAGAAGGAATTATGGCATTCGAAATTTTTCAATGAGACGAGGCACCTGGGTGGCTCAGTCTCGTGGATCATGAACTTGAGCTCCCGAGTGGGGCTCCATGCTCAATGAGGAGTCTAGTTGGGATTCTTTTTCCCTCCTCACCCCATCCCTCTCCACCCCCTCAAATAAATAAATAAATCTTAAAAAAAGAGAAAGTTTTCAATGGACTACAAAATTAGTGGGTGAAAGTTTTATGGGGAACAAGATATTTATATATCTGGTTATAAGATACTTCTTAATAACAGAAAGGGGAAATAGAAACTGTATAGTGGAGAAGTTTCATGATACCTCGTTAACTAGTTGATCAAAGCCAGCATCGCAGATATCAGGGCAACCTGACATGGGCGTCTTGATGATGGGGTGCACTTGAAAGAACATAATGTTGTCACTGTGGAGTTCCTGCCAGCACTCTTAACTCAATCCAGTCATGAGGAAACATCAGGAACACTCACACTGAGGCATATTCTACAGAATGACTGGCCTGTACTCTTCAAAAATACCAAGGTCATAAAAAGACAGAGAAGGTCACAGAGCTGCTTTTGCTGAAAGGACAACGAAAGGGGACAGGACACCTGAATGCCACGCATGATTCTGGATTGGATCATGGACTGGAAAATAAAAATAACTTAAAAAGATATTAATGAGGCCATTGAAAAATATTGACTATAACTTGTGGATTAGATAATCTTGAGTCAGTGGGAAAATTTCTGATCTTGATGATTGGCTATGTAAGAAAATGTTCATGTTTTTAGAGATGCACACTGAAAAAGCACATCATGTCTCATAAAAATATATCTCTGTCATCTGTCTGTGTGTCTATCTATCTAATCATCCAGCTATCTACTGAAAATAATAAATGGGAAAAATGGAAATAGGTGATCAATCGGAGAGAGGAGAATATGGGAGTTCGTGTATTATCCTTGCAACTTCTCTATAAATTGTCAATTATACCAAAACATGCAAAATCAAGATTAGCTGGAGAGCTCACCAAAGTCCAAGGAAAAGATTATGTAGGTCCTTGTACATCATCTTATTGACTTGGAAACTCATGAAAGTTTCAATCGTGGAGGTAGAATAATAGGCAGAAAGTTATGACTAATCACGTGTGGGAAGCGAGGCGGGAGTGTGTCTTGAGCAAGTGGGTGGGTGGTACCTCTTGCTGAGTTGAAATAACAAGTCTGGCAGATTCCTCTTGACCTGTGACTGTTGGCTCTGCCTTTTGCCAAGAGGTGTAGCCAGACCTGAGTGTACTACTTCATGTTGTGTGTTGGAGTGTGATTCTTAAGAGGCTGAGCATCTGTATTTATCCCTCTTAAGGAGCCCATTTCCCTATTCGTCCAACTAGCTATTGAGTCCTCTTGATGTTTGTAACCCTCCCTCTCCTGAATTACAGAAATCCATTCCCTCCTCTGGTTGTCAGTACCACTACTTTGTTCTAGACTTTCTAATTTCTTTATATCTTAACCTTACCTATTCTCCTGCACCTCCATCCTCACTTGGCAGTAATATGACTAAAATGCAAGTCTGGTTACGTTTCCCTTACCTTAGAAAGACCCTCAGTCCTGACACAATTACATTCGGACTTCTTCTCTTTTTAAAAAATTTTCTTTAAAAGATTTTATTTATTCATGAGAGACAGAGAGAGGCAGAGACACAGGCAGAGGGAGAAGCAGGCTTCCTGTGGGGAGCCCAATGCGGGACTTGATCTCAGGACCTCGAGATCACAACCTGAGCCAAAGGCAGATGCTCAGCCACTGACCCACCCGAGCGTCCCCGGACTTATCATCTTAGCATATAAAGACTTCAACCATGCAGCTTCCCCACCTTTTCATTCTCATCTCTTGCTTCTCTCCACACTATGCGAATAGAGCACAGCTCACAAGAGCACCAAGGATAATTCCACCCCTGACACATAACTATTGTGCCCCTTTATACAAGGTTGTTGGGTTTTGTGTGGGTTTTTTCTTTTCTTTTCTTTTTTTTTTTTTTTTTTTTTTTTTGGTTTGAGAGTCTGTTTCCTCCTTTAGAAAATGATAAAGGTAATATTAACATGTTTGTGATGTTATTATAAGGATTAATTGAGATAATATTGGTAAAATGCTTAGCATATTGCTTGGCACATGGCATTTGCTACACTCAGAATGCCTGGAGCTTCTCCATCGTCTCCAGAAACTCATCAAGGCTGATTTCCTCCTCTGGATCTTTGCAATTGTTCCTCTCCAACAAATTCTACTCATCTGAAAAGACTCATATCAAATGCCATCTTTTCTGGGAAGCCTTCTAGAATCCCTAGGCTTGGGGGTAGATGTCCACAGAGGACTGGTAGCATTATTATCTTACCCGTTCAACAAATATTTATGGGGAACGCACTGTGTGCCAGTAAGTACTATGACCCGGAGACAGATCAGTGAAAGGAGTTCATTTTTCCCCTGGAGCGCACATTCTGGAGTGGAGAGGCAGAAAATGAATGGAGAAAACTAAAGAAGATATGAGATAATTGGAGAGAATGCTAAGTTTCATACAGGGAATTAAGCAGAAGGGTGTGAAGGACAGTCACCTGGCCTGGAGGCCACAGTAGAGAAGGCAGTCAGGGGAGACTCCTTTGAGTTTATAAATGAGATGACACTGGAATAAGAAGAGGAAACCATGGGATTAGCATCAGGAAGGATATTGTTGGCAGATGCAAAGGACCTGGAGTAAATCTGAGCTTGTATTGATCCAGGAACCCATGCTGATGGGAGTAGATGGAATGAGGGGTAGAGAGGGATAAGATGAGTTTGTAGACTGGCTTCTGGTTTGTAATCCCATCAGGCACTAGATGATGCAGGATCTGGGAGGCATGACCAGGCCCCAGATTATGCAAGGTCTATGTGGTTTGTATATTTCGTCCTAATAATAAGAAAATCTCCATGGGAAACATGGGAAGTGAATCTGGTCTGAGAGAGGGAGACAGAGGGTTATCCTCTAAATATGTTTGCTGCAATGGTTAATAACAGCAATTAAAATGTAGCTAATGAAAGAAAATGTCAATAAAATTGTCAGAAGCATTGCCATTTGCTTCCCCTCGGCCATCGGAAATACATTATTTCAGGACAATGCCATATTGAAAGTTCTGATAAAACAAACCTTATTTTGCAATTAAGTATCTGAGAGTCACAGAGTCAGTGAAGGAAAGATGAATACGTTAAAAGAAAATCAACTTCTGGGATTTATCTTTAAAAATGAAAATATTCAATGCATATGTACATGGCTGTTTATCCATCTAATGATGGACATTTGGGTTGTTTCCTCATTTTGTGTATAATGAATAATGTTAGCTAAAATTTCACATGAAGCTTCTGTGTGGGCATATGTTTTCATTTCTCTTGGGTGTATACTTAGGGGTGGAAGTGCTGGGTCACATAGTAAACATATGTTGAATGTTTGGAGGAACAAACAAACTGTTGTGGTTGCCCTGTTTTATATTTCCACCGGCAACATACAGAGGTTCCTATTTCTCCACATCCACACTTCCAAGTTTCCAGTTTTCTTTAAAAATTAAAGACATTGTAGTGGGTGTGGGGTTTTATCTCACTGTGGTTTAATTTGTGTTTCCTTGATCAATGACACTGAACCTGCGGGACTCAATCCAGGGACCTGGGGATCAGAACCTGGACATTTGTAGAACTTTGGAGAAAAGTCTGCTTAGGTCCTTTGCCCATTTTTTAAAAATTGAGTTGTCTTTTTGTTGTTGAATTGTAAGAGCTCTTTATATATTCTAGATATTAAACCCTTCGGCAGGTCCATAGAGAGAAGGGAGCTAAGAAGATAGCAAGGAGTTGGGAGAAGGGAGAGCGGGGAGTGACTGATTACTTAATGAGTATGGGATGTTTGTATAGGTGATAAAAATGTTTGGAAAGTAAGAGCTGGTCATTGCCCCACATCATGAACATGTGATACTATTGAATCACACACTTTAGAAAGATTAATTGTATGCTACGTGAATTTTACCTCGGTAAAAAATTTCATGTAAAAAATTGAAAATACCTTTCAAAGATGGGGGAAGGGTTTGATAAATAATCAAGGAGATTTATACACATTGAATGTTCTCATATGATGTCAATTTCTTTTGATAAATTGAGTGATTTAGCTTTATTAACCCTCCTGCAGAAAAGGTTTTTGTTTTTTTTTTTTGCCACTCACAGACTACTTAGATCTTACCTGCCAGAACCAGAGATACATAGGGCTCCATACTTTCCCACCTGCAAAGTTCTATTCATTCTTTTATTTATTTATTTATTTATTTATTTATTATTATTTTTTTAATTTTATTTATTTATGATAGTCACAGAGAGAGAGAGAGAGGCAGAGACACAGGCAGAGGGAGAAGCAGGCTCCATGCACCGGGAGCCCGATGTGGGATTCGATCCTGGGTCTCCAGGATCGCGCCCTAGGCCAAAGGCAGGCGCCAAACCGCTGCGCCACCCAGGGATCCCTCATTCTTTTATTTTTAAAATATTTTATTTTTAAGTAATCTTGACACCCAACATGGGACTCAGACAGCCCAAAGATCAAGAGTCTCATGCTCTACCGACTGAGCCAGTCAGGCGCCCCTCTGTTCATTATTTTTGTTTAAAGATTTTATTTATTTATTCATGAGAGATGCAGAGAGTGAGGCAGAGGCATAGGCAGAGGGAGAAGCAGGCTCCCTGCAAGAGACCCATTGTGGAATTCAATCCTGGGACCTGGGGATCACAACCTGAGCCAAAGGCAGATGCTCAACCACTGAGCCACCCAGGCTCCCATCCGTCTGTTCGTTCTTTTAGACAAAGCTCAAATGAGGGTGCAAAGCCATTTCTGAGCCACATCTATAGGTTGTTGTGTACCTAAACTTTTTAGAATTAATAAGTTGATTTTAGGTACGAATCATTTTTTGTGGTCAGAATAATTGGTGTTTTTACTAATGCAACAGAAAAACTTGAATCTTAGTGTTTTAGCCAACTTGAGTTCTATTATTTGCTCTCTTTAAATCTGATGCAGTTTCAGAGAAAAGGATATTGGATGGATTGAATGATGGGTAGAGGGCCGATATGTGATTAGGCAAGTATAATAAATGTTAATTGTAGAATCAAGGGGATGGGTACATGGATGTTCACTGTAAAAGTCTTCCAACTTTGTGTATTTTTGAAATGTTTCTTTTTTAAAAAGATTTATTTTTATTTATTCATGATAGACAGAGAGAGAGAGAAAGAGGCAGAGACACAGGCAGAGGGAGAAGCAGGCTCCATGCCGGGAGCCCAAGGTGGGATTCGATCCTGGGACTCCAGGATTGCGCCCTGGGCCAAAGGCAGGCGCGAAACTGCTGAGCCACCCAGGGATCCCCAAAATATTTCTTTTTAAAAATATTTTATTTATTTATTCATGAGAGAGACACACACACACACAGAGGCAGAGACATAGGTAGAGAGAGAAGCCGGCTCCTTGCAGGGGAGCCTGATGTGGAACTCGATCCCAGGACCCTGGAATCATGCCTGAGCCCAAGGCAGATGCTCAACCACTGAGCCACCCAGGCTTCCCTGAAATATTTCATAATAAATTGTTGGGAAAATGTCACGTGGGTCAAGTAGCCTTCCACTATTATGTCACTATGCCATGTGTAAGATGTGCCCAAATACAGCACGGTAGGGAAGGGGAGGTATTAAGGGTATAACCAACCATTAGCTGTCTTGTCCAGAATCGATGAGCATCACTACTGTTCACCACCCATTGGCCTCTGAATGTCAAAGAACCTGCACTGAGTAGCTTTTTCATGTGAATTGGGTCAAATAGATACTCTTTGTTCTAGTTTTCAATGGCCTAGAGTGATGTATCCTCAAAGGTTCCTACCCAGTTCAGGCCATCTTACAAGCAATTGTGGTGGATGTCATAAAGACTGGCAAGGAGGGGATCTCTGGGTGGCGCAGAGGTTTAGCGCCTGCCTTTGGCCCAGGGCGTGATCCTGGAGACCCAGGATCGAATCCCACGTCGGGCTCCCAGTGCATGGGGCCTGCTTCTCCCTCTGCCTGTGTCTCTGCCTCTCTCTCTCTCTGTGACTATCATAAATAAATAAAAATAAAAAAAAAAAAGACTGGCAAGGATAAGCAGAGTGTGTCCTATGGATGAAGAAATAAAACATAAGCTCTTTACAGAAGATGGGCTGAGCCAAGAAAGGCCCTTTGAGCTGAGTGGATTTGGTTTGGTAAAGTCACAGGCAAAGAATATCCCAATATTCCTTGCATAGGCAGAGTGAGCCTTAGAATTGAGGAAAAACAGAGTGGATGGGGAAAGTAAAAGGATTTCTGGGTGGCTGATGGTGGTGAAAGAGACAAAGCACGAGGACAAAGAAGCAAAGAGAGTTGGCTTGTCCAGGGTTTCCTACACCATGATAAAATTTTGCATCACGTGGGCCCTCTATTATTATTAACCCAAACCATCTTACTAGCCTTTGGAGTGTTCTTACACCCAAGGCATCAGAGATGTAAGCCTATCCTGTACTAAAATCCAGTGTCTTTCACACCCCCTATTTCTCCCAAATGTCTCTGGCAGTTGCTGTGTCTGGGCTCCATCCAGCTCTCCTGGCAGAAGACAGTTTCTGCACATTATTCCAGCCTGGGCCCAGAACATGCCTTCTTCCCTTCAGAGGGAATTGCTGCTTGAGACATCTAATTTTACAGATCATGGTTTTGGAGGAAAAAAACCAAACAAACAAACAAACCACATCACCCCAGAAGCGAATGGGAAATTGTTCACTTCTGGAGAGATGGGCATGTCAAGACAGAGATGGGTCAGCCCCAGAGCGGGTTCCTGGGAAGTCCACCCTGAGAGCTGGGAAATCCAGCACCTTCTTGTCCCTGGCCTGGCTCATGGTAGCGTAGAGTGGGAGGTTGGCAGACGCCACCGGGATCTTTCTCGCCTCTGAGCCATTTCTCATGCTGCTTCCTCTGCCTGCCCTCCTCCCCACTCGCCCGGCTTAACTCCTACATAACCTTCAGCTTAAATGTCACCTCTCTGGAACCCTTCCTGAACAAAGGTTGGCTCAGGTGGCCCTCCTCTGTGCTTCCAGAGCATATTTTAATACAGTTTTATCAGAATATCCATCTCACTGCTTTTTAATTACTATTCTAATTGTTTTATGTACATCTATCCAGCCTGGATAAGCATGGGGGTGAGGTTCCTGTCTATCTTATTTCGTATTTTTCCCCAGCTCCTAGGATAGCACCTGGCGAATAAATAGTGCTGGGTAATTTTTCCACTAATGAATGGGCATAGGAATAAATGAATAATGGAATATTACTCAGCCATTAGAAATGACAAATACCCACCATTTGCTTCAACGTGGATGGAACTGGAGGGTATTATGCTGAGTGAAATAAGTCGATCGGAGAAGGACAAACATTATATGTTCTCGTTCATTTGGGGAATATAAATAATAGTGAAAGGGAATAGAAGGGAAGGGAGAAGAAATGGGTAGGAAATATCAGAAAGGGAGACAGAACATGAAGACTCCTAACTCTGGGAAACGAACTAGGGGTGGTGGAAGGGGAGGAGGGCAGGGAGTGGGGGTGAATGGGAGACGGGCACTGAGGGGGGCACTTGACGGGATGAGCACTGGGTGTTATTCTGTATGTTGGCAAATTGAACACCAATAAAAAAAATTTATTATTAAAAAAAGAATTAAAAACAGATATTTAAATAAAAGCATGTAGATGAATGTTAAAAAAAAAAAGGAATAAATGAATGAATGAATTTTCAGAGCCTGCATTCTCCCTTTGGTTAATACATATCCCCTAAATTACCCTCACTTTTATTTATTTATTTATTTATTTATTTATTTATTTATTTATTTATTTATTTTTACCCTCACTTTTTAAAGACCTAGAATAATCAGATGTCAGGACTAGAAAAGACCTTATAATGGTAAGTCAGTGATTCCCAAATCTGATTGTTGGGAGCCTTCCTTCATGAGGAAGAACCTATCTGTACCTCTGAGTAAGTGAGGGCTGGGGATAGTGTGTAGTATAATAAGGATAGGCTATGCTTTCTTGGGTGGGAGATAGAGAGAGACAAGTTATAATCATGGCATTGACATAAGGAATTAAACATCACCTTCCCTCATGCGATCCCTGTAGCCTGTATGCCAGGCCAAAGGAGATCTAATAGGTGAGAAATTCTAGGAGAATATGACCTAGTCCAACATTGCCAAACAAACTGCCAAGATGTTTCTGCTTGATTACCTTTCCTGCTGGGGAGCTCCCTACCTTTCAAGGCAGCTTATCATTTAGACTAGGTGTTTCATCCTTCTCACCATTATTTTGTGCTTAGAAAAGTCACTTCTATACACTTGTGTTTTTTAAAGAATGGAATAGTCCTATAATATGTATACAAAATATTTACTATATAATAATATATTATCATAATATAAACACATTTAAGATAAATGTGTATATATTCTGCAACTAACATCCACCCCATTTATTAAGCTTACTCTTTCTCAAAGTCAGGAAATTCACACTGATATCATAATGTTACCAAGAATAAACCTTTTTTTTAAAGATTTATTTATTTATGATAGAGAGAGAGAGAGAGAGAGAGGCAGAGACACAGGCAGAGGGAGAAGCAGGCTCCATGCAGGGAGCCCAATGTGGGACTCCTTCCCAGGACCCCAGGATCGTGCCCTGGGCCAAATGCAAGCACCAAACCGCTGAGCCACCCAGGGATTCCCCCCAAGAATAAACCTTAGCCAGACTCTGTCGATTATCCTCAAATCGTTTTATAGTAAAAAAAAAATATCAGATGCATATAATAAGCATGAAACTGTAATTTTTAAAAAGATTTTATTTATTTATTCATGAGAGACACACAGAGAAAGAGAGACAGAGACATAGGCAGAGGGAGAAGCAGGCTCCTTGCAGGGAGCCTGATGAGGGACTTGATCCCAGGACCCTGGGAGCACCCTCTGAGCCGAGGCGGATGCTCAACCACTGAGCCACCCAGGTGCCCCTGTAGTGTACATCTATTGATTTTTTTTTCATCTATTGATTTTCGATTTTGCTTATCTAGGACCTGTTTCCTTTCCTTTAAGTAAAAAACAAAACAAAACAAAAAAACAAAAACAAAAAACCCCATAAATGAACAGCAATGAAAAAAAAAAAAAACCCACCACTCTGATTTTCCTCTGGTTACTATTTTTCACCCATTTCCCCAGAATATTTGGCTTAAGTGGGGTTGACTACATACCAGTGAGACTTGGCTTTGAGAATTGTCTTTGAAACATGAGTGGGACCCAAAGCCCACTTTCTGCCAGAGGCTGAGAGAAAATGTTGGGTCTGACACTATGGGCAACTATCTTGTCAACATGAGGAAAAAGTTCACCTAAAGTAGGTCTGAGGCAGAGGAACACAGTTCTGACATGGTCATCTTCCTGAATACCCTGTCTGAGCCTCTGGATTAAGCCTGGTGCAAAGCTGAGTTAATTCTGTCCTTTTGAGTTACATGAACACAGAAAGTCCCTTTTGGCCACAGTCAGATTGGATCTCATATCAGATGCAAGCTAAAAAAAGACTTGACTCTTGGGGAGCCTGGGTGGCTCAGTGGTTGAGCATCTGCCTTCGGCTCGGGTCATGATCCCGGAGTCCTGAGACTGTGTCCTGCATCAGGGTCCCTGCAGGGAGCCTGCATCTCCCTCTGCCTATGTCTCTGCCTCTCTCTGTGTGTCTCTCATGAATTAAAAAAAAAAAAAAAAAAGACTTGACTTTTTTACTTCCAGCTTTCAATTTTTTTCTGAGTTCTTCCTCAGAGTAAATCGAATGTGATTCTGCTCTCTTTTTTGACAATCCAACTTTGCCGATTTTGGAAAGCATCGAAACAGATGAATGTGCTGAGGTCTGAGCTCCCTGGCCCCTGGTCTTCCACCTCTGTGTCTCCATTTTCCATAATTCTCCCAGAATGATGTTTGTAAAGGCCAGAACTATCCTTACATCTTTTCCGTTTAATAGTATTTGGTAGTTCCCATTACCTACAAGATATGTCCCCACTCTGTGGGCTGGTACTTACGACCTTCCTAGCTTGGCCCCCGATCACACTGCAGCTTAAGTGTTGACTTTGCAAGCATTTCCTATGAGCCCCCAGGGTATTTCACCCCCCCACCCCCAATGGTCCAGCCCAAGGCCAGACACAGTGTAGGCCGGCAGGGAAAGTTTGTTGAGTGGATAAATGCACCAGAAGAACAGTTGCATTCCTGCTGTATGTGTGTGTATGTGTATGTGTTTGTGTTGGGGGGGAAGGTGCTGCTTCTCTCCTCAGACAGATGACGAGCTTTGTACTTTTGCTGAGTGCATTCCCCTTCTTCAGCTTTGGACAGAACAGACACTATATATTGTAGTTTTCTTTTTCTTTTTTTTTTTTAATATTTTATTTACTTATTCATGACAGACACACAGAGAGAGGCAGAGACATAGGTAGAGGGAGAAGCAGGCTCCATGCAGGGAGCCCGATGTGGGACTCAATCCCAGGACCCCGGGATCATGACCTGAGCCAAAGGCAGATGCTTAACCACTGAGCCACCCAGGTGTCCCTTGTTTTTCTTTTACAGTCTGGGTTAAGCATGGCATTAGCTGTTCTCATAATTTTTCTCACTTAAATATCATCCCCCTTTTCCCCTACTCACAGAGATCGTGCTCTAGTTCCCACTTTTCAGAAGAAAAGCACATGAAGGGGAAGAGGCAACCCAGAGATCACTCACCTGGCAGGTGGAAGAGACAGGGCTTGAATGCAGGACATTAAAGTCAAGCTGAGGGCTCTGTATGCTAATGAGAGTTTCTAAAAGTGGGTGTGGGGATGGGATAACAGGTGATGGGCATGAAGGAAGGCATATGATGGGATGAGCACCGGGTGTTATATGCTACTGATGAATTATTGAAAACTATGTCTGAAACTTATGATGTACTCTACATTGGGTAATTGAATTTAAATGAAAAAAAAAAAAAAAAGGATTTGTAGAAGTGGCCACTCATGCTCCTATTGGTGGATGGGCTAATTTTACGAAGACCATTTTTATTGTAACAATTGCATATTTATTTTAATGTGTTTTAGAAAAAAAATATGTAACCGACCCGGGAAACATGTGCATCATAGATCTTAAGCTCAGTATGACGGTAAGAGAGATATATGGGTAAATAAGAAAAACAGAGGTTATTCAGATTAGGAAAAATACAAGTAGACTGTAGTCATTGGTTGACTACAGTTGAATGAGTTAGGAAGCAGTCTCTACCATTTCTTAGCCCTGTGACCTTGGATAGGTTGCTTGACCTCTCTGTGCCTCTGGTGTCCTTATCGGAGGAATGGGAATGGTAGTGCTTAGCAAAGGGAATTGTAGTGAATTAAAATGAGTTAGTACATGGCAACCACTTAATAGACAGTCAGTGAGCAGCATTACTATTATTCCGTAAATATTATGTTTTTTTTCCATAAATATTATGATAGTACTCATAATCTGGTAGTCCAGCGAGTACATTGTTAGGCCACGTCATGGTGGTGTTAGGCACAAAAGAGCTGAAGTTTGGGAAACACTGTGCTATATCCTCCTAATACTTAGGGTGGTGGAAAATAGTAAGAACACAAATAACCATGAAAGTAGATGATGCCTGGGGCCTGCACATGGTGGGTACCCCGATACCAAAGGAGGTACCTGTTACCTCCTTGAATGCTTAGGTGATGCCTTTTGGCAGAAGGAGGTATTGGCCTCGTGCAAGCGTGCTGGTGGAGTAGCTCCATGGGGCCCCCGGTGCGCGCACAGTGAGATGCAGGCAGAAAGCTGGGCCAAGACCTTTTGTGGCTTTTATTCTTTGTTTCCAATGGCGTAGAGCTTTTGCCTCCGACATGGGGTCCTGTTCCTGCTCTACTCTTGCTAACTTGGTGAGTCACTCAACTTCTGTTTTAGTTTCTGGATTTTTAAGCTGGGACTCCTAAGTGTACCTACCTCACTTTTGTTCCTTCTTAGACAAAAAAGAAACTTAGCGTTTAGCCTCACATGTGTTAGTCCGCTCTCAGTAAATCTATTTGTCATGTTTATTGTGGATTTTATGCTCATTGTCATCATTTGGATGGAGAAAATTAACTGTAATGAGTATAGACATAGAGATTCTTCCTCGATAGAATCCAAAGAAATGCAGGGGCACCTGGATGGCTCAGTGGTCGAGCATCTGCCTTCAGCTCAGGGCGTGATCCTGGGGTCCTGGGATCGAGTCCCGCATCGGGCTCCCCACAGGGAGCCTGCTGCTCCCTCTACCTATGTCTCTGCCTCTCTGTGCGTCTCTCATGAATAAATAAATAAAACTTAAAAAAAAAACCCAAAGAAATCCAGTGAGTCAACTTTATAGCTTACCTAGATGTGTATTTGCATATCCGTGTGTGTGCATGCACACATGTGCATGCACAGCACACACACATTCACATAGACACACTGTTTATATGTACCAAAATACATTTTATATAATATATAAATTGCAATGCACGGGGATCCCTGGGTGGCTCAGCGGTTTAGTGCCTGCCTTCAACCCAAGGTGTGATCCTGGAGTTCTAGGATTGAGTCCCGCAATAGGCTCCCTGCGTGGAGCCTGCTTCTCCCTCTGCCTGTGTCTCTGCCTCTCTCTCTCTATGTCTCTCATGAATAAATAATAAAATAAAATCTTTAAAATATATATATATATAAATTGCATATGCAAATCGATACTTTTAGGAAATAAAGTGAGAAACATACATACACACATACAAATCTCTCTCTCCACACACACATACACATACACACATATGCATATACATATGTCCTCAAAAAATTCTGTAGATGTAATTCAAGAAAAGAAAAAAATATGTAAAATATTTTCACTACAGTGTTATCTGGAATAGTTGTCTCTTTTGTTCTGGTTCATGAAACCCCTCAGGTGCAGCCTGATGAACCCCTTGCTCTATATCATGGTGGGGGAAAGTCACTGAAGAGAACATGAGATAACTCAACTTTTTTGGCCTTGGGGTCTCATTTTCCATTTATTTATTTATTTATTTATTTATTTATTTATTTATTTATTTAAATTCATTCATGAGAGACAGAGAGAGGCAGAGACACGGGCAGAGGGAGAAGCAGGCTCCATGCAGGGAGCCCGATGTGGGACTCAATCCCTGGTCTCCAGGATCACACCCTGGGCTGAGGGTGGCGTTAAGCTACTGAGCCACCTGAGCTGCCCCTATTTTTTTTTTAAAGATGTTCTTTATTTCTTCGTGAGAGACACAGAGTAAGAAGCAGAGACACAGGCAGAGGGAGAAGCAGGCTCCCTGTGGGGAGCCCGATGTGGAACTTGATCCCAGGATCCCAGGATCCTGACCTGACCCGAAGGCAGATGCTCAACCACTGAGCCACCCAGGCGTCCCTCCTACGCTTTAAATAAAGAGAGATTTCATCTTTGTTTTGAAGATCCCTGACATTATCTTGACCACGAGAAGGTCACCACAGTGTCTGTGAATGCTGTCTTCTGAGGCGACCAGAAATTATTTAGAAATGAATTTGACAACCAGTTGGAGGTGACTGTTCCTCCCTGCAGCACTGTTCCTCCCTCCAGCACTGGATGGTCCTATGATTGTGGTCTTTATTTCTCCCAGCTGGAAAGCAGACCTTCAGAGTCAGAGTCCTGAGGCACATGTCATGAGCTAAAGTAAGGAAACTGCCAGTGAATCAGAAATCAGGAAATGAGAGAATGAAGACCGGAGGGACACCTGGGTGGCTCAGTGGTTGTGCGTTCTGCCTTTGGCTCAGGTCCCGATCCCAGGATCCTGGGATCGAGTCTAGCATTGGGCTCCCCAAATGGAGCCTACTTCTCCCCCTGCCTGTGTCTCTGCCTTTGTCTCTGTGTTTCTCATGCATAAATAAATAAAATCTTAAAAAAAAAAAAAAAGAATGAAGATCGGAACTTGGAAGGAGCTGAAGGCGAAGGATTTGGCAGAATTAAGATAGTTGATTAGCAAGGGGTCAGCTAGGCTGTTGTGATAGAGACAGGGGCAGCCAGGCGGTAGCCAGGAGGAGCTGGTCGGTCTACCATCCCTCAACATGGAGCTTCCTCTGTGTTCCTCTTGTGGTCCAAAGCCCCTGACCCATTTCTCTCCCTTTCCCATTGAGTGAGGAGGAGGTAAGAGTAAGACACCCCGCCCCACCCGCAGTGTAGCATTGCAGGGTTCAGAGTCACATGACCACACGCAGCTGGGAGTGAGCCTGGGAAGTGTGTAAACCTGTATTTCTGGGAGAGAATAAATAGTGGGCAATAACCAGGGAGAGGAGGCAACCCCTGAAGCTGAGATTTTATGAGGCGTGTGATCAGGGTCTGCTTTTTAAAGTCCAGTCATTCAGCTAGCAGGAACAGCTAATGCAGGATCTTGCTTGGTGATGGTATTAGATACCATCTAAGTACCTCACCTCCTCCTGGTATGATTGATGGGAGACTGCTTGGGAGACTTCAGTTCTGGTCCAGTTCTAGCATTGGTGAGCCTCAAATTGGGACCCAGGGGTAGTGACTCTCTCATTGTTTTATTATCTGGGCCTAAATCTTAACCACCCTTTCTCTGGTAGCCCCGTTTTTCCTCTCTGGGAACTATTCCTGCTTTATTTTCAGGATACACTCCATAAATTTTTGGATCTGGGGTAGGCATGTGGTTTAAGGTTGGCTAATTAGAGCCTTCCTCCAGCACAGTGGTTGATTCAGGGATGGGTGTAGGGTATGAGACAGGCAGAGCAATGAGACCTAATCCTGGTAATTTTCATGGAGTTGTTTGAGAGACGTGCTCATTTTGCCAAAGTTGCTAAGGAGATGAAATACAAACTCTGAGTCATTAGTGGTCATTTTTGCCACTGTGGAGGAGAAACCACTTGAGAAGGAAGGAGAGCTAAGAGATGAAGAGAGATTATGACACCACTCCGAGCCCCTGGATCCAGCCATGCCTGAAGTCATTAATCCTGAAATTAGTTTCATGAACAATGAATCCCTTTTACGGCTTTTGCCAGAATGAATTAAGAACTGGGAATGAGAATAATTCTAATTTTTTACATTCCAGGTCTCTGGCTTTTTATCCCACATCGTGGTACTCAAGACTTGTTGTATAGCATAATATCTAGGCCACTTTATAAAAGGTACAGATATTCTAAAAAATTTAGTTCAGCCATTCTAAAGAGATGCTAACAAGCTATTTTTATTTATTTGTATTATTTATTTATTTTTAAAGAATCTATTTTTTTTAAAGATTTATTTATTTATGATAGAGAGAGAGAGAGAGAGAGAGAGGCAGAGACACAGGCAGAGGGAGAAGCAGGCTCCATGCTGGGAGCCCAATGTGGGACTCGATCCTGGGACTCCAGGATCGCGCCCTGGGCCAAAGGCGGGCGCTAAACCACTGAGCCACCCAGGGATCCCAAGAATCTATTTTTTAAAAGCTTCCCAGGAGTTTCTCATAGGCAGTTAAATTTGGGAACAGCTAATTGCTCCACGCTTCCTCCAGTATGAGTATTGCTGTGTGACTTCAGAAAATCGATGACCTCTCTGGGTCATTGTTTTTTTTTAAAGATTTTATTTATTTATTTGAGAGAAAGAGAGCAGAGAGGAGAGGGAGAAGCAGACTCCCCGCTGAGCAGGGAGCCCTATGTGGGGCTTGATCCCAGGACCCTGGGATCTTGACCTAAGCCAAAGGCAGATGCTTAACTGACTGAGCCACCCTGGCACCCCTGGGCCATTTTTTTGAAAATAACTTACAACAGAAGGAGCAAGATACAGGTGATTTTCTAAATGGCTTTCCTGCCCTGAAAGATTGTCGTGATGACAGTCCTTTTGTCACGCCCATGTCTTCCTGCTCCTAATTTGCCCAGGTGCATGCATGTGCGTGCACACATTCGCACCCACACACACTCTGTTGTGAACAAAGATAGCCGAGCAGTGCACCTCTGAGGCCTTGGCCCACTCTCCATGACACTCCCGCCTCTCTAGCGAGCACTGACAGGTGTGGGCTGAGGAAGATACAGGCCCTGTTTGAAGCATTGTGATAAGAGGAGCGAGAAGCAGGCCGGGGAGAAGACACAGAAATATTGATCTCAGGAGCTGACAGGCTTTGTGGAAGGATCTGCAGGTAGGAAAGGATGAGCCCAGACTGAAGGGTTTGCATTTGCCCTGTGCAAGATTGCACTGCAGCAGAACCTGGATTCAAACATTTCCTCGCGTGCCCCGGATCCCAGGATTCCAGCCTCCACCTGCTGATTGTGACCCCGCGGCCCCTGATCCAAGGGGCCTTGAGGCCTCCAAGGCTGTGCCCTGCCCACGCCGCAGTCTCTGCTGTCTCGGTGTCCTTCACTGGCCAGCTCTCCCGCCCGGGTGCCCTGCCTCCCTCTGCAGCCTGGGATGATCGCCCTCTTTGGAGACCCAGGGCCAGCCAGCTTTCTCTGGGCACCTGCCTGGTGCTGCAGGTGCAATCAGTGCCTCCCTCTGCTGGGCTTCCGGGGCCTGGTGTAGGCCTAGTGATGTCTATACCCAGGTTAGGATTATTTGCTCACGTGTCTCCCCCACGAAGAGAGGGCAGGCTCCCTATGCCCAGGACAAGTCAGCGCTGTCACTTCTTACGGAATGAATAAGCAGGAGAACCGAATAGAAGTGAGGTGAAGAGGAGTCTGTATCCTAACACCGGATGGTAGGCTTTAGATGTGTTGGTGGGAATCCATTTAAGATGCATGGCACATACGTAGGCTTCCCAAAGCATAATTTAGTTTTTCGCCTAGCTATCGTTTTGAACATCCGCGAGAACAATTCTCAGTTGTGAGTTTGCGTTGGAATTATCTGGAGGCTGGTTAAAACACAGATTGCTGCACCTCCCCTTCCCACTCAGAGATTCTAATTGGGCAGGAGCCGGGTCCTGCGTTTCTAACAAATTCCTGGGTGAGGCTACTGCTGCTGGTCTGGGGACCAGGCTCTGAGAACCACTGTCCTAGATGATCGTATTCTACCTCAGGGTCTTTGAAATGGGTGGGACACCCAATTTCTCTACAGCCCTGTGTTTTGAATTTGCCTGTGGCATTCTTCCGCAGTGATGCTAGGAGTCGCCTTCCTCCTGTCCTGCCGTGAACCTTCACTGTGGTGCGGTGTTGTGTTATGCAGCGAAGTGAGGTGCATCGGGTTCAGTAGTTGGGGAAGTTCACCATATGAGAAGAGAATAGAACTGGTATTGCTGGGGTGTGGGAGAGTTGGGGAAATGAGATCTACAGCAGGGAAGGGAAGGAAAAGGTGTGGGAAGCAGGCTGAGAATTAAGTATTGCATTCGAGGGGGCACCTGGGTGGCTCAGTCGGTTGTGTCTGACTCTTGATTTCAGCTAAGGTCATGATCTCGGGGTCCTGGGATAGAGCCCCGTGTTGGGTTCCAAGCTCAGCATGGGGTCTGCTTGAGATTCGCTCCCTCTTTCCCTCTGCCCCTCCCCCTGTTCTCTCTCAAATAAAAAATAAATCTTTAAAAAATAATTTCATTCAGATTATAGCAAGAGACATGAAATTTTCTGGCTGTTTCTTGGCTCTGTGGTTTTCACCATGGCTGCCTACAAGAGTCCTCAGGGGAGCTTGTATAACAGTCTGATAACCTGGCCCAACTGTAGACTGATGGCATCAGATTCACGGGGGCCTGGAGGGCAAATACTGATATGTTGTGAAGTTCCCTGGGTGATTCCAGTAGGAAGGTCGGATTGACAGTCTCCAGTGGGATCCCTCTAGATCCCCAGTCCTCCCTCCATTTTAATCCTTGACTTTGGGCACTGTTTATTTATGTGTGTTAGCTGCATCTGTTCCACTGTTGGCTTCTTCTTACCATGGATCCAAGTTCAGGAAAGATGACTTCTCCTTGTCTGGGCTTCACAGGTGGGTTCTGGGGAAGATCCTCAAACATGGAAAGAAGCTTCTTCTGCACTGTGCCCTGGTTTCTAGAATGTTTTGTTTTGCAAGTGCTTCCTCCCCTCCCACAGAGAAATTTTGGAGATGTAAAGAAGGTTTGGAGAGACTTCTTTTATTTAAGATCCACTTGACAAGCATGAAGGAAAATGTAAAAGGTCAAGGGAGTCTGGAAGAATAAGGTGTGTGTGTGTGTGTGTGTGTGTGTGTGTCTGTGTACATACGTATGTGCTTATAAATGTTGGTGCTAGATATATAAAGAAAGAAATTATGTGTAAAAAAAATGAGAAGGTGGGAGCACCTGGGTCGCTCAGTTGGTTAAGCATCCAACCCTTGGTTTTGGCTTAGGTCATGATCCAGGGGTTATGAGATTGAGCCCCTCATTAGGTTCCATGCTCAGTGGGGAGTTTGCATGGGATTCTCTCTCTCCCTCTCCCTACCCATCCCATTTGTGTTCTCTCTCTCTCTCTCTCAAATAAATAGATAAATCATAAAAAAAGAAAAAAAGAAAAAGAGGATGGTTTGTGTAAACAGGAGAGTTAATTAAGGGCTAGTTTACTATAGGGACTTGAAACATTATTATTGAATGAATGACAAATGAATGGGGAAAGCAATATGAAGAAAGAAGTTCCCGATCTTTACAATGGAATATATAGGCAAGAGGAATGACAAGGAGTAATCTTAGATGCACTAGAAATTCTTAGGGAAGGTCTCATCTGGGAGAGCAAGCTGGAAGAAGGGGAAGGAGGGCTCTAAATCCCAGTTCCAGCTCAGTACCGCTAGGGTGATCACTGCCCTGGGCCCTTGTCTCTCCATTAAAACTTACCTTATGTCAACTCATCCTCATCTCAAGGTAAATACTGGCCTCAGTCTACCAGTGAGTGGTACCTAGAACAACTCTCCTTGAAGTAGAGTGCACAAATGGCCACAGTTTCCTCCCATCCCTGTGTTCCTTGGCAGCGTGATTTTGTCGCTCTTCTCATTAAGAGGTGGTGTCTGTTTTGCACACTTGGCTCTAGGTTAGACATGTGACTTGCTTTGGCTAAGGGGTGATAGAAAATGTGACGTAGCCATAGGCAGGGCCTTAAGTAGCGCACAGGCACTGAGGCTCACTGTGTCTTGCTGCCCTTTACACCCCAGCACTGCCATGTGAAGAAGCCCAAACTAGCCTGGCAGATGGTGAAAATCACATGACCCAGTGTCTCCCCTCACACAAACTAAGGGCCTGCCAACCATTACACCTGTGGGAGAGGCCATCACAGATAATCCAGCTGACCTGCCAGTGACTCACAGATGCATGGGGGAGTTCAGTAGAGATGGGTCCTGTTGGCTTAGACCATAAGAAGCACTTGGTTAACTCACAGAGACGTGAGCTAAAATGGTTGTTTTTTCAGATCACGAAGGTCTTGCAGTGGCTTGTCACACAGCAAAAGCTAACAGATACATCATTTTTGACCTAGGACCCTCCATAGGATGGTTAACAGACCATGAGTATCAGCCTGTTTGTATTAGTTTTCTACGTCTGCATAACAAATGATCAAAAACTTAGTAGCTGAAAGCAACACATGTTTATTAATTTACAGTTCCGGGAGCCAAGTGTGGCTTAACTGGGTCCCCTGCTCAGGGCCTTCGGTGGTTGTAGTCAAGATGTTGGCAAGGACTACAGGCAGCAAAGACCTTCCTTTGTCGGATTATTGCAATTCGTTATGATTATAACACTGAGGGTGTCAATTTATTGCTGGCTGTTGACCAGAGGCCACCCTCAGCTTCTAGAGGTGACCTTCAGTTCCTGGACTCATAGGTCTTGTGATGGGTAGCCCACAACATGGCGACTTGCTTACCCAAGGTCAGCAGGGGGTCAGAGAGAATCTAGCAAGATGAACACTACAATATTTTTTTTTAAAGATTTTATTTAGATATTTGAGAGAGACAGAAAGAGAGAGAGAGAATATATGCCAGGAGAAGGTCAGAGGCAGAGGGAGAAGCAGACTCCCTGCTGAGCAAAGAGCCCAATGTGGGGCTTGATCCCAGGACCCTGGAATCATGACCTGAGCCAAAGGCAGATGCTCAGCGACTTGGACCACCCAGGCGCCCCAGCACTACAGTCTTAGTACATCATCACGTACACATTGCTGTGCATTCCCCATCAGCCCTGCCATGTTCTGTTGGCTAGAAGCAAGTCACAGGTCCCACCCACACACAAGGGATGGGTTTATGCAAAGGTTTTGAACATTAGGAGGCAGAGATCGTCAATGAAAGCCATTCCCCACGACATTCACCTTGACACCCGGACCTGCAGGAGGCTTCTGCCTCATTTGCTCTTCACCGAGCAAACATTTATGGAGTGCCTTCTGTATGCACGCACTAGGCATACCACCGCAAGCAGTCTTAAGAGGGAGCGATGCTGGAAAGGAACAGCCATGTATGTCACCGTAAGTGCTTTGGCTTGAATGCTGAGACCGGGGGAGCTGTTGGAGAGTTTTGAATAAAGGAAAGGCAGGATATCTCACTGATGTTTTGAAACCACTTCTATGGCTGGTTTTGATTACAGACTTTATTTTATTAAAGATTTTATTTATTTATTCACGATAGACATAGAGAGAGAGAGAGAGAGAGAGGCAGAGACACAGGCAGAGGGAGAAGCAGGCTCCATGCCAGGAGCCTGACGTGGGACTCAATCCCGGGATTCCAGGATCACGCCCTGGGCCAAAGACAGGCGCCAAACCGTTGAGCCACACAGGGATCCCTGATTACAGACTTTGGAGAAAACAGGATGCTGCTGCTGGATCTTAGTGAGAGAGGAAGGGTTGAATCAGTCGGTAGCAAGAATCAGGAGAACAAGTACAGAGTTACTTCCCAACCAGGGACTTCAGGCTTTTCCTGGGTCTCCCAGCTGCTTGATGGAGGATGGACACTAGGCTTAACTTCTTGTCAGCTCAGGGGGGTGGAAGCCTCCAGTGGGGTCCTGGGCCACCTGTGCCCAGGTGGGTGCCTGGGCCACCTGTGTATCTTCACCATCGCACCTTTAGGTTTGCTGCTCCCTGTTGCTCAGATTCTGCTGGCAAGCACCTAAGTGTAATGGTAAAAGCTCATCATCTTTGGTGTCAAGAAAATCTGGGATGGGGGCACGTGGGTGGCTCAGTAGTTGAGCATCTGCCTTCAGCTTAGGTCGTGATTCCTGGGTCCTGGGATCGAGTCCTGCATTGGGCTCTCCCCGCAGAGAGCCGCTTCTCTCTCTGCCTGTGTCTCTGCCTCTCTCTCTCTCTGTGTGTGTCTCTCATGAATAAATAAATAAAATCTTAATTTAAAAAATCTGAGATGGACTCTCCTGGTCAATTACTGCCAGGGTGAGCCTCATTTTCCTGTGTGCAAATGAGGAGTCACAATGCCAAGACCCCAGATTTGTTTGTGAACCAAATGAAGTAATTCTATCCAGACTACCAGAACCACACTGATCTCTTCTCCCTCCTTCCATGCAATGCCTGCCCCATTTTCCCTACCGTGGAGCAACCTTGTCTTGTTCTGATCTTACGTGTTTCCTCAGTTTGTGATGATCTTCCGTGTTTCCTCAGCTTGTGCTCACATAGGAAAGCCAACATGGACTGTGGGTGCTTTGGAAACACGTTGGCAGCCTTTTCAGGCTGAGATGGCCACACCCCACCTCCTCCACTTCTTCCCCAAGGGCGCAGGACGCAAATCCAGCTGTGGCTTGACAGAGCTGCCACTCTGCTCATTGCCCCTTCAGTGGAATGTCACAGAGAGGTTGAGAGGGGCCAAGTCAAACTACATAAAGTAACAGAATCAAGGCTGCTACTGTCATCAGCTTCCACCGGTGCCACAGGCCCTCGTGAGCATGCCCCAGCCAGTGTGTGTGTGTGTGTGTGTGTGTGTGTGTGTGTGTGTGTGTGCATGTGTGTTCCAGACCAAGATGCTGAATAAGGGCAATCTCCACCCAGCTGGGAAAGACACTGAATTAACAGTCAATTGCTCAAAACTCTAGTTTCCTACATACACCTGGGACCTGGCTGGCTATCTGACTTAAAGTGATACAGAAGGGTAGAGAAAAGAAATTAAGCATCCAGTTATCACCAAGAAGCATTGGCGATGAAGCATCTCCTTGGCTCTGCCCCTGCGCTAGCGAGTTTTCTGGGTGGAAACAAATAACTCCATTGAAAAAGACCGGTGTGATGATCACTGAGATTCTGAGAGAAAGGACAGCACAGTGGCTGCTACATCAGTTGCTTGGGGGCAATTATTCCCAAGCAGAGGACTCATATATTAACCTGCTAGGTTTTCTGAGCTACCCATGGAAGCCCAAAGCAGATCCAGTGTCAGGCAGGAAAGTGTTAATTGGAAAAGGTTTCAGCTACCACCCCATGCTGCCCCTTGAGATTCAAATCTATATTTTTATTTCCTCTGATGATGTTAATTAGGCTCATTACAATTACAAAAGAAAGTCAACTTGTAGCGACAGGGACGCTTGAGGGGAGTATAGGTAACCCGACCCTAGGTTTGGAGATCCTGTGATGAGATGACACTGCTATCTGAACCTCTCTGACTCTCAGCCCCAGCTGGTAGCTGGAAACTCTCCTCTCACAGCTAACTCCGCAGGAATCGGGGAGTTCACAGGGTGTCTCAGAGAAAAATGGAAATAAATTCACTGGGTTTCCTGAGTTCACCACCATTTCATTGACATCTCTTCTATTGTTAATGGCGCATACGAAAAATGTTTGTGTTTTCAGGGGCTCTCTTTGTCCTCAAGTTATTGAAGTGGCGTTGGGTTCCATGACAGTTTGGTAAGAATTTTGTCCCTAGTTCTCTGCAAAACTCTGGTTGCCTTGGCCAGAAAGGCAGTGTTACCTGTGTCCCATGTTTCACAGAATCCATCAGCTTTGGCACACCTGTTGTCATTAATGATGGCCTGTGTCCTTTGTTGGACCTTACACCCAGAAAACATCCTCTCCACCTATACAAGAATCCCCTTCAGGCACACTGGGCATGGATGTGCAGTGGGGTGTCATTTAGATGGAACTGTCAGGGGCATCAGAGTTCCAGTCCCAGCTCAGGCGCAGTTTCCTGCTACATTAGGAAATTATGTTAGCACTTGTCCCTAAAGAATGAACAGGAACGTCATTCAGAATCCATCGGCATGTCTGGGGTCTTGACCTCTGAGTAATTATTCTCCATTTCTAATTATGCTGTATCTACTGGAAACCTGTCTGATTCCACTCCAGCGTCCCTTGTCTCTCAGCTTCTATTTATTGCTTCCCTCTGTGGATGTCTGGATTTCTCTGCCTCTCTGTCTCTTATGTGAACTTCCCAAGAGAAATAATCTGATTAAACCATTTGACACTCCCCATTATTTATAATCAGGTGGTCACTAGGCAAAATGTAGCATGCCCATATCAGGCAAGATTTCCACATCAGGCCACTTCATTGACTGTTGGTCTGACTGTTGGGTTTAGCCAAGCCCTGATCCTATCAGCCGTAGCCTTGGTTTAAAGCATTGACAACTGTGCATAAAAATCTGTTTATGGTCTGGCTTCTCACAGTGAGCTAGATGTAAGAGGCACCTTGAGCACACTCTTCTCTCACTTACCCGAACTCTAGCTTCAGGGTATCCAGCGCTTTCCTATGCATAGCCACCTGAACATCTCAAGCTTATCACGTCCTGAAATAAACTCAAGTAATGTCTCTATCATCTTGCTCATTCTAGTCCAACCCAAGGTATGCACAATTACCTGTGCATTACTTAATTCCTTTGATACGCTATTGCCTGTACTTAGAAGCTCTGTCCTTATGTGCTGGATAAACTTCCATTAATTCTTTAGGTGTAGCACAAGTATCAACTCTCCCTTGAAGAATTTCCTGGCTTTCTTCTGTCCCAGTCAATCAGATCCTCACAGCATTGTGCTAAATCCACACCTTTGCAGAAAGTTCTATTATAGTACGTATGGATAGAATGATACTGATTTTTTTTTTCACATACAACCCCCTCCACTGGGCTAGGGTTGGATGAGAAATATGAATAATGAGGTTATAGGATGTTTGCAAGTTCTATCTCATAGAAACTTTTTAAAAAAGATTTTATTTATTCATGAGAGACAGAGACAGAGAGAGGCAGAGACATAGGCAGAGAGAGAAGCAGGCTCCATGCAGGGAACCTGACATGGGAATCGATCCCGGGTCTCCAGGATCAGGCCCTGGGCTGAAGGCAGCGCTAAACAGCTAGCCACCCGGGCTGCCCTATATCATAGAAACGTAGTCAGTGTATTTAACCACCAGTGTAAGTAGCTGCCAGTGTAAGTAACTACCGGTGTGGATAACTACCAGCCCTAACATTAATCTGAATGCTAGTTTTAACCCAAAGTGAGTTTGAGTCTACATTCCTTCATTGAATCTCTGTCTCTTTTTCCTTATTATGATAGTTTTCCCCATGGTATGGGAGGCAGTGGGAATTGAGCAGTCATATATGAGGTGCGGAACAAGTCATTCTCTCTTTCAATAGGTCAAGAAGGGGAAGTATAGATTAAAGAAGAGAAAGAGATGAGTAAGTATGGAGTCCACTGAAAAGGCCCGGAAACAACGATCAACTCACTGACAATGGACACCATAGTGCCCATATTATGATCTCTAAATACCATACCATTTTCCATTCGAAGCGATGAAGGCTAATTGGCAAAAAAAGGCTGAATCTAGGACTAGGATAGAACATGCAAGATGAGCCTGAAATATGTTGTCATTCTAGACAGCAAGAAAGCCACCAGAAAGTACCAGTCTTGAGTCAAGGACTCAGAAACCAATATTGGATAAGGTCCCAGTGGCCAAAAATGGGACTATTAGAATATTAATAAAAATACTAACTTGAGTGGATTAAAGAGTGTCAAGTATATTTAAATTCATGAGTTCTTGATGATTCTAAACAAACAGTTTAAGGTTTACAGTTAGAAAATACTGAAGAACCAACACATTGTTTTGAAAACTGGTAAATAGGAAGCATTTTAGCATTTATCCTGACTCTCCAATATTAGTTTTATATGCCATCTAATGAACAAAGAAGTATTACTAGAACACATATATCATCATTTTGTAACTCCTAATGATTTAGTAGATCTACTTATTAATTAACAATGGCATCACAAAAATACAGTCAGAAATTACACACCTTCCAAGAGAAGCACACATCTTCCATGATTTTATCTTGCCAAAAATTTGCACTTGAATCATATCAAGCCTCTGGGTCTCACATCAATTTATAGGAGATATGGGGGACAGAGGAACAACTGGCAAAATTCAGACCACAAGGATGTCCTCAGAACAAGTGACCCAGGTGTTTTTTGTTTGTTTGTTTGTTTGTTTTGCTGTCTAGGTTTATGTCTATACCTATAACTATGTCTATGACTATGTCCCTATCATTTTTGTGTGTATGCCTATGTCTGACTTTGTGTCTGCCTTATTACCTATCTACTATGAGAAAATATACACAGGACAGACCTATATGTTAAAAGAGAGTTAAGAGACATGTAAATGAATCACAATATATGGATTTCATTTGGATTCATATCAGTCACGCTGTATAACAGTTTTTAAGATAATCAAGGAGATGTCAGTGCTAATTAGATATTTGGGGCTATCAAATAATTTTTAGGTGTGATAATTACATCAAGGTTATGTTGTTTTTCTAAATAGGTTCTTATTTTGCATAAATATATATACTTGATGTTTGGGATTTTTAAATATGGATATAGGGCCAGGATAAAGTGGGTGAGGGTATAAGTGAAACTGGATTTAGTTCATAATTGTAGAAGCAAAGTGATGGATACCTGGACTTGCTTTATAGTATCTTCTCTACTTTTATATGAATTTGAATTATTTTTAAGTATGGAAGAAGGAAAGTATAAGATGATTTCTCTCTCATTCCTTTTGATAGCTTCTGTTAGCCCTCTATTTTTAATTTTTTTCTGTTGGTTTTTATATGAGCTCCACTGTTACTTTCTCAGAGTAACTGCAATTTGTCATTTGTCATTCATTTTTGACATCTGAAAAAGCCAGATACTTTTGTTCCTAGACTTGAAGCTAGGAAGGAGATAGCACTCCACCAAATAAACATATCTGGCCCAGATTTCAAATTGAAAGAATCCTAGATTATGTAGATTCAAGTCTGTGAGCTACCCTATATCGTTGGATCACATTCCTTGTCTTTTTAATTTGGGTAGAGGTGGATTCTGTTGTTTGTGATCAAAAACTATCTGAATAAAAGCTTCTCCCGATTCCCAGGTTACATCACACTTCTGTTATAGATTTTCATAAAACCATTTGGTTATCTCTTATGGAACTTGACACAGTCCTGGTTTACTTGTATGCTAATTGGATTAGTATCTGTGTCCCTAATCACAAAGTAAGCTTTTAGAGTGCAGGGATCATGTGCGTTTTGCTTCACTTCTGTATTCCCAGTGTCAGCACATTGCCCTGGCACATTGCATAAGCTCAGTCAATATCTGTTGAATGAATGGACTACTGAATGAGAACAAGAGGGGAGCATGAGGGTGTTCGGTAATGCTCATCAAGAAAAAAATCGTGTCTTCTAGGGCATATGATAATTCTGAATCCCATTATGGGTCGGTGGGATCACATAACTAGGTATGTCAAGTGGCTTGTAAGCAGCCAGGTCAGGGGTACCTTTTAGTGGAAGACATTGAATTGCTAGTGCCAAACTTCCCTCTCTTTTCCTGCCATAGTGACCAAGATGGCCTTGTGTTCTAAATGCTGCATTCCAGGGGGACAGAGTATGCCAGCCCAAGTGTGTGAGTGACTCCAAGCCTGACTGTCTTAAATGTGAAGGCTGCAGGTGCCTGAATGGCTCAGTCATAAGCGCCCAACTCTGGATGTCTGCTCAGGTCACGATCTCAGAGTTGTGGGATCTAGCCCCACATTGGGCTCCACAGAAGGTGTGGAGTCTGCTTGAGACTCTCCCTCTCCCTGTCTCTCTCTGCCCCTCTCTCTACTCCTGCTCTCTCTCAGATAAATAAATAAATCTTTAAAACAAAACAAAATAAAAAAAATGTATAGGCCGAATAACAACAACAGAAATAGAGAACCTTCTGTGGTATGAAGCCACTGCAACTTGAGAGCACCGTCCTTCCCCTTCCCCATAACTTACCCTATCCTGACACACCCAAGCAAAAGAAAGAAGAAGCAACAATATGGATGCACCTTGATATATTCTGTCGAGTGAAGTAAATCGATCGCAGGAGGACAAATGCTGCATGATTCCTCTTATGTAAGACATCTAAAATCGTTGCCAGTGATTGGTCGTTACCAGGGGAGGGGGTTGGGGGAGCATTGAAGTTATAGATACACAAGATGAGTAAGTTTCAGAAGTGTGCCGTACAACACAGTGCCCATAGTTAAAGATAAGGTATCATCTTAAGCATTTGTTAAGAGGGTAGATCTTCTGTGAAGTGTCCCCCCCAAAACAAACCCAAACAATTAAAAACCAAAAGACAAACAAAACATAATAAAGGGACACAGAGTAACTTGTGGTGATGAATATTTTCATTACCTTGATTGTAGTGATGGTGACATGAGTATATACCTATGTTCAAACTTATCGAAATGTACACATTAATTATGTGCCCCTTTTTTATATATCCATTACATTTCAGGGAAGTTGGGGGGGGGAGAAGAAAAAGCTTACAAAGGAAATGGGAAGAAGTATTTGAGGACAAAGTGGAAATACGACGAGAGAGGGTCTAGTGGTAGTAGAAATGTTCTTGGGCTTGGTGAATATTTTGTGGGATCTCAACTTTACTTACTTATTAGCTGTGTGATATTGGGGGTTTCCTAATCTGAACCTCCGTTCCCACACCTGAAAAAATAGGGGGAAAATGATATGACCTCAAATTTCTAGGGTTGGTGCATAAGTTAAATTTAAATTAGATCATTTATGTGTATGTACCTAACATGGCATGGTGGGGGTACTCCGTAAATGTTGGTCATTTGGGCGAGTGGATGGAGAGAAGTCATTGGTGGAACCAGGGAGGGGTAGGGGTGGAGGAAGCTATGGAGTTGGAGGAGGTCCGATTGCTAAGCAGGTCCATGCTCCAAATCTCCCAAGTCTGTCACTGTGCATTGTAATTTAGTAAATCATTTCGAGCAGTGGGGTGTTTGCTTATTCAATCAAGAAGTGGATTTATGCCTAATTCCAGCCGCTCCTCTGCAAAGTGCTGTGAGCTTAGGAGGCTCCCTGGCTCGGGAGCCAGATTGCTGCATGGTGATTTATGTGATCTGGGAGGCTGGCCCCACAGCCATGAGCATAGGGCATAAATCTGAGGCTTGTGGGGAGCCCTGATTCAGCCTGGCACACCTTGGCACCGCATCAGCCTTAAGCCTCTTCTCGTTGTACTGTGGGTTTAATGATACAAAGGGCGAAGCCAAGGCCCAGGCTCAGAAGCTACTGGGTCTCATTTATTCACTCATTTATTCAACCAGTAATTATCGAACACCTTCACTATGCCAGGTCCTGTGCTTGGTTCTTGGGATATAAGTGGAGAACTTGAAAGGCACAGGCCTGACTCTACTGGGACTCATACTCCATTGGGAGCAATAAACAAGATGGCCAGTGATTATATTCTGGAGTGTAACATGATACTGAGAGGGAAACACAAGGTGGTGTGGGGGTGCCATATTGTGATTTAGAAGAAATAACATATTTGAGCATAGAGATGACCAAAATATATTTCTCATGTGTGTTTGGTCTTTGCCCATAGTTCCTGACTCACAGCTTCCCCAAACCCTTGGAATTTCCCAAGCGATAAGAGCAAGGGGAAAGATCTTTTGTGATAATGTTGGGTCTCTTGCCCCTCAGTTCCTGAAATCTTGTCAGAGCCATAAAGGTGAAGTGGCTATCTTAATCCTCACAAGCCCCTTTTCACCACAACTGGGTGGATGTTGATGAGGTGATTTTGGGGAAATACCTAAGGATGGGGGCTGGTTGCTAAGTGAACCAACCCGGAACAGAGTTTGGAACTTCCCAGGTTTGGGAAAGAGGGTTGGTGGGGTGGGGGTGAGGGGTAAGGAGAGAGAAGCCAGGGTTTAAATCAAGCACTGATGGCCAGTGAGTTAATCAATCATGCCTGTGTAATAAAGCCTCCATAAAAATTCAAAAGGAGGTGGTGGTTCTGAAAGCTTACAGGTTGGGGAGCCCAGAACACTTCCATGTGCCATCCTGCTGACCCCCAAGCTCCAATGGGACAGAAGCTCCTTTGTTGGGGACCTCTGTATGTTTTCATCCGGCTGTTGATTCATTTCCTTTAATATCTTTTGTACCTGGTTGTCTTGTGAGTAAATGGGTTTCCTAGGTTCTGGGAGCAATTCTAGTGAGTTCATGGAACCCAGGGAAGGGGAAATCATGAGAACCTCTGAGTTATAACCAGCTGATCAGAAGCACAGGTAACAATCAGGGTTTGCAATTGGTATCTGAAGTGGAGGGCGTCTACCCTAGATTCTGGTGCTCTCTCTGGGTTGATGGCATCAGAATTGAATTTGGGGTTGGAGAGTTGTATGCTTGGGTACCATAATGGTGTTGGGGAATTGGTTGTTAGTGTGAAGAAGACTCTACACATTCTGGAAGTGGGTCTAGATGGAACCTAATTTAGGGGGCAGAGAGGGTAGCACATGAGTTATTTATTTTTTTCTTTTGAGAGAGAGAAAGCTCATGTGCATGAGTAGGGGAGGGGCAGAGGGAGAAAAAGAATCTTAAGCAGACTCCCTGCTGAGCACTGAGCCTGAAGAGGGGCTCAATCTCATGATCCTGAGATTATGACCTGAGCCAAAACCAAACCTCAGTTGCCCAACTGACTGAGCCACCCAAGTGCCCCTAAAATCTGAGCTATTCATGAACATGAAGGTTGGCTTTCCAGGAGAGGGGGTCTGTAAGCTGAGATCTGAGGGAGAACTTCTAAGAAGAGGGGATGGCTTTTGCAAAATCAAGGAAATGAGGGAGAGGATAAATGAGAGAGAAGGCAGAAAGTTCTGGGGCTATTTGTCATTCAAAGTGGCTGGAGAGCAGAATTACAGAGGGTAAGTGATGGGAGAGGTGGCCGGAGTCCTGACCGCACAGACATTTACAGGCCAGGATGGAGTCTGGACTTGACCAAAAGGGCCGATGGGAAGCAGAGGAGCAGCGTGATCACATTTTCTCTCCACAAAGTTCTTCCAGGATTTTCTATGCAGAGGAGGCTGGGATACCAGGTGGGAGGCAGAGAACACTAGGTGAGAGCAGGCGATGACCTGAATTAGGGTGGGACAGAGTTCAC
The DNA here is from genome assembly GCF_003254725.2 of Canis lupus dingo. Taxonomy (NCBI): domain Eukaryota; kingdom Metazoa; phylum Chordata; class Mammalia; order Carnivora; family Canidae; genus Canis; species Canis lupus. The sequence continues at coordinate 20,005,374 of NC_064248.1, read as the reverse complement.
AGGCTAGCTGGAAGCAGGTGGTAACAGCTAACAGTGAGCCAGGCTCCGGCCAAAGCACAGGATCTCTGGTTTAACTGTCCTAGGTCTGCATAACAGGTGCTACTGGTGTGCTCCTTTTATTTTTATTTTTAAAGATTTTGTTTATATATTCATGAGAGACAGAGAGAGAGAGGCAGACACACAGGCAGAGGGAGAAGCAGGCTCCCTGCGGGGAGCCCGACGTGGGACTTGATCCGGGGACCCCGGGATCACCACCTGAGCCGAAGGCAGACGCTCAACCGCTGAGCCCCCAGACATCCCTAGTGTGCCCTTTTTCAAGATGAGAAAAGTGAAGCACAGAGAGGTTAGGTAGCCTGCTTATGGTCACACAACTTGTAAGGGACAGAGCCGGGATACAAACCCAGGAAGCCTCCATCCAGATCCACGCTTTCCACCCCTGTGCCTGGCCGCCTTCTTAGACCGCGAGCTTTCCCGAGAGTCAGGGTCCAAGCTCTGTGTTTTTCATAGCGCCTGGCACAGAGCCTGGCACCTGCCAGGGTCTTCATTACTATGTGTGCACGGAACGGCTGAGTCGATGAGCAGAGCCCCGGGCAGCCTGGCCTTGCACGGCCGCCTGGCCGCTTCCCAACTTGGACCGTTCTAGCCGGTCCCTTTCCTTGGCCAAGCCCTGGTGCCTTCCTCCCTAACACGGGCTTGATCAGGAGACAGGTGACTACCCACTGGGGGCTCTCTGCACATCGGGCTGATAACAGGTATGAAAGCGTTTCGGAAGTGACACGGCGCTCTGCTAACGCTGGGGAGGATAGTGGTCACCGTGCAGGCTGAGACCCCACACTGGAATCCCAGGCAGTATCTTGCTTTTTGTTGAGCACCACAAGCTCCCTTTCCCTGGAAGGCTTTGGTGCCAATTAATTACTGTTCTATGCGTCCAGGGGCTGGGGCCACCTGGCCATCCCTCGCTCCCTGACAGCCGAGGGTCTCGGAGCTCAGGAGTGGGCACCTCTTCCCTCCTGGTGGCAGCTCGCCCCCCCCCCATTTACTTCTCCTTTAATCTGCATATTATCATCAGCACAAAGCCCTCAGAATAACATCTGACAAATGACACCTATTAAAAAAAAACTGTGTGCACTTCTCTTTCACCGCCTTCTAATTTGGAATAGCATTATAACTATGCATCGCTAGACAAGCAATATTATGTTAAGAACATGATAAAATACCAGCAGCCCTGTAATGGCACCAACCAAATGGTAATTTCTGCTTCAGAAATTGGTCATTTATTTTGCTGGTCTGTTCTTACGCTCAAATTAGATGAAGTTTAATATACTGTAAAATTGAATGTATTCTGTCCTTTTCAACAAATATGGCGTGTGTGGAAATGATTTATGGCTCATGGGAACCTCTAAAATGTTAAATAATCTCTTTTTGTGTGTTTCTTAAGTAAGTTATGGCCGGAGAGTTTAAACACAGGAAAAGCAAAACTTTATTAAGCTCCAGGCCCCGCTTCTGCCGACATCAAGCCGTGGTTTAAGAACGGGAGCCGTGGCCCCTTGAATATTGTGTTGGGCTGTGAGAGCAGCCACATTAATTGCTACATTAATTTTCTTCTATTAACTGTAATTGGGAGGAAAGCAAGTCTTCCCCAGCGAGTGTTATAATTTGCGACTTAATTTTTAATAAAGCTGTGTTGAGACCATGGGTGCTTAGCACAGGTCATTTCTTGCAATGGGTGTTTGGCATCCTTGCTGCTAGCCAACTAGAAGAGCTGCTGAAATGTGTGTGTGGGGTGGTAAGAGGTAGAGGAGGATGGGGAAAGCAGATGTACAGCTTTCCCAGAGACAAAGGGAAGGTGTAAAGGGTTCCCTTCTAAAAAATGCTTGACTTTTTGCCTTTCTTCCTTGCTCCCCCCCACCCTCCACGGCATTTCTGCAAGCTCAGGGGGACACTCGAGAAGCCCAGATAAATGGCCAGAGGACATGGTTAGATGTTCAGGACAGTGGCCATGCCAGAGACCCACTTTATGGCTGCAGATGAGCTTTAGTTTTCTCCTCTGTGGGATGGGGAGATTATCATAATAGTGATAACTGATTTTTTTTTATCACCTGTACCATGTGCCAGGCACCGTTTTAAGCCCTTTGCATATATGAATTCATTATATGCTCATGGCAACTCTATGATTTTGGCATATTACTGTCCACATTTCACAGATGAGGAAACAGAGGCTCAGCGATGTTTTATAACTTCTCCAGGTCACACAGATGGTTAAGCTGCAGAGGCAAGATTTAATCCCAAGTGGTTGGATCTTAGACTCCATGCTTTAAACCTGGAGGCTGAGATCTTCATGCTTGTAAGGGAAGCCTAGAGAGATGGTGGATGTGACCAGGCCTGGCATGTCTTCACTGGGAAGTTTTTCATTCAACAAACATGTATTTGATACCTGCTGTATGCCAGCCACAGCCCCAGGCACTGCGGGGAGGGGGGGGGCGGGGGATGATAGAGATGGGTGAAAAGAAGCTCATGGTCTTTAATGCTCTTTTTTTAAAATTTATTTGTTTATGATGGTCACAGAGAGAGAGAGAGACAGAGACACAGGCAGAGGGAGAAGCAGGCTCCATGCACCGGGAGCCCGATGTGGGACTCGATCCTGGGTCTCCGGGATCGCGCCCTGGGCCAAAGACAGGCACCAAACCGCTGCGCCACCCAGGGATCCTAATGCTCTTAAGATATACCTGAACATGCTCTAGGAGACCCAGTGCCTGGTGACAGCAGAGCTTCCTACTACTCAGATTAGTGAAGAAGTTCAGCTCCAGCAGCTGGGAATTAATACTTATCAGAATCCCACCACACACATGCCAGTTTCTTAATTTATATGATTTGTTTCATGAGCATACCAGCCTGGCCAGGTGCGCTTCAGGATCCCTATTTGGCAGATTAAATAATCGAGGACTTGTCTTACCTAGGATCTTACGATTTCTGAAACAGCCTTCCAATTTCCACCATTAGGTCAGCTTCATCCCAGAGCAGAGTTAGCCCAATGGATCCCGTCAGGGGCGACAAGAAATAGTTGGCTTAGATGAAGAAAAGTTTCTGGGGAGGTGTTATGGCCAGCAAGGGAAAAGTTGAGGATTGAAGCAGGTGGAAGGCTGAGAACAGAATGAGCAAGAATGTGCCATGAAAGAGGAGTTTTGGCTCAGTCAGACCTGGATCTGAATTCTAGCTCTGAATTCCTCGGGAGGTGACCTTGGATAGGTTTTGTAAACTCTTCAGCCTCAGTTTCCCTGTTTCTAACAACGGCATGCTAATGACATTGACTTCCTGGCTGGCTGAGAATTTAATGAGATGTTATTTGGATAAATGATCTTTAGCCCTGTGCCCTGTAGAGAGCAAGTTCCTAATCCATGATTATTGTAATTATAGTAGGAATTCTTGTTCATGGGTCATCTCAGAGAAGAAAATCACTCTCAGGGATGACAATTGGGAAATACTCATGCCCACAATTTTTCTGCTCAGTCTTTCCCTTGTCAGGCCTGGACAATTTATCAAATGCCTGCAAGCCCCAGTTGACCAGCAAGGAAAGAGACAAACAGTGACCCACTGTTGCTTCCTCTTCTAAATAATCTAATTCTTTTGGTCATGGGTGGGACCCTGGACTTGCTTGATGTTTAATCTTGGGGGATTCTTAAGGCTAAGCAAATTTGGGAAATCCTGCACTAAGGGGGAGTTCTTGACTTTAATATGTAGAAGAGTCACCTGGGGAAATTTATACACTTTAGATTTCTGGCTTCTCCTACCAGCTTGAAACTGAATTTCAGGATATACCCCAGAATCTGCATCTCGGTTTGATTTATTCCTGTTTTCTAATGAAAATCTCCATTTTCATCAAATGATCTTAAAATCACTTACATTTATAATCATCTCTGTATCTCCTATGTTCAGCATGGCATGCATAATGCTCAGTGAATACTGGAAGATCCATCCATCCATCCATCTATCCATCCATCCATCCATCCATCCATCCATCCATCCAATCATCCATCCACTTATTTCTTCAACAAATATGATTTCAATACTTGAAATGTTCTGAGTGTCATTTTTGGTACGGAATTACACAATGAAAAAATTTCTGAATATTGAAATTCCTCCTTCATTGTTTGTAAAATCTTGGTTTATTTGGGGTAGGAATTAACCTTATTCCACATATAACAAAACTTTTAAGTCGAAGGGGAATTTGTATTCTGGTGAACTGGGCAATAAGTTAATTAACCTCTCAAGGCCTTGGTCTCTTGGTCAGGAAATATGATATGGTATCCTATAGTTTAGTTCTCATCGCTGTAGAGCACTTGGTACACTGTAGGGGTTTGGAAATGGTAGATATTATTGTTCTTAATAATAAATAGAAAAGATTATCAAAAGAATAGTGTTAACTGGCCCTGATTTTCTCTGATGTCATTTCCCATGTGAAGAGACAGATAATAACTTGATACAATTACTACAGAATCTATTAAGTTTATCTCACATGATCTGTGCTCATTCTCTGATTTTGGAGTGTTTTTTCTTCTTCTTCATTTTCTGTGTTCCATTTCTGTCTACTATTTGGATTAATAGTTTCCATTTTGGTTCCTCTCTTTTTCTCTGTATGACTTCCTCTCTTCTTTCCTAATGCCCTTCTTTTCTCTGCTCCTTATCTTATTTTTCTGCCTCTTTATCTTTTGGCTCTCTTATTCTTTATTACCTTCTTTTAAAAAAAAGATTTTATTCATTCATTTGAGACAGAGAGAGAGCGTGAGCATGAGCAGAGGGAGGGGCAAAGGCAATGCAGACTTCCCACTGAGCAGGGAGCCCAACGTGGGACTCCATCCCAGGACCCTGGGATCACTATCTGAGCCAAAGGCAGACACTCAACCGACTGAGCCACCCAGGTGCCTCTGTTCTTTATTTCATCTTAACATGTATTTTTTCCCTCTAATTTTCTGTCTTCTCTTTGTGGTCTCTCTGCTTCTCCCAGGAGGCCCAAACAAGTTCTTAAAATGCTTGCTCATGAAGAGAGTGTGTCTCCTAATATTCATTTTTAGAGTAGATAAGATGAATACTTCGTTTTCCTCTTTAAACCAACAGCAAGAAAGGGGAAGCTATCCCTGTACAATTAACTCAGATCATTATTTTCTTCTTTTGTGTGTGCCCCTCAATGGAAGTGCAACCCGTTCCTGTGGATCAGCACCAGGAGCAATGGTGTATTTTTTTTTACAGAGTCAAAGAGAAGAGATAGTTTCCAGATGACCTGGTTCCAACACTTATTCTTCTACTAAACAAGCTTCAGAGTTTAAGGCTGTCATTTGACTTCTCTGGGATTCACTTTCACATTTATAAAGTAAGTAGGTTGTACCAAGTATCTCTGAGGCTCTTCCTCATACTAGAATTTCCGTGAGTCTGATCTCTGATTCATTTCCTATAGCAATGCTATCAAATGCCAAATTTCATTAGCCTGACAAGCCTCACTAGGCATAAGAAGAAGGTATTCAATTGCAAATAGAGGACAATTGACATTATATTTTTCAATTTTCTCTGGGCATAATGCACTTTGTTAGACTTTGCTTTGCTTTTACCTTTGGAAATGTATTTTTACAAAGACTCAAAGGGCATAAGCAGGGTTACTTGAGTCATGGGGAATGTTCTCGGGCACTCTTTTCCAGTAGGCAGAGGATTTCTATTTTTACCCCTTGAAAATATTTTTAAATGATCCCTAAGACAGTAATTTCTACCTTTATTGAAGTATAACTGACAAAATTAGAATATACTTGAAGTGTGCAATGTGATGATTTGATATACATATACGTGCAATAGTATATCATTCGATCCTTTAGTAGCTGCCACATTTTTTGCTTCTTTAGAGCCAAACTCTTTGTTTCCTTGATCCTTCATGATAATTTCTTTTCATTGAGTATTTAGTACTGCCAAGGGAAGTCCTGAGTATTTTGAAATACTTTAATTATTCACTGTAAGACCAAGAATCAGGTACCTTGCCACCTGATATAACTCACAGGCACCTTATCACCACGACTTTCTTCCCCCAAATTTGTTCTAATTTGTCAGTCATTCATTTGAAGAGTGACTCTGAGAATTGTCTTCAATACTTGATCACACTGTGTCTTCAGTCTCCATATTTCTGTAAGGCTTTGGATATATTCCCATTACGAGTACCTCTACTTGGGACCCAGTTCACACTCAGGAGGCCCACTGAATTCTGCATTCCTTCCCATGGACATTCTTCTATGAAAAGTTTCAGGTACCTCCACTAAGATCTTTTGTGTGTGTGTGTGTGTGTATTTTTTTATTGGAGTTTGATTTCCAACATATAGCATAATACCCAGTGCTCATCCCGTCAAGTGCCCCCTTCAGTGCCCGTCACCCAGTCAACCTGTCCCCCCACCCACCTCCCCTTCCACAACTCCTTGTTCGTTTCCCAGAGTTAGGAGTCTCTCATATTCTGTCTCCCTCACTGATATTTCCCACTCATTTTCTCTCCTTTCCCCTTTAATCCCTTTCACTATTTTTCATATTCCCCAAATGAATGAGACCATATAATGTTTGTCCTTCTCCAAATGACTTACATCACTCAACATATTACCTCCACTAAGATTTAATAATCAGTTGCTCAACTTGGAAATGTTCTGAACACTCTCTCTGCTTCTCTCTTCCCATGGAAGTAGCCATATCCTATCAATTTAACCTCAAAATTCTTTCTTTCTTTTTTTAAAATTTTATTTATTTATTCATGAGAGACACAGAGAGAGGCAGAGACATAGGTAGAGGGAGAAGCAGGCTCCATGTAGGGAGCCTGATGCAGGACTCGATCCCAGGACCCCGGGATCATGACCTGAGCTGAAGGTAGACGCTCAATCACTGGGCCAACCAGATGCCCCTAAATTCTTTCTTTTTTTAAGAAAAGATTTTATTCATTTATGAGAGAGAGAGAGAGAGAGAGAGAGAGAGAGAACATGCATAAGCGGAAGAAAGGGTAGAGGGAAAGGGAGCAGGAGAAGCAGATCTCAGGTGAGCAGATAGCCCCATACAGGGCTGGATCCCAGGTCCTCAAGATCATGACCTAAGCTGAAGGCAGACACTTAACCGATTGAGCCACCCAAGTGCCCTCACCTCAAAATTATTTCTTGATTCAGAATCCTCTTCCCTGTTGCCATCATTTCAGTTTATAATCTAATGTCCCATTTAAAGTCCTGCAAACTACCTTCTAACCCATTTCTGTACTTCTGCTACTGTCTTACCGTTTTCTTTTCCAGACAGAGATTGATATTTCCAACTTGAAAACATTCAATGGCCCCCATGGCTATTGTGATGAAGTCAGAACTCCTTGGTATGCACACAAGGCCCTTCGTAACCTTCTTCTCTGCTACTTTAATTTCCAAACCCTGTTGGGAAAGTGACATGCTCTTTTTGATAGGCAGCTAAGCTGATAAAGGAAGTAACCTTAGAGCTATTGGTGGACATCTTTGCCATCTTGTAGGAATAATCCACCTAATAGAAAAGCCAAAACAGATGAAGGCAGAGCTATGACTCAGAGAGAAGGCGAGGACAGAGAGAGAGACAAAGAGAGAGACACGCACACACAGAGAAGGGGGGTGGTGAGAGAGAAAGAGAAGGAGGGAGAGCACATAACGGCATTATTATGTTGTGTAGATTAAAAATACCGATTCAGCCATGCCTGAGGCTTTCTTCAACTTCTCAATTATGTAACCGATAAGATTTTTGGGGGTATGTGTGCTCATGTTAATGTTCTTTGAGGTTTTCTTCCTTTGCAACCAAAAGAGAACAAACTAATTTGAATTATTTATCTTTTTATCTAAATGCACTTTTAAAAGATTCGAGTTATCCTATGTCTTTCAGAAAGGGCAATAAAATTTTTTTCACACCTCTTACTCTTTCTCTCATTAACCAGCAAAACGAGGGAAACTTCTATTCTATTAAGGTATGTATGCTACATGGGTGGCAGTGGAGTCCCAATACTAAATAATAGCTTCTATTTGTTGAATACCTACTATATATCAGACTCCTGAGACACATTATACCTAATCATTGTCTCAGCCTATGTAATATACAATTACCTCTATTTTACATCTCAAAAATTGGGCTCTAAGAAGTTAAGTATCATTTTTTAAAGATTTATTTATTATTTTAGAGAGAAAGAGAGTGTGAGTGGAGGGAGGGGCAGAGGGAGAGGGAGAGAGAGAATCTTAAGCAGACTCTGTACTGAGCAAGGAGCCTGATGTGGAGCTTGATTCCATGACCCTGAGACCACGACCTGAGTTAAAACCAAGAGTCGGCTGCTTAAATGACTGAATCACCCAGGCGCCAGTAAGTATCATTAAAATCACATGCCCTATGGATGAGATAACTGAGGTACAAATCCAGTTATATCTGCTTTCCAAATCAGTATGTGTTACATTATACCATACTATTCATATTGTAGATTGCAGCTGTGTTCCCCAGATGAAAGAATAAAAATAATATTGATTGAGTACCTCATGCATGTTAGATGCTGGTGTTTTCATAGACATTAATTCATAGATCATCTTATTTCATCTTAAAATCTTATGAAGTGTTATCAACCCAAATTTACAAGTAATGGTACTAAGTAAAGGCCAGGAAATTATGGAGTAAAAAAAGTGACTAATATTGGATCCAAACTCATGAATATCTGAAAGCAAAGCTCTTGTTTTATTTTTCTAATTATTCCTGTTGATCCCTTAAGAGAGCTCAAAATCAAACTGGCTGAATAATTAGAGCGTCATGAAATTTATACCATTGGATTAACATGTAAGGGCATTAAATATATCAAGGGAAATGATAACTAAAATGATTATTGGTCCCCCTTTAAAAGAACACTCTTCTGTTAAAAGATTTGAGGTCCCCATTTCTAATATGTGTGGTAGAGGTCTTCATGACTTCTTTCTAGCTCTAAAATTGTATAGTTCTATTGTATGTCATCTGGGCTGTTATTTAGGATTAGGTTTTGCAGCAATAGAGACAGCTTAAAAAATACAAGTTTATCTCTCTCACGTAAAATTGAAAGGAAGGCCATGTAAGGCTGTTATGGTGGTTCTGTCCTGCAAAATCTTCAGAGACACAGCTCCTTTCAGAAAACTCCATCTACATTGAGTCCCAAGATGATGACTCTGTCTCCACCCATCACATACATATTCCAAGCTTCAAGTGGGTAAATGAACAAGGATAGAAAAGGCAAAGGGTAATTACCATTGTCTTCTAAGAAAGCTCTCACATGATGCTTCCTTCCATTCTACATTTAATTGGTTAAGACTTAGTCACATGATAGGGCATCTGGCTGGCTCAGCTGTGGAGAATGTGACTACTGATCTCAGGGTTGTTAGCTCAAGCCCCATGTTGGGCATGGAGCCTACTTAATTTTAAAAAAAGAAGAAAGAGAGAAAGAGAGAAGGAGAGAAAGAGAGGAAAGAAAGAAAGAAAGAAAGAAAGAAAGAAAGAAAGAAAGAAAGAAAGAAAGAAAGAAAGAAAGAAAGAAAGAAAGAAAACTCAGTCACATGACCACACCTAACTACAAAGTAAGTTGGGAAATACAGCCCCCTCCTGCATGTTGTCAGGTTCACATTACCAGTGAGGGGGGAGAATGGATATTGGAGTCACCTGTTCATTTTTCACACACACACTTGTTGGTAAAGAATAAATTATTGAAAATAACCAACATATTTGCAGAAAACACTTAATGGTTATGTAAATATCAGATCATAACCCAAAGGAAAAGTGAGACATGAAAAATAAGTCTCAGTTTTGTGAACAAGTCTCATGAGAAACAATCCCAAAATTGCCAATCACTGACCATTCTTTATTCTTTCCAAAGTAAGACAAATTGACTTACTCTGGGCAAACTATTTCCTTAAACCTTATATTCCTTGTTCCTAAAATGATGATAATAATATAGATACATATATATGAGGAGATTTATTATGTGAATTGGCTCATGTGCTTGTGGAGGCTGAGAAGTCCCATTCGTAAGGTAGAGAACCAGAGAAACTGGTGATGTTAAGTTGAGGAATGAGAGGGAAGAGGGGTGGAGGAGGTAGGTACTCAAAATATAAGTCCCCGTCTGAGTCTGAAAGCCCAAGAACCAGATGTCTCGGCTCAAGAGGAGAGAGAGAGCGCAAGAAAATCCACCTTTCTCTACCATCTATTCTATTTAGGCTCTCAATGAATTGGGTATTGCCTAGCCCCACGGAGGAGGTCAACCTCATTGGTTCTATCTGGGGTACACACTGGTGTCTGAACCAACTCTCCATTAGGTAGAATAAGACTGTGTCTGATTTGTCAACCACCTCGGGTTTGAGATTCGCTTCCCAATTCAACAGCACATGCTGTAACCAGAAGAGGCACTAGGCAGATAATACATCAGGTTGAACATAGAAATTAGTTTCTTCACCTGTCTCCCTTTTATAAATTGAAGACTCTTGGACTCTAGAGAAAATCCACAGGTAATCTATTTCTGCCTCTCGTTTTATATATGAGCAGGACTCAAAAGGTAAGTGGCTTGCCCAGTGACATAAAGCTGGTTTGTGACAGATGCATAGTGCTTCAGTGATTTCCCCCCATACAACACCCTCTCCAAAGAGAGAAAGAGAGAGAGAGAGCATGAGTAAGCGAGAGGGAGAGGGAGAGAGAGAATCCCAAGCAGGATCCATGCTCAGTGCAGAGCCTCACACAGGACTCGATCTCACCTCCCTGAGATTGTGACCTGAGCTGAAATCAAGTCAGTCTCTGACTGAGCCACCCAGGTACCCCCAACTCTGATTCTTTTTTTAAAGATTATTTATTTATTGGAGAGAGCAGAGGATGTGAGAACACAAGTGGGTGGTTGAGGCAGAGGCAGAGGGAGAAGCAGACTCCCTGCTGAGCAGGGATTCCCCACATGGGGCTTGATCCCAGGATCCTGGGATCATGACCTGAGCCGAAGGCAGATACTTAACTGACTGAGCCACCCAGGCACCCCCCCGACTCTAACTCTTTTTAGGGGATAATCCAATTTAAATCATAATCCAATTTGTGATAAAGCTGACCAATTGGCTTTTTCCCCCTTCTTTAAGCCACTGGTACTTTTCTCTCAATTACTCTCCATGGTGTTTGATTTGGCTCATCAGTTGGGCTGCAGAACACATGGAATAGGAATCTAGTCCCATGGAAATCTTGTGCTACCTTATTGAAACTCACTAACGATGTACTTGGGATTCTCATTTTTATTTCCTGATCTGTGACTTAAAAATCCCTCTGGAAAAAATTATTATTTGTTCAAATGAGCATAAATGAAAGTAATATTTTTCCTCTAAGGAATGCAAATTTATTGAAGAAATAGTAGCAAATATAGGGAAGCAATATAACTTTCATAACTCCACTACCCAGCAATGATGATTATTAATATGTTGGTATATAATAATATTACATAATGGATCATATCATACATACTGCTCTGTAAGTTGCTTTTCTCTTTTAACAATATGTTACAAACATTTTGCAAGTCAATAATTATAAATCTATATCACCAATTTGAGTGGTTTTAGAATACTTCATTTGAATAAACCCTCATTTATTTAAAGTATTCTCATGTGGTAAGATATTTCCTTTTTTTTTTTTTTTTTGCTCTTATGAACAATACAATGATGAGTACCTTATAATACATTTTTGGATAATGTATCAGTTGGGATCCCTTGGTCTTAAGGAAAAGAATGACTAAAATTAACAATACAGAAAACACAGATGTTGGAAAGGATGTGGAGAAAGGGGAACTCTCTTCAACTGTTGGTGGAAATATAAACTGATGCTGTCACTCTGGAGAACAGTATGGAGGTTCCTCAAAAAATTAAAAATAGAACTATCCTATGATCCAGCAATTGTTCTACTATGTATTTACCCCAACCCCCCCAAAAATACTAATTTGAAGGGATACATACACCCCAGTGTTTATAACAGCATTATCTACAATAGCCAAATTACAGAAAGAGCCCAAATGTCCATCAACTGATGAATGGATAAAGAAGATGTGGTATTTATATACAGTGGACTATTAGCTATAAAAAAGAATGTAGTCTTGCCATTTGCAATGCTGTGGATGGAGCTAGAGTCAAAGCTCAGAGAAAGACAAATACCTTATGATCTCACTCATATGTGGAATTTAAGAAACAACAATCATAGGGGGAAAAAAAGAGAGGGGCAAACCAAGAAATAGACTCATAGAGAATATGGTTACCAGAGGAGAAGACGATCCATCCAGAAGGGGATGGGTAAAACAGATGATGAGGATTAAGGAGGCACTTGTGATGAGCACTTGGTGTTGTATGGAAGTGTTGAATCACTAAACTGTAGAACTGAAACTAATAAAAAAAAAGTGTATGTTAACTAACTGGAATTTAGTTAAAATGAAACAGGTTAATTGTGGTAAGATAGAAGGGAGGAAGAAAGAATTTATTGGAATGGTTGAGGTGACCCACAAGTTTGAATCACAAAGTGAGAAAGTAAACATCAGAAGGCAGATGGATCTGGGAAGCTCTGAGGATCCAGGTAACCAAAGCTAGTGGGAAGTTGATGGAAGCCCCTACCATGGACATAAGTCAACTGCTGCCATGTTCTGACCTTGACCACTTCCACTGAAGTCCAAGGAAGAGGGTCCATAATGTTTTTCTTGTGTCCATGTCCACTATTTGGCCAAGAGAACACATGGCATCTTTATTGACAGTCCTACCCAAACTCACAAGGAGAAATAATGATTTCTCAAAGAAAAATCCAAGGGCTTTAATCAGAAAAAAGGGAATGGATGCTGGACAACTGAAAATGACACCATAATGCACTTGTCTGAATATTTCAGAGATTAAATTCCTGGAAATGAAGTGATTAGTTTGGAGGATAAAAACTCATTTTAAAAAATCTTCTAAATAATGCAAAAAATTATTGGCAACTAAAAAGCTAATAAAGAGAAAGTTATTATTCATAATAACAGAATTAGTAAAAAGTTGTTAGAAGAAATCCCAGGAGGTTTGTTTCAATCTGCCTTTCATATTATATTTTAGAATTCCAACCAGAGACAGAGGGAACGTGGGTAGAGTCTTATGCCAAAACTCATCACTCTGTGCACCATGAAATATGTAGCTTAAAGTAACAGGTTCCAAAAGAGAATGAATGCATTCATTTTATTGAAAAAAAAAAGCCAAAGGAGAAATAAATGGAATCTTTTGAATGCAGGTTCTTATGTTTAAGTACAATTATATAAAAGGAAAGAGATAGTCTAGCAGAATGGTTTAGAACAAAGTTTGGTCCAAACATACCTTGTTTGAGTTCACTCTAGCTGCTTTAAATTAACAGCTTCCATTTCCTCATTGGTAAATTATCTAATATTAGTACTTACCTGATTGAGTTATTGTGGAGATGAAATGATATAATTCTTTTATGGACACTTAGGAGAGTGGCTGGATTATAGTAGGTCCTCAACTAGCATTAGCTCTTTGATTTATTCCTGGTGGAGTGAAGTGGCTTAAGTCTCCCCTAAAAGGATGGAAGATTCTCCATCATTCTGCAAACATGGGATTTAGAAAATCATCCTAGACAACTCATAGCTCTGGAGGAAATGCTAGATGTCCACATAGGGATACCTCTCCTATTCCATCTTCTGGATGGTGTCATGAGGAGCATTTTTAAGCCAACCTTCATCCTTGGCAGGCACTATACAACAGCCATCTTTATGATAGTTTGGAAATAGCCATGCTCCCTCATAACTTCATTTAAAAATTATATTTACTTACTAAATATATCTTTTTATAGACATTCATAAAAAGGATGTGTATAGCTTAAAGTTGTACCTATGTATCTATGACTTAGCTCAAGACTCAGAACATTTAAACATTATCACAACTTGGGAGCATCTTTCCACTTCTTTCTGACAATTTTCTCATTTTTCTCCTTCTTAGAGGTAAATCCTCTTCAGATTCTGTGTTATTAATTCCTTACTTTATGGATTTTCTAGAAAGGCATGCATTCCCAAACACTTTATTTTTGGCCTGTTTTAGAAAATTTATGTAGAATCCTATAGAATGTATTCTTTCATAGCTTACTTTTTTTGTGGTTCAAATTATAATTTGAAATCTATGGATGCTGCTTTGCAGTTCACTCTTTCTTATTACTGTCTGGATCCTACTGTACAAATGCACCACAATTTTTATATACCTCCTTTGGAGATGGGCATTTGGAATATTTATTTTTTATTATTATAAATGCTGCTGCTGTAAAAACATAAACATATATACCTGCATAAAATGAGAAATACATATAAACAAATATACCTATATGTATAAGCTCCAAGATCCTTACTTGTTGAAATAAGGATGAAGATTCCCATGGTTCAGACACATTTGTGTGGGCAATTTGGAGTCTTTAAGGTGATGATATGAAAAACCTACAGTGTGGAATTATGGCCATCTAGACTTCTTCGTGTTGTTTGAAATATAAGTGAATGACTTCACATCTGTCATTGTCTGAGCCTCATCCAACCTGCTTCCAAAATATGGTTGGATCTTCACATACAAAATGGCAAAAAAAAAAAAAAATTCAAGTGGTTTCTTAACTATTAACTCTATAATAAACTTATACATATATGTATATTTGTTTATATGTATATTTGTTTATATGTATTTCTTATTTTATGCATGTATATATGTCTGTATGTATAGATAGATATAGATATAGATATACATATTTATATAATCTCTGTCCATGTTCCAGAGCCCATTGTGATGTGGTAGGGATTATAGAAGATATGGATATTAGGGAATTACATGTGATTGCTTTACTGACTAGGTCCCATGTCACTTTAGGATGGAGGGCTGACCTACAAACAACTCTTTTGTGCTTAGGAGTTGCTTAGAATTATAGCCAATTTTGTTAAAATATCTCAAATCACAGTGTGCTCTTAGAACAGCAGGCAGGAGTGAAATCCTGGTCCATGGACCTAAGAGAAGCCTCACCAGCTTTTGAGGGAGGTAATTGATGAGAGGCATAAGATTTTTAGACCCAGTCAAGCTGGAAGCAACCATAAGCTCTAGAATAGTCTCTGGATTGTAGTGACCAGAAAGAATAGAGAGGAAATAAAAGGAGTTGCTAGTTGTAAGTGGTGAAATTCAAACTCAGGTCTATTTCATCACAAAGGTCTTAACCACTTGTGATTTACTATAAAGTATATATGTGTATCTATACATCTGTATCTAGCAGTCAAACTCAGTTCTGCACAGAATAAACACAGCCGCCATCCTTTCTTTAGGGCTTCCACTTAAGAACTGGATCTACGGTTAGTAAGACATAAACACACTGCCCTGGCATAGGGCCCCTTCCATTTTCTAAGCCTGGACTGTGTTCCTCTAATGTCCCCCTGACCCTCTTCTTTTTCTTTTTCTTTTTTTAAATTTTATTTATTTGAGAGACAGAGCACAAGCAGGAGGGGCAGGGAGAGGGAGAGGGAATATCAGGTAGTCTCTACAGAGTCCTGAGCCCAACACAGAGCTCAATCTCAGGACCTTGAGCCAAAACCAAGAGTTGGATGCTTAACTGACTGAGCCACCCGGGCACCCCCTCCCCCAAACCTCCTATCTTCTTTTAGGCCTCAGCTGAAGGCCACTTCCTCATGGAGGCCTTGGCTGGATGTCTCAGCAGGGAGATTCGCTTGCTTTATGTTCTCTTGGCATTATATATTTGTCCTTTAATAAACCTCATCAGTCTTGTGGTTATAGATGATTATTATCCTTCCTTTGTTCTCTGTATTTATGAATCTGTTTGTATTTATTGTTTGTTTGTTTTTATTTTTATTTATTTATTTATTTATTTTTAAATTTTTATTTATTTATGATAGTCACAGAGAGAGAGAGAGAGGCGCAGAGACACAGGCAGAGGGAGAAGCAGGCTCCATGCACCGGGAGCCCGACGTGGGATTCGATCCCGGGTCTCCAGGATCGCGCCCTGGGCCAAAGGCAGGCGCCAAACCGCTGCGCCACCCAGGGATCCCTGTTTGTTTGTTTTTAGATTCCACCTATAAGTGTAATCATATGATATTTGTCTTTCTCTGTCTGATTCACTTCATTTAGCATAATACTCCCTGGGCCTAGCCATGTTGTCACAAATGACAAGATCTCATTCTTTTTTTTTATGCCTGAGTAATATTCCATTGTGTGTATGCAGCCCATCTTCTTTATTCATTCTTCTGTGGATGGACACTTGGGCTGCCTCCGTATCTTGCCTAATGTAAACAACACTGCAATAAACATAGGGGTGCAAATATCTTTTCAAATCTATGTTTTCATTTTCTTTGGGTAAATGCCCAGCAGTGGAACTTCTAGATCTTCTAGATGTCATTGTGGGAGATAGTGATGGATCTGACTTCCCTCCTTTAGGTCAATGAGAGTGGAAAGGGGACTTGAATGGGTCAAAGGTCAAAGAGGGTGAAAGTAGAAAATTTTCTTTCTGGACATGTTACCTAAACGGAATTGTGTGCATATGTATGTAAGTATATGTTTGGCTTCTTGCGCATAGTATTATGTTTTTAGGGCTCATATGTTGTTTTATGTATCGTTATGGTGTTCCTCTCTGCTGCTGAATAGTATTTTGCTGTATGGATATACCATGGATCTGGGGGTGAGGATGAAGATTAACTATCACCAGGCATGAAGGATATTACTGGAGTGATGGAAATGTTTTAAAATTGGATTATGGTGATGGCTTCGCAACTCTGTAAATTTATTAAAAACCATTAAATTGTGCACTTAACCTTGATCAACTTCATGGTATGTAAATGTTGTCTCAATAAAATTGTTAATAAAAAATGAAGTGCAAAGAAAAATCAGAATGGGGAAATCATCTCTGGCTTTGAACAGTAAGAAAGGCTTCATGGAAGAGGTGTCATGTGTGATGAGCTTGATTAGTTATACTGGCGTGAGTACTAAAATATGTCTGTGAATGCCTGCTGTGTATGACACCTTCCCACAACATCTCATTTAATCCCCAGAAAACTTCCTTTTACACAGCCCAGACCCAGGTGTGGAGTGACTTGCTTAAGGGCACCCAACTAGCATGTGGGCGGACACAACCTAGAGCCCTGGTCTGTCCAGCATGGAAGCTCCTGCCTGTATTTACCATGCATCCTGCCTCTGGCCTGGCTCCTAAGTCTCTGGGAACAGGAGGATGTGGTGGTTTTGCGAACCATCTATCATAATCTTGTTTGCTGAAAGACGACCTAATTTGCTACTATCTAACTGAATTCAAACTTCATAGCGAGGCGACATAATAAAAACACCCTCCTAATAGTGCGCTGCTTAAAGGCAAATGAATTTCTCAGATATGAAATTAGAATTACGCTCTCTAAGCGCACGGAAGCTGGAGGATACATAGCGCCATAACATTGATTTCAATTACGCCCTAACCTTCAGCACGATGATATGACATTATACCCCTCTGTCATCGACTGCGGATGCACCCTCACTTTTATTCCTCTTGTTAAAATATGAGCTTTGTTGTGCTCCATCGATCTCTGCAAATATTCTGCTGTTTACAACTTGGATAATCTCTGTGTAATCTAAAGGAGTAATTGGATTCCTATGAATGTGGCTGAATTTTCAACATCATTGGGGTGGGAGGGGGTATGGGGGGATGGAGAATCTGACACCATGAAAGCCCCCCAATTGCAGAAACGTCTTTTGTTCTCTAGTTAAAGCTGACCTTTTCTCTCCGATTTGAAAGGTTATGTCCTAATAAGTTTGGGCGCTGTAACAGAAAGGATATAGTTCCCTCAAATGAAACAAGGCTGTAAAAGTCACAGCTCTGGCTCTTCAGATGCCATCACTGCGGTGGCCGGTCATTATCTCATTCAGGAAAATAAGGATGAAGGGGTTCAGGTTACGTTTTTAAAAAATGACCCTCTTTTGGGAAAAAACAGATGTGTGTGCACATGCATGCATACACGCATATACACACCCCTTGAAGTCCACACACAGTTCGTGCTCCTTTTGTCAATAACTTTCATTCTTTTCCATCAACATGGGTATTTGGAAGGGAAGGAGGATATGCTGCTTTCTTAATCTTGATTCTGCCATTGGCCAGCCAGCGAACCTTGGGCAAAGTAACTCAGTTTCCCCCCTATTTAAAATGGGGGATCCCAATAAAATTGACATTGTAGAATTGTTCTGAACCTATATTAGATTTGTAAAATTCTTAGAACACTGGCACAGAGTAAACACCCGTGTTTGCTAACTAAACTCAATTAAAAGGAAAAAAAAAATGACATGCAGATGCCATCTCACCAAAATGTAGGGAATGGTGGGGCTTAGATTTTGTTAGGTTATTCTCAGTAAACTAGAAGTTAGAAAAGAAGGAAGTCACACGAAGAACGGTAATCTCCAGGCTGGAGGGACAGAGAGGCCGTGGTGCAGATGAGATTCCATGTACCACAGCATCTCTCACAGCGGGGACACCACCTCTGAGATCAAGGAGCATTCCAGTGTCAATGCCCCATTGAGAATGGATTATTTTTACTCTTCAGGAAGTGAGGGGAGTTAGCTTATGATGTGATCATAGCAATAGTTTTCAGATAAAAAGATGTTAATTTTCAGCAATAAGAAATAATAAAAAATAATTAAAATTAATCAAAATTAATCATTTAATATAAGTTATTAAAGTGATAATATAACTTCAGGCATTGTTATGGAAAGATGCCAATGATACATTGTTAGGAGTCTATTTTTTTAAAAAAACTGTATTTAAGAAAATACATGGATGGGTATATGACAAGTCATAGTTTTGTAATTTTAAACTTTTTAGGATTTATTTATTCATTTTGTTTTCTCAAAATATTTATTTATTTATTTATTTATTTATTTATTCATTTATTTATTTATTTATTTAGCACTGGAGCATGGGGAGGGGCAAAGGGAGAGAGAGAAGGAGAATCTTAAGCAGGCTCTTTGCCCAGTGGAGAGCCCTACTCAGGACTTGATCTCAGAACCCCAATATCACGACCTGAGCTGAAATCAAGAGTCTGATGCTTAGCCAACTGAGCCACCCGGGCACCCCCAGAATATAGATTTTTAAAAATCCAATTATTCATTTTTGCATCAATGGGAAAGTTACCCAAAGAGTTACTCCACAGAGTTTGGCATGCCAGCATATTTGGAAGAGCACCAACATTTCTTTTTCAAATTCTAGGAATCTTATTTGGGAATTTAGCAAACCTACTGATTCAGTGGACATAAAAGGGAGAAATGGACCCTCACATATGGCCAAATAGAAGATTAGTTGATGGATAGAATACCTATGCTGTCTCCAAAAAATTTATATCAATAATAAAATGTGTTCATCGTGGAGAAAAAAGTACACAGAACATGAACATTACTTCAAACCTTGTGCCACAGATAGAACCTCTGTCAACATTTTGTGCATGTCCTTGGAGTGCCTACCTGTCCTCTCTCTCTCTAGAACATAAAGAAAGGGAAGAAAAAATAAAAGAAGACAAAAACAGAGAGGAAAGCAAACCATAAGAGACTCTTAACTCTGGGGAACAAACAGGGTTGCTGCGGGTGGTGTAGCAGGGGCGGGGTAGGGTAACTGGGTCTTGGGCATTAAGGAGGACACATAATGGAATGAGCACTGGGTGTTATATGAAATTGATGAATCACTGAATTCTACCCCTGAAACTAATAATACACTATATGTTAACTAAATTTAATTTAAGTTAAAAAATAATTTAAAAAAGAAATACAGATACGGAATTCTATCTGTATCTATATCTATATTTTGTAATCTGGGTAGATAGAGGTAGTTTGAGTACTTACAGGCTGAAGCTACATATACATATACACACACACACAAACACACACACTTTCTGTAGTTAACAAAATTAAGATCATAGAGAGCACACGCTATATCCTGGCTTGCATTTGGATGATTTTGCTGAATAGAATACCATATGCATTTTCTCGTGACGCTAAATGTGCTCCACAACGTGATTTTAATGACTTCATGATATTTCATTATATGGCCATACCATAATTTACTTCACAAATCTCTTGTGAATAGTTGCGTTTTTCAAATTTATCACTATTATAAATAATGTTGTGATAATATCACATGTGCATTTCTGAGTATTTCCTTTGGATAAATTCCTGGAAGGAAGATTACTGAAGGAGAGGATATAAACTCTTTTATAAGCCCTTTGATAGATCTTGCCAAATTACCCTCAAGAAAGGATAAAACAATTTATTTTCCTACCATCGATGAAGGTATTACCTCATTGCACTCTTGACAACAGGCAGCATTCCATATATAATTTTATTCATTGTCAATTTGATAGATGACTAATGGCATTTTGTTGTTGTTTTAATTTGCATGTATTTGATTACAAAATAGACTGATCCTTTTAGCTCTATATTACCCAGCTGTAATTCTTCATTTGTGGGCTGTCAATTGGTGTTCCTTGCATTTTTTTCCCTATTGGATGGATGTTCCCCTTTGTTTTTCTTTATCGATCCACTTGGGGTGGGGGCAGATGTGATAAGAATGTATATAGAAAACCTTCGGGTAGGATAAACCTGAACCATTAATGAACCCTGAACCACTACTCTCCCTCTGGGGATTAGGGTGAGTGGTGAGAGGGAGGTGCTAGCTTATTCTCAACTTGCCTCTTAGTCTGACCCACTGTTCATCTTTTCTGCCCTACTTCGTGACTCGGGGGGCTGACCTCTCTCTGTGCACTAGATTCTTGGGGGCCCTTTGCTCTCTACTTTCCAGTTGGTTTTGGCTAATGGGCATAGATCAGAGAACATGGGGGTGAGAGGTGAGTGGGGATTTATGTCCTGCTCCCACCCCTGCCTCCCTGGCAGGTTCTGGTAGAACCAATGTCCCTCTGTGGTCACAGCTTCTGTCAATGGCCTTACTTCATTAGGTTCAACTGTTGTTGACCTAGAAACATCAACCCCCTCCCCCTGGCCCTGCCCCAGCCACTTTCAACCTGGGGTGTCCAGAGCTTTCTGCTGCTGCTGTTGTTTACAACTCCACCATCCCCCAGATGGATTCCCTTCGCCATGCCTACGTGCCTGCATATGGTACCTTCACTGAACCCTCTTTGTGTGAACCCCACACATAGATCATCTGCTTCCTGCCAGGACCCATGTCATAAAGGAGGTGATTAACTTTTATTCTCAGTATTTCCATAGTGGTGTTGATTTCATTTTTTTCCTCAATAATCATGTATCCATTCTGTAATTAGCTACAATCCTTGTGTATGTTTACCCCCCTGGCCACTTGGATTTGCTCTTCTGGGATTTGAGAGACATTGTCCATTTTTCTGTCAAGTTATTGGCCTCTTTATTGTCAATAGGTAAGAGTTCATGCACCAGATTTTTAGATGTTGTGTATTATCTTGATTATAAATGTCTCCTGAATCTATTGTCTGTCTTTTGGTTTCATTTAAAATATGTTTTGAGAGCAGCCCGGGTGGCTCAGAGGTTTGGCGCCGCCTTCAGCCCTGGGTCTGATCCTGGAGACCCAGGATCGAGTCCCATGTCAGGCTCCCTGCATAGAGCCTGCTTCTCCCTCTGCCTGTGTCTCTGCCTCTGTGTGTGTGTGTCTCATGAATAAATAAATAAAATCTTAAAAAAAAATAAAATAAAATATGTTTTGACATGTGCATATTATAAAATTATATTTACCCAAATTTCCTGCGTATCATTTTGTCATCTCTGTATCCTGTCCCAGTTAATAAGGTTCAATTATCCCAAGAATTTGTAATTATAGTCTCTTCCGGTGTTTTCTAAGACTTTCATTTAAATTTTATTTGTAGGGATCCCTGGGTGGCGCAGCGGTTTGGCGCCTGCCTTTGGCCCAGGGCGCGATCCCGGAGACCCGGGATCGAATCCCACGTCGGGCTTCTGGTGCATGGAGCCTGCTTCTCCCTCTGCCTGTGTCTCTGCCCCTCTCTCTCTCTCTCTCTCTCTCTCTCTCTCTCTCTGTGACTATCATAAATAAATAAAAAAAATTAAAAAAAAATAAATAAATTTTATTTGTAAATCTCTCAACTCTCTAGTTGATGTTGAAGTTTGGACTCTTTTGAATAATACTGCTAAGAATGTGCAAGTCTTTGTGTGGATAGGAATTTATTTTTTTATATGATGTGAAGTTGGTGTGCAGACCTATGCATAGTCAAAGACTACAGTCATACATGGTTGTCAGCATAACAACAAAATATCACTTTACTTTCAAGAGTTTGGCCAAAAGAAGCCCCACAAATTAGAAATTTTAACACTTTTTCCTGATGGCCACAAGGGTAAAGTTGCTCTCAGAAGTTACTGGAGGAAGTATAAATTTTTACAGTCCTTTTGGAAAGGAATGTGGCAATATCTCTTAAAATTAAAAGTACACATGGTGTTCAATCCAGCGATTCCACTTCTGGGAATTCAACCCCTAGTAATAAAAGCATCAATAAATTAAGACACATACACCAGCATGTTTATAGCAGTCTTGCTTATAGTAGCACAAATAAATGTGGATGACAAAGAAAGGTTGGAAAATCTATATAACAGAATATTTTGCAGCCACTTTAAAGATTGAATTATAGTTGTAACAGAACGTGGCATTGTTGAGTAAGACAAGAAATTGAAAGAAATGATTTTCATAGGATACTATTTTATTAAGCTAACAGTGACCAAAAAGGTGTGTGTGGGTGGGGGGAGGGGGTATTGCAAATAATTACAAGGGCAGAGAAGAACTTACAGCTGTTTTCTTACACAGGCTGTATTCTGTTATTATGTGGTTTGGGAGTAGGGCAAGAGCAAACACTGCTAATGGAAGAATAAAATTCTCCACTTAACGATAGGATCCCTGTTTGGTTTGTTAGAGATATCTGCATCCATTTGCATAAATAAATTAGAAGAAAGAATATTATCTGTAACGATTGACTTGTAAAGCTGTCCGTGACAGATTGTCAGGCATGAAGGCCAAGTTGCATTGAAACGTGTAAATAAACAACCAAGAAAACCCCTGTTTGTGTACACATATACATATGGTGACGTTTAGTTGCACAACAGAAGAAAAGTAGCTTGTTCTGCAAATCGTTCATAGGAGGGGAGCAGTGAGAGGGAGAAATGAAGGAAGGGACGTGGAACAAGGAACTGAAGGATCAGCATCCATACAATTTTATATTGCATTATTGCAATCACAGGATTTTTATCATTTGAAAAATATTTCAATTTTTTATATTGATTTTTTAAAAATAAAACATGGAAGGGAGAGAAGGACTTTAATCAAATTATGCCCAAGGAGGTGTAGGAAGGTAGATCGGACCACTGCCTGGGGAGAACTGGAAAAATCTCACACGGGAGGCTATCAGAAATGGGTTGGGGGGGCACCTGAGTGGCTCAGCAGCTGAGCATCTGCCTTCAGCTCAGGTCGTGATCCCGGGGTCCCAGGGATTGAGTCCCACGTCGGGCTCCCTGCATGGAGCCTGCTTCTGTCTCTGCCTATGTCTCTGCCTCTCTTTCTGTGTCTCTCATGAATAAATAAATAAAATCTTAAAAAAAAAAAAACAGGGCTTGGAAGGAGAGAAGAAAGTCCTTGAGGCCAGTGTATCAGGCCATCCAGGTAGAGCAAACAGCAGTGACCTGAGGCTGTATCATTGCATCCAGGGTAGTTTGGGATTTTATACCTCAGTTCAGGGTATCTTAATCTCAGTACTATTGACGTTGGGGCCAGCTAAGTCTCTGTGGAGGGGGGCTGTTCTGGACCCCGGAGATGTTTATCAGCAGCCCTGGTCTGTACTCAGCAAGAGGCAGTAGCAACCCCTGCCCCTCCAGCTGTGAAAACCAAAACTATCTCCAGACATTGCTAACGTTGCCTTGGGGACAGAACGCCCCCCCCCGTTCACTCCCCGAGAACCACTGCTACGTGAAAGGGAGTAAACGGTGGTTAGGTGGTTGGCTGTTAGAACGACTTTGTGATGGAAGGTGCACTGGAGGGGAGGAGGCTGGAGGCAGGGAGGCTGTTGAGGAGGCCGCTAGTGTGATCCAGGCAGGGGAACAGGACAGCCTAGGGAGGAGACTCTCCCTCCCAAATTCATCCCAGAACTGCAGCCTGCTCTCCCCTGCCCCCCACTGCTGTGGCCCTCTTATTATTTCTTACCTCCTCCACCTGTCTCATCCCCTCTCTCCCATCCTTCAGTCATCCTCCTGTGGCTGCCAGAGGGAACTGTCTGGTGAGATCTGGCACATTCAGAGTGGTGTGGCTATAGACCAGAGAGAACTTTTTTTCTTTCTTTCTTTCTCTGTTTTTTTTTTAAAAGGATTTTATTTATTTATTCATAAGAGACACAGAGAAAGAGGCAGAGACATACAGGGAGAAGCAGGCTTCTGTGGGGAACCTGATGGGGGACTCGATCCCAGGACCCTGGGATCACGCCCTGAGCTAAAGGCAGACGCTCAACCACTGAGCCACTCAGGTGCCCTGGAGGGAACTTTCTTTTAAAAAAACTATTTAAATTAAAATTTTCAACATACAGTATAACACCCAGTGCTCATCCTATCAAGTGCCCTCCTCAGTGCCTGTCACCCAGCTACTCCTTCCCTCCACCCACCTCCCCTTCTGCAATGCTTTGTTTCCCAAAGTTAGAAGTCTCTCATGGGTTGTCCTCTCTAATTTTCCCCACTCAGTTTCCCCCCCTTCCCATATGGTCCCTTTCATTATTTTTTATATTCCACATATGAGTGAAACCATATGATGATTGTCTTTCCCTGATTGACTTTCCCTTATTATTATTTCCCTTATTGACTTATAATACCCGGAGGGAACTTTCTTAAAAGGAAAACAGGACATGCCCATTCTCAGCTTAGGAACCCACAAATGGCCCTTGCCACTGATGGGATCAAGAACTATCTCTGTGGGGGAGAGCAAGGCTCTCCTGAAGCTAGACTCTGCCTCCTTTCCTTGTCCCCTGGGTGCCGCTATCTAGGTCATATCTTCTCCTGACCTACTCACAATCTCAATAATGTGAAACAACTTCTCAGCCTTTGTTTCCTCTTCCTTCCACATGCCAAGACTCAACCTTAAATGTCACCTCCTCCGAGAAGCCTCCTCTGGCTGGCTGAGGGTAGAGTTGAAGATTTCCTTTTCTGGGTTCCAATCCTATGGCACTTACCATGCTGTGTCATAACACACTTAGACATTTGTCTGTTTACTTGTCTGTGAGTACTTTAGAATCAAAGTCTGTGTTTGGGCTCATCTTTCAGTCTCAGTGCCTGGAGCATACTTGGCACCTAAATATTTTCTGGAAAAGGCAGGGAAGGAGGAAAGAGAAAGATTCTCTAGAACAGACTAGCATGAGCAGCAATATGGGTCTTCTACTGAGTTAGTAATCGTGCAGTCAATTTTAAAAGAGATATGGAAGGGTAGGGTCACTCAATGATGAAATTAATCAGACTTACAGAAGAGATGTTTCAAGAATAGAGAACAGTCTGTGGCTGAAGAGAGAAATGGGGGTTGTAGGAAGCCTTGTCTCAGAGGTCACAAAACCGATTGAATCTGGCGTTTGGTATGTTTTCTTTGGTCTCATGTCATTGCTGTATTTTCTGAAAAAGTCATCATTGTGAAAGATTATTAATTGTGAAGTAGACTTCATTTTTTAATTTTTTAAAAGATTTTTAAAATTCATTTATTTGACAGAGAGAGAGAGGGAGCAGCAGAGGGAGAGGGAGAAGTAGGCTCCCTGCTCAGCTGAGCAGGGAGCCCGATATGGGGCTCAATCCCAGGACCCCAGGATCATGACCTGAGCTGATGCTTAACTGACTGAGCCACCCAGGTACTCCTGAAGTAGACTTTATAATAACAATGTCAATGAGTAAAAGTAAACAATATCATAAAAATACTGATTTCTGCCTTTGTTTGACAGGAACGGCTGAAAAAGGATCCAAGAGTTGACCAAGTCAAGTAGGCTGGATTGCCATGGTCATTAGAAGAGGCGGTCCATAGGGAGGCAGGGATCAGACACCTATTCCCAATATAGTAGTGCAGGGTTTATGGACCCAAGTAGATACCACTTGCTGGTAGAGAGACGGGTCCTAATGCCTTGAATGCCTGGGTAGGGTGGTTGGATGTGCAGCTGATTGGGACCAGGGAAGGCAGGAGGCTGATGTTCTAGGAACACCTCCCAACAAGCTAGAGTCACTCCAAAGTGGTGGAATCTCTGACATCCACATCCAGAGTGGTGGATCTGCACATCTTCTCCAGAAATCTGGCTCATCCAGAGCAGCCGCTGGGACTGTGTCATGAGTGAGCCTGTAAAGGGTCTGTAGAATCCTGGCCACCAAGCGGGAACTGTGCTCTAAGATGGCAAACATGTTTGCTAAAGGGTCTCATGCGCAGTGTTTTATGAATTAAAGAGAAGAGCAATAAAGGCACTTTAGGCTCAATTCCCTGAGAAAAGCTAATCAGCAACCAAACCTAGAATTGATTTTTTTTTTTTTTTTGCTAGTTCAATACTTAATGTTACATGTTAAGCAACAGGATTTTACAATTCACTAGTCCTTCACTTACAGGGAATTAAGCAATAAAAATCCATTCTCCTCTCAAATGCCAAGAGCCAAGGCTATCCACTAACAAGTGAGTGAACCAATTGAGTGATTCAGTCAGCATATTGATTTCTTGTTTTTCTAAACACCTATTTTTTTTAAAGATTTCATTTATTTATTCATGAGACACACACACACACACACACACACATACACACACACAGAGGCAGAGACACAGGCAGAGGGAGAAGCAGGCTCCATGCAGGGAGCCCGACGTGGGACTCGATCCCGGGTCTCCAGGATCACACCCTGGGCCGAAGGCAGGCACTAAACCGCTGAGCCACCCGGGCTGCCCCAAACACCTATTTCTTTGCTTTATGTGGGGACTCCTTAATAGACTCCAAGAGCCCTTTCTGCTTACCTTCTATAATCCTTCATCCTCTTTTTCCCTTCTCCCCAAGCTGGACACTCAGGAAACTGCTGGCATCCCTGTTACTAAAACTTTTTTTTTTTTAATATTTTATTTATTTTTTCCTGAGAGACACACAGAGAGAGGCAAAAAGACACAGGCAGAGGGAGAAACAGGCTCCATTCAGGGAGCGTGATATGGGACTCTATCCCAGGACCCCAAGATCATGCCCTGAGCTGAAGGCAGACACTCAAACACTGAGCCACCCAGGTGCCCCTATTTTTTATTGCTGTAAAATATTTTATTTATTTATTCATGGGAGACACACAGAGAGAAAAGCAGAGACATAGGGGAGCCTGTGGGGAGCCTGATGTGGGACTCGATCCCAGTACTCCGGGATCACGCCCTGAGCCAAAGGCAGACACTCAACCATTGAGCCACCCAGGTGTCCCCTGTGTAACTAAAACTTTGGAAACAAGAGAAATGCTGCCAGAAATCGCACTCCAGAGCAGAGTTTATGAATATCAAACACGTACTCTGTTCTGTTTCCTTTTTTTTTTTTTTTTCATTTGTTTGCGTGATGATGGGTGAAATCATCTGGTACTTCTCTTTCTCAGTCTGAGTTATTTCACTTACCTTAGGTATTTCACTTAATTTTTTTATTAGTAATTGTCAGTTATTTCACTTAATACCTGCTTGGTCTGTCCATGTTGTAGCAAACAGGCAAGATTTCAGGGTAAGGGAGGGTGAGGGGTGAAACAGCTGAAGGGGATTAAGAGGTACAAACTTCCAGTTACAAAATAAATAAGTCACAGAGATGAAAAGTACAGCATAGGGAATATAATCAATGATACTGTAATAACGTTGTGTGGTGACAGATGGTGATGACACTTACCATGGTGAGTATCAAGTCATGTACAGAATGTTGAATCACTATGCTGTATACCTGAAACTAATAGAACATTGTGTGTCAACTATACTTCAATAATACATCTTAAGAAGTCAAACATGCAGATGCAAAAGGGAGCTTCCTTTGGGCTTAATGATGGCTTTGTGAAATGTACGCTACGCTCTCATGATAATTATGTGATCCACATTGATAGATGAGGAAAATGGGTCACATTCGGAGGTTGTCATCACCCTGGTATTGAGTGGCTGGGCTAGAGTTTGAACCAAATGCTCTGGCTCAAGTCCTTGACCTTAACCTTCAGACTACACGCCCTCTCTGATATTTGCATAGGTAAGTGTTATTCTCTAAAAAGAGTTACTGCCTTTGGTCAATTCCCATCCATCACTACTTACCTGTTAAGAAACCAAAATGTGGTAGGTGCTCAACAATGAGTTGATGCATGGATTTGTTCAGAGGATTTTGCTGCCCTAGGGTGATCTAGTGTTTGGCATATTGCATGGCGCCAACAGAATGGAGCAGATGTGGAGTGGGGAATGGTGGCACTCCGCAGCCTCTGAGATCCCAGTTTATAAACTTCTGGTGTTTTATAGAGCTCTAAAAAGGGCTTCTGCATCTTCCAGGACCAGACAGGAAAAGGCTTGCCTTGCGCCCAAGGCTTGATGGAGATAGCTTAAATAGTGTCTTCACGTGCAACTCAATCCCTGGAAGCTGCTCTTCCATGAACCAGGATCAGAGGCTGGAGTGGAGGGACAACTGCTTCCTGACTAAGTCCCATCATGAGACTTGTAGTTAAGCCTCTCCAACCTAATAGGACAGGAGAGAAGGAAGGATGAGCTTAAGAGACTTCAGAGTCTCCATGAGCCTATTGCTATTTGTCTGCATGATTGGTTTTCAGCTGGCAGTGGAGTCCTGGGTATGCTGCAGAGGTGCCTCAGGTGGTCAGGTGAAGGAAGGAGGAACGTAAGCACTTGGCATTTTCTTACCTGTAAATGAACTTGTGTTAACATTCATTCCTTTGATAATAAATCAAAACAAAACAGAACAAAAATACCCAGCTCTACCATTATCAACCCCAAACCTACCAATATTAACAACTACATTTCTTTTTTAAAAAAAGAAGCATATGCCAGGTGTTGGGCTATATATTGACAAGCATTATGGCAGTAATACCCCCAGATCCCTTTGGGGAAGTACAATTTTATTTGTACTATATTTTACTATAATGTCTATATGTCTGTGTGTTACTGGGGAGCCACTCAAATTCACACAGCCAGTAGGTACAAAATTCGGGATCTGGCTCCCAGCTTTGGGATGCTAGCCACTTTGGCACACCACTGTGACTCCTGCTGTCTCCTGTTATTTCTGTCTTCTCTGCCCAGCAAGCCCTTGCCCTGTGAGCGGACTTTGATAAGGAATTTTTGTTTCCTTAGGTACTGGCCACTCTTGCATCCATGAGAGGAGCCTTGCTGTGTCCTGATCTAAAGCTGCTGAATCAAGGTATGAAGTACAATTTTTTTCTTCTCCCATAGCAGAGAGGGTTGAGGCTGGACAGTTTTCTGAATGGAAGACTATCTTTGACTGCCTGTAATATCACTTTTCCTCTGTACCCTTCACATGTACACTTGATTGGTTGACTTCTATTTGTACTAAAGCCCTCTCCTCTTCCAGAAAGGAATATAATTCCAACACACAGGTATCTGGCACAAGGCATGATTCCTTAAATAGCTGACGGCTGCGTGAATGAATGAACAGATGAGTGTATATACAATGAACATACGGATAATGCTCATTGATTTTTCCCTATAAAGCACCAACTTAAAGCATTTAAAAAGAGTAAATTTAATGAAGTTTGAGCTAACTTATAAGAAAATTTATGAGTCCAGGAAGGAAAATGTTGACAGAGTAATCTTCATAAAGCCTTTCTGTAGAAAACAAAAACAAAAACAAAAGCATGTGGGTGATTGAATGATTGGCTTACTCTGAGGAGATGTACCATGGCTCTGATGCATTGTTGTAGGTCTTGGGGCCACTGTAGTAGAACCTGTCCTGAAAGGTCTTTCAACTCTGGCTTAAATCAGTCTGTTAGCAGAATATTCTTCGATGGAACAAGTTAGGATTGGACAAAGATGAATTCTCCCCTTGCATGGAAATTCGACTCTTGGTAGCCTCCACTACTCTGTGAACATTGGTAATTGTATCTTGTGATCAGTGTCCATGGACACCATGCCTGCTTAGTGTTCCTGAGGGCAGAGACAGCTTTCGATTTGTCTTTAAATCCCATCCACCTTGTCACCTTCCCACACTCAGGACTGTGCTGGGCACATAGTGGGTAGGCAATAACTGGTGAATAAATGAACAAATAAATGAATGCATTTATTCTTTATCATGACCTTGTGAAAGAGCTTGCCTATTAAGTGTTAGCAATGTGCACTGTATTAGTGTCCTATTGCTGCCATAACAAATTACCACAGGCTTGGTGGCTTAAAACAACCTAAATGTATTATCTTATAATTCTGGAAGTCGGAAATCCAAAATGGGTCTCACTGGGTTGAAATCAAGGAGTTAGTAGAGCTGTATTCCATCTGGAAGCCCTAAAA
Source organism: Canis lupus dingo (assembly GCF_003254725.2). Classification (NCBI taxonomy): domain Eukaryota; kingdom Metazoa; phylum Chordata; class Mammalia; order Carnivora; family Canidae; genus Canis; species Canis lupus. Next base: position 19,974,849 of record NC_064248.1, on the reverse strand, counting down.
GAGAATCTGTGTCTTTGACTTTGCAGCTTCTAGAGGCTGTGAGTTCCTTGGGTGATGGACTTCTTTCATCTTCCATCTGCCATCCATTATATCAACTTCAGCCTCTGCTCTCATTATCTCTCTTGTTTGCTAATAAGGACACTTGGGATTACATTGGGCCCACCCAGATCATTCGGGATAGTCTCCCCACCTTGAAATCCTTAATTTAATCACACCTGCAAAGTCTCTTTTGCCATGACTGGTAACATTTTCACAGGTCCTGGGGACTAGGGTAGGGACCATTATTCTATCTTCTCCAGGCACCTAGGACTGAATAGATTGCCCTCCCTCTTTTTCTATTTAATTAACTAACAATTCATTTACTCAGCATTAATATTTATAATAATATAGAAATATGTACATTTGAGGCTGAGTTTAGCATAGTCTTTACCTTAAAGAAAACCCATAAGGATGTTGGACAAGAAATTAATCCAGCCCTGGAGGAGAAGATAGAAAATGTTCCATGTATTTCACAGGAGAGCAAAAGCACTTGTAGCTGAGAGAATACAGGAGAGCTTCATGGAGGAGGTGGCACTGTTGTTGGAACGCAAATATTCTGTCAAAATTTGTAAATGGGAGGGAGTGAGGGCAGGCAGAGCAAGGATGTGGAGGGAAAGCCTGATAATAATAACTAATACAAATGGAATGTTAACAGAAGCCAGATGCTGTTAATTATATGCATAACTACGCTTGTCTTCAAAAACCCTAAGATACATACAGTATTATTTCATCCACATTATAGGTGAGGAAACTGAGGTATGGATGGCCTGAGCAACTTATCCAAAGGAAGTGATAGAATGTGAATGGAAACCCAGCTCCCCACCCTTGAGTAAATAGTTTTGTTTGAAGGGAGAGTATAACATATGTGTAAAGGGGAGTGGAGAGTAAGATTGGAAAAGGTAGATAGGTACCAGATCATTTAAGAATTTGAGAGCCCAACTGTGAATTAGTACCTCATTTAAAAGGTTATAAGGACTTTTATTTTTGAGAAGATGAAGTAGCTCTAATTTCTCCTATGCCCTCCACTATATACAAACCAAAAGCCTAGATAGCCTAGCTAGGTACTTTGACTAGATAAGGTCCTGATTTTTATTTTTGCTTTTGTTTCTTTTATGACTCATATATCTCAGGTTTAGAGCTTAAGAAGCCAGTAACCTGGAGACCTCAAGGGATGCAGGAAAAGAAAAGCCCCAATAAAAGCCTTCTCTATAGTCAAAAGGCCATAAAAGGGGCAATCTAGCCAAACAGACAACTTTTAGACAATAACTAATCTAGTTCAGCCAGGGTCCATAGGAAAAGCTATAGTCTCATACCCATCTAAGTTGGCAAAGGATGAGTGAGGAGCTGGCCTGTCTACCCTTGCCAGGCTGTCATGGTGACCCCTCCATAGCTATGGTAGTAGGGAAGACCACATTAGGAGGCTGGAATTTCACTCCATCAGTTTCACTCCAGTAATGAAGAGCCACTCACTCTTCCCAGGGGGTGGCATCAGGACTTTCACCATTACTCAGCAGTGAGGCTATACTCCGCAGTGTCAGTGGAGTCCACATGGGAAGCAGCAACAAAGCACAATGACTCTCCCTGCCAGGGAGATACAAGTAGAGATCTAGTCCTCTCCAAATTAAGTATTCACAGAGATTTAGTGAGGAACCTAGAATTGTGGCCCCACTCAGCAGTAATGAGGCAGTGAGAGCCTTCCCCTGCTAGAGCTATGTTGGAGAATTCCAGCTACTACAGAAAGTTAAAATAAGATTCAGTCTCATAACATAAATCCCAAAATGTCCAGATTTCAATTCAAATCACTTATGATGCCAAGAACAAAGAAAATTTCAACTTGAATGAAAAAGAAACAATCAATCAATGCTAGCATAGGAATGACAGAGAGGTTGGAATTATCTGACAAAGATATCTAAAGTAGTTCTAAAAAATGCTTTGATGAGCAATTAAAAATGTGCTAAAAACACATTAAAAAAAAGAAACTCTCAGAATAGAGGCTCTAAAGTAGAAGCAAACAGAATTTTAGAATGGAAAAAGATGGTAATTGAAAGAAAAAGCCCAATGAATGGGCTAACAACAGAATGAAGAGGACAGAAGAAGGAATCAGTGAAGTGGAGAATAGAAAAAGGGGAAATACAAATCTTAGTAACAGAAAATTGACAAACAAAATGAGGAGGTCCTCAAGGGCTTGTGGGCCTTTAACAATGGAGCTAACCTATGTCATCAGAATCTCAGAAGGAGAGGAGAAGGTGGTGGGGCTGAAAAAAAAATCACTGAAAGAAATAATGACTGAAAACATTAAATTTGACAAAGGAAAAAAAAATGACAAAGGACATAAACCTATAGATTCAAGAACCTGAGTGAGTCCCAGACAGGACAAATCCAAAACAATTCACACCAAGAAAAATCATAATCAAACTTCTAAAATCTAAAAACAAAAAAATCTTGAAAGCCAGAGAGAAATTCCTCCTTATTTTATAGGGGAAAAACAATTTGAATCATAGAGGATTTGTCATGAGACAGGGAGACCAGGACAGGAAACGGCACTTTTTTTTTCAAGCTGAAAGAAAAAGATTGTCAACTCCGAATCCTACCTAGTGAAAATGCTGTTCAGGAATGAAGGAGAAATTATGACCTTGTCAGATAAAGGAAAACCAGGAGTGTTGCCAGCAGATCTACCTAAAAAAGAATAGCTAACAGAAGCTCTCTAAACAGAAAGGAAAAAAAGAGAATCTTGCAATATCAGGAAGGAAGAAAGAAAGTGGTAAGCAAAAATATGGGTAAATATAACATATTTTCCTTTACCTCATGAGTTTCCTAAATTATATTTGATAGTGGAAGAAAGAATTACAACACTGATGTGGTCTTCAGTGTATATAAAGGAAATATTTAAAATGATTGCATTTTAAATGGGGAAGGCAAAGAGATATAATTAAAAGGATTAAGATTTTATTCGAATTGGTAAAATAAAACCACCAGTAAACTGTGATAATTTCTATATATAAAAGTTAAAACCTAGGGGCACCTGGGTGGTTCAGTGGTTGAACATCTGCCTTTGGCTCAGGTCGTGGTCCTGGGATCCTGGGATTGAGTCCTACATAAGGCTCCCCATAAGGAGCTTGCTTCTCCCTCTGCTGAGGTCTCTCTCTGTGTGTCTCTTAGAAATAAATAAATAAAATCTTCTTTAAAAAAAGTTAATACCTAGAACATCACTAAAAGTATCACAAAGAGATACTCAAAAGCACAATAGATACATGAAAATGGAATTTAAAAAAGATAGTTGAGTAACCACAGAATATGTTTTTTTTTTTATCACGAGGAAATCAAGCTGGAAATCAGTAACAAAAAGATAATAGAAAACTTCTAAAGAATTGGAAAGGAAACAGAATTCTAAATAAGCCATGGATCAAAGAGGAAGTCTTGAGAGAAATAAAAATTGAGTAGAATTAAAATGAAAAGACAGCCCATCAAAGATCATGGGAAACAGCTAAAGTAGCTCCAAGAGGGAAGCATATAGCACCATGCATTTGGAAAAAAAAAGAGAAGACTCAAATCTATAATCTAAGCTCCCACCTCAAGAATTTAGAAAAAGAAAAGCAAAATAAACCCAAAGCAAGAATAAAAAGGGAAATAATAAAGATAGGAACAGAAACAGATTGCATTAGAAACAGAAAACAAAGTCAATGAAATGAAAGATTCCATCTATATAATATGCTTGAAACAACAACTTTATAGAAATGGGGAATGGATTCATGGTTGTCAGGGGTTAAGGACCGGGAGGAAATGAGAGGACAGTGGGTGTGGCTATGAGGGATTTGTATGTGATGGAAATGCTCTCTGTCTTGGCTGTGGCACTGTCAACAGCCTGGTTGTTGTTATATTATAGTTTTGCCAAGTGTTGCATCTGGGAGAAACTGGGTCAAGAATCTATGGGATCGGGGTGACTGGGCGGCTGCCCATTAAGCCACTGACTTGATTTTGGCTCAGATCATGATCTCAGGATGGTGAGATTAAGCCCTGCATGGGACTCCGTGCTGATGGTGGAGCCTGCTTGAGATTCTCTCTCTCCCTTTCCCCCTCCCACCCCTGCTTGCACGCTCTCACTCTGTCTCAAAAAAAAAAGGAATATATCAGATTTTCTTTGTATCATTTTGTACAACTGTATGTGATTCTACCATTATCTCGAAAGTTTAATTAAAGAAAGGGGCCTAGGTGGCACAGTTCATTAAGCATCCGACTCTTGATTCGATTCAGGTCATGATCTCAGAGTTGTGAAATTGAGCCCTGCGTGGGGCCCTGTGCCTAGCATGGAGTCGGCTTGGGATTCTCTCTCCCTCTGCCTTTGCCCCTCCCCCTGCTTGTACTCTCTAAAATAAGCAAATGAATAAAATCTTAAAAAAAAATTCTTGGCTTGGGGGCCTCCAGCATGTTATGAGGATCTGAGTTCCAGGACGCAGGGACAATGTGTGTGTGTGTGTATGCACCTATGTGCAAATGCACTTTTTTTTTTTTTTTTTTTTTTGAGGCAGAGTGGCCAGGGAAATTCTCTGTCATAAAGGCAACAGGTATCGGAGCAGTGGCTTAATAACTATACTCCTCAGATCAGTTTCTGCTGAAAAGGTGGAACATGGGGTTTAGCTTTTAGGTTGTAGTGAGGGTCAAATGAGGTGCAAAATCTAAAGGTCAGGTGCCTGGAACACAGCAAGCATTGAGAAAGTGAAGGCTATTATGACGGTGATGGTGATGGTTGTTACTGTTATGATTATAGGCGGTCAGTGGTTGTGGTGATGTTCTGTGAAAACTGAGTCTGAATCAATTCTTCCTCTATGAGAGTCCCAAGGGAATGTCTCTGCAGGAAGAGAAGGAAGAGCTCGAGAAAGGAAGAAAATTGTGTGTGTGTATGTGTGTGTGTTTCTTTTACAGTCATGGGAGCATCTGCTGGAAGCTGAAATCTTAATTAACTCAGACAGGGGAGTGTCCTCATTTCTAGGTTTTTCAACTTGAAACTGATGTTCTTGGAGCCTGCAGGGCCGCTGGCTGCATGCCTGAGGATTGCTGAGTGGAGGGGCTAGAGCCTCCTGCAGGTGCGGGGCACTCAGGCTGCAGGACAGGGAGGGCGTACTGTCCTGTGTGTGGTTTGAGGATGCTCTGGCTGTCAGGTCCTCCCCACGGGGTGGGATGACGAAGCTGCCTCCACCTTGCTCAGCCACTTGGCTCATTCTCCACAACCTGGATCCAGCTCAGCTTATTTCATAATTGGCTCAGCAGCCGAGAGAAACCACACAACCAAGGAGCTTGTGGGGAAGAGAATGCAGACATATGTAATTAAGACTAACGATGAAAAAATTAATCCAGGCCATGGAGAGAGCTTTCTAGCACAATACCCTTGGTGATCACCACTCTGAACACCTTGGTCTTACAGCTAGGAAAAACAACACTTATTTATTGCCTTGGCCAAGACCATAGAGAGAGTCCGTGATGACTTAGGGGTCTGAAACCAGGGCCATGTTTTTCAAACCGAAGTCCACAGAAACCTCAGGGATGACAATTTTATCAGTCTGTGACTCAGCAGGAAAACTGAAATGCCTTTGAGTATTTAAAACAGAAAGAGGGGTCTTTGGGTGGCTCAGTGATTTAGTGCTGCCTTCAGCTCAGGGGGTGATCCTGGAGACCCGGGATCTAGTCCCATGTTGGGCTCCCTGAATGGAGCCTGCTTCTCCCTCTGCCTGTGTCTCTGCCTCTCTCTCTGTGTGTCTGTCGTGAATAAATAAATAAAATCTTAAAAAAAAATAAAACAGAAAGAATGTCAAGGTGGTCATCATCTACTGAGGTGAGAGCGATACTGGGTCCAAGCAGGATAAGGAGCTGACCCAGAGGGTAAGATAGAGCACAAAGTTGCTGCCAACCTCCCAGGCCTGAGAGGCAAAAGGAAGAGGTGGCACGACCAGAGCTCAGGGGCATGTGGCAGAAGCTAGAACCATGACAGATCCATCTGGGGAGAGCTGAAGCCCCAGAGGATACCCAGCCCCTGCTCTAGAAGCCTTCTGCACGGAGTAGAAGGGAGAGATACTCTGCAACTCCTTTCCCCTTGGTCTGTGATGGTGTCCTGCCAAGCCTGACTCAACCAACCCAAGAGCAAGCCTTAGAAGCCTAGCGGAGGCAGCTGCACAGGAGAAGCCCCATGACTATACAGCAGGGTAGAGAAAGGGCAAGAAACCAACTGAAGATAAACAAGCCCAGAAACAGCAACACAATAGTAATCACTACCTTTTATTGATCATAAACTATGTGTTAACATTGCAGAAAGGACTAGTTGGTACCAAGACCAAAGAGAGAATTCACCCTATCTATATAAAGCATCGTCACCCCATTTTGCAGGTGCATCCTTGAAGCTAAGCAAGGCTGAGTGACGTGCTTATAGGTGACACTCTAAAGGAGCCAGGCTCGGGATTTGACCTAAGGCCATTTGGATTCCAAAGGTGCTGGCTTTACCCTTAAAGGAAGAGAGTAGGAAAGAACGGGCGTTCTTCCAATAGGGCTAATGATACGTGTTGGTAAATACATTAAAATGCTAGTTTTCCAGTAAAATAAATATTAATATATTTATAGAGGAGAATGAAACTCCAAGGTTTTTCATTTTTTATTAAGGTATTATTTACATACATTAAATTCAGCCTTTTTTAGCACATAGTTCTGTGACTTTGGCAGACACCTACCCTTCCAGAATCCCATCCCTCCCCCAGATTCCTCTGCGCCTCTTTGGAATCAACCCCTCTCCCACCCCCCCACTCCACCCCCCCCCCCAGCCTCTGGTTTTACCACTTCCAGAATATCAGATAAATTGACTCATTTAGGGTTGGATGTTTTCAAATAGATCCATAGATTTAAGAAATACATTAACAGGAGACTTTGGAGGTGTCCGTTGCAGACTGGGGAGGTATTTAAGCACTCTTTCCTGTCTTTAGAAGTATTTTGTCAAATAAGTTCATGTGAGGGGCACCTGTGTAGTCAGTGGGTTAAGTGTCTACCTTCAACTCAGGTCAGGATCCCCTGCTCAGCAGGGAGCTTGCTTCTCCCTCTGCCCCTACCCCCTGCTCATGCTAGCTCACACACTCTCTCACCCCCAAATAAATAAATAAAATCTTAAAAAAATAAGTTTATATGGGTTAAGGACTTAGAACAATGCCATTATGTTGCTATTACTATAATCTTTATTACATTACTATTAGCGTCATTACTACTATTGCTGCTATAATTCTTGTTCTTGCTGAATAAATAATTAAGGCACCATAACCCCTGTGGGAAATGGCAGTAAGGGTGTGAGATTGTGATGCATAGTAAGAAATATATGTTTGGTCTGTGGTTTCTTGCAGGGACCTCCTAAAGCCCTTGGAGTTTCTTAAGTGGTAAGAGCAATAAAGGTGTCTTTTGATATTCATAATAAAGCTTTCAACAACACCTGACTTTATATTAATGAGGTGACTTTGGGCTGGCACTTGTGGCTGGAGACTGGTTGCCAGGGAAACCAACCAAAGAGTGGAGGGTTGGAAGTTTTAGCCTGGCCTGACCTCTGGGGAAGAGAGTGGGGGCTGCAAATTGAGATCAGTCACTGAGGGCCAATGATTTCATCTGTCATCCCTATGCAGTGCAGCCTCCCAAAAAAACTCCCAAACCTCCAAATCCCAAAAGGCCATGGTTCAGGGAGTTTCTGGGTTGGTGAACATACAGAGGTTCTGGAAGAGCATGGACGTTCTAAGCCCCTTTCCCCATGCCTTATCCTATGCATCTCTTCCATCTGGCTATTCCTGAGTTATATCCTTTTAAGATAAACGTGTAATCTGGTGAGTGAGCAGTTTTCCTGAGTTCTTCTTCTCAGGAGAGAAGATCTTCTAACATGAGATCTCTAACATGAGATCTTCTAACAAATTAATCAAATGCAAGGAGGGGATGGTGGGGACATGTGATATACACCTGGTCAGTCAGAAGCACAGGTGACAAGCTGGACTTGAGATCAGCATCTGAGGTGGAGGGCACCCTTGTAGGACTGATCTGCATCTATGGGATCCGGTGCTGTTTCCAGGTAGGGAGTGTTTGAAGAGAGTTAAGTGTCCACGGAGAACTGGAGAACTGCCTGATGTGGACAAACTACCACATATTCAGAGTACAGAAGCATTCAGAGTATTTATGTGTGGTAAAGCCAGACACTAGAATTTTCATTTTATAGCAGAAAAGCATATAGACCATGGAATAGGGTTCTACGCCTTGTACTTGGGACTTGAGACATTTGAGGAAAACCACTTTCTGCCTATGAACCTTTCTTCTTTTGTTTCTTCTGTGGCTATCCATTCTTGTCTTTTTGCCCAGTATCCTTGCCCCCTTCTGGTCCCTGATTTCATTCTATGCAACCATGCACCACCTGCTTCTGCTCTGGTGTCTGGCACAGAGCCCGGCCCGGGCCAATCAGAGCTCTGCATCTGTTTGACCACAGCGATCGTTCTGATGTGGAGACATATATTCAGGCCAGGCTAATGAGGATCCTTCCAGGAATTTTACTGCAATGACCAGGAATAAGGCACATTATTCTGCTAGGTTACCTAAACTACTAGATTATAAACCAGGAGTTTATGGTACTGAGTTACCATTGTGAAGAAGACCGCAACTGTGAATAAAATCAGTGCAAGGAAAGCAGACTTAAAGTGCAGGGGTGGGGATTTTGTTTACAGCACTTGATACAACTGACACCCCAGGATCTGTCTGTGTTCCAAGTGCATAAACCAATACATCCTATTGTTACTGTTGGTTTTCTTTTGCCTAAACCAGTTTGAATTCGATTTCTGTTGCTTGCAACCACAATTATCCTGGCTGACATATCTGTGAATTGTGGGTAATAATCCCTAATTGTGAAGATCAAAGGGAGTAGCATCTGTACATGCTGATTTACAAGTAAGTCTCTAACATTTTTTCAAATCTTAATAAATGGAAACTATTTGAAATGGTGCAGAATATTTGTGGGAGTACTAAGGACAGGGACCTTAAGTGTCTGAGCTGAACTGAAGTCACTGATCAAATGAGGAGCTGAGGTCATGCCTCAGCCTCCCCTCCACTGAATGGAGAAGATGCTGTTGGATTTTATAAGTGTGTGCAGTATAAATGGACTTCTACATCCTCCCTGCTCACCGGGGGCGTTCAAAAATCGTTAATGCAACATGAGGCAGTTGGGTGTAGCATGAAGCAAGTTTGACTTGATAGCTAATGGTATCATAGCCAGAGATACAACTTACAGAATGGTTTCAAGTGGTTTCTGATGTTCTTAGAAGCTCCACTTCCTCTGATGTAGCAGAACATAGCAATAACTCTTCTGCCCTACTTCAAGATTATTCTTTGATTAAAAGAGAAAAGTAGCAGGAGAGGCTTTGGAATGAGTAAAACATCATACCTGGGGTTAATTACATCTGTTGGTAAATACATAAAAACAGTAGTTCTCCACTAAAATTAATATAAACATATTTGTAGAAGAGAATGATCAGTCTTAAGGCTTATTTTTTGTATTAAGGTATAATTTACATATATTAAATTCAACCTTAATATGTGAGTCATTTTTCATATGTTTGTATTTAAAGAGGTATCTCATCTTTGGAATAAACATGTCCTGAAAGTAAAGATTATGTCCTTTAAAAATTAAAAGGTTTTTTTTTGGTAACACCCTATGGTAGAAAAAAAAAAAAAAAAGCAAGCTGCACTTGCTTCCCTTCTCTGTTTTCATAGCATTTCCGTAGAAGAACTCTTCCATTAAGAGGTAGAATTTGTATCCCTTCCCTGGAATCCAGGTGGTTCTTGTGACTTGCTCTGGCCAACAGAATGTGGTAGAAGCAACGTTATTCCAGTTCTGAACCTAGGCCAAGAGACTCTGCAAATTTTTCCCCCCATCTTGGGACTCTACTAGGCACTATTGAAAGCCTAGGTTAGCCTGCTGGGGGATCAGAGACCATTAGAGGTGAACCATCTCAGTTGAGTTATTAGGCCAGCAGCTCCCAGCTGACCCAGTAGCAGACCACATGAGCCCAGGAGCCCAGGTGAGACCCAAAGAGCCACTCAATTCAGCACAGGCTAATGTGCCAATCCATGGTAACTAAAGAACTACTGTTTTGAGCCATATGTTTTGGGAAATTTTATTACACAGCAAAAGCTAACTAATACATATCAGGTAAAGTCAGCAGGTTGTCATGTATATCATATCATGTCACTTCTTAAGAACTATGGTTTGAGTGCCAGCTCTGTCATTTATGCTGGTGTGACATTGGATGAGTCATTCCTGTGGCCTTCCTCCATCTTTAAAGGAAGACCAATAGGGGCTCCTGGGTGGTTCAGTCTGTTAAGCATCTGCCTTCAGCTCAGGTCATGATCTTGAGGTCCTGGGATCAAGCCCTCATGTAGGTCTCCCTGCTCAGACTCAGAGAGGAGTCTGCTTCTCTCTCTCCCTCTGCCCTTGCTCATGTTCTCTCTTTCTTGTTCACTCTCTCTCTCTCTCTCAAATAAATAAATAAAATCTTTTAAAAAATGAAGGAAGGCCAATAATCCAACTTACCTCTGATGTTGTGAGAATTGACAAGACACGATCATTGCCAGAGGTAGGTAGGGTGGACTGTATTAGAATTGATGGCCTTCCTTACAAAGTTGAAGGTCCACATGGACTACATAAGTATAGGTTATTAGTATTAACTAGAGTAGACATGTAACATTGGTGATGCTGTTGGAATAAAATTGCGAAGACCTGAAAGTGAAAGGAGATCATCCTCCTGAGGCCCATTGACAGAGTTCTGACTTAGAGACATTTAGGAAGGGGGGAACCCTGGGTGGCGCAGCGGTTTAGCGCCTGCCTTTGGCCCAGGGCGCGATCCTGGAGACCCGGGATCGAATCCCACGTCAGGCTCCCGGTGCATGGAGCCTGCTTCTCCCTCTGCCTGTGTCTCTGCCTCTCTCTCTCTCTCTGTGTGACTATCATAAATAAATTAAAAAAATTAAAAAAAAAAAGAGACATTTAGGAAGGAATTATGGTAGGTGATAGCATAGACATCTCCATATATGGACACAAAACTTTCAGGTCCTTGCATCCTGTTGTCCTCAGAGACTATTTAAGAGGCAAAGGGGACAAAAGAAGAGCCTGGGGGTAAGTTTCTGACTCTCTGTGCCCACACATCTTCAGAAGCTAAGGGGCATGGACCAAGAATTCCCCCAGCAAAGCTGAATTCAAATGTGAAAAATTCATCACCATTTTGTCAATAGTCCAACCCCAGGGGACCACATCTAGTTAGGAGCAGTGCAACAATTTTTCAGGGATTGTAATCCATTACATCACAAGGCACTAATTTTTAAATTTTTAATTAACTTAACACTAATGAGTCATCTTGTGGTGGTGAGTGTGCCTCCCTTCTTTGCTAGTTCTGGAGACTGCCAGACAGCATGGTACTCAAGGTAAACAATAGTGCATTGTATACTTAAAATTTACCGAGAGGGTGTGTTAAGTGTTCTTACTCACATGCACACATACAATAACAAACAATAGTAAAAATAATCATGATAAAGGAGGCGAGAGGGAGTTTTGGAAGAGATGGATATGATTATAGCATTTGTGTAAGTTGTGGCAAAAAGCTAAGAATAAAAATAAGTTAACTGAGGAGCACCTGGATGGCTCAGTTGGTTAAGCATTGAACTCTTGATTTCTGTTCATGTCATGATATCAGGGTCTTGGGATTAGCCCTCATCAGGCTCCAGTCTCAGCGGGCAGTCTACTTGTCTTTCTCCTTCTGCTCCTCCGCTCTCTCTCTTTCTCAAATAGATATATAAATCTTAAAAAAAAAAAAACCCGATCAAATGGGAATCTATTTTTTTAATGCATGGGTTGGACTTGTTATCTCCTCTTTGTTATGTATTTTTGTTTCACTTATTTACATTTTACTGGGTTTAAGAAGAGCTAAATAACTTTTGCAAAGCCATATAGTTATCTGTAGGCTCCGTGGTCCCTGTTCAGCTCTTTACCTATCTACCAATAATTCCCTTAGGTCTACCTGGATTTTGTGGCTATTTTTGATCTGTACTTGCCATCTTCTCTCTTGCTTCTTCTGGATGATTTCATATTTGAACACTAGAAACCACACACCACAACCAGAAAGAGCTAGTCTTAGAAATACTAACCCTCCTCCTGACAGCTCCTGTCTGAAGTTGGTTTCTAGTAACTTTCCATCTATTGATACTTTGGGGACCAAAGAAAGGCATATTTAGCACATTAATGAAGCCCTTCAGATATAAGGAGAATGTTTCAGTGTTTTGTATAATAAGAATAAAGAGGTGACCGTGGGACACTGATATCATTGTTGGTCAGCAAAGGATTAATGACATCCTTAAGGAATCAGTGTTGATTGTGTGTGTGTGTGTGTGTGTGTGTGTGTGTGTATGTGTGTGTGTGTGTATGTACGTGTATGTATGTTAGGAAGTAGCTGAAATTGGAATTCAAAACCAGAGTATTCTGCCCTGGTGCCCCTGATGTATGGGAATGGTGTTTGGTGCATAGGATAGGGGGTTCCTATTTTTGAGAACTTTACTTCCCATTTCCAGAGGCAATCTGAGTTACTCATGCAGAATGACTTCTGTGGACCAGCCGTAATGATTACAGCTTATTTTTGTTTGCTCTTTGCCCTTTCTTATACTTTATGCAACTGGCAGCCCTTAAACATTGGATATAAAAAAAAAAGAAAGAAAGAAAGACAAGAAATGTCATCAATAGTTTGATGGAGCTTGGTATGTCTGTGTGCAGATGGATGTGGTTGAAGCCAGACAGGATGTTAGAGACTCCTCTAGGTCATGGCTAGCCTGTTCAGGGAGAACAAATGGAGTTTGTTTTAGCATCTCAACAGTCCTAATGGTATGGTCACAATGCTAGTCACAGCATTCATAGATTCTACACTAGGTTCACAACCTCTGTCCTGACCAGGTTCCTTTTGGCAGCCTGTCTCTCAAATGGTCACTTCAGATGTGGGGATGCTTATCACCCTCTGAGATCCAAACACAGGAGAAGCAATGCAATTGTTTTTCTCTTTCAACCACTCTGTCTTGCTTTGGGAGGCTGGTTTAATAATGCAGAACTTTATTTCCTTCTGGCTGAGTCCTGCTCATCAGTACAAAGTCACTCTTTGATTCATGATATCTTTTTGATTAAAACATACTTGGTATCTAAACACTGCCCATTGGTATGTACATTGCTTAAATCATCTAAAAGAAAGAAAGAAAAAGAAAGAAAGAAAGAAAGAAAGAAAGAAGAAAAAGAAAAAAAGAAAAACGTCTCCAGAGGAAGATTCCTGTGAACTTGCTTTGTCTTTTCCATCTCAAAGTTAGGTATCATCAAAATATTTACTCAGTTCAACAAAATGCTAAAGATGAATTCAGAGTTCTAGTGAAAAAAAAAATGTTCTCCTAGCCTCCCCAACCTTTTTATTGAAGTTCCTTAAAAGCCTAAGAAGAGATTCAACATTTCAATGACACTAGAAACCAAGAACATATTTTATTTGTGTATGCTTCCATCTTTCCCAGAAAGGATTCCCAGTGGCTTCCAACTATACATGCAACATCACAAAGTAGTATAGGGAAAGTTAATAGGAAATCAAGACAGGATATTCAATAGAATTTGATGTAAGGCTAGAATGCACAGCACCATGACCTGCATTCCAGAAAAAGAAGCCAATAATTGACTCTGAGTTTCCTAAGGAAATTTTAACTGTTTTTCCCCCCATTACTCACAATGCCCATGAAATAAAAATGAGCCCACTTTTCCAGAAGGGTAAAATATTCTTGGTACAAAGATCAAATTGGAATGTATCTCTGAGATCCTTATGAAGTGGATACTTGTAAAGAACAATACTTTTTTGTTCGTTTGTTGTTAATAATGAATGTCATTAGGGTTTGAAGTTATTGCTCCAATGCATAATTCAGAAAAAAAAATATTTAGGCATCTGTAGAGCATCATTAAGCTTCCTAGCAATCTACTGATGTGGCTTTGTCCAGATATATATTTTGACGTTTCCAAATTCATGGACTGTATCTTTTACTTTTTAAAGATTTTATTTATTTATTTTAGAGAGAGACAGAGCACAAGCAGGGGAAGTGGCAGAGGGAGTGGCTTTGCAGGGAGTCTGATCCAGGACTCCATCCTGGGCCCTGGAATCATGACCTGAGCCAGAGGTAGATGCCCAACAGACACAGCCACCCAGGCTCCCCCATGGACTGTATCTTTTAAATAACCTTTTGTATAGAGATTATCTTAATTGGTGTTCTGGTAAATATTGAGTTGAGTTTAAGAGCATATCCTGTGGCATTAAAAAAACAGAGTAGCTCCTTTTAACTAGTTGAAATCACACTTCTGTGATTTAACATATCAATATCCAGGATTCAGGAGTGGATAGCATCCTTTTGTAGATGCAGAGATCTAGAGGGACCTAATAAGGATACAGTTCTGATTAGAAGAGTGCCCACTTCTTTCTGTGGCAAAGCCTAGGGAACAGGACAGTATTAACTTCTGAGCTGAGAAATCAGTGATCAAGTCCTCTAATTCCACTCTCATAGAGAGAATAAAATAGTGATGAGCTTAAAAACCATTAAGGCAGATGTTATCTTGACACCAGACTCAGTCAAAATGGAATTTAAAGGCTTCAAAAGAGAGCTGTGTCTGATGAGCTGCTGGTAAAAGTTTCAATTGAAGTAACTCAATCAGTAACTAGTTTGGTATCTCTTATTGATGACATTGATAAAAGACATGGTTTGGATACAAAAATAAGTTGAAATCATAAAAAGGATGGTCTGAAGAAAGATTTTAAGCTGCAGGTAAGAGAAGGTACAGGGACCTGTGTGAAGGCTGTTTTTATCTTCTCTCTGAAGTAGGGGGTGAAGTTCTCCATGGAGCTAACTAACTGCTGAACAGCTTATTGGTGTAAGATGTTGGTGTAAGATGGTATAAGATGGCACCAGGCTTGGATGGTGTGGGGATGATTTGAAAAGAGAGAGAGATTTCTTAATGAGATTAAATAGGGAAAGTTGGATCATAGTGGTTACCCTTTTCATCAAATTGTGATGTTCACAATCAGAAAATTTGATCACTGCTCAGAGTGATCCAATTTTGGGGACTTGTTAGGATATAAAAGGATTTCAAAGAAATGAGGAAATCTAGAGGGCATTAAAGGACAGGTTGGGAAAGTCTGACCAAATGGTGAAACTAGAAAGGAAGGCACATGAGGATAGAGGAGACAAAAAGCTCTAGGACAATGGAAAAGTATCTAGAGATTGAACATTCAGTGACCACAAATAGGGTGGTGTGAAAGAGGCTTCAAATAAGAAGTTGTACTCAAAATTGATGAACCACCTCAAAAAATTCAAATGAGTTAATACCGATGAAAGTTCACTATGTAAAACTATATGCATTACAGATTATTACTCATTACAATGTTTCTTGAAATGATGATGATGTAGATGATAGTGATGATAGTGGTGACAGTGATAATGATGTGGTGATAGTGATGGTGGTGATAATGGTTGTGATAGTTGTGGTGGTAATGATGATGGTAATGATGGTAGTAATGGTGGTGGTGGTGATGATGGTGGTGGTGGTGATGGTGGCAATGATGGTGGTGGTGATAATGATTATGGTGATGCTGATGATGATGGTGGCAGTGATGATGGTGGTAGTGATGATGATGATTGTGGTTGTGGCAGTGGTGATGATGGTGGTGGCGGCAGTGATGATGGTGGCAGGGATGATGATAATCTTGGTGGCAGAGACTGTGATGTTTCTGGTATGATTAAGCTCTTCTTGGTGACTAAGGAGAAGATAAGTTCCCTCAATTGTTTTTTTGCCTCCATTTTTTTTTTCATGTTTCCCCTCTTCCTGTATTCTTCTCTCTCGTTCCTGCCTTACTGTATGTATGGAGGATGGCTTTCCATCTATCTTCTTCTCTCCATCTTTACTGTCATTTGTGGGTCTAATGCACCATAATATCTCATCTAAACTACCACAACAATTTCCCAACAGTTCTCTCTGCCTCTAATCTTGACTTTCTTTCACTTTTATCTACCTCCACCTCCAAATTTATTCTCCACTTGGCAGCCAGAATGATCATGCAAGAATATAAATCATATTTTGTTACTTGGTGGCCTAAATCCCTTCATCTAGAAAACAAACAAACACCCAAAACTAACTGCTTAGCATACCCTACCAAGCCCTTCATGATGAGGCCCACTTCTTTCTACAACCTCATTTTACGCCACTCTGCCCTTGACTAACTGCTAAGCTCTAGTAGTCAGTACTTAGAACAGCCACACTGTTACCTCTTTAGATTTCTGAACAGTCCTAGTGTTTATCAGCTCAGGGGCCATTCAAAATAGTGACTTTGTTCTTTCTACTGCTGTAACATGCTCATATATATGTATATTAATATGTTATATAATTCTGTATAATTATATGTGTGATATAATTATATATTATATATACAATGAATGAGCAAAATGACGGAAAAAAATACTCCTCTTTTCTGTATCAGCAATATGTTTCATAGTCATCTCTATTATTGTCTTTATTGACAGTAGATTACAATTTTATATTCTTATATCTGCCTCTCCACTAGAATCTTAGCTTTAGGAATGGGACCATGCCTGATTTATTTCCATTTCTTCAGAACTGAGGATAGTGTCAGACGAATAGTATATATCTATAAATACCTGAAAAATAAAGTGAAAGTCACTGTAGTTGTGGGATCAATGGCCCATGAGATCAGGGCATCACATGAAGGATCAGCTGGGTATTGTTAAAGATGCTAACGAGCAGCAACAAGGCAACTTAGAGTGGAGGCAATGTACTATGGAAATAAACTTTTATTATTGAGTTGATGAATCCACTTGTATTTACCCCAAGTGTGAATATCCTCTGTTTTACTGTATCCTCTGTCTTCCTTGAAAACGTCTTGTATATACTCTTCAGTCTGTTTAAAACTTTCTGAGACCAAGGGACAGGCAGAGAAATGACATTTTCTTTGCCAAGATCAATTTGAAGTCCTCAGCAGGAGCTCACATTAATCACCTTCTTAGAGGCTCTCTCTTTCTGCTGCTTAGAAAGACTATTGTCAAAGGCAAAGGGGCCAGGAACTTCATTGATTCCTTTCCCACAGTATATGAATAGGTTCTCTTTATCTAACTAAACAGGTGTATTGTCAAATATCCCTGTATTCAAACCCTAGTACTTTGAACAGCATGTGGTTCCCTTGACCCAGGACAACAAAAGCATGCAAATCTTGTCTCCAAGCTCATGGAGATGAAGCCAAGGTCACACATTCATTCCCCCATACGGGCCAATTAGCTTTCCTCTATTCACTGGACCAAAGGAGTCCCCATGGTTGAGTATCTACTATGGGAAAAGCCTTGTGATAATCACGGAGAATGAAGAGATGAATGGCATCCTCTTTTCCTTGGAAAATGTAACAATACATTGGCGTGGCAGAGAAATGAATAAACCATCATAGTAAAGAGCGTTAAAGGCTCTGATGGAAAGAAGGTATACAAGGAGATTTGAAATGAAATGAAGAAAAAGAGGGAGATTAGCGGTGTTGGAGAAGTTTCTTAAGGATAATTAACATTTGTGCTGGGTCCAAATGAATTGAGGGTTCTCCATGTAAGCACAAGAAGAACCTGCAGGGAAAGGGAATATGTTCTATGCTATAAATATGGACAAGGACTTGAGCCTGAGCAGTAGGGAAACTAATAAGTGGGGCAAAAGATACTGAAGGTAAGCCTTGTCCATCTACCAACCTGCTGGGAACCTACCCTTCAGAGAATGAGATAGTGTCAGCACCAGAGAGAGAAAGCAGGAATTAAATTTTAATTTTCAAAACTGAGCTACCACTCTGTAGCTCAATTGCCCATTCCCAATACAGTTCGTTACTATAGAGAATAGAATAGAATAGAATAGAATAGAATAGAATAGAATAGAATAGAAGTGGGGAAAATAGAAGTGGGGAGAATGGTTGGACTGGAAGTGAATGATCACGACCCTTTGTCAAGAGTCAGCCTAGGGGGCAGCCCAGGTGGCTCCGTAGTTTAGCGCTGCTGCTAGCCCAGGGCGTGATCCTGGAGACCCAGGATCCAGTCCCACATCGGGGGCTCCCTGCATGGAGCCTGCTTCTCCCTCTGCCTGTGTCTCTGCCTCTCTCTCTCTCTGTCTCTCATGAATACATAAATAAAATCTTTAAAAAAAAAAAAAGTCAGCCTAGGATAGCATACTATCTCCTCACTTGCACCTTTAACCCAACTTGTGATCGGTATACAGAAACCAGAGAAGCAATCTCTAAAACTGGAAAACCTCTCTGGGAATGGAGGCTTTTGGCATATGATTGTATATGTGCTATCAGCCAAGTATTTGGTTTTTCAGAGGTTTGCCGTCAGAATAACTTCAAACATATTGTCTGTAGCTAATGTAGTCTGATTACCACCAGTCTGAATTAAGGTGTGATATAAGTATAAAATACATCATGAGTTTTGAAGATTAATATAAACAATGTAAAATATCTCCACCATTGTAATATTGATTTCACATTGAAATAGCAGGCTTTTGGATAACTGGATTAAACAAAATAATAGTAAAATTAGTTTTTCCTATCTGCATTTTACTTTCATAAATGTGGCTTCTAGGAAAATTCAAATTACCTATGCAGCTTGCATTATATTTCTGCTGGACAGCACTGTCTGCGGGATTAAAGATGTGTTCCTTTAAGCCTCTAAATTTGTGGTAATCTGTTACAGCAGCACAGGAAATTAAGAGATGATCCCCTTTTTACAATGTGACATTGACAATCCTCCATCACATGTGGGATCCATGGTTCCTTCAACGGAGCGTAGGCAGCGTTTTGAGACCGCCTTGACCAATGGAATGACACTATGTGCCTCGCTCCAAGAGGCTGGGGCTCAGCCGTGTTAGAGAAAACCTCCACATGCTAGCCAATATCCACCACCAGATGGGCAAGTAAGTGAGCCAACAGATGATTCCAGGCCCTGGCCTGAGAGTCTTCCAGGTGAGGCTCTATATAACATGGTATAAAGACCAGCCATCCCATTGTGCCCTGTCTGAATTCCTCTGCCTTATTGCCTTTCTTTTTTGTGCATGAACGGTGAACTGTTTATAAGGTCTTAAAACCACTAGTAAGCAATCACTGTAGCATTAAAAAAATAATCTAAATTGTCCACAATTCAAGTGTCCAGAAAACTGAAATGCTAAGTCCTTCTCAGAATCAGAGGTCCCAGATAATTCCGACACTGTTTTTCTTTGTAAAACAGTCATTTCTATCTTTGGGCTTCCTCTGGGTATCTGCTGACATCTGGATGAGTTAGATGTATGTGGTCTCTCCTCCTCTCTGTAAGGCTGGTCACCATGTCCCGTCATTTCTTTCTCTGCTTCTCCATCCAAAGCAGCATTGCCTTAGTTCGGGTTGTCAGTACTATTCACTTAGGTTATCACATTCACTTGCATCCTTTTCAAGTCCCCCAAAGCCCTGGAAAACAGAGCTTATAGTGTTCACTGCAGGTGGTTTAGTGAGGGGAGCGATTCAGGGAAAGTGGAAGAGGGAAGCAGGGAAACCAGTAGAAGAGAGCACTATTGAGCTGGTCTTTGCTATGGGCAACTGGGGCTAGAGCCAGCTGGAACGTTCCAAGGAAGCAATCAGAGCATGACAAGGAATTACCCATCCAGGGGCTAGAAGAGGGAGCATTTATGCTCTGGCTTGCATCTTCCGTGGAGTATTAGTTTCTGTAGACTCCCAGGGTGGGCATGCTTGAATGCCAGGTTGGTGGCTGCAGGGCTCCCAGCTTTGGCGACACAAAAGGTGTAGAGCAAAAAGTGAGGGCTGTGGTGGAGTCAGGCTGCACCTGCACCACGGTTCCTGCCCACAGCAAAGCCTCAAGTATGAGGTAGGCTGAGACGTGTCAGGTGGGGCACGAGAGACATCTAATATGCCTCTTGATGAATCTCCTTGTTTCTACCCTAACTATCGTCACTCTGATAGCTTCTCATATGGTTTCCATAATGATCTTAACACTCCTAGTTATATTACTCTTCTGATTAAAAACTTCTGCGAACTCCTCGTTGCTTTGGCATACCATCTTAGGCAGCTGTTTGCCTGACCATCATCCTTTCCCTCTTCCAATATTTTATAGCTCTATGGAAGTATAAGTGACATGCATTAACTGCACGTATTTCAAGCATAAACATTGATAAATTTCGACATCTGGACATACCCAAGAAATAGTCAAGACAATGGATGTATCCATCATCTCCAAAGTTTCCTCTTGCCTTTTTGCAAATCCTCGTCTCTACTCCTCCTCCCATAAGCAGGCAACCACTGATTTATCACTATAAATGAGTTTGCATCTTCTCGAAAGTTTTATAAGTGTGATCAGAGAGCATGCTATGAATTTTTTGCAGAGAGGGGGAGGTCTGGCTGCTTTCCTGCTTGATCTAGTTTTCTTTTAGGGATTCCTACTACTTCCAAACTCAATACGTGCCATATGGGTAGGACTGCTCACACTTTGAGGATGCAGAGATGAGAATATGAGCTGGGATGGTTAAGAGAATACTGTAGTCCCTGAGCTCCACTGATTGGCTGAAAAAATAGGCATGTGACCTAATCTGGGCTATAGATTAAAGCTAACAAACCATGAGTCCACATCATAGGTAGAGAAGTGTTTTTTTTTTTTTTTTTTCCTGGTGGAATTCTTCAACTGGGAGAATGTAACCTCAGCGTTGCAGATGCACACACTTTCACTCTGAGAGAAAGCCTACCTGAAAATGAAAACAAATTGGAAGAAACTAAACCAAGATATATAGGGAGACAGATTCCTTTAAAAAAAAAAAAAGATGTTTATTTATTTGTTTATTTGAGAGGGGGGGCACTCAAGTAGGGAGAGTGGCAGAGGGAGAGGGAGAAGTAGAAGCATGCTCCCTGATGACATGGGGCTCAATCCCAGGACCCAGGGATCATGCCCTGAGCCAGAGGCAGACACTTAACTGACTGAGCCACCCAGGAGCCCTGGGAGACAGATTCCCGATGACATCATTTGGACACCTAGATCCAGCCATGCCTGAAACCAGATATTCTGGACTTTTCAGTTACATGGGCCATTACTTTTTTCTTTTTTTTAATGCCTAAACTACTTCTAATTGTATTTCACTCTCCAGTTGCACCTGACAGTCCCTAACAAATAGACATCATAATCTGGCCCTCTCCTTCCTTTTCATACTTACCTCTTATCAGTCCCCACCATGCAGCTTATCATTTGATTTGTATCAAAATCTTTACCCATTTTGGAACACACCAGGCAATTTTACGCCTCTCTTTCTTTGTACATACATTTTTATTCCCTTACATGATTTTATCTTTCCCACCAGAAATGCATTTCTGGTAGAGGAAAAAAAATGTGTCTTACTGGATATTTTAATCTGGTTGTTTATTATATCATTCATTTGAATAATACAGATGAGTGCCTCCTTTGTGCCAGGCACTATGCTAAGGGGAAAAATCCATGTTGGACAAGACTGGCTTTCTCTGCCTTCAGGGAAAGTATATTTAGTCAAGGACAATACTCAAATATCCCTGATTATCTTTTCCATAAAAGATTTAGTTTCATCTTGGAAAGCAATACATGAACACATGAATGAATTTAAAAATCGAATGACTAAGTGAAATTAAGGAAGATATTTTGGAAATAAAATCCTCGTAATTTACAATTTATTTCAGCAAGGGAGATTGATTTCAGACTCGTGTAGATGTACAAGAAAGCTGGCATATGTGGTTTTAAACTCAAACCTGTATCCTGTGAATTCAAAGTCCCTTTACCTGGCTGTGCTACATTTTGTCTTTCTGTGAAATCTGGCCAGAAAATATTATTAAAAGTCATTTCAGGATGCAATGACATAAATCACCACTCTTTTAAGACTACTTTAGAGGAAGAGTTGTATTTATTTTATTTATTTGTTTGACAATTATTGTGGTTAATATTGGAGAATCGGATCAACCATGAAGAGATGACTTAGATTCCCCTAATGACAGAAATAGAACTATTCCTTGTTACAGCTACAATCGTGATTGAATCAGCTATTGATTGTCTGGCATATAACTTGGAACAGTTGATCCAATTGTAGACATTCTCTATAAGGCTCGATGATTCTCTCATGTCAGATTCCTCCCAAATCCTGCCCTCTTTAAAACCCAGACACAGAAGCCTGACGGTAAGCCTTTGGCTGAAAGACTAACATGGTATTTAAAAAGTAAAAGACTTTGGTCTCTTTTGTCCAACAAAGTTCAAATTTCCCCTACAGCAATAAACACCTTATCTGAGAAGTACGCAGTATGGGCTAAAATCTTCAACCATGAAATTATATGACTCTACCTTGACCTCCGGTTTCTCTAGTGAATCTCACTCATAGCATACAAACAGCAGCTCTGGGCTGTTTCTCTGATCCGACTGGTGAATTGTGTAAATCTTGAGGAATGCAGGCTTCTACACAAAGGCACCTGGGTAACAGGGACATCTTTATCTGTCCTCGCTTACCCTGAGCATGACTGAGCAGCCCCAAGGGCTCATGCTGCATGATGTATGTGTCTGACCATCTTTCTGTCCATGCCTCCACCAGGCAAGAGACAGACTCCCTCTGGATGTGAAAGCCAGGGCTTTATAGCAGTGATAGGTAGTGGCTGGTAAGATGCTGTGTTGAAGCAAAACCACCTCCCCACCTTGTTCTGACCACTTGCTGTAATTAGAGATGGTTACCAGCCAGCCCCTGCAATATATGGCCTGATGGCTTGGTACTCAAAGTGTGGTCCGTGGACCAGCAGTATCAGAATGATCATCTGGAGTTTATCAGAGAAGCTGAATTTCAAGCCCTACCACAGAACTAATGAATCAGAATCTTCATTTTACCAGCCCTCAGGTGCTTCTTGTGCCCCTTAATGTTTGAGAGGTGTGGTCCAACGGGAGCTCTGTTATTCCCATCCCAAATCTTCTCATTCTAGATCTGATAACCATACCTTGAAGTTACTCCTTTTGGGGATTCAGCCCTCTCCATCTTCATGCCCATGGGTGAGAGTATTAGTGTGTTCCATTCTCTGAGGTCGGTGATTAGTTCAGGGATGAATGTGTAATTAATTGGGAAAGGAGGCACAGGCCCATGATAACTGTTTGAACTATTGGATGGTAAGATACTCTTTTACTTTTGGACTTAGATTTGGAGAATGCAAGCCTGGAGCTGTCAGCTGCCAAGGGGCACCTTATAGAGGCTGATGATGAATCTACAATCAGAAATCAGAACCAAGAGTGGGTAAAAGCAAATATTCATGCTATCATTTGAGCCCCTGGATCAAATATTGCCTGAAGCCCACCTCCATAGTTTTAGTAGCACAAAACAAATTCCTCTAAAGTTTTTGTTACTATTGTGTGTGTGTGTGTGTGTGTGTAGATCAATATAGATAATATAGATATAAAGAGAGGGATTTATTTAAAGGAATTGGCTCACATGATTGTAGAGGTTGTCAAATCTGAAATCTATATCACAAGCTGGCAGCCTGGACATCCAGGTCTGAAGGCAGGAAACTAAGGCAGAATTTCTACATTGCAGCCTGGAGGGAGCATTCTTTCTCCTTCAGGAAAACCAGGCTTTGCTCCTAGCCTTCAACTGATTGTACCAGGCCCACCCACATATGGAGGCTAATCTGCTTTAAAGTCAACTGAATGTTAATCACATCTAAAAATATATCTTTACCTGGGGCACCTGGGTGGCTCTGTTGGTTTAACCTGTTGGTTAAACCTCTGACTCTTGGTTTTGGCTCAGGTCATAATCTCAGGGTCGTGATCTCAAGGTTGTGAGATTGAGCCCTGCCTCGGGCTCCAAGTTCAACGTCAAGTCTGCTATTAGCCATCACAGTTGTGTTTTTCTGAACCCTACAAAGGAAAGAGAGTAGATGGCAGTGCTTAAAATCCCTGGGGAGGACTCCTCTCAGCTGAAATACATATTCTGAATTCTGCTTTTCTGCTTTCTTTAAAAGAGTTGACTTTGTTCAAGAGAATCAGCAAAAGCAATTTAAACCCCATTTTGTTCTATGGAATTGAAAGAGCTCACAATTGGAAAACCTTAAGGTCTAACCAGAGTTTTCTAAATGTCAAGTATTTGCCTGTCACTAGAATGATTTTCTCTCTGTACTATGATCCCACAGTGTATAACCTCCACACCTATATGCATGATATTTTCCTTTAGTCATTGCGACTCTTCAATAATATAATTTATTGATAAAAGTGGTCTTTATATTATTGCCACAAATATAAATCCTGCATCAATTACCTTAAATATATAAATATATACATAAAGAAACACAGTGAGAACCAAATAATGTTTTAAAAGTCTTGCAAGATACTATTACCTGGGAAAGAGTCATCTAAGCATTTATTTCTCTTTCTCTTTAACATTTTAATTAAAAATTTTTTTTTGGAAGATTTAATTTATTTATTCATGAGAGACACAGAGAAAGAGGCAGAGACATAGGCAGAGGGAGAAGCAGGCTCCCTGTGGGGAGCCCGATGTGGGACTCGATCCCTGGACCTCGAGATCATGACCTGAGCCAAAGGCATATGCTCAACCACTGAGCCACCCAGATGCCCCTTATTTCTCTTTTTTAACAAAGGAGTACAAAGCAAGTGTTAGCTATTAAAGACAAATGAGATGTTCTCCTTGACAGGATGTAAGAAACAAAATAAGCAAACAAAGAAAAAAGAGACAAACCCCCAAACAGACTCTTAACTATAGAGAACAAACTGGTGGTGACCAGATGCGGGGAGAGGGATGGGCGAAATATGTGATGGGGATGAAGAGTACATTTATTGTGATGAGCACAGAGTCATGTATGGAATAGTTGAATCACTGTATTGTAAATCTGAAACTCATACAACACTGTGTGTTAGTTATACCTGAATAAGAAAGAAAAGAGTTTTCCATTAAAACATTGGAATAATAGACAAGAAATTGAAAAGCAATAGTCTCTATCCTGCTTCATCTGATGTTACTTAATGGTGTGTCTCTGTAACATCTACCATTGCCAACTGAGGCATGTGCCCCATCCTTTGGGAAACACTAATTCCAATCTAATGCCAGTTGTGTGATTTCCAACTACTGTAATCTTAAGGCAGTACTGAGACTTCACCTGGACTTTTCCGGGGATGAGAAAGCCATTACCCACCAGGACAGATTGTGTCATCGGATAGGGATGTAAATGAGAAAACTCTACCTTTTGCTGAGCTGAACAACTCCTGTAGTTTCTACCAACTGATGATCATAATGCCACCTCATTGGGACACAGAAACTCTGACTGTACACCACCCAAATTCCATGCCCCAGTCTTCCAGAGAGCTGAAGAAAGCTTCTGTGGAGAGTAGACTCATCTTTCTTTGTATCTTCTATGTACAAGAACTGTATGAGTCAAGTCTCAAACTTGACTTCAAAGACCCAAATTGTGATGGGGGAAATGATGCTTTGGGAACAGTGGAATGACATCTAAATTCAAGATGGGGAGCGCCTGGGTGGTTCAGTCAGTTGCGGGTCTGACTTGGTTTCAGTTTAGGTCATGATTCTCAGGGTAGTGAGATTGAGTCCTGCATCGAGCTCTGTGCTCAGGGCGGAGTCCCTTGAGATTCTCTCCTTCTCCTGCTGTCCCTCCTCCCATTCTCTCTCTCTCTCTCCCCCCCCCCCCCCTCTCTCTCTCAAATAAATAAAATCTTAAATTCAGGATGGACATGCCCATCTGATTAATCTTCACTTCAACCACTCTCTGGGTCACGATGTTCCAGCCACACTGGCTTTTTCTCTATTTGTTTTTATACGTACCAACTTGGTTCTGCTGCAGGATATGTCCACTCTCTGCTTTTACTGCCTGGAAAGATACTTTCCAGTTCTTTCACATAATTTCCTTCTTATTGGTTAAATTCCATTCCCAATGTCATTTCTTTGGAAAGGCTTTCTTTGAATAACCAAAATCAAGACTTGTCGATCCCACAAGGCTTTCTACCCAATTGACCCTATTTATTTGCTTCATAACACATACCTCTCCCAAATAATCTGGTTGGTTTACTTGGTTTTATCTAAAATGCCAGCTACAAGCTGGGAGGGAACTCACTGCTGTCTTTCGAATACTTAGAGAAATGCTGGAAAATGTGTTTAGTAAGTATTTTGTTCCACGCACAGATGAAATCAAGGTGTAGCATGGCTGTTTTCAAATTTGAAAGACTTATTCCCTATACTTTTTAAATTGAAAGTAATAAGGGAATTCTTGAGTACTGCAAACTGTCTTGCCACTCTCTCCTGAATTTACTCCTGTTCGTTCTTTTCACTTTTCTTGTGCTTTGTGCAAAACTGAATCTTCTACGTGTGGTCTGACCCTGTTAGGGGAAGCAGATAGCCTTCCTTATTCTTGGTGCTTTACTTCTATTAATAGAGTCTACAGCCACATGAGGTTTTTTGGCAGCCTCATTATTCTTGCAATACTTATAAGCTTAATGCAAAAAAAAAAAAAGGCTGAGTTAATAAATGTATGTTTCTGCTAAGCCACATGTCCTTGGGCAGCTGGCTTTTTAATACAAATTCAGAGCCTTGCATTCATCCTTGTTAAACTTCGTCACATCGTCTGACAGGTGTTTGTGTCATCTTTGTGTCTTCCAGGCTGTGACTTTATTTAGGTTCCGGAAGGCTGTGTAAGAGGTGATTTGCAGAGTTACTTCACTGCAAGCAAAGGTTGAGTGACAACTGAATATATTGAGCTTCCCTTTCTCTGGATCTGGTGTGAGCCTGAGCCTAGGCAAGGAAAAATGAAACGCCATGGAAATATGTATTTTTCTAAAATCACAGTAAAGGGGCACCTAGGTGGCTCAGTTGGTCAAGCCTTTGGTTTTCGATTTCAGCTCAGGTCATTGTGATCCCAGAGTCCTGAGATCCAGCCTCACATGGGGCTCTACACTCAGTGGGGTGTCTGCTTCTCTCTCTCTTTCCCTCTCCCTCAGACCTCCCCTCTCTCGCTTTTTCTCTTTCTACCATTTCTCTCAAATAAACCAATGTTTAAAAATTTAAAAAAATTTTTTAAAAATCATGGTAAAAATAGACATTGGCCATTTTGGTTATCTGTTATTGTGTAACAAATCACACCAAAACACAGTTGCACAAAAAAACAATGCATTATTTCCCAAAGTTCTGTGATCAGATATTTCCTCTGCTTCATGTGGTGTTGACCTGGGCACCACAGGAGAGCTAGAGGTTCCAAAATGGCTTTACTCATACGGTGAGCAGTTGGTGTTGGATGCTGTTTGGGACGCCAGCTGAGCTCAGGACAGAGAATGTTTTGTTTTGCAATGTGTGGACTTCTGCACCTGGCCACTTGGCTTCTTCTGGGTGTGGAGACTGGGTACCAAGGTCAGTGTTCCCAGGTATGTGAGAAGGCTGTAACCCTCTTCAGCTCCAGCCTTGGAAATTGCATAGTGCTCTCCTCCCAGGGTCCATTGCTTTAAAAATATCTATCTATCTATCTATCTATCTATCTATCTATCTATCTATCTACACACACACATATATAAACATATTTGTTTATTTATCCATCTATAAAAACATATTTATTTATTAAAAAGTTTATTTTATACTCTGCCTTTTTTTCATTTAAAATTTTTATCAGGAGCATCATTCACTCTATGCCATCAAACATTCAATCATTACATTATTTTAATGCCCTGTACCATAATTTACCCATTCTCTGATGTTGGACATCTGCATTGTTTCTGATTTGTCACTGCCACAAATATCCTTCAGGATCACATTGAAAAGGCCATATGGGATGGGAGCATTGGCTTGGCAATCCTTGGAAGCCAGATATAGCATGGCCTGCCCTAGAGCCACAGTTTATATTCCCCCTGGCATGCAAACTATAGTCCTTTCCTCCCAAGGCTGTTGATATTCCCATCCTGTTATGGCATCAGGCTCAGCCTCAAGGTTCAAAATCTTGTTTTTTAAATCTAAGTGAGGATCTTTGGGTGCAGTTCCTCAGATGGGGAGGCCTGTGGGTCAGAAGGACCATCCATCTGCCTCTACATGCTCAACATAAAGCAGACACAAGGATGGGGTGATCAGGGAGGCTGGGGGTACTCGCTGGCCCATAGCAATTCTGAAATCCAGTGTGCTTATTATTAATTATCCTTGCTTTGCAGGGAGAGAGTGCATATTGATTAGGGCCCATTGGGAGATCTTTCTCAGTAGCTTTTGGCTCTGCTGTCCTCACTCTGGAATTTGCCTTTTGAGTGATTTTTTTTTTCCTGTTCTGTTAGAAATGGCTTATATTTATAGCTGGTGCTGCATTGTTCCTTATGCTCACTCTTAAGTCATCAAAATTTGAGGGACCATGGCTCTTTTCATTTTGAAATGTCTCCATCTCTTTAAGAATTTTTTTAACTGAAGTATAGGTGACACACAATGTGACATTAGTTTCCGGTGTACCAGATAGCTATTTAACAACCCTGTGCATTGTGCTGTGCTCACCACAAGGGAGCTACCACCTGTCCACATACAGTGCACATTATTACAATTCACTGACTCTATTTCTTATGCTGTGCCTTTCATACCTTCACTCATTTTTGCCAGCCCATCTCCGTCTCTTATAGTTCAAGCTGATGTCACTCCCATTTGTCCAATTTTCTTTTTTTTTTTTTTCCAATTTTCTTTTAAAACTTTGTCGTTTCCTGTGAATCTTGTTAGGGTTCCCACTACTAGACAAAAAACACATCCACAGATCACTCTCTGGGGTGTAGCCAAGATCCTGTAGCACAACACTCTTGACTTTCTTTGAAATCCTTTTGTCTAGCGATGAGGTCTAGGAGATACCTCTTTACATTTTCTGAGGCCCTAACAAAGAATGTTAACAGCCATACCCTTTACTTGATCTTGACCCGAGGCTGTTTTAGGGGCAATGCCCTGGATTTGATCTTTGTTTCAAGTTTTTATTTACTTTGAGATGTTCTTACTCCTTAGAGAAGCTGAGTGATAGAAACAATTTTGTTTTCTAAGCTGGCAAGTTGAAAATATTTTTTTCTAATTTCTGCTTGACTATTTCCTTTTTCAGACCATCTTTCTTTCTCCCATTTATCACAGGAAGCTAAAAAAAAAAAAAAGCTATTTGGTACTTTCAACATTATTCTGGAAATCTCCTTAGTCAGATCTGTAAATATATCAGGCATGCTTTTTATCTGTTGCTTTACTGTGGGTCAGGTGTTGCCCAATGAAAAGCCATTATGTAACTCAGGTCCCCTTTTCTCAAACCTCCAATAACAATTTGCTCACTGCTTTTCCAGCCTCGTTAGTGGTCTCCTTAGTGCTCTTCAGCCTATGCTGTCTCCCAAGGCCACAGCTGATGACATGTGTTTTAGGTTTTGCTGCACAGGATATGATATCTGGTTCTAATTTCTGTTTTGGTTATCTCTTGCTGTGTAAACTCCACCCCAAATTTTATGTCTTAAACCAACAATTTACTATTTTCATGACCTCGTGGGTTTTCAAGTGGCATTCCTGATTCAAATGCTATCAGTGAATGTTCTGGGAAAGCCGAGAGGTCCAACACAGCCTCACTTGCGAGGCAGCAATTGGTGTTGAATGCTGCTGGGAGCTCATCTAGGGATGTGGGCTGGGATCTTGCTTTTCTTCCATTTCAGGCTCCTCGTGGCTGATTTTAGCTTCCTCGGTGTGGAGGCTGGGTTCCAAAAAGTTGTGTTCCAAGAGATAAAGATGGAAGCTGATCTGGTCTTGACATTCCATAGCTATATTATACCACATTCTATTGGTCAAAGCAGCTCACAGGAGAAACCCAGATTTGAGCAAAGGGCACATGGAAAGATCCCATTGCAAAAGAGTACATGGAGGAAGCCTTGCTGGGCTACCCTTTTTGGAAATACAGCATGGCTCATTCCCATGGCTCCCATTGTGTCCCAGCCCCTGTTCTAAGGGTTGCCAATGTAATCCTAAGCCATTAGACCCTCAAATCCCTGTGAGGTAGACGAATGTTATCTTCATTCTACTGGTGAGAAATGGAGACCCAGGGAGATTAATTAATATGACTATGTTTAACAGAGTTAGTAAGTTGTAGAGATGGGTACTGAACTCAGGCAGATCTGATCTGGCTTCTGAGCCCAGGCACTCAACTTCCACAGCATTTGTATTAGTCTTCTTGGGCTGCCGTTGACAATATCACACCGACAGGGTAGCTTAAACAACAGAAATTTACTTTCTCAAAATTCTGGAGGCCGAGACTATAAGATTAAGGTGCCAAACAATTTGGTTTCTGGCAAGAGTTCTCTTCTTTGCTTGCAGATGGCCTCCTTCTCACTGTGCCCTCACATGGTAGAGAGAGTGAGCCCTCTGGTATCTCTTCTTATAAGTATATCAATTCTATAGGGTCAGACCTCACTTACCCTAAATTATGACCTCATTTAGCCTAAATTACATCCATAAAGGTCCTATCTCTAAATATAGTCACACTGGGGGTTAGCGCTTCAACATAAGAATTCCAGGCACATGCAGTTTGGTCCATATGACTCTTCTGTTTATTCTGATAGAATTTTATCCTTAAGGGATCAGCCCTCTCAAAGGGTATAAGAAACCATCCTAAGGACAGCACACCTCTTGTTTACACAGTACTAATTTATTCATGTGCTTATTCATCCAGACTTTCCGTAAGTCTGCTAATTGCCAGCCACTGTTGTAGACACTGGCAATATAATGATGAATAAATTAAAAATTATTCTTGCTTTCTATTTTTAAAAGATTTTATTTATTTATTTGAGACAGAGAGAGAATGCGAGAGCACACGAGGTTGGGGGAAGGGGCAGAGGCAGAGGAGAAACAGACTCCCAGCTGAGCAGGGAGCCCCATGTGGGGCTCGATCTCAGGACCCTGAGGTCATGACCTGAGTCGAAGGCAGATGCTCAACTGACTGAGCCACCCAAGTGCCCATGTTCTTGCTTTCAAGCAACTTACAATATGTGGTAGGAAAATAGCTATTGTGTATTTTAAATAATAATTGTTACAGTTTTCCTGTGTACTTCAAAGGAGCAATACTATGCACCTGGATGAGAGCTTTTAATAACAAGGTGGCTTGGGATTTGGCCCACGGTTCCCAACATTTAAATATTTGCCACTTAAAATAACGATTTAAAGGATGGTACAAATGTCATGCCCTTTCTTCCTCAGCAAATTCCTTCCTCACGAGCATGTAATGCTCTTACTTCCCCAGCCATCGGGGCAATCAGGTGTCAGTCCAGGCTGAGCCTCTTTGACAGCAGGCAGAGGAAATTGTGCCCACCCTCTCGGCCAAGGACAGGGTGTCCACTGGCCCACAGTGGCAAATGAGACGCCCTGTCTTTATTCACTTCTCTTGACTAAGTCTCCCTTTCTTTCTGATTGTCCTTGGTACAAATTGCTTGTGACTCTGCTGACAGGTAGATTGAATTAAGTTTGAGAATCCACAGAAGTCTTCCTTGGGGAAATGACATTTAAGAATAAGGTGAGAGGGACACCTGGGTGGCTCAGCGATTGAGCATCTGCCTTTGGCTCAGGGTGTGATATCGGATTCCCGCGATCGAGTCTCTGATTGGGATCCCTGCATGGAGCCTGCTTCTCCTCCCTCTGCCTGTGTCCCTGCCTCTCTTTCTGTGTGTCCCATCAGTAAATAAATAAAATCTTAAAAAAAAAAAAAAAAAAAGGTGAGAAACTTCATGGATGTGCTAGGCATCCACACATAAGTGCTATGCCAGTTGTCTCTGTTTGGTGCCCCTATTAAGAAATGTAGGTCTAGTGGAGGTGATTATAATGTAGCCTCTGTTTTCTGAGGCTTGACTTGAATCCTTTCCCTGAACGCAGTCCATGGGAGGTGTGTGACATTAAATAAATTATTGATGACTCTGGGCTTTGTTTCATTTTCCGTAAAATAAGAAATCGGTGACACCATTGAGAATCATTGTAAGATCAAAGAGCTAACACTGGGACACCTGGGTGGCTCAGTGGTGGAGCATCTGCCTTCTACTCAGGGCGTGATCCTCGGGTCCTGGGATCCAGTCCCACACGGGGCTCCCTGCAGGGAGCCTGCTTCTCCCTCTGCCTGTGTCTCTGCCTCTCTCTGTGTGTCTCTCATGAATAAATAATAAAATCTTAAAAAAAAAAAAAGAAAAAAACTAAGAGCTAACACTGACCACAGTGCTTGGCACCAAAAACAGAGCTCAATGTTGACAGTTTTTTGCTAGATTATCAGTAATCTTGCTTGAGTCAGGAGAAGGGAAGATTTGGGGGGGGGGGAGAAACAAGCCTCTATTTTATTTATTCATTTACTTATTTATTTATTTGCATGTAGTACACCTTTAATTACTTACAGTGATAGGCTTTGTGCAGAAAGAATTAATGCAACAGGTCGGGTTTGCAAATTCCAGGGGTCTTCAGGACTGGCCCAGGACCAGCTCCTGGGGGCTGACCTGAGTGTCCTTGGAATAACGTGTTTGATGAATATGTAAATAATATGATACTAATGGTAAGATGTATGGCAAGCTATTGTGTTTGTATGCCTGGGGCTTTGGGGTATGCTAGCATCCATTTGACATTGGGGGTGAGAGGATGCTCCACGCCTCTGTGGCTGACCCCTGATAAAAACCCTGGACAGGGACACCTGGGTGGCTCAGAGGTTGAGCACCTCCCTTCCGCCCAGGGCGTGATCCTGGGGTCCTGGGATTGAGTCCCACATGGGCTTCCTGCATGGAGCCTGCTTCTCCCTCTGCCTGTGTCTCTGCTTCTTTCTCTGTGTCTCTCACGAATAAATAAATAAAATCTTAAAGAAAAAAAAAAACCCTGGACACCAAGGCTTCCATGAGCTTCCGTGGGTAATGATACTTTGCACACGTGTTCGCCTGTCATTGCTGGGAGAGGTATGCACAGCTGGAAGGATCTACCCCAGGTGTCTATTTCTTCTGCTGAGTTTACTATGTATCCTTTCACTGTGATACATGGTAACTGTGTTTTTCTGAGTTTTTTCTGGAGAATTTTAAAATCCGAGAGTGGTGATGGGGACCTCCAACACAGGCACTGGGTTAGGTGCTTTTTTCCTGGTATCTCATTTAATTCATTCTCACTCAGAGGTGAAACCGGCATAAGACTTGATTGTCTTCCAAGATGCAACAGTAGGGCAGGCTCACCCGCCTCGGAGGTGTTCAGCCAGAGACTGAGCCCAGGACTGCCTGATTTTTCAGAGAAGTGAGTGTTCCCTGGGCTGAGCATCCAAAGGGATCAAATCCATATGTGGGGCAGATGCACGGTCTCCAGACACTACTCACACCAATTATTCTGATTGAGTTGGGTTTTCTTTCTGTAAGAAGGAGACATTAGGGGCAGCCCCAGTGGCTCAGTGGTTTAGCGTCGCCTTCAGCCCAGGGCGTGATCCGGGAGACCTGGGATCGAGTCCCATGTCGGGCTCCTTGCATGCAGCTTTCTTCTCCCTCTGCCTGTGTCTCTGCCCCTCTCTCTGTGTCTCTCATGAATAAATAAATAAAATCTTAAAAAAAAAAAAAGGAGACATTAGGTATGGGAGGGGGACAGAGAGAAGTGAATGGAGTATCAGAAACAGCACAACATTCTTTCCCTTTGTCACCACCCACTGAATTATCTATAAATTCCTTCAGGGAACTAAAGATGGGGCAGGTAGGAAGCAGGTGCCCTTCACAGGTGAGCGTAGCTAGAAACAAGAAATCAAAACACACTGAGTCTCCAGGGATTTCTTGCTGATTTTTTCCCCATAATTGTTTGTTAACGTATTTGTTCTGAGGAACAAAACGTATCTGGGTGCACTGATACTGAAGGGTCTCTGAGATATACTCTTAGGAGAAAAACACAAAGTAAAGGGAGATGTAGAGTACATGCTATTTGCATAAAAAAAGCGAATACACGTGAATACCTATGGGCAGATGCCTATGCACGTATACTCTGTATCTGTCATGATTTATATGTGACATAGGCGACCTGTCCTGTAAAGCACTGTTACTTTTCTATCTACACACCCATCCCTCTCTCTCTTTACCTATCACATATACATATATACATGGGTGTGTGTATACTGTTTCTGGAAGAAGACAGAGCAGGGAGGGAGTAATTCTCTTTGGGAAGAGGGGCGGAGAAGTAAGAGGTCGGGTTAGTTTCCTATTGCTGCCTTCACAAATTGCCACTTACACAGCCCGCATTCCCTTGCAGTTCTGGATGCTAGAAGTCCTAAAATGTGTCAGCAGAGCCACCGACCTTCTGCAGGATATGGGAGACCACCTGTTTCTCTTCTTCCGGCTTCTTGAGAAAACCACATTCCCGGGCTCACGGCCCTGCATTTCCCTCAGTTTCCCTAATCCCATCTTCTTCTCAGACTGACTGCCACCCACCTTCTTCCCTCTTCAAAGGACACTGGGGATTACACTGGATTCATCTGGATCCCACAGGATCATCTGCCCATCGCAGAATCCTGAGGCTCATCATATTAGTAAAGTCCCTTTTGAAGGGACACCCGGGTGGCTCAGCAGTTGAACACCTGCCTTCAGCTCAGGGAGTGATCTTGAAGTCCCGAGATCGAGTCCCGCATCAGGCTCCCCACAGGGAGCCTGCTTCTCCCTCTGCCTATGTCTCTGCCTCTCTCTCTGGGTGTCTCTCGTGAATAAATAAATTAAATAGTTAAAAATAGTCCCTTATGCAATGTAAGGTAACATATTACAAGTTTTGGGAAATAGGATGTGGACATCGCTTGGGACCATTTTTGTGCCATCCACAAGGGTGGGCAGAAAGCTTCATTGTCACTGGAGACAGTGGTACTTCCTGAATGGGGAGTTTTATATCACCTATTCACATTTTAAAAATTCTATTTTAATTCCAGTGTAGTTAATATACAGTGTTACATTAGTTTCAGGTGTACAGTGCAGTGATTCAACACTTCCATATGTCACCCGGTGCTCATCAAGATAAGTATAAATAGGTGAAGGGGATTAAAAGCATATATTCAAATGTTAAAGTTATATTCATAGTTGGTAGGACAATTCTTACATATGGTTTTTAAAAAATCAAAGCTTATTTTCATCTAGGTTAAAAAGAGTCTCCTTTCTCCCCCTGATACGTCCCAGATCCTCCTCTGAAGCAGCCATTTGTATTTATGTCTTATGTATTATTCTACTTTTTTTTTTTTTTTTGGAGGACAAATAAAGGAGACGGTGGGGAGGTGGATGCTGCCCCGGGTGGGAATGGTGAGGGGTGGGTGCTCTCAAGCCTTTGAAATGAGACCTCCTCCTGCTTCCTTCCAGGGGTCTGAATCTTTTACAGATTCCACAAATACTTATGTCCCTCAACTGTGTGCCACACATCGCATTAGATCCTAGGGTACAAACCGGGTCGTGCTCTCAAGTGGCCTTGGATCGGGCGGAGGGGGGAAGCCAGCAGTAACAATGTGCAGTGGTGAACAGGGAGGAGGTATGGCCTCAGCGGGTGCAGTCCCCTCTGCATCTTAACCCCGGGGGAGCCTTGTGTCCCTCCCTGTGTAGCCAGGTGCTGGAGGAGGGTGGGGGAAGGAGAGACTGCTCGGCCGCCAGCCTCAGGAACGGACTGTACATCTTCCAGGAGGGCATTTGCCTTTCTGCTGTATATTTATGCCTAGACTTGTGTTCCAAGAAAATCCTATGATCAACCAAAGCATGATTTCCCTGGGAACCATCGGGGCATGAGGCCGTCAGCCTGTCTGATATAGGGACCTCCCTGGGCTGTTTTCTAAGCAACCCACAGTCAAGAGGCAGGAAAACATGGATGATGCATCGCTCTGTGGCTTTGTCTCCCTTCCTCTGGGGAACCTGGGGCCCGGCTGATTCATTTCTGTGCCTCCCATCAGGCCTGCAGCCGAGGGCCTCCCAGGGAAGGAGGATCCTCTAAGGCGGCAAATGCTTGCTTGGCTGTCAAGGACAGTTACCCTTGGGCTGGTACCATGCACTGGGATTTTCAGAGGCTGACTTTCTCTTCCTTTTATCTGACTGTACATTTTGAATCTTTAAAAGCTCCGACTATTTCTGACACCCACACGAGCCATAAGCCACAAAGGTCAGTAAATTTTAGATGGAGGAAAAAAAAAATGCTGCAGGGGAGAGAGAAGGAAATGCAGGGACAGATCCAGATGCTGACACCTGAGAGATGCACGCCCCCAAGGACCAACGAAATAGCCATCCCCGAGAGACAAAAATTCCTGCTGTACAGAGACCGGCGCCCACCAGAGAGGACTGAATATTGTCAGACAAAGGTGTAGGCAAGAGTCAGAGACCCAGTGGCATGGAGGCTTGGCAATCCTGCCACCCTCAGGTGTTGAGACAGACAACCCAAGAGACATAGTCCTTCTCAAGGACAGACCCAGGTCACCGTGGGGTCCACTCCCAGCATTCTTATTTCTCATCTGCAGAGTCACCTCTTCCTCAAACCAGAAGAGAACTTTCCAGAATGGGGAGACCCGCACCTGTCACTTCAATGAGTGAGGCTTCTCGCTTCCAGAGCACAGCAGGAAAGCAGTCTAAGACTCAAGATCTCAACATGTACACGAGAAAGATACATGTCCCCGGGATGGAAGGCTGTGTTGTCATGGGATGCATCTTCATGGGGAAGTTGTCCTCCCCCTTGGGCACGTGGCAGAAAGAAGTGACTTTGGAGCTGTAACCACTGAGGTGTAGACCAGCAAATGGAAACCTTTTTGTTGACCTCCTTTTTAGTTGTATCGCTGAGGAAAGTCCACAAAGGCAAGGTGGCTCACACAATGTCACGGTGCGAAGCCACGGTGGGCACCAGACACCTCTGGTCATGTTTTTGGGTCTCAAAACAGTGGGATCTCGCCTCTCTGTTGACATAGCATCTTCCTCTGCTGTGAGGAATAAAAAACCCCTACTGGATCTCAGCTTTCTTAAGCATTATGAAATGAATTGGGTGTTATAAATGGCACTTTTAAAGGTGATCATAATTATTTCCCACTCTTTGATGATCACAAAGGGACTTCCCCACCTAACACTCCCACAAGATGTTGGCACAAAAGGGATGAATATAGTACAACTTTGGTTCCTCGCTGGCATTTAAAAGCCCTCTTTTGGGAGTAGGATTTATTAAATATTGTAATCAGTTCAATGTCGCCTGTTGAAACATTTGCTTTAATGGGCTTGTTAAATTTAGATTATGTTAAAAAGAGAGAGAGAGAGAAAGACATTTCCCTGTCTCTGAACTCTTGGGCTGCCACTTCGTGATTGTATATGTGTTCAAGAAATAGCTCCCAGCCGAGATAATTACCCCCATTGTGGGGAAAAGAGGATGACATTTCGAGATGATTCAAGAGGACATTTTGTTTTGTAAACATAGTCTTCTGATCAAAGCCCATTCTTACTTTGGAGAGAGCAGCATAAACTCTTTCTCTTTCCTTCCTTTATTTCCTGAATGATACTTAAATTGATTTTAATTATACAAGTAACACATGATATTAACATGTGTTCTATGAACGTGATACTAAGAGCTTCCATTTATCGATGGCTTATAATGTGTTAGGCATCTTTCTAAGGATTGTACTGGCATTCGTGTTTTAAGTCTTTATAATGCCCAATGAGGCAGAGAGAAGTATTATCCCACGTTACACAGGAGGCAAGTGGGGCACAGTGAGGTGAAGTGATGTGCCTGACATCACACAGCAGGTAAACAGGCAAGGCCAGGATTCACATTCCAGTATCTGACACTAAAGATTATGCACCTACCTATCCACTGTGCTACATTGCATGCATACGCATTCTCCTATAAATTTAAAGTTCTTTTCACATACAGCTAATATCTCTTTTGATCACCAACCCAATCCCTCTCTCTTCCCCCCATACCCAAAGTTAGCAGTTATCAGCTAGGGAAGTGTTTATCACATGTCTGGAAATAAATGGAATTTCTATGCATCTTATCTCATTAAGAATATTCCATCTCATAGCTCTATAATATTCCATTCTGTTTTATTTAGCTGTTCCTCTCCTAATGGATATTTAGGTTGTCCCTAGATTTTCATTAAACTAAGTAATGCTGCAGAACATATTCAGGTGTGTCCCTAGGGCAGATCACAATAATGGAATCACTTAGTTATCTTTGGTTTTAGAAGGTACTTCTAGCTTACACTCCTAACAGCAGTACATGCAAGTCACTTATTCTTCAGAGCATCACCATCATTTTTCCTAATTAAACCTTGAAGGAAAGTGCTTTCCAACCTCAGGGTAAAGACATGAGTGCTTGTCCCTCTGCTGCCATAACAGTTAACCACCCAAACTGGTTCCCTTTGCATCTGTAGTCTTCAGTGCCATCTAGTTGAGCTGACTAAAGACCCGATTTAGATTTTTCTTCATTCTTGGGAAAAACAGCCAAAATGGGATGTGAATTTTTGTTCTTCACTTTGAGGCCTGGGAACAGGAGGCAAGGTGTAGCTGTTGAGGTTTCCAGGACATGGGACACCCCTGCCTCTTCCCACCCCTCTCCATAAACATGTGCTCATTTAGAAACAACATCAAAACCTTCACTTCTTTGCTTTATTTATTTCTTCTGATATCTAGCCCTTAATTTAATAAGGAGGGAATGAAAGTCTTTTAGATACACGTACAGTACAGGGTGCTGGGTGTACAAGATGATCAAGATGAATGCTTCTCCTGTCCTCATAGAACTTTGTATCTCTGTAATTTCCTGGGTCGTGGACAAACATCCACTTAACATTGTATCACTTGTTGCCTACCTACCTCCCAAGAATTTCACCTTGATCCCAGGCCATGTGTCTTGACACCTGCGGCTTTGTGAAGCACCCAGCTCCCATCTCCCATCTCGGAGAATTGGATAATGCCTCCAAACTCCATACCTACTTTGGGAATTCTACAGGACATGTAAGAATATTTTGGAAAAACTCAAGGTCTAGATTCACTGTTACTGTGTCCATTCTGTTTAAATAGTGGTTCAGCATGGACTGGTCTTAACCTTGAATTAAAGTAACGATTCTTTCTATTAGGAGATAGTTCTTTAAAAAAAAAAAAAACAACTAACTTATTGAGGAAATTCTATAATTTGTAATAATGTGGATGAACCTGGAGGATATTATGCTAAGTAAAATAAGCCAGACGCAGAAAGTCAAATGCCATGTGATACTGCTTATATGATGAATCTAGTCAGACTCATAGAAGCAGAGACTAGAATGGTGGTTGCCAGAGGCTGGAGGAAAGGAAACAGGGAGGTATTAGTGAAAGGAGACAAATCTTCCTGGGTCTCTTGCATTTTTGCATGTCTTGAGAGCAAATAGATTAATCGACTTTTTCTGGATCATCTTTTCAAGGATGTTCATATAGTGATTGATTTTGGAAGACAAAGATAGTGTCTCCCTCTGGAGTGTGGAGTAGATTTGCTTTCAACCTTGGGAAATAGAGATAATTCCCTGCTGGATCAGTAAGTAGGCATACTTACTGCTTGTTATAAAGGATTAAGATTCCTAACACTTGGGGTTCCTTTCCTGTAATGCACCCTATGTGGAGATGTCACCTTGCTTGTTGTGCATCCTGGGGGATTTGGTGCACAGAGAGCCATTACACATGCTGATACACTAGTATTGCTATTGCTGTGAGTAATAAACTTTGCTTTAAAAAAATAAATAAAATAAACTTTGCTTTAATAAACTTGGTCCAGACGTCTTGTGTCTTCTACCACAATCCATGGCCAGCTAACTTGTTAGTTTACAAGTAGGGAGCAGGTCAAACATTTCAGAGTTACTGAAGCATTTGTTTATATGTTCAATAAATTTTTATTGGGTATCTACTAGGTGTCAGATAGTAGGAATACAGAAATAAAGCAGCTAGTGGGGTCTCTGTTCTCATAGAGCTTCAGTCTAGTGAAGAAGGCCTGTAACATAGGAGCATTTACAGCTGGTAAAACGTGCCATGAAGGGAATGAGTGATGTGCAATAGTGGGCACTGACCGATATACGGGGAAAGGATTGTGATGGGGCCTGACTGTAGAGATGGTCACCTAGATGGAAATTGAAAGATGACATGGTGCTGGTCATTCAAATACTCAAAGAAATGCAAATCCAAAGGCATTGGGACAGAACTGGGATGCAGAGGGATAAGTGAGAGAGTGGCATGGCATGATATGGGGCCGGGGAAGTGCCCCCAAAGCAGAAAATACATGTCCTTGAGGCCACAGTGTGGAGGTTTTATTTTATTCAAAGTGAAAATGAAAATCATAGAAGAGTTGGAAGAGCAGCGGACAGAGAGGGGGCAGGGTCTGCATTACATCTTATAATGATCCCTGGAGCAGCCAGGTAAAGAAAGGAGCCAGAATGCTTCCAGGAAGATGCTGTGTCTGGACCACCCACTGCTGTCTCTGGGCCCCATCTTAATTTCCCCTGGTCCAATCTGACCCCCTGTGAGTGTGTTCCTCATTGACCTGGCTCACTGCCCCATTCTCTCTCACTGCCCCCATGTTGCCAGGCAACCCGCAATGCCTCTCACCCTGGTGCACAGAGGACAATGGTGTTTCAGCTTAGGGCTCGAGGAGGATGAAGAGTGAATCCAAAACCAGAAATGTGAGCAACCCTTCAGAATGTGCCATTGTGTCAATGGGGAACAGAAAAGGATTTGCAACAGACAGAAAGAGAAGATACATCTTTTGTCCAAGAGGAATCACAAAACCATCCGTAAAAATACTAGACCGAAGCATTAAAATCGACAACACAGATATCCTGGATGGAACAAGAGCGTGAAACATACAGAAGAGAGAATGTGATGAAAAGAATACCTATCAAGAAAAAAGCGGTCAACTTAGTGGTGGCATATGAATACTATTATGGGATGTTATGCAGCTGAATGAGGAGAACTTGCAAAATAACGTGTTTTGTATGGTCAGTTTAAAGCACACGTTGATGATTTAGAAAGTCAGTATGTGTTTATGTGTTTGCATGTGTATACTCATGGGGATGGTGTGGAGGGTTACCTTCTCAAATGTTGTTGGGAAGGTAGTTCTCAGCCCTGGCTGAGTATTGGAATCACCTGGGATGTTCTCCCCCCGACCCCATTGTATATAGTTGAATCCTAGGAGATTATATTTTTAATTTTAATTAATTATTAATTTTATTATTTTTAAAAAAGATTTATTTGAGAGAGAGAAAGAGAGGGTGAGAGAGTGGGGAGGCGGGGCAGAGACAGAAGGAGAGTCTTCAGCAGACTCTGCACTGAGCATGGAGCCCAACTGGGGCTCAATCTTATGACCCCAAGATTACAACCTGAGCAGAAACCAAGAGCCAAATGCTTAACTGACCATGCCACCCAGGCACCCCAGAAGTTGCATATTTTAAATAAAATTTTTATTTTGAAATGATTTTAGATTTTACAGGAAGGCTTTTGCAGAGATAATCCAGACTATCTGGTTTATCCTTCAGCCCATTTTCCCTATTGTTATTATCTCATGTAACCATGGTGCATTTGTTAAAACTAAGGAACTGACGTTAGTACATTATCAGTAACTAACTCCAGACTTTATTTGTATTTTACCAATTGTTGGTTTTTGTTTTTGTTTTTTTGGACTATTTCTGTTTGCTATTCTAGGATCCAATTCAGATTGCCATGTTGCTTTTGCTTTTAGGCATCATGCCTCCTGAGCCTTCTCTGGTCCAAGTCTGTTTCTCTGTCTTTCCTTATTTTTCCTGATCTTGACAGTTTTGCAGAGTACTGTTCAGGTATTTTGTTTGATGTCCCTCAGTTGGGTTTGTCCGATGTTTTTCTAGGATGAGAACAAGACTTTGGATGTTGGGGAATACTACCAGAGGTGCTGTGCTCTTTTCATCCCATCACTGAGATGTAGGACTATGGTGTCAACATGCGGTGGTGATTGTTAACCCTGATCACTTGGTTAAGCTGGTGTCTTCCAGGTTTCTCCACTGAAAGTTACTACTTTTCCTTTTCTGAACTCTGTTCTTTGGAAATGAGTCACTGAGTGCAGCCCACATTTGAGGAGGGGAAGGTTTAAGTTCTATGTCCTAGATGGGGGAATATATACATAGTATATTATTTGGAATTCTTCTGTGAAGAAGATTTGTCTTTTCTCTCTCATTTTCTAAGTATTTAATCACTTATTTATATAAGTATGAAATGTGTATATTTATTTTTATTTTGGGTTATAATCTAATACCATATTATTTTGTCACCCAAATTGTTCAAGCTTTGGCCAGTGGAAGTTCCCTTAGGTTGGCTCCTGTATCCCTGTGGCATATCCCTCTCCTTGTTTTTTTGAGCACTTCCTTACTTTCTGGGACGATAATCTTCTGGTTCTTGTATATCTCATCTGGTGTATTTCCTGCCCCTGCCTTAGAGTCAATCCCTTCTCTAAGAAGGAAATTTAGAAGCCAAGATCTGGGCAAAAGTGTTGTCATAGCTATAGGAGTGCCACTGTTTCTGGGACCTCTGTGCAAACAGAACTAGGAAAGATATATACATAATCCATGTATGCACATATATCATAATTATTTTTATCTTCCTCTCTATCTATATATGCCCTATATTCCCTGTGTGTGTGTGTACATATATATATATGGACACACACATATATATACACACACAGTCTATATACTGTGTAAATATATATACACATACATATACATACTAGGTTTTCATAATATATATAACTATATATTTTAAAATACATACATTTTAAAACTATATATTTTAAATATTAATATTAATAAAATAAATTTTTAAAAATTAAACACAAGTTCATGTTAATATCTCTTGACTATAGTCCAGTATCTCAAGATTCACTCTCCCCTTTCCTCCTTGCTTATTTATAATTTTTCACTGACAGGGAGATCCTTGGCTCCCCTTATCTACCATATGTTATAAAATAGAGCTCAGAATTTATACAAAGTTCTTTTTGTCTTTAGCCTTACAGTATCTGGTCAAAGTACCATTATCCAAAGTTACTAAGGTCAGCTGCTTCTTTTAGTTCCTGGAAAACTTTTTTTTTAAAGATTTTATTTATTTATTCATGAGACAGAGAGAGAGAGAGAGGCAGAGACACAGGCAGAGGGAGAAGCAGGCTCCATGCAGGGAGCCTAACGCAGGACTCGATCCCGGGTCTCCAGGATCAGGCCTTGGGCTGAAGTTGGCACTAAACCACTGAGCCACCTGGGCTTCCCTAGTTCCTGGAAAACGTTGGAAATGCCTTGGTGCCTGTAGCCTAATCCCAGCCACTCTGGTATCCATGGGGAGGGGTGTGTGAATTTCTAGCATTTTTTTTAAACGATCCCCAGATAGTTCTCATAGACAGCCAGTGTTGAGAACCATTGCTTCAGAAACTGGAAATAAAGGCAGAGAGTTTAAAGTGTTTCTTCATGTACTTTCATTGTTTCACTAGTTAATAAGAACATAAACTCTTTTGTAATTTAAGGAAAATGAGAAAACATCTTTTTTTTAAATTTTTTTTTTATTTATTTATGATAGTCACACACAGAGAGAGAGGCAGAGACACAGGCAGAGGGAGAAGCAGGCTCCATGCACCGGGAGCCCGATGTAGGATTCGATCCCGGGTCTCCAGGATCGCGCCCTGGGCCAAAGGCAGGCACCAAACTGCTGCGCCACCCAGGGATCCCGAGAAAACATCTTTAATTTATTATTTTTGTTTAGAGAGAGTTCGAGTAAGATGGGGAGGGGCAGAGGGAGAGGGAGAGAGAGAGAATCTCAAACAGACTGTGCTGAGTGCAGAGCCTGATGCAGGGCTTGATCCCATGACCCTGAGACCATGACCTGAGCTGAAATCAAGAATCAGATGCTTAACCAACTGAGCCACACAGGTGCCCTGAGAAAGCATCTTTTAAAAAATAAGACAAGAATAGCAGTCACAGAAACCA
Organism: Canis lupus dingo; assembly: GCF_003254725.2. NCBI lineage: Eukaryota > Metazoa > Chordata > Mammalia > Carnivora > Canidae > Canis > Canis lupus. Next base: position 19,930,741 of record NC_064248.1, on the reverse strand, counting down.
GGCTGCATTCCTGCTTCTCCTGTTAGTAGCTGTGTGACATCAGGAAAGTAACATAAACATTCTAAGCCTCTAGCCCTTACATGTAGGTTTAGTCCAGTGGCATTCATCTTGCCTTCCTTGTACAACTACACTATGGACCAATTGAGACTATGTGTGTGAACACATTTTTACAGCCTTAAAGATGTTATGCCAACCGATGAGTTGCTTTTGAGATCCCTGAGGATTAAAAGTGGCTCTGTTTCCGGCATTGTCAGTGTGGCTATTACCCATACCGACTGGCCTGACAAATACAGAAGGAATTGGCCAGCCAACAGCCAGCAGAAGAGGGGAATGTGGCAGGGAAAGAGAAATGGCATGAGAAAAAAAAGAGAAAGAAATGCCATGAGAGATAGGCAACCAAAGGCATAAAAAAATCAGAGAAAGCAGCGTAGTCTCCTGATTTACTTTGGTTTCTGAATAGCTTTCTTGTTCTATTTACACTCAGCACATCTCCTTGCAACATGACAGAGCTACTGAATATTTTATATTATTTTCAGCAATCTTTAATAGTGCACTGGGATTCTCTAATTTGGTTGAAAGTGATAACAAATTTGGATATTGCACCTCTCCCGTGCGAATTCAAACATGATTAATATCTAGGTGGAAGATTTCAAGCATAATCAGACCTTTAGCTAAGGATTCTCAACCTTGGTGCTACTATCATTTGGGGCTAAATAGTTCTTTGTTTGAAGGCTTTCATGTACAGGGTAGGATGTTTAGCCACATTCTGGGTCTCCATCTTTCAGTTTCACTGCTGTGTTGGTTTCATTATTAGGCTCAATGACTCCAAGCTCCCCACTCAGAAAGCAAGATGAATACAGCAGCTCCTCTTTACATGCTCTTGGGTTCAACCTTAATGGGGAAAGATGACTTGCTTGTCTCCAGAAGCAAAAAAACCTCTCTGCTCCTTTGTTTTGCTTTGTTCTGTTTTATTGCATTTGGGTCACAAGCCTCCTCTTATGCCCAATCTGGTGCCAATAAGGGGGCAGGGGTTTGGGATACACTGATTGACTTAGGTCATTTATGGGCTATGATGTGATGGTTACTTTCTTTGTCACCTTGAGCGGCCTTGGGGGTGCCCAGATTAAACATTGTTTCTGGGTGTGTCTGTGACAGTGTTTCCAGAGGAGGTTAGCATTTGAATTGGTGGATTCTGTGACAGATGGCTCTCCCTAATGTGAGTGAGCCTCATCCAACCCATTGAGACCTGAACAGACCATATAGATATATCCTATTGCTTCTGTGTCTCTGCAGAACTCAGACTAATCTGCATACCAGTTTCCGAAGCTGTGTCAGGGAGTGGGAGAGCAGGAAATCCTCAAATGAAAACAAGATTGCTAGTGGAAGAATGTGGAATGGTTTCTGGGGAGGCGGACAGCACAAGTCTCTTTTACGAAACTCCTTCCTGTAATATAGTTACAAAAGAGCCCTTAGAGTCTGAAGAGTGGGACAGCCCTCATTTTATAAATGAAGGAGACAGGTCTCTGGAACTTTGAGGCAAAGCAATGACTATAATTAGTAGCAAAGATAAAAAACTAAACAACGTTAACTTTTGAATTTTAGAAGACCAGATCCAAGATTTTGAGATTTTTTTTCAAAATCGACCTATGGTGCTTGCTAAAAATACAGATTTTCAGGGTAATTTCCCATTGACAAGGAATGCCTGGGGTCTGGCCAAGGAATCTGCTATTCTTATTACTGGGCAATTTTGGAGCATGCTGTATATACCAGTGGTCTTCTCAACCCAGATCAATTGAAGCAGAAATATCTCCTTTCCTTTTCTTTCATTTTCTTTCCTTTTCTTTCCTTTCCTTTCCTTTCATTTCCTTTCCTTTCCTTTCCTTTCCTTTCCTTTCCTTTCCTTTCCTTTCCTTTCCTTTCCTTTCCTTTCCTTTCCTTTCCTTTCCTTTCCTTTCCTTTCCTTTCCTTTCCTACCTTTCCCCTTTCCTTTCCTTTTTCTTTCTTTCTTTCTTTCTTTCTTTCTTTCTTTCTTTCTTTCTTTCTTTCTTTCTTCTTTCTTTCTTTCCCCAGATGATTCCAATATGCAGCCAAATTTAAGAACCAATGCATTATATGGCAGAACAGTGGTTCTAAAGAACTTGATATAAATACAAAAGCCTCAGGTTCTATTCTACTTTAATAAAACTGAGCTTCTGTATTCTCTATAAGCATTCTAGGTGACTCATACACTCCTACATACCAAGTTGAGAAACACTGTTTACAGACTCCCCATCAACCTCACCTGGGAGCTTCTTAGAAATGCAGCATCTCAGGGCTCACCCAAGCCCTACTGAGTTGGGAAGTGCATTTAAACTAATATTCCCTATTGATTTGTATGCACCTGGAATGGTTGTATACACAATAAAGTTTGAGAATCTGCTATAGCCTCACTGTTCCCATCCCCAGCAGCAGTTAAAGCCCATCTGGGGAGATCCTATAAAGCATTGATTTCCAAGCCCTACTCTGAAATATTCTAATGAATTCGGTGGGCCCTGGGTTAGGATCTCTTTATCAGTAATTTAAAAAAATATATTTATTTATTTATTTATCTGAGAGAGAGAGTGCATGAGTGAGGGGAGGAACAGAGAGAGAGGGAGAAGCAGACTCCCCGCTGAGCAGGGAGTCCAACACAGGGCTCCACCCTGGGACCCTGGGATCATGATCTGAGCTGAAGGCAGATACTTTTAACTGACTGAGCCAACCAGGTGCCCCTATCAGTAATTTAAAAAAAAAGTTTCTAGGTTATTCCAGTGTGCAGCCAAGGTTGAGAACCGCAGTTATAAGAGGAAGACTGCTATCACGCGGCCTCAGGTTAAATTTCAGCAGCAACATTAATTAGCTCTATGACTTTGGAGAAGTTATTTACCATCAATGGCTTAACTAACCTGGAAATAGACATCTATCTAAAATCCTAGTTCTAGGCAAATGGTGTAAATGGAGTTCTTTATGGATCGGTACCCACTGTCTTAGTTTCTGGGACAGTTTGCTCTGTGAGTCAAAGTTAAAAAAACACCAGCTTGCCAAATGGAACTAAGGAAGTCAGGAGCTCAAACTAAGTTTTCATTCAGTAAAATGCCAGCCAAGGGGATGGTGCTTGTGATCCTGGGTCCTGCTTGCTCCTTAGTCTATTAAGGCCAGTTTCCTAAAGGGGAGCCTAGTTAGCTTGCTGCTTTCCCCAGAATCTGCAGCTGTTCAAACACCAGCTTTCCTTCCTGTAGGTAAATCAGATGGGGCTTTATGCAACAGTGCACTTGGTTGCCAGTTTAGAGGGAAGTACTGTTCTTCCATGGACATTTCTTGACTCTTTTTCCTCATTAGGTGTGCACAGTGATGATGCCAACTCGAGCAAGCCTAATAGGCAAGGGAAACTGTTGGCTTTCAAGCTAGATTGTCAATAGGCCTGTTTGATATGGCTGCGTTTCTGACCTAATCAGCCGCCAGCGGCCTCTCCACTGAGATCCCTAGGGGCATCAGAGCAAGCAATATTTCACAATCTAACAGCTTAAATCAGCTCAGATCTCAAAGAACAGAAGCAAGAAGAAAAAAGAATGTTGGAAAAGGCTTGTATATGCAGAGAGGAACCTTTTTGATGATGGTTAAGTGTGTCTGCACAGTACCTACTCCTTGCCCGAAACCAGACCAGAGCTCTCTGTATTCGACAGTGCCAGGGTGATGTTCATGAGAACAGGTGTTCATGAGAACACCTAAATGTGAATGAAACCTCAGGTCACTCAGCATTCGGTTATTTTCTGGGAGAGCTCTGACTGGAGGCCTCTTGCCAAAGCATGGCAGGAAACCCACTCATCAGTGTGTGCTTTGGTTCATGCCTTGGCCTTGGTTACATATCATCATCCAGCTTGCGATGCTCTGGCTCTGGCCATATCTGACTTAAGCACAGAAGGGGGGCATGCCAAATATTTTTGTATTAGTAAGAATGCTTTTGGGTGTGGTGTACTGAAAACCTACACACACAACATCGGATACGGACAGAATTAAGGGGCTCATATAAGAAAAGAAGCCTGGAGTCATTAGGTTTTAGGCATTGTTTGATCGAGATTCTTCTTTAATCTTTGTCATCCTGCAGGCTTGTCCTCCTGACTTTGTTCTCATGGATAAAACCAGATGCTGAAACAGGTCTAGACTTCATATCAGAGCCTGAGAGAACTTCTCTTTTCCCAACCATAAGGAGTCCCGAGCTTCATTCTGATTGGTATCATTCAGTTTGCTTGCTTAATGCTAAGGCAGTTTTGTCCAAGGGGATGCAATGTTGCTGATTAACTCAAGTAGAGTAAATTCCACCCAAACCACATAGCTACATTTCAATAAGATAAATAGATATTGGGGAAGAAGCCAACATTTCCTACATAGCTATTTTCTCTCAAGGCCCTAATAGATTTTTTTTTCAATTAGAGAGAACTTGAGCAAGTACAAGTTAGATCTCAAAAGAGGTTTAATACTGATTTGGTCAGTGCCTTAGACTCTCCTCTCAGAGTGAGGCACATGGACGTCCAGGTGAATTCCTGAAGATTATCACATGCTGACACAAAGCTATTTTAAGATATAGGAGGTTTGATCTCCTAGCCATTGGATGACTTCTCCTAGAGTTGAGCTGAGGAGGCACAGGGGAGAGAGGTACAGAGAGAGGAGAGATGGACAAAGTGGAGGTGGAGACCTTCTATTCTTTCTTTATTCACTGTGTACATTAGCTTCTGGCTCACCATCTTTCTTCCTGCTCTTGATCTTCTCATCATTCTTGGTGGCCTAAAAATTCATGTGACTGGTCATTTGGTTATTTGATGTACTGTCCTCCAGCCACGTCTTATTCCACCCCACCTCTGTCACCCACTCCGGAGTTCATGTCCTGAACTTTGTTCCACCAGTAATTTTACCCCTTCTCCACCCTAAAATATATTTCAAACAGACCAGTCTTATGCTATCTCATAGTTGTATACTCTCCGTAGCACCCTTTGATAGAATGGCTCTTTCATCTTTATAGTCCTCTGGTCCCTTGGCCACAACATCTTTTCACCGTTTGTCAGTCTTCTCCTGAATTCTCTTAGGTGTCTCCTTATCCAGCTTAGATTTCATGACCCATTTTTATAATTACTCTCTTGAAAACATCTAAACTCCCATCTCCCTTTCTCTTCTTTCATCTTGTTCAAATGGTTGAATTCCCTTAACTGGCTAAATGTTACTGAAGAAAAATCAAACAGGCAGGCCAACTAGTTTCACTTAAAATTCGAATCTCGCATGGATGCTCAATACTGCTGTACCATCCCACAGTGCTTCTCCAGGAAGACCATTTCCTCTACTCTAGATGACTATTTTGGAAATCCCCTTCTGATTTTCGGAACTCTCATTCTCATTCTGCAAGTCTCTTAGTTTCAAGGGATGATACGGCTTCATATGTTTTGGGCAAATAGAAGCCAGTAGAGGAAGCTTATCATTAACTCACCATAAATCTACCCATGCCTATTTTTTTCTTTTTAGATATTCCTCTTGTTAAGATGGAGTAAATTGAGTAGAAACTGGAAATAGGGAGTTCGTGTGTAATGGGCATAGAGTTTCAGTTTGGGACAAAGAAAAATTCTGGCAGGTAGCTGGTAGTGGTGGTTGCACAACAATGTGAATATACTTAGTGCTACTGAACAGCACACTTTAAAAGAGTTAAAATGGTCAATTTTGTGCTATATGTGTATTTACCGCCATAAATATTTTGTTAATTACAAAGGGAAAATAGTAACTTTATACTATCTTTCTTTCATTTTTCACTTTAGAATAATCTTTTACACTCAGGATTTTATTTCCTCCTGTTTTATCAAAGACTTTATGCCTTTATTTTTTAAAATTTATTTGAGGGAGAGAGAGAGTGTGTGTGAGTGGGAGGGATAGAGGGAGAGGGAGAGAGAATCTCAAGCAGACTCCATGCTGAGTGCAGAGCTGGACATGGGGCTCAATCTCATGATCCTGAGATCAGGCCCTGAGCTGAAATCAAGAGTCAGACACTTAGCCAACTTTGGGCCAGGTGCCCCAAAGACCTTATGTGTTTAGTTGGTCTCTAATGTGTTGATAGTTCTCTATTTTCCCCACCCTACATTCATTATCTTCCTTTCTCAGGGTGCTGGAAGACCCATCTCGAAGAATGCATCATTTGAAGTCCCTTTAGTTGGCCAACTGAAAGCACAAGCAGGAAATCGTAGGTTGTGATCCAAAAGATTAGGGTATTTATAGGCATGTTCTGAATTTCCTGCCCACAGACCTGATACTAGCAGTCTTTCTCTGTAGCCACAGTTGCTGTTGAGCAGGCCCTCACTTCTGTGACTTTCCCTGCATTGCTGTCCCACTGGTGGTTCAGGTGCCCTCTCTCTGATAAGTAGTCCTTACATCTACCCTTTGGGTGTGCCAGGTTGGGTGGGCAAGTATCCACTCTAAAGGATATTTCCTCCTGCTTTCAATCATCATTCTCTCCAGCTCCGTAGAATCATTCCCTATAGTATATAAACATGTTCTAATAATTTCTGTTAATAATAAAAATGTAAAACAAGGCTTCTGAGGACTCTACTTCTGAATATGATGGATGAACTGGCAATAGAACAAATATTTATTATCTGTCCCTTTAAAGAAGTGTTGCTGACTCTGGACACAGACAATTGAACATGTGTTTCTGGAACTCAACCTTCAAGTCTGAACAGGAGACATAAATGTAGAAAAGAATGTGGATTACAAATGACATAAGGATCTGGAGAAGGTTCTGAGGTGTTCTAGCATGTAGAGGTCAAGCAGGGAAGTATAGGCATAGGAAGGAATTTAGCAGGAGGCAACCAGTGAGACAGGAGGAAACCCAGAAGAATATAGTATTACAACAGCTCAGAGAGGCATTTATCTTAAGAAGGAGGTAAGCAGTGTCAAATTCTCTTGAAATGCAAAGTAAGATGGGGCCTATGTGCCCCCTGGATTTGGTAACATAGTGAGGTGGGGGGAGCATTGGTTATTTTAAATCATGTCAGTGAAGTTGTGAAAATATAACTTGATTGGAATAAAATGAAAAGAAAGTGAGATGTGCAGGAGTTGGTCTATCGAGACTAGACAATGTTTTCAAGAAGTTTTGCTCTGAAGTAGAGAAATAACATGTGTTAGGAAGGGATCATGGGTAGGTAACTGCACATTTTCTTGTAGAAGTATAACATATGCAGATGAAAGCATACATCATAGATGTGCAGATAGAACATTTTACACAGAGTGAACATACCTGTATAATCACCACTCAGATCATAAAACAGAGTACTACCCGTATCTCAGAAGCCTATTAAAGACTATAAGTTTGCATTCTGATATAAACAGGCTTGAACAATTTCTCCCTTCTGATGGTAAATTTTATGAGGTCAACCTGGCTAAGCCACGGTACATAGATATTTGGTCAAACATTATGTTAGATGTTTCTATGAAGGTATTTTCGAGATGAAATTAACATTTAAATCAGTAGACTTTGAGTAAAGCAAATAACCTTCTATTATGTGGGCGGGCCTAATCCAATCAGTTGAAGACCTTAATAGAAAACAAGACTGACTTCCCTGGAGGAGAAGAGAATTCTGCTAGCAGATTGCTTTTAGACTCCAACTGTGACTTTTCCCTGCATATTCAGGCTGTTGGTCTACTCAATAGTTTTTTAGACTTGTCAGCCTCCACAGTGGTATGCATGGGATAATTCCTTAAATCTCTCTCTCTCTCTCATATATTTATATCTATATTTATATTTACTTTTCTCCATCTCCACCATCATCGTGATATGAACCACCATGACTTCCCATCTGTATAGCATCAGTAGCAGGTAATAAGCATTCTTTCAATCCTTCCTCCATAGAGTAGTCAGAGAGGTATTTGTAAAGATAAGACCACATCCCTCTCCTGCTTAAAATAAATGCTAAAAATAAAACTCGAATGTCCTACCAGTTTGCTAGAATGTGGAAGGGGAAGACCTGCAACTGCAGTGTGCGTGCCATCCTCAGTGAGGTTGTTACTCTTCAGCTCCAAGTTCAGCAATGTGGCTCCATTGTTGCCAGACCTTTAGTTCTGTTTTCTAAATAAAAGCCACATGCTGGGGTTCTTTGGTCTTGATAATTTCCCAAACTCCTCTTCAGGATTTTCAGAACTCTTTTAGGTTTTGCTCCTCTTTCTATCTTCCCAAACTCTCTCCCCTCATCCCTATTCGCATTTCACCCTCCAGCATTGGTAATCTGACTCAATTTAATTTCCAGTGTGCATCAGGCTATTCCCCACCTTCGTGTGTTTGCATCTGCTGCGCCTTCTGCTCAGACTTCCCTCCACCTCCCACCCCTTCCTTCCCCTGGCTGAGAAGTTAGCATACCACTGACTCTGTGAAGCCATCTTTGACACCACGCCTTCAAGAGGAGTTGGTTGCCTCTCCATGGGGCTCCATGCTTCCCCGTGATAGCTATCACCTGTCATGCTGCACTTCAATTATCTGCCAGTAGACTGTGAACTAGCTTCTCAAGTACACACATGGCATCTCTGATTCCTTTGTGCTTAGTACAGAAATGTCTATGAAAGTGATTGAGCTCTGCCCCTAGGTGTTGTCTGGTTCCCCTCATAATTCCACGAGCCTTTTTGTCACTGTCCAAGGTACTGGCCACCTAGTTCTGCCTGCCACCAGCCAGCCTTCGTTACCCGAGCTAGAGTCTGATCCTCTGCCTCCATTCCCAGTGCCAAGTCCCCAGATGGGGCTTCCTGCTCCTTTGATCTTTATATTACTAGGGTCTGCTACTATCTTGGCTGTTGGAATTAAGTTTATGCCTCCGCATCAAGCCTCAGTCGCTTACTTGTACCTACGGGGTCAGTATCTGCAGCCAGATCGAGTTTTTTGGTACCTGCTCTGACCTAAGGGTATTTCTTCTGCCCGGCCATGGTCATTGTACTTCTTCCACCTTCTGCATCAACCATGTGCCAGTCCTCACACCTTTCTCCACCTGTCTTGATATATGTTACCTCCTCTCACCCCTGAGAATGTGAGAGATAGAGTCCCACATTCCTTTTCCTGTTAGGGGCAGTCTTTGAATGAGAGCAAGTTCAGGTTAAAAGCACAGACTATATATTCCCTCAGACCTAAGTTTGAACCCTACCTTTATCAATGACTAGCTATGCAGAGTTGGGCAAGCTAATAAAGCTGCTGAATCTTAGTTTTCCTATCTAAAAGTAGGAATAATAATACACTTTTCATAGGTTGTTAGGAAATTTGAAGGTAATGTGTTGAAAAGCACTTAGTTGTGTATAATGTATGTGTAATAGGTTATGCATCATCATAATTAAGTTTTTAAAAAGACTTATTTATTTGAGAGAAAGAGAGAGAGAGAGAGAGAGCGAGCACAGGGGAGAGGCGAAGGGAGAGGGAGAGAGAAACTTTAGCAGACTTTTGCATTTAGCGTGGAGTCCGATGTGGAGCCTGATCCTGGAACCCGGAAATCATTACCTGAGCCCAAACCAAGATTCAGACACTGAACCCACTGAGCCACTCAGGTGCCCCTATTATTGTTTTTATTAGTAGGAAACAATAATGTGACAGTGGCATCACTCACCGTCCCAGTCTGAGCTCAGTCTATCTCTCTCCCTGTGGCACGTCCCCCAGCTTCTCCTATTCTCTCCGGCAGATGCTTTTGCTGCTAATAAATCCTGCCTGTGATATCACAGTTCACTGCAGCAGCTGGCTCGGAATCGAGACATCAACACATGAATCAGACAGGATGAGAGGAGGAGGCTGAAGACAGAGGCTCCAACTACCTTGGTGACAAGGAACAGAAGAGAGAGAGAACAGAGGATTATAATAAGATCTGGAGGTTTTGCTTTTCTGTTAAGTAGGATGGGTTTAAACTTCTCCCTGTATTCACCACCCACTCGAGGTTAGACAGACTGCTTCTGAGAGGGGAAGCCAACTGGGATTTCGGCAACTCTGAGGGAAAAGTTTGCACATGAGATGTGTCATCTGATGTCCAGGCTGAAGAAGGAAGGAAAGAAAGAAGGGAGAATGTAAAAAGGAAGAGGAAAATAAGTCCTATTAGCCTTTCTGATATACTTGTCTTGGACATGTTTCTAGCATGGTAGAAACAGGCTTCCCAAGACCCACACAATTTGGAATTAGTTCCATAAAATTTGATGTTCCTAAGAATAAGTTCAATTCCACAGTGTTGCATGGAGGGTCATTCCAAATAGGGTCCCTTCTGAACTTACTCCATCTCCTGCCGCCTCTCCCCACATGTACATAGAAAGGCAAACACAGAGAGTTTATTGAATGTTTGCTAGGTACCAAGTTCTATGCCTGTGGTCCTCTCAACAACCCTTTGAAGTAGGCCCTATTATCGCTCTTATTTTCTAGACAATAAAACTAAGGTTTAGCGTTATCAAATTATTTCCCATGATCAGAGACTTACACAGAGTTGAGCCAGGTAGGCTGATAAACAGACTATGAGAACGATTATCCAATGACTTTTTAAAATAATGAATTATGCTTCAATGCCAGATGTCCCCTGATAGGTGTCAGGCTCTGCCATAGTCACCCAGGATACCCTGGTGAATGGTACAGCCTGCCAGAGATGATGCAACTCCTCAAGATCAAACAGGCAAGCAGCAGAACCAGAATCCCAACCTTAGTCTTCAACTCTCAAATTTATTTTCCTATTAGACTCAGCTGCTTCCCAATTCACACATCTTCGTATTCAAAGAGGCTATTAACCTACCACATCGCCACCACCTGGGGCCTGCCAAGCAAAGCAAAGGGAGTGAACGTCTTTGTAAATAAGTGCCACTGGAGTTGGAACTCATGGATCCCAGAGAAATGCCATCCCCTGTCTTTCAGAGAGAAGACAAATGACATTGTCATCCTACATGGAGCATGGAGCTGAGGATATAATGACTGAGGAGCCGGCTCTGGTTCTGTGTGATCCTGGCAAGATGACTTCCCTTCTTGGGTCCTCATCTGTAAATTGAGGGCAGTGCACAAGCTGGTTCTAAGTTTCTTTCAGTCATCTTGGAAAGCTCTATTTATAGTAGTTTCTCCCAAGGAGACTTCAAAATGCTTGGAGAATGGGAGTTCAGTGAAAATAAATTAGGGAGAAAAGATTTGACTAGTTGACGCATAATTCTTTAAAACTCCTCTTATTCTTTCAGTCTGTTAATATGGCTCTCACCCTCAGGTCTAATTAGCTGCAAGATTCTCCTAAAGGCTTGAAAATCCAGGAACTTAAGCTTTATCAGGAGAGAGCACTCAAGGACAATTATATGATGCTTTCCTGGGACTCCATACAAGACACACATACACTTAGAAGAGTTTTCCTTTGCTTTCTCTTCTCCATCATCTGGGTAAAAGATAGCAGTTCAAAGCTTGAACTCAGAAACCAGATGGGGAAGATCTGGTTTAGCTCACATCCCCTAACTTCTCTTATCCTGTTTCCTCCTCTATAAAGTGGAGGCAGTTTGCTTCTCTCTGTCTTTATCTTATTTGTAAACTGTAGGGAACAAACTGAGGGTTGCTGGAGGAGAGATGAGTAGGTGGGGTAATTGGTAGAAGGGCATTAAGGAGGGAATGATGTAATGATAACTGGGTATTATATGCAACTCATGCATTACTAAATTCTATCCCTGAAACTAATACTATGCGATATGTGAATTAACTTAAATTTAAAAAAAATATTGAAAGAAAAAATGGAGGCAATTATGGTACTACTCTCCTTTAGTGTGATCCATGTGAAGCTTAGTCCCATGCCTGAAAGATAGTGTGATGTTCAGCTGATCAAGAGTGAAACCCCCAGAGCCATCAATGTGCCCAAGCTCTCAGAATGTTGTCATACTGGCTTGGGTAATGTGGGCAGAGGGATCTTGTTACTCATAACTAATGGTACTTGCCACATTGTATTGGATACTTTCCAGCTGGAGAGAAGAAAGAATGTCAGAGAGAGAGAGAGAGAAAAAAAAAAATGGGGAGCTCTTGGAAAGGATACTTGATTGTAGAGCCAGCCAGGTTGTGAGCACTGAACAAGCCACCGGTTTTCACAAGCATTTTTGATAATGGCCTTCTCCTCCCTCCTTCCTGCCCCTCACCCCACTTTGCTGAAGGCTGGATTGGGTTGTTCATACAAAAAAATATCCTAGCCTTGTATTAGAAGACATGCTTACTCCTGAAAAGACACTACAAAGAGCCTAGTGCTCCCCAGACCCACATCCACATCCTAGCTTCAACTCATTGTTTGCAAGCTCAGAGCTCTTGCAGAGATCTGAAACTTGGGGGAGACACAAGGGATTCAGAGAACCAGCCCATATCACTTATTTATTCCCCCCAACCATTATTGAAGAGTATTTAGCAAGTGTATTTCCTGAAGGCCGTTCTCCTTGTAAGAAACCCCATCGGTGGTTTAATTAAGCTTACATAAATACTAAATGGGATTCAACCAGAATGGGGCTTGCTGATTTGTTGTGTTGAAATAAATCCTTGTTTTGTTCTAATTGAATAGATTGAACACAGACTATATTTGTTCTTATCCTGAAGCCACTTTCATGGGAGCGATAAACTGGAAATGTTATCTGGCTTGATATGCCAGTTTTCCTGGGAAAATCACTCTGCCAGTGGTGAGAGAATGGAGGAGCTAAAAAGATCTTTGTTTTCAAAGTCCTATGTCGCAAGCCAAGGAGACTTAAAAAAGAATCATGGCCACTTAGCAATGGTAAGGTTATGGCAAAACAGGCGCCTCGTGTCTGGCCAGTAATGTTGAAGATTAAAATAACCATCTTGATAAACCAATCTGGAGATGTTAAAAGAGCACTCCAAGATTGCCATAAAGCTTCATGGTTTTACCCAGGAACTCCACATATGGGAATCAAATCCAAGGAAAGAACTACAACCTGGAAAAAAAAAAAACTATATGTGTGAAGATGTTCATTGTGGTGTTAGTTATAGCAGTAAAACAAAAACAAAAATTAAAATCACAAAGAAATGTTGCAACAAACCCAAAGAAGAAATGATGTCAGTTATGACACTTTCTCCATAGAATATTATGCAGCCCTTAACGTGATGATTACAATGATTATGTGGAAGTCCATTTGGAGTATAATAGTAAGTTAAAAAATAAATCTAGGTACAAGTATACACTATAAATGAATTTAGCTTTAAACAAATATGGCTCTCAGTCTGAAATAGCCAGAATAGGCAAACTCATAGAGATAGAAAGATGGACACAGTGTTTGTCAGGGCTGGAAGCAGAAAAGAATGGGGAGTGACTGCTAATGGATATGGAGTTTCCTTTTGGGGCTGATGAAAATGGAGATACCAGTGGTGGTTCCACAACAGTGTGAATGCAATAATGCCACTAGGTTGTACACCTGAAAATGGCTACAATGGTTAATCTTATATCTCATATTTTGTGCGTTGACCACAATTAAAAAATAAAAAGATACAACAAAGGATGAAAAATGAAAGAAGTACCCCCAAAAAATCTGAATAGTAGTTATTTTAGGACAATGGAAGCATTTTTCTATGTTTTTGAAGTTTTCTGTCATGTTCGTATGAAGGGAAAGCAGAATCATACAGTATCAGAATCCAGCCCAGAATGCTGGAGGTGGGAAGCCCTCCCTCCCCACCCCACTCCCAGACAGTGCAGAGGGTAATATATAGCACTGAATATATATTTTAGAAAAGAAAAAAAAGATCAAAACTCAATAAGCTTCCGCCTTGGGAAACTGGATAAAGAAGAGCAATATGAACCTAAAGCAAATAGAAATAAATAAATAATACAAATGAGAGCACAAGTTAATAAAATAAAAAATGGGAAACTGATAGACAAAAGCAATGAAAACAAAAGCTGGTTTTGAAAAGGTCAATGAAATTGATAAGCTACTAGTCAGGCCAACCAAGAAGCATACAAAAGACACAAATTACTCCTATCAGAAATGAAAGAGGAGACATCACTACTGATCCCATGGACATTAAAAGGATAGTAAATGAATATTGTGGACATCTCTGTGCCCAAAATTTGGTTACATAAATTAATTCCTTGAAAGACATAAACTATCAAAGCTCACACAAGGAGAAATAGATAATACAAATCGGCACATTTCTATTAAAGAAATTGAAATTGTTGTTAATAACTTCCCTGAAAAAAGGAGGCCAGATACAGATGTTTCCACTGGTGAGTCTATCAAATATTCAAGGAAGAAATGAAACCTGTTCTCTCCATTGTGTTCCAGAAGGTAGAAGGAGAGAGAACACTTCCTGACTCATTCTATGAGGCCAGCATTACATTAATATGCAAACCAGAAAAGAAGAGAAAACTGCGCATCAATCTCTCTCATGAACCTTGATGCAAAAATCCTCAATAACACACTAGAAAATAGAACCCAACAGTTTATGAAATTAATTATACACTATGACCTAGCAGGATTTATTTCAAGCTTACAAGGGTGTTTCAACATTGAAAATCAAGTAATGTAATCATATTCTTCTCAGTAAGAGAAGAAAAATCCTATGACTATATCAATAAATGGAGAAGAAGCATTTGACAAAATCCAATACCCATACATAATTAAAGCCCTCAGAAAACAAGAAAATTGACAGCCATTCATAATACAAACTCTCAGAAAACTCCAGTTTGTTAAAAAAAAAAAAAATCTAAAAAACCCTACCGTTAACATCACACTTAGCAGTGAGAAAATAGATACCTTCTCCTTTAGATCAGGAACTAGGCAATAATGTCTCCTCTGGCGACTCCTATTCAACATTGTACTGGAAGTTCTAGCTATGCAATAACACAAGAAAAGGAAATAAAATGTGTAGGTAATGGGAAGGAAGAAATAAAATGATGCCTGCTTGCAGATAACATGATTATCTATGTAGAAAATCCAAAGAATCTATAAAAAAAACCTTGTGGAACTAATAAGTGGTTATATCAAGGTCATAGGATATAAGATTAATATCAAAAGTCAATTTTCCCTATATTCCATCAACAAACAGTTGGAATTTGGAATGGAAAGCAGACTACGATGTTGCATCAGTACCCCCAAAAAATGCTTAGGCATAATTCAAGCCAAATGTGTATAGGACTTATATGAGGAAAACCATGAAACTCTGATGACAGAAATGAAGATCTAAATAAATGAAGAGATTTTCTATATTCATTGATTAAGAAGACTCAATATTGGTAAGATATCAATTCTTCCCAACTTAGTTCAATGCAATCTACTGAATGCAATCCCTGCCAAAATCTTACCAAGGCATTTTGTAAATATTGACAGATTCTAAATTGTATATAGAAAGGCAAGAGAAAGACTATATTGACTGGCATAATTCTGAAGAAGACAAAGTCAGGGCGCTGATACCACCGTACTTTAAGAGTTATCATAAAGATAAAATAATCATGACAGCATGATGTTGGTGAGAAATATAGGCAAATGATCAGCAGAATAGAACAGAGAACCCAGAAGTAGATCCACATACATATAATGAACTGATCTTTCATGAAGGAGCAGAGAGAATTCAATGGAGAAAGGATGGATAACCTTTTCAACAAAAGGTGCTGAAACATTTGGACATCTTATGCAAAAAATTTCACAAAAATGAAACAAATAGATCTTAAATGTAACTTGCAAAATAATACAATTTCTAGAACAGGAGAAAATCTAGGTGAACATGGGTTTGTTGGTGAGTTTTGGGGTAGAACAGCAAAAGTATAATCTGTAAAGGGAAAAATAGGTACTTTGGACTTTATTAAAGTTAAAAACTTCTCTCTGAGAGAGGCACACTTAAGAGAATGTGGAGAGGCACCTGGGTGGCTTAGTTGCTTAAGCATCTGACTCTTGGTTTTGGCTCTGGTCATGATCTCAGGGTCCTGGGATTGATCCCAGGACTCCCTGCTGGGTGGGGAGCCTGCTTCCCCTCTCTCTCCCTCTGCCCCTTGTGCACTTGCACTCTCTCTCTCTAAAATAAATAAATCTTTGAAAAAAGAAGAGAGAATGTGAAGGCAAGCCATAGGTTGGAAGAACATATTTGCAAATCACGTATCTGGTAAAAGACGTTTGCCCAAAATATACAAAGAATTCTTAAGAAAAAAAAAAAAGAGAGAGAGAGAAAGAATTCTTAGAACTCAACGTGAAGAAGACTAACCCAAGTAAAAAATGTGAACAGAGCATTTTTTTGGATGGTGAAACTATTTCATATGATACCAGAATCATGGGTATGTGTCATTATGCGTTTGTCAAAACTCATAGAAGTATATAGTACAAAGGAAGAACCTTGATATGAACCAAGGACCCTAGTAATAATAACATATAATAGTTGTAATGAATACGCTACAGGAATGCAAAATGTTCATAATGGGGATGATGAGGTGCTGAGCTGAGGGAGAGCGGGGTGGGGTGGGGTGTGTATGTGGAACTCTGTACTATCTGCTCAACTTTCTGGGAAAGCTGAAACTTTCCTAAAAATGATGTCTATGGGGCATCTGGATGCCTCAGTTGGTTAAGCACCTGCCCTCAGCTCAGGTCATGATCCCAGGGTCCCAAGATCGAGCCCCGCTTCAGGCTCTCTGCTGAGTGGGGAGCCTGCTTCTCCCTCTCCCTCCGCTGCTCCCCCTGCTTGTGCTCTTTCTTTGTAAAATAAAGAAATAAAATCTTTTTTTAAAAAAAGATATCTGTTAATTTTTTTTAAGTTTGTCATGGCTGCTGAGGTAATCGGTACCTTAATAGGGGAACCTCTCAGCAGATGAGGCAAAGTCTCATTGGAAAGGCAGCCTTCCTCCAAATTCATTACTATTGCTTCTCAGAGCTCTCGTTTGGTGGCTGAATCACCTTGTCATGGCTCCTGCCACCTGCTGACAAAGAGCTGCCGTGGTCATTCTGATCAGTTTGGCAGTCATCAGGGTGAGCCACCTTACAGAGCATTGGTCAGGCTTGCATTTTTGGAGTCAGTCTCCCTGGGTACGCTCTTGGCTCTACCACTTGCTAAGGGGACGAGGCTGAGTTTTCAGAGATGACGTGGGGAAAGGTGAGCATGTACCTCAAGGTTTGTTGCAAGGATTAAATGAGCGAATCCCTGGTTCCTCATAAGTGTTCAATAAATGTGAGCTGCTATTTTTATTATTTATTTAAGCCTTACCCAATGCTCACATCAGTGAGGGGAAAGATGAAAGATTGCAGCTCAAATTATTTCTGGTCTGTCAAAGTGCATAAAAGAGAAGCCAAGATAGGATGCTTGGAAGCGGTGGAAACACTGCCCAGAGGAAAATAAAAGGAGAGACATACAGATCAAAATGGTTTGAACTATCCTCTGCCCTTTATCTGGGTGCCTGAAATAGCTCACCCCAAATCTTTTTTAATAATCCCCTTCTGTAAACTTGACCGTAACTTTGTGCTTTCCTGGGCAGAAAATGTGATCAAGTCTGAGACCTTACCTCCGAGATTTTTAGTGACCCCCCCCCACCCTGGCCTTCCCGCCTCTTAAACCAGAATCAGGAAGGACCAGGGCCCTTCACACAGTGCTTCCTGACTGTGTTCTCTTTTGGCATTTGTTTATCTTTTGCTCCACATGCCTGGGGCCCACGGCAGGGAGAAAAAACACGTCCGCAAAATAAATAACATTGCTGTCTTATGCTTTGTTTGCTAGTCAACTGTTGAAAGAACCAAGTTTCTTCACTATGGGGAAGCTTAAAGCACAGAAATTGCTTTCGCTTAAGCTTAATTTCATAGGACTTTGGAAGGGCCCCAAAGGATTCTATCCTACATGGTACCAGATCCCCTCTGCAGATGTATTGTCTGTTTCTTGTCAGTTTCTTGCCTTTCATGTTTGAGACTGGCTTCTGTTCTCCAGATCTCTGCAGCATCTTTTGCAGCCATGATATGCCCTTAACTCAGGCTAAGTTTCCTGCAGACCCCTTAACTGTTGCTAACTTGCTGTGTACTCTCCTTACCCTGCAGGGAACCGAGGGCAAGAGCTGACGTCCCCTAGTTCTTGTTATTCCTCTTTTTTTTTTTAATTTTTATTTATTTATGATAGTCACAGAGAGAGAGAGAGAGAGAGAGAGGCAGAGACACAGGCAGAGGGAGAAGCAGGCTCCATGCACCGGGAGCCCGACGTGGGATTCGATCCCCGGTCTCCAGGATCTCGCCCTGGGCCAAAGGCAGGCGCCAAACCGCTGCTCCACCCAGGGATCCCGTTATTCCTCTTTCATTGCCTGCCTGCATTTATTGCTAAAAACAAAAAACAACAACAACAACAACAACAACAACAAAAAACAGAAAAAGCCCATAAAAACCCTTTTGTCTCTTTCTTCTTCTACCTTTTCTCTCATTCCCTATTGGATTTCACACTCCTACGTGAGGCATGTGCTTTATGATATGCGCACCACCTCCCTAAATTGTAGAACAAAAATCAAAAAAAAAAAAAAGACATTTGCTCAAACTGACATTTTCATCTCAGCTCACTCATTTGAGAATGACAGGCTGTAATTTGCCAACAGGTTCGCATCCAAATGCATAGGTTAGTGCTGACATCATGTGATTTTTTTTCTACCAGAGCCATCTCTGGCTCGTGTGTGTTACCCAGCAGGGCATGGTTGGGTCAGCAGATACCGCAGTGGAAGAACAAGAAAGAGAGGAAAACAGCTCTTGACTTCCCTAAGCTGCTTAATGCACCAAACGGGATGATACACTGAGGTCTCTGGTGGTGCAGGTGGGTGGGGCAGGCCGTGCACAGGGATGGATACTGCGTTGGTCGAAGCAAGCTGGTTTCCTCCTCTGTTCATTCACGCTGGTGCAGACACATTTAACCTCTGATGCTGTGGGTAAACAGACTCCGTAGCCAGGGAAACCAGGATCAGCTCCAGGCTCCAAAGACCCAGGGCAGCCAGCTGGGCAAGGTGAGAGAGGAAATGTGGCTAGGAGAGCTCTTCTGCTCTCCTGTGGTACTCCCTTCTCTGTTGGGGAGCCTCCTTCCCTGTCTAGACCTGTGTCCACTCGCTACCTTGTCAACCCACCTGGCCAAGAAGGGACTGCATTGACTTTACCCTTTCCCCTCCTTCTACTTCTGTGGCTCTGCTGTGTGTTGCTTTTTTTGCTAGTTATAGTCTTACTGGTTCTCCCAGCCACCGTCTCTTTGGTAGCAAATTCTCCTAGTTCCTGACATACCTCTTCCTGGAGTTTATTTTGTGATGTTTGCCGGTGAGCTCACTTTCAGCAGTTGTGCTCATGCCTCCACTGGGGAAGGATGCCGCAGTCTGGTTTCACAGTGGCTTCTGCCAAGAGATTCCACAGTTCCTGGCTAGCTTTTCCATTAATTTCGTGGCTTGGAGTTTCTACTCCGTTGGAGGATTAGAACTCAGGCTTATCATCTGTAGTCCATGCAACCAGGGTTCTAATTCTTTAGGAATAACTACCTTCCATTAGCGACATCCTGGGCAGACATTCTCTGCTGGGCTCCATCCTGGGACTGGAAGGCACCTTCTCATCCTCTCATCCCTGTTTACAGACTTCGCATATCTCTCCTGGTGCTCTACTTCATTCAGAAGTCCCCACACCTGCTCCTTGCAGCCCAGAGAGGTCCCAGGCTTGATTACAGTTACTCTGAGAACATTAACGTCACAGCCTCCGAGGCTCAGACTCTGCTCTCCGAGGAGCCTGTAGGGTCCCCATTGTCCCGAGATCCCTTGAAGACTACCCTTCCTTGCTTTGACATGGGGCTGCGTTTTCTTTATTCGAAAATATTTTCTCAAGGAATGTGACAGTTTTGAGCACGGAGAAAGGGTTTTACACAATGTTTTTGTCTCACCTCGTTCGCCAGGAGAGCTGCACTGATTTTCAGTACCTGCTTTCTGCAGCTTCTTGTGATCATTTTTAAGCTGGTGATAACTTGCGGGTTTGAGACTGAACATTTACAGACTTTCCTACCAGCCAGGACTCTAGGCAATCACAGGCTTCGAACCCGTACTGTGGGGACTTTATGAAATTGAGAGACACCCAAAGATCCTCTCCTTGTTCAGAGAACCAAGATCCGGGTGCAGCTTATAAGCATGTAACTGCGCTCTGGACTTTTGGCCACTTCTAGTTCTGATTCTGTGGGCAGCTCCTTACAAGTTAGAGGAAAAATAATGGTATGAGGGTCCTGCACATGGTGTGGGATGTCCAACATCTGTGGGTTGACCAGGGTTAATTTGGGTCTTATTCCCACTGGGCACACTGTTCCCTGATAAATGCAATGCCTCTTTTTCTTTAAAGAAAAGTAATTTGGTGTTGTCATTTGTGTTTTTTTGGCAGCTGAAAGAATGAGTCAGTCCTCCTGGTCCAGAGCAGGGAGAAAACAGTACCAGACATCAGAATTAGGGATTACTATCTCAGCAGCCCACCTGAAGAATGATCCTTCTATTTATGTTTTTTTTTAAAGATTTTATTTATTTATTCATGATAGTCACACAGAGAGAGACAGAGAGGCAGAGACACAGGCAGAGGGAGAAGCAGGCTCCATGCAGGGAGCCTGACGTGGGATTCGATCCCGGGTCTCCAGGATCGCGCCCCGGGCCAAAGGCAGGCGCCAAACCGCTGCGCCACCCAGGGATCTAAGATTTTATTTATTTATCAGAGAGAGAGAGAGAGAGAGAGAACGAGTAGTGGGGAGAAGGAGAAGCTGACTCCTCGCTAAGCAGGAAGCCTGATGTGGGGCTCAATCCCAGGACCCTGAGATCGTGACCTAAGCTGAAGGCAGACTTTAAACCAACTGAACCACCCAGGTGTCCCAGGAATGATCCTTTTAATTGGAGGTGCCTTGAATAGTCAGTGGGCATAAAGTTACTGCCTTTTCCCCCTGTCAAATTGATTAGTACTCTTGGGCTATTAACCTATGAGTACTGCTCAGAAAGAACTTGCTAGTTCAGGTGGCATTTCAAGATCCTGCACTACACAAAGAGGTTTCTGGAAAGGGGGCAGAGCATAGCCATAGAATACATCTCATTTTTTCTGCAAGGTGTCATAATGGGAGCAGTGGGTCAAAATCCTTCTTCCCTCCAGGAGCCTGCAGCATCCGTGATTCTCGGAGGAGAAAGGGCTTGGAGTGGTGCTGAACATCAGCTCCCTTGTCTTTTGTCCAAGCATCTCCCAGCGTGTAGAGGGAACTTTTGTTTACTGAGTGCTTAATCTCTGCCAGGCAGGAGTGATCCATTCTTGACACATCTGACAGAGTGACCTTTTAAAAGTGAAATCAGATCATTCAGTTCTCCTCGAAGACTATTCAAGAGGTGTTTTCTTTGTATTCAGAAAGACCCAACTTCTTATCCTGGCCTGATCTGACCACTGTTTTCTCAACTAGTTGGTAAGTGACCACAGCTCTGCTGTTACTATAATCTAGCTTTTTTCTGTTTTTCTTTTCTTTCCAATTTTAGTTTCATCACATATATATTTTTTATTGTGGTAAGAATGCATCGTAAGATCTACCTATTAATAAATGTTTAAGTGTGCAGTGCAGGATCATTGACTACAGGCACAATGTTGTACAACAGAACTCTAGAACTTATTATCTTGTATAACTGACACTACCCATTGATTAGCAACTCCCCATTTCCCCCTTCATCCAGCCCGTGGCAACCACTCTTTTGCTTCTATGAGTCTGAGTGTTTTAGATACCTCATATAAGTGGAATCATGCAATATTTATCCTTCTATGGCTGGATTATTTCACTTGGCATCATGTCT
The DNA here is from genome assembly GCF_003254725.2 of Canis lupus dingo. Lineage (NCBI taxonomy): Eukaryota > Metazoa > Chordata > Mammalia > Carnivora > Canidae > Canis > Canis lupus. Next base: position 19,908,977 of record NC_064248.1, on the reverse strand, counting down.
CTGACATGCATCCATGTTGTTGCATATAGCAGGAATTCCCCCCTTTAAAGGCTAAGGGGTTCCTGGGTGGCTCAGTCGTTTAAGCATCTGACTCTTAATTTCCCTCAGGTCATGATCTCAAGGTCATGAGATTGAGTCCCACATTAGGCTCTGAGCTGGACATGGAGCCTGCTTAAGATTCTCTCTCTCTTTCTCTGCCCTTCCCCATCCCACCCACCACCCCCACACCAAAAAGGAAAAAAAAAAAAGCTGACTAAGACTGTATTGTATGCAGGTAACACATTTTCTTTATCCATCCAACTGCTAATGAACATTTAGGCTCTTACCACACCTTGTCTACAGTGAATCGCCCTGCCATGAACATGGGAGGACTAATATCTCCTTGAGACCCTGATTTCAATTCTTTGGGATAAATACCTAGAAGTGGGATTACTGAATCCTATGGTATTTCTATTTTTAATTGTTTGAAGAACCTCTGAAGTGCTTTCCATAGCAGCTGCACCATTTTGCATTTCTACCAGGAGTGTACAAGGGTTCCAGTCTCTCTCCATCATCGCCAGCAGAAACTGATAGGCATTTCTTCAGAGAAGATACATATTGGCTGACGGGTACATGAAAAGATGCTCAGTGTAACTAATCATCAAAGAAATGCAAATCAAAACCATAAAGAGATATCACTTCACATCTGTTAGGATGGCTATTGGTTCTGTTTCTTGACATCTCCCAGCTTGTTCTGACCTCAGGGCCTTGGTGCTTACTGGGACACGTTCCCCCTTAAGTCATTGTCTGGTTGGCTCCTTCTAGTCATTGGAATCTCAACTCACCTCAGATTTTATTTACTGAGAGAAGCTGACTCTGACCACCCTATCAGAAGTAGCTCTTCCTTTTTTTTAATTTAAGATTTTATGTATTTATTCATGAGAGACACAGAGAGAGGAAGAGACACAGGCAGAGGAAGATGAAGGCTCCCTACAGGGAGCCTGATGTGGGACTCGATCCCGGAACCCCAGGGTCACTACCTGAGCTGAAGCCAGATGATGAACCACTGAGCCCCTCAGGCATCCCAGAAGTAGCTCTTCCTATCACTAATCACTCGGCCTGTTTTATTCTCGTTCTAGTTCTCATCATTGTCTGTGGTTATTCTCTTCACTTATTTGTTCACCGTCTCTCTCCTCATGAGCACAAAGATCTTCTTGTCTTATTCACCACTGTATCTCCTGTCCAGTCCTTAGTAAGCGTAGTGGCTAAGCACATGGCCTCCATCACCAGCTATCCAGGCTCAAATCCCAGGTCTGCAGTTCACTCTCTGTGTGGTCTTTCTCCTATTACTGAAACTCTGTGCCTCACTTTTTTCACTTGTGATAACAGTAATTCTTTCTTCATAGAGGTGTTCTAAAGATTGAAAGACTTAACGTAGGGGAGCCTGGGTGGCTCAGTCACTTAAGCATCTGCCTTCAACTTAGGTCATGATCTCAGGGTCCTGGGATCGAGCCTCATGTGGGGCCCTGAGTTTGGTTTCCTGCTCAGCAGATAGTCTGTTTCTCCCTCTTCCTCTGCCCCTCTCCGCCTCTCTCTGGCTCATTCTCTCTCTCTCAAATAAATAAAATCTTAAGGTAAATAAATAGATGGAAAGAAAGAAGGAAAGGAAAGGGAAGGGAAGGGAAGGGAAGGGAAGGGAAGGAAAGGAAAGGAAAGGAAAGGAAAGGAAAGGAAAGGAAAGGACAGGAAAGGAAAGAAAGGAAAGAAAGGAAAGAAAGGAAAGGAAAAGAAGAAAGAAGGAAAGAAAGAAAGAAAGAAAGAAAGAAAGAAAGAAAGAAAGAAAGAAAGAAAGAAAGAAAGAAAATCTGGTGCATAGTAAGTACCCAACGAATGCTAGTTATTATCATTGATCACAAATGATAATAATGAAATGAATGAATGAATTAATCAATCAAGCATTTCCTATGTCAATTTCATTTACTGCCCATGGCAAACATGCTTATATCCATTTTATGAGTGATTTTAAGAAAATCACCTGGATTTTTACAGTCAGAATGACTTGGAGCAAGGATTCCATCCCAAGTCCTCCTGACTCCAGATGAAAACCACTCTTCCCATAGACCACACCTACTCTCCTGCCTCCCTGGTCACCTGTCTCTGTGTTGCATCTTGGCCTTGCCCGGGGTTGGTTGTCCTGAGAACTCTAGCTCCCCATGTCTCACTAGCCTGTGTCAGCCTGTGCCTTGATCTTGAGTTAATGCCCCCCTTGCTCCTGGGTATGCTATGCAGTATTTGCCACTCTGTTCATTCTAGCAGCTCTTGATGACTCTCAGCAAGGAGTAACAAAAGGAAACTGTAGAGATGATCACCTCCTTGGTTCTTACACCGTCTCTTACTATGTAAATCGAAAAAGTAGCAGTGATTCCCCTTGTCTCCCAGCCTCGTTGGCTCTATCATTACACTTTGGTGTAATGATACCCCGTAAGGTGGCAGAAATGGCCTCATGTTTCTGTAGAGCTGTCTTCCAACTCCTCTTCTTCTCGGCTTCTGCATTCGGGAGAACGTGGGAAAAATAAAAATAAACATTTCTCTGGGAAGAAAAAAGTCTGAAGACTTCATATCATGTTGGAAACTGTGACACCGGTTTTTCATCTAACCTGGCTTCCATAATTCATGAACTCCCAATCAGGCCCGTATTCCAGCATTGGGTTTGGTATGTATTGTAGGAGAATACTTGCAATTCAGACTTCTCTACAAGCTCTTGAGATAACCGCTGCAAATGTTCCTCTGTCTCCTTGTGCCTATACCTGACGTCCTCCAAACTTTGGTCTACGTCGTGTCCAGTTCAGCGCCTTGAGTGAACCAATATGGTAGATACGAATACATAAAATTCCTTGGGAACAATGTTGAACGTTATCTTACAACTAAAATCTAGCCATTTGCAGAGTGTTCATACTACTTAATTCTTCCTGAATGTGTTATTGGGATATGAATTTATGGGTATAACATCCATCATTTGTTCCATTCGCAATTCACTCCACAAGCACTAACTGAGGGCCTGCTGTATGCCAGGTCTTGTGTTGGACTCTGGAGACACAACAGTGAAAAAAAATATATTCCTGTAGGGAATATGGGAATAATGAGTCTAATGGGTCTAATAATACGGGTCTAATAAGGAAAGAGACTGGTACAGGACGATACATCCTGGATGCGACGAGTGTGCAGAGTAGTGGTAGTAAGAAAAGGGGCTCCCAGGACAGCTCCTGGACTGCTTGTGGGGATGCATAACCCACCTTTGGATCCTCAACATTATTTTGGGATAAGGACAAGAAACCCAAAGACTTCCCTATCTTCCTTTTTTGGCTGACAGTTAGTTTTTCAGACTCTTCCAAAAATACTCTTCCAGTCCTGGCTCAGTGCTGCCCATAGATTCCTGCCTTGTCCTCCTCGTCTGGGTCAGCTCTTGGCTACTCCAAGCTGTCAGGCTGAGGATCTCTTACTAAGGTCACAGGCACATTCAGGCTGATGGGTAATGCACACTGAAGCTGTCCGTTCAGTGGCAAGGGCTAGTTTACCTGCTTTCTACGGCCCCGGTGGGTGGGAAAGCCATGTGATGTGTTCTGCTCCTGTGAGTTATAAATGAATGGTCAAGGTTTTTCTTTTCTGAGCTGCTGGTCTGAGCCACCGAGCAGCTTGGTACCTGCTGGAAGCAGTGAGAGCAATGATGAGCCATCTTCAGTTTCTGTAGATTCTGAGCCATGTCTGGATCTGCTCAGGAGGGATGAGGGGAGTAAATAGGCCCAGTAGGGAGGGAGGGCAGAGGGCTGTAAGGCTGTGAGTGCTTGTAAGGGTTCTGCTGGGAAAAGACCTCCTCCCGGTTAGGAGGTAAGGGAAGAGGAGCCCCTGGAGAGAGGGGCTTGGGGTCCCCAGGGGAAGAAAGGAGGGCCAGGAGCACTGCAGTGGGAGCTGGATAAGGACACTGAAGCACTCCAGGTGGCAGACAGACAGCTGGAGGCAGAGCTTGGAATAGAAGTCACAGGAATAAAAATGGAAATAAGTCATGCTCAGAAAAACGGAGAAGGCAGCAGCTGTGGGGAGAAGATCCCAGGACCATCTTTGTGTCTCTTGTCTTTCCAGCGGGTACCTACAGACCACAGGACGGCAGCTGTGAATGAAGGGGGCTGAGAGTGCCCTGGGCTCTTGGCGATGCCCGCAGGAGCCCTTGTAGTCAGTTCCACTCTGAACCCAGAGTCCCAAGAGCTAGCAGGTGTCTCAGCGGGGGGCTGTCCCTGCATCTTCTGCCTCTTGTCACTCCATCACCTCATCACTGCCTGGCCTTCAATGGGGCCTCAGACTCCTGGGGCCCAGTCTCCCTCTCCCCTGCCAGCCCCGCCCACCCTCCCCAGGCAGGACCAGGCAGCCAGCCAGCATTCAGGCTCTTTGGGTCTTAAATGAAAGAGTATGAACGTGGCATCCCTGCAGGGCAAGGGTCTGCCATTTTTGTAAGACTGTCAAAGGGTGCAAGAGTTGCTTGCACCTGTTCTGAAAAAGAACTGCTCATGGCCCTGGGTGCCATCTCTGCCACTCCCCTTCCTCAGGGGAGTGCACCTCCACCTGGCTTCCGTTATGGACTTTCCCCATCATTGTCCCCATTGTCCCTGCCCTGCAGGAGCCCCTCTAACTCCCACCAACAACAGCTTATTCAATTCCTCATGCTAATTCTGCTTTACCAGCAGGTTGAAAGCTTCTGGGTCCCTCCTCTCCCTCCTAATCTTTCATTTTCCTGACCTGACTTCCTGCTGCATTCAGCCTGGACTCCTGAGTTCAATTACCTAATGGTCCTCTCACGGGCATCTCTTATTCCCCAGAAGCCTTGTCTTTGTGGCAGATCTGCAGATGCCTGGAGTGAGCAGGATGGTGCCCTGCGCCCATATTCAGGGTAAAATCTCACCTGGACACCCAGGGCATCTCAATCCTGTTACCGACTGTGACCATCACTTCTGCTTATTTATCTTGGGAAATCCTCCAAGACTGAGCCAACCTGTCCTCAAATCCCCTTATGTGATCCTTCAGCCAACCCCCTTCTCAAGGAGCGGCCTTGCCTTTTACATGGAAAGAGAAGCCTGTGGGAATAAACTGTCTCGACTCCCTGCTTGCTATGCTAACTGTAGCCTCCCTTTGAGGCATCAGAGAAGGAAAAAGGGTGAGGATCAGAGAAGGAAAATGCTCTCCCCAAAAACCTTCAGCTCGCGAACGCCTGTGAGAACGTTCTGCTTTCTCCTGCCATCTAGAAATGCTTTCTTCTCTCTGTTTATTGTAATTATTGCGAGTAGTAGTATTGTTGGTAGGAATACTAATTGTGGTGGGCAGCCTTCATCAGTCATTAAAACCACGAGTATTGTTGAGTAATTCCTATGGACCGGGTCTTAAAATGTAACCTATTGCAATGAAGTGGGCAATGAAGTGAGCCTGGAGGAACTGGTGTCATTGCACAGCTGCGCAAATGCACAACCACTAGGTCCTCACAAGTGTGCACGCACCATATGCTAACTCGTGCTCCCAAGTGCTCGTGCGCGCACGTGCATGCCCAGGCACCCGTGTCTGCAGAAGCGCAGATCAGCTGCAGATGTGGGCTCGTGCGCAGATGTGCACGCACGTGCAGCTGCCCATCCCTTCCGTCCTGTGTTGTCTGCCACCGATCTTCCAGATGCCTTCCCCAGATGACCAGCGCACATGGCCTGTGAATGGAGCCGCACAAGGAACTGGGAGCAACAGGCCCATTAATTCATCAGGCTCTCACGTAGGCACTCACATTAGAGCAAATGGCTTCTGGGGGCTGGGGCAGGGCTGCATTTATGTTCTGCAAATGGCCATTAGCCCCGGATGGGAGGGTGCCCACGAGGCCGCATTAGTGGGCCTTTGGTCAGTGTCTCTGCCTGGTGCGGTAGCAGAATTAGCGTGCGGTTTATTTATGGGCCAGTTATCCTTTAGCGGGGTCCCAGTTTGGCCCTGGGATAATGAGATGGGTCTTCAGGGAGCATCCGACTCTCCCCCACAGCTGAGGGCAGCTCCGAGGAGCTTGGCCTCTTAAGTGGCCGGTGATGGAGTGGAGAGGGCGCTGACTTTAGCACGTCTATTTATTTCGGAGCTCAAGTGCGCAGTGCACGCCCCCACCCCCCACCACTGACATGTTTGCAGGCTAAGCAAGCAGTCAAGGGCTTTGTGTCACAGCTCTGCTGGGCAACCTTAGGCAAGTGGCTTAAACTTTCTGAGTCCCCGTTTCCCCTCATGTAAAATGAAGACATACATTTGGTACACTTGACATTAACCTCCTCTGGGCTCGGGGGCTGTGCTAGTTTTTAGGCTAAGAGGGAGACAGAAGCAGATGAAGTTTCTGTTTCCCATGAACATGGATTAAAACAACAACAACAACAACAGCAACAAAAACCCCCACAAAGGATCAATAATGAATGTGCAGTTCCGCTTGGAAGGCAAGAGGCAAGGCCAGATGTCAAGAGGCAGTGTCCTTGTCCAGGGGCTCTGAGATCTGAAGAATGAGCAGGTGTTAATCCGGAAGGGCGTGGGCAGGGGTGGGCAGGGCTTGCCAGACAGAAATGAGCAGCTTGTAGAAAGGCCTGGTAACCAGAGGGGATACGATGTGTTGCAGAAACTGAGAGAGGGCGGGAAGGCCTGGCATGCCAAGAGGGAGGGCTGGGGGGGTTGGGGGAGGCGGAAAGTGGGTCCTCAAGGAATTTGTACCAGGACACCTTGTTTCTGGATTTGGCCCTTATCATAAGAAAAATAGAAAGCCTTCAAAGGTTGTAACCAGAGGAGAGACTTGTTAATATCTGCATGTTGAAAAGATGGCTCTGGCTGCAGTAGGGGTGCTACCTTGGAAGGGGACCAGGAGGATGTTGAGAGACTGGTTGAATGGTTAGTGGTGTAGAAATGATGGAAGTGTGTCCTAGTAGGGAGCAGAGGACACAGTGAGGGGTGGGATTATGTGATGCACTGAACAGAATTTGGGCCAAGAGGAGAGGCGGCTGCCAAAAGTGCCTCCTCTGTTTCCTGCTCATTCTTCACAAGGCTACTTCAGGATTAAATGAACTCATTTGTGGCCCATGTCTGGCACATCGTAGGTGCCCAATACATAACACTTCTCATCCCCCTGTTTCCATAAGTTTTTTGCCATTTGATTCCCATAGACTCTTTCGAGGAGGGCTGGGACTCTCATACTTGTTACCTTCTAGAATGTTCTAACCTTATCATTTTCTAATTCAGCCATGAAGTGCCAAGCGGCAGCTCTGGCTTGGCAGGGCTGCCAGGGAGAAGCCGGGTACAGAGCACACACAGTGGGATGCTCCTTGGCGGCTGCCCCCTCCTCCGAGAGCCAGCCAAGTCCCCTCCCTGCTTAGCACAAAGAGGAGGACACGTGACAGGCAGGCACGGGAAGGGAACAGAAAACAAAAGAATGAAGTAGGAAACATATTGGGCTTTGTGGACAGAAGGAACCACCCACCTTCTACTGTGTGGTTATGGGCAAATCACTTGACCCCCCGGAAGCCTCCAACTCTCTCATCTGTAAAATGGGGCTAATGGCACTTCCCTCATTGGAGTTCCTTTGTGAAAGTAAATGGGGATTCTGTGATAAAATGGTTTATAATGTACAGCGTGGCAAAAGAAACAGCTCTCGGGGTGGCTTTCAATTCAGTCAAACCTGTGATCCGACTCAGATTTTACCACTTCTGCCCCAAGTGATGGGAGCAGGAGTACACCACTAGCTTCTCCACACCTTAGAGTCCTCCCCCTGCAAACAGGAATCATAACATGTGACTCATGGGACTGTTGTCAGAATGAAAAGAGAAAAGTGTCTGGGTCTCTGACCTCATGAAACTTAGGTTTCTAGAGAGAGAGAGAGAAATTAACAACCATATACAGGCCTACCATGTTATGGTGCTTTGCTTTCTTGTGCTTTGCAGATCCTTTGTTTTTCACAGGTGGAAAAGATTTGTGGCAACGTTGCATTGTGCAACTCTTTTGGTGCCAGTTTTTTCCAACAGCATTTGCTCAGTTCATGTCCCTCTGTCACATTTTGGGCATTCTCAGAATATTTCAGACCTTCTCGTCATGACTGTCTTTGTTATGGTGATCTGTGATCTGTGACCTTTGATGTTACTACTGTCAGTGTTCGGGGACACCACAAACCACACCCGTATTAGAGGACAGACTTAGTCCACAAAGGTTGTGTGTGTTCTGAATGCTCCACTGACCCACCCCCACTTCTCACTCCTTATTCTTTGAGACCCAGCAATGTTTAAATTAGGACAATTAATACCCTACCTTGGCCTCTCAGTGTCGACGCGAAAGGAAGAATCACGAGTCTGTTGTGGTAAAAGATAGAAACAATTAAGCTTAGGTGAGAAAGGCTTGCTGAAAGCCAAGAGAGGCCAAAAGCTAGGCCTCTGGTGCCACACAGTTACCTAAGTCATGAGTGCAAAGGAAAAGTTCTCAAAGGAAATATAATGTGCTATTCCTGCGAACACAAGAATGGCAAGAGAGAGAAACAGCCTTATTTCTGATACAGAGAAGGTTTGAATGGTCTGCGTAGAAGATCAAACCAGCCACAACATTCACCTAAGCCAAAGCCTAATCCAGAGCCAGACCCTGACTCTCTTCACTTCTGTGAAGGCTGGAAGAGGCAAGGAAGGTGCAGAAGAAAAACTGAAGCTAGCAGAGGTTGGTTCACGAGGTGGAAGGAAATAAGTGGTCTCCATAACATCAGAATGCCAGGAGAGGCAGCAATTGTCAATGCAGAAGCCATAGCAGGTGATCCAGAAGATCTAGCTAAGATCATTAATGAAGAGGGCTACACCAAACAACAGATTTTCAGTGTTGACAAAACAGCCTTAGAATGGAAGAAGATGCCATCCAGGATGTTCATAGTTAGGACGAATCAATGCCTGGCTTCAAAGGACAAGCTGACTTTCTTGTCAGGGTCTAATATAGCTGAGGACTTTAAGCTGAAGCCCATGCTCATTGACCATTCTACAAATCCTAGGGCCTTTATGAATTATGATAAATCTGCTCTGTGCTCTATAAGTAGAACAACAAAGCCCGATGACAGTGCATTTACAACATGGTTTACTGAATATTTTAAGCCCCCTGTTGAGAACTAGTGCTCAGAAAAAGAAATGCTTTCAAAATATTATTGCTCGTTGACTATGCACCTGGTAACCTAGGAGCTCTGATGAAGATGGACAATGAGATTTATGTTTTCATGCCTCCTAACACGGCATCTGTTATGTAGCTTATGGACCAAGGAACGAGTTTGACTTTCAAGTCTTATTATTTAAGAAATACATTTCATAAAGCTATAGTACCATGGTCATTGAGTCCTCTGATGGATCTGGGAAAAGTCCATTGAAAACCTCTGGAAAAGATTCACCATTCTAGATACCATGAAGAACATTGTGATTCACGAGACTAGGTCAAAATACCAACATGGAAGAAGTTGATTCCAGCCCTCAAGGATGACCTTTAGGGTGACCTCAAGACTTCCATGGAGGACATCACTGCAGATGAGGTGGAGATAGCAGGACAACTAGAATAAGCAGTGGAGCATGAAGATGAGACTGCATGGCTGCAATCTCATTATAAAAGTTTAATGGATGAGGAGTTGCTTCTTAGGAATGAACAAAGAAAGTAGTTGCTTGAGATGGAATCTACTCCTGGTGAAGATACGGTGAAGATTGTTGAGATAACAACAAAGGATTCAGAATATTCCATACACTTAGTTGTAGGATTTGAGAGGATTGACTCCAATTTTGAAAGAAGTTCTGCTGTGGGTAAAATGCTTTCAAAACAGCACTGCATGCTGCAGAGAAATCATTCATGACAGGAAAAATCAATCAATGTGACAAACTTCATTGTTACCTTATTTTAAGAAACTACAACAGCCACCTCAAACTTCAGCAACCACCACCCCAATCAGTCAGCAGCCATCAACATTGATGCAAGACCCTCCCCCAGCAAAAAGATTGTGAGTCTCTGAAAGCTCAGATGATGGTGAGCATTTTTTAGCAATGAGATATTTTAAAATTAAGTTATGGACATTTTTAAGGCATAATGCTATTGCACACTTAATAGAATACAGTATAGTGTAAATATAACTTTTCTATGCCTGGGAAGCCAAAAAGTTCATTTGACTTGCTTTATTGTAATATTTGCTTTTTTCGGAATGCCTGCAGTATCTCTGAAGTATGCTTGTAAGTCAAAGATCATTTTACAGAGTGATTCATGCTCTGAAGAAAGGAAAACAGTGTTTGGACATAGAGGGACTGTCCTGGGTGGGGTGGCCACAGTGGGGGCCTTCCTGTGGCCATGACCCTTGAGCTCATATCTGAATGTAAGAAAAGGCAATGACAAAACCACTTAAGAAGATGATTCTTGCTATAAACATCGGGGTGCAGGTGTCCCGGCGTTTCATTGCATTTGTATCTTTGGGGTAAATCCCCAACAGTGCAATTGCTGGGTCGTAGGGCAGGTCTATTTTTAACTGTTTGAGGAACCTCCACACAGTTTTCCAGAGTGGCTGCACCAGTTCACATTCCCACCAACAGTGTATGAGGGTTCCCTTTTCTCCGCATCCTCTCCAACATTTGTGGTTTCCTGCCTTGTTAATTTTCCCCATTCTCACTGGTGTGAGGTGGTATCTCATTGTGGTTTTGATTTGTATTTCCCTGATGGCAAGTGATGCAGAGCATTTTCTCATGTGCATGTTGGCCATGTCTATGTCTTCCTCTGTGAGATTTCTGTTCATGTCTTTTGACAAATACCCACCATTTGCTTCAACGTGGATGGAACTGGAGGGTATCATGCTGAGTGAAGTAAGCCAGTCGGAGAAGGACAAACATTATATGTTCTCATTCAGTTGGGGAATATAAATAATAGTGAAAGGGAATATAAGGGAAGGGAGAAGAAATGTGTGGGAAATATCAGAAAGGGAGACAGAACGTAAAGACTGCTAACTCTGAGAAACGAACTAGGGGTGGTGGAAGGGGAGGAGGGCGGGGGGTGGGAGTGAATGGGTGACGGGCACTGGGGGTTATTCTGTATGTTAGTAAATTGAACACCAATAAAAAATAAAAAAAAATAAAATAAAATTATTATTGAAAAAAAAAAAAAAAAAAGAAGATGATTCTTTGGTGTGGCTGCTCATTAGAATTGCCTGGAATCCCCTCTAGCCCAATTGAAATGGTATTACTGGAAGCAGAGCTTAAACATATTTTTAAAATTATGAAGCTTTTTATTTTTTAATTCCAATATAGTTAATATACAGTGTTATATTTGTTTCAGGTGTACAGTATAGTGATTGACATACATCACCCTGTGCTCATCATGACAAGGGTACTCCTTAATCCCCATCCCCTATTTAGCCCATCCCTCACCCACCTCCTCCCTGTTGACCATGTTTGTTCTCTATAGTTAAGAGTCTGGGTTTTGGTTTGTCTCACTTTCTATTTTTTTCTGTTGCTCATTTGTTTTGTTGCTTACATTCCACATATGAGTGAAATCATATGGTATTTGTCTTTCTCTGTTTGACTTATTTCTTTTAGCACTGTACTCTCTAGATCCATGCATGTCATTGCAAATGGCAAGATTTCATTCTTTTTTATGGCTGAGTAATATTATATATATAATATATATAATTATATATTAATATATAATATTACATATACATCTTTATCCATTCATCCGATGGTCATTTGGACTGCTTCTATAATTTGGCTATTGTAAATAATGCTACAATAAATATAGGGGTGCATGTATCCCTTTTAATCAGTGTTTTTGTATATTTTGGGTAAATATTCAACAGTGTGTTTACTGGATAATAAGATAGTTCTATTTTTAACTTTTCTTTTTTTTTTTTTTAAAAAACATGTTTAATCTTTTTATGATAGTCACACACAGAGAGAAAGGCAGAGACACAGGCAGAGGGAGAAACAGGCTCCATGCACCGGGAGCCTGACGTGGGATTTAATCCCGGGTCTCCGGGATTGCGCCCTGGGCCAAAGGCAGGCGCCAAACTGCTGCGCCACCCAGGGATCCCTATTTTTAACTTTTCAAGGAACCTCCATACTTTTTCCACAGTGGCTGTACCAGTGTGCTTTCCCACCAACAGCGTGTGAGTGTTCCTTTTTCTCTACATCCTCACCAACACCTTTTGTGTCTTGTATTTTTGATCTTAGCCATTCTGACGGGTGTGAGGTGGTATCTCATGGTAGTTTTGATTTGCATTTCCCTAATGATTAGTGATGTTGTCTGTTGGCCGTCTGTATATCTTTTTTGAAAAATGTCTGTTCATGACTTTTGCCCATTTTTTAATTGAACTACTTTTTTTTTTTGGATGTTGACTTGCATAGTTTTTTATACATTTTGAATACTAACCCTTTATCTGATATGTCATTTGCAAATATCTTCTCCCATCCAGTATGTTGTCTTTTAGTTTTGTTTATGCCCTTTTGCTGTACGGGAAGCTTTTTTATTTTGATGTAGTCCCAATAATTTATTTTTGCTTTCATTTCCCTTGCTTCAGGAGGCATAGCAAGAAAAATGTTGCTACAGCCAATTCAAAGCAATTACATATTTATTTTTAAGGCTCCAGGTGATTTTGCTGCACAGTGAAAGTTGGGAATGGCTAAATACCTACAATATGTGAGGTACTCTATCTAAAGGCCCTAACATCTAAGAGCACCCTGTGTTAGTCTGATTGGGATGCCATAACAAATTGCCACACATGGGCTTACACAATGGAAATTTATTTCCCCACTGTTCTGGAGGCTGGAAGTTGAAGTTCAAGGTGTCTACAGGGCTGGTTTCTCCTGAGGCCTCTCTCTTTGGCTTGCAGATGGCCACCTTCTCATTGTGTCCTCATATGGTCTTCTCTTGGTCTTGCGGTCTACATCTTAGTCTTCTCTTCCGTAGTTAAGAGTCTGCTTTTTGGTTTGTCTCACTTTCTATTTTTTTCTGTTGCTCATTTGTTTTGTTGCTTACATTCCACATATGGGTGAAATCATATGGTATTTGTCTAGTTATATTGGGTGAGGCTCTACCCATATGACCTCATTTAAACTTAATTTTTCCACTTATTGGCTCTGTCTCCAAATATAGTCAATATTCAAGGTACTGGGGTTAAGATTTCATTATATGAATTTAGAGGAACACAATTCAGGCCATAATATACCAAATAGGTACAGATTTCTTTCTTGATTCTAAGCTTCTGAGTTTCTGATTTCTCTACTTTCGTACTTTTCATCCCCCCTCTGTATGGTCCTAGGTGTACTCTTCATTATCAGATCATTGGTTTCTAAAAGTTTAAATTTAAAAGCTTCCAAATGGGGTCTTGGTTAAAGTCATTATTTTCCAGGTGGAGATTGAGTGGTCAGAAGAGGACAGAATTTGCTCAATTCCTCACAGATAAATGGCCCAGAAGTAGGTCAGTGTTCCAGTGTTGTTGCTGCCACCAGATGCAGAGGGGAGAAGAAAACTCTGCTACCCCAGTGCTGCCTCTAATTATATGACTTTGGGAAAGCTGAGCCATTACCTTCAGTATGTAAGAAGCAGATAATAAAAGGATGATCATGAGAAATGCATGGTATAATGAGAAGGCTTCTCCCAGTAACTAGCATATGATGTGTACTGTTATAACCTATATTATATATATTACATATTATATTATATATATTATAACCAGCACTGTGTCTTGTGATGAGCACCAAGGCCATCATGAGAGGGAAGGAGTTTCTGGCTTCTTCGGGTCTCCAAGTCTGGTGCCTTGGTGCTATGTGTGAGGCTAACTCTGGGTTGTGGAGGGTTGCATTCAGGAGAGGATGCTCAGGGTGGAGGAGACCTAACATCAGGTGATCTTGTAGCTGCCATTTTCTCAAGGATAGTGGCCACCACAATTCTGGACAAATTCTGCCTCCAGGCTATTGTCAAAACCCAACTCAAGTCATGTGACATGGGGCACTGTCACAAGGGATTTGCACAGGACCCTGTGGGATTCTCTCTGACATCTTGGCTGGCAGGCTCTCTCCAAGGGGGATGGGAGGAGAAAGTCTGTAGCTCAGTGGGACTGTGACACCCAAATTTAGCCGTATTTTCAGGTTCCCCTTTTCTCTGACATTCTAGAGGCTGAATGACCAGGTCACCAGAGAAGAAAGAGTTTATCCTTCCTTCCTTCCTTCCTTCCTTCCTTCCTTCCTTCCTTCCTTCCTTCCTTCCTTCCTTCCTTCTTTCTTTTCTTCCTCCTTTCTTCTTTCTTTTTTGTAGGAGTTTCTTTCTGAAAGGCCCAAGAAGAGAATGGACTACATTTGTAAGCTTTTCTGATGAGATCATCAGAGAGAAACTTCTGCTAAGCAGTGAACTCACAAATGGTGGTTAGGGTTTTCTGGGAGCCCAGATAAAGCATAGAGAAAATTGAGATTTTCCAAAACACAGTTCCACTTCCACATGGAGAAGGGAATGAAACCTAACATCAAAAGCAAGAAAGAATGTGGATTTGTGTGCAGGTCCTGTTTCCTACGGCCCTCCCAACCATTGTCCATATCATAGGTCCATAACTATAGACAATAGACTTCCATTGTCACTGATGTCCTACCTCCCCATGCCCCACCATCTTGGTGGTTTTGTCTAGTTCCTGAGCCAGTCCTGACTAAAAGAAGAACTCCAGCCACAGCCTCAGCTCTATAAAGATGTTGGTCTTAAAGGAGGACTGCTGCTTGGAAAGTCATGTGCAGTCTGATAGAGGTCTTAACACTAAGTCTTGGCTTCCTCATACTTTCCTCCAAGCCCAGTGTCAACTACCAGACTATCTGACAACTTCCCCAACCCTCTTTCTGAAGCTTCCAAGCTCCTTTTTCCCTATAGGAATCTGTACCACAGACCTTCCATCTTCAGAATCAGTTAGGTTTCTTTGGGATGCAAGCAACACAAAACTCAACAGTGTGGCTTGAACCATAAAGATGTTTAATCCTTTTTTAAAAAGTTATTTATTTATTTATTTATTTTACATATAGAGAGAGTGCAAACAGGGGATGGAGCAGAGAGAGGGGGAGACAGAAAATCTCAAGCAGATTCCCCACTGAACACGGAGCCCGATGTGGGGTTTGACCCCACGATGCTGAGATCATGACCTGAGCTGAAACCAAGAGTCAGATGTCTAGCCGACTGAACCACGCAGGCACCCCCACATTCTATTCCTAAATCCAAGTCCAGGGGTAAGAAGTGCCAAGATAACTCCACAGCTCAGGCATGCCATCTAGGACTGGAACTATTCATTGTGCTCCACTTTCCTGGGGATATTGGTTTTTCATCCTTATGAGTATTTCCTTGTGGTAGTGAAGTGGCTATCCTTGCTCTAGCCATTGCTTCTTCACACAGCAGTACCAACACAGTAGCAATAACAGAGCTCTAGCTGCATGCCAGCCTCCTCTCTCTTTACTTTAGATGTAAATTTTTATATAAATGTATAACATCACTATATATACAAAGAATGCATAAATCAAGTATGCATTGAATGGCTTTTCACAGAGTAAACCCAGACATGAAACAAAGCACACAAACCACAATACAGAATATCACCAGCATCCCAGAGCACCCCTGGCCACCTTCTAATCTCAGAGGCCCCCAAAGGAAATTAATAACCTGACTTCAAATACCGTAGGTGAGATTTTCCTTTTTAAAAAGCTTTATATAACTGGAATCACACAGCATGTCCTTGGAGGCAACTGTCCTCTTTAGCTTTGTGGGATTAACTTATACAGTTGAAAGTAGGCATAGCTCGTTCATGGCCATTGCTGTATAGTGTACCATTGCATACATATGCCAGAATTTATTTACTGCATTGTCTATGGCTATCTGAGCTGCTTCCAAGTTTTGCAGGTCATGGCTAGTGTTGCTATGACCCCTCATATATATATTTTGGTAAATATATATCATATGCATTTGTGTCGGGATAACCTAGGAGTGGAATGGCGGGTTATAGGATTGCCTCTCTGTTTCCATGGACGAATGTCTTTCCCACAAGTGTTTACTTGGTTCATTACAAGCCCACTCTGAAGATATTCCTTAGAATATCTTAGAGATATAATTTGTTCCCTGGAGCTGGGTACAATGCAACTTGATCAAAATCAGTCGTCTGATTATGAAGACACAGAAATGTTAAGTGGGTACCACTGCACTCTGCTATCTCCTCCTGATTGTTAGCTCAGGATCTTCTATGAAATGTGAATTTGTCTAGAATCATGTCAGTGCCACTCACATGGACATCCTCCCCCTTACCCCTCCTGGCCTTGAAGTGTGCCTTGTTCCTATCACTATCTACCTGCTTTCCATCCTGGTTCTGTCCCCATTGCCTACTTTTCTCTGGAGCCATGACCGAGCTCTTCCTTGACAGGTAGGCCTGAGGATGTTGTCAGTGGAGAATAATAAATATGGACCGACATTCACTTGCATGCACCTTGTCTCAAGTTATCAATTCTATCCCATCCAGTCCCTCTTCCATTAGTGAATTTTCTAAGAGCGTCTATTTCAAGATGCCAGTGGGAATGATCTTTTTTAAGAGGCACAATCTTCTCTTCATATCATCAGGCTAAAGATTCTGAACAATCTAAGGCTGATTTTAGGGCAGTTTTGAGTAAGTTAGCATGGGATTTCCCCAGAGTTGGAGTTCAGTGTAGTATTTTAGGAGCATCTTAATACTGCAATAAGGATGGATTGACATTGCGTCAGTTTCTATTCTCATTACAATAAAAGAGTCAGTGTGGTATTAGAATTTTACTGCCTGCAACGTTTGGTGAATTACAGGGAGGTCTAATATGATTTCCCACACTATATTCTGTTTAGATTGGCAGGTTTCTCTGGGCGTTTCTCAATAGACTGATAAAGCACTAGACAGGGGATTAGCTCTCTTGGAAGCTAAGAAAAGAGGTGATCGGGGTTGTTTATAGCTTGTGGGGATGGATTCTGATGGAAGAGCCCAGAGAGAGTGCAATTTTCACAGCATACAGAATGCCAAGGACTCAAGTTGCATATTATAGGATATGGTCCCACTCCATGGAATAATTCCCTGGGGACCCAGGACAGGAAGAACCAGAACAGAGAGACTAATGGATCTCCTCTTGGGACGACATCATAAGGAGAAATAAATCACACCAAACGTCTCTCAAGGGGATCGATTATTTTTTTTCCTTCCAAAGAAAGGCTTCAGATTCAGATTTAACTAACACATATTAGACAGCACCAACTCTGAGCACTGTGAACAGTGACCGTTTCATCCCAGACTCACACAGTCCTGCTGAAGAAGCCATCATTGCTATCCTCTTCCTCCTCAGCATCGTTTAAGATAAGGTTTCCTGGAAACTGACTCGAAGGGTTGCACGGGATTGCTCTCTGGAGATACGCACCACTAAGGAAGCTGACGAGTTGGGGTTGTGCAGAGAGAAGCTGACCTACCATGTGGGCCCAACTGAGGACTCAGCGGCTCCCCTAGGGAACTCAGGAGCGGGATGGCCTTTAGAGTCATCTGAAATTGACAACAAAAGCTGCTCTCGTGTCCACACATTAGTCATTTATTGGCTGGGGCCACCTCATAGAAGAGATGTAATCTTGAGTGGAGAAGACAGAGCCATCAATAGCCCATATTCCCAGCACCTGGAAGATGAGTGTATCAGGCCTGAAGAGGGGATCTGAGTGGAATATTATACTAGGCATCAATGAATAATCAATCTAGTGGTTATCATTAAATTAATTAATCCATTCATTGATTGTCAGTGGTAATCACCATCACTATCATTTAGCAGAAGAGGCTCAAAAGAATCGAGTGACTTGCCAAAGACCACATAGCTGGCAAGCAGACCATCAATTACTCTGATTCTTGGGTCAGTATGCTTTCTCGTCCATATGTACTGCCTCACCCTCCATTTCTTTCAGGAGTCCGACTAAGGTTGGAGTATGATGAGGTAGATGATGAAAGAATGAGAGGCCCGCCATTAAGAAACAGTAACTCTGGTGGAAGGTGTCTAGGAACACCTTCCATTCAATAACACCAGTGAACACCTGCTACATGCTGGGTATTCCTCCTCATGGTGTGGAGGTTGATAGGAAGATAGAAAGGCTCCCTTTCTCATGGAAAGCTTATTCTGGTCAAATAAGTTTGTCATTGGGACACCTGAATGGCTCAGTTGGTTAAGTGTTTGACTCTTGATTTCAGCTCAGGTCATGATCTAAGGGTTGTGAGATTGAGCCCCACATTGGGAAGGGAGGAGTTGGGGTTGTGCAGAGAGTTGGGGTTTTGTACGCTGGGTGTGGAGCCTACTTAAGATTCTCTCCCTTTGCTCCCTGCCCCCCTCCCACCGAAAAAATGGGTTTATCATTCAGGACACTTAGAAATCCAGGATGGAGAAAATCAGGAGTAACTGAGATTGGTTGAATGGACATGGTGTCTCATTTGAGAGAATGATAAAGATTCTCATTGTATAAATTGGGGCTATATTGTATTTGGCTATAGATAACACAACACTCAACTGATAATAAGGTGGTTTACTATTCCTCTGTTCCTTAAAAATACAAGTATTTTATTGAATTGAATGTAAGGGAACACCAGAGTAGGCAAGGGCATATTATTATATGGTGGATGTGCAGCTAGACAGAAATTCCTACACCACCATGGGTAACAGACTTCTGTCCTCTTCCCTCTACCTCAGACTGGATTTTGGTATAGTTTGGTTTTGGTTGATGTCTGATTTCAAATGAGGGAAGTGGGACGTTAGTAGCTGAAGGCAAGCCAGCCATCCAGTCCGTCTATCTCATGTAGGTGCCCTTGAAGGAGTCTGTCCTCTCGTCAGAAACATGGTGGCATGAGGCACCTGGGTGGCTCAGTGGTTGAGCATCTGCCTTTGGCTCAGGGTGTGATCCCAGGGTCCTATGATCGAGTCCTTCATCAGGCTCCCTGCAGGGAGCCTGCTTCTCCTCTGCCTATGTTTCTGCCTCTCTTTCTCTGTGCCTCTCATGAATAAATACATAAAATCTTAAAAAAAAGAAACATCGTGTCAAAAACATATCTGGGAGTGCTGATTTTAATTAGCGAGAGATGGGCCTGTGCCCCGGTTTTCCATTTGGTCCTGCCTTCCTTCAAAAAAGGATTCCTTTCATGTGATTTCCCAAGATGTGTGTCCACATATGCCTCAGTCATCAACGTGCCTCAGTTTCCAGATTTGCACACTGGATTCTTCTTCACCAAATGGAAGATAAAAATATTTACACATGTCCCTGAGAAAGAAACTTGCAGCCAGTCCTCTCTCATTTTTTTCATGCTTTAGAAAAATATTTAATATCATGAAAAATATTTATGATAGATCAAGCGAAAGAGGAATACAGAATATGTATAATGCAATTCCAAATTCTAAAATGGAGGAAAATCAACTAGAATGTTAACAATTATAACCTTTGACTATGGGATGAAGGGAGACTTTCAGTTTCTCATTTATACTACACCTTATTTCCAGTACTTTGTAGGGCTTTCATTTAAGACTAGAGGCTTAGGATTGTGTCTTAGTTCTATCACTTATTCGGATGAGTTAAATAACCTTCCAGAGCCTCTTTTCCTTGCATGTAAAATCCAGCACTCTTTTGATTCACTCTTGCCCCAGTGTAGCAGCGCATACCTGCCTTGGACTTCTGTGCATTTTTCTAGGTTCTGCAGAACATCCATTCTGACATAAAGGCATTCTTGGGATTCTTGGCTGCCTGATAGAGAAGATATGAAGATTCTGCGAACTCTAGTCTCAGCAGGTAGAAGGGAACATCAGAGATCTGGAGACACCGCTTAACCCTCTTAGAAAGGGCTCTGTATCTTTTCTTTATAGCATAGTAGAGTGTGGAGGCAGATGGCAACTTTTACTAGAACCTCAGTCCAGAGAAGCAGCCTTCAGAGAGTCAACCCAGGATACTGATCAGCTGCCTACTGAACATGTTCACTTTGACAAAGAGAAGAGCCTTTCCTTTGTTTTGGGGCTCCTGACCTCTCCTCAAGTAATTCTGAGTGCTCTGATATATAGTTGGCATAGTCTGCTCAGGCTGCCATAACAAAATATCATAGGTTGGTGGCTTAAACAATAGAAATTTATTTTTGTACAGTTTTGGGGGCTGGGAATCCCAGGTCAAAATATGAGTCTAGGGGCGCCTGGGTGTCTCTGTTGGTAAAGCATCTGCCTTTAGCTCTGGTCATGGTCTTGGTCCTGGGATCCAGTTCTGAGTCAGGCTCCCTGCTTGCCAGGAAGTATACTTCTCTCTCTCCTTCTCCTCCCCCCACCCCCAGCATTACTTGTGAGCTCTCTCTCTTTCTCTCTCAAATAGATAAAGAAAACAATCTTCCAAAAGAACCACCTCAAATTACCAGTCTATTCAGTTCTGGGTGAGAGCTCTCTTCTGGCTTGTAGATGGCCAACTTCACACTGTGTTCTCACATGGCAAAGGGAGGGAGGGAGATGGAGAAAGAGAGAGAGAGAGAGAGATAGAGAGAGAGAGACTGACTTATGTTTTTTCTTATAGGGCCATGGTCCTGTCAGATCCAGGCTTTGCCCTTATGACTTCATTTAACCTTGATGAATTCCATAAAGGCCCTATCTCTAAATACAATCACATTGATGGTTAAGACTTCAATGTATGCATTTGAAGAGCACATAATTCATAGCAGTAGCACTAAACATTTGTAGGTCTTCTTCAAAGAGAAAAATTTCCACCTCAGCATCCAAGTCCCTATGCTTTCCAACCCAGGGGCCCAACTGAGTGTTCACAGTCCTTGATAATCCCATGTCATTGCTGCAGAAGTTTCAATGGGCTTTCAGTACCCATTTGGCCACCATGGCCACCATGTCTAATGTAGACACCTCTAGTCATCAGCTAAGAATCCCGAATTCTACCAAGGAGCCAGCTACCACTGTGCCTTACAGCTGTCGTTAGATCAGAAAATACAGACAGGACTTCTGTCTTAATGTTTTCAAGAGGAGGGAGGGGCCACATGGCCAGATCATAAGCCATGTGTAATTATTTTGTTATTATGGTGATCTCTGGGTGGCTCAGTGGTTTAACACCTACCTTTGGCCCAGGGCATGATCCTGGAGTCCCCGGATCAAGTCCCACATCGGGATCCCTGCATGGAGTCTGCTTCTCCCTCTGCCTGTGTCTCTGCCTTTCTCTCTCTCTCTCTCTCTGAGTCTCTCATGAATAAATACATAAAATCTTTTTAAAAATTATTATTTTGTTATCTTAGTCCTGAACTATAATATCACCAGTTGGCTTCTTAGAGTCCACCATAATTTTATGGTCAGACAGGAGACTTTCTAGGGCCCTTATTACAGCTTTGAAGACTTGGAAGGCAGAGTCCTTGTGAAATATAACTGTTTTGATTAGGGAGTTCACTGCTTTCCAGAACTTGGATTAATTTCCCTTTTTTTTTTAAAAAAAAAGATTTTATTTATTCATGAGAGACACAGAGAGAGAGAGAGAGGCAGAGACACAGGCAGAGGGAGAAGCAGGCTCCATGCAGGGAGCCCGATGTGGGACTCGATCACGGGATTCCAGGATCATGCCCTGAGCCAAAGGCAGATGCTTAACTGCTGAGCTACCTGTGTGTCCCCTTGGATTAATTTCCTATCATTGCAGTATATTCAGTGCATGGACAAGAGCCAAAGAAAAGCTTCCTAGGACATCACTGATGTTCAGACTTGAATCTTCCACTCTCCTACTTCAGGCCATTGCAGTGGGTTGAGATCATCTTCTATAACCTTGTGGCTGAGGTGCTTTAAGAGCAGCTGAACCCCTCTCCCTCTTCCGTTTACCTGGGAGCCCCCCGGGTAGGCAGTGAGTGAGGGGAAGGTGCTCAAAAAGCACATGTTGAATCCCAAACCAAAAGTGAGCCACAATATCCATGGAGGCTGAGCTTCACAAACACCAGTCCTGGGATGAACAATTGTCAACATGTGGTGGCTTGAGCTCTGTAACATTTATTCTAAACAAAGGGGTTCTCCCCTCTTTGACCATCACACCTCCAGTGTATCCTGTAAATATAAAAATTACTCCAAACCACTGCAAAGCCCTGGTTGTTCCTCTTTAATAATCTCCCCTGTGGGGCAGCCCGGGTGGCTCAGCGGTTTAGCACCGCCTTTGGCCCAGGGTGTGATCCTAGAGACCCGGGATCGAGTCCCACGTCAGGCTCCCTGCATGGAGCCTGCTTCTCCCTCTGCCCGTGTCTCTGCCTCTCTCTCTCTCTGTGTGTCTCTCATGAATAAATAAATAAAATCTTAAAAAAAAATCTCCCCTGTGAGGTGCCAGGAACTGACCTACAGTCCCTCTTCCCCAGACCCCTATGTCTCCTTGGCCCTTGCCTAGCTTTGTCGGAGGATGGCAGGAGGTCAGGAAGTTTTATTATTACCTCTTACGCCAAGAAGCCCAGAAGTAGAAGTCTTCAAGTTACGTAGCAGCTTAGAGAAGTCATCAGACCACATGTTCCTCCTATCTCCAGGCTGTCATTCTCAGTCAGATTTATCACCCACCCGGTGGCCACGTAACTGTAGTACTTCCCTATTTAGTGCAGTGTAGTTGCCATAACAAACATCAATAACAAATACTCTCAAAAAGGAATATTTCTCCTTTGTACATCATAGTCTACTGAGGGTTGGTAGGAGAAAGTTAGGGAAAGGGCTCTTTCTCTCTGTCACTCAAGGTCCCAGGCTCCTCCCATCTTGTGGCTTTGCCCTCCTCTCAGTCCCCCAGTGTTGTCCTCTAGCCAGGGAGAGATAATGAAAGACCAACAATCATGATTGGAAGGTCTTGTATGTCAAACATGGAAGTGGAGAACATAATTACTACTGTTGACAGTTAGGAACCTGGTTGGAGAAACTTCCTTTTCCAAAGGAAACTGGAAGATGTAATAGAAGTGTGTTAACCTGGGCAGAAGGAAACTTGGATATTAGGGACCACTGCAGTCTCCCCGACAATTGACAAGTACCACATCCTCCTACAATGGCATTGAAGAGCAGATGAGAAGTGGGTTATGACAGCACAAAGGGAACTGAGAATGGCTCTTGTGTCCACGACTTAGAACAGAGTGTCCCAGCCCATGAGAAAAGGGGGATGTCAGAGGCAGAAGATGGGGCTTGGCATGGGGTGAATGACCTGGTCAAGAAGGCCAAGATTTGAGCTGGATTTCAGTCCTAGACAGTAGGTGCCACGGAAGGATGGCTAGAACCATGACCATGGGTAGTTACAGTTTTTTTTTTCTCACAGAGACAGATGCCTTGGAGTTAGCTTCATGCCTCAGGCTTCTCCTGGAGGAATGTTACAGCACCGGGTGAGGACTATTATAAGGGGATGAGGGTTGGTGTAACTGGCTCCCACAGCATCACTTGGTGGTGGTGGGGTGTGAGCATCTCAAGGCATAACACACTTCAACCACTCTGTCTGTGTGTTTCATGGTCTTGCTCGAGCATTGCTTTCTCCAGTGTTTCTAGCAATTCTGTCCATACATTACCTTTAGTGACTATTTAAAAGTCTCTAATTTTAGGGGCACCTGGGTGGTTCACTGGTTGAGCGTCTGCCTTTGGCTCAGGTCATGATCCCAGGGTCCTGGGATTGAGTCCCACATTGGGCTCCCTGCAAGGAGGCCTGTGTCTCTGCCTCTCTCTGTGTCTCTCAGAATAAATACATAAAATCTTTTAGGAAATAAGTCTCCAATTTTAGAAAATGTTTTTATTTATTTATTATTTATTTATATTTATTATTTATTAAATGTTTTATTTATTTATTTTTATTTTTTATTTTTTTAATTTTTATTTATTATTTATGATAGTCACACACAGAGAAAGAGAGAGAGAGAGAGAGAGAGAGAGAGAGAGAGAGAGGCAGAGACATAGGCAGAGGGAGAAGCAGGCTCCATGCACCGGGAGCCTGACATGGGATTCGATCCCGGGTCTCCAGGATCGTGCCCTGGGCCAAAGGCAGGCGCTAAACCGCTGTGCCACCCAGGGATCCCTTATTTTTATTTTTATTTAGAAAATAAAAATCTCCAATTTTAGAAAACGTGCTCAGAGGTCATGCTCTATTCTCAGCCAGTTCCCCCAGAAGCTCTGCTTTTTGCCATGCAACCATAGGCCACTTCTCAATCCTTTTAGGAAGAATGGACTTTGGCCAGATCAAGGATGAGGCCAAGGTTGACTTTCTGATGAGTTTCAACCCCCTGCCCCTTGCATGTGTGAAAGATTTATGCCTTTTCCATGAGTGCTGGGACCAAGGGAGTAATAACTATCTAGGTAGCTTCTATCTACTGAGCTTCTCTTCTGTACCTGAAGAGTGGTTTTCCACCTTGGCAATACATCAGAATCACCCAAGGTGTTTTAAAATATTCTAATGTTCTTGCTTCAGTTAGACTCTCTAGAAGTGGGGTCCAGACATCAGTGAGAGTTGACAACATCCTCAGTGATTGTGATGTGCTGAGACGTTCGAGAACCACCATGCTAGACGGTGTTCTAAAGTTTTAGTCAGTCCTCACAACCAAAGCAAAGGACTGAGAGTATCCCCATTCACGGGTGAATGAACTGAGGCTCAGAAAGGCTGAGCAATCAGCTAGGGGTGCTGGGGCTCATGGGTAGCAAAGCTGAGATTCAAACCTGACTCTGACTCCTGGGGCCACACTCCCCACCTCGTCCCAAGGCTGCATCTATAGGAAACAGGTTGCTCTGTCTGACAGCTGGGGTGAGCTGCAGCTGGCTCTGGCTGACAACACCCAAGATTGCTCCCAAATGGTGTTCCCCTGGCTTTGTCTGGGGAAACCTAATTGCTGCAATTGTGTTATAAAATTATCACTTTACCCATGCAAATGGGCCAGAGCGACCGGTTGTCTATTCTTGCGGTTGTCCCAGATTATTAAATGAGCAGCTGCCTCCAAATATGTTTGCAGCCACCTAATTCAGTGGCTGCGTGCACTTGCATATTCATGGCTCCCGACCCACAGCCCAGACTTGCAGGACTCCTCCAATGGGGCTCTGAAAGTTAATTTATCTTGACAATTTAAATAAATACACTTCTGTTGGCTTTAGGGGCTCTTGCAGATTTCAGCGAGTACCTTGAGAGAAAGGGAATTCGAGGATCAGGGAGGGGGAGTTTAAGCCCAAGCTGGGCCTCAAGGTGCAGGAGGATGAGCAAACCATTGAAATGGTGCAAAGAGAGCCCCACACTGGACAGGTGCTTAGCATTTAAGTCCTACTCTGCTGATTGCAAGTGTTGAGACCTTGGGCAGATGATTTGGTTGATCTAGACCTTGTTAGTCCCTATCTATAAAATGGGAATAACGGATTCATAGGCAGCATTCTGGAAAGAATTAGGTGAAATGACACAGTTTCCCAAATTTCCATCAGCCTTGTTTTGGCTTCATAGAATTGTACCTCCAGGGCTCCAGGTTACTTAATTTTTTTCCCTTTGTATTGACCTATTTTTATTTTTACCCTGAATATTGTTTCTCCCTGACCCCATTAAGAGCATCATGTGAATCTCAGTAACATTGCCGTTTCCTAACACACATTAGGAAAGTAGATGACTTTACAAGCTGACTGGACTCTCCATGTGCCACCACAGTGGAGACAGTCCCTGCGGATGAGGCCAAGGCCAAGGCCTCGGCTGAGTCCAGCACATAGTAGATAATTTGTTCCTTGTTTCTTCTCCTTTTTCTTGACGCCATCCTCACAGGTGACGAAGATCCTAATGTGGCAAAATTGGTTGAAGGGACCAACAAAGCGCCGAGCTGGGGACGAGGGAACAGAGGCAGCCTTTGTGTTGGGGAAGGTTGCCCCCTTCCCTGCCCCCTGCCCCTCGATGGAGCAGCTCTAGGTTAGCAGTGTGGACTCTGCGGGCTGCTGGGGCTCTGGCCCACGCTGTGTTGCCTACTAGCAGAGCAGTCCTCTGCAGACATCTGGCCTCTCTGGGCCTCGGTTTCTTCATCTGCAAGATGGAAACAGTGTTAGCTACATCATGGCATTCTCACAGGGATTACAAGACACACACACGCACGCGCGCACATGCGCACACATGCACATGTACTTCGAGCAGTGCCTGGCACAGAGAAAATGCCAGTTAAAGGGTTCTTTTGGCTTTGGAGGTATTTTTTAAATGCCTAGGAATCCATTTTTCAAATCTCCAGCTCTCTGTTCCTCCTTCCTCCTCCTCCTGTCCACCCTCCTTCCTTCCTCCTGGGCTTCCTCTCCTCCTCTTCCCTCCTGGCTCTGCCGTTTCCTCCCCTCCCCCCTTCCTCATGCCCCCCTTCTTCCCTCTATCCCATCTTCCTGCCACTAGAGGGGCTTCCTCTGCCTCGGGTACTTGTTTAGACCTCCCCTGATAATCAGAAAGTCTTACTTTCCCTTTTTTTAAATAAATTTATTTTTTATTGGTGTTCAATTTGCCAACATATAGCATAACACCCAGTGCTCATCCCATCAAGTGCCCCCTCAGTGCCTGTCACCCCCACCCCCGCCCACCTCCCCTTCCACCACCCCTAGTTCGTTTCCCAGAGTTAGGAGTCTCTCATGTTCTGTCTCCCTTTCTGATATTTCCCACTCATTTTTTCTCCTTTCCCTTTTATTCCCTTTCACTATTTTTTATATTCCCTGAATGAATGAGACCATATAATGTTTGTCCTTCTCCGATTGACTTATTTCACACAGCATAACACCCTCCAGTTCCATCCATGTTGAAGCAAATGGTGGGTATTTGTCGTTTCTAATGGCTGAGGAATATTCCATTGTATACACAGACCACATCTCCTTTATCCATTCATCTTTTGATGGACACCGAGGCTCCTTCCACAGTTTGGCTATTGTGGACATTGCTGCTAGAAACATCGAGGTGCAGGTGTCCCGGCGTTTCATTGCATCTGAATCTTAGGGGGTAAATCCCCAACAGTGCAATTGCTGGGTCGTAGGGCAGATCTATTTTTAACTCTTTGAGGAACCTCCACACAGTTTTCCAGAGTGGCTGCACCAGTTCACATTCCCACCAACAGTGTAAGAGGGTTCCCTTTTCTCCGCATCCTTTCCAACATTTGTTGTTTCCTGCCTTGTTAATTTTCCCCATTCTCACTGGTGTGAGGTGGTATCTCATTGTGGTTTTGATTGTATTTCCCTGATGGCCAGTGATGCGGAGCATTTTCTCATGTGCGTGTTGGCCATGTCTATGTCTTCCTCTGTGAGATTTCTGTTCATGTCTTTTGCCCATTTCATGATTGGATTGTTCGTTTCTTTGCTGTTGAGTTGAATAAGTTCTTTATAGATCTTGGATACTAGCCCTTTATCTGATACATCATTTGCAAATATCTTCCCCCATTCTGTAGGTTGTCTTTTAGTTTTGTTGAGTGTGGTACTGGCACAAAAACAGACACATAGATCAATGGAACAGAATAGAGAATCCAGAAGTGGACCCTCAACTTTATGGTTAACTAATATTCGACAAAGGAGAAAAGACCATCCACTGGAAAAAAGACAGTCTCTTCAGTAAATGGTGCTGGGAAAATTGGACAGCCACATGCAGAAGAATGAAACTAGACCATTCTCTTGCACCATACACAAAGATAAACTCAAAATGGATGAAAGATCTAAATTTGAGACAAGATTCCATCAAAATCCTGGAGAAGAACACAGGCAACACCCTTTTTGAACTAGGCCACAGTAACTTCTTGCAAGATACATCCATGAAGGCAAGAGAAACAAAAGCAAAAATGAACTATTGTGACTTCATCAAGATAAGAAGCTTTTATTTTCCCTTTTTACGGGTGAAACAGGAGAGCCCACAGTTAGAGAGAATGAGACCTGCACAGGCTCATGCGGCTGGATGTGACTGAGCCTCCATCCCTTGCCTGGACACAGCCAATGCAGTACACGCTTGGGGGAATGGAGCTGGCTCCTCTGTGTGCTACCCTATGCAGCGCAGGCACCTCTGGTACAGACATGGCTCCTGCAGCGATTCTGGAATCACGTCTGTTAAGCAACAAGCTTCACCTTTCGAAGTAGAGTCTCTCCCAGGAGCCGGGGTGCATGTGAGCGCACAGACTGTGAGCATTAGGAGCCCAGACCACCTGGGTTTGCCTGGTGGTCCCACCTCTTATCGGCCACGTGATGCTGGCCATGTCCCTCCACATTCCTGATCCTTGGCCTTTGTTTGAGAAACAGGAGGGTAAGGCCAGAACTTACCTCTCGGGGTTGTGAGGAATGAACAAGCCAACGCATGAGAGGTACTCAGCACAGCACTCGCTGAGTGGTCTTGTCCTCATTGTTCCAAGCCCTTGGAACTTGGTAGTTCCTTGGTAGTAAGGAACTACCAAGCAAATGTTCAAATGCAAGGTGATGTTTACAGTAGTGGAGGGATCCAGACACTCCCCTTCAACGTTAAGTCTGTGTGATCAACAACCTGCATTCAAATTCACCCACCAGTTCTATACAGGCTGTGCGGCCTTGAGTAAATTCTGAACCTCTCTGAGCTTAGTTTTCTTAATGCTAAAAGAAGACTGACAGCAGTACCTGCCTCGGGGTGGTTGTGAGGATTCAGTGCAGCGAGGGTAGAGAGCCTACCATATGATACATAGTGAATAATCACAGAGGTGGGCTATGATTGCGAAGTTGAGCTCCGCTCAGTGCGGTTGTGCAGATGCCAAGTTTTGGGGACACACGTTACCTATCTTTTTCTGTTTTCTCTTTAAACCACCACACCGACACTGACCTATGATGTGATGCACCCTCCCTCTTCAGGCAAACACACCTGGGGATGCTCCAGCTGTTTGCAGCTGGCAGGACCATTCCCCCTGCCTCCCACATCCACACCACCACCAGCTGGGCTCTCCACTTCCTCTGTGCTTGGGGACCAGCATTGCTCCAAGGACAGCGGGGAGCTGAGGAGGCCTGGGAGGGAAGGTCTGAACAGGCCAGAGGGAGAGGAAAGGATCGCCTCTGAGTGTCTGGCTTGCCTTTTGCTTTTTGTCTCAGGAGAATCATAAATTATCTCCCCTTCCTTGTTCACCACTGTTTCCGTAGAAATTAAATTCACAGCCTGTATTTTAAATCCTATATATTGTTTGGCTTAAGCTGGATTCCCCCACCCCAACTCCTCTCCTCTGATAAATAGGACATTTTAATAACATTCACAGCACGACAAGAAGTTGGGAGAAAATACACATGGCTCTCCAGGTGTCGGATTCCCCGGGCACCGCTGAGATGGGATCTTGTCACCACTCTCTCCTGCAGAGTGACTAATGCTTACATAGGAGACAGCAGGCGGGGAGGGGCGAGGGAGGGACTGTGGGACTGGGAGGCAGGCATGGGCCAGGACCTGGGGACATGCAGCCCCAAGGGAGGTGGCTGGACCCACAGGGTCTCCCTGCAGCTCTTCTTTCTCCATTCTGTCAAGGCTCTGTGTCCTCGCTGCCAGAGATAACAGGGTGATGGAATGTTGCCCATCCATCAAGTGCCTGCATACCCATCAAGGGGCTGTTCTTTTCTTTTTGGGCGGGGGGTTGCCCTTTGATGTCTGCAGAGGTCTTTGCCATCAACATGCATGGGTTGGCTCCTGCTCTGTGCTAGGTTCTGTGGGGGATACAAAGATGAATCAGACACAGTCACTGCCCTTGAGGAACTCCTCAGTCAGCGGAGAGGATAGATGTGAGCTCCCACATACAGGTTCCATGAGAATGGTGGTTGCACGTCGAGTGACCACTTGGAGCCTGGCACTGTGCTAAGCTTCATCCACTTCATAATTACCACTCTAGTGTTGAATGTGTGCCAAGAACACTTTGTTTCCAGTGCCTGGAATAAAATAATGGACAACACGATGGCCCTCGACCTTCGTGAAGTTTATATACCCAATGATGGGTGCTGAGGAGGGGGATAACGGGAAATAAACAAATAGAGACATAGTATATCTGGAGGTGAGAATTTAAAATGTCCAGTAAGTGCAAAAGGGTGCAAGTGCCATTTTATGCTGAGTTAAGTCTGGGAAAGCCTCTCCAATGAATGAAGGAAGTAAGAGAATGAGTCCCAGGGGGAATATCTGGGAGGGAGACCATTCCAAGTGGAGGACACAGCAAAGTGCAAAGGCCCTGAGGCATATTTTGGACCATCCAAGGACCATAGGTAGGAAGCTACTAGGCTGAAGCAGAGTGGGAGAGGGTGCACAGGGTGAGAAAGTTGACCAGAGAAGGGTTACGGGCCCAGGGAAGGATTCTGGATTGAATTGAGGGCAGTGGAGTTTTTTCTGGATTTCAAAGCAAAGGGGTAACATTCACTGGTTTAAGTCTGCCAAGAATTTTGGTGGCCACTGGGTCAGGAATGGCCTGCTGGAGCAAGAGTAGAATCAAGGGACCCATTAGGAGGTCCTAAGGAGGTAGGTGCTACTATTGCTACCATGTAGATAAGAAAAGCTGAGGTCTGAAGCTGAAATTTAGCCATAGTTTCAATCCTACTAAGTGGAAAGACAGGAGGACAAAGCCAGGACGTTCTGACTACAGAATCTCTGCCATTAACCCCTGTGATCTGATGTCTCCCAGATAATGACAGCCAAAGGCGGGATATGATCCTCCTTGAATGCAGCGCAAGCATCTCACCAGGGAGGTTCAGAGCAGGGAGCAAAGCTCTGCTGTTGGAGAGCAAATCAAGGGACGCATCATCCTGCAAGCAGCGGTGTGCTGGGCTTTGGAGGAGGCGATGCATTTGGTCGGCTAGAGCTAGGATGCTCCCCAGATAGAAATGAAATGCACACAAAGGCCTGGAGGTGGAAATGGAAGGGATCCCCTGGTTTAGGGAGACTGGAACTTTGGGAACCTCTTGAATAGGATGTGGGACAGGACACCAAACCTGTAGCGAGGGCGTAGCTGATGCAAAACGCTACACTGAAGAGTAGCAGGTAAGGAGCCATTAAATGTTCTCAACATGCAAGTAGTAGAAAGAAATTGATTGCATTACAGAGGACAGAGGGAACCCCTGGGATCTCGAGGGTGTCCCCTGAGTGCTGGGTTTCCACAACTCTCTCTTGCCATAGCCTCCCCAGGGCAAAGCCGGAGGATGCTCCGCGTGGGTCCCCTGCGAATCAGGGAGACTGGGGTAATGACTGATGTCATCTGTGGATGTGAGAAAGAGAGAAAAAGGAAATAGTTCTGTATAAGAAGCTTCTCCACCTGTTTCAGACCTGTTGATATGAAAGATCAAGGAATTTATTTTGATAGAGTTCTTACAGCATTTACAGTCAAACACGTTCTAAGTACCTTCTAAGTACTTCACAAATATTGACACATTAAATACTCATAACCCTGAGGGGGCAGGTTTTCCTATTATTATCCCCCTTTTACAGATGAGGAACTGAGGCACACAGGTTTAGGAACTTGTCCAGTGTCATGTAACGAGTGAGCATTGGAGCCTGGGAATTTTGACCCCAGAGTTCATTCTCCAGACTGCCAGGTTATGACATCGCCCTTGCGAATGTCAGTATCAAACCACAGATCTGCAAGTGACTGAGTTTCCCATATTTCTTGACTTTGACAAAAGAAAATGACTTCTTTTATTCCTCAAGCCGCTAATATTAGGGACATCCAGATTTACTTAGATCTATATGCTGCTGACCACCAGTAAACTGGAAGTATCCATGAGGTCCTCCTTGCTGTGTTCCATCCATTATGACTAGAACACATGGCCACATCCTCTTCCCCACTGTGTCACTAGTGCCTATAAAAACACCCGAAATGGGATGCCTGGGTGGGTCAGTGATTGAGGGTCTGCCTTCAGCTCATGTCATGATCCCAGGGTTCTGGGATCGAGTCCCACATCAGGTTCCCTGCAGGTAGCCTGCTTCTCCCTCTCCCTGTGTCTCTGCCTCTACCTCTGTGTCTCTCATGAATAAATAAATAAAATCTTTAAACAAGAACAACACCTGGAACACAGTTGCTACTCAATAAGATTGTGATGTTAAGTGTGGCCTCCTGTCAGAGCCAGGCCCGAATTTGTCCCATCTCTTGAATCCTGTTCCCTTATGATATAGTATGGTAGTTATAAACTCAGAGTCTACAGTCAGACTTCCTGGGTTCCTGGGTTGAATCCTGGCTCTGCCGCTTGCTAACTGTGTGACTTTCCACAAGTTACTTAACCTCTCTGTGCTTCGGTTTCCCCATACATAAAACGTAGATGATAATAGTTACTACCTCATAACATTCCTGCAAAGGTCAAATGAGTCAATACATAAAAAGCACATAAAACAGTGTTAGCACATAGTATGAGACGAACAAGTGTTAGCTCTTTACCACTACCATTACCACCATCAAGATCACTGTGAAGTATAGATGGGCTGCCTCACGTTTATAGAGGAAAGCCTGACTTTCCATCCAGTTCTGCTCTCTTAACTCTCCCTGTGGAGAGTTCTCGATCTGCCCAAACCTGAAGCTATCCAAGATTTTTTTTTTTAATTAAAATCATACAGTGACCAAGTGCCCCCTTAGGGAACACATACCTTCACTGTTCTCTTGTGTCGTCCTATCTCAAATTATGAGCATCAGCCATTTCTTTGCCTTCTTGCCAGAAAGACTGGAATATCAACATTGATTGGGTTTAAGAAGAGAAGACCTGACCCTACTGGCCCCAAGGCCTAACCTGAGGGACAGGGCCATGTGCTTGTCCTCAATACCCCTGTTCACTCCCCAGGGCTGCTCCTACATAGTCACTGTGCGGCTGGCCCTCCAGAAGGCTCCCTGAGTTACCCTCAGGTGGATGCCCAGCCCTGCAGCCGTAGCTACTGCCTGTCAGCGCTCCCGAACTGGAAGAAAGGGGGCCT
The DNA here is from genome assembly GCF_003254725.2 of Canis lupus dingo. Classification (NCBI taxonomy): domain Eukaryota; kingdom Metazoa; phylum Chordata; class Mammalia; order Carnivora; family Canidae; genus Canis; species Canis lupus. Next base: position 19,876,091 of record NC_064248.1, on the reverse strand, counting down.
CACTGGAGGACGGTGTCGGATGAACCTACAAAATCTGAGGGATGCCTGGGTGGCTCAGTGGTTGAGCACCTGTCCCTGGCTCAGGGCGTGATTCTGCAGTCTCAGGATCGAGTCCCACATCAGACCCCCTGCCTGGAGGCTGCTTCTCCCTCCGCCTACATCTCTGCCTTTATGTCTTTCATGAATAAATAAATAAAATCTTTAAAAAAAAAACAAAGAATCTGGATGGACAAGGCTGATGATCTGAACCACCAGGAGCAGTTGGATGCTGGGTTTATTCCCCTCCAATAGTATGTGGTTATTTCATCAAATGCTCATGCAGGTGTTGCTCTGAAGTTCTTTCACAAAAGTGCTTAACACTTACCATCAATTGACTTGAAGTAAAAGAGCTGAACCTTGATAATATGGGTAGGTTTTGTTCAATAGTTGATGACCTTAAGAGCAAAACTCCAGGTTTCCCAGAGAAGAAGAAATTTTTGCCTTGAGACTGAAATACCAACTCCTGCCCATGTTTGCAGCCTGCTGGTGAGCCCTACACACCTCAGACGTGCCAGCTCCCACAATCATGAGTCAATTCCTTAAAATAAATCTTTTAATATATACACATATGTACACATGTACATGGACACTGCACACACAAGCACACACATTCTCTTTCTCTGGGGAGTTCTAGTGGGTAGTGATACTCCCCAAGCTCCTAGTACACCAAGGGGTCTAAGGCAAGTAGACTCCAGGAAAAAAATGAGGCTGGCTTGTAGTCATCAAAAAAGAGGAAGGGAAAAGAAGAAAATGAGAAGGGAAGAAGGGAGGTTGGTGGGAGGAGAGAGTATGGAAGGAAAGAAGGAGAGAGAGGAGAGAGAGGAGGTGGGGTATAAAAGAAAGAAAAGGAAAGAAGGAAGACAGGAAGGAGAAATAGGAGAAGGAGGAAATAGACTAGTTTTAAAAATTTTTAGAAAGAAACACTCTGCAGACAATTTTTCAGAGGGACCAATTCTGTTTCTTCTTTGAGTTTTTTAAAAAATGTATATGTATACCTGGAGGGATGGACTTTTTGGCCAGTGTGTCAGACTTGTCATCCCCGCCGAGTCAGGCAGTCATCAGGTCATAACCTGGAGAACTTGATCCCCACCCACCTGAGCACAAAAGACTCAGAATGACTGTCCAACTTGCCACAGATGAGGAAAGTGGGGCCCATGCGGACTCATATTATCCAGGGAGGGATAGGTAAGGAGGGGCAAAACTGCAGGTAGGACCTGGGTGTCCTAGCTCTCAGTCCTCTTTTCTTTTTCCACATGCTGGAGAGAACTAGAAGAAAAAGCTTTCTCCTCTGCCTCCTTCAGCCGCCTCTGACCTTCCTGCTTACCTCATTCCCAGAAGTCAGAGAGGTGGAGTGTGCCCCCAGCCCTCACAGATAGGGAAGCCCCTTGGCTGAGGCGAGAGCAGGGGAAGGTTGGATGCATATGGCTGCTTCATGACTCAGGAGTTGACATCAGCCCAGATGCTTGCATGCTGTGCTAAATCCCAACGTGCACGGACTGAAAATCACCCAGTTACTTTGCAGGAACAGCAGTCTAATAAGATTAGGAGGAGTTGAGAACACTTGTTACATCCGAAGCAATGATATGAAAAACGAAACACACAGTAGAGGATTTGCAATGGAATTCTGAAATCAGCAAGTGGAAGAGATGTATTTTGAGGATATGGAGTCCCAGCCCCTAAGTGTGGCCTTACCAAATCTAGTAGAAAATCCAGGTGCCCTTGTATATAAGATCTTGCTGTCCTTAGAGACTAATTACAGAACCACATCATTATTTATATTAGGAAATTCTACCTAATGTCATATCTTATATATAGATCTAGTCTACTGAGCTCTGAGCCCAAAAGTGTTTAGTGTGTCTTGAATTTTAATTCAATGATGTCATAATCTGAATAAATTATGTCAGGGGGAAGTTCATTAAGTTGGCACAGTGGGAGGAGAAAATAGGAAAAAATTTTTGCACAATCAGAATTAGGAATATTACCCAGATGTGATATGGCCTAGTGGGACATCCCAGGGACTGTGGTCAACTTCAGTTTAGTCAGTTAGACATTGGCATCGATGGCCAATAAAACCATGTCGCTCATGGAAAACAGTAATCTAAGTAGCAATGGAAACACCTTAGATGGGAGAGGTCTTTGTTAAAACAACTGAAAGAACACTTAATAGCTAAAGGGCAATGAAGCCAAGGGATTATGGTCTAAGAACAGTCAGCTAGGGAGGTGGGGGACAGACCTCTCAGAACCTTCCAATAAATAAGGGATTTGGATTGTATCCTAAGAATATGGGATGTCGTTGAACAGGTTTTAGACAGGGAATGACATGAATTGGTTTATATTTTTGAAAGAGCACTTGGGCTGCTAGGTGGAAAATAGATTGCAAGAAGCATGGGAAAAAATGGAGGCGGGAGGGCCAGGTGGAAGGACATTGCAGTAGTGCAGGATAAGATAACTAGGCTTTGATTAGGATGATAAAAATGGAGATGGAAAGAGGTGGACAGATGAATAGTTAGATTGATGGGTGGATAGATGATGAATGGATAGATGATTGGATAGATATATGGTTGGAAAGGATCCCTGGGTGGCGCAGCGGTTTGGCGCCTGCCTTTGGCCCGGGGCGCGATCCTGGAGATCCGGGATCGAATCCCACGTCAGGCTCCCGGTGTATGGAGCCTGCTTCTCCCTCTGCCTGTGTCTCTGCCTCTCTCTCTCTCACTGTGTGCCTATCATGAATAAATAAAAATTAAAAAAAAAATGGATGGATAGATGGATGGATGGATGGATGGGTGGATGAATGGGTAGATGGATGGATGATTCAGTGATTATTCTACTCTAAAGGAATGCACAGTTTGTGCCTTTTATCCTTGATTTCTTGCTGTTTGAATGCAACAAGATACTGATTTCCTCTAAGAAGCTCGTTGACTAAGATTTTCTCAGTCAATAGAGAGCAAGTGAAAAATGGTAAGCAATAGGCTGTTGCTGTATATGAAGAAGAAATGCTGTGCCACCCTTAAGATGAATATGAAAACACTGGTTCTTGGAGGAAAGCATCTGGCCTGTAGACATACAGGGGAGATGGGGAGCAGAACTAGAATCCTACTCTGCTGACCCCAGTTATAAGGGTCCTTATAACTCATGGCTGTGGCTGCTGCCATACTGTTGTGTACCTTTTCATACTAAGGAGAGAAGCCAGGACCACCTGTTACTGCCCTCATTCATGGTGACACCTTGCCAAGAGGCTGATAGAAGTCACCACCATGCATTGCCCCCCAAAGGAACAGCTACATTGAGGAAAGAGTGTCTTGAAGCTCCACTATGGAGCAAAGTGGAGCAGGAATGCACGGGCTGCTTTTACACAGGTGTGTGGAAAAGAATCCATGAGCAAAAAGAAAAGGTAAGTGCATGTACCAATATATGATATCCACATCTAGAGACAGAGAGAAACCAAGTCTTCCAGAAAGAGGATTCTAAGTGCATTCATTTCAGAGGTCCAGGTATGTATTAAGTCATGAAGAGAAACAGAGGGGCAGAAAGGGAGAGCACGGAGGACAGAGCAAGAATTGCTCCCTGAGAACAGAGAGGGTATATGGGGATGTGTGTGGCTGTGTGTGCGTGCGCACCAGTGGTTGTTTGCATTTGTGTTTATGTGTGTTTTATTGGTGTGCATGCATGTAAACGAGAGAAGCACCTTGAGAGATGCCTCTGAGGAGTCACATTTCAGGGAGTGTTTGTGTGCTTTAGGGAAAGAGGTTTGGAGACATTATTTCTGTCATTTTGGAGTTTGGATCCCTATGGCTTGTGAAGGTGCTGGGGAGGAATTAGGAGGAGGGAGAGAGAAAGAGGCAGGTGGAGAAAGAGGAACTTAGAGAAAGACAGAGAAGACAGAGAGATAGAGAGACCCGAGGGGTACTGCCTACACAGGGGCTTCCAGAGGCTCTAGGCTCACCCCCCACCTTCCCTGGGGGGACTTCTGTTCTCCCAGAGAGGCTTGAATCCCCACATGCTGTGATTATCCTGTCTGTTTGATGGCATGTCAATCCTCGACATGACCAGAAATTGCGTAGGAAAGACCTCATTTTTTTGAACCACTAAAAGCTGCTCTTCCCTGTTTCTATTTTCTCTCAAATGTGGTCTCAGAGAGGTAGATGGATTCTCCGCAGCCCATCTCTGTTTTCCGGCGAGGTAGCAAGGCCTCCAGGTTATCCTGGGAAGGAGGGGCTGGCTGGGGAGGGAGAAAGACATCCCATTAGATCATGCCCCAGGTGGTCCAAGAGAAAAATGGGGAAAATAGTCACTATACCTTTCTTGCCCTCACAGGTGACTCTGGAAGAGGAGAGTAAATCTCTACTTGCCAGGAGTTCCCTGGAAGGCAGATTTTATAGAAGCCGCAGAGGGAGTGGTAGGGGAGGGCATGTTCAGAGAAGAGGCGATGTTTCAAGGAGGCACAGGTGAAAAAAAGCCTGGAATGATGGTAGCTGGCTGCCAAGTTGTGGATTTGGTCTGTCCTGGGTCAGAATCTTGTTGCAGAGTTGAATTCCAGCTGGATCAACCCACCGGGAAGTGTGAGCACTGGGCCTGTCTGCTTTTAAGATCATTTGCCATGATTTGTGATTTACTTGGGAATTGTAGTGGCTTGATGATGACAGGAAAAGCTGCAAGAACATGCCCTGGGGTCTCACAAACCCCCATCCCTGGATGGAGGTGAGCGCACTCATCTAGCACCTGTTAGGGAGGCTTGATAGTGGGTCGGGCACTTAGCGGGGTGCTGGGTACAGCAAGGAATGCCTGGGCTACCAGGTCCTGCTCCCACAGAATCCATAGTGAAGTAGAAAGAGATAATTTAGAGCTGAGCCAGTGAGTTAGATGATGCAGGCAGTGGGAAGAGATGTGTAGAAATTATAACAATTGATTCAATAGTTGGTGATGCACTGGGGATATTATTTAGATCAGTTGGTCAAGAAAGGCCCACTGAGGAGGCAGTATTTGGGCTGAAATCTGACTGATGAGAAGGGACAGGTGAAGCTTAAAGGTCAGCGGAAGAGCACAAGATTTATTTCTGAGTGCCATTGGAAGCCATTGAAGGGCTTTAGGGAAATGAGAGGGTCTGGACGCTGGGTGGGAAATAGATTACAGGAAGTTAGGGCACCAGATAGGAGTGCACTGCAGCTGTCCAGCAACAGAGAACAGTGCCTTGGAGTAGGGGCCTGGAGATGATGTCATTATATCCACACCCATCAGAATGGCCAAAACTAAAAAGACTCATGATACTAAGTGATAGCAAAGAAATGCAGTCATTTGGAAGTCTTGGGCACTGCTGGTGGGCATATGCATTTGTATAAACCATTTGAAAATTGCTGTATCTTCTAAAGCTCAAGATACATCTATTCTAGGACCCAGGAAACTGACTCCTGGGAATATGTCCAACAGAAATGAGTATTCTCTCTCTCTCTGTCTCTGTCTGTCTGTCTGTCTCTCTCTCTCTCTCTTTCACACACACACACACACACACACACACACACGCAGAGAAAGAGAGTAAAAGAACAAAAGAATTTATAACAGTTTTCTTTATGGAAGCCCCAAACTGGAAAACCAAACATCCATCAGCATGGAAAATGGGTAAGTACACCAACTACTGAATCATCCAACGACATGCATGAAAATCATATAGATCATGTTGAGCAATACAAGCCAGATGAAAAGAGTATATACTGGGACGTCTGGGTGGCTCTGCAGTTGAGCATCTGCCTTCGGCTCAGGGGGTGGTCCTGGAGTCCTGGGATCAAGTCCCACATCGGGCTCCTTGTGTGGAGACTGCTTCTCCCTCTGTCTATGTCTCTCCCTCTCTTTCTCTCTCATGAATAAATAAATAAAATCTTTAAAAAAGAGTATATAGTGTAAGAGTCCATTAATGTGCAATTCAGGAACAAATGATAGAGGTCAGAACAGTGGTTACTTTTAGAAGGATATTCATTGGAATGGGACACAAAGAACCTTCTGGGTTGCTGGAAATGTATGTCTTGTGGATAGTGACAGAGGTGCATTCATACGTAAAAATGAAAGGAGCTTAATGCTTATGTACAGTTTTGCATTCATACATAAAAACAGATGGGGCTTAATACTGAAGATCTGTAGGCAATTTTGTGTGTACTTTATACCTAAATGATGTAGTTAACAGAAATGGTTTACTGAGGACATGTTTTAGAGGTTGGTCCTGAAAGCCTGATAGAACCTGTTTATAGATTTAATATGGGGTGATAAAGAAAGACATGAGTCAAGTATTACTTTTCTGTTTCTTATTTGAGCAGTTGGATGAATAGTCTGACAAATAGGAAGTGATTGATAACCAGGTAGACAAGTCATGTTACCCAAGGATCTTGGCCATCACTTGTCATGTACAGGTAGATGGTGGACATTGAGGTCTGGGGTGAGGAAAACATCCAGGTCTGTTGGCAGATGGGCAGAAACAGTAATAAGGAAGCCAGACCCATGGTTTTTGGGGAGCAGAACCTCAGCCCCTAGTCTGGCATTCAGAGGACAGAGCTACAGACCCCGGTGAAGAGAATGTGTAACAGCATGACATGGCCTCCATCTTATACAAGGCCTAGGGAAGAACTGGTACGAGAATCAGAGCAGAAGTTCTGTCCTGTGGATCAGAGCATGAGCTGGAATTCAGAGGAAGCTTGTTGTGACAAAGAATGACTAGATGCTCACCAACCCCATGTCCTTGACCTAAAAACATAGGGACACCATATTTCTGACTCTCCCTTGCTGCTAAGCTGAAGTCATGTGCTTGGTTCTGGCCAGTGGAATCTGGGTGGGGGACATGTGTGCTATTTTCAGTCCTAGCTCCTAATCTCTCAGGAGATCCTTGGTTTACTGTCTTTATTCAGATCACGAGCACGAGAATCCAGTTTAGGACAACATAACTATGTGGAAGGCAGAGCCTCAAGACAGAAGGAAATTTCACTACTAAATTTTGGCATATGAGATTGTTGACTCAATAGCTGATTGGATTGTAACATGAGTAAGAAATGTGCCATCGTGCTAAATCTGTGAGATACAACTATTGTTGCAGTAAGTGGTGTGAGTTACCCTGACCAGGATACCTGTGTTCAGAATTTAAGTACAGGAGACTGGGTTAGCCAAAGAGTAATAGCTGGGACTCTAAGGTCTGGTGAACCCTGAGGAGCCTGCAGTGGAGTCAGCCAATGGGGTGGAGACAGGTGGCACTGAGCCCATCTGATGAAGTGCTAAGAAATGACTGGCTATAAAACCTCTAATTCTGAGAGAAGAGTCTGAGAGCTAGTCTGGTATGATCTGTGGACCTTAAGAGACACAGCAATAGGGGTGCTGCAACAGGGGATGTAGAGAAATTCACTAATTCACTCATCTGTCCATCCATATACTCACCCATCCATCCATCCGCCCATCTACCCACCTATCCACCCATCCATCCATCCACTCATCTGTAATCCATCCATCCATCCATCCATCCATCCATCCATCCATCCATCCACTATCCATCCACTCCTCCATCCACCCATTCATCCACCCACTCATCCATCCACTCATCTGTAATCCATCCATCCATCCATCCACTATCCATCCACTCATCCATCCACCCATCCATCCACCCACTCATCCATCCATCCATCCATCCATCCATCCATCCATCCACTCATCCACCCACTCATCCATTCATCCAAGGGTGGTCCAAACCCTCTCTTACCTCCCTATTCCCTCAGGAAATGAAACTGGTTGGCAGAGGGAACTGATTACTGGCCAGCTGGTCAGTTCAAGGCGGGCTTCCCATGACAGTGATGGGAGCCTGGTGTAAATTCTGAGAAAGCTGGACCTGGCAAATTTCCTTTCATAAAAGGAACACTATGCATTCATTTGCATTTCACAGCATGCAAAGCAAGTTCACATTCATTGGCTCACTGAATTTGAATCTTAAAAATATAAGTCCTGGTAGGTGAGAAAAGCGGAAACTATTATTCCCAGCTTTGATGGGAGAGGTTTTTCCCATGTCATAGATGAAGAGAGTGGGTGTAGGTGGGCTGAGGTCAGTTGTGAGCTCAAGGTCACACAGCTGCATGGTGGTGAACCCTGTAGTCACAAATCTGTGCTGTTAACCCTCAGAACCCCACTTCCAGCAACAAATACCCTCCCATTGTCAGGCCCCATCCACCGTGCCCACTTCCCACTGCAGCCTCAGAGCTGGCACACACAGGGCACAGAGTAAGTACTCAGTAATTGTTCATTGAATGAATGGGTGGATTTGCTACCCCAAGACACAGTGTGACTTAAATGTGACACTAGTGTTTTAGGGCCACTTCTGCACTCTTTATGATCCAGGAAAAGACCTGACGTTTGTGCAGGTGGCCAGACGTGTCTGAATGCATGGAGTTCCCTCAAATTGCTTTAAAATCCTATGCCTTGGAACACCTAAGTGGCTCAGTGGTTGAGCATCTGCCTTCAGCTCAGGGCGTGATCCTGGGGTCCTGGGATCGAATCCCACATCAGGTTCCCTGCAGGGAGCCTGCTTCTCCCTCTGCCTGTGTCTCTGCCTTTCTCTGTGTGTCTCATGAAGAAATAAATAAAATCCTTTTTAAAAAATTCTATGCATTTCATTAATAATATTTTTTTTCTGAAAGCCACTACACACTACCTACCATATATGCTATATATGACAGGGATTCTAGGTAAATCCCTGTCACAGCCATAGTAGGCACATGTTATCAGTGCCATTTTACAGGTGAGAAAATTGATGCCTGGACAGGTTATCTAACTTGCCCAATTCTTACTTTTACTTAGTGGCATTGCTGAGAATCTAATTATAATCTGCTGGTTGCTAAAACCTGTCTCCTAACCAGTACTGATACCTTGGCGAAGGTAGTCCCCTAGAGATTTTTTGGAAGAGCCTGGGTACTTGCAGCTTTAGGGAGCCTGACCATGCATAGCTCACCTCTCCTAAATAAACTCTTGAATCTTCTAGCGAATGCCACCTTCCCCCACACCCCAATAAAGAGGAAGCCAGCAGAGAGATCTTGCTTTGCTCGTCAAGAAGCTCCAGATTAGAAAGCTAGTTAACAATTCATCTCAAAGAAGCAGAGTATTCCAAGCATATCCAAATTAATATTTATAGATGGAATGCTTGCTCAGACCCAATTATTCTGAGGGCCTGGAAGCTGGGCGAAAGTGATGCATAAAGGGAGGGAGTAGGGCTGCCAGGGGAAGCAGAGCCCGGGGATAAAGACCACCATGCTCTTGGGTGCAAAGCACAGGGCGTCCAGGGGGCTGGGCATATTTGATGGGGTGAATAGGTAACTCACCCCAGAACCCTTTATTCAGAGGAAAGCACTGAACCTCACTGCAGCTTTGAATGTTTTCTTTAGCCCAGAACTGTGTGCAGAACGCATCTTCGTAGGAGTCGGCAACCCAAAGGCCCTCTAGGAGCTGGAAAGTAGGGTAGATTTGGGTAGATGGGCCAGCTGGGGTCTGAGGCAAACTGGAGATGAGGCCCATTTGCCTCCTCCAATTCTTTACTGCCCATGGGGAGGGGGGGCCCTGACCTGGTCAGACAGATTTTTATTGTATAGAAAACTCAAATTTTAATATGAAATCTCCATAGCAACTAATTCATATATATTTTTAAAGATTTTATTTATTTATTCATGAGACACACACACACACACACACACACAGAGAGAGAGAGAGAGAGAGAGAGGCAGAGACACAGGCAGAGAGAGAAGCAGGCTCCCTGTGGGGAGCCTGATGCAGGACTCGATCTTGGGACCCCAGGATCATGCTCTGAGCCCAAGGCAGACGCTCAACCACTGAGCCACCCAGGTGTCCCTAATTCATATTTTTAAATAATGAGTAGGTCAACAAAGCATGTCTGTGTCTTCTTTCTCTCTCTTGCAGCCTCGTCATAACCTCTGGCCTGGAGGCTAGAATCTGGGATTATTTCTGGTGGCTTTGATTAAGTCATGCTGCTTTTGCCTGAAAGAATTCTCCCAGCACCAGCTTAAAACCAACCAGCCTGGGATGGTATTTCTCCGGATTCTAGCCGACTCACCCACTGCAAGCCGGGAACCCGAAGTTCCTGTATTAGAAGTCCCAAACCCCTTCCCCTCTATTCCCTTCACTATTATTTATATTCCCCAAATGAATGAAACCATATAATGTTTGTCCTTCTCCGATTGACTTATTTCACTCAGCATAGAAAGGAGAAGAAATGGGTAGGAAATATCAGAAAGGGAGACAAAACATGGAAGACTTCTAACTTTGGGAAACGAACTAGGGGTGGTGGAAGGGGAGGAGGGCGGGGGGTGGGGGTGACTGGGTGACGGGCACTGAGGGGGGCACTTGACAGGGCGAGCACTGGGTGTTATTCTGTATGTTGGCAAATTGAGCACCAATAAAAAATAAATTTATTATTACAAAAAAAAAAAAAATAGAAGTCCCAAACCACCACTGGCAGTAGCGAGAAATCGGCTTGGTCATTATTCCCCCCACCTTCATGTCGGCATGAGAACATCCTCCCTCCAGCCTCCTGTCCAGTCATACTAATTTCTGGGTCTCTGATCCTAAATCTCTTTTTTTCTGTTCACCTTCCACATGGCACATAGCACCAGCGCGATCTTTGGAAAATGCAAATATGATTGTAGCAGGCTTCTGCCCTCAAATGACTCCCCACTGTCTGCTTGCTAAAAGTCAGCCTCCTAAGAACCACATTTAAGGCCTCGTGGGATCTGACCATTGCCTGGCTCTCCTGCCTCATCTCCCATCACCTTAGGGAATTTTGTTTGGGAGGAGCAGGAAGTGGCTCTGAGTAACCAAAGCAGCAAAGGAAGAATGAAGAGATCACCGTCACCTGACTCTAAGCTCCCACTGTTGTTTGCCTGGATCTGTGCCCTTCTACTTGCCAGAGCCAGCCTGTATAATGTATAATAGCCAGAGCACTTGTTGTAGCCTTGAATCAGTCTCCGTCTCTCCCCTGCTAAAAACCCTCCCAAAGACTTCCCATCTCCTTGAGAATAACCCCAAAACCTCATCAAGATTTGCAACAATAGGCAACTTTCACAGAGAGCTTAATGTACCAGGCTTTTTTCTGAGTGCCTGACGTGTCATAACAACCTTGTGGGGTAGATTCTCTTATGAGCCCCATTTGACAGATGGAGAAGCTGAGGAGCAGAGAGCTCAAGCAGCTTGATCAAGGCACAGGTCTGGAAGGTAGTGAATTCACAAGGGATGGGTTGAGTCCAGAGCCCTAGATCTCATTCCCTAAGCTACACCAGATGCGGCCGGGGGTCTGGCACAGTCCTGGTCCACCTGGCAGTCTCCCTAATGCTGTGGCTGATCTTCAAACTCAACACATCCATTCCAACCCCTGGGCCTCTTCTCCTGCTAAATCCCCGTGCCTAGAACATCCTTGTGTCAGAACTCTGCGTGGGTCCTTGTGTCACCTCTGCCAAAAGCCTTGACCTGGCCACCATATCTGTGTTAACCAGAGCTCTCTTCCTGTGCCATGAATCCCCCATACTGCACCAGTTTTCTCCAAAGCACTGGGTCAATGGGAAGGCAGGAGAGTAGTCTGGGAAAGAGCCGGGGCCAAGGGGTTTTGGAAGGTTCTTGTGGCAGGAGTGGATGGGGTTGCTGCACATCCTTGGGGTGAGTCAGCTTTCATGACTTTTCCATGCTTGATGCAAATTCCAAGGAGAGATCAATTCCTATTAGCATATATGTGGTTGTGGATCTCATTCTTGGCTAAGCGGGAGCATGGCATCTTGTCTGACAACCACAGTGGCTGCTAGCCCGTGTGGTATCTTGGTGCAACTTTGGAGAAAATGTCCTCCTTTGAGATAGGCATAGCCCTCCACCACTGTTCCAGACCCATGGCTTGATTCCAGCCCCCAGCTCAGACTTGGTCGGGCACCCTTATGCAGGTGCACAACCTGCACAACTGCATGTGGCCACCTGGTCAGGATTGCTCGCAGGTGGGGAGAAGTAATTCCTCAAAAGAGAATTAAGGACTGTCTGTAAAGAAGTGAGGGTGTATGCTGAGTGTCCACAAAATAACAACAACAAAAACAAACACAAACAACCAACCTGCTAATATCTACCGGCTATTCTCAATCCTCTCTCAACTGAGATTGTACATTAGAATCACCTGATGAACTTTATGAATATTCAGATTCTGAAGTCCTACCCAAAACCAATTAAATCAGTATCTCTCGGGGTGACACCTGGCCATCAGTGATTCCATTCTCGGTGAATCCAATTTGTCGCCAGGTTTGAAAATCTCTGCTCTTAACTCTGCTTGCACTGACTGCTACTGTTTCTCACCTGGACCTTAACATGCATTGCTTTCGTGCACATGTATTTTGTGCACAATGTATTGTTCTATTGTCACCTCTTCCTAGAATGACAGATACTGTGCATGCACACCTGCATGCACATGTGCGCCTTTGCCTTAGTAACTCCAGGTCACATCCGCAAGGAAACATACCTGACTCCACTTGCCACACCCCATGCTTCTCGATCACCGCACAGTCCACAACTCACAACCACAACTCACTGTGCTTGTCAGCCCCTCTGTGTCCATCCCAGTGGCCAATGAACTTGCTTAAGACAGGCTGGACTGTATTCATAGTAGCTCTAAAATTTTTTTAAAAAAATTTTTTATTGGAGTTCAATTTGCCAACATATAGCATAACACCCAGTGCTCATCCCGCCAAGAGCCCCCCTCATTGCCCATCACCCAGTCACCCTAACCCCCCCACCCACTTCCCCTTCCACTACCCCTTGTTCATTTCCCAGAGTTAGGTGTCTCTCATGTTTTGTCTCTCTCACTGATATTTTCACTCATTTTCTAAAATCTAACCCTACAGACCTAACCCAAAAATACAGGGGCTTCTGATGACTGTTCTGATATCTCTTATTCCCTGACACTCCACATTCCAACTCGGACTGACTCCAGATTTTAGAATTTCTCTTGGTGTCTCGAGTTCTTCGAACTAGAATCTACATGTCTACTTAATTCTGAAAATCTCTGTTACTCAGACATCTTGACAGTTCAGATTCCTTTTATATTAAGTTTCTTCAGAAAAAAACTCAAAAGGATATATATATATATGTACATTATATATACATATATATTATAATGTTTTTATGTTCTTTATTTTATTATTCCAGTGTAATTAACATATAGTATTATATCAGTTTCAGGTGTACAATATAGTGTTTGACTATTCTGTACATTGTTCAGTGTTCATCATGATAAGTGTACTCTTTTTGGGAGTGCCTGGGTGGCTCAGTGATTGAGTGTCTGCCTTCAGCTTAGGTCGTGATCCCGGGGTCCTAGGATGGAGTCTTACATTGGGTTCCCCACAGGGAGCCTGCTTCTCCCTCTGCCTGTGTCTCTGTCTCTCTCATTGTCTCTCATGAATAAATAAATAAAATCTTAAAAAAGCAAAGCCTGCTCGTTTTTTTTTTGTTTTGTTTTGTTTTTTTTTGTTTTTTTGAGAGGGAGGGGAGTGGCAGAAAGAGAGAGAAAATTGTAAGTAGGCTCCATGGCCAATATGGAGCCCAACCTGGGGCTCGATCTCATGACCCTAAGATCATGACCTGAGCCGAAATCAAGAGTCGGACACTTAACTGACTGAGCCACTCAGGTGCCCCATGATACGTGTACTCTTAATCCCCTTACCCATTCTATCCATCCCTCTAATCCACCTCCCCTCTGGCAACCACTGGCTTGTTTTTAATGGTTAAGATTCTGTTTTTCTTTTTTTAAGGTCTCTTTTTTTTCTTTGTTCATGTGTTTTGATTCTTAAATTCTGCATGTGAGTGAAATCATATACAGTATTTGTCTTTCTCTGACTTATTTCACTTAGCATTATACTGTCTAATTCCATCCATGTTGTTGCAAATGGCAAGATTTCTTTTTTTAAAGATTATTTATTTATTTGAGGAGGGGGCATGAGTGGTGGGGGAGGGGGGACAAACAGACTCCCCGCTGAGCAGGGAGCCTGACCCGGGGCTCAGTCCCAAGACCCCAGGACCATGAACTGAGCCGAATGCAGACCCTCAACCAACCGACTGAGCTACCCAGGCGCCCCAAGATTTCAACTTTTTATATGGCTGAGTAATTCTATTGTATTAGAATAGAACTGATATAATACACCACATCTTCTTTATCCATTCATGTATTGATGGACACTTGAGTTGTATAATGTGATTATGGAGGGCAAGAAGTCCTATGATCTGCCATCTATAAGCTGAAGAACCAGGAAAGCTGATGGTATAATTCAGTTTAAGTCCAAAGACCTGAGAGCCAGGTGTACCAATGTCCAAGGGCAGAAGACAGATGTCTCAGCTCAAGACACAAAAAGAGCATATTTGCCTTTCCTTCACCCTTTATTCCACTTGATGCCCACCCATGTTGGTGAGGACAATTTTCTTTACTCTGTCAGCTGATTTAAATGCTAATCTCTTTTGAAAACACATTCACAGACACACCCAGAAAAAAATGTTTTACTGACCGTTTGAGCATCCCTTAACACCATCAGGTTGACATGTGAAATTTACTGTCACATCCTGGGTGTTTATTGTGACCTGCACTGAACTGGTTTTAGGTGTTTTTTTTTTTTTTTTTTTTTTTTTTTTGTATTTTGTGGTCTTTTGCCCTCTGGACTTTGAAAAGTAAATTTGTTCCAATGCCACTTCCTGCCTGTGGTAAGGCCATCCACCTACTTGGTCTCAGTTAAAATTCCTGGGTCACGTCTTCATTCTCTTTGTGTCTCCAGAGGTTTTTAGCTTTCCCTGCGGCCCCAGCATTATCCTTAGAGAAACCTGTCTCTTATATTCTGCTTGTCTTTCAAAAACCCACAACCCCAAGTCTCAAGGTCTTTTCATGTCTCGCAGCCTCACCCTGACTTCCCAGAGAAAAGTAGTCAGGATTTGAATTAGAAGAATGGTCCAAAGAAAGGATTTTGACTGATCTGTGCATGCAGTTTTTCCTTGATGTGCTGGAGACAAATGAAGGTGGGATTTCACAGAGAGCTCCTGTCTGTGCTCAGTGTCAGCAGCTGCTCCTAAGTCAACAGAGCAATGGTGTGTGTCTGGGATGAAGAGAACAGAGGTTGCTTAAATTGTTTTCCATCCCCTCTGAAACCAATAAGTGCTACTCCATTGCTTGGCACAATTGAGTTCCTGAGTGGTGCCCCGATGGGGTGTCAAATCAAATCTTAACTCTGTCAGATGCTGGCTCTGTGAACTTCTGGAAGCAGGCAGAGCAAGGAGAGCTTGGGGCTCTTGTTCTAACTGGCCTGTGCAGGAGGGCCATGGTGGTCCACTCTCCTTAGTCTACAATAGAAAGGCTATCTGTCCTCAAAAACATCTGGGTTCTCTAGAGATGCCTTCAAATGGGTTTAATATGGCCACAAGCAATAGTACATGCCTAACTTTATGGTAAAGTTCAACAAGGCTGACAGTGGTCAGAGGGCTTGAAGTTGATAGAATGGTGGAAGGAGGGGTGGATATATTTATTTAATTACCAGATAGACATTGGATAGACACTATTCCAGACCCTAGAGCAGTATCAACAAATAAGGCAGAAAAGATCCCTACACTCAAAAGGCTGATGACCATCCCACAAACACAAAGAATATTTCCATAGCCTGGAAAGTTCCCTGATTCCCTTTCCAGTCAGTGCTCCCTCCCTGAGAGGCAATCACTTTCTGACTTTTGTCATCATAGGTTAGTTTTATCTGTTCTTGAAAGCCATAGGAATAGAATGAGCAAGTATATCGTTTGAGTGTGTTTTTCTTCTTTTCTGCAACATAATTGTTTTTGAGATTCATGACTACTGAGCTATACCCAAGTAGTGTGTATCTATCTGTATTTGGTTCCTTTTGGTGCCGAGTAGTTGTCAAGTGTGGTGACTTTACCACAATCTGTCTATCCATTTGGCCTGCCCAAAGTGGTTGCACCATGTTTCACCTCCATTAACAATGTGTGACTGTACAGTTGCTCATGACCTCGCCAACATTTGGAGCTCTCATGCTTTGATCTTGGCTCCAGGTTTTATTAGTATTTGGTGCATTGCTTTGCTCATCTGGGGGCTCTTACAGCCCTAAGCTGATGCTGCCTTTACTGAATATTTGTTGGGGATCCCAAGGACTTTGGCTTCTCAAAGGCCACATCTGCATGCTGAAGGCATCACTAACTGCTAGGCCAATCCTTCCCTGAGCAGGTGGGATAGCAGGAGCTACTCCACAGTGGGGCTTCTGGCTGTTACGATCCAAATCCACTGAGAATCCTGTGGTGAGCAACGTTAGTGGACACCTCTTGACTGTGTGTGCTTTGAACCCATTCCCTCCATATATCTCCTAGTAGATGCCAGTTTTCCTTTGTGAACCTCCCAACCCTCAGTCCTTAGAGTCAGGTTGACTCCACTCTCTGGTTCCATATTGGTACCCATGATATAATTTTGGCCTACCCGAGATACAGATCATGTTTCAGAGTTAGATGTGTGACTGAGCTGCCTAAGGCCATATGGCGCTTCGCTGCGGCTACTGAGAAAGAGAAATTATCCACTGGGATTGGTAAATAAGTAGCATGGACACTCAGAAATACAGGCTCAAAGCTACGAGATTGCAGGAAGGGCCTACTTGAAGGAAAGCGCAGGGAAGAGATGGAGAGAGTGGCATTGTCTGAAACTTGGTATTTTTTTACAGCTTTATTAAGAGATAATTGACGTATTATAGTCATTCTATTGAAAGCGTACCCTTTGAGGAGTTTTTATAGATGCATATACCAGGGAAACCATCACCAAAAGCAAGTTAAAAAACACAACCACCATGCTCACAAGTTTCCTTGAGCCATTTTGTCATCCCTGCCATTACATTACACACGTCCCATTCCTGAGCAGTCTGCTGTGTCCCTATAGATTAGTGAGCACTTTCTGTCATGCTTTGGAAATGGAATCATACAGCACGTACTCTACGTTTTTTTCCTTTGGCTTCTTTAACTCAGGATAATTAATTTTCAACCATGCCGTTGTGTGTTTTATTGATTCATGCCTTTTTGTTGCTGAATAATAATCCATTGTGGGATCCCTGGGTGGCACAGCGGTTTGGCGCCTGCCTTTGGCCCAGGGCGTGATCCTGGAGACCCGGGATTGAATCCCACATCGGGCTCCCGGTGCATGGAGCCTGCTTCTCCCTCTGCCTGTGTCTCTGCCTCTCTTTTTCTCTCTCTCTCTGTGTGACTATCATAAATAAATAATAATAATAATAATAATCCGCTGTATGAACATACCATAGTTGGTTTATCCAATCACCTCTTGATGGGAATCTAGATCATTTCCCATCTAGGTTTATCATGAATACAGCTATGAACGTTCATGCTCAAGTCTTTGGAACAATTGCTTCCATTTATCTCGGGGAAATCCCAAGGGCTGGAATAACTTGTCTAGTGATAAGTGGATGTTTAACTTTTAAAGAAACTGACAAACTGTCTTGCAAATGGTTGTACATCAAACTCCACCATCAGTGTATGGGAGATCCTCCTGTTGCACATCCTTGTCAACACTTGGAAAGGGTGTCTTTCTTAATTTTAACCATTTCAATAGTTGTATGCCATTATATTTTTTATTTTAATTTCTGTAATGACTGACAGTGAGCATATTTTCATGTGTTTATTGGCATTCCATATATCTTCTTTGGTGAAGAATATGTCAAATCTTTTGCACATCAATTTACCAGATTGTTTGTTTTCTTAGGAGTGAAATATGTAAGCACTCTTTATATATTTGACATGCAAATTTTTGTGAAATACTATGAAAATATCTCTTCCCAGTCTGTGCTTTGCCCTTTGATTTCTGTACATCTTTCAAAGAACAAAAATGTTAAATTTCAATACTTTTTCATATATTTATATTTTTTTTAAAAATAATTCCTGGGGTTTGTGTGTGTGTGTTCTGCTTAAGAAATATTCCCCAGCTTAGGTCAATAACATTTTTCTCCATGTTTTTTTTTCTAGAAGTTTTATATTTTGGCTCTTATGCATAGATCCATAGTCCATTTGAGTTAAATTTGGTATATGAGGCAAGTGTTGAGGTTCTTCGTTTGTTTGTTTGCATATGGCTAAATAATGGAAAAGATTATTCTTTCCCCAATGAATTGCTTCACACTTTTGTGGAAAATAAATTGACCATATGTGGGGTTTATTTCTGGACTTTAATTACCTATCTATATAATTTATATCTTTATATACTATATATATTATGTAGATTATATATACATATATATCTTTATATAGAGATGTAGATAGATCTTTACACCAGTGCCCACTGTCAGATAATATAAGTTCTCCAACTCTGTTCCTCAAAGTTGTTTTGGCTATTCTAAATCCTTTGCATTTCCATATAAATTTTAGAATCAGCCTATGAATTACCACAAGAAAATAGCTTGCTGGGATTTTGATTGGAGTTTGAGGAGAATAGGCATCTTACAAATATTGAGTTTTCTGATCTACAAACACAGTCTATCTCTTCACTTTTTAAGGTCTACTTTAATTTATCTTGTCAATTTAAAAAATCATTTTTGGCATATAGGTATCCTACATCTTTTAGCAAAATCATACATATGTCTTTCATTTTAAAAAAAAAGTAATATGGAGAAAGGCTATTGAATTTCTATCCTGAGTCATTACAACAGCACTTTGAGCTTGTCTATGTGCCTGGGTCCTTCACTGGTCTCCAGTTCTTGTTCTGTGTCATTAACGCTGTTGAGCTTTTGACTATTTCTTACTACTTGCCTCAGTCTCAGCCCACGTATTGGACCCTTACATGGTACTCTTGGTCCCAGTTCTCATGCCTTTATCGTGAAGGCCAGCTTATCCTGAGCTCATCATTTACAAGTTACTCTGACCTCACAATTGTTTACTGCCACGTGTTGATGCCCACTTGAGAGACATTGTACCCAAGATATTTACTATACCTTTTCAAGATAAACAAATTCAGCTGCCACAGATAAATTGGTTTAGCTCATTCTCTGCCCATACCCTGATCATTCATCCCATTCTCTAGACACATGTAGGCCACCAGTTTTTAAACCAAGTCTCTGGAATATCTTATCTAGAATGCATATTTTGTGAAGCTCTGTATTTTGTCAGAATAAAAGAAGCATCAGTAGTATGCATTCCTCCACATTCTCTATGGCATTACAGGGAGGGGCTCCTAGTATAGTGTGAGTTATAGAAGCAACAAATCAAAGATCATTCAATACTAAAAATATCCAGTTAGAAATGAAAGTGGGAGGAGGGGAGGCCCATTCACAATAGTCATAAAAACTATAAAATATCTATGAATAAATTTAGCAAGCACAGTACTTATCTGAATAAAACTATAAAATTTTATTGAGGAACATAAAACATGATTTGAATTAATGGAGAGATATAGCATGCTCCTGAATGGGATGACTTTGTATCGTAAAATATCTATCCTTTCCAAATTAATAAAACTATTTACCAAAATGTCTATCAGAAACCCCATTTTTAAAAAAATATATTTTTCTTTTTTACCTTGGTTATTTTTTAGGGGAATAGGACAAAATAAGTTGATTAAAGAACAAATTTAGATATTTTGAAAATCAGAAATGTCAGAAAGGAAATTATCCTACCAGCTATATAAGAACATACTCTAAAGATTCTCCAATCAAAACAGTATTGGTATAGTAACATATTCTGTAGTAGAAAGTGAGAGAATACAGAAAAGATCCTGGTATATAAGTAAATTTAATATATGATATAGATGATATTTTAATTCAAATAAGAAAATGAAAGGTTATTTAACAAGATGTTCTGACCCAACAAACTATCTGTCTGGGAAGATGCAAAGGTTAACCCCTATAATAAACAACATATAGAAATAAACTCCAGATGAATGAATGATGTAATAATTAAAATAATTCACATTAAAATAAGAATATACACTTAAGGAAAATATTTGCAAGACCTCAGGTTGAACGAGAATGTCTTAAATAACACAGAACATTCAAAAACCATTATTGAAAAAATAAAGGAAGGGAAAATATATTGTCATAAAATCAAAAGACAAGTGATACATTCAGAAAAATATAAATCTGAGACATAGCAAATAAAAAGTTAATGTTTTTATGCAGGTGACTGAGAAATTTTGGTTGTTAATGAGAGTTTTTGTTTTTAGTCATTTTATCATATATAATATATGTATAATTAACATATATATTAGTTTCAGGTGATTTGATGGTATGCACTGTGAAATGATCACCACAATGATTGTAGTTACCATCTTTCACCATACAAGGGTGATACAATATTACTGACTGTATTCCCCATGCTGTACATTACATGCCCATGATATATTTATTATTTCACTGAAAGTTTTTGCTTCTTGATCCTTTTTGCTCATCCCCCCCCCCACATATAAGTGAAATCATGCAGTTTTGTATTTCTACATCTGACTTATTTCATTTAGCACAATGATATTCTCAAGTTTCATCCATGTTGTCAAAAAAGTTTTCTTTTTTTATGGCTGAATAGTATTCCTGTGTGTATTTTTTTCTTCTAGGAGTTTTATGGTTTCACATCTTACATTCACGTCTCTAATCTATTTTGAGGTAACTTTTTATATGGTGTAAGTAAATGGTCCAGTTTCATTCTTTTGCATATAGCTGCCCCATTTTCCCAACATAATTTATTGAGGAGATTGTCATTTCCCCATTGTATATTTTTGCTGTCTTTATCATGAATTAATTGACCATATATGCATGGTTTTATTTCTGGGCTCTCTCGTCTGTTCCATTGATCTATGTGTTAGTTTTTATGCCACTACTGTAGTGCTTTGATTACTATAGCTTTGTAGTATACTTTGAAATCAGGGAGTGTAATACCTTTGGCTTTTTCTCTTCCTCAAAATTGTTTTGGTTATTTGGGGTCTTTTGTGGTTCCATATGAATTTTAGAATTATTCATTCTAGTTCTGTGGAAAATGCCATTGGAATTTTGGTAGGGACTGCATTGAATCTGTAGATTGCTTTGGGTAGTATGGATATTTTAACAATAGTAATTCTTCCAGTCTATGAGCATGGACTATTTTTCCACATATTTGTGTCATCTTCAATTTCCTTCATCCATGTCTTGTAGTTTTAAGTGTATAAGTCTTTTACCTTCTTGTTTAAATTGACTCCTAGGTATTTTATCCTTTTTGGTATGATTGTGAGTACAATTATTTTCATGATTTCTATTTCTAATCATTTATTTTTAGAAAAAAAAGCAACACATTTATGTATATTAATTTTGTATCCTGCAACTTTAGTGAATGTATCTATTCTAATAGCTTTCGGTAGAATCTAAGGTTTTGTATGTATGGTATCATGTCATCTGCAAATAGTGACAGTTTTACTTCTTCCTTTCCAATTTGGATGCCTTTAATTTATTTTTCTTGCCTAATTGCTATGGCTAGGACATCAAGTACTATGTTGAATAAAAATGAAGAGAGCAGGCATCCTTGTTTTGTTCCTGATCTTAGAACAAAAACTTTCAGCTTTTGTGGTGCCTCGGTGGCTCAGTTGGTTAAGCATCTGACTTCAGCTCAGGTCATGATCTCAGGGTCCTGGGATCAAAACCTGGATTATCTCTTCACTCATCAGGGAGTCTGCTTATTCCTCTGCCCATGACCCCTGCTCATTCTCTCTCTCAAATAAATGGACAAAAATCTTTTAAAAACTTTCAGCTTTTCACTAATGAGTATGATATTAGCTGTGAATGTATCACATATCCTTTATTACATTGAAATATTTTCTCCCTAAACCCACTTTGTAGAGAGTTTTTACCATTAATGGATGTTGAATTTGTCAAATGCTTTTTTATCCATCTATTGAGATGATCATATGATTTTTATCTTTCATTTTGCTAATGTGGTGTATTGTGTATCATGTTGATTGATTTGTAGATATTGAACCATCCTTGCATTCTTGGAATAAATCCCACAAGATCATGATGTATGATTCTTAATGTATTGTTTAATCAGGTACATTAGTATTTTGTTGAGGATTTTTGAATCTACATTCATCACAGATATTAGCCTGAAATGTTCTTTTTTTGTGGTGTCCTTGTCTGGTTTTGGTATCAGGGTAATGCTGGCCTTGTAAAATGAGGAAGTGTTTCCACCTTTTCAAATTTTGACATTTTGAGAAGGATAGATACTAAAACTTTTTTTTGAAAGTTTGGTAGAATTCAACAGGGGTAAATGGGACCACACATGACCCCTTTAAATGGGGGATCTCAGTTTCCTATAGTACTTTAGGTCTCTTGGACATCAGTACAGCTGTTTTTCTAAGCCAGATGTTTTGGAATATCATCTCTCCAGTGTAGATCCCAGGGGTGTGGATGCCTTATCAAGGGTACAAACCCCTTGAACTTCTGAGAGGAGTGCTAGATTAGTGAGACTGCCCCCTATTGTACTTATTACACCGAGGCATAAGGGGTTGGTGAGACCATATCGCTGCCTCTCTATCCTTCTCTAGTTGGTCTTTTTATCTTTTGTGTGAAGCAGTTCATCTAGTTCTCAGTTATTTTTCAGAGGTCAATAATCTGTATGTATCTGTAGATTTGGTATGTCCATGGCAAGAGGTGAATTCAGTATCTTCCTATACCACCATCTTGTGGAAATCCTTCCAGGACGTTAAGAAAAAAACCTTAAGAACTGTGGAACAGATCAACAGAACCAGGAGTTGGTTCTTTGAAAGAATTAATAAGATAGATAAACCATTAGCCAGCCTTATTAAAAAGAAGAGAGAGAAGACTCAAATTAATAAAATCATGAATGAGAAAGGAGAGATCACTACCAACACCAAGGAAATACAAACGATTTTAAAAACATATTATGAACAGCTATACGCCAATAAATTAGGCAATCTAGAAGAAATGGACGCATTCCTGGAAAGCCACAAACTACCAAAACTGGAACAGGAAGAAATAGAAAACCTGAACAGGCCAATAACCAGGGAGGAAATTGAAGCAGTCATCAAAAACCTCCCAAGACACAAGAGTCCAGGGCCAGATGGCTTCCCAGGAGAATTTTATCAAACGTTTAAAGAAGAAATCATACCTATTCTCCTAAAGCTGTTTGGAAAGATAGAAAGAGATGGAGTACTTCCAAATTCGTTCTATGAAGCCAGCATCACCTTAATTCCAAAGCCAGACAAAGACCCCGCCAAAAAGGAGAATTACAGACCAATATCCCTGATGAACATGGATGCAAAAATTCTCAACAAGATACTGGCCAATAGGATCCAACAGTACATTAAGAAAATTATTCACCATAACCAAGTAGGATTTATCCCTGGGACACAAGGCTGGTTCAACACCCGTAAAACAATCAATGTGATTCATCATATCAGCAAGAGAAAAACCAAGAACCATATGATCCTCTCATTGGATGCAGAGAAAGCATTTGACAAAATACAGCATCCATTCCTGATCAAAACTCTTCAGAGTGTAGGGATAGAGGGAACATTCCTCGACATCTTAAAAGCCATCTATGAAAAGCCCACAGCAAATATCATTCTCAATGGGGAAGCACTGGGAGCCTTTCCCCTAAGATCAGGAACAAGACAGGGATGTCCACTCTCACCACTGCTATTCAACATAGTACTGGAAGTCCTAGCCTCAGCAATCAGACAACAAAAAGACATTAAAGGCATTCAGATTGGCAAAGAAGAAGTCAAACTCTCCCTCTTCGCCGATGACATGATACTCTACATAGAAAACCCAAAAGTCTCCACCCCAAGATTGCTAGAACTCATACAGCAATTCGGTAGCGTGGCAGGATACAAAATCAATGCCCAGAAGTCAGTGGCATTTCTATACACTAACAATGAGACTGAAGAAAGAGAAATTAAGGAGTCAATCCCATTTACAATTGCACCCAAAAGCATAAGATACCTAGGAATAAACCTCACCAAAGATGTAAAGGATCTATACCCTCAAAACTATAGAACACTTCTGAAAGAAATTGAGGAAGACACAAAGAGATGGAAAAATATTCCATGCTCATGGATTGGCAGAATTAATATTGTGAAAATGTCAATGTTACCCAGGGCAATATACACGTTTAATGCAATCCCTATCAAAATACCATGGACTTTCTTCAGAGAGTTAGAACAAATTATTTTAAGATTTGTGTGGAATCAGAAAAGACCCCGAATAGCCAGGGGAATTTTAAAAAAGAAAACCATATCTGGGGGCATCACAATGCCAGATTTCAGGTTGTACTACAAAGCTGTGGTCATCAAGACAGTGTGGTACTGGCACAAAAACAGACACATAGATCAGTGGAACAGAATAGAGAATCCAGAAGTGGACCCTGAACTTTATGGGCAACTAATATTCGATAAAGGAGGAAAGACTATCCATTGGAAGAAAGACAGTCTCTTCAATAAATGGTGCTGGGAAAATTGGACATCCACATGCAGAAGAATGAAACTAGACCACTCTCTTTCACCATACACAAAGATAAACTCAAAATGGATGAAAGATCTAAATGTGAGACAAGATTCCATCAAAATCCTAGAGAAGAACACAGGCAACACCCTTTTTGAACTCGGCCATAGTAACTTCTTGCAAGATACATCCACGAAGGCAAAAGAAACAAAAGCAAAGATGAACTATTGGGACTTCATCAAGGTAAGAAGCTTTTGCACAGCAAAAGATACAGTCAACAAAACTCAAAGACAACCTACAGAATGGGAGAAGATATTTGCAAATGACATATCAGATAAAGGGCTAGTTTCCAAGATCTATAAAGAACTTATTAAACTCAACACCAAAGAAACAAACAATCCAATCATGAAATGGGCAAAAGACATGAACAGAAATCTCACGGAGGAAGACATAGACATGGCCAACATGCATATGAGAAAATGCTCTGCATCACTTGCCATCAGGGAAATACAAATCAAAACTACAATGAGATACCACCTCACACCAGTGAGAATGGGGAAAATTAACAAGGCAGGAAACAACAAATGTTGGAGAGGATGCGGAGAAAAGGGAACCCTCTTACACTGTTGGTGGGAATGTGAACTGGTGCAGCCACTCTGGAAAACTGTGTGGAGGTTCCTCAAAGAGTTAAAAATAGACCTGCCCTACGACCCAGCAATTGCACTGTTGGGGATTTACCCCAAAGATACAAATGCAATGAAACGCCGGGACACCTGCACCCCGATGTTTCTAGCAGCAATGGCCACGATAGCCAAACTGTGGAAGGAGCCTCGGTGTCCAACGAAAGATGAATGGATAAAGAAGATGTGGTTTATGTATACAATGGAATATTACTCAGCTATTAGAAATGACAAATACCCACCATTTGCTTCAACGTGGATGGAACTGGAGGGTATTATGCTGAGTGAAGTAAGTCAGTCGGAGAAGGACAAACATTATATGTTCTCGTTCATTTGGGGAATATAAATAATAGTGAAAGGGAAAATAAGGGAAGGGAGAAGAAATGTGTAGGAAATATCAGAAAGGGAGACAGAACGTAAAGACTGCTAACTCTGGGAAACGAACTAAGGGTGGTAGAAGGGGAGGAGGGCGGGGGGTGGGAGTGAATGGGTGACGGGCACTGGGTGTTATTCTGTATGTTAGTAAATTGAACACCAATAAAAAAATAAAAAAAATAAAAAAAAAAAAAAAAAAAGAAAAAAACCTTAGCATCTCAAAAAAAAGTCACTAACAAATGATATCAATAGAGTATAAGTAAAGACAATGGTAGGTGTTTTATGACCCATGAATCTCCACAGTATAACATAATATAGGTTTCTGTATGGTACCAGAATGGGTCTTCCTGTATAGGTGGTCACTCCTGTGGTTGTTACAGGCCCAGGCTCCTTCCATCTTACAGGTCCACACTTCTCTAGGGCCTCAGGGTCTTTGCATTAAGCTGACACTTGGGAGAAAAGGATGAAACATCACAGGTGAGAGGCTTGGGGGAAACAGATGTGGGAGTAAAGAAAGCACATTACTTCTCTTCATACCCGATTGGCCAGAAATCAGTCACATGACCCTACTAAACTGCAAAGAAGTGTGGGAAGTGTAGTCTAGTTACGTGCTCAAGAGGAGGAGGAAGTGAGGCTTGATGATCAGATTGCCACAATTTGGCAATTCACCAGAGAAGAAATTAGTAACCAATAAACACATGATAAGATCCCCAGACTTATTAGTGTTAAAGAAAATCAAATTAAAGCATCACTTCTCATTAGATGGACTGAAAAGAAATAAAAGTGTTAATACACAGGTATGGAAAGATTGGAGGGGAAGGAATACTTTCATGTATTTTTGTTAATAATAAGAAATGCTACAGTCTATTTGGAAAGCTTCCTGACAATATCTATTTTACTTTTTTGAAAAACTACATATATAGCCTCCATCCCAGAAATCCCACTATAGGATATCTATTGCACAAAAATAAATGTATGAATAAATTAAAAAATGTGTATATAGAGATGTTATTGAGACATGTTTAAAATGACAAAAACAAAAACCAGAACATTTTAGATGTTAATCAGTAAAAGATGAGTTGAACAAATCTCAGTACATTTATTGTGTGAGATGTTATGCAGTTGTAAAAAAGAGAGTGAGAAAAAGAGAGATAGTGAATTAGACTTACACTTATTATTCTATAGGTATATTTACAACGTATTGTTAAATGCAAAAAACAAAGTTGCAAGAGCTCATCTGAGTCTTACCTAATTTTGTAAAATAATTTTCATAAAACGTTCTGTGTAGAAGTTTACACGGGATTGTGTGAGTAACAGCTATGAACAATGTATTCCAGTGGTTGGGGTAGCCAAGAGGCATCTTAAACAAACACACGAAATGATTGTAGAGTAAAATAAATATCACAAATTTTACAACCATGGGTTAAACCATTCATCCATATATTCGTTCAAGTTATCCATTAAGCCAAACACCTCGTTAGATGATACAGTGCTGACCTAAACAGATATAACAGATGTGATTTGCATTTTCAAGGAGTTTGTAGCCCAATATGATGTTGGGTGTGAGCAGGTGAGCAAACACAATGCTGCGATAAATGCTTTAATGGGAAAACTTTAGAAAAGGGGCAGTTGACTTCAACTCAGTGAACGTAAAGGCCAATACCTATGTTCATATTCTGACACAATAAATACAGAGGTATGTGCATAGAAATTTCTAGACTCAGTTTTCCCCTCTTTAAGGAGTGCTAAAAATCCCCCAACTTACAGGACTGTGTGGAATAGTAACTATAAATTGTCTATGAGTGCTTGGAAAATAGTAGAATCCTGGTAAAATTACGTATCTTTGACTTTCTCTCAAATCCCTGTGCTGTGCCCTTTCTCCATTATTAGGCAAGCTTCGAGGATTGGAGGGGAGGCATTTCTCCCAACCTGCATTTACTTCATCTCTCATGGTTCTACCCTCTGAGAGTAAATAATACAGCCTCTGTTGTTGAACAGTATTAACCTATAAACGTGTCCTAATAGACCCAGTGTGCCTCGAGGATGCAGAAAACCATCATGCCTGTCTCCTTGAAAATGCTCAGAGCGGTTCTGAGGAGGCTGGGTGGTGTTTATCATGAGTGAGTCCCAGCAAGTCATTAGCAGGCACTTTTAAACATCTTCAAAATCAGACCCAGGAGGTTCTCTTTAGTGTCCTATTTTTATTTATTCACTTAAAAATTTTTAATGGCAGAGGTTATTTCTTGGAATTGTAGGAGAAATCTGTTTTTATAGCATCCTTTTCTCCTCTTCCTATGACAGTATGCTGTTTTTTTTTAACATTTTATTTATTTATTCATGAAAGACGTACAGAAAGAGGCAGAGACATAGGCAGAAGGAGAAGCAGGCTCCCTGCAGGGAGCCTGTTGCGGAACTCCATCCCGGGACTCTGGGATCACACCCTGAGCCAAAGGCTGACGCTCAACTGCTGAGCCACCCATGTGCCCCGATAGTATGTTGGTTTTCTTTTGAGCAGTTATTTCTCCCCCACTTACCCAGCCTGGGGCTTAATGACCACAACCCCAGCGACAGGGATGGTGGACATGTGTGCAAGGCCTAGTGAGTCAGAGCATGGAATGAACAAGAAAGCACTGGTTGTTGAGAGCTAACAGATATCTGCTTCTATATTTTTGTTGGTCCTATTATAAAAGAAAAGGATTCTGTTTATGAGGGTACCTTTAACTTCCAGGATCTACCATGTGAGGAAGGAGTTTTCTCACTTTGTATGTGAAATCTTCCAATATTTTAATATTTGTAACTAATTCAAATCTTTTAAAAAGGTCATTTATTTATCATTTTAGAGAGGAAGGTGGGGGCAGATGGAGTGAGAGAATCTTCAGCAGACTCCCTGCTGAATGTGGAGCCTGATGCAGGCCTCCATCCCACCACCCTGAGATCATGACATGAGCCAAAACCAAGTTGGATCCTAACCAACTGAGCCACCCAGGTGCCCCACAACTACTTCAGTTTTTAAAAAGGAACATGGTGTGATTCAAACAAACACTGGTTGCAACCAGTGGGCAGTATCTTTGTCAACTCTGGCTTAAACCTTCTGGGAAGGCATGCTTCTAGAGCAGCCCTGTGAGCTGTTCATCTGGTGTGGTCTGAGCAGAGCCAATCAAGAGAACTATGGAGCACTTCCATACAGCTATCTTCATAGAATGAGTAAATAATGATAATCTTCTTTCCACTCATTCAACAATTAAACAGTGGTGTCTACAACACACGAGGCTTGAATCCCATCTCAGCTGCTTATTAGCTTTGTAATGGTATTAATGATAATGTCTACCACCTAAGGTTATGTGTTCTGAGGATTAGGAGAGGTGATGCGTCCTCAGAAGTGCCTTGATAGTCTCCTTCAACAGAGAAGGCCCCTGTAGAAAGAAGACATGCTCCGTGGCCACCCAGCATCCAGACCAGGGTTGCAGATCCATCGATACCTTTTTTCCTAGAAGTAGTTTCCTAATCTCTGCCCCCTTCTCAACCGGCACAAGGTCTATTTTTCCTTCTGTGTCCTCTGCTCAGGCAAAAATTGGAACAATCTTTCTCCTTTCATGGAATCTGTATTGGGAAAAAAAAAAAAAGAGCTCAACGTGTCTTATCTCTAGGATCACTGGTGTTTGGATTTGTGTTGGTTTTCCTATTTCTCTGTCTCTGTCTCTTGTCTCTCTCTCTCTCTCTGTATCTCTATAAGAACACTATCTTTTTTCTCTCCTCTTTTTTTACCTTCCCCATTTATATATTGAGCCTTTGCTTCTTTTTTCTACTTCTCTTTCCCTTACCACACTTTGCTTTACACATTGCTTTTCTCCATGTCTCATTCTTCCTTCCTATTCCTACATCTGTCAAGTAAGGAAGATTAACTGTATCATCCTGTTTCAATGTTTAGGAAAAAAAAACACATTTAAAATTCCTAACATTAGGCAGCCCTGGTGGCTCAGTGGTTTAGTGCCACCTTCAGCTCAGGGCCTGATCCTGGAGACCCGGGATCAAGTCCCGCATTGGGCTCCCTGCATGGAGCCTGCTTCTCCCTCTGCCTGTGTCTCTGCCTCTGTGTGTGTGTGTGTGTGTGTGTGTGTGTGTGTGTGTGTGTGTGATGAATAAATAAATGAAATCTTTAAAAGAATAAAATTCCTAACATTGCCTGGATTTAGTAGGCTCTTAATACATAGGGGAGATGATCTTCATTTTCTTGTTCCTTTGAATCTGTCCTCCTCTTTTCTCTCCCGTTCCTTACTGGGATAGCTTCTTGGCATCCGCCCTCTGCCTTCCACCCCCACTTTTGCTGTCAGGTTCATATCAGCACCTTCTTCACCCCCGCAGCTCAGTGAGGCAGCTGCCTTCATTCAAACCATTAACAGCCCTTTCTTGGCTTTTTATTGTTCTTTCTTCATTTGAGATGCACAATGGTAACTTGTTATGTTGTTAAGATGATTGACTATATATCACAAGAGAAAAGAGTCACATTTCGTGAACTTCAGAAATTTTCTCAATAAAGGCATATTTGCTCTATGTACATTTTAATTATCTTTGTCAAAGGATTATTTTAGATGCTAGAAGAAGAACTGCTTGGAAGTCATTAAGTAGAGCTCAGCTTACACCCAAAGTTCTCTCTAAGGTGCTGAAACGAACCCACACGGTGTCTTCACTTAATTCCCCAAGAGAGGGCGGACAGAAGATACTCATTCATGCAAATGCTTGGCAGACACTGCTACGATAGCATCTTGTGTTGAACTTTTTGACTTATGTTACCTGGAATTCATACCTCACTCCTTATAATGTCATTTCTTGGGTCAGGAATTTTTAGTGAGTTCTTTTTCCTTAACACAGCAAGTTCTTCAGCTCTGTCTTTGAGGCAGCAGGAAGTTCTCTGGCAAAGAGTATGGCTTCTGGAGCCATCCCCCGTCCATCACTAACTAGCTGTCTGACCTTGGGCACATCACTTAATCTCTTTGTCCCCCTATAAAATGGGAATAATAACATATCCACCAGATAGGTTTTGTAAGTGTTAAATGATTTAATGTACGTAAAAATGCTTAGCAAAACCCCTGTCATATAATAAGTGCCACATAAGAGTTAGTCAACAAAATCTTTCAAATCCAAACACTATGAAAACAATTTGTCTCAGGGCGCCTGGGTGACTCCGTCCGTTCAGTATCTGCCATCGGCTCAGGTCATGATCCCAGAGTCATGGGATCAAGCCTGGAGTCAGACTCCCTGTTCAGTGGGGAGCCTGCCTCTCCCTCTCCCTCTGCTGCTTTCCTTTGCTTGCGCTCTCTTGCACTATCTCTCTGTCAAATAAATAAATAAAATCTTTAAAAAAAGTTTGAATCTCCACTTCATGTAGAGAAGTAGAGCAAAATTCACTCTGAAGTGAGTAATAATGGTTTCTATGAATACCACTCGATGTCACACATTATGTTAGGTGCTGTACATGTGTACCTACCACATGAACATGGGATTCGTATAATTACTATTATACGTGCTGCAGGTGAGGGTATAAGCTTACAGTGTTGCTTTGGATCACTCACTTCTTAGTATTTTATTAAGAAAGTTGTTGTTAGGAGCAAGTGAAAAATATAACAAAACTGTCTTATGCAAAGAAGTGGAGGATTTATTGCTCAGGTAACTAGAAAGTCCATAGGGGGAATTCCTAGCTTTAGGCATAGACGAACCAGTGATTAAGTGATACTGTCTGGAATCCGTCTTTATTATCTCTTGGCCGTGTTTATTCTCTGTTGGTCTTACACTGAAATAGGCTCTCCCTACATGGTGGCAAAACAAGAAAAAACATACTTATGATCTTTTCAACTTTTGAAGCTCTTGTGAATTTTCCCTCTCCCTTCATGTGGTTATCCAAAGCTGGTTTTCTGTGCAGTTCTTTTCCTTGTTGCTGAACCTATTTTACTCTTGTGATTTCCATTTAATTCATTAATCTAATAATCATGGTTTGGGTCTCAATTTGTTTCCTGAAATCTGCAATACCTCTTTTATTCCATTCTGTTGTTTTATTACCACAACTCTGAGCTTTCATATTACTGAAATCTTGTTCCAATCAGCATCTTTTTCTGCAGCTTCAGGTACTCCTCATGCAATTCTCTGAGCTGTTTTCTTTCCAACAGGTTTCTTCACCAGTCTTTTGTGAGCTATATTGTATGTTTCTCTATTACTTGTTTTTTAATTGCATTAGTAGATGTTCAGTGTTGCAGTGTATTTATAAGCTTCTTGTTCATACTAACAGTGGGTGCTCTTTTCACACCTTCTATTTGAAGTAAGAAAAAAAAGAGTGGATTTTCTCTGCCCTCTTTGGTCCTTTTCTGAAAGCTGCTTATCTTTCTGATAAGCAGGAACCTGAGTCTGAGCATTATTTACCTGCACTTTTATACACACATACATGCATCCAGATACACAGTCATACACATACACAGATGTACACATATTCACATTCTCATACACATATACATACTCATACACATGCTCATACACATTACACACATGCAAATACTTATACACATATTCATGCACATACATACATATACACACTCATACACATATATATACATTCTCATATACATGTTCATGCACATGGACACATACATATACTGACACACATACAGATGTTCTACTTATACACATGTGTATGCATATACACATTCTCATACACATACATACGTTTACTCACACATACACATGTGTATATACATACTCACACACACATATATACTCATACATACATACACACACTCATACATACACAGGTACTCGCACACATACTCATACACATATATGTACATGTACATGCACACATACACGTACTCCAACTCATATACATACATAAGAAGAAAGTGAGATGGGGCAGAGAGAGGCTTAGCTATAGAAATTGCTAGATCACCAAGGCTTGCTCTCATTCTCTTCCCTCCCCCTCCTCCCACTCTCTCTCACTCTCCATCTCTATCTTTCCCTTCTC
Source organism: Canis lupus dingo (assembly GCF_003254725.2). Taxonomy (NCBI): domain Eukaryota; kingdom Metazoa; phylum Chordata; class Mammalia; order Carnivora; family Canidae; genus Canis; species Canis lupus. Next base: position 19,843,500 of record NC_064248.1, on the reverse strand, counting down.
GTTAAGTGCCTGAGATCTAGGTCTTCTTCCTTATTTGAAGGTGTATTTCAATGACTCAAGAAAATTAATTCACACTTTGAATATTATGCCTAATTAGGTCTAGGGGGCTGAAAAAATAAAAAAAAGCAGAACTTAATGGTTTCACCTGTCTCAGCAAAAAGAATTTTCTGGTGAGTAGCCAAGATTGAAAGCTGTTCTATAACTTCTAATGGGCAGCTCCTCAGGCCATATCTCCTTAAACCAAGAAGTATTGATAAGCATTTTCTTGACTCCCTCTGCTCCCCGTGCCTACTACTATGCTGGAGATCGCAGGCTGGGTTAGAAGCTCTGTGGCACTTTGACAGAATATTCTGTTCCTTTTCTTCATTCTCATGTTGTAAGGATTTTAACATTAAGTGGGAGCCCTTCATTATATGGTTGCTGCTAGCAATTTTTTTGTGGCTTTTACTATTTTATTAATTTCATGAGTATTAGGGGAATGTATGTTCAACTTGAGCATATTACATTTGTCCAGAAGACCCATTAATTCTCTAATAAAAAAAAGTTAGGAAATTAATGTTCTAAGACTTTGGGGTTGCTCTAAAATACCTGATAATTAAATAACAGAGATAAAACTTAGAATCTATTCTTTTGATTCCAGTCCTAGTGAGCTTTTTCCTTTTGCTTACACTTCCTCAATGGATATTTTTGACTTCCACTGGGAACAGAAACAGAGAAAATGGGCTTACGTCACACCATGAGAAAGGGAAGCTTACCCAAGTGACAGAGCTACTTAGTATTCTTTTAAAAGATTTATTGATTTGTTTGAGAGAGAGTGTGTGTGTGTGAGTGGGAGGAGAGGGACAAAAGGAGAGAAACTCAAGCAGACTCTGCGCTTAGTGTGGAGCCTGACATGGGGCATGATCTAATGACCCTGAGATCATGACCTGAGCAGAAATTAAGTCAGACATTTAACCAACTGAGCCACCCAGGTGCCCAAAGAGACACAAGACTCTTGCTTCTATGGAGCTTCTGGTCTAATGAGGGAGACAGTAAACAAGAACACACATAGAGAGAGTACATTTCAATAAGTTCTACAAAGACAAGCATGTGATATGACAGAGAGTAGCAAAGGTCAAAAGGGGCAAGCAAGTCTTCGTGATCTAATAACTTCTACAGCTAAGCTTTGTCTCCACCCCCATCTCACACCTCACACATTCTTCTCTCTTGCCTCTGACATCTTACATGATGTAGATACAGAAGGTCTTCAAGGGGCTTGGGGATATTGTGAGATCTGAGAGATGAGAGAGGGCTGTTCATATGAAAAGGAGACAGAAATAATCCAAAGCCCTGAGGCAAGACAAAGGTTTGGGGATGTGGAGGACTGGTGGGGAGATCAGCATGGCTGAAGAATCGGGATAAAAGGGATGGATGGGAAGAGATGATGCCAGAGTGCAGGCCAGAGGTCTGATTGTGCAAGATGATTGTAACAAAGGATTTGTTCAATTGTCAAGTAGTCCAGTGGCTTCCTAAAGAAGACCTCTTGTGGGAGAGAATTTTAAAGGCGGGGGGGGGGGATTATAGATTCTGGAAGTAGTGGCCCAGTGCTAAGTGACCAGTACAGTCTCTCTCAGGGTTCACCAACAAGCGAGGAGAGCTCCGTGGATTTGTATGCTGCAAAGAGCTCACAGCTGCAAGGTGCTAGACGAAGCCAAGACTCTGGCTTTTCTAATGATTGGAGATGCCTGCCCAATACTGTAATAGATTCCTCAGGCATTTTCCACTTTCTGTCTGAACATTGGCTAAGAATCTTCTTTTCATTTCCCCAGTTACATCTCGCTTGCCTGTGTCTTCCCACTTTGTAGGATGGATGTAAAGGTTAATTCCACATCTGTAACTTCAGGAAATGTTTTCTTTCAGGCTGCCAACATCTTTGACGATTTGTCTTGGCTGTTGTGCAATAGAATGTCACTTCACTCCACTCACCCTTTGAAAACACCCTATTTAAAGAAGGATGATTTGGGGTTAGAGTCAATAAAATCCAGTGGTAAGCAATTCTTCAGCGTGTTTGGTCCTTAACAGATAGGCTGGGTGGTTGGAGAGCCATTTTTGATGACAGATATCCTCTTGCAGTGCAAGCCTGGGGAGATGCTCTGTGGACATGCATACATGCAAGAGACTTCTCTTAAGTGACTTAAAGACTTATCCAAATGAAAACCAAATCTGGACTATAAAGACTTCTTTTATAGCTCTCATGGGACCCTCCGATGAGGCACTCCTGGAGACAATGCAGGCTACATCCCACAGGAGGGATGTTATTTTCTGTCTTCTGGGGGAAGTAAAATCAGTGTTTTGAGCCTCAATTTCCCATCTATAAAGTGGGACAAATGTTTCTACCACTCAGCGTTACTTGGAGGCTCAAGAGAAGCGAAGGGGACCAGTACGCCTTGGCAGCCTCCCCTATCCTTCCTGCCATTCTTCTCCATTCTCCCCTCCTTTTTGTCTTCTTTATCAGACATCGGTATCTGATTTTATGATCCCAGCAGAGATTTTGGTGTAGAAGTTAGAGCATAAATGCTGGAGCCAGACCATGTGGGTTTGGGCTCTGGTTCTGCCATTTTACTTGCTATGCATCCTTAGGCAGCTCACTTATGGCTTTTATGTTTCCATTCCCCTTACCCTTTCCATTCCCTTACTCCTACCCTTTAGGTGATGGGAACACGGTTGTTGTGACAATTCCATCAGCCAATCCACACAGTGTTTGGGATAATGCCTGGGGTGTGGTTTGTGCCTTATAAGCATTATTATTAGTATTATTATTGCTATTATGTTATTCTCACTATATTTTCTCTCCAGTTTACCTTCTTGGAAGTCAAAGCTAGCACCAGAGGTATTTGTCAACTGGTTCCTCTCAGGGTGCAGAGCAAAGCTGTTGGTATAAGTGAGACCCTTGATTCATGCATTTGTCCACAGCCTGTATTTTGAGGTAGGGGCAATAAATTAATGTTGGTTAGATTTTTGCCTGCAGAGTGGTACACAACATAAATATGTTTTCATAGCCTCATCCTTCATAATAAAACCTTATTTCTCATAAGAAGAGTTAGAGTCAGAAACTGGTATATTAATAATATGAATGCTACATACTTAGAAAAATAATATTTTGAAAAAAGTGTTGGCTAATATGAGGTATACTGTTACATGGAAAGTTGAAGTGGGCTGTAGAACGGTCCCAATACAGGAGCATATAAACACATTGATAAAAGATAAGAGGAGAAATGTATCAAATACTAACATTAGTTATTTCTCGATAGGAGCTTCACACACTGAAGATTGCCTAATTGCTTAGAGACTGAATCTAGGTCCTCAAGCAATGAAAAAAGCAGAGGCTGCCAGTGTCCTACGTCATGGAGAAATTTATTTTTTATTATATTTTCTTCAAAGTGCCACTGCATTAAAGCACAGTAACTCTACATATCAGATTCATTATGCAGGCAAAATATCTTTGGGATGCTGTTCCAAAAATTTCAGAACTGAGGCCGCATAAATATGTGGATACGTATTTGAAAAATAGTTTTTCCCCACATATTTCCGATAAAATTGATTATTCAAGAAATTTTACTCTTTTTACGTTTATAGCTTTCCACCTCCTTCGTTCTGACTCATACTCCTAATAGTACAAAGAGTATCATTTAAGGAGCAAAACCTAACTATACTAAAAATCTTAGAATGGAATAAATTCAGGCTGTACCTCTCTACTTTCTGTCATCTTGGAGCCACAAGCCAAAGATGGTATCCTCCATGAACACTTTCTTCACCAGGGCAAGCAGGATGTGTTTCTACTCCTGGGGCTTTAGGGCTGAAATCAACATATAAATCACAGTGGGGTTTGGGGCTTGGAAAAAGGAGGGCCTTGGCTGGCTGATTTTTTAAAAAGATTTTATTTATTTATTCATGAGAGACACAGAGAGAGAGGCAGAGACATAGGCAAAGGGAGAAGCAGGCTCCCCACAGGGAGCCTGATGCCAGACTTGATCCTAGGACCCTGGGATCACACCCTGAGCCAAAGGCAGATGCTGAACCACTGAGCTACCCACATTCCCCAGCTGGTTGATTTTTAAGACAGTTCCTTCCAAATGGACTAGGAGTAGCTCTCTGTACTTTTATTTTTATTAGTTAAGTTTCAGAGTCCAATTCTATGCACGGTGGGTGTTATGTTCTAACCTTCTTTGGGGAAGACTGACTTATTAAGTATTAAGTGCAACCCAAGCCATCTCCCTTAACCAGGTGATATAATATTGTGATTAACAGCACAGCTGCTGGTTGTCAGACAGACTTGAGTTTGAAAACGAGCTCTGATACTCTCTGCATAATACAAGGATAATAACAACAGATTTACAGGGTGCTTGTGGGGATATTCCAAACCTCAAAATCAAATAAAGATGAAAGCTTTTCTATGAGAAATGATTCAATTTGCCCAGAAATACATTTTAAAAAATCACGCATACAATAGACACAAAGGGAAAATCTTTAAAAGATAGTAGAGGGCACACAATACTACATAAGCAAATGGAAAGGCATATTATTTCTATCACAAATTGTTAATTCTCTCTAAATTAACCTGTAATTCAATATGATTTGTTAAAATGTACCAACAGGCTTTTCTTGAACCAAAGGAATTGATATTAAAGTATACTGAAGAAAACAAAAATATCCAAGACGACTTTTAAAAAGAAGGGTTTTGATGACAATATTATCAGATATACAGAAAGATTATAAAGCAACAGTAATTAAAGTAGTGTGGTTCCAGCACGTGAATAAAGACAGATCAATAGAGGGAAATAGAGAATATGAAAACTGAAGCAAATACAGAGATGAATTTAACGAATAATAAAGGAAATGCATAATAGTGAGAAAAAAGGTGAATTACTCAATAAATCTTATTGGGAAAATTACAAGGCATATGGAAAAATCTAGATCCCTATTTCACTCCTTAAAATAAATACATTCTAGACAAATCAAATATTTAACTTAAGAATAAATCAGATAATGGAATATTATTCTGTAATAAAAGGAAATGAACTACATCTTACTCAATGGTGCAGGACTATAAGCTCACTACCCAAGATCAGGAAAAAGATAAGGATGCATGCTCTCACCACTGTTACTCCAAATTGTACTAGAAGGTCTAGGTAGAGAAATTAGGCAAGAAGAAGAAATAAGCATCTAATTTAGAAAAAAAAAAAGAAGAAAAACTACCTATTTTTTAATATTTAAATTCAATTTAGTTAACAAATAGCGTATTATTAGTTTCAGGGGTAGAATTCAGTGGTCCATCAGTTGCATATAGCATCCAGTGCTCATGACATCACCTGCCCTCTTGAATGCCCATCACCTAATTACCTCATCTCCCCCCAATTTCCCCTCCAGCAAACCCTGTTTGTTTCCTAGAGTTAAGAGTCTTTTGTGGTTTTCCTCCTCTCTGTTTTTAATCTCATCTTATTTTTCCTTCCCTTCCCTTATGTTCATCTATTTTGTTTCTTAAATTCTACATATGAGTGAAGTCATATGGTATTTGTCTTTCTCTGACTGACTTATTTTGCTTAGCATAATACCCTCTAATTCCATCCACGTCAATGCAAGTGGCAAGATTGCATTCCTTTTGATGGCTGAGAAATATTCCATTGTGTATACAGACTACATCTTCTTTATCCATTCATCTGTTGATGGACATGGGTTCTTTCTATAGTTTGGCTATTGCTGCTATAAATATCGGGGTGCTTGTGCCCCTTTGAATCATTATTTTTGTATTCTTTGGATAAATACCTAGTAGTGCAATTGCTGGGTTGTAGGGTAAACTATCTTTATTCACAGATGACATGATCCTATATGTAGAAAAATCCAAGTACACACACACACCCACAAAACTACTAGAGTTAATACATGAATTGATAAAAAATTCAGGGTACAGTATCAACACCAAAAAGATCAGTAGTGTTTCTATACATCAGCCACAAATACTCAAAAAGGAAATTGAGGAAACAATTCCAGCTATAAACGCATCAAGAATAAAATACCTAAGAGTACTTTTAACCAAGGAAGTGAAAGACTTATATACTGAAAATCCCAAAATGTTACTGGAAGAAATTAATGGAGGCAAAATAAAGGCAAAACTGTTCTTCAGAAAAGGAAAGATAAAGTATTGTGTGATCCTCTAGATGAAGGAATCATGCCAGATATACTTATCTTCCACACACTAACCGTGATATGGCAAAAGAGTAGTATGGTGAATACAAGTGAAAAGAGGAAGGGAGGCAATATTCAAGGAAGAGAAACTTAGAAAAACATGGGATGGGGATTCCAGTTCATCAGTTGGTGCCTCCGTGAGGGTTAAGGAGAGAGATTTGTGCCAAAGTCTGTGGTGTCCTCTGGCATTCTGGTTCTGACTAGGGGCACCATTTCACTTCCAATTTTTAGCTAAAGCTCAGATCAGTCCTGACTCAGATCTGCCTCTGTTGGACAGATGAATGGCCCTCAGTAGATCACATTGAATGTTCTGGAGAAGACAGGATCTGCCAGGGAATACTGGGGAATCAAAGTGGGTCAGGGCTTTTCCTCCTGCACGCATGTGTCACTTCTTAGGGGTCGGGTGGGAGGCGCAGAGCCAATCTATTTTCAGAACGAGGGACAGCAGCCTTCTTGCCCAGCCTACCCTACGCAGTGAACTAGGTCAAGAGAGGACCACAATTTGAGAGAACGGGGGGAGGAGGGTGGAGAGGGGTGCCGGGAGGGCTTGCCACAAGCAGTAGGGAGGCAGGGAGCTGCTAAGTCACCATGTGAGCGTGGGAGGTGCTTCTCAGGAAGAAAACAATATTTGCATCTATATTTGGGCAGTCATTGCAAGATAAAGGCACGGAGGTACCAAAATAACCTGTGATTGATTCTGGGAAAAAGAGGCAGCAGGTGGGGGGAAACTGCTCCTTTGAAGCAGACATCTGCAATAAAAAAGGAATTGGGGATTTTTTTTTTTTTTCCAAAATAGGTTGCTACCTGTCATGCTGCAGCTTTGTGGGAAAAAAAACAACAGAGAAAATCTCAATTCCAAAGGAAAATTGAATGATGTTCACTTAGCACTTTTTTTTTTGTCAAATATACCAGGTCTTGTTGCCGAAAAATCATAACTTTAGTAGGTCTGTTAATCATAGTCATATCAGATGGCACCAGGTTGGGCACTGATATGTACCCAACCTGATGAGCATGCTTCTAGATGTTTCTTAGAAGCTAGGGTAACTTCTCTCAACCATTTGCCAATGTTTTCATGTGCAAAGAGTGAACAAGTCAGAGAGGATTGCTTTTTTTTTTGTTTATTTTGTGTAAGTCTTATGTACCAGACACAATACTAGGTATTTTATGTAGCGGCATTTTGTACATTTTCCGCCACACTATGATGTAAATATCATTGTCTCATGTTACAAGTAAACTAAACCATGAATGAGATTTGTTCCAACTTACCTTCTCCTAAATGCATTTCTGTCTTTAGAGTCAGTACCTGGACTCTGAAGGCAAAACATACCAGAGCCTTTGTTCTTCAATTATACAGTAAAAAGTGGCAAAGATCCTATATACATAGGATCCTTTACACACATCAGGCATTGGGATTTACATACAGGCACACCTGTACCCACATACGTACACATGTAATGCATGTATATGCATTGAAATTGATTACCTAATGATGAGCACACAGAGCTTCACAGAGAACACTGAACCCACCCATGCTCATACAGCCAGTAAGGAATTGAGCCGGATTCACTTCCAGAATCAACTAATGCCAAAGTGTAGCTCCCAGAGATGATGGCTGAGTAGCTCAGACTCTGCCCATCATCTCTCCAGTGTCTCTTCATCCATTATTTTTGTTAGCAGAATCCCAGCAATGGACTAGCTTATCTCCTTTCTATTGGCACTGTCCCTTCCTCAGATCTCACAAGCCTGTTGCTTGTATCATTGCGAGTGTCTCTATTGAATATCCCAGACTCCAGTCATGCCCCTTCCAGTGTGGTCAGTTCCCAAGTTTATTCAAGTGTATCACAATCAGGGGACATATTTTCATGATGACTGGAGAAAGTCCAGACTCTTGGACAGCCCTTCACAATGGAGCTTCATGCCTTCTTTATAGTCTTTCTCCTCTTCACATAAATAACATGCTTGTCGCAGCCTGACTGATCTGACCCTGTCCTCCAAATGCATCTTGAACTCTTAGATGTCTTGCCATTGACATATGCCAGACGTGCCCACCACCTTAATTCCCATCCATGCCATCTTACTGTTTTTTAAGATCCAGACCTCAGGGTGCCTTAAAGATTTTCTCTCTTTTATCTGAACCCCAGCATGAATATGATGGATCCATGCTTGTTAGACACAGATCAGATTCACTCTGGCATTTTCATCCATTGATTGGTGAACCAATTGATTGATTAAATATGTAATAATTGGGTTGCACCTATGTTGTGAAAGATGAGACAGAAAAGTTCATTGTCTCAAGAGACCTGCAGAGAACTGCCCCTCTGGGCATTTTGTCTCTCCCCAGATCTTGCACATAAATTAGCTGGAATGTAAGACATTTGGGGGTGGAAACTCTTTCTCTTTAACTAGACTATGACTTTTCCAGGTAAGATGTATATTACTGTATATTAGTATATTATATAATTATGTTATTAATAATTAATAATTATCACCCCTGATATTTACTGATTTATACCTACATGCCACACCCTATACTTGATAAAGTGCCACACACTAATTCTGTCAAACAATCCTTAGAGTAGCTCTGAATATCATCTGTTATTTTCCCCATTTTACAGCTGAGGAAAACAAAGCACAGAGAGTTTATTATTATTTTTTTTTTCAAAGCACAGAGAGTTTAAACAATTTGCCAGAAGCAAGATGTAAGCAGTGGATACAAGTTTTGGACTGAAGCAGCATGGACTCTATCATCCAGAACCTGAATGACATCAGTGTTCTTACTCCTGTATCATGGTACAGACCTAACACTCTGCCAGGCACACAAGGAATAGTTAGAGGATTAAATTGCATTACAAAGCTTGGGTTCAATCACTAAATTTCTCACTCACTAGCTCTCAGTTTGCTTATCTGTAAAATGGGAATGATGATACTGTCATCCTGGAGTTGTTTGGAAGATGGAACATAAAAGACTTTAGAGCATTTAGAACAGCTCCTGCCAAAACTTTAGCATTTCTTTAGGAAACAATAAGAGTTATCACTATAGATGTTTAGGAAGTGCCTGTGAATGAAGGAACACCTAGCCCACTGTCCCATGAACAGTTTGAACTTAGAAGCAATAAATAAATCCCCACCCCAGTGGCCAGAACACTGCAGGGGGCTCAGTAATTGTTTATTGATTGAACAACTAACTGTCAAAAGCTGGGTGGGGAGGGAGCAGTGCCTGTGTGGAGACCCAGCATGAGTTTGCATCATGCTCTGAACATTGATCTGACTCCACAGGATGATAGGTCCCCAGTCAGGAAGAATCCAATTTCAATATTGGAAATGGCACACACATCCTCTAATCCATCTCTCCTCTGCCCCGTAGCTCCAGACCTCAGACTATAGTCACCTCTATAACATAGCTAGCTCTATGTCGAGACTCCCCCTCTACTTCATCTGATGGCTTTCAAAGTTGCAATTACACCTCCTGAACAAGGAAGGTTACGAGATTAATTAAAGGATGCCAGCCCCAGGCTGACTTACAGGACTTCTGTCTGCCGAGGTGGAACAGTCCTGAAAGCATCTGGAGCTAGTGAGGTGAAAGGTCAACCAGACCATCCCTCTGCCTCCAAACAACTTGCACCTCTCCTTCCCAAGAGAGAATATTACAGAGCTTCTGACCTTGGAGGAATTGAGCCAGATATGCTTCATTCCATGCTTCACTGAAAGCAAAGCTGGGCATTCTCTTTGCCGGGGGTGGCTCTAAAACAGAAAGAGGTGAAATTTCCCTTAGAGATCTGAGTTCTTGGGGGTGGGGCAGGAAACGGAGGGCAATGCCATCACATCATCATTTTCTAACCCATCTCTTCCCTTCCATGGTCCTCAGATTGCTTACAAATGTGAGGTCCTTAAGGGAAGGGACTCTGTTAATGGCTAGCTCAGTACCTCACACAACCCCTATGATAATGAGAAGATGGTATGTGGCTTGGTCCTAGGACCTCCAAATGCTCAGATTCCCAGCCAACTGCCTCCCCTGCTATGAGACAAAAAAAAATAGTCTTGAGGAAGAGACATTCCAAGCAAAATCATTCATTTTATTGTTCAAAATGCAATGGTTCTCCGCTCTGGATATGTACCATTGTCTCTGAAAATCTTCAGAAACAGAATTTCTGGGGATAGGGCAGATATTTCCATTGTTTTCATCCCAGTTGATTCTGAAGGTCAGTTAAGTTGAGAATCATTTTTAAAAATTTATTGAGCTATAATTGACATACAATATTGTATTAGTTTCAGGTGTACAGCATAGCAATTTGACAATTCTATAAATTATGCAATGCTCACCATGATAAGTATAGTCACCATCTGTCACCATACATTATTACCATATTATTGACTATATTCCCTATGCTGTACTTTTCATCTCTGTGACTTACTGACTTTATAACTGGATGTTTGTATCCCTTAATCCCCTTCACCATTTTGCCCATCCTCCACTCTCTCCCCTCTGACAACCACAAGTTTGTTCTCTATTTATTTACAATAACCAAGAGATATAGGCAACCTAAGTGCCCATTAATAGATGAATGGATAAAAAAAGATGTGAGATATATATATCTCATATATATATATTATATATAATATGCCAATAATATATATAGGCATATTATTCAGTCATAAAAAAAGAATGAGATATTGCCATTTGTAACAACATGGATGGACCTAGAGGCTATTATGATAAATGAAATAAGTCTAACATAGAAAGACAAATATCATATGATTTCACTTATACGTGGAATCTAAAAAGGACAATGAAACAAGTAAACAAAAACAACAAACAAAAACAATTATTTTTATCAGGATTTTGCTCCAAAAACTACTGCAGACTTTCAGTGAAGTGGATACTGCAAGTAGATCTGAGCATCCTGCAGCCAGCTTAGTAAAAAACTAAGTTTATAGCCTTAAACAGGGTTAGGCAGCCACACAGTCCCCTTACCCAAGACTCATAGCCTATCACAGCCTATGATGGGGAAAGAGTGTTTCTTCATGAGGACTGGCATTGAAAGGTTGGAGTTGCCTCTCTGCAGAGAGGGGATATCTGTCATCAAGCAGAGGGAAACATCAGGACACTCTTGTTGTAATGACCACAAGGGAGATTAGAATTCTAAAGAGTCAAAAGAAGAGAAAGGGTCCTAAGAACACACTCAGCCTAAGGATGCAGAGCTTCAGCCTTCTCCCTGGTCACACCTTTTGTCCGGTCTTGTATCACAAGGGCTGGCCTTACTGAAATTTCTTAAAATACCTGTTGGGTGGGGACACCTGAGTGGCTCAGTTGGTTGAGCCATGAACTCATGATCTCAGGGTCCTGGAATTCACCAAGATCCCATTGGGCTCCTCTCTCTCCCTCTCCTTTTGCCCCTCCCCCTGCTTATGTGCATGCTGTCTCTCTCTTTCTCTGTCTCTCAAATAAATCAATCTTAAAAAATAATTGTTGGGCGGTTGAACAAATGAAAGTTTTGCAGAGAAGTTTATCTGTCTTCTGTCTCATTCATCCAACCCCTGTTCTGGCTTAGGGTTAATCTAAAAAGTCAAGTTAGTTTATGATGCTATCTAAGCAAAAAAAAAAAAAAAATTCCCACTCTCTTATCTCAGGAGCTTTTTGGTTTCATAAGAAAAGGAAATGGATGCGGTGGAAAAAACACAAATGGGTTGTTTGGACAGACCATTTCACTTTTGACCACACTTAGCAGATGGGCCTCCTTGGATAAGTCACCCTACTTTGTTGTGTCTTAGTTTTACCATCTGCAGATCAGGGATGGTAGCATGGATCCCACAGGGCTATAGTAGGTGTTTCTGTTGAATTTTTTTCAGTGAAAGCACATGATAGATATTCTATAAATGGTGGCTGTTAAGAGAGTGACTCTGCTGTTTTTCAAACTTTTGAATACAGAGGACGGTCTTGGCCAGTGTGCTTGGGCATTTATGAAGCTTGGTTGCCCCAAGGCCTTTGGAGGGCTTTGGTGTCCGGAGAAGGTCTTCTTCAAAGTGGATGGACATGGTTGAAAGAAAACAAGAGCTAAAAAGACAGGATAGGTTTAAATTCCAACTATGCCACTTACCTGCCATATGACTTAGGTTATTCTGTTTCCCAATCTGTGGAAGTGAAGAGTCAAATTAGAGAACTTCTCATATGGGATCCCTGGGTGGCACAGCGGTTTAGCGCCTGCCTTTGGCCCAGGGCGCGATCCTGGAGACCCAGGATCGAATCCCATGTCGGGCTCCTGGTGCATGGAGCCTGCTTCTCCCTCTGCCTGTGTCTCTGCCTCTCTCTCTCTGTGTGCGACTATCATAAATAAATAAAAATTTAAAAAAAAAAAAGAGAACTTCTCATAGTTCATTCCAGAGTTTATGATCCTATCTCTGGATTAGAGGGTTAACTGGCAGGCACATCAGGCAGTAAGCTCTGTGCTTAGCTGGGGCTAGGAGACCATAACTAGGGATTTTAAGCAAAGAAGAACTGCAGCAGAAGTTATACTGTGACAATAAGATAAACTAGGGTAATATGGTTGCAGGTTAATTATTTTGAAGTCTGTTTTATAATCATATTATAAACTTTGTGTCTTGTTTTAAAAGTAGAGAGGTGGGGATCAGGTTCCATAATGTGTAGAGCCCAAAGAAGAATCTGAGTAAGGGAAGATTCACAGGAAGGTGGAGGAGTTTTGAAAGGCTTGTGATCCAAACTGGAAATCAGACGGATGATGGAAAAAGCATCCCTGATCCAGCCAGAAAATTGGTGTCAGGCACAGTTCTGAACTGGAGGTATAATGGTGTTGATGGCAGACCTTACACTCCCTAGCCTGTTATGGGCTTGCTAGAAAACTGTTGTGTGACCTTAAACAAGCCATGCATCATCTCTGAGGCTTGGATACCTTATGAGCAAAAAAAAGAAGGGGCTGAACTAAATCATTTAGACTTCATTGCTTTCAGTTCTCATAAAAGACATCAAAATCAAAATAAAAAAGGAGAGAGGGACTTGTTATATAATGATAGCTTTCAATCTATTATGATTTATAGAAAGAGTAAATTCATCAAAATCCATGGCACTTGAAACATCCTTCCCAAAGTTTCATAAAGGGTGGAGAAGCCTCATGCAAGAAGATCTCCCGGAATCTACCTGTGGGGTGTCCTACAGGGTGCATGGATCTTCCGAGGTATCTCATAGCTGCCATACGGGGGCATTAGGACAGAGTTGGCAAACAGACAGGCCCTGGACTTAGACCAGCTGGCAGTTCTGGGACCTTGAGCGAGCTACTTAATTGCTTTTCTGTGCCTCATTGTTCTCATCTGTAAAATGAAATAGATCTGCAAAGCCTTTGGTGTACAGCTCAATCGGTGTTAACTAATGTCATGCAGACACTAAACTCTCCTCTTTATTCACTCAAAAAGGATTTACCCAGTACTTTTCATGAGTCAGACACTGAGCATATAGCAAGGAACAAGACACTATTTATGTCTTCCTGAAGCTTATCCTCTGGTGGGGAAAGAGACAACAAACAAACAAACGAACAAAAGAACCGATAAATAAATCAGATAAACTCATATGGCCCAAGTAATGTGATAAACATAGAGTGCTATGGTCCAAGTCAGTAGTTTGAGAAGGTAAAGTTACAGCAAGTGACTTAAGGGGGCAACTTCATCTCCCCCAGTCCTGTCCCCAAACCAACCTTTTCCTCTCCTCTTCACTTCTTTTCTCTGAACCACCCTCCTGCCATATATTCTTGTAGTGCTGGGTCAAGCAACCTTCAATTTATTGATTCAGGCACTGAACTTGCAATCCATGTGGCTTTACTAGGATTGGAAATCAAAGTTTTAGACATTTTTGTTGCTCTCTAATGTAGCCCTTACTCCTAGGACAGTGCCTGGCAGAGTAGGTACTCAGAAAATGTTCACTGAATGTGTGAGCCCCAAATCAGAGGCATGAATGATCTACTGTTTCTCTACACAGGTGGGAAAAATACTTGTTCAGCCTCCCCCAGTATGCCCACCGTAGAGCCTGTATAAGAATTTACAGCCCTTGGCTTTCCAGGCAACTATTGTTTTCTGTGTGATTTACCCAAATTGAGAGAGAGCATTGATAGTCTGGGAAGCCAGGATCCCATGTTACCCCTATGTTTAGCTATGAATTTGAGGAAGCCATATATGTTGTTTCCTCATCAGTAACATAGGAAAATTAATCCTGTCTTAGCAGGAATTAAGTCAGATGTTGAGTGTGAAAAAATGAATTGTAAATTCCTATCAAATGCATGGCATTGTTATTACTATGACAAATGGTTTAGTGGCCACAAGGTAAAACTCTGGATCCCTAAGCAAATGTTTGACAAGGATTATCCAGATAACCTCCTCCAGGAAGCCCCCAGTTCGCCTTCATGCCCACTTCTCCACCTTTGTCCTTAACCGAACACTGTAGGGACTTCTTGGGTATGAAAAGAACATTCTGTCCAAAGCTACAATATGACCAAAATTTGCCACAAATGAAAGAGCTGGAGTTTGAGGCATTTAGAAGCTCAGAATAAACAGACTAATTGAAGGAATGAAACATCCATTAGTCTAAATGAATATTTCTATAAAGCTGCATGTTAGACATTGATAAAAAGAAATGATTAAATGCAGAATTAACCAAGATTAATTATTTTAATCAAGAGATTAATCACGATTATATCTTTACATTAGTTTGCTCTGCTGATGTTTGCTCAGCAATCTGGGAGAAAATCTGTTCATTTATCACCTTCCTGTTTGAAAATCGGCCCATATTTTATACAATCTCTTATCCACCATCCCTAACATCTTTGTAAACAGAAGCTCCTAAACAGATAAGCAGCATTGGAGACGAGCATGCATGGGACCAAGGACACAGAGCTTCATGCCAGAGAACCAGATTCAAAGCTGAGAAAAAAAAATTTTTTTTAATATAGAAAATCTACAGCTGTTCCTCATTTTAGGTCAGTTGCCTAATCTGGTGATTTTTCCCGTCGAATAGCCCAAGACCCTTGAGGTTGGGCTTAGAGAGTTGGTGGTGGATTCCTGCTAAGGTTACAGGTGATGATTTTGTGTAGGTAACCACCTGAGGAAGCACTGCAAATATGTAGGAATGGAACAGGCAAGGACTCTATCTTGGAAGTTAAAGTAGCCTAGTGTATAGGGAATATGGTTGATGATAATATAATAATTTTGCAGGATTACTACCCTTATGGCAGTGAGCATTTTGTGATGTATAAATTGTTGAATCACTCTGTGCACACCTGAAACTATATAATATTATATGTCAACTATACTGTTAACAATAAAAAAGTAAAGTAGCCCAGTGTCAAATGAGATATTAAAAAATGGGAAAACAGATTTAGACGATGTAGATTTGCCCTGTTGATCATTCCCTGCATGTTTAGCTCCAGCTTTTCACTGAATTTGCCAATGAGATCTAAAACTGGTTCCCTTGGGGGCTCCATCTTCTCAGTAAAAGTTACCACCATTCAGTCAGTGAGTAGTATCCTAAGAAACAGGATAATTCTTAACATGACTTCCTGTATTACTTCCCCAGCTAATCAGAATATATATGAATAATTATGTATTTATAATATCCAGCTATATTCATTATATAAATAATTTGTATATGAACATGTATACATACATTATTATATATATAGACATATGCATTATATACTTATATATATTGCTTAAATTGTCGAGTCTTGGGTAACAATTCATCCTTTTCAATCATAGCTTGCATTTCTCACTTGGATCATGATGGCTGGATTGGAAATGGGTACCAATCTCTTCTAAATTAAAGTTGAGAAAATTATGTCACCTTAGACAACTCTTATATTTCTTCTCCCAATGGATATTTATTGAAAACTTATTCTACATCAGGCCTTGTACTTTCACTGGGCCATGCTCTTGATAGTTATCTTCTGTGACTGAGTTAACTCTCTCAGGTCTCATCATATTAAGTCCTATTGTTATCTGTATTTTGCCAAAGAGAAAACTGAGTATGGGAAATCTAAATAAGTGGAATGAGGTCTATAGGTCAATCGAGGATAATTGAGATCTTAATAATAAGTCTTCTTATCCATAAACATGATACATTTCACTATTTATTTACCTCTTCCTTAATTTCTATTACCAATGTTTTTTGTAACCAATGTTTTTCAGTGTACAAGATTTGCATTTATTTTGCCCTTTCTTTTTTTTTTTAAAGATTTTATTTATTTATTCATGAGAGACATACAGAGAGAGGCAAAGACACAGGCAGAGAAAGGAGCAGGCTCCGTGCAGGGAACCTGATGCAGAACTTGATCCTGGGACCCCAGCATCATGCCCTGGGCCAAAGGGACGTGCTCAACCGCTGAGCCATCCAGGCGTCCCTATTTTGCCCTTTCTAATGCTAGTGTGAATGGTATTGTTTTCTTCATTTCCTTTTGGGACTGTTCTTTGCAAGTATAGAGAAATTATGATAGACTTTTGTATATTGATCTTGCATCCTATGTCATTGCTAAACTTGTACATTGGTTCTAGAAGTTTGGTGTGTGTGTGTGTGTGTGTGTGTGTGTGTGTGTGTTTCCTACATTTTCTAATCAGATACCTTCTTCTTCTTTTTTTTTTTTTTTTTTTTTTTGTCTAATTGCATTTTCTAGGATCTCCAGTACAATATCAAATAACTATGATTAGAGCGGGTATCTACCTTTTAAATAACACAGGTGTCAAAGAAGAAGTTACAAGGGAAATTATAAGTATTTTTAAATGAATTAAAATAAAAATTCAACATATATAAATTTGTGATATGTCACATTCAAGAAAGCATTTAGCCTTTTATCAGTAAGTATGATGTTAGCTGTAGATTTTTCATAGGTGCTTCTTGCCAAGTTGAGATTATTATATTTTATTCCTAGTTGACTGACAGTGTTTGTCAGGAATGGATGGCTTTTGGTCAAATACCTTTTCTGCATTTATAGAATGATCTTTGTCTTTAGTTTGTTAACATAGTGAATTACAACTGATTGTCCTTTCAAAATTAAGCCAAACTTGCATTCTTGGAATAAGCACCCAAGAATACATAATGATCATTTTATCATTAAATAACATTCTTATTGAATATTGTTGGATTCAACATACTAAAGTTTTGTTTAAAAAATTTATGAGGGAAGTCATCTGTAGTAATTTTTTAAAATATTTTTTGTTTGGATATCATGGTAATGCTTTCCTCACAGAATGAGGTGGAAAGTATTCCCTCATTTTCAATTTTCTTGAAATGTTTATATACAATTGATACTATTTCTTCTTTAAATATTTGGTAAAATTCATCTGAGAAATAATCTGGACTTGGAGTTTTCTTTGTGAGATGGTTTTTAACTAAAAATTCAATGTATTATAAGAAGCATAGGGCTATCTTCATATTAACTATTTTTTTCTTCAATGTGATTTGGAAGTTTTGGTCATTTGAGGAATTTGTCCATTTCGTTTACGCTCTCAAATTTATTGGCACAAAGTTGTTCATAATATTCCATTAATATTCTTTTAATATTTGTAGAATCTCTGATCATGGCATCTCTTTCATTCCTAATATTGATTATCTGTATTTCATTATTTTTCCTAGCCAGAGATAATTACATTAGTCTTCTCAAAGAGCCAGATTTGTTTTATTGGTATACTCTATTCTTTATGTTTTCTCTTGCATTGTATTCTGCTCTTACTCTTTATCGTATCCTTTCTTCTTTGAATTTAATTGGCTCTTTCTTTATTCATTCTTCCAAGTGGAAGCTGAAGCCATTGATTTGAGACTCTTTTTCCTAATTTGAACATTTAGTGCTATAAAATTTTCCCCTTACTTCTGCTTTAGTCATCTCACAAATTTTTATATATTGATTTTTCATTTTATTTCACTTCAAAGTACTTTGTAATTTCCCTTTTGATTTCATCTTTGGCACATGTCTTACTTAAAAGTATACTATTTAGCTTCCAAATACTTTGGGATTTTCTAAAAATCTTTTAGTTATATGTTTCTTATTTAATTCCATTGTATCCAGAAAACATTCTTTATATGATTTGAGTCCTTTTAAATTTATTGATATTTATTTTATGACCCAGAATGTGGCTTATTGTGATAAATATTTACAAGGGTATATTACATGTGCCCTTGTAAAGAATGTCTGTTTTGCCATTGTTATATGGAATAGTCCATAAATATCAGGTAGGTCAAGTTTGTTGATATTATTATTTGAAACTTCTATATTCATCCCAATTTTCTCTCTAATTATTCTATCAATCATTGAGAGAAGGGTATTAAAATCTATGATTATAATTTTTACTTTGCCTGTTTCTACTTTCAGTTCTACTGGGTTTTGATTCATGTATTTTGAAGCTCTGTTATTAAGTTCATGAGGATTTGGATTATTATGTCCTTTCTATGAATTGCCTCTTTCATCACTGGGAAATGGCCTTCTTCATTCATGGTAATATTCTTTGCTCTAAAATCTAGTTTGTTTGACATTAATATAACCACTCCAACTCTCTTTGGATTAGTATCCACATGGTGTATCTTTTTCCATTTTTTACTTTAACCTATTAAACCTTTATGTTTGAAATGTATTTCTGTAGGCAGATAATGCTTGGGTCTTGCCTTTGAAGTCTAATCTGGCAATCTTTTGCCTTTTAACTTAAGTATTTATACCATTAACATTTAATGTGATCATCGATATGGTGTGCTCAATCATATTGCTGTTTTTTCTACTTACTCAATTTGTTCTTGTTCCCTTTTACCTCTTTATGTCCTCTGTTTGATTGATATTTTATTCCATTTTATCTCCTTTGTTGACTTATTATCTACACCTGTTTGTTATTTTATTGGTTGTTTTAGTGTTACGAGATTCTGTCTTTAAGTGATATTATGTGGTGAGAGGAGGACTTTGATTTGAACATATTATTCTTTCTATCTTAAAAGATCATTTTTTGCTCCTAGTTTTGGGGACTCTCATTAAGTTACTTAGTTGATTTTAGTAAAAGTTCTATAGGAGAGAGTCAAGAAGGAAAGAGACCTCATGTTGCAGAGATGGGTCTGAGATACATCAGAGGCCTTGACTTTGGAGAAGTTACACAGATCTAGATGGAAATAAATGACACATTTTGGAGCTCAGCTTTTTACATTTCTGTTACTATTTTTCAAAAAAACAACTTTAACCAGTTATTTATCCCTCCCTTAAATAATTTTATGATACAAATAATAAGTATTTTTTTAGAGGATAAGGTAACCCAAAAGCTAATGGAAAAAAAAATTCTAATGACTATTGTCAACATGTTTATGTATAGCTTTCCAGACTTTCCCTTGCAAAAACAGACACATGTTTATATGCAAACATAATAGCTAACATGTGAAGAATGCTCACTAATGCCGGGTAATTTATTTAGCATGAATGATTTTATTCTTATAAACTGGCATGGCACGTACTAGTACCATCTACATTTTATAGATGAGGAAACTGAACTGATACATTAATTAGAGATTAATAAATGTGTACAAGTTCTCTCAATTAGCATCTAATGGCTTTGATATTTGAATCCAGACATTTCAACTCAAACTGTCACTCTTAACTACCATACTAAATTTCCTTTCAGATGCATGTATTTTTACAGAATTGAAATAAGCTTTTCACCTTTTCATATATACATTTATGTGTGTTTGCGTGTGTTTGTAAGTTTTCCATCTGACATTTGCACTGTTATACCCATGAATCTTACTTAAGATTCTTCTAAGTAGGGGATCCCTGGGTGGCTCAGCGGTTTGGCGCCTGCCTTTGGCCCAGGGCGTGATCCTGGAGTCCCGGGATGGAATCCCACTTCAGGCTCCCGGCATGGAGTGGGCTTCTCCCTCCTGTGTCTCTGCCTCTCTCTCTCTCTCTCTCTCTCTCTCTGATAAATAAATAAATAAATCTTAAAAAAAAAAGATTCTTCTAAGTAATAGAATCGGCCTCATTGAAGATCCTTAATTCTCTCTTTCCCCCATCATCTTTTCCTGTATTTTTCCACCCGTTCTCTTGGGCATATTTTTTTTAAAGATTTATTTATTTATTTATTTATTTATTTATTTATTTATTTATTTATTTATGATAGACACAGAGATTGATCCCCCTGTATCCCCCCCTGTTGGGCATATTTTAATGGGTTCATTTTCCATGGAGAGGCTATATACAAGATTTAAGAATTTAGAGAACATGTTCCTAGCCCATAATCAGAGTAACCATTTCTTTTTCTTTTTAAAAAGATTTTATTTATTCATGAGAGACACAGAGAGAGAGGCAGAGACATAGGCAGAGGGAGAGGCAGGCTCCCTGCAAGGAGCCTGATGTGGGACTCGATCCCGGGACTCCAGGATCACACTCTGAGCTGAAGGCAGCCGCTCAACCACTGAGCCACCCAGGCATCCTGAGAGTAACGATTTCTGAGAAGTCCTAAGACCGGTCTCTGTTTCTCCGTGATCATGTTGCACTCATGATGGAGAGTATGAGGACTCCTATTTAAAACAAAAGCTTTATTGACTTATGTAAATTTACAATTAATTTGCTTTCCAGAACCAACAGCTTTGCACACAGGGTATCTTCACAGTGTTGCACATCATACCAACATTGACACCTGCTGTTAAGCATTGAAACTGCAGCTCAGCTCTGTTAGCCTTGCAGTGATGACCACTATCACACTATCAGATTTCTCTACTTCTGCCTTTAAAGGCAGTCCCTTAGCTTTAAAGAACAGCAAAAGCTAGATAAATATCTCCAGTTCTCCTTTATTCAACTTTTGCTTGTATTAAGCAGCTCCTGACTTAAGAAGTATATGATGGATTCTATTATATTTGTGCCCTTCAAAATCTGAAGTCCCTCATTATCTCTCTAAGTTCATCTGCATTCTGAAAATGTTCTTATCTTCTAAGCACCTTCCCTCCACATTCAAGTTTTGAGCTCCTACTTTGCATCTGACAGCTTGGAGCTTGGATTTGGGTCTCCTTATAGTGAGATTCAGCCTGAATATTTAAAGAAGTGACAGGCAATAAATTGGCAAAGGGTAAAGAATGGAAACTAGCATCTCTGGAAGCTGATTATACACAAGTCACTGTGCTAGAGGTTTGCACATGGTTTTTCATTCAATACTCACAACTATCCGAAATAAGGAACAATCATTACTCTTACTTAACAGACAATGTTTTGTATCTAATTTCAAGTCAGAGGTTCACCTGGCTTAAATAATTTCCTTATGGGCAGAGAGTTTACGAAATGGAGATTAGATGTGAAACTAGGTCTTTTCTCCAGAGCTCTTTGTGATATTTCTGAAAAAAATTTGTATTTCATGATGCATACTCATGTACATATCTTTATATGACAACCATATAAACTTATCAAATACGTTTTTTAAAGCTCCGTTTTATAGATGAGGAAACCAAGACTTGCACAGAGTTGAACAAGCAGAGAGATCCCAAAGCAGGATGTAAGCTTTAATATTCTGATTTTATCATGAGACACTTTCATTCAGTGGCTAAGTGCACAGGCTTTGGAGTCAGAGCGCCTAGGTTCCACTCTGTTTTATGTTAGTTTCTAAATGAGGGGCTTTAGGTAAGTTTTCTAATCATAGTATGATTCATTTTTCTCCTCATCAATAAAGGGGGTATAATTATAGTACTTTCCTTGTGAGGTTGTCGTGAGCATCAAGCAAGAATATATATAATGCACATATGGCAGGTAATATGTAAGATGTTAAAATTATGATCAAGAGTGAATATAGCCTGCCTTAGTTACTGGGTTTCCAGGGAAGAAAATAAAGATACTTTGTGGACAGTTTCAGCACAGAGCTATCTATTTTTTTGCAGCATGTCCCTTTATTTCTTCCCTCTTTCTAATAAGCCCAGGTTGGGAGTTGTGAGAAGCTATGTCAGAGTCTGTTTCTGCCACAAAGACAGAATCAGTCGTGTGAACCTCCAAAGCCTTCCTTCTTTCTCTGGCAGCCAGAAGTAGGCTTCCAGGCTACAGGCATAACCACACTGGTTTGTGCTGAAGAGTTTCTATTTCAGGTTACTGGGCCCTCTGCCTGGGGGAAGGAGTGAGATAGAAAAGAGTGTAAGTTCTACTAGGCAGGCTGGGTTCCAGATGCTTTTCAGTTTCTCTACCAATCAGGAAGAGGGTCAGAAATTGTTGGAGTTCAGTTCTTGAAGCATTCACAGAGTTGGGAGAACCAGTTAGCAGTCATTTTTCTGGCCCTCTGCTTCCTTATCATTAAAATAGTAATAACAAGGCTTAACCAGGTAAAGTGAAAGAAATAGTATATGCAAAATGCAAAATGCCCCTGTAGGACAGACTTGTATCATGAAGAGCTCTGGATTGAGAATTAGGGTACCTTAAATGTTGCATAGCTATGAATTTTCTGTGTTCTTTTGTGCAAGTTGTTTACCCTTTCAGGCTGACACTTTCTCCCTCTGTATGATCAATTATTTGGATTTGATAAATTCCCAGTGTTTTTTTCTGGCTCAATCTGCATATACCATTCATTCATTCATCCATCACACTTTTATTAAGTACTTACCTACCACTCAGGGACTGATGATACCAGAATGAATAAGAAAGATTGATGTCAAAGAACTCAAGTGCTATAATGGATGTTATCTATGCATTATGGGAGCAAGGTGAAAACAAGGAACTAATTACTCCTAGGGCAGATGGCAATGGCTCAGAGAGCAAGTGATATTTGAAAGGGGCCTTCAAGAACTTCAAGAATAGGTTTACCAAGTGGGGAAAAAAAAGGTCCCAAATAAGAGGCTTATTATTTCACTCCAGATTTTGCATAGCTTCAATTGTGATGGATCCAACCAGAAAAGGAAAGTCCCCTTACTTTGAGAGGCATTTCTAAATCTCATCTCCAAAAAAGATTGGGTTTTACCTTGTAAGTTCCACTTCAAAGTGGCGGTGGTCAACATGATATGAGTTTGGTGTTTTAATTTAGGTTATCTCTCTAATATAGAGCAAGATTCAAGCCAGTGTCTTAAGGAAAGATGCATTGATCTGGGGACATAAAACAGGCAACAAATAAATCTGTTCTCAAGCTCTCAGCCAATGTTCTGGGATTTAAAGAAAGGTTTGGGCTCCTCTGGGAAACCAAAGAGCTAGGCAGGGAAACCAGTGTTCATTGGTTTGACTGAGGGACATTGTGGCTCCAGGACACCATGGGTCTTTGAACTCCTTCCAGGCTCCAGAGTTTCCATGATTAATGTCATCCATTCCTGCAGAGAGTGATACTTTAAAAAGATAGTGGAGCACCTGGCTGGCCCAGTCAGTAAAGTGTGTGACTCTGGATCTTGGGGTTGTGAGTTCAAGCGCCAAGTTGAGCGTAGAGATTACTAAATAATTAATTAATTAATGTCAAAGAACTCAAGTGCTATAATTAATTAATTAATTTAAAAAAGTGGTGGTGGTAGTGATGAACACTGCAGTTGTCCTTAGATGTGTATAAAAATTGTTCACATTTCTTATTTGCCTGCCCTTATTTCCACCCTAGCAATCTTAATTGAGCACCTTAGAGAATATTCTTTATTTTCGTTCAGTTCATGTAGCTCAAGGGGAGCTAATTCCATCTGTCTGCTGCACATTTATTTATTAAAAAAATTTTAAGTCAAGATTTATTTATTTACTGTTTTTTTATTTTTTAAATTTATTTTATTTTTTTATTTACTGTTTTTTCAAAGATTTTATTTATTTATTCATGAGAGACACAGAAAGAGATGCAGAGACATAGGCAGAGGGAGAAACAGGCTACCTGAGGGTTGCCCTATGTGGGATTCTAACCCAGGACCCTGGGATCACAACCTGAGCTGAAGGCAGATGCTCAACCACTGAGCCACCCAGGCATCCTTTTTAGCTGCACATTTATTCATGTGACCCAAGTCTGGCCGATCGGAGAATCATATCCCTTTTGCTACAGTGGTCAGTTCTAGAATGTGCTTGCATACCAGTCAGGGAAAACGTGAGAACTCTTGCCCAAGTGACTGGGAAAGAGTGCCCCCTTTAAGTAAGAAGGAAGGGAAGATAGGATGCAAGCCCAGAGTGCTAGCTGCCGTCTGGCACCAGGAAGTACTTGCTTGAAAATGAAACCAACACCAAGAAAATAAAACTTAGAGAAATCAATAACACGCATGATACCGTTACAGCACTCAGATTCAGCTCTGCCTCAAATTGAACCTGATCTTGGACTTAGCCATTCTGTAAAGCAATATAACTTCCTTTGAGCTTAAGCCAGCTCAAAGTTAGTTTTCTGTCACTTGAAAACTGTTTCTTGACTGAAACAATGCTGTTCTTATTCTGGGAGCTTGGGGCATCAAAATGGGAGGTGCTTCTGGGATCAGCTTTCCTAGTATCTCAGGGAATTTCTTTCTTCCCAGAATAGTGGTCCCGGCTCTCAACCCAGTTAGGCATTTTTCTCCACAGGGCTTCCAAACCATATTCCAACCTGTAGCTGCAGAGCTCCCTTGTCTATAGCATTCTCCTCCCACGACTTTTTTGCTGCCTCTTTTTAAAAATAACTCCCATCTGCTAGTCTGCCTCCTGCTCATCGTTCTGAGTCGTGAGCTTCCCTGGTCTCTGTTCCCAGTGCTGAGCAAGCTTTGGAGGCACCCCTATTAGACCTATTTCTCCTGCTGTGCTTTGCGTCTGCCCAGTTTTTAACTCTCCAAATTACACACTTCTCTTTCCTTGACTCAACAAATGACCCGTCCAAAAAAAAAAAAAAATGTAGCTACATTTCTGGATTCACTCACCTGAAACTTTACATAGTCACAGATTACTGGATATAACTTATTGACCTCCTAAAGATGGATGTCTAATTAGAGAGAATTTAACCTACAGAGATTCTAGGGAGAGATGTCGCATTGCATTGATTGAGACTAGGGGGGAAGGAGAACCAAGTCACTTCAAGTGATAGGAATTTACTTATTAGCTATAATAAAACCAAAGCCCACTGACTATGTATGAGTTATGCATTGTGCTGAACATACTTCTACAAGTTTGCATTTATTTCTCACAACAACTTGTTAGGTATTATAATTACCTCCGTTCTGAAGATGAGAAAACTGAGGTACAGAGAAGTTGAGAAACTTGCTTAAAGTCACACAGCTAATGATAGTTATGATAGTCCCTCAAATATGCCTGGCTTTTCACTTTCTGGATCCAGGGAATGACTGAGCCTCCCTGCCCTTTGTTGAGCCATGTGACTTGTTTTGGACAATGAAATGTGAATATATGTGATACATGTCACCATGAGGTGGAAGTTCTGAGGGTCAGTACTTGATGTCTTAAGCAGATACTCCAGACTGTGGCAGTTCTTCAGCCTAGGGTCCATGACATGGCAGAGAGTCTCCCACTAATGCTCAGTGGACTTCTACTCTGTGGGCTCCACACCACCCAGTGACTTAATTGTTCTGAAAACAAGCATCAGGCTGCAGAGATTCTGGGCTGTGTGTGTGTGTGTGTGTGTGTGTGCACATGTGTGTTGGTAGCATTTTATTTTTGAAACTAGAGATGAGTTTACAAGTTTTTGTTAGTTCTTCCTTAAAGCATTTTGAAATCGTTTTTTTAAAAAGTTTTTTTCTTTTTGTTAGAATTTAGCTCATATTTTGAGGGACACATTTTTTTAAGTAGGCTATATGCCCAACACAGGGCTTGAACTCATGACCCCGAGATCAGGAGTCACATACTCTACTGACTGAACCAGCCAGGCATGTTCCGTTTTGAAATCTTAAGTGTGGCCAACAGTACATTCTCAGTATTAATAATTCATATGTCAATGAAAGATACAAAAAAGAAATGGAAATCACTTGTATTTCCACCACCATAGAGGAAACAATTCATTTAACATTTTGGCCTATGTCCTTGCAGGATTTTGTGTGTTCTTTGTATTAATGTATAAATATTCCCACATGAAATATGCATACATATATATAGCAAATCTTCCCAGATGAGACCTATTCTGATCACATTACAAATGAGGAGTTTTAGATTCAAAAAGTTAAGATATGTCCCCAAATTCAAGCAACTAGTAGGTGCAGTCTAGGAGTCTCCAGTTACAAAGCCCCTGTTTTTAGCAATGCCACAAATTTGAGTCTAGGAGTCTCCAGTTACAAAGCCCCTGTTTTTAGCAATGCCACAAATTTGCCTCTCTCGGAATCTCTAAGACCATGGATTGGATCACCGAAGGAAGAAATATGTCAAGTCTCTCATCCCCAGCCTTGAAAACAGAGGTCTTAGCCTAGAGTAATGGTTGGCCTTCATGCTGTCCAGAGGCACAGGGTGTATTGTGAGAGGTGGAGAGGAAGGCATGGAGCTGCCTCTCAGCAGGCAGTGCACACAGCCCATCACCCATCTTGTCTACGCAGCAGCTTGCACCATAACAAAGTAGGACGGTTAATGGTGTCAACTTGGCTGGGCCAAGATATGCCCAGATACTTGGTTAAACAGTATCTCTAGTACATGTGTGTGTGAGATTATTTCCAGGAGAGATTAGCATTTGATTTGATAGACTGAGTAAAGCAGATAGATCTCCCTCTCCATCGTGAGTGGGTATTATCCAATCTCTTGAAGGTCTGAGTAGAACCAAAAGGCAGACTAAGGACAAATTCTCTCTCCCTGCCTGACTACTTAAGCCTGTCCTGCCCTTGGACATTGCCTTCCTAGTTCTCAGACCTTTGGACTCAGACTGAAGTACACTTTCCTGGGTCTCCAGCTTGTAGATGGCAGATCGGGGGACTTCTTAGCCTCTATAACTACATGAGCTAACTCCTCATAATAAATGATATATACACAATAAATTACATTGTAACATTATATTACAATATAACACATTTTACATAATAAATTCTGCATAATAAATTTTATATATGTTCTATATAACAATATAGAATAAATTTTATATAAATATGGAATAATTTATATGCTAATATATACTATATACTATATATGTTATTATATAATAATATACAATAATAGCTATATAATCTGTAATGCATTTTCCATAATAAATGTAATATGATAAATATAATTAACATAATATAACATTATAATACTGGTTCTACTTCTGTAAAAGAACTCTGGCTAATATATGAGCAGTCCCTCATGACAAAAATGTGTTTTTGCTCATGTGAGTGTCATCCATCATGAATGTCCAGGCAAAAAATAAAAAGCTGAAAATAAGTCTACTAGATGGATTCTTTTGGAAATCTGCCTGAGAATCTTGCCTCTTTTGATCAGGACATATCACTGCTCAGGCCAAATGCACACCTGAGCTCTAATCTGCTAAGCCACTTGATCTTCTGAGGGACCACTGACCCCTCCCAGGCCATTAAACCCCATGGCACGGGGGCACCTGGGTGGCTCAGTGGTCAAGCATCTGCCTCCTTCAGCTCAGGTCGTGATCCCGGGACCCAGGATCCAGTCCCAAATCGGGGTTCCTGCATGGAGCCTGCTTCTCCTTCTATCTATGTCTCTGCCTCTCTCTGTGTGTCTCTCAGGAATAAATAAATAAAGTAAAAAAAAAAAAATCCCACAGCAGGGAAAGCCATGCATGTTTGCACCTGAATGTGCCTCCCCACTGTACTTGCAGCCCCAGGTGCATGCCCTGCAAGGCCTGTGCTTGTGCTGTTCCTTGTGTCTGGAATCCCTGCCACTGCACATCTCCACATGTTCACAGATGGACCACCTCAAATATCAAATTTCCTACTGAAAGTTCACTGATTCCTGCAGCCAAGACCTGTGTCTCCACTCCCTGAGCTCTCATAGAATCACCACCTTCCCTGATCACTCTCTGCAGGGTATCTCGTTATTTTTGTTTGAATCTTAGGAGGCAAGTTAGCAAAGCCGTTAAATGTGGGTGTCTGGAGTCAAGCGGTGGAGTCAAATGTGGATCTTCACTCTGCCATTTAATGTTGTCTGACCTTGTGGTTGGTTATTCCCTGTAAATTTAAAATATTTCATATTTTTTAAAGATTTTATTTATTTATTCATGAGAGACACACAGAGAGAGGCAGAGACACAGGCAGAGGGAGAACCAGGATCCCTGCAGGGAGCCTGATGCGAGACTCAATCCTAGGACTCCAGGATCACGACCTGAGCCAAAGGCAGACACTCAACCACTGAGCCACCCAGGCATCCCAAAATATTTCATATTTAAAAAAACAACTTTTATAAGCCCCCCAAAGTTAGTTAACTCCCCAATCTTCTATTTGTAGAATATCGCTAATGAAACCAACCATGGAAGCTCTTCCAGGATTGAAAAATATAATAAAGCCTTTGGCACAGTGCCTGAGACAATAAACGGTGGCTATTTTTATTAGACATCATTAGCATTATTTATTAATATGAATTGCCACTTACTATTTTCTATTTTCATAATACAAATCTCTAAGGAGGCAGAAGGATCTTTCTAGCTGCAAGATCTCGGGCATGTTATGTAATCTCTCTGTGCCACAGATTTCTCACCGAATCCTTCATTTACCCATGAGTGCACCGCACATTCACTGAGTGTCTGTTCTGGGCCAGGCCCAGTATTTAACCCTGGAGAAATAAAGAACAAAATGATGAGTTACTCTGTTGTCTTGGAACTTGTGCTTTAATGGGGGAAATGGGCATAAATCAAAATACCACATAGCAAGTTGTAAGATTATTCCTGTGATGAGTATTTGAAAGAGAGGTACATGGTGCGTGACGAGGGGCTTTGGCATAAACAGGCAGTTCTAAGAAGTATTAGTAGGAACGAAGTAGAGAAAAGGAGGAAAGAGGCTCAATGAGAGCACAGTGGGGAGCATATGCAAAGGCCCTGAGGTGACAGCAAGTATGTTGGTTAGGAAGGCCGCAGAGCAAGATTGATAGAGTGTGTGCTCTGAGATAAAACAGAAGAGACAGTCAAACACATTCAGAACCCCCTCCAGGAAATGTTCCTGTATTGATGAAATGAAAACAGGAGATGTTTTTTAGTCTGCCTTAGGGCAGAATTTAACATCTTAAACCCTTTGTGTCTATGGGTTAGAGAAAAATAAAAAATATTTCTGTGCATTCCTATATGATGAACGTCATGCTTTCGTGGGCCTAAGTCCTAGTAGACATTAGTAAATACTTGCTGCCGTTGGTCAGTGCCTCTCCCCACTACTCATGTAGAGTTTCATTTTCCTACTAATGTGAGCATTTGTTTTGATTTGTTCACCATAAAAGCTCATGAATTTGTATTTTATCCATTCAAGACATTGTGATGCTGAGAAATTGAGCAGATGCGAGGAAGCACGTAACAAACTTTCCAAGCACATTAGAAGTATTCAATTAGATACAAACAATTACTAGAGTAATTATAAACCATTCCTACCTATTCATTACAGCAGGTCCAAGATGCCAGTTAAAAGTAATAAAGCTGCATCCTTTTGCAAACAATCTATAAGTCAGGATGTTGCTAATTCAAATTAGCCTCCCCCTCAATCAAGGAGATTACTGAAGTGTGTTGGCTTGCTCTTTTCAAAATTACACAGAGCATCTTTTTTTCTGATTATATAAGTGTACCTACAATGTAATAAATTTAGAAAATTCAGAACAAGATAAGGCGGATACAATTACCCGTGATGTCTGCATTTGATCACTGGAAGCATGTCTGTGAATTCCTTCCGATGTCATCTTAAATACGATTTGAGAAATGGATTGGGTGAATTGAGCATGGGTGGGTGAATAGGTGGATGGCCAAACTGATAAGCAGATACATGTATGGATATTATAAACATTTGACATCATAATGTGTCAGTGATTGTTCATTCTCTCCAACTATCCATCTGTTCCTCTATGATTCACCACCTTCTTCAGAGTTAGCTGGGCCATAAGATTCAGTCTGGTCAAAAGAACGTGCAGGAGTGATGTACACATTTCCAGGACTGGTATCAAAACTCCCTGTACAATCATCCACATACTATCTTTGAGCTACAAGCTCATTTGACTCATGGCGGAAGGATCCTGGAGTCCCTGGATCAATGCTCAAGGGAGAGCAGTAGAGCAGAGCCGTGTGATGTGCATCTAACTGGACTACGACGAAGAAATAAACCTTTCCTGCATTAGGCCCTCAAGATCTGAGAAACTATTAGTTAAACTTCTTGGGAACTTTCTTATGTGATTTCTCGCATCAACTCAACGTCTCTGTTAGTATCATGAAATTAGGACAGCAGACCCTAGCCTATCCTGACCAACGCCCTCTGTACATACTAACTTATATACTATTTTTAGTTATTTTACATTATATCATACAATTTCCCATGTCAACACATATTCTTTAAAATCATAACTTTAATGTCTGTGTAATATCCATTTATTCATTTATGATGTGGCTGCACCAGATTTTTTTTTTTTACCATTATCTTGTCTGTGAGCTTTTTAAAACTAGGATAGATTCCTAGAAGATAATTTCAAAAATTGTAGCATTAAAAAAAAAGTACATTTTTGCAACATCTCCAGAAAGTTGTGTGAGTTTTACACATTCTGTAGTCTAAGGGCATTCTACTCTTATGGCCATCCTAACAAAGCTGGCATTAGTATTTAAATAATCTTTGACAACTTGATACGTGATCATGATACTTCCTTTCAATTAACTCTATTACTGGGGACACCTGATGGCTCGGTGGTTGAGCATCTGCCTTTGGTTTAGGTCGTGATCCTTGGGTCCTGGCATCGAGTCCCACATTGGGGTCCCTGCATGGAGCCTGCTTCTCCCTCTGCCTATGTCTCTGCCTCTCTCTCTCTCTCTCTCTCTGTGTGTGTGTCTCATGAATAAATAAATAAAATCTTTTAAAAAATGAATCTTTATTACCAATGAAGCTAAAGCATCACGTATTATTGGTCACTTGTTTTCAGTTTGTTTTGTGAATTTCTGTTTCTTCAGCCCAAAATTTCCTCTGTCTCCATATCTTCTTAGTCTGGCTAGCTCCCATATACCCTTCAAGGCTTCACTTAGAATCATTTCTTCCCAGAGGTTGTCCCTGGCTCACCTAGACAGCATTGTCTTTTATGCCTTGTCACAATTCCTATATTTCCTATGTAATAGCCATGATACTTTCTGTAAATATTTGCTTAAATATCTGTCTTCACTGGCAGACAGGGGTCATTTCTGACTTGTTCATAACTGTCTCTCAAGCCTCTAGTATAGTGCCTGGCCAGGTTTGATAGGGAATGCATGCTTGTTTAATGAATGAATTAACTGATAAGGGTAGTAGTATTAATGATGATGTTGGTGAGTTTTTCCTTATGCGAAGGATGTAATAATGATGATTGATTATAAAGGTGCTTATTTCAAAGATGACAGAGGGAATGGTGGGAACTGCTACAGAAGTGATTGTTATGTAAATGAAAGCTTAAATGTGGGTAAAGATGTGGCACTGGGTCTAACTATAATGGTGGCCATGTTCAATGATGATGATGGTGACTGAAGCCTCATGGTGATGTTAGTGGTTGAAGCTGATGAATGTGTTGATGGTGATTATATTCACTAAACTTTTAGATGCATTTTCTTAGAATAGTCTAAATTAAACAGGGAAATTTGGCTTAATAAAGATTATTGGCACACATGCCCTTACTCCTGGCCATGGGAATGTGATCATGTCTCAGCCTGGACTTAATTCAGATAGAGAGGTTTTATAAGCTCCAGATTTAAGAAAGTCATGTCAAAGTACTCAAGGGATTTGCCTCAGGAAACCTGCCTCTGGCATTCAAGGCAAAATAATTAATTTCCCCAAAATATCCCTTTTCTTTCCCTTTGGAAATCAGGCTTGAGTAAGACCTCAGCTTAAAAACAAGGTCCTTGAAGAACAGGAACCCACTCCCTGATCATTGAGGGTGAGACCAGCAGTGGTAGATCCATGCCATTGCACAGGATCACAGAACTTAGAGTCTCTGGGGTCACGATTAATTAAGTTTACTGATAATGGGACAACTTGAGCCATTTGCAGACGTCACTTCAAGGATTTAGAATTTCAATCCAAGGATGATGAGTAAGAAGAGATGAATGTGGCTGTTTTAGTTGAATAGACAAGGATTTGTAAAGGAACAGAGTGTAGTTAACTAAATAACTATGAAATAGTGAATGTGACAGATAAACCCTCAAATCTCAGTAGTTTAGCATAATGCAGGTTTATTTCCACTTCTAAGAAGGCTGGTTTGGATTGCTGAGAGCTCTGCTCCATCCAATGACTCAGAGATCTAGTCTTTGTTTCTTGCTACTACTCTAACAAGTGGCTTCCAGGATCACCATGGTGTGAGAATGAACACAAGGTGGCACTTTAGCTCCTAATGCTTCAACTCCTAAGTGACATCCATCTCTTCTGCTCACATTGCCTTACCTAGATCTAGTCCTGTAATCCTTCTTGAACTGCCAGGAGCTAGGTCCTTCCATGAGCTAGGAATTGTAGCCTTTCTGTGTTTCCAAGGAGAGTGAAACCTGACATAGGTGAACACTAGCAGTTTCTACCCCCATTGGGAATTGTCTACATGAAGTTTGGAACAGGAAGAGCCAAGAATTAAATTCTCAACATGATATTTGGACCATGGGAGTATTAGGGCCAAAATAAAATGCAATTCCATTAATCCAAAAGGATTGACTGTTCTATGGGGTATTTAAACAAGATAGCCTTTGAAGACCTTTCTTCCTCCTTTAAGGGGCTAACATTCAAGAAAAGGACTCTTAACTGGCAAGTAACATGAGTCTCTCCTTTAACCACCATCATCTATAGAAGAGCTTACTAATAATCTCCAAAATTTGGGACCCAGACTCAGTGTATGACAAATTAATTGAGATAAGCAAATGAGATCAACCTATCTGCCTTCTTTATGTTTGTTAAAATAAGTTGGAAAGGATTACTACTTCCAGCTAAGACAAAGTAACTGGTGGCATATTTACTTTCCCAATAAAACCAACTATGAAAGCAAACATAAATGAGGCAACTGTTTTCAGGGACTGGACATCAAGCAGGAGAAGAGTACAACTCCTGAAATAAGGAAAATTTATAGGGCAAGTCTCACAATTTCCCTAGCATTCTGATTGGGGATAACTTCCCAAATGAATGGAATGAGCTGTAGTCCTAGTAGAGTACATTGGTTATACTGTGCCAAGGAAGCAGAAGATAGCCTCTGGGGTAGCTGATGGAGCTGGAATCTGTGGCACACATAAATAAGAGAGAGAGAGAGAGATGGAAAGAAGAGTGCCCCAGGAGTCTGTGTAGGGATCTTCACTAGTCCTTAGCTGAAGGCTAGGCTGCATGTATACAGGGGGAGACAATGTGAAGCTTACAAGGAAGTTGCTTCTATAAGGTTGGAAGTAAAACTGAGAAACTAGTGGTCAGAATACAAAGGAAATGTTAGGATTCCAGCTTGTTTAAAATAGAGACCTCATTCATTAGCAACTTGTTACTCACCCCTACCCCACCCTTTTAGCCTTTTAATGAGTGATATCAGAAAGGACACCGCTTAGGAGTAATTAATACCAGCCTAGAGTAAGACCTTTCTAGATCTGCCCTGACAAACTACAGTGATGCACTGGCAGGATTGCAGGGAGACAGAGTTTGGTGGTTATAATCTGACAAATTAGAGGGACCTAGAAAACATTGGACATTCCACAGGTCTGCACTAGCCAAACAAAGTTAAGCTTATACAAGATCTAGGTGGTAGAACAGTAATTGAATTGTCTAACAATAAAACAAAGAAATTCTTTAGAGTAAAAAAAAAATAGAATCCCATGTGTCTAAGATAAGTCATTTACATTTCCCAGTATACAATTAAAAGTTGCTAGGCATGCAGAAGAAAAAAGAGGGAAAAATTGCAGAAAAGTGAACAAAACCATAGGCACTGTGAAACAATATAATTAACATACATGTAATTGTAATATCAGAAGTAGAAGAGAATGGGAATAATACAAAAAACATAGATGAAGAGATATGCCAGAAAAATTCCCAAATTTATTAAAAACATGATGTACAGATCCAAGAATTCTGGCAAAACTAAGCAGCATGAATGCAGAGAAAAGAACAACTACACACAAAATAGTTGAACTGCTGAGATTCAAGAAAAACTTGAAAGTAGCCAGAGGAAAAAAAGAGCATGTCTATAGACTTAAATGGAAGAGGCAAAATAATAGTATTTTATAAGGAAACATAGAAGAAAATCTTTAAGACCTTGCAGTAGGCAAAGATTTCTTAGCTATGACAACAAAATAATGTTCTATACAAGAAGAAAAAGAATAAGTCAATTTCACCAGAAATAAAAACTTTTGCACTTCAAAGGAAAATCACAAATCAATACCCCTCATGTATACAGACACAAAATTCTGAACTAAATATTAACAAAATGAATTCAGAAATACATGAAAAGGAAGATATATGACTGTATTAGTCAGGGTTCTCCAGAGAAACAGGACAAGTAGGTTAAATATAGAGATTATAAGGGATTAATTCACATGATTATGGAGGCCAAGAAGTCCCATGATCTACTGTCCGTAAGCTGGAGATCCAGGAAAGTTGCTGCTTTAGTTCTAGTCCAAATCTGAAGGTTGAGAACCAGAGGAGCCCATGGTATAAAGTCTTAATTCTGCTGAGAACCAGGAGTGTTAATATCTGTGGACAAGATAAGATGGATGTCCTAGCTGAGTAAGAAAGCAAATTTGCCCTTCCTCCATCTTTGGTTCCATGCAGGCCCTCGATGGAGTGGATTTGCCCACCTGCTTTAGTAAGGGTGATCTTCTTTACTCAGTCTGCTAATTCAAATGCTAATCTCTTCTGGAATCTCACAGACACACCCAGAAATGATATTTTACCAATTATCTGGGTATCCAATATCCAATCAAGTCGATCCATAAAATTAACCATTGAATGATCAAATGGGGGTTATCCAAAGAATGGAGTGTTGGTTTGATATACAAAAATTAACCAATGTAATTCACTATGAACAGACTAAGAAACCAAAAGACAAAAATCATACATCTATCTCAGTAGTTGCAAAAACAAAAAAGTATTTGACAAAATTTGACACTCATTCATGATGATAAAAAATAAAAGAGAACTTCCTCAATCTTATAAAGGGCATCTACAGAAATAAAACCAACCAGCTAACCAAACAAAAACCCTGCAGAAAGCATTATAGTTAATGGCGAATGAACAAGTGTTTCCCCTTTTAATATCTGAAACAAAGCACTCTTACCACTTGTATCCAAAATTATAATGAAGTCCTAGCCAATCTAATAAGACAAGAAAAATAAAATCATATACATCAGAAATAAAAAGATAAAATTGTCCCTCTCCAAAATTACATGATTGTCCACACAGAAAATCTTAAAGAATCTACATAAAAAAGTCATTTTAGCTAATAAATGAATTTAGCAAGCTTTCAGGACACCAGATGAACCGACAAATCTAGTATTTATACATACTAGAAATAAACTACTAGAAAGTGAAATTAACAAATGGTCTCATTTACAACATCAAGAAAAACATGAGATACATGGAAACCTAACAAAATATATGTAATATCTGTATGCTGGAAAGTACAAAGTACTGACAAAAGATAGCAAAGGTGACCTAAATGAGTGGATAGAAATCCCATGTCCATAGACTGGAAGGTATGAGTAAGAGGTCAAATTCTCAAACACACACATATTCAGTTAAGTTCAATTACCCACCAGGATTTTTTGTAGAAACGAAAAATTGATTTAAAAATTATATAATTAAGCAAAGGAAAAAAAGAATAATCCAAAACATTCTCAAACACTGAACAGAGTCGAAGAACTTACACTTCCCAAATTTAAGAATAAATAATTAAAAGTAAAGCTACAGCAATGGAGGGAATGTGGAGTTAATAAAACCAGTGGAGTGGAATAAATTATAGCATAAAGTATAGAAATAGATTCACACATACATGATCAACTGATTTCCAAAAAAAATGTACAAAAGCAATTTAATGAAATATGATAGTTCTTTTAAATGATCCTGGAACAATTAGATACCCATATGCCAAAAAATTGAACTTCAACCCCATATCCAATACCACATAAAAATGAACTCAGAATAAGCTGTATACGTAAATGCAAATTTTAAAAGTATAATATTTTTAGGAGGTGAAATGGGTGAAAATGTTTGCATTTTTGCATTAGGGAAATATTGCTTACAAATGATACTAAAAACTCAATTCATAAATGAAAATTGTCAATTTGGACTTTATTGTGGTTTAAAACCTTTGCCTCACAATAGACATTATTACAAAAATGAAAAGGTGAGTCACAAACTGGCGGAAAATATTTATAAAACATATACCCATCAAAGGATTTATTATCTAAAAAATGTAAAGAAGTTTCACAATTCAGTAAGAAGACAGATACCCCAATTTTTTAAAAGGGCAAGTTTGAGCAGACATTTCACACACACAAAAAGATATGTAAATGAGGGGGAAAGCACATGACAAGATATACAACATGATTAGCCATTGGGGAAATTCAAATTAATACCTAAGGAGATAAAACCACATACTTACTGGAATGCCTAAAATTAAACAGACTGATCATGCCCAAATTGGCAAAGATAGGAAGCAACTAGATCTCTCATATACTGATGGTGGGAATGCAAAATTGTGTAACCCCATTGGAAAACAATGGGCTGTTTCTTAAAAAATCGTGCACCTACCATATGGCCCAGCTATCCCCCCTCCTAGGTGTTTACTCAAAAATAAAGCATATGTCCACACAACTACTTGTAAGTGAAATTTTATTGCTGCATTAGTTGTAATAGCCAAAGAGCGGAAATAACTCACATGCTATCACCAGTTTTATGGATAAACAAATTGTGGTACATCCACACAGTGGTAAACTATTCCAGGATAACGAGTAATAAAATGTCAGTGGCATGTGAAAACATAGACAAATCTCAAAACCATTATGCTGAGTGAGAAAGCCAGACAAAGGGGTTCATACTGTATGATTCCATCGATACAAAATTCTGCAGAATGGGAACTAATCTCTTGGGATGGGAAACAGACCAGTGGTTGCCTGAGGCTGTGTTGGGAGAGGAGAGAAATGAAGGATGTGTTGAATCACAAGCCTCACACTTTGCAACCACTTTGGAAAAATATTTGCAGGCTTCCTAAAAGTCAAACATACATTTCCTATATGTCCTAGCAATTCACAAGAGAAATAAAATCATGTGTTCACAAAAAGCCTGGCAGTCAATATTTTATAGCTGCATTCCTTATAATACCCAAAGACTGGAAACAAGCGAGTGCCCATGGGTAGGAGAATGCATTAATAAAATGGGATGGCTTTGTACCCTGGGTACTTTCTAGCAATGTAAAAGAACAAATTACTGACACACACAACAATATGGGCAAAACTCCAGAAACATTATACTGAGCAAAGAAGTCACATACAGACAAACTAAAACCCCATGCTTCCGTTTATTTGAAAATTAGGCAAAACTAGTCTGTAGTGTTAGAAATGAGATCAGTGGTTGCCTGTGATGTGGTCAGGGGAGATTTACTGCAAAGGCTCCTAAGCAAACTTATCTGAAGCGGTAGAAACATTGTATATCTTTATTGGGATGATGGTTACAGAGGGCTGTATATTTGCCAAACTCATAAACCCGTATACTTAAAATACATGCATTTTCTTTACGTTAATTATGCCTCAATGACACTGATTTTAAAAAGGAGAGAATGGAGAGAGTTTGGAAAGAAACGGAAAGAACAAATCCCTGGGGCTTCAGATCTGTTTCCTGGCCACTTTATAAGAAACAGCAGGTGGCTTTTCCCAAATTGAGTTTATTTTTAGGCAAGAGAGTTCATTGGTATACCCTTGGGGGTTATTTCCTAGCATGAATGCATTTCCTTTTGCATTTTCTTCACAGCTAGGGAAAGAATAGTTGAAAAAGAACTTGGCTGCATAAAAATGTACAGTGCTTTGTCCTTCCTGTGAAGCATTTGGAAACAAAAATTTAATAGTATTTTCTAATTGGGATGATTTGCCCACAATTACAACCGGCCTCTGTGACTGGGGACATAAGAAGAGGAGTCATGCGCTGGGTATCTGAGCACCCGTGCTGTGGTCCTTGTGCTGCCATCGGGTACCTCTGTGACCCCAGGCGGGCCACCTGTTTGCTTTGAGGCTTAATCTCCTCATTTGGATAGAGAGGATGAATGATCTTCTATTGGACAAGATAGCTACTGCAAGACTCAAATGAGATCATGTGTGTGAATGCATTTTTGAATTAAAGCTCGGGGAAATCAAATCTAACTATGAATTCTATTAAATGTTTAATTTTAAACAAACAAGGGATGTATTTTGTCCAAAATTACACAGGCTAGAGAAGGAGAGTGCCCGTATCTCAGGATGGCTCTCTTAAACCACTTGAAATTGTCATGAAGAGTGAGCAGAGCCAGGAACTGTAGAATCAGTTTGTACTCCCCAAATTTAAACTGTATATATATATATATATATATATATATATATATATATATATATATATATATAGTTTAACCAGGGGAAGTGACTTAACCCCTCTGAGCCTATGTGTCTCTGGCTCTACAGTTTTCAGGATTCTGTAGAGGTTTTATAAGAATAATGGAGGTAACTCTTGTGAAAACATAGAAAACATATAATGCAGCCTCTGATAAATAATTTCTTAGGTTAAACTTGGGCCAGGTAGAAGAAGAACTTGGAGAATTTCATCTAAGGGGTAATTAATTGTTAGCCTTTGACTAACAGTCCACATGATCTTGAGAGATGATGATGCAGCAGCCAGGGCACCAAAAATAATCACGGCGATGTTTGTGATCATAATCCTAATTGTAAACATGTCTTGAGAAGGTACCGGTAAATAACAAAAATCCAACTGCATAAATATTAAGGATCTAATTGGCTTTGTTAATTGATTCATGAATCGGGCAGTGTCCTTCCTGTCTGGCAAGTAGAGGGGAGTTCCAAAGCACTGCAGGAAAGGAAAGGTGTTTAAAGGTAGAGAGGAAGTGGAAAAAAGGAAATGATTAGCCAAGAATCCATTATTTGAGGCATGGTCACCTTCCCAGGGGGAACCGAAGGGGTCAATCAGTAAATCTCCTTGTGCTCCCAGGAAATCCCATGTTGACTGGTTAAAGGCTACATTTTGGGGGGATTGTGATTGCAGCCACGTTAGATATGAAGTCTTGGTTTACTGACTTTGGGGTCTTAACCTAAGTGACACCATTTGGGGCCTGTGGTTTTCCTTTTTAACAGCACTGCACTGCAGAACTTCGATAATTACTTTTCCTGTATGTTTCACTCAATTTCCCAAGAACCCACGAGGTGGGCATGATAACCGATCCTTCTCTTGCAGAGGAAAGCTGAGGCTCAGAGAGGTTAATTCCCTTGCCTAAACTCACACAGGTAGTAAGTGCTGAGCTGGGACTGGGTGTGCAGTTTGTACCAGGCACCAGTCTCAACGTACTTCATAGCTATGCCATTGAAAAGATGCCACCATTGCTGCAATCTGCACTGCATGCCATTCAGTGATAATAAAATCTTGCTGTTAGAGATCCCAGAGTACTGAGACTTGCTGTCTGTCTCTCAGGGAGACGTCATTCTTCAGGTCTGGGGGCTTTGTCATAACAACACATTTGCGCTTCTCCAATAACACCTGCTGAAAGCTGCTCATTTGGTGACACACAATTTGCAGGTTCCAAAGCAGGTGGCTTTCACTCACCATTTATCAGCAAACATATCCATTGTACAGATGCACCTGCTGTTTCCAAGGCCTCTTATGCTGAATCCTTTTAAAAAGAAAGAACATTTGCCAAGCAGAAAATTCTACTGCCCTCATTTAGAGGTCTCGTAGATACACATTTCCCTAAAGGAACTTTTGCATGTCGGGGAAGACGGGGGTTAGGGGGTGGGGTTTGGCCTTGGAGACCTGGAAAGATGGCTGCCATCCACCCAGTAGAAAGCTGGTTATAAAAAAATGAATGACAGTGACCACTGAGCACTCTATGTCTGGTGCCCTGTTAGACATTTCTGTGTGAGTACTTTCAAATGGTCCTAAGGTCAATCATAGTATATTTTATATTGGTCAGGAGTGTCTAGGCTATGCTGTAGTTAACTAATTAACCCTAAAATTTCAGTGATTTTCCTCAATGACAGTTTATGTCTCACTCATGCTGAGTGTTCAGTTTACATCAGCGGGAGTTCTGCTCCACATGGTTACTCAGGGACCCAGGGAGATGGATGCTCATCCAGAGGCTTCCACAACAGGGAAAGCAAAAGCTGAAGAGACACACATTGACTTTTTTTAATGTCAGTATAATTAACCTACTGTGTTATGTTAGTTTCAGGTGTACAGTATACTGAATCAACAATTCTATACATTACTCAGTGCTCATCACGGTATGCGTGCTCTGAATCTCCTTCGTTTATTTCACCCATTCCCTCACACAGTCGTCCCTCTGGCAACCATCAATATGTTCTCTATATTTAAGAGTCTGGGGTTTTTTTGTTTGCCTGTTTGCTTGTTTGCCTTTTTCCTGTTTCTTTGTTTTGTCCCTTAAATTCCACACACGAGTGAGATCTTATGGTATTTGTCTTTTTCTGATTGACTTATTTCACTGAGCCTAATATTCTCTAGATCGTCCATGTTGTTACAAATGGCCATTGTGTATACATAAAGAATTCACATAACTCAACACAAAAAAACCCCACAAATAACCCGATTAAAAATGAGCAGAAGAGGGGGCAACTGGGTGGGTCAGCTGGTTAAGCATCCAACTCTTTTTTTTTTTTAAGATTTTATTTATTTATTCATTCATGATAGTCACACAGAGAGAGAGAGAGAGAGAGGCAGAGACACAGGCAGAGGGAGAAGCAGGCTCCATGCAGGGAGCCCGACGTGGGAGATCCCGGGTCTCCAGGATCGTGCCCTGGGCCAAAGGCAGGCGCTAAACCGCTGTGCCACCCAGGGATCCCCAGCATCCAACTCTTGATCTCAGCTCAGATCTTGATCTCAGGGTTATGGGTTCAAGCCTCGTGTTGAGCTCCACACTGGGTATAGAGCCTACTTTAAAAAATGAACAGAAAACATGAAAAGCCATTTCTCCAAGGAAGACATATGGATGGCTGCAGACACATGAAAAGATGCTCAACATCTCTCATCATCAGGGAAATGCAAATCAAAACTACAATGAGATATCACTTCACACCTGTCAGAATGGCTAAGATCAACAACATAAGAAACAACAGGTATTGGTGAGGATGTGGGAAAAAGGAATCCTCTTGCACTGTTGATGGGGAAAGCAAGCTAGGGCAGTCACTGTGGAAAGCAATATGGAGGCTCCTCAAAAAGTTAAAAATAGAACTGCCCTATAATCCAGCAGTCACACTAGGAGGTATTTACTCAAAGGAAATGAAGACACTAATTCAAAAAGATATATGCACAGGTTCATTTTTTAAATGTCTCAGCAGGAAGTGGCACATCACTTCTGCTCACAGGGCATTGGCCAGAATTAGTTATGTAGCCCAGTCTGGGTGCAAGAAGCCTGGGAAATGAGTGGTGGTTAGGAGAGCATCAATATTTGGCAGTAAATGTTTCTGACACAAGTGGGTATTGGACTCCTCTATGTTACAGAGGAAGAAACTATGGGTCAACGAAGTTATTTGACTTATCCAAGGTCACATTGTTCTTATGCAGCAAAAGGGGGTGTCAAAAATATATCTTCTGAGTGCCAAACAGTGATCACTTAACTTCCTTACGTGGTGTTCCTGGAATGCTCAATCAAGAATCCTAATATCTTCTAGGGACAGATCTTTGGATGCCACTTAGGTAGCAATCAGTCAGTGGGGAAGGCTGTGTATCAGATGGGATTCAGCCAGAGGAGTAGAACCAAAGGT
Source organism: Canis lupus dingo (assembly GCF_003254725.2). NCBI lineage: Eukaryota > Metazoa > Chordata > Mammalia > Carnivora > Canidae > Canis > Canis lupus. The sequence goes on along the minus strand of NC_064248.1, from coordinate 19,801,332 downwards.
TGTGTGTGTGTGTGTGTGTCTATGTACATATATGTATGCATGTGTGTATACATACATTCTTTCGTGTGGTTATGAAATAGTTACCGGTGTATACGTCTGTCTCTCACACTATGGTGCTGCAATATGAGCCCCCAAAAGAAGGATTCATGTCTGACATATAGTTGAGGGATTTGTTACAGAATTGGCTTCCACGCTGTGGGCACTTGTAGGCAGTCTCAGTAAGCTGCTGGCTCTGTGCCTAATGTGGGATCCTGAGGTTCACAAAGCAGGCAACAGGAGTCAAAGGTCCTGAGCAGGTTGGAACCCATAAATATGAGTTGGATTGAAAGCCACCTTTCAGGAGCTCCAGATGTAACATGCACATACCCAGAAACATGAACACTAAGGAAAAAGGGAAGACAAAAGGACTTTGCCCCATTTCCTGCCCCCCTTTCAGTGACCTGCCTGTATGTCTCTCCTACTAGTTTCCTTCAAGTTATTTTCTCTCAAATTGCAGGAATCTTTGTATTAGGAATAACTTCATTCATTCACTCGAAATGCATTTACTCACTGAGCATATACAGAGTTCTTATTATGCGCCAAGCCCTGTTCTAGGCATTGAGGGCATAGCAGTGAGAAAGGCAAGATTCCCCACTTCTTTAGAAGGGGTAATAGAGAATAAACAGGCAAAGGAAGAATTTGAACGAGATAATTTGAAACAAATAGAATGATGCGATATTTCATCTCGAGTCATTAATCTCAAGATAATTCATGTTTTCATCTGATCTATGCACTTTATAAAGTGTACCATTACATGAGGTTATGGTTTGGTGCCTGAGATCTGAATGCTCCCATAACAGACAACTCCATGTTTTTTGCTAGCGAGGAATCAGGAGCCTGCTAAATTTTAATTAGTTCAATTCACTTGTGGTCTGATCAGCGTTAATGTCGTTCAAGAGGGAGCATCTCCAAGCACATGGGTTGTTGGTACCCCTTCTTGCAGTACTGTGACATGGAGCATTTTTAATATTTCTCAGTTTATACAAGCTTTTGATTCCAGCTTTTAATTTCCTTGGTGAATATATGACATCCAGTTGAATGGACACCACAGATTGAAGATCTCTGAACAAAGATATTATGGAATCAGAACAAATCCGGTTTGTGTGAATGAAGCAGAAATATTTCCTGTTCTTCCATCAGATACTTTCTGCTCCAGTGTGAGACTGGGGCAGTAGTTTTCAACCAGGGGTGGTTTAGTCCCTCAAGGGATCATTTGCAATGTCTGGAGACATTTTTTTTTTTTTTTCACAACTAGAGGCAAGGATACTGCTGGCTTCTGGTGAGTAGAAGCCAGGATACTGCTAAACATCCAACAGCATGCAGGACAGTTACCCATAGCAAAGAATGATTAGGCCCAAAACACCAATAATGATGACATTGAGAAACCCTGGGCCAGAGATTATTTGTATGGTTTTCTAGGAGACCAGGAGTCCAGGAGACCACCTTGCTCCCGGAAATCCAAAGTTCTACATAAAACTGAGAAGATTCATCTGCACATTACCCTTAGAACAAGAAGCCATGAATCCACAGAAGGTACTGACTGGTCCTTAGACAGATAGAGAAAGAGTTGTTACCCAAGAATCAGCAAAAGGGAGCTGCTGCCTCCTGGCGAGAAGCTATGGCCATTTATTGAGGATGAGATATTGCCAGGGGCTGAACAAGATGTGTGGCTGAATCTGCAGACTTTTAACAGTGCATTTAACTAATGATATCCCAGTCCTTCTCTGTCTCCCCTCTTCTGCTCCTCTTCTCTAGATTCAGAGAGCTGGGGGAGCTGGGAAACGGTCAAGGTGAATGGTGGCATGCGGTAGAAGAGAAGGACCAGAACTGATTGGTGTTTTGGTCCTTGTTCTTTGACCCTGAGCAGGAAGAGGAACAAGGAGAAGAAAGAGTTTGGGAAGGACTGGAGGGGAAATCCTGAGGTCATGGCCCATAGCTCCTTTTCTTCCTCCAAATCCTTTTCTCCATGCAGATGCTGGCTTTGCCTGGGGAGATTCGCAGAATAAAAGAATATCAGAGGAGAGAACTTGGAGATGATCTTACCCAGTGCTTCCCAGAATAGGAAAATTACAGGTGGCACAGAGATGGATATAGATAATTTGCAGATGAAGCAAAAATGTCACTTTGAGAAGACTATTTGACGGCACTTGTCAAGAATTTTGTCCTTCTTTTTCCCTCTGCCTAGAATGCTCTTCTCCTAGATCTTTCTATGTTCCACCTTCTCTTATCTTTTTTTAAAAAAGATTTTATTTATTTATTCATGAGAGACACAGAGAAAGAGACAGGCAGAGACACAGGCAGAGGGAGAAGCAGGGTCCCTGCGGGGAGCCCAATCTGGGACTCCATCTGAGGACCCTGGGGTCATGACCTGAGCTGAAGGCAGATGCTCAACCCCTGAACCATCTAGGTGTCCCTGCCTTCTCTCATCTTTTGAGTTTTAGCTTAAAAGCCTTAGAGACACCCTCCCTGACCACCCACGCTAAAGCAATGCCCCACGGACACACCTGTACACACCTTTCTGGATTTCATTCCCCTGGCTCATTTTTTTGGGTACCACATCTCACTACCTGAAATCTTATTTTTCAGTTAGTTATTTAGCTGGCCACCCCCTCCTACCCCACCCTATGAGAATCAAACATGAAGACAGTCACCCCTCCGGGACCCATGACCACATATGTGCTCAATATATAAATCTGTTGCCATCAATTACCCTTCAGTCTTCTGATTAAGTCAGAGAGGGCATTTCCCTTTGGTGCGCATGTTTTAGCTCAACAAGGCGTTCTTTCTCAAAGCAAGGTGGAGCTGTGTGCTGCAAGGCTGCCCCACTCAGTTGTGGGGAGGAATTGTCAGAGGGGGCAAAAGGGGAAAAAGGAGAGGAGGGTATAGGAGGCCAGGAGGAAGAGCAGAAGTCAGGGCAGTGGGGGCTTCTGGGACCACCCCCGGCCTGCCCAGTGCCAGAGATTTCCAGCTGCCTTAGGCCTTGAGTCAGTGAGGGTCCTGCCAAGATTCAGCCTCACCCGCTGCCTTGCAAATCGGCCTGGTCCTGGGGGCACAGGTGGGCAGATGTTTGTTAGCTGACACTCAGCGTCTAATTGCCTCCCTCCTGGATCCAGAGACCTGCAATTTTCCCCGACTGTGAGGAGGCCCTCCAAAGCCAAGAGGGATTTTCCAGCGGAGCCAGCCATCAGATGAAAAACAAAATGTTTTTCCTTTGGAAAACAGCCTCCACCAGCACTCTGGGCTATTCACTGGTTCAGAAGACAGGACTCGAAGCAAGGTGGCCTGGAGCCTACAGCGCACTTGCCATGAGCGGAGGTGGAAACTACCATGTGTCCTCATGGGGTTAAGTGAGGGGTTAGACACCGTCATCATACTGAGGACCCATGAGGTGCCAGGTGGTTCACTGCTCACACACACATACAGCCACATGTATGTGAAAGATACACGTGAACACCTGTGCACATATAGATTTTTGTTCATCTGTACTCAGGCTCCTTCCAGAAAGGATTTGTTGTATCTTGTACAAAAGATATGTATATATATATATATATATATATATATATATATATATATATATATATAGAGAGAGAGAGAGAGAGAGAGAGAGAGGGAGAGAGAGAATGAGTAACAAAATCGAAACAAGAGGAGAGAGTTTCTAGCAGCAGGGAAGTCTTTGCCCACCCTGCGCCCCTTCTCCTAGACTAGCTTCTTCATAATCACGAGTGTTCATGGAGGTAATGTGAACTCTGTCTTCTGAAAAGCCTGGTTCAGCTCCAAGTTCCCCAACTCACCCTTGCATTAGCAACTTCATGTCTTTTAGCATCCTTATCTTTAAACCACAAATGATTTCATTCACCCCGTGGCTAAGAATTAAAGGTGTTAATGGGATGGATGGCCTAGACATTTGATAGCTGCAAGCTTTTTTTTTTTTTTTTTTTTTTTTAGATTTTATTTATTTCTTCATGAGAGACACACAGACAGAGGCAGAGACCTAGGCAGAGGGAGAAGCAGACTCCCTATGAAGAGCTTGACTCAAGACTCGATCCCAGGACCCCGGGATCACGACCTGAGCCAAAGGCAGATGCTCATCCATTGAGCCATCAGGCATCCCTTGCTGCAAGCTTTTTTTTTTTTTTTAAATCCAGTTTTCTGTCTATTAAAAACTTTTGACCATTTTAAAGCATCATCAAACATTTATTAAAGTACTATGCGTATAGGTTTCTTGACAAAGCTCTTGCTAGTAAGGAGGCTGATAGGTCTCAATTAGTCTGCAGCTGTATGTTGGTTTCTGTGTCTTTCTGGAAGAACTGGTGGTAACCTGCACTTCCTGTGGGCCAAGCACACAAAATTACACCAAGCATCCTCCCAAAAATGCTAGCTGACATACCTTCTAGTACCATCACACAGAAAGAAGAGCAAATCAAGACTCTAACTGGGCAAAAAGGTTCACCTGGGATCCTGGGATTGAGCTCAGAATTATGTTGTAGGATGGGGATTTGAATGTATTGATTCTAAGTGTCCTGCATCTACGTTTCTTCCCTTGCCTTCTGCAAGTCTATGCAAGCCAAATTCTCCGCCTTATATTTCAAATTTTGCACATTAGGTTTTAGTGGTGTTTGCTAAATTTGCGTTCTCTGGGTGGAGTCCAGCCCTTGGGGTGGCCGAGTCCTCGGTAACCAGTTTTGGAAGATGGAACAATCTGAATGTCTCATTCTAGACTTTTCCAAGGAAACCCCTACAGCCCTGTCAACAGTGGCAAACTGCTCACTGGGTGGTCTGTTTTCCTTGGTCATCTTCCTCTCTTGTAACATTCAATGAGCCTGCTCTTGGAGCATTAATGGTTAGTTCATGATGGATGGAGCTTGGGTTGTAGAGAGAGTTAAATCCTCAGGTCAACTGTAGCAGAAGTCTCCCATCTCTTAGCTCACCTATAAGGCAGAGTGTACATAGTGGTTCTGTTTGGGCATTGCTCAGGGTACATCAGTCAGCTGTTTACACTGTGTGGCAGCTAAGCTCCATTGAAAGCCACTGATTTATGCGTCGAACCTGTTTCATACCCATTCCTAATATATGTGTTCACTGAGCAAAATCTCAGGTGCAATCATGAGTACGCTCCTCTTTTTATGGGCTCCCCTGTCTTTGTGTGGGTGTCTTTATCTGTCTATCGGTCTCTCTTTCCAAACTGGAGGGTTGAATTGCCATGCATTACGTGCATTTCATCCGGGGCAGAGCACATGCCTGGCAACACACTGCTCATTTGGGAATTGGACCATCTTGATTCACTCTGGGGCTTCTTTTCTTCCATCTATACCTGGAAGTCTTCTCTGAGACCTTCCCTCTGGATCCCCCGTTTCTCCATGCTCAGGACCCCACGGGGAGGCTTTGATCATATCTGAAGTTCTCTCTCTTCTCTCAGAATCTGAGGACTCTCAGATCTGTGCTTTACCCCAGGATTCGAAGCCGAGATCAGTATCTACACATCTTGCTGCCTGTTAGCATGAATCGCACACAATTTAAACAGAGATTTATTTCACTCGACACTCCACATCTTTACCCCAGCCTACCACCCCCAAATGAAGTCTTCTTCTGTCATCCCCAGGCACCCACACCAGAAAATTGGGAACTCCGCTGCCCTCTTGCTTTCATCCTGCACATGCAGCCAACCAAAGCTCCAGGTTCTGTCGATTTTTGTCTTCTGAAACTCCTTGGCATGCGTCTGCCTTGGTTCCTACTTTTCCCGAATTGTGATAGAACAGCTTAAGAGCTGATAGAAGAAGTATTTTTATTTGATTCGGGATTTTTGCTTCCTTGACAAAAATCAGACTCATGGATAGCATGATTGCTAAGAGGATGAATGTGGGGAACAAAGTGACCCTTGTCTTAATCCCAACCCTGCCACATAGTAATGGGGTGATGCTGGCCAACGTACTCGGCTTCTTTGGGTGCCAGTCCTCTCATCTGCACAATAGGGCAGCTATTAACCTCACCTCCACAGCTCTCACAGGCCACACGTGTCCCAGGTGCTATCTATGCATTAGTCCCATTAACCCTCCCAGCAAGTGTCTGAGATAGGAACTGTTATCACTTTACACTTTACAGATAAGTAAACTGAGGATGCGGAGGTGCCTGAGTCCATTCAGCTAGTAAATGGCAGAGCTGGGTTCCAGCCCAGATGCTTCAGAGTCCTTGCTGTTAACCACGTTAGAAGATTTTTCATCGGGGGCTGTTAGGAGGGTTCAGGGCATACATGCAAAGTGCTTATGCTCAATGCCTGGTACATGGTAAATGTTTGATAATTAACACTCCCCCGGAAAATGGGTTTATGGTCTTGCAAGGAACACAGGGTTTCAGTGGCAGGGTTCCCTAAAGGCAGAAATTCTTGGTAGTTTTGCCTATTGGTTACATCCCTTGGGAAATGTGGCTGATGAATTGTTGAACATCTCAGTCCAATCTCTGAGATTTGATTACTGTACCTGCTCTGCTGTCTCTTGTGATGATCAAGCCCTATGTCTCTCTCTCTCTCTCTCTCTCTCTATCTCTCTCCCTCTATTTAGTAATTAACTGAACCATATGGATTCAGTTGTCCTGGACTCTTTCCTCCCCCCTGAGCTTGGGGAGCCTATATCAGTTGCCCCCTGTGTTCCTCAAGGATACCAATAAATACAATGTTGTGGATGGGTGCATGAAGTACTGTGGTGGTTCACCGCTTCATTTTTGTATCCATCCAATCACTTATTTATTCATTCAACAAATACTAACCAAGTGCTAACTCCATACTGGGGACTGTTGCCCTGCCCTTCCTATGGTCCCCAAAGGTCCCCTTGACCCCTGATTTTAGCTGTCTTGGCAAATACTATTGAAACTTTGTAAGTATCACTTCTCTGACGTCTGCAAGAAATATGAAACTCTCTTACTTGTGAAATGCATCCCAGTGGCCTGTTACTATTATTTTTTGAAGATCATGCTACTCCTAGTTTGGATTTCTGGTTTCAATTCCTAGATCTTTCTCTTCCTGTTTGCTCTCACTCTGCCAACACAGCAAGGCGACTCCCCAGGGCCAGGGCTGAGTTTCTTCCCACCCCTCCCTCGCTCCTCCTCTCCGATTTGGAGTGAAAGCCCGCGCAGTGCACTTTATGAAGGACACACAATAACACAATTGCCGATAATGCTAAAGATAGCTTTTAATGAATCTTGTTTCTGGGTATTATTGGAAGCATTTTCACTGGCGAGAGAGACCTTTTCAAGCTCCAAGAGTTTCACATTTGCAGACTTTTACAGCACTGGGAGGTTGTTTCGTATTGGCTTAAAAAAAAACATTTCCTTTGACAAGAGCTAGATCTAATTTGTTAAACTGGTTGCTTTTGTTTTTCTGGTTTTGTTGTTTTTTTTTTATAAAAAAATCTGTATACTTTCCTGGATGCAAAAATAGCCGAGGTGCATTTCATTTTCTTCTTTCTTCTTCTTCTTTTTTTTTTTTCCTCCTTCCTTTGGCTGTTGACAGCCTGTGCTGCCAAGTGCAGAAATAAAGACTGTTTTCCTTTTAAGATGCACAGAGCCTCCAACATGGGCACTGGAGGTTTGTGGGTGCACTGTCTCATTGACAGGGGCTTCTGGTCAGGTGGGTGCTGCTTGCCTAGTCCTCTGATCTTCACTGAGACCATTCAGAAGCCACCCTCTGCCCATGTTCCGTGGTGAGCGTTGGGTGCCAGCTGCTCTGACATACGGGCTCCGTGAAGGGAGAAGTATCGTGCCCTCTTTTCTAGATAAAGATACAGCTTTGCTCATTATTTCGTTCACAGAGTGAAGAGTTTATTCCACAACTATTTGTTGAGAACCTACTCTGTGCCAGGCATCGTTCTAGGCTCTGGCAATATAGCAATGAACAACACAAAATTATTCCTGCCCGTGAAGAGCTGACGTTTTAGTGGAGTGAGGCAGAGTCCAGATGATCAGTGCAGACTCTGATTGTGATGAGCGCCACGGAAATAAATGAAAGCAGAAAAGTGCAGGGGGAAGACGGAGGGAAGGGGCTGCATATTCATGGAGCTGTGGTCAAGGAAAGCCTCACTAAAATGATAGCATTTGAATAGTCTTGAGGGAGGTGAGAGAGTTGGTGTGATTTCCAGGCAAAGGAAGCCTTAATTGCAAAAGCCCTGGGGCCAGGATGCTTGGCAGGGGGTTGAGCAGCAAAAAGACCAGAGTGTCTGGAGGCAGGTTAGCAAGGAAACTATGGTGTGATGAGGTCAGGGCGCCAATCCAGGTCATACAGGGCCTTGGAGGCCTCTTCGGCTTTTATGTTGCGAGAGTCAGGGAGGTATCGGTAGGTTTTAACAGAGAAGTTGCACATAGGTTGCAATTTTTTTCTACTCTTAAGCCCGCGTTTTCCCTGATTCCGATTCTGCTTCCTCCTCTTCACATTTCAGTGTAATTTTTTGCATCCGCATTTGTCTGTGCTGCGAGACTGTGGCTCCTCAAGGGTTCAGGCTGAAGCCTGATCTTCTGTACTACCTATTACCTACTTACATGATACGAGGGCTTGGCACAGATTCACAGGTTCTGTACGTAGGGAAAAATAAGGAATGGCTTTATTAAAAAGATATTTTTGAAAAAAGTTCTTTGTAGACAAAGGAGAAGAAAACAAGAAATATTTAACCCTGAAATATAAGCACAGCTTCTCCCCTTTCTATACATTTCCTGTATTTTTTTTAACCTGCAGATGAAATTCAAATAAAGAATAACACCAGCATGATCACTGTGTATTTGTGTTTTAAAATTTAATATTGGAACTTAAACATCTCCCCACATTTCTATAGATCTTTTGTACTGAGCTTTCAAAGAGCTAATCAGTATGGCTTTATAAGGATGAACCATAATTTACTCTACCAATTACAATTCTGGCTATTGAAAAACCTGATTTCAGGTTTATTTATTTTGTATGCTTTTACGGACATAGATAATGCAGCAGTGAACATCTTTGTGTAAGCCTTTGATTCTGAGGTCTCATTTCTCAGGCGACACAGCCAGAATCGAGATTCTTCGGGTCAAAGCGTATCAACACCTTTTGAGTTATTATTCCTCATTTTCCCTCGTATTTCCCCGTGATGACTGCAACCCTCATGATATGTGTGGATCCCTGCTTGACTTTCCTGGTCAGGCAAATGGAACTGCCTTGCCTCCAGTGACATCCTAGGAATAGCGCTAAGCCTCAAGGATCCAGAAACCAGTGTTTGAGAACCTTGGAGACCAGTCGCATCAGTGTGTCCTGAGAACCCACTGCAGGTGGAGAATCTCAGGCTCTACTCCACCCCAGATAGGAGGAAAATGTATCCTGTCAAATGTCTACTCTGCGTCAGTTTTCATTGGTTGTTGCCATAGTCTTCACTGGCATGTGTTCTTGTTCATATTTCAAGGGAGGAAAGCAAGCCACAGAGAGTTCAGTGACTTGCCCATAGATCCAGTTAATGGAAAGTAGATGGGAGATCTGAGCTGAGTTTCCAGACTATGTCCTCCATGCCACCCTGCAGCCCATGAGTTAAGTGCTGTCTCTTCCCTCATGGAGCTCCTAATTCCCACACTATCCTAATAGTCTGGGAGATGTGCATAATATCTACACAAAATTATGATGTGATATAGATATGCTACAGGATCAGAGGCATCTCAGAAATAATAATACTTTTTAAAAAGTAAAAATTTATTCTTTCACACATCTGGAGGCTAGAAGTTCAAATTCAAAGAGTCACCAGGGCCATGTTCCCTCTAAAGTCTAGAGGGAAAAATCCCTCCTTGCCTCTTCTGGCTTCTGATGGCCACTAACAATCCTTGACCCTCCTTGGCTTTCTTCTCTGTATCTCTTTTGTGTCTTCAAATCTCTCTCTCTTCCTAAGGGCCCTGGTCATTGAACTTAAGGCCCACTTTTAATGCAATATGACCTCATCTCAATTTGATTGCATCAGCAAAGACTCTATTTCTGAGTAACTCCGTATTTACAGTAAGAAAGCATAATTAAATCTGTCACGATGGGTCAAAAAAGATATCACGAAAGAGATGACCCTAGAGAGTAAGAATTTCTCCAAATACTGAAAATGCAGAAGTCATTTCAGAAAAGAGAACACTGTGTGCAAAATCCCAGAGGGGTGGAATAACGTGATGTATGTGGAAATGCCCAGAAATGCGTTGAGGATGCTTAGTGCAGGCAAGGGGTAGAAGCTCAGGCTGGTGGCCTGAGAGGGAGCACCAGAACTGATGCCATAATGGGTGGTTTGCACTTGAGATTGTAAATCAATTCTTCTCAGTCTTGGCTGTACATCAGGAACATCTGGGCAGGTTTTAGTTTTCTGTTGCGTGGCTTGTTTTTAAATAGGAATTCTAGTCCAATTGGATTAGAATCTCTGCATGTGGGTCTGGGTGATTCTAATTAGTGCTGCCAAATACAGAATAAAGTCCATACCCTTTATAAGGCATATAGGAACAGGAAGGGAGCATCAGATCAGGGATACAACCCCTCTGGAGGTGAGGTGAGGGTGTATTGTGTGTGTGTGTGGGGGGGTACATACAAGTAGGTGTTAGAATAGTCTAGGGAATGACCTTGCCTTGGCTGTGATGTCATAGAAGGAGGGGCATTTGCCTGGAACAGTGGTCTCCAAACTTTGCTGCATATTAGAATTATCTGGGGAGCTTTGGGAAGTCTCTATGCCTAGACAGTACCCCTTCATCTGGGGGTGGTTTAATTGTCATCCTGGGTCCCATCTAATGATGGGACCCAAGCATCAATATTGTTTAAGCCCCCCTGGATGATCTCAATGTATAGTCAGGTTTGAGAACCAGTGTTTAAGAACCTTGTAGACCAATAGCATCAGTATGTTCTGAGCATTTGTTGGACATGAACACTCTCAGGCTCTACCCCATACCTACAGAATCAGAAACGGTACTGCAAGAAGATTCCTAGTTGATATGTGTGCCCATTGAAAATAGAGAAGCACTATTCTGGAGATGTTTTTATTTTTATTTTATTTTTTAAAGATTTAATTTATTTATTTATGAGAGACACAGAGAGAGAGAGAGAGGCAGAGACACAGGCAGAGGGAGAAGCAGGCTCCATTCAGGGACCCCAGTGAGGGACTCAATCCTGGAACTCCAGGATCACGCCCTGAGCCAATGGCAGGTGCTAAACCGCTGAGCCACTCAGGGATCCCCTCTGGAGATGTTTTTAAAAGCACTATCACTAACATTAGATTAGATAATTTTTACAAAAAAAATGTACCATATTTTAGGCACATAATAATATGTTAAATTCCTTTTAATTTGCAACTGTATCATTTGGTTGGTCATTACACATCTGTGTTATTTCATTCTTTGTACAGTATGCATATTGCCTATGACTGGTTATATATTTTTCTGCTCTTGCTTATGACTGTATGATATTATATGGATTACAGCTATCTCTACATGTAGACAATTGTATGAGGGTGGCTGGCCTGTGGGTAGGTGTTGAAGGGATTCGACTTGTGGGTGTGCTTGCCTGTTCTTTGTGTCTTTCTTTAGCTTTTTTCCCAGAAAGACAAGATTGAATTTTTGTATCTAAATCTTCTGCAAGTGATTATGTGACTGAGTAGATCTGAGTAGATCGTAGTGTTGTGTGTTGAGGGTCAGAGATAGAAATGACATGGGCCTGTAGGAAGAACTCTGTATCTTTGTGTATGTGTGTGTGCATTTGAGTATGTGTACATCAATCAGTATGTGTACTTGTGCCACGGTAGCTCTGAGCTTGGCCTACAGGGTAGGGTCACACAAAAGATCCCATACTAGAGACTACCGGACACATGAACCCATACTCACGTGGCCAATCACACATCTGACAAAATGCACACAGAGTCACATACACAACATCATCCTCATCCTCATTTCTGTCCACAGTCTCAGTGAGAGCCAGGGACCAGCACACAGAGCGGTACATGCATAGACACACACACACACACACACACACACAACCCCCGTCCAAGGCATGCTCTTCACAGGCAACCCCCAGAGAAACATGAACTACAAACAGGTTCCACATAACAACCCTCAAAGGGAAGCTGGGGTCCTATTGTGTTGTGGGTGACCTTGAAAATGTTGGGCTTCTAATCCTCTGTTTGGAAAACTGAGAGGGTTTTCACTGCAGGATGGGACAAAGGGAGCTTCAACAGCAGAAACTGAACCGGTTCTGTGAGAGAGAAAACCCTACTCCAGGCTCCTGACAGGCAAACCTCCTCAGCAAAGGAGAGCCCCCCTTCCTCTCCCTGTGCCCAGCCCTGTTCCCTCCTCACTCCCCAATTATTTCAGTATCTCTTTGTGTCACTTCTAACATCTAAAATTGTACCTTGGGAAGCCCAGATGAATCTTGCCTACTCTTTACAGCTCTGCACTCATGTCCTCTGAAGATTGGGATGCTAGCAGTGACTTTCTCGATATTTCTTTCTCAAGAAGCTAAAGTACCCAATTATTGTTGCATTTTGATTATTCACAACTAGTAGAGTAGATGCTCTGAAACAAGAAACAATCTCCCCATCTCTTGTTTAGGGCCTCAAAATAACATGTTCCCAGTTAGATAGAAAGTCACATAAACATTGTTCACAAACAGGTTCACTCAAAAGCTCAGACAAGAAAGCACATAGATACTTTCCAAAACACCTTCTTTCTGCCCCACCAATACCAGGACACGTCTGGAGTCCCCGGTGCACATACGTAGAGAGGCTCAGACTCCTGGATACTGCAAAGGTTCATGTATGCAAACAGACATCGTCAGACCCCAGCACCCACCCAGCTGTGGACACATCGATTTCCCAGGGGAGCCCAGGCTCTAGCTTGAACAGTGGGAGGTCACAGAAAATCTGCAGAATGGCCAATCCACTGGTGAGAATGGACAAGAATTATCTGTCTCCAGATGTCCCCCCAAATGATCTGTAGGTTGGAAACAGAAGAAGTTAAATGTCTATCACAATGGCAAGAAAGCCGAGCCAGGAGAGGGTTTGCAATAAAGAAAGCTGTAAGTTTTCAAACTTTTCCTCCCTTACCTTTAAAGAGTTATCTGCAAGCCCTTTTGACCAAAGGGCTCTGCGTTCCTCCAAAGTCTTTGTGGTAGCTATTGTTGTTATTAATCTGTGGACACAATGAGAGCGAAGAGATCCTCAGCAGTGGCAGGAAGTGCCTAGCTCTTGCTAGAAAAGCCTCGCAGTCATTTTTCCTGCTGAAAGCTAGGGGCTGCGGTTAGCACTGGCTTCGTGACACCTTCCCTCAGTTATTTATCAGAAAAGGGTCTGACAGGACTGATCTAGGTGAATGCGGGAAGGAGGGCAGAGATGTATCTTGGAAGAGCAACAAAGGGAAAGAGAGAAACACAAAATTGTCTCCCCCTCCGCATGTCCGAATGCCTTCTTAAGGATTCGAGAGCCACTTCATAAGAGAGACAGAGCTTTGGAAAGGAAAAACATGAAAACAAAAAACAGAGGAAAAGCGGTAGGTGGCACAATGAGAGATGGAAAGAGAGACAGAGGAACAGAGAAAAGAGAGGGAATAGACTCTTCCTGAGATTTTCTAATGAGACAGATGCCATGCTTGTGAAAGATCACAGGAGAGGGAAGACTGTGTGTGTGTGTGTGTGTGTGTGTGCGTGTGTGTGTGTGTGTGCACATGTGCACAGGCAAATCTGCCTAAGAACAGCAGTGATGGTGGAAAAGGAAGAACAAAAGAGATGCAAAAAAAGGAGTGTGTAGAAGGGAAGAGAGAAGGCCTTAGAAATTGTGTGTGTGTGTGTGTGTGTGTGTGTGTGTGTTTGAGTGTGTCTGTGAAAGTGAGGCACAGAGGTGGTTGATGACATGGATTGAGAACCAGCATCCATCATTCCTGAATCCCAAATATTCCCGAATTTCATAATTGTGGGAATTAAAAAAAAATCTCTTTTGATTTGGGGCGTGTCTTCCAGTTATCGCTCATGCCAGTTTAAACAGGATTTTTCTGCCACTTCTGGAAAAAATGGCCTTGCTTAAGATCTGTCATGTTCTCTCGCACAGCCATGCTTTAGCCTAGCTTTTGTTTTGTTTTGTTTTTACCTAGAATATCTTTCCTGCCTTCCCTGATGACCACTTTTTCATCTAAGTGGCAATTCAAGTGTTCTCTCTTCAGTGGAGCTTTCCCGGCATCCCCCAGTAAGCGACTTCCTCTTCTCTGTCCACTGGCATCTTAGGCAAACTTCTGTGAAAGCAGTGATTCATTGTGGGATCAAAATTGGTGTTTATGTCTCCCACACTAGATTGGGGCCAGTTAATCTTGCTTGACTTTCTGATTCCATCAACTAGTGCTGTTTCTGTGGCATTGGAACACAAATACCTTGCTCTTCCTCCTCTTCCTCCTTCTTCTTCCTCTTCTTTTTCTGGATGATTTCACCCAAAGCATAAAGTCTAGCTAGGAGTCAGTGGAGAAGAAGTGGCTTCAGAAGATGTTAATGGTGCCTGACATCACAGAGGATCATGTGTGTATATCAGGCTAATTGAAGTCCTGGTTTACTAACAGAAGCACACAGATTAGAAGTTGTGTGACTCCAGAAGTTGGGGTCCCCGAGAGTCCATGAGAAACAAAACATCTATAGGAAATGCCAACTTGAACTTTAAAGAAGCCCCAGTTGGCAAACATTAAACCCAACGCTGGTCCTTTGAGGAGCTGACTTGAAGGCTGAGTCCTCCAGGTTCTGAATCATTTTCTAGGGCAACAATACTCAGAGAGGTCCCATCAGATTCACCTCCCAAATCTCTTGCTCCAGTATTTCCAGTTATTTTGTTTTGAATTCAGATTTTGTCCTTCATGTATTATGCTTTTTGGCATGTGTAATCTATCTGGGCTTTGGGCTTTAATTCTTTTTATTTAATTAGATTTAATTAACATATACTGTATCATTAGTTTCAGGGGTAGAATTCAATGATTCATCAGTTGCCTACAATATCCAGTGCTCATTACTTCAAGTGCCCTCCTTAATGCCCATCACCCAGTTACCCCATTCTCTTATCCCTCAGCAACACCTCCAGCAACCCTCATTTTGTTTCCTATAGTTAAGAGACTTATGGTTTGCCTCCCTCTCTGTTTTCATCATATTTTATTTTCCTTCCATTCCTCTGTGTTCATCTTTTTTGTTTCTTAAATTCCATGTATGAGGTGAAATCATATGGTATTTTTCATTCTCTGACTGACTTATTTTACCCAGCATAATACCCTCTAGTTATGTCCACATTGCTGCAAATGGCAAGATTCCATTCTTTTTTGATGGCCAAGTAATATTCCATTGTATACATGTCACATTTTCCTTATCCATTCATCTATCAATGGAAATCTAGGCTCTTTCCATAGTTTGGCTATCGTGGACATTGCTGCTATAAACATTGGAGTGTATGTGTCTCTTCAAATTGCTATGTTTGTATCTTTGGAGAAATACCTAGGAATGCAATTACTGGACCATAGGATAGCTCTATTTTTAACTATTTGAGGAACCTCCATACATTTTCTAGAGTGGCTGCACCGGTTTTCATTCCTACCAAGAGTGTAAGAGGGTTCCTCGTTCTCCACATCCTCCCAATATCTGTTCTTTCTTGACTTATTAACTTTAGCCATTCTGACTGGTGTGATGTGGTATCTCATTGTGGTTTCTCATTGTGGTTTTGATTTGTATGTGCCTGATGCTGAGTGATGTGGAACATTTTTTTCATGTGTCTGTTGGCCATTTGTATGTCTTCTTCTGAGAAATGTCTGTTCATATCTTCTGCCCATTTCTTGACTGGATTTTTTTGGTTTTGGCTATTGAGTTTGATAAGTTCTTTAGAGATTTTGGGTCCTAGCTCTTTATGATAAAACTTTTGAAAATAAATTCAAGTTGTGGTTATTCCACCTCCAACTTGGTCAATGCCAAATGACCCCCATTCCTCATCCCTGCATCCCTAGGATTGGAAGTACAACAGAGCAGTCACTGTCCTCAATGGCCATTGTGTATCTTGTCCATTCACCCTTCTAAGGTAGATTTAGGAATCGAGCTGGAAGGTCATTATGGAATCAACATAAGCAAGAGTACATTTAACAATGCCCAGATGTTGGCCTCACTGGTCCCTAAGGGCCACATATAAGTTGAAGTCAAAAGAGGAACTGACTATGTGAGTGAATAACCAGAGGAAGCTACTCAATATGGAGAAATTGCCAGCATGAGGGATCGAGATGCTTCAGTCCCAACAACTCCTTTTCTGTAAGTATTGATCTGCTTTGTTTCCCACCATGATTCCCATGAACCCAACAAGCAACCTTCCAATAAAATTCAAGTTCACGAGCAATGTTAAAAGTGTTTCCACTCTTTAAAACAAAAACAAAAACAAAAACAAACAAACAAACAAAAAAAAACAGGGCTAAAACTACCAGCCACTGATGGCCATGGTGATTGCTCTTCAGTTGGGAAGATAATGGTGATTATGGCATCATGGAGGCTGAGGAGGGGTGATCCTGTGGACTGGTAGGGACCTATACACTGGTGTAGAGTAGAATCTAGAGGAGACCACCCATTTGCCAAGGCCAATTGGATCTGGATTTTCTTCCAGGCTGTTGACACAGTGTGTCCAAAGGGTCCAGGGATCTCCATCATCATTCTGACAGAGTGACAGGGGACCATAGCAAAAAAGCTGACATATAGCAGTCAGGAAAACAACTGGTTAAAAACCCCAGAAAAATCTTCATATGGCATGCTTCCAGTCCTGAAGGGGCTGGTAAATGGGAGGCAGTTTAGGGCAAGAGATGTCCAGTTACCATGGTGTTAAAATTCACCATGATGGTGGCAGGTGGACTCAGGTAGAATGCTTACACTCTGAGCCAGAAAGATTGAGGAGAGGAATGTGGTATAACATGACTCTTAGTTATTAGGAGGCAGCTGAGTTGCCTTGGGCAACCTAGAAATATTGGGCCAGCATCGGCAATAAAGGAGGTTATGGCAGCAGCATAAGAAGTAGTTCTGGAGTCACTCGGTTCCTGAGTCTAGTTGGGTGAACTGAATTCTAAGACTCACCTACCCAGGGCAAGGAGGAGCTTGCTACTAGAGCAAGTGGAGAGGAAGGCTGGGTTGGGGTACACTCAGGCTGACCAGACAGGTCTTGGAATTCCTAAGCAAGAGAAACTAAAGCTCTGTGTGTCTCAGTGTGCCTTGCACTGTCTGGAAGATCCTCACAACTCTACGAGAGCCTCTGCTTTCTGTGATTAGAGTCAGCTATCAGAGCAAGAGTGTAGTCAACAAGTCATCTGCCACCAGGTTCTACCCTTTCCCCATCTGGAAAACAGCATTTCAGAGCCCAAAATGCATTTGGATGGATTTGTTTGACTTGCTAAACCTTGGTTCATGGGATTGTGCATTTGAATTTTGTAATATGGAAAATTAATTTCTTAAGTTATTAGGACAGAAAATTCAATAGGATTAATTCTCCTCGTTCAAAAAATAATCAGAGGTCACCATAGCAACGCACATCAATGGAGCAATACACAATGAATGAAACATTTCCCTATGTTTGGCTGTTTATTCAGGGCCTCTCCTCTCTCTGCCCGGTGGCATTTGTAAGGGTGACTGAATCCTCAGAGTCTCTGCTACTAATGAGCATGGGTCAGGGTGGTTGCATCTAAGAACCACCCAGATAGAAGGTGAAGTCTGGCTTGGAAGCAGAGTTTCCTTTGGCTTATGTCCTCATCTCCAGGGAATTAAAGGGTAAGGTTTGGAGAAAATACCAGCTATTTCTCAAAATTCATGAGCAGGCTGTGGAAATGAAACCAGCAATGGCAAGGATTCAGGTCATTGACTGGATGCCAAATGCAACTCCTTGGAAATTGGAGAAAAACAAGCTCATAACTTACGAAGAGGGATTTTCAAGGTTGACTGGTTCTGGCTGGCTAATGTGAGAAGGCCAAGGGACACTGATCCCCTTTCCCGTTTGATTTTGCCTGGATTGAGCAAAGACAGGAGGGGATTTCTCTGGATCCCAAATTCTATTTTCAAGAAAGGCAGTATAGTTGAGCTATCGAAAGCTTCGCCTCTAGAGTTAGCCAGTCGGGGGCTGAATGCTAGCGCTATCACCTTCTAACCTTGGGAAATGTATTTTTCTGGTGCTCACTTTAGTCACCTGTCTTCCTAATATTAGATTTTGGGGAAGAAGTACATGATGGTTAATTTTATGTGTCAATACTTAACGGTGGGACACCTGGGCAGCTCAGTCAGTACTACGAACGAAGGGTCAGAATCTTCCTTCAGAATTAAATAAAACTGAGCACATTAAAGAAATATGGTCAAAGATGAGCAACAGGATGTATAAAAGCTTCCCCACATACTGTATGCCTCCCTTCTGGCTTGAGGTTTCTTGTCAAGAGAAGGAAACTTTCAGGGCACTTGAGTGGCTAAATGGGTTAAGCATCTGCCTTCAGCTCAGGTCATGATCTCAAGGGTCCTGGGATGGAGCCCCACATCAGGCTCCCTGCTCTTTGGGTAGTCTGTTTCTCCCTCTCCCTCTGTCCCTCACCCCATTCCTGCTCTTGCTCTTTTTCTCTGCCTCTCTTAAATAAATAAATAAATAAACAAACAAATCTTTAAAAAGTACTTAATTGTATTGCTTAATAGCCTTAATAATGGGAAAACATTATTTTGGGCTGTGTCTGTGAGGGTGCTTCCAGAAGAGATTAGCATTTGGATCAGTAGACTAAGGAAGGTAATCCTTCCCAGTGCTGGCAGGCAGCATTCAATCTCTAAAGAGTGTGAATGTAACAAAAAAGTGGAGGAAAGGTGAATTTGCTCTTTCATCCTCTCCTGGCCTTGGACATAAGAGCTCCCAGTTCTTGGACTTTCTGACTCAAGACTGGGACCTACACCATCAGCGCCCTAATCCTTGGACTCACAGCAGCCTGGTTATCCAGCTTGTAGATGGCAAATCGTGGGACTTCTCAGCATCCATAATCATGTGAGCCAATGATTTATTCCTAGATTTATTCTAGATTTATTCCTAGAATAAATCTCCTCTTACATATATCTCTACATAATCCTATATGTTCTGTTTCTCAAGAGAATCTTGACTGATACAAAGGGACATGGTGTTGGGTTTGCAGAATCGAGATCCTGAGGAGGCTGTTAAGTGTAAGTTGAGTGTTCTAACTGACACTTTCCCTAGAGCTCGTAGGGGCACTGGTGTGTGCCAGTATTAACTAAATACTTAAAGGAGAAATTATACTTCTTATTATATTTATGTTTCTATTTTTCATTCTTGATTCTTTGTCATAAGTCATTCATTTATCATTAAGTGTAAACTCGATCCCAACATGGTGGTTGGCAAGAACATAAGCTTTCTAGGAAGCTTTTGGCTTTTCCCCTCACAACCTGTGTGATCCAGGACAAGTCAACCTCTTTCTTCCTTCCTTACCTGACCTCTAACCTACTTACTCAACCAACTTAAGCCTTAGTTTCCTCACTTGCAAGGCAGCAATCTTACCACCCCAATCTCAGATTGCTGTTATGAGAATAAAAATGAGATGATGGGTGGGTAATGTCTTAGGACAATGCTTTGACATGTAGTGGATGCTTGGTAAATGGTAGGATGGGGTGGGAGAGGAGGAAGAGGAACAGGGATAAGAGAGAGCGAGCGAGCGAGGGAGAGAGAAAGAGAGAGAACCGGCTTGCATATTTACATATGGACCAAAGGATAGAAGACGTCCAATGGATTGAAGTTACAAAGAGGCAGGTTTTAGTTTCAACATAAGGAACTGGCTCCCAGTTCCCACCAGCTATCTAGGAATGGGAAAGTAATGATCTCCTTGTCACTGAAGCATGTTCCAGTCAAGGAAGAGCAGCTTCATTGTCAGGGACATTCCTGGCAGTGGTTTTTGTCCTGGATAGGAAATTGGTTCAGAGAACTCCATCCAGTTCCACTGACATTCTTTCTGCACAGCCTGGAGCACCAGACTGAGACCAAACCATTCCACAGGACTCTGCGTCCTCTGGGGAAGGCCGTTTTCTGAACACCCTAAAGATTTTGGCTCTGGGAGAAAAAAAAATGTAAGAAGTCAACTTCTCTCCGGGCATGTCCCTGGAGTGCTTTGAGGTAGAAACAGTCACTCTCAATGATGCTGTAGTCAGAGGCCGAGGAGCTGGGAGAAAATAAAATGACAGCTCTTCCAGACAGTGGGAACTCAGAGCTGCAAACGCAGGGAAGTGCAGGATGGCGGAGGATCCTTGGAGATGACACAGCGCATTCCAGCCTGGTCTGCAGGTCAGGCTCCCGCCCATGCACAACCTCTCATGAGGCTTTGTGGCTCCTGTTTGAAATCCTAAGCTTCTCCGGACATCACGCAGGAAGGGGGTTAATAGACATCATGCATCCACCATCTCACCCAGGAAAGAGTCTGGCCAGACATAGAAGGAAGTGACTAGAGTTACCCAGCTGGTAAGTAGAAATTTAGAGGCAGCTGTGTGCTGTTCACCTGAAAGCATTAAGCGTGTTTAAGTGCTAAAGATGCAAATATAGAGACCGGGAAAGCAACAAAGGGCATCTTAGTGCCATGGTGCAGAGCAGAGATTTGGAGACCAGACTACCTGGGGTGAAATCCCTGCCTCACCAGGTTTGGCTGACTGCATGACCTTCTTAACCATCTGTTTCCTCATCTGTGAAATGGATTCTAACAATAGTAGCCCTTTAATAGGCTCGTTAAGGTATCTATGGGTTAATATTTGCAAAGCCCTTAGAATAGTGCCTGGCACACGGTAAGTGCTATATAAGCAACTGTTAAATCAGTGCAAAGGATAAGGCATGCAGAGGGTGACAGGGACAAGACCTGAGCCCGTGATGGGTCTTTGGAGAGGGCAGAGGCACCCATGTCAGCTGCAGACAGAGGTTGTCATGTAGGAACCGGGTACAGTGCTGCCAAACTTCTCAAGGGCTTTTAAGAAGTAAGAGAGAGTGTGCCTGTGTGTGTGCATGAGCCGGGGAGGGGCAGAGGGAGAGACAGGATCCGAAGCAGACTCTGTGCTGAGCACAGAGCCTGACTAGGGGCTCGATGCCACGACCCTGAGATCCTGACCTGAGCTAAAACCAAGAATTGCCACTTAAACCAACTGAGCTCCCCAGCTTCCCAAACTTCTCAAGGTTTTAAGAGAAACTGGAAACCCGGGCTTTTTTTCTCCCTGGGACTCAGTTTCTTTATCTGACAAATGGGTTTATTGATGTTTATATCTCGGACTAGAGTGAAGTCCATGGGACACAGTCTTGCCCAGTGACGGGTCCCAGAAGCTGGAGGAACCAGGACCCCAGGACATGTCCCCTGCTCTACTCATGAGTGAAAGGTAGTGTTTTAGGGGCCACATAGACTTTCTTTCTATCCAAAGACCATGGAAAGTTCCTGCCTGCCTCGGAGTGTTGTGAGACAGGATAACTATCCCTAGCTACTCCGGCAAACATTCCCCCAGAGCTGAATGACTCAGCATAATAAGCTTACTTCTTGCTTATTCTGGTTGTAGTCCAAAGCAGGTCAGTGGAGGGTGGGGGAACAGGGACACTCCTTTGGAGGCTGAATTGCTGACAGAGGCTTTGCCTTCTTCAAGTCATGCTCCCAAGGGCTGCATGACGATAAGGGCTTACATGGTGATAAGGGACTGGGTGGAATCCTCTGGGAGTTATGAATACCAGACCCAGATACAGAGAATATCGTTTCTACCCAGATGTCATTGGCTGGTCCCCAGTCATGTGGCCCTGCCCACGGTAGGGGACTAGAAACGTAGTCCGTCAATGTGCCCAGGAAAGAGAGGAGAATGATTAGCATTCTCTGCCACAGGGCCTTTGCCCTTACCATTCTCTTCCCTCAAGAAAGCTTCTCTTATTATCTCTTTCCTCCTCTCCATTCAGGTCTGTACCTCCTCAGAGGATCTTCTTTGACACAACTAGTTGCAGCATTTCCCACCCCCTCATCCCTACCTTCTTTACCACTTTCAGCTTGGTTCTTCAAAGCACTGAGAACATTCTGAAGACATCGAGTATATCATAGGGCCCTGCCTATTCCTTTCAATTATGAGAGTAGGAATATTGTGCGTCTTGTTTACTGACCTACCTGCTTACTGACCTACCTGCAGTGTCAACAACAGTGAGCTGGAGTTTATGGTTTCAAAGTTCATTCTAAAAAAGAAAAAAACAAAACAAAGTTCATTCTAATCACAGCCAGTCTCTCTGCTCCTGCAGCCATCACAGATTGAAGAGGCCTTTTCAATCCCGTCTCCCTGTTGTTGTCCAATGTCCCGTTTCAACCTGGAGTCTGCATTCCGCAGTCTAACCAGGCCAGCTGCTGACATCTGCACTGCCTGTTTCCCCAAACCAGGCTTCCAGGGTGCGTTTCAGCTGCTTTACAAGATCTTTCACAGTGTTCTCGTCTACCTACCCTGTCATTTTGGAATCTGTACAGAGGGTTTTGAAAAATTTTTTTTTCTATTTCAGGCCTACTTGTTAAGCAGAAGGGAAAATGTCAGTGGAGAAGAACTAAGGGATGCATGTGTGTGTGCATGCACGAGTGTGTCCACTCAGAATTGCATGCTGGAAAACAAGTTACGGGGATAGATGTCGAGATAGAGTGATAAATCAATTATTTATGCTCGCAAAAACAAAGGAGCTCCAAACCTCAATGATTTACAAGTGCAGGAGTTTATTTCTTGCTTATGCCATGTGTTGTTGGCTGAGGGTCACCTGTAGCTTTGCTCCATGTGTCTACACAGCAGGACGCATGCTGGAGGAGCACTTGGGACATGCTTTTCTCACAGCGGAGGGAGAGCTCACAAAAGGACTCTTAAAGCTTGGGATGCCTGGGTGGCTCAGTGGTTGAGCATCTGCCTTTGCTTAAGGGTGCTCCCAGGGTCCTGGGATCGAGTCCGGCATCGGACTCCCCTGCAGGGGGCCTGCTTCTTGCTCTGCCTATGTCTTCTGCCTCTCTCTTTGTGTCTCTCATGAATAAATAAATAAAATCGTTAAAAAATATATATCTCTTAAAGTTCTTTCTTGGTGCTGGTGGTATTTGACTTCTTACTTTTCATTGGCCCAGACAAGTTGTATGACCAAGCCTGACATTGAGGCCCGGGGGAAGTATCCTCTTTCCTCAACCAGAGCATGAATGGTGAATCAAATGTCCAGTGGTGGAGATGTGTCACCCTCCTGTAGGGAGGAAGAGTGAGTAGTCAGGAACAGCAAATGCAAATGTGCCATACTCCACACTCTCCAGAAGCTGTAAGGTGTTAATCAGGGTGGTTTCTGTTGTAACAAACAGAAAACCAACTCAAATGGGCTTCATTTTGAAAGAAGAAATATGCTTGGCTTTGGCCCATGGTTGGTTGTAAGGTCACACATGTTGGAATTCATTCTCTGTTTCCTTGGTATTTCTTTGCATAGAGAACCTCAGATAGGTTCTCTCCATGATGAGGCCTGTCCAGTCTTACAGTTCTGTGAAGGGAGGGCAGCTTTTCCCCCCCAATTCCAGCCCAAGGCCTCTTGTTAGATCTCATCAGACCAACTTGAGTGGCGTGACTGGACCTAAATTAATCACTGTGAACTGGGAATAATGCATGGCGATTGGTCATACATGGATTGTGTAGGACTCCTAGGTCCTGGGGGAGAGGAGGCAGGAATGGTTCTCGCCGTCTGAAAAACTTGGACTGAGTTGAGGGGAAACAAATGGCTCCCTTGTATAAAACTAACAAGCTTCTAGTTCAAGATGGGTGGCTGGGCAGTTGAAAACAACAGATTGCATTAAAGTGGCTTTTAACAAATCCATGCATAAGTGTGTGTCTGAGCCAAGGAAAATATCAGTGGGGATAGGAAGTCAAGACCATGGTTAAAAATAGAACAGAAATAAACAGCCCAGGAGGGCTAATTAACTTGCCCTATTGGTGTTGAAAGTTGGACTTGGAACTTCCCAGTGGTCGCGGTAGCTTGACAAAATGCACTGTCATCTCCCACCTATTCCTGCCACCAAAGTCATAGCATATCTTAGGTTATAGAAGTCAGGGACTTTCACAATTTTAGATTCATGCCCTCTGATTCCCTCACATCGTGCACTCATTTGCACACAGGTGTGTGTACAGATTTACATTGCTACAGATGCATAGATAGACACGATCTATATATTTTAAGAAATAATATTTAACCTTCCAGGTGAACTGCAGGCTGACATTTTCTATCTTCTGCTGTCTGGGTCTACCCTGGTCTACCCTATCCTATCCCATGCTATCCTGTTTCCTGCCGCTTTATTTTACATTTCTTTTTCTCTTAAATATTTTATTTATTTATTCATTTGATAGAGAGAGGGAGAGTAGGGGAGGGGCAGAGGGAGAGAGAGAATCTCAAGCAGACTCTGCATCCTCAGCCAGAGCCCAACATGGGGCTTGATCCCACCACCCTGAGATCATGACCTGAGCTGAAACCAAGAGATGGATGCTCAACCAACTGAGCCACCCAGGCGCCCTTTTATTTTAACATCCCTTCATGCAGCTTGCAAAACATTAAAATTCATTACCTGCCACGCTTTGGGGTTGCAATCCCCATTTTGAAAATTATTGAACTAGTCATGGAAGGGAGGGTATCTACAGCACCTTATAAATATCTATTGAGTAATGGATGGTCAATGAACGAAATCAATCCAGTGCAGTCTGTAATTATGTTGTACTCCGCTGGTATGTATAATTATGTGTACCAGGTACTGGGACACAGTTATGAATATGCTCAGCCCCCAGCCTTGAGTTCCATCTCTCTGAGGGGTGAGAGGAAGGGCCGAATAGGCAGTGGGAATGGAGGGGTGACAGCCCTTCCATGGAGGTGAGCCAGGTGCCGTGGATGCACAGAGAAAAAGCCAATGGCCCTTCCAGGATGGAGGGTGAGAGGGAACAATGCACTAAGGTAGGCACCGGAAGAGTGATGTGAAATTCAGAAAGGGCTTTCTTTCATCCTTTGAGGTCAGAAAGTTTCCAAACTGGAACAAGCAGTGATGGGAGAAGACAGAGCGTGCTCAGGGTTGTGGGGGGATAGTTGAGGCAGGGAGGCTTGCATGAATCAAAGCCTCTCTTCTTGCTTTTGGTTCGGGTTTTGTTTTTCATGTGGAGATGAAGCAAGCACCGTGGTGTGTGCTGACCAACCACCTTTCAGAATAATCCTCAGAAGCGGCCGTGTGGGTCTGAGCTGGGGACGAAATCTTCCAGAACCAACTCCTGCTGTAAATACAGATAGGTTTTCTTTCTTCCTTTTCTTAACCTTCTTCTTCTTCTTTTTCTTTTTCTTTTCTTTTCCTTTCTTTTTTTCTTTTTTTTTTGTCTTTTGAAGGTATCACTTCTTAAATTTTTACCTGCAGTTGTCTTGATGCTATTTCAACATTTGTTAGATTTTTCGGAGTCTCGTATTTCATGTGACCTAGAAATTGTCATCTAATACCAAAAAAGTCAGATCTCAAACTTTGGCTTTAGGAATGTAGGGACACAGAGACAAAGGCTTTTTTTTTTTTTTTTTTTTTTTTTTGAGCTCATGGACTTTTGATATATGGAATGAAGATGATTGTGTCTGATTGCATCTGTAATGAACCCTCATAATTTTAGATTAGGGTTATGTGGACGTCCCAACTAATGGGCAGTAGATTGTGTGGATATAATTCTAGTCTATCATACTTTTTCTTCAATATCAATTACTTTGAATGCTTAAATATCCAATTTCCTGAGATTTTTATTGTTCAATTTTCTTGTTAAGTGACCCTCCCTCCCCTCAAGTTAAAGTTGCTAAAGCAATGAGCTATGAGTTCTGGCAGCCTGAAATGAGCAGGGCTGGGGAGTCCAGGTTCACTGAGGGAATGGTTTATGGTTCTGAATGTCTGGAATATTCTGTGACAAATGCTGCCAGAGATTAGAGACTCAGATCTTTTCCCCGGTGCTCAGAGAGAATTGGAAAAAAAGGAAAAAATAAAGACAAGTTTAATTAACCTGCCAAAAAGAAAAAAAAATCACAAAATGTCTGTGTGTGAATATTAAGAGCAAATCTAATGATGAAAGATATCAGAAGGGGGATGGTTAGGCACATTTCATATTCAGTCAACTAATATCACTGAATCTCCTTAGAATCAAATCCTCAAATTATTTCGGCTTTGGGGTTGCCACAGCAGAGAGAACTCCTGCAGCTGGAATTTGATGGAAAGGAAGAGTCAAGGGCACCAGCCCTCGCCCGCCGTCTCCAGGCAAATGACCGTCCAGTGGTAGCTTGCTCTTAAAACCCCTTCCACCACCGAGAGGAACTCAGGAGAGGTCAGGGCAGAAACAAAGTGGAGGTGAGGGGAGAGGGTGAGAGGATTAATATGATGCCCACCCAGGTGGAAGGACAAGAACAAGTGCATGTGGGAGTGTCACGTAGATGTGACTTGTGTATGGGGGGAGTGTTGTAAGTGGAGGTGAGCATACGATTGTGTTACTCACCAATGCCCACAAGATGTGCCCTTTCCTTGACACACATAGAGATCACATGCCCAACCCTCCTTGGATCCGGGCAGGGTCACATGACTGGTTTTGTCAGCAGATGGTGAGCAGCCACCAGGGCACCCACTTCCAGCCAAGCTGGTGAAGAGCCAGTGAACTTTCTCCACATCTTCTCTTCTCCATTTCACTTTCTCATCTTCTTCTGTTCTTTGTCCTTCCTTATCTACTGGATGATGTAGAGAAGGACGTGGCTCTGGCTCGGGGAGGGCCACACAAAAGAAGGAGCCCTGGTGCCTGAATAACTATATAGAAGCACCTGCCCTACTCACCCATGCTGGACAGCGTGCATGCACCCTGGAGTTTGGGGGTTGTTTGTTAGAGTGTAGCTTAACTAATAGGACACCCTGAGCAAATTATGTAATCTCTTTGAGCTTCATTTGTCAAGTGAGCATACTAATAAATGCCTTAGCTTTATTGGATTGTTGTGTAGATTAAATGAGATACTCAAATGAAGTGCTTAGCATACTCCTTGGCACATAAGAATCACTCAGTAAATATCAGCTCGCAGTGAGGCAGCCCTAGATTGCTTTTATTGAATATCTGGCTTATTTTGTTTTGTTTTTTTTTATACACTATAGTTAACATCACCATCATTATATTAGTAGTAGTAGTAATAATGTTGTCATTATAATATACTTTTATTCATTATTTAACAAATATTTATTGAACACAAACTATGTGCCAACCCCAATGAGAGGTAGTGGGGACACAGTGAAATGAGACAGATTTTCACATGTAGCTGTGGACTTTCAGTTTTACCATGTTATTCTAAAATTTACATTCCATCTTCTGCCTCACTCTGATTTCTACTTTGCCCCTGCCCCCCTCCCGCCAGAGACTGGAATCCCTGACCACGGCTTTCCTCACTGGAGCCAGCTCTGTCTGCTGAGCACTAGCAACCAGAAAGCTGCATCCTATATAAAGAGAATTCACATTGTTTTTGTTTAACAAAATCCACTGCCCTTGTTCTGGAACTGCCCCAAACTCATTTTATGATTCTGGTTTTCTGATGGGGTTAGTTACATACAGGTTCTAGCCCTTGGGGTGAACACATGACCCAAGCTGGCCAATGAGAGCTCTCAATAATCTCTGAGAACAGTACTGAGGGTATAAGCATGTGCCTTAAGCTGGGACAATAAGATGAAATCTCAGGACTTCTACAAGAATACTAACCAAGAGGGGCACCTGAGTGGCTCAGTCAGTTAAGTGTCAGACTCTTGGTTTCAGCTCAGGTCATGAACTCAGGGTTATGAGATCGAGCCCTGTTATGAGCCGCGCTGCGAACCCTGCATTCAGCATGGAGTCTGCTTGGCAGTCTCCCTTTCCCTCTGCCCCTCCCCCACTGTTGCATGTTCTTTCTCTAAAAAAAATAAATAAAATATTTTTTTAAAAAAAGAATATTAACCAAGAGATACGCTCTTCATGCTGGGATTATTAGGCTGACCAGATATAAACTTGAAGCTCTGGAGTTGCTTGTGACCATCTTTGTGACCCATTGTGAGCTTCAGGCAAGTGTTGAGGAAGTTGCATCAAGAGAGGAAAGGACACCAGATCCTGAGGGTCTCAATTGAACATCTGGATCCAGCTATTCCTGTAATCCAGGACTTGGAATTTACAGTTAATTCAGCCAAATAAATGATTGCCCAACGTGGTTTGATTTGGCACTTGCCTCTTTGGAACCAAAGCATTGCTGAGTAATATCTGGCATTAGCTCCAGAGACTAAACGTCTAAAGCATCATTCACTCACCTAAGAAGAAATATCACCTGTCCTTTAGAGGGTGGAATGCCACTCTTGTACGAGGTCACCTCTCAGAAACAAGTTTCAACTCCTAAATTTATAGATGCTATTAAAGCCTTCCCTGTGTACTCTTCCTATAGTTAGATGAAATATCCCAGTCCCTGTCCTGCCTACCCCCAGCTTTCTCCTCCTACCTGCCAGCCCCTTTTCTTCCTGTCCTACCATGTCTTTTAGGTGACATTTTCCTATTTATGACAAGCTCACCATTTCAGTGAAAAAGATAATCTTTTTAAAGCTCCTGCTCTGTAAGTTGATGGACTGTAATCTCTGAGGAAATTTAAGAGGTGTATGTCTCCTCTCTGGTCTCCCACTCCCCGAATTTGCATAGAAATACTATTTTCTCCCCAAGACAAGAATCACTTTGCCTTAGTTTTTTTTCATTAAAGTCCACATTAATTTAATAAAATGCAGAATTTTAAATTAATGAACCACTTGCAGAATCTATACAATACAAGCCTCTCCTGTAACTATGAAATTTCTTCTATTAACAAATGTCTGGGACTCCCTTGGGAACTTAGTTGGCTAAAATTACCCTTATCAGCTCAGCTCAGTTAAGAGCAAGCAGGTCCCTTTGTTCTCATGCAGATTTGTAAACATTTACTGAGGATGTATTATGTACCAAGTCCTATACAAGGCCCCTCTACATGCATCATCTTCTGGAATCCACATGGCCACTCTAGATGTAAGTTGTGTGAGCAGAATCTATACAAGTATAACCTCAACCCTTTTACCAACTCAGCTTACCTAGGAGAGAATGCACAGACTTCTTTAGATGGTGATTACACCACATCAGGATTATATTACACTCCCAGGGGCATAAGCACAGAGTAGCTTTAAAATAAATGATAAAGTCATGTGGCTCTGTTATGCCTTCCATCCCTAATTCTTAAAATTCCCACTGTAGGAAGTAGTTGGGAGGGAGGTGATAAAGGGAAAGGCAGTTGACTCTATATGCAGACTACTTTTTAATCAGTACTTAGTTTGTTGAGTGGTAACTGTGGACCGGACGTGGTTGTTATCAGATCACTGGATCTTCACAACAAACATATCTATTTTTTTTTTATAAAATAAAAATACATCCTTTATGTACAGGTTGAAAAAAAACACATCCTTTATGTACAGGTTGAAAAAAAAACCAAGGCACACAGAGTTTACATTAGCTGCCTACATTCACCCAGGTAGTAAGTGGAGAAACAGGATTTTAACTCAGAAAATTTGCTCCAGAACCTAAATGCTTAACCACTGAACTCTTCTGCCTTCTATATATATTATAGGTATTAGCATATCAAGCAAGTCATGTTCAGGTGGTCCATGGTAACAAGAGCTATGGAAAATATTTTTATGAAATTCGGGCCATATTCATTTATTTCTCTGGTGTCTGGTTTGTGTCAGAAACTGTGCTAGAAACCATAGATACTCTGAGCAGGGAGAGCAAACGGACAAAATGATGTGGTCCCTGAATTCGTAGAATAAGATATGCAAAGGCTCTGTGGCATGTCAGAGGAACCCAAAGAAGGGCAATAAAACTAGAGAAAAGAATTAGGGAGCCAAGGCTGAAGATGGGCAAAAGCCAGATACACAGGGTCTTGTGGTTCTTCCAGCATTCTTGGTTTTATTCTAAAAACAATGGAAGGTCAGCAGAATTTAAAGCAGGGGAGTAACATGGGGAGCATTATCTTTGGTCACGTAAACACTCCTGAGCATATTGACAGTACAGTAGTCCAATGGAAAAACAAGAAGATGCAATGACAGTTTTAATACCCCACCTTCCCTGGGAGCATCTGCCTTAGATACAGTCTGGGAAGGGGTTTGTCACCATCCAATAAATGGATTCTATTGGGTAGGGTTGCCCTCAAGGTCATTCAAGGGTAAATGGGCTCCATTCTTGCATCTCATCGCTGATTGTCTGTCTTAGTGGCCAAGACCTGAAACAATCAGCTATAACCACCATCAGAAAGCCGGTTGAATTCTCACACTTGAAACAAATCCTTTATAACTGTAGAGAGTCCCTTTCTTTATAAGGAAGCTATAGACATGGAAGAGGCATGGAGCTAGCTTCTCATCATCTTCCCCAGATAAACTGGATTTCAAAGAAGAGGTGATGTTCCACTGAAAATTTGTAAGATTTTTTTTGCTAATGAAGAAGATAAGTCAAGGAGGTTCATTGCCCTATTGCAAGTCCTAAAATCCATAGGTAGCAGAGTTTAGATGGATACTCAGTCTCCTTTCTCAAGTTTGGCTCTCCTATTTGTGCACCAGCTCTAACGTTGACATTGATCTTGAAGCTGGCCTTCCAACCCCATGGGGCCCTATCCCTTCCCATATCAGCAGAGGAGGCAGGAAGGTGAACACCACGAGGACAGGAAACTGTCCCTGACTTGCCATAGTATCCAGAACAGTGCCTCTACATAATAGGTACTCAGTCAATTTTGATTGAATGAGTAAAGGAAATCCTCTTCACAGCATCCCTGATGGCTGACAGCTTCTGCCTGTGTACGGCAAAGTGCAAATATAACACCATCTCCTTGGTTAATGTCAAATGATCTTTTAAAAGATTTATTTTATTTATTTGGGAGAGAATGCAGGAGGAAAGGCAGGGGGAGAGAGGGAGAGAGATTGAATTATCAAGCAGACTTTGTGCTGAGCGGGGATCCCAATGCAAGACTCAGCCCCACAACCCTGAGATCATTACCTGAGCTGAAATCAAGAGGTGGTCACTTAACTGACAGAGCCACCCAGGTGCCCCATTACATGATTTTTTATAAAGCGAAAAAAATCCTTCTTCATAATGAATGCCCTTCGGAGCTGCATAGAATAAGCAAAATCCTTCCCTTTCCTGGTACAAATTCAGATATTTGAAGATATTTATTGGGGGTTTCCTTGGCCTCTCTTCCCCAATGGAATATATTTTGTTCCTTAAAATGTCCTCTATAGTGTGTGTGTGTGTGTGTGTGTTTGAATTTTTCTACTTTCCTTTGTTGAGAACATCTAGATTTCTCACTTTAAGCCATCCCCTAATCATGTCAGATTTATCTGTGTCCTCATCAATCAGCACAATGGTTGGGACATGGTAGGTTCTCAGTAAGTGTTTTATCAAGTGAGTTAGTGAATAAATGCATATCCTCCTGAGAACATGCTCCAAGTTTTCTGCTAAACTGTTATAATAGCATACTCTGAGCTGAAGACAAAATACCGCAAATTCGTCTGATTATTTAGGGGCAGAAGGATCACCTCCCTCAATTAAATGCTATGATCCTAGCAATGTGATTTAAGATACAGATGCATTTGCATTTTATATCTGTGTACATTCATTTCATGTCAATGGGTCAGGCTGAGAGATGATGGTGCTGCTGCTAGAACTCATTCTGTCCCTGGGGAAATATGGGCAGCTCAGACCAAGACAGGAGGACCAATTCAGGACACAGGTGTAGTGGTCTTAAAGAGGTCTGCTGTGTGGGGACCAGAAAAATGCATAGTGTATGTGTTGGTAAAATATATTGACAGTGTAGTTGTGTATGACTGTCCAGCAGTGTGAGTGAAGCACAGTGATAAAGAACAGGTGGCAGTGACCGAGTGTCAGGTGAGTGAGCACCATGATGCTGCCAGGCCTGTGGAATGAGATTGCTCAAAGACCAAACTCTGAGACATGGCCCATCAGGCAAAGGTTAGGAGCGTCATAACAGGGAAGCTGTATCTGGGTACCTGGGGCTCAATCCTCGAGTGCCAGGTCTTGGGTCTGATTGGATACAAAGGGAAATTTTGGAGAAAATGGATCCTAAGACTTTGTCAGGGGGCTGATTTTCTTCCAAGCCGTATCAGTGAGTTCATAAGCTGAGCTGCTGTAATCAGGGGGACTCTAAGTAGAGCTGGTCAAACAAAATAGAAGCTTAGTTAGTTAGCATGATGCAATCCAGAAGTAGGTCGGTGGTCCAAACAGAAGAGACTTTGGGTCAATGATGTTGTCAAAGGGACCAGGTCCTCCTACCTTGTCATTCCACCCTGATCTGCATGTTCCCGATCTGCATGGTCTGAGCTTGCTCAGCGGCTTCATGTATGTATTGTACAGCCTAGAAAGATGGAGGGGAGGGCAGGCCATTTGCTTCTCAGAAACAAGACAGGGGCACCTGGGTGGCTCAGTGGTTGAGCATCTGCCTTCGGTTCAGGTTGTGGTCCTGGGGTCCTGGGATCGAGTCCTACATTAGGCTCCTCCCTCTACCTATGTCTCTGCCTCCCATGAATAAAAAAAATCTGAAAGAAAGAAAGAAAGAAAGAAAGAAAGAAAGAAAGAAGAAAGAAAGAAAGAAAGAAAGAAAGAAAGAAAGAAAGAAAGAAAGAAAGAAAGAAAGAAAGAAAGAAAGAAAGAAAGAAAAAAAAAAGAAGATATTTTGGACATTACTTCATTTGCATCCAAAGGCAAGGACTCAGTCACGTGGCCACGACCCACTGCGAGGGAGGAAAGATCATATAAATTTTAGCTGAGTGCTGTCATAGACTGAGTCTGCCAGTAGCCCATTCGGAGAATGTGTTTGGGGTGCAAGATAATCAGTAGGATCAACACCTATGGAAAGGACCATGAAGCAGGACTAGGCAGTGAGAAGTCATGCCATGATGCCTCTACTAACTCAGTGGAAAATTCTGGAGTAGGAATCACCCATCAGAGTTGGCCCATGATGGGCTGAACTGGCTAGACTTTCAAACCTCTACCTCATTTAGTCACTAGATGCAGGCTACCCCCAAGAAGGGTTGGAAACCCTGAAGGAGCAGATCAGTGAACCTGCCTGCTGACTGCCTCCCCCCCGCCCAGTGGGGCACTAAGCGAAGGGATTCAGGCAGTTTGTCATAGTGTCTACCCATGTGGTATATGCCTTAAAGCAACCTCAGGAAGAAAGGATGCTGGTGGACAATGAGCAATCTTTGGTTGGGTTTTAGCGGCAAACAAGCTTACAGGGCCCCTGACCTTTTGGACCTACAGTGTACTGGGAAGGTTAGAAATAAGCAAGGAAACAAATAAATAATCAAGATGATTTCAAATAATGGAAAATCCTATGAAGATATTCCAACAGAACAGGGAGTGATGGTGGCAGTCATTTCAGATGGGGTATTCAGAGAAAGCTTTTCTGAGGAGGTGATGTTTGTGCTGACAGAATGATGAGGATGGGGACCAGCATTATAGGAAGAGGGAATAGCGTGTACAAAAGATAGGAACACCCTTGACTCTTTCAAGGAACAGAAATAAGTCACCATGATTTGAAGTTATTTTAGCAGAAAGGAGATATAAGCCCTACTGTCAAATAGGTTGGCAAGAGTCAGATCATGTATTATTTAGATAAAGAGCTTGGAATTCATTCTAAGTGTGATTGAAGCCATTGTAAGTGTTAAGACAAGGGGGATGACTTAACTATTTTAATCAAAATTCTAATAAATTTGTTATATTTCCATGGAACTAACTCTTTAAACCTATTTAACTCTGGGATCAATTTTCCGTACAATATAGTTAACCTGCTTCCAATTTTTGTTCTATTTTCATTTTACTGAAATTATTTTCATATGGATCCGTTTCACAGAAAAGATTTTGCTCTTATTATCGTTCCAAACTCTGGCTGTGATGAGAATGACACAGAAACTGACACATGGCCAGACCGTCCCTTTATCCACAAGTAGGAGATTTATCTTCATGCCCAAAACCAGCACCCCATAAAAATAGTTCTTCATTCCCTACTATGCCCTGACCCATTTCTCCTTGAACTTCTTTCTGCTTTTTCCTTGATCGGTTTTGGTTTCTTCTCAGGTTTCACATAAGCCAAGATTTATTTTCTTTCTTTCTTTCTTTCTTTCTTTCTTTCTTTCTTTCTTTCTTTCTTTCTTTCTTTCTTTCCTTTCTTTCTTTCTTTCTTTCTTTCTTTCTTTCTTTCTTTCTTTCTTTCTTTCTTCTTTCTTCAAAATAAATCCAATTCAAAATGGCTTAATAAAAGTGGCAGTGTCTTCATTTATAACGAGTTTCAGGTATGACTGGATTGTCTTGACAGTGACTTAATGGCCAGAGTCCTGTCCCCCTGGTGATCCATATCAGTTCCATAGGTATATACGCTACCCCTAAATGACTGCAGAGATTTAAAAAAAATCTTTCCATAAGTTCTTGCAAACACCCCAAGACTGATTCTAGTTCGGGGGTCATATGGCCACCCCTACATTAATTATGTAGCCAAAAGAATGTAAGGCTCTGGTTGGCTAGTTCACTAGGGGCAGTCAACCCTTCCTTATACCAATAAAGAAGTACTTTCCCTCTAAGAAAAAGCAAGCTAGGAATAACAGAATAAAAGGGAACAGATGTTGGGCAGTGACTGCCACCGTTCCTGAGCCCATGACACTGTTTCTATTTGCAGCTCTCCATTCTCCCTCCAGAATGGCACTTCCTCAACTGGGGCATGCATGTGGCCTTTGGGCCATGCCTGTTCCTGGGGCTGTACTTCTTCTCCTCACCCGGCACAGCATGGTCTTTGTTCTTGGACTCTAATGGAGGACCGCATCACTGGGTTGATCCGAGACCCAGAAATAAGATCCAGATGGAGCAAACCTATAGATGGAGCTGACTGCCAAAACAGCCACCTCTCAGTCCCTAGTTGGAGGGACAGTTTCTCTCTCTGCATCCCCTGTGGTGTCAAGTTGCTGAGCCAATGCTTAATTCAAAAGCTAGAATCCATTAAAAGCCAAAGCAAGGAACAGAAAAGAAATCCCCTCATTAAATCTATGTTCAGTGGGGTGTGTGCATAATTCATCCCAACACCATCAAATATAAATGTCCCAGTGTCAGGGGAATGGAGTCGGCACCACGAAAGTCTGAGCCCACTTAGGAGATATTGGAAAGAGACAAGCTTTGCGAGGACCTTCTCAGAGTGGTAATGAGATCTGGCACCAGAGTGTTTCCGGCAAGGATGCTCAATGAGGACATGCTCAGCAATGGTGCTCCCCTGCCAGCCTCTCTGTGGGCACCTGCGTGTTTATAAACTCAGCTCTGGACTCCCTCTGAGCTGGTGCTGGGCTGCCAGAGCTTCTGAAGTACATGGAATGAAGGTTCCTGGGGCTGTGGATTAGACTGGTAAATTGAGTGCAGGGAGTGTTGGCTCCTGCTGTCCCAGCTCTGCTCAGCTGCAGAAAGCATCGCTTCCAGCCTGCGGCTGTAACTCTACCCAGCTCCAGGACCACACATGACCATCGTGGGAAGTGCTGTTAGGAGCCCCTTTGCCCCTGAATCCCGTGGTGCATAGATAAGGGTCTGATGAGCTCAGAGGACGTTCTCCTACCACATGAAAACCTTAACCATCTGCCTCACCAAGACCGTATGTGCATCTGTTCTGAGCAACAGAACACATAGCCTGCTTCTTGCTGGTCCTTTCCCAGAGAGGTTGGCTCTTGCCCTTCCTGGCCAGACTGTAGTGATCATTCATAACCTCTTTCTCTTCTTTCTCCTCATCATCAATATCACCATCACAGCTATTAATTTCATATTTATCATGCACTGAGCCCTGTGTTGGAAACACTCCCTCCACATGCATCACATCATTTAAACATGCAAATCCTCCCATCTTCAGGCCTTTTGCACCAGCTTCCTAGAAGGCTCCTACCCAGCTCTTCAAAAAGTATCATCCTCCTAGCCTCCAGCTAAATACTGTCTCTGCAGATATTATTTTATCCCCTTTAACAGTGCTTACCACTCTACCACATGGTCAAGTTCATTTATTGGTGTAGTTGTTTATATGTCCCCCATGTTGGAATGTAAGCAGCTGGGGGTGGGAAGCAGGAATCCCTTCTGTCTTGTTCTATGTCATTTGATCACTGCCCAGAAGAACACTTTGAACAAACGCAGTGCTCAAAACCTGTTCATGGAATGCATCAACAACCCCATGATATAGGTGATGTCATAATCCCCATTTTTCTTATAAGGAAACTGTGGCCTAGATGGGAGATATAACTGATTAATTTCCCCTGGGTTACGTGATACCAAATTGAGGGATACATGCTGCTATTCATCACACCTGCTTCACTGATGGAGCCCCAAACCATGGTGCTGCCAAAATACTTCTTTCCATTCCTTTTCAATATCAACTTTATCTTGGGTCAAGGTTAAGTTCACCAAAACCTATTGGATTGTGACCTAGGCAGTAGTTTTGGGGAGGTCAGCTATCTCCAACCAAATTTCCCTCTCTCTGTTTTCTCATTCCATCCCAGACCAGGCTATCAGTTCATTTGTGATCATGTACTCTTTTAAAATAGTTGAGAGCAGGGGTGCCTGGGTGGCTCAGTTGGTTTAGTGTCCAACTCTTGATTTCAGCTCAGGTTATGATCTCAGGGTCGTGAGATGGAGCCCCGTGTCGGGCTCCAGAGCTCAGCATAGAATCCACTTGAGATTCTCTCTCCCTCTGCTCCTCCCCTCCCCCACTTACATGCTCTCTGTCTCCCAAAATAAATAAATACAATCTTTACTAAACAAAATTCTTGAGAGCATCTACAATGCATGAGCCCCTGGCCTGGTGCACCCTCCTGTCTAAGTGTATAAATGGCACCAGACTCCCTGGTAGGGAAAGCTTTGGGATAGCTGGATTTCTGGTGGCCCACAAGAGGGAAAGATGTAATTGTGTCGGGAAGTAGAGGCACCATGTTTGTGTCTCTGTCACCTCTAGTCCTTGGCACTGGTTTCCTTCTCAAAAATATCAGGAAAATCAAATCGAATTATCCTGACCCAAACTCGCTCCAGCTCTTCTTCTTCCTCTCGATAAGGTGAGGAGTTCAGGCTGCAAGAGATATGGTATTCACACTGTCATTATGAGTCAGAAGTTCAGGGTAAGCGACAGTAAATATTTTATTTGGTGCCCAAGGTGGAGTTGATTAGTTAATTCCATTAGAGGTCCAAGGGAGCGCATGTGAGTCTCACTCCAATTTACAAAGTTGTTCTATGAGAAAGCCCATTCTTGTCTCAGATAGCTGGCCTGCCAAGAAGCCCCAGAGACTGTAATGATCCAGCAGGTCTGTCTCCTAGGATTTAAAGATGAGACACTCAGAGATCACTTAGCTTGTTGTAAATGGGTTTTAAGAATATACGGTATCATAAAGTGCAAGAGGAATTCATCCATCAGCCTAGAAGTCACACAGCTCCCCAGCCTCCCTGGTTCTCAGATGCTCAGCACGCTTCCTGAGAAGCCAGGACGATTGCCAAACCCTGCTAAGGATAGTAAGTGAGTGAGTTAAGAGACCGCACCTCTTTCCTTGTGCTCCTTGACTTTGGACTTCACAAGGGAGGAAGTGACTGGGTTGAGCTGGTGCCATTTGGTATGGAACTTTCACACTGGGCTGAGTCTACACTGGTAGATTCCAGATTGTCTGAGGCTGCTGGGCTCTGCCAGAAAGGCATGGCATTAGGTCAGACACTGTATTTCTCAAGGTTATTGTGAGGCTCAGTGAGGTAGCATCTGTGAGTATATTTATTTGGGCTCATAAAAACCATGCCTTAATTTTCCTAAAAACACCCTTGGACTGGATCTAGCTCCTGTCCACCAGTTCACCTCTAGCACTTCCCTCCTGCACCCTGCCATCCATCCCCATGGAGAGTATTCTCTTGTCTTGACTATGCCGTGCTGGCTTTTATTGCCATGAGCTACTCTTGTTGCCTTGGCCATTAGCCATTCTAGCACAGGACTCCACACCCACCCTCTCCCTCCACATGAGCCATTCTGTATCTTTTGGGGAAAATCCTTACATGGCACTCCCTTCAGTCTCCCCTGACTCTCCTAGACCATTTTGGATACCGCTGCTATGACTCATTCAAGTCTCTTATACCAGCTGAGTGCCTGTCAAGCTGTTCAGTCTTCTCCCTCCCTTGGGTCCTCTTCCTGGAATTAGGATTGCTAGATTTACCAAATAAAATGATTCAGAAGACCAGTTAAGCTTGGACTTCATAAACAATGAATCTTTTTTAGTATAAAAGATACCAATTACTAAAGAAGCAATTTATCGCTTACCTGAAATTCAAATTTAATGGGGCATTCTGTATTTTATCTGACAACCCTTCCTGAAATGCTTATTCACCTTCCAAGCAGCTGATAATCTCATGGCTGGAGATGGAACTCATATGTCTTAAGACTTCCAGCTGAAAGTCTTAGTGACAACTATGAAAACCTAGTTTTTCCCCCTCACACTGCTATTGACAACAAAACCAGAGGCGTGGTATTGCCACCTACTGAAATCTTTGCAATCCAGCAGATAAAACGTTAGCTCCTCCTTCAAGATATAGCTGCTCAGACTTCCAGGATGGATTTCTAGGGCCATGTTGGTTCAAGGTTTATGCGGGACAACCTCTGTCTTAGTGCTAATCTCAGCTAAAGATGTTCCGTGGCCAAGCTGCCCTGGAGATGCTTCCCAGATACCAAGCCTGCACTGGAAGGCTGGGCTGAGATCCTGCTATAGCTAGCACCCTAAGGACCCCAAACCACCATGTCCCCACGGACTGGACATCAGTTTTACAATTTTTATCTCCAAGGCGATTTTATCTCAGGAGCCCCATTGCATTTTTCTGCTACCTGGCCTTGGTGAGGAATATCTTGACAGATTTAATTAAATTTGAATTTCAGGAGGAGTGTTTGGGTTTTTGCAAAACCATTCCTCACTAGAAGACAGATTATTCTACAGATTTCTCACTTTTTCAACAGGCTGAAGCTTTGCATAACAAGAGTTCTTTAAGAATTCTGTGTTAGTGGATCCCACTACCGATATTTGTTAAATGAATGAATAGCGTGGAGAAAATACATATCTCAAACATCTACTGTGGAGCAAGAGGCTAAGTGCTTTGCATTTTTATCTCGCTGAGTCTTACAGATGCACTGTTGGATTGGGGCAAATACTACATTTTTAGAGGACAATACCGGGGTTCAAAGGTTAAGTAAATCATCTAAGTTCACATCAGCAGTGTGAGATTTTGGATTTTTGCAAAGTATAGTAGGAGAGGTATATTCCCCCCACCCTGCCCACCACCATTGATTTTGGATTTGGCTATGGGACTTATGGTGCCCAGGAGATACTTAGATATGATGCAAAGAAGGTCCCGAGTATGCACATGTTTCGGCCTGGCTCTCATGTTCTGGTCAACATGCCATGCAAACATGTGGCAAGGATTCTCTTTGACCAAACTCTACTGGGCTTTTCAACTTAGGCTTCAACTTTCGGACAGCTGGGTTCATCCCTGGATTGACCAACCTTAGCCAGAGTCCCTCCTCCTTGTCTGACAGCCTTGGGTATCTAGTCAGTCCTTCTCCCATCAGCCCCCAAGGATGTCTCATCACCATGGCTGTCCTCAGCAGGAATCCCGAGAGGCTGGCTTAGCCAGAATCACACCCCCGCCCTAACCCTTACCCTTGATGTTTCCTCTTAGTACTTTTCCATCCACTGACACCTCACCCTGTTCCTCCTCAGCTATAAATCCCTTTTCCCTTGCTGTGTTTGGGTGGATCCCAATCTGTCTCCACCACTGCTAGACCCACACCACAATGGCACCCCCCTTGAAGAAAGTTTGCCTTACTATCTTCAATAAGGGTGTGAATGTTCTTTTGCTTTGACATGTGCCTCTGGTGGCTGCTGGTATAAGGAGGACAGGATTCATGGAACAGACTGAGCTCCCCCTCTACCTCGCTCATTTGCAGCTTGAAACAGAGCTACCTAGCTGGACCCAGTCTAGGCCGGCTCTGCAGCTGACATGCAGACCTGGAAGCCACTGAGATTTCAAAATTGTTTTCTAAGCAGCGAAAGATGATTGTTATGCCTAGGAGATCACATTTCCCAGATTTCAACCCATAATATTTGAATGCATGAGTTCATGCCACCTGCACTCATTCTTGGAGCATGGCAAGCTGCACCTGTCAGAAAGTGTTGAGTCTGAAGCCCCAGGATATCAGAGGAGCCAGAAACTTGCAGAGGGAGTGAGGGCCTCTAGGAAAGTTTTAAAGCACATCTTTGGGGGGCCTCTGGGTGGCTCGATTGGTTAAGCATCTGTCTTTGGCTAAGGTGATGATCCCTGGGTGCTGGGATCAAGCCCTGTGTTGGGCAACTTGCTCAGTGGGGAGCCTGCTTCTCCTTTTCACCCCTGCCCCCCTGCTCTTCACTAACTCACTCATTCACTCTCTCAAATAAATAAATAAAATCTTTTAAAAAAATGAAGCATAGCTTTGAAATAGGAAACATGGTTGTTAATATTTATTTTTCTGAAAAAAAAAATCAAAGTCTCTCCTCTCTCTCTCCTCCTCCCTTTCCTCCTCCTCCATCTTCTTTCTCCTCTTCTTCTTCACTATTTTCTCTATTTTTCCAGGTTGATTAATTTCTCTTCAGCTACATTCAGGTGAACTAATTACTTCATCTGCTATGTCCATTCCACTGGTAGGCCTGTTCCAAGAATTATTCATCTCTGACATCATGTTTTTCATTTTCATTTCATTCTTGTATAACTTCCATCTCTGCCAAAATCTCTCATCTGTTTATTCATATTCTCTTTCTTATAGATTCTATAACATACTAATTTTAATTTTAAAGTCCCTGTCTGATCATGACAATACCTGTACCATCTCTGAGTCTCGTTTTGTTGACTGTTTTATCCTTTGATTAGGGGGCCTTTTTTTCTTGGCTTTCTTAAAAAACATGTCTCTTTTTTATTGAATGCTGAATACTATGTGTAAGAGAACAGGAAAGAGTGAAGTGAACTGTACTGATATCTGGAAATGAGCATTCCTCTTCTTCCATCAGGTCCTTTGTATTGGATGTGGAGTCAATCTCATCTATAGTGGAACTAGGTTTAATTTTATCATTGCTGTTACTGCTATGATTTGCTTCATGGTGACGCAACTTCAAATTCCTCTAGAAGCCACTACCTTGCTTAATTTGAGGCCTAGAATTCCAAAGGGTCTTCCTCAGTATCCCTCTTGCACTCTGAGCTGGTCCTCCAAACTTGCTCCAAAGAAGTCCTGCCCTACACCCAGCAGTTGACCTTTGTTGCTTACACAAGGCTAATGATAGGGCAGGGATTTTCTCAGATCTACTCTAGCCTTTGCTTTATTTAGGTAGATCTGAACACCTGATTTTCAGGAGTGGGGCTTTGTTGGCATTCCTACCCATCCCCTTATGACAGTCTTTGCCAGGTTGGGTCTAGAGCACAGACAGGTTTCCTGTCCTCCAACATTCTACTGCATGGCAGCTGAGCTGTGCCTTATATAAAGCAAGTTTTCTGCTGCTAGTACAATGGTTTAGATCTAGTGTTTATGCAGTGTGGAGGAAGGTAGATTTTTTATTCCTCTTCCAGTGGCATATGAGAGTTTCCTAGTGTCAAGGCAGAGCCTGGTGACCAGTAGGTTTTGCTATGTTCTCCCCAGAGGCACGAAACTTTGGTCTTGGATTATGGAAATTAGATGGCTTTTGTTGTTGTTGTTAGCATAGGAGTGACATTCTCTTGCAGCTTTTAACATCTTAGGGGACTACAGACCATTCTTAATACAGTCTCATGCTCATACAAATGTTATATCCCATTCTCTGAGTGTTTTGCTATCATTGGCTCTTTGACACAGCAGTTGTTTTCCCCCTTTGATTTGTCTCCAAACCATCAACCTAGTCGAGTGTGTATAAAAGACTTCCCTGAAGGTTTGAGAAGCAGATACTTTGCAGAAATACAAACAACTGAAATCTTAGCATCATCAAACCTTAGTCTAAAGTGTCCTGTCATTACCTTATAATTTTCAGGGATTTATATCACTCCCATTTTAAAATATCAAATTAAGAATTCTGCTACGTTTGTTCAGCATCTAGCTACAAACCCCACCTGCACACTCTCTTAAATCCTTGCTCTCCCATATTCTGGATCCCTTCTTTTTTTTTTTTTTCTTAAAGATTTATTTATTTATTTGAGCAGGGAGGGAAGTGGCAGAGGGAGAGAGAATCTCAATCAGACTCTGTGTTGGGCACGGAGCCTGACGTAGGGCTCCAATTTTATGACCCTAAGATCATGACCTGAGCCCAAACCAAGAGTCGGATGCTTAACTGACTGAGCCACCCAGGTGCCCCAGGTTCCTCTTATTTTAACAGAGGTGCCTGGGTTACAAATCTTGGGATGTCAGCAGCACAGCTCAGTCAGTCTTTGATTGAAGAAGAAATTTACTGGTGGCTCTGGAATTCAGTACCTTCAAGGGTGGAAAAGCTGTTTCCAAACTTTCTGAGTTGTGAGTCTTTCTGATTAGTGGATCTGTGTTCTTCTCTCTTGGCTTCATTCTCAGGTGGGCTCTGTCTCGGCTCAGGCAAAGGTGGCCACTTGTAACTTTAGACTCAGATTCTCCTTGACTTGGGATTGCAGGGAAAAGAGATGCCTTCATTACTCCTAGCTCAAGCAATGTCTAGAGTTACACACCTTACAGGCTCAGAGCTCAGTCACCTGCCTGGGCCCAGAGCCAGAGGAAACGTTCATCACTACTGAGATCATAAGCACAGAGAATGGAGGAAGGTTAGTTTCCCAGAAGGGAGACATTTAGAGAAGACACAGCAAGTTTCAGATATTATTGCAATCAATTCTCTTCTCTACAATGCAGTCAGTGAAAAGTAGTCATTACTCACCAACCATCATGAACAGCTTTAGAAATTATGAATTATTTTAGTGCTTTACTTAACTTGGCCTTTTTTGGGTGTTGGGGCAAATCAAAATCTGGGTACACCCATGGGGTTATATCACACACGGGAATGTCATTTTGCAGGTAGTGTCTGAAGCTGAGGCTGTCTGGAGGATCTGCGACCTTGGGTGGAAGATATTTGCTGGTTGTAAACTCCTCTCCTGGCTGCCTCATCTGGACCTTGTGCACCGTATCTATTCACCACCGTCACCTGCGTGGGCACACAATTTACTCCTGTCTTCCCTACACTCAGGCATTCTCCCAAGATGATGCTTTGGGAAGAAATCCTTCACAGCCTCCAGCTGGTGTCTGAACTCTGATTAGGAGCCAAGTGACCTCAATTTCACAAACCTTGGATGAGACCAAGCAAATGTTCCTTATTCAGCACAGAAAGCCCTTGATACGGGAGGGCTATCTGGGGGCTGGTAGACTGGTTTGGAGCGGGGGGAGCATAAAAGAACAGCTTTTAGGGGTTTGGAAACTCAGTCTTAACAGGGTCACAAGTCACAATTGGTCTTCTGAAGCCTTTAAACAAGGTGGCCACTCATGGCTCAACACCATGAAATGAACCCGGCCCCTGAAGTTGTACAACGTGGAGGTACCACCTTTAGAGACCCCATGACTGCCCCAGTATTTTGATGGGGCAAACGACTCACTACACGCTTCCCCTAAGGAATATGCAAGAACTTAAGGTCAAAAGCAGAGGTCCAGGGTGGGTGAGAGCGCTCAAAGACAGAAGAAGTACTTGAGGAGCTAAACATCTTTGCCCCAGAGGGGAGAGACTTGGAGGGAGCCAGTTCTGAGTCCACATAGTGGAAAGATAATTCCAGAAAGGAAGTGTGATATAGGTTCTGAATGGCACCAGAGGCTGGAAACAGGAACATGGTGGTATGAGAAGTAAGAGTCAGATTTTGATTAGAAAGTCGGAAGAAGGTTTTAATTATACAGGGGACCGGGAGGGTCCTGTTGGGTGATGGGTTGCTGGTCACGTGCTCTTCCTGACCTGTGGGCCTTTGCAGAAGATCTTCCCCCTCAGGAAACCATTTCAACTCCTGACTCAACCCCCTGTGTCAACCCCTTTCCTTGTTCATACATTATTTTCCCAACCCAGTTGAGGAATCGTTTCACCTGGGGAATTTCCATCAGACATCTGTCTCCTGCTTGCTACTCCGCCTATATGAGCACCTCGTCTGTGCTATTTCAAGTCTCCTGTGATTCCTCTATCTTCACCATCACCCTTAACATCATCATCATCTTCTTCAGAAAAATTTATTATTATTACTAAGCTCATTACAAATATTATTACACTTAATGTTATTGCCTAATATAATCATGACAATTATCAATATTAAATAGTACAATTATGAGTGAGGCCCTTTGGGTGCCCGTCACTGGGACACATGGCTTTGTATGCATTGCTCACAACCAGCCTACAAGGGGAGTGTTGTCTTCATGCTCTCCCCACCCACCCACCCCCGCCCCTGAATGAGGAAACTGAGATGTGGAAATATGAATTAACTTGCCCATGGACGCCTAGTGAACAGGTAGGGAAGCCCAGAAGCTAACTTGGAGCTTTCTGATGCACTCACCACTTGGTTTTGTGGTGTCTGTTCTCATACTGTCCTCTTTGTCTCTGCTATGACCTGCTTAGTGGGGGACAAAGCACAGAGGAAGATCCTATA
The DNA here is from genome assembly GCF_003254725.2 of Canis lupus dingo. Classification (NCBI taxonomy): domain Eukaryota; kingdom Metazoa; phylum Chordata; class Mammalia; order Carnivora; family Canidae; genus Canis; species Canis lupus. Next base: position 19,756,565 of record NC_064248.1, on the reverse strand, counting down.
AGTCCTAACCAATTTTTGCTGCTGATGGAATATACCAAATGACCAAGAAAAGGGTGTCGAGTGTCCATTGTTTCAGGATACAAAGTGCTAAGAATAGGGGGGCATGAGATGATCCCCAAGTTCAGAGAAAAGGGCTTGAGCCCTGATGAGCTTCCACTGACCATACCAGGGAACAGGCCAATGGCCAGACGACAAAGGGTAGTTTCAATGGCCTGGGCTTCAGTGAGCTTCTGGAAGCTTAGTCACTTCCCTACCCTTGTCACTCTGTTGCTCCTGGCTTCTTATGCATGTGAATAAGAGGCCATATAAAATCAGGGAGAAAAAAAGAAGCCTCAAGGCACAACCTTCAGGATGAGAAGGGGCAATCAAAGAATGGAGCAGGGAGGCAGCTGGCAGCAGTCTGAGTCCTGGGGCCTGCTGGAAGGGGCAGGAAGGCAGGAGATTAGAAACGCAGGGTTCTGTGCCAGTTGAGGCAGCAGTGGTAAACAGTACAGATGTAAGAGTCCGACAGGTCATAGCGTAAACTTTGCCCTGCCACACTGAACATAATTCTTCTGCTGCTCTGAACTTGAGCATCCTCATCCTTCACATGGAGTCACAATACTTCTGCTTGCAGAATGCCAGAAGAAGGTTAAATGAGTTAATATCATAGGGCCCTTTGCTCAGTACATGGCAGATGGTAAGCTCTTAACTTCTGCTGTAATTGCTGTTTCAGTCATGAGGACCAGAGGCTGTGCCTCCTGTGACTTCTGACTTCTGGTCAGGAAGAGGGCACCCCTACAAGGCATAGGAAGAGGCAGGGTGCAAAAGGGCCATCATAGAGACTCCCACCTCTAAGGAGAGGAGAGTGGCTCAGGTGGGAGGGACTATGACAGAATGACCATGACCTTGATCAGGGCAATCACTGGCATTACACTGCAGATGGCAGTCCCAGCTCCAGATGGAAGCCAGAAAACAGGTTGAGATACCCCTACTCCAGGCTACTGGTCAAGGCCAAACACTTGAGAGATAACATCAAGAATCTAGCAGTGAACTGAGCTTGGAGAAGAAATGTCCAGAAGGGGAGGCTTGAGTGTCAAATCGGAGCTGCAGGGAGCAAGGTGAGAGTCTGTGGATGGGGGAAGACAGGGAAGGGGTGTCCACTCTGGGGGTAGTGATGAACTCTGTGGAATCCCAGCTGTGTAACTTGCTTGCTGAATGACCTCAGGCAAGTTACTTAACCTTTCTGGGCTTTGGTGTCAGCATCTATAAAATGGGAAAGGAGGCAGTAAGGTTAGCATGGCACAAAGATTCAAGGAGTGGATAAGCATTTAAGAGTCTGGCACATGGTACGTGGTCAGTGTCAGCTCTTACTATCATTCAATTAACTCTGGCTCTAGGATTTTTAGGAGAGTATGGAAGGGAGTTCATCTCTGTTCACCAGGGTAGGAAAGCAGAAGGGATGGGGAGCAGAAGTCCTAGCTAAGAGCCAGGGTGGGGGTGAGGTGCCTGGAATGGGGTGGGGGTAAGGTGCCTGGAATGGGTTGGTAGGTAGGAAAGGTGGTCGGTCAGGAGGTAGGTGAGAAGCCAGGCAGAGCTGAGAAGAGAGGATCCCCATCTGTGCCATGGTCTGAATCTTGGGGGAATAACACTGTAGAATTCAAATGTCCTTCAACACACCATCTCCAGAGTTGTGCATTGATCTTAATCTTGCAGAAATAACCCATGTGGGTCTGCAGTGTGTCAGGCCCTATGTCCTAGGTACCATTGGCCAGGAGAGACATCATCCCTCCTTCATGGAACTTACTGTCCCATCAGAGGCGAGGGAGAATCTTGGCACTGAGTAGGAGTCAGCAGATGGAGAAGCCAGTGAGAGGGGATGTGGGTGAGGAGGTTTGGAGTGTCTGGAAAGCAGAGTACAACACAGATGAAGGAAACATCATGTGCAAAGGGCCCGTGGTGTGAGGGAGAATGGCACACTAAAGCGAGGAGAGAACTAGTGCCAGAAGAAGAGAAACTGGTTGCTGGGCTTCAACCAGTTGAAGAGTAGGTACCCAAGATACTTCGTTCCTGACAAGGTAACTGAGGTCAGAGGTTACATGAATGTCAAGGTCAATCATCAATTAAATGGCCAGGCTGGACTTCAGACTCAGGTATCCTGAAATCTTTGCTTTTGATCACCACTGCCTGGCCCTGTTCAGGTTTACCCAGGGTAAGTAGGCATAGCCAGCCTCCTGGACTGGTACAAGGCATGGGTGTTCCCCAGACTTTGATACATTATCCCTCCAGCCTCAGGAAGATATTGGGGTGGGAGACTGGGCGGCCGTGGGAAACCTCTGCTTGATGGGCCCTTGCCCGGAGCCTTTTACCTCTGTCTTGGAAAGTGCAATATTGAAAATCAATGGGGAGAAAGCATCTGAAAGGGGAACTAAATCAAATATCCCAATACAGAGGAGTTAATCATCCAAAATTAACCTTATAATGTCTAGTATCAAACTGATCTATAAAGAAAATCAATGAGAGCAAATCAAACCCCAAAGCCTCGCGCCCTACCCCTGCGCAGCCTGCGACCAGAGTGTGGCAATTGGGCTCTATTACCTGGAAACTATCCCTCAGCGGTTGATATATTTAGCCACGGGCTCTCAATGGATAGTTTTCATATACATTTCTCCTCCTGCATTTGCTTAACTGCCATTCTTAGAGCCTTAAATAAGATGCACTTAGCTGAAAATTGTCCTTCACCGAGGAGACACGCTGTTCCCACTGAGATGGATAATCCAGCATTGTATATTTTCATGCTCAGAGGAAAGCAGGATGCTCATCAGAGGCGCAGCTACTTCTTGGTTTTGGAGCAGCCCAGAGCAATTTCTGGGGCCCAGAAGGAGCCCTGAGAGACAGAGTAAAGGTTGAACAGAGGAGACCCCTAGAGGCAGATCCAGGAAGGTAGTTTGGCCAAGCCAGCAGCAGGGATGTTTGGGGGGTGGGGCTGGGTGGGATATGAGCCACGTGGTCTTGCCGAAGGAGGATGTCAGGAGTAGTTGGTTGGGACAGGGGCTGGGTAGCTGAACCACAGTCTCTCCAAATACTTTGAGCTGTTTTCTTTCAATCAGCAAAATGGAAATGATTTTTCTGGACAAAAGCATTGTGGCGGGGTGATTCATTGTCTATCCTCTGCACTAGGTATAAGCCCCAGGAGAGCAGAAGCCTTGTCTGTTGTGTTCCCTATGAAACTTCCAGCATCCAGAATGATCCCTAGCGCACAGCAGGCATTCTCGGTCTGTAGGCATGCACTAAAGAATGGAAACGGTTCAGCAAAGTTCAACACCTGCTTTCAAGCAAAATTGCATACAGAACAAATGGTAGTGAGCTGGCGTCGATAAGGGTGATGTGAGCAGTACGGCTGGCCTGATATAACACAGCTTGGAGCTGATGGCACTGGAACTGGAACTCAGGCCTTAGGCTCCTGTCACTATAAGCCACTGGTCTCTTCCACCTTTTAGAGCAAGCTTGCTCAGTGAGGGCTGCGAGAGATGGCGGCAATGGATAAAAATGGTCAGAGTGAATGGTGACATCTGCAAGACAGCGGTGTGGGCAGCCCCAAGCTCTGGTCCTCCAGTGTAGGCCTCAACACTCTAGCAGAAGGCTTCAGAGCCAACCTTGTTGGGACTCTGGTGAACCGTCCAAAGTGGACAGCAACCAAGTGAGCACTGACTCAAGAGCAAGTCAACTTCAAAGAAGGGTGGGAAGTTTGGGGTGTTTTTTGTCTGCTCATACCCCACCCCCTGATAAATGACCGTGTCTTAGTGTTACCAAGGTACGTGTAGCATCTTCACACACCAGCACCCTAATATTCAAAGCAGAAGCAGAGAAAGACTCGCTATCATGGGAGCAGTGAGAGGGCCTTATTCCTCTGGTTTCTTTTTCTTGAGGATTGTGACCATCACCTTGGTTCCTCACCTCCAGAGAGCTCTAGTTTCTCATTCATCCTGCAGGTCTGAGCATCAGCATGGACCTTCCCTGCAAAGCTGCTGGGATCATGCTAAACTATATCACGTGGACACTGTGTGTTTACGGTCATCTTACCAATAGGTAAACTGAGGCTCAAAAGGTTTAGTAACTTTTCCATGGTCCCACAGCTACTAATGTTGAATCCGGGATAGAAACACCAGTGTCTCTGACTCCAGAACCATGCTTTTCCCCACAAAGTTTAGAGGCTCCCTTATAAACATTGAGAAACAGTGCTTTGTGCAAGTATATTGTGTCTGCATACAAATGGAGCATTTTCCAAGAAAATGGAAGTCTGCTTAATATGAGAACATTTATTTATGGAGTCAAGAGTGAGACAGTGAGTGTTTCCAGAGCAGCACTTGTTACTTCCCTGCCTTCATCCTTTGTTCTCTCTGTATGATGATTAAACTTTTAGAGAAAGAAAGACTTTCAAAAATTTCCCACAAAGTCTGATTTTGTTGAAACAACAGCAGTATCGGAAACTTTCAGCCTTGTAGACCTACAGGGTGACCACCTTGGGACCTATCCAGGGTTATGTACCAGATAGATAGACCTGAGCTCAACAACCAGCTCCCACATTTCTGACTCACAGCCAGTTTCTGAAACTCCAAGTCCTGGGCTTTCTCATTTCATTCGTTCATTCACCAAACACTAACTGGTGTCAGCCTACTCTGTTAACTTTGCTGTCACCTGTAGGCTCCTGGGGCTGCTTGTGGGGGCCGGATACAGGGAAGCAGGGAGAGCATGGAGCAGAGCCCAGTGCATGGATCTTGAGGCAAAGAGAGATGCGGATCTCTCACCCACAAAGAGCAAGTGGGAAAGCCATGGAACGTGGTGGATAAATGTGCCATCTCTGGGTCAGACTTCCTGGGTCCAGATCCTGGTTCTACCACCAATGGGATTGCAGACCCTGGGCAATGACCCTGCACTTCATTTCTTACTCTATAAAATGTGGGTGCTGAGAATAACAGTTTCCATCTTATAGAGTTGTTTTGGGGAAATGAGGTAATTCATGTAAACCACTTAGCTGTTGAGAGTTGACTCTTCATCAGGCCCTGATGATTCTTTATATCCACTATCCTATTTAAGCATCTCCCTTTAGCTGGGGTCATGATCTCAGGGTCCTGGGATCCAGCCCTGCGTTAAGCCCTGCATTGTGCATCCTGCTCAGCGGGGAGCCTGCTTCTCCCTCTTGTTCTGCGCCCCCCCCCCCCAGCTTGTGCTCTCTCGCCGCTCTCTCTCTGATAAACAAATAAAATCTTTAAAAAAATTATTCAAAGCCACAGAACTGTTAGGTTCAGAGCCCTGTGTGTCTGCATCTGAAAACCCAGTCCTTCCCCAACAACCAAGAGCTCTGCTGAGAAAGGGATGGGATGAGTTTTCTATGAATCTTGATGGGAATCGTGGCTCTCCTTCTGAGATGTTCATTTCCTTTTGCAATCCCATCAAGGAACATGCCCCTGAACAATGTCAGTTTTCCAGACTCTAGTTTGCACCATTCAGTTTGTCCCCTTTATGTCCATCTTCAGTTTCCTGGTATCTCGCTGAGCCCTTGTGGGACAAGTAGTAGCACTGCTGACATATTAGAAGACCTGTGGTAGCCACAGATACCTCATAATCTTCCTTCCCTCCCCATTCTCCTCGTCTTCTATGTCCTGAACATCCTATCTCTTAAACATCTCATCCTATTGTCCCTTCCCCTCCCAAGCCCTTAGCATCCCTCACCTGTAGGTCAACAACAGTGGCCCTAACTGGTCCCCCCCCCCACCTTTAGGTTGTCATTTTTCCATCCATCATCCATAGCCACTTCTATGTGAACTTCGAAGATGCAGTTATGACTAGTCTGTCCCCGGTGTAACACCCTTCTCTGCCTTGCTATCACCTCTGACTATCAGATCCCTTCAAGGTCCGTCCTCTAAGACATGCCTGGAAATCTGACCTTTCCCTTGTATCCAAAAATCTCTGTCTTCCTTTACCTACCCAGGGGCTCAACACACTAGCTAGCAAATGGGCTCTGGGATCTCTGATTCTTAAACTTTCAAATGGGCAGCCCCTTCTGCCTTGAATAGATAGTTCAATCCTATAAGTCCATCCAATTCATTTCTTAAAATTCTAAGTGCTCAGCTGATGGCTCACATCCTCCAGGATGTCTTCCCTGATTATACTGGTTTAGGTCCTCTGCCTTTGCACTCCATGAATGCTCTGTGCTATCTCTGTCAGCTTGGTTATCCCTCCTGTGATGGTTTGGGACATTTTTCTTTCAGCAAATATTCACTGTCTTCCCATCCCACTGTGTGTAGAGAGTATAGATACCTGCCCCCATGACACTGACATATTTCAGGCAATGGGATGGGAGTGGGTATGACACAGGAAAAGGGTTGACTGTGCTTGTATGGTTGGGCTTGCAGTCTTGTGCTCCTATAATCCACTGGGGGAAGAGAAGGCTCTAGGTAGCTCCTGGTCCTTCAGTCTGCCTCCGAAGTGAATACATGGGGAGCAGCCTGTAGCCAAACACAGCTGATCGGCAACCCACAGCATGAATGACCAACTGGGCCCAGCCCTAACCAGCCTGCAAACATGAGAACAAACACTTGTGGTCATAAGCCAACCTTTTATTAAACAGCATTCTGTGGCAATTGATGATAAATATTTATTTTTTACTTGTTTTCACCCTTTGAGTCTGTGAACAGCTGAAGGGCAGAGACTGTCCCTTATATGTAAATCAATCTACATACCCTGCATTCAATATATGATTTCGCACATTAAAAAATGCCCATATATGTTTGAAGGAAATGAAGGCAAGAGGAAAGGAACGTGGTGGGGGTGGGGCAGAGAGAAGCCAAGAGGAAGAAGGAAAGAAGGAAAAAAGAAAAGAATGATGGTATTCTCAGCAAAGCTCAAAAACCTTTGTTAAAACTGCTTTTTATTGGCACCTGAATTTAATGATGGAGCTCCATGCTGACAAAGCTGTCAGGAAAGATTCAGAGAGGAAGAAATGAAATGAAAAGTTACCGGGATCCCTGGGTGGCGCAGCGGTTTGGCGCCTGCCTTTGGCCCAGGGCGCGATCCTGGAGACCCGGGATCGAATCCCACGTCAGGCTCACGGTGCATGGAGCCTGCTTCTCCCTCTGCCTGTGTCTCTGCCTCTCTCTCTCTCTGTGACTATCATAAATAAATAAATTAAAAAAAAAAAAAAAGAAATGAAAAGTTACCAACATGACCATCTATCAATATGAATCCATCTCAGAAAGAATGGAAGTAGGCTACTTTGCCAGCTTAAGGTTGCCCAACTCCTACAGAGATAAAGTTACTCCTGGCAATGGCTGGACATTGATTGATACGATGACATCTTCTTCTGAAGGAGATGAAAGGGGTGCTGGAGAAGACCAGCCAAGAGATGAGGGGCTCACGGTAGCAACCACCATAGACATGACCTCCTGCATCCCCCTTACATTAGCGCCTCTGCTCATTTGGGAGGATTCTGACTTTGAGCGCCATATGCAAAAGTTCAGTGGTTGTTGAAAGGAAATTGATATTGGGTAGGTTGCTGTGTTGGGAGTCACAATTTTCATTTACTGATGATTTGGCATGAACCATCTTCCCTAAGCCTTCCCATTTGTAGAAATAATTTTTATTTACTTTTTATTTTCATTTTTTCTGGCGCCTCAGAGAGCACCAGGGGAAGTTGAAATTTTGAATCCAAATGGTTTTCTGTTCCTAGAACTATACTTTCTCCAGGCCAGGAAGATGAAAATTTCTTTGGCCTTCCTTAGAGGTTCCCTAACTAATACCAAGAATCCAAGGATAATGACTCTGTCTTGAGCACTGGGGTCAGGCACTTTACATCAATTATCTCCTGTAATTCCTGGCAAGAATGCAGGAGAGTTGGGGGCGTGGGGGTGGGGGAAGAGAAAGAAGAACCAGTATTTCACAGAAGAGGAAACTAAGTCTTAGGTAAAAAACTTGCCTTTGATCATCTAGTGGGGAACTAAAATTCAAATGCAGCACTGTTGGAAGCCAGCAGTCAAGTCTATTACATTGCACCATATAACACCATTTCTCATCTCTGGCTCTGGTCCGTCCATAAGCAGGAGATGCTCTTGCCAGTCTCAACATGCCAATCCCTGACAGAGAAGACTGCAGCAAACAGAGTCGGGAAGTTTAGCATGTTCACTGTCTTCCCAAAATTAGCATGTCAAAAAATCTTTCCTTGCCTATGATAACTCTGGTCTCCAGGGAAACAGGGTTATAATACAATGCCAGTGGCAGTAGACAAAACCAGCATGCAGGTGGGTTGGTAAATGCTCCTGCTGGGTACAAGAAGAAGCGTAGCCCTAGGAACAAGGTGAGATTTTTAACCTCAGCTCCACTGTGTGACCTGAGCAAGTCACTTGGTCTTCTTCCTCGGCCTCATTCCTTTGAAAAAATGGAAATGGAGATTTTTGCTTTGCATTTTCTATGGTACTAAAAACTAGAAACAGCATAAATGCCCAATAGGAGGAAATAGGCGACATTTTGACGTACTCGTCTCGTTTCATGGCCATTAAAAAATGGTTGGGTGAAATATGGACCTGTTTCATGTTTAACTAGGTTTCAGGCACTGTATTTTACATATATCAGCTCTTTAATTCCCCCCAAATCTACAAGGTTTTTATCAAGTCCATTTCATAGATAAGGTGAAATAATTTGCTCAAAGTCACAGCAAATATGTGAAATCAGAATTAAGACCAAGGCCATCTGCTCTGGAACTCACTCTGACCACAATATAATTACATAGAAATATGTTCTGATTTTAAACTTTAAAATGCAAGTATAAAATGGAATGATTATCCGTTAATTATTAGCATGTAAAAAACTACGACCTCAAAACATAACGGCTTCAAATAACAATTATGTTTCATGCAATCGATGGCATTTTCACAATTCTGCAAACCAGGCTGGGCTCAGTCAGATGGTTCTTCTGTGGGTCTTGCTGGTGGTCTTCTGTATGGGTATATTCACAGGGCCAGTGCAGGTAGGGACTGGTCTCAGTCTGGAGGCTGGAAAGACTGAGCTCCTCTCTCCCTGTGATTTCTCCAGCAGCATCGGCATGCTTCTTGTGTGGCTGCTCGGAGGTCCCAAGAAAGCTAATGTGGGAGCTGCCCAGATTTCTAAAGGCTTAGGCCTGGAATTGACATAGCTCCACTTGGCCACATTCTGAGACACAGGACCAGACCACACAGGGTAGAAATTCCCGAAGCATGCTGCACTGGGGGCCACCAGTGTCCTACAGGACAGTTAGGGGATAAGAATCCACCTATGCTAAAACACATTTTTAGAGGTACCCAAATGGGAATCCTTTCAAACATGAACAGTGTTTATCTGAGTGCAGAGAGACTGTAAGATCTCTTTCTTCTCATATTGGCCTATCTGTATTTTCCAAATTGTCTAGAGTAAATATATACAAGTTTTACATGGGTAAAAATAATTGAGGTGGGATGCCTGGGTGGCTCAGCAGTTGAGCATCTGCCTTTGGCTCAGGTCATGATCCCGGGGTCCTGGGATCAAGTCCTGCATCAGGGACCCTGCAGGGAGCCTGCTTCTCCCTCTGCCTCTCTCTCTGTCTCTCATGAATAAATAAATAAAATCTTTTTAAAAAATCGAGGTGACCTTTTGTTTCCAGGAATAAGAAAATAACTCTCAGTCTGTCTGGTCCAAGCAAAAATTGACAATGCTTATCTAGTCCTTATTATGTGCTTGCACATATTAACTCTTTTTCTTCTCCCAGAAACTATGAGGGGGTACTATATTATCCCTATCTTACAGATGCTCAAACTGAGGCATAGTAGCAGCCAGAGCTGGGAATCAAGGTCAGGCAGTCTGACTCCAGTGTAAGGCTCTGTGCTTCAGTTTCCTCCAAGCCTTTGGATGCAAATTCTAGGAAATTAAAACCCAGGGACCTCCCCTATCACTCTAGAAAGTCCCTATAATTTTATCTGTTCTGGCTGAGTGCAGGGAAACAGAAAAATGGTGTGCAAGAGTAGACCTCAAGGTAGAAATCTCTCGACCTTGCCTAATGGCTTTCCCCCATTTACTATGAACCGTATCAGCAAACATACATATAGAGAATTTACTTCTCTATCACAACACACACCCACAAAGGTGTATCCGTGCATGTGTGGGCAAACACATGTGGATAGATATGCACATCTCCACATTGATGCATGGATCGGGACAGCTATATGCCTGACATGGTTTGCAGATCCAGGCACACACAGAGCCACATGGGAAGGCATGCGTATGCATATACACACACACACCTCAAAAGTAAACTCACCATGCGTGCACATACAACCATTTATTTGTAGGAGGCAAGTGGATATATATGCATATGCATGGATCCCCACTCTGCATTTATGCAAATCATGCATTTACTTGCTGTGTGCTCCCATGTGTGTGCAAATACCAGCATTTGTACATAAATACAGACCACACATGCAGCTATGCAAATTCCTGTCCTTGCTCACTTTTTGGATTACTGAACTCCCAGAAAATCCTCACAGAGAGACAAACTCTGAAATATTCCTTCCCTCACAGAAAAAAAAAAAGCAGAAATTTACATCTATACCTTCAGAGATGATTTTTATAGATTCACTCATTCATTCATTCATTCATTCATTCATTCAACAAATATATTGAATGCTGACAATGTGCTAGCCATAGCTCTGGGTGTTGGGCATTCAATACTGAATAAAACATATGAACCATTTCTTCCATCGTGTACATTACATTCCATGGTTCCCAGGCAGAAGTATGTGGGGCCACAGAGACTCGCCTGAGCTTCTAGAACACAGCTTCATGGGTATTGCCAATGGGAATTTTACTCTTCCAAGAGTGAGAGTAGCTCGCCGGGCTGAGGCAGTGTCAGATAATGGCATCAGAAACCATGGGAAGCTTGGGACCCTCACCAACAGCCCCAGGGTCATTGGTGGACATAACCCAATCTGTGGGAGGTTTGTCCATCTGGCCACAGGGTGTAGCCTAGTAAAGATGACTATGGCAGGGACGCCTGGGTGGCTCAGTGGTTGAGCATCTGCCTTTGGCTCAGGACATGATCCTGGGGTCCCAGGATGGAGTCTGGCATTGGGCTCCCTGCAGGGAGCCTGTTTCTCCCTTTGCCTATGTTTCTGCCTCTCTCTGTGTCCCTTTTGAATAAATAGTGAATGAATGAATGAGTGAATGAGTGAATGAGTGGAAGAGTTCAATACCCCTACAGCCTTGTTTTGTACCAGGCACTGTTGACGTGCTGTATGTGAGCATCATAGTATTTCATTGACTCCCAACGACTGCCCTTTTGAGGCAGAGAAACTGACAGAAATGTTAAGTAACTTTCCTCAGTTTCTACTAAATAGATGGATGGATAGAGGAAGAGATAGGACATAAAAAGTGATAGAGCTGGAGGCGCTAAGGAGTTTAATCTGGTCGAGATTGCACATTCCTGCCCGCTCCAGAAATACCGCGCACTCGAGTTCTGAAACACCATTTATTTTAAGATGCGCCATGGATTTATTAATAGCTTTTCAGGGGAAAGCAAACAACAGATCAAAACACGTACACAAATCTAATCACATCAAATACATACATCAGTTGTTAGCGAGGTCCCAATGCAGAAGCCTCCACGTGTGGGAAAACATGTGTCTTTGAATCAGGAGTCGGGGGTGTTATATGAGCCAACAGGAGCCTAATAAGCAACCTTGGCAGGGACCCGGTGACCGTATACCTACCTGGGCTCCTGCCTCCGCTCTCAGCCTGGGATCTGACTTGCTCAGTCTCTGCTGGCTTCAAGTCTCGCCTTTTGCTTTCTTTGTTTCCAGCTAGTTGCCTTAGAATGCCCCACTGCTAGCTGGAGGCTCTGTAACTTTGAGCTCCCAGCCACAGCTCCCAGCAGACCAGGGCACACACCTGAAAAGGGGGAGCAGACTTAAGTCCTTCATCCACTGAATGCAACCCAGACCAGTTAGGATTTCTGATGACTGGCTTGGGTCTTGAAGCACCCCCGCGGGGGTCCTGGCTCATTCATTTGTGATGCAAATTAAGGAATGTCGAGCACTTCTCCTGGCTTGACCCCAAAATAATTATCAGAAACTTCTCCAAGCCTTTTGTTCAGAAATGGGAGAGGGGAGGGGAGGTTCTAATTCTGGGATTTATAAAATCTTTGTGAATCACTCTTGCATTGCAAAATATTCTTTTTCTCTCTATGTGGAACAGCCTTAGGGTTGAAGGATACCATTTCCTACATTTCTGAGAACCGGTCCAATTTGATTTACTCCAAAGGGCCCCAAAGGACAACCTTACTTGAAACAGAGGTACTAGCACTTGAGATACGCATGATAAAGGTTCTCTCCTTGGGCAAGCTCCGCCCAGGCTCCTCTGAGCACTCTCCAGGACGAGGCCCTGACCTTTGGGCTTCGGGGTCATCTCTGCACTAATTTTGGCAAGACTCCTGCTAAGTCAGGTTAGCCAGCATCCCCTGCCCTAGATGTGTGAGGAGGCTCCTTGCCCTCCACCTCATCCCCCGGTGACATCTGACCAGCCTGGGCTGCTGTCAGCAAGAACCCTGTGAAGTCATGTAACCAGACCCCAGTCCCCTTTCCCTTGATGTAATTTGGTTACCACTGACCCCACCCTGCTCCTTGTCTCTACATCCCTCCTTTTCCTGGTCGTATTTGGAGTTGAGTCCAATCTCTCCCCACACTGCAAAGCCCCATGCAGTGGTCCCTCTGCCTTTGGCGGTGGTCTTGAGTAAAGCCTCCCCCTCCCTACCATTCCTTAACATGTGTCATGAATAATTAAATATTTTTTTATTTAATGCACTTGATCCATTCTATATGTGCTGTATTATTTACAGTATTCTTTTTTAAAAGATTTTATTTATTCATTTATGAGAGACATACATAGAGAGAGAAAGAGAGAGAGAGAGAGAGAGGCAGAGACACAGGCAGAGGGAGAAGCAGACTCCATGCAGGAGCCTGACGCGGTACTCGATCCTGGGACTTCAGGATCACGCCCTGGGCTGAAAGTGGCACTAAACCGCTGAGCCACCTGGGCTGCCCAGTTACAGTATTTAGAGTTGCTCCAAAGGATGCTGTTTGGGGATATAAAAGTTGGCACATAACATGGCACCATGTTTTTTTTTTCTGGAAAAGGGAATAGAGATCCATGAATTTTTGTTGAAAAGATTAAGAAACTAAAAAAAAAAAAAAAAAAAAAAAAAAAAAGATTAAGAAACTAATCACCTTTACATTCCTGCTGTTTTTACCCCAAGCAACGTTGTGTGATGGGATGACTCCCAGTAATGTCAAACCATTGCTCACACCACTGGGAACTGTCCTGGTGTCACCCTGGATCCACTCAGCATTGCATTAGAATGGTTGCACAGGTGTTAATAGGAGCAAGACTCGATCGGTGTCACAAGCTTGAATCCCAACAAGTGGGTCAGGCTGGGAGGAGGGGTGACAGGTGTCAGACAGAGATGAGGAACAGCCACTTGTAGAGTTGGCCAATGAGGATGACAAGATTAAAAAAATGGCAGGCAGGAGCCAGGCGCTCACAAAGGACCCCATGGCCATTCCCCAGAAGGTCTTCCCTGTACCTGTTAATGTAGATATCTTTGCATGGCAAGCTGGGAGTTGTGCCCCACTTTTTTAGGGAACCAGCTTTTATTTTATTTTTTATTTATTTTTTAAAGATTTTATTTATTTATTTGATAGTGAGACTGAGCCTTTGCAGAAGGAGAGAGGCAGAGCAAGAGGGAGAGGCAGAGGTCTGAGCAAGGAACCCGACTTGGGGCTCCATCCCAGGACCCTGAGGTCATCACCTGAGCCAAAGGCAGACACTTAATGGACAGAATCAGCCAGCCACCCAGTTCTAAACACATTGTATCCAGCAGTATAAGTGGGACTGACCATACCCCTTCTTTCTGAGCTCTTGGGGAGGCCGTGTAATGCAGAACGAGCCCAAGCAGCCAGTATCACCCTCCACTCCACCCCTCAATGGAGTCCATCCAAGGACAGTCAGCCTTTTACAGGAACGAGGAGAGACACTCCATGGGAATGGCTAAACCAGGTAGATCCGTGTCAGCCAGAAGCTACCGGGGGACACTGCATGATCATAAAGTGGCTAAGAGTAGAGCTGGTCACAGGAAAGCACAGTAAGACATGGAGATACAGAAGGACCAAGCCCACATTGATCCACTCTTACCTGAAGCTAACCCTTATGCTGTGTGCACTCAACCACGTGCCTCTTTGTGTCATGTCTGTCTGCCCTTCCACGCTAGGAAGTCTCTGTTGTCGGGGCTCTGATTATTGTGGTGTCTTGAGGGTCTATCACGCACAATACAATTCTTCGTAGGTGTTTATTGACTAAAATAACCCATCAGTGAATTAATGAAAGAACTTCTTAAGACTGTCCCGGGAAATTTGGACAAAAAGCATGCCGGGTCAACGTATCATCCACACCTTAGACAACATGTATGAATATCCACGAAGATCCGCTGGGTGTTGCCAAGAGTCAGTGGGAGGGATATGCACTTGGGTTCTGCTTAGATGTCAGCTAACTTTTCTCTAATGGTCTATGTCCTGGGTGATCATATTTTCCTCCACAGAACAATGGCAACTTGGGACTACACTTGGATCTTAACAATCCCCTTTAATCCGTGTAGTTCATCCTCCAGGAGTTATTATGTAATCCCTCTTGGGGGACATAATGCCTTAATTCTGAGAAAATGCACCTGCCAACAAAAGTAATTAAGTAGAGATGCTCATGTGGATTTTCAAGCAATGTGGCTTGAGGGGGCTTTCAGTAGCCCACGGATGACTCCATAAAAGAAACCGTTCAAGCTGCCTCTGCATAAAGCATCCGTGTTGTCCGTGTGTGAGCATCTCGTCCTCCCAAACCCCTCTCCCAGGTCTTCAGGGGGTCCCCACCTTCCCCAGGTGGAGTTAGATGGGGGCTCTAGTCCATCCTCCCCTGCCAGCGGTCATGGATTTCCAAGGACTGGTTCCACGTGGCCCTGAGGACCAGTCTGCTCCACCGCTGGGTCTTCAGCTGGCAGGACCCACTCTGGCCAGCTCGGCCAGGACTTGGGACAGACGGACCCGTCGTTGCAGCCTGCTCACTCTGAATGTCACTCTTTGCCTTCACTCTTTGCTGGTTTAGCCTTCAGTGAGTGTTTCTGTTAGAACACGCATTACAGGTTGGTTACCATGTGGCAATCATACTTATGCGAGCGAGCAACTCGCACTTACCGAGTCTTTGCCTTTTGCTGGGAATTCTTCTAAGTGCTTTATTACATTAATTCGTTTCCTCCTTACACCTACCCTATGAGACAGGGACCATTCTATCATCCCCGTCCACCCATTCAATGCTCAGAAGGCAAAGCTGAGATGCAGACAGGCTGAGTGTCTTGGATAAGCTCACACAGCACACGTTCAGAGGAACAGGGGTTGGCCGGGGGTAGAACTGGTTTTAGGACCTGATTTATGAAGCACTAGGCAAGCCTGTCTCTAGGAGGTGATGGCTTTTGCTGTTAGCATTTGCCACTAGGTAGTAAGTTTGTAATAGGCAGGGACGGTACCTGCAATATAGCTTTTCACTGTGCTTTCTTCACCCGGTTTTGGCCCTTACCCAGTGGCCAGTCATTCTTAAGCAGCTAATTAAGTTCACACTTCAACACTTCCCTTAAAAGACAGATGCTCTAGGCACCCATCCTAATTGCCCTGGGGCCAGGCTCTGGGCAGCTAGGGACAGCCCCTGTTTCCCAGAGCCCACCAAAACCCCCAGGGAGCCCAAGAAACAGAGCTCGTCCCACCCCACCTGCCAGACTCAAGCTGCTTCCCCTGTCGCTCTGGCTTGCTGTTCCCCTGTCCCCATGCATCTCCACGTCGTCCTGCCTGGCAGACTTGTCTCCCATGGAGCTGTGAGTAAGAAAGACCTCTGCCTTTCATCTCGCCAAGTGCCAGTGTGCTGTGCCCGGCCATCAAAAGAATCTTTAAATTGTATGAAACACCTTCTTCATTGCTGTGAGTCTTCCAGCACCACAAACAGGACTTTAGTACCAAGCAGAAAATGCTCCTAAGTATTTTTGGAAGAGAGGGAGAGAGAGAGAGAGATAGAGATAGAGATAGAGATAGAGAGAGAGAGAGAGAGAGAGAGAGAGAGAGAGAGAGAGAAAGGGAGGCAGAATTGAGGAGAGAAAGAGGAAAGGCAGGAAGACAGGAAAGAGGTGGTAGGGGAAGGGGTAGGGGGGAAAAACATGACTCCAGGAGACACAGAGCCCATCCCAGCAGCGTTCCCGCTGCCTGGCCATCTCTTCATAGACCCTGACACCCCATCCAGCGTGTGTTCACTCTACGTTTGATCAATGAAGTGCTAGAGTCTAGGTGTCCAAATTGGATTTGATGCTCAGTTTCTGGGTTCCTGATGGGAAGAAGAAGATCGTGGTGGTTAAAGGTCAAGCACTGGAATCCAAATCCAGCTCTACCACCTACGAGCCTTGTGCCAAAGGACAAATTACTTCCAACTTCCCTGAACCGTGGCTTCCTTTTCATCCCTCCTTCAAAGGGCTTATGGGAACATTTAAAACCATGACGACTGTAAAGCACTGAATGTCTGGCACAAATGGCAGGCTCTGGTGTGTGTTCTGGGGGAGCCACGTGGATCTTTTGGGAAAGAAGGAACAAGGAAGCATCTCCTTTCATGTTTCAGGCTCACACACAGGAAGAAAGCAGAAGCACTTTTACAATCTGGGCACCCAACACATGCCAGGGATGGCCACATATTATTTTCCCATCCTCAGGAAGACATGTAAGTCAATAACCAGTAATTGGACATGTTAAATGACTCCTTTATAAGTCAGAATGCTATTAAGTGAGGACCCCAGGATTCAAAACTCAGAGGTATCTCCCCCTCTACCCTTGTGTGAGGTACCCAATCATGGCTGAGTCTGTTGCCCCATGGCCTCTGGGTATGGTGTCCTCATTTCTCTGGGGTGAATGGAGTGAGAGGCAGAAACACATGTTCTATCCACCACTCCCATGGAGGTTTTCTTAATAATCAGCCTCTCCGGATAATTGTTCATGGATTATTGAGAAACATGTGCTCCAGCTGCTTGCCCGAGAGAGTCTGATTTGTCCTCCACTCTGGACCCTCTCTTTATTCTCATTCTTGATTCCTTGGTGTCCTGAGTTCAATAGCTGCTGCTCGATGGCTGCTCATTTGCTCATTCTGTGCAGCTGAAGGGATGAGTGGATGCTTCTTACCTGGAGCCCCCCACCAAGCGTCCCCACTCTTGGACTCCCTGAGGGCATCTGCTACCTAGCAGGTGCTAACCATGGAAAGAAGTAATAAGTGGGACTTCCAATGTCAGTTTTCATGCCTCTCAGGATGGAATCGAGAATGTCTATGTAACCTCTAGCCTTCTTCCCCTCATTACTTTGCCCATAGGCTACCTGTTGACCCAGCCCATGAGAATTAGATTAAACCCCATCTCAGTGTAGGGTGAAGAGGCAGAGGAGCCAAGTAATATAGAAGAACTAACAATGAGACAGAAATGTCCAGCCATGATCCTTCTACCAGCCAGTTTAACCGCTCTGAGCTTTATTGTCCTCATCTGTAAAATGGTAACTGTGAGAGTACCTATCTCACAAGTTTGCTGTGAGGATGACATGAGATCATGTATGTCTTTAGATAATGTGTTTATCTGGTGATACAGGGGCCTTACCAAAAAAGGTAGATTTTTCTGATTAAATAAGAAACACAGAGGTAGGCAGTACATGACACCATCAACCTGTAAGGCTCAAGTTCTTTTATTTTTCCTGCACTGCCGTTCTTGGCATGAGTTTCTTTCCCTCCTGATCACAAGATGACTGCTGCATCCTGACCATTATATCCACATTCCAGGCAGATAGAGGGAAGGGCAAAAGACCAGCTTTCCTGGAGGCACCATCAAGTGGACCTCCCTCCTCATCTCATTGGTTGGACTGTATCACGTGGCCTCTTTAGCCACAGGAAATCCTGGGAATATTTTTTTCTGTGTACATTGCCCATTCCGAACAAAATCACAGACCTGTTAATAAGGCCCAAGTTGGGATTGAATATGTGTGCAATCAGTAATATCAGTAGACAAAGCACTTTAGACTGTTCCTGACACAAAGTAAATGCCTAGTAGGGCTTAGCTATTATAAAGGTGAAAACAATTTATGATTTTTATGCAATCCTTGCTCTTCCTGGGACCGAAGACTGACCCTGAAGCCACAGTCCCATTTATATCTTGGCCTTGCTATTTTCCTGAGCTCCTGTCATCCGAAGATGGGGTTTTGTTTTCTTTGTCCCAGTCACTGCTCAGAATCAGCATGCTATGGTCTGAGTGTCTCCAAGAACCACTACATGCCCCCCAACCCCCAGTCCCTTCACTTGCTGCTATGCACTGCCTCCTTGTCTAATTGCCCTGGACCGTCTCTGGGACTATCCAGTCACTAGCCAGGTGCATGAGTTCTCTTGGAAGTGACTAATAAAGCCTAGATAAAAAACAGAGACCCATTCCAGGGTCCCTTAAGCTTCCTATCTCAGGAATCATGCAGAAGCTGGCAGGTGCTCTTCTTTGGGATGCTCTGCAGTCTCTGTTCCAGCCACATGCTTCCTTCACCAGGAAATCACCGTAATCATTAATCCCCTTAGCGAAAGATATAGAGTGTACCTGGAGAATTCACTGGGGTCTATGCTCTGTGCTTCAGACACTAAGGGAGCCAATTCCGCACCCAGAGCAATCCCCATGCAAACATTGCAACAAACATCCGTATGTCATCCATATGAGAGTTTTCTTTTCTAAGATTTTATCTATTCATTCATGAGAGACACACAGAGAGAGGCAGAGACATAGGCAGAGGGAGAAGCAGGCTCCATGCAGGGAGCCTAATGTGGGACTCGATCCCGGGACTACAGGATCACTCCCTGTGGGCTGAAGGCAGACACACTCAACCACTAAATCACCCAGGCGTCCCAGGAGTTTCTTTAACGTATAAACCTGGGAGTGAAATTGCATGGCCATGGCGTATTCCCATCTTTACTATGCATTTCCAAATTGCCTACCAAAGTTGTTGTTCAAATTTACAGTTGCACCTGCTGTGGGCAAGATGCTGAGTTTCTCAACATCCTTACCGATACTTAATATTGTTGGACCTTTTGATGTTTTGCAATTGCAAGTTTGTAAAGTGGTTGTTTCTGTGATGTTGTATTTTGCATTTTCATGATTACTGAGAGGAGGGACATCTTTTTACATGTTTCCTAGCCAATCTCAAAGACATTGTTCATGTGGAACTATATTATCTAGTGCATCACTATTGATTTTGATCTGTGGAGGAGAAAATGCCATTTATCTATGAGACCCAGCCCTGCCTAGGGTTAGTAAAAGCATAGTTCATTTGTCAAGAAGAGCCCAATCTGCATTGGGAGCCTCTGAGCTGGGGCTCAGGAAGCAAGGTCCAGGGAAGGAGAGCCAGGCGTGAGCCAGGTTACAGAGGCAACAAAGAATCCAGAATTCTAGGGATGCCTGGGTGGCTCAGTGGTTGAGCATCTGCCTTCGGCTCAGGTCGTGATCCCGAGGTCCTGGGATCAAGTCCCACATCGTGCTTCCCCATGGGCTTCGTCCTCTGCCTGTGTCTCTACCTCTCTCTCTGTGTTTCTCATGAATAAATAAATATTTTAAAAATATATATAAGAATCCAGAATTCTAAACCAGTAGCCATTCACAGAGCAGGACTCGGATTATTCATAATGGACTGTAGCCAGGGTCCAAACAGCATTTTAGGGGACGTAAACTGAACTTACAATGAAAGGTGGCTTACAGATCAGTCTCTGGTACGAGAGAAAATTGGGGTAGGGGGTGCTAGACAACCAGGAGCGAGATTCTGTCCAAGTAGGGCAGCGCCCCTGAACTGTGGTGCTGGAGTTCACAAGGGAAAGATTGTCAGAACAGGAGATTGACACTTCTGAGGTGGGGATGGCGGGGAGATCCAGGTCTTGTGGGCTGTGCCCAGCATGGAAGGGGGGAAACATGGAAGGACCAAGATGGCCAAGCTCCTTAGTTAGATGAGGGGGCGTGCAATGTAGCAGAGGTTGCCTACAGCATCAGTTCTCTCCTCTTGCTCTCATTGTGAGCCCCTACTTTAAGTAGGGTGTGACCATGTGCCCAGTGAAAATACTGCTTTTCTAAGCCTCCCTTTGTAATGATCCTTGGCCAATGAGCTGCTAGTGGAAATTACTGAGTGCAGCTTCCCAGAAACCTCTTTAACAGGGACTTACTCGGGAGGAAGAGATGTTTGCCTCTTGCTCTTTTTCATCTTGCTTGGAATGTGCCACGAGGGCTGGAGCTCCAGCAGCCATGATGGGACTTTGAGTAGAATGTGACTAGAACACTGTGACGGTGACCGCGAATAGAAAACTGACAATCCCGAATGATTCCAGAAACCAGCAAATCAACCACGAACTACTGATATCTGGATTTTTTTTCTATGTAAAAGAATACACTTCTAAACTGTTTCTAGCGCTGTAAATGGCTTTCTGTTAGTCACAAAAGCAGGGTAAGTTATTTAAAGATAAACTGGAATCTCAGTGCCCTGGAGTGTATATTGGGGAAGGGAGATGTTAATGACAAAGCAGGGTGGATACAAAGATTCATTAAATATCAAATGATGCGTGAGCAAAGGCTGCAGTTCTTTTTCAAGGCTTTGTACCTTTAAATGTGACACCACACTGGGTCAGATCATTAGCAGCCAAGGATTTCTAAATAGACATGATCACTTGGCTTTAGAAATTACTCCAGCCTTCCAATTCCAATTTGGGGAAATTCCAATCTTTTCATTTTGCAGATGGAGAAACTGAGTTATGGTCAGAGGATATTATTTTCCCAAGGTTACAGAGCAACATATCAGAGTCAGGTTTCCTAACTCCTTCCAGCATCTGTGCCGAGATTCTGTCCCTTGTGTCTTGTCTCCCAACCTCTAAAATAAGAATATTGGAGTGGAGTGCCTTCCAAATACCATTTCTTTATTATCCTAAGAAACCAGCCTCCTGAGTATCAAGCAAGCCTTGCATGCATATTGGGCACTGTTTCCACAGACATAACCCTCCCATTGACACAGAAATTCTGGCATTCCTTCAAGTTCATTAAAATGGGATTTTTGCAGCATTTACCTTGTGCCTGAGCAATAACCATTTTCACTCTGGGAAATTTGTTCTCAAGGAATTTCCACATCTTATTGTTGGTTGGATGTAATGAGCCCCCCCCCCAAAATGTGGTGCAAAGAGCTTTCTAGTGTTTAAAATGAAAAGGGTTCCAAGCGTTTGCCCCGAACGTCTTTGGCACGTACACATGCCCTCCCCACATGGCTGGTGGCATTGGCGTCCCAACCCTGCTCCTGACCCACCGTGATCCTGGCATTATTCAGGTCTCCCTGGAGTATGACCTTCTGTGACCAGCTTGGAAGTGAATTTCAGTGGGACCGCTAGGGAGAGGGGGAAGGTACTGAGTCCCAAGGAAAAAAATCATTCCTGAGTTCATTTTGCACCTTCTCCTTACCGGGTCCTCCGATCATTCAAGGACTGCCGTATTTGTGCCTCTGGAGGAAGTCAGGTACTCACCCTAGAAGCCAGTTTCCATAGTTCTGGGAGATCTGCTCTCAGACCATGCTATTTGGAAGAATCAGAGTCAAGGTCAAGAGTGAAGGGAAAGCTGCTATGGGACCCTTATGATCAGGTTCACTTGTCTCTCTTCAGTTCTTGTTGATCATCAGCTGGAAGAAAGGTGGAGGTGGGATAGGAGGGCAGTGGGAAACCCTGGACAGGAAACGATGTATATGTTGTACACTTGCCCACTGTATATAGCCACAGTACAGTGGCCTTGGACTCTGGCTGGACTGAGATCCATGTGGACACTAGGACCAGGCTCAGGGACCTGGATTGTAGGTAGAACAGTCCAATAGGACCTCCTTACCTGTGAGGAGATCTTGTCCTGTCACAGATCCCAACTCAGATGCCTGGAGCCTAAGGCATCATTTTTGCTTCCTTCCTTGCTGGCAGGAAGCAAAAATGATTGGAGGTGTGGCTCTGCAGTGACCGAGACTAGAACAAACTGGGGAATGTGAGCCCTACCCCCAAATAGTCCAATGACCTGTTCCTCAAAACATCAGTCTGGCTAGATAAATTGCAGTCGCATGCAGACCATCAAATTGTGACCTCTGATGAGGTGGGGAGCTCAGGAGAAGCAGAGGCCACCTGGGTCCCCAGGCTTTGTATCTGGGGTCCTAGATCCAGCATCTGATGGGTATTGTGAGGTCAGGGGGTGAGACTCAGCACCATTCAGTCACTGGTTCATTCAGCACTTGCTGATCTGCTACTCTGTGTCAGGTCAGGTGCTGGGCACAGGGGACACGGAGGTGGACAGGGAGGGACAGAAGATGTGCAGTCAGGGAGGGCGGCTTCATTCCAGCACCTTCGGGCAGGAGCTGTGGCTGTCGATGAAGCTGGCTTAGGGATGGGAAAGGCAGGCGAGCACACAGGAGACGTCCTCCTCCGGGACCTGAGAAAGACGGATGCGGGCACTCCTGGTTGGGATTTCTGCTTTGGAGACAAACCCAGTGCTGGGCTGTGCAGCCAGGGTTAGCCAAGTGAGGGAGGCGGGCCCAATTACAGTGGCCACCGCAGGAATTTAATAAGCATGGGAACGTTTACAGAGACAGCTCCCTATTGGAGAACATGGCCTCATTTCTGAGCTTCAGAACGTTTGATGTTGGACATCTGACTCTGTTCCAAGTTCCCAGCCAGCTCTGCAGAGGGCCCACGTCCCAAGGAGCGTCCTTTGAAGGAGCCAGGGCTGTCAATGGAGTTGTACTAATTAGGCAAGCAGAGCAGCCTCAAATGCCTGTCCTCATTTGCAATTCAGTGTCTATAATGTGCCAAAAAAAAAAAAAAAAAAACTTCTCTCTGTAAGATTATATCCAAGTTGGTGAGAGAGACTGCCTTGGTCACCATTTATGGGCTACCAGGCGGAGGCTAAATGTCCTGCCTGTGTCACAAAGGGGGGCATTAGGGTTTTGATCCCATTTTACAGATAAGGAAACTGGAGTTCAGGGAGATGAACTATTGACCCAACAGCCATTTGGCTGGTTAGAGACAAAGCCTTGGTTTCCATCATTCATTTGTAGCAGTGGTTCTCAGCCAGGGTGACTTTGTCCCTCAGGGAAAGTTTGACAATGTCTGTTTTTCATTGTTTTTCATTGTCACAGCCTGGGGTGGGGAATGTTCTTGGCATCTCGTGAGGAGGGGCCAGAGCTTCTGCTGAGCACCCTGCAGGGCAGAGGACAGCTGTCCACACATGGAATTATTTGGCCCCCAAGGTCAATTGTGCCAAGTCAAGATCCAGAAAGCCTGATATTGTTTGAAAGAGCAGGATTTAAATCTGCTGCTGGTCTGACAGCAACTGTGTGGTTTGGGGCAAGTCACTTAACTTCTCTGAGCCTCATTTAACATCATCTTTAAAATAGAAGGAGTGAAGAGTATGGAAGATAGCATGTGAAAGTTATTCTCTCTCTAGGTAGGTAGGTAGGTAAGTGGGTAGGTAGGTAGGTAGATAGATGATGGATGGATGGATAGATGGATAGATAGATAACATATTTCTTTTGTCTTTCTCTCTTGAACCAATGAGATACATTACTGGAAGTCAAAGACCAGGGTAAGTCTGAACTGCATGGGTCAGTTCCATAAACCACACCAATGCCTTGCATCAAGAAAGCCCGGGTGGCTCAGCGGTTTAGTGTTGCCTTCAGCCCAGGGCATGATCCTGGAGACCCAGGATCGAGTCCCATGTCAGGCTCCCGGGATGGAGCCTGCTTCTCCCTCTGCCTATGTCTCTGCCTCTCTCTGTGTGTCTCTTATGAAAAAATAAATAAAATCTTTTTTAAAAAAAGAGAAAGCCTTCAGCCTCAGTTTCAAAATCATGCAATCTTAGTGTCAGAGGGGGTCTTAGAGATCAGCATTCAACCCAGTTTACAGTAGAGACACCAAGGCTCAGAATGTATGTCACGGATCTCTATTTGTTTGCTTTTCCAGCTTATAGTTCCCCTTTCAGGAATAGTACCTTAACTCCCCTTGGGGAAACATGCTCCCCCTGTCACAGTGATGTGATTAGGGTATAAGTGACCCCATCCCTGATTCCAGGAGTAGACATATGACACTGGCCTGGCCAATCGGAATATTCCATCTCCCAATTTTGAACAATTGGTTCAAGAATGTACACATGATTCACTTGGGGTCAGTGAAAACAGATATGACTCCTGGACATGCTGACTGTGAGCTATGAGGATGGAAAACCCACAGGGAAAGTCAGTTTAGAGTCACAACAACTCAGTGTAAGCAGTACCAAGCAACAGAGAAAGAGAATATAAGAAATCTAGCCTTGGGCATGTTGTTTGAACCTCTGGATCCAGCCATGCCTGAGGCTTGACCTTTTCATTTACAAGAGAGCCCAAGGAACCTTTTTTTTTTTTTTTTTTTTCTGCTTAAGGCAGTTGCAAGTGAATTTCTATTTCTTGGTAACACAAGGAACACAGATCAAAAGTCCTTGGTCTAAATCAAAGACTGGGCTATACCTGGACTAGAACTCCTCTTCCTCTGTCTAGTGTATTTTTCTCACTTTATTGAAGTGTAACATTTACGGTACATACATATCTATATATCTACATGGATATAGGGAAAGAGAATGCACAAAATAACGGTGTACAGCTCAGCCAACCTCCACAAATGACACACTTGTGTAACCAGCCCCCAGATCCTTCCTACCCCTGCTTCCAGTCACCACCCTTCCAAATGTAACCCCTTTCCCTGCTTCTAACATCGCAGTGGTAGTTTTGCCTATTGTTCGTTTGCTTTATTTTATTTTGTTCACAATTCTGCAATCTGGGCAGAAATGGGACAGCTTGTCTCTGCTCTACTGAGTCTCAGCGGGGGCCCCTCAGAGGCCAGGGGGCCGGAGTCAATTAGAGACTCACTTACGCGCCTGGCGTCCAGCCTGGGAAGACTCGAACAGCTGGGCTCCCCTGACATCTCTGTTTGTGTGGTTTCCCCAGCCCGGCAGATTCAGACTAGCCAATTCCTTACATAGCTGTTCAGGACTCCAAAGACGGGTGTCCTGTGAACAAGTGCCAGGCTCAGAGGTCTCGAAGCTCCTCTTACCCAAGCCCGCCCACGTCCAAGGAAGAAAGCAGGACCTCAGTGGCGATGTCAGCTCTAAGGCACCAGAAGATGTTTCCTGCTTGATATTGACATGTATATAAACAGAATAGGGACTGTGTCCTCTTTTGTGACTACTGTCTTTTGCACGAGTTTATTTATGAGATTTACTGATGATAATCTTACGGTATTTTATTTTATGTCTTCTTTGCTATGGACCGAACGTGCCCCCATCAAATTCATATGTTGAAATTCTAACCCCCAATAGGATGGCATGTGGAAGTAGAGTCTTTAGGAGGCGATTAGGTCATGAGGGTGGAGCCCTGGTGAATGGGATTAGCACCCTCATAAAAGGGACCCCAGAGGGACACCTGGGTGGCTCAGCGGTAGAGCATCTGCCTTTGGCTCAGGGCGTGATCCCGGGGTCCTGGAATCGAGTCCCACAATGGGCTCCTTGCAGGGAGCCTGCTTCTCCCTCTGCCTATGTCTCTACCTCTCTCTCTGTCTCTCTCTGCTCTCTGTGTCTCTCATGAATAAATAAATAAAATGTTTTCTAAAAAAATAAAATTAAATAAATAAATAAATAAATAAATAAATAAATAAATAAATCCCCATAGATCGCTCCTGCCATCCCTCTGCCCTGTGAGGACACAGAGGAAGATAGCTGTCTGTGAACCAGAAAATGAGCTCTTATCGGACAATGAAGCTGCTGTGCCTAACCCTTGGTTTCCCAGCCTCCAGAGCTGTGAGAAGTAAATGTTTGTTGCTGAAGCCCCCCAGTCTATGGTGTTTTGTCAGCCTGAACGGCCTGAGACAGTTTTGCTGTATAGTATCCCACTGTGTGACCACACACCCCTGTATTCTTGCCTTTGCAGTGCAGTAGACATTTGGGCCTTCTGGTGGGGCCATCAGGAACAGTGCCACCATGAACATTGTAGTATGCATCGTTTGGTGCTCACAGGTACACATTTCCATGAAGATGCCAGGTGCTAGTGTGTGTGCATGTTCACCCTAGAAGATCCTGACCCTGATCTTTTCCTTTGGTGGTGGTTGTGCAAATGCACACACATTTCCCACAGTAGTGGGAGGGCCCTGGCTGTCCTGGGTCCTCACCCACAACTGTAGCTTCTATTTTCTTTGTTTCAGCCATGCGGGTGGGTGGGACAGCCTAGGGTGTTTCTGACGGTACCAATTCTGTTTCACCTGAGACCATGCCGCATGCTTTGTAGATATTCAAAAAGTCTGCAAACAAAAGGATGCTTGCCTGGCTCTGACTTAGCCACCCTGGACTCCTGCAGGAACTGTCAGCATGAACTTTTGGAGACTGACTGTGGAGTCAGATTGACGGATGTCCCCTCACCGGGGTCATGTGGTGACACATCTATCAACATCTTTTCCGCCTTTGCTACTGATTTTTTATCCCATGGCCTGTCGTTCTGTTAAACTTAGGCCACGAGACATCTGTAGCCTCAGGGAAGGGCTTTAGAGCGGAAAAGGAGAGAAACGTGCTTTTGGAGTTTCAAAAACCAGAGCGCTGGAGCTTTTGGAAGACTACAAGACCCCAATAATTTTTTTTTTTAACCATAAACGACTAAGAACAGTAAAAGATTCAGGACTGAGGAGCAAGGATAAAGAGGGAAGATGGGATCGGGGGTGTAGTTAGCAGAATTGTAGCCCCCACAGAGATATCATGTTCTAATCCTTGGAACGTGTGCAAATATTACCTTGCATGGCACAAGGGACTCTGCAGATGCGAAATGGAGAAGTATCCTGGATAATCCAGGTGGGCCCAGTGCCATCACAGGGGTCCTTACATGAGGGAGACAGGAGGGTCAGAATCCAAGAAGGAGATGTGACGATGTAACAAAGCAGAGGTCAGAGTGATGTGACTGCTGGCCTGAATGTGTGGGGAAAGGCCAGGAGCCAAGGAAGAAGGTGGCTTCTAGAAGCTAGGAAATGCTAGGAAACTGAATCTTACCTGAAGTCTTCAGGAGGCATACAACCTGTGACAGTTTGATTTTAGCCTAGTGAGGACCATTTTTGGGCCTCTGACTTCCAGAATCATAAGGTAATAAATTATAATTTGTGTTCTTGCAAGCTGGTAAGTTTGTGCTAATTTGTGGGAGCAGCGATGGCATGCTAACCCAGGGGTTGATGTAAGTAGAGCTCAGGAGAAAACCAAACAAGACTTGTAGGGTCCCGTGGAGAGGACAGAATTGGCATCCTGTGCTGCCCAATCTCCCTCTCAAGGGAAGGCTGCCAAGGCCAAGGGGAGGTAGTTCTGAGCCTGTGCCCACAGAGCCAGTATCCGTTAGGGTGTGCCTCACCCAGGGCAGTACTGAATGGACCTCCTGACATCAGCAAAGTTAGCATCCATCCATTATTCAATCCACATGCAATTTGGCTCTATCTGGACAGCCATCTTCCCCCAGCCGAGGGGGCTCATAGTCTTCATCTCTGAGGACGAGATGAGAGCTAGCCCTGGACACCTGATGGGTGTCCCTCTTCCCTAGCTGCATGCATGTCAGCAGGCGTGAGTCAATGTATTCCCTGATGCAACTGAGAGGCATTGTGACCCAAAGGAGGAAGGAGTCAGGGGGGCTTGTAATACTTTCAGGTGGCTTCATGCATCATCTCGGTATTCAAGAGAGAAAACCCAGTGGAACATTCTCAAACGATAATGGGAACAAAACAAAAAAAAACATGTCAGCCTGAGCTGATCTCCAGAGTGTGTCTAGTTCCACATCTTCATCCTATGGACGGGAAGACCAGGTCTTTGAGGGGATATGACCCTTGTTGTGGAGCTGGGTGGGTGCAGGCTGGAATCTGGCCACCTCGTGTCTGGAGGAGAGTGTTTTACACTTTGCTACGCTGCCCAGAGTCATATTTTAAACACACACACTTATTTTTGTTGTTGTTGTTGTTGTTGTTACTGAACTACAAGCAATGTAATATGATTATAAATCTCAGAGGCATGGACTGGCGTTTCTTTGAAGCTTTGTTTTTTCATCTAACTGATTTTAGCAAGCCCACAGTGTTTTAATATGTATTTCACCTTTATTTGATTTCATGGACAATTGGTTCTTTCACAAAGCAAAAGAAAATTAAGGAAAGAGTGTTTTCCCCTTCTTCCCAGCATGCACATTTCTTTGGGAAAGGAAGTCCATTAGAACGTAGGAGGCCGACCTGCGGGGCCCGTCTCCCCATCACTGGAGGTATTAACATGCCGGTCACATATGCTAGGGCTCTCACCAGTGCTCTCAG
Source organism: Canis lupus dingo (assembly GCF_003254725.2). NCBI lineage: Eukaryota > Metazoa > Chordata > Mammalia > Carnivora > Canidae > Canis > Canis lupus. Next base: position 19,728,053 of record NC_064248.1, on the reverse strand, counting down.
GGACACATCCCAGATGGCCAACACTGAAAATCTGCACTCCGAGGGGGGAGACCAGCAGGTCACTGCCACTCGGCTTCCAGAGGGCAAGAAAAACCAACCAGTAGAGCTGGAAGGATATTTCTCAACCACATGGGAGAGGTAAGATCAACAGAAAATAAGTTTGGGGAGAAAGGCAGTAATGGGCTGGAAGAAGCAAAGCACATCATCATCACCGTTCCCACCCATGACCAGAGGTTAGAAAGGTACACTGGGTACCACTCTCAGCGTAGCAGAGAGGAGCTTCTTACAGGGGAGCTGGAAGGATCTGCCCTCTGAACACTCAAAAAGAAAAGCTTTTTTCCCACCTGAATAGAATCTAAGCATGAATAATAATATAATAATAATAATTAATAATTATTATTATATAAAAAGCTCAAGTATTTGAGATTAAATAAAAGCATCTATTAACATTTATCGAACACTCACTAGGTTTGCAGATGTTCTGCTAAGAATTCTTGTGCGTTGTTTTATCTAGTCTGCTGCTTAGCTACCTTACAAGGTGGGTGCTATTATCATCTTTTACCCTGTGGATCTGGAAAGTGAGACCCAGGGGGATTAAGACACAGCGAAGGTCACCAGTCTGCAGGTAGATGATCTGGGATTTAAGTCCAAGCAGTGTGGGCCCAAAGTCCATGAACGTTGAACCATCCCTTAGGAAAGCAGGCTCTGAGGTGCTGTGGAGGCAGCAATGCCAGAAGCCAGTTCTACTCCCATACACTTATGAAATCACTCATTGGCTGAATTCAATTTGAGCTGGCGGCTGCCTCTGTTCTGTCTGCCATAGGTGTCCTCTCTCCAACTTGGTCCCTGCCCCGAGAGGCTGACCTGCATGGACTCCATCGCCAGCTCCCAAGGCTTCCAGCTTCCAGTAGAATTTGGCCAACAGAGCACACCACCTGGGAATCTGAGGGAGGGAGAGGGTGAGGCTGGAGATTCATTCACTCCCTGGCTCCTTGACTGTGGCTTCACAGGGAGGGATGGATAACCTCAGCCAAAGTTAACAGGTGACCCCTCCTCTCCATTCCCCTCCCCCCCTCAGATCTGGCGACAGCTCCTTTCTCTTGCCACTTCAGGCCCAGCTGTAGTAATGGTGCCCCACTGCTACTCTTGCCTAGGGGGAGCTGTACTGTCCCCGGTGATTTCCTTTATAGCCAGTTTGCACTTTTGTACATAGTTCCTTCATTAAACCAGATGGAATGTCCCATTGCTTCCAGCTGAGACCCTGACTGATACAGATAGTTTTCTGTCACTTACAACCAATAACCTCAATTATTCCAGGAAATAAGATACTTCGAGTGTTCCTTTATGCCAAGCATGGTGTGAAGTCCTTCACTTATTTTACCTCATTCGCTTCTCACAATAACTGCCTTGGCTCGTCATGCAGGTTTTCCAAAAATGGTTCAGTTTACCCCTCTGGCCAATGGCTCTTACACCTGCCAATGCTGAATTACTTTTGGCCTCTTCATGTAGGTGATTCCTTCTACGTGCACACTCCCATTGCTACCACACATGGCCTTTCTTGATGCATTCCTAGTCCTGTCTTAAGACACTGCTCAAGAGCTACCTCCTCCTTGAAGTCCTCCTTGCTACGTCATTCCCTCAAGAAGAGTATGTCTTCCTTCTTGGTTGAATCGCCTTGGTCATCCTCCAACCAGAGAGCTGAGTGAATTGTAAAGCAACCTCTTTCTGGGATCTCTACACTAGAATGCAAGTATCTTGCAAGTATCTTGAGGGAGCGGATTCCTTGGTCCTTAAAGCTTTAGAAAAGTGCCTGGCAGGTAGCAAGCAGCCACTTGGTGGCAAGCATTTGAGATGGGCAGGCAATCAGGAAGAAGGTAGGAAAGAAGGAAGGGAGGGAGGGAGAAATTGAAGTAACCAATAGGAACCCAGAGTTAATAATCAGTTATGGTATCATTTATCCAAAGAGGATTTCAGGGTTTCTGGACACAAAAACATTCTTGGGGGAAGTGTAACCCATTGCTACTGCCCTAGTTGAATTTTCTTCTTGTTGAGTACCAATTCTACAACAAGAAGTCAGTCCCATGGACTCTGACTAGTGTGGTCGTTGACAGGTGTCCTCTCACATCAGCACACAGACCCTGGCCCTGTCTGTGGGGCAGAGAGGTGCCCCTCCCCCACCAAGATCACTTGCTAGAGATCCCCAGTCCTGGTCCAGCCTCCTGGATGTCCCAGATCCCACCCTGCCCTTTGAGCAAACCAGGAGAGGCTGTTGGAAGAAAGATGCCCCCCCAACCCCTCCCCCACGGCTGCCATCCATCAGCTTGGCCACACGTGGAGGACACTGCCTTCTCTCCACACCACCAAATGCCAAGCCATTGACTGCAACACTCAATTTCAACCCAGCAGAGGACCTGGCAGGCCTTTGATCAATATTTTCCACAACAGACCACTTCCCTATGATAAATGCACTAGTTGAGAAGAGGAACAGATTAACCTTTCAGCACGGGTGGCAGGCAGCAACTAGGAAAAAGATGGCTCAATTCTTTCGGGAAAAGAGGACGGGGCCTATTTTCTGAGCTCCCCGCAACCATATTTCAGCCGCGGAGAACCATGAATGAGAAGGCTCGTTCCTAAAGAGTCTCAGAAATTTCCGCCACCAAAGCAAACCAGGCCATGCATCTTCTCTGCCACCCCCTACCTGTGTTTGACTCAAAGGAAGCAAGCAGGAAGCAAAGGTAACAGAGCAGACAAAAAAAAGTATATATATATATATATATATATATATATATATATATATATATATATTCTCTATATTCTCAGGGCAGCTGAAGGATGAGAGCTGGGAGGAGGGGTGGTATGAAACATGCACGCAAAGGGAAGATGAAAGTCCCTGAAAAGGGTTCTGTCCCCCTCATAAATCCTTCTCCCTGACACACAACACGGGAACAAGGTAATTCTCTGTGGTGATGGAGCTGTGACTGCATCAGAGATCCTACAGCCCCACAGACTGCAGGAGGGGCACTTGGAGAATATCAGAAAAGCTGCTCAGTGATGAAGGGCTCAGGCCAGAAGCCTGGGGAGACCAGAGGGCCCAGAGCGCAAGCCCCACAGGTGAGCGGAAGCACCCCAGGGAGACCTGGCCCAGGGAAATCATAGTGGGCACATCCATCCATTCATTCATTTAAAAATAGTTGGTTTGGGACGCCTGGGTGGCTCAGCAGTTGAGCCTCTGCCTTTGGCTCAGAGTGTGATCCCGGAGCTCCAGGATCAAGTCCCGCATTGGGCTTCCTGCATGGAGCCGTCTTCTCCCTTTGCCTGTGTCTCTGCCTCTCTTTCTCTCTCTCTGTCTTTCATGAATGAATAAATAAAATCTTTTAAAAATATATTTGGTTTGGTGCCAAATATGTGCTAGGTACTTTGGTTCAGGAGGAAAACAGTGAGATTGAGACTGTTTCCAAGTTGCTTCATTAATAATGCTTGTAGTAATGACTGACAATAATCAGGCATCCCTTTAGGCTGGGTGCTCAGCTGTATGCATTATATCATTTTATTCTCATACTATCCTTATGCTCCTTTTACAGAGGTGGAAAGCAACACTTAAAGATGTAGGTTGACTTTTCCAAGAGCACACAGTTAGTAGGTGACAGGGCTGGAAGTCAGTCCCGGGCATTGTGGGACTGCATATTACAACGGTTGCATAAAGTGTGGGGGTGCAGACGGGTTTGAGGGGGGAAGACAGATCACACTCTCAGCGCAATCAGGAAAGCTTCCTTTTGGAGGTGGCAGCTCGCTTTGTTCTAGCAGGACAGGTTGGTTTCCAACAGTTGATAGTGGAGAACACCATCCTGTCAAGTACGTGAATATCACAGGAAATGTCATGTCACTCAGACCATCATCCAAGAACCCAGGTATGATGGTCTATTTCCTATGTCAATTTGACTAAGACAAGGGGTGCTCAGATTAAATGTTATTTCAGAGTGTGTGTCTGTGAGGTGTTTCTGGATGAGATTAACATTTAAACTCTGGGTTCAGTAAAGTAGATTAGTTTCTACTATGCAGGCAGGCACCAATCATTGAGGTTCCGAATTCAACAAAAGGCAGAGAAAGAAATAATTCACTCCTTTTGCTTCCTGTCTGTCAGCTTGAGTTGAGACATCAGTCTTCTCCTGCCCTTGGACAAGGATTTATACTATTGGCTTTCTTGGTTTTCAGGCCTTCAGACTTGGACTGGATTTATGCCACCAGCTTTCTTGGGTCTCTAGCTTACAGATGGCAGATCTTAGCCTGTAGAATCATGTGAGCCAATTTTGCATAAATCTCTTCTTATAGGGGGGCTTGGGTGGCTCAGCAGTTGAGCACTGCATTTGGCCCAGGGCGTGATCCTGGAGTCCTGGGTTCGAGTCCCACATCGGGGTCCCTGTGTGGAGCTTGTTTCTCTCTCTGCCTCTCTCTCTCTATGTGTCTCTCATGAGTAAATAAATAAAATCTTTAAAAAAAAATCTCTTCCTGTATATATCCTATTGGTTTTGTTTCTCTGGAGAACCCTCACTGATACACAGGGTATGGTAGGGTGGCAGGAGGCTTCCAACACGGCCCCCAAGGCCCCTTGTGTGTAATTCCCCCCCCCCTCACTGAGTGCAGGGGCACCTAGCAACCTACTTCTAATGAATAGAATATGGCGGAAATGATGACACGCCACTTCCCAATCAGAAAGTGACAAAATCTATCACTTCCATCTTGGTTGTATTCCTTGTTTGGGTCCTTCTTGGCTTCCTTTGATGAGCCAGATAACCATGTTGTGACTCGTTCTGCAGAGACTCCCACATAGCGAGGAAATGAGGGCAGCCTATAGGTAATAAGCTGTGAGGAGCTGAGGCCTTCACTACAGAAGTTACCAAGGAACCGAATCCTGCCAACAACAATCAACAACCGTGCTAGTGAGATTGGAACAGAACCCTTCCTCCACTGAGCCTTCGGATGACTGCAGCCCTGGCCAAACCTGGATGATAATCCTATAAGGCTCCCAGAGCCAGAAGACCTGGCTAAGCCAGCCCCATAGAAACTGAGAGATTATTTACATTGTTGTTTTAAAGCCACCGAGTTTTGTATATGTGCTGCCAAAGTGAGCACAAAAGCCACCAAGTTTTGGAGTAATTTGTTATACAGCAGTAGGTAACTGCTATACACTGGTTGCAAAGGATATTTATCCTTTCTTGTCATCCTTAAAACTCAGTACAGTAGCCTTGCTGTCTCTTCATTCCAAGCTTTCTCTCCATATTCCACAGTCTCAGTTTCTGTCCAAACTCAAATCCACGGGCCCCTTTTGTGTCTGATTTCTTTGTTCATGGGAAGGCATGTATGACTTGGATGGACAGGGAAATCGACATTGTTGGCTCTTTGACACTAAGGCACCTCCTCCATTAGCTGGTGGACCAGGAAAGAGTTTGTCTTAGGGGTGAGGTGGGATCTCAGTGGAATTAAGATAATATTGAGACAGATGCCTAAAGACTGTCCTAAACTATAATCACCTCACCCATGAGATTCCCAGGGGAATTGTAAACACAAAGGTTAAAAGAAATCATGAAAGGCAAGCACTACTTCAGTATAATTTGGACATGAGCCCCAAAAGCCAGAGTGGACCATGTGGATAAACCAGCTGGAGCATGGACCATGTGGATAAACCAGCTGGAGCATGGACCGTGTGGATAAACCAGCTTAAGCCTGTCATCTTTAGGGTCCTCTGTCTCCCTCTCAGCCTAAGCACAAATGATGCCACCAGCTGGCCATCCGTATGAGACAAGAAACCTAAGGGATGAGAGTATACATATGTATACAGAGAAAAGCTGGACAGACCTTCTCCCACGTAGGACTACATTTTAGACTTTGCATTCTGTGGGAGGGAGAAAGCAGAAACGAGCATCAGAGATTTGTATTGCTTACCTTCTATTGCATCATGGCCCAGCTGCTCATAAACGTGGCCCAGCCATGGTCCTAGATGATCTGATCAGAGTAGAGGCAGCATTGCCTTTCGAGAGACAGGACCACGTGAGGAGCAAACTCAAATGCAGAGACTATAGCACATTGTGTGAAAGAGGTTGCCTGAATTTGTTTTCTATTGCTGTAACAAATTACCCAAAACTTGTGGCTAAAACAAACAAACAAACAAACAAACAAACCCCACAAATGTATTCATTATAGTTCTGAAAGTCAGAAGTCCAACATGGTCTCACTGGTGTAAAGTCAGGGTGTCAGCAGGGCTGTGTTCCCTCTGGAGGCTCTGGGAAGGAAACTATTTCCTTGTCTTTTCCTGCTTCTAGAGGCTTCCACACCCCTTGGCTCGTGGCTTCATCCTCCATCCTCAGAATCAGCCCCTCAGGCCAAGCCCTTCTCATACAGTCATCTTTTTGGTTCTCTGTCTTCTACCTTCCCCTTCCTCTTGTAGAACCTGTGTGATTACGCTGGGCTCACCTCCAGAATGAAGATGATCTCTGCATCTCAACGTCAGCTAGTCAGCAATCTTTTTTTTTTTTTTTTTTTTTGATTTTTTTTATTTGTTTGAGAGAGAGAGAGAGCAAGCAGGGGGAGCAGCAGAGGAAGAAACAGACTCCTCACTGAGCAGGAGCTCGATCCCAGGATCCTGAGATCAGGAACAGAGCTGAAGGCAATTGCTTAACCAACTCAACCATCCAGGTGCCCAGCTGATAAACCATCTTGATTTTACTTTCAACTTAATACCCCTTCGCCATGTTACCTGACATAGTCACAGGCCATTATTCTATTACTTTGCCCCACCCACAAAATGGCCATTTTGGTACTTCTGACCCCACCCCTTCTCCTGGGGTGATTTTTTTTTTTTAAGATTTTATTTATTTATCCATGAGAGACACAGAGAGAGGCAGAGTCACAGGCAGAGGGAGAAGCAGGCTCCCTGTGGGGACCCTGATGTGGGACTCAATCCCAGGACCCTGGGATCACAACCTAAACCAAAGGCAGACGCTCAACCACTGAGCCACCCAGGTGCCTCTCCCCAGGGTGATGAAGGACAAAAAGGGGAAACCTTTTCCCACACCAAGGTTAATGACTTTGATGTGCCTGAGTAAAGAGATTGATAAACAGTGACCCAAGATTGGACTCAGCGCAAATGTCTCAGAATTCGTGAACCAGTATTTATTTCCTCCTGTACAAAGTGGGGACGGCCACCAACCCCAAAGAATGAGTGTGAGATTTACCTGAGACAAATCTGTGTATACCTAAGTGTGAATGCACAGGTGAGCTTTTCCTCTTGAGTCTCCTCACCAGCGTCTTTCCTGTGTGAAGCTCTTTGCACACCATCACCACATTTCCCTGCCATCCGTTTCATAAGATGCTGGAAGCAAAATAATCACTTCTGTCTTTTAGTTCCAGAACATTCATTGCCTTGTGTACTCCATGCAATTTTCCAAATCACAAGCTAATTAAATACTCCAGCAAAGGGCTAAAAGTAGATTAAACATTGATGTGAGAGCATCCATCGATTGGTGCATTTCCTTGACTCCTGGTGCAGTTGCAGTGTATCAATAATATTAAATAATCTCTTAATAAAATTTCCTCCTCATGATACCACTCACCCTCCTTCATTCCTTCTGAAAATGCAATTGCATAGGAAATAAACATTCTTTCTAAATGGCTATCAATAAATGCCAAATAGGATGAGAGGGATGGGGTAAGGGAGAGACCTCTGCTGTACCCTATTTTGTGGCTGTTTGATTGTATTACAGTCAAAATAAATTCAGACAAACTAACCTAGACAGCACTAATTCAGGATGTGTGGATGTCTGTGGGTTATATTTTTCCCCTTTATTTTTAACAGGATCTGTCTGTTCAGTTCAGCAGGAATCCAAAAACATTTACTCAATGCCTAATTGCAATAGCTAACATTAATTTTTAAATAGATTTTATTTATTTATTTATTTGAGAGAGAGAGCACAAGTAGTGGGGAGGGGGAGAGGTAGAAGGAGAAGCAGACTCCCCTCTGAGCAGCAAGCCCAAGGAGGGACTGGATCCCATGACCCTGAGATCAGACCTGAGCTGAAACCAAGACCTGGATGCTTAACTGACTGAACCACCCAGGTGCACCAATAGCTAACATCTTTTAAGCAGCTACCCCATGCCAGGGACTGGTACTAAGCTATGTTACCCAGTGTCTCAGGTAGTTCCTTCCAACCATCCTAAGGACCAGATCCTAACATGATGCCACATTATAATGAAGATATTGAGAAATGGAGAAACCAGTTCACAACCACACAGATAGTTATTGATAGCAGTAGGATTTTATTTTTTTTATTTTTACTTTTTTAAGATTTAATTTATTTATTCATGAGACACACACACACACACACACACAGAGAGAAAGAGAGAGAGAGAGGCAGAGACATAGGCAGAGGGAGAAGCAGGTTCCCTGCAGGGGGCCTGATGTGGGACTTGAGTCAAAGGCAGATGCTCAGCCACTGAGTCACTCAGGCATCCCAGCAGTAAGATTTTAATCTGAGCCTGTCTGATTCTGGAGCTGCATGTTTAACCATTGCTCAATGTTACCTGCTTCATGCCAGACCTTAGCCTGGGAGTCTGAGATGCAGTCGTGACTAGTAGGAGGCCTTGTCCCAGAAGAGGCTCTAACCATACTGGGCTGACATCAATATTCATGCTTCAAAAAAAAAAAAAAAAAGGAATTTTTTAGAATGAGTTGCATGGTCCCAAATTAAAAAAATATATATGGAAGGCTATCCAATGTAAAGTAAGTGTCCCTTTCATCCTTGTTCTAGAGTCCCTAGCTATTCACTTTCTCATTATATAGCAGAAAACAACTACTCTCTTCACCCTTTTGCAAACAGGAAACACTGTCAGAACAGATGGAACATGTAAACAAGATTGAAAAGCCACACTGAGTGTCCTCTCTTCATCATGCTCTGTGGCTGCTGAGCAGAGAAAGGCCAAATTGAAAGACAGCAGCTGAACCACATGGTCAGGCCAACAAGACATGGGAAAGCCTCCAATCCAAGCTACAAGGAAAAGAAACTGGGGGCCATTGGTCGGGCTGGACACCTGCTGGAACAAACAACTCCAGAAACTTTGCAGCTGGACACAGTTTATTTCTTGTGTAATGTAGGGGGGAGGCAGGAGGATCTGTTCCACACAGTCATTCAGGGACTCGAGCTCCTTCCATCTTGTAGCTTTTTCTTCCTCTGGACCCTCGGAACCCTCTCTCTTCTGTTGCAGGCAATTTTCATTGGGGGAGTGGATGATCACATGGAACGGTTTGATGGGCATGTGGGAGGATGGCATATATCGCTTCTGCCCACATTCCCTGAGATGGATTTTAGCTTCATGGCGCTAACTATAAAGAAGGCTGGGAACTGGGACCTACGTATGTGCTGTGCCCAGGAGGAAAAGGAAGCAGGAGGAACATAGAACCATCCTACTACTTTATGAATCCTGCTCAGGGCCAAATCCTGTGAGTGCAAATAGAAGATGGAAAGTCAGGATGTGATCTATTGGTAAGGCTGCAGCTGTGGGGATACATAAACTTCCAGCTGATGGGGGATCCCTGGGTGGCTCAGCGGTTCAGCCCCTGCCTTTGGCCCAGGGCCTGATCCTGGAGTCCTGGGATCGAGTCCCACATCGGGCTCCTGGCATGGAGCCTGCTTTTCCCTCTGCCTGTGTTTCTGCCTCTCTCTCTCTCTCTCTCTCTCTCTCTCTCTCTCTCTGTCTATCATGAATAAATAAATAAAATCTTAAAAAAAAAAAAAAACCAGCAACCCAGCCGAACAGGAGTCAGGACCTGGACCCCATGAAGGAAAGAAGATTGAGACAGGTGTATCCTGAGGAATTTCTTCCTCCAGGATAACTCTTGTTTCACTGCTCTTTCTTTGAGTCCAGAATGCCTCAGTGATGGACATTTCTTAAGGGGACACAACTTTCTAATGCTTGAATGTAGGGTACATAAGAAATTAGACTGTTCCTAAAAAGTAGGGCCGTGTTTATATACTCAAAATAAGGCAATGCTATAGATTAGGTAGATAGATATTGATAGTGGTGTATATTTATATAAAGTTTATATGTAATACATTGTGTGTGTATATATATATATATATATATATATATATATATAATTCAGAATATATATCTTCTGATACAAATTTTAGGATGTCTAGGAGTCCTAAGGGGACGATTTTGCATATTGCATGCAACTGGACTCTTAAGATCCACAAGGATGGGTTCACCTCTTGGTTTCTCTGCTTATTACCTATGTTACATTGGGCAAATTTCTTGCTTTCTCTGTGTGCTAATCACCTGTACAATAGCTTCGTTGCCTCCTATGATTGAATTCTGCAAATGGGTGTCACTATTCTCATTCTTGGTCCTCTATAGTCCATCCTCCACAAGGCAGCTACAGTGATATTTTTAACTCTAGATCTGACCATGTATGTCTCCTGAGCTAGCACCTTCCTCTTTTGTGTTTATACTCTGCTGGTGTACGATGGTACAAGCCCTTTGGAAAACAGTTGGCAATTTCTTATAAATTAAACCTACACTTGCCATCTGGCTCAGCCGTCCCAATCCTAGGTGTGTTCACCCAAAAGAAATGAAAACATATGTTCATTAAAAGACCTGTATGTGAAAGTTTATCACAGCATTATTCATAATAGTGCAAAGCTAGAAGCCACCAAAATATCTACCAAGAGATGAAGAGAAAAACTAATTATGGTATATCCATATAATGAAATGCTCCTTAACAATTACACACACACACACACACACACACACAAAGCAGTGACATGCACAATGTATGTGTATCTCAAAAACATGCGGAGTGAAAGAAGCCAGGTCCAAAAGATTACATACTGCATAATTCCATTTATCTAAAGATCTAGAAAGTGCAAGCCAATCTATGGAGACAGAAGATCTGTGGTTGCCTGGGGTGGAGGGAGGATTGATCGTGACTCTCATCACGAGGGAAATTTTCCTGGGTTGGGGGTGGTGGATTTGGAAACATTCTCTATCTTGACTTGAGAGATAGTTACAGAGGTGTAGGTGCTGACAAAATCCACTGGACTATGTACTTAAGTTGAGATCACTTGACTGTATGTAAATTACACCTGGACAAAGTTGACTTTAAAATAATAAGATGAGGGACACCTGGGTGGCTCAGTGGTTGAGTCTCTGCCTTTGGCTCACAGTGTGATCCTAGAGTCCTGGGGTCGAGGCCCACGTCGGGATCCCTGCATGGAGCCTGTTTCTCCCTCTGCCTGTGTCTCTGCACCCCTCCCCCGTGTGTGTGTGTGTGTGTGTGTCTCATGAATAAATAAATAAAATCTTAAAAAAAAAATAAGATCAATTCCCCTCATGAGGCTTTCCATCTCATTCAGAATGAGTTCCAAAGTCCTTACCACAGCTCCCAGGCTCAGCATGAATTCCTGTCCTGTGCTGCAAGGCCTCCTCAGGGCCCAGACTCACTGGCCTCCCTGATGATTCTCAAACACCTGCCTCCATGCTCTTGCATGTTCGGTGCCTTCCACTTGGACAGCTCCTTCCCTAGATGATGTAATGGCTGCTGCCTGCTACCCAGCTGTCTGCTCATGTGTCACCTCCTCAGAGCATCCTCTGATTCCCCCCTTTCTATCACTCACAATACCTGTACTCTATTTTAAGCTTCCCTTGTGCGGCTTATCACAACCTGAAATAATGTCTAATTAATTTCATGTCTGTTTTCCAGAGCTAGAATGAAAGTTTTCTGAGGGCAGGAATGGCTTGTTCCATCTCCATAACCTCAACACCTGTTATAGTGCCTGGTGTATAACAGTCGCAAGAAACATGTCCTTGATTTAGAAGAATATGTGTAAGTACATATACATATGTGCACATATATATATGTATTTGCATATATGCATGTATACATATAATGTAAAACACTAAGTGCTATGAAGAAAAACAAAGAGCATGAGCATAAAGAGTGATCTGTGTCTGTAAGGGGGACATATTGGATGATGTATTCAATGAAAGCATCTCTGAGAAGGTGACTTTTGAACAAAGACACAAATGTAATAGAGGAGTGAATCATGCACATATTTGGATGAGAGCATTCTGGACAGAGGGAGTAGCAAGTGCAAAGGCCCTGAGGTTGGTCTCCATTTGTGGCATTCTGTAACAGCGAGGTCAGCATATCTCATACAAAACAAGATGCATAGCCATTCACTGGCCCCCACTCGCCATCACCCACGAGGTTCCTTTTCCTTGTTGCACTTTTGATCATCTGAAATTGTATATTTATGTAATTGTGTGTACTACCTGTCTCTTTCACCAGACTGTGAGTTCCACAAAGGGAAGATCATGTCTGTTGTATTCAACAGGATATCCCCAGTGGGCAAGTGGTAGGTGGACACTCAGACATGCGATGAAAGGTATGAATTATTTAATGAAGAAATGAGAGCAGAGAGCATCTAGTTGGCACCAGACGAGAGACTCTTCGCTTCAGGTTTCCCAGTAGGAATACTGGTGATCTTCTGGAGGCAGGGGCACCTTAAAACCCAAAGGGGAGGTAGAAATCAAGACACCTCCTGGTTTTGAGTTATAAAGTTTAGCTAGATGGCAAGCAAAGTCCCTTCCCACCCACCTCAGAAGCAGAGCTGCAGTGGACACAGCCAATTCTCTCATTCCCCTTCTCTTACCTGGTTACACACACACATCACATGTCTGAGGTGTTTGGAGTAATGTCTTGATCCCCAAGGCATTTTTCAGTGTAATTCTGAGACCTCTCATTTTAGCACTGGGACCTTTCTTACCTGAAGAATTATTTTTCCTGATGGTTGAATGGGTCATGTGGGCACTGATAGACACGCGCGCGCACACGCGCATCCACACGCACATCGCTCATAATTCACCACGTAACGGATAGACCCTGTAGATACTCTGTTGTGTTGCATGCCACTTTTGTATCGTGTACAGTGCGTGCATCTTTTTAAAATTATGTACATTGTACAAAAAATGCTATTTTGTAACAAAGTTAATCGAGATTAACTTAATGATTTCTCTCATCACTGAATACTCTCCTGACCTCAAATTTTAATGCTACTTCACAGAGGTGCTCTAAGTGTATCTAAGTAATGTTCTGGTATTAAGTGTTTAGGTTTGTCATTGCGCTTCCACACAGCTGCCAAGGAAATCTCTGCCCTTATCTTTTCTTCACCAACTGTATTTCTCACCTGAGGATAAACTCTGAGAGGCTTATAACCGGGGGAACGGGGAGGGCAAACATTCTGGATGGTCTTCATGTGTTCCACAGCATTCTCTGCAAACGCCGGACCCTCCATTCACCAAGACTGCATCAATTTCTCTTTCCCCCAACTTTTCCAAAATGTGTTACCTTTTTATATTTTAATTACTTCTACCAGAACCAGTGATTGAATAATTCATCTTCTGCTTGCTCACCAATACAGTAATTTTTATCAACATGATGCATGAATGAGAAAACAGATCAGAAGAATTAATGACAACATAGCAAAAGCTCCTACACGCCTCTGCATCTCGAGTTAAGCGACCCATGAATTCCCTCTTAAGTTGTCGGGCTTTTATTACTCTTGATGATTTCCTCCATATCATCATGTGATACAGACACTCACATTTATTTATTAATATCCCATATTTAGAAAATACTTATTTCCTTGAGATTAAATGGCAAAATTTAAGCTCACTTCCCCTGCACCATCTCCTTCTCTTCCTCAGGTCCCTCTGATTCACTGTTACTTATGATTCCTTATTATTACTTCATTACTCCTTATTGTTCTTCTGTTGGTTACTTTTGCTGTGAAATAACTTCAAATAATGGAAAAGTTGTAAAAATTTTTTTGAAAGAATTTCTAGGGGCGGATAGGTGGCTCAGTTGGTTAAGCATCTGCCTTCAGCTCACATCGTGATTCTAGGGGCCTGGGATCAAGCCCCAAGTCAGGCTCCCTGCTCAGCGGGGAGTCTGCTTCTCCCTCTTCCTCCTCCCCTCCCCCTGGTTTGTGCTCTCTCTCTCGTTCACACTCTCTCTTTTTAATAAATAAATAAAGTTTAAAAAACAGAATTTCCATATACCCTAAACCCAGATTCAGCAAATAACATTCTCATTGGCTCTAAATATATAGACATCAGCATAAACATATATTGATAAGCATATGTATTACTATTATTTCATAGTAGCTTCTGAACTGTTGAAAGTTGCAAATGTGTTATCACTTCTACTTTGGATTGAATTTTGTGTTCTCTCCAAATTCATATGTTGAAATCCTTAACTGCCCCCCCCCCAGGTGATTATATTAGGAGGTGGGGCATTTGGGAGGTGATGGGTCATGAATGGGATTAGTGGCCTTATGAAAGAGGCCCTAGAGATCTCCCTCACCATTCCACCAGGTGAGGATACAGAGAGTGTGCAGGTCAGTAGAGGGCAGGTCACCAGAACCCAACTTCCAGCCTCCAGAACTGTGAGCAAGAAATTTCTGCTATTTTCATAACCCACCCAATCTATGATATTTTGTTATAGCCTCCTGAACAAAGATAACTTCTAAATACTTCGGTGTATATGTCCTGAAAATCAGGACATTCTCTTATGTAACCACAGTGCAATGATCAAAATCAAGACATTATACTGATTCATCACTATTCTCTCATGGACAGATCTTATTCAAATTTCACCAATTGGGGGATCCCTGGGTGGTGCAGCGGTTTGGCGCCTGCCTTTGGCCCAGGGCGTGATCCTGGGGACCCGGGATCGAATCCCACGTCGGGCTCCCGGTGCATGGAGCCTGCTTCTCCCTCTGCCTATGTCTCTGCCTCTCTCTCTCTCTCTCTCTCTCTCTATCATAAATAAATAAATTAATTAATTTAAAAAAATTTCACCAATTGCCCAGTCCTTTATAGCACAACCAAGGAAAATTGACTGCCTTTTAAACTTCAAACAATAAATACAGATCCCCATTTCCTGTTTCATTTGCTTTATTCATGTCACCCTGTACATCCTTTGGTAAATGTAGTGGTTTTCTTCTTGTAGGGCATGTGCAATGCTAGTTAAGTATATTCCTAGATATTTTCCTTTTTAAAAAATTCTCAGATATTTTCATTGGTTTTTGCAGGTATTATTGTGAATGGGATCTATTTATCTTTTATATTGTACCCTACTGAACCCTTGTATTAGTTCAAAACATGTTTTACCCAATTTTCTAAGTAGACAGCATATTACCTGCAGATAATAATAATTGCATCTCTTCCCTCCTGAAACTCTAACTCATTTTTTCATCTTGTCCTTTAGCGCTGGCCACAAAATTAAAACATGAATTGTTCCAATTAATTTTCTAAATGTTTTATTTGGAAAAATTATAGATTCATAGGAAATTACAAGGAAATGTGCCATGCACACTATAATCTGTCTGTCACCTTTCCTACCTGTAAGACAACAGCAAACTCGAGGAACTGGCTTCTTTGGCACAATGCACAGAATTATTCAGATTTCACTATTTATAAAAACACTATCATTCATTTACTTTTTTAAGTAAATAAAAGAAAATATAAATTAAATCGGAAACTTTTCCCAAAGATATATCAAAACATTTTATGGAGGTGTTCAATCAGCCTGAGAAATAGTCTTGAGTCAAATATATGCAGCTTTAAAAAAAAAAAGATTTTATTTATCTGTTTGATAAAAGAGAGAGAGAGAGAGAGCACATGCAGGGGTGAGGGTTGGGTAGGGGCAGGGACAGGGGGAGAGGGAGAAGCAGACTCCCCGCTGAGCAGAGAGCCTGACACAGGGTTCAATCCCAGGATTGTGATGTCATGACCTGAGCTGAAGGCAGATGCTCAACCTGCTGAGCCACTCAGATGCCTCTACATGCAGCCTTTTTTGATGGGCAAATTCTGTCCAGATTAATGCTCCAGTAAACTCATCTAGCTACAGTCTAAGACAAGAAAATAAAATAGCATAACTTCCCAAACATACAAATTATTTAGAAATGGGTTAATTTTGTTGAGTAAGGTTCAAGGAAAGGAGAACAACATGGGGGTGGCATTTGGAAGAGCCTCTCCTGAACTCAGAGAGGTGAACCCCTACTTCTGCAGCAGCCTTTCTGCTCTCCTCTTTTCCATCCTTATCCTTCATTGTCGTGAAGCAGTCTACAAAGGATGCAGCTTCACCTATGAAACAATCTAGGCACAAGTATTTAATCTGAATTAAATTGAGCCTCTAATTCTATATTTCTAGTGTCTGGAACTAGAAAGGATACAGGAAGTCAAGCCAGAACGTGGGGCATTCTGCAAGGTCATATGCGAGATTCTCTTCCAAATGAGAAAACAAAACAAAACAAATGGGACCTGTTGTAGACACAAGGACCCTAACGAGACATGAGGATTAGATGTTTTGTAGTCTCTTGGATAACTTAGGGGACAGAGAAAGGATATAAGGTAGAATCTAAGAAACTATCTGAATAAAGTCAATAGTAATGTAACATGACTTGTTCATTAATTGTGACCAAAAGATCATACTAATGCAATATTAATAGTAGGGGGAACTAGGTGTGGGGTAGACAAGAACTCTATTCTATCTTCTCAGTTTTTCTGTAAATTTTAAACTATGCTAACATTTTAAAATTCATCAAAAAACAATTGGGAATGATTGGGAAAATTTTAACCAGGAATTAAATATTGGATAATAGATAATAATTATTAATTTTATTGGGTAGGGTGATGGTGTTATCAGACTAACACCCTTAATTGCCAAAAGCAATACATACATAAACTCTAAGCATTTAAAGATAAAGTGGCTTAGGGTCGGAACTTACTTTAAAATGATTCAGCCTTAGGGCGCCTGGGTGGCTCAGCAATTGAGTGCTGCTTTTGGCCAAGGGCCTGATGCCGGGGGCCCAGGGATCTTCCCACATTGGGCTCCCTGCAGGGAGCCTGCTTCTCCCTCTGCCTTTGTCTCTGCCTCTGTGTGTGTGTGTGTGTGTGTGTGTCTTTCATGATAAATAAATTTTTAAAAATAAAATAAATTTAAAAAATACAATCATTCAGCCTCACTCTTACAGCATGATTGCAAATAGGTTAAACCTATTAAGTAAAAAGTCTTTGGAGACTTTCTAATGGGTAGAACATAGAAATTAACACCAGGATCTACTTAACATCATAAAAAAAGAGACAACCAGACACATGGCCTTCACAATGAACTACAGAAGCACTACTTAGAGAACACTCTTGCTAGAAATCTTTTTTTTTTAATAATAAATTTATTTTTTAATGGTGTTCAATTTGACAACATGCAGAATAACACCCAGTGCTCATCCCGTCAAGGGGCCCCCTCAGTGCCCGCCATCCAGTCATCCCCACCGCCCGCCCTCCTCCCCTTCCACCACCCCTAGTTCGTTTCCCAGAGTTAGGAGTCTTCATGTTCTGTCTCCCTTTCTGATATTTCCTATCCCTTTCTTCTCCCTTCCCCTCTATTCCCTTCACTATTATTTATATTCCCCAAATGAATGAGACCATATAATGTTTGTCCTTCTCCGATTGACTTATTTCACTCAGCATAATACCCTCCAGGTCCATCCACGTCGAAGCAAATGGTGGGTATTTGTCATTTCTAATGGCTGAGTAATATTCCATTGTATACATAGACCACATCTTCTTTATCCATTCATCTTTCGATGGACACCGAGGCTCCTTCCACAGTTTGGCTATTGTGGACATTGCTGCTATAAACATTGGGGTGCAGGTGTCCCGACGTTTCACTGCATCTGTATCTTTGGGGTAAATCCCCAGCAGTGCAATTGCTGGGTCGTAGGGCAGGTCTATTTTTAACTCTTTGAGGAACCTCCACACAGTTTTCCAGAGTGGCTGCACCAGTTCACATTCCCACCAACAGTGCAAGAGGGTTCCCTTTTCTCCGCATCCTCTCCAACATTTGTGATTTTCTGCCTTGTTAATGTCCCCCATTCTCACTGGTGTGAGGTGGTATCTCATTGTGGTTTTGATTTGTATTTCCCTGATGGCAAGTGATGCAGAGCATTTTCTCATGTGCTTGTTGGCCATGTCTTGCTAGAAATCTAACCTGAATTCCATCAAGCCTCCATAGCTCACTCCCAGTTTACAGGAGATAAAAGTGAGGATGGGGGTGGGGGTATGTATTAAATGGCATCACAGAATTAACTCAGCAAAATTCAGAATGTGGCAAATTGCACAAGAGAAATGACTTGGATTTTTCAAACAAATCAGGCAATGGCAAACAAAAAAACAAACGAAACCAAAACAGGAAGAGGAAACCCAGAGACTCCAGCAAGGTTTGGTCCAATACACTGTGGGACACCTGTTTGAATCCCACTGCAAAGACAAAGACTGAAAAAAAAATTTAAAAAAATAAATAAAAAACAAAGACAAGGACTGTAAAAACAGGCAGGAGGAAGGAACAGAAGGGGGTGGGGGAGGGCTGGGTTCAAGGGGTCAGAGCACAGACTGGGTATTTGGTAGTATTCGGAAAATGTTCATTATTATAGGTGTGATACTGTCATTGTGATTATATTTTTAAAAGAGCCTTTATCTTGAAGAGGTATAGACTGAACTCTTCACAGATCACATAATGTCTGGGATTTGCTTTGGAGCAATCCAGAACTGGGGTGTAAGAGGCGTGGGGTGATTGAGGTTACAGGTGGATGGAGATTGTCTGCAGGATTGTCCAGAATGCAGCTGGTGAGATCCATTACACCAGTGTTTCCACTTTTATATACAGTAGATATTTTACAAAATGAAATCCTTAAATAGTGGCTCAGCAAGTAAAAAAAAAAAAAAAAGCCCCCAAAAAGCCAAATATAAAAAACCTGTGAAATCCAGTTGTAGACGTATCATATTCAATTATAAAATGTAGTAAGCCTTCTAATTTTCTGCATATTTGATCATTTTTATAATAAAAAATTAAAAATGAATGACTTAAAAGAATAATAACACAAAAACCAGGGAAGCAGCCACCTTGCAGGGAGAAGGGGAGATGGAATCAGATGAGCACCTAGAGCTGCTAAGGTAAGAAAGAATTTCCATTTCTTAAAAAGGTAGTGCACAGACACATGTTTATTTCATTAATGTCTCATAAACTGTGAATGTGTCCTTGATTCACTATTCGCTTTTATGCATGACACAAAAAATTACAAAAATAAGACTTCTTTCTTTTTTTTCTTTCTTTTTTAGAAAGAGAGAGAGAAATAGAGAGAGCACAATGTATATGTGTGCTAGTGGGAGGAGGGGCAAAGGGAGAGAGAGAATCCCAAGCCATACTATGTGTGGAGCCCAAGGTGGGCCTTGATCCCCCAACCCTGAGATCATGACCCAGGCCAAATCAAGAGTGTGGAGGCCGAGAAAATTAAGGCCATTCCACTTCAAGTTCAGCGTTAGCACAAGTACAGCCATCCCAGGCCCCCGTGAATAAGAGCTGAAATTTACATTACTTCCGTTACAGGAAAAAAACAGCTTACATCTTAATGTCCTAGAATGTCCATATTAGAATGAGAACAGAGCCCAAGCCAGTGGCAGAAAGTCCCATATCAGAATGAGAACAGAGCTCAATGCCCTTGAAGGCCCCATATCAGAATGTAAACAGAACTTGAGAAATTCCTTCACCCCTTCTGGAGGTCCCCTAGACCAGCCCTTAAAACTAAGCTGAAAAGTCCCTGCTCCACTGTGTCGGGTATACTTGGACCCAAGCTTGAGCTTGTAAATAAACTCTCGTGTGTTTGCATTGGTGTCAGCTCCTCGGTGGTTTCTCGGATACGTAATCTTGGGCACAAAAAAGAGTTTGATGCCCAACTGACTGAGCCACCCAGATGGTGCTTCTTCTTTTTCTTCTTTTTTTTCTCCTTCTCCTTCTCCTTCTCCTTCTCCTTCTCCTTCTTCTTTTTCTTCTTCTTCTTCCTTTCTCCTTCTTCTTCCTTTTTTTTTTTTTTTTTTTTAAGATTAGAGAGCATTAGGGAGGGTTTGAGATGCCCCTGCAGGACTTTACCTTAGCACTGGGCTCCCAGGAAGTATCCTTTTATGTGTCCTGTCTTAAATCAGGGCTGGTTTAGGGACTGGATGGGAAAGATGACTTCACACCTCTGCTTCCTTTTCTGGGAGATGAAGGAGCGTTGTTGGTGATGGCTTTTTAATCAGAATTAATCAAGAAAAGGAATAAACATCATGGACCTCACACTCTCAGATTTGTACCCACTCTTCCTTCCATCCTTTCTCTCTTCCTTCCTCCCTCTCTCCCTTCCTCCTTTCTTTTCTCCTTCCTTCCCTCCCTCCCTTCCTCCAATTTCTTCTTTCCTTCCCTCCTTTATTCCTTCCTTCTGCTCTTTCTCACCTTTCCCTCCCTCTCTCTTTCTTTTTAAATGAACTTAAATTTCAAAGAACCCCAACTAGCTTTCTGTCTTCCTGAAAGGTTTAACCCTTATTAATTTTGAGAGAATAAGAACAAGGCTTTTTTATGGATTGTGAAAATGCCATGAGGGTAGGCAGCCTCCCTTGGTGTAACTAAGTGGGGAAGACATGACCCAGAGGATGTGGCTGAAACAGGTCAGTCACAGAGGAGACAGAGAGCCAAGGGGCCAATAGCCAGGACCTGGGATGGTCCCCTGACTCCAACATGAAGGAAGGCTTACCAGAATGCTCATTTATTCTTGCTGTGTGACTCCTGACCCTGCTCTGAATGGCAATTTTCTCCCCTGTAGATTGGAGTAAATCAGGTATTGCCAACTACAGGGGACCGACCAAGAGAGCAAACATGCGAAGTGGGTGGGGGTGTGGGGCCCTGGTTAACTAGAGAGCACACACCTAATTTAACTGGGCAGTCAGGACTCAAGTGGAGCAGCAGTAAAGGCCCAATGTGACCTTTTTTATCTCAGGATAATGTAAGTTTGGCATTTGAAAGTGAAATCTCCCTATTTTCAAATGTTTGCACATCATTCAATTTAAAAAGAAAACAACAACAACCCCCCCTAAAAAGCCCCAACAAGCAAAAAGCAAAGACAAAAAAACAGCCACTGTGCGGCTCCAAACTTAAATCATCTGTGATTATAGATAGATTCCTGTGTGTAAACCACCATTTTCTGATCTCTGTATTTGATATTAGATAATACCTAAGGAACTTTCCCAATTTAAACAAATTTATGTTAACCCAATTCGATTTAGAGGTTACGAAGACATGCTTTGGAGCCAGAAGGACCTTGGTTCAGATGGTAGCTCTTCCTCTTCCTGGCTGTGTGACACTGGACAAGTCCCTCAACCTCTCTGATCTTCTGTATCCTCCCCTGGTCATGTATTTGCCAGAATGAAAGGAGGAAATGTGCAATCAATGTCCTACATGGTGCCTAGCACAGTGGATGTGCTCAATAAACGACACTGATGATAACTCTTGGCTTTCATCAAGGTATGTTAGCTGCATACTTTTAAATCTGGATGACTCTAAGTACATAGATAATGGAAGGAACTTCTGGTTGCATGGGTTTCCAAGGATGCATAGCAGAAAATTCCATTGGGGAGCATCAGCTATGGTACAGATGGTGCAGAAAGGTGTCATGACAGCTGCTGAAGCCTATGTTCTGCCCTTGAGTTTATCTCTTGATCACAAAATCTGGGGATCTAGAGGATTTGAGGTCTTATGGATAAAAAAAAATGGAGCTGATGCCTACAACACAGCTAAGATCAATTAGATCTTTCATTTAAAAATATATTATTAAATATTTTCTTTTTTGTTGTAACTTTAGATTTACAGAATAGTCTTAAAGAAAGTAGAGGAGGTTCCTGTATACACTCATCCAGTTTCTTCTATTGTTAACATATTACATAACCGTGGTACACTTGTCACAACTAAAAGCCAACTTTAGTAGATTATTATTAACTAAATTCTAGATTCCATTTCAATGTCAACCTGATTTTCCCCCACTGATTTCCTCTTTCTGTTCCAGGATGCAGTCAAGGTATTACCTTGCTTTTAAGTCATCCCATTTCTTCAATCTTCTCTGATCTGTCTCAGTTTCTCAGTCTTTTCTTGCTTTCCATGACCTCACAGCCTCGAGATACTGGCCAGGTATCTTGTAGAATGTCCTCCATTCTGGGCTTTTTTGATGAGTTTCCCATGATCAGATTGGAGTCTGGAGCGTGAGGAAGAAGTCCATGGAGGTGAGGTGCCTCTGCTTCACATCATATCTGGGGAGGAGGGGGTTTATGGGAGCCACATGACATACTACTGATGTTAGCCTTTATCACTTGGTTAAAGTGATGTTTCCCAGACCTCTCCCCTGCCAGGTTACCATATTTCCTCTTTCCCTACTTTGTTCTTTGGGAGCAAGCCACTAAGTCACCCACCCTCTGTGGGGGACCTCAGGAAAGGAGGA
The DNA here is from genome assembly GCF_003254725.2 of Canis lupus dingo. Lineage (NCBI taxonomy): Eukaryota > Metazoa > Chordata > Mammalia > Carnivora > Canidae > Canis > Canis lupus. The sequence goes on along the minus strand of NC_064248.1, from coordinate 19,705,638 downwards.
AGATTAAGACCCAGTTCCTGAAACGGGGAGTATCTACATATAGTTCTGTGAGCAACTAAATTTCATCTTCTGTGGCACCACACCCCCTTTTTACAGAAGTGAAAGTGGAAGGCCAAGAAGGTTGAGCAACTTGCACAAAGTAGCTAAATTTATATGTAACAGAGCCTGGGTTCAAACTGCTGTGTCTTTGACCCTCAATGCCCCTCTTCTTTCCATTGCTCAGATACTAGACTCTACCAGTGCTGACTTGACCCTTTTTTCTGTTTTGGGTTCCTCTGTAGTATGCCATGAGTCCTTGACAAAATCATCCTTGCCATCTCCTTCAGATGGAAAATGATTTGCTTCTTTCATCCACAAAGTAAGCTAAATCACTGACACATAGAGCAGCCTGGTAAACTGCTGTGGTCCTTGTGGTCACTGAACCCGGGTAAGGCCTGAGTCATATTGTTTCCAGGTACTGGTGAAATTCTGCGGGGACAGTAATCCTCACTGCCTCTGCAATCCAGGGAGGTACAAACTGTACTCACCAAGTCCCTGGCACCCTAGAAAGTAAAATGTGCAAAGAAGGTTAGAAAATATTGCTTCTGTTACTACTTGGAATTTCATGGAAACAGCAGTGTTTCCTGGACTTTTTCCAGCTGAGGTATATTCACAACTCATTAATCCCCCCCAATACTCTAGATTTTAGATATTTTCCTGATCAGGACTCTCCTTCCTGCAGAATAAACTCCAATCCAATTGAGTCAAAATTCCAACCTAAGTTGATTCTAGCTAAAATAGAAGTTATCATTCCATCTAAGTGAGAAATCTACTTATGGTCATTTCAGGCATGGCTGGATCCAGGAGCTCCAAAGACATGGTCAGGAGTCTCCCTTTCCATTTTTAATCTCCATTCTTCCATGTTAGCTTCAGTCTCAGGCAGGCTTTCCCTATGTTGCCATGGTGTCTTCCAACTCTCTAGGCTTCTATCTGGTCAGCATAATAACACCAGCAGAAAAAAAATAAATGTCTCTGTGCTAATTGTTGTAGCCAGTCTCCATCCTGATTCTGATTGGCCAAAATATTTCAGCTGCATTATCAGTTATCTATAGGCACAAAAACAATGAGCAAGAAACAACATCAAAGCCTCAGTGGCAAATAAAACCACATTCATTTACTTCTTATGCATTTGGATTCCTTTGGGGGTTAGCTAGTGGTTCTGCTTATCTTGGGTGGTCTTGCTTCCATAACTAGAGGTTGGTTGACTACCAGTTGAGGCAATGGGGGTGACTCGGCTCCGTCCCACATGTCTCTCCCCATGAGCAGGCTGGCCCAGACATGTTCTCCTGACTATGGCAGAGGCACATGAGCAGCAAGGGGAAGCACAGCAGTCAGTACTGTGACTCACTATCACTGCTGCCACGTCCATTTGGTCAAAACACACATCAAGCCATCCCTGATGTCAAGGGTGGTGGAATCAACTCCCACATTTCTGGTGAGAGAAAGACAGTGGCATGTATGCACACAGATGTCATATGCACACACATGAAGAGCAGGTGTCACTAATGCAACCCTTCTGACCCCACAGGCCCACACGGGCTGGGATGAAACAGACATGGGCCATGTGCCCATCCCTGAATTGAGATATGAAAATCAACTTCCTCCAAGAAAATTAATGGAAGGAGGTCATTTCCACCAGGGGAATAGTGAGGTGCAAGACAACAGAAGTATGCTACAACACCCCTAAGCCCACTTTACAGATAGGCAAAGAGATTCAGCCAAGACCTGGGATCTGGGAGGGTGGCCACAGCTACAAGGAGATCAACTTGTGTTTGGAGCCAACTTTCCTCCAAGATCAATTTATTTCATGTCCCATCTCACAACCTCCTGAGAACCTTTCACTTTAGGCATGCTTTGACTTTCTTTCTTTCTTTCTTTCTTTCTTTCTTTCTTTCTTTCTTTCTTCTTTTTTTTTTGTCCCATTTAAGCATCTTCAGAAAGTGAACATTCTTAGCTGCCTTCCATAGATTATTTCATTATTATTTCATTATTTTTGTCTTTTTTAAAGCTACAGTTGATGCACATGAAAAATCTTGCCACTTTTTTTTTTTTTTAATTTTTATTTATTTATGATAGGCACACAGTGAGAGAGAGAGAGGCAGAGACACAGGCAGATGGAGAAGCAGGCTCCATGCACCGGGAGCCCGACGTGGGATTCGATCCCGGGTCTCCAGGATCGCGCCCTGGGCCAAAGGCAGGCGCCAAACCGCTGCGCCACCCAGGGATCCCAATCTTGCCACTTTTAAAGAAAACGCTCTTCAGCTGAACTTAGTTCATCATGGTATCAATCTAGAAAACTCAATTTTAAGTGGGGACTAGGGAGTCTTGGTGTCAGGGGTTTTGGAGATGAGGACCCCCAGTCCATAAACAAAGGTGACAGTACTCTCTCTCCTTCCCCTTGGCAAAATTTGTGCTTGGGCTATTTGGAGACATAGGCAAAGATGTGCTTTGTCACTGAGTCACCGAACCCCCAGCCTTCCTCGCCATCCTCCTGCAGATCAATCCTTCAGGACAGACAGTGGCTCTTTGAAGCTGGCAAATGCCTTCTAAAGAGACAACTTGACTTCTATTCCTATTCCTGAACCTGTGTTGAGCAGGAGCTGATACTGAAGGGTTTGGCAGCATCTAATCTCTGCAATAAATTCTCCTAAGAGCTAAAATCTCTCCTCTTGCAGGGAGCTGGAGCTTCTTGAATGGCCCATGAAGTGACCACTGGGAGGAAGGGTGGACACCACAGTGAAGTGGTGAGAAACTCTCTCCAGAGCCTGGGAAATCAGAGCCAGAGCTTGAATGTCATCAGTTTCTGAGATAAGCAGTTATGCCCTGGAGATAAGCAGTTATGCCCTCAACCCATAGGGCAATTCCATGAGTGGCGCAAGGAGGCCATGAGCAGCTCCATTCATACATGCTGAGAAGCAGGGCCTGTTTTGCACAGCGTGTTGATCCTGTGCTCTCCGAGAAATTGAAGAACTGATTTCTTCATCCACTCCACAAATGTTTATGGAGCACCTACTAAGCGCCAAGCACTAGAAGACCAAAATGGGCAAGGGAGAGAAGGCCCTGCCTTCGTGGAGCTGGGGTTCTTGTCATTCCCACCAGGAAGAATCCATGGGGTGTGCCTGGAAGGTCAGGACTAGGCAAGAAAAAGATTATTGAACTTGTAAGCCATTGGTGAAGTCAGCAGTCAGACAAAGGAATAATAGGTAGTGGGCAAACCAAGTTCGGCTCTGGTCACAGGGATAGAGGGAGCCTGATAATCACAGGACGGAGTCCAGGGCAAGTGATCCCTCTGTTACATGTCCAGCAAATACCTGCTAAGCATCTTCAATGAAACATTATTAGGTGTAAGGAATACAAAAGGGAACAAGATGCCCATGACTGTGGCCCTCATAGAGATTACAATTCAGAGGGGGAATAGGTGAGAAATAAAGCAGGGTCCCCGGGGAGTGACTGAGAAAGCTCAGGGGGCTCTGGGAGCAGAATATGGTCAAGTAGGTTCCTAATGGGGTAGAAGAGCAGCAGGAACTTAGTGGGTGATGACAGCTGAGGTCAATAAAGGTGCAGGGAGTGAGGGTGGGGAGGTTGCTCCTGGCCCAAGGCCCACCCTCGGCAAAGCCTGGAAGCAGAGTACGTGTGACACATCTCCGTCTAGCTCAAAGTCTCAGCCAGCTGGATGTGGAACATACTGCAAAAGATGAGGCTGGAGAATAAAACGGGAAGGATATTTGCATGTTTGCACAGGAGTCTGGACTCCACCCCCAGGTCAATGAGAAAGGACAGGAAAGTGGGAGGGTGGTTAAACTGGTGCATGACATGGCCAGATTTAGGTGAAGAAGGATCTTATGCCCTTTGCCTGTGTGGATAAGAGAGGGCAAGATGGGAGCCGGAGAGCCAGTTAAGGAGAGGCTTAAGGCAGGAGGCCGTCACCCTGGGAGCTTGCAAGCTCCCATGTGATGCATACGGATCATGTGTCAGCAGGAAGCACTGGTTTTGAACTGGCGCAGTGCAGAACTCTGGGGGAGAAGCCTCAAGGGGACTTCCCTGGAAGGAAGGAAAGGACAGGAATTAGGGGACCAAACAGTGAGGATGATATTTGGAGCTCAGCGGGCACCCCTTCGACCTGAAGGGCTTTCTTTTATTTATCTTACTGGAAATTCTGTTGGAAAAAAAAGTAGATTCAACTCTGAATGAAAACTATTTTTTCACAGGAGAATAAAAGGTTGGGGACAGGAGACCCTGAAGATTCCCTCCTGCCTTGATTCTCAGGTTCTGTGAATCAGGATCATAAAGGGAGGGTCTGCTGGGCTCCGGAGGCTGCATAGGGATATGAGCTGGGGCCCAGCGGAGAAGACCAGAAAATGTGGTCAGTGACAGCAATGCCCTAGCCCATCCTCTGCCTCCAAATGATGATAAAAAATTCACAGGAAAAAAGAGAGGATGCTCCAAGCAATTGCTTACCAGGCAAAAACTCCCAAAGCAACAATACATGCTAACAGCCCAGCGTCTGGCAATGAGATGGAAACGCCCATATTAGAAAACAGGGCAATTAGAGTTTCCAAGAAACAGTTACATAAGCTTGAGGATTTCTTTGGAATTGTTCTGAGTACAGATGAGAATGAGGGAGAGGGCACAGAGGAAGAGAAATCACCTGCTGCTTTGGCTGCCAGATTCGGCTGGCACCCACGGGGTACCTGCTGGCAAGTGCAGGCAGATTCCTATCTACTTCTATTGCACCGAGTCTACGCAGAAATACAGGGAAGTGGGCACATCGTTCTAGGGAGGTGCCATCCCTAGACCCCTGAAGGTTGGAAGGGGAGACCCCCAGCGCGCCCCAGACAGTATAGCATAGGGTTTAAAGCCCATCTTTATCCATTTTGTTGGCAGAGTAGCTTAATCTCTCTGTTTCTTCGAATACAAAATAGATTTCTAATAATAGGACCCATCTGATGGGGGGGATACAAGATTAAAGGAGTCAACGCAGTATACAAAGGTTAGGATACCGGATTACAATCCCGGTAATCATTGGTAGTTACTATTAAATGGAATGTTAAAAAGCACTGTATATTTGAAGCAGTGGTGCTCTTTCTGTTTGCAGGAGGGGGTATCTCAGTCCTGGAAGGGAAAGAATTTGCATCCTTACCTCTCCAAACAAAAGGGAGGTGAGGCCAAAAAGAGGCTGGCATTCACCAGGGTTTCCAACGGCTTCATGTGGCTGTGTGGCAAAGCCAGGCTGATTCCCCAAACACAATATGCCTGAAATTATGTTACTTTACATACCTAACCAACAGGCATGTGTTTGTTTTCCTCCCTCTTTGAAAAGAAGATTCTCATTGTCTGGAGGAAAAAAAATAATAATCTGCCAGGCGTACTGACAGAACCTTTTACAGAAAGCAAAACCCCCAACAGCTTCTCATCAAGGGCTCTTCATCCTGTTTCTAAACACTCACAGGAAAGCCAGGCTGACATTTTACACATGATTGGCCGAGAGAGCTGCGCCTGCCTCTGGGTGTGTGCGTGCATATGTGGGTGTGCACCTGGGTGTGCGCATGCCTGCACAAGAGAGGACGTGTGTGTCCACCTGCTGTATAGCTCACCCTAAACAAAGATTCAGACTTGTCTAGGTGTAAATAATGAGTTGCTTGAGATAGAAGCCCACCCTCTTGGGTGTCCTTGCAGAGACCGGTTTGCAGGTGACACGAGGAATTGGAGGACAGGTTGGAGAGAATAGCTTGGTGTCTGTTCCCCTCGCCCATGGTGGTTCCGGGGTAGAAACCACTCCTGTAAACTCCTGCCTCTGCAAGTAGTGTTGTAACCAGCTCCAAAGACTTGCTCTCACCAAAACTGACGGTGCTAAGGACCCAGCCTGCCTGGTAGGCCTTTCCCTTGCACCCAAGGTCAAACTAAAGTTCAGTGTCTCTTTTTAATCCCACCTCCAAATCCTTAGGACTAAGTGTTCTGAGGACTTATCTCACGGTAAACATCAGTTTCTCCTTCATTTTGGCAGAGTGTTTTTCTTTTTTTTCTCAAATCCATTTTTATCTGCTGCTCAATTCATAAAGCCTCAGAAGTGTAACAGAAGGACTTCAGACTTGTTACCTAGATTGTGAGTTCTTGCCTGAAGGTGGGGAAGAAGCAGAGGAACAGAAAATAGATGGAACCCAGGACATAATCTGTAGGGCTATTATTACTTTTTTAAATGAACTAACTTGTTGTCAAAAGCGGCCAAGAGATGCAGGTTCTGGATATGTGGGTTTCACTCATTCAATGCAAACTATTTTAATATTTCCTTTGGGAAAGGTCATGGGGACATACACAGAATTAAGATCTAGGCCTCACATTGTGAAAGATTAATCAAGGTTAAGGGCCAAGAAGGCAAGACAGCATTTTGTTATGGATATGAGCCATAAGGAATTGGCTAGAATCCCAAGCACTTCTTCCTCCCAGCTTTATAACTTGAGCAGGTGACAACCTTTCCTGTAGTTACCTTCCTCATATAGTGATTGTGACAAATTGCATAATTTAGACAAAACTGTGGGTGACACATTGTGACTGCTCACTAATCAACAGCTACTGTTACCCAGGGTTTCAGATGAAGATAAGAATGTGCATTCAGTAAGGGAAAAGATGGAAGACTTCCTGGAGGAGGTGGCATCTGAGCCGTGTCTCCAAGAGTGGCAGGGATTAGAAAGGGAGTGAGGCAAGGCTGCGCTTTTCTGGCAGTGGGCACAGGTAGGGAAACAGCATGGAGGTCAGTGAAAATGGTCTGCTTCCCTGCTTCTGGTCTTGCTCCCTCCCCAAGTCTATTTTCATCATAGTGTCTTATTGAAATACAAGTTAAATTGTGTCGATTGTCTTCTTAAAATTCTCCAGGACTACCCCATCCCTCTCTGATCTTTATGATGGCCCAGAAGGTCCTATCTTATGTTATCTTCTACTATCCCACACCCCTCACTCTATTTCTAGCCACTCTGTTTTCATCCCTGTTCCTCATACCGGCCAGCACTTTTCTTTGGGCTTTTGCACTTGCTGTTCCTTCTGCATGGAAAGGCTCCCCCAATCTCTGAGATTGATAGACTCTCACCACCATCAGCCTGAGCTCAAAGGCCACCTTCTCACTTTTCTCTTCCTGCTTTATTTTTCTCTATGGCACCACATCTGCATAATTTATTATTTATAAACTTGATCATCTTTGTCTTCTCAGGAGTCCATGTGGGAAAGGCTTCGTTGACAAACACTGTTGTAGCTTCAGCACCTAGGACAGCTCCCGGCATGTAATAGACGCTCAGTAAGAATGTGTTCAATTAACTTTATTTATTTTATTTTTTTTATTTATTTATGATAGTCACAGAGAGAGAGAGAGAGAGAGAGAGAGAGGCAGAGACACAGGCAGAGGGAGAAGCAGGCTCCATGCACCGGGAGCCCGACGTGGGATTCAATCCCGGGTCTCCAGGATCGCGCCCTGGGCCAAAGGCAGGCGCCAAACCGCTGCGCCACCCAGGGATCCCAGAATGTGTTCAATTAATGACTGCAGGGATCATGGAGGAACTGTGACTCCCAGCCACCCTCAGGCACAGCCTTCTGATTCACCCTCCCTTATGAATCAGACCACTGAGAGCTACCTGTTTGGGGCCCCAAGTAAAGTACCTATCATGTATTTTAAGCCTTATTTTCCCTTGTTTCTTCTTTGTCTTTGTCTCAAAGGACTTCCTTCCTGAACTCATCATCCTGCCCCTTCCCTTTGGATGAGAATCTCTATTTGGACCCTATTTTCCCTATTTCACTTGAAATGCAGAAGTCCAATTAAAATTGTCTTAATCATAAATAGTAATGTATCACCTCAGATGAAGATTTACGTAGTAGATCTAGCTTTGGATCATAAATATCTGTCAAATGAATAGTTAAGTAAATGAAGGAGTGAATGAATGAGTCTGCTTACCTCCTGTGAGCTACGATATCTCAGGGATCAGTGCGGGAGTTGGAAAAGGGGCAAAGTTAGTAGACAGGGTCCCCTCCAAACCTTAGCATAGGCCAGATTGTCACATCTCCTCTCTGTTTTGCATTTTAGGGGGATATTCATAAGATTTCATTTGATAAAAAGGATCTACTGCTTTGAAACTTATGTCTTTGAAAACCATTGCTATAATGGGAAAAATCAAGTCTTTGAAATCTTGAAGACCTGGGGGTGGAATCCCACACTTTAATGGGTTTTATGCCAAAAAAAAAAATGCAAACTGACTATAATCTACAAGGACCCATGGTCTGTTCCCCATCATCTTCCAGCCTCATCCCTGGCTTCCCTCCTTTGACCACATGGCCCTTCTTCCAGGCTCTTGGGCTCCTCCAGGGTTTTGCTCCCTCACAGCCTGTGCACATGCTCACCCTGCTGGAAAGTTCTCCCTACCCCCATCTCCATGCTTTTTATCATTGGCTGTTTCCTAAGCTTTACTGGTCTGCTCAATGGCTTCTCAGAAAGGACATCTGGGACCTTCTGGCTAAAGTAAGTCTCTACCTATCATCCTCCTTCTCAGCCCCATGATTATTTGCATCTCAATTTAAATGATTTTTTTTTCAGATTTTATTACTTTTGGGGGGGGGATATGCATGGGAGAGGGACAGAGGGAGAGAGAGAGAGAAGCAGACACCCTGCTCAGCAGGGAGCCCAATGTGGGACTTGATCCCAGGACCCACAGATAATGACCTGAGCTAAAGGCAGCCACTCAACCAACTGAACCACCCAAGGGCCCCCTCAACTTGAATGATTTTAAAAAGTTGTCTCATTGCCTTTTTAGTTTCCTCAACTAGAATGTGAGCCCATAAGGCGGAGATGGTGTCTGTCTTGATAGCTACTATGTCCCTGAGGCCCAGAACACTCCCCTGCATGAAGTAGTTTCCCATCAATATCTGTTGAATGAATGAGAATAGTTGTAAGGCATTGACTTTAATGAAACTGGACCTCAGTTTTCTTATCTCTGTATTGGAAGTAGTATGATCTCCATTTCAGAAAGTGGCCGAGATGCATGGAGCACATCTGGTGCTGAGGAGACACATTCACATGGGCTATTCACATGGGCTACCTTCCTGCATTTCCGCCCACTATTTGCAGAGGACCAGCCAGGTGAGCCTTGCTGGAGCTCAATTATATTCTAAATCCAGAGCCATCCTTCAGCTCTGAGGCTGATGGGGGCCTGCGATCTAGCCTGTCAGCCTCACACTGCCACACATCCGAATACACAAACTGAAAAATTAATGTCCCTGGAAGGCATTGTCTTCCTTTCCGTAGACACCGCTGACCTTCTTGCCTGTCTGCGCTGCCCTGGCACCTGGAGCACCTGCTTTGCTTGGTCTTGGCGCAGCTACAGGGATGCAGAGCAGACAGGAGAAGAAGGCATCTGGTGGGAATCTCATTAACTGGGAGTGAGAACCAGAGAGTCTGCGGTGAGAACAAAGGGCTGGGCGATCTCTGCATTCAGCTTTGCAGCCCTGAAACCCATCCGTATGGTCCCTCAGAGGACTGGATCCAAACAGGGCCCAGGTGAGAGTCGTGGGCTGGGCAGAGAGAGAGAAGGGGTTGTGGGTGAGGAAGAGAAGAGAACCATTAGATCAACACCATAATCTTAAAGATTCTTGGGAGCAACAGTCATTCATGATTTTGCATGACACCAGCAGACAGCTTCACTGCAATTCTGCAAGTGAGACAGCACAGGTAAGCTCAGTGTTTCATGACAACACCTACCTTGGCCTGGACCATTCCGAGGGCCTGGACCATTCCCAGGGACCTAGACTCATCATCCGCCTCCTCCTCTCCCAGTCGTCTGAAACTGGATTTCCAACCTGGTCTCCCAAAGTGTGGTTTGCAGACCAGTGGCATCAGCATTACCTGGGCGCTAGTCAGAAGTTCAGACTTTGAGGCTCCACCCAGACTTCCTGATTGCAGGTCTGCATTCAACAGATGAGTCCCAAGCACGTGGAGATTGGAGAAGCCCTAGTCCAAGCTGTGCTGGTTAATTTTACGTGTCAACCTGACTGGGCCATGGGATGCCCAGATGGCTAGTTAAACATTATTTCAGAGTACATCTGTGAGGCTGTTTTCTGGGAGAGATTGGCATTTGATTGGTGGATTAAATAAAGCAGATGGTCCCCCCCTAGATGGGTGGGCATCGTCCAACCCATTGAGGATCTGAATAGAACAAAAAAGCAGAGGAAAGTTGAATTTGCTCTCTGCCTGATGGCATGAGCAGGAACATCAATCTTCTACTGCCCTGGGCTCTCCTGGTTCTCAGTCCTCACACTCAGGCTGGAATCCACCCCACTAGCTCCTCTCCTCTCAGGCCTTTGAACTGCACCACCGGTATTCCCAGGTCTTTAGTCTGAAGATGGCAGATTGTAGGCTTTCTCAGCTTCCATAATTGTTTGAGCCAATATCTTATAATAAATCTCTTTCTAGAGAGAAATACAGATATATATTTTAGATATAAAATATATCTAAAAATGTATTTGTAACTATATATCTCTCTATGTAAAGATTATATATATATTATATATATATATATAATATATATATATAGTTCATTTTCTCTGGAGAACCCTAACTAATACAGCTGTGGTGTCACAACACTCTGGTGTTGTCCATTCTGATGTGGGATGTGAGAGTGTGTACGGTGTAGCGAGTTAGTGTTAGGAAATGAGCATTTGGATCCCAGCTCTGCCCTCTCAGTCTATGAGACTCTGAGCTCACTGAACCTTAGTTTACTCCTCTGCAAACATGGAGGGCAGGAGCACCCCTTCCTGGGGCTGTTAGGGGATGCAATTAGCCCTCTCAATGGGTCAAGCATTCCTCATGATACCTGTTACGTGCTGAGTGCCTGGTACCTATTAGCTGGTATTGTTACTGCTACTAAATTGTTTCTAGTAACAAAATGTCATGTTTATAAATTATTTATCTCCTTTTTTTTTTCAAAAATAGGTAAGCTTGCAGATTCAAGGAAACCTTAGAATAGGTGCACTGTAGAGGTGCCTGGGTGGGTCGGTTGGTTGGTTAAGCACCCACCTGCTGATTTCAGCTCAGGTCGTGGGCTCGAGATGCTCGGTGCAGAGTCTGCTTGGGATTCTCTGTCCCTCTCCTTCTGCCCCTCACCCCTCTCTAATTAAATAAATCAATTAATCAATCAATCAAAGCATAGGTGCACTGTCACTTACATTGTAAGGAATATTTTCCTGGAGGAGGAAGGCTTGGCCACAAAGCAGAGCAACAGGAAATGTGCATGGACCAGAGGCTCCTCTGCTTGACTCTGAGCTGATGTCCCATCAGAAGCCAGTGATATAATATTATTACAGAGCTTGTTTTTTTCTTAACTACAAAATTGTAGAATTTTGTCAAACTCTGAGTGCCACCCATGGGAGCATGCCAGACGGCTGAAAGTTCTGTTATCTGTTTTGTTCAAATAGAAGAAATAAAGCCCAGAGATGACTGATTCAGTCCAAAGCTGACTAGCCCTGAGATTGAATGAGAAGGACTGGACCATTATTGGGGAGTGGTGTGAAGGCAGAAGGGAATGGGGAAGAGGAGAGGCGGACAGGACATAGGGGGAGAGGCAGAAGGCTTAGAGATAAGGGTCCAGACACCTTTGGGTCTCAATGAAGATAGGGAATAGGCATCCACTGAAACAAGGGCTGGAATTAGAGCTTCGTTTAAAGCATGGTGCTCACTCTGGGTTATAGTACCGTCATCTGCAGAGAATTTCTTTCCTTTTTTTAAATAATAAATTTTTTTATTGGTGTTCAATTTGACAACATACAGAATAACACCCAGTGTTCATCCCGTCAAGTGCCCCCCCTCAGTGCCCGTCACCCATTCACCCCCACCCCCCGCCCTCCTCCCCTTCCACCACCCCTAGTTCGTTTCCCAGAGATAGGAGTCTTCATGTTCTGTCTCCCTTTCTGATATTTCCTACTCATTTCTTCTCCCTTCCCTTCTATTCCCTTTCACTATTATTTATATTCTCCAAATGAATGAGAACATATAATGTTTGTCTTTCTTCTATTGACTTATTTCACTCAGCATAATACCCTCCAGTTCCATCCACGTTGAAGCAAATGGTGGGTATTTGTCATTTCTAATGGCTGAGTAATATTCCATTGTATACATAAACCACATCTTCTTTATCCATTCATCTTTCGATGGACACCGAGGCTCCTTCCACAGTTGGGCTATTGTGGACATTGCTGCTAGAAACATCGGGGTGCAGGTGTCCCGGCGTTTCATTGCATCTGAATCTTTGGGGTAAATCCCCAACAGTGCAATTGCTGGGTCGTAGGGCAGGTCTATTTTTAACTCTTTGAGGAAGCTCCACACAGTTTTCCAGAGTGGCTGCACCAGTTCACATTCCCACCAACAGTGTAAGAGGGTTCCCTTTTCTCCGCATCCTCTCCAACATTTGTGGTTTCCTGCCTTGTTAATTTTCCCCATTCTCACTGGTGTGAGGTGGTATCTCATTGTGGTTTTGATTTGTATTTCCCTGATGGCAAGTGATGCAGAGCATTTTCTCATGTGTGTGTTGGCCATGTCTATGTCTTCCTCTGTGAGATTTCTGTTCATGTTTTTTGCCCATTTCATGATTGGATTGTTTGTTTCTTTGGTGTTGAGTTTAATAAGTTCTAACCCCCCAGAGACCGTGAGTCAAGTGGTGGGATCCTGGGCATGAGTATCTTGCAAAAGCATCAGGGGTTGAGAGTCCATAAAGAAGGTAGGAGGAGGGCCATCTGGGTGGCTCAGTGGTTGAGCATCTGCCTTTGGCTCAAAGTGTGATCCTGGGGTCCTGGGGTCGAGACCTGCATCAGGCTCCCTGTGAGGAGCCTGTTTTTCCTTCTGCCTCTCTTTCTGTGTCTCTCTGAATAAATAAATTAAAAATCTTAAAAAAAAAGAAGGTGGGAGGAGATAAAAGGCATGAACACAAGACAGAGGACACACCCTGTGTAAAAGGTCACAATAGCCACTCATGAGTGGTCAGCTCAGCCTGTTAGTGCCTGAGAACCCAAGCTGAGTCCCAAAGAGGAGACTCAATGGAGTCTGTGTATATCAATGTTTGGGTATACACTCAAACTAGGCTACTTAAATACCCTTGATTTTTCCTAATCAAGTCAAGGAAACCTGGGGCAGGGCTGGAAAGAAGCTTTAATCCCAAGGATGCTCCCAGACAGCTCCGGGACGCAGCCAGGACAATGCCTGTCTAGTATCTGGCCTGGATATGAAATTGATTTCTCTCTTTGCATCATTTCTCTCACAGAGAGCTGTTGTTAGGACAGACTGGCATCCTCTGAAAGTGTCCTGCCAGGGGAACCTGAGTAGCTCAGGTGGTTGAGCATCTGCCTCTTGATTTCAGCTTGGGTGGTGGTCTCAGGGTCCTGGGATAGAGCTTTGTGTTGGGCTCTGTGCTCAGCTTGGAGTCTGCTTGTCCCTCTCCCTCTGCTCCTCCCCCTGGCTCTTTCCCTCTCTCTGTTTCTCTCTTTCTCTCTTATTCTATCTCTAAAATAAATTAAGTATCTAAAAAAAAATAACGTGTTGCTCCATTATCAATAGGGAAGTGGCTTTTGGAAATACAGAATTTCCTCCTACAAGTGATTTTTAGCCCTCAAATAAAATAAAATCCCTAAGTGTTATGTAAACAGACCAGAATTATTATATAATATATAGAGATGCCTAAAATATATTTTTGAAATTCTATAATATAAAGAACTATATAAATATAAAATATTTAACGTATTATTTGATATTTATATTACATATTCAATATCTTATTGTTAATATATTAACAATGTATGATTATATTAATATAAGGATATTTGTTTTATATTTAAATTAATAAATTTAAATGAATTAATAAAGTATATTTATTAATACAACTAAGATATTGCTTATATTATATATATTTAATATTATAAATGTAAAACAATTTTTAAACATTCAAGCTGTGTTTAATTTTGATGAAAATTCTTGGCAGTGAACATCTTTGAGAAAACGTCTTCTCTTAGGGGTCTGACTATATCAACCACCCTCCTCCCCTACATGTATAGATAGCTCCAACCAATGAAACTGGAAACCTAGAATTTTTTTAAAAAAAGAAAAGCAATATTAGGATCATGTGCCATGGGCAAATATGACACTATAACCATTGCTATTTTAATAGGAACTCCTGGCAGACAAGGAAAAACAAATGATCCTGCTTTACAGATGAGCACAGTGAGGTACCAGAGGTGAATCGACTCATTTAAGAGTTCCACCAATCTCAAAGCCTGTACAGTGCCACCTCTTGCTTGGAGTGAAAGTTCTTTTCAATTTCAGAAAGTAGTTCGACTCTCAGGAAACATTCCATCCCTGGTCCCCCTGGATCAGCCTTGCTCCTGATGGGCACACAGGCTGCAGCCACGTTGGCAGGAGGTCAAGGTCACAGGTGCAGAAAGGTGAAGTTGCCCGCCCCCAGCCTCCGACATGGTCACCAGGTGGGTGGGGGTTCTGCATCCTGGCCCCTTCTCCATTTCTACCTTCTCCCAGCCTGGCTGAGTCTGGCAACAACTCACCTCGTGTTGATTCCCCTTAGCTGATGCTAATGACTCAGAAGGACCCACTAGGTTCCAGGGGTTGCTTGAAGTCTATCGTTCATTCATTCATCCAACAAATATTTGTGGAGCACCCACCCGCTGTCACTGTTCTGGGAACTTTTCATGTGTTCTTTCATGGAATTCTCATTTTGGAAATGCCTGGGGTGGGATAGGGACAGTTATTGGCTGTGTTTCATAGATGGGGAGACACATGCTCATGCAGCTTGTGACTTGGCTAAGGTCGTACCAGCAGGAAGCCGGAGTCACATTCAGGTCCACTGTACCTTAAGCTCCCCAGACACAATCAGTGCCCTTGATGTCTTGCCCATCCCTCCCCTCAAGGCCAAGGCTCCCTCCTTGATCCCTGGGACCACTTCACTCACAACCAGGGCGTCCTCAGGCTGAGTTTATCAGCAGATAAAGCAGCCCAGGGAACCTCCAGCCCAGTCAGAGGGAATCCAAGCCTCCTGCATTTTGAAGGATAAGTGGACCTAATCAGAACTGTCTATTGGGAGACCACTGGGCTGTAGAGGAAAACAGATGAATAAGGGTGGGGGGGGGGAAGGTCAAGAATAGGATGGGAAGAACAGGAGATGAGGGGCATAAAAACAGACCGGGCTGTGGGGGGAGAAAAAGAGTGGAGAGTCCAATGCAACGAAGAGAGAAGAGAAAAAAATAGAAATAAGAAGACAGGAGAAGGGCACCTGGGTGGCTCAGTGGTTGAGTGTCTGCCTTCGGCTCAGGTTGTAATCCCTGGTCCTGGGATCCAGTTCTACATTGGGCTCCCTGCAGCAAGCCTGCCTCTCCCTCTGCCTATATCTCTGCCTCTCTTTGTGTGTCTCATGAATAAATAAATAAAACCTCAAAAAAAAAAAAAAGACAGGAGGAAAATAGAGAGGCAGACAGACTCTGTTAGAAAATAGGAGAGAGCCAGGGACTAGAGAAGCAAAAGGAAAAATAACAGAAGGGGGCAGATCACAAGAGAGAAGAGAGAGAGAAAACATGCCCTCTCCCCACCTACACACACATACACCCATGGGCACACCAATGCTCCTGCGGTTTGTTTGGTTTCGTGTTGCACTCCTTTGAAAAGATCCTGGGAACAGCCTTCCCTGAAGCACCCTGCGCATGGAGCAGGGTGCGGATGACAATCAGCCTCTCTGTAAAGGAACCAGCTCCCAAGGTAAAATTGATTTTGCGTGTTTGTTCTGACCTTGAATTTTCCCCATTGTGAACGCCAGGAGAAGCAGCCCTGGGTATATGAGGAGATGTAGACATGTCAGTGAGGCGGGCTGCATTAGAGCAGCGCCACATGTGAGATGCCACTGGCCCTGTGCCACTGTGGACCTGTGTGCCGCCTCTGCGGGACAGGGGTGTGCCTGAGGGACCACAGGCTATGATGCACCTGAGCCCAGCAGGATCACAGACCATGTTCTGAGTGAGGAGTAAGGGTCCAAGGAGAGGATGAGTATCAGAAAAGACAGAAGAGCAATGGGCAAACCAGTGGGAGACTGGCGAACACTGATATGGCATCATCTTGTCCTCGTCCGCACCATCTTCACCATCATCCCCTTACTTTGACCTCTTGCTCAGTGTTGGACACTGTAATATGCATTCTACATCATTTAATCGTTACCTCAAGCTTCTACAATTGCACAGATGCTGTTGCCATTCTCCATGTGAGGAAGTTGAGATTCCATGATCCTTCCCAAGGCCACACAGCAGGTAGCCAATACAAGGTCTTGAACCCAGACCTTCCCACATCCGTCCCTGCCACTTCTTCCCCTTGGCTACCTCAGGTTCCCCAAATACCCAGTCTGGGGCAACAATGCTGCTTGGCTTCGAGGTGATTGGAGGCTGCTATGAGGGGATGCTGGGGGCAGGCCTTAGGGCATTCCTGAAGTCTGGGGGACAGAGGGGATGCCTTTTGGATCAGTTCATTCTTAAGAGGACTCCAGATTGTGGTTTTGGAATAGGCCTAGGGGCAGGGCTGAAGTCCCAAGGACGGTGGCTCCTTCTAGGCAGGTGTTGAGGCAGCAGAGATGATGGGGAGCCAGGAGCCAACTGTACAACTGTGGTGAAAAGGTAGGCAGAGGCCGTGATCCTGGGCACACAGGAGCACTGGGATCCCACACAGGCAGCTCTGTGGTCTCTGTGGTAGCAAGACTCCACCTGATGGTCTGTCTCCAGATGGGACCCCTTGCCTGCTCAGATGGGCTCTGGAACTGGGCAGGGCTGGATCTGTAGAAGGATACTGTGGGGACCACAGGTGGCAGAACTGGAGAATGTAGGGACAAGAGAACAGAGCCAGTCAGCCCCCAAGGGAAATTGCCTCTTTGTCTAACACCAAAACCTTCAGGACTATATCTCCCTTGTGGAGTGACAATTCTATGCATTATAATCTAATGCACTATGTGTCTTGTGGGATGGCCTTGCAAGAACTGGGAAACGGGAGGAAAAGGCAGGGACTGTCTCTACAGGGCTAGGCCCCTATAGATGAGTGTGAGTCCAAAGGACTCAGGGTAGATGAAGTGGCTTGTGTGCACAGGGAGACCTGTATGAATGTTTCTAGTTCAGGGAAGTTGAGTGTGGATGCATCTCAGGGTGAAGGAAGGATGAAATGAAGAGAATAAACCTGGAAATGGAGGTTGGGCATGGATTATATCACCTATGGGAACTTCAGGGCATGTTTAAAATGCTTAGTGCTCACACACACAAAAGTGCGTGGTGCATAGGATACTAAAGTCTAGGTAGCATCTTCACCACCACCTCCCCCTCCCCCTTTGACCAGGAAACTGCCATGAAGTTCATCCCAAGAGCTGATGAAATTGAAAAAAATAGGGATTTATCATTCCCTTAATTTGTCACATTGTTTCTCATAATCTCAAATTCTTAACCTCCATGTCTGTTTGTGATTTAGGTTATCCCTCTGTCCTCAGATCCTGTTAAACACTCCATACTTAAGCCACCCAGGTCTAAATGGAGACAGGATTTAGGAGTAATGCATTAAGAATAAGATCTAAAATCTTGGAAGTTGGAGATGATTTTAAAAGAATTTTGGAATCTCCTACCACCACCACCACCAGTGTATCCACAGAGCTAGAGATGAGGTACTAGAGAGGAAAAGGCATCTTCCTTTATATCTGGGCCACAGCCAAGATCCTACCCAGCATTAGGTAGCCCAAAAGATAATGTGAGGAAACCTTTAACAGCTCCCTAGGAGTTCTCAGGATGCACATGGATGATCATGAAGCAGATGCAGAGGAATTATTAATCTTGTCATTGCAAACTTTCTCTCTTTGGTGACCTTAAGAACATTTGACATTGTATGGGAGGAACAAGAAAGGTGCTATAGACATTTCCTGTCTCATCACCTCTCAGGGCACACGGATTTGAGGCACTAGATCCAATCGGAAGAAATGCACAAACTAGATAGAGATAAATAGCAGATGGGCATGGCATCCACCCAAGTGTTTTGAAAGAACTCAAGGGTGAAATTGGGGAAGTGTTGGCCAAACTCTGGAACAGATCTTTACACATGGCTGCTCTGCTGGGAATTGGAGGACCCCTCACCCACAGAGCAGCACCTGGGAGTCCCAGGTCTGTGAGGGGAGCATCACGCCCCTACCAGGTCATTGGGTGCTCTAGGACACAGAGAGAGAAATCAACAGAGATAAGTTACATGACCTCCTCCTTTCTCCAAGGACAATACAGCCTGATTCATTCGCTCATGTGAAGTGGGTTTTCCAAAGGAGAGTTGGCTATGTTCCACCACTGAAGACTCTTGAATCAAGAGAAATTAGTTTGGGGAATGAGGGAGAAGTTTTAATAAGGCTTTGGGACTAGCTTATGGATAAGAAAGAATCTCTATGCTTTTATCTCTATAAATGGGTAATTTGCTTTTAAGGTCATTGTAAACAGCAGAGTCCCTGCAGCCCTTTGGTGGACACTATGACAGTCCCACCTTCACCTTCCTTTAGCCACCCTTCCAGAGCCTGTGGCAGACACCTCACTGTCTCAGATCTGAACATTTTAGCATGATTTACCCACAAATAGGCTGTTCAAAGCACCTGCTAGGTGAAGCCCTCCTGCATGGGTCTTCATTTCAAGGACTTTTCAGGTTTTCTCCATTTGTTTCCAGTTTTTCTTCTATTGACATCCATCTTATCTTGTGTCCCCAGTCTGAATCTCCCAGCCAACTATTTAGTAATCTTCATCCAGCCAGTCCTGAAATATGTTTTTTGGTTCTGGGTGTGCATTCTAATATGGAGCATTGACAAAATCGAGTCTTCCAGAAAGTTATAATCAAAGTGAGGAAGAGTAGTGGATGTTGAAAGAAGTTGAAGGAAAGAGAGATTTGGCATAGACAAAGGAAAATGATACCTCTATTTGTAGAGGAGATAGTTTGGAAATGATCCACATGAGAGGAACCCAAGATCATCCAGCCATCAATTTTTATTTCAACAAAGTTTTATTGAACACCTGCTATGTGCCAACACCCTTCCAAGTATTAGGGAGATAGCAGTGAATAAGACAGAATAGACCTGGACCTCATCAAGTTTTATTCCAGTGAGGCCAAAGCAAGCAAATAAATTAGTTAATAAAACCCAAAATATATAAAGTTATAAAATTAATAAAATAAAATAAGGCACTGTAATATGAAGTGGGTGCTACTTTAGGTTGAGTGATTACAGAAGGCTTCTACAAGTTTGTACCTCTTCACCTCCTTCACCTATTTTACCCATCCCTTCATACCCCCCACAATCACTAGTTTGCTCTCTGATTTGCATCTGTTTTGGTTTGTTTATTCACTAGTTCTGTGTTTTACATTCCACATATAAGTGAAATCGAAAAGTATTTGTGTTTCTCTGTTTGAATTATTTACTTGGTGTAATGCCTTTTAGATCCATCCATATTCTCACAAATGACAAGATTTCATTCTTTTTTACAGTTGATTAATATTCCAGTATATACAAACCACGTCTTCTTTATCCATTCATCTATCAATGGACATTTGGATGGGCTTCTTCCATATCTTGGCCATTGTCAACAGTGCTGCAAGAAACATAAGGGTGCATATATCTTTTTGAGTTACAGTTTTTATTTTCTTTGGGTAAATACCCAGAAGTGGATTTGCTGCATCATAAGGCTGTTCTATTTTTAAGTTTTTTTGAGGAACCCTCATGCTATTTTCCACAGTAGCTGCACTGATTTACATTCCTAGCAACAGTGTGCAAGGGTTCCCTCTTCTCCAAATCCTTGCCAACACTTGTTTTTTGTGTTCTTTGATTTTAGCCATACTGACTGGTGTGAGGTGATATCTCATGTGGCTTTGGTTTGCATTTCCCTGATAATGAGTGATATGGAACATCTTTTCATATGTCTGTTGGCCATCTGTATATATTCTTTGGTAAAATGTTTATTCAGGTCCTCTGCCTGCTTGTTTTCAAATTTCCAGTGATAAAAGTAAATAAGTCATGAGGATGAAAAGTACAGCATAGGAAATACAGTCAATAATATTTCAATAATTTTGTATGGTGACAAATGGTAACTACACTTATCATGGTGAGGATTGTGCAATGTATAGAATTGTTGGATCTCTATGTTGCACACCTGAAATTAGTAAAACCTCATATGTCAATTATACTTAGATTAAAAAAAAAAAAAGGAGGCAGTGTGCCTGGGTGGCTCAGTTGGTTAAGTGTCCAACTCTTGATTTCAGCTCAGGTCATGATCTCAGGGTTGGAGGATCAAGCCCTGCATTGGGCTCTTAGCTTAGCAGGGAGTCTGCTTGAGATTCTTTCTCCCTCTCCCTCTGCCCCTCCCCACCATGTGTGTGCCCATGCACATGCATACTCTAAATAAATAAATAAATAAATAAATAAATAAATAAATATAAATATAAATAAATAAATAAATATCTTTTTAAAAAATTAAGCTTCTGCAGGGAGACATCTTTTTATGAAGAACCAAAGTTCTCAATGAATCATACGAAGCCAGGAGTGGATTCCTGAGCCTTAAAATGCAGAAAATCTCTATGAGGACCAAAGTAGGACTAGATACTAACTGAGCACAACCTTAGACCTGACAGCCAGGGAAGGGCTGGAGTAGTAAGGATGAAACCAGAGGTTGAGACTAGCCTTATGTGAACACTTAACCCCAAACGGCTCGCCTTGGAGGAGCCCTGAGCAAGAACCCTGGATGTATCAAACAGAGTAAGATCCAGGCAGCCCAGAACATCTCTGAGGTGGTTACCACATCACAGAATCATATCTTTCTCACTGCTGACAACCTTGTACTGAACCTCTGGGATGAAAGTTTTATCTGGGGTGGTGACAGCCTCATTAAAGGTAAGAAATGAGCCTGATGGCCAGGAATTCCACCTTCAGAGAAGTGGATGTTTTTCTCCCCTTGTTTTGGAGGAGCCAGTTTTGGGGTCCAATATAGCCCCATCCCACCCCCAGTATCATGCGATGGTCCCCTCTGCCTCTGTCCCCACAACGTTTCTTGGATGAACAAAGCCTGAGCAATTTTAGGGGGAATGCTTTTGCTCCTCCCAGTGTTGGCCAGAGATGTTGGGACAGTGTGATTTCTGAGTGATTTCCTACAGTATTTGGTTCCTCCAGGTTGGGAGGCAATAACTACCATCCCAGGAATTCTCAATAAAATTTTATTACTTGGAAAAAATGATGCAGAGAATCTTTAAAAATAGATGTTTGGCCAAAGAAAGGTCCTGAAGTTCAGTGCTCCAGTCACTCATGTGAATATCAACTTGTCCAAGACAGGTCCAGAGGGAAATAAATTCTTGATACAATTATAAAACCATGGCTAGTGGAAAGATAAAGAGATGTGGTCATGGTGTTTTAGGGGAAAATATCCCTTGGGCTTGGGGCCCAAGGACACCACTGTGTACTAGTTTTCTTCTTTTTCTTTAGAGATATTATTTGTTTATTTATTTGAGAGAGAGTGTGTGTGGGCAGAGGGGCAGAAGGAAAGGGAGAAACAGACCCCCACTGAGCAGGGAGACCAATGAAGGTCCCAGTTTCACAACCCTGAGATCATGACCTGAGCCAACGTCAGACACTTAACCAGGTGCCCCCTAAATTTTCTTCTTTATGGGAAATAAATGACATTAACAATTGTTATTATTACCTATTGTTCCTAAGCAAGCTACACTACTCTCTCTCTTTCCCTTCTAAGATACAGGCTGAATATCTAACAAAGAGAAGAAAATGCAATCGTCTATCTATTTCCTGTTAAAAAATTGTTTTTTGTTTGTTTCAGCCAGACTTGCCAGACTGTTCCATAAAAGAATAGTTACAAACATACTGTAGGTGTTCCAAATAAACAAAGAAGGTTGTTATTGGATGCCAGCATGGTATCACAATTCCTGGCCTGAGGGAAGTAGAGAAAGAGATCAAAACTCTGTGTGCTCATTCTTCTGGTATGGTCAACTGGCCATGCTCAGTCAGACAGGCTCAGCTGGGGGTCATGGGTTATACCGCTGACATTTGCCCCCTTGAACAAGAGAGTAATGGAATTTCAGAATGGGCATACAGTTGAAGAACCAACTGTCAAGGAGAAACAGTAGAGAGAGTAACTTGATACCACATTTAACAAAGAACAGAAGTAAAATCAAACCCCTTGATCACTCTTTGTCTATCAATATCCTGCAAGTTCATGTTACTCCAATCCCAAAGGGTCCAACTATGGTCTGGTATAGACGATGAAGCATTTTCCCAAAGTTGACAGACTCAAAGGTAAGACCAGGGACAGGCTTAGTGACAATCTTATCAACAACCTCTACAGAGTGTGATGAATTTTTGAAAATTCTACTGATGTCCTTAACACCTCATCAGGCAGGATCTTATGAATAGAATGTAATTAAAATTGCATCTTCTTTGACCCAATTCAAAGAAATCTTCTCCAAGGCATGCTGGAATTGTCACATGTTGAACAAGACTCTCTGGGTGCCAGGAACTGCTATTGGAAATACAGAATAAACTTGAGGGTATCAGGCAGGTGCAGGAACCCCCAAACATTAATTTGAGTCACAGTTGGCTGCACCGTATCAACCTATAAACACCTCTCCACTTTCAATTAACATTGCTCTGTCTCCTGTCTCGCTGAATATTATATTTAACTAATTTAAGAGGATTGGTAAAGAGAGTTTTCACACTTCACAGGAAAACATAATGAAATAATTATACGTCTACCTCCACAAGGCATGAGAATATTGCATAAGCAGGCTGCAAGTCTTTTCAACGAAGGCCACTTTCCTATGTCTCCTGACTGAGGGTCCTTGCCTGAGCTTTCACTTAGATGTACTTTGTGTTCACGTCTTTGTGCTCATACTTATGTTATAGAATGTTTGCTTACTTCTGGGTGATTGCATTGCTGGTATCTTTTTTGGTCACCAAGTATACTGGCTGAGGTGGGATTAGAGACATGGCAGGCTGAGACACTGGCCACATGTGTTTGTGGGTGGAAATGGAGTTGATATTGGGATCAGGAAAAAGTAATCCACAAGGTTTGTCATAGGTGTGCCTGGGGGGACAAAGCTAATGCATTAGCATCCAAGTCCTGTGTATCAGTCAGCTATTGACACAATAATGCTGTGTAACAAGCAACCTCAAAGTTCAGTGTTTTACAGCCACAAGCATTTATCTTCATAGATATGGGTTCTGCACACAAATAATTTGATGTCTCAAATAACTCCATCAGGCTGAGGATTGGCTGGTCTTGGTTCCACGCTATATATTGGGTTCAGGTTTGCTCCATGTTCTTGGCCCCGGGTTGAAAGGACAGTGACTATTCAGTGCATATTCTTCCCATGGTTATCACAGGGGCTCCAAAGACAAGCCAAGCCAGGCAATCACATTAAGGCCTCTGCTTACATCATGCCTGACACTATCTCTATGGCCAAAGAAGTCAAGCCCAGGGGCTGAGAAATATATATCCCCCTTAGTGAGAGGGATAAAGTAACACATCCAAACCTGCTGAACAATCTGATGCTTCACGACCATGAAAGGCCAATCCAGGGAGCATGGCAAATAGTGAGTGAAGAGATAGAGAGACTGATCAAATACATTCTGGAATTTAGGGAGAACTGGACAAGTAGGAAAATAAGAAGCCCAGACTTCAAGGTGGGACATGATGAGCAGACAGGCTGTCAAGTCCACAGCAGCAAAACTTCAAGATTGGCTATCATAACGCTGTCCCCCTGCCCCACTACTGGGTTTCTAAGGCCATTAAAAAAAAAAACCAAAAATCTGTATATATTTAAGGTGTACGACATGATGGCTTGATGCATGTACAGATAACAAAATGATAACTATAGTCAAACTAATTAATATCTTGAATCAGTGTTCAGAACAAAGGAATCCTAGAAGGCCAGAGGGGACAATGAACAGGCAGAGAAGGGACGAAACCCCATGCAAACCATGAAGCCCAAGAAGTCCCAACTTAACGAATAATTACCAACCTGCCTTACCATTGCTCAGGGTATGTTCAAGTTACATCAGGAGGCTGGCAGCTCTGTCCAGCAATGAAATCAGCTCCACCAAGCACAGAAGAGCCTCTCCCCTGCCCACACTTTGCACCAGTGCACCAAGGATACTATGGCCCTGGGAGATCTTTCTGAATGGACAGTCAGTGCTCAGTGGTGCAAAGTTATGTAAATAGGGGCTTACACTCACTACGTACCAGACATTGTTCTACATTTGGATGTGTTCATTCACCTAACCTTCTTCAGTAGGCCTTGGAAATTCAAGGAGATGAAGCTCAGAGGAGTTGGTAATTTGCCAAGGGTTTCACCACTAGGGAGTGGTGGGCTGGTAATCTGAGCCCTGCTCCTGACCACGGTTCCCCCCTGCCCCTAGGTAGAAAAGATGGGTGCATGAAGGGAGCAAGTGGCCTGGAATTTGCAGAAATCTGGAATGAATGACTACAGTGGAGGAGAGGCATAGATTATTCTATACCACCTATGCTTTTCAACATAAAGGAGCATAGAAACATATATATATATATATATATATATATATATATATATATATATAGCACAATGGGTAGGTGGTATCCTCTCAACTCCACTTCCAACTTCCAGGTTCAGTCCTACTTAAAAAAAAAAAAAAAGAAAGAAAAGAAAAGAAAAGAAAAGAAAAGAAAAGAAAAGAAAAGATCCTTCATAAAGTCTTAGTTAGTTAGCTATACCAGAATGTTCTTAAATACTTTATTCAGAACAGCCCCAAATTGGAAACAACTGAAATATCCCTCCACAGGAGAATGAGTAAGTATGTCAACATAGTATATTTTTACAATACCACTCAGCAACCAAAGGATCAAACTTCTGATAAATGTCATACAATATGTGAATCTCAAAACACCATGTTATTCAGAAAAAAAAAAAAAAAAGAAAAAACAACTCAGACCCAGATTAGTACATTAAGTATAATTTCCCCTCCTCCTGCCTTCGGACTGTCTGTATGGTTTTATCACAAACAGTGGGTCTATTTCTGGGCTCTATTCTGTTCTTCTATCTGTATGTCTGTTCTTGTCAGTAACACCACACTGTCTCGATTACTATAGTTTTCTGGTAAATCCAGAAATCATGTAGTGTGATCTTCCAATTATGTTCTTTTTAAGAGTGTTTTGACTTTTCTGGGACTTCCAGCAATGCATTTTTAACTACTGTAAGCTTTGATCACCTTTTACTTGAAATATAAAACCCTTATTAAAAGATCTTCTGGATAAAGAGGAAAAAAAATAAAATGATCACAGACTCACTCTCTCATTCTTCAGGACTAATAGAATAAATAAACAACAGCAAAAAAACCCCAAAACAAAACAGAAAGGTAATCAAAAAGAACGAATGGAAGGAGACTTTCTTAATGCCGTCATCTACAAAATGCTTCACTAAGTAAAGAAACAAAACTGTTAGAGCAGAACTCCTGACTTCTCACCACCATCCCATGCCCCAGCAGGGTCCTGGTGAAGTAACAGAAACCCATGTATTCTCAGGAATATTTCCAAAGCAATTAGATGAGTGGATAGAAGTAGGAGAGATCTGTTCCTTCTCTGGCTGTTGGGCTAGTCATCTCAGCTGCCAGGGAGAGGTGGGTGAGATGAGAGAAGCAAACAACGCACAGTGATAATTTTGATGGGGGGAAAAAGACTCACATTGCCACTTCGAACAGGGGAGCAATTTGAAGGCAGCAGGTATCCTCCAGGATACCTCCTGGGTAGAAGGGCAAATGGATCACCTCAGGGAAGAGAACAGAGTCTGGTTGTCCTGACACTGCATTTACCCCAACCTGCCCTCCACCTGCCAGCCCCCCTGACCTCAGCTACAGAGAAGTGGCTGCACCACAAAATCCCAGCCCTCAAACTGTTGCCTCGAAGGTCTGGCAAGAAAGAGGGCAGTTTCCTCCTTCATCTCTCCTAGCAAGTGGAAATGAGAATAAAACCAGAAAACGGTAAAAATACTGCAAACCTACTTTGGGGGAAGGAGAGAGACTGGAAGAAGCAGGAGATGGATGCAGGAGATAGAGGAAACCTGTCCGGAAGAAAATGCCAGAAGAAACAGGAGGAAATATCACCCGTGGCAAAGAGCCTCACCAGAACACAATGTCAGGCAAACAGGAATTCAAACACAAAACGAGTTTTCCAAAGAATGAGGCATCCGGGGAGGATCACAGTGCTGAAAAGACAAATTGAGACCAAATAATATTCATGCAGAATTGGTAATTTAGAAGCATCAAAGAATAGAATAGTTGGAGCCGAAAATTGATTTACTAACAGAGAAGCAAGTCCTGACATAATTGCATTTAAAATAGAGAAATAAGACCATGAGATTAAAGCATTTAAAGCAGGTGGTAGGGAATCAGGGAGGGCAAAGTAAGCCAATGTTAAGACCACTAAGACCCCTGAAGTAGAGAACTCAACGAATAACAAAAGGAAAAGAAATGCAAATATATTCGAGGGAAATTTTCCAGAAACCGGGAGGAAAAACAATCTGCAGAACAGAAGTATGTACTCTCTTCCAGGAAACAAAGGCATGCCACCGTACAACAGGTAAAATCAAAGTGGCTTCAGACTTTCCCACCATAGCATTAAATATCAGCAAGAAAGTAGAGCGAAAAAAAAGAAAAAAAAAAAAAAAAAAAAAAAGAAAGTAGAGCGATATAGGCTCTATCATATAGGCTTGAGGAGGAGGAACTATAATTCTGGTACCTTCCTCCGTGTCCTCGGTAGAAGGGAAATAGGGCAAACGTTCTTTAGGAAACTTTACTTCATATTTAGGGTGAAGTAGATCAGAAATGATAGCACTCCTCAGCTCACTAAAAATAATGATGTAATAGTGATGATGTTGCCAGAAGCACAGAGTGAGGAGCTTTGCTAAGGAACCTTGTAAACTCTGATCTATTGAGTTACAGACCCTGAACTCCACAGCCTGAGTGTGAGTGGCCCAGAACAAAGCATAAATTGATACGTGGTGATCAGCCCCGACTAAAGATGTCGTCATTCAAAAACTCAGCAGAGTTGGGACACGGGGTGGGGTAGACTGATGCCAACGCTTTGTCGTCTTTCTCATCTGGAGTCCCGCCATACCGTCCCAAATTAAAATACAGAGTTAAAAATAGCATCGATTCCTCCTACCTCTGCCAATATATATTTTCCTTAACCTCAGAGGGCTCTTAAAAAGAGTAATACATTTTGTGATGAAGAATGAATTTTGACAGGTCCTTCCGTTTCTCTCCAATTGTGTTTTCTTCTGTCAAACCCAGGACAATTTAATTTAGGAGCTTTTACTTCAACAGCTGATATATCATAATTGTATTTATTACAGTTCCTCTGTCTGTCTGTCTCTCTGGGTATCTGCTGGAGAGCCTTCTGGAATGAGACACACGTCGTGTTGACAATGGTTATTTTTGGGTATCAGGACTCAGAGTGATTTCTTTGACTTCTCTCTTCCTACTCTGGCACCGTTGGAATTGCTTATAATGAGTAGGCATGGTTTTAAACATGCAGTCACATTATTTTAAAAAACAAAGACCCATACCGGCATGATTCTATAAGGACACTTTGCCTGGATAAACAGAAAGCAAAACCCAACTAAGCAGAACCTAATGCCAACATCTCAAGACTTATTTCTGGGAATGCAGGACAGAGAACCCCATCAGGGTCATAAAAAGGGAAAGTCTTTCATAAGAAAATGGGAACTGAATTAAAAACAATAAATAGCTAAAATATATTGAATATCTCCACGAGCCAGACCCTATGCTAAGAACTATATACATTGATTTTCTTATTTAATTATGACCATAATCCTGTTAAAGAGCTACTGTCATAACTCATCATATTATGCACACAGAGGCCGTGGCTCGGAGGAGGGGAGTAACTTCCCAAGGCCAATTTAGAGCCACAGGGCTGATGGCTGGACTTCAAAGCTGGCTTCTCAACCTCTCTGCAGCCCACTTTGAAGAAGGTCCAGAATCTAGAATGCAGTGGGTTTGACCTGTCTGAGCTTTCTGAATTTATTCTCCCACAAATGGTCATGTGACTTACCTTTCACTGGAGCCAAGTCATGGAGGCTCGTGAAGATATTTCCAGTAGGATGATTTCCAGATGCTGCCATCCAAGGCTGGCTCCTGTCCACTCTCTCATTTCCTTTGGAGTGCACGATTATCTTCTCGGGTCCTGCTAAGCTGCTTCCGCTGGCAGGAGGCCTTGATGTCAGCTCTGAGGTGCTCTGTGTCCAGAAGTATGGTGCTGCTCTCCCACCACCCCCATGGGGAGCTATGCAAAGCCTCCACAGGTATGCACTGACCTACCATACCAAGAATATGGGGTATAATCTTTCCAGGTGCAATTTCAACAGCTGGCACCAAGAGGAGAGCCCTTTACCCTGACCATGGGAACAGTGTGCCCACAAGCCAGATTTTACCTTCCACCAGCATTTGCAAGCTTGGGCCCCAGGGGCCCAGAACTAGCCCCAAGACATGTTTTGCTGAACCTATGAGTGTTTAAATGTTTTTGTAATTGACTGCCAATATTTGAAAGATTTCGCGTAAGTATCAAGAATTCAGTTCTCATTTAAAAAATTGAAATATGGCAAAACTGAGTCTGTATTTCTTCATAGCTACTGATGGGAGCAGAGGAGCTGTGGTCCCCTGGGGCCCCAGCTCATCTTCTTTAGATGGACACAGCCCCTACCATACTACTCCACTCACTTACCTTCCCCGCCTCATTCCTGTGGGCACCTGACACTTCAACTCTGATGAATGAGAATCATCTTGGATTTGTAAGCAGATAAGTGATCTGGCCTGATTGGAGTGGGGTCAAGGCCATCGTGCCTGGAGTGTGCAGAACATACTGGAAGGCGAAAATGAAAGTCAGAGAAACCAGTGAGCAGACTGTCCAGCAAGGAGCTCAGACTTCCAGGAAGGGAAGGCTCGAGTCATAGATCATTACAGGATCTTTGTAAGATTTTATTGTTTTATTGTTTTCTTTACCCTCCTGTTTAAATTATACCCCACAACGTCTACCTGTCTCCCTCTCCTGCTCTATTTTTCTGCTTTATGCTTATCACACCCTGACATTCTGGCTACTTCCCTTATTCATTTGTTTATTATCTGTCTTCTCCATCCAGAATATAAGCTCCATGGGGCCAGGAATTTTGTTAAACTCAGGCCCTGCTGTATTCGCAGTGCAGACAAAAGTGTCTGGTACAGAATGTTCTAAATGAAGAGATGTTTATTTCAGATGAGCAATGATATTTTAGAAACTATTTAACAATTGATATATTTAAGCATCCATAATCTCAATACTTAGAGGACAACCGACGTGCCAGGAGGAGGCACCAGGTTTTCTGGCCTAACCGACATGGCCCAGGAGACTTACAGCAGGGCTCCGATCCCAATCTGGGAAGTCCCCTACTTCTCCACACCCCCGGCACGCAGTGGCAGGGGCAGTGGCAGGGGCAGGGGCAGGGGCAGGGGCAGGGGCAGGGGAGATGCTGGCTCTCAGAAGCCGGGCTCCCAGGAGATTCAGGGCTTGGCAGGACTCACCACACTGCGGCCAGGGTCCCCCTGACATTTGCCCTGGACCACCCTGGACCACAGCCCCCGGAGGCCTGCGCATCCTTTGAAAGGAAGACTTAGATCAATTGTCCTTTATCTCCATTGTAATTTTTTCACTGGTTTGCTGAAGCAGTGCCAGGGCTGTAAGCCTCCCTTTGATGCTTAATTGCTTAATTATCAGTTTACTCCACCAACTTGAAGAGAGGGATTTGGACCACTTTGAAAAAGGGAGATGGGTTGGAGACTACCCAGGAAGGAAGGCTCCCCTCTGCATCTGCACCAGTTACATGCCAGGGGTGGGAGGGCTTCTTACCACCCCCCCAAGTCCAGAGGCCTGTCCCCTCCAGTTCCCACCCCATCAAGCCCTCTGCACCCCATGATCCCTCTTCATCAAGCCAAGTGCTCCTCCAGCAGTGGGTGCGGGGTTACCCAAGACCCTGAGGCCACCACCAAACACACCATTTCTTTTCCTTCCCAAATCATCCACATCTTTTCAGATTCTAGTTGTTGTTGTTGTTAATTCTGCTGGCATTCATTCATTCAGTTTCTCTTTCATTTATTCACCGACAGTCTTTAGGCGCTGGGGGCAAGTTAGGCACACAGAGCCAGACGGATGAAGAGACAGGGATCTGAAAATAGCATGAACATGGCAGGTAGCCTGATGGTCTGCGCAGAACGTGGAGAGGGTGTGGTCCTACAGAGCTGGTCGTAGGGGTGTGGTATGGGGCTGAGGGGCTCAGGACCACCTTTGGGAGGGGGCAGCTTTTTGTGGTGCCAGGAAGGATGGTGGGCACTCAAGATGTGACTTATCTTCTCCTGTTTTGCCCTCTGCCCCTCCCTCCCTCCCTCCCTCCCTCCCTCTCTCCCTCCCTCCCTCCTTCATCTTATTCTCTCTCTCACTCACACATACACACTCACATGCACACATGCATGCACACTATCAAAAGGTAAACTGAGGCAGATGAAAACTGAAGAGTTTCTCTGAGCATGAGTTCGTTTGCCTGATGGGAATTGGCCAGCACCAAATTGGAGGGGGTTAGGACCCTTCCACCAACAGGAGTTTGGGGCAGGGTTTTTCTAGGGAAGATGCTGAAGCAAAGCAAGGCAATTACTTGGTGATAGCTTCAAGCAGTTGCCTCCCTGGGGGAAGCCTACTTGGCCTTTTGCGGTGGGTTTGTCTTAAGGTTCACTTTTTGGGTTTAGGATTTGGTTTGGTTGCGTGGAGTGCCAAGGCATTAGAGCCCCTCAGTCCAATGGGCTTCTTGTTTAATTACCTTAGCAACACACACACACAAATATTCACACATTCACATACTCACACACCCTCATCCTCACACACACACTCACATACACACACATCCT
Organism: Canis lupus dingo; assembly: GCF_003254725.2. Lineage (NCBI taxonomy): Eukaryota > Metazoa > Chordata > Mammalia > Carnivora > Canidae > Canis > Canis lupus. The sequence goes on along the minus strand of NC_064248.1, from coordinate 19,674,562 downwards.
CATACCCTCTCACACACTTACCCTCACCTACACACTTACACATCCACACACTCACACACACCCTCTCACACCATTCACACACCCTCACATACACACTTACAACATCTCACACACACCCTGACTCACACACCTACACATACTCATCCACACACTCACGCACACACACACACACACACACACACATTCACAAGCCATCAAACAGGGATAAAAGCACATAGGCCAGACAAGATGGGCACCCCTCTCCCAGAGGCTTTGTCTACACTGGCTGGCTTCACTAGGCTCATTTTTCTTTAGGAAATTGGCATAGAGGATCCAGTTTCTCAACACCGAAGTGTGCTTCCACACACTCCGATGGTTCAGTCCAATACAGTTTTTCCTTTTCATAAGAATTACCCTCAAGATGCCCTCCAGCAATGGCCTAACCTCGAGCAGACGGGCCCTGCAAGGATGCTCACACTGTGGCCAAGTGTCAGGCTCAGATGAGCGTCTCTCCCTCTGGGCTCGCTTGAGCTGCAAGAGGCCAACCCTGGATCCAGACCCTGGAGCGCAGCCCTCTTCTCTCCCCTATCTATGTTTTACTTTTCCTTTCTCTTTTCAGCCAGTGTTTGGCAAAAGATCTATCCAACAGAGGGATCTGTGGGATGAATGAAAAACAAACACCACGAAGACGGGGAAGGAGAAAAACAGGCATCAGTGGAGACGTGAGGTGTGTGAGGGGAGGGAGCGGATGCAGAGGTTGCAGGCTACAGCCATGCCCTGTGGATGGGGACCCAGGGGAAGGAAAGACGTGTAGTCGAGAGGTCTTGGTGCTGACTCACATGGGACATTTTTCGTTATTTTCCCAATATGTGGGCAAGAAAAGATTGCAGCAAAATGAATCCTAGCCCCCAAACTTAAGAGTGCAAGAACTAAAATTAATATTATTGCCTTTAAATTAAATTATATCTCTCTCATGGCGTTAATCCTGTCCAGAGATGGGGAACTGACGAAGCTTGCTCTTCCCCAGGCTGGATCTTGCAAATGTCCTAGGGTTTGGCTCAAAGCAAACATTTGAGATGGATGGATAGGTGGATGACAGTGGACGAGGCCTCAATATTGAACATCTCCAAGGTGGATGGAGCTCTTGGAGTGCCTAGCACGTATGGTGTCCACACAGGAGTTGACACAGCTTCTCTCAGAGCACCCCACGGTGATCCTCACCCTGTCCGTAATCTTCCCGGGGTGCCTAGAGAAAGCCAGGAGATGCCCATTTTCTGGCTTCGCTTCTCAACAGGGATGTCTACCTTGTCAGTCTCAGTAATGCCACAAAAGCCCAGAAATGGCTGGCCTCAAAAAAGTTTCCATTTTCTCCTAAAGTGCCCCTAAAACACACGATCATTGAAAGGTTTAGCTTCCTCCTTATATCCAACATGATCAACAAAATCTAACAAAAATGAAGAAACAAATGAACGTGTCTATTGGTCATCCTACAGAAGGTTCACTGCAGGGTCTTGGGGCCAGTTCGTTAAGGGTCCCACCAAGACTGAATTGTCTCATATTGTCACCACGGTGCTGTCCTAGGTAGTTTGCTACAGTAAGGCCTGTGATGCAGGATGCATCCCATTTATCCACACCTGTGCTTTCCTCTGCAGGTGGACTCTGACTTGGCCTTGTGACTTGCTTTGGCCAGTGAGACATAGGTAGACATGGTGCTAGCAGAGGTTTGATGGGTGTTTGTGTACTGGGACTTGCTCCCTTGGACAACACTGCATAGGGGAGCCAGTCTAGCCCACTGGAGGGTGAAAGGCTATGTGGGGGAAAACCAAGAGGCCTCAGCCAACAGCCAGTGCCAACTAACTGCCAGATATGCAGCTGGGTCACCTTGGTTGGCTGCAGCCAAGCCGACTCTTCAGCTGAATTCAGCCACATGAGTAACCAGGCACAAAGTGGGGGCGGACAGCCCAACTGGCCCACTGAGTTTTGGGGTGATTTGTTGTATAATGGTAGATGAGCAAAATTGTCTCTGACCACACGAATATGTATGCCAACTGCTGTAGAGCTTTGTCTTTTTTTCATAGAGTTTATTTTCTTAGAGAAGTTTTAGGTTCATAATAGAATTAGAGAAAGATCCAGAGATTTCTCATATTGCCCCTGCCCCTACACATGCACGGCCTCTCCCTGATATCAGTGTCCCCCACCTGAGTGGTTCATTTGTTACAACTGACAAGCCTGTGCTGACTCATCATTATCACCCAAACTCCAGAGTTTACATTAGGCTTCACTCTTGGTGGTGTGCATTCTGTTGGTTTGGAGAAATGTATAATGACATGCATCATATAGAATCATAAAGAATTATATGTATCATATAGAATAACTTCACTGCCTCACAAATCCTTTGTGCTCCATCTACCCATCCCCTCCACCCCCTCATTCCCTGGCAACCACTGATCTTTCTACTGTCTCCATGGTTTGCCTTTTTCAGAATGTCCTACCCTGGGAGTCCCTACAGCGTGAATTTCCAACTGACTTCTACTTAGTAAATACACATAGAAAATTCCTGCACATCTGTATGGCCTGATTGCTCTTCTTATTTTAGCACTGAATAACAATGTGTTGCCTGGATGTACCACAGTTGATGTAACCATTCACCTACTGAACAGCATCTTTCGCTGCTACAAACATCCATGTGCAGGATTTTGTGTGCAAGTAGATATCAAGGAATATTTGGGTAGATATCAAGGAACACGATTGCTACATCATATGGTAAGAGTATGTTTCGTATTGTGAGGAACTGCCACACTGTCTTCCAAAGTGGCTGCACCATTATTGAATTCCCCCAGGGGGAGAGTTCCTATTGCTCCATTTCCTCACCAGCATTTGGTGTTGTCAGTTTATGGGATTTGGCCATTCTAATAGGTGTGTAGTGCTATCTCAGTGCTGTTATAATTTGCACTGCATGATGGTGTATGATGTGGAATGTCTTTTTTGTTTGTTTCAAGTTTTTATTTAAATGCCAGTTAGTTAACATACGGTGTAATATTAGTTGCATCTTTTCTTTTTTTTTAATTTTTTAAATTAATTAATTTATTTATTTATGATAGTCACAGAGAGAGAGAGAGAGAGAGAGAGAGAAGCAGAGACAAAGGCAGAAGGAGAAGCAGGCTCCATGCACCGGGAGCCCGACGTGGGATTCGATCCGGGGTCTCCAGGATCGCGCCCTGGGCCAAAGGCAGGCACCAAACCGCTGCGCCACCCAGGGATCCCAGTTGCATCTTTTCATATGCTCTTTTGCCAACTGTAAATCTTCTTTAGTGAGATGTCTGTTACTTTGGCTGATTTTCAGTCAGGTTGTTTGTTTACTTTTGTTGAATTTAAGTTTGTGTGTGTGTGTGTGTGTGTGTGTGTGTGCAGATATTTTGGATAACAGTCCTTTATCAGAGACCTGCAAATATTGTCTGTTCAAGGGGGAGCAGCGCCCCCTGGGGGCCCGCATGGGAGGCTACAGGAGGAGCTCTATGCTAGGGAGGAGGAGTTCTCCTTCCTAGAACCCACATGTATTAAGCACCTGATGTATGCGTTCCAGGAGGGGAGAGTGGCCAGATCATGAAGCACTCAAGATTTGGAATTTTAACAAGTTTATCTTCTCCCTTTGTTTGTAGTGACACTTTCTGTCGGTTGACTCAAGTCTTCAAAGTGAAACAATGTCAATCATTCTTTCCAGAACATCTGGAAACAGAGGAAAATGATTTTCAATATTTTGCCCTCTAATAGAGAAACTCCTTAGAGATGTTATCGAATGAGGTGGGCATAACGCATTCAATCTGATTTCCTTTCCCTGCGAACAGGATCATTAAGGCATCCAAATTAACTGGGTGTAATCATGAATTAAATCGAGCTCGTTTATAAGGGAAACATAGAGGCATCTTTCATCTTAATATCCTGACATGATTCTCTTGACTTGAAGGTACAATTAGGAGGAAAGAGGGGAAAAAAACCCAAAAAGCCCATAGCTTAACCCTGAGTGGAATTGGTAATAAAACACCAGTTCCCCAGTGAACTCTCTGCCTTTCCAGTCCTCCTCAGCAGAGCTCATTATTTTATTTCACTACTTGATAGGTTGAAAAATTGCCTGCAAACTGGCTAATTAGGACTAACAGTGCTTAGTAACGGGGGAGACAATTGCACTTCGAGAAATTAATGCTGAAATCGTGGGAGCTCATGATTCATCTATTAAAGTGCATTTAGACAGAGTTCCCTTCACTGTTGTGTCAGTCCAGCCATCTTTCTGGGTGGCCAGGGGACTCCAGCATTTGTGTGAGTTTGGGGCTGGTGGTGGTAAGAAACAGAAACCCATCTGGAGAAAAATAAGAGGCTCATTGTAAAGACACAGAGGCAATTCCACTTGGGACTTCTGGGGATAAATATGAATACGAGGGTCTCTGGGAATCTCCCTCTCTCTCTCTCTCTCTCTCTCTCTCTCTCTCTCTCTCTCTTTCTCCCTCCCACCCTTGGTCTTTCTCTATCCCTATCTATATGACCAGAGTCCCCTGTGTCACTTTCACCCTGGGTTCCATTTCTCTCTGGGCATACGCCCATCTTCCATGAGGTAACGGTGTAGGGAATTATGACCCATCCATCCATTCTTCTTCCAGATGTTTGCAGATCCTCTCCTTCTCTTGTCAGACTATATGATTTGGTTGAGGTTGTGGGGACCAATGCTAGGGATGCAACTTGTTGTCAAGACCTTAGCAAATCAGCTCTCCCTTACGTTCCCTTTGGTCTCAGAAGTTGGTTCAGGGATGGTCTCATGGTCCAACCAGAGTCAATAAGAAGCTTTTGCTGGGGAACCTTGGAAGAACACTCACTATCTTTACTGTGAGGTTCCAAAGATGGGTGACATGGGTTTTGGACCTGTTGGAGTCATCTTGCAACCATTCAATAAATCCTCTTTGGGAGTCAAGCCAAATCCTCTCCACGTGGAATAGGACAGAGCTTGGTGATGAAGAAGGAAATAGGTTACATACCATCATTTGAGACCGTGAATCAAGCAGCACCTGCTGCCCATACTATGGTTGGTTTTACAGTTGCCTGAATGAGTAAGACCCCTTTTCATTGTAAGCTAATTTGTCTTAAGTTTCCATCACTTGTGATAGAAAGAATTCCTACTGGTACCTGTGGCTTTCTTAATCCCCTCTAACCTTAAATTACAAACTTCCCAGCTCTGACCCTGATTCTGTATGGCCTGCCAGTCCAAGCACTCACCCTCACCTGACTGTAGTTTCTGTGTGTCTGACTTCATAGTCTCAGAGAGACGGATTCAATCATCCCAGTCATGGATTGGATTTCCTGATCTAACCTGAGGGTGAGGGCCATCCAGTATAATCATGATCACCCTTCAGCTGGGAGCGTGAGGGAAGAAAAATATCAAGGAAGAGTCAAAGTCATGACCAGGACATCCTTCCTGGGTTTGTTTAGCCTACTGAAGAGACAAGTTCACAGGCACCTGCCCTTCTGCATTGACCACCTGAACCTGCCCATCCAAACATCCCCATGCTTATCTCACATTGGCCTGCAGGCTCCAGTGCCAATGGGATGCTTGCCAGAATTTGAATGAGTTCCCGTGGAGCTCCCACTATGTGAAGAAGAGGAATCTTTTTTTTATTAAGGATTTTATTTATTTATTAATGATAGATACAGAGAGAGAGAGAGAGAGGCAGAGACACAGGCAGAGGGAGAAGCAGGCTCCCTGCAGGGAGGTTGTCCTGGAATCACAACCTGAGCTGAAGGCAGATGCTCAACTACTGAGCAACCCAGGTTCACCAAGAAGAGGAATCTTTGATTCCTTCTGCCTGGGGAGTCCCATGTGCCTGAAGAGACTAACCCTTCATCATCTTTATGCCTGACACTGACAGATTTCAACGCCAGCAAATGGCTGGCTGGTGCACAAATTTGGGCTATTCTCCTTGGGGATCTGGCTAGGAGGAAATAAGTAGAATATTTTAAAGTTCCCCTTCATATTTTCCCATTGGGATGAGGAGGGACTGGTTTCATTAACATGTGTGCTTAGCAAATAAATATTTGCTGAATCCTGGCCTCTAGGAGAGGCTATAAAAAAATCTCTGGGATATCTGAGGGTCCTTGCTTAACAGGAACTGAGTGTCCTCAGGTAAGTTAGGTAAGATCTCTGAGCCTCAGTTTCTTTGTCTTGAAAGGAGGAGGTGATCATCCTTTGTCTCTCTACCCCCAGAATAAGGCTCATCGCCAAGAGGACAACACTGCCTGCATCGGATGATGGATTCTGAGATCTGTGGTTCTAAGGCTGTCAGAAGAAGCAGGCTTAGTTCAAGTGTGGGCTGCAGCATGTTCCTGGATCCCACCCAGGGCAGGTGCTATCCATGCCCTGCCTGTGGAGACTCTCCTCCTTCCCGCCTGGCTTTTTCCTTCAGGGTGCACCACATGACTTGGGGTTGGAGGTTGTGGACAGTGGCCCAGCTTCCTCCAGCCCCAGTGGGATGATACCCGGGTAGTTCCTCGGAGGGACCTCTGCAGGAAGGAGTCCCAGGAGCCACAGAAGCCACCTGCTCACCAGTGTGCCCCTCACAGGGTTTCTCCCTTCCCTAGCTCACTTTCTCCTCTCCTTCCCTTGTGCTTCATGGAACCAACTTCCAAACAAAACTAAACAAAACAAAAAACAAAAACACCTGCATCTGAGTCTCAGGGTCTGTTTTAGAAGAATATACCCCAAATCCTACCCAGTCTCACTTTTCTCATTATTCCTTTGTTACCTGCAGGGTCTGCAGTGACATCCCTGTTTCATTCCTAATGTTTATAACTTGTGTCCTCTCTCTTATTTTCCCCCTTTTCCATTTCACTAGATGTTTGTCAATTATGTTGATCTTTTCAAGGAACTAGTTTCTTGTTTGATCTTCCTTGTTGTTTTTCTGTTTTCAGTTTCACTGATGTCTACTCTTATCTTTATTATTTCCTCCTCTCTACTTGCTTTGGCATATTTTCTCTACATTGTCTCGTTTCTTAAGGCAAGAGCTCCAATCATTAATTTGAGACTACTTTTTATTAATGTAAGCATTAGAGGCCATGTACTCTCTATTAACCCCATTTTACTTACTCATGCACTACAAATTTGGATAGTCGTATATTAATTTTCTTTCATTTAAATGTATTTCTGCATTTCCCTTGAGATTTCCCATTTGGCCCTGGATCATCTGGAAGTGTGGTGTTCAGTTTCTGAGTGTTTGGAGATTTTTCTGTTATCTTTCTGGTGCTATTCCCTTGCAGACAGAGAACACAGGCTGCATGATTTCAATTCTTCTAACTTTGCTTTGGTTTATTTTACAGCTTTGTGGTAGATTTCTTTGGATATATCTTGTTCGGAATTCACTTGGTGTCTTGAATCTGTACGTTTACGTCTTTTGCCAAATGTGGGGGACTTTTAGCCATCATTTCTCTGTGGTTTTTCATCCCTCCTTTGTCCTCTCTTCTAGGGCTCTGATGACCCAAGAGGTTAGATCTTTTGTTATAATCCACATGTCTCTAGGATTCTGTTCAGGGTTTTTTTCCCACCTGTTTTTCTGAGTTCAGACTGGGTAATTTCTATTTTAAGTTCACTTTCCTCTCTCTCTCCCCTCTTAATTCTGCCATGGAGCCCATCCACTGAGTTTCTATTTCATCTTTTTTTTTTTTTTTATACTTGCAGTTTGAAATTTTCCATTTGGTTCTCCTTCATATCATATTTCTTAACTAAGAATCTCTATTTTTTCTATTTTCTGAGACCTCCTATATCTTCACTTGTTTCAACTGTGTTCATAAATCCTCACTGACGCATTTTTATGACATCTCCTTAAAATACTTGTCAGCTCATTCCAACATCTCTGTCACCTTAGTGTTGGATTGTGTCAATTGCTTTTCTTTTTTTCTTTTCCATTCAAGTCAAGATAACCTTGATTGTTGGTCTAACAAGTAATATTTGATTGCTACATGGTCATTTTTGAATATTCCACTATAGAACTCTGGATCTTATTTAAATTGTGTCTCTTAGCAAGTGTTTTCTGATACTATTCCAGTAAGGAAAGAGGAGGCACTACATCATTACTGCCATATGGGGGTGGAGTTCCAGATTCTACACTTGGCCCCCATTGACAGGAACCCAGTGGGGAAGAGGCTTCTCATTACTGGTGGGTAGGGGTGGGAGTTCAGGCTCCCTACTGATACCACCTTCCCTGACAGGGGGACGTGAACTCTGCTGATACAACTCTACCAGGGAGAGAACATGAACCACATTACTGCTCCTCATGCAACCTTCAGTGATGCTACCACATTGATGGCCTCATTGATGCTGAGCACTGGTGTGAGTCCTGACTCTCCATGAGGCGTCTTCAGAGGCTATCCCAGTGAGGAAGGAAATGAGTGACTCACTCCTCTGAGCAGATGTAGAAGTCTGTATTCACCACTGTCACCCCGGCAAAGGAGTTGAGTCACCTCAGTACAACATGACAAGGGTAAAAGTCTAGGCTTTCTGTGCAATCTTTGCTGATGGAAATGGGAGAATGAGCATTTCTGCATTGCCAGTTCCCCAGCACATGGTCTGGCATATATGAGGCAGAAAGAAATCCCAGAGAACTCACCACCATGTTGTTCCTTGGGTTTCAAGATCCCTGGACAGTTTGTCTTCTTCTCTCCACCTTTCAGAGTCTTCTTATATTTATTTTTTATATCATATCCAGGGGATTTAGCTGTATTTAATAGGATGAATAAGAGAAAGCATGTTCATCCACTTCATCTTACCAGAAGTGGAAGACCCTTGGTTAAATTATTTTTAATATTTATCAATAGATAATATATGCATGTGGTTCAAAATTCAAAAGACATAAAAGAGGGCAAAGCAAAAATTCTCTGCTCACTTTTATCCCCCAGCTGCTCAGTTACTATCCCCATCAGTCAAATGTTATCACCTCCTTGTATGTCTTTTCGGAGAGTTTATGCAGTTACAAGCAAATTCATATGTAACATTTTTCTGCTTATTTTCTATAAATAGTAGAATCCTGAACAATCTGATTTGGTGCTTCTGATTTTTTTTAGCCACTTTCTTTTTACTTTTTATTTTAAAATAATTATAGATTCACGGAAGATTGGAAAGAAACGTACGGGGAAATTCTGTGCACCATTCCTTCAGCCTTCCATAGAGCTATAACAATGGCAACACTTTATACAACTACAGCACATTACCAAAACCTAGAAATGGACATTTTTACAATTCAGATTCTGTAGGTCTTACTCAGATTTTGTCTGTTATCTGTGTGTGTGTGCACACATGTGTATACATGTGTGTCATTCTTTGCAATCAGACCTCATCTGTAGCTTGTGTAACCACCACTGCCATCAAGATACTCAACTGCTCCATCAGAAGATTCTTTGGTGTTACCCCTTCACAGCCACATCCATCCTCTCATGGTCCCTGATCATTTCTAGCATTAGATTATTTCATAAACATTTACATAAATAGAATCATTCTTTTGGAAAAGGTTTTTTTAAAGAGAAGGATAGAGGAGGTGGAGGGGCAAAAGGACAGAGAGAGAGAGAGAGAGAGAGAATCTTAGGAAGGCTCCATGCCCAGCATGGAGCCCAATGTAGGCTTATGACCCTGAGATCATGCCCTGAGCTGAAATCAAGAGTCGGATGCCTATCTGACTGAGCCACCCAGGCTCGTCTGGAAAACTTTTTAAAATCACAGCATAACTTCCCTGAGAACCATCCAAGTTGTTCTATGTACTCATGGTTCATTCTTTTTTATACCAGAGTTGTATTCCGTGATATGAGTAGAGCAGAGAGTGATTAACAGTTTACCCATTAAAGGACATTTGAGTAGTTTTCAGTTTGGGACCATTATGAATAAAGCTGCTTTGAACATTTGTGTTCAAGTTCGTGAATGATAATAAGCCTTTATTTCTCCGGGAGAAATGCCCAAGAGTGCAACTGTTGGTTTATATGGTAAGTCCATTTTTAGTTTTGAAAGGAGCTGTCAAACAATTTTTCCAGAGCTATTTACATTCCCACCAGCAAGGCATGCATAATCCAGATTCTCCATATCCTTTTTCACTAATTTTTATTGATTTTATTTATTTTTTTGTAGGTGTAACTCATATACTATAAAATCCACCCTTTAAAAGCGGACAATCCAGTGTGCTTCAGTACACTCACAGGTTTGTACACCCATGGCCACTATCTAATTCCAGAACGTTTTCATCACCCCAGAAAGAAACCTGACACACGTGAGCACTCATTCCCCATGTCATGCCCCTTCTGACCGCTGGCAACCACTTTCTAAATTTCCCCAGAATCCTTCAATTTTTAACTACCCTTTCCTACATTGGAATAGAAAATCTAATTAAAAATAAGTAAAATAGTGGCACCTGGGTGGCTCAGTCAGTTAAGCGCCTGCCTTTGGCTCAGGTAGTGATCCCAGAGTTCTGGATGGAGCCCTGCATCAGGTTCCCTGCTCAGTGGGGAGTCTGCTTCTCCCTCTGTTCCTTCCCCCAGCTCATGTTTACTCTCTCTTGCTCTCTCACAAATAAATAAATAAATAAATAAATAAATAAATAAATAAATAAAATCTTTAAAAAAATAAGTAAAATCATACCAAGTAGGACGTGAGCTTTAAGAGGATAAAGGGTTTTATTTCTTTATTTAGTCTATTTTGTTCAGTGATGATTTATCGGTACCTAGCACAGAATCTGGCACATAGAGTTTGCATCTCTAGGAGCACAAGTAATTGGAAAAAGAAAGATATGCATGAATACAATTCCTAGGATCATCATGTTGAACCCCAACACGGGTACAGGACAGCTGTTTCCACACCTGCTGCTGGATTTAAAAATACCCTGCAGTGGGCAGCCTGGGTGGCTCAGCGGTTTAGCGCTGCCTTCAGCCCAGGGTGTGATCCTGGAGTCCCGGGATCAAGTCCCACATCGGGCTCCCTGCATGGAGCCTGCTTCTCCCTCTGCCTGTGTCTCTGCCTCTCTCTCTCTCTCTTTCTCTCTCTCTCTTTCTCTCTGTGTGTGTGTCTGCCATGAGCAAATAAATAAAATCTTAAAAAAAAAAAAAATACCCTGCAGGGGCTCCTAAAGGCACACATTTTTAGGCTCCAGCCAGATCTCCTGAAGCAAAACTTCCAGATCTGGGGTCTGAGATTATTCACTTTTAATCAACACTCCCAGTGGTTCAAGCTCTACCCCAGTACACAGGCTAGAGTTTCTAAATCATTGAGATAGGCAATAGGGCTGAATAGGTACTGAGTACAACTTAGTCCCTTGCCCGATACCCATGGATTTATGTATCCTTCTTTCTCTGGGAAAGGGAAATGTAGAAAAAATAATTCTGTCCAAAGGATGCCTTTTTTGGGGAGGTAAAGTAAGATACTAGAGAGTGGATACTCTGGTTCCAAGGATGCAGAAGTTTGAAATCAGACTCAGTTACTTACTAGCAGACTTGGACACATTGTTTGGCTTCTCTGAGCACTTCTATTTTATTTGTATTTTTATTTTTGTTCAGCAGGCAGAATAAGAGCTTCTAGCCCAGATTGCTATTGTAGTGATTAAAGGAACTAATGAGTACGTGCGCGCACACACACACACACACACACACACAACCGTATTTTAACTTTCAATCCTCTGGTTACAGAATCAGAAGCCAAGAACGTCGACACTAAAATTGTCCTAAGAATAATATCATGTCACCTGCCTCTTACAATAATCTTTTCTCTAGTGTTCTCAGCAGGAGGCTGCTCAGTCTCTGTTTGAATGCCTCCAAATGCTGGAAGCCTCACTACCGCATAAGGCATCCTGATGAAATCTACCCACTTTGGCTCCCATCACTCACTCTCATTTCTGCAGTGAGCCCCAAAGAATAAGACGAATCCCTTTCCACCTCACAAGCTTTCTGGTTAGCCAATGTCTCACCGGAAAATCACAGCTTGGCAATATATGATGAGTGGTATATCACACAATAGAATCCATTCATTGGGGCATCTTTCTTTGCTCCTAGAAGCAGCAGAGTAGCAAGTACAAATGCCTTCAGAGGCCAGGTTGGTGACGTACATGAGTGAGATCAACTAGTGAGGGACCATGGCAAAATGAAGATCCAACGCCCCTTTAAAATGAGGAGGCAGCCTTCACTCCACTCCAGCTGATCTCTCTGCATATTGAAATCTGGCTCAGTGTTTTCAGAGATGGATTTTTTTAAAACAGGTATCCGAATTCCATAGTTTTCATTTAAAATCACCTCGTTACGATAAGGGTGCATTACAAATGAGCGAAATGAGATACGTTCCCACAGTTTATTAATAGTGTGGCATTGATGTCAATTACCTGGTCTTGATAACATCCTCTGTTTGTGCAAGGTGTTATCATGGGGGAAATTGAGTCAAGGGCAGAAGGAAGGTTTGTGCACTGTTTTCGTGACTTCTTGTGCATCTAAAAATCGTTTAAAATAAATAGCTAAGAAATAAAAATAAGAAACTGCCGCTTTGTAATCACTCGTGTTTTAAATGTTGGCAAACTGACTTAATTAGAAAGCACCCATGTGTTTGCAAGTGAAATAAAACATATCTAGGGCTGCGATTCTGCAACATTCGTAGTTGAGCATCATGACCGAGTTCATGAATTTTGCAGTCAGACTTTGTGAATTTTGGCTCCAGTACTTATTAGTTCTAAGAGCACAGTAAGTTTCTGAGTGTCATTTTCCTCATCTGTTAAGCAGGAGCTCTTGCTATCTCCCTGGGGAGTTGCAGGGCTTCATGAAGTGCTGTGTTAATGTGGTGCCCAGGATATATACATTCACCCATTGGGTGAATGTAGCTGATAGTAATTTTTACTCTCAGGATGAATTCAGATGGATGGATGTTCAAATCACCACCACCTCAGGCTGGTCCAGCATTCTGTTAACAGATGCTCTGGCTGCTTCCCTCACTTCTGCTCGGAGCAGGTCTTCTATGACCATCTGATGAAACAGACTGGCTGGATCCAGAAAGCCAAGAGAAGGGCACATTGCCGTCTTGCTACTCAGAACGGCCGGAAGCCCCGTGGAACAGAGATGACATGGCTTCTCCGCTCGGAGGCATCTCCTTAAATGAAAGATGTCCTGGAGTAACGCCTGGCCTGAGCTGCCTGCCCCACCTCTGTCCCATCTCCTTATCCTGCTATTCCCTCTGCTGCACCGACAGGGACAAGGAAGAGCGATTAAGTGAGTGGCTGCTTTGAGTTTTGCTCCTGGCCTCAAATTCTTGACAGAGGTCAAGAGAAAAGGGACAGGGGAAGAGGGACCTTGCAGTGAATGAGCCAGAGGCTTTGATGAAGGCACATCTACATCATTGACATCTGGGCTTGGGGGGAACAGAAAGAAAGGGCCTGGCCAGGAGATGTTTGTTGCCAGACCCCAATGGGGCAGGTGACCTACACCATCCCAGGTTTAGTGTTCTACTCCAGTGAAGTCATGAGACTTTGGAGGAGCCAAAAAGGGGGCCCCAACCATGGCATTCAGAAAGGTGTCTTCTCTGTGTATCAGGAGGAAAATAGTGGTAATAGAGCAGCTGCTGGGAAGGAAGGAAGGAAGGAAGGAAAGAAGGAAGGAAGGAAGGAAGGAAGGAAGGAAGGAAGGAAGGAAGGAAGGAAGGAAGGAAGGAAGGACGGGAGGGAGGGAGGACGGGAGGGAGGGAGGGGAGGAAGGTAGGATTCAGACAGAAATCGTTCCAAAAATATTACTGTGTCCTGGGATCCAGTCCCGCATTGGGCTTGCTGCTCAGCGGGGAGTCTGATTCTCCCTCTGCCTTTGCCCATGCTTTAATTCTCTTTGTCTCTCTGTCTCTGTCTCTCTCAGATAAATAAAGATCTTTTTAAAAAAAATAGTGCTGGGAAAGAAAACAAAGCAAAGTGCACATGGGCAAGAAGGATGGTTCTGAGCAGGTGACAGCAGAGGCCAAATATGAACTAAGTGAGGTAGCATTAACTCCCCTGCCAGGCCCCAACGCAGGCATCTTCCCTGAAACTGAATCATACCTAGCCTCCTCATGTCATCTCCATTCTCCAATGTCAATGCTGAGCGGCTCACCCCAATCCACATGCATGTGCCTGAGGGTCCTAACGCAGGTCTCTGGGATCCCAGGCTCCCCTGTCCTCAGCTCCCTCCCAGCTACCCAGCCCTCTTTCTCTGTTTTCCTCTGGGATCCAGAGGCAGGGAGGCGATTTTCACACATTCACACATTCCACTAATTGCCAGGGCTTGCTGGAACGGCCACGAGTCATCAAAGCTGGCCTTTATGGTAGCTGAGAGATGTAGCCTGTGACCACGGGCATGGGTCTGTTCTCGGGCTGCATCTACCCCCGGCCCATGAGCTCCATGAGAACAAAGATTGCATCTGTTTTTCTTGACAGATATATCTTCAGCACCTAAGGAGTCAGGCACGCAGTGTAGATCACGGTTATGTAATGGCACGGGAAGCTGGCTGAAGGGTACGTGGGAACTCAAAGTCTCTGTCTTATCCTTGCAGCTCCTCTTTTAATGTAAAATTATTTCAAATGAAACAAAAATTAGCAATCATGCTGCCAGGCAAAGCAAATAAAGAAAAGTGGCTTCCAACAAATATGAACCCGACTTGTTTGTTCCTTCTCTTTAGGCTGCTATCATTCCTCAGCCTCCCCTCCGAAGCTCTGGGCCACTTGTTTGAGCCTCTGGATTAACTGTCTGGAATATCTGGCCATGTCTGGGTGTTGGGAACCCCTAGTGTCAGGTGCATGGAGAATTTCCTCACACCCCCCAGGCTTCCCAGCAGGTGCAGGGACCTCCGCAAGGCAACCTCCGTGAGGCGACTGAGGATTCTATTACAGTGGCACTTTGTGGGGCTCACTCAACCCGTCAGGATAATTGTCTGACTTAATGTGATATCTGAGCCCTGCAGCTGTGTGAGTCTGTCCTCCCTGGGAACTCAGGCTGGCTGCTGGAGCACATTTCAGCGTCTTGAATTAACAGCAGTTTGGAAGTCTCCCTAATTAGTTACAGCGCTGCTCGAGGTGTCATTTTATTTTATTTTTTTAAAGCATTTTTTTTTTATGAGCCAAGTAACATATTGCCATGTGAGTTTCTGGAAGACAGGGAGCTATAAATAAAATGATAATTTACTTGAAGTCTATCACACAGATAGACCAAGTTCAGAAGTAAGTTTTAATTTGACTAATGAGACGAAACTTTCTCTGCAGAGTGTGGGCTGTGGGTATGGCTATCAGGGTGTGACACGGAGCGGGGCGTTCCCCCCCAAAGACTGGGGATGCAGCACAGCCTGGAGACAATCCCAAAGACTGGGGATGCGGCACAGCCCGGAGACAATAAAGGAACAAAACTTGATCTTCCTACAAGCGAGTGCGCTCGGGGTCCGGGAAGCATGAGACGGATGCAGACTCATGACCTGCCTCCTCTCTGCCTGGAATCTGTGGGTCTCTCCTTCTTGCCCCAGACCTCAATACCTCCTATAATTATGGAGAAGGACAGTGGTTAAGCTTCCACCATGGGTTTTCAGAAACATGCGAACATCTTACTGATGGGAAAGCAGCAAATGTCAGTGATCCAGAGGTGTGCGCACTGGTTAAGGGGGCTGTGCTCAGAACCCACATGGCTTGAGATCAAATCCTGCCTCCTTTATTAACAGGCTGTGTCAACTCAGGCGCACTCAACTCTAACTCAATCTCTCTGTGCCTTGCTTTCTTCACCTGTTGAACACTACATAAGCATCTTGAGTAAATTAATTGATAAACATCCAGATTGCCTAGAACTTCTAGGGAACACACAGCAAACTCTCAGTCTGTAAAGTCTTATCTAGTGCGTGTATTCTCAACAGGTGGCAAAGAAACCATGGCTAGGACACTGGTCTGTGGGCCTCCAAAGGGACACGGCACCTGAATAGATGCGCAGTACATTTGGGGTTTTAAAATATAAATGAGGGCAGCCCCGGTGGTGCAGCAGTTTAGCGCTGCCTGCAGCCCAGGGTGTGATCTTGGAGACCCGGGATCGAGTCCCATGTCGGGCTCCCTGCGTGGAGCCTGCTTCTCCCTCTGCCTGTGTCTCTCCCTCTCTCCCTATCACTCATGAATAAATAAATAAATAAATAAATAAATAAATAAATAAATAAATAAAATTTAAAAATATATTAATGAGGGAAAGGGGGCCCATGAGAGAACAAGGTTGGGAAGCACTCAAACAGTTCCCTATAATAATAAGTTGTGTGCAAAATTGACCAGGCATGTTCCCTGTCTGATGTCAGCCGCAATAACGTCAGGTATGGGGAACAGACAGGCCAGTGTTGAAATCTGGTTCTTCTAGCCAGGAACTGTATGATCTTGGGAAGTTACTCCACTTCTCTGTATTTCTGATCTATAAAACCAAGCTCATAAAGCCATGGTGGGGATGAATAAAATTATGCACACCCAGTGCTCGGGAAAGGCCTGCCATGCAATAAACACGCAATATAGGGTAGCTATTATTGGAATTATTTTCCTCATTATTTTACCAAACAAAAAAAATAATAATAAAAGCCCTCCTAGTACACACAGGCACACGATCCATGATAGCTCAGTGGCGCCTCTGAGCCATCCCCGGGGCCGGCACTTGCTTGGGCTCTTTCTGGCTCTCTCTAATGATCCCTGGGAAATGTTGCTGTTTGCTATGCAAATATTTCACTCTTTGTCTGTAATCATAATATCACACCAAGAAGTGGACTCTGACAAGAGGAACACGCTGATGCGGGGTGTTTGCAATTGCTCGTCAGTTCCTGGCGGCTCCGTGGGAGCTGCAGAGGCAGCCTGCCAGCCGCTTGCCTCCCTGGGTGCATATCAGGGGCCGATGCCTTATTAGTGCTGCTCCGCACGGAGCGCTTCCTCTGTGCGGTCAATTTGTGCTCGGCTGTGACGCTGTAAAGAAGGGGCCACTTTTACATAATCGATATGGAATTAAAATGATTGAAAAGTGTGACTCGCCACTCCAGGTTCCCACCAGAGCAAAAGGGATTCTGGACTTGTGCTCCGGGAAGGTAGTGGGAGGATGGAGACCACCCAGGCCACTCGTTCGTACCCAGCAGCCAGGGCCTGAGTCATGACCCCCACCAGCCATAGGGCCATCTTGGCTGCTTGCAAATCTCTCAACATTCGTGGCCAGGGATGCATCTTTTTCCTGTTCTAAGTGCCTCCCCTGGGTCTAACCTAAATCCTTCATGTTGCAGGTGGAATCCATCTCTTTCTGGGTCTTAGAGACTCCTAAGTAGAGGTCCCACTTGGTTATAGGGATTAAAAGTGGGAGCACTGGAGGCTAGCAAGTACCCCCTAGCTAGCTTGGCTCCTCCAGCCTGTCTACTCAGCCTGTCAAGGACAGGTATGGGGAGCCTACTTCCCTGGTTGTCTGTCTAGGAGTCTCCTTGAGGATGACAAGTATCCCAAGGCATCATGAGGAAATGTTGACATGGACAGAGTCTAGACTTTGGTTCCAGCCTGGACACAGCCACTCCAGATAGCCAGCTGATGCACAGAGCATAGAAATATCCCTGTGTGCGGACAGAAGCCCTAGCAGGCTGGCACCCCCTGCTCCCATGGGCTGTATGGCTAGTCGGTCAATGTCATTTATTGTCAGGGAATCTGTGCTGTGCCACCTCCCTGCTTGGGGTACCAGTGATAAAACAACAAACAAAACAAAAATCATCAACAACGATGACACACTAAATCTCTGCTTTCATGGGGCTTACCTTCTAATGAAGGTGGACAATAAAGATGGGCTTAGGAATAAATTCTATGGAAAAGAGTAAATCAGGGTAAGGGAACAGAGAGAAGGAGAGGACATGATGGACAGGGTAGGGTAGGCTCCTCTGAGGAAGGAACACTGCACCAGAGGGACAAAAGCCTGGGGAGACAGAATTTGCTGGGTGGTTCCAGAAGAAGCCAGATGGGGCCAGAGCAGAGCCAGCAGGCAGGAGAGTGGTGGGGGGCAGGAGGCAGGGGGCAGGGGCCAATTATGTGGGGTTTGATGGTCATAGGAAGGCAACTGGACTTCATTCTAATGGAATGAGAAGCCACTGGAGCCTTGACAGCAGGTGCTTTGTATTTTTACAGGGTCACTCTGGCTGCTGAGTAGGAGATCTTTAGGGGGAGTGGGTGAATTGGAAGGGAGGCGAGTTAGGGACCTAACCCATTAATCCGGATGGCTTGGGCAGTGAGGACCAAGAGAAAGAAGGTGGGTCCTCTTTATTCACGGATTCTGTATTTGCAAATCTACCCACTTGTGAAGATTCATTCATAACTCCAAATCAATACCCGCGTCCCTTTTCCCATCTTTACTGGACATTTTTGGAGCAGCAAAACATTTGAGTCACTGACCCACCTGTTCTCAGCTGAGGCGGAACGAGGCACTGGCTCTGCATCAGGCCCCAGATGTGGAACAAGGGCTCCTCTGCTGTCTTTCAGTGTCATGTTCTTCACATCTTTGTGGATTTTGTGGGCAATATTCCTGTTTAAACTCGCCCCCCAAGGGTAGTGTTGAAAGGCTGGCTGGTGTTCCTGAGTTCGAGTTCTGATGCGCCGTATGGAGAAAAAACATGCATCAGGCAAGTTTTGTGTAGGCAAGAGTTATGGTGTGTTGGCTGTGAGTTCAATGTTAACACATCAATAATATATATTAAATTAGCTGTGTTTAAATAGACACATGCACAAAACAAAGTCCTATATCAATGAATCGATAAAAACCTCATGACCAGAAGCTCACAGGAGCCTAACCCTGTGTTTCCCCCAATAGCAACGCATTATTCAGTATTGATTAATCCAGTGTTTCTGGTGACTGACTACCACGGATAATAAGAATCGACTGTAAATGGATTTAGAATATATGTTGAAGGTAGAGGGAAACGAGGAACATTGTCTGACACTACACTTCCACATGCATTCCTCTCTCAGCAAACCCACATGGCGAGGATTATTTACCCCCATTTTACAGAGGAGAACACTGAGGCTAAGAGGTAAAAGCACACCGCTGGGATACAGGCAGAACTGAGATGCACACCCACCTCCAAATCCAGTCCTCTTTTTTTTTCCCTAGGGTTGCCCTAACAGAACACCACCGGATGCCTTCAACCACAGGAATGCATTCTGGAATCCAAGATCAAAGTGCCCATAGGTTTTGTTTCTTCTGAAGTCTTTCTCCCTGGTGTGCAGATGGCCACCTTCTGTGTCCTCACATGATCTTTCCTCTGCATGCACGTGTGTGCAAATTCCTTGTGTGTCTAAATGTCCTCTTGTTTAAAGACACCAGTCAGACTGGAATAATGCCCATGCAAGTGGCCTCAGGTTCACTTGGTCACCCCTTGGAAGCTCTATCTCCAAATACATCCAGGTTCTGAGATCTTGAGGGTTAGGGTTTCAACCTTCCCCTGTGTCTTTTGGGGAAACAGCCCAAAACATTCCACCCTTCAATGCACACCCCAAATTCATGTCTTTAACACACTTGGGGATGCATTTACCTTCATGCTGACAGATCATAAGTTTTAACCCATTCTGGCATCAACTCAGTTTCAAATCTCCTCTAAATATCATCTCAATTAAGTGTGGGTGAGACTCCAGGTATGATTCATTTTGTTGTTGTTGTTGTTTTATGATTCATTTTGGACCAAACTTTCTCTCCAGTTGTGAGCCTGTGAAACCAGACAAGTTATCTGCTTTAGAAATGCAATTGAACATATATTCCTGGTTCCAAAAAAAGAGTCCAGCAAGAAGAAAGGGATCATGGATTCTAAGCAAGTCCAAAACCTAGTAGAGCAATTACATTAGCTCTTAAACCTTGAATGGAAGCCTCTTTGACTCGATGGCCTGTTCTCTAGACCTACAGAGGGGCAGCCCTGCCTTCTAGACCCACAGGGGTTAGTAGCCCCACCATGGAGGCCCTGGGTAGGAACAGCCTGGCCCTCTGGAACTCAGGGGGTGTCCCCACCCTCTGGAATGGAGACAGCCCTGACTTTGGGACCATTCTTCCCTTCAGTACAGGATAACACATGTTCCTGCCTGGATAGCCCAAGTGGTCCATCCTGTAGAAAACCCAAAAGTCTGACAGCCTTCCTTCATGTTTTCCCATCTCTGTCCCTGCCAGTCCATGCTGGCACCATTTCTGCTTAGATGGAGGATTGGGGATAAGAATCCCATTGGAAATCTTTTCATCCAGTCACATCTTTTGCATTCTCACCGGAATGGACTCTCTCTCTCTCTGCAATATAGACATGCTGAGAATGTTCCAAATCTTCAAGTCCTGGCTCCTTTTTTGTTTGATAACTTCTCCCTCAATTTCCCTTTGTCTTGTCCTGTTGTACCACAAACAGTAAGGAGAAACCAGGCCACCCCATGGACATTCTACTCATAAATGCCCTCCACAAAATCCCAGAGCTCTTCATTCACAAGTTCTACCTTCCATGAGATGCTAGAACACAATTAGGCCAAGCTCTTGGCCACTTTATGAAAAGGATCGCCTTTCCTCTTGTGCCCGGTGACTTCTCCTTGTCATCCGAAGCTTCACTGGAAGCACCTCCCTGTCCATATTCCCACCAATGATCTGTTCCTCAAGGCAAGGTGGGCTCTTTCTAACATGGGCTTCATAATTCCCTACCTCCCCCTAACCCCGGGTTCCAAAACCACATCTTTGTTGTTAGGCACCTGTTATATCAGCAGTGTGCATCTCAGTATCAAAAATCTCTATTACTTCACTGAGGTTCCCCAAACAAAATGGTTGGGTGGCTTCACCAGGTTAATTTTCTTACAGTGGTGGAGGTGGGAAGTCCAGATTCAAGAGATTGACAGATTTAGTTCTGAGACCTCTGTCCATGGCTTGCAAACGGCCGCCTTCTCACCTGATCTTCCTCCAGTGCATGTGCATCCCCAGTGTCTGCCGCCCACGCTTCCTCTTCTTGAGAGGACATCAGTCAGATTGCTCTAGGGTCCTGTTCCCATTCAGTAGCCTCTGTAAGGGAGTTGGTTCCAAATACAGTCACATTCTGTGGTCCTGGGGATTGGGACTTCAAACAGATGAATTTGGGGGTGTGCACAATTCAGCCTCTGACATTCAGCAACAGTTGGACTTCCTCTTGTTCTCTTTCTCCTCCATTGACTGCAGAATAAAAGTGCATCCAGTCTGGTAGGAGGGGTTGTCCATTTCTCTATGATGCTGTATCTGTGCTCGTTTCTACACTAAAGCCAGAACTGCAGCCCCAAGCTGCAAGGAAGAGCAAGAGGAGGGGAACAATAAAGCCGTGAAACATCTTTAGTTCTTTGACCACATAATTCTCCCCATCTTCCCCTGCCTCATTATTCTTGCTGTCATTTAATAAACTGACTCTAAAATTATGAGAGAAAGGAAACCACCACCTCCTGTCCTCTGTACTCCCTGAGGGATTATGGGATTTTACATAATTAAATAGGAGCCATGTAATTTCGCACCTGCTCGCCTCTCTTGTACATTGTATGTTGCCCCCTCACTTCTCCTCAGCTCCAATTTCAAACAGAAAACACGATTCAATGTGACAAAAATGCTTCTTCCCCAGTCTCCGCGTGGCTCCCCAGTTTCTGCTGGCATTCCTGTTTCCCCGGGGCACCTTTCCCAAGGGGCGTCTTCTGGGTCCAGCTGGGTGCACAGGGTCCTTCCACGGTGCTGCTGGACTTGAGGCCTGGACAATGGGAAGCAGGCCACTGGGGCTCAAAGATTAGCTTGGCAAAGTATCTCACTCCTCCAGGCCTCTGTTGGTTCATCTATAAAATGGATTTGAATTATTTTCTTGCCTTGTTCACATGGAAGTGTCAAGAGCCTCGTTACTGTCCAGTGCTGCAAGGTGCTCTACAAACTAGAAAGTACTACAAAAATATTATTTTATCATTGTGCTTTGGAGAAAGCCAGGCCCACAGCCCTGGGTGGTCATGGTGACAGGGGGACTCTGATGATGCCAGGGGCAGAGAAGCCTTGGTAGGCAATGCTCTGGGGCAGTCTGAACACTCCTGACCCAGTGGCCATCCTGGTGCAGAAGGTGCGGGATAATATCATAGCCAATCTCATCCTGTGTCCTACAGGTTTCTGCCTTGGTGCCTGGGTAGGAAGAACAGATGAGGCAGGCCAGATGTTCGCTAGAAAAAAATATGGAGTTGGGCGACCAGGAGAATTTGATATTCTCTTTCAAATTTCTGGTCTGGAAAACATTGAGATTTGCACCCAACAGGCAGAAGAGGACCCAGGGGAGTTTCAGTGAAAACTCTAGATTTGGCATCTGTACCTGAGCTGCGGGGCCTGCAGGCAGTGTCTCTCCCCTTGAGGATGGTCTCCAGCCAGCCAGATCAGAAGGCTCAGTCCCACCCCCCAGGGGCAGGCTGCAAGGGCCTGAGTGTTAATGCCCCTGCAACACACCCCAACCAGAGGAATAGAGGAAGTGAGTTAATACCCCAGATTCCTTGGGTCCTGAGAGGACAATTCTGATATTCTTTCAGAAAGTCCCCCCAGATGGATGGAGCCTGCTCAGCCATGGTTGTGTTGGTTCACTGATGTACTCACTGGCTTCCTCCTCTTTTCTGTTTCACTTCCCTTCTCCCATGATGCTTCCTGGAATCACAAGCCAAATGAACTATGTGTATCCAAATCCTTGCCTCAGGATCTGCTAGATAGATCAGCAATCTATCTTTTCTTCCAAGGGTCCTTCCTCTTTTCTCCTATGACATCACTTGAAATGCCTTTCTCCTATGACCATCACCATCATGGTCTCTCTGGCTGGTTACTAGCTGCTTTGCAGTGTGATGCTTATCACCAAATATGAGAAAGCAGGTGCCATCTGGCCAACCAAGAGCAGAGTAGCACTGGTGGCATGGCCGTCTCCCTTCTGCTGGGCACTGTAGCTCTATATAATGTAACCTGAGGCTCTCTTCTAGTTCCAGTGCACACTGAGAATATGGATGACCTTAGCTGGAGCCCATCACAGGCTGTCACAGCTGGCCCAGTGTATGTGATATTCCCAGTGGAGGGAGAGGAAGCCAGGCAGATCAGGGCAGCAGAGTCTCCGGGATGGCTGTCTGAGACAAGGGAGTCTTCCACGGTAGCAGGGTTTAGGCCTCTTGGTAAGTGTTAGCTTGACAGGGCCCATGGTGACATTATGGTCAAATCCAATTGAGCGTCTACCACAGGAAAAGTGCCATGCCTTACGTGGATTATCCCAGCCACTTTCAGGATTCTCCCATTATGTGGGGAAACTCTGAAAAACCCCTATGCCAGGCTACAGAGTCCAGATCAGTCTTTGGGAGTGGGACCCAGGCAAGAGTGTTTTTTAAAGCCCCCCCCCCCATTGCCCCCATCCCACCCAGGCCAGTGATTCCAACATGTAACCATGATGAAGAACTGCCAGGCTAGAGTGTACACTGCTAGCTAGTCCTCAGGAAACACCTCCCCTTTGGGCAAGGCTGGTCAGGCTGGATCCGGACTATAGTTGGGGTTGTCAAGCTATTTTTGTCTGTGTGAATGACCTTCAGCTCTCTCTGTTAAGCCAGTGTCTTCTCCTGAGCAAAGCTGATTCCACTCTCCAGACTCAGATAGCCCCTCTTTTCATATGCTCTGGCATCTTAGGATAAGGGCTCTGAGGTTGGGAGCCTTCTGCATGTTGAGTTTAAGTCACCTTTTTCTGAGTGTCCCTCACTCCAGGACCTGGAAGGATAAAACCTGGAAGCTTGATAAGAGACAAACCTGTTCTCCTTGCCCATTTCACAAATGGGAAAGTGGAGACTCCTCTGCCTCTCCTATCACTGACATTTCCTTGGTGGACAACTCCCTGGCAAGCATTAAAATGACTGAAAAGCAAAAAAAATGAGGTGCAAGGAAAAGAGCCACTCTTATAAGCTAAATACTTGTGTCTTCCCCACTCCCAAGTTCCTATTTTGAAGTCCGAGCCTTCAGTGTGATTATACTAGGAAGTGGAGCCTTTGGATGGTCTTCAGGACTAAATCAGATCATGAGGTTGGGGCCCCATGATGGGACTTGGTATCTTGGAAGAGTCATTGGAGAGCTCATTTTCTCTGTCCCTCCCCACCATGTGAAGACACAATTAGAATTCAGCAGTCCACAACACAGAAGTGGGTCTTCCCCAAAACTTACCCACACCAGCACCCTGATCTTGGACTACTAGCCTCCGGAACTACAAGAAATAGGTTAATTTTGTTTATAAGCCATCAGTCTATGGTATGTTGTTAGAGCATCCCAAACAGACCAAGGCAGCCACTGTTCCACAATTCCATCTATCCATCAACACCCACTTCTCCAAAATCCCCCAGATGATCCTGCACCTTTAAATTCATCCAGTTATTCTAAAAAAACATTTATTGATCCCTTAGTGTTTCATTAGTTTGTAAGGATACAAACAATTTGAGATATAGGTCCTGCCTTAGAACACCTTCAGAGAAGGATGCCTGTGGCTCAGCGGTTGAGCATCTGCCTTCAGCTCAGGGAATAATCCCAGGATCTGGGATCAAGTCCCACACTGGGCTCCCTGTAAGGAGCCTACTTCTCCCTCTGCCTGTGTCTCTGCCTCTCTCTCTATGTGTTTCTCATGAATAAATAAAGGAATCTTAAAAAAAAAAAAAAAAAGAACACCTTCAGAGAGTGTCATTGGTTTTGCTGGTGCTGTTTCCAAGGGCCATTCCTCTCCCCTCTTGTAAGCTTCCTGAACCTGCCTTCACAGCAGAAACTGGGAACACAGACACATGCTTTTCCAGACTCTCTTGCAGCTAGGATTGTGAATGTTCTGCTAATGGGAAATAAGGGAAAAGCAGTGAGGGAACATCAGGGAACATTTTCTTCCTGATGAAAGCTTCATTCACTGTCCTACCCTTGACCCTTTCTGCTTGAGAGAGAGTTTGCTTTAAGACCAGAAGTCCCAGAGGGTAAGAGGAGACATAATCAACACACTGACAATGACGAAGCCCAGATTTGAAAAGACCTTGGGTCCTGCAACTTCACTGTTGAGCCATTGACCCACTCATGGATGGTCCCCTTCTCCTCTTCTGTTTATGATAGAAAATAAAATCCCCTGTTGTTCAGGCAACTTCACTGGGCATTTAGTTCCTTATGAACTAAAGCTTTCTTTTCTGAAACAATGATGTCAAGTAGACTTATTTCCCTCTGCCTTTTACTTGTCATGAAATTCTTGGCTAATGAAATACCCTCCCTGAGACTTAATTCGCAAAATATAAAACAGCAATAGTGATGAATCCTAGCTGGTGAGTCGGGGGGATTAGCAGAGAGAGCAAATGCACGTGTTTGGGAAATACAGCTGGTGTTTTATAGATGCTTATGACTCTTGCTTTTTTCTCACCCAAAACAGTACAGCACAGACCTTACAATCAAGCTCAGGCTTTGGAATCACCCAGACATAGATGAGAATCTGGGATCTGACAATTTGTGACCTTGTGTGAGTCATCTTACTGGAACCTCATTATCTTGATCTGCAGGGTGGGCATAGGATTATCATCTGTCTCCCTGGGATGTTGTAAAGACTGGGGAAGAAATTTCTTGGGAACATCTTGACAGAGAGGCAATATATACAAACATTCAGTGTATGTTAGCTGTTGCTTTTATGTTGAAATATGCATCTGAAGGGAAAATGAGAAAAGTGTATAAGAAGTGGTGCTATAGCTTTACCATCCCCAGTTTCCTATCCTTTCAGACAGAAGCCTTATTTTCTTTTAGTTGCCCTGGAACCACATCCTCAGCTGAGCATCTCAGACTTCATCGGCATGGACCTGCTGATGCTAAGATTGTCCTATCCTTTTGTCAGTGACTGTAATGTTGGGGGCAGTGTGACCTACTTCTCACCAATGGGAGATGTCTAATGGGTGGCTTTCAGCAAAATTTTCTGTCTCCCAGGATAGCCCCCACTGGAAGACATGCCACTCCTCTTGGCTGAGATGTTTTCACATCTGGAGATGATATGCAAACTGGCTGGGGGAGGAAGCCAGCCTCCAGGATTGCATAGAGATAAGGGGAATGACCCTGGGTCTTTGAAGATGTGGCTGATATGTTAGTCATCAATATTAAAACCCATTCTATCCAGACATGTATATAGTACCTTTGAGGGGAACACATTCCTGTGTTGTTTGAGCTACTTTGAATTGATGTTTCTGTTGCCTATAGCTAAAAGCATCTTAACTGATACAGGCCTCTGGCATGTTGCTCCTGAGTGTCCAGCTCTGGACTTGGCTTATATAGGGAGCCACAGAATCACAGAATGATAGAAATCAGAGATCTCATCTTGTTCCCATTACATAAATGAAAAGATGAAGGCCCAGAGATAGGAAGCAACTTGCCCAAGGACACACAGCTAGTAGGTGGCAAAGCCATAATGCATACCCATATTTTCTGATCCTTAAAACCTTTTCTTCTTGTACCCATTGCCCACATCTGAGAAGAGGAAAGGCTGATATAATCTGCAAAGAAGGAAAGAGAAATGAAAGGCAAGAAGTAGAACTTCCTGCAGATCCCTTGGGAGACCGAGTCATTCCCCAGAAACCCCTTAGTGTTCACCCAGCCTCTAACTCACTAGGGTTCAGATCTCCTTTGTGTTCTCCACCCTGTGATACATATGGTGTTAAATGCCAGGCAGGGCCTGATGCATTCTCTTCTGAGACTGATGGCCCTTGGGACTAGCTGTAGGTCAGGGTGATGACAGGGCACTGATGACATGCTGCACTGCAGTCAGATCTAGCTTTTTGCTTAACTGCACCGTTCACAGCCCTGAGCAATTGGGCAGTAACTCTCAGGCATAGAGAGTGAACTGGCATTGAAATACTGATGGGAACCTCGATGCAGACTGATCCAGGAGACATCAGTGCATCTGAGATCAGCTGCCTTTTCTTCTCTCTGGCAGGTCAGGGCTGAGGACTCCTTACATGCTGAGGTTGAGCTTGAATCCAAGCGCACCGATTTCCACAAGAACAATCTCACAATAAAGAGAGAATTCCATGGCAGAGGTTCCTAGTGCTCACCTACATTTGGTCTTCTCTCCCAGGTATATGGGAGGATCACATGTCCCCACTCACACGCCCCTTGAAAGTTGGTTCATATGATTAGTTCTGGCCAATTTGTTGTGAGCAGAGTGGATCATATTTTTTCTGAATCAGAGCGTTTAATTGCTCATGTGAAATCTTCCAGCCTCTCTTCCCTGCCTTGGCCATTGTGGAAAGGTGTATGTGATAGAAATGCTATAGGATGGGAGCAACCTGGAGCTCCAAACCACTTTGTGAAGACCAAGAAGATCATGACCAGAAGCACAGTTTCCATTCTCAACCAGGAGCAGGCTCTTGTTGTGCCAGGTTGCTGCTGTGTGTCATAGCAGCATGACCCAGTCTAACTAACAACAGGAGTCTCATCGATGTTAGCAGGGCCCCCATCATTCCATAAACACTTGTTATATTTCGGAAACTGTTCTCAGTTCTATGGGCCTTACATCATTTAAATCCCCCTCTAACCCTATGAGAGAAGATTCAGGATTTTCCCAGGGATGAATACCTAAAGCTTGGTAAAGCTGTGAATTTTCATCCCCAAGCTGATCTTACTCCAGTCTGATGTGCTTTTATTGTTAAATACGGGGCAGGGGGAGGGTGGGGACCCACAGGAGAAAATATTTTATAAAATACTGAAAAAAATCAGAACAATCTGTATGTAAGGTGACCACAGTTACTTTTATACACACACATGGAAAGAGAGAGGCAGAGACAGAGAGAGAGAGAGAGAGAGAATAGAAGTGAACAACAATATACACAGTTGAAATCTTTAATGAGTGGTTTTATGGGAGATTTTTATTTTATTTTTATGTGCTTCTGTAACCTCTTTGGTCTTCTCCAATGAGTAAACATTTTTTTTATAACCAGAAAAAAATGCATTTTTAAACATAAGATAGTATCCAAAATAGAATATGAATTACTGATATCTGAAACATTTCAGGCTCAAGTAGACTCAAGGTCAGATGCAGAACAAATGCGCTTCGTAAGCTCCTACTATGTGTCTGACATTTTATTTTAAGGACTTTATTTTTAAGTAATTTCTACACTCAACATGGGGTTCAAACTCACAACCCAGAGATCGGGAGTCCCAAGCTCTACCCACTGAGCCAGCCAGGCCCCCCGTGTCTAACATTTTTTTATGTTTTATGTTATGGCATTTAATCCTTCCAGTGATTTTGAGAAACAAGGTTACTTTTCCCAGATTGTAGATAAGAAAGTTGGGGTTCAGAGAGGTCACATGACTTTCCCCTCATTTTCATGCCTTAATACAAGACAGTGTCAGGTGTCCCCCAGAATGATGCTTTCCTACTTTGGGCACATTGCTTCCTGTGGCGATGTTCTGCATGTTCCTCTATTCTGAATTATTTGTACAGTTCAGAAGTCTGCAACCCTGACAACCCAGCAATTGCACTATTCAGCATTTATCCAAAAGATATAAACATAGTGATTTGAATATTTATATTTATAGCAGCAATGTCCACAACAGCCAAACTATGGAAAGAGCCCAGATGTCCATCAACAGGTGAACGGATAAAGAAGATATGGTACATATATATGATGGAATATTACTCAGCCACAAAAAAGAATGAAATCCTGCCATTTGCAACAGCGTAGAGAGAATTAGAGGGTATTATGCTAAGCGAAATAAGTTAATCAGAGAAAGCCAAGTGGCATATGAGCTCACTCATATGGAATTCAGGAAGCAAAACAGATGAACATAGGGTAAAGGAAGATAAAATAAAATAAGATAAAAGCAGAGGGGGAGACAAACCATAAGAGACTCAACTCTATCAAACTGAAGGTTGCTGTAGGGTAGGTAAAGTGGGGATGGGGTTACTGGGTGATGGGCATTAAGGAGGGCATTTGATGTAATGAGCACTGGGTGTTATAAGCAACTGATGAAACACTAAATTCTACTCCTGAAGCAAATAATACACTGTATGTTAACTAACTTGACTTTAAATAAAAAATTAAAAAAAGAAATCTGCAATGCCCAAATTTGATTAAATTGAATTGATGCATGGTTTTTAAATGTACAATTAACCTGCTGTATTAATTTCCTATTGCTACTGCCACCACAAAATACCATGAATTTAGTGGCTTAAAACAACACACTTCATGTTGGGCATGGAGCCTAATGTGATGCTTGAACTCATGACCCTGAGATCAAGACCTGAGCTGAGATCGAGTCAGATGCTTAAACAATTGAGCCACCCAGGTGCCTCAGAATACACATTTTTTAAAAATCTCACAGTTTTGAGGTTAGAAGTCTGAAATGGATGTTATTGGCTAGAATAAAAACATCAAGACTTCATTCCTCCTGCAGGTTCTCCTGAATCTGCTTCCTTGCCTTTTCCAGCTTCTAGAGTCTTCCATGTTCCTTGGTCCATTATCCTCTTTCTCCATCTTCAAAATGAGCAATGGCAGGTGAGACTCACAACACGACCTCTCTGGTCCCCACTCTCTGCCTCCCTCATCCCCATTCAAGGACCCTGGTGATTGAATTGGGTCCACCTGGATAAGTCAGGATCATCTCTTTATCTTAAGGTCATCTGGTTAACAACCTTATTTCCAACTGCAACTTTAATTCCCGCTTGCCATGTAACCTGAGGTATTCACAGTCTGGCACTGGGACTTGGCCGTTGCTCTGCCCCCAATCCCTGCCTAGAAGTGATTGCGGTTGTGTCAACTACTAAAACCAGTTGAGCCTTTCCTCATCTTTGGGAAAGTGGGGAATAGTTGCATGACACTGGCTACCATAAACAGGCAAGAACCCTCAGCTAACTCACATTTCCTTCTACAATGGAAGTCATGTCTTGAATGGAGGCCATGTCTTGAATAACCCCTATCTTCCCCTTGAGAACACTGAAGGGAAACAGACAACAGAGCATTCTCACAGCTAAAGGTCCACATTTTGGGTTCATGCTTGCTGACCACAGGGCTTTGGAAATGTCATTTAACTGCTCTGGCCCCCAGTGTCCTCATCAGTGAAGCAAAGAGAATGGCAACTGATTCCAGAAGAGTCAGGTGATGTAGGGCACCGTTTAGAACAGCGTCTGGCACATAGGATGCCCTCGAGCACAAGGTAGCTGTTGTTAACACGTGATAATAGCACTTCCCCCACCCAGGGCCCTGGCTACACTTACTTCAGCTGCTGCATGCCCTCCATTTGGAGCTTGACTTGTCACCCTTAGATTTGGCTCTGCACAGCCTCCTACAGCTGCTGCATGGAACTGGTTATCTCTGGGGTTGACGGTGTTGGTCTCCTCATTCTCATCATGGTGGAAGTGACTCTGGCTAAAGTGAGACAGAGCCCCTCACCCCTACTACCTTCCACCACTACATAGAATTCCTTAACTAGATCTCTTAAAGAGAAGAAAAGTTTCTCTCTGTAAGCCATTGGATCCAGGGAGCAGAATTCAGAGTGTGAATGAATCCCAAAGTCCCTACTCCCAAATGACCAGAGCATGAAGAGGAGCCAGGAGTCAATGCTGGGATTGTTACTGGGAGAGGCTACCAGGGAAGGACACTCGGGGGATGCCTTGGAAGCCCAGTGGTCACCCTCACTCCTTGGGCCCCACAGTCTTCCAGCCCTTGAGCCAACAGGAAGGGTTAAGAATCCAATTCTAAAAAAAAAAAAAAGAATCCAACTCTATCACCTTCGCCAAATAGGATGGAGCAGGAAGGATGTGGAGCAGAAAATCATTGCCTCTCACATCCCAAGACACAGGTCTCAATGTGACAGTAAGACATCAGAGGTGCTGTGACCTTAGTTGTCCCCAAAGTTCGACCCTTGAGCCAGAGTTGAGAGCCTTTCACCAACTTCCATGAACTTCAATGAGAAGTTTAGAAGAAGATGAAGACAGGTACAGCAATAGAGATGATGTATAGATACAGGGGTAGATGTAAAGGGAGGTATATAAACACAGGAATACATATTTCTATTTATATACATATGTATTTATTTCTTTAATTTAGAACTAGGAAATACATCCCGGGCTAGATGAAGAAGCAACTTCTCATAGATAATGTACATTTCTTAACTTTCTCATCATATTCCAAGGACCATGTAAGGTATTTTTCTGACATCACCTCACGGAGAGCCCCAGCAGCAGCAGGGAGGTATTCCTATCCCCATCTCCTACTCAGGGCAGGGGAAACTGACATTCTGAGAAGTTAAAAAAGGTTGGCCAAGGACGCACAGGTGGTACACTGAATTTCCAAGTCATGGAATTTAGAACGAAATTAATACCTTCCTGACAAAAAGTCAATGTGTTTGCCATGGTGCCACAGAGTAGCTGAATATCCAAAGGAAGCTGTTTGATATTTGCATATCTTTAAATCTTGCTCTAAATGGTATCATTTCTTTTTAAATAGACTAAGCGACTATGAATAATTAGCAATTAATAATTATTATGCCTCATTAACTTAATAAAGGATTATGTCTTTATAGAAAATGCAGAGCTAATTGGAAAAGAAAGT
This sequence comes from Canis lupus dingo, assembly GCF_003254725.2. NCBI lineage: Eukaryota > Metazoa > Chordata > Mammalia > Carnivora > Canidae > Canis > Canis lupus. Next base: position 19,643,000 of record NC_064248.1, on the reverse strand, counting down.
TAACCCATGCATTTTCAGCTTCCGCAAGGAATATCTGCCCATCTGGAGGAGATGCCCAGAATCCAGAAACACTTTGCTCACCTGAGGCCAGGGTACTAGGCTGCTCATCTGTGACCAAATGGGATCTGAAAGGGCAGCCTTGTGAACTTAAACCAGTAAGAGCCCTGTCACTAAACAAACAGAAATCTCAGGAAACAAAACAAAATAAGAAGCACAATTACCAGCTCACCAGGGCTGGGTGGCCTGTGACCCGAAATGTGGGGAACGTGGGCAGTGTGGAAATCTCAGATTGCTGCAATTTGCAGAAACGGTGCTTGGAAAGATAAATATAGGTCAAGCAGCCCTTTAGGCTAGGGAAAAGGACAGAGATAAAATGTCATCAGAGCACTAAGCCAGGGTCACAGGTTCGGGGAGAGCAGATCCACCCACTGCTCTCCATTTTGCACACCCTGCTCTTGTCCTCTGACCAAGATGGTTGCATCAGCTCCCTGAATGGTCTCCCTGCTCTCAGTCTTTCTCCCCTCCAATCCTAATGGCAGCCACAGTGAGTCTGATCATGTGGCTTCTCTGCTTAAAAGTCTTATGTCGGCTTCCCACTGCCTTGGGATAAAGCCCAGAAGGAGGGAGCCCTGCATGACACCTCAGGATCTTCTCATCTTGCTTCTTTCTCCCAGCTGGATGCTGGATGGGTACCTTCACACTCTTCCAGATTAATGTATTATCTTTGTGGACTGTCCTTCTACCTCCCCTTCTTTCCTCAGGGTCACCTGCTTGACAAAAGGCTAGGAAGGTCTGTGGGCTCCTATGACCACTGGATTGTCCTCAAGAGCACCTGCAACTAGCTCATAAAATTGACACTCATGGAGAGCTGAAAGCCTGGTAGATGGCAGCTCCAATGTCTGTAGACAGACTTTATGCACCTCTGCATGAAGAGCACAACATGTAAATCACAGCCCAGAACTGGTGCTCAGTAAATGTTGGCTGTAACAAACCTTGTGGGACTCCCAATTCCTCACTTGCCACCTTCCTTTTGAGACCCAACCCTGCCCACTTCATCTCATCCTCTAGGTCATAATAGTGCCTCTGCTGGAGGCAGAGAGGCTCTCTGGCCAGGAGCCTCCCTCTCTTCGTTCTGTGACAGATCAAGAGTCTCGGCTACGCCTCTTGGACTGGGAGTCTCATCTCAGCCAGTGGGCATGAACTTCTCAGGTGCATAAGCACAAAAGAAGAGATTGTATTGTGGTTACAAGTGCGAACACTGTACTTAGAACCATGTCTGAATTCTGGCTCTGCTACTTTGCAACCCTATGGTGTGGGGCAAGTCATTTACACTCTGGGCTTCCATTCCCTCATTAATAAAATGAGTATAACAAGAACACTGATACTCTATGGTTTAAAATACATGCAAAGCACATAGAGCCAGTGCATGTTAAATACCCCATATATGTTAGCTACCATTGTTATGGTTTGGATGTTTTAGTGGAGGCCATTGCAAAACTGGACCCAGTGACCCAGTATATCTGCCATTATATCTAAAAATGTAAAATTATTATCACTTTGAATAATTGTGTAACTACCACCACTTTGAGTAAGCACTTGTAAATAGATACCTGGCACAAGCAGGGTAGGAGCTATCCTGGTCATTGTGCAATGAGGAATCTGATACTCAGAAAATATCAGGAGCTTCTGTCCCAAATCACAGATGTAGACAGTGACAGAGCCCAAAGTTAAACCATGCTTGTCTGACCCCAAAGTCTGTGCACTTAATTACATTGTCTCAAGCTCCCTCTATAATCCTCACTTAAGGGAGGTCTCTCCCTCCCCTTCTCTCTGTAACACCTCTTCCTTACCTTTGCTGTGTCATTCTCATTGTCCTGTCAATCTCTGCAAAGATGGCCTCTCTTAGGGAAGCTTTCCCTAACTTTCTCAGGCTGGGTCATGTGTTTCACTTTTGTGCTTATCCCTATCCTGGGTACATCAGTCAGGACAGGCTGGGCTATGCTGCAGTAACAAGCAAGCCCAAGACCCAGCAATGTTTTACTTCTCTCTCATACTATCTTTTTAAGATTTTTTTTTACTTGAGAGAGAGTACACAGGAGGGAAAGGGAGAGACGATCTGAATTGCCGGACTGTGCTGAGTGCAGAGCCCGATGTGGGGCTCAATCCAGGACAACAAGATCATGGCCTGAGCTGAAACCAAGAGTCAGACACGTAACTTACTGAGCCACCCAGGTGCCCCTCTCTCACACTATTTGACCACCCAGCGTTGCCAGCCTTACTCCAGGGCCCAGAGGGAATGAGCAGCCTCTCTCCAGATAATTTCCAGTTGTCATGGAAGAGGGTAACAAGGGTCACAGTGTCAGGAGCCTCAGCATGGACGAGCTCATGAGGCAGAACTTGTCTAATCAACTTACATTATATTATCTGAAACAAGCCATATGGCCAAGCTAGACTTGAGGGCTCTGGAGGTGTAACTGTCCCGTACAACCCTCCTTATCGAAAACAATGTGGTGTCCCCCATCATGTTTCTCATTTCAAACCACTGATTTGTCTGTCTTCCCCACTGTGAGCTTCTCCAGGCTTTGGTCTTTATCTTCAAGATATTGCTTTACGCACCACCTGTACCAAATAGGCACCCGTCATTTGCAAAGACATGCCTGAACAGAGCTCAGACCAGCACCCTTCCTCCATCCTGACTTCTCTTACCATGTCCTACTGCATAGAGACACCTTGTGTACATGACTGTTCCAGCTTTCTTCTCTCTTGAAAACATGCCAGGCTCCTTCTCCTGCACCGGGCCTTTATACATGCTGTCCCTTTCTCCTGGAACATGCCCCTAAAATCCGCATACACCAGAGATGCCTTCTTTGACCTCCTTGTTTAAAGGAGCTCTCTACCTACAGCCCTCTCTGTCCTCACATTCTGTTTTATTTTCTCCATAAACATTATCACTATATTAAATGATATTCCTGATTCATTTACTTAATGTTGGCCTTCCTGATGAAAGTGTGCCTCCATGAGGCAGGGCTGGCATATATATATATATATTTACATCCCCCTAAATACATCTCTGCCTATTCTAGAAAATAGCATCTAGAGAAAAGTAATGCGTAACCTCAAACTTCCCTGGAATTTTTATTTTTTAGATCCTTAGCCCATCAGAATCAGCCCCGATGCCCTTCTAAAATGTATTATGACAAGCAAAATGATGGTGAATTAAATGTTTAATTAATGTTTATTATTGCCAGCATATTAGTTTCCAGTCAAATTTATGACCTGATAGATTTGCTGTCTTTATGAGTGACAGGTTGATGTCATAACACAAGGGTCTCTGGCATAAGCAGGGAACTCAGTACATTTCTGCTGTCTTGCAGCTCCTTGGGAAGGAAACAGCAAGGTACACCGGGACAGGCATGAGACCACTTGCTCATTCAATTCACGATGTCTGATTGAGGGCCTACTGCACACCAACCTATGCCCTGCTCTGCAATGCTCAGACTGGAGTGAGTGAGTGCATGCAGGTATTTATTCATTTAGCAAACATTTATTTTTGTCTCTGGTATATATGAAGTGTTGTGTTAGGTGGCAAATAAAATAGAAATGGAAATAGGAGTATGGGTCTGATTTGGACTCTGGACTCACATAAATTCATGGGTAGTGAGCAACAGTAGCAGATCTGACCCGGGTTAACCCAACCACAGGTTCACTGATCTTGATCATACATACTATTCTGTCTTTGCCATCTTTCCTCTCATTCTCTCATTCTGCACCTTGCATTTAATTAGACTTATTACTATGTATCCCAAGTCATGATGGGGAGAGGAGGACATCCAAGCAAAATGGGGGTTCTGCTGAGGTAGAAGAAGGGGGAATAATGATTTGGAGAAGGAACCAACCTGCCTGCCCCAACCTAGAGCTGGGTTATGGTGGTCACAGGATGAGTTTCAACCCTAACTCTTTCCACTTCTATGTCATGTGATATTTGGCAAGTCCCTTGCCTCTTTATGTCTTGGTTTCCTTGTATTTAAAGTGAGGTTGACTATAGTATCTACTTTTTAAGGTAGTTAAGATGAATGAGTTAATACACATGAAAGAACTTAGAATCATGTCTAGTATATAAATAAGGGGTAGACAGTGCTGTTCTATGATGGCAGCTCAGTTTAAAGAAAGAGATCTCTTCTTAGCTTCATTGCTGGAAACAGAAAATGAGTTTTTTTTATAAATTTATTTTTTATTGGTGTTCAATTTGCCAATATATAGAATAACACCCAGTGCTCATCCCATCAAGTGCCCCCCTCAGTTTTTAACCATCTTTAACCAGGGAATTGTATCTTCACAACAGTTCTCTGAGGTGGGTAATGGGATTTGCTGTCAAAGATGGAGATGCTGAAGCCCAGAGTGTTAGAAAAGCAGCATTCTGACTCCTGGTCATCTGATTGTTCTCCTGAATGATGATTCCAATTCAAGAGAAGCTGAATGTGTGCACCCCTGAGGGCTGGTCTCTTTATCCATTTTGGATGCTGTCAATTGGGAGGCTTAAGGAACAAAAAATTATTTCTCATAATTCTGGAGGCTGAGAAGTCCAAGATCAAAGCACTGGCAAATCCAGTGTCTGCTTCCTGATTCATGGGTGGCTATCTTCTGGTAAAGTCTTTACATGGTAGAAAGAGTGAAGGAGCTTCTTTGGGTACCTTTTATAAGGGCATTAATCCTATTAATGAGGGCTCCTCCTTCTCCCAAAGGGACCTCTTAATACCATTAACATGGGATTAGGTTCAATGTATCAATTTTGGAGGGAACAAATGTACAGTCTAGAGTGTTCTGCTCCCAGCCCCCTTCCCAAATTCAAGTTCTTCTTGAATACATTCATTCCATCTAAATAGCCCCAAATCTTAACTCATTCCAGCATCAGCTTTGAAGTCTAAGTCCAAAATCTCAACTAAATATCATGTAAGTCAGAGACGGGGTGAGACTACAGGTATGATCCCTTCTGAGCCAAGTTCTTCTCCAGCTGTGAATCTTTGAACCAAAGAAGTTATGTGCATCAAAAATACTATGGTGGGACAGGCATAGGATGAGCATTTCCATTCCAAAAGAGAGAAACATGAAAGGAAAAAATATAAGTGACAAGTTCCTGGTTAGTCCAAAACCTGTTGAACCAATTCCATTAGACCTTACAGCTCAAGAATAATCCTCTGGCTCAGTGCTCCAGCTTCAGTCCTGCTGCATTGGCAATATCCCCCTCATGGCCACAGAGGGTCTCTCTGCCAGAGATGGTTCTCTGTGGTGACCTCTCCTTCATGGTGGCTGTCTTTTGGAATCAGATACCTATAGCTCCAGGAAACTTGTCTTTGAAGTCTAGGTGGAGGCAGCTGTCCCCAGGTCTATGCAGCTGTGTGCAAAGACGGTACTGCACAGATACTGCCAAAGTTCATTGCCTGAAGTCTCTGGAGGGGTGGCCAGAGCCACATCTGGGGAGGCTACGAAATGTGGCACCAATATACAGGGAACAGAACCTACAACATGATATGGTGCCAAGCAGTGGACACTGAGGTCCTACAGGCACAATCCCTCCTTTGACAGAGCCCCTGCTCGTCTCCCCCATTGGACCTTTACACTATGTGGTGGGTTTGGCATCCCTGATGATCTCTGAATTGCTTCCAGGGCCATTTTTCCATTGTCTTGGAGAATAGCTCTTGGCTTCCATTGAGGTGGTTAATTTGCTCATCAAACAGTTGTTGGCTACATCTTTACTGTTCTTTTTCCACTCTGCTTTTTCATTTTTTACAATATGACGAGCCTAAGAATGTTCCAAATCTTCAAGTTCTGCTTCCTTTTTTGTTTAAAAATTTCCCCTTTAAGTCATGTCTCTCTTTTACTCTTGGAAGTCAGGAGGAATCAACCCACATCTTCAATACTTTGCTTGGAAATATCTTCAGCTAAATATCTAATTTCATCACTTACAAGTTCTACCTTCCACAAAACACTAGAATGATTTGACTATGTTCTTTGACACTTTATAATAAGGGTCACCTCTCCTCCAGTTTCCAATAGCATGTTCCTTATTTCCCTGTGAGATCTCATCAAAATGGCCATAACCTCTGTATCTTTACCAACATTGCTTCTCAGGATTATGTAGGTATTCTCTAAGAAGACCAAAGCTTTCTTTCATTTCTTTCTGAGTTCTCATAAGAATTACCTTTAATGATCCATTCTCAGCAATGTAGGCTTTTCCAGCATATGTTTCCAGATTCCTTCAGACTCTGCCCACTACCCAGTTCCAACACTACTTTCACATTTTTAGATATTTGTTACAGCAGCAGCCTATTCCTGGTACCAATTTCTGCCTTAGTCTCCTCAGGTTGATACAACAAAAAATATCATAAATTGGGTGGTTTAAACAGCAAACATTTATTTCTCATAGTTCTGCAAGCTGGGAATTCCAAAATCAAGGTATGGATAGATTCTACATCTAGTGAGAGCCTGCTGCCTGGTTCACAGATGGCAGTTCTTACTGAGTCTTCACAGAAAGAGTAAGGGATCCCTCTGGGATCTCTTTTGTAAGGGCACTAATGCCACTGATGAGGGCTCTGCCTTTAGACCTAATCACCTGCCAAAGGCCCCATCTCCAAATATGATGACATTGAGGATTAGGATTCAGCATATAAATTTTGGATAGACGCAAACCTTTTTGTCCTTAGCAGCTAGGATGCAAGAGACATTCTTGACCAGACCTAGCTAGGCTGTGGGAGCCAGATATAATCCATTGGAACTGGGTTTTCCGAGGCCAGAGAAGGAGAAAAACTCTCCCAAGGGGATAAAGAGCAGGAAGTTCTGAGCAAGCTGCATGTGCAGAGTGAGAGAACAGGCTAGCTGGAGAATGAGGGAGAGAGAAGCCTTCGAATGTCTGCTGATTTCTGAGCAGAGGTCTGTAAAGTGTAAAAGCTATCATCACTTATCAGGAGACTTTCTCATTGCCAGGTGCTCAATGACTATCTCCCTATATTATCTCATCCAATTATCCCAAGAGCTCTGGCCACTGGAGACTGTCATTCAAATCTTGCAGAGAAGGAGATGGGTAAGTGACAACAATGAGACATTAAGTTCAATTTCAAATACAGAGTTGCCTCTTTCCAAAATGTCTGCCTCTGAAATAATCAGGAGGATGGGGAGAGTTGCGAGCCTTCCACCTTTTCTGTCTACATGGTGAGATTCCTGCCTGACACATAGAGACATCCGTTCCCTGGCAGGAGTCACTCTGGGGGCTCTTGAATAAAATTTAAATCGGAAACAAACAGCGGAACTTCCAGATGGAGTAAGGAGTTCAGTCAACCCTCTTCCCAGTAAAACAACAATTGAGTGGGTAAAAATTATGTTTTTAAATTTATTCTCTGGAATAGAGTCTCTGGAAATTGTCCTAAGAGCATCCAGCAAATGAAGAAACATTCATTCAAGATAATCCACTAAATGTCCATAAGAATAGTGAGAGTCTGTGGCATTTAAACCATGACCACTCCAAGACCTACCAGTGCCTACCACATTACAGAGTTGTACCCCAGGTATGTACAACCAGGAAAAGAGAGGCTCCCTCTACTTTCAACTGACAGTTTGGGGAATGTTGTAGAATTTGTCATCTCCCAAGCCCCATGATGCAAAAGCTTTATTCCAGGCTGGCATAGTTGAGAGGATCAAGCCTCTGAGCCCCCATCTGGCCCCCTACTCACGTGGGGTAAGCTCTACCCCAGGCACATCAGACAGAGAACGCTGGTTTCTAATGTCTCCTGCTCTAGCTAGCTCATGGGGCAAAGGTTCCATGCCAGAACGGACAAACCAAGAAGACTAGGTACTACCACTCCCCTCTAATTCCCACTTTTAGAGAGAGGGTGTCACTCCACTTCTGGAGAAGTTCTCCACCCCCAGCTCCAGTGCACTGGCATGCGGCTTTTACTGAGAAATGCAGGCCATCAAGACAAAGAGATCCATAGCTTTGTCTGATAGGACTAACTTTATTTAGAATGGAGAATAGAGAACTCCATGCCTAAGGGCATTGTCAAAAACACTGGAGATTTTCATATGATCATCTCAATAGGTGCAGAAGAAGCATTTGACAAAATGCAACATCCTTTCATGATTAAAACCCTCAGCAAATTGGGTCTAGAGGGAACACACCTCAACATAATAAAGACCATATACAACAAAGTTACAGCTAACATTATTCTCAGTGAAAAATGGAAAGCTTTTCCTCCAAGATTGTAAAAAGACAAAGGTAACTTCTCTTACCACTCTTCAACATAGTACTGGAAGTCCCACTAGAGTGAACAGGCAAGACAAAGATATAAAAGGCATCTAAATTGGAAAAGAAAGAGTAAAAATAGTCATTACCTGCAGAAGATATTATCTTATATTTAGAAAATCCTAAAGACTCAATCAAAACCTGTTGGAAGTTATCAATGGATGAAGTCAGGTTGCAGGATACAAAATCAGCATACAGAAATCAGTGGTGTTTCTATATACTAACGATGAAACTTCTGGAGAAGAAATAAAACTATCCCATTCATGATAGTGTCAAACAAACAAAATACTCAGGAATAAATTTAACCAAGAAAGTGACACATCTATACAAAGGAAACTAAAAGACCTTGATGAAGGAAATTAAAGAAGATATCCCATGTATAGCTCAGAAGCATCGATATTGTTAAAATGTCCATACCACCCAAAGCAATCTACAGGGTCAATGCAATCCCTATTGCATTACCAATTACATTTTACATAGAAATGGAACAAAGCATCCTAAAATTTGTATGGAATCCAAAAGACACATAATCTGGAGACAGAAGAACAAAGCTGGAGATCTCATGGTTTCTGATTTTTAAACTATGCTATGGTATAGTTTAACTAAACTATAGTAATTAAAATAGTATGTTACTAGTTTAAAAACAGACATATAGATTATTAGAACAGAAAGATCAGAAATAACTCCCCCCATCCCCACACACAGCTAACTAAGTTTGACAAGGAAGCCAAGAATACTTTGTAGGGAAAAAATAGTCTTTCCAACATCCAAACATCCAAAATGATGTTTGGAAAGCTTAACCACATGCAGAAAAAGAAAATTGAATCCCTACCTTACTTCACTCACAAATCTTAACTTAAAATAGGTGATAGACATAAACACAAGACTGGATGCCATAACACTCTCAGAAGAAATCAAAGGGAAGAAGCTCCTTGACAGTAGCCTGGGCATTGTCTTTTTTTTTTTGGATATGACACCAAAAACAAAAGCAACAAAAGCAAAAGTCAACAGGTGAGATGACATCAAACAAAAAAGCTCCTGAACAGGAAAGGAAACCATCAACAAAATGAAAAGGCAACCTACCGACAGGGAGAATATAACATAAACCATATATGGGATAAGTGATTAACATCCAAAGTATAGGAAGGACTCAAAAACTCAATAGCAAAAAGGCAAACACTTCATTGAAAAAATAAGCAGAGGACCTAAATAGATGTTTTTCTGAAACAGACTTTCAAGTGACCAGCAGGTACATGAAAAGATGCTCAACATCACTCATCATGAAGGCAATGTAAACCAAAACCACAAGGAGCTATTTCCTCATACCTATCAGAATGGCCATCAGCAGGAAGACAAGTGATAGCAAGTGTCAGCATGGATGTGGAGACAAGGGAGCCCTTGAAAGCCATCGGTGGGAATGTAAATTCGCACAGCTATTATGGAAAATAATATGGAGGTACCTCAGAAATGGAAAAATAGAACTTCCACATGATCTAGCAATCCTACTTCCAGGTATACACCAGGAGAAAATGAAATCAGTGTCTGGAAGAAGTGTCTGTACTTCCATATTCATTGCAGTATTATTCAGAATGCCCAAGATATGGAAACAACCTTCGTGACCATCAGAGGATGAATACATTAAGAAAATGTGATATATGGTATAGATTTATTATAGATTATAAATATATGATTTTTATGTATCACATATAATGAATATTATTAAGCCTTAAAAAAAGAAGGAAAAGAAGAAAGTCCTGCCACTTGTGAAAACATAAATGAACCCAGAGGACATTATGCTAAGTGGAGCAAGGCAGACACAGAAAATCACTTCTATGTGCAATCTCACATTTATGTGGAATCTAAAAAAGTCAGACTCAGAAAAGAAGAGAGTATAATGGTGGTTGTGGGTCTGGGAGGAAGAGAAATGGGGAGATGGTAGCCAAAGTTGACAAAGGTCCAGTTATGCAGAATGATTAAGTTCTATGGAGCAAATGAACAGCATGGTGAATACAGTCAATCCTGCATTATATATTTGAAATTTTCTGAGAGTTATCTTATGAGTTCCCACCATAAAAAAATTCTATGTGAAGTGACAGATATGTGAGTTAGCTTAACTGTAATCATCATTTCACAACACATATATATATGTGTGTGTGTATATATATATCAAACATCACATAGTGCTTCTTAAATATACGCAATGTTTATTTGCTAATGACACTGAAATAAAGCTGGAAAAAATTCTAAAATTTCTTTAATAAGTTCAAACATAGTCTAAGAAAGAGCTCAAACTGTAAAATTCTTAGAAGAAAAAAGAAGTAAATCTTTATGACTTTTTAAAAGATGTTTTCTCAGAGACAATAGCAAAATCACAAGTGATAGAAAATTAGATAAACTGGCCGACATGAAAGCTAAAACATTTGTGCTGCAAATAACACCCATTGAGAACATGAAAAGGTGGAAGAAAACATTTGACATTTATACATCTAATAGGGAACTTACGTCCAAAAAAGATAAAGGATTCCTCCAAGTTAATATAAAGAAGAGTAATCCAATTAAAAATGGGCCAACGATTTGAAGATTTGAACAGGCATTTCTCCTAAGGAAGATATATAAATGGTCAATAAATACATGAAAAGAGGCAGAATGTCATTAGTTATTAGAATATGGAATTCCAAACCACAGTGAGACACCACTTCACACACACTAGGATGGCTATAATAAAACGGATGGACAATAACAAGTGTTGGCAAGGATGCAGAGATATGGGGCCTACATACAACCCCAGTGGGAGTGTAGAATGGTGCTTCCAATTAGTCCATCAGTTCCTCAAAAAGTGAAATGATGATCTACAATTCCACCCCTAGATACATACCTGAGAGAAATGAAACAAGTACCCACACAAAAACTTGGATGCTTATGTTCAAAGCATAACAAAGCATCATAACAGCCAAAAAGATAGGAACAACCAAAATGTCCATCGACTTATTAATGGATACATAAAATTTGGTATATCCATACAGTGGAATATTATTTGGCAATAAAAAGTAATGTGTGCTACAACACTGATGACTCTCAAAAAACACTATGCTGAGTGAAAGAAGTCAATCATAAAAGACTAATATTTTATATCATTCCAGGTATGAAATTTCCATAATAGGCAAACATTTAACACAGAAATTAATTAATGATTGCTTAGGGCTGGATGGAGGGCAGGATAGGAATGGAATGGGACTCGACTGTTTATGGCTATGGGGTATCTCTTAGGGGGGATGAGATATTCTAAGCTTAGATTATTATGATGGTTGTACAGCCCTGTGCCCTGTGAAAATACTGAAAAACACTAACTATTCATGTTAAGTGGATGAATTATGCAGTATGTGAATTACAACCTAATAAAATGTTTTAGAAAAAATTTAGGAGCCATGATCCCATGAAAGCCCTGGATGGCTCAGACATCGGAAATTTGGTATGTTGGCAAATTGAACACCAATAAAAAATAAATTTATTATTATTTAAAAAAGGAAATTTGGTTCTCTGCCCTATGTAACCAAGTTCTTGCTGGTGAAATTGAAAGGCAGAGTGTCAAGAACAAGAATCCTGGATTTAGATCATAGAAAACTGAGATCTCCCTGCCTCTGTGAACAATCTACACTAGCTGCAGTTTCCCCATCTATAAAAGGGTGGCTCCATTGGTTAAGTTTCAGACTCTTGATTTTGGCCCAGGTCGTGATCTCAGGTCAAGGGATCAAGCACCTCATTGGGCTGCCAGCTCAGTGAGGAGTTTGCTGGAGATTTTCTCACTCCCTCTGCTCCTCCCCCTGCTTGTGCTCTCTCTCTCAAATAAATAAATATTAAAAAATATATAAGCATATATAAGTAAGTAAGTAAATAAATAAATAAATAAATAAAGAGTGATCACGCCTCCCTTGTTGTGTCGTTGGGAAGATAGATCACTTGTATAGAAAATGCCTAGTTCCACGTCCAGCATAGAGCATACTCTTAACAAATAGTTGGTATTATAATTATTGGTATTGTGTATAATAATTAAATGCACTCAAAGTGTTGCTGTGTAGATGAAAGGAAATAATGCCATTCAGGTGCTAAGGATTTGGTTTTTAGCTTCTGAAAAACAATATAGTGACACCTGGAGATGGGTGCTGGTCACTTGCATCTGCCTGTGCAGTGGTTTCTGTGGTGACACCTTGGCGACTTTGACCTATCTGACCTTCAGTGTGGGGTCATCCTGGTCATCTGGGTCTGAAAAGACAGGCCAAGCCCTAATAGTGCCCAAATGCCATGCTGCCACCCTCCTGTGCTATGCAGGCAGGAGAGCAGGACCAGGACACTTCAATGGTGGTTGTCAAGGTTCCATCCTACAGAAGTGCCTGACAGCAGACATCACCTGGTCTGAGTTCCTCCTGAAGCAGGCTCTGGCCATAACATGAACCAGGGCTTTCTCCTCAAGCCCATCAACTTCAAGGCCAAGGGGACCACCAGCAGCTTCAAATTAGCAAGGAAAATCCAATCCATCCCAGGAAGACATCACCATGACTGCTCCCAGGACACGCAGTGAGGCAAAAAAAAAAAAAAAAAAGACCCCAAGAAACCAAGTGAGGTAAAGAAGAACCCCCCCGCCCCGACCCACGTGAGGTGAAAAGGCAGCCCAGGAGAGGTGAAAACACCTCTCTCCAAACCAGGTGAGCCAAGGAGAAAGCCCCTGAGAAAGGCAGTGATACTAAGGACAGAGGTAAGAGGGTGAGAAAGACAAGGCCACAGGAGCCCTCCTCAGTGCCAAAGGGCCCAGCAAGAAGTCAAAGGTAAAAGACAGAAAGAAGGAGCCACCAAAGTACTGAGATCCCAGAAAAACAAGAGCTCAAAGTCAGAGTTTAAGACTCATAGTCATCTAGGGCAAGAATGCTATTGCTCAAGGTCCTTATAGAGGTCACTGCCCAGGTGGCTGGGGAGGGACCAAAAGCCAGGGCCACTGCTCCTCCTAAGGGCAGAGAGCCCAAGATGGTGCCTATACCACTGGCCAGGAAGATAAAGGCCTGGAAGGGCCCAGAAGGCTCACCAAGACCACCTCATCCAAAGTATCCAGGAAGGGCACCTGGGCTCATTGGGTTAAGCATCTGCCTTCAGCTCAGGTCATTATCTCAAGGTCCCAGGATTGAGCCCTGCATTGGGCTCCCTGCTCAGCAGGGACTCTGCTTCTCTCTTTCCCTCTGCTCCTCTCTCCCCCTCCTGCTCTCTCTGTCTGTCTCTCTGTCTCAAATAAATAAGTACAATTTTTAAAGAAGTGTCTAGGAAGAAGGCAGAAGCCAAGAGCTAGAGGCTGGCGGGCAGAGACACTGAATTCTGCTTGAGGTTTTATTCACCAACAAAGTATCACTCTATTTATGTCAGTTACCCTATTTCTCAATAAAGACTTTTTCCCCCCAACAAACAAACAATACACCACTTGAGATACATTTTAGGAATGAATGAATGAATGAACAAATGAATAGCATGCCATTCTGGGCAGCTTGATTCCTCCTGGAAGCAGATATGATGTGTCAAAATGCTGACCAATGTGAGAAGGAACTCCTGACCTGGAAACCCTAGAGGGATGGTCATTGTACATTTGAGTTTTTCTTCTCATAAAAATGAACTATGAACACGACCGATGGAAAAAGAAATGTCCAGCTCTAACTTGCAACGTAAATTGTGGCAAGAAGGCAAGGTTTGGCTGTGAATATCCAAGGGGGAGGAAGCTAGAAGAGCTGATGGCCTCAAGCTGATGAGCCCTGTTCCAGATCCTTGGTGTTGGCCAAGGCGGAGGATGGCGAGGTGGTCTCAAGACCACCAAGCCCAAAGCAACACTGAAGGTCCTGAATGGCTCTGCTTATTGTGAATACGTGGGAAACCAAAGTCAAGTGGGTGCTGCTGGGTAGCAAGGGAAGGAAAAGCAGGTGGATTTATTTGGCATCTTCTCTGCAGGAGCTCCCCAAAATGGGTTCTCTCACTGATGCTCACGGCAGCCCTGAAAAACTGGTATTGCTGGTCCCATTTTATAGATGAGATAATAGGGTTCCAAGGAGTAGCATAAGAAACTTGAGGGGAATCTATCTAATTGTGGAACAAACATTTCTTAGGTGCCAAGACTAACCATGCTAAAGTCTTTAGCAGCAGAAACTAATCAATTCCTTGCATCAACACTGTGGTATGTGGTGCACTTAACAGATGAGGTAACGGACGCACGGAAATGGGGAAGTAACTTGCCCCTAATCATACTGACACCCACCTGAACCAGCTTCTTGCACACTATGCTACGTAGAATCTTCCAGTTAGCTGCAATTCAGGACTCCCAACTCATTTCTATTTCTTTCCAAAGCAAAACCGTTCTGCTTCACCCTACCCCCCTCCCATCTAAACAGCGTAGCTCTAACTGGTTCCAGCATCTAGAAGCAAATGATTCGAGCAGAACTGGAAAATATTCAGTGCCTCCGGGGGCTAAGCTTAGGGAAGCAGGAGAGGGCACCAAGTGGATGACACATGCCCCATGGAAAAGAGAGGTGTCACTCAGACCCAGCCACTCTTGCCATAAGGAGTTAGGGGTTGAGCGTTGCCAGGTTTTAACGTGGATTCTTCCAAATTGAAAAATACTGAGTAGTCACCAGAGCACAGAGGGCGACCAGGAGGAGGAGGAAATGATAGCTGTGTGCGGTTCCTTCATCTGTGCCGGTGGTACAGCTGTGCTCGCATTGAGCTAATCCATGGAGCTGTCTGCTTCCGATATGTGCACGTTTCTGTGTCTGTGTTACAGGTTAGAGGAAATTTTGCTTTTTTAAATCATGGAACTACGAAATGAAACAGTGTCAAACAGAGCTCTCAGGTCACCAGTTTGCCAGTGTGAGGCACTCGTTTTAAGCCTTTTGGGGATCATCTTGCCACTGAGTTGTTGGGAACTGCAAGCCCGTGCTTCTCTGTCATTCTTGGAGTTACAATCAAGGGCAGGGGATAAATCACCGGACACATAATATGAACCTCTCTCTCTACAATGGAATGGATTGTGGCTCCTGGAGGTAGCAAGCTGCCCTTCCCTGCAGGAGGAATTCAAGCAGAGGCTGGATAAGTATTGGTCAGGGATTCTGCAGGGGGTCTTGGGGAAAGTTGGTGGGCTGGGCAGCACTAAGATTCCTTCAGTCCCGAGAGCCAAAGGATCCAAGATCGTGTATTCAGTCATGTATCCGGCAAACACTTCTGAGTGCGTCCTTTGTGTCACGTATGTGCCCGGCACTGGGGATTCAGGGTGAACAAAATGATCAGAATCCCTCCCTTTAAAGACCTCGCCAACCATGGGGCAAGGGAGCAGGAGGTCAGCTCCATGGAGAGGAGAACTCCATGGGAAGACGAAGGGGCTCTGCTTTTATCTCACACAGGCCCATTTCTGTGTAGACAGAAAAAGTGAGTAATAGTTCAGCTGAGACAGGAACAGTGACATGAGCCAGCCAGACAAAGGGAGTAGGGGCTGGCGGAAGGAGGGAAACAGAGACCCACTTGGGGAAATGGGGAAGGTTCCAGCCAGCTGAAACATAGGCCGTATGGAAGGCATTTGGGGTCCTGGTGTCTGGCTGTGTCTTCAGTCCCAGGATTTTAAGAATGTAAGATTTTAAGATCCAGGAATTCCGAGAATCTATGATTCAACCGCTCTCTGTTAGGAAGATTCCCTGAATTGAGTTTCCCAGGAGTCTATGAATATACTTTCTCAGTCTCTGCCTTTCAGGTACAATGGGTCTGCATCCTCATTTTCCTGCAACCTGACCCTGGCCTGGCTTCTCTGCTAGTGTAGACAAGGCTAAAGAGAAGTATTCGGAAGCTCATTCGTATTTGCTCTGCAATCTGCTTCCCAATTAGACCTTGTGTTCTGCTCTGCTCCAGGAAAAGAGACAAAAGAAAATGCAGACAGGGACCCTACTTCCACTAATGAGTGATCTCCGTGCGCAGAGTTAATGCCAACCCCTGTTTGGCCACCAGGCCATCGCCAGCATGGGGTGAACACACAGACTAATTTGTGTGGAATAGAAACACATTTTTTACATGGTGCCTTGACACCAAGACAGGCATTTCCTCCCCACCAAACAAGCCCAATTATCGTGGTATGCTCCATGGCCTTTTCCGCGCTATGGTTACAAATTCTCTTAACTCTTTATAGCACTGAGAGAAGCAAAAGGAAGAATGGTACCCATGGAGCATCACGGGAGGGGAGAGGTTGAGTCTGGAGAGGTGAGCCATGCAGGTTGGGTGTTGGCAACCACGGTGTCTGGCTCAAGAAGCTGCTCCCCCATTGGGTCCCTCAGTGGCCCCACACGTGGTAGGTATAGTCCCCCTTGGAGGGCTTCTTATGCCAGGTAAGTGAGTAAATGTGTAGATCAGTGGCTGGCTTAGGTGTTCGTGGATCTTATGAAACAGCGGTGGACAATGCTGTACTACAGGTGCCATCTTAAGGGTTGTGGAATTATCCAATGGTGGTTAGCCACCAAAAGGTCTTTTTGTAATTTAAGATTTTATTTATTTATTCATGAGAGACACAGAGAGAGGCAGAGACATAGGCAGAGGGAGAAGTAGGCTCCCTGTGGGAGCCCAATGCAGAACTCCATCCCAGGACCCTGGGCTCAGGACCTGAGCCAAAGGCAGATGCTCGGCCACTGAGCCAACCCAGCATCCCGCCCCCAAAAGGTCTTAAATAGATAATGAGTTGAACACAGAAGAGTGGCTTTGCTGAGGTGCAGAGGATAAATTGTCGGGAAGGACAGAGAGAGGGCACAGTGTTGACAGGCAAGGTTCATGTGGGGGCAAATGAAAGTGGACATGTGGGTTGGGGCTGCCTTGGTCCACCCAGGCCCCTATAACAAAGTGCCACAGACAGAGAAGCTTCTCGGCAGCAGAAATAGGTTTCTCACATCCTGGAGGCTGGAGGTTCAAGATCAGGGTGTGGGCATGGCCTGTTACAGGGAGGAAGAGCCTCCTGGCTGCAGACTGCCATCCTTGCTCTGTGCTCTTGTGGTGGAGAGAGAGCAGGGGTGCCCTCTGGGGTCCCTTCTATCTGGCCTTCACCCCACTCACTGGGTCTCCCCCAACCCCACGACCCAACCAAGTCCCAAAGATCCCACCCCTGCCACGATCACACAGAGAGGGTAGGTGCAGATTTGGACACAGGCTGAGGGATCACATTCAGTCTACTGCAGGGACCTCATTATAGGGTTCTTGAGCCAAGTATGTCATTAATTTTACTTTTGTTCCAAGAGTCAGAAATGCCACTCAGACTGGCTCAAGCAAAATTATGCAGGCTCAGGGAATTTGAACTTGTGGGGGGGCAAAACTAGCTCCAGACTAGATTAGACTAGATGAGCTCTGGGTTGGCTAGACCCGCTGGACTAGAGTCAGATGCCACCGTGATTTCTTCAGGACACGGTTCCCTCCATCACCTAGCTCTGCTTTTCTCCATCACTGCACTATCCTACATGCGCAGCAGACGTCGCTAATGCGGCGCATGTCCACCCAAGCCCACTTTTCCATCATCTTACGTGGGTGGCCATCCATGGGTCCCAGTGGAGGTGCACTACCCTGGGTTAGGGGCAGGAAATCTGACTTTTCTCTTCTCTCTTAGCCGAGACACCTCTGATCTTCATCAAATGGAAAGAGAGAGGGGAAGAGAAGATGAAGCTGATCCCTCTCTCTCCTGTCTCCACATTGGAAAAAAAGAGAAGCAATGTGTCCGGAGTTGCAGAGCTGGAGTCTGACCTGGGGTGTCTTGGGTGCCAGCTGGGAGCGTGTCCTTCTAGCATGAAGACCTCGGGAACTGCTCTGTGTCTATATCCCATCTTCACCACTTCCTAACCTAACCCTATGACCTTTGGTGGATTGCTGCATCTCCATGCATTTCATCTCCATGCAGTTGTTTCATCTGTAAAAGGGAAATAACACCTCCCGCCACCCAGGGCCACTGCAAGGGCTCAGGGAGCAATGTAAGCAAAGCACTTAGCCCAATGGGTACTTAGCACTCATAACATGGACGTTCTCTTTGTAATCTTGGTTAATAGCCCTTTTACTCCTGGACACTAATCGGGTTCTTGAATCCAGTTGAGGGAGTGAGAAAATTAAGATAACCAAGTAGTTTAGTGACAACATTATGTAAAACTGTCTCCCTGTGGATCTTTCTAAGCTAAATAGAAAACGACATTTGAATTTCCAAAAGTAACAGTAAACTCTCTTATCATTGGGGAATGAGGAGGCTGGTTAATCAAATACAGAGAAATCAGAGTTAATCAAATAAAGAGTTACTGTGTTGACTGAGTTGGAATTAGCCTCACTGAGGGAATCGGGATTCAGCAGAAACACAGCCAAAACGGCCTCGGGGGCTCCCCCTCTCCCACAAGTGTAAACACCTCAGAACCTGGTTCTGGTCATGCCCGGTGTGGCCTGAGCTCCTAACCTACAGCTCTGGCCCCCCAGGCATACACCTGACAGCTCCACGGCTTTGCCTGCGACATGCCTCCCATCCTGGAAGATCTCAGGGATGTCACGTGGCCTTTCTGCACCTCTGTGTCTTGATCTATAAACGGGCAGATTATTTCCCCACTGGAACACTGGGATGATAATGAGGTGCCGTGTGTGGGAATGTGCTGGAAGAAAGGCAGCCGGGCCAGCCACAGGTGCTCTGGAAGCTCCAGCTGGTACCCGGATGTGGGTACCTGGCAACCCCTGTAGTCCAACGGGATGATAGAGATCAGTGGCCCCCAGGTTGGGGAGGACCCTATAAGTGTCCCAAGGAAACCAGATTAGTTCTATTAAAGACCCTTCCACAGACCCCCCTGCTGACAATTCCAGACTACTTACAATACACAGAGGTAAAGCCTGATCATAGTGACTTGAGAGATTTTATTATTCCTAAGAGGGGAAACGCTATTGTTTCAGACACCTCATCAAGGAATGCATTTGAATGCAGTGGCAAGGGATCCCTGGGTGGCGCAGCGGTTTGGCGCCTGCCTTTGGCCCAGGGCGCGATCCTGGAGACCCGGGATCGAGTCCCACGTCGGGCCCCCGGTGCATGGAGCCTGCTTCTCCCTCTGCCTGTGTCTCTGCCTCTCTCTCTCTCTCTGTGACTATCATGAATAAATAAATAAAAATCTTTAAAAAAAAAGTTGAATGCAGTGGCAACTGTTATCACCACTGAAAACTTCTCCTGTACTAGGCTGTTCTCAGTATGAACTCATTTCATCCTCACACTCTATTTTGTAGACAAGGTAACAGAGGCACAGAGAGGTTAAGGAATTTCCCGAAGGCCACACAGTGAGAAAGTGGCTGAGCTTAAGGTCTTAACTGCTTTGGTAAATGGCTGAAACCCATTCCCATCGGGGTTCAACAGAAGTGGAACTTTTGCTCTTCTTTTTACAAGTCAGCAAAATCTTTATAAGTCAATTCTGAAACTTTTGTTTTATGAAGATTTTATTTATTCATGAGGCACACAGAGAGAGGCAAAGGGAGAGCAGGCTCCCTGTAGGGAGCCTGATGCAGGACTCGATCCCAGGACCCTGGGATCATGCCCTGAGCCGAAGGCAGACACTCAACCACTGAGCCACCCAGGCGCCCAGTTCTGAAACTTTTTGGTCACGTATATTTATACAACTCATAGCATATACAATACTAATAAATGCTCTGCAAAAAAAAAAATAAAAAATACCTGCCCTTATTACATGCAAAGTGCTGTGAGATTTTGTATAATATTCTATTTTATATTTTTATATAAATATTCTATTCTCTCTATATACATATATATAATCTCTATATAGTCTGTGTATATTCTGTTTTCTATTTTTAAATGCTGGTTGCCATCTGCTACATAGCTTTCAAGATGCACTAATCAATCATGATTCACAGTTTGAAAAACACCACTCTAGACTCTCCATTATAAAAAGGCCAGGCCCACTCACCACTATAAAGCTAGTGCCCGGCACAGCTCTTGGCTCTCAGAGGCCTCATCAATGCCTACCCAACTGAATGTTTAAACAGGAATAAAGTTCAGAGCTGAGATTCCTGACTAATAACCCAGAGCAAGTCTAGCCCAGAGAATTTTGCTAACATTTAAAAATCAGGAAATTCACGGAAGCATCCAGATCCCCAGCTTCTGAAATAGTCAGATGTGGCAACGTGGGACAAGTGCTGTGGGTGGAGCATGCCGGTGCTTGCTAAGACAGAGCCCCCATGTGCCTCTCTTCCCAGCTCAGTCCCCAGCCTCCAGCTCCTGTACTCATCTGTCACCTACCTGGGCCCTGTAGGCATTCAGATTTGGGTCTGGTTGAAGGCTTTAATATTTAAAAGGAAAGAAGCAAATTCTCTGGGTAAATAGTGACCTTTACAACTCTTTGCCAGCCTGCATCCTCAGCCAGGATTTTCGCAGTGACCTTAAGGCATAATTGCTTGGATGCCTAGAAACATTTGAATTCGGACTTCCTTTTGTTCCGTCTATTTATCGAGTTGTGATAGGACATCCCTGCTAATGCCCCATATTTTCCTTACCTAAAGCCTTTTATGGTTTTTCTAGGAACTCCTATTCCCTTCTGGGAATCTTTAGAAGCCAGGTACCAACCAGATGCCTAGAGATAATCATTTTCTGTGACTTGGCTCTGAATGTTGTAGCTCTAGCAAGAATGGGCTATCTGAGCATGGGCTCTGGGCCAGACTGACATTTGCTAGCCGTGTGACATTGGGGCAAACCTTTTAACTCCTCTGTATATCTGTGGCTTCACCTGCAAAGTGGGAAATGGAGCATATATCACGCAGGGTTTGGGAAGGATTAAGTAAAATAATCCACATAAAGTGCTCCTTCCTGTGCCCGACAAGTATTAGTAGTTATTATATGTGGAAGCATGGGGTGTCTTGTCACAAATGCTGTGGTGTGGGGTTCCCTGGGCACAAGAGGATTTGTCAAAGACTGTCACCAGCTCGGGTTGAAGCTGGAGGGGAAGGAACTTGATTGTGTTTCAAGACCACCCTTTGTGTTCATCATTCCCCAGGGCTCTCTGGTAACCATGGCAACTGAGCTTACAGGTTGCCAAGTTCAAAACAATATATTTCCAGGCAAGAAGTTTTGCTGACATCACCCATCCTCATGAGAAGGGAATGAAGGCTCGTGGGTCCACACTGTGGCCTGTGCCATCCTGAACACACAAGAGCCTTAATTCTGTTTCTTTTTTTTTTTAATCTGAATTTTTTTTTAAATAATCCGAATTTAAAATTTTTTTTTTTATTTTTTGTGATAGTCACACAGAGAGAGAGAGAGAGAGAGAGAGGCAGAGACACAGGCAGAGGGAGAAGCAGGCTCCATGCACCGGGAGCCCGACGTGGGATTCGATCCCGGGTCTCCAGGATCGCGCCCTGGGCCAAAGGCAGGTGCCAAACCGCTGCGCTACCCAGGGATCCCTCTCCTGTTTCTTTTTGCACATCTACCTAAGTAATGACATCCAGGCAAAACTAGGGTTGTTATTATTACATGACCAGCAGGATAATCCTGAGTACCACTTACTATTGCTACACTGTTGTGAACTGAGCCCGAGCTTTGGGGTCCCGTAAACTGAGATCCACTCTCAACTCAGCTACTAACTGTGTGACCACAGGCAGGTAACTTAACCTCTCTGTGCTTCAGTTTATTTCATGGGTAAAATGGGAATAGCCTAGTGCCCCTCAACATGGTTTTTAATGGAGATTACACAAGTTGGTGTGTGTAAATGCTCATGGCACAGTGCCTGGCACACAACTGGCCCAGAGTTACTGTCCATTGACTTCCTCTTCTCCACTTGTGGCTTTTCAAATCTACCCATGCACCCTTGATCCTGTGCCTTTGCTCTCTCTGATTCTTTTGGCGAGGACACCCCTTATGTCAAGCCTCAACTCCCTACCTATTGAAAACACACTCGGTGTCTCCTAAGGGAACAACTACACAAAGACTCGTGTACAAAGATCGTAATCACAAGAGCATTTATACTGACAAACAATTGCAAGCAATATAAATACCCAACAATAAAGGACTGATTAAAGAAAGTAAGGTACAACCGTACAATACAATATGATTCACCTGCTTTAAATGATAATGCGCATCTGTATTTATTGATACAGAATCGGTTACTATATTATACAATGAAAAGTAGATCATAAAAGAATATCCATGGGATGGCCATAGATAGGTAGGAAGGTAAGACAGCAGGTAGATACATAGATGTCAAAATATTAATAGTAATTTTCTTTCATCTAGTTTGCTTATCAGCTTCTTCTACATCTTTCGCCACAATCATGTGTGCCTTGTGCAAAAAATATCTCTAATCCAATCCTGATGTTAACACTAACATAAATTCATACTTATGTTCATGGTCAAGGTTCAGGTCAAATCCCTCTTCCACCCTGGGCTCTCTTGGATGCTTCTACGTCACAGAGACTTGCCTTCTTCTTTCTTCAGAGTCTAGGCTGTCCTTTGTACCCACTTTATCCTCTGAAGACATTTGTTGTGTCCTCTCTGTCTTTTAGGAATAGGTAGAGGACAGAGGGGGCCTAGTTTGTCCCTGCAGGTGCCAGTGGATGCACAGATGCCTGAGTGAATCTGTGAAATGAATGCATCCTCCACTCTTCAAATTCTGGTGTGATGCCTCCTCCAGCCTTCTTTTCCCTTTGGCTGTAACTTGAAGGCCATGTGTTTCAGGAGGCATATCCAGATGATCTAAAAAGGCTGCCTGACCACAAGAGAACCGTGCACAACCCACTCAGTGACCTTTATTGCATTCCTCCAGCCGTGGTGTTAGGGTTTACTTGTTACTTAAGCCCAGCCTCGCCTATCCTGACTAACACAGCTCTCAGACTTCATCCAACCCCTATTTCCAATCAATAACCTTTGTAAAAATGTGCCTCTGCATTCTAAAAAATTAAATGTGGAGATCCCACTTATGGAGCCACAGGGCTCACTCCGCTGATGGGCAGGATAAATACATGTTTGTGTAGAAACATGAAGATGGCCCTCAAGGTGCTCACAGCTCCTAGCCAACCCAGCCATTGCTTCTAAAAGGCAGAAAAGTCTACCTCCTAATTAGGCATGTTCCCTGTCCTTGAGCTTTGCAAAAGGGGATCCATCCAAACCAAATCCATCACCTTCTAATGATTTCCTCTCCTGCGAAGACACCGGCATCAATTGGGCCTCAGGATGGATGTAGGCAAAACGTCGCTCCAACAAGAATCCAACCTGTCTGGCTTCTAATTGTCCATTTATTTCCCTCACAAACAATGTCGATAGCCAGATGCTGCTTTTGTGGAGCAATGTCTGCTCCCCAGGGAAGCGGGCTGAGGGAAGCAGCTGAGTGTGGCGTGAAGGTTTCCATGGTAATTACGCGCCAACCACCAGAAGGCTCTGCCCAGTGAAATCTCTCGTTAGCCACCAGCCAGCTAATTAGGAGAGCCCTTTAGCACTTGATGGTATTCCAGAACATTTCTTCCTGGTCAGTTAGGAATGGATACTGAAGGCCTTGTCCAAGCAAGGTTGGGTCCCTTTAGCCCCAAACCCCAGGGAGAGTCATGGGCATGAAGGGAGAATAATATTCCATTGGCTCAAGGAGCAGCAGTAGTTGACAGTCTTTGTTTGTTTGTTTGTTTGTTTGTTTGTTTGTTTGCATCTAGCAAACACCAAGATGAATTCATGGAAACCAGACCAGGTCAGAGGTGTGGCGGTCATTAAGGGAGGGAGTGACCCAACCGGTCCATTCTGAGGAAGACCCAGACAGTAACCGGGGGAACAGGGGACGGAGCCCTGCCTTTGGGGGAAGAGAGTGGGGTGGGGTCGGGTGGGTTCAGGAAAAGTGGTCGGGGCTGGAGAAGCATCGGGAGCTCACAGGGCCCCCTTCCTGAACAACCTGTGGAGTCACACCATGTCTCACACTCAGAAGGACCTATCTCATGCTTAGTTAAACGCTCTACTGTCACTAGCTCAAAATGTTATAACTTTGAAACAAGGGGCTCTGTATTTTCATTTCTTCACTAAGCCCCACAATATTATGTAGCCGGTCCTGGCTCTCAGGTTTCCTAAGGAGGTAAACAGAGGCAGCACGCTGTGGATATGGAGAAAGCCCCTACGCACTCAGGCACCCAGGACTCCCGTGGCCCCCAGATCCTGAATCAATGACACTGTGATGAAGCTCACCAGGACCGCTGTCTCTAGCATTCAGAATGAGATAGGCCCAAGGTTTACTTGCCCATCACTTCCCGTGCATTCTTAGGGAAATGACTCAACCCCTCTGTGCTTCAGACGCATCTGTGTCACGCAGATGCTAGTTAGCGGCTGTTTCACAGCTGATGGTGAGAAGTTGGCACATAAGTGTTGCTTAATAAATGTTACTCAATACTCTTATTATTGTCATTGATATTTTCATGATTATCATTATATTTTAATCCTCATATTGTCACACAGCTACTGGCTAAGGCTTTTGAGAAGCCCCTGAGACACTCATACTGCCTCAGAGACCTGGTGTCCTCAAGAAGACTGTGAGGGGCCAAGGCAAAGCATTGTCCTCCTCCTTCTCAATTTTTTGCTCTTTGCAGCTCCTTTGTCCTGGGCAAACTTTCCCTGTACCCCAGCTTCTGAGTTCTAACTTTAAACTTTCAAAATCTATTTTCACCCTGTAATTTTACTAAGGAAACTGGTCAGGGGGGTGCGGTGGGTGGGAATGACTTGCCCAAGGTCACTCAATGAGTCAACCACAGAACCATGACCCTGTCTTAGTCTTCCAGTGTTTTCCACCTTGTTCGGGGATTTTGTATCTGACTAGGTAATGTTCCTTCATTTCTGCCAGCCTGAGAAAAGGACTTGACTGCACTTTAAATTTTACAGAATCTGCTCTTTCTTTATAAATTCACTCAAATCCCCCAGGATATAGTTATCTCCAGGAAAATCAAGCACCTCCTGATTGAGGGCTGGTCATAGCGAGACCCTGGGCTCAATGCATCAATGGGCAGGGGAGGTGCTTATCGTAAGCAGCAGAAAACTGGATGGGAGCCTAATTGGCAAACAAAAGGAGAACAGGAGGCTGTTCAAGCATGACCCGAGCCTGGCTAGTCCTGCCAGGGAGGGGCAGCCCCAGCTGGAGGTTGAGAAAAGGAGAGACTGGGAAGAGGCACCCAACCCCAATCAGTCCTGAGAAAAGATGGCTGATGTGTAGAGCGGTTCACATTCTCAGCAGAGCATCACCATTCACTAGCTGTGTGGCTTTGAGCAGGTTACCCTCCCTCTCTGAACAGGTTATTATTATTATTATTATTATTATTACTATTACTATTATTATTTGTAAAATGGGTCTCAGAATGTGTACCTCTCAGGGCGGTGCATTTGAATGGAATACTCCATGGCAGGTACTTGACACAGCATGTGAGAAATGTTCATCACCATCCTCACCGTGGTTAGTGTTGGCAAAAAGCGGTGACCTGAGCCCTTCCTAGTGGCTGAAAACCGTGAGGGCATGGAAAGGCAGCAACGATGCTCATCAAGGCAATAAAATTAATAAACAGAGGGGAAAGAGGCTATGTTTGGGCAGCCTCACCCCGGTCAAGGAAGCGTACTTGGCATTGCCATTGTTCATCTGCCATCTTCACAAGCTGTGAGGCGAGTGGGATTTTTGCCCTATTTTGTTGATGCAGAAGCCAGGCTATGCATCTGACCCAGGGGCTCACACTGGCTCCCCTCCGGGGCTGGTGGTACAAAGGCAGCCAGGGAAAGATCTGACACTGAGTCCGCAGTCCCCGGAAAGCCCGCTTCCCTTGGACAGGGACGAAGAGGACACGGCAAGGGAAAATGAGTGAACGGTGGCAGGAAAATGAATCGGGGAGTGGGGAGGAGCTGCTTGCCATTAATCATCATGAAGAATAGGTCCCGGAGAGCTGCCTTTGGCTCCACGGTGATTAATGACCTTTTTAATTTCCCTGCGCATCGTCCCAATTATGCAGGGGCGCTGGGGGAGGCCCCACCTTCCCTGGGGAAGCAGGGAGGTCTGTGCAGTGCTTTGGAGCGAGGCACTGAGGAGGGCTCTGGGGAGACCCCGAGTTGTTTTCCAAAGACCTTAGACCCAGGTAGGGGAGGGCAGGGCTTGGAGAAGCAGCAGACCTGATCCCAGAGGTTGGCAGCATGCAGAGCCGGGGAAAGACAGCGCTGGTCTCCAGAGAGGCTGGTGATGGGCACCACGCTCTGCCCTCACACTCAGTTGCAAAGCAATAGAATCCTTTTCCTACAAGCTCAATCAAATTTCTATTTTGAGCTCCCGCTCTTCCCAAACAGCAGAATCTTAATCTTGTTCTTGAGTTGTGTCTGTGTTCTAGATGTCAGGTCATGGGCTTGGGAGTCTGGGGCAAG
Organism: Canis lupus dingo; assembly: GCF_003254725.2. NCBI lineage: Eukaryota > Metazoa > Chordata > Mammalia > Carnivora > Canidae > Canis > Canis lupus. The sequence continues at coordinate 19,616,292 of NC_064248.1, read as the reverse complement.
TGGCTATTTGAGATTCTCGACTGGGTGGGCAAGTATCTTCTGGTTCATCCATCATGTGGTCCGACCCTCGGCTGTCAGTCCATGACGGCTGCTCGAGAAACCCCACAGTCCTGCTCACACCCAGCAGCTTTCGTTGTTCTGACTGCACATCAGGGAGCCACAGGGATCTTGAAAAGTGTTATCTCCAGTCCCAGATCTTTCTGAGGTCTCTGGTCTGCCACTGATGCTCTGTTGGGAATCAAGGTGCAGGGACTGCCTCTGAGCTATGTTGTCCCCTCTGTCACTACCTCTCCCCTCTCCTTGTCCCAGCCCAGGGCAAAGCACGGGGTATCAACCATCCTCTCCAGCTCCTCAGACCCATTTCACACAGCCAGGCTTCACAATCCTCCCTTCCCAAAACTTTGAGGTTCTTTTACCCCCAGGTTAGAGTCAGCAGGTTCTTTCTGTTTGCCACCTGCAGTAAGTGCAGTACTAAGTCTGTCTAGCTCCTTTAAGTGTGAGAAGCACAGGACAGCAGAGAAATAAGAGGAGAAGCAATGGTTAACATCTTATAAATATTGTCCTGCCACACGTACAAAATGCTATGGAGAGGCTCAGAAGAAGGAATGTGCACATCCTGTAGAAAAATCAATAAAATTGCTCATGCAGAGAGCAGTGTTTCTTCATTATTAAGAATACAGGCTTTAGAGTCCAACAGCTCTTGGTTCAGCCTCAAGCCGTCTCTTACCACCATGTGACCTCGAGCCAGGGGCTTCCTGTCCCTCAGCCTCAGTGGCCTCATCTGCAAAGTGGGGAGAAGCAAACCTTCCAGAGGATCAGCCGGTATGGGGCGGAAGGACTTTGCTGAGCTCTCTCTCTGTACCCACACAGAGAAGAACCCTCGAATGAGTGGGAGATGCAAGGAAAGGGAGGTGAGCGGGCAAGGGAAGGTAACTAAAATTTGGGACAGAAAAATGCAGAGGACAGACAGAGGTTGTGGCCCACAGGAAAGAGAAATCACAGGCAGAACGGAAGTTGCAGGATCTGGAATAGGAGGGGAAGATGGGCAACAGTGTTGGAACTATTGCTCCAAGACCCTTACACACCCACACAAATGTGCATGAGCACCCACACTCACACTCATTTGTACATTCACCCATACTCATACACACACACTCATAAGCACGTGTGCATACCACATGCACACCCACAAACATGGGTACTCACACACTCACATACACTCACATATGTACACTCACACATGCACATGCACAAGCATACATGTGCACCCATACATATGCGCTCATAAGCATGCATGCACACTCACATATACATGTGCACATACACACGTGCACTCGAATAGCTATACTCACACATATGCACCCTCACATGTATACTCACAAGCATGTGTGCACACACATGCACACTCAAAACATGCATGTGTACTCATACACACATGCACACTCAAACACTCATGTACACTCACACACATGTAGCACACTCATAAACTTGCTCTACCACTCTCAAATACACACTCACAGACACTCCTCAGATGCACACTTACAAACACAATCTCACAAGCACACTCAGGCCCTCCCACATTCACACAAACACACATGCACACCCACACACGTTCACACTCATGTGCACTCTCACACACACATACTCACATGCACTCATGTGGAAGAAACTTCTCAATGCATCACAAACCCACTTCTCTTTCTGGAAATTTCTCAGCAGTGGGTGAGATAAGGCCTGGGTGGGCTGAGATGAGCCTAAAGACAGGAAACGGTGAAGCAGCACGTCCCAGACTTCAAAAGTGCACATGAATTACTTGGGCATCCTGTCGGAATACAGATTCAGAGTCAGCAGCTCTGGGGTGAGACACAAGACGCCTGGTGTCCAATGAGCTCTGCAGGAGACTGATGTGCTGGTCAGCAGACCGTGCTTCGGGTGGCAGGTCTCCATGGGCTTCCGGAGGAGATGGCATCACTGCAGGGATTCAGGGGGTCCTGTTCCTTCTGAGTTCTGGGGCTCAGCTCCCATTTCCTCCCCTACAATAACCCTCCCTAAACTCTCAGTAACCTGTGAGGGCCAGGCCTTTCTGCTTTTTGCTGATTTATTAAGGAGAGGGAAATCAAGAAATCCAGTGTGTCATTTAAGCTTCAAGACTTGTTTTAGCTGCAATGAGCCAGTTTTCATACCTCCAGGGTATGGGACAGCTGTCATCCCTTCATCTCCCCTCTTCAGGTGACTCTGGCAAGATGGCCAGGGAGTGGTTACGGCCCCTCGCTCACAGATTTCCTGATTCCTGGTCTTGCCCAGTCAACACATACACACACACACACACACACACCACACCACAGCACACCAGCAAATATACCACTACTGTGAAAATGAATACATCTATTTTACTGACTAGACTCAAACTCAATCTTCTAGTAATGTCCTCCAAGGCCCTGAATGATCTAGAATCAGCCTTCTTCCTTTAACTCTTCTTGGATCACTTTCCACCACTTCACAGAATGCCAGCCAGACAGCAACTTTCTCTTCCTCTCAGGCAGAGTTTTCCAAACCTGGCTGCACTTCAGAGTCACTGGGAGAGTTTCTAAAATACTTGAGTTCCCAGACCAAGCCCAAGACCAATGAGGTCACAATCTCTTGGGGGCTGGGAACGAGGCATCAATAAATTCTAAATCTTCCCCAGGAGATTTCAACGTGCACTCAAGTTTGAAAATCACCGCTCTGAAGTTCAAGAGCTTTCTGCCCCCAATCCTTGCCTCCTTGCCATTTGCACACTTATCTGTCAGATTCAACCCAAATGACTCCTCTTCCATGAAGCCTTCCACTAACACCCTATTGAAAGCCATCACTTGCTTCATTTCCATCATAGAACTTATTGTAATCCACAATGCTCTTATTTATTCATGTTTGTTTACTCTCTGTTCCCTTTACCAAAGTGCTAGCCCTGTGATGCTAAGAACTGGGTCTGATTTTATTGCGACCATAACCCACCATTCACAGTGTTTGACCATTGGTCAGGTCTTATCAAATAGTTGATGAATGAATGAAAGGTCATGGAGACTTTACAGAGTAGGGCACTATATAGTGCCCTCTTTCAGGGGTCCCTCTTATAAGCCTGCCAGCTTAGCACCTCCACCCTGCTCTCCTTGGAAGTCACAGCCTTCCAAGAGGGAAGAAGTAGCTTTCTCTCTCAGTGTTTCCACCTTCCTAGAACCAGGCACACATGAAGAGCAACTCAAAGCTCCCATCTGCTGAATCTGGTAGCTCCAAATGAAGGGAGATGGTTCTGGATCCAAACAGAAGGATCCAGTTCTAACTCAGTTTCTCCACAAGCAGTAGATGTTCTCTGGGAGGCATGCATCCTCACCCAAACCAGAGCAATGCAGTAGGAGTTTTATAAGAGGAAATAAAATCTCCTGTTAGCATAACAAAGACACATAATGATTGTTCCTTCCTTCGATAAGCAATAACCTTGTCATTACTGTCCTCAGGACCACTCACCTGGGAGCGGGGTTTACATCAGTAGGGACACTATCAGCTATGCATTGCTCTCCTTTAACCTTCAGGGAGAGGTGTGACATCCCCAAATATCTCACCAGAGGCTTCTCCATTCATCCTATTAAGTCAGAATAAGAGTCCTTGAACTTTCCATTTCCTCTTTCTGAACATAAGAAAAATTGTATATTCTGGTAAGATACATTCCCAGCAGAAATGACTGGCAGTTGCAAAAATAAAATCATCTTCAGAGTATGAGTTGCTAGATATGAAGTCCCCAGTGGAGTATCTGCTCCACCATAGGTGCTCAATTAAAAAAAAAAGTAGTAGTTATTTTTACTCTTCCTTGACAACCAATATTACTGATGGTTCTAGAACTTGGCAAAAGACCTGGTATACACTAGTCATCAATGCTCACTGAATTAATAAGTGAATGAAGGATAAAGGTAGAACTTCCCTTAAAATGATATCATAGCTTTCCCACATTGCCCAGATAGAAACACTGAGTCACTGTTCCAACACCAGGGTATGTCCCTCATCTGTGCTCATGAGCTCCAAGCCCTGGCCCCTGGCTGGTAACTCCCCGTGGCAGCCTCTCGATCTTAGGGATGCAGACATTCAGTCCTATCACCTGGGAGGATATTTACACAAGCACACAGTCATTAAAAGTAGACTCTGAAATTTATTTGCAGAAATCAATTGCTGGTACAGAAAACCAAATGCTGAATCAGAACTTGATATCCCCCCAAAGGCCAACTCTCTCAAGATGAAATTTTTTGAGCATAAAGATAAGGTACACTTGCATTCAAAATTTCACAGGCACATGTTCAGGATGGAGAAGAAATCATCCAATTGTAGCCAGGGTGAAAAAGCAATGGTGTTTACATTAGAATAGGCTCATGGGCCAAGACAGTCTTTTCTGATTGAACAAATAAGATAAAATAAATTTAGGGCAAATGCAGAGATTTGGCCCAACTCACCCTCAAAAAAAAAAAAAGTTCCCACCTCCTTATTTTTATTCTGGCTTCAAAAGGAGAGTGGTCTCAAATGGACAGAGATAATAAATGATTATAACTATTAACTGAGCAGTTACTATGTACAAGTTGCCATGCCAAAAATATCACGTTGAATATCTCACTTAAATTAACTTGTTTACTCTGTTTAGAGAAGGTGAATTGTGCAAATATCCCTGCAAGAGGGAACAGAAAACTGAGATATGACTGGTCATGATTCTAAAACGTCATACTCTAAACTGGGTCCTCCCACTGCCTGTAGAGATGAGCTTCTCTTTTATAGACAAAGGTTATTTGTCCAAATCACTGACATAGAAAGGTTTTGGCCACTGGTTTTTTTGCACCTGGTTTATTGTACCATGTGGGACCATCTCATCAGAGGAGTCTTATCCAGCGACAGTAGCAGGGAAAGAAGAGAAAACCAAACAGCAATGTAGCCGATGTTTTCCTCAATGACTCAAGAACCATAATTGAGATCAAGAATCTTTGATCCCCCTCCCCTTAAGTGGTCCATTAATGAATAAAACTAGAGCAACCTCTTGGAGAAGTGGAATAGAAATCATGGTTAAGCAGAGATTTTAAAAACTCTTAAGGATCATTAAGAAAATAATTACATGTATCTACTAGGGATTTGCATTTCTCATTAGTTCAGCAAAGATTTATCGTTTCCTATTCTGTGCTTACTCTAGGTATTTGGGATTCATCTGTAAATGAAAGGGACAAACTCCCTTGTATTTAAGAAGCTTACACTTCAGGAAGAAGATATAGACAATAAAAAATTAAATTATATATTATGATAAAAGGTGGTACACAATATAGAAAAACAACAGAGAATGAGGAGTTCTGGTTGGGGAGAGGGGTGATATCTGAGGACATATTTGAAAAAAAAAAAAGGAGATAAGGGAGGTAGTCATGCAGACACCTGGGGAAAGAGTGTTCCAGCAGAGGAAACAGCCAGTGCAAAGACCCTGAGGCAGAAACACGTCTGGATAGAATGAAGACTAGGAAGGAGACAAAGGTAGCTGGAGTAAAGTAAGCGAGGTAAAAAGAGCAGAAGATGAAGTCCAATAGGCAATGAGGATAATATCACGCAGGTCTTGGAAAGCTGCTATGGGCACTTCAGGTTTTACTCTGAGTGAAGTGGGAGCCATTGGTGGGTTTTAAGCAGATGAGTGATTGTGATTCGATTTATGTCAACAACTCAGTAGGGAGACCAGCTAGGAGACCATAGAGGTGACCAGACCATGAAGGTAAGATATATTGGGGCTTGGAGCACAGAGCTGTCAGCAAAGCTGGTGAGAAGTGGTCAGAGTTTGCATAGATGATGGTTTATATGTTGAAGTGTGTGTGTGTGTGTGTGTGTGTGTGTGTGTGTGTGTGTGAAAGAAATAGAGAGAGAAAGATATCAGGAATTTCTCCCTCACCCTCAGGACCTATTGGCCTTGAAATACTGCTTCATGATGGAATAAATCCATAATGACTAGAGAACATATAAAAATTAAGCACCAGATTATGATCCCATGGGGTGTCCCGGGTTGGGCTCCATGCTCGGCACAAGGTCTGCATGGAATTCTCTCTCTGCTCCTCCTCTTCCACTCTCTCTCTCTCTCTAAAATAAATAAATCTTTTAAAAAATTAACCACCTGAAATATGAAGACATAACTTTGTCATTTTCTTCAGGAAAGTTTACTCATAGTTAATCTTAGTCTTTAAAACATTTCACAAGAGGTAAAGATAAGAATTTCTAAAAATAAGAGTTCAATAGTACATGTATAAAAGTCATATATATAGCTGACCCTTGAACAACATGGAGGTTCAGGGCACTGACCCTTGACAAGGTAAAAAATCCACAAACTTTGACCAGAAGACTACTGATAATATAACATTTATTAGCATAACCTAGATGAAAGAAAATGTTATCATGAAAACCATAAAAAAGAGAAAATGTATTTAAGTACTGTGCTGTATTCACTAAGATAAAAATCTGCATAAAGTGGACGTAAGTGCAGTTCAAACCCGTGTTCAAGGGTTGCCTGTATCTACAAATAAGATTGTCCTTAAGCTTTTGGTCCCAGATGCTGGAAAACTAGATTGCAGTAACTGAGATGAGTATGCTGCTGGGTCTAGGAGTTTTAGGGGAAAGGTCAAGAGGTCTGGTTTGGATGTGGTAAGCTTGAGATTCAGATTGAGTGTGCATTCATATATGCAAATCCGAGTTCTGCAGACAGGTCTGAACACACCAGAGGCCAACCTGGGGCTCTCTTCTCCTGGTCTCCTGCCCAATGGCTTCAAATAACATTTTTGTGCTGTCAAAGCCCAAATCTACAGCTCAAGATCAGACCTCTTGTCTGATTCTAGATGCATCTATTCAATGATGAGATTGACACATCTACCTGGATACCAACTGAAATGATCAAGTGGAACTCTTGATTATTGCCCCAAATCTGATTCTTTGTTCAGCTTCCCCATCCCCCAGAAATAACATAGCAATCTCTCTAGGTTTTTTAAACCCCAAGCTTTAGAACCTTATTCAACTGTCTTCTTCTCTTACTCTCCACATGTGACTCATCAAGAGTTCCATCTTACTCTCCCTCCCAAAATATACACCAAAATCTCCCAACATTCTCTGTCTTACTACACACCTCATCCAAACCACTCTCACAACTGAAGCACTGCAATAGCCTCCCTTCTTAGCTATCAGTTTTTCTGTTGTGCAACCTGCAATATATCTTCCATATAGCCACCATGGTGCCCTTCCAGAAACACAACGCATGCTCCCTCACCCCATGCCTGAATCATGTACTAGTTCCCTAGTGACCTAGGACATGTGCAGTCTCCTTACTGTGGTCTAAAAAGCATTATAGGACCAGGTCTCTGCCTATCTACCAACCTCAATCCAAGTCACCATCCCCAACTATGACCCAGACACATAGGAGTTCTGTTCCTTGGAGTTTCTGAGCTCCTCCTAGTCTTTTTACACCTGCTGTTCCCTAGGTCAAGACTATTCTACCCACAGATCTCTGCTTGACATTGTTCATTCTCATTCTTTGGGTCTTCTAGCTGGACACTATCCCTTCAGGATGCTTTCTCCATTTGATCCAGTGTTAACTTTCCCCTTCAGGATGGCCCATCCTGTATTTTTTTTCATAGAATTCATCACTATCTTAAAATGATCCTATTTTTTTAAAGGAGCCTATTTAAGTTTTAACCTGTTTGTATGTTATGAGTCCTCTCCCACATGAACACTACTTGTCTTTTTCAGCATCGTATTCTCAGTTCTTTTATTAATTAATTAATTAATTAATTCATTCATTCATTAGAGAGAGAGAGAGAGGCAGAGACACAGGCAGAGGGAGAAGCAGGCTCCATACAGGGAGCCTGATGTGGGACTCGATCCTGGGTCTTCAGGATCACGCCCTGGGCTGAAGGCAGCACTAAACTGCTGAGCCACCCAGGCTGCCCGTACTGTCAGTTCTTAATCAGTGTTTGGCACATATTAGGCATGCTATAAATGCTTAGTCAATAAGTGAATTCTCTCTTAATGTTGATGTATTGGGAACATATTAAAAATCTCTCCAAATTATGTAGCTGATGAAGAGGTTCTGCTGGGAAATAAAGATTCAAGTGATAAGATCATATTCTATATGGTATTCCCTGCATCTCTTCAACTAAAGAAAACCTAAATTTCCGTAAGAAATACCACTAGACCAGATAGGATTGGCTCCTAAAAACTTTTCATTGCACTTTTTCTTTTGGGATAATCATTTATACATGCAATTGTAAGACATAATACAGAGAGATTGTGTGCCCCTTCTATCATGTTTCCATTGACGTTAACTCATTGCAAAACTATAGCATGATATCACCCATGAGGTATTGGTGTTGACACAATTCAGGCCCCTGACTGATTTTGAAATACAGAAAGATTTTTTATTCTTATTTCTATTGTAATATTCTTCTTGTAATTCATCATTTTGAGCTCACATTGCATGTGGAGCATTTCGGGGGCTCAGTTGGTTAAGCATCTACCTTTGGCTCAGGTCATGATTGTAGGGGCTTGGAACTGAGCCCTCCCCCTGCTCAGTGCAGAGTCTGCCTTTCCCTCTTCCTTTCCCCTCCCTCCCCTGGTCGTGTTCTTTCTCACTCTGCTCTCTCACTCTCTCAAATAAATAAATAAAAACTTAAAAAAAAAAAAAAGGAATAGGGGATGCCTGGGTGGCTCAGTGGTTTAGAGCCTGCCTTCGGCCCAGGGAGTGATCTTGGAGTCCTGGGATCGAGTCCCACGTCAGGCTCCCTGCATGGAGCCTGCTTCTCCCTCTGCCTGTGTCTCTGCCCCCCCCACCCCCTCTCTCTGTCTCTCATGAATAAATAAATAAATAATCTTTTAAAAAATAAATAAATAAAAATTTTAAAAAACAATAATTGCACGTGAAGAGCTTTTAAGGCCAAAACACAACTAACTCTATGATAATGTGCACAAATTCATTGTAACTCTAGAGAAATGCATAACAAAACAACCATGAGATTCCACTTTTCATCAATCAGACTAATAAAAGCAAGGAAAGACTGATAATACCCTGTGCAAGTGTGTGTTTTGGGAAACAGGCATTCCCAAATTCCTGTTAGAAGCCTTAATTGCTCTTAGGGAATTAATCTGGCCATAGCTCTTGTAATAGGAATGCATAAACCTTTTGATATCACAATCTCCATTTAGGATGATCTATGTATTTCACAGATATAAAGGTAACTACAGGAGCATGAGCATGTTTATTGGAACATCATTTGAAGTGCTAAGCATGCACACACAAATACCCTGAACACAGCCTGGATATCAATCAGCTGGAGAATGATTGGATTCATGATTTTGACCCCAACTGTGAAATATTATGCAGCTATGTAAAAATATGAGTTGATCTAATCATATATCTGCAGGAACTTCTGGTGTGATAAGTGAAAAATAAAAGGTAAGCTGTCAGGGTAGTGTACATAATATGATCCAAAGTTCAGCAGCAAAAAAAAAAAAACCCTCCAAATATGTATACATATTTGTACATGTGTTTTGAGCTTTAAGGAAAATTGTGGCAAGACACAAAACAGAGAGCCAGTGTTGTTTTTCCCAGGGGTGGGAGGAAAAGTTAGAAGGAGTAAGGGAAGAAATTATTGACTTCTTTAAATGCTTTTGAATTGTTTGTCTGGTTAAAGCAGGCATGCAATCTTTTTTGAGATTTACAAGAAATCTAATAAGTAGTAGAATAGAAAAAGAACAGAACAGAAGATCAAAGATGGTCTTTAAATCAAAGGAATGAATGGTGATGGTGGAATTTCAGACTCTGACAAAAGTCTCTGTACCTGGGGAGGGGCCAGGAGGAGGAGAGGGAGACACCATCCTTTGGTCTGGGGTCTGGGAGCTTGCCTTTGCCTGCCCAAATCCAGCTCCGTGGGTCCAGGGACACTAGCAAGACCAACCGCATGTCGATTGGAATTGATATGAGATGCGAGCAGCTCATTAAATGGGCCCTAGAGGCAAGCAGCTCATTAAATGGGCCCTGGTAATTGATTTCCAAGGAAGCAGATGCCTCTCTCTTGCAGGCAGCAGTGCAGGTGTTCAGGCTGCCTGGGAACCTGGGCACTGCCTTTGCAAGGAGCTCTTTGATGCGACGCTCTCTCTTGGACCAGGAGGGAGGCAGCAGGCATCCAGCTTGGCTTCATTCCCTCCACTGACTCTCTGTCCTGCACACCAGCGGGGATGCACTCTTCTGAGTGCACCACCACCACCTCCGGGCCAGATTACATTCTCCAGAAGCTCAGGGCAGGGTGTTCTAAGCAGTGCCTTGCATGGGAATTGAGGAAGAAGGACAGAAAACCTCACCTGACCCTTGAGGTGACAAGATCCTAAGGCAAATGCAGCTTTAAAAGTCACCAGCTGTACAGACATGAATGTGCAGAATAATTGAATCTTTTCTAAAAAGCCACGCCCAAGGATTTGAGAAGCTGAGAGCCTAGGCGAAATGTCTGCCTACACAGGCAATTAAATTGGATTTATTTCACACTGCAAATCTGCCCCCAAGGACTGTGCTCCCATCCAGTTCTGCTAAAGCAAAATGACATTCTCTCTGCGGAGAGGTGTTTTCTTGCCACTCAAGATTTTTTTTTTTTTGCCACCCATATAGCTTTTATGGTGAAATCGTCCCCCCAAGAAAGACTTCAGTAATCTCTACATGCCTCAGTTTGCTCATCTATGTAATGGGAGTAATAATAGCCCCTACCTTGTGGGATTGTTGTAAGAATAAAATGAGTTAATAGTTGGGTGGCACTTAGAACGGGGCCTACCATACAGTAAGCACTCTATAAATGTATGTTGTTGTTGTGATGATAATGAGGAGGAGGAGGAAGAGGAGGAAGAAGTTGTGATTGCTAATTTCTCTGACAGAGCAGTTTGTTTAAAGTGAGACACTCCAGTGGTCCCTCTGTCTGTGACATAAGAACACTAGTAGTGTTCAAGACTCATTGGTGGTGTACCAAGCGAGGCACTCTGCTCTGTGTTGTATGTACATGGCCTGTTCTCATCCTCATGCAACTCTGGAGGGAAGGACTATGCTTGTCCTCCTTTTCCTCCTGAGCATCGGACAATTGAAATGTCTCCCTACCCAACACTTCCCAGCCAGTAAGGAGTAAAGCTGAGACTGTCACCGCAATCTTGCCAATTCCAGATGCTCAGGTCCCACCTACCATGACCTACAGGAACAGGTGCGCAGCACCCTGTAGGTGAAGGTTCTCACACTTGGCTTCACCAGAATATTTTCCAAAAACAGATTTCTGCATCCTACCCCATGCACATATTGAATCACAATCTCAGAATTGAGCCCAGAAATATGTGTTTTTGACAAGCTCCTTGACGAACCCTGCATAGTTAGACCAGTGGTTGAATTTAAGAGCTATCCCCAAAACAGGGTTGGGGTTTCTCTTTAATCCACTAATTGATCTCTGTAATGATAAGGATCCCCTTACCTGGGCTAGACTTTTTCATATGACTTTGGCTATCCTAAGCTGAGTCTAAAGCTCTAAAGCAAAAACTTTCTTGAATTCTATGTCTTACTTTTAATTAAACTTTTTGAGACCGAACCTTCTAGATACCTGGAAAGCTTTTCTGATCCTCATTCTCTTCCCACGTCATTATTCTGTCTCCACAGAAGCCTCAGCCAGCCTCATCTATTAAATGACCTACAGTTATGAACAATGGAAAGATAAATCTGTTTCATTCAATGGAAACATTTACCCAATGAGTCTGAGTCATCAAAGCCTCAGAAATTTTGACACATTCATTAATTTTGTTCAACTTTATTTGTTAACCATAAAAACCAGAAGCGATACAAGCTCTGAAGACTTTGCCTTTTACATGAAGATGTATTTGTTGGAAATGAGTGCTGAAATGAGCATTTCCTTCCACACAGGGATTCTTAATGCAATTACACCAAGCAAAGTAAAAGAAGAGCTTAGATATATATTACTCCATTAAAGCTATATTTATTGAGCACCTGCCACGTGAAAGGCAGTCCCCGGGGTCAAGCAGGAGACACTGAAACAGATGTGGGTTCTGGCTTGGAGAAGCTTTTATCTAGGATGGGAGATAAACAGAAAAAACTATAATACGAGGTAGGATGTGAAATGTCATGAGATGGTGAGGTGAACACTGATTGTTTTTGTCCTTCTAGAATCTATTTCCCCACCTTTGGAAAACAGCACCTATTTTATTTTACAGAACCACACCTGACCCACTGTGATTTCATGTGACATGGGAGGAATTTCAGGGCAGGAGCCCATCACAGGTTGGCCAGTCAGAGTATTCCATTCCTCTGGCCATACCAATTGGTTGAAAAAAGGGCACTTGACTCAAAGTGGACTGGTGAGCTGCAATCCTGGGATCTTGTCGGAATAATATAAAAATAGCAGCTTTCTCCTGAAGTTACTGAGCTGAAGAGATATCAACTTTAAGCTGCCAAGTCTACCCACCAACGAAAGCTAACCTCGAAGTGAAAGCAACAAAATAGGAAAGCCAGAGCCCAGATGGCATTATTTGAGCTCCTGGATCCATCTGTGCCTGAAGGATAACAATGCAATATGTGAAGAATGTTGTGCTTCAGTTACCTGAAGTTCAGTTTCTGTCACTTGTAGCTAGAACCAAATACAGCAATAATGCAGGTACTATGAAGGGTAGCCGGTGTTCAGGGGCTGCATCCAGGTGGGAGCATCAAGAAACCACTGTTTCCTGAAGTGGCGTCTCTGGAACAAGGGCAGGATGGGTTTGTGGAGGTGAAGAGCAGGGCATAACCATCACTCTGTATACCTTTCATTGGAGGTACTGCACCAATAGCCTTCCTTAGCCACTGCACCTCAGAATCATCTTAGCTCAGTGATGGTGAACATCTTCTAGAGACATCTTTGGCAGGGGGAATCATATCTCTAACTTTTCCTCCCTTTTCATCAGGTAGCTATGTACACAGTAGGTGCTTAATGAGTACTTCCTTAGTTATGCATCATGTTCCTGAGTAATAAGCTAAACTGAATCTCAGAAGATGGCATCTAGTAGTTTCCAAGTATAAGTCAGGTGTTGACAGAATAAAAAAATCAGACTCTCCAATTTGATCTAGAAAGAATCAACTGCTTCATATTTATCTAAAAGTATTTGCTTCAAGGTCCCAAAATGGGGGTGCCAGTGACTCCCCCAGACTTCAGTTCTGGGGGGCAGTTTTCCCCACAATCTCTCATTACTATCATCAGTACCAATGGGAGGCATGTTCAAAGACACCTCAGGACCATCTGACCATGAAGCCATCTTGAATGGTGCAGTTCTTTGTTCTGTGTGTCTATGTGCATGCGTGCTTTCCAGATTAATTTACTGTCACTTCATCCAAGCATAAACTTCCCACCAACTCAAAGAATATAGAAGAATTTGGAGCACCCTAAATGGAAATTAGGCAGTGAAGCTGATAAAAATCAAATCCTGGGACCACTGAACACTAAAACATACATGTCAGTCAGGAAAGGGGGGTATTCATCAAAATCAGATCCTGGGCTTACCTGGCAATAAAACACATGTGCCACCTTGATCGGCATGGGCTCCTGAGAGCAGGTTTGCTGGCAAAGTTTTGCAGCCCTGGACAAGAAGAGGAATGGGAGGAGTAGGAGTTTGGGGTCTTAACCAAACTCGTTTCTTCTGGGAGAAGCAATTTTGTCTCACTGGGGAAGGTCCACTGGTTATGCCCCTGGCTCATTTGTAGCTAATACTCATGGAGCGGGTTTCTGGAATGCGCACCATCTCCACCATCACCACCCTTTCACATAACTTGCTCTGGTTTTCCTTACTTTGATACTCAGAATTATATGGTTTATTTGTTTTCTAGTTGTTTTAAGGGTACACAAATATTTCCTGTCTTGTTCATTGCTATATCCCCAGCACCTAGGATTGAGGTATAAGATCTAGATCCAGGGCATACTAGGTACCCAATAAATGTGTGTTAAATGATTGAATAAATGCATTATACCATGAAAAGAAAATTGTACTTGGAGTTACATGCAAGCCAAATCTTGATTATGACATTAATCCCCATGAGACTTTGATGGAAGTAAATTCATATATCTGGGACAATTTCATTACTCATAAAATGAAATGGTTAGATCATATTTGGATATCAGAGTGTGCTTCATTTTATAGCAGTTTACCTTTCTTAATCAACTGAAATATCATGCAGAATTTGCATGTTTATGACAGATAAAAAGGGGCTGCTCTACTTGAAGTCTGGGAGTGGGAGGAAAACAGACCCCCTCCTGCCTTAGCTGTTAGCCACGTCTGTAAAACTAGAGGGTGCCCCAGAACACTGCTTTCAAACAACTGGACAAGACATGAGTACACGAAATAATAGGGTATTCTGCTTGCTTAATGCTTTGACATGGTCAAAATGATGTCAGTGAATGGGATAGAGATTGGATGCATGGAGCAAGGGCAAGTGAGAGACCCAATTATGATTTGGTTCAGACCTATCTGGCTCAAAACCCCATGTATTTCCATTCATCAGCCTGCTCAGCCCATGCATCCACTCATCTACCCATCTATCCACTCATCTTCTCATCCAGTCATCTATCTGTCCTCTTATGTATCCATCCATCCATCCACCTATCCATCCATCCATCTGTCAATTCATTTATTGAGCAACTATATTGAGTCCCAAGCACTGCCAATATAGTGCTGGATGATCATGACTAAGGTCCTGTCTTCAGTTTTAGTGGTGAAGTCAAATAAAAGATAATAGATGATAGGTAGATAGATAATAGAATAGATAGCTGATGGATAATGGATGGATAAATAAATAATTGATCAATAGATAATATGTCAGCGGTTATGTAGTGCTATGAAGAAAAATTAATAGAGCTAAGGGGCAAGGAGTAACAGGGGTGCTATATTACAAAAAGAGGTCAGGGAGGGCTTTTCAGAGGAGGTGACTTTTGAGTAGAAATCTTAAAGAATCAAGAGTATATCCTGTTAACAACTGCAAGAACAGCGCTCCAGGCAGAAGAAACTGCAAAGGCCATGAGGCAGAGTGGGGGTGGGGGTGGGGAAATCCTTCCCCTTCAAAGAACAGAGCTTGATAACATCAAGAATATGGAGGACTCATCTGTGAAAAACTTTAAGAACTCTTATCTTACAAGGATGATATTTCAATGAGAAAATCACTGCTCAGGTGTGTGTGTGTGTGTGTGTGTGTGTGTGTGTGTGTGTGTGTGACATATATGAAGTGCTCAAAGACCATTTGCTGAATGAGGGAGGGTGGGTTTGCTTTGGAGCTTTCCGGATTCCTTAATCATCAAGTAGCTGCTGAGCATCCATATGTAGTCTCCTTGGTCAGCCTTCCATGTCACTCTCTCATTTCACTATCCCAATTACTTAAGGAGATAAGCCCTACTGTTGTGAAGTCTGTGTGGCAGATAGGGAAAGTAAGGCAGGAAAAAAGTTAAGTCCTCATTGGACTGCAGCAGTCTGATGCCAGAGGCCATGGGTTTCATCTTGAGACCATCTTGCCTCCCCGCCCCCATCCCCGTCACCGAGCCTGGAGCTCTTGGCATGGGATCACTGTTCCCAAAGAAATTCTATAAGAGAAACAAGCAGAATAACAGAAGAGTAGCTGATCACCACATTTTCCAAAAGGGTACCTCTCTTGTGATGCCATATTAAGGAATTTCCTTTCTCCCTGCCACCTCTGAATGATCTCTTTTCAATAGATTACTCATGATTTTGGAAGCATTGAGACTCTTCATATGAGACAGGTAGGGTGAGGAAGCCCAGAAAGATGCTTGTGTGCTTGTGCACCTGGGAGATTCTGCGACATCAGCCATCCCCATGGGTAACCACACCACTGCTTCCATCATTTCTTAACATCATTTCTCCTGGAACACTTACCCTGACCACCCCCCATCCCACCACTACCCCAACTGGAATACAGACCCTTCCTCTATGTTCCCACATCCTCTCCCATATTTCTTCTTAGTCTCTATCACATTGTACTCTATTGTTCATTTACTGGCCTGTCCCACTAGCCTGAAGTCACTGGTGTTTTATTAAATGCTTTAGGTGGGGCAGAACCAGGTTCAAGACCCAGCTCTACCTCTATTAGCTGGGTAACCTGAAACAAGTAATGTATCCCTTTTCTAATCCTGTGTTTTTCTAATTGAAAGCATAAGTGATGGATACTTTATAGACTAATTACGAGTATAAAAGGGTAAAAGCACTAAACATAGTCTCAGAATATGGCTAGCATTCGATAATGACTACCTGCATTATTATCAATATCTCAATAAATTCAGAGAGTTTAAATTGCTTCTTCACTACTGTGTTTCCAGCACCTGGCACAGTAGGTGCCTAATTATTATTTATTGAGTGGTTGAATGAGTAAATAAAAATATAACTCAAAAAATAAAGAGTGAGGAAGAAAAGTGGCGTAACTCACTACTATACTCCAAGCAGAGTAGTTTAGGTACATCCCATGATTCTCACAGCAGCCCCATGAGTTGGGCTCATTGTTTTCCATTCTATAAGAGAGATGAAGTGACTTGCCCAGATCACTCAGCTAAAGGACAGAGCTTATTTTTTAAACAATCACAGAAGGATGGCCAATGTTCTTGTAGGAAGTCCATCCTGGCAAAGTACTGTGATTGTGAAAGGAAGGCAAGTCATTATAGAAAATGGAATCTGGAGGTCCATGGGTTGAAATCTGGCCAATGGATGAGATTACTTGGCTTTCTCAGTGTTTCTTTTTTTTTTTTTTTTCTCAGTGTTTCAAAACAATGTTAGGCTGACTTTTAAAAAGGCAGAGATTTCCCATAAACTCTAGATTACTGGCTTCTCTTGAAAAATCAGAAGCTCTTGGAACTCTGTATTCCTGCATGGAAACAATGAGCTGGAGTTGATACAGGGATAGTGGAATTCTCCCGTGTCCCACAGTCCCCTTCTCCAGCCAGCTCATGCAACATTTGCCCATACTGACAGCCTGCTTCATTGCTCTACATTATCTTTTTGTCCTCCGTTGGCATCTAAGCTCGCCATCATGATGCAATTCAACAACTTCAGTCTACAGATGGGACATTGAAACACGGAGAGGAGAAGTGGCTTGCCTGAAGTCATACACTTGGTAGACTCTGGAATTCTAATTCCCCTTCTCCTGTGTCCTTTTCATGACTGCATCATGAGCTTATGCAGGCAGCGCACCTAGTTCAATATTCCATGCCTGCAAGTGCCCACAAATTTTATTGCTACAGGATCTATTTCCAAAAGGAATAGTTGATATCTCTTCTTAAGGGTACATACAAGGTAAAAGGAAGAAGAATCATGGCAACCACAGAATATAGCAGCTGAGAAATAAGATCCACAGAAATCAGTGTATGCCTCATTACCACTCTCAATTGGCTCCAGATCATTCAGATTGCCAGTAGGAGGTCTGACTTGGTGTTGGACCATTAGCTACCCTTCTGCTGTTATAGAATTAGGCATTGTTGGTCAACAGTATTTAATTTCCCTCTAAAAGCCCCTTTATTACAACTTTTTTTTTTTTTTTAGTTTTTATTTATTTATGATAGTCACACACAGAGAGAGAGGCAGAGACACAGGCAGAGACACAGGCAGAGGGAGAAGCAGGCTCCATGCACTGGGAGCCTGATGTGGGATTCGATCCCGGGTCTCCAGGATCGCGCCCTGGGCCAAAGGCAGGCGCTAAACCGCTGCGCCACCCAGGGATCCCTAGTACAACTTTTAGTACAAAAAGTACAACTGCTTCTGTGAGCAGCCCAACCACTGGGATATTGAGGTCTGCTTCTTGATGAGAATCAAGAGGCCAAGGACTTTGCCTTCCATGACTCAATCCAATTTCTGATATCGTATCTTTGTAGAGTCTTTAAAGCTCACCATCTTGAAGTTTAGGGACACTGAGAATTCTAGAATCACCATTTTGGGAACTCAGAATTCCAGCCACCTGGAACTACAGAGAACTTCATAGTCTTTCTAGCTTAATCTTCCAACAAGCTCAGGCATCCAGTACCATCCAGCACCAGAAAATCCCAAATTATGAGTGAGCTTTGTAGACAAAGACAAGTGACCTCATATGAAGGAAGAGAAAGACAGGAAAAGAGAAGGATGCTTTTTTTAAAAAAAGATTTTATTTATTTATTCATGAGAGACACACACAGAGAGAGGCAGAGACACAGGCAGAGGGAGAAGCAGGCTCCAAGCATGGAGCCCGATGTGGAAACCAATCCCAGGTCTCCAGGATCACGCCCTGGGCCAAAGGGATGTGCTAAACCTCTGAGCCATCCAGGCATTCCAAGAAGGATGCTTTTGAGCAGTGTGAAAGCCCTGGTTTCTCACATGGTCTCTGATGTTGCCCTACTGGGTACACGCTCTACCAGAGCTGCAATTGAAGTGGTAAGAAGCATCATATATTGGCGACCCTTGCCAGGTGTGTGTGTGTGTGTGTGTGTGTGTGTGTGTGTGTGAGAGAGAGAGAGAGAGAGAGAGAGAGAGAGCCAAAGCACAGTGCAATCTCTAGGACACAATCGATCCTTATACTGCTACCCAATAATGCTCCCATCTGTGAAAGGCCAGTCCGAAGGGAAGTGATTTGCTTATGCTGGGTAGAGTAAGTGAAAAACACTATGTGTTATTGTCTTAGAAAAAAAGGGAACAACAAATAGGATTTGTGAATTGAAAATCAGTGATTACACTGGCAATGCCCATAGTACAAGAAACACAAACTTGATTATCTCCAGGGACTTATTTACCTGGCGTTGTGTTTGCACTGAAGCTGATATTGTGAGTAGAGAGAGGGAGCCCCCACCCCATGTTATTTATGCTTCCAGGGCTATTTGCTCAGGATACACCTGGGTCTGTGGATGAGGTCCAAGCTCTCCAGTCTGGTCTGGCTCTTGCTTTCTTCTCTGGCCTCATCCAAAGTCATTGCTCCTTCCTGTACTTTCCAGTAACCTATACCATGTCCTCACAGATCCCTAGATGCTCCAAGTTCATGTTTCTGCACTTCAGCCCATGCTGTGCCCTCTGCCTGGAATGACCCCACTTAACCACCCATATTTACAATGCATTTAAACTTGAATCCAGGTTAATGGATCCATAATCCCAGCCCCAAACTTCCAGGCAGAATTAACCACTCTTCTTTCTTCCTGATGTATTTTGGGTATCTCCTTCATAACACTTACCCCAGATTACTGAAATACTCTGTTTATGTGTCTGTCACCTACTCTCAGCTATAAGCATCTCTAGGCTGGGAATAGCTCTTGCATTTCTATATTATCCCTAGCATTGAGGACCGAGTTTAGGCACATACTTATGTATTTAGTACATATCTGCTGAATTAATGAATTATGAAATAAGTTAACAAAAATTTCAGACCCTCCTAGTAGCTTGCTATTCTGTTGATGAAAGGTTCTAATGAAGATGTCAAAGTGGCCTGTTTTGAAGTGCCTGTTCTAAGAATCACATGTCCCCCTCTTTTATAAAGTAGGACTGGAACCAGTCAGAGAAGTGGTCCACACTAGGGATGGTGTCCTAAAGGGCTACAATTTTGGAAGGTGATTGCCATCTGGATCATCCCAGAGTCAGAAGAACCAGAGCCTACACTCCCACAGGCAGTGTAAAAATGGGGCAAGATGGTGGCAGACATTGCATCTGCACAATGCCCCATCAGGGTTCTATGCCCTAATACCAAGCAGTAATGCAGTTACTTCTTCCCAATTCTGCTGAGCATTTGAACAGGAGGTAATGAACAAGAAGGGACAATCAGAAAAAGCACAGAAGTGATTAGAGAAACAAAGCTTTTGAGACTTCCAAGGAGGAACAAAGGCAGGGGAATGAGGTTATTGGTGTAAGAAGAGTTAACAGGCAGATCAGTTAAAGAATGCGTTCAGCTTCAAGCAAAAGAAAACCTAACACATGTGGCTTAAACAAGTGAGTGCTTGAGTTGCCTTAAATAACAAGAAGCCCTGGGAGCACTCGGGAGCTGGTGCTGAATGACACCAAGGACCCCGCTCTTCTGTCTTGCTGTTCTGCTATCCTTGGCACTGGACTCATCATATATGCACAAACTGGCTGCTATACCTCTTGGCATTACATCTATATGATAGTCAGGAAGGAGGCACAAAGTGAAGGATGCATGGTCAAGTCTGTTTCTTTTCCTCAAGAAAGCAAAAGCTTTTTCAGAAGACCTGCTCAGTAGAATTCCACCGAAGTACCATTGACCAGCATATGGCTATCCCCAAGTGGAGTGTGACCAGGGAGATAAAGAATTGGGCTTACCAACCCCTTTAAATGAGGAAGGCACATGAGAAGGGGTTGGAAATGGGAAGAAGAATGAACCAGCCTACAGTGTGTGCACACCAATTACCTCTAAGTTTGGGAGGCATGAATCTCTCCATGGAATATTATTTCCCCCTCAGTATTGAACTTACAGCCAAGTCAAAATCCCTGGACTTGGAGTTGGGTGAGTTCCTACTATGTACCAGTCACCATGCTAAGAGTTGAGGATGCAGTGGTGAAAGTCCTTGTTCCCATTGTCTTATGGTTCCAATACAGGAATCAACAAACTAGAGCCTGTGTCAATAACTGTTTTATAAATAAAGTTTTATTGGGAAACAGGCACGCACATGTCTATGGCTGTTCTTTTGCTCCAACAGCAGAGGTAAATAATTACAATGACATAGTGTGACCCACAAAACAAAAAATAAATTACTTATCTGTCCCTTTTCAGAAAAAGATGTCCTGCCACCTGGTCCAGCAGAAGGTGTAGGCAATAATGAAATGCATTAAATGAGTGGGAAATATCAGAGAGGGTGATATAACATGAGAGACTCCTAACTCTGAGAAATGAACAAGGGGTAGTGGAAGGGGAGGTGGGCAGACGGGATGAGGTGACTGGGTGATGGGCACTGAGGGGAGCACTTGACGGGATGAGCACTGGTATTCTACTATATGTTGGCAAATCGAACTCCAAGAAAAAATATACAAACAAAAAAGAAACATGTTAATGACCCAGATAATTTCTGAGTGTGAAGCTCTATAAAGAAGATACAACAGGATGTCACAGAGAGGAATGAGCGTGAGGGCAGCAACCTCAGAATGGTCAGAAAATCGACTCTTAGAAAGTGATATTTTGACTACAACAAGTAGTAGAAGGAGGTAGACACCCTCAGAGAAGGGCACTCTGTGGAAAGAGAACAATAAACCAAGGAACAAAGATAACAAGCACTGGCCAGGGAACCCTTGTACACTGTCGATGGGAATGTGAGTTGGTACACCATAATGGAGAACAGTATGCAAGTTCCTCAAAAAATTAAAAATAGAACTTACCCTACAATCCAGCAATACTACTTCTGCATACATACTCATGTTCACTGCAGTATTATTCATAAAAGCCAAGATGTGGAAAAAACCTATGTATCCATCAAAGGATGAATGGGTAAAGAAAATGTGAGAGACAGAGAGATCCACACAGAAAGAGATATAGATATAGAATGGAATGTGATTCAGCCATAAAGAAATAAGGAAATCTTGATTTGCAACAACATAGATAAACCTGGAGGACATTATACTAAGCAAAATAAGTCAGACACTGAATGAATAAGTCAAATACTGAATGATTTCATTTACATATGGAATCTAAAAAGGTCTAGCTCATAGAACTAGAGGTTGCCAGGGACGGGGTGGAAGGAATGAGGAGATGTTGGTCAAAGGATACAATCTTTCAGTTATAAGATGAATAAGTTCTGGGGACCTAATGCACATCATGGTGACTGTAATTAATAAATAATGCATCCTACCCTTAAATTTGCCCAGATAGTAGACCTTAAGTGTTCTCACCACAAACACACAAAAGAAAGGTAAGGGCGTGAGGACAAG
Organism: Canis lupus dingo; assembly: GCF_003254725.2. NCBI lineage: Eukaryota > Metazoa > Chordata > Mammalia > Carnivora > Canidae > Canis > Canis lupus. The sequence continues at coordinate 19,594,332 of NC_064248.1, read as the reverse complement.
GAGATGTTAATTAGCTTGATTGTGGTTATCATTCCGCAATGCATATGTATATCAAGTCATCTCATTATACACCTTAAATATATACAATATTTACTTGTCAATTATACCTCAATAAAGCTGGAAAAATTAAAACTAAATAAAATATATTAAATTTAAAAATGTTTCCTCAGACAGGAAAGAGTTCCATGTGTTGTTCTAGAACCTGAATGGAGCTAGAATAGCCCGCTAGGTTGAGGGGAGAAGGCACAAGGCCAAAGGGTCTGAGAGGAAAGCAGATTTCTGACTGTTCTGGATTTTGTAGGGTTTGGGAGAGGGGTTGGGTTTTATTCTTATTGTCATGGGAAATCCTTAACACTGAGAACTGGACTGACCACTGTAGCTTCACCATACAGAATGGATCATCTGGGGCAAATAATGCAATCAAGTGATTATGTGGAGTCCAGGTATGGCAGAGGTTGGCTATGCATTTGCCAAATTCATTACCTCTTTTGGTGAGCACTAGGTGGAGCATACAGTGAGACAATATTCCCAGGACTTCTGACAGGTGTGGCCAGGTTGCTGAGGTTTAGTCAGTGACATGTCACCCCAGCCAGGCCTGACATCTAAACCCTCCCAAGATTTTCTTTCAGGCAGATGTGTACTTTAGAGGCTACATTCCAAAAACGTAGTGGGGGCCACAGCTCATTGAAGAAGTGAACCTCAAATCACCAATTGGAGAACAGCTGCCCAACCATCAGGAGCACCCACTTTGGGCTTTACATGGGGAAGAAATTAATGTTAATAATACTTGAGCCATAATATGTGTTTGGGTTTGTTTGTTCTAGCATTACCTTGACAGTAGTGGTTGATGGTTCAGATGAGGGAGGTATTTGCAGACACTTGATTGTCCAGTAGTTATGGGTGTGACAGGTTGGTTTAGAGTGGTGACAGTGAACATCCCTCTTATTCTTCACAAATTTACTCAGGAGCTAACCACTAGTCAGGACCTTACTGGCTCTTTCCAGGCTCAACTAACCCGCCTGGATACCTACACCTGCCCAGTGCTTCTGTATCTGTGCTCCCCAGAACTGCCCCGTTCCCCAGGGACTAGCAGCTTGATCCCAGTTGCCCGGGCAGCTCTAACTTGTGCATAATGATGTTCCGCACCCCATGTTTTATTTCTTGGGTTTTCAATCCTTTCATAAAAAATGCATGCTGGATGAAAGGTTTTACATACCAAACAGGCCAGAGATTTAGGGCGGCCAGCTTAGTGGTTCAAAAGTGTTCCTTTTCTTTTTTTTTATTTTTTATTTTTATTACAATTGCTCTGAAAGAAATCCCTATCGCTTGATATTAACAAATGTAGCCACTGAAGCAGATGCACATACCCAAAAACACCAGGAGAATTAATTACCTGCAGTTAGATACCTTTCATCCTTTTTTCCAAGGCAATGCTGCAAAGATGAGAGCTTCCCTGCAGTCAGTTGCTGAGGCTCCAGCCTTCTATTTTTGCAGGAGGATCCACTGGGCAATGGAGATGACAAGAAACCTTCACCAGAGAGACCCCTGGGCATACTCCTTTGGCCAGATATGTCCTGGAGTGACAGTTATCTTCTAATTTAACTAGAATCTAAATCTGAAGGAAGTCCCAGAGGCATGAGCTCTAATAGTAAAAATAATAGCACCTCACATGTGGGTAAAGATATTCACTTACAAAAAGGGCTCACATATCTCCAAGCTCCAATGGCTTCTGCATGGGAGTGAGGCACATGGCATCTGAAATTGCTGCTAGCAGAAGTCCGGTGTTAGTAACCTCACCCACCCATGTATTATGGTGGGACAGAGCCTGGCTGGGAACAGCAGGGGATGGGATTGGGACTGTGGTCACGATATTAGCTATCGTTTTTGTGTGCTTACCATGTGCCAAGCACTGTTTTTAGCACTGTACATACATTGAGTCACTTAAAGCTCTTAACATCCCAATGTCTTATTATCTTTATATTACAGAGGAGGGGACTTTTTTGGAGACTAGCTAACACTTATGGGAGGAAACCGATCTAGTGGTGGTGGAGCTGGGGTATGAATCCAGAAAGTCTAGATTCAGAACCCAGGGTCTGAATTCTGATCTTTTAGGGGGGAAAATGATGGATTTAGAGTTCAGATAGTCAGAGGCTAGCCCTAATTTTGCCATGAATAAATTGTCTTAACCTGGGGACTATGGTTATGCCCTTCTTAAAAATAGCACCCTGCTTTTAACAGCGTGGTAGATGGTAGCCAAGCCCTTGGGTTGTCCCCTCCCACACAGGAGCGTAGTTTAGTCATGTGAGCTGCTCTGGACCATAGGAAGGGTGATGAGGTCATAAACTTGAAAATTGCTTGTGCACTGGGAATCACCCTCTTGCTGTTCTTGGGAATCCCATGGCAGTTATATGAATCAGTCTAGACTAGACTGCTGGGTGAGGAAATACACCTGTATCACCCCAGCTCACATGGAGATGATCCCTAGACATGCGAATGAAATTATGCTAGCTCAGCTAGTCCAAGATGAGCCAGAGATCAGCCCCACCAATCTGGACCAGAAAAACCACCAGGCCAATACACCCAATTGCAAGAAAAAAAATTTCACATCTTTGTTGTTTCCAGCCACAAACTTGTTTTTTTTGGGGGGGGGGGGAGGGGTTGTTATGCAGCAAAAAGCTGCCCAATACAATCAATTAGGATTAGGTTCTGCTGTGAATGACAGGTAATCCAAAACGGCGGTGATTTAAAAAAAAAAGAAGAAGAAGAAGAAGTTTTGCTCTCAAGCAAGTAAAGTCAAGATCAGGTAAGAAAGAATGATGACCAACAGTGACCAGGCCCCCTTTGCTTTTCTGCTTTATCATTCTTCACCGCACTTTGTCTTCTTCCAGTTTGGCTGCTTTGGCTATAGCCATCACTTCTGCATTCTGTGCTCAGGGAGGAGACAAATAAAGACACTCTCTCTCCTCTTAAAGATGCATCACAGAAATAATATTCTTTAGTAATAATAAGTCTTTGACTTGCTTGCTATTAGCCAAAACTTAATCACAAGATCACACATAGTTGTGGAGGAAGCTGGCAGTTGTCTTTATTCTAGGAAGCCATGTGTGCAGGAATAAAATAAGGAGGCACTGTTAGTGAGGATTTATAATAATGGCTGCTGGGAGACCACCCACAGTGCCAGCTATATCTCTGCACCTACCCGTGGTTGGGAGGAACTACTTTCCTCTATCTGCTGAACATGAACTCAGCCAAGGATGAAGGAAGATGTAATCTGTGGTAGTTACAGACTAGAAAGATCAAAAGATCCTGTGAATGCAGAATCTGCACAGGAAAAGACAAAGACCCACATCTGGACAAGATGGACAGATAGATAGGATTTGGGTAAAGTGGGCAGTGGCAAGAGCAACCAGTTTGGGCAACTGGTCGGACAAAAACATCTGGCCCTTCCAGCCTTACCTCTAGCCAAGATCACCCTCTTGTCCAGCCACCTAGAGCATTCACTGGATCCACACTTACCAGGCACAGTGGAAGATCATGATCGCAAATGCCAGAAATGTGTCTTGCTCTGCTTTACCAGTATTTCTGAAGTGCAGATATTTTAGCTCTCAAGTAGTTCTAGGATTGGAATAACATATTTTATCACTTAAATATTTGCACATTTTTAAAGGCAAGGTCTAAAAGCGAGTGCTTCTCACCAAAACTTATAAATAAACAAGAATTGTCAAAACCCTTGCCTAACCGGGGTGAGCACCACAATGATAATTCACTGTGATCATTCATTCCTACTTGTGGCCCCTGGGCTGTGTGGGCGGACTCCCCACAGCATCACCCACTTAGCACTGGTAGCTGTGTGAGTGTGTGTGTGCATGCACACACATATGTGTTTAGCAGATGACCACCTTTTAGAATCCTTTGGGAATTCTTTTGTTCTATAGATGTTTCATATATTTAGATTCCAAGATGGATGGCTTCCTAATACAGAATTAAGCCTTTATGCCCTCTCTCCACCTGGGATGTTCTACTCCTTGCCTGAATCTTAAGCCAAGATTGGGTTGTTCCCCAAGACTCACTTTGGATTAACCTCCTTCTGGAGTCTTCCTCATCACCACACCTTGCTCTCACTTCCAGACACATTTAGTGTCTCTTTTCTGCCCATTCCCACAGGATCTTTTTCATAAACCTCTCTCCACTCACATTTACCACATAGTATTGGAACATAGTATGTGTCGAGTCGATTAAAAATAGATGAGTCTGGGGAAAAGGTTACTTCCAGAGACAGGGTCGTTTAGCAGTAACGGTGAGGTGAAATCCTTGTTTCCACTGATAATCATCTGTGTAACCCAAGCCTAGGCTTGTAACTGAACTCTGAGATTCAGTTTTCACATTTTTTAAATAGGAATAATCATAGCACCACCACAAATTACATATGGTGTACATAAAAGCTCTTGTGTTTTACCTAACAATCGTGTTGTGATTTTGTTAAATTAACATTTGTGAAGTAGAGTCCTGGGGTGTTGGACAGTGAGCCACTTTTCAACAAAAGCCTGCAAGGAATAGTGAAATCAAGAAGTTTATTACTCACAAATCCTGGAGGATGTGTGCAGCATGCCTCAAGAGGCCACACAAGGAAATTAATGCAGGGTGCAGGCAAAGAAAGCATGACAAGACCCAAGGCACATGCCTTCATTAGGGTTCCCAGGTGGAGAGCTTTGGAATTCCCTGGTTCCCAGGGCAGAGAGTGGTCAATTTAAACCAAAAAGAGCAAGATTTTGGTAAGCTTTGAGGGTAAGCTTATTTTTAAAAGTATGTACAGGAAAGGCCCTGGTGAGAGGAGGAGAGTGCTTAACACAAGGCAATTGGGGGAGTCATATCAGGGAGTCACATTTACATCACATTTGCTTGTGACTCTGAGGGCTGCTGTCTGGGGCACTTGCTTAAGGGAAGGGCTACTGTCAGTCCAAGGCTCCTGCAAGCCACTGGGCCTTACAAAACAGATGCCAAGGCAGCAATATTAGGGAGTACTTTAGCTAAACTCTCAACAAATAGCTTCAAATTTTGTCAGTAACGACCTTGGACAAATTTAATACATTCTTTTTTTAATATTTTATTTATTTATTCATGAGAGACACAGAGAGAGGCAGAGGTATAGGCAGAGGGAGAAACAGACTCCCTGAGGGGAGCCTGATATGGAACTCTGATCCCAGGACCCTGGGATCATGACCTGAGCTGAAGGTAGATGCTCAACCACTGAGCCACTCAGACATCCCAAGTTTAATATATTCTTTTCCTGAAAACTGTGGGGTAAGTTTTATTCAGAGGAGGAAGAAGTGAGTATGATGTGCTCAAACATTTGTTTTAGAAACATCACTTAAGGGCTTTATGTTCACCACAAACAAGCATAGATGGGTATGCAAACGGATAGACAGGTGAGTGGGTGGATGGATAGATGGATGGATGAAAGGATGAATGGACAGATTAATCAACAGAATGAAATGGAGGAAAGGCGGAATAGAAGGAAGCTCAACCAAGGATGCCAATGCTAAAGCCATAGCAGTGGTTGCTGTGGTGAGGATCACTTATGAGCAATATTGAGAGGCACTAATGACTGCACTTGGTAACCAATTGAGTTTGGAGGCAAAGAGAATCAAAGAAATGACTTCAAAATTCTGGCTTAGGTGATGGAGCTTGGTGGAGCCATTCAGAGACAAAGGAAACCAGGATAAGGAGAATGCTTTCCTCAACACTGCCCATTCTCACAAACAATCCCTTTGAGCTCAGTGCCATGACTTGTAGTTGGGACAGGAATCTACCCAACTTTTGGTGTCCCTCCCTACTCTTATCCCTCCAGGATTTGCCTTAGCACCCACCTGAATGCTAGGAATCAAGGGAATTCTAGAGGATTCTTATTGAATAATACCTCAAGTGTAAGCGTGTGGGGGCAAGGTGTCACAACAAGGGGTAGAGAATCCTCTCCACTAAGTCAGGATGGCCCCTGAAAGCAAAAGTGACCAGCACATGCCCTGCCCAGCTACAACAAAGACCACATGGCCCAAGGTTCTTCTTGACAGCTCAGAGCCCACTCTGAACAGAGATACCAAGTCCTCTAGACTATGAGCATCAATCTTACATCAGGCTCTTCTGAGAGAGGCAATCCATTCCATGGATGTAAGAGAGAAAAAACATACATAGACCACTATCAAAAGGTTTCCATTAGTCCTTGACAAAATGTTTTTAAAGATCAAGACAATGCAGATACCATTTTTATAAAGTTAGATTTCTTTTTTTTAAAGATTTTGTTTTATTTATTCACGAGAAAGAGAGAGGTAGAGACATAGGCAGAGGGAGAAGCAGTCTCCAAGCAGGGAGCCCGACATGGGACTTGATCCTGGGTCTCCAGGATCACACCCTGGGCTAATGGCGGCACTAAACCACTGAGCCACCTGTGCTGCCCAGATTTTTTTAAAACTTATAGGAATGACCTGATGCCTATCTTTCCTTCATGTTTTATGTGACATTGTCCTTGCTATATGAACTAATAATAAAAAATGATAATTCTTACATCTTTTCATAATCTTTTCAGCAAAATCAAAACACGGTAATTTAATGTGACTAGTTTTATTTTTTGTTTAACTTCAATGACAGGAGTTCTTGGTCACTAACCAGATGCTGCCCTGGGCACTCCATGTATAATAATTAATTGAAGCTTCAGAACAGCCTTGTAAAGTGGTTACTATTATTATTTCTAACTTGAGTGGAGGAAACAAACCCAGCAGTGTTAGATGACTTGTCCAGATGGATCTGGGTTACAGACAGTACAGTACAGTACCTGCCAAGACTTAGCAAGCTCATTCCAGTTTATCCATTCATTTCCTCATGTATTCATTCAACTAGCACTTACCAAATCTACAGTGTGCCTGGTACTGGGATAAGCACAGCAGAGAAGACAGACAAGGTCCCTGCATTCCTGAAAGTTAGAGTATCCTCAGGAAAGACACAAACAAAGCACTTTGGCTGGGAGCTCCAATGGAGGCCAAAGACTATTGGGCCATGATAATATGCAACAGACTTTCTGGTGGGAGGACTGAATAGGTTAAAAGTTCTTTCCGCTAGAGGCTCACTTTAAAAATAGCTCTTTTTTCCCCTGCAGAAGGTGTCCCTTTGTCTTCTTATTTGAATTGGCTTTTCATAAATCTGGAATTTGTGGAGGAGCATTCCAGATCAGCTTGAAAAGAAATTGGCCAGACCAGGGAAATAGGCAAGGGTAGGCTGTGAAGGCTTCCTCTAATCAGGGAAAAAGGTGTACTTAAAGATCACATGTGAATAAGGTGGAAGTGATTTCATTTTTCTCTCTACCTACTGCCTCATACCAATTGGATTGAGTCCAACCTCAGTGTGTTGAATGGATTGTACAATAGGGAGTTGGATCATAGAATTCTTAAATTTCATTTGTTCTCAGACTTCTCTATGCATAAGAATCACTTGAGCAGGTGGATTAAAAAATACAGATTCTAACTCAGTAATTCTAAACTATCCCTCTGACATCTGTATTTTTAACAGTCTCCCAAGTCAATTCTCATGCACATCAAAGTTTGAAAACTAGTGATGTATGTATATGTTCTCTCTTGCTTTATGCCTTCACACTGTGGGCTCATTCTCTCTCTCTCTCTCTCTCTCTCTCTCTCTCCCTCTCTCTCTCCCTCTCTCTTCTCTCTCTTCACCTTTCCCCATACGTGTGCTATGGTGCATTCATTTCAAGCTTAGGGGCCAGCTGGTGATCACATCGGGATTTGGGCTTAGGAGGCAGTAGAAAGGCTCACAGTTCTTTAGGATGTGCTATATTCTTTATTATTTCAGCTCTTCCTGAAATCCTTCCTTTGGGTATTGGCTATTGGATGCCATTGGGCCCCCTAAGATCAAAATGATGCCTTGTTTGCTATTGATATTGCTCTTTGTGTAATGACTTCTCAGGAGCCCAAGAGGAGGCAATGGGATTGTTAGAGCAAGTGCCAGACAGCTGTGCCCTAGTTGAATTCCATCAGAAGCCCCTATTCCTTCTAACAACACTATCCAGCCCAATTTGCCAGGTGGCTGGCACTGGGGCTGTTTTGCAGAGCCAGCCAATTCTCCTCAGGGAATTAGGAGGGAGGTCATCATCCCACAGATCAGAACTATCCATTTTGGATCTCTTCCAAGATCTCTATCATGCTGACATCTGGCATAGCTCCCCACATGGAAGAGTTAGATTTGATCTCCTAGCTCTCTCCTGGGCAAAGTCTCTTGAAAGCCTAGATCCCAATTGGCAGAAGATTCTGTTCACTTCCTGTATTATGATAATCTTTATTCCTTTATAAGGACAGGACAGGTTCATTTTAATCCAGCCAGGACTATGGATTTGAGCCAGATATTTGTAGTACAACATGGAATCCCCTACCTCACATTCTTCTCCTTTTCCTTTTTTGCTTTTATTCACAGTTGACAAGCTAACACACCACTAAGCCTGTTCTGGTTGGTGGAGTTGGGTGACTCAGAGGGTAGGAAGAATTTATACATAAACTGGCAAATAGGAATGGGGGGTATCATTGTAGAGAGAATATCTTGTTCTATTGAATTACACCACAGTGTTCACATCTGTAAAGCAAGACCAGCACTACCTAGCACAAAGTACTTAACTCAGTGTTTGGTTCATGACACACAGCAGATGGCATCCTGATGTCAAGGTTGGGATTGTTATTAAAGTTCTAGCAGATTTACCTCAAAGCCAAGAGATGAAACAGAAATAAATAGGCAAATTCTTGTACCACTCTGGCTCAGGTTTGCTCAAGAACCTGAAGAAGCATAGTTAGCAGGGAGGAAGTCTTCAGTGTTAGTAGGCAAACAGAAAACTATGGTTCAGACTTTGAAAGGAGAACTTCTAATGAAAGGAATAGATTTAAAACAACAACAACAAGATTTTATCTTGTAGTTAGAACAGAAACAGTGGGAAAGAGAAATAAAAGGGGAAAGCAGATGAGGCAGATCTTATTAGGCTCCAGTAAACAGCCTTAGCCCTGCATGTGGGAGAGGAAATGAAGGGTGAATTTGAGAGGCAGCTTTTAGTTTTGAAATCCTGGCAGGATCCACATGAAAGAAGCAGGGGAATGCCAGAGGGATGTTGAAACAGAACGTCAGAGGAAGTAGAGAGAGATCATGCTGCTGCAGGAAAAGCTATGGCCACGAGAGGTGCTTATACTCAGGTCTAAGTAAGAGACTTTTCCCAAGGCCTGAGAAATTCATAAGCTGAGAGAAGCAAAGTTGAAGCAAGCAATAGAGAAAATAGGCTTTCAGGAAGTCCAAGGAGATGGCTATTTGAGAAGGATCACCCAACAGTACCCCATTTCTAAAATCTGAGGACCCGGAAGCCAGGACCCTGGAAAGAGCTCTTAGACAAGTTGGCCTTGGAATATCATGAGTTCAAGGGACAAAAGGAATTAGGGTATTTCATTTATTTTTTTTTAAGATTTTATTTATGTATTCATGAAAGATACACAGAGAGAGAGAGAGAGAGAGAGGCAGAGACATAGGCAGAACGAGAAGCAGGCTCCATGCAGAAAGCCCGATGTGGGACTTGATCCCAGGACTCCAGGATCACACCCCTAGGCCAAAAGCAGACACTCAATTGCTGAGCCACCCATGAGTCCTGCAACTACGGTATTTTAAATACGAGAAACACTCAATATGAGAAATAAGTACCAAAAGTAAGATGTAAAATTAAAGGCATCTCTTTTTCACATTTTCAAACTTGGCTTAAATAATAACTAACTATAGCTAGTGTTCACTGGGCATTAACTAGGTCCCAGGTGCTCTTGTAAGCCCTTATGACAGGGATGATTTCATTTCATTTTTAGGGGTATGCATTTTATACATTTCAGTAAGAAAAGCAGACAGGTGGTGAAATTTTTCTCTAGGATCTGAGAAGCATGACGTCACAATCAAGTTTTTGATTGGAAATGTTTACTTGGGTTTTAAGTTCACGAGACTTTGGACAACTGTGAACAATTGACCCAATGTACTGAAACTGGAATTTCATTTTCTTATTTGCTCTGCTTTCCATACCTGCCTGCTGTCCTCAAATAAAGAGATTTTTTATAGTCTATGGTTGTTAACAGCAATCAGATGGAGATTGTAAGAAGCATTTGGAGTGTGTCTGAAAATATCTTTTTTTGAGGAGGAGGAGGAGGAGGAGAAGGAGGATGCTATTGTACAAGGAAATTTGTGTTCACCCTAAGATCCTGATAGTTCAAAAACTTTGTAAAGATGGAATATATGAGAGAAATGGGTTTCAAAGTATCTAACTTTAGGCAGCTAAAAAATAATATCAGCTCAAAGGGAAAATAGTAAGATTCCATCTGCCTAATATGGCAATTGAAATCTTACCAGATACCTGAGGCATCTGGCAGGTAAAATAAGCACAGCAAAATAAGAAGGTTACAAGGAGTAGGAGAGGTGACTTTGCATAATTATTTTCATTTTCAATGCTTCTCTGGAAACAGAACTGTTTGGGAAAAGGAAGACATATACAGTGTTAGCTTTAATGAAGAAATATTGAATGTATTTTATATTGCTAAGATCCTATTATATTTGGTCCATCCTATTATTTCAAGAACATTGTATAATCCTCTCTGGAGAACTTGCATGGATACATAACTGAGCATAATTTGTACAAACATACTGGACCATTAGCATTATTTTGAGATGCAGAGTAGAGTCATCTAGAAAACTTTCCCAAAACTAAAAAGAAGGAGTTAAAACTAAAATAATTCTAGGGCTCCATGTGACTCCATCTTGACATGAGATCACATTTAGGTAACAATAATTACCATTGTTCTGTAAACACACATTCTGCAAAGCAGTGTTCTACATTTATTCATCTATTATTTCATTTAATCCTTGCAGCAATCCTATGAGATAGGCACTGTTACAAAATCTGGTCCAAGTCACCTGTCATCTCCCCAATTTCATTCATGCCCTCCTAGCTTTCTGTATTGTCTATGTGTATGCCTAACTGATTCAGTAGATCTGGGATGAGGTGTTAGGTGCTTCTGCTTATAAAGCCCTAGGGTAAGAGTGGCCTCTATAATAACTGTGTTCTACTCTATAGTCACCACAGAGTGGCCTTCATTGAAGTAATGAACTGGTGCACATTTAGAGACTTCTTGAGACAAAGTCACAAAAATGCAAGCATATTCATCTCATTGACGTATTTAGAGTCAACTGTAAATATTGGAGAGGAACCTCACAAAAGAGCAGGGAAGACTGTTCTGGGATTCCATCAGTCTCCTCCCCTAATTGAGGGCTGGGGGTATGGGCAACACACCTGGCTGACCACAGCCTTCATTAATAAGACCAAGCTATTCACAGAAGAATAGAACATAGGTGGAAATTTCCAGCCCTTCTTTCAAACCCCTTCCAAGAAGAGAGGATTCCTATGTGAATTAGATCCAATTAGATACAAGGTTCAAGAATGTACAGTATTTGATCAAACAGTCTTTCTTCCATGGAGCATGCTCTCTTGAATCTGACTTTCCCTTTGGGTTTGTGTCTCTGCCATGTCAACATGTTCATCTGCTGCTCTTTCTAAGAGGAAGAAGCTCACTGTCCTCCTCAGCTTTAGAAAGCCAAGCAAGAAGCAGATAGGGCTTAAGAGCAAGTGAAATCTAAGACAGCCACCTATGAATCTCAAGACATGTTCCTGGTCCCCAGTTTGAAGAGATGGTTTACCCCTATACTGGGCTTTCTCAGTTCTGTGCAGATCGGAATAATTAAGTGTTAACCATGTAGAGTCCAAACACATCCAAACGACCTGGGTATTCCCCAGCCCCACTCAACAGGAGGGCCTGGGGAATTTACCCATTTAGGAGCTGTCACCCCGAGAGCCTGAGCCACCTATGACCCTGGAAGGGGCCACTGAAGCAGCTTTACCGGTAAGGTAAGGAGTAGAATCAGGCTGGGACTAGAATCTTTGTGCCTTAGGTGTGTCCAGAACTTAGCAAGCCATTAGGCTCCCTAGCCCATGCAAATATATCAACCTGGGAATCCTGAACCCACACCAAATAGCCGACCATCTCCTTTATATGAAGGACAGTGTTCCCATGTTGCTAGGCATCAATGGATCTCCTAATTTGAATCAACTGAAAGTCCAAGCCAGGATGCTGTCAGCCAGCCTGACATTAAATATTTCAGATTGTGGTCCACACTCCTAATACTGATGTCTGCACAGTTAAATTGGGAATCATATTTCTTTCCACTCACTCACATACAACCCCTACTACTGGCTTCCTTTACCTCTCCCCCCTCCCAGCAGTTAAAGCTGAGACCACTCAAAGACACTCAGTTCACCCAGATAGAATAATTTCCTCCAGAAAGCTGCAGATCATTCATTCCTGACTCCTCCAGCACTTGCCCTTCCTTCTCTTCGTCCCAGGCTCTGGAACCATCAAGCTGCCCAGATGGAAGGTTTCTCCTAGACGCGTCCTATAGAGTGCAGCCTCGCATGGGGAAGCTGACACAATGTCTTCAAACATTTTTAATTGCCCTGTCAAACTGACAATTATAGGACTAATTATTGAGGAGACAATACCAGATACACTGACTGAATCAAGTGTCAACTGAGTTTTTATGTAATTATGCAATTTAATGAATTGAAGGCTGCAGTAATGGACGATTGCTGGTTAATTAGGAACTCCCTTTATGCTAATAATGCCATTTATTTTCGACTCACGGTATTTATTTTCAGAGTCTAAAGCATTGGACACATCTTCCTCTGACACTGGCATGTTGAGTGTTTTTTCAGAGAGTTTGGCTGCCAATTGTGCTATTTATAGGCAGCAGACTTCTTCCATTCACTGCCTAAAGAGCTCCAACCGGCTCCTATTATATTATAAGCATCTCATTTTAGACCTAGATTTTAATAATCCTGCTGCTAGGAGCGGTTCTGTGTCTTCCTTCTCCTGAGATTTAAGAGAGAGAAACATAAGAGACTATGGCAGATGGGTCCTCAAGATGCACCCCATCAAGGTCAACTTATGAAAAGGGGCAAGAGTTATCCTTTTGTGCTTTATTCTGATTCCCTGACATGCCTTATCTCTATGGATTGTTTTCCTAGCAATGTAGAGCAGTGGTTTTCAACCAGGGGAAATTTTGGGGTCCCCAGGAGACAGGTGGCAATGCTTAGAGATGTATCTACTTGTCCCAGCTGGGAGCTTGCTACTGGCATCTAGTGGGTAGAGGCCAGGGTTGCTCCTGAACATTCCACAGTGCCCAGGACAGCCCCACAACAAAAAATTATCTTGCCCCAAATGTCAATAGGGCTAAGATGGAGAAACGCTAGCATAGAGTATCAATAATCAAGAAGCAAGTGGATTTTCACCATGCCAGCCTCACAGAGGAAAACAAATATTTCGCAGCATCTAAAACATGATAGAACTGTCAAGAGTATGTGAAGTCAGTTCCATAAATTGTGAAACATGAGCCACCGTTACATTTGTTCTGCAACAGTATAAAAACTTAGAGGTTTTTTTTCCTCTTTATGAAAATAGAAAAGCAATGAGCACTCTCCCTTGGAAGAAGCCAGAGAGAGCCTTACCCTTTGGTCTCCAAACACCCACCAACACAGACTTGTCTGAGACAGTGTTGTTCATAGTCTGGAGCAAAAAGAGAAAACAAGAGAAGAATGTGGTCAGATTTTTGTAATGCTAAATTCAGCCAATTTTTCATATTAAGTCTGTATTTTTTCCTGCTTTTCCAGAAGACATCTTGTGTTTTTGCCTGGACAATATCCTTTTTCTTTTTCACTTTTCTTTTCATTTTTTAAATTTTTTAAAGATTTTATTCATTTTCTTGAGAGAGAGGGTGAGAGAGAGCGACAGCATGAACATAGAAGGAGAGGGAGAAGCAGACTCCCTGCTGGTCAGAGAACCCTTTACAGGGCTGGATCCCAGCACCTTGGGATCATGACATGAGTCAAAGGTAGATGCTTAACAAACTGAGCCAGGCAGGTGCCCCTCACTTTTCTTTTCTTTTTCTTTTTTTTCTCACTTTTCTTTTTAATGAATGAATTGTCCCCCATTCATTTTCAGTTTATTGGTTCAGATGGTGTTATGCTCACTCCTACAATCCACAGCAGGTATAAGATCCATGTTATTAGCCAGTCATGAGAGACCCAGGAATCTACCTGGGACTACTGATGAGGTAAGTGGATCCTAATCTCATCCGCTGGGATGGAGCTGGCAATGATGAACACCTGCAGCTGAATGAAGTCATCTTTCTACCCCAAGATGACACTTGCCCAAAATGTGTAGTCAGCACAAGGAAGGTAAAGAAAAAGGAAGAGGGGAGGAAGAGGAAAGAGAAAGAAAAAATTTATTATATTGTATTATATCATATCACATTATATTATTTGACACATTGTTCCATCCGTTCCTATAGTCTGAAATTGCCCAACTCTTCAATATTGTGGATCAATGAATTATCTTCTGGTATGAGTGTCACTTCCTCATTCTCCTTTGGCTCATCCTCCTTTGCTGAACCCATAAATACGTTACTCCTCGGGGTTCTACCAAAAGACCTCCTCTGCCCCCACTCTTCCTGTTCTTTGGCAAGATTCTGTCCTCACCTCTTTTGCCAGCTACCATCCATGTGTTGAGGACTCTCCATCTCATATCCTTAGGCTTAATCTCTGTCCAAATATCACCACTGCCTAAGACATCTTCCATGGAAGTCCCACCAACACACAAAGCCCACCTGACAGTCGCACCCCTTCCCTTCCATCCCCCTTTTCTTCCCCTGTAGGCTTTGTCACATGGATAGCACTGTCATCACTAAGGACCCAGTTCAGAACATGGGTGCCCTCCTCCCTGAAATATTCCCTTTTTTTGCACCTGTTTTGACTCTGCCACCACTTTGCCCTTTACTCCTTCACCTCTATCTCCCCCTTACTCCTTTATGTATTATATTCTTCATCTAATCCAAACATGCACTCTCTCCCCACCTTAATCACACTGCCAGCTCTGCTCACTATGTCTTCTTATCCCCTCTTCCTGGATGCCTATGTAGGCTCCCCAGCATGGCTTAGATGTTTCTCCATTACTCCCAGCATATATCTTTTTTCATTGAAATTATTTACTTGGATAATAACCACAGTTACCGAGCTTCCTATATATCAAGCAGTTTACCCACATTATCATTCATACTTGTGACATTTCCTCAAAGGGAGACATTATGATGATGTCCATCTGACAGATGAGGAAAATAAGATGAGAGAGCTTGAATCAGTTGCTCAAAGTTGGGATCCAGGAAAGAAGCAGGACTGGGATCTGATCCAGGCAGAGCTGGCCACAAATCCAGGCAGGTATTGACCACAACACCACCTGCTGTTCAGCCTTCTGACTTGAAAAATTGGGTCTTCGTAGAGTCTGTAACTGCCACTTGGGTTCTCACTAGCCAGGAATGCCACACATTGAGTGCCAGTGATTGCCAGGACTGGATTAATTAATTAATCAAAGAATGAAAGACTGTTTTGTTCTGTTTTTCTCCTGCAAAAGGCAGGGTTGAGTCACAGTCAACTTTCAAATTCCATGACATGGTAGATCTAACAAACCCTATCCAGTTAATAACCTGCAAAAATAAGTGACTCATCTGTTTCTGTCCTTGTATCAGTCATTTTCCATCTAAAAACAACTTGATCATGTGCAGTTTGCACTGTCCAAGGAGAGATACAAAGTGAATCAAGCCCTTAGAAATCACTTTTTCTGCCTTCATTCCTTCCTACCTTAAAAATCTCGATCAATGAAACAGATGGTACTCAAAGTTCTAAATCACCTGGTCCTCTTCCTGCCAATACCCCATCCTGCTTTAAAAAAAAAATACATGGAGAACAAAACCCCAGTATCTATGACAAAAACTGGAGAAAAGTGATGTTTGCTTTTGCTAGATTGGCACTATGTTCTTTTCTAACACTGGATTCAATGCAGATCTAATTAGCTGGGCTCAGACCAGGAAAGAGAATTTGAATTGCATGGTTTGCCCCTTTTCAGATTGCGTGGCAACAAACCCATCTGGGACGGGGGTGACAATTATGATATATTTCATGTTAATGACCTGAATGGATCCAAGCACAGAGCATGCTGGGACTTCAGCAGTAGGGTCTGTTGGGAGGTGGAGAAGCCCAAGGTGGATGAGATGGGGATTTCCAGAGATAGGTCAAACCCTAGTGCTTCTCCCAAGGACATAGACCCATGGTATACACATACACGGGCCAAGGTTCCCTACTGTCTGGGACTCTAGTCCAGCCAGTATCAAATTTTGGAAATTAGTAAATAAAGGCAGCAGGAGGCCAGGTGACAGGCGGCACTCAAATTCTAGTTTGTGTGGGGAAATCACAACTGCTATTCATTTGTAGCCCAACTTCAGCAAATGGTGAAGAGAATAGGAACCAGTCCTACACTGTAGATGAAGGGGCTGGCAAAATCCAGAGAGAATAGGAGAATCAAAGTCAGAAGGATGAAAGAACAGAGTAGTAATCCAGTCCCAGCAGAGAAGCACACATACTAAGCAAGGAAATAAGGCCAAGGTGACAGAGCAGGGGCTGAGGAAGGCAGGGCAAGGGTAGCGAGTGCCAGTGCCCATGGAGGCCAGGGAAGGATTCTATGTGAGTCAGGTAGCCCCATGGAAACTGGTGACATGGGAAGTGTGTGTCTCAATGAAGGGACCAACTGCTCTTCAGCTCTAGCCCACTGCTACCAAGTGGGAATAGGACTCTAACGTTTGCAAGTCTTCCATTTTTTCAAGAGAACCCAGAAATCCGGTGTTTTGTATGAAACCCCCACACATTTGAAATGTTGGCAACTGGTTTCACGTATTTTAAGACACTTTGTAGACCAAACAAAATTGTCTGCAGGCTAAACATGAAGCCAGAGGCTCCCTGTTAGTGTCATTGGCTGTAATGGCTTATAAGAGCTCTTGATGCTGCTCCTGGCACAGGGGGCATTGGCTCTGCAGTGACAGCCCCAGTATCAGAGGTGATACCTGCTAATAACTAAGGATTCTAATGGCTCAGCTCTTCTTGGTGTACCAGGGCCATGAGTATCGTCAGATGAGTCTTCACTGACTTCAGAAATGAAAGACAGGATGGTAAGGCTCTCACGGAGTCCTAACCCACAGAATAACCAAACGGATATTGGGGAAACTGGTACAGTGTGTGCAATGCCAGTGCAAGAAGACTTGTTCGTGACTGCCACTCAAAAATTAGTAAATAGCTGTGGCAGGTTCTGAAGGCCTCCACCCACATCCCCTTACCACTCATCTCACTCGCCACTTTTGAGCAGGCACACGGGGCCCCACTCAACACTCCCGTGTAAGCACACGGGTCACTGCTCACCACCGCTGTACAGGCATGTGGCACCTGCTTCCTAGAATCTCCTCCCAAATAAACTTCTGTGTGCCCACATTCTTGTTGCTCCTGAACCACCTCAGGCAGAAGTTCTCAAGTGTAAGGACTCTATCTTAGAGATGTGGGTTGATTAGATGGCCAATGTCAATGATTCTATGCATTACAGAGGAAGTTCTTGAGACAAGGGACTGGATACCATGCATTTTTCTCATTTTTCTGGGGATCATAAGAGTAAATCCTAGGTTTAATTCTCTCAACTCTGAAGAATCTTCTTGATGTAATGATCTGGTTAAATCTTTCTTTCTGAGGAATATCTGAGCCAGTGGCATATAGCACACTATTTTTGGGTATTTGTACCTCTGGTTTCTGAGTAAGTGAGACTGTAAGCACATCAGGGAAGATCTTGCTTGAAAGAAACTGAACTGATCTCCTCTGTAAAGAGCCAGAAATGCTGGTTAGGCAAGTAAGTCCTCTTCAAGGTGTTGAACTTTATATAATCTGCGATAGGATAAGGTTCGTCAGCTAGGACTGGTCACTGTCACCCATCACTTCCCTGGACTCAGCTGACCTGCAGAGAGGCAAGAAAGGCCCTCCAGGAAGCCAGATCCTGTCACAACTCCATCTGTTCCCTCAAAGACTGCTTAGTCATGTGTTCCGCAGAATTCGAACAAACTTAGTTTTCTGATCTCCTTCAGAGCTCATATAAGAGATTTTGGAGGTGGCAGCAGGCGACACTGAGAGTGGGTGGCCAGATCAGGGAAGAAGAGCAGAACACCCATGTGGGACAAATAAAAGACCCCAAATAATAGCATCTGGGCTACTCAATGTGGATGCAAAATCCCCATGTACTTTCCCGGCACAAGGGTAGTAAACTATAGCCTGTGAGATTGCTGTACACACTCTCACACACACTCCATACATTCGCATCACACACTACACATTATCAGAAACACTCCACATCTCTCTCTTTCTCTCTCTCTCTCTCTCTCTCTCTCTCTCTCTCTCTCACACACACACACACACACACACACACACACAGAGTTACCCCAGTCACCTGGACCGGCTCCTACCAAACATTAAGCGGAAGACAGAGTGAGAAAAGTGCCTTCCAGCCTCAGACATAAGCTGTGACAACAGTAACAAGGGCACAGGCAAGCAGGTTGCAGGAAAGTGGGTGGGAAACCAGGGACATGCTTCTACCACCTTCATGTTGGGTGCCAGTAATCAGAATCCAGATCTGAAGATCCTGTCAGGCCCAGGACATGCCAAGCAGCCATAGTAGGAGTGTCCTGCCTCTGTTTACACCACCCATGTCCCATCCCCATTCTGCAGATAGGACAGAAAGTGACACTATCTACTGTCCCCCATTCATCATGCACTCTGGCATCTCAACTCCCCCACCATACAGTCCTGCCATCTTCTCAATGCCCAATTCCTACAGGGGACATGTTTCCATGTGCCCCACTTCACCAGATAGTTGAAAAGCTCCGAAATAAAATCCTTCACAAGGATTGAAAACAGGTGGTACAGACAGCACCTGACAGAAGGAAGTCTTAAGGCAGGGCCCAGGAAATGTATTGATCATAATCTTTCTGGAAGCAGAATAAGAAGAACTTTCTGTTTCCAATTATACAAAGTGAAGCAAGTGAAATGCTGGTGAGCATTGTCCATCTGCTTCTCTGTTCACCCCCCACACACACACACACACACACCTCTGAGGATGCACTAAACCTTCAAGAATAGGCCACATGTTCTCATCTGTCTTATCTGCTGCTACCTGAGTAAGAAAGTTGATTTCCAAGAGCAGGATCTAAGCCATGGGTGACTTCCACTTCTTTCCTCTGCTTCCCTCTTTCTAGAACATCTGTCCCTCCTGGACGGAGGATTATGCTGAGTGTATCTCTCCAAACTACCTCCTCATTCTTCTCCTTCTCCCCCTTCGGCACATCATGGTTCAAAGCCAGAGTCAGGGCCATATTGAATGTAGAAAGGAAATACAGAAGCCTGTGGCATCTGCCTGGCCCAGAAGCAGCAGTAGCTAAGCTGATTCTCATGACCCTGTGGGAATTATGCAAAGGGACAGGAGAGGACCGGAAGTACTGTAGGTATTGAGAGTGGACGGTCCTGAGAAACATAATAAGAAGGGAACATGAGGCAGGCATATGAGAGTGGACCATCTGAGGTAATGAGTTGCTTGTCACTTAAATAGTGTCAGCAGAGTTGGGGACAACTACTTGCCAAGGCGTGGTGATGATATCTGCTTTGGGTGCATCATTGTTCCCAGTCAGAGGTTCTCAAGTAGGGCCATGCACCAAAATCTTCTAAAAAGATGTGATAGGCTACACATCAGAATCTCTGGGAGTGGGACCTGAGAGTTTGTGGTATTTTATGGTTCTCAAGAAATTCCATTGTAGCTGGTCCCTTGGGTGATTCCTGAAGTTTTCTTTCTACCTGGATATTCTATGTGTTGAGTCACTGCATGCTATTGTATTCAGTTGAGCCATGTGAGATTGCTTTTTGTAGGCCACATTATGTGATTCAATAAGTTTCTAGCGTTGGACATGGAGATTTCCTCCTTTGCAAAATGAAGGATGTTGGACTGGATCACTGAATATCAAACACTATTTTAGGAACGGAACTCTTTCTTCCAGCAAAATCAGAGGTCTACTATTTCCAGCACAATTTAAGAGATGATAACTTGAAAACCTTCATGGAATAAAGCACCTAGAAATGAGGGACAAATATGATAAACATCTTTTAAATGCATGCCATGCTCACAAAAGAGTATAAAGAGTCCCCAGGGCAGGACAGTACAAGTTAGGAGGGGAAATGAGAGCTGAGCTGATACCGAATTTGTCCCTGGGATGTATGGGCTGTGTGATAATCATGGAAGATGGGTTGATGCATGTTGAGATGAGGCTTTAGGCATAGGAAGGAAGGGGACTGGACCACAGATTTATGCTTAAAATATGAGAAGTCAAGGGGATACATCCCAGAGAAGACATGAATCAGAATTAAACTACCCACCAGAATAGGGAGATGACAAGGACACTTCCAGGTTCAGAATTTATCCTGGACTCCCATGCTGATCAGTGAACATTAAAACAAGCTGCTATCCCTGGACAATCTGAAAGAAATAAAAACAATACTGCTCCAGGAAGATACACCACCACATTAGACCATATAGGATTCCCACAGATAAAGCTCTGCTGATTATAAATTCCCAATCCAACAATCATGGTATGAAAAGGAAACAATGCACCATAAGCAAAAGTCAGCGGACACTAGAACCACCAAGATTATACACCCAATAATGTAAATTGGTTCAGGCATCATGGAAAACAGCATGGAGGTTCCTCAAAACATTAAAAATAGAGTTACACCAAGACTTAGCAATTCCACTTCTGGGTATATATACAAAGGAAATAAAATCACTATCTTAAAAAGACATCTACATCCCCATATTCATTGCAGCATTATTTATAATAGCCAAAACATGGAAATAACCCAAATGTCCAAAGATGAATGAATAAAGAAAATGTGATACACACACACACACACAGAGGAATATTATCTATCCACAAAAAGAGGAAATCCAGTCATTTCTGATAACATGGATGGACCTTTAGGGCATTATGCTAAGAGAAATAAGACAAAGAAGGGAGCCTAGATGGCTCTGTCATTAAGCATCTGCCTTCAGTTCTGGTTCAGGTCATGACCCCAGGGTCCTGGGATTGAGCCCCACATCTGGCTCCCTGCTCAGTGGGGAGTCTGCTTCTCTGCCTGCATCCCCCTACTCCTGCATGTGCTCACGCTCTCTCTCAAATAAATAAATAAAATCCTAAAGAAATAAGACAGAGAAAGACAAATACTGTATGATCTCATATGTGTAATCTAGGAAATCCAAAGTTATAGATACAGAGAACATATTGGTGACTGACAGAGGTAGGGAGTGGGAGAAATGGATGAAGGTGGTCTAGAGGTACGAACTTCTAGTTAAAAGAGAAATGGATTATGGGAAAGCAACATAAAGCATGGTGACTATAGTTTATAATACCATATCATATATTTGAAAATTGCTAAGAGTAAGAAAACAGGTACTGGGATCCCTGGGTGGCGCAGCGGTTTGGCGCCTGCCTTTGGCCCAGGGCGCGATCCTGGAGACCCGGGATCGAATCCCACGTCGGGCTCCCGGTGCATGGAGCCTGCTTCTCCCTCTGCCTGTGTCTCTGCCTCTCTCTCTCTCACTGTGTGCCTATCATAAATAAATAAAAAACTTAAAAAAAATTTTAAAAAAATTGTTGAATCATTATATATAAAAAAAAAAAGAAAAAGAAAACAGGTACTAATTATTGCTAGTCATCATGAGACCTGCTTCAATTCCTTCTTCTGCAATATAGTCTCTATTACTTGGGGAAAGTCTCTCAAACTTTCTTGGTTTCTTTATCTGTAGAATGGGTATATATAACCCTGGGTTGTTCTGCAGATCACAGAAGGTAGCGTGTTGATGTCCTGCAGAACCTGCCAGCTCCAAAAACAACAAAGGTGAATCACAACCAGAAGGACTCTACTTTTTATGGGTGTATAAGACTTAGTTTAAGAGAGAACCATTTGCTAAGAATATATGAACATAAGTAAAATTATATTTGTATAAGTGGGAAACCATATATTTCAGCTGAATCTGAAAGACTAATTTTTTTAAGGTTGAAAAAATAATGTTAATGGTGTGAGTCATCTGTTTCCTAGCTCATCCACCCATTGTGACTCATTCTCTACACTTCTTTGCCCTGCCCCATGTATCAAGATTCCCTCTTCTAGGGACTGCCTCCCTCCTCCCCCAATCCTTTGCTCTCTGCCTTCTACTTGGGTTTGGTCAACAGAGGCTCTGCAGGGCAGGAAGAGAGCGCAGTAGGTGTTAATATATTCTTTCTCCTCTTTCTCCCTGACCCAACTCACTACAACTACACTATATGGTTCCTCCTTGACTCTAGATCTTTCCAGGCTCCAGTTTATGCCTTCCTCCATTTGTGGCTTTGACACTGGGAGGTTAAGGACTTTTCACTATGGCAAGGTGCTTGGTTACCTCAACTTCCCAGCCTTGCCTGCACATTCTTTTAAACTCCTTCCTTCTGGGATGCCTGGGTGGCTGAGTGGTTGAGCATCTGCCTTCAGGTCGTGATCCGGGGATCTTGGGATTGAGTCCCACATCAGGTACCCCGCAGGGAGTCTGCTTCTCCCTCTGCCCATGTCTCTGCCTCTCTCTCTCTCTCTCTCTCTCTCTCTGTCTCGTGAATAAATAAATAAAATCCTTAAAAAAATAAATAAGTGAACTCCTTCCTTCCCATCTCTGCATTCCCCCTGAATGAGCTATATGGGTCCTGCTCACCCCTGAGAGACCTGACCCTTCAGAATTAGGCTAGGTCCTTCTCCTCCAGAGAAAGGAAATCCAATTATTAGAAGAAATGCATTTATTCAGATTATTATACCTGCCTGATAAAGCTGCTTAACTTCACTGAGTCTCAGTTTTTGCCTCTGCAAAATGGTCATAAATAAATATCTCATCTTTTTTGTTCACAAAGGGAACAATCTGAACATCCTCGAAAACAATCCCAATTAAAAAGCAATGTTTCCTGCTGGGAAGGAATTACAGCCACCAAAACATGATCATCAGCCCAGTCTCGTGTCTTTATGTCCTACTACCCTGCCAAGTTCAGAGGCCAGGGAGAGGAAGAATTTGTAGCTTTTTAAAAAGAGAATATTTGAAAGACTGAAGCTTCCTAATTCTTCATTGTGGAGAGAAAATTGGGCCCTAAATTATTTATTGTATTTTAAATTTACTGACAGAGGCAGTTTTGAAAACTTTGCTGTCCTTTTTGAAAATAATTAACCTACTTAAATGTTTTAAATCTTTTAAAATATTTCCTATTAAATGGTAAAATGAGGGAGGAAATAATTTTGATTGGAACAGGCTGTTCAGAGGTGAGAGGAGGGGAATCCACACCTCCCTTTTGTCCAGGATGGGGGCCAAGGGGGATAAAGGCTCATCCTGACCTTGATCTTTTTCCTGGGTCAATTTTAATCACAACTGGTGAATAGTGAGGGAGAGAGCTCCATTTTTTATGAGTTCAGTGGAAAGAAGTAGGACTCCTTAAGACCTGGATTCCAGGCGAAGCAATCCCATTGGTTGCAAATACAAAACCCAATAGAAACCAGCATGAGCAAAAAGATAACTGGTTCATTTATCCAGAATGCCCATGGGCAAAGTTGGCTTTAAGAAACCAGTCAATTGAAGAAGAAGAAGAAGAAGAAGAAGAAGGAGAAGGAGAAGGAGAAGGAGAAGGAGAAGGAGAAGGAGAAGGAGAAGAAGAAGAAGAAGAAGAAGAAGAAGAAGAAGAAGAAGAAGAAGAAAAGAAGAAGAAGAAGAGGAAGAAGAAAAGAAGAAGAAGAAGAAAAAGAAGCAGCAGCAGCAGCAGCAGCCAGTAATCAGGGTACTTTGCTCCCCTGGCCACAGTGACTGTTTCGGAGATGTGCATATGACCTAAGAGAATGAGCCGTAATCACCTTTCCCTCCAAATGTGGCTATGGCCAGGGGCTCGCTCCTATAGGTCTTCTGGCAAGGAAAAGGGGTGCATAGTTCCCCGCCTCTCATCTCTCCACTCCTCTTCCTCTAGGGTCACACAAAGTTTTCTTCCCTAGTTACAAGGCATCAACTTTGTAGATCTTTTCCATTCTGTTGACTCTGTATAGATCCCGGTATGTGTGGACTTCTGGGAAATGGAGTGTGTCCTGAGCATTATGAGAACCCTCTGAACATCACAAAGGTATGAGTTTCACTCCACCACCATGCTCAGGTGCAAGAAATATCATCTTGTTTCCCTTTGTCCCAAGAATCAGATTAAACCTGACTCTGACCATTTGTCCAGAAGGAAGCTTCATCTCAGTTATCAGGAGGTCTTCTTGCCCAGCTCCCCAAAGGATCAAACAAAAGTCCCAGGAGGCTTACACAGTCAGGTTTCTGGGTCACACTTGTCACCTGATATCAGGACCAACTACTTAATTTGTGCAAAATGAAAATGGGGGGGTCCCTCATTCAAAGGTTATTAAGAATTTGAAGATGGTGACGAAAAGAAGTATTAGAATAAATGCTGGGTTAATAAATTGCCTCATTCGTAAAAAAAAAAAAGGATTTTTAAGGTGGTGACTGAAATGTATTAAATGAGTTCAGGGTCTTTTAGTGAGGGGCTCTGTGTGAATGTAAAGCTCGCAGGCCCTCCAGGCTGGTCTTGCCTAAATACATATCACTTTTGCAATTCCTTATGGTCCTTTGAGGATGCCTGTCCATGTCTTGGCATCTGAGCCCAGTAACTTTGATGAACCATGTGGCCATTCTGCTCCTAAGTCAGCCACTTCCTAAGGTAACTTCAAGGAGTAAGTGCTCAGGGTTCTGATGCAACAGAACCCCCAAACCTGTTCTCACCCCAAATCTTTGGCAAATGCTCTCCCAACTGAAGTTCCTTCGTCTCCTTACATCAAGAATCCCTGCAGCTCCTAACTCTTCCTTTGGGCCAAAGAGCCCCAGGTCGCTAAGACTCAATTAAGACTCTGCTTGCACATCAATTTTGAGGAGAAGGGAGGAAGATAGTTCTCATTTTTTCTTTAACAGCAGCAAAAGCATAAAGCACATAGTACTAACTCAATACATTATCCTGCAGGGGAGTGACATGGTCAGATTTATGTCCTATAAAGATCTTTCTGGCCACAGTGTAGAAAATAGATTATGTGTGTAGGGGGAAGGGGGGTCAGGAGGGAATGTAGAAATACCAAATAAGAACCTATTTCAGAGTCCAAGAGAGAAATAACAATGGCCTGAAGTGTCAGTGCAGATGAAGGGAAGTGGACACATCCAAAAGATATTTGGAAGATCGTGGCAGATACTAATAGTTTCCTGCTCCAGTACCCGCTATCACTAGTAAAATCCCAAACATGTTCTGGTTGGCAAGGTGTGTGTTTAAAAATAATCACTTCCCAATCTTCCTTTCAGATAAGGGTCGCCACATAATTCAGTGTTGGCCAAAAAGAAAAAACAAAAAAATCAGAAGACAATGGGTGAAGTTTCTGGGCTTTTGAAAAGGAAAGAGATGTGACTGGCTTCTATTTTTGTATTTTCCCTTCATGCTTTACCCTTTGTCCTGCCTGGAATCTGAGTGCTATGTCAGGAGGTGTGGCAGCCATCTTGGTGCCAAGAGGTAATAAGCATAAAGCCAAATTCCATACACTAGGGATGGTAGAAAGACCAAGTGGAGAGAGCCTGAGATACAGATGGTGCCACAGAGCTGCTGAATAAGCCACAGGATGATTTACTCCAGATTTCTCACTACTTGAGAAAAGTAAACCTCTTTTTTGTTTGGTCAGTGTGATTAAGCTTTCTACTGCACGCTTTAAAATTCAATCTCTAATTAATCCAGATATAGACCTAATAAGACTCAGGATAAATTGTAGCAAGGGAATTCAGAAGTAGGCAGCAATGCCTCTGGAGGACCCCAGCCAAACCCACTGCACAAACTCCAGACCAACCATAAAGCAATGTTAAGCCAAATGTGAAGCTCAAAGAAGCTGTAACAGTTAACAGGGAGAAATATATTTAGGTCATAAACCTATTTCCTCCAAAATATTAAATCAACAGCAAGAGGAACCTCCACCTCTCTGGGCCAATGTGTTTATGAGCAGAGAGGGGATTCTGATCCAAAGCTCTGGCAAAGAAAGTGGATTACTCAGGAGCCTCCAGGCTGCATTTTCCTGGCGCAGAGCACAGGGTTTGAGTCATAAATTTATATCTGGGTTCTAATCCCAGCTCCATCACGCTAGTTGTGTGACCGTGAATCTGAAGTGACCCTTTGAAATGACTTCACTACTCTAGACTCTGTTTCCTTATGTATAGAATGGAGCTTGTAATAGTGACATTTCATGGCATTGTCCTGAGAATTAAAACAATTAATACATAAAAAGAAACTACCTGAATCTGGCACATATAAATTCTCATAAAAGGGACACCTGGGTGGCTCAGTGGTTGAGCGCCTTGCCTTTGGCTCAGGGCATGATCTTGGGGTCCTGGGATGGAGTCCCACATCGGGCTCCCCACAGGGAGCCTGTTCCTCTCTCTGCCTATGTCTCTGCCTCTCTCTGTGTGTCTCTCATGAATAAATACATAAAATCTTAAAAAATAAGTTCTCATAGAAATTAAGATTCCTTCCTCTATTCCTTCTTTCCACCAGTTTCTTCCCCTCCACCCTAGATTTCTCTCCCTCCTCACCTACCAGTAAAGACTGAACTACCAAGGTAGAGCTCAAGCCCTTCTAGGAATAAAATTGTCTTTATCCCATTTTACACACAAAGAAACAAGACTTAGGTAATAACAATGCAGACAAGGACCCAGATCTACTGCTTTCCAGCCTCATCCTCATCTGCATTAGCCTCGTGATGCTGCTTTTACTTGCAGGCTCCACACTGACAGTTCAGAAGGCTGGGCTCAGGGAATGGACACAGGGACAGAGCACAAGCAATGCAGAGAGGACCTGAAATCATTCGCTGGGCTCCATTCCTGTGGGATGCTGTAAACCTCTGGCTCAATGTCTATTTTTGAGGGCTGACTAATCCCGTGACACTTAGAGACTACTGGCTATCCACAATATCCATTTTTTCTTTCTTCCTATGCACCAAGCATACCACAATTCCCAGACTCCCTTGCAGTTGGTGTGGCCATATGAAAAGCTAGAGCCCATGCGATGAGAGCACACATGATGTGAACCACTTCAAGTCTGGCCCGTAAAGTCTCCCATGCTTGCTTCTCTATTCCCTTTTTTTCCCCTTCTGCTGTGTGCTGAAGCATATTTTAAGACCCTAAGGGAAGGAGGATCCATAAGATGGAAATAGTTCAAGTCTCTGAGTGGTTCTGTGAAGAAAAGCTGCCCTCCTGATCTGAACGCTCAAGCAGGACTGTTACATAAGTGAAAAATACACATCTGGTGTGCATGGATGTGTTGATCCATTACATGTTCGGGTCTATCTGTTACTGCACTACAGCCTAGTCTACCCGAACTAACACCTATCCCAAACACTGCAATAAGCTGCAGGTGTGAATCTGCTGAGGGTAATTCTAATTTAGAGACTTATTTTTTTTTACTTTTATGATTCTGATTTTTTTATACTTTAAAAAGTGTGGTAATACATGTATATATTAAAACTATCAGAATTACAAGTCCATATGAAGTAAAAACTGAATTTTCTTTCTAACCTTAAATCCAGTTTCCCTTCCCAGAAACAACCAGTAACTAAGTTCTTGGAAACTCTTTTTAGAAATATTCTATATCTGGGGCACCTGGGTGGCTCAGGTCAGACCCCGGGGTCCTGGGATCGAGTCCCACATCGGCGTCCCTGCAGGGAGTCTGCTTCTCCCTCTGCCTGTGTCTCTACCTCTCTCTCTGTGTCTCTCATGAATAAATAAACAAAATCCTAAAAAAAAAGAAATATTCTATATCTATCTAGATCCAAATATACAACATATAATATAGATTTCCCCATCTTCTTAGTGTCTACCAAATACATTAAATTATATATATTTTTATTTTATTCACCATGATTGTGACCGTGGATTTTGGAGATCATCTTACTTCAGCATAAAAAGAATTTCTAAACGAATGCACCATAGTCCATTATGTGGGCATACAGTTTATTATTTTAACAACTTTCCTATTAAGATAAATTTATGTTGTGACATTTAGCCAGTTTGCCAATACTTTGACATTACAAACAGTGCTAAAGTGAATATCCTGGCACATATGCTTTTGCATAAAAGTCCTTTCAAGAAGTTTCTGGGTCAGACTTTCTGGGTATCATTCTGTTTTGGTATTGTGTAGTATTTTTATCAAGATATAATTGGTATATAGTGAACTTTACATATTTAGGGTGTACAGGTTGATAAGTTTGACATAGGCACACACCTGTGAAGCAAGACAAGATAATGAATAGACCTTAGACTTCCAAAAGTTTCCATCTGCCCCTTGGTGATCCCTCCAACATCCACACCCAAAGGATCACTGGTTTGTTTTCTGTCATTATCGACCAATACGCATTTTCAATAATTTCATGGAAATGGAATTATGCAGTAGGTACTCTTTTTTTGCATGCCTTTCCTCACTTAGTGCAATTGTTATATTTATCTACGTGGTTGCATATATCAGCAGCTAATTCCTTTTTATTGCCACATTCCATTATATGGATATACCACCATTGATTTATCCATTCCCATGACGGTGGACATTTGGCTTGTTTCCAGTTTATGGCTATAACAAATAAAGAATGCTCATGGAAAAGCCTTTATATGGGCATCTGGTTGTTAGGAAAAAATAGGAATGCAAAGACTGTGCAGTAAAATATGTATACCTTTTGAAGAAACTGCCAATCTGTTTACCAAAATGGTTATATCAGCAGTGTGTGAGCCTTCCAATTCCTCTGTATCTTTGCCAATAACTTATAAGTCTTTTTTAAATTTGGACATTTGATTTTTTTCCCCGATGACTAACAATGTGCATCTTTTCATGTGCTTATTTGTCATCTGTCTTCTTTGCTAACATGGGTGCTCATTACTATTAGATAATTTCTTTTCTTCTTTTGGAATTTGGGGAGAACTTACATTTTGGAAATGGTGAGTCTGGATCCTCAAACAGTGTTGTTCCTCATTTATTTAGATCTTTCACTTCTTTCTGTAACTTTTTGCACTTTTCAGTGTATAGGTCTTTTGAATTTTTAAAAAGATTTTATTTATTTATTCATGAGAGACACAAAGAGAGGGAACGAGGCAGAGACATAGACAGAGAGAGAAGCAGGCTCCTTGTGGGGAGCCCAATGTGGGACTTGATCGTAGGACCTGGAGACCACAACCTGAACCAAAGGCATATGCTCAACCACTGAGCCACCCAGGTGTGCCCCAGATCTTTTGAATCTCTTGTCAGATTTACCCCAAATCATTTCATATTTTTATGGTATTATATATAGTATTTTAAAAATTTCTGTTTCCAATTGGTTTTTTTTTAGTGTACACGGTTTTGTGCACTCACCTTGTACCTTGCCATGTATGAGTTCTCATGTCTTTCTTACAGATTCCATAGGATTTCCAACACATATTTTCACATGCAGGACGGTTTTACATCTTTCCATTTAATCTCAATGTCTTTCATTTCCTTGACTTGCCTATTGTACTGAATAGAACTCCCCAACACAATGTTGAATAGAAATGGTGGGAGTGGATATGCTTACATTTTTCCTGATCTTAAGGGAAAAGCATTCAGTCTGTCCACTAGTACGTATGATGTTGACCTTAAGTCTTGCACTGATGCTTTTTATCAGATTGAGAAAGTTTCCTCCTATTACTAAGATATTTTTTTTAAGGAATGGCTGTTGGACTTTATCAAAAGCTTTCACAACATCTATTTTGATGATTTTTTTGTATAGACTATTAATATGCTAAGTTGAATTGAGAGAATTTTTAATGTTAAACTAATTTTGCAATTCTGGAATAAACTCCATTAGGTCACCATGTATTAGTCTTTTATATATTTTTAAATTCTGTTTGCTCTCTTTTTGTTAAGAGTTTTGCATAAGAGCTCATGAGAGACATTGTTCTGTACTTTTTTAAATCATGTGATGGCTTTTTGTGTCTGGTTTTTGTATCAGGGTCATTCTGACCTTACAGAATGAGTTGGAATGTGTTTCCTCCTCCTCTGTTTTCTGGAAGATCCTGAGTGTTTGATAGAATTCACCAAATAAACCATCTGGACCTGAAGTTTTCTTTGTTTTAAGTGCAAGTTCAATTTCTTTGAGAGATATGATTATTCTGATTGGGGACTCCTGGGTAGCTCAGCGGTTAAGTGCCTGCCTTCAGCCCAGGGCATGATCCTGGAGTGCCGGGATCGAGTCTCATATCTGGCTCCCTGCATGGAGCCTGGCTCTCTAACTGCCTGTGTCTCTGGCTCTGTGTGTGTATGTGTTTCTCATGAATAAATAAATAAAATATTTTTAAAAAAATATTATTCTGATTGTAGTTTTCTCTTGAGAGCTTTGCTCATTTGTCTCTTGAAAGGAACTTTTCCGTTTTATCTGCATTGTCAAATGTATCAAAATAGCATTATTCATCTATCCTTTTACTGTCCTCTCAGGAACTATAAAGTCTACAGTGATTCCATAACTCCACCTTCTTCATTCTTGATATTGGTGATATATATCTTCTCTCACTCTGTCTAGGGCTTCAAAGTTTCTGTCAGATTTGGAATATTTGTGCTTATTATTTTTGCATACTCTTTTATCCCCTTTGGCCCTTTAGGCACCCACTCCAATTAAATGTGTATTTATTAGGTTACTGTTCTCTATTTTTTTCTAGCCCTCTTCTCTCTTTTATTTTGGAGAGTTTTTATTGCTATGTCTTCAAGTTCTTTTATCTTTTCTTCTACAAAGTCCAATCTGCTCTTAATTCCATTCACTGGGTATATACATCTATACCACAGTCACTGTGGATTTTATCTCTGGAAGTTCAATCTGAGTCTTTTTTTGGTTGCCAGATTTTGTAAATAAAAATACAAGATGCAAATTTATATTGAATTTCAGATTAATCATGAATGATTTTTAGCATGTGTATGTTATATGTGGTATTTGAAGGTATACTTACACCTAAAAAAAAATCATTCATTGTTTATCTGAAATTCAGACTTAACTAAGCATCTTGAATTTTATCTAATAACACCTCTTTCTATATCTTACATATCTCTACTTAATGCACATAATCTTTCTTCTAGCTCCTTGAATATATGGAAAATAGTTATAATAATGCTTTTAATGTCTTTTTCTGCTAATTATATCATGTGTTTCATCTATCAATTGGTTTTAATTTATTGATATTCCACCTCACTATGGTTCATGCTCTCCTACTTCTTTGCATTCTTGGTAATTTTGTTGTTGAATGCCAGACTATTATGGATTTTGTTGGGTGCTGGAAATATTTTCAATTAGCAATAATGGCACCTCAGAAAAACCTCATTGGCTACAATACTGCCACTGCGCAAAGCTGTGTGCTGAAAATATTTTTACTCCCATAAATATTCTTGTGCTTTGTTCAGGGATGCTATAAATTTACATTTGGGACAATTTGATCTTTTTTGGGGGGGAGCTTTACTTTTAAACTGTTAGGCAGGACTACTGAGTATTCTTTTTACCCAATAATTTGTAATTTTTATGAAGTTTGGCTGATGGGAACAGAAATTATACCCAGCCCTGTGGGAACTCCAGTGATGGCTCCTCGAATCTTTTCAAGTGGTTGCTTCCCCAATCTTAGAGGATTTCCTGATACACACATGTTGAAAATTAGGCAAGTGAAGACTGGAGTGGGTGATCCTCTACCCCCATATCTCCTTCTCTTTTTCTCTGTCTCCCTCTTCCTTCTCTCCATGATGCTCTCTTATCCAGTACTCTACCCTGTGAACTCCAGCTGCTTTGCTTTGGCCTTCCCAGACTCCTAAATCCATTTCTTCAACTCAGAGAGTTCACTGGACTCTGCAGGCTTATCTTCCCTGTGATATAACCTGGAATCTCCCTCTAGGTAGTAGCCTCTGTCCTCCTGCTCAGCCCTGTTCCCCCAGTTAACCCATTTGGCTTCAAAGGATCTTTGCCTATGGGAGCCTTGGGTCGCATCCAAAATGCTTTGGACAAGGTCTGCCATCCCATGGATAGGACAGGAAGCATCTCGAGTATAAGGGAGTAGCATCTAGGAAATAGCAGAATGGGGATCTTTCTCAGGGCCTCACTAGAGAACTGAGGAATTGAGAGTCTAGGAAAGAGGTAGAAAGAATAAAATATAAGCACACCCCAGTCAAGTGAGAGTCAGAAAACATGAGACAGCTCATCTCTTGTGGGAAAGAGAATAGGAGAGTGGCTGCCAGGGAGCAGAGAGGGATGGGCAGCGGTGGAGGCTGAGGTCCAGGAGGCTCTGACACACCATATGAAATTAAATGTGGGTGTCAAGACTCTGACAGGTGATCAATATGCCTGCCAAGATGGGAGCAACAGTGTCTCCTTGCCAAAGGCCACAGGGATGGCTGGCTGGAAGATACAGGAAGGGAGAGGAAGGAGCGTCAGATGATGCCTAGAAAGCTGAGACTTCTTGTCCAATATTTATATCCAATGAGAATCCTATAGGTTTTGCCTTCCCAACACCCACCCTTCCATATCTCCTGGAAATGCCATCTTGATTTAGGGGCCCCTACTCCACTCCCATTGATGTAATTCTTCCAGTCTCTAAATGTGTGCATGCAACTCAACAGAGCTCCATTAGACCCAAACCAAGGACTTTTGCTGGAGCTATCAGAAAATAGGCATTGTTTCTAAGGGGTTGCTGAGGTGCCACATACAAGTCAGCCATTGCAGACAAACATCTTGGCACTCTGTGGTGGGAGCCTCCCTGATACCGACATCAGAACAAAGCAGAGTCAGAGGAGAAAGGCAGTTTCCCGAAGACGTTTCTGAACACCTGGATCTAGAATCCCCTAAATTTCTTATTTTTATGAGTTCTCCCTTTCAGATCAAATGTGCTTAATACTTGTAAGTAACGAGTGATGTGGACATAGTTTGGACATGTAACCCCCAGACTCAGTCCTTGAGTAGGAAACTGAGGTTTTCCAGCCAGGTGCTCCACCATCTATCTAGGATGAACTCACTCACCCTTGAAGGTGGCCTGTCATGCCAAGGAAACTTACTTACCTCATCAGGCTGGGTCCAATTCAAGGACTGAACAGAGCACGTGTCACTAGGCCTCCATCAGCTACCAAGTCGGGACTCCCCAGGGGCTTTTCCTATTGCTCTGGGTTTCAATGCATGTATTTGCAGGGCTATTTCCCCAAATTTTGCCTACAGAGATTTTTAATATAGTTGTCTATATTTGAAAAATCAATATATTTTTTGCATAACATCCAGGTGTCTGATTTTGCTTTTAAAAAATGGGAAAATAGGAACGCCTGGGTGGCTCAGCGGTTAAGTGTCTGCCTTTGGCTCAGGGTGTGATCCTGGAGCCCTGGGATCGAGTCCCGCATTGGGCTCCCTCCAGGGAGCCTGCTTTTCCCTCTGCCTATGTCTCTGCCTCTCTCTCTGTCTCTCTCTCCGCCCTCCTCTGTCTCTCATGAATAAATAAATAAAATCTTTTTTAAAAAATGGGAAAGTATGGCTTGCAGGGTCTTCCTAGAGGTAAGGAGAAGCTGCTCCTTTTATAGAGGCTGGATGTTCTCCAGTTTGCCACACTCCCTGTTGTCTTACACTCAGCCTACTTCCCTCCCCTTTTCTTGCCCTCCTGGCACCTATATGAAGTGCACATGAGACCTTTATAGTGAGAGATCTGAACCCAGGCCCTAGAGGGCTGCAGGCAGCTTATATAGAAGCAAGAAGACAGGAGGATGACTCTCTATCCAGAATGCTCTATAGCCATCAAGGTGTCCAGCAAAGGCAATAATGATTTTAAAAAATAAAACCTTCCATGAGAGAGAGATGTGTACACCTATCATCTCATCCACTCCCACCTAGGTACCCTAAATGATAGTAGAACTATCTCATGGCTCCCAAGACAAGAAGAGAAGTTTGGGATCCATTATGAACATATTTCTTGCAAGCCTCCTATTTTAGCTTAAAATTTAGTCTAAGTTTTGCATCCTACTTCTTAATATTAAAAAATTTCATAACATTGAAACTTCAGTGAAGTGAACCCTGCTCATCTTAAAACTTCCGGTATTCTCCTGACACATAGAGGTGAGACCTGGAATAGAAGTGCCCCACTTTGGGGAGTGTGCAAAAAGTAGAGAATGATAAGGAGTATAGTAGGCAGTGTGAAGATTGTGTGTGCCAGACACTATCCTGCCCCAGGACCCTTGCACTGGCTGTTCCCTCTACCCAGAAGAGTCTTACGCCAGATACTTCCACAGCTCACTTGCACCTCCAAAAGTTCTCACACAGCATCTTTCAGAAAGGCTCACCAGAACCACCCCATTTCAGTGGCATCTGTCCCTTCTCTCTCTACATCTCTTCACCCGTTTTCTCCATGATATTCATCACTTTTGATCACGTTATGAAATATTCTTATGTTTTGTATTTATTGCTCATTTCCTCCACTGAGATATAAGTTCCACAAGAACAGGCATTTTTGTCTGACTTATTCACTGTTGGGCCCTGGCTCCAAAAGTAGAAGCTGGCATATAGTAGCTGCTCAGTAAATATTTGGTAAAGGAACAAGTGAAGGGATGAACAAGTGGTGGGCATGTCCTCTCCTGGGAGCCACGCCAGCAGATTTGATAGCAGTGTTGAACATTGGTTTTGTTGAAAAAAAAAAACCCTAAAACATAAAGAAAAGTAATATTTTTGAAGTCAGAAGACTGAAGGAGAACAAGGCAAAGCTCACTTTGTTCTCCGTTGTCTGAATATTGTGGAGACTAAGCGCCATCTACTTGCAGTCACAGCCCTTCTCTCACTGGCACTGCCCTGGTCCAGACCTCCTGGCCTCACTCCTGGACCCCTGCACAGTCCCTTGACATGCCTCCATCAGCTACTCTTGCCCTGCTTCCTCCAGTTCATTCCCTATCCAAGGATGGTACCAGAATACACGCCAAATCCCCTAGGGGTTTGCAGCTTGTAGGTACAGGACTTGATGGACAAACACTGATGTTGTAGGAACTAGCAGAAGTTCACCCTCCTTCTGGGCAGAGACAGGATGCCCCTCAGCGGGGCGCCTGGTGCAGGACATGGTCTGCACCGCTGTTGCTCGGCGGCCCTGCAAACATTACATAGCAGGTCAGAATTTTTCTCCAGCAACTCAGGTGTGTAATAAATGTCACAGTACTTTATTTGTCTAAAATCAAATTAAATCTGACTTTAATCCCCTGATCCCCCCAGGCTGGAGGAAAATTCAATCTCAGTGTTATTGAAGCTTTCCTCCCACGGTGTGAACAGATTCCTGGAGGGTCTTAAGAGAAAAAGAAGCAAGTCCTTTAGAAGGCTTCTGTGGGCCTAGATCTGTGTCAGGCCAAGCTGGGCAGAGGAGGCATAAGAAATGGAAATTTCCCAGAAAAGTTAGGGGGGCTAGAATCACAGATCATGCAACCATCACGAGCTTCACCGTGAGTCATAGCTGTACTAGGAGTCTAGAGGAGGCTGGAAGAGGCTGGAGGAAGCTGGAGAAGGCTGGAGGAGGCTGGAAGAGGAGGTTGGAGGAATGCTCCCAGGTTGGAGGAGACTAGGGGAGTTTGAAGGAAGCTGGAAGAGGAGGCTGGAGGAGGCTGGAGGAGACTAGAGTAGTCTGGAGAAGGCTAAAGGAGACACGAGGAGACTAAAGGAGGCTGGAGGAAGCTGGGAGAGAAGGTTGTACCTCACTCCTGCATGTACAGACAGACACACTGCTGAGCCCCAAGTAGGTATAACATGACTCAAAAATGCCAGGGCAGCCAGGCGTCAGGACCACCAGACACCTGTGTGTTGTTCCAAGGCCATGAGTTCATTCTCACATTTTTGCATTGACACATACTCAGGGCCAGCTGTTTGACCACCCATCCATCTATCCATCCGTCCAGATTTCCAACAAACATTTTCTGGGTTCCTACTCCACACCAGGCCCCACACCACACTGGACCCGGATCTATTGCTGTCCCCATCCAAGCAGGCTACCCAGGTTAGCAGAGAAACAGACAACAAGCAAACAGCCAAGTGGATGTATTATTATAAATGAAAATAAATGCTTTCCAGGAAAAAGCAGGATGCTGTGTCAGGGGGCAAATATGGAGGTCAGGGTAGCTGTAGTGAGGTCACAGGTGAGTTGTCATGAAAAGCAAGCCAGGCCAAGAGCAGGCCAACTTCCAGGCAACCAGGCAGTTGACAAGGTTCTGCAGCAGGAAGGAGTTTGGGTTTGCCTGCATTTTTCTTGGGATGGGGCCTTCCATCCCAAGTCTTTGTTAGGTCCTCAAATTAAAGCTTGACCCCCACCAACTTTAAGAACCACAGATCGAATCTAGCCTTATTTTGCTCCTGGGGGAGGCCTATGTCACACAGTGGACCCCAGGACTTTAAATCCCTGGGGTTCAATGCTCTCCCTGTGACATCCCATTTATTCAAGCTTCACTTCATCGCTTCCTGCTTGTTCCTCTGTCCCCGCTCCCTGCCCTCACCCCTGCAGGTTCAGGTGGACACACTGCTGGGCCCCCTTTGGGTACCACATGCCAGAGCGACCCGGCGGCAGGCCCACAAGACAGAGACACAGCTTATAAAGTGTTTCCCGGCCCGGGCAGGCGCCCGTGAAATGTTTGACAGCCTAGGAGATGGATCGGCAATACGGCTCAGGCCACACTTCCAGGGCAGAATTGAAGCCATCCTTCCTGGGAACAGCCTCATAGATCAACCTGAACATGCTCATCAGCCCAGCCACACACCGCCTGGCCCCCCACCCTCCTCCTCTGGGCTCTGTCGTGGGCTGCATTCAGTGCATTCCACTGGCGGGAGATCCGCGCCCGGAACAGCAGACCCAGAGGAAGACTAAGGGCAGAGGAGATGCCACTGAACAAATCCCAGTGGGAGAGGCAGCTTACCATTTAGGATTTCGACACCAGCATCTCTGGTTTCTTGAGATACAATTAAATCATCATTTTTGTAACCCATTTAATGGAATATTCGAAGACCATGCATGTGGCGCTTTCCCCATGCCAGATTGTGCTGAATAATCTACATGCATTATTCCGTTCAACCTTCACTCCACCCTATGGGATAGACACCATTAGTCTGGTTTAGAGATGAGCTGTGCACCTCCCTCACTGCAGACATGGGCCAGAGAAGTTAAGTCATTAGCCCAAAGTCACACAGCAAACCAGTGGTGTGGCTGTGTCCTTGCATAGTGGTGGAAACACATTCTAGGTTCCTGGGTTGTCATTGAATTTGTCCTGGGACAAGGGTCCCCACAGCTGCAGTTCTCTGACCTGTAGGAGTGTCCCTCTGATTCGAGCCCCATCTTCACACGCTCCCAGGGACACCCTGTCCTGAAGAGCAGGTGAATGTTAGGAATAAGCAAGATTTCCCCACATTCCCTCTTGGCCAGTTGGAGTAGCTGCATAGGCCAGTGGAGGCATACAGACAAGGGGGCGAGGGGCAGGGTTGGGCAGGACCTCCTAGACGGAGAAATGCTCTAGCCAAGTCTAGAAGAATGAGCAGTTGTTTGAGAGGCAGATAGTGTGGAAGAAGGGTGAGCAAGATGGAAGAGAGTGTGAGCAGAGGCATGGCAGGAAGAAAGAGCGGTCTACACTCTGAGGACTAATGGTTCATGCAACAAGGTGGGGGGTCATGTTCACCTGTGAGCAACAGGAGACATTGGACGGGTAGGCATGACTTGATGAGAAGAGTCTTCAAGACAAGGGCAATGGGGAGCCAGCAAAGGTCTTAGGGAGAGGAGGGACGTGTTCAGATTTGCATTTTGAAAAGCTTCCTGTGGCAGCAATAAGGAAAGTGCATTGGAAGGAGGGGACACCAGCAGCAGGGACACCAAGGAGGAGGCTGGTACCACACCCAAGCAAAAGATAAATCTCAATTCGGCCCAGTGACCCATTGAGAGAGAGGAAAAACTGTGATGACAGCCTGTTACTTCCCAGTGAGAGGTGGAGACTGCCATCACTAAGAGTGACACAGGAGAGAGACCATGTCGTAGGGGTGGAGGAGACTGGGTTTAACTGTGCAGGAGTCGAAAGTAGCAATCAATATCTGTGTAACCTCAGATGGGAGGCCGCACTCAAAACTCAGGTGTTTGTGAGGCCTACCCTGTGCGTGACCTACGAAGGGGCCAGTGCAAGTTCGAGCTGGGCTGCTGCCAAGTGAAAACATGCAGGTCAGGGAGAGAAGGGCAATGACCAGCACCACGGGGCAGACCAGTGTTTGGTGACCAGCGGGACAGACCCAGCAGAGCAGCGGGAAGGAACTCGCAACAGGCTGGGGGAGAGCCCGCCACCCAACCCAGCTGTAGTGCCTGCGAGGAAACCGGGCAGCAGCGAGGCAGGGGGTCGGTCGGTGGTTGCACAGCAAATCCGGGCAGAGCCTGAAGCTGAGCTGGGCTGATGCGAGGGAGGTCGGCTATGTCAAACACTGCCCTTGCACTCAACCGGACAGGAGCGTGGAAGCACCCATGAACTTCAGACACTGGTAGCAGCGAGGGCCTGCGTGGCCTTGGCCAATGCAGTTTCTATGGAAGGTGGGGGCAGAGGTTTTGTCTGATGAGTGGGGAGGAGATGAAGATGTAGGGAGAATGAGAATGGCCATTCTTTCCAGGTCCAAGCAACATGGGAGTGTAGCTGGAGGAGGGGCAGGTGCTTCTCTTTAAAGCCTTCGATTTACTTTCTTTTTTTTTTTTTTTTAAGATTTTATTTATTTATTTATTCATGAGAGACACACAGAGAGAAGTAGAGACACAGGCAGAGGGAGACGCAGGCTCCATGCAGGAGCCTGATGTGGGATTCGATCTCGGAACTCCAGGATCACACCCTGGGCCAAGGGCAGACGCCCAACCACTGAGCCACCCAGGCGTCCCCAATTTACTTTATTTTTGCATAAATTCATTCTACATCATGTTACATAAATGCCTAATTGCCATCACCTGCCTGCTTCTCTTTCCTTCCCTCACACCATCTCCCAACATTAGACAACCCATATAAGGAGTGGTGGAAAGGGAGGTGGGCGGGGGGTGGGGGTGACTGGGTGACGGGCACTGAGGGGGGCACTTGATGGGATGAGCACTGGGTGTTATTCTATATGTTGGCAAATTGAACACCAATAAAAAATAAATTTATTTTTTAAAAAAACCTACCATGTTTCTTCGCCTGTGTTTCTTCCTGCTCAGAAAATCCTATCCACACACACAACAGGGTCAGTGTTCGGTTAACACTACCCACAGAGCTGGGTGTGAAATACTGAAATATGTCCATACCAGTCATTAAGTAGCAGCTGCCTCAATCCTCAATGGCCTTGTGCCCAACCCTAGACACCCACCCAGGACACCCAATGGTTGTTTGGCATTGTGACCGTCACTCATGCAAGTGTGTTTGTGTATTTGTGTTCCCACACATGCATGCACATGCATGCATCCATTCACGTGGCTCTGGGGGGGACACTGCTGGGTTTTTCTTAATAAACATGGGATCATGTTATATGTACCTCTTTCTGCCTGTTGACATTTGACCAAGCTTTGAGGAAATCCCTCCAGGTCACCGGATGTGCTACTTACTCTTTGTAAGGGCCACGTAGCAAGCCACAGCGTGGAGGTGCCACAATGCACTCAGCCACCCTTCCCTCTCCCCTGCCACATGGGCGATTAGCTAATGTTTACAGGAAATGAGCTGAGACCCAGAAGAGAAAGAAAGGAGAAACCAAAGGTGCAGAAAGAAGACTGGAGGGACTGTGAGGGACCCCCGAGAAGGCGAGGAGTGGAGAGAGGGACTCTCCATTAACAGAAGAGGAAGTGCCTTCACAGGAGGGGTCAGTGTGGCTTGGGGGAGCTGTGTCTCTTCAACTGTGCCCAATCACTCGGGCCCCCCATCAACATACTCCCCCCTCCCAGGAAGCCATAGTGAGCTTCATAAAATGAGATGATCTCCTTCTGCTCGACAGCCCCAAGGATGAGGACCCAAACACCTGGGGCGCTCGGGTGGGTCAGTTGGTTAAGCATCTGCCTTCCGCTTGAGTCATGATCCCGGGGTCCTAAGATCGAGCCTCATGTTGAGCTCCTGCTCAGCAGGGATCCTACTTCTTTCTCTTCCACTGCCCCTCCCCTCAACTTGTGCACTTTCTGTCTCTCTATCAAATAAATAAATAGTTTAAAAAAAAAAAACCCAAATACATTAATGGTGGCATAGATGGCCCAGCTGCCACTTCAGGCTGCACCTCAGGTTTGCTCCCTGAGTTCCAACCACTCTGGCTTCCTTTCGGTGCTGTCAATGTGCTGTGCTTCCTCTTGCCCCAGGGCCTTTGTGCGTGCTGTCCTTACCACCCAGAATGCTCTCCAGTCCTCTGCTTCCCCTTCATCCAATCCCCTGAGAGGGTCTCAGAAGAATCATCAAAACATTGTCTGAGATTCTCTCAAGATCACATCATGAGGATGCCTGTGATTTGCATGGGGTTAATAACCTCTGACTGGAAGTGAAATAAAGTAAACCAAAACCTTCCCTTGCTTTTAAGAAAAAAAGATTGCAGACCTGTGATGAGGAAGGAGAATTATGCAGCGGTTGAAGGTCTTTTTGGTGACAGCTCTTCTTTGTTTCTGCATTACACTCGCTTGCTTTACTGATGAATGGATATAGAAATGTCTCTATAAATAGACTAAAGGAAAATCTGTCCCCTGACAATCCAAATAAGGAAAAAGAAGGCTGAAATTGGAAGTTGCCATGGGTCCCTCACTCTCTGCCCCAACAAAATGGGACCAAGCATCCCCTCCCCGCACCATCACTCCTGAACTAGCCCCTGGGGACAAATGTCACGAATGGCCAACTGCATTATTTTCCCAAAACTACTCTCATTGCTGTGGATCCCACCCCAGCACACGCGCGTGTGCACACACACACAGGCGGGGTGGCAGCTAGCATTATACCTGAAAGAAATAAAGGTAAGATACAGTACAAAATACTCTTCCCATCTTGACGTCCGGTGGTTCCTTAGGTCATTGGGAACTTACCGCCACAAATGATCTTGTCTGGAAGTCCCCGCCACCAGGAAGCCCCCGGCAGCAGAGCAAACAGCACCTGCTTGATCCCGAACCATCCTTCGAGCCTGTCCCGGCAGCCCTTCCTCGGGGGAACCCGCCTCTCGCCCCTGCTCTAGTCGGGTCTCCACTGGACACCTTCACGGCTCCCGGAACTTCTTGCTGCCACAGGCCTTGATTATATGTCCCCACTGGGAGAACATGGTTCGTGCCCGTTTCTTCTCCCCTCTGAGCTAAAAGCTCTGCGAGGGAGCCCAAGCCCTGGTGGTTTTCTCCTGCTCTCATGGGCCCAAAATTGAAACTCGGTGGGAAGAACCTGACACAGGATCCTGGAGACTAAGAACTAGGCTTACGAACCTCCTTGGCCTTCTTATTTGAGAAATAGCAGGGCCTCCTGAAGCTCACCTGTCACCGTCCTGCTCTCGCTTGCTAGTCGGATTGGGAGTGTTTGCTCCTTCCAACACAGGCCTAGGCTCAGGCCTCCTGCGCCATCGACACCAACAGAGCGTTGCAGGACCTAGGGGGGCAGTACGGGCTATGGCCCTGGCTACAGCTCCTCTTCCTCCCCTCATTCCCCCTCTCTTCCTTCTCTGCTTCCCCCTCCTCCTCTTTCTCTTTTCTTCCTCCCCCTCCTCCTCTTCTCCTACTTCCTCCTGCTTTTTCCACAGTCAGGACCAGGGAGAAAGGGTAAGATGAATATTCCTAAAAACTTATATATCTCAAACTCCTTAGGTAAGAACCATTATTCACCCATTCTACAGATTTAAGAAACTGAAGTCCACCAGGCCTGGGCCCCAGACCAGGGAAGCTCAGAGCCGCCAGCCTTTGTGTCACACACAGCAGGACTCAAACCCCAGCTCTGCGACTTGCTGACAGGCTGACTCTGGGCAAAAGCTCCCACATTTCTGACAACTCTGAGCATGTTTATCCAAGGGAAAATAAAAAGAGCTTTTTAAAACTGCAACAACAAAAAAAGCCCAGGAAGGGTGTTATCCTCAAAATACCAATCTCATTATTATGCCATGGAAGGTCAAGTGAATTTTTAGAAGTACATTACGTCAGTATTCCTAGGCTTGCCAACATACTCCTAAGAAGGTTCAAATAAGGGACGCCTGGGTGGCTCAGTGGTTGAGTGTCTGCCTTCAGCCCAGGGCATGATCCTGGAGTCCTGGGATCGAGTCCCACATCAGGCTGCCTGCATGGAGCCTGCTTCTCCCTCTGCCTGTGTCTCTGCCTCTCTCTTTCATGAATAAATAAATAAAATCTTTAAAAAGAAGAAGAAGAAAAGAAGAAGAAGAAGAAGAAGGAGAGGAAGAAGAGGAAGAGGAGGAGGAGGAGGAGGAAGAAGAAGAAGAAGAAGAAGGAGGTCCAAATACCACAGCACAGGCCACATGGCCTTGCACCACCGGCCCCTGCCCACCTCCAGGGCCCACTTCCCACCAGGGTCCCTGCTCTCCCTCCGTCTGTTCCCTCTTTTCCCTGGTGCTTCCTATTAGCTGAGCCCCCTTCTTAGGATGCTCCCCCTGCAGGTTTTCCTCTGTCTGGCTCACCCTCGACATCCATGACTCAGCTTCAATGTCCTGTCTTCCGAGAAGCCCTCTCTGACCACCTTGTCAAACACTCCCACCTGCTCACACGATGGTGCTTTCTCACACTGGCTTATTCTCCCTGTGGTCTATGTTACCACCTGAAACTCTCCTGCTTAAAAAAACTATTTTTTAAAGACTTTATTTATTTTTTCATGGTATACATAGAGAGAGAGAGAGGCAGAGACACAGGCAGAGGGAGAAGCAGACTCCATGCAGGGAGCCTGACGTGGGACTCCATCCCGGGACTCCAGGATCACGCCCTGGGCCAAAGGCAGGCGCTGAACCACTGAGCCACCCAGGGATCCCCAAAACTCTCCTGCTTAAACATTTATGTGGGCACTGGATGATTGTCTTTCTTTCTCCTTAGGCAGATGAAGCTAGGGCCTCCCCCGTCTTATCCAGCACTGCATCCACAGCACCTAGAACTATGCCTGACTCATAGTAGGTGCTCATTAAACATTTGTTAAAAGAACACTTGAAATGGGATAAAGAATATAGAATGTGTGACAGCGAGCTAGCGCTCCGCCTAAGACAAGCCCAGGTTGGCCAGAGGATGCTCTGGTCCTTCCTGACTGATGGGCCCCCGGGTCTTAGATTCTGCTGTTGAGTTCTGAACACAGCCATAGGCAACACATAAAATGATGGGCGTGGTTGTGTTCCGATAAAACTTTATTTACAAAAACAGGTGTCCAGGTGAATTTGGCTCACAGCTCCTGGTTTGTCAAGTCTTGGTCTGGGAGAGTGCCTGCCATGGCACCTCTTGGACAAAATGTAGGTTATGGTCCAGGGACCAGCATCCGCAAGGTTGTTGAGCCTTGGTCAAGGCACCTGACAAGGGCTGCGTCAGCAGGACCCCGGACACTAATTACAACAGAGGCATGGGCCATAAACTTTATTGCTCAGCAGGACTTTGGCCCTCCAACTTGGCTTTCTGCTGATTTTCCAAAGAGCGGTGGAGGTGGGCTCAGTGCTGTGATCACTGATGCGTCAGGGAAAGGGAGCCTGCACGTTTAATTAAATGTTATTCAAGAAATAAAATTCAGGCCCTCAGCTGACAACGCAGAATATTAAAGCATCAATTTCCTGAAGGAAACCTGCCTTAATGAGATTCTCCAAATAAATGGAAGGGGGGGAAGAAACATATTAATCCCAGCTGGTAATGTCAGCCCCATCAACCCAGAGCGATGTCTTGATGAACAAAAGCTGATGATATTGGTTTACCAGGAAAAGGTGTGCGAGAGACTGTTGAGTCCTCTGGATTCCAGAGGCACCCAGACCCTTGGAAAGAAGACCCTTCCTTCTCATGAGCCCTCAGAATGGAGAGAAGCCATAGCAAGCTGCACCCTCAGAGCCAAAGGTGACAATAATTGGAGTCAAGCTGGGAGGTCTGGAGTGGAGGGTCACGGGGCTCCGCCTTTGGTCCCAGACAAACTTTTCATTAGTGAGTTAGAAGAGTATAAAGGGGCATAGTGTCCTTATCTGTGGAAAAGTTGAAGTTAGAGTTCAATTAATTTATGAAAGTCAGGGATGCCTGGGTGGCTTAATGGTTGATGGTTTGGCTCAGGGCATGATCCT
Source organism: Canis lupus dingo (assembly GCF_003254725.2). Lineage (NCBI taxonomy): Eukaryota > Metazoa > Chordata > Mammalia > Carnivora > Canidae > Canis > Canis lupus. Next base: position 19,549,946 of record NC_064248.1, on the reverse strand, counting down.
GGAGAGCCGGCTTCTCCCTCTACCTGTGTCTCTGCCTCTCTCTCTCTCTCTCTCTCTCTCTCATGAATAAATAAATAAAATCTTTTTAAAATAATTTATGAAAGGTATGAAGTGCTTAGAACAAAATAGATGCCTACCACCTGTTTTCCCATTGAAACTTTCAATCCCTTCCGCACCCCAAAACCAGTGTGAATAAGATCTATGTACTCAACTGACTACCATGTTCATGGCCCTCACCATTCTTTTCCTCCCTGCTCTGTTATTAGCTTAACATATTTCCTTGAATTTGACTCATTCATTATCTCAAATAGATCTATTTTTTAAATGACACTTCAGATCACTACTGGAAATGAAAAACTGGCGTTGCCCCCAGCAGGAAGTAGCCATAAAGACAAATTTGATGAAAAACGTAACATTATTGTGGCTCGGTATCATTTGCCAGATGAAAACCTCGAGCCTGAGATATACTCTTTTTTTTGTCAGAGAGATGAGCAAAGATTAGAGAGGGGTTAACCGGATACTAGAACCGTAAGTGGTATCAGCCACCTGGTGATGGCCTGCCTCTGTACCCTGACCTCTGCCTTAAGTCAGCTCGAATCTCTTCCCGCTGCTTATGCTTGCAGACCCCTAACTGGCAGATATAAAGTCTCTTGATGATCAGCTCTCCCCAGTCCCCCAGTGTTGCAGGGTTGCCGGGTTCTTGTTCACGGAGTCAAAGAATGAATCTTTTGGACAATACGGTGAAGTCAAGTGCAAGCCGGTGCAGCCACTCTGGAAAACAGTGTGGAGGTTCCTCAAGAAGTTAAAAATAGAGTCACCCGATGATCCAGCAATTGCACTGCTGGGGATTTACCCCAAAGATACTGATGTAGTGAAATGTCAGGAACACCTGCACCCCAATGTTCATAGCAGCAATGTCCACAATAGCCAAACTGTGGAAGGAGCCATGGTGTTATTCGACAGATGAGTGGATAAAGAAGATGTGGTCTATGTATACAGTGGGATGTTACTCAGCCATTAGAAACGATGAATACCCACCATTTGCTTCAACGTGGATGGAACTGGAGGGTATTAGGCTGAGTGAAGTCAGTCAGTCAGAGAAGGAAAATCATCAAAGAGTTTCACTCATATGTGGAATATAAGAAATAGTTAAAGGGATTATAAGGGAAAGGAGGGGAACTGAGTGGGGGAAATTAGAGAGGGAGACAAACCATGAGGGACTCCCAACTCTGAGAAACGAACAAAGGGTTGTGGAAGAGGAGGTGTGGGGGGGAGGGGGTCACTGTGCAACGAACGAGCACTAAGGAGAGCACTTGATGGGATGAGCACTGGGTGTTATACTATATGTTGGCAAATTGAATTTAAATAGAATACTTAAAAAAGAGAGAAAGTTTCTTAAGGGAAGGGGAGAAAAGAAAGGAGAAAACAAAAGCTCTCTAGAGTGAAGAGTCCTGAACTGCTTGCAACTGAGGGCTTTTATGGTCGGTCTTTTATACAAAACTGACCAGGGAACTTGTTTATAAGATTTAAGACAAACAAGGTGGATTTGTAAATATTATGAAAAGAGCTCGCCTATATTTAGAACAAACGAGGTGGATTTATGTTCCCCTCTCTCTGGCTAAAGTCTTGTCTAGAACATTTCTCTACTCCTGGGATTTCTGGGGGCCTGGCCTCATAGCCCCCTACCTATCTCTCCCTACCAAGCCTCACCCGCCTCCCTACTCTCTGGGACCTACCCTTCTGCTTCCACAGAGAAGCTTCATCCTGGGACATGAAATGAAACGAGGCTCAGTTCCCAGCATAACCAGTTAATGGTGAGAGGCTGTTGAGGCCAGGGCAGGACCCAGCCCTTCCTGCCTCCTTCCATAGAATCACCCAGACACGGTGCCCAGCGCACAGTGGGCACCGAGCCCATGGGTGCTGGCTGCTCTTTGACTCACTACAGCCATGTGCTGTTCTGCTGTGCAGCCCCTGCTGGCTGGGGTTTGGGAAGAAAGTCTGTAGACATTTTCCCCTCTAGGTCTGCACCTAGGGACCAGAAGCGTTTCCCAGGATGGCGGCAGAGGACGTCAATCTTGATTATGGTGGGGGTCATGAGTCTGCTTGGGAGAAGTTTGATGGAATGTCCGGTAGTCACTATTAGTCTTCATTGAATACTAAATAGAAATATGAAGAATCAGAAAAGACAACCAGATTGTGAAAAATCTCCCAAATTTATTTTTGCAGTGCTGTTAAATCCATTTCTGATTAAAATAATTCATCACTTATCTATAGCAAGCAATACTGGATGGTTATCCATATGTGAATCTGTCTCAGAAATATGCATCAGCTTAAAGTGATTTTTAATAAAAATACATTATTTTTAGCCGGCAATTTGGTTCCGAGGGCTGGCTGCTGACAAAGGGAAGGGAGATGTTCTCTCTGAGTCAGTGAATGTTTTCCAGAAAATAAATTAAGGGGAAAACAAGAGAAGCAACTAGCTCCCAATGCGATACAAATTTATGGCACTTACCTTCATCTCAAATTTCAATGTTCCTAATTTTTTTGGGGGGGGACAGGAGTGGGTTATGGCTGTTGTTCGGTTTTTAATAAAATCCTGACAACTCTGGCTGGTTCGTAGTTTCCTGGAAAGTGTCACAACTCAGAGGAAAATTTGAAAAATGGCCCAGAACATGCCCAGACTTAGTGAGTCTTTGGGGTGGCATTCAATTCCCCTGTACATCCCAATCTCAACCCAAAATTCCCTGCTGTCCAGGTCTCCAAACCTCCGCTTCCACCGCAGAAAATTCTCATCTTTCTCTGGAACAGTAAGCACAGTATGTTCTCTCTGAAATAAAAGAGGGGGAGACCAGAAAACATGCATATATGCCTGCATTTGCATGAAGCTAGTCTGGAAAGGTGCTCAGGGGACAAAAGGAAATGGTTGCGTGGGGGGGGGAGCAGGGAAGAGGGTGGGAAGTGCACAGGTAGAGGAAGGGGTGGGGAAGGAGGGAGATACTCACTACGTATCAGTTTTTGCCCGTAGATTCTCAAACTATGTGAATGTAACACTCGTTTATAAATGCAAAGGGGGATCCCTGGGGGGCTCAGTGGTTGAGCATCTGCCTTCGGCCCAGGGCGTGATCCTGGAGTCCTGGGATCAAGTCCTGCATCGGGCTCCCCGCAGGGAGCCTGCTTCTCCCTCTGCCTGTGTCTCTGCCTCTCTCTATGTGTCTCTCATGAATAAACAAATTTAAAAATCTTTAAAAAAAAAAATGCAAGGAAAGGGGCAGCCCCAGTAGCTCAGCGGTTTAGCGCCATCTTCAGCCCAGGGCGTGATCCTGGAGACCTAGGATTGAGTCCCACATAAGGCTCCCTGTGTAGAGCCTGCTCCTCCCTCTGCCTGTGTCTCTGCCTCTCTCTCTCTTTCTGTGTCTCTCATGAATAAATAAATAAAATCTTTTAAAAAAAATGCAAGGAAAGGAAGGAGGAAAAGAGGGCAGGAGGGAGGAAAGGAGGAAGGAGGAAAAGAGGGCAGGAGGGAGGAAAGGAAAAAGGAATTCCTAATATTCCAGGAACACATTTCCAGACCTTTGACTTGCTGTTCCCACCTCCTGGAGGACTTGCTGGACCTCACACCCACATGTCACCACCCCACCCTCCCAACCCCCCGTGAGTGATTACCCAAGGAAAGCTCCTCTGTGCTCCTAATCACCTTAGTCGGAAGGCAGACTCCTTCAGGGGCAAGACTGTAGCTGCCTTGCTCTGTGTAGTAGCACCGGACTCCAGCATGATGCCCAACACATAGTAGATGCTCAATAAATGTTGGTTGAATGAATGCATGAGTAGCCATAGGAGGCTGCATAACATAATGGTGAAGAGCATGGGTGCTGGTGTCAGACAGATCTGAGTGATAGGGGCTGTGTGACTTTAAAAATGTGAACTAACCTCTCAGAGATCTAACTCCCCGCCCCCCCACCCTCCCCACCCCCCACCCAGCGCCAGGGCTTCTGGCAGAGACTCCGTAAGGTTGTTGCGGTTGTTTCAGGGGTGGCAGTTGCCACACTGTATGACAATCACCTGCCATATTCCTGCCTCCACACACCCAGACTGGACCTTCTTGAGGACAGGGACCTGTGCCTCTCCCTGTCACCTTTCTGTAGTGTTAGCCTTAGAACAGAAGCCAGAAGGATGGGATCCCTGGGTGGCGCAGCGGTTTGGCGCCTGCCTTTGGCCCAGGGCGCGATCCTGGAGACTCGGGATCGAATCCCACATCGGGCTCCCGGTGCATGGAGCCTGCTTCTCCCTCTGCCTGTGTCTCTGCCTCTCTCTCTCTCTCTCTCTCTGTGACTATCATAAATAAATAAAAATTAAAAAAAAAAAAAAAAAAAAAAAAAGAAGCCAGAAGGCAAAGGTTTGCAGAAGGTGAAGTCTGGCAAGGGAGCAAATGAAGGAGGAGGCTTCTACCAGAGGAGGAGGAGGAAGTCAAGTAGCCGGGCAGGGGGACCCAGTCTTGCAGGTAACTGTGACCGCAGCAAGGTAAAGCCCCCCGTCCCCCCCTGGTGCTGGAAGACACCAGAAGCCAGACCTCAGCCTTGCAGCAATCCCCTTCTGGGGATTCAAAATGAGTTGAGAAGGGCGCCTGGGGGGCTCAGTCAGCTAAGCATCTGCCTTTGGCTCAGGTCATGATCCCAGCGTCCTGGGATCTAGTCCTGCATCAGGGTCCCTGCTCAGTGGGGAGTCTGCTTCTCCCTTTCCTTTTCTGCTCCCCCTGCCCCACCCGTGCACTCAGCTACTCGCTCTCTCTCTCTTTTGCTCTCAAATAAATAAATAAAATATTTTCTAAAAAATGAGTTGAGAGCCAGAGCCAGAAGCTCGGCCATCATCTGGTGGGAGCCCTGCTCAGCCAGCCCTCACCCGCTCACCCCCTCCTGTGGGCTGGCACCCGGCACCTTAGCCCTCTACCCACTGGCCTCTGGGGCCCGGCCGCCCTCTCCTGGCGTGGCTTTCCTCAGGGTGCCAGCTTGCCCCAGTCCCGGCCCGTGTCCCCCCACCCCATCTCCCCACGCTCCAGTGCACTGCACTGGGCTTCGGCTTTTTACAAGTAACACACGCAGTTCCTGCCCGTTGAACCGGACCTGGCACTCTGCAGGGTGTTGTCAGGTAAGTGTTGTTTCCCCCAGTTTACAAAGGGGAAACACTGAGGGCTGAGCAAGTTCCATGAGTCTCTCGCCGTTGCACAGCTGTTTAGAGGCCAGGACTCCGTCAAAGGTCTGTCTGGTTCTGGGGATGAGGGCTCCTAACTACACCCCAGGCCGCCCTCCCTGTGAGATCCGTGGCACAGGCTCACTGATGGTTACACCTCTATTCCACCCTGATGGCTCTTTCAGTTGCCTGTTCCGATGGGAATGCAGCATCCCAGGCAAAGCATGTCCTACAGCCTCTTTGAATGCCTCCCCAGATGGGAGGCTCACTCCCTAACTGCCTCTTCCTGTCTAGTTTCCTTTTACCATGCTGGTAGGCAGGCTGATGCTTCTTGGAGCTTTCCAGCTCAGCTGGAGTGCTCCTGCTAGCCCCACCCTGACTCCTACTCCAGAGCTCAGCCTGGCATCCACCTTAGAGGGAAGCCCCCATCCCTCATGACTTGGCATAGCGTTAGGCACATAATCAGTGCTTAACACGGCTATCTGGATGTTACCCTGGGCAGCCAGACCCCAAAGAAGGGGATCTCCCCTTGGCCCAGGCTGCATCTGATGTACCTGAACATACCTGCAGGCTCACAACTTGCCTTGGGTGGCTGGGAGGGCAGACAGCTCTCCAGATGGAGTATAAATTGCCCTGGGGGGGTGAACCCCGTTCCCATTTACCCCATTCACTCTTTCTTTCATTAAACATTCACTGCGAATATACACTGCGGGCACCGAAATCCTACATAAGGCAGGCAGTCCCTGACCTCGGAGAGATTCCTGTGGAATCAACCCTGGGCATAGAAAGGGAAGCAGACGACAGAAAGGATTGCCCATCACGCTGTGATCAATCAACGCTCGGTATCCTCCTGGTTGAATGCCGTGGACTGCGTGCTCCAGGACAAAGGGCATCTGTCCAGATCCGTCTAGGATCACCATTCTCGCCAGCAGAGAGCAGGTGCTTGCGGGAGCTCAGCGCCGATGGGGCGAAGGAATGGCCGGATGAATGAACGTCCTAGAGGTTTATACCACGTGCTGTGGGAACGTAGAGGGTAGAGGCCTGCTCCTTGGAAAAGGGAGTGTGAAACAGTGGGTTTAACCTTATGGATGGTGCGCCGGCGTGTATGGGGACTGGGGAGGCTGGAGCTGAGCAGAGGGAGCTGCCCAGAAAAGACAGAGAGACGTGGCAAAGACTGAAGTGTCTGCAAAGCTACAAGAGTTTCGGGGCGGCTGCAGAAAGCGCTCCAGTCTCGCACAAACGCACTTCACTCTGAATTTTGAGCTCGGCGCCGGGTCTGAAATAGGACCCAGGGCAGCTGTGGCTCCTGCAAGGGAAGAGGGAGGGGCTGCCTCCACTGCCCTCCTGTGTCCTCCCCTCTGTCCAGCCGGGGCTCCCAGACCTGCAGATGTGACCTTGAGCACCTGCCTCCCATGGGATGGAGACTGTCAGTGCCATGTGCTAAAATCCACAGCAGCCTCCAGGGCCTGGGCAGGTGACGCGCCCTTTCCTGGGTCTGACAGATCCCTGGGCTGCTCATCGACCAGTGTGCCTACCCCACACACTGTGATTAGCCGGGGTGCCGTGACAGCCAGCTGACATTAATTATCTGTGAGTTACAGGCATCTGAGAGCACAAACAGAGGGCTGTCAGCGGAGCAAAGCAGTGTCATCATTGCTCCCGTGCTCGGCAGCCAGGACCAGGAGCAGGGACGTGGCTATGCAAGTTCAAGGAGGGGTGGGCGAGGCCAGCAGCCCTTCCCAGCAGGCGCTGGGGTTGTGCACAAACAACCTTTGGATTATTCCATCAGAAGGTCAGGCTCGCGGGGGTGAGCAGTGCATCACCCATCGCCCTGCTCTGACACCCAGTCACATCCATCACCACGTCCTGACAGTTCTGTCTCCGAGCAGTCCTCACATCTGGTTCTCTGCCTTCCCCTGCTGCCAGCCTGCTGTCGGCACCGCGTTTGCTCCTCTTTCGTCCTCCGCTCTAACCCAGGTCCTCCTGGCACACAGCAGCCGAGTCAGCCTTTCAGCATCTACGTCTAACCCTGTTGCCCCTCTGTGCAGAGTCCATACTCCTGCAAACCCAGCTTGTGGCCCAGTTGGACCCTCCCGCTACTCTTCCACCTCGGCTCCCTGCACTCCAATGCCCCCTCTACCCCCATCATGTTCACCGTCAGTGGCTTTCCCCACCAGCCCTCCTTGGCCTCTTGCCACATGGCCTTTCCACATGCTGTTCCCTCTGACTGGAATGCTCTCCCTCCATCCCCCACTTCCTTAAACCTCACATCATGCATCCCTTTCACCACAAAGCTCCCTTTGAGTCCCAAACCAAGGCAAATTCCTGGTGTCACAAGGAGGCTGCACAATGTAGAGGCCAAAGCCACGGAAGCTGGTGTCAAGCAGCCTGGGTTCAAATCCCAGTCCATCCTCTTGCTGGGCAAGAGGCCTTAACCTCTCTGAGACTCAGTTTCTCCCTCTATAAACAAAGTTGACAATAATGCCAATCCCACAGGGTTGTTTTATGGACTAAAGGAGTTAACAAAGGTAAATGGCCTCTGGAGCAGAGCCCAGCACATGAGCTCTATGCCAGCAATAGCTGGTGCTCTTCATACATTCCCTGATTCTCTGTAGCTACATCCTCAATAGTGGAACAATTTGATTAATTCTGTCTTCTTCAGTGCACTCTAGGCCAGGGTTTCTTGCCTTCCACACTATTGACATTTGGGGATGGATATGTCTTTGTCATAGGGCCCTCTGTGCATTGCAGGATGTTCAGCAGTGTCCCTGGGCTCTGATCACTAGATGCCAGTAGCATCCTCCTAATGGTGACAACCAACAATGTCTCCAGACTTTGCCCAGTTCCCTGGGGGCAGGATCATCCTGCGGGAGGCCGCTGCTCTTGTCTCTAAGAGAGCAGTGAGCACAGGGGATCCTAGTGCTATTGCTTCCTGGCACCCAGCACAGGGCCTGGCCCGAGACAGGTGCTCATTCATATTAAATGGATCAGTGAATGAGTGAGTGGATGAATGAAGGCGTAGCAAGAGACATTGGTATTATAAAGATATGAAGTCTGAAGATCTGGGGTCGAGTGGTGCTTCCACTCATCCCAGAGGGCATCGCCCAGGGCCAGTTGCTTCACTCCTGTCTTTCCATCTGTGAAATGAGGGTGGTGACATTGGTCATGAACACTCTCCCATCATGGGGATTTTATGAGGCTCATACAAGCAAATGGATGATAAAGTACTTTATAAACTGTGGGGTGCCGTACAGATGAGCAGGTTTGTGGGCGGCCCCTTGGAAACCAATAGACGTCTCTCCTATCACCACACTGCGCTGGCCCTGTCTGACATCATCTGGGCTCTGATGAGCATGGATGTATAATATATGTGGTACATAAGGAAGAGAATATATCCCTTCATCTCCCTTTTAATATTGCCATAAATATGTCTTATGGAGGAGATCATTGAGATACAGAGCGTGTAATGGTGCTGATGGAGCCCAACCAATAGGATCTCACACCTGCCACGTGGGCAGTTTCCCTGTCATTGGTTCATAATGGATGGTGTCTTGGGTAGATTGTGGCACCAAGTATATTTCGAAGGATAACAAGCCCAGAGCACTTAATTACATTGTGTTTCCAATTAAGGACAGGCACGGTGTGGTAGTGGGAGAGCTCTGCTTGAGTTTTGTGAATCCTGGCTGTGATGCTCTGTGGCTGTGTGAGGTTGAGCACATCACCTGTCATCTCTTGGGCCCCATTAACTTATCTATTAAATGGGAGCAAGGAGGTGTCATAGCATAATAAGATATTTGAAAAGGACATCTATTTTGAGGAGGAGAGAGACTAGATGGGAGAGTAGAATGACTCTGCTCTCAGTGAATTCCAAGTACCTGTCAAATGAGCTAATAGCATGTATTTGCATGAAATGACCCCTCTTAGGGGCCTGGAAACTCAATGACTTGCCTTCTAAAATAAACCCTGGCTCCTTAGGGTAGTGTGGCACAGTTGTTAGGACTTGGTGCCCTACCGATGAACTGGGAATTTGGCTCAAGCACCTTGCCCTCCCCTCTCCAAAACGTGCACTGGAGATGCTAAGCAAGTCTGTCTCCAGCAGTTGTTGTAATGGTCAAAAAGAAGAACCGAGACAATGGATAACAATTTCTTAACTCAATGCCTGGTACATGGAAGGTTCTCAGTCCGTGAAAGGAGCACCGTGTTTCAAGTCCCTTCCATCCTGGGACAGAACTTGCCTTTCCTGTCCTGCTGGAAGATCCTCAGCCTCATCCCAAGCAGACAGACACGCAAATTAAATGTGGGGGCCCTCTTAAGGGTTTAAGCTCCCCAATATTTGACCTGCTTGTGTCCAGGAGTATCTCCATGATTCAACTCCAGCCCTGATTGCTGCTTAGAGTGAAGCTAAAACACTACATGGAGACCCTAGGGGCCAGCACTGACTCCTTGGCTCCCAGGACTGGAGTCATCTCACTGAAAACCAGATTCTCCAAGACTCCTGTACCCCAGAGCCCCCGCTCCCTGGGCCTGCCTCTTCCCACCTGGAGAAGTTGCTGCTCAGCTGGAAGAATTTGTAAAACGGCATTCGAGTTCTGAAACACTATGACCTCTGTCTTTGTTCAGTTCCTACCGCAATATCACACCTTCGTGGGATCAAATCTGATTAGGAATAGTGAAGAAATGCTCAAAGGAAGGCATCCCCGAGGTGCTGAGACCCTGAGATAGCGGACTCCAGGCAGCCTTCTAGTATGCAAACTACCTGCTGGAGGCAAGGACTCCTAGGGAGACTCCTGATGTTTCGGTGCCAGGACCGAAATTCAGTATAGACTACTGAGTAGGAGCCTGCTTCCTGCAGTCAGACCTGGATTCAAACAGTGACTTTGCCTATTATTAATTGTGCAATGATTATCTCTGTCTTGTTTGCCCTTACATCCCCTGTCCCGTGTGGGCACTCAGTTCCCACAACAGAGGAGGATAGTAATGGGCACCTCCCCACCAGGATGCTCTAAAGACCAGATTCGATGACACAGATAAATACGTTAGATGCATGCCTAGCCCAAGGCTGGTGCAAAAACCTGGTAACAATAATTATTTTATACAACGTGGCATCCCTGTATTTCAGAGTCTAATGCACCAGAATCAACAGGGGAGCTCGTTAAAAAATGGAGTGTTGGTAATGTTCCCACCACAAAAAAGAAATGGCAATTGTGTGATGGGATGGAGGTGTTAGCGGCAATCATTTTGCAATATATAGATGTTATCAAACCAACACACGCAAGTCTTAACCTACACAGTGTTATACGTCAATTATATCTCCATAAGGATAGCAGGGAGATAGCTGGGGGGAAGAAGATGGGTATGAGTCTAAAAAGGTAACCCCAAGAATCCTTTGGTATGGGCACCTGGGTGACTCAGTGGTTGAGCGTCTGCCTTTGATTCAGGTCATGATCCCAGAGTCTTGGGATCGAGTTCTGCATCAGGATCCCCTCAGGGAGCCTGCTTCTCCCTCTGCCTGTGTCTCTGCCTCTCTCTGTGTCTCTCATGAATAAATAAATAAAGAAAGAAAATCTTTAAAGGAAGAAAAAAATGAAGAATCCTTTGGCATAGGAACTGTTCAGTGTCTTGGCTTGGGCAATAGATACACAAACCTACACATGTAATAAAATTGGACAGAACCACATGCATACAACCCCTCCACACAAATGAGTACACAACTGGAGAAATCTGAGATCAGTGAGTTGTACCAATGTCAATCTTCTCGCTCTGATTTTATTCCAGTTTGCCAAATGTTACCATTGGGGAACACGGGGAAAAGCTTATGAAGGATTTCTCTGTATTATTTCTTACAATTGGATGTGGATTTAGAATTACTATTTGGAACCAGACACAGATTGCTGAACCCCACCCCCAGACTACCGGTCTCATGCAGTAGAAATTGCATTTCTTTTCTGAACGTGTTGCTTTTCCCCCAGCTTTATTGAAATATATTTGACACAGAACATTGTGTGAGTTCAAGATACCTGAGATGGTGGTTCAAGGGACATTTATATTGTGACATGATAACCACAATGAGATTAGTTTACCTTATCTATTACCTCATCTAGTTATTTTGTGTGTGTGGTGAGAATATTTAAGATCTACCCTCTCAGTAATTTTCTAGACTACAGGATTACTAACTAGAGTCACCATGCTGTACTTTAGATGCCAGAACTTACTCATCTTATAACTGGAAGTATGTACCCTTTGACCACCACTGCCCATTCCCCCCATCCCCAGCCCTGGCAACCACCTATCTACCCTCTGTTTCTAGGAGTCCAGCTTGTTTAGATTCCATGTATGAGTGAGATTGTACAGTATTTGTCTTTCTCTGTCTGACTTACTTCATTTAGCATGATATCCTCGAGGTCAGACCATGTTGTCACAAATGGCAGCCGTTGCTTCTTTTTTATGTCCACTGGGTAAATGTACATCTTTTTTGTCCAGTCCCCCATGGAACTTGCATTTCTAATGCATTCTCGGGTGATGCTGATGACACTGCTGGTGAAAGGACCAGACTAACCTGCTTTTATCAGAAAGGTACCAAGGAAGGCAGAAAATTTTGCATTCACACGATAATCCCAAAGTGAATAATCCAGGTTGGTAGGAAAATTAACTCCATAAATTCCCGCAAGGCTCTGGCTTCTTTCCATCTGTGGTTCCAGCATCCCTTCCCCTATGTGGTGAGACCTGGTCACCCATCTCCACCTTCCAAACCCAGGGAAAGAGGGAAGAGGAGAACTTCAAGACAAGCAATTTCAGGAAGCAGATGAAAAGGAAGCTGCTCCTGTGGCCCCATTCATATTCTACTGGGACAGCCACATCACAGGACCATACCTCACTGCAAGGGAGGCTGGGAAATGTAGTCAGTAGGCAGGTGGTCTTGTTCCCAGGAAGAAGGGGAGAAAAATCAGGGGTGAGGAGTTGACCTGGGGAAAGTGCCAGAACAGGGAGGGTGCATCAGAGATATGCCTTCATCCTGGAGCATCCCAGAGAAGTGAGACAATGCAGGACAGAGATGAGGGCTGAGCTCAAGAGTCGTCCAAACTGTTGGTTCATCCTCGCTTCCATTACTTTGTTAGTCTCATTCGTTTCCCTTTGCATTATTTCCTGCGGAAATAATGTCCTAAAAAGCAAATAGCTTGGGAGGTAGTTGGGTAGAGGCAAAAATTTTGCAGCTCCACTCTTCCTGGGTTCCAGGCAGGCCCCAGCCCTGCCAGTGCCTGGTCTCTGTGCCTTCCCGATCCAGGGTCTCAGGAGAGCAGGGTCCCTCAACAGCTTCAGTAAAGACTCCTGGCCTCTAGACTTGGAGCAAAACCACTAGAGATGCCCCTCCCTGGCTCTCTTCTGCCCAGTAGTTTGAAGAACAATCAGACCTCTGCCCAGCATTCATTGGTTCCACCATCTTCCACCCAGTGGCCTCCATTGTACCATCTATATGTCAAATGGTGCCAAAGTGTCTCACACACCCGTGAGTCAGCATCATTGAACTCTGAGTCAAGATGATATCAGGTGTTCTCTGAGAACCCACCACCAACTGAGCTACCCAGGCTATGCACAATTACAGAGAGTCCAGAGAAGCTCAAGGGCAGCAGGCCTGATGTATTTTCCCCTTGGGGATTTTTGTCTCAGGTTACCATATTCTTTTACAAAGGATCTGATGACTGATTCATTGATTAAAGTAAGGGTGGTGAATGTGGTAGCTTCATCTCCCCTGAAATAAAGGATACAAGAAGATATACCACAGGACCCGCTGAACCTGTTGGAAATCATGGAAAAGCTATGTTTTAATGATGATTAAGATTCTGTACCCAATTCCAGTTTGGGGGGTGGGTGGTTCTCCACACCAAGCAATACTCTAGCACCAGCTAAGTGTCCTGTGATTCAACTCAATTCTGACATCACCTGACTCGGCAGAGAGCATCAGTCTCCACAGGTGAAGGGCTCCATCTCACAAGACTGCACCCCCTTTGGATGCCAATGGCAAGTTCCAGTTGTCATTTGTGCTTCTGACTGACCAGCCATAGATCGGAGGTTCCAACCACCTTTTCCTTGGGTTTAATTTATTTGCTGAAGTATTCACAAAACTCAGAGAAACATTCTAATTTATTACCAATTTATTATAAAAGCATATAACTCAGTAACACCCAGATGGTAGCTATGCATAGGGCAAGGTATGTAGGAAGGGGCCCATGGCCTCCCATGCCATCACCACATGAGCTAGTCCCCTAGAACCTCCACGTTTTGCCAACCTAGAAGCTCTCTGATACCTGTCTTTGGGGTTTTCATGGAGGCTTTATGACATATGGCATGCTTCATTAGCTCATTGGTCATTGGCTATCGATTCCTCTCTAGCTACTCTAACCCCCTCCTCAAAAATCAGGGAGTGGAACGAAAAGCTCCAACCCTCTAATCACAGGGTTGGCTCCAACCCGCCCTCATCTTTCGATGTTTTCCAAAAGCCACTTCATTAACATAACAAGTCCTTTCTCTCTCTCATCAGAGGACATTCCAAGAGTTTTAAGAGCTCTGTGCCAGGCATAGAACCGACACCAAATACATATTTCTTATTATACAATCAAAATATCACGATGATGACACAGAAGATGATGGTCGTGGTGAGGCCAAGATGTTGTGTACCATGCTCATTGTGTGAAACCCACAGTTTACATACTGTCTTTATAAATGGTAACTCAGGGGGACACCTGGGTGGCTCAGAGGTTGAGCGGCTGCGTTTGACTCAGGGAGTGATCCCAGAGTCCTGGGATTGAGTCCTGCATTGGGCTCCCAACAGGGAGCTTGTCTTTCCCTCTGCCTTTCTCTGTGTGTGTCTCTCATGAATAAATAAATAAAATCTTTAAAAAAATGGTGACTCAGAAGTTCAAAATAAGCCAGGGTCACAAAGCTTGTAAGTGGTGGTGCCTGGACATTAATGCAGAGCGTTCCCTCTTCACCAACATGTCAAATGTCACCAACTGGTGTCCAACACTTAAATCCAACCTACCGATATTTTCTGTCTGACCTACAGAGTGCTTTAAGTTCTTTGAATTGGTAACCAATATTGAAGTATAGGATTTGGGATCGTTGTTGTTTTCATAAGACTAAAGGCATCCTAGTTTCTGGCTTCTGGAAGATTCAGAATGTCTGACATCACCAAGGCCATGATTCCCACGTGATAATGGGTATCCAAGACTGTGCACTTTTGACCCGCCTGTGGCCACCATTTTGCCAAAGTCCACACCCAGATTATTTCTCTTGTTAGGTCATAGGCTGACCCCATTAGCATTTGTGTTTTCAACCTTCCTATTTCTACAAAGGGCAGCAGCAATGTGAGCTGGTGGTCGGCCACTGGGATACCACCCAGTGACCTGCCTCTGGCCCTAGCATAGGAGACTGGCTCTGGGACCTCATTGACTTTCCAGATCCCTGAGGAGCCTGCTGAGGCTCTGGTGGAGGCTGGCTTGATAGGAGCGCAAGTAACTGGCCCAGACGTAGCCATAGTATTTCTCTTAAAAAAGCATGACATGAAGTTAGATCAAAGATGAAATTGGTTTGGGAGGGGCAGGTCTTGTGCTCTCCGCGCTGTGCTTGCTGGGAAGAAACAGTCCTCCTGGCGCTGACATGCTCCACACCAGCTCAGTGAATTCCCCCCGAAACTGTGAAATTGCATAAAAAGATCTGATCAAAGCCCCCATCGGCCGCCAAGCTATAATGACTTCTGTGATTTTTCTTAACCGGATTTTAATTTTTATGTTTATTATTTGGGGACTGATGGAGCAGAGGAAATGGTTCAGCCTCTGGATTCCACTTTTGCTCTCTCCTGTGAAGTACTTTAAGGACTTGGGAAAACTCAATTGCAAAAGAAAGGCATTTGGCTTTCAGTGTTTCATGTTTTGTTCCTGCTCCCCAGGCTTGGAGACAGCTCAGGAACTTAATTAAAATCAATGGAGAAAAAGAATTGAATAAATCACAACATGAATATCTCTGAAAGTCTGTATCACTGCACAGTGGTGTAGAGGTGGAGAAAGACATTCTGTTCTCTCTCTCCCTCTGGAAAGGGAGAAAATTAAAATTATCTCACAGTGCACTTTATGTCTTTTCTCTCTCTCTCTCTCCCCCCACCCCTTCTAAAAGCAGAAATCTGAGGGGTAGACCATCAAGAAATCAAGGGTGTGTATCTGCCTCTCATCCCCAAGAGTGGTAACTACCATGCAGAAAAGACCTCCATCCATTACTGAACATGAAGCATATGATATTTGGCTTCCTCAAGGAATCCTACAAAGTCATGGTGCTTAAGCCCCATTTTGCAAATGAGGTTAAGTAATTTCCCCCAGTCTAACTGGGCCACATGCACATCATTTACCTTGGACTTGATAAATCTGCAAACCAGTGTTTGGGCATTGTAGACCAATTATTTCCAGGGAATCTGAAGCTTGCCCAGAAAGGGACAAGAGAGGTCTCTACAGGAACCCCCATCTGCCCCCTCCTTCTGGGCACAATTATACTTAACCACTCCGTCCCTAAAAGAACTGAGTGAGTTCCTTAGGGTGCCAGAGGAAGAAATTCTCTTCCAGTCTTGAAAATGCAATTAGACCTCTACCATCCCTCATCCTCCATGAGTAGTTCTTGCCCAGATCTAATCCGAATGTTTTGGGCTGCAGGCTGATCCCATCCTTGGGTACATAGGGAAGTAAGGGATGGACCCTCTTCTGCCCTCATCTGCCTACTACCCTCCAACCTCTGCAAATTTCTGCCCTCTTGCCAAATGCAACACCCAACCCCGTGCCTGGTGCAAAGCTTGTGTTTATTGAATGTTAATTCCTTGTTGCCATTTCTTCTTTCCACTATGCCTGAGCCCTGGGGCTGCAGAGGTCACTATCTACCCTCATTCATCTCTTGGAGTTGCTTACAGTCTAGAAAGAAGGACCACCCTTCAAGACATAGCTATGAAGCAGAAAGGTAAGTGCGATCATATACTACTGAGGATCCCCAGGGAAGGATCTGCTCTGCCTTTTATGACCCCTGTCCCCCTCATGTCACTGTGCCTAGAACAAGTTGCCCTTGGGGAGAAGGCCAGATGCCATAAGTATTCTCATCTCTCATGCCATCCTCACTCCCTGCACTGAGGATCCTCAGTAAACTCTTCCTTATTCCGGAATATTCCTGCCTCCACGATTCATCTGGCCAAACTGTATTTATCTTCTATACCTCTGCTTAAATGCCACTCTCCCAGAAAAGCACTCAGTAATTTGCACCTAAAAGCTAGTGCATGTCCTTTGCTGGATGCCCAAGCTACATTGCACCCAAAGGATTCCTTCTCTAAACATGTACACATTGAATGAGTAGTCAGTGTTTGTCTCTCCTGATAGACAGTGAGCACCCCAGCAAGGTGAGGAAGATGGTATTTTGGTTAAATCTCCATGGTTAGAGAGGACAGACTGGTAGGAGAGAGTAAGTAGACAAAGCATGAATATAAAAGATATTTTGAGGGCTAGATTACCATGTGTGAATTAGCAAACTATCGCCCCAGCTATGCCATATAACAAATCACCTCAAACTCAATGGTTCATGGCAAAAAGCAGTCACTCTCATGCTCATGGGTCTCTAGGACCACTGTAGTTCAGCTGATTCAGGTGCTGCAGGTTATCTGCACTGACTCCAGCCTCTGGGTTGGCTCAGGTGGGCTCCATGTGTGTTTGTTCTAGACCCAGACTGAAGGGGTTTCAGTGCACACTTCTCATGGCATATCTACAGAGCCCCTTACAACCTTGGCCCAGAACAGACACTCTGATGCTCCCATCCCCATCCAGGCTAAGCCCCAGACTAATGGGGTGGAGAAGGGTACTCTGCCTCAACTGGGAAGAACAGCAAAGCCACGTGGCAAAGAGCACAGATACTAGTTTAATACCGGAAGGGTGTGAACAATTGCAAAGACGATCCATCCCTCACCACAAGAGCAGGCTGAGGAAGCAGGACTCAGAGCTCGTACCCAGGTTCTTATTTGTTAAGTGGCTCAAATGTGTGTCACTCTCTGAGGTGGAGAGCACACTTGAGGGGGATGTTGAGCTCAGTTTTGAGCACACTGATGTGTATAATGGCCAAGACACATCTGAATAGAAAGTCTGGCTTCCACTGGCTCCATTGGTCTATGTCTCAAAGGGAAGGTCTGGGATGAGATCTAGGAGCAACCAAAGGTTTGGGGGATGGAGAGGGTTGTGTAGGGTGACTATGGGAGGGTGGCAGATATCACCGACTGGCTGGCCTGTCCCCACCTCCTATGCAGCTAGGGGTGGTCACGTGACCCAGTTCCAGCTCATGAGATGAAAGGAAGGGTTCCCTGGAGGGCTTTCGAGAGATTTTTGCTCCACTGGTAAAATAGCAGATACATGGAGAGAGATGTTGGTGTTACTGCTTATCACTGTCCCTGCCTTAAACGCACATGGATGCCCATTGCTACAGCAACCTGTGAGATTGACAGGTATGGGAAAGAAAAGTTAACAAACTAAAGATGTTGAAAGGAAAGTGTAGAAAAAGCCTAGGTCCAAAAAAAAAAAAAAGAGCCTAGGTTTTTAATGATATCACCAGGCAACTTCTCAGACCTCCGAAGATCATTTTAGGGAAACAATGAATATCCTTATGATTTGAGCCACTGTTACTCAAGTAATCTGCCATTCACAGATGAATGTCTTCCTGAATGATACGAGGGCTGTGACTTAAACCCCGGGGAAAAACAACAGATATTTAATGGGTGGGCAAAAGAGGGGGAGTCAGGAACATAAAATAAAAGGAGAGAGATATCTAAGAATGTGGAGAAAATATCAAAATATAATCAGGCCCTGTCCTGCAAGCAATTTCATTACAACAATGCATGACAATTAGTCACTGATTTTCACTGGCAGGAAACCACTGCTGTAGACGAAAAATGTATGTTTCCCAAAATTTTGAATGCTGAAATCCAATGTGTTGGGGACTGGGAGATCGGGCCTTTGGGAAGTAATTAAGTCATCAGGATGGAGCCCCCATGAATGGGATTAGTGCTCTTATGAAAGAGACTCCAGAGGGTTCCCTTGCCCCTTTCTACCACGTGAGGACACAGGAAGAGGACCAGGTACAGATCAGGAAGTAGGTCCTCACCAGACACCAAATCTGATGGCCCCTTGATCTTAGGCTTCCCAGCCTCTGGAGGTATGAGAAGTAAATTTCTGTTGTTTACAGGCCACCCAGTATGTAGTATTCTGCTATGGCAGCCAAACCAACTATGATAAATCATTGATGTACTTAATGAGGGGAATAGGGTATTTTGGGGACATGGGAGGCTGGAAGATGGAGTGGAAGATCACAAGCACTGAGGAGTATAGTAGATACTTGAGAGCAGCATGGAATATTCACCCCTCCTCCCTCTTGGGTGGGACATCATGCCTATGCCTAATTCCTGGACTGAGACACAAGACCCAGAGATGATCAGCTGGCCCTACCAAATCCCCTCAACCACAGTATTAGTTCAGAGGTTGCCATGTACCCAAAGTTGGGATAATCAAAGTGGTATCTGGGCCATGTGTTAGGTGACAGGAAGAGATTCTCTCTCTCTCTCTCTCTCTCTCTCTGTTACAGTATTAGGGAGGAAAGTAAGAAAATATATTGCTCTTCATAAAAATGCAATAAAAGATGAAGTACAAACAGCCCCTCTGTTATGTTGAAATATTGTCATTCTGTGATTAACACTCCATGCATCAACCTAGTATTGCAGATACTCTTTTTCACACTGGACTTGAACTTGGAAGGGTGTGAGGATTAAGCCAAGTTGTCATCATGCAGATAGAGAATCTGAAAATGGATCCACCCCAGAAACAGCAAGAAGGAGGAGTGATCTTGTGACCTTATGTGAGCACCTAAATCAAGCCATATCTGAAGCCAGGACATCCTGAATTCTAGTAACATTCTCAGTTTGCACAAGAGTTGTGTAGGGTTACTACTTGCGTATCAGTTTCCTGATAAAAAGAGTGACATGGAGTGGAGGATGTGGTGATGAGTGACTGTCCTTCTTATTCAAAAGCTGGTGCTAGCAGGCAATAATTAACCCTCTCCCCAGTCCTCTCTTAGGATTGTTCTGTTAGCCACCATCACTTGGCCAGTAGCTGTCATTTCCGCCTTTCATGATGCAAAAGGATGGGAGGGGCCGCCCAGCTCCTTTAGTCCCTTTCTGTCTGAGTGCACTGGGGCCTCACACCCCTTTCCTCCATCTGGAGAAAATGAGCCACTCACCTGATTTATCACTCCTTGTTTCCATTTGCTTCTGCTTTTATCAGCTTTCAGTATGATGCTCCAATGTTCCCAAAAAGTATATCTGAGGAAAGGCACTGACTTCAGAGTAACCAGCAGATTTTGTGCTATGATGCAGTCCTGTTGAGATTATCCATGCGGGGCCCAGAGCTTTTTGCCAAGAGCTCCTAATAATTCTCTGAGCATGGCTTGCTTCAAGCTCTGAATCACAGAGGGGCAGAGGCTGCTGCTGGGGGCTAAGTGATTGTAGCTGTGCAGGTTAGAGGTTCACAGGGAGCCAGCGGATCACTGTAGTCACAGGGATGCTCCGTGTGTCATTGGTACCCTCCACCCTTCGCCCCAGGACCTTGCTCAGGAGAGAGACAGGAAGAGGTAAAGGGGCCAGAAACATAGAGATGTCCTGATGTGAGAACCTTCTGATATGCCCAGTCACCCGGTTGAGATGAACTGGAGAAGCACAGTCTGATGTTTTTAGCTTAGCAAGTGAGATCAAAGAGACCAGATATGGACGAGAGAGATTGTGTGCTACATCTATCAGGATGTGGTTAGGAACTAGGAGTCCATCTGACACCAAATACAAAACAATACACCCAGGCAGGGTCAGGGAGGGGAGATCCGGGATAATGTTAAAATATAAAGTCAGGATCACAAACTCAAATGACTCTAGGGCTATAGTGAGAAAAATAACTGGATGAACTGTTCTAGGAATAGATCACGGAGAATCAGAGAACTAAACCAAGATAAGCACCTCCTATTCAACTCAAACTAAGTAGGAATGGAGGTCAGTGTTGTCCATTTATGCTGGAAAAGCCATAAATGAATAGAACTTTTTATTTAAAGTGGAATCATTTAATTTTTAAATATTGGCAACCAATTCTATTTTTTTTTCTTTTCAAAAAACAATATGAACTTTTGATTTCTGGCTGGGCATGTAAGGAACTTAGAGACTATCACTCAGTCCCAACAACAAGTAAGAGGCTGAGCATACTGAAAAACCCACAATTCTTCTTAGATACTTCAAAGAAGTGAAGTCACAAGGTAAGTAGTTGCCTTTAAAATCAGAGAGACAGACAGGCATATACAGGGAATCCCAACTCACCAGCAGAAACCCATGGGCAGCAACCTCCATGAATCTGCACAGGAACCAGTGCTGGGGTAGGGAAATCTGAACTGCAGCTAACAAGTTGCTGGAAGCTCGGTGTGGACAATCAGCGAGAAGAAAACTGCAGTGAGGCCCCATCATTAGGCTGGGAAGAAGGGCACACCTCTGTGAGTTTTACCTACAGGAGCCCAATCTAGTTCTTGCAGAATATGGAGTAGGGGAAATCCCTTTATACTTCTGGTAGGGTGAAGGGAAAAGAAACCGTTCTGACATCACCACATTCTGTTGTTGTTGTTGTTGTTCTTCTTCTTCTTTTTTAAAGTTTAATTTATTTATTCATGAGAGACACTGAGAGAGAAGCAGAGACACAGGCAGAGGGAGAAATAGACTCCCTGCAGTGAGCCTGATGTGGTACTTGATCCCAGGACCAGGGGAAAACAACCTGAGCCAAAGGCAGACACTCAATCACTAAGCCACCTAGGTTCCCCAATGTTCTGTTCTTCTTAACAGGGCCTGCCCTCAAGAGAAGCTATATTGCTGGAGCCCAATCTGCTGTGGTTCCATCAGACCCAAACCCACCTAGAGAAGGAAAGCACCCAATTCCAGTCCCCTTTACCAGCTCTGTTCCACCCAAGGGAAAAAAACTATTGAGAAGCACTGATGAAGTTCACATTTCAGGGACACAGGCTCACCAGAAGACTGAGATCTAATCACAGCACCACAGAATGCTTCCCTTCCCTCCACGCCTTAGGACTACATTACTAAAGGCCTATTGCTGCCATTCCTTTTCCCTGGTGCATCGTATCCACCTTTAAACAAAAAATTACAAGGCATACTAAAAGGTAAAAAACAAAATTGAAGAGTCCAGATAAAATCAGAACTAGAATCTGATATGACAAGAATGTTGGAATGATCAGACCAGCGATTTTTTTAAAACTATGATGAATTTTTAAAAATTATGATGAATAAACTAAGGGCTTTAACAGGCAAATACATTATCAGTGAGGGTGACAAACATGAGAGACACCTAACTCTGGGAAATGAACAAGGGGTAGTGGAAGGGAAGGTAGGCAGGGGGTTGGGGTGACTGGATGATGAGCACTGAGAGGGGGCACTTGGCGGGATGAGCACTGGGTATTATGCTATATGTTGGCAAATTGAACTCCAATAAAAAAATTTTAAAAAAAGAAGATAGAGATCATCTAAATAAACTTTTATCTTAAGTTTAAAGAAGTGGAATCAATAATGAACAATCTTCCAAAACAGAAAGCACCAGCCCCCAGGGGGTTCACTGTTGAGTCCTACCAAACATTTAAGGAAGATATGACACCAATTAACTCTTTACAATCTCTTCCAGAAGATAGAGGCTAAGGGAATGTTTCCCAACTCATTGTATGAGGCTGGGATTACCCTAATACCCAAAGAAGACAGAGGCATTATAAGAAAAGAGAACTACAGACTGATATAACTGTCATGGACATA
This sequence comes from Canis lupus dingo, assembly GCF_003254725.2. Classification (NCBI taxonomy): domain Eukaryota; kingdom Metazoa; phylum Chordata; class Mammalia; order Carnivora; family Canidae; genus Canis; species Canis lupus. The sequence goes on along the minus strand of NC_064248.1, from coordinate 19,527,865 downwards.
GAAGGAGACATGGACTTTAAGAAGACCTAAACTGAGAAAAAGCCATGAGGATGGCTATGGGAGGTGTGTTCTAAGCAGAAGAAACAAGGGCAAGATCCCCAAGGCTGGAACACATCCAAGTAAGAGCAAGAATAATGGAAGAAGAGAGCAGAGAAGCAACAGATGATGGACTTTCCCAGAGTGAAGATTCTGGATCTTACTAGGAGTGAGCTGAGAAGTCACTGGTTGTAAGTGGAGGAGCAACATGACACGGCTTGTCTTTTAATACAATAGGTATTAATCTCAGTCCATAAACTCAGAAAGGAAAGGAATATCACCTCATTTTGCTCAAGGCAACCTGACTGTGACTCTTCTCTCCCTGGAAAGAAGGCCCATCTCAATAATTACAGCATCTCTTCCTTGGTCTAAAATCATTCTTGGGGATGCCTGGGTGGGTCAGTGGTTGGGCGTCTGTGTTTAGCTCAGGGCGTGATACCGGAATCCGGGATCGAGTCCCACATCGGGCTCCCTGTGGGGAACCTGCTTCTCCTTCTACCTATGTCTCTGGTCTGTCTCTCTGTGTGTGTCTCTCGTGAATAAATAAATAAAATCTATTTAAATAAATAAATAAATAAATAAATAAATAAATAAAGTCATTCTTGGATAAAGTGATATGCATGAGGACAGGAATGGGAAGGTCTGCCTCTAACTGAATTTCACCATGGTCATCACAAGTGTCCTTGTTGTCTGATCTGGGAGTGGTCCTGTGTCATGAACGAGGCATTGCCTGGGGCTCTGTGCCTAGAATTCTATCTTCTTATGCAGATTTCACAAACTATATTTGTCCAGGGAACTCCAGGTGCTATAACAAATAAATCCAAAATTTTAGAAGCTTCATGAAAGATAATTTGCTCACATGCTATTTCCACGGTTGTCCAGGATAGTGGGAAGTTCTCTTCCATGCAAACTTCTTGTACTTCTGCAACCCCCTAGACAATCAGAGTTCCTCTGTCCATAGGGAGAAGGGGAAACAAAAAAGAAATCTGCATCCACTTCTCAGCCACCTTAGCCGAGACTCCACATGCATTATTTCTACTTACCTTTTGCCAAGCAGAACTAATCCCACATAGAAGCAAGAGAGGCTAGAAGAGGCTGCTAATGGACACTAGAAGACAATGCAATAGGTAATGAGCTTGACCCAGGGCCAGCAGTGCCTTGATCAGGAGCCACAGGTGTAGACTGAGCATGCATGAGTTATATGAACGTCCACATGGCCAACAGAACACCGGGTTGATGAATAGCAGGTGGGATTTCAGAAAGTCTGCCTGTTGGGGAGCCTAGATGAGTCAGTTGAGCATCTGACTCTTGATTTCAGCTCAGGTCATGATCTCAGGGTCATGGAATCGAGCCTCATACTGGGCTCTGCACTCTGCACAGAGTCTTCTTGAGATTCTCTCTCTCTCTCTCTCTCCCTCTCCCTCCCTTCCTCCTTCCCCCTGCTTGCTCTCTCTCTCTCAAATGAATTAAATAAATAAATAAAATCTTTAAAAAAGAAAGCCTGCCTGCGTTTGAATTCCTCCCCTATGTCACTTATTTGTTGAGTCCACTAGGGCAAGACAGGCAACCTCTTTGAGCCTTTGTTTCTCCACTAGATCCAGTGACATATAAATCACATAGAACACTTAGTGCAGTGCCTTGTACATAAAAAACTTGCAGGAAATGGTATCTAAGATTTTTGCCACAAACTGCAGGCCCCTGGAATCTGGAATTTCTATCCTACCCAGGCCCTGCATCCATGAGTCCTGAGCCCGTTACAGGCTCTGTTCTATACCAGGAAAGCAGAGCAGACCAGTGTGATGTAAGGGATTGTTGGCAGGTGAAGGCAGAGAATGCAAATGAGTGTTTTAAATAAGATTTCAGGGATGAAAGATGAGGGTGGTAAAAAAGCATGGATGGAAGGGTAGAAAGGATGGCGAGAGGGAGCATGTTAGGTAGAGAGTTGGAAAGCGGGAAGAAATCAATTAGAGGGGAAGAGGGATGAAAAGGAGAGGACAGAGGGAGGGAGGGAGAAGAGTATTGGAAGGCAAGACAGGTGCGCTCTGACACCTCTTTGAAAATCTAGAGATTTCTCTGGCCAGAGCCAAGTGTCACTGTGCTCTGGGCCTGGTCCCAAATGCCCAGTGGTGAGTTATGGCTAACCAGCCCCAAGTGCAGCGGCAAGCCCACTGTATCCACGGCTTAATAAAGGAGTCGTCAGTTTATTGTCAAGAGCATGTGCCAATCTCATCCAAATCAATTAATTCCTTAATCATGCTGTGAATGGAGCAGGATGTGAAGCGCCCATGTGGGAGCTATGAATATTAGCCGTATTTAACTGCCAAACGCTTCTGATACCATAAAGCATCCTTGAGGTTGCACAATAAAATCCAAAGTTTAATTGGTGGGTAACAAGGCCCCAGGCAATTGTACCTTATTAATGCTGAACATGCCAACAACCTCCAAATGGGGCATACTGAAGCCTCTTCCATGAGGAAGCTTTCCTGCCCCTGGAAAGCCTTTGAGTCTCTGGCAAATAGGAGTGGTGGATGCTGCCTATGTTCCCTTGCTACAACAAGCTCTGTTCTCATTTGGGTGATCTTTATTTATTTCCACATTTTTTACTATAATATTTTAATTGTGCCATTTTTTAGAGGTGACATTGAAGGTTGAAAACATTAGAAAACATCCAAGGTCACACAGCTGGAAAGAGCAGAGGCAGATTTTAACCAGGGAGAAGTAGGGTAGCATTAGGAGGAGAAGTGTAGGGTAAGGTGCAGAGCATAAGCTATGATGTAAGGAGGAATGATTGAAATCCTGATTAAGAGCAAAATTAAGACCCTTGTGGACCCTGCCTGGGTCACTTAATTCTCTCTTTACCTCAGTTTCCTCAAATCTGTAATGAGATAATATTTCACAAGGAAAAGAGTTCACTGGATCCATGTAAAATCTCTGGAATAAAATTCAAACTCTGATCAAGTTAATTACCAGCACAGGAAAATTGCTTAACTGAGGACTGGGCCTCAGTATTTTCACCCATGAAACAAGGATAATTCATTTATCACAGGGTTATTAAGAGCATTAGCTATTTTTTTGAAGCACTCATGTGGCACCCACTGTGTAAGTATCAGGCCCTGCAATATGTTTTACAGGCATTGGTAACCTTAATTTTCAGGACAATGTCATGAGTTAGGCACTATTTTTATTACCTTCAGTGTATCAATGGGAAAACTGAAGGAAAAAGAAATTAGAGGGGTGCCTGGGTGGTTCAGTCATTTAAGCATCTGACTCTAGATTTCAGCTCAGGTCAGGATCCCAGGGTAGTGGGATCATCAGGCTCTATGCTCAGCACGAAGTCTGCTTCAGATGCTCTCCCTCTGCCTTTCCCTCTGCTTCACCCCCAGCTCCAGTGCTCATTTTCTCTCTCAAATAAATAAGTAAATAAAATCTTCTAAGAAAGAAAGAAAGAAAGAAAGAAAGAAAGAAAGAAAGAAAGAAAGAAAGAAAGAAAGAAATTAGAAAACTCGCCCAAGGGCCCTTAGCCAAGAAAAGGTGAGTCTTGTGTTAGAACCCCAGACATCAGTACACAATTCTGCTTCTTGAATAATGAAGTATGCAAAATATCTACCTCCATGCCTGACACATGGTAACCTCAAAGGCAGGAGCAATGAGTAGTAATTGGTTGGTGTGATTGCAAAACTGTTTTCCAATACAGATTAATGCCTTCCAGGAAGCCAATATACTATAAATGATCACTCATGGTAACAGTGAGAGACAGAGAGTTAGACAGAGAGAAAGCATAAATGAGTCTTATTTAAACAAAATTGTTCAAGAGTCCAGCAGAAATATAAACTAATGAGGACAGTTTCCAGAAAAAGAAATCTAAATGGATTTTAAATAAGTGAAAGTATGCTGAATGTCATCTAATGTTTTCTGAAATTTATTTTTTAAAAGAAGATACTATTTTTCAGAAATTGTAGAAGTTAACAAGCTGATCTGGAGATGTATGTATAAATGAGGGATCCAGTATAGGCAAAACAATCTTGAAACAGAACAAATTTGGAAGACTCCTGCAACTTGATTTCAAAATTTATAATAAAACTACTGTAATCAAGAGAGTATGATATTGACATAAGGACCACTGAGCAAAGTCAGAAAAAAGCCCCACACTTAGTTGAAATTTTTTTTAACTGATGTGAGTAAGCAATCAATGGTGGAAAGAAAATACTTTTTTTTAAGATTTTATTTATCCATGAGAGACACAGAGAGATGCAGAGAGAGAGAGGCAGAGACACAGGCAGAGGGAGAAGCAGGTTTCACGCAGGGAGCCCGATGTGGGACTCGATCCCGGGTCTCCAGGATCATGCCCCAGGCTGAAGGCAGCGCCAAACCGCTGAGCCACCCGGGATGCCCCAAGAAAATCCTTTTTAACAAATAGCACTGGCACAAATGAATAAACATATAGGGGAAAAATGAACCTTGATCTCAGCCTCATACCACATATAAAAAATTGACTCAAGATGGATCACAGACCAAACTTTTTAAAAGCTAAAACTATTAAAAACATAGGAGAATAACTTCACAACTCTGGCAATGATTTTTTTGGGAAAGCAAAAGTGTTAGCCATTAAAGAAAATAAACTGTAACTGATCAATATTTTCGAATTTTTCTCAACAGGTTACATTATTTAAAAAGAGTTAAGGCACAGACTGGAAGAAAATATGTATCTGACAAAAGAATAGTATCTATAATATATAAAGAACTTCTTTATAAGAAGAATACAAATCAATTATAAAAGACAAACAACCCTGTAAAAATTCTCTAGACCTGAAGAGGTATTTTACAAAGAAGATACATGAATGGCTGATTAGCACATGAAAATATGCCCTATTGGAAACTCATTGAAACACATATTTGGACTCATTAAAACATATCAAACACTCATTAAAATAGTGAGATAAAACTTCATACCCAATGAGTGATCAAAATGTAAAAGATCTGCAATACCGACTATCAGGGAGCAAGTGCAGCAACCAGAACTCTCATACATTGCTGCTGGAGTGTAAAAGGTACAGCTGCTTTGAAAAACAGCTATCTTAAATAGCTAAATATACACTTTCCCTATGATGCAGCAATTTTATTCCCAAACCTGTATCCAAGAGAAATGAAAACATACATCCACACAAAAAGTTGTTCAAGAATGTTATTGGCAGTGTTATTTATAACAGCCCAAACTGGAAAACAACCCAAACGTCCATCAAGAAGAGAATGGATCAACAAATCTCAGTATGGTCACACGATGGAATACTAGTTAGCAATGAAAATGGATGGATACCATAATAGCATGTATGAATCTCACAGATCCTAATATCAGTCAAAAGAAGTCAGACACAAGAGAGGACACACAATATAGTTCCATTTAAATGAAATTAAAGAACAAAATCGACTGTGATAAAAATTGGAGCCTAGCTTCTTGGAGCAGGAGCCAGGAGAGACAGGAAAGGGGCATGAGAAAGCCTTCAGAAGTGATGGAATGATTCTCAGTCTTCATTGGGGTGTAGGTTCCATGGGTTTATGCGTCTGTCAAAACCAATTGCACTGTACGTTAAGGTCTGTGCACATTACTGTTTGTGAATTATACCTCAATAGATTGCGAGGGTGTGAGAAAATGCACCAGCATATGTTCCTGGTGAGAGTATAAATGTGGTGCAATCTCTCTGAAGGGCAATTTTGAGAAAACCTATCAAAATGAGCAATATAGACACACACTTAACCCGGTTGTTTCACTTCTAAGAGTCATCCTACGGATATATTCACGCATGATGTAGAGACAGTCATACCGAGATATTCTTTGCAGAATTGTTTGTGGTAGCAAAAGACTAGAAATAACATGGCAATCCATCCATAAAGGACAGGTTAAATAAATTACAGTGCTACATTTTAATAGAACACCATGTAGCTGATTAAATAATAAGGGAGATGGCTATGTACTGATATGGAATGATATTCAAGATGTATGATATATTGATATACAGAAAAAAGGTGTAGAACAGAGTTTATAATATCCTCCCATCGGTGTAAAAATAAATGTGCATGTGTAATGTATCCCAAGAGGTACATAAAAAACTGGACATGGCTGTTGCCTCTGGAAACAGAAACTGGCAGACCTGGAGACTGGAGGTTAGACTGGGGTGAGGGGGAGAATTATTTTCACCATATTACTTCTTTTATGGTCCGAGTTATTTTGTTGTCTTCTTGTAACCATATGGGTATTATGTAAATCAAGATTCTTTTTGCAGCACCTGAGTGGCTCCGTCGGTCAAGCGGCTGCCTTCGGCTCAGGTCATGATTTAAGGGTCCTGGGATGGAGCCCCTTATTGGTCTCCCTGCTCAGTGGGGAGTCTGCTTCTCCCTCTCCCTCTGCCTCTGCCTCTCACTCATGCTCTCTCTCTCTCTCTCGCAAATAAATAAATAAAATCTTTTTTTCAAAAAAAAAAAAAGATTCTTTTTAAAAGCAAAGAAAAAGACTGATACTCATGGGACTAATCCATTTTCCCTGGCACTTGACCCAGCCCACTTTAGATCCTCTGCCCCGTGCACCCTAAAGTGTGTCTTAGCTGTGCATGTAATACGCACGCCCACCATTTCTGTCTCCATGACGGTCATCCTCAGATCTGACCTCAGCCCCACCTACTGCCTCAGCTTTGCCTTTCCACAGGACTACTGGTGCTGGCATATCAGGTGCATTTCCACCCAACACTGCCTTCTGCCACTCGGTATTTCAGTTATTGGATTTTCTAGCTTTTTATTTATCCCCAGTTTTTCCCAAGCAAAACAGATCCACCCATAGCCAGGACCATGTCTAGCCAACCAGATATATGCCCCAAAATGAGACCATGAAATATCCCTGTAATTTCCAGATGCCTTAAGACATACACACTTAAATATTTAGTAGATTATAAATGACCTAAAGCTTTAGTCCAGCTTTTAAACATAACTTCTTAATGAGCCTACGTGGACGGTTTGCCCCCAGCCTGAACACAGAGATAATTGTGCCTCTCCTGATGAATAAGAGGGTGGGCACACAGGAATTGCTGTGCAATATTAATGAAAGTGTCCTAAGGGCTTTGTACCCACTACAGGGACAGATTTGCTGCTCACAGCTTTCTCTCTGATCCTGCAGTTTGTAGGCTGCTGTACGAAGATTTGTAGGGAAGAGAATCAAAGCAACTGGTCTCAAGCCTGACTTTGCCACTGATTTTCTGTGTGGGTTTGAGCACATCATGTCCCCTCTCTGGGCCTCTGGGCCCTTCTCTGTTGCATTAGGGTAATCTCTAAGGCACTTGCAGCAACGTTCAGCTCCAGACTTCTGAGCATCTTCAATTACAATTATTTGTTAAAATATGTTTCACAACAAAAAAGGGAGAAAATAAGCAGCAAGGAATTTTTAAAAACTTTTTTAAATGGGTTTTAAAAAAAAGAAGAAATATGCAGGGAGCCTGCTTCTCCCTCTGCCTATGCCTCTGCCTCTCTCTGTGTGTGTCTCTCATGAATAAATAAATAAATAAAATCTTTAAAAAAAAATAGAATACCTAGGTGGCTCAGTGGGTGAGCATCTGCCTTTGACTCAGGGTGTGATCCCAGGGTCTCTCATGAATAAATAAATAAAATCTTCAAAAAAAAAAAAAGAAGAAATAACAGATTTCTTTCAATCCTTGTATTCCAGCAGCATTGGGACCACCTGGGAGGTCGTTAGAAATGTAGAATCTCAGGTCTTGCTGAATCAGAATCTGAATTTTAACAAGATTCTGAAGTAATTTGTGCTGAGCTCCCTAGGGACATTAAAAAAATACTAGAGTCTTATATGAAACCAGCAGCTTTGGGAAATTGTCTTCTCCATGTCTGTGGTCCCAGTGGATGAGCTAGGTGCAAAGTAGAACTCACAACATCAAATGCCAACTGAAGTCAGGCAAGTAACATAAACTAGCAAAGGAGCCCGAGTGTGGTGCAATTAGGAGGAGTAGGGACTGGGGCTAAGTAGAAAGTGTTTGTTTCATCTTCAGTGGCCTTAAAACTGTGGCTGGATCAGAGCAGCTTGACCGTGACTCAGAATCAGTCAACTTTTGTTTTATGGGAATGCAGGGTCTATGTTACCACATCTTGTGGTTTTTAAAAAACATAAATTAACCTGAGTACTCAGCTTTCTCTGTGAAATCTCTTTTTTCCTAAGATTTTACTTATTTATTTTAGATAGAGAGAGACAGCTCAAATGGGAGAGGCAGAGAGAGAATCTGAAGCAGACTCCACACTCAGCTCAGAGCCCAAACTGGGGCTTGATCCCAGGACCATGAGATCACGATCTGAGCTAAAACCAAGAGCCAGACTGACTGCACCACCCAGGTGCCCCTATGTGAAGTCTCTTAATGATGAAAATACTACTAGGTCAAACATAACACATTGTAAAGCCAGAGGTAATAGTAATTTCTAAAGCCTTAAGCAAGAACAAACTTGATGAGTTCAAAACATAAAAAGGAGGCTCTGAGGTAGATGAAGGAAGTAGAACAAGACTGGAAATGGGGGTGGGATGGGAGGATGTGGCATCTGTTGGTGAACCAAGTGGTTAAAAGCACAGGGACAGAAGCCTATGCCTTCACTTTTCCATTTCTGTGACCCTAGATCAGTTATTCCATGCTTATGTACCTCTGCTTCCTTATCTGTAAAATGAGGTTAATGATGGCATTCACCTCAGAAGTCAACACCAAGAAGCAGTAATCAATACAATCAGGCACTTAGAATAATGGCAAGACTTAAGTAAACATTCACTAGTTGCTTATTGTCATTGCTATCATTTGCCTTTAACACTGCAAATGTCACGAGCCCTTGCTAGATGCCAACCCACACACCAGATTTTTTCAGTAGGCTTACCAGCTGTCTCCTCCTCCAACACTTTCAGACAAGGAACAGCACACGAAGATCTGTAGAGGGTTTCTTTTTGCAAGGCTTCTCCTCTGATGATGTCTCAGGCTGCTCTGACCCAGCCCCAGTCAGGCTGTTTGTGCTAAACATTCCTTTTTCCCCAGTGCTTTATTTTGTTAGTGGGCTCAGTGTTCAAGCCCTCCGTAGGCTGCCCACTATCAAGGCAAGGCCATGTCCTCATTCAACAAACATGTATCTCGTCTGAACAATGTGTTAGGCCCTGAACTAAACACAGTGGTGAACAAGATCCCTGACCCTGTGGGATTTTTCGTCCTAGTGGAACGGATGGCTAATAGCCCATAAACACACAAATACGCAAGACAGTGACATTAAATGAAAATAAACAATGATCGTTATTTTATTTTACCTTCCAAAAGCCATAAGTTTCACTGCAGTGATGAGGTCAAAACAGGACTGACATTTCAGAGAGGGCATTCCTGCTACACCTCTAGGTACGATGTTTGGAATTAATTTGCCTTGAGCAAAAGTTAAAGCTTTAGCCACGAGCTCATCTGACACTCATTCATCCATTATTCATTTATTCATTCATCTAATCATTCATTTCACAAGTTTCTCACAAGGCCAAAGAGTTGCCAGGCTTTCTACTCAACAGTAGGGAAACAGAAAGGAAGAGACATGATTCTTACCATTCTTACAGTTTCTTACTACGAGAACTTCCCAGTCTGGTTATGTGTGAAGACATATTAATAGTCATTAATAAACAACTAACTTAAGTAACTCTTAAGAGTGATTTCATCTTATAAAAAGCAGACTTGCCTGTGGGCTCTTATTCTTGGAGAAATTCAATTAACTTTAGCTTTCTCAGCTTCTTGATGCTCCAAATCTACCCAAGTTCAACTAACAGTAGTTCTGTCTAGTGAGGACAAGGCAAAACTGCAGACACAAGATCCCTTGAGAGAAAATCATCTTATCTTGGGGTACTGTCATAAATTTTTAATGCCTGAGTCGATGCTCATATAAGGATCAATATGGCTCCAAGTTGTGTTTCCTTAACTGGTCCTGGCTAATGAAAACTGGACAGAGATTGACTTAATATAAAACACTTTGTGCCACGTAATGTCTCCTTTCATGCATAACAATAATGAAAGCATCAAACACTCTACTGAGTTTACCTCCATGAGCTCATTTAATCATAGTAGCAGAGCTAGGATGCACAGATATGAATAACTTGCCTGGGCTCATGGCTAGTCAATGGTAGAAATAGGATTTCAACCCATACCTTCTGGTTTCCAAAATCCATAGTCTTAACTATCATGCTGCAGATAAGAAAATTTTGCAGTGGTTAGAATTTAAAAAGATTTTCCATCATAAAGCTGACACAATACACTCAAAGTATCTTCCCCTAATACTGTCAATACCATATTCACATTGCTAATGAAAAACTGTTTCAGCAACTCGGCATCATCTGTCTTATTTAAATTCATGTCATTAATTTGGATATATGCTGAGTGAATCTTGAAGGATAAGTAGGAACCAACCAGGCTCCAGGCATCAGGAACCATACAGGCGAATGCGATGAGACAAGAGTCAGGACATATTCATGCACCTGCAGGGACTTTCAGTGTGGCTGGAATATATGGTGTGAGGTATGGGATGGCAGAAAAGGACACTGGAGGGAGAAGTAGAAGCCAGGCTTCAGGAACAGATTTTGAGCAGGCATTAAACTCAGACCTGCTCAGATAGAAGGAAGGGGTGACACCTGGGCAACTGCCTTGAGATTCAGCCATCCTGGAGGGAAGAACCCAAGAAGAACCCAAGAATTCTTAGGGGTTATTATCCATTGCTGGCACTTGGTGAGCAGATGTGCACATAACCAGCCTCTCCACTTGACTTGGGAGGGAAAACTGCACAAGGGATCTTCTTGAAGACTTGTGTGACCTTCATGGAAATTCAAGGTTGGGACTTAGGACTTAAAATCAGGGAAGTCCTCCACCTGCGTCCCACTCTGCTCATCCACCCACATGTAGAAAATCTTGTCTCTGCTTACATTAAAGGAGCACCCATCCCCTATCTTTATCCTCTGGCCTTTTCCTGTGAGTTGTTTACTGTAACAACCACACACATCTTGAGGAGGTTGGATTTTATGTTTGTGCTACAAAGAATCTTTGAAAGGCGGGCTTTAAGGAGAAAAGATGAAAAAAAGAAACAGAGAGAGTATCTTGGGCTAATTTTAAACAGATTTTTGTGGCAGGAAGGGAAGCAACAAGACAATTGCAAAGATTTTGAACCCTGGCTGGTTATAGAATCACCCAGGAAAGTTTCAAAGTGTCTTGATTCCTGGGCTCACCACCCCTTCATTCTTTGTCAATTGCTCTGTGATGTTCGCGAACCCCCGAGCAGGACTAATGTGTGGCATTGGGGGATCGTTGTTATAAAGCTGTTATTCCAAAGTGGGAGAGATTCTTGGGCATGTTGAAATGGTGATGACAAAGGGTCAAGAGGCAGAGATAAATATGCAGGAGAAATGAACAGTCACCAGCCAGACCCCTGAGGGGGCAGGAGGGGTTGGTCTCAGGGGTCAGGTGGATTCCCCTCGCACCATCTTCCTCTGAAATGAGGAGGGAGGCAGGATGAAGAAGGTGTGAGTTTCTACTGGGGAGAAAAGGGAAGATGGGGGAGTTTCTCCTGCAGACTGTAATTTGTGTCATCTTCTCCAGTAAAGCAGGTGAAAGGTTTGTTTGCTAAGAGGGAGGGGAATGGTGGCCAGGAGCCTGAAAAGAAGCAAGGCTAACTGTGGACCAGCAGGAGGCATGCCCAACTGGAGCCCGGGAATTTAGGGTTCACTAGGAGATACGTTCCCTGAGGGCAGAGCCTTTCCCTGTGTCGGTAGCGGCCCCATCACCAATGTTCAGCTGGGCACACCTGATGAATGAACGTCCTGACACCAAACTGTGACATTTCTTTTGCTCAGCACCATTTGGCAGGCCAGGCAGAAAAGTCTCGGAGCAATTCGGTAAAGCTGGAGTTCAGGGTTCAAGGGTAACCCTGCAAGGCATCAAAGATGGGTCACGGAGTGTCAGACAGCCCACGCCAGAGACAGTGGGTTTTACCTTGAAAGCAACAGGTTAGAGAGACAGGGGAGAGGTAAGGATGGACCTGCATTGGCAGAAGTCCACTCAGGGCTTTCAGGAGATTATTCGGGCATAGCTTGAGGCCCTTACAATGACCCAAGTGAACGATGAGGAGTTGCACAGTCCTGGGAGATGCTGGGTGGAGCAGAGGATCAGTGTCAAGAATGCAAATTCCGCTGGAGACCCTATGGTGCCCCTCTTCATATTTCCTTTCCTGCAAGTGGCTGTCACAACAAGGCAGGCCTGTTGGGTTAGCCCAGTGTGGGGTTCTCTTTTCTGGCTTGTCTCACTGTCTTAAGAGCAGGGAGCTGCAGGTGCCTCCTGCTTCTCAGCCTGCCTTACAAATGGAGGCTCAAGTAAGGGAAGGAGAGATCTTGAATTCCTGCCTGAAAGCCTCAGCCTCCTCTTTCTAGGGTAGCCTTTTCCTGCTGCCTGGGGTTTGTTGGGTTTGAGATATGAGTAAGTGAAGGCTGAAAGCAGTGCCCAGTCCTCTCTGCTAGCCAGGCAGTATCTTTTATTGTGCTTTTTGTACATAAGAACTTTTTATACTGACCAAAAAAAAAAAAAAAAAAGAATGCAAATTCCACATCATTCTAAGGGGCGGCTTTACAACAGTCAATGAGCGCCCCATCTATCGGGGTGGGGGTGGTGCTGGACTGAGCCATCTGAGAGCATGCTCCATGGATCCAACAGCCACTCTCTCTGTCCCCCCTCCTCGAGAGACCTCACAGTCCCAGCTGGATGGGAGCCGCCTCTCCTCCGGGCTCGCCAAACTGCCGTGCTGTGTTTAAAAGCCAAAGAGGAAAATCAGCCCCAGCCCAAGGAGGAAGCAATTTTGGCATTAAATAAAAGGAATGTTTTTATCCTGCAATGAAAACGCTGTGATCCTGGGACACAATTTGCATAAACAGACAGTTTGGCTATAAACAACCTCACCAGTAACTGGTATTTACATATAGAACAACTCAGTCAAAACCCAATTAAAGGCTCTGATGGATCGAGGGTTGTCAAAACATTTAAAAGGCTTCACAGCAGCCAGGCGATTTATATATCTCTGTGGGACCAGGCTTTCCTGATTTCTCCTCCAATCCACTCCTGGTCTCCTACCAGACCCAGAGACCACCCCCCCTCCAACCCACCCCCAGCCTGGCAGCCTCTGCTCTGATAGGAAGGAGACATCTCGAAGGAGCCCCCTGGTCTTGGAGAAGACTTGGCAGAGAGGAGAACAAGGTCCAGGGCAGGATGGCTGTCTTGCCTGTGGAAAGCAGGGGCAAGGGACCCATGTAGAGTTTGGACACATGACGCCATCAAGAGGGTCTGCTCAGATAAGGTAAGACTTCAGGAGGACTCGGGCAGTAAAGGTGCCTGAAGTCAATCAGCACTGCTGTGGTTCTAGGTTCCAGAGCTTCTAAGCAAGTGGTTGAGGAGCGAGATAGGAAAGTAGGGCCTCCTACCCCATGGAGAGAGGGCTTGTGCTTGTCAGGGACCGAGGCCAGCCATAGATACTGAGTTAACATGATAGGGAAATGGGGGACAGCTCTAATGGGAGTTGAGAATCATAGAGCAAAAAGTTCATATGGGGCATGATGGAGGTTGGCAGGCTTCAGGAAGCAGGATGACCAGGGCTAAGCCACCACCATGCCACTGCCCTAGGCACAACTGGGGTTTGCTGAGCCTTTGGAAGACCCCAGCTCATAGGAGCTGGAAAAGCCCAGAGTTGACAAGGACAAAGGCCTATATTCTGGTGCTATAACCCTACCTGTTGTTGATGCTATTTAGGGAAAGAAACTCAGTGAGCTGCTTTTATAGCACAGTCTGTGCCTGGCATGCTTAAGGCCCAGAAGCACAGAGCAAGCTTTGATGTATGAATGGAAGGCAAAGGGAGGAAGGAAGGAAGGAAGGAAGGAAGGAAGGAAGGAAGGAAGGAAGGAATGAAGGAAGGAAAGGAAGGAGGGAGGGAAGGAGGGAGGGAGGGAGGGAGGGAGGAAAGGAGGGAAGAAAAAGAGAAGATAGGGAGGAGATGTTCCAAAATCTTCCAGGAGTGGCCTATGGTGGTCCCACCAAGGCCTCAGAAAGATTATAATAATAGACTATTGATTTCTGCCCCAAGTATGAAAGACAGAGAGCAACAGGGCATCTGCTGCCCTGTGCTACTCCCAAGCAAGCAATGCTGTCTTGCTGCTCTCTGGCATATTTACAACCATGGATTTTGGGGCCTTTCATTCCTCAGATTCTTAAAAATTGAGAACTTATAAGGGTGTCTGTTAGTGTCAGTTAAGTGTCTGATTCTTGATTTTAGCTCAGGTCATGATCTCAGTATCATAAGATCAAGCCCCACGTTGGTCTCTGCACTCAGGGCAGAGTCTGCTTGAGATTCTCTCTCTCTCTCTCTCTCTCTCTCTCTCTGCCCTTGCCCCTACTCATGTTCTATAAATAAATAAATAAATAAATAAATAAATAAATAAATAATAAATAAATAAAACTGAGAACACACTATGTGTCAGGTGTCATGCTAAGCACTTGTGCACATGTGATCTCTTACATACTGATACATCCACCATGACCTCATACACACCCATTAATAGGAAGAGGGGCCCGACATAACAAAACAAACTCACAACCTCCAGGTCAGTGTGCTGCAACCATTACTGTGGGTGCGTCCTTTTCATAGCAATACAAAATAATCCCTAACAATGAAGCACTTGCTAATACCTAGCACAATGCAAGGTGCTTTACACTCATGATTTCTTTTAATTCCCAAGACATGCCTAAGAGGAATGCATTCTTATCCCCATTTTACAATGAGGGACAAAAGGTTGGAGACCCTTATTTCAGTTGATTTGGCTGGAAAGTAGTAGAACTAGGAGTCTGTCTGGATCCAAAGCCAGCTACATCAGACCAGGGGCTTCTGGTTCCTGGCTATGGGTCATCTCATTTTAGGGAGACCCATTTCCACTGTTGACACCCTGGTGTGGAATGGATACAGCAATGCTACCTACGTTGACTTCACTCTGTTGCGGTATCACCACCCAGTTGGAGCCTCAATACTGGCTTTCTTCCCTGAGCTTGTATCCTAACTAAATCCCCCACAGGTTCTAAATCCCCTAACCATCCTCCAAAACAAACCATGTGGCCCAGAAGACTATGGATATTGGTGGAAGAAATGAGATATCTAGGCATCTCCTTCCTTCCTTCTTCCTTTCTCCTTTTTCTTTCTTTCTTTCTTTCTTTCTTTCTTTCTTTCTTTCTTTCTTTCTTTCTTTCATTTAAAGATTTTATTTATTTATTTGAGAGAGACAGAAGAGGCCACAAAGCGAGGAAGAGCAGAGGGAGAGGGAGAAGCAGACTCTCCACTGAGCAGGAAGCCTGACGATGCAGGGCTCGATCCCAGGACCCTGAGATCATGATCTGAGCCGAAGGCAGACACTTAACCTACCGAGCTACTCAGGTGTCCCTCCTTCTTTCTTCACTGGGGCTCAAGTCCATGGCAACTTACTACTAAAAGTCAAACCAACCAACACTTATTCCTGTAAGGCCAGGAATACAAGTTCTAAGAGTAAGCTCATTACCACCAAGAACTTGGCATGTATAGATAAAAATTCAACCAGTGTTTACCGAGCATGAATTGTCAAGGAACTATAGGATAATAAAGGATTTCATTTTGTTTCACTTTGTTTCTCAAAGCGAAGCCTCAGTTTCTTCATCTGAGCATATCGTTGTGGCTCGGGGGTACATCAACAATAGCCATGGAGTCACCCCATGTTTTTACAAACTCAGAGTTGTTAGAACACAGCCAATTCCATCATTTAAGTGTTGTCTGTGGCTGCTTTCACTGCAAGAGCTGAGCTGAGGAGTCGCAGTAGAGACTCTATGGCCAGCAAAGCCCAAAATATTTACTATCTGGCTCCTTGAGAAAAAGTTTACTGACCTCTGGTCTAGATGTCCAGAGACCTGGATGTTTCTTGGTTATGTGTTTTGTTCTGAAGGATGTAGAATTTAGAGGGCATAATAAAGTCTTTGATTTCTTTTCCCCAGCTTGAGTTGGCGTCTGCCAAAATTTCCCCATGTTCACAACCTCCTTCAGTTAGATGTTCTATTTCTTCCATCCAGGAGTCCATGGCTAAGAATGGGGAGGTGAAGGACCACTACTTTCAAAGTGGTCACCAGGAAACTCAGAGCTACAGGGTAACTGAGAAAGGGCTTGGTACTCATAAGGTAGTGAGTTCCCTGTCTCTGGAGGTATACAAGGAGATGGGACTGCTGTGAAGAGCCCCTCAGATCCCAGATCTTGGATTGTGCAGCTTCTCAAATACTGTCCTGACTCAAGTCCATATGTTCACTGCCCCTGATGGGTTCAGCAGACCCCTTTGTGTCCTCCCCACCCTACCTGAGGCCTGTCATCCTCCAGTCCCTCCTCCAACAGCATGGCAAGGGCCAGCTTTGCAGATATCAAATTCGATCTTGTCACTCCCAGGACTAAATTCCTTCAAAGGCTACACCTCGCACCCAGGCTAATATCCAAAGCCTATCTTTACGTTTATTCATCCATTGGCCCTCCTGAATTTTCTGACCTCGTTTCCTACACATCTACCTCCCATGTTCCAACCAGATCCAACAGCTATGGGTTCCTCTCTACTTTTCCTCAGACCAATCCCTCTGCCAGATATGCCCTTCCCTCACCTTGTATATACGACAAACTCCTATGTAATCTTCAAAACCCCACTCAGATGTCTGCCCTCCTGTACAAACCTTTCCTAGATTCCCTCATTTTCAGATTAGTTTCTATTTACTCAGTTCCTATGATGTATGTCTTGATTGTAGCTTGTGACATTGTACTAGGACTTATAACATTGTACTAAAACTTATGACA
The DNA here is from genome assembly GCF_003254725.2 of Canis lupus dingo. Classification (NCBI taxonomy): domain Eukaryota; kingdom Metazoa; phylum Chordata; class Mammalia; order Carnivora; family Canidae; genus Canis; species Canis lupus. The sequence continues at coordinate 19,510,912 of NC_064248.1, read as the reverse complement.
TTGTGCTAGAACTTACAATATTGTACTAGAGTGAGTTATTTGCAGGAATACATCCCTCCATGGGTGAAATTCCTCAAGGGAACAGAGAAGGATTAATTCATCTTCACAGGCTTAGTCCAAGGCATTGGACATGGTAGGTATTCAGTAAATGTTCCATGAATGAATTCCTGAATGAATGAATGAACTTTAATAAAGTCAAGACTCTAGGAGGTCAAGTGGCTTGATCAAGCCAGACCTTCTACCCACCTGCAGATCTCATTGTTGTAGCTCCTTAGGACCCTCTATCTTTTCCCTGGAAAGCCACATTTTTGGAAATCTCTTATGCCAGATCTTTTCCCTTCTTTTTATGAACTTTCTGAGTTTCTCCTACTACCACTGTTCTTAATCCTGAGGCAGGACATCTCAGTGGAAAGGCGAGATCTGTGGAGCCCAGTGGAACTGATGACAGTCCCAGGTCTGGCACTGGCTCCCTGTGTGGTCTTGAACAAGGAGTCTGCAGCTCCTGAGTGGTAAAATGAAGACAGTAAATCAGCCCTGCAGAGCTGCAGTGGGATCTAGTGGGTTAAAATACATTCATACACCAAGCTCCAGGCTCAGTCATTGTTCCTCTCATTGAGATTCCTGAGGATCATCTAATCTAGGCACCTATCTGGGACAGGTGGGCATTCAGCCTCTCTGAGACAACCCAACAATGGAGAATTGTAGTAAAAGCAGCAACAGAGACAGCAGCATGTTTACAGACTTTTTTGTTTACAAATCCTGCTTGTAATTTCTGATCCTCACACACAAAAATATTAGAACCATAAATTAATGTCCCCAAGTAAGGACATGGCTCTAAAGCCCAGAGAGGTCAAGGATTTGCCCAAGGTCACTCGGAGATGGGCTGTTGAGCCAGAATTTGGTCCCCAGTCTTGATTTCTAGTTTCCAGGTGACTTCCAGGTAATCAGAATGCAGTTCATTGTGTCTTTTTCTACATGCTTTTCCCTCACAACATACACGGTGGGAAGAGTAAAGACTTTGAGATCTGAGGTCCCCTAAAAACATCACTGTGCCCATCACCTCCATCCTCACCACTCTAGCTGAATGACTGTATTGATTAAGACTCTTTGTTGCAAGCGATAGAAAATATTACTCAAAATGATGTAGGGAAAGAATCATGGTTATCATCAGAGCAATAATAGCAGCTCTGTGTGGTTCATGTAACCGAAAAGAACAGACGCGGCTCTTCAGGAATGGTTCCATCCAGGCCTACCTATGCCATTAGACCTCCCTCTTCTCTTCTCATCTCAATCCTCTTTCCCTCCCCCTGCCTCTGGTTTTGGGCAGGTGCTCTCCTCCAGGAGGCCCAGACTTACACACACGACGGTCCTTGTTGTAGAGAAAGAGCTTCTCTTCTGCCATCTTTGGAGACAAAGCCCCAGAACTGAGTGCCGTGGCCCCTGGCCTGGTCAGATGGCCTTTCCATACACGAACAGTGGTTCTGGTCAAGGGATCGAAATACACCACCACCACCCTCCAACTGCCTGGGTCAGTTGCCCACTTCTGAAGCTGGAGGCAGGATAGATCTATCCCCAACTTCATGAACTGAGAAAGGAGGATGGATGATTTCCCCCTCCGCAAAGAAACTCTGGCTGCTGTTGCCAAAACCAGGGGTGGAATAGATGCCAGACAAGCAAAAACAACAGATGTCTTCTTCAGTGAGTTGTTGGTGCTTTGGTTTCTACATATAAAAACTATGGTATTAAAAATACCTACCCCTTCAGGGTTATCTCAAACTGGAAACAGAAATAAAAGGACTGTGCGACTCCTATCATGCTAGCCTAGCCCTGTGGCTTTCATCCTCTTCAAAGGCCGCCATCTGAATGCATCCCACTGCCTGCGTTCTGGTTCAGGACGCTCACCTACCCTGTTGCGACTTCATCTAACAGGGCTTTCTGTGGCCCGAGCTCTCCCCTGGCTGGTGGCACCCCCACAGTGCCCTACAGCCTGATAAATCTACCATCTCGGCAGAGTTCAGGGAGCTACGTAGCCTACAGAGCCCAGAGGTGTTTAACTTGGCTTGCATGGAACCTCATGAATTTTAAGGCCATCTGAACCGGACCATTCATCTGTTTCTTCTCCCCACAATGAACGCATTTCCACACCCTCCTTTCCTCCGATCCCTGGCCATCTGAGTTACTTACATATTTCTTTCTCAGGAAAGCTCAGAGGGAGAAAAAAAAATTCCAACATATCCAACCCTAGAATTTGAAACCTTCCTTCTATTATCTCATAAAACATCCTGTTCATATCATAATTTCAATCCGGAGAGAGGATTTGCCGTGTGAGCTCTGAGATGCATATAAATTGCCCTTCTAAACCTCTGGCTACAATAAGCAAACTTCAGAAGCTGACAGTTTACTTGATAAATATCTAATAAAGCTTAAATAATTATTGAAAGCAGACAAATGAAAGAGTAGAACGGCAAGAGGTGTTGTGGTGATAAATCACAGGGAAGGAGATAGAGCCCCAGCCATGCAGGGTGAACAGATTTCAGGGAATGGAAGAGAGAATCACAGGCAGACAGTGACTTCCAGAACAAGTTGATGAGCAAGTGGCTGGGGGAACCAGGAGATGTAGCAGATGGGCTTCTCTTCGGAGACCTTTCTCAAGGTGCTCAAGGTGTGACCTTTCTCAGATCTTCTGGAAGAGAGAGAGCCCAAGGAGAACATTAGTGCACCTATGGTCTGCCCTGACCTCCCGGCCTGTGGAGGGGCTCAGGTTCCAGATATCACACCTCCTTTATAAGCCCACCCAGCTGCAGTTCCAATCTTGAAGCTGGAAGAATTATAACCCTTCTTGGGGGTCATCCCCTGAACTTAACCTAGAGTCATCATCCCTGAGGGGCTGCAGGAAAGGATCCCAAACTCTTCATTCATTCACTTAACCATTCACTTGTTCAACAGACATTAAGCGCCAACTATGTGCTATAAACAGTGCTCTAGAAGCTGTCAGGCTAACCAGGGATGATTGTGGGGGCAGATCATTAAATAGATAGAAGCTTTGGGAGTTCATAGAAGCTGAATCTGGTCTGAGGCAAGTGTGGAAAGGGAAGACTTCCCAAAGAAAAGAGCACTTAAACTGCAATCTGGAAGATAAATAGGAGCGGGGTTGGGGGGGGGTGGAGGGGAGTGGAGGGTGGAGGGAGAAGGCTATTTCAAGCAATAGGAATAGAAAGTGCAAAGTCCCTGAGGCCCCCTGTTTTACCCCCCTCCCCACAGGAGGAGGTTCTGATGTCTGTGTTTCTAAGTCCATGACCAACTAGCTGCCATTTACTGGTTTTCTTGGTGCCCATTGGAAATACAAGGACACTGATTCTCAGAACTATTATGGACTCATCATTACATGTGTGGTCATAGACTGTGCTTCTGCTTTGGACCCTAGCCTCCAAACACTCAGACCTGCCTTCCCTGCCCTCTCTGAATTCTTCAACCCCAACCTAGCAAACCTCCCTAGTGATACAGAACACTTCTGGGAGAAGATTTCCAGCTGGAGAGAACTCCCCTGGAGTCCCTGCTGAGTGGGCTCCCAGTTGATAGGACTCTTCTCTAATGCCTGCCTGGATGTCTGCCTATCACCACACACACACACACACACACACACACACACACACACACACCACAGTCCATTTGCCTAGACTTCCACTGGCACTCCGAATATGCTGGGCCTTCCTGGCATCAACCTCTGCAGGGGCCTCAACCTCCTAAGGTGGCAAGAAGGAGAAGAAACTAGTTGGGAGCCCTCTTTTAAAAAAAAATATTTATTTATTCCTAAGAGACACAGGGAGAGAGGCAGAGACACAGGCAGAGGGAGAAGCAGGCTCCCTGTGGGAAGTCTGATTTGGGACTCGAATCCCAACCCCAGGATCACGACCTGAGCCAAAGTCAGACGCTCAACCACTGAACAACCCAGGCGCCCCAGATGGGAGCCCCTTTTTTTGGCAGGGATGACCACACCAAAGACATTTTTGCATGAGAAGCACAGAAATGGCTTGGGCTCATCCTGTCTCAAAGTCACTTGAATGAGTCACCAGACTACTCAGAGCTACAGTGTTCTCTCCCATAACCTCGGCATAGCTCTGACCCATCCTGTCTGATGACAGAGCCCTAAATGCTTTGCAAACCCGCACATTTGGGTAACAATTTACAGAGAACTTTTCAAACCTCATCACCGGAGTGAGAGAGGCAGGGAATCCCTCCTCCGTTGAAGGCTAGTTAGTGACTAAGCTTGGTTTTTAAGACCAGATGTGACTAAGTCTTTCTTAGAGTGGATTCTGTGGAGCAATATAATCCCCACGTCAGAAGCTTTCCCACCCTGTTTTGGGTGTAATCTTTCTACGGAAGTGTAGAAGCCACGGAAGCATGGAAGCTGCAACTCTTTCCGTTGTAAGTAATAGAAACACAATCTAAACTAGCAAAAGCTAAAAAAAAAGAGTAATTGTTGTCTCAGGAAGCCAAGAAGGGTACCAAAAGCTCCTGTGATCAGAGACCCACAAACACAGAGCCTTGGGAGTTCCGCCTCACATCCTCTCTCCCTACTGCCTCATCCTATGTCTTGCTCTGCTTGTTTCTAGTTTCATCCTAACAACAGACAAAGGGTGGCTCAGTCAGTTAGGTGTCTGCCTTCAGCTCAGGTCATGATCTCAAGGTGCTGGGATCAAACCCCATGTCAGGTTTTTTGCTCAGCGGAGAGTCTGTTTCTCCCTCTGCCTCCTGCTATTCCCCCTACTTGTGCTCTCCGATTCTCTCTCTCTCTCTCTCTCTCTGTCAAATAACTAAATAAAAACAAAACAGCCCCAAATTCACATCCTCCCAGGGTACTCAGTTTAGCAGGTGGAGAGGACACAGTCCCATTCTATGTAGATAAACCCAGGGAGGAACTCTGATTGGCTCTGCTTGGATCATGTGCCCATTCCGAAGGGTATTCTGATGAGTCATTGGACCACCCTGGCTGCCCAGAGCATCAGGGACAGCCAAAAGCTATAGCAGTGGCTCAGGAGGAAGCAGATACAGGGGGGCAGCATGTGTTTGAGAGTGTGGTGAAATAGGAATATTGACGGGTACAATCTTTCTGTGAGAAAATTAAAAACGTGTTTTCAAAACCCCAAAAGTGTTTGTACCTTTGATCCAGGAAGTTGATTTCTATGACTCTGTTTTTTAGGAGGAAAAAAACGTAGAAAGACGTGTGTAAGAGAATTCTCATTGTAGTATTGTTCTCAGTAAGAAAAAAGAAATAACCAAAATGTGTACATTAAATACCTTTTATATATCACATTAAGTGGCATATTATTAATTTTCAGTGATCTTGATGGATGTTTACACACACTGATCTGGAAAGAAATTTGCAATATGTTAATTACTTTCAAGAATCAGCATACAAAGAATGTTTAGACAAATTTTTGGTTTTCAAGAAAAGAGCTTGTTTATTTTCATTACAAGAAAAAACCTTTTGTTAACTACCTATGGTGACAGATGTTAACTTATTAGTGATGATCTTTTTGCAATATACACAAATATCAAATTATTTTTATGCACCTAAAACTAATATAATGTTATGTGTGGATTATATCTAAATAAAAACAATAATAATAACACAACATTTACATTTCTTAAAAAATCAGTTTACTTTTAGGGGTAACAATTGGAGTGGAGTAAGAGGAAGGTGTCTTGAGGGCAGGCAAGTTCTATTTCTTGAGATGCTTGCTACTTACAAGGGTGTATTCACCTTATGAAAATTCACCAAGCTGTCCATTTATGAGATGTGAACCTTACTTTGTGTATTTTATACTTCAGTAAAAATATGTTTTTGCAAATGCATGTATTTATTTATTTTTATTGTTATTTGTGAGAGAGTGCATGGATGTGGCCAACTAGGGGGAGGGGCTGAAGGAGAGAATCTCAAGTAGACTCCCTGCTGAGCACAGAGCCCCACATGGGGCTTCATCTTATGACCCCTGAGATCATGATCTGAGGTGAACTCAAGAGCCAGACGCTTAACTGACTGAGCCACCTAGGTGCCCCACAAATGTGTGTATTTAAAGAAAAAAGTTCAGGGTAGTTACCTGTGGATGGTGAAGTTAATAGTGATTTAAAACAATTCTTTGTAGAAATCTTTATTGTCTATTTTTACAAAGTTTTTTGTACAAGTCTTTGTTGTCTGCTTTTATAGAAAGCATGCATGACTTCTTTTCACCCCCATGGACAGTAGGGGTGAAAAAATGAAGAATGAGTTCTATCAAAGAGCTCACATTTCAATAGGTACTAGGACTAGTCAGTTTGTCTATGGTCTGAAAACCTAAACTAGACACACCTACAGAAACAAGCATGATCTACCAAGACAGGCTAAAGTGCTGTAACAGACCCCAAAATATAACAGCTCAGACACAATAGACATTTCTTCCTCATACTGCCATCTAGGGAAGGTCTCTCATAATGGCAAGCATTCCGCTCCACACGGACATTCAGGGACCCAGGCTGATGATGAGCTTTCCTTCTTAAACACTACCAAGGGGTGCCTTGGTCATGCCGTGGGTTAAGCCTTCGATGCTCGGTTTCAGCTCAGGTCATGATCTCAGGGTCATGAGATCAAGCCCTGTGTCAGGCTCTGTGCTCAGCAGGGAGTCTGATGGAAATTATCTTCTTCTGCCTCTCCTGCATCCCCCCTCCAACTCCTGCTCACTCTCGTTCTCTCCCCCTCTAAAATAAATAAATATATATTTAAAAAAAAACACACATGCTACCAAGGTCTGTCTAATTATTTTCACTCTTACCATGGGAGGTGAGAAGGAGCACTGAAGCATGGCCTGTGGAGGTTTTGTGGGTCAATACTGAAAGTGGCTCACATCACACCTGTTCATACTCCACTGGAAAAGAGCTTTGCCACAGTCCCACCTAATTGCAAGGGAGACTTGGAGCTGCAGTGCCTGGATGGGCATCCATGTTCCCATCTGTGATTCCATTGCTGGAATGGATTTTAGTCCAATTCAGTAAATGCTGCAATGGAGAGTGGGGAGCAGAAGCAGGAAGGACAGGTAACAAAGAGAAAGAGAGAGAAAGCTGACCCTAGTAGACAGTTGACACAAAGTCTACTCAAAGAGGTCCAGGTACATGGCATGTGGCCTCAGTCCCCTCCAGGCCATAGTGATGCTCCGAGTTCACAGGTAGCAATGTCCTGGTTCCTGTGGAATGTCTGCTTTGGCATGAGCTCAGCAGAGGCTTTGGTTAGAATATGAAACAGAAGCACCACCATCTCCCCAGGGCTGGAAGTCAGAGAGGGAGGTCCCCCAAGCACACACTCTATGGCAGTAAGACGGGCTGCAAGGTTGCCCTGCTCCTTGGCTCGGCTCCCAGGGGAGGCCAGGTGACTCCAGCTGGGGTAAAGCAGGAACCAAGAATCCACAGAGGCAAATGGCGTAAACGCCTCCATCAGCTCTTCTGATCAGGAGTAACAATAAAACTAAGCACTGGATTCAATGTTTTAGAAGTCACCAGATTCCACCCAGCTTTTTCTCCCACATATAAATCGTGCATGAGAGAGACCTCCACGCCTCCCTCCCTCTGCATCACTTAAGCCTTTGGGAAGTACATTCTACAAACCCAGAGTCTTTACAGCCAGAATAGTCAGGCTAAGCCCAGAGAAAATTTGGGCAGCGCCTGTGGGCAATGTGTGGGCTACAGATGCACAAAGCAAGCGTCCAGTGAATATTATCCAGAATGTATTAGCTGATAACGCATGCACCCCAAAATCAATGAGGAAATTATCTCCTTCACACAATTGGCACAAAAGAAGGACATATTCCATGTCCCTCAGGCACAACCCAGCTATTGTCAACTCTGGCATGCGAGATGATAAATGCACGGGTGATCACACGTCCAGATTTCGATTCCGACGATTATGCACATGGACCATTTTTTCCCTTTATGGATCCTCGACACTTAACCTACTCAATGGTTTTTATTTGCATTGATCACATTTTATGGTATGATTAAATTTGTATGGAAGAGAACCAATTAGTTTTGTTTTACACTTATTGAATGCACTTTATAGTCAGACAAATTAACTCTCCACAGTTAGGTTGATTTATCCAGTGGCAGGAGGCTTGATAGCCCATGGAGGGTCTCGTTCCCAGCTGGGGTGAGGGTGGGGGTGGAAGATGAGGGTGGGGGTGAAGCTGGTACCTCTGAGAAACGAGCTTAATGTACTGACTCTTATGGTCCAGCAGCTTACTGTGGAGTCTGGGTGAATTTCTCTCCGGAGAGTGAATACAGGGCTGTAGCTCCATGTGGATTTCAAGAACTGATCAAGGCTTTGTCTGAAGAGGAAACATTTCCTCCTACAGAATGAAAAGATCAATGGAGTAAAATTAGGTTCTAGTTCTGCTCTTTGACGGGGCGGCTGTGAGATTAGGCCAGTCATTTAAGCTGCAGTCATTTGAGCTGCAGCAAACAGATGATGAGAAAGAGGAAGAGGAGGGAGCCCATCTCCCTACATAATTTGCTGGAGGACCAAACATGAGAGTACATATGAAAATGATTTTATAAACTGTAAAACTTCATCTTCATCTTAGTTTCCCTTAAAATAAAAAAAAAAAAAATAGGAGCAGAGCAGCATTGTGAGAACTGAGCATAATTTGGAATCAAATGCCCTGTTCTGTGAATCTCTGTTTGCTTTCCAGCTGTGTGGCTTTGTGGAAGTCACTTAGCCTCTCAAAGCTTAAATGGTCTCATTAAGTAGAGATAAGTATCACAGATCTAATGGATATTTTAGACAGCAGTGTTTTCTGGACCATAATAAAATCACAAACCCCTTATTCTCCATCCCATTACCTTGCTTCATTTTTCTCCATGGCTCCTGTATTAGTTTGTTCAGGCTGCCAGGACACAGGACCACAGGCTGGGTGATTTCAATAATAGAAATATGTTTCCTCACAGTCCTGGATGCCAGAAGTCCCAGGTCAAGGTGTGGGCAGGTTTGGTTTCTCCTGAGGGGTCTGTCCTTGGCTTATGGATGGCTGCCCTCTGGCCATGTCCTCACCTGGTTCTCTGTGTGCATGTGCCCCCTGGTTTCTCTCTGAGTGCTCAAATGTCCTCTTCTCATGAGGACACCAGTGAGGTTGTGTTAGGGCTCACACTAATGGTTCTATTTTCACTTAATTCACCCTTAAAGATCTTCTCTCCAAAGGTGGTCACATCCTGAGATAGGATTTAAGGCTCCAACATGAATTCTGGGGGGATCCAATTCAGCCCATAACACCACCTGACATTATAGTACACATTTATCTGCAGTCATAAACTCCATGAGAGACCTTGTCTCCACCCCATACACCTAATACTTAAAACAGTGCCTGGCACATAATAAGTGCTCAATAAACATCTGTTGAATGACTTAAGTGCTTACCATAATGGCAGTTCCAGCACATTCTAGTTCCATCATGAGGACACCCACTGATAGCTGGGCTGCAATAAATCATCCCTGAAGACTTTCCTAACTATTGCCACTTCCCATGATTAGCTTCTGTTGCACTTGCCCTGGGACCCCAGGATTCAAAGAAAACCCTATCACATGCGTATTTAATGCTTTATTCCCAAACTCATGAAGCCTTGAGCTTCAGGGTTGGAAGGGAATGAATATGTCATCAGATTCTATTTAAAAACGAGTGAAGGAAACCCTTTTATAGTGTTCCTTGCTAATCTTCTCCATGACCAACGCCAGGAACTAGGAGCCCTTTACCCCTGGAAGCAGCCAGTTTTGTGATTAGAACGTGTTCTTTGGGGTGCACAATGAAGCAAAACACAAGGATGTTCTTTTTAGAATGGGTTATAATAGTTAACGGAAACAAATATCTCTAAGTAGGCAAACAGATGGCAAATTGGTTTATCTGTGTGGTAGTAAAAGTTCTCAGTAATTCAAATAAATTCATTAGGTCTACGGGAAACTAAATGAAGTCTCAAAACACAATATTGATATATATAATATGATACTATATACAAACGTGTTTATTAACTTATATATGTGGATATTCATTTTATTTTTTTAAAGATTTTATTTATTTACTCATGAGAGACACAGACAGGCAGAGACATAGGCAGAGGGAGAAGCAGATTCCCTATGGGGAGCCTGATGTGGGATCCGATCCCAGGACTCCAGGATCAGAACCTGAGCCAAAGGCAGATGCTCAACCACTGAACCCCACAGGCACCCCAGATATTTACTTTAAAATAATGTATCTTGCGTTTAGAAAAGATACAAAACCTTGCATGGGATGGATACACAGCAACTGCAGAGCATTGGTGTGGCCAGTGAGAGGGGCCATCAGGAGGGCCAGGGGAGGGGCATCTTTAACTCTACCTGCAACATTTATTTTTTTAACAGAGAAGCCTGAAGCAAATATGGCAAAATGTCCACATCTTTTGCACCTTGGTGGCAGGCACATCATATAATTATTTTCCCCTGAACTTTTCTGATGTTTGAAACATGTCTTAACTTCTTTTTAAAGTATTTCAGTGACCAGGGGCAAGTATCATCTTTAACTGAACTAACGTGAGACCCTACATCCAGCCACTGGTCCTGGTTCTGACCTCTGGAGCCATCCAGAATAGATGTTCTTCTTCTTATCCACCATCTCTATTGCCTTCCTAGGTAGGACAAACACGCCAGGTGACCTCACCGCCAGCCTTGTGGCCAATACTGCAGCTGAATCGCATCTGGACAGACAGACTCCTGCCTCTCCCTTCCTTACTGAGTCAATCCAGAAGTATAGAGTACCTGCCAAATGAATATCAGGACTCTTCCCCCTCTGAGCTCACCGTCTGGTGAGAGAAACATATATGCAACCGGATAAATATGGTGTGATGTTCTAACCAGACAGCTGGCACACAGAGATTGAAATTAGAGGAGTATATGACTAACCCCCCTCCAGCCAAATGGTCTGAAGGCTGGAGATGCTTAGCTGGAAAAAGTAACCCCCAAGGGGGCCAGGGCTGGAAGTGTGCATCCCACCGAGAGGCTCAGTCACCTGGCTACCTGCAGGGGGGAGGGGGGAGGAGGGGATGTAATCCAGCAGTGTTCCCAGGAAGAAGAAGGAGGAGGAGGAGGAGGAGGAAGAGGAGGAGGGGGGGGAGGAGGGGGAGAGAAGAAGAAGAAGAAGGAGGAGGAGAGAAGAAGAAGAAGAAGGAGAAGGAGGAGGAGAAGAAGAAGAAGAAGGAGAAGAAGAAGGAGAAGAAATAATAATAATCATCATCATAATCATCATCTCAGGAAATTTTCTTCCAGTCTCTGCCACAGGAACTGAACAGAAAGGGGCAGACAGGCAGGTGTCCGTAAAAACCGCTAAAGGTGGCCACAAGCACCATGGGTAGAGTTGTCCTCCCGTGGGTGGGGATTCATTCAGAGGCGGGCGCACAGGGAATTGGGAGATGCAGCCCCTTCCTCGTGGAAAGCTCACTCCAGGAAAAGAGCAGAGCCTGGGAGAAGTGGGGGGAGGGCAGCTTGGGGTCCAAAGTGGGGCCGCGCAGGTACCACCAAGGGGCTGGCACTCGAAGGACAGGCCCAGACAGGAGGTGGCCCACATGTGCCAGGCCCAAGAACAGCAAGGATTTTTTTTAAGATTTTATTTATTTACTCATGAGAGACAGAGAGAGGCAGAGACATAGGCAGAGGGAGAAGCAGGCTCCTTGCAGGGAGCCCAATGTGGGACTCGATCCCAAGACCCCGGGATCATGCCCTGAGCCAAAGACAGATGCTCAACGACTGAGCCACCCAGGTGCCTGAATAGTAGGAATTTAAACAGGCTACTATTCAGGACAGCTGGAAAAACAGATTCTGAAGAGCAAAACAGGCAAGGATCTAAGGCCAGAAAGTATGTAGCACTTTATCCAGAGGGTGAAAACTTTCATATAGAAAACTGTACTCCTAGAGGCAGAACCCTTGATGACCAAGAGGCATTGCCTGCCTGTCGGGAATCATTGGCATTCATTGAGCACCCACCACACGTTCCAGGCACAGACCCAGGGAACGTAAGTGCATTATCTCATTTAGTTTTCATAATATCTCCAGAAATCAGACAAATGCCATTTGACAACGAAACCAGACAAATGCTATGACAAATGCCATTTGATAGGTGGGAGAAATGAAATATTTTTAAAGATTATTTATTTATTTATTTATTTGAGAAAGAGAGTGATCGAGAGAGAGAGAGCATGAGCGGGGGTGGGGGGTACAGAGGAGAGTGAGAAGCAGACTGGCCGCTGAGCAGGGAGCCCAGCTCAGGGCTCCATCCCGGGACCCTGGGATCATGACCTGAGCTGAAGACAGATGCTTAACTCCCAGCCACCCAGGTCCCCCAAGAAATGAGATATCAAAAGTGACTAAGTCACTTGCCCGAGGTCACAGATTTGGCATTTGGCAGTCAAACATGGAGTCTGACTTGGTAACAATATGCACCCTTGCCTTAACCAAGAACATCCCTGGGAGCAACACACAGCTTCACTTTCTTGCCACAACGTCTATCCGTTGACCTTGACATTCACCCTCTCAGATTCTGTTACTGTTCCTCGTACTTGTGTTAATGATGTGCTCACCGCATCCCCATGACAAGCCCAGGGGGTGACATAACTCCCCTTCTCTTGGACATGATGAAAATAAAGCCCAGAGGCAGTGATGATGCACCCAAGTCCCTCAACGAACTGGCGACGCCCTTTGACGGTGGGGTTCTCGCTTCCTCCAGCGGTGGACTTTTGGCCATAACAATGTTTCAAAAACTGTGCCCTCCCCACCCCCACTGATAGAGTCTGAGACCACTTGGGGGAAATGGGGAGGTAACACTATAATCACATCACTTTAAGATAAAATTTCCCATCCTCCTTCTCCAGAAATCTAAACGATGGTCCAGGAACTGATCTCCAAAGAAAACCATCTGCCTGGAGCTAAATATGAAGTTTCTTATGTACTGTGCCAAAGCCTTTTTCAGGCTCTGGGGGAATAACACTTTGATATGTTAATCAATGTGTACCTTTTTTTCATTCCTAGAAATGCCAGTCGCCCGATGATGTTTCCTCCATTCACAGAACATTAGGGTGGCCAATATTCCGCCCTAGAGAAGGGATGTCTCAGCTCCAATGACTCAAAGCACAATGACCAGAAAAGTTGAAGAATCCTAAGTGAATGTATAGTAAGGTGAGCATCTCAGAAACATAAAAAGACACACTCCCAGATGAAACAAATGCTTGCCAGACTTGCGGGAATGAGGAGAATTCAAGGACAAGAGACTGACTTTGGGGAGTGAATGAGAAGGAGCCATGTGCTCTCTCCCCAAGGCCAAGTTCAGAGTCATGGTGCAGAGCATTGCCGAACCCCAAGTCTTCTGTACGGGACTCCAAAGAAGAGAGGACCCATGCTCTCCCTTTCAGGATGAGTCCCAGAATGTGACAGGACCCCAGAGCTCCCTGCACCAAGCCCAGGGGGTGCAGAAAACCAATCTTGTGCAGTCTGAGAAGGAAGCACTTGAGCCCCTGCATAGAATGAGAACCTCAGAATGTCCCCTTAGAGAGAAGGTGACAAGAAAGGGTGAGAACTCTCAGAGTCTTGTAGCTGGGCACAAAGGAAGACACAGCAGTGACCCGTATGGATAGAAGATAAGACCAGATGGGACCACCCGTAGCACAGAGGTGGCCAACTGAGAGTGACGGCAACACCCTCCTCTGCCCCCACTTCCCACTGACCCTCACTGAGGTCTTGGCTCTCCAAAATCAGACAAGACCCTAGGAGATGAGAGAACACCCACCCGCCTGATGCTCCATTTCTACCATCTGAGTCAAGCTCAATGACATGATTGTTTAAACTCTAATTCTTACATTGCTGAGATCGTGAGATAAGATTTATACCCACTACATAGCTGGGATGTCCCTTCTTGGTCCCTGAACCTCGCGGGGCCTGGTTCCCACCTCCCCCAGCCATACCAGCCTGGGCTGAGCAGAGGCTGGATTTCTGGGGAAGTTGACGCTGCAGCCCTGCTCTCGTGCCTCCGGCTGCCGGGGCTATTTGTCTGCTGGTGACAATGACAAATGGCTCCATCAGGTGGGCGGTGGAGGGATAGGGCCCTGGAGGGGGTGAGCAGAGGGGCTTTCTGCAGAAGAAGGGTCCTCCTGGGTCTGCTCTGACACAGACAGAGAGAGTGAATGTCAATCCTGAGGGGTCACTTCTGTCCCTGGCAGGGTCCCTGGGATCCCTTCTCTCTTAGAGTCCCCTAGCCCTCACTTTCACCTTCACCTGGGGAAACTAGATGCATTTCTGAGCCCCACTCCCCATCAGCTTAGCTTCAGGTGAGACTTGTATCTTCCACTCCTCCCTTCCTGCCTCTTGCAAGCCCATCAGCCCTACTACCCCTAAATCAAGGGTCCTACTGTCCCCTTGAGGACAGACAGGGAGCACTATAGTCACAATGATGACCAACATTTTTAGTGTTTGAGGCATGCCAGGTCATGTGCTAAGCACCGTGTGTCCTTCTTTGACCCTCACCACATCCCTCAGAGGTAGATACTCTCATTGGCCACATCTTATAGATAAAGTGACAGAGGCTCTGAGAGGCGGGATCACATGGTTCCAATGGGGTAAAAAGATTATTATTGAGACCCAAAGCCCATACCTTAACCACAATCCACCATAGAAAGGCTGCAGGTACAGGTATGCAGGATCATGTCAGGGACACTGTCACCAGGCTGTGACAGCAAAATGATTCTATGTCCCACCCATAGAACAGCTGCCTTTCCTGGGTAGGCCAAGCAAGGGAATGGGATGAAGCTGGTCTGAAGACTGGAATCTGTGCTTATGGCTAAAAGGATCTGGAAACCATCCAGTCTGGCAAGTCATTCTTCTCTGCCCATGTGTTCCAGCTGCCAAAACGTCTTGCAGAATGCCGGAGCCCCGCCTTCCATCAGGCTGCCTCGTCTAGGCAGCTGGAAGACTCTGCAGGTGATTGCCTGGATCGGGAGTTAATGCAGCTGCATTACCATCTATGTTTCTCATGCTTAAAGAAGCATAGGGAAGAATTTTCTCTGTGTCTTCTTAAATACTTTGCATGAAAGAGACTTCTGTCATAGCCAGAGAATTGGGCACTGACCCTCAGTATCCAGGTAGCATGTCCTCGAGCTAGAACTCAGAGAACCTGGATACTGCTCTATCGGAAACAGCTGGGCAGGTGGGGATGTTAACCTGAAATAAAATGAACCAGGTTGTAGAACTGTGGGTGTCCTCATCACCATTTTAGTGTCAATGATTTAACTAAAACCTTGAAACACCGAGGATTTTTAACTCTTCCAGTTATAAGTTGTAGACACCCAACTCAAACAGGTTAAAACAAAGAAACAAACAAAAATAGGGGGGAAAGGAAGCAAAGGAGGAGAAGGGGAACTAAGTCATATAACTGAAAGGTTCATACAGGTTTTGGGTGTGGCTGGATCCAGGAGCTTTAATAACTTCATCAGAACTCTATCTTCTTGTCCCTTGTATCTCTTTCTCTTGTGTTGTCTTCACTCCCTAGCAGAAACTATTCTCAGGAGGACCAAGCAACCAATGATTCAGATTCATATCCTAAGAGTTCAGCAACCCTAATGGGAAGACTGCTTCTCTTTCCCAATAGCTCCTGCCAAAGGTCCAGGGCCGATTCATTGGTGTAGTTTGGAGCTCTGGGTTTCTGGAGCCCAAGCAAGGTCTTCTCAACTGGAAGACAGACAGTGAGTGAGAAGAGTTGGATTCCTCTCGTGAGGGAGAGTAGATACCCCCTGGGTAGCCCACTCCACAGAGGAGGGTGAAGCAGAGGACCGGAAGTGACTGAATTTCTCCCTAAGCCAGGAGTCGTGTGATATGCTAACCCACAAAGCTGTGCAGTATGACCATGAACTAGCTTTTATCTTCCCAATATTTCTGTTGTCCTCGAGGAAACCAAGACTCCAAGAGGGAGGATAGTTTGACCTCCACAGCATGACCTCAGGTTCAAGCTCACATGTGGCTGATTCCACCAGCACTGTTCCAAAGCTGATGGAGAATCTAACTTCAAAGGGTCCTAGCTCCAGAAGAAACACTATTTCGTTGGGTCCCTTTGCACCAATTACTATTCTCTGAGCTTTACTTTCGGCAGCTGTGAAATGACAACACTGTCCTAAATCAGGGCTGTGAACCAGCAGAGTCTTCCAGGCAGGACACAGTTTTCAGAAAGCCTGGAGGATAGCCCTTCTTTTCAGCCAGCACTACCAGCACCAGAAGTGACATGCAGCTTCGCCTGCGTCCAAAGGCCATGATCATTCGCAAATGACCTTGGGCACTCAGTTTAAACAATCAAAATGTGGATAATGCAGTGTGGCCTCAGTACGTTGGGTGCATTATCTCATTTAATCTTGCCCTTTGCCTAGTTATGTAACATCACAAATGTACAGAAAAGAACGTGTCAGACACATGTGTGATCTTTTCCGAGATTAAACAGATGTTAGCATTTCACCATATTGCTTTAAAATTCTTTTTAAAGAAACAAAATGTTAGAGACACTGGTAAACATGTCCTCATCAATACCCTGTATTTTTCTCTGTAGTTCCATCTTCCTCCAGAAGTGCCTTCAATATCGGATTGGCATGAATAAACTACAACTATGTTTACATTCATTCCATTTTGTATATAAACATAAACTATATTTATTATATATGTATGTTCATGTATACATGCACGTATATATATATATATTTTTTTGTTTGTGTGTTATCAATTTTACATGCAGCATCCTTTTAAAACTTGCTCGATCCTCAAACTTAGTTTTCTTAATTTATCCATATTGATACATATGGATCTGGTACATTCATTTAAACTGTAGTATCATATTCTTTTGCGAATAAACTATAATTTATTTACCATTCCCCAACCGAGAGAATATTGGTTGTTTTTACATTCTTGTAATGACAAACTACTATAATAAGAATCTTTGTATAGTTCTCCTTGGGCACATACTGGAGAGTTTCTCCAGCGCAAACACCCAGAAATGGAATCGGTAGGTAATAACATGAGTGTATCCGACTTTACTAGGTAATGCCAAATTGCTGTCCACAAAGTGGCTTTACCAATTTATACTCCCACCAGAAAGATGAATTTCCACTTCTTCATATCCTCACCAACACTTGTGTTACCAGATTTATTGATTTTGTCAGTCTGACAAGTACAAACTGTTATTTCACTGCTACATTTTGAATAGACCCAAGAGTGGCATTGAGAATATTTTTATAGTTGATTGGATATCAGGTTTTCTTTTCCAATTATTTTTTCACATACTTTATCATTATTGGATTGTTTCTTAAGGATTTCTGAGGGTTCTTAATACATCCTACATGCTAATAATCCCTTACTAATTATATGACTGGCAACCATCTTCCCTCACACTGTCTGTTCCCAAGGTTTTATATGTATTTTGTCATACAGAAGTTTTAGTTTAATGTACTGGTGTCTATCAATATCTTCCTTATATTCTCCTTTGTGACTTAGGTTTTTCCTAAGTCACAAATTTCTTTGAGAAATTTTTTCTACTGAATCTCATAAAAAGATTCTCCCAGGTTTTCTTCTAACAGTTGTATTTCTGTTATGCTGTTCACATATATAGTTTGACTATATCTAGAATTTTTTTTCCATAACGTTAGGCATCTACTTTGAATCCATTTCTATATGGATAGCAAATCAGCCCAGCACTAATGGTTCCTATTTTATCATGTCATATACCAAACTCTCTAATTACAAGAAGGTCTGTGTCTAGATGGGTTTGTAACATTGTTCTAACTACTGGGTGAATTCCCAGGCCTATACCAGGGTTTTCACTGTGTGGCTTTCCCAGCTACTATGTTTCTGTGTCTCAGCTCCAAACTTCCACACTCAGCTTTGTGATGTTGGGGTTGGGACCCCGTGATCCCCAGTTCTTCCCCAGTTCTATTTGTCAGTTGCTTCTGTTAGGCATCAGGAATGGGCTCTCTTACTGAGAGACTGGGATAAGAATAAGAGGCTCGCTCCTTCTGTCTGCTTGTGGTCCCCGTGATGATCACACACTTCCTCAGCCCAGGAGCAGTGGTTCTTCTCTGTAGCAGTGGCTTAATCATTGGCAGTTCTCCCCACACTTGAAAACAGCCTCACCACACCCTCTTCACGACACCAGCACCAATGAGCTGTGCTCCCTCCTCAGAGCTCGGAGTCAGTCATGTGGAGTCCTACTCTCAGCATTGACTTTCAATAATTCCATTTTCCTTTGTCCCTCTGTTCCTGAGTCAGTAGTTAGCTCCTGTAGCAGCCTCTGTGATGGCTTTGTGTCCTTTACAGCGTTTTATTTACCTAATCAATTTTATACCCAGTTGACACTTCTTTATATTAAACTCTCCCTGTTATAGCAACTGGTGTGGTATCTCTCTCTTGACAGGACCCTTACTGATACCGCAAATTTACAGTAAATTTTGATGCCAAAGAAGGAAATGTTCTATTTTTCTTCTTGAAAATGTTCTTATATATTCTTGGCTCTTACTTTCCCATGTGAGCTTTATAGGCCCGATTGTGAAGTTCCACCAACATAATAATATTAATATTAAGCATTTGAATATTTACATAGCAATTACATAAATTTATGTCTAAATCTCAACTAAGATTTTTCCGATCCATGAACACAACATGATTTTCCCATTTCTTCAGGTCTTCTTCTATGTTTTTCATTAAGATACTCTATTTTTCTTCATAAAGTTTATATACATCCTCTGCTAGATATACTTCTAATTAATTTAGGGGTTTTGTTGTTATGGTACATTAAATCTCTTAAATTGCTGTTTTTAATTGTTTCTGGCTAGTGTTTAAGAAGGCAATTGATTTTCTTCTGTGTATTGATCTTGTATCCAGCAACTTGATGAACTCCTGTATTTGTTTTTAATATGACTGTATATCCTGTAGAATGTTTCTATGTAGTTATATCAACTGTGAATATTGACTGCCTTGTTTCTTTTTTTTTTTTTTACAACTGCTACAGCTTTCTTTGTATGCATGTGTATAGGTCTGTGTATATGTGTCTTATTACACTACTGTCATGCCCTCAGCTCAACATTGAAAAGAAACACTTTCTTTTCTAGCCAAGATGGATTTACAAGACCTGAATCTACCTTCTCACTTGAAACATCAAAAAAAAAAAGTTATTTAAAAAAATATGAAAAAATAGTTCTCAAGAATATTGGGTATTAGGCAAGGAAGGTCAGTGAACTCTGAAAGATAGGGAAAAAAAAGGAGATAAGCTCTGAGATTGCTCCAGGTTACTGCCCAAAGAAAGTTTCCAGCACAGGGAGGGTGACCCCACACAGAGTGAAGTCCACCTGAAGTAAGGGGATAAGTCTGAAATTCCAGGAAGGCCAAGATAGCTAGAGTTCACAGGATAGAATGCCAAAGAGGAAAATACCATTCAGAGGGAGAACTCCTTGGGGATCTGCAGAAAGTCCCCACTGAGTCCTTAGCTGAACACTGATCACCTCCAGGAATGAAATCTTGCCATTTGCAATGACATAGGTGGATAATTGAGTATAATTCTAAGTGAAAGAAGCCAGTCAGAGAAAGACAAATACCATATGATCTCACTATATGTGGAATTTAAGAAACAAAACAAATGAGCAAAGGGAAAAAGAGAGAGAAAGAGAGACATATTGGAGGGGAAGTGGGTAGGGCAATGGGTGAAATAGGTGATGGGGATTAAGGAGTGCACTTGTGATGAAAACTGGGTGTTGTCTGAAAGTGTTGAATCACTATATTGTACACCTGAAACTAATATAACACTGTATGCTAACTATACTGGAATTTAAAAAAAGAATATGAGAGAAATCCCGGAAGTTAAGTAAAGAACCACTGTAAAGGATTAAAGTGCATAAGACTCAGGAATCACACAAGGCCAGGAAATAATAATGCTTCTCCCCACCAGTCATAGTGGAAAAGTCCTAATTCGTAGTGCACTCGTTTGAGTATTAGGATTTTGCCTCAGCAGTGGGGTGAAATTATCCCTAGACTAAATACTGCTCTGGTTCCACCTAACAAAGCTCAAATGCAAGACCCCAAAGGATCAAAAATGTTTCAAGCAATATAATTGCAGGCAAGAACAAAGCTTAGAAGTAGTCATAAGAATAAAAACTACCTAGTACGCAGCAAAGTGAAATTAAAATTTGGCATTCAATAAAAAATTACCAACCATACAAATACACAAGAAAACATAACCTATTAATCAAAAGTGATGCAGAGGAGCGCCTGAGTTGACTCAGTTGGTTGGGCATCCAGCTCTTGATTTCAGCTCAGGTGGTGATCTCAGGATCAATGGGATCAAGTCACGTGTTGAGCTCTGCAGTCAGTAGGGAGTCTGCTTGAGATTCTCTCTCTTCTTCTCCCTTTACACCTCCTCCCTCCACATGTGAGCTCTCTTTCTCGCTTAAATAAATAAATATATCTCTAAAAAAAATAATGGCTGAAATTTAAATGTGTACAAAATATTTGGATAGAAATTTTACCAAAGAAAACAGATATGCAAACAGCCAGTCAACATATGGAAGGATGCTCAACATCATTAACAATCAAGAAAATAAAGTTCAAACCACAATGGGATACTATTTCTATCCACCAGGATAGAAATAATAACAAATGCGATACCAACAGGTATTGGCAAGGATGTGAAAGCAGTGGTGATGGGACTATAAAATGATCTGGCTCCTTTTGAAGAAAGATTGGCAAGTCCTCAAATATTTAAAAACAAATTTAACATGAGACACCACAATCCCACTCCTAGGTATCTACCCAAGAGAAAGAAAATGGATATCTGGATAAAGATTTGTACATGAAGGTTCATCATGGCATTATTCATAAGAGCCTAAAACTTAAAAAACCCAATTGTCCCATCAACTAATAAATGGATACCACTCAGAAATAAAAAGGAATGAACTACTGATACCAGCAGCAACATGAATGAACCTCAAAGACATTATGCTAATTGAAGACAGCCAGACTCAAACAACACATACTGTATGACTTCATTTGTATGAAATTGTAAAAAAAAAAAAAAAAAAAAAGGCAAGTCTATAGAGTCAGAAAGTAGACCAGTGGTTACTTGGGGCTAGGAGTGGGAAGAGGAAATGCCTACAAATAGGCAGAGAGAATCTTTATTGGTGATGAAGTATTCTAAAACTACATGGTGGTAATTATTGCACAACTCTGTAAATTTTCTTAAGGTGTGCAATTCTTTACTCAGAATGGGTGAATTTAATGATTTAGAAATTATACCTCAATAAAGTCATTTTAAAAGAGATTGATAAAAGAATGAAAATAAACTGAGAAAATATTTGCGAATCACATACCTGATTTTTTTAAAACACTTGCATCCAGAATATGTAATAAGGAAAGAAATGGAATATCAGTCAGCCATAAAAAAAAAGAACTTGCCATATGAGACAATGCAGATGGACCCAGGGGTTATGATGCTAAGTGAAATACCATATTATCTCACTTATATGTGGAGTCTATAAAACAAAACAAATACGAAAAAGCAGAAACAGACCCATGAACAAATGGCAACCACTGGTGGTTGCCAAGGAGGATGGGGTGGGGGATGGGCAAAATGGGTGAAAGGTAGTGGGAGACGCAGGCTTCTAGTTATGGAATGAATAAGTCATGGGGACGAATGGCACAGCATCAGGAATATAGTCAATAATACCGTAATCGGGTATAGTGACAGAGGTAGTTCCCACTGTATTGAGCACAGAACAATGTATAGAGTTGTAGACTCACTATGTTGTGCAACCTAATATAACATTGTGTGTCAACTCTACTCCAAAAATTTAAAACAACTAGTAATAATATTAAACCAAATATTTGAAGAGATACTTTACCAAAGAAGATACAGGAAAAAAAAAAAAAAGAAGAAGATACAGGGATGCAAATAAACACATGGAAAGATGTTCAAAGTGGTTAATGATCAGAAAAATGCTAAATTAAACCCCAATGAAATCCCAGTATTCGCCTATTAGAATGTCTAAAATTTTCAAAACTGACCACGCCAAGTGTTGGCAAGGGTGTCGTACAACTGGAAGTCTCATACACCGCTGTGGATGGAAGAATGTTAAAGGGTTATAAGTACAGCCCCAAACAGTTTGGCCATTCCTAAAGAGTTAGATGTGCATCTACCCTATGATTTTACCCCCAGGGATTTCAGCAAGAGAAAAGAAAGCAAAATGTCTATGCAAGGACTTGTATACAAATGTTCACAGTGGCCTTAGTTGGAATGGTCAGACACTGGACACAGCACAAATATTGATCAACAGACGAGAGAATTAGCAGACTGTAGTATAACCATACAATGGATATGCTCAGCCATCAAAGGAGTGAAGTATAATACATTATACAAGATGGGAACATGGGGCGACAGGGTGGCTCAGTTGGTTAAGCATCTGCCTTCGGGTCAGGTTATGATCCCAGGGTCCTGGGATTGAGTCCTGCATTGAGCTCCTTGCTCAGGGGGGAGCCTGCTTCTCCTTCTATACCTCCCTCTGCTCATGCTCATTCTCTCTCTCTCTCTCTCACTCTCTCTCTCTTACTCTTTCTCAAAAATAAATAAATAAATACATCTTTTTAAAAAAATAAGATGGGAACATATTAAGATGGATATTTGAGTGAAAGAAGCAGATGAAAAGACACACATTGTAATATTTTGTTAGTATTAAATTCTTAAAAGTGAGCTGCAAATTCATAGCAACAGAAGCAGATGGGTGGTCACTGGGGGATGACAGGCTCTGGCAGGCAAGGAGGGGCAGGAGAGAGCCTTCCAGGGGTAATTGACATGTTCATTATCTTGATTGTGATGACAGCTTCATGGATTCATACGTGGTCAAAACTTACCAAATTCACACATTAAATGTGTGCAATTCACTAAATATCATGCTTCAACAAAGCTGGATTTGTTCTTTTTTTTAAATAGACATATGGTAGAGAAACAGACGTGAATGTATACTTGTTGCCCATTCAAAGAAAATGTTGCTTACATTTCATCATGTATGTTTGTTTTTGGATTTTGGTAGCTGATGGTTTTGGATGAAAACTATTACATCTCATACATTTCTTCTAAAAGAAAAAACCCACTAGAGGCACCGAGCTGTTCAGTGGGTTAACTACCTGCCTTCAGTTCAGATTATGATCTCAGGGTCCTGAGATCCAGTCCTGCCTTGGGCTCCCTGCTGGTGGGAGTCTGCTTCTCCCTCTGCCTCTGCCCCTCCCCCTGCTCATGCAATCACTCTTAAATAAATAAATATCTTTTTTAAAAATAAAATAAAATAGACATTTTTAAAAACCTCACTTTATTGAGTTATGACTGCTATGTAAAAAGTTGTATATATTTAACATATACAACTGGATGAGTTTTGGGGTAAGTAAACACTGAGAAACCATCACTACCTAGCTAACAGTACTGTATCATATACTTAAAATTTGCCATGAGAGTAGATATTTATGTTAGGTGTTCTTACCACAAAATAATAATAGCAATAAAGAGGGCAGAAGAAAACTTTGGGAGGTGATGGATATTGTCGTGTTCCTCTTGTTATAATTCCTTCCGTTCCCCTTTTCCCCCCAATGGGTATTTTAGGTACTTCAGATGACTCCTTTCTCCAAGTGTACCTAAGGGACTTCTTGTGTTTAACCTTGAAACTGAACACCTTTTTAACCACTATTGAGAGAAATGTCAGGGAGAAGAAGGAAATGTTTCTTCAATCCCGAAGGAGCTTCGGGGGAAAACACACACACACACACACACACACACACACACACACACACAAACACACAAAACCAGGCAGTATTCCTGCATCATAAAGCTCCTTCGAAAGTGAGATGGTGAGAATATTAACAAATTCATCAGCTCTTACTCTCCTAGTGAACATGGAGAACAGTGCGTACATAAATAATCCTGTTCTGTTTCCTGTTACTATAAAACCGTACGTGGGAATAGCCGCACAAAGGAATGTATTAAGTCACTTCGTCATCAGCTATGGCTGCCATGCTGGTGAAATATCACCCATAACCCTAAAATGTCTCCAGCTCTAAGCAGTGTTTCCTGTTTTATAATTTGTGGCCCAGGAAGCAGAATTTAAATCGATATCTCTACCACAAAGTGCAAATCTTAGGAAGTTTCCAGGTGAAACAGCATAAGGACTTTAGAATCCCCTGCTTCATGCATATGGTCATACAAGTATAAATATATGTTATTACTTATATATTTGTATAAATTTATATCACAAATACCACGTTGGCTTCTTCCTTCAACCTAAGAATTTGAGAGTCTTTTCTCTGGAGAATAACAACATCAACATGAATGTACTCATCAAGTTAAGGAGGTTTCTTCTGTTTCCATTTGCTAAAAGCTTTCTTTTAATCATGAATATGTCTTGAATGTCTTTAAATACATTTTGCTGAATCCATTGGAAGGTTCATATAGTTTTCTCTGGATGAGTAACTAGAGTTTTAATTTGTAAACGATTTTTATGCTGCTGGGAAAAAAAATTCCCTACTTGGCCATGATGCATCTTTTTAAAGATTTTATTTACTCATGAGAGACACAGAGAGAGGCAGACATGGGCAGAGGGAGAATCAGGCTCCCTGCAGGGAGCCCGATGTGGGACCCGATCCCAGGACGCCACGATCACACCCTGAGCCGAAGGCCCGGGCTCGACCACTGTGCCACCCAGGCACACAGCCATGATATATTTTTAGGACAAGTTGCTATGTTTTGTTTGGTGATCTTTCTTTTAAGATTTTTATTCTTAAGTATAATTTGAATATTTGATTACCTTCCTTTACTACTCTTTTTATTTTATTATCCTTGTCTGATTCTCATTTCTAGTGGAGTCTTCTAGTAGCCTCATAAAAAGGATTGGAGAACTGCCCCCTTTTTTCCCTTTTTTGCATTAAATAGGAATTGTTCTTTCCTTAAATGTTTGGTAAAACACACTGAAGTTTTGAAATTTTGTTTTCTAAGCGATGAATTTAAGACAGAATTTTCTCCCTGCTTAGCTGTATCATCTCATGAGTTTTGATGTAAAAGAGTTTGTCATTCAGCTATACATATTTTCTAGTTTCCATTGTGATGTTTTATTTGACACATGAATTATCTACTCTTATATTGTTAAGTTCTAAAACAAATTTTTCTTGGTTTCTAACATTATCATATTGTGGTTAAAGCATATAATGCTTGTTAGTACTTACTTAGATTTGCTGTGTGGCTGAATCATAGTTCAGTATTTTGGAAAAGATTTTTTATGTTCCCTAAATATTACGTGATAAGTTCTATATATGTTCATTAGCCAGAATCCTGCTACCTCTGTTACTTGAATTTTCCATAACTTTCTGATTTTTTGCCTGTTTCACCTATCAGTTACTTAGAGAAGTGTATTAAGCCCTCCATTCGGATTGTGGATTTGTATACTTCCTTACCCTTATAAATTTGTCAATACTTACTTTATATGTTTTGAAACTACCTACTTAAGCTATACAAGTCCTGGAATGTTGTATCTTCCTAATAAATCACTCCTGTTATCGTTCTGTATCAACCCTTTTTATCATTAACAATATATTTCTCTTTTGTTAATAATAAGTTTCTCGGGCACCTGAGTGGCTTAATGGCTGAGCATCTGATCCCAGGAGGAGCTTGCTTCTCCCTCTGCCTGTGTCTCTGCGTCTCTCTGTGTTTCTCACGATTACATAAATAAATAAAATCTTAAAAATAAATAATAATAAATTTCTCTTCAGAAATAGTTTTATGTTAATAAAGAATTTCTTTCTAATTAGTATGTATTTTTAAACTGATGTTATCAAAGTAGGGGTGAGCAAGCTGTAGCCTAAGGGCCAAATCCCCCCACTGCTTGCTTTTGTAAATAAAGTTTTATTGGAACACAGATAAACCCATACATTTACATATTGTCTATGGCTGCTTTCAAGCAACAACAGTAGAGTGGAACAGTTGCAATAGGCCAGTTGATGGCCAGCAAAGCCCTAAAATATGTATTATGTGGTTCTTATAGAGAAAATTTCTTGACCACAATAATCCAATATTGACTAGACCCAAGTAAATACTTGTATGTGTGAGATAGGAAGCAATGCCAAGGGCTGCTGTGTACCCAACACCTAGTTTGAGAAATAGAACATCGCCAGCATCTTTGAGGGTATCCATAGGTCCCTCCCTGATCTGAGCTCAGTCCCTCTCCCTCATCCCTTTCCTGCTTATCATGTGTGCTTATCCATTGTTTTTCTTTGTAATTTTACCATATTTGCATCCACAAACAATATGTTGTTTAATTTTTCATGGGCTTTGAACTCTGAGTAAGTAGAATCATGGTGTATTATTCATTGACAATTTGCTTTGCTTGCTCAATGTATTATGTTTTTGAGATTCATCCTGGTTTCATATACTTGTGGTTCATTTTCACTGCTGTTGAGAATCTCAGTGTATGTACCAAAATGTATTTTTTCCATTCCAGAGTGGATAAGTATTTCTAGTACTTTTCTATTATTAAAAAGTATTGCTTCCTACCTGTGTCTCATGCTGCATACTGGCAAGCATTTCTCCAGCATATATACCCAGAGTTTTGAGGGATTGCCTGGCCATAGGTAGGGATTATCTTCACCTTTACTAGACAAAGGCAAATTGCTCTCCATAGTGGTTACATATTTTATTCCCCCACCAAAAAAAGTATAAAATTTGCCATCAGGCCATAGCCTCACCAATAAATAATACTGGCTTTTTTTTTTTTTTTGGTTGACTAGGCAGTATGATGTATCTTATGGTTGCTTTAATTTTCATTTCCAGAATATGCATGGAGTCGAACATCTTTACATATGTTTAATGACATTTATTCTCTACGTCTGTGATAGCCTTTATATGTTGCGTGTCCATTTCTCAATTTGATTGTTAGTCTTATTCGCCTTAACTTGAAGACCCTCTCTATTTTGCTTGATACTCATCATTTACCACTTTTGTTGCTGCAAATACCTTTTTCCACATTGCGGCTTATGCTCTAACTCCACTTTTCTCATTGTCATTTTTTAACAGGATTTTTTTATAGAGCCAAATTTATTCATCTTTCCTTTTATGATTTATACTTCCTGCAGATTGTTTTTAAAATATTGTTCCTTGATGCATTGTCATAAATATATACTCCAGTACTGTCTTCTCAAAGATTTTATGTTTGTCTTTCACATAAATCTTGAAAGCACCTGAAATTGACTTTTGCAGGTAGTGTGAGGTGGAGATACAACCACTTCATCCCCTCAGTATCACCAGATTTAATTAGCAGAGCTTTATCATGATTTTAACCCATATGGCTTGTCTACTAACCCTTAATATGAGGTAAGCTTCACTTCATTTCTCTTCTTTATGGGTATCTTGTTCTGAGCCCTTTAGTCTTCCATAAAAATGTAGTATTTTTAATTTTTTTAAATTCCAGTGTAATTAACATTCAGTGTTATATGAGCTTCAGGTGTACAGTATAGTGACCCAACAATTTTGTACATGACTCAGGGCTCATCATAGTATGTGTATTCTTCATCCCCCATAAAATGTAGCATTTGCATCAATTTTTTTTAAATTCTTTTTTTTTTTATTGGTGTTCAATTTACTAACATACAGAATAACACCCAGTGCCCGTCACCCATTCACTCCCACCCCCCGCCCTCCTCCCCTTCTACCACCCCTAGTTCGTTTCCCAGAGTTAGCAGTCTTTACGTTCTGTCTCCCTTTCTGATATTTCCCACACATTTCTTCTCCCTTCCCTTATATTCCCTTTCACTATTATTTATATTCCCCAAAGGAATGAGAACATATAATGTTTGTCCTTCTCCGACTGACTTACTTCACTCAGCATAATACCCTCCAGTTCCATCCACGTTGAAGCAAATGGTGGGTATTTGTCATTTCTAATAGCTGAGTAATATTCCATTGTATACATAAACCACATCTTCTTTATCCACTCATCTTTCGTTGGACACCGAGGCTCCTTCCACAGTTTGGCTATCGTGGCCATTGCTGCTAGAAACATCGGGGTGCAGGTGTCCCAGCGTTTCATTGCATTTGTATCTTTGGGGTAAATCCCCAACAGTGCAATTGCTGGGTCGTAGGGCAGGTCTATTTTTAACTGTTTGAGGAACCTCCACACAGTTTTCCAGAGTGGCTGCACCAGTTCACATTCCCACCAACAGTGTAAGAGGGTTCCCTTTTCTCCGCATCCTCTCCAACATTTGTTGTTTCCTGCCTTGTTAATTTTCCCCATTCTCACTGGTGTGAGGTGGTATCTCATTGTAGTTTTGATTTGTATTTCCCTGATGGCAAGTGATGCAGAGCATTTTCTCATATGCATGTTGGCCATGTCTATGTCTTCCTCTGTGAGATTTCTGTTCATGTCTTTTGCCCATTTCATGATTGGATTGTTTGTTTCTTTGGTGTTGAGTTTAATAAGTTCTTTATAGATCTTGGAAACTAGCCCTTTATCTGATATGTCATTTGCAAATATCTTCTCCCATTCTGTAGGTTGTCTTTGAGTTTTGTTGACTGTATCCTTTGCTGTGCAAAAGCTTCTTAATTCTGTTGGAATCTTAATAAGAATAGCATTGACTCTTTAGAGCAACTTGGGAAGAAATGACAGCTTTATGAAATTGAGTCTTCTCCGGGAACATAAAATAGTTCACTATGTTTCCTTTAACTTCTTTCAGTAACATTTTATAATTTTCTCCTTACAGGTTTCTCAAAATCTTTAGATTTAGATACCTTTATATGTACTATTACAAATGGTATATATTTTATTATGCTTCCTCTCTACTGATAGCTGGTGACCAGAAATGCAATTTCTTTTTGTATATTACATTTTTGTGCAAGCATTGTGCTAAATTTTCTTATTAATTCTAATAATTTAGCTGTAGGTCCTTTTGAGTTTTCTATATAAATAATCATATATTAAATTATTTTCTTCATCTCTATCTTCATAGCTTTTACTACTTTTCTCACATTGCTGTGCCGACGAGGGCTTCCAATGCAATGTTGAATAAAAGTAGTGACAATAGATACCACTTTCCTGTTCCTAATCTTAAAAGGAATGCTTTCTTCAATTTTCTGTCAAATGCAATGTCTGTTAAAGGATTTTTTTACATCAGTCTAAGGAAATTTTCCTTTATTTTTCTTTTGCTAAAAATTTTTATCAGTTTTTTTTTTACATATGTTGAAATTATTACAAGCTATTTCTCTTTTAATCCGTTAATGGGGGAAATTGCACTAATTGACTTTCTAATGTGATCCAAACTTACATCCCTGGAATACACCCAAATTGGACATTATGTGTTCTCTGCTTAATGAATTGTTGGGTTCTATTTCTGGTAAAACTTTTTTGGGGCTTTTTCTATGTTCATCAGTGAGATTTACCAGAAATCTTACTTCCTTATATTGTCCTTGTTTGATTTTAGTGTCAATGTTTTGTCTCATAAAATGAGGGTGGAATGTTCCCCTCTCATTGTTTGCAAAAATTTTCAATACTGCGGTTTTATTTTCTCAGCTTGAATATTCTCAGTTCAAATTTGAATCTCAAGCGTATATGAGGAACAGAAGGCCCATAGTTTTGAAGATGTACGGGGATGTTTACTACTCAGAGGTCAGGCAGAAATTGACAAATTGCCTTTACTGCCAGGTGGATTTTTCCTGTCTACTCTTTCTTAGAGGATGCAGCCTTTTAAAGGGATATTTTTTCCTGTGGGTGGGATATTAGTTCTAACAGCCCACACTGTGTGACGGAAAACCTCATCATTTGTCCTCAGTGGGTATTAAAACACACCGCCCCTGATGGCTAGGACTGACATTCCACCCAAGATGGTTACACTGCCCGCTTACAGACTTATTCTTCTACTTTTTAATCAATGAAAGACCCCTTTTCTTTTTCTGCAAATTTATCTATGCATTTAAAATTACAACTATTTCCAGCATTTCTAGATGTTTCTGGTGAGAAGGTTGTTAGGTTTTTCTAACCAGTTACATTGTCAGAGCCACAAGCACTCCCTCGGTGATTCTTTACTATAACTTTGTAATAAAGGATTATAATCCCAAATTTACAGAGTAGGGAAGTAAATTCAAAGAGCTCAATGCCTTATCCAAAGTTATGATGCTAGCGAATATCAGAACCAGGATTTCAGGGGGGAAAAAAAAAAAACACAAAACAAGACCAGCATTTGAACCAAGGTATGCCTTGAGCCAGAGTCTGTGTTTTCCATCCTTCGTGAGCTGCTTCTAGTCCAGGATTACCCACTTTTTTATTTTTACCCATTTACCAGCAAATTGTGGAAGGGCCACAGTTCTGTGATATAGCCACTCACCTAATCACAGATGTAGACTGAAGAGGAAATTCTTTTTATTTTTTTCAAGTCCCTATACAAAGGAATCTGGTCTTCTTGTTCATCAACTGGTTAAACAACAATATTTTTTAAAAAGAGTAATTTTGCACAAGCAAAATTAATAAGCAAAATAAAAACCAAGAAAATAAAATTACAACAAATACAACAAAGTGCTAATATTCAATATACAAATTACTCATAAAACTCAATAAGAGAAAAGCCAGCCAAACGGGAAAATGAACAAAACAGATAAGCAGAAAATTCACAAAATAAAAAATATGAATGTGCAACTTCAGTACTAATTTTTTTTTTATGCCAGGGACCTAAATGTAAGATCTAAATCTATCAAACTCTTGGAAGCAGACCTAGGAGTAAATCTTCCTGACTTTGACTTAGGCAATAGCTTCCCAGCTATGACACCAAAAGCACAAGAGACAAAAGAAAACCATAAGATAAATTGGACTTCATGAAAATTTAAAATCGCGCTACAAAGGGTAACATCAGCAAAGTGAAAAGACAATTCACAATTTGAAAGAAAATACTGACAATCATATATCTGATGAGAAGCTTGTACCCAAAATATATAAATAACTTCTACAAGTCAAAAATAAGAAGACAAAAAGCCCAATTTAAAAATTGGCAAAGAATCTGGTGGTCCTTCTTCAAATAAGATACACAAATGACCAACCAACACAGGAAGATACAGATGGTCCATATCATTAGCCATGAGGTAAGGACAAATCAAGACCGTGATGAACCACCATTCTGCACTCATTGGGTTGACTTGTCATCAAGAAGACAAGACAATTAAGTGTTGACAAGGATGTGGAGAATTAGGAGCCCTTAGTCATGGCTGGTAGGAGTGTAAGAGTGTAGCTGCTCTGGAAAAGTCTAGAGGTTCTCCAAAAATTTGAACCTATAAGGCTACCACATGACCTAACAATCCCATTCACTGGCGTAGACCCAAGAGAAATGAAAATATACCTGCCCTACGACCCAGCAATTGCACTGCTGGGGATTTACCCCAAAGATACAGATGCAGTGAAACGCCGGGACACCTGCACCCCAATGTTTATAGCAGCAATGGCCACGATAGCCAAACTGTGGAAGGAGCCTCGGTGTCCAACGAAAGATGAATGGATAAAGAAGATGTGGTTTATGTATACAATGGAATATTACTCAGCTATTAGAAATGACAAATACCCACCATTTGCTTCAACGTGGATGGAACTGGAGGGTATTATGCTGAGTGAAGTAAGCCAGTCGGAGAAGGACAAACATTATATGTTCTCATTCCTTTGGGGAATATAAATAATAGTGAAAGGGAATATAAGGGAAGGGGAGAAGAAATGTGTGGGAAATATCAGAAAGGGAGACAGAACGTAAAGACTGCTAACTCTGGGAAACGAACTAGGGGTGTTGGAAGGGGAGGAGGGCGGGGGGTGGGAGTGAATGGGTGACGGGCACTGGGTGTTATTCTGTATGTTAGTAAATTGAACACCAATAAAAAAAATAATATATAGAAAGCACTTAACACAGAGCCTGGCACATAATAAATACTCACTCAATGATAAAAAAAAAAAAAAGAAAAAAAAAAAAAGAAAACATACTTCCACAGAAAAATATATCTATGAATGTTCACAGTGGCACTATTCATAACAGGCAAAAAGTGGAAACAACCCAGATGTCCACCAACTAATGAACGAGTCAACAAAATGTGTTGTGTTCACATGATAGAATATTTATTCAGCTATAAGCAAAAGTAGTGAAGGACAGATTCATGCTACGATATGGATGAACCTTGAACGCATGACACTCAGTGAAAAAAGTCCAGTCACAAAAGGCCATCTATGGTATGAGTCTGGAATACGTATTAAATGAGATTTATATGAAATATTCAGGATTGGCAAATCTTGAGATGCAGTAAATGGATCAGTGCTTTTAGGAGGAGAGGAAATGAAGAGTGACTCCGGTGGGCTCAGGGATTCTTTCTGACAGGATGAAAATGTTCTAAAATGAGATTGGAGCAATGGTTGTACAACCTTTAGAAAATACTAAAAACATTGAATGGTGCATGTTAAATGAGTAAATCATGTAGTATGTGAAATATATCTCAAAAGCTATTTATAAAAAGAAGCAAAGAAAAACGGACCACTTTACTTTGGCTATCAGGTTGGCTTTCTTTCTTTCTTTCTTTCTTTCTTTCTTTCTTTCTTTCTTTCTTTCTTTTAACAAATGATGCTAACATCATGCCTTGGCCAGGGTGCAAGCAAATAAGTACTACTGGAAGTATAAATTGATGCATACTTTCTGGAAAACAGTTTCAAACATATATCAAAATCCTGAAAATATGAATAACCTTTGCTCCAGCCATTCGCCCTCTAGGAAATATAGCTTAAGGAAGTATCTAGAGATATATGCAAAGCTTTATACATAACAGTGCTAATTGCACTGTTATTTTTAATAGCAAAACAAGAAAACTAGAGGCATCCTAAAAATCCAACAATGAGGAAATAAAGACATTATTATACATATATACATAAATACTACCCATCCATTAAAAATTATGTTGTAAAAGGCAATAGCAAGGAGAAATCATCACAACTTTTGTAAGAAAGACCTGAAAGACCAGGCTACAAAGTAATATGTAGAGAATAATTTCAATATTGTAAAACAAAATTACTGAAAATATATACTTTAAAATATTAACAGCGATTTTCATAATGTGACAGGATAATGGAAGATCATTTTTATTTTCTTCTTTTTTCTGCATTGTTCTAATTTTCCGTAGAGAACATGTACTAGGCTTCTCCTGACAGGGAAAGTAGAATTTTAATGTGTTTCGGATTTTCCGCTTACTTGGCCCATCCTCTCATCTAAGGTACAGTGACTGATGGGTTGTAAGAATTGAAGCTCAAGAATCTCTGAGTTAATTTCTGTGATGCTTCCCATCCCTAAGATTACGACTGTGATACTCTATCCTTAGACGATTTCTTTCTGCAATCCACCTAAGGCGTTCACAAAGACAGATTCTTCCCATTTTCTTGTAGACTCCGTGGCCCCCCACTCGCCAAGAAGGACAAGCTACGGTCTTGAAAAATAAGGTTATTCAGCAGTCGGGTGGGGAGGTTGTGGAGGACAGAACATTGCAAGATGAGACCAGGCGAACCCTGCAGAGACCTGGAAACGATTTTTCTCTCCCAAAATATAATTAATCAATTATGTCCAAAGAAGTGGAATCAATATTTTTATAAATGAGATGTTCATACGCCAAGAAGGGATTGTTGCAATGGTCACATCATCTTTCACCTGCTAATCCAATGTAAATTATGGGCCCTTTAGCTGATGTCTTCGGCATTTGCCAACTGAACTTTTTTCCACTTTGGCATTCTGTTCACGAATTTCCAATTCTTCTACCCGGCCCCCGGCAGATGCAATGTGCCAGGGTCTCTTAATAAGCAATACACCACTAATAACGAAACCTTGTATTCACTGGCTGCCTTCCTCTCCCGGGCCTTGGTAATATCTTTGCATTGATCTTCCCAGCATCCTCTAGGACACAGGGAAATGATGTGTGATTGGGAGCACTGGCAAGGCTTAGATAAATTGCAGCTTGATTGAATCTTTTTAATGCAAGAAACATTTATTAAGTGCCTACTATGCACTGCAACTACTCCAAGCACTGGAGTCACAAAGATAAATCCCATAGTCACTGCCCTTCGGGGCTCACAATTTAGTGGAGGAGGCAGGAACGGGGATAAGTCGTGGCCTTACATCATCGGAGGCTCTGGGTTGTAGATCAGAGCATGGCATTATGGGAGCATGGAGATTGAACAATGATCTCTTCCTGTAGAGAAGAGGCTTCGTTCCCCACAGTTCTCAAGGATGAGGAACTGCTCAGCCCTCCCATAAGGGTAAGAAGGTGTTCTGGTAATAGAAGGGAAATCGAGAAAAAGGGGTATCACCTTCAAGGAATACAATTAAGGAAGGCTCCAGAAAGGTGGAAATAGTACAGAACAGGCTGCCCTCATGTACCCCCTTTATAGACATCTGTCGTTTTGCCTATTTTGCACCCACCCCTCCTTCATCTGGTATACTCTAACTTGCCTGTGGGGCTCCATCCTTTCCATCTCCCAGTCTGGTGAGGCTGATGGCAT
This sequence comes from Canis lupus dingo, assembly GCF_003254725.2. Taxonomy (NCBI): domain Eukaryota; kingdom Metazoa; phylum Chordata; class Mammalia; order Carnivora; family Canidae; genus Canis; species Canis lupus. The sequence goes on along the minus strand of NC_064248.1, from coordinate 19,476,286 downwards.
GCAACACCATCATGGATTACACAGCTTGATAGGGAACTGCCACCCTCATTCTGGTCAAGGTCAGTGCCTCAGGCAGGGGCACATGATCCAGTTTAGCTCTGGAGAAGTGAGTCTGGGATTTTTGATAAAAGGCACTGTCTCTATGTTGGTTATATATAAATAAAACTGGAGAAAAATTTTAATTACAAATGTAAAATTAAAAAGTAAGAGAAGAAACAACAAGTGTTGGCAAGGATGCAGAGAAAAAGGAACACTCGTGCACTGCTGGTGTGAATGTAAACTGGTACAGCCACTCTGGAAAACAGAGTGGAGGTTCCTCAAGAAGTAAAAAATAGAACTACCCCACTGTCCAGCAGTCATTACTAGATATTTACCCACAGGATACAAAAACACTAATTCAAAGGCATGCATGCACCTGTATGTTTATTTTCATTTTTTTTAAGATTTTATTTAGTCATTCATGAGAGGCACAGAGAGAGGCAGAAACATGGGCAGAGGGAGAAGCAGGCTCCCCACAGGGAAGCTGATGTGGGACTTGATTCTAGGATCCCGGGATCACACCCTGAGCTAAAGGCAGATGCTCAACTGCTGAGCCACCCGGTGTCCCGCACCTCTATTTATCGCAGCATTATCTACAATAGCCAAGTTACGGAAGCAGGCCAAGTGTCCATCAACAGATGAATGGATAAAGAAGAGGTGGTATATATATACATATATATATATATATATAATGGAATATTACTCAGCAGTAAAAAAGAATTAAATCTTGCCATTTGCAATAACATGGGTGGAGCTAGAAGGTATTACACTAAGCAAAATATGTCAGCCAGAGAAAGAAAAATATATGATTTCACTCATATGTGGAATTTTAAAAACAAACTAAAAAATGAGCAAAGAAAAAAAGAGAGAGAGACAAACCAAGAAACAGAGAACAGACTAATGGTCACCAGAGAGAAGGTGGGCAGGGGAATGATGGAAATAGATGATGGGGTTTGGAGGGCATTTGTCATAAGCACAGGGTGATGTATGGAAGTGATGTACACCTGAAACTAATATAACACTGTATGCTAACTACACTGAAATTAAAATAAAAACTTAGTTTTTAAAAATAGTAAAAAAAAAAAAAGTAAAAGAAAAAAGGCCTCCATCTGTGGTTACTAAGCTAGTAGATTGAAAACCTAGAGCTTGCCAGCACCTTGGGAGAGCCTGAGAAGGAACCAATACAGAAAACAATAAAGTTGAGAAGGGGACAGAATAGCAACCCTAGTGACTTCATTTTGTGAACAACAAAAACCTCTTTTGCTTCAGTTTGCTTTTTGTTTTTAATTACTTACCACTGTACAAGTATTAGTGAACTGATACACCATTCCAGGATTTTGAGAATTAGGCCTATAGAAACAAGGAAAGTCGTAAAGAGAGCCTCCGGATGACTTCAAGTGAGGAAGCTGTCACCTAGAGGTGGTAGGGGCACCAGATCACACATAAGTTAGTTGCAGGGCCTGGAAAGAATTAGGTCTTGTGATCTGGGACAAGTACCCAATGTTGTACAGCACTGTGCCCTACAGATGGTAAGAACAGCTACAGCAATAATAGTACCTAACACCACATGCCAGACACTGTTAGGAGCCCTTTACAGATGTTAACCTAAAATCCTCCGAAAGGTAGGAATCACTGAGAGAAGTAAGGAATTTGTGGAACATTTCCAACTCTCTGAGCTCACCATCCACAAGAGCAAGCTAGGATAGGGGCTAGAGGTGAACTCAAGGTCAATGCAGGATGTCCTAGGGTCCCACAGGTAGAAGGAGACCTAATGGTGATGCTGAGCATGCCTCGGGTGATCAGAGTCTCAGGACTCTATCAGAGACTCACGAGTCACTTTAGGGGGTAGAGGAAGGGGTCCATGGAGGATATCAGGCCTCTAGTCAAAATGATCTGGGCTTATATCCTAGTGAAGGAAACAAAGGCAGAATTGTAGTCAGGGGGCTAAGACTCACAAGTGATCTTAGCCACTGCTAGCTCATTGCCACGGGTAACCTTAAGTGCTGCTGCCCTGGCCCAGCCCCTGGAAATGAACTGGCTTGCCTCATTGCATTATGGGTAATCTATGCATTATGCACTGTTATTGCCCGCCGCCCATTGCAGGGCTTTGAAAACCCCTAGAAGGCCCCCATCACCCAGCTCTCATGCTGGTCAGGCTGCCTGCCTTTGCCAGCAGCTTCTTCTCCTCAACTCAACCTTCACAGGTTACCATAACAACTCATTTAGCTTTGTGTCCCAATCTGCCTCCTGCCTCTTGATTGAAAACATATTTTAAACTCACCTTTTGACACTCCAATATTCTCTTTCAGATAAGGACTTAGACATTTGCCCACTTGTCCTGTGATGGCAAAGTGAATCTCCTATATCTTTTGAAAGTGCAGAATCAATGAATGTGTAAATGAGCCTCCATGGTGTTTAGCAAGGGTCTGATACTTAATGATTCTGTAAAACATTTGTCATCTTGAATGAACTACTAGATAGAGTGGGTGGGTGGGTGGATGGATGGATAGATGGATGGATGATGGATGGATGGATGTGTAGCTGGACATTAAGTAGATGTAACCATGGGTGGATGGATGGATGACAGATGGTTGGATGGATGGAAGGGTGGGTGAATGAATAGGTAGATGGAAGGATGGGTGGATGGATGGATGTATGGATGGATGGGTGGATGGATAGGTAGATGGTAGGATAGATAGCTGGATGGGTAGACAAATGGATGGATGAATAAATAGTTGTGCGGAAGCATGAATGGATAGGTGGTGTATGGATAGATGAAAGGCAAGAATCTTTGCCATTGTTTTACTTTTTAAGATTTCTGGCAGAGTGCACCTCTTTCTCTTTTTTTCAAGAAATACACTGTATATCCTCATAGAGTTTAAAGACCAGCAAGGGAGACAGAAAAAACATAAATAATTATCCCAATAAGTAATTAATTTCAACCACATCAGTACTTAATGGAACTTCTAGGTGCTAAGGGAACATATAATAGCAGTCCAAAAAATCAACTAAGCCCTCCCCAAAGATAGTTCAGTAAGCCAAGACCCAAAGTGCCACTAGGAGCTGGCCTAGGAAAGAGGAATAAGGTTGGGGGGAAATAGGTGGGAGTTTCAAGCAAAAGTGGTTCAGGCTGAAGAGATGCCAAATAGCATGCGAGAGGCCTGAAAGAGCATGGTTTCATAGATTGAATGAAAGAACAAGGTAGCAAGAGCTGAGGGAAGCTTAAATGTCAAGAGAAGACAGTGGAAAGGTAAGTAGGACTCTAGGTCATGAAGCAATTTTAATGCCAGGTTAAGGATTTCGGACTTGCTTCTGCCTGAGACAGTGAGCAGTTGAAGGCTCTAGCATAATCAGACCATGAGCATGCTGTCTGGAATAGTAATGAAGTCAAGAGAATGGTGTCCATTGTGTTTCCTTCCATCCATTGCCTCTGACAAGGTGAGCAATGAAAGCAAGGTTTCTTGATCATTTTTGTGTTTGATTCTCATCAGCTTCACAGGGTTACAGTTTGGCCAAGGTGTAGTTGTTGATATAATCTCTGCCCTCCCTTTAAGTAAATGACTGCTGGCGTATTTGGAAGACCCTTGTTTCCATGCTCCTCAACACATTGAGTGCTTACTCTATGCTCGGCACTTACTAAAAGCTCTACATGTATTATCTCATTTAATACCCCCAGTATTTTAGGGTAATATTTGATGTGTTACCGACTTTACGGATGAGATGGTGGTTGAGAGATACCATGTCACTATGCACAGTCACACAAACCCAGGTATATTTTTAAAACAAAGGCTCTTTTAGCTAAGCTACATGGACTATGGCCTTCCCTTTGTGCCTTAAACACTGCTCAAGAGAAATAATTTTCCTAGCCACTGTTTTTGCCAGACATAGGGTTCAGAGAGCTGTTTATTAACACTGGAAAGGCATATGTCAATGGAAATGGCCTACAAGTTTCTAAAGAGGCCCTGACTCTATAGGCCTAATTTAAATTCTTTGAACTAACCATATACTCAGCCTGGGCCTGATGCCTGACCTTGTTGGATGTCACCATTTATTTGGCTGTGGTGTTTAATCAAGCCATTAATTCTCCATATGTATTTGCCCCTACTTGGACACAGAACCTTTTGCTGTAGAGAGAGTCCAATATCAGACCCCAGTCCTTATCCAAGGTAATTCTCACCCACAAATAAGGGCTGGCATTTCCCCTGCATCACTGCCCCACCTTCATATGAATGGCTGGGATGTGTCCTAACCTAATGATAAAAGTCATCAGGAGGGCTAGCCTCATGATGATGCTGCATAGACTACACCCAAACTTGTCCTGTTTATGCACCAATCTGATTTTATACACCAGGGAAGTGGCCTTCTGCTCCTACTACACTACCATAGGAATGCTGCAGAATGGAAAGGACCCCCATCTTGTCCTCCTTGGTGATGATGGTATCTCTCCTGCCAGATAAGGATTCAGCAAATATTCCCCTCATCCTCCTTGAACTCAAGTAGCAGCTGTGCCTGTAATCACTGGGAAGATCTGACACTTCCCTTCTCTAAGCTTCTCAGATGAAGATACAAGATGAGCCTTTTCCATATTCATCCACAAGTGTCTCACCAAGTAACTAGGGAAGTTAGCAGTCTCCCCATTTCAAATATCTAGAAAATAGAGCTGCATACAAGAAAATTTCACCTACCTGTGTCTACTTCCATTTTCAGCCTACAAAATTTCCTGAGCTCTCAAGGAATTGTCCAATAGTATCAATTTTCTCTGTATACCTGATGAAAACTGCAACATTTATGTTTGCTTGTCCAGCATCCATATAACACATCCTCCTTCCCCACTGCCTAGAAGGTTTTGTTTAAAATCCTACCTCTTCCACATGAATCCACAGGACCCTTGGGAAGCTTACTTCATCCCCAGCTCCAGGCATAGAGTCTAATTCATTGTCAGCCAACCATTTTCACACTTTCCTGTGCTGACTGTGGGCACATGACTTAAGTTGGCCAATCAAAGGGAATGGCTGCAGTGATACTTGGAAGAGTGGTTTTGCTCTCTTCTGCTAGATATGAAGAGAGAAGTATGTAGTCCACATGGCCACCAGCAGCTGTCAGATGAAGCCTGACCAATGGAGAACAGAAAAGAGAGACACTAAAAATGTCATTGTTTCCTGACCTAAGAAATCTCCCTATTATTGTGGCAATTGGGACTGGAGGGTTGTTGTGGGTTTTTTCTGGTTATTTGGAGGTGCCAGCATCTCACTGATAATTCTCAAACTTCTATCTCCAGCTCACAGCTGTCTCCTGAGTTCTGGACTCTCCAGATGGCATCATTCCTATCAGCATAAAACATGTTGAAATAGCTCTTGTGTCAACTGAAACTAGCTAGACTGCAGATCTCAGCTTCCTACAGGAAGACTCCTTGAAAGTGCTATCAGTACTCATCACATCCGACTCTAGATTCATTCCCTTCTACATCCTCTCCAATGGACCATCTCAAACTTTGCCTACACCAACCACCACCTCCATCTTGCCACATCTTCTGATTCCACTGCTCTGCAAGATGTGGCTCAGTTGGTCACCCTCTTCTTCCTGTAATACTTCTTTCATGATGCTTCTAAGACATCATTCTCCTGCATTTCCCCCTGCCCCAGGCCTCTCCATCTTGTCTTCTTGGTGGCTTTGTCTCCTACTTCTTAATGTGACACAAAAAGCCCCAAGCATTTCTTCTTAGATCTCTTCTCTGGCTACACTCTCTCCCAAAGTGATCTGACCAAGCCCTATGTAAATATTACCGACAAGCTGATAATTCCCAACTTCCCCTCTGAAGTCCAGACTTTTTAATCTCCACCTGGATCCTTCACACCTAATTTAACCAAAAGGGGAGCTGAGCTGACACCCACACCTGCTTCTCTGGCAGATATCCCCGTCTCAGCAAATGGCCCCTTCACTCTGCTGTTGGGGCAGAAAAGCCAAGACCCATCCTTTACTCGTCTTTTCCTTCCACCCCATGTGCCACACAACACAAAGAAAGCCCTGTTGGCTTGACCGTGAACCATGTTCTGAATCTGCCTGCTTCCCATCACCTCCACTGCTGCTTCCAAACCACCAGCAATACCTTCTATACCAGAATCTCTGCTTCCTTTCTTCTCCCAGCAGCCAGAGTAATCTTCCAAAGAGGTTAAGAAGTAAATAAATAAATAGTAATCCTATCATCCACCTACTCAAAACCATCAATGACCACCCATCGCACTCAGAATTAAAACCCATGGTTGAGGGGCTGGTGCTGCTTCCTGGTCTCTGGCCTCCCTTCAAGCCCATGGCTGCCTCACTGTCTCTCACTACCATGCCAAGGGTCTTCCTGCTGCCCTTCCTGCCATCACTCCAGACCTATTTCCATCTTGGGTCTCTCTGCCTGGAACACTTCTTTCCCAGATGTCAGCGTGGCTGGCTCCCTCCCTTCATGCAAGTCTTAACTCAGACGCCACATCCTTCAAGATGACTTAGCCAGCTCCAGCTCAGCCCCTCAAGCTCCATCCCCTCCCCCTGCCTTAGTTTCCTTCCTTGCATTTGTTGCTACCTGACATTGTGTTATAATTCACTTGTCTGCTCTCTGCCGCTGGAGTGGGAGTCCCATGAGGCAGAGACGTAATCCAATGGGACCCTTGTTATCTACAACAGAACCAGACTCATGACACACATGTTACAATATCATGGAATCAACACCCAACTTACTAAGGAGGCTCTCTGCTCAGATGAGCTAGCCCCCTGGTGACCCAAATTCAGTACGTCCCAAACTAACTCTGACTCGCCCCGTTACTGCTCTGCCCACAGCCCCTACATCCCTTCTATAATTGTGTTCATACCATTGGCCTGTGCCTTCCACTCCCGACAGCCAGCACACATGTTGCTTTGCCAGAGGGCTGCACCCAGGCTACAGGAAGCCACTTTTTCTGCACGCACAAGGGGCCAGAAGTGCTCAGGATTTGTCTCCACTAGGGGCTGTCTTTAACCAATGATTGACACATGCAAGTCTTGGACCTGCACTATTGATGGCTCTGAAATGTGACCTTCACTGTCTTCAGGTCTGAGGCTCAGTTACCCTGGACTTTGCCACCACACCATTGCTTGCCTCCTTCCCTGCCACGTCCTATTTTCCCACTTCTCTCCCATTTTTTCTTCCTTTTAGAGATTTCATTTACTTATCCATGAGAGATACACAGAGAGAGACAGAGACATAGGCAGAGGGAGAAGCAGGCTCCCTGCAGGGAACCAAATGCGAGACTCGATCCCAGGACCCCAGGATCATGACCTGAGCTAAAGGCAGATGCTCAACTGCTAAGCCACCCAGGTGTCCCTGGGAATCACTTCCTAATAAAACACTGAGTATGCATCATCTTCTCAAAAGCAGCCTCTGCTTCCCAAACCTGTTCCTTCCATTTCCCCAACTCAGGGATGAAACCTCTGTCCATTCAGTGATTCAAGCAGAAAGCCAAACCTGCTCCACCCTCCTTCTCCAACTGATCCTACCCAACACACCCCCTTTTCCTGACAGTTGTCCCTTCTCGTCCACTTGTCTCCATCCCTGCTCCCACTGCCCCCTCAGCCTGGCCCCAAACGTGTTCCTGGCTTATCAAAGCCTGATGGAATGAAAAAAACCTGCAGACTGCTCTTTCTCACCTTGCTAACCAGAGCAATCACAGCACAGCACTTAAAATTGTCCACCAGGACCAGGTCCATGAGATCACCTCCTGCTTCCTTAACTACACGACCTAACACCAACAAGTGTACTTATAGTTCATTGCAGGTGGCTTCTTTGCATTTTGTTACAATAGAGTCCTCCTCTGCTTGAAGAGAACCCGTCAAATACCTGCATTACCCAGGCACTGACTAGGCACTGGTGAGATGGTAATAAAAGGCACAGCTCTGTGGAGAACATAGACATGCAAATACTTTAAACAATTAGTTAAAATGCCACACTAGCTAATTCTGGGATCCACTTGGACCAGAACTATGTCATGTCCATCTCTAAATCCCCTCGCATCGTGCCTAAAACACAGAGGCTTATAATGAATGGATGGACTTGGCCTGGTAAGTAAAGTAGAAGTATTTCCAGAAGTGACACTTTTGCTGCGCTTTGCAAAATGACAAGGGAAGAAAAGGACTTGCCAGGTAGATGTCAGACAATGTGCAAAGGCATGGGGAAATGAAAGATTGGGGTGTTTTAAGGAAAGAGAAATTGCACCAAATATCTGGAGAATCACATGCATAATGAAGAGTAGCTAGGTTGGAATAGAACCAGGAGTGAAGGAATGTGACTACAAAGTTCATGAGTCTGGACTGAATCTTAAGATAAGACGGAGCCAGGGAAAGTTTTTGAGCTTCACTACTGGGTCAGAGCCCAGGGAAGTAAAAGTGTTAGACTGTCCCAGTCTCCTGTCATAGAAATGATTCTTTAAAATTCCACTGTTTGGGCAGCTCCGGTCGCTCAGCAGTTTAGTGCCACCTTCAGCCCAGGGCGTGATCCTGGAGATCTTGGATCAAGTCCCTCATCGGGCTCCCTGCATGGATCCTGCTTCTCCCTCTGCCTGTGTCTCTGCCTCTCTCTCTCTCTCTCTCTCTCTCTCTGTCTCTCATGAATAAATAAATAAATAAATAAAATCTTTAAAAAAATTCCACTGGTTGTTCATGCTCTTCTAGCCTAAATATCTGTACTCCGAGTTCCATGTGGGCACTGTTCTGATGGTGCCAAATCTTGCATACTTAGAAACCCATCATGGAAAGCTGTCACCAAGGTTGGCAATCACTAAGGGAAGTCATCATTTGGCCAACTGTTTAGTCCAAATGGACAAAAAATGGGATCTGCTATCAGATCATACCAAACCAAGATACTCAGCATTGGGAGACACATTTGTGCTTGTGTGTATGTGTGTGCACCCATCGACATATGCATGTGACTGTGTACTTGGTTCTGTGTGTGCCAAGGATGGGTTTGGGGTATTTGAGTGCATACGATGTGAAATTGCATGCATGTGCATTTCGCTGGGCGGGTTGAACTTTTTGAATGTGTGTGTGCTTGTGCATGAATGTTTAGTACGTGCATGTTTGCATGTGGACCTGTGCGTGTTCACATATTTGTGCCTGCGTGTGCATGTGCCCATGTTGGAGAGGCATGTCTGTATGTGCAAGTCTCCACAGGTGACATGCAGATCTTCAGCCTGGCATGTTTTGTTTGCAAGGTGCGCAGAGCCTGCTTTCTGCCAGAGCCAGCCTCGTCCCTTCCTGCTGCACGGCTCCCCATTGCTCATTAACGCAGTCTGCATTGGTTACGCCCCTGGCAATGGGCCTCTGTAGAGAGTGTTAAATATCGCAACTGTTTATTGCTTAATATTTTTCATGCTAATGGCAGACTAATTCACAGGGATTCAGGGCAGTGTATAAAACACCTTCTGCTGACTGCTCATTTCATGCCAAGGAAGGACTTGGCAACCAGCAGCCCCTGCCCCAGGCCTCTTTGACTCCACATGTGATGCCATACCACCCCCGATTTGGTCTTCCCTGAATTAATTTGCAGCCAAGCTGAGTCCACAGCAAACAGCAATATTTGCATTTCTCTGCTGAGTGGGTGGTGGGGAGAGGGAAGCTGCGGCGAAAGCCTGAGAGGTCAGCGCACTTGGCCCTGGAGAAATCAATTTTAAGAGGAGAAAATGGAGATAGTACCAGAAGAGATTCTGGAAATGACCCAGATCAAACCATGTCCATGTTTTGCTTGGCCATAATCCGGGACCATGGCCATGGCAAAAGCCTGCTTGACAATGAGTAGTAAAAAAGCATGTGCCTTTCACACAGGAAACTTGCAAGGGCCACAGCTTATTTTCTGGGCATTTACTCTTTGCTGGCAGGGCACCAAGCTTTTGTCTAAGAATTTTCTCATTGAATCTTCAACATTAACACTTCTAGGCAAATAGTCACGTCTTCTTTTCACTGATAAAGAACCTGAAGTTCCAGGCAGTTTAAATGACACTGGCAGTCAGAGCCAATCAACTAATTAATGACAAAATTAGGCGTCCGGCCCTGGGCTTCCTGACTCCATATTCCAAGCCCATTACTAATGTTCTGCACTTCAGAGATTGTACATCTGAGCCCCAAATGATCCCACAGATGTGTTCTGTTTGGCTCCGAGAGTGGGTTTTTTTTTTATACATTTGTTAATTGCCAATTGTCAAAAATTGGAAGATTTCTTATAAAAATCAAGTTCTGACCTCTCTTTAAAAATCGAATTATCTGGTGACTCTATTCCTGCTAGGCAACTACTAGCTGGAGCAGTTTCAGCTGCCTCTTCTAGATGATGGGCGTGCGCTGCTTTGCCACCCTCCTCACCACTCTCTATGATCGCATGCCCAGCCCTCTTTAGTTATTTCTATTACTGGTCCAATACTTGCCAACCCCATTACATCTTTTCTGCTGAGAAAATATCACTCCTTTTTTTTTCAAGGAGGAAAAGAATCCTATAAATGATTCTTTAGGTTCACCTTGTTGGACATTTGCTTATAGACTATTCTATGGTCAGGCCAATGTTGCCAACAAGACAGGTGGTACAAACCAGAAAAGTGGAGCGGTGGTAAGTAACTTTTCGAGGTGCAGGCAAGAGCAATTTATGAGAAAAAAATCTGCACATTTATGTATATATTTATAGCTTATGATATTTCCTACATTCAAAATGGAAAGCATATAATGAAGTCTCATGTTGATACGTAGGTATTTTAAGGACTTAGATCACCTAGTAATTAAACTGAAGTTAAAATGGCTTATGTGTGGGCCCATTTAAAAAGCAGCAACATGGGGAATCTTAATAACCTTTCACTCTGAAAAATTGAGGTAGTCCTTTGGGGAAATCAGTAGGCACCAAGTGACCAAGGGTGGCGGGGTTGGTCAGAAAACCATAACCACAGCATGGCCTCCTATCAGTCGAAGGTAAAAGATCACTGCATGGCAAGACAATGGATTTCGTGAGCTCGATCCTGATGAGCATCTTGTGAGAAAAGACCAGGTCTGCAGCCGCAGCCTCTGAGACTGAGGATATCCCCAGGGGCCTGTGGCTGGAGGCTGGGAGACCCAAATGCCCGCAGAGTCGCACTGTAACAGCCAGAGTCGCTACTCAGCCCAGCCATCGTTGTTGTGCAGAATTGTGACCCTACCGATGCCAGCTCCTCAAAAGAAGCCAGAATCCTGCTCTTTCTATGAAATCCCCAAATGGTTATATGCTAACAAATAAAGTGCTCTTTGAGGAGTCACTTGCTGATCTCTGGAAGAAATAGTAATCATCCCTACTGTGTGCCAGGCACTCTTCTCAGGGTTTTGTAGGTATTAACTCATTTAATCTTGTGAATAACCTTGTGCAATAGGCACTCTTTTTTTTTTTTTAAGATTTTATTTATTTATTCATGAGAGACACAGAGACAGAGGCAGAGGCAGAGGGAGAAGCAGGCTCCCTGCAGAGAGCCTGATGTAGGACTCAATCCCAGGACCCCGGGATCACGACCTGAGCCAAAGGCAGATGCTCAACCACCGAGCCACTCAAGTATCCCAACAGGCACTCTTATTGGCATCCCTTTCGGACAATGCAGGAAACTAAGGCACAGAGAGCTTAAGTCACATAGCTAGAAAATAGCAGAGCTGGAACAGGCATCAGAGGGCTCTGGGTCCTAGCTCTGGCTCCTAATCACTCCTCTATACTTCCCCAGTGAATGTTCCCATCACCTCTTTGAGGTACGCCTGGTAACTGCCCCCATTTCATAGCAGGAGATACTGAGGCCAGGGAGGAACAGCCCCCTGCCCGAGGTACATTCTAGACCCCTCCCTTGTTTGTACAAGGCAAGGGGGGTGTGGTGATTAGGAGTGAGGAAAAGATTGGCGAAGGGCCCAAATGTCATCTTTTTTCCTGATGAAAGAAAGGCTATCTAGCTGTCAGACCATAAGCAGCAACCTTTATGTTTACCAAGCACAAAGGGCAATTAAGTGAAAAAATAAATATTCTCGGGCCTCTGTCGATGGGCCTTGCAGGTCTGCGATCTAGGGGGCTGATTGACAGGACACATTACATTCAGGAGTGGACCGGCCGCTGGCATTTCCTTGATGCAGCACTCAGGCACCAGGGTCCCTGTCTCAAAGCACCCCTGCTGCTCTCTGGGCTCAGGGATCCCCAAGGCAGGGGTGCCATGGAGCCACAGAGGGGAGGGCAGGTGTGATGCTTGGCTGAGACAGGAGGTGACAGCCACGTTCCCGGTGAAAATAAAAATCTCAATCCCGAGGGCGCCGGGAGAGTAGGTGCACTTGGCAGTCCATCCTCTGCAGGGAGGAGAGCCTCTGGTCTTCCTTGACTCGTTGGCTAGCCTTCACTCGGGATGGTCCTCCTTGGCGTCTCAATTGTCCCATTTCACCATCAGGATGGCCTCCCCTGTTGGCACAACCAGTCCCTGTTTTTAGCACTGCTCTGCAGATGGAGCCTGTTTATCTCTCACGTTTCCTTTCTTGAGGGTGGGCATCGGGGATGTGAGACATTGGTACCCAGGGGTTGGAATTCGATTCTGTTCACAGACTCAATTGATCAATTGGGGCTGACCTCTGCCTCCATCTGGAGAGGCAACATAAAACTCAGAGTTAGAGGAGCCTGGCCTCACATTCTTGGTGTCTGCACAAATGAGTATCTGACCCCCAGCGGGCCGCCTACTGTGCTATGTTCAGCTTTCTCCTCTATAAACTGGAGGGACTCTGGTGGAGCCACAAGAAGTCAATGAGATCAAGTGTGTAAAGTGCCCAGCAGCACGCCAAGCACGTGGGGTTCTCGATAGCTGTCAGTTCCTAATCACCTAGTTACTGTTGCTGCTGCTGCTGGAAATGATGTTGATGACAACAAGAATGAAGGTGACATCCTCCAGACATCTCCTACCACAGTCTCAGAGGGAAGATGTGATCTGGTGGGTCCCTGGCACCTGCTGTTTTGTATTTTCTCAGTAAGGCAGATGGACAATAAGGCCATCTTTGGTCAGTGGGGGCATAAAGGGTCCAGATAGGGCTTGAAGAGTGGAGTTGGGGGAGCACAGGGGCCTGAGCAGGCACCAGGTCCCTTTACTGGTGCCCCTGGAGAGCCAGAGTTACTGGGGCATCACCTAAAGTGATCACTCTTCCTGGACTGTTCTTCACATGTGACATTGATGTGGATGGATATGCTACCCTGGACCAAACTGGTCACACCCAGCCCTCTGCCCTTCAAATGCTACAGACCTTCATGGTGGTGTGGAAATCCACCTAGCCGTGACCCAGCCACTTCACTGTCTTGGGTCTAAAGACCAAGAGGCAAGATTTCTATGACTCAAGAAGAAGAACATTCAGGTCCCCAAGTCTGAACATCCAGGTATGTTTTGCCTGGCTGAGCCTCCCTGGCTGAGCTGGTCCTACTGGTCATGGGATTGCTCTAGATTCAGGAGGGATGTGGGAAAGCCAGTACTTCTAAATCATGACTGTAGATTCCGTGGTGTCCTTTTGTTCTGGAAAGAAGTAATGAAAAATCTAACGTCACTGCCCAGAGTTTGCTCCAAAGAGACCATCGTGCTTAGTGATACTACAATAGAAGTCTGGAGACCTGAGTTTGAATGTCTGCCATCACCTGGATGACCAGGGCAAGTCACTTCCGTCCACTCCTTTGTGCTTGAAATGGGTAAAGGTCCCAGCTCAGACCATCTCACTAGGTTGTAGTGAAAACCAAATGAGATAAACGGGGTGCAGGACCTCTGAGATGCATAAAGTGCTGGGAAAGCACTTGCTTTATTAATAGCCTGTCTGTTCTCTCTGACAGTTTCTTAAGGAGGAGCAAGAAGCCCATTAAGGAGAACTCCTCCCCCTGCCCCAGCAGCCAAGCACAGTCCTTAAAATCCCTGTACTCATATCTAGCCAACATACAGTAACACTTAAGGAAAAAATATGATAATGATAATGAGGAGGAGACAGATGGTATGAAGAACAAGGGGTGACAGAACATAACTATCAGGATGTTTTCAGCATCAAGTAATTGACTCAAAGTGGCTTAAACAATACAATTCATAATCTTGTGCAATTGTGTAGTGGAGGAAGAGGATGGCTTTCAGGTCCAGTATGATCCAGGACTCAACAATACCACCAATGTGTTTCCCATCTTCCCACTCCACCATTTATATCGTGTGGGACTTTATGCTGCCCGCCCTCCTCAGGGACTCAAGATGGTGCCCATGGCTCTAAGCTTCACACCCAGTACATTGTCAGAGCAAAAATGGAGGAAATGCACAAAACAATGTAGGAAAAAGAAAAAGGGGCCACCTCTTCCTGTCTCCCTTTCTTTTTTTAAGATCTTATTTATTTATTCATGAGAGACACAGAGAGAGAGAGGCAGAGACATGGGCAGAAGGAAAAGCAGGCTCCCTGAGGGGAACCTGATGTGGGACTCAACCCCAGGACCCCAGGATCATGCCCTGAACCAAATGTAGATGCTCAACCACTGAACCACCCAGGTGCACCCCTGTACCCCTTTCAGGGAGTAAGATTTTACCAAGAGGAACTCCAGAACTTTCTCCTAACTGGACTCTTGCTCCCTGCCAAGGGAAAAAGAATTTCTATTGCTGGGAATACAGTCCTGTCCAGTACAATAGCCTCCAGTCATATGCAACTACTTTTTAAGTGGAAATATAATTCACATATCATTAAATAGCCCTTTAGAAATGTTTGATTTGGTGGATTTTCATATATTCACAATGTTGTGCAATGATCACTACTAATTCCAGAACATTTTCATCATCCTAAACAGAAACACTGCACTTATTCCCTCCTCCCCTTAGCTCCTGACAACCACTTGTCTACTTTCTGTACCTATGGGTTTGCCTAGAATTATATCATATGTGATCTTTCACGTCTCGCTTTTTTTTTTTTACTGGCATGATGTTTTCAAGGTCCATCAATGTTGTAGCATGAATCTGTACCTCATTTCTCTTTGTGGATGACTAATATTCTATGGTGTGGACATACCAGAGTTTCAGTGTGCTGCATTTATTGGTTGAAAGACAGACAATTGGTCTGTTTCTGTTTGGGGGCTATTATGAATCACACCTAGGAGTGGAATTGCTGGATCATATGGGTCCTCTATACTTAACTCTTGGAGGAACTGCCAGGCTGTTTTCTGAAGGGGCTATATCATTTCACATTTCCTGCTGGCGATGTAGGAGGGTTTTAATTTCTCCATATCTTTGCTGACACTTGCCTCTCTTTTTTTTATTATTGCCAGCATGTAACTTTTTAAATTTTAAATTGGTATTAATTAAACTGAAATAAAATTTAAAATTCAGTTTCTCAGTGGGACTAGCCACATTTCCAGTGCCCTATAGCCACATGTGACTACTGGCTACTTTTCCACATTGCAAAGCAAAGAGCATGGTCCTTATTGCAGGAACTTTTGTTGGATTAGCCCTAGTAAAGGCCAGTCAACATCTTCCCACTGGAGCTGGAGATCAGGTCAACTTCCCCTACTGCACTATTTCCAGCTTTTAGGGAAGGGGGAAGGAGGAAATGAACAGCAGGAGGCAACCAGTTGTCTTCTTCATTAACATTTTACATAGGCCTTCATCATGTATTTTTTAAAAATTCTGCTTGCACATCCTTCTCTACTCTCATTCTTACAACATGTATATATTATCTGCCCTATTTTGAAGATGAGGAAATTGGATCTCAAAGAAATTCAGTGCCTTGGAGAAGGTTGTAGTTAATAAGTGGAAGGACCAGGAAGAGGTCCTCTCGTGGCTTCATATATCATACAAAAGGCCACTGTTGTGGAGGTAAAGCCCTTGGTTTAGGAAAAATGAATTTAATTCTGGCCTTTCCTACCCCAACTCCCACATCACCCATCTTCCTCACAAAGCCAGCACATTCAATTCCTAAGAACTCTCTGAAAGGCATCCAATGCTCTGCAGGGGACAAACTTAGAGAACATGAGACTAGGTCACTCAACTCCAAACTCATTTATTTGTCTAAAGATCCATTCACCCAAAAACTCACCCCTGGATGTGGATGTCAAAAAGATGGCAGACTAGAAAACCCAGTCTCCTTTCCCCCATGGGAGTAACAAACAAACAACTACAGACTAATTACAATAACCTTATGGGAGCCCTAGACCAAAGATTGATAGCAACAAGTGAACACTCAATCAAAAAATAAAATAAAATAACCCAATTCAAAATGGAAGAAAATTTCATTCAATTTTTCCTCACTTACAGCAAGGTGCAGTCTAGAGGAAGGAGCTCAATCCCAGTTTCCCTCACTCAAGCCAGAAATAAAAATGGAAATTGCAACATTTCTCCCTGCCTGTGCGCTGCCCGTGGGATTGGTTTCTGTCTTACTGACTTGAACTCAGACAGGAATGGTGGAAAACTTTGGATCTCAGGTTAGACACTACAGAAGACAATGGTGGGCTCCACAGTGCATGAAAACTGAAGGGGGCTACAGACCTATGGGCACCTTAGGGCAAGAAATTATAAGCAGAGGAATATAATAGGACATCCAAAGCCCTGAGAAGAAACTAGGGTAAAACATTTTAGGAAATTAAAGCATTTAAAAGAAGCCAGGGGAAAATCAGGGGAGCAGAGGAGAGGAGGGAAGAACACAAATCGAGACACAACACATTGCCCAGAAAGAAACCTGAGAACAACTTAAGCCATCACCACAGGCTGATCTCAAGGGTCAGGAACCACTAATTAGTAAAACTCTTCATGTCAGTGTGCACAGATTGCAAAAGAGAACTTTTTTCAGATGCTCAAATTTGAGCAAAAAAACCACAAAGCTTACAAAAACCAAACAAAACAAAAAACCCACAAAAATGTGGAAATATGATTCATTCAAAGGGAAAAAATAAATATTCCGGGGCACCTGGCTGCCTCACTTGGTAGAGCATGTGACTCTTGATCTCAGGGTTGTGAGTCCAAGCCCCACACTGGGTGTAGATTTAAAACTCTAAAATAAATAATTTTTAAAAAGATAAATATCCAAAAATAGACTCTGAACGTATATATGAACACATGTATCAACTAGATCAACACTTTTAAACAACTATCTTAAATATGCTCATACACCAAGACCAAGTGGAATTTATTTCTTGAATGCAAGGATGGTTCAATATATTAAAATCCGTCATTGTGATACAGTATATTAATATATGGAGGGGAGAACCTACATGGTCATTTCAACTGATGCAGAAAAAACCTGACAAAATTCTATTTCTTTTCATGATAAAAACACTCAACAAACTAGGATTAGAAGCAAACTACCTCCATATAATAAAGTCCATCTATGAAACACTCATAGCCAACCTCATACTCAGCAGTGAAAGACTAAAGATTTTCTTCTAAGATCAAGAACAAAACAAGAATGCCATTTCCACCATTTTTACTCTGCATAGCACTGAAAGTACCAGCTAGGACAATTATGCAAGAATAAGAAATAAAATACATACAAATTGGAAAGGAAGAAGTAAAATTATCTCTGTTCACTGAGCACATGGTCTTATATATAGAAAACCCTAAAGAGGGCACACACACACACACACACACACACACACAAAAACTGTTAGAATTAATAAATGAATTCAGCAAACTTGCAGGATAAAATCAACACATAATAATCAGTTGGAATTTTGTACATGAACAGTAAATAATCTGCTAAGGAAATTTAAAAAACTTTGTTTATAATACCATCAAAAATAATAAAATAGGATAGTAGACCAAATCAAAAGTTTTAGAATTCACCAAAGATATGCTTTGTTTTTCTTTTTCATTAAATAATTTTAGGCATCACATTATAGATATTACATTTGGGGCATCTGTGTGAATAAAGGTGGGCTTTTTATTTTTTACCTTTAGAGATGTGGCAGTGATAGAAATCTTGCCTGAGACCATGAATTTTTTGTAATAGCCAGATGTCTATTCAACTCAGCACTCTAAATCTATAAACCTCAGCTATGATCCAAGCAAGATTGAATGGAAGTAATAATTGACAATATTTCACTAACCTCTATCATGTATGCACTGCCACTTCCTTTAATTTATTTTTCATGCATAATCATTCATCTATACAGTAAAAACAAATCTGTTACACAAAAATACAAATTCACTTTTCATCAAGTGGCAAATCCCATGTGTTTTTTTCTTTAAAAAGAAAAAGAGTCCTGTCTTTTTTCTAAAAAAAAAAAAAGAGAAATCATTTTCTAAATTTTATTATTTTCATTTTGTATACTACTTTATTTTACACTTTAAATTCTGACTCAATATCATATGATTATTATTATTATATTAAGTCTGTATATTTATTTTTAAAAATTTTTAGAGAAAGAGTATAGCAGCAGGAGAGGGGCAGAGGAAGTATGAAAAAGAAAATCTTAAATAGGCTCCACATTTAGGGAAGAGCCTGCCTCTGGGCTCAACCTCACAACCCTGAGGTCATGGATCATGACCTGAGCTGAATCAACTGAGCCACCCAGACACTCTTGTATATTTTTTTATCTTTAATGGCAACATGACACACAATTTTATTACACACACACACACACACACACGCACACACTTTTATAAAGATTTCTCAATTTCAATCATACGATACATCCTTAATTTCTAATTTTGTGTTATTATTGATATCAAAGTTCTAACACCATTGTAAAAACTTGGACTTAGTTTATATTCTTAGGTTATTTTCTTAGGTAAAATTGTATCTAATATGGCATTATTTGGTATAAGATATGAAAATGTATGACTCCATGAAGTATTTTATATTGCCTCCATCCCTCAAAATAGTCAAATTACACTTTTTCTATTTTAATAAATTAGAATAGTATTCATCCTTTCAAGAAAAAAGAATAAAATAGGAATAAACTTAACGAAGGAGGCAAAAGTTTTGAAAACTACAAGATGCTGAAGAAAATTAAAGAGGACACAAATAAATGGAAAGACATCCCATGTTCATGGATTGGAAGACTTAATATTATTAAGATGTAAATAATATCCAAAGTAATCTATATACTCAATACAATCCTTATTAAAATCCCAACATTTTTTGCAAATATAAAAAAAAATCCATCCTGAAGTTTGTATGAATTCACAAGAGATCTCAAATAGCCAAAGCATCTTGAAAACAAGAACAAAATTGGAAGTCTCACATTCCCTGATTTCAAGCTCACTACAAAACCACAGTAATCAAAACACTGTAGTACTGGCATAAGGACAGATATATAGACCAATAGATTAGAATAAAAAGCCCAGAAATAAACCCTCACATATACGGCCAAATTATTTCAACAAGTGTGCCATTTAAGGGAGGAAAGGGCAATCTTTTCAGTAAATGACATAGGGAAAACTGGATATCCATATTTTAAAAATAAAGAATCTGGATCCTTGCTTACACTATATACAAAAAAAAAGTGTATCATAAAACTCTTATTGAGTGGAAAAAATCAGAGAGGGTGACAAAGCATGGGAGACTCCTAACTCTGGGAAATGAACAGGGGAGGGGAGTAGAAGGGAGTTAGGCAGGAGGATGGGTGACTGACTGGGTGATGGGCACTGAGGGGAGCACTCAATGGGATGAGCACTGGGTGTTATACTATATGTTGGCAAATCGAACTCCAATAAAAAAATATGCAAAAATAATTAATAAATAAATAAATAAATAAATAAATAAATAAATAAATAAATAAAACTCTAGAAGAAAACAGAGGGAGAAATTTTCATGATATTGGATTTGGTAATGATTTCTTTCTTGCAAGTGACACCAAAACACAGGCAATAAAAGAAAAAAATAGGCAAACTGAACTTTATCAGAATTTATAACTTGGTGCATCAAAGGGCCCTATCATGAGTGAAAATACAACCCATGGGAAGCCAGAAAGGATTTGCACTTTATATATCTGGGAAATGATCGATTTCCAGAATAGGCCAAGAACTTGAAATAGACATTCTCCAAATAAGATATACAAATGGTTAACAAGCACATAAAAATGTGCCTAACATCATTAATCATTAGGAAGATGTAAATAAAAACCACCATAAGATACCATCTTACGCCCATTAGCATGGCTACAATCAAAGAATCAGAAAATAATAAGTTAGTGAGGATGTGAAGAAATTGAAAGCCTTAAGTATCACTGGTGGGAATGTAAAGTGAATAACCCTTGTGGTATTTGGTACAATGATCCTCCAAAATATTAAACCCGGAATTACCAGATGATCTAGCAATTCCACTTCTGGGTATGAACCCAAAAGAACTGAGAGCAAGGATATGAACAGATATTTAAACCTCCACATTCACAGAAACTTTATTAACCACATCCAAAACGTGAAAGTAACACAAGTGTCCACCGACAGATGAATGGTTAAACAAAATGTGGTGTATACATTCAGTGCGGTATTAGCCTTAAGAAGGAAAGTAACTGACACATGCTACCATGTAGATAGATTTTGAGGATGTTATGCTGAGTGAAATAAGATAGGCACAAAAGGACAAAAATACTGTATGCTTCCTCTTTATGAGGTTTCTACGATAATGAAATTCATAGAGCCAAAGAGTAGAATAGTGGTTTCCAGGGGCTCAAGGAAGGAGAGAAAGGGGCATGAATGTTTAATGGAGACACAGTTGAGGGTGATGAAAAGGTTCTAGAGATGGATGGTGGTGGTCATACAACACTGTGAATGCAGTTAATGCCACAGAAGTGCACACCTCAAAATGGTGAAAATAGTTAAATTTATGTTATATATATTAATCACATTTTTAAATATCTAGCCCCCTAAGAGTTCTTTTGCATCCATTCCATCATGCTATAAAGGCAAATATAAAGTACTCAAAAGCAGATAAAAGGAGAGGGAGGGAATGCACCCACATGGATTCAAGAGAATCCTGCCTTTCATAAAAGTGTAGAAAAACCAATACTCAGCAGATAAGAGAGACATTTAGATATATTGGTTTAAAATATCCTTAACATGTTGAAAAATGATGAACAAAAAGGAAACATGGGGGCAGCCCCGGTGGTGCAGCGGTTTAGCACCGCCTGCAGCCCAGGGTGTGATCCTGGAGACCCGGGATCGAGTCCCACATCAGGCTCCCTGCATGGTGCCTGCTTCTCCCTCTGCCTGTGTCTCTGCCTCTCTCTCTCTAGCTGTGTCTCTATGAATAAATAAATAAAATCTTTAAAAAAAAAAAAAAAAAGGAAACATGGGCAGATACAGATATTCCAGAGGCTGGTGTATTTTAGGCCCACTAATCATTAGAGTAATTGATCGTTAGAGAAACTGATGTCTTGTGATAGACCCCACCAGGCCCACTCTTGACGATGCTCCTGCCCAAAAGTGGGGCAGCCAGGGAATGTGGGGGAAGGAGGTGAAACATGTGCTGTGGCCAAGTCCAGTGAAAACAGCTACAGGAGGAGAGACAAAGGGTCAAGGATGTTGGACTCACCTGAACCACGGACATGGCTTCCATCTGAGTGAGGATGCTGCTAATGAGCACAAGGTGACACAACCATACTGCAGAAACAGAAGACCAGCCTGTTTTTCCCTTTGCCTGGAACCCTTACTCACCGAGGCCTTCCACACTGAGGCCACCCTGACACTTCTTACCTTCTTCTGAAAATCAGCTCAAACATGAGATTAACCCATGATCCAGGATGAGTTAGGGACCCCCCCTCCTTGCTACTGCAACAGCATTAAGGTCACTGTCATATTGTATGCCAGAGTCTGTTGCAGCTGTTAACCTAGCCCTCTCCACCCCTCTGAGCTTCTTGAGTACAGAAATAACATGCTTTTCATTCTTGCACTCCCAGTGTCTGGTACTGAGTCTGGCACCAGATACACACATGGTAAATGTTTGATGATGGAGGGACGTCTAGGTGGCTCAGCAGTTGAGTGTCTGTCTTCGACTCAGGGCGTGATCCCCTGGTCCAGGGATCAAATCCCACATCAGGCTCCCTGCACAGGCCTGCTTCTCCCTCTGACTGTCTCTGTCTCTGTATCTGTCTCTGTCTCTCTCTCATAAATAAATAAAAATCTTTTTTAAAAAATGTTTGATGATGGAATCGATGAGTAAAACAAACGTCATCTGTGTGTGTGCCTCAATACCCCCATTTGTTAACCTAGGAAAGCAGACCAGATAATAACCACTGTGGCATCCTGCGATTCTATGAATCTGTGTTTGGTTGATAGAGCCATTAACGGCGTTAGAAATGGATTGTTATTAGCTCCTGTGAGTCAGGCGGGAGGGGATGGGGATAAAAGAGGGGAAATACCCATACTTCTCTTCTTCAGACAGAACTTTTACCAAAAAGAGGAATTACTGACTCATGATCCAAAGTTTCAGGGCTGGTTTAAGGCAGGACAGAATGCAGGGGCTCAAATGGTATGGCTAGGACTCTGATTTCTCCATGTCTCAGCTCACTTCTGGATGCTGCTTAAATTCTTAGTCAAGTTCTGGCTTTGGTGGGCTAGATGGCAGCCCGAACTCTTAGGTGCCTGTCCTCCATTGTTAAAATCAGTGGGAGAGCATGATCGACACCCTCAATAATGGTTCTTGACTCTGACTGGTCTAACCTGGCTTAGGTGCCCATCTCTGAGTCAGTTGCTGAGGCCAAGGACATGCAGTGGGACTGGCAAAGGCATGGATCATGTGACTCCCCCTGAGATGTGGATTCCAGAGCCACCATGCTTGCTGGGGACAAAAAAAAAAAATGAGATGTGGCTCCTCTAATGAACCCCAGAATCTGTTGGTGCAGGATGGGGATACCATGTAGACCACCAGGTTTCTACACTCTCACTCTGGTCCCTGAGCTCTTCCTAGCCAGGATGTGGATAATAGAAATCCCATCTCCATCAGCAGTTCTGGAATTAACCTTGCTGCTCCAAATCTATCCCCCAGAAGGAGAGCAACCCCATATACCCTTGAGTTCCTAGAATCTCAAGATTTTTCTGATTGATCCCTGCACCCTCCTCCCCATGTCTGTGTTGTTAAATCCTGCTCTGGCATCAAGCCAGGAGCTTCCGATGCAACTCCCTTCTATCCCCATCTCACAGTGGCTTATTCTGATCTCCCATCTGCGTATCTGTCTGCCTGGAATGGTCCAGTCACCTAGAATAATGGTGCTGCCCCAGCTCACTTAAAGACCACTTTCTGGATTTACCCCAATGCCCAGCCCAGTTGACCTTTGGACATTAGATGTTGAGTGATGGTCACCACCCTGAAAGCCAATAAAAAGCATATTTATTTGTCCTCAATAAGCCTCACTGGTTCCTACTGCCTCCTTCTGACCAGCTGGGCCACCAGGCGACAAGAATACATAGGAGCACATTACAGCCGCATATCCGATGGGACATCCTCTGGCTTCCACTGACATTCATTCATTCAACAACATGGCTTAAGTGCCTTTTGTGTGCTAACTGCTGTGCTAAGGGCTGGGAACACAACACTGAACAAGTCTGATATGGTCCCTGCTTCCTAAGAATTTTTCAGGTTAGAGACGGAAGTGGATATTTACCAAACAACTATGCAAATGATTGTTTAATTTCAGCTGTGCCCAGTACTCGAAAAGAAAGTTACAGGTTGTAAAAGAACATACAACTTGGCTTAAAAGATCTCCCTGAGGAAATTATATGAAGCTAGAACCTTAAGGTCAAGTAGGACTTAGCCAGGCAAAGAAGAGGAAGATGAGTGAGACCGAAGAAGCAGCTTGTGTAAAGGTTCTGGGGTTGAAAGATGATGCAGATTCAGTGGCCCTGCAAGCCAGGAGAAGAGGACCAGGCTGGGAGGTGCACTTAAGTCTGTTATCTTCCAGAGATGTGAAGTTTTAAAATTTCTACATCTCCTTTCATTAGAAATGGAAAATCTCTGTAAAGCAGCCAAGACTGATTTTTTTCCCCACCCTTTCTTTCTTATTCTCATACAATTCAGACTTCAAACAGCCATTCTCCACACTGCCTCAGGGCACCTAACCTGGAGCATCCCTGAAAGTCTGCCAATTACAGCAGTCCACTTATTAATTCCTCCACCGATAGGGTATCCCTAAGAAGCAGCCAGGCGCCTGGGGGTACTGAGAAGTTGGCTCTTAAAGCACACTCTCTTCCGGGCGCTGTCCTTGTGCTGAATCCACGGGTGTGATCTTGCTGCTCCCAAGCACTTAATAATGCAAGGTCTGAACGTCTCTCCCATTTAAGGGGGAGGGAGAAAAGGTTCTGTTAAAACACACGCGCACGCACGCACACACACACACACCCTGCCACTCAAACTCTCTCCAAACATGCTGTCACAGGGGCTCTGTCCCTCTCTCTGCCGATGCGATTTGAACGCTGTCACAGCACCAGCCAGATCCCCCGCCCCGCTTGGCTGCCTCGGCGACCTCCATTATTTATGACGGGGCGTGAAATTGATTGTGGTTGAAAGATCCACACTGGAATCAAATGAACTCTTCAATTATTGCTGCACAAATAAATCTCTGTTTCCAGAGTTCCCCGAGGGAGCAGGCATCTAACCCCGGGTTCAAGGTAATAGATATTTCTAGATGGCAAAGTACAGGTGACTCTATTGTAATGATTGTCAAGTGATAAGATTCCCAGGGTCAAGCGATTCTTTCTCTTCCTTTCAGGCCCCCCTCCTTTGAACAATTCCGAAGGAAGCATATTCCAACAGTCTTCCCATTGTGCATCTACACGGCTTTTCCCCGGCTGCTGGGTGCATGACAGATCTTTCTGTGCTGCGGGCTCTGGTCATTTCCAACCCTTTTCACAGGAAATATGCAGTGAGTGTTAATGGGGTTATAGAAAGATTAATGGAGCTTTCAGGGTGTTCGGGCTTGGCTGGTATTTCTTCCACAGAAAGCCATCAGCTCAGGAAAATTTAATGATGAGACTTAACCCATTAAGACAACAAAAAGACAACTTCCACCCATCTTGGGCTTAATCTTATTTTCCTTCCTGATAATGCAGAGCCTTCCTGGAGAGGGAAGAGAAGCAGAGAGCCCAAAGGCTCTGTCAAAGGCTTACTGTGGCCCACCAAACGTGGAGCTGGGTTTTTCACAAACATCAAGTATCAAAAACTGGCCATCACGGGCTGCGTTTGGCCCACAGGGGCCTTCTGGTTGGTTCACCCAGTGTTTGGGGGAGATAAGAATTGGTCGATTTCACACACGACATCTGGCTTTCCTTGAAATGAACTGGACCACACCTGCATTGCATGTGGCCCCCCAGTGGGCAGGGACAGAGGGGTATCGCCCCCTGTAGGTAGCCAAGGGCAAACATCTTCAGAGCATCCTTAGGCCCTACTGGGCCCCAGTTCATTAATTCACCTGCCTGGACACTGAACATTTGAATGTGCGGTCCCTGACATCTCCTAGCTCATCGCCTTGTCACCACTACCAACATCTCCCCTCAGTAGCTGTGACCACATGCTGTCCCAGCACAGTACAGTGATGGCAGAGGTGAATCTGTCTCGTGTAGAGGCCTCATGACAGCTTCTGGCTTTACAGATAGACAGGATAGACAATATCTCAAGTCTAGCTAAAAAAAATAAGATAATGTAACATAAATAAAATAAAAATAATAAAATAAAGTAAATCCGTTCTTTAAGATTTATTTACTCATGAGAGATAGAGAGGCAGAGACTCAGGCAGAGAGAGAAGCGGGGTCCCTGCAGGGAGCCCAGTGTGGGACTCGATCCCAACCCCAGGATCACGCCCGGAGCAGAAGGCAGATGCTCAACCGCTAAGCCATGCAGGTGTCACAAATCCTTAATTTTTATTTCCATTGCAACATTGTATAATCCCCTCCCAATTTTGACCTCTCATGTCACTCTCATGGTCCCCATATTATGGAACAGTTTGAGGCTGCTGGGAGAAGCCAGAAGACTGGGAAGGAACTAGGTCCTTGAGACATTGGCCACCTGTGTGCCTGCCAGGGGCCCAGGGGACCAAGTAAATTATCTGCGGAGATAGAAGAACCAATGCCGTCACTGATCTTCTCCCTCAATTGAGAGGTGCAGCCCTTGCCGCTCACATCTGGGAATCTCACCACCTTCTTGTAGAATCCTGCTGTTGCATGCTATGCGGTGCCTAGTACCCAAGGAGGAGACGGTAAAGTCTCCAGCTGTGTCCAGGTGATCTTAATGTCTTATGACCAAAGAATCCACTTGAATCTCTCCCTGTGTTTATTACCAATAGAGTCGACTATTAACTGTGTCCCACAGGCCCAGTGGTTTTACTGTTGCCTTGATGTCATGCCAAGCCTCGATTTCAGAAACAAGAACATGGTGAAATCAAGTCAGTTTACGTTCCGGAAGTAAATGCACCATGAAGCCATGTACCATATCCTTCGCACAAAATTTAAATTGGCTAATATGAAGCAGACCAAGCTGGGGGTCACTCTGAGCCCTCAGGGCCCTGAAATGACCTTGTGGGGACAGTAGACCCTTTTCCTGCCGCTTGATCTTGGTCACCTACATTTCCTAGAAACCCTGGCTGAGTTCATAGCTCCACGAGACTATAAAAGAACATAGTTCTTACATCACCTTCCCCCACCTCTCTCACAGGACCTCAAAAACATTGTAGAAGGCCAGGAAGAGAAGAGATACCATAGTCCATCTCTGCATTGGGATACCCCAAGATCTCCAGCTCAAGCCCAGAATGGCCCATGAGTATCACTGCAGACACCAAGAATTTACCTGTCTCCAAACAATGAAACGTACAACCCCAAGGGTATGTTCATGACAGAAGGCAATCAGTATGTTTGCTTCCCTATGGATTTGACTAAAATATATTTAGTACAGTTGACCCATGAACAACACAGGTTTGAACCACACGGGTCCACGTACATGCACATTTTTTTTCTAGTCAATAAACCAATAGCACTGTAAATGTATTTTCTCTTCCTTACAATTTTTTTTCTATTTAACACTTCCTTCTCTCTAGCTTACTTTATTGTAAGAATATAGTATAGAATGTATATAACATATAAAATACATGTTCATCTACTATTTATGTTATTGGTAAAGCTTCTGGTCAATACTAGGCTATTAATAGTTAAGCTTAGGGGGACTCAGAAGTTACAGTGTGGGTTTTTAGCTGTGCAGGGGGTTGGCGCCCCTAACCCCCACATTGTTCCAGGGTCGACCGCGTATGCAGCACATGTTCATATTCTATAGCTTTCTCCTCCAAACCAAGAAGTTCCCACCCTCGTTCCTCTCCTACCAGCTACAAGTCTTCCCCAACATGGATGGGCAACAATGAAGGAAACTCTTCCACTGATTGTCCAACTTTTTTTATGCCTCATTCCACCTCTCCTCTCTCCAACTACTTATGAGGACATTAACACCTGTTCAGAATGCTCTTAATTATATTTCTTAATGATTTTTCTTCTGGAATTGGGTGATTTATTTCATCATCTACCACACTTCAACAAATATTCACCAACTTCTACTCCATAACATTCTGTCAGATTGTTAACTACAACACTAACTAGCTGTGTGACTGTGGGCAAGTTACTCACCTTCTCTGTACTTAATTACCTCCTGTGAAAAATGGGAATTAAAATAGTGACTGTATCAGAATGTGGTTATGAGTATTAAATATATTACCAGAACAGTGCTGAGCATACCTATACTCTTAATGTCTTATGACATTAAGACCATCTATAGGCACTTGTGTTTTTATAATCTTGCCCTGCAGACATTCCCAGTTAAGTGAGGAAGAGGTGGGACAGAGAGGAACTGGGGGAGCCTGGCATCCCCAACCCATCACTGAAGGGAGAGTGGCAGATTCTGGAAATGGCAGATCCCTATGGAAATGATACCCAAATCAAATCCTTAAAAGTGTATAGGGATTAGTCAGGGGAATAGAGCTGGGAAGTGCATTCCTGGCAGAGGGAATGGCCTCTGCAAAAGCACAGAGACTCAGAGAGGTGTGGAGCTTGGGATGGTTAATTGTGTCACCTTGACTGACCCCAGTGTGCCCATGTCAAACACTACTTCTAGGTATGCCTGTGGCAGTGTTTCTGGATGAGATTATGCATTTGAATCTCAGTAAAGTAGATGGTCCCTCCCAATGCAGGTAGGTGGGAGTCAATTCGTGAAATAGAACAAAAGGTGGAGGGAGGAAGAATTTGCTCCTTTTTTTCCTGCCTTACTGTTGAGCAGGGACATCTCATCTCATCTTCTCCTGATCTTGGACTGAGATTTACACCATTGGCTCCCCCAGTTCTCAGGCTTCCTGACTTGGACTGAATTACACTGCCAGTCTTCCTGGGTCTCCAGCTTGCAGATGACAGATTGTGGGACATCTCAGCCTCCATAAACACATGAGCCAATTCCTCATATGAAATTTCTCTCTTTCTCTTACTCTACATAGATGATAGACAGATGGATAGATAAAGATATATGATAGATAGATAGAAAGATAGATAGATAGATGACAGATGGGTAAATAGATGATGGATGCATAGACAGATGATAGATGGATGGATAGATAGATGACAGATGGGTAGATAGATAATGGATAAAGATGGATGATAGATAGATATAGATAGGTAGATAGATAGATAGATAGATAGATAGATAGATAGATAGATAGATAGAGATGGATAGATAGATGATAGATGGGTAAATAGACTTCAACAACTTCCATTTTGACCTCAAACTTTCTAGCTAAGTTTTTGTTTTTTTTTTTTTCCTGCTTATCTCTTAACTCAGGCAAAAGACTCTGCACACAAAGAATCTTGTGATGGGAACTGAAACTACCCCTTCAAGCAGTAAGGACCATCCTGAGCCAACAAGACTCCACCCATGATTGACCCTAGACAATAATTTGACTTTCACTGCCCACCTTTGTCCCACATTTTCCTTATATAAACCTGGAAGTACTTCCGGCACTTGGAGACAGTCTTTGAGATGCTAGTCCACTGTCTTCCTGGGACTGGCCTCACTGAAAAAAAAAAATGTGTTTCTTTGCCCACCCCTCAGCTCTCTGCTTTTGGATTTTGCCAGTGGTAAATGGCCAGACCTGGTCTGTTTGGGTCTCCCAGAACCAGATGTTCTTGCAGCCCTGCACCCCATCTACAGACCGACTAGAATTACAAAGTGCGACCTAGCAGAGCTAGGTTGAGGGTAATGTGGAGACAAGAGTCTGGATATCCTGCAGGGGCCAGATCATGAGGGCCTTTTCACCATGCTACATAGTTCGGCTCTACTCCTGAGGATAAGCGGGGGCTTTTGGAGGGAGCTGGACTGGTCTCTGACCTGCCTGTAGTGTGAAGAGGCTGGGAGGAAGCATGCTGGAGTCAGGAAGGCCAGGTGTCAAGCTGGGCCGGCTCCCAGGTGGAGGTGACAAGGATTGAGTAATGCAGATGTAGAGCCACTGACTTGCTCTCAGGCCTTAGCAATATTTCTACAATTCTGGCAATTTTAATTCTTTGGAAAATACTCCCTTGCAATTCCTCTCTTGTGGTCAGAAACACCAAGGAAGGGGCTGAGGCATGCTGAAAAGCAGAGGTTCAGAATCCCGGCCTGTGACTATACATATAGCGATGCCTGCTTTACAGATGGGGAAACTGAGGCACGGTCCAATAAAATGACTTGCCAGAGCTCACACAGTTGTTAAAGTGAGGAGCTCAGAGGAGAAATGCCTGATTATCTGTTCCTGCTCAAGAGTTAGCGTTGAATGAAGGTATTTCTACTGTCTTCAAGCCTCAGTGAACCCTCTCAACCATCCCGTGAGGTCTCAATAGTCTTTCTCTACCATGGATGGGAAACCTGAGGCTACAATCACAGGGAATTTTAGCATGGAGACACAAGTAATACTCTAATATTCAGGCTCACAGCCAGTGTCCATCATCCAGCGTTCAGTGTGTAGAATGCATGTGAACTCACCTAATCCTCCCCGAAACCCTCAGAAAAGAAAACCAAGGACAGAGGGTAGGTCGCTAATCTGAAGCTCCATGGCAAGTGCCAGCAGTGGGCCTTGAACCCAGGTGGTCAGACCCAGAAGCCTGTATTCTTCATGGCTCTGCTGGTGGACTTTCACATGGTGATGGAAGCAGCCGGGCCGTGAGGGCTGATCCACTCTCCTGCACAGGGTTTCCCAGCTGTGCGGACTTGGGACATCATTACCAACTTCACTGGCATGTTTTTGGCCAACCAGCCCCAAGTGGTTGGCTTGGGGTACTAGGCACTTCCCTGGAAGATTCTGAAGAGCATTCAGAGTCCAAATCACGGAGCTGGAGATGTCAGCTCAGGTAGGAAATGCCTGTCTAGCTTATAGACAAAGACAAGTGTGTCTTATATTTCAAATGTGGAACCTGAAGCCAGATGGTGATAGGATTTGCACTGGATCCCCAGGCCCGTGCACCCTCTTTATTCTACAAGCCCGTTCATTCATTTGCCTATGTGATTCCAAGCCCTCATTAGTTTGTCACAGTGCCATGCCAGTTATTCATGCTATTAGCCAATATTTCTGGTTTTCTCCCTCAAAGGACCAAATACATTGAACTTCTCCAACTCCTTCAACTTAAATGGAGCCATGGGGCATGTCCAATGGACCATGAACAGAAGTGACTCACAACTGCTGGGCAGAAGGGTTTAAGATCCAGGGTGAAATTGCCACATTTCCTTCCCCTTCCCTGGCGACTGGCAACAGCCCAAGTTCGTTGTAGGGAGCTCCATCAGTCACCCTGGATGCCAGAGTGAGAATGACATGGAGCCCAGCCCTAGCTTGACCCCTGATGGACCGACCCATAGTGTGAGCAAGACACCAACCCTTGTCCTCATAAACTACATTGTAAGGCTTCAAGCTGGCCTGCGACAACAGCCCAGCCTCTCCTGATGGACACAGCGGGTATGATGCGAGGAATACAAGATGGCGCTGCCCTCAAGGTAATCACAGACCAGTGGATGGGAAAATGAGTATACAAATAACAGTCACTCTGGTCAGACTTCAGAGGATCTATCTCAATTACTACACATTCCTACCCCAAAGCACTCACTCACTCATGTGACACACACAGCCATGGGGAGCTGGCTGGAGGGGTCATGGAGATGTGAGTGTAGTTCTCTGATGAGAAGAACGGGTTCTCCTCCAAACGCAGTTTCTTGAAAGGCCCATCATGAGAATGTGTGGCCCATCTGGAAAATTCATTATTCTCTAGCCGAGTGATATGGCCCTATTTATCCTGGAGTCAAGAATCACCCTGTGGGCAGCTGTGTAAACTCCAAGGGAAATGGGATATCGATTTGCAATCTCTTAGATACACACAGACACACACAGACACACACACACACACACACACACAGCCTCCTTCAAAGCAGTGGCTTCTAACCACTTTGTCACCAACACTTTCTTATTCTTTTATTCTTTTTCTCCTTTGGAGCCATATTTGGAAAGACATTTTCTCCAAACCAACTGGTATATGTGAAATGATAGTTTCTTCTTTCCAGCTGGGTAATATCCTCTTTTTCTGAATGTCCCAGAGTTTTAACTCACAGTCCTTATTCACTGACTCGTCATTATGATGATCAGTGTTGGTGATTCACAAACTTTAGATGCTTTATAAGCACTCTAGGGTCCCAGCCCCAGAGATTCTAACTGGCTATGTCAGAGCTGGTGCCTGGGAATCTGCATTTTGGCAAAACCACACAGGTCACTCTGGGGCTGGTAGTTGGTGAGCCAAATGGAAGAAGTGCTGGTTTTAATGCTGCTGCAGAAAGGCTTTGTGCATTCCCAACTCTGGTGGCTGCCAAGGGCCTGAAGACATCCACTGGCTCCTCTCAGCCCCGCTGGCAAGACTATGCTCAGATCCCCATCAACTCTCTGTAGTGCCACCAGGTAGGCTCCTGAATTATCTCCCTGTCTCTAGCTCCCCATCCCCAGTCCATCTCCTGGCAATAGCCACACATCCAACATGGGACTCTAACCACCAAGCCTCCTTGAGAGCCCTGTTGTCTACCACAAGCCCTCACTGAGCACTTAGGCTAGGCAGGCAAAATGCTGAGCCCTTCACATCTGATGTCATATCTAGTATCCACAAATCCCTATGACATAGGGGCTACTTTTAGTCTTACTCATAGGAAAGGAAACTGAGAAGCAGGTAGTTTCAGTAACAGTCCTTCACTTGATATTTATAAGAGGGGGCCTTGAGCACAAAACCCCCTTGCCTTCTCTTTCCGTCATGGCTCCAACCTGGCTCCATCCCATACTTGAGGAGGCTTCGTCATGCACACGTATGGACACTCCAGCTTGCACATCAAAGCTTCATCCGTGTCTCCTCAAGACCACACAGCCTTGGCCATTGCTCATCAGTGAGAATGGGCACACGAGCTGCATGGTGCATCCTCAGGGGATGGTCTTGGCAGAGGGGTTTTTGCAGGCTCCTGGAGTCGGTTAGAGGATGCTTGGACAGGAATCACTGGTGGCATGGTCTAGAATGAGGCAGCTTGGGTTCTGGGCAGGCACATCCCCTGGGCCCTACTGACTGCTCTCCCCCCACAAAGGCATAGCCAGAGGATGGCCACAGAAGGCCCTCTACGATCCTCTCTGCCAGATCCAAAGGTACTGCTGAGAAGCTGTCACAATGGCAAGGTAACCATGGGAGCCCAGCCTGAGTCCAAGGCCCATGACCTCAATTAACACTTCACTCTTCTTCCTCCCTCCATGTTCAGACAGCTTAATATGTAGTTTGCAATCTGGTCCAGGCTGCCCCGAGCAGCTTCCTGCCTGGGCCCTCCCTCTTCCATAGGCAGATCCTCCTTCTCTGTTTCAGACCCAAGCTATGATTTTCCAACTCTAAGATATGCCATGCTCTCTCATCTCCCTCTGGCTTTGTGAGCTCTGGTTCATACATTTGAAATGTCCTTCTTTTACTTTTCATCTGGACAGTTTCTATTTACTTAAAGCTCAGATCAGGGACACCTGGGTGGCTCAGCAGTTGAGCATCTGCCTTCAGCTCAGGGTGTGATTCTGGGATCTGGGATTGAGTCCCGCATCGGGCTCCCTGTGAAGAGCCTGCTTCTCCCTCTGCCTATGTCTCTGCTTCTCTCTGTGTGTCTCTTATGAATAAATAAATAAAATCTTAAAAAAAAAAGCTCAGATCAGATGTCCTCTGTAAAGCCTTCTCCACTTCTCTAGCTACCGTGGGGCAGGATTTTAACCCCTTTTTTATGATCACCATCACGCAAAACACAGATTACACTCTTCATGAACCTGAGCCCCTCTGTAACCACAGAAGCCAGCACAAAGTCTAGAATGTTCAGTGCTAAGTAAATGTTTCTTACAAGAGTCATGATAACACTGGTGGCAATCATTCTTCGCTGCTTCCTAAACCCAAATAGTTTTCAAGAGATAAAAACCTATCCCTCATGGAAAACTCAAAGAGTATATATCCTAAGCAGGAACGATGTTCATCATTAGCAACAACAACAAAAAGATAAAGTACATTTATTTGACATGAGAAAATGAAATGAAAACAGAATACTACAGGTAAGAAGAGAATGCTCACCTTTAAAACTATATACTTAAAATACATAAGTGTACTCAAATAAAAATACATAACATTATACGTACCAAAATATTAAGTGTCATTCCCCTCTGGTGCAGGGTCTCATTTATGTCCTGCTTTAATGAGCAGTTAGATTGTTTTGTATTAAGGATATTTATTTTGTCTTAAAAATAAAAGTACATTCTTAAAAGTAAGTGGCACAGAACTGGAAACCTCCCAGGAGTGCCAGATTTATTGGAAGGTGTGAGTGCCTCCCTGGGTCAGTGCTTTGAAAATGCCACTCCTCATCCTTATGCAGCAGCCCTGACCACCATCGGATGAATGGATAAAGAAAATAAGGCATCTATAGACAATGGAATATTATTTGATCATTAAAAAAGAATGAAATCTTGCCATTTGTAACAACATGGATGGATTTTGAAGGCATTACACTAAGTGAAGTAAGCCAGATAAAGACAAATACTGAATGATCTCACCTATATGTGGAATCTTTAAAAAAAAAAAAACGCTCGTAGATATAGAGAACAAATTGATAGATTGATGGCTGCCAGAGGCAAGGAGTGAGTAAAATGGGTGATGAGAGTCAAAAGGCACAAATTTTCAGTTATAAGATAAATAAGTCCTGGAATGTAATATACAGCATGGTGACCATCATTAATCATCCTGGACTAAAGATTTGGAAGTTGCTAAGAGAGGAGATCTTAAAAGTTCTTATTATGAGAGGCATCTGAGTGGCTCACTCAGTAAAACATCCGACTCTTGATTTGGGGCCAGGTCATGATCTCAGGGTTGTGAGACAGCCCCACATGGGCTCACTGTAGAGTCAGCTTGGGATTCTCTCTCCCTCTCTCTCTCTGCCCCTTCCCTCCCATTGATGATTATTTGCTCTCTTTCTTTAAAAAAAAAATTCTCATCATAAGAAAAAAAAATCTGTAACTATGTGTGGTGGTGGATGTTGACTAGATTTATTGTGGTGACCCATCTGCAATGTACACAAATATCAAATCATTATGCTCGACACCTGAAGCCAATACTATAATGAATGTTAACTCTATCTCAATAAAAAGTATATAAGCCCTCATCATTGTTCTGTTCTCCAGCTGCAATCTCATCAGTGTAGAGTAGAACGGGGTCATGTGTTTTCTATTTCTTTTAAGGCAAGTGTGAGTCATGGTTATAGTCTTACGAGCACAATGACATCATCATCATTATTGGCCGATACTGGCTTTGAGCTCCACAGCAAAATCTTCAATCCTGTTACCTGTGAATTGTCCCTTCTCCATCTCTCTCATATCCACCAGGTGAGTCAAGAATGTTTTGAACCCAAATCTTGCCCTTATGCGCACACTCGTCAGATCTCATTTGGACAGCTGTAATGTGGCTTTCCATTTTGAAACCCAGGCTGAACCACCAGGAAGCAGAAGCGCTGAGGTGTACATTTTGGGGATTATGCTAGTGAACCTGGATCCCCTCACCCCAGAAAAGCCAACACTGATTCTTTCTTTCATTAGCAATCTGTATTTGGTCAAGCACTTACCTATGGCCCCATCTGGGAGGGGGACTTACAAATAGCTGGGAACCTCTGACTATATTCCAAAGCCAGAGTAAGTGCAACATGGCTGCCTTCACTGGCCACTTACCTTTCTCTGCCTCTCCCAAGGACCCAACTGTTGATGATCACTATAGACAGCTGATTCCCGACCTTCCACCCAACACTACTTAAAGAAATCCACATTTGACTCCCAAAGAAAAGAGGAAAACAAATATTTAAGGTTCAAAATATCTGACAGTGATCCTATGGAAAGGTGATAGACCATAATGGTGAGGAGCATGAGCTTTGGAGCAAATGCTGGATTTGACTCCTGGCTCTTGTACCTGTCCAGCTATGTGACCCTTGACTACCCACAAACCTCCCTGAGCCTTCACATCCACAACTTCAGAGAAGAAATAGTAATACTATGTTAGGGGTAATTGCGAGGTCAAGAGGTTGATGACATAAACACGTCAGACACTTGTCTTAGGCTGAGTTCCTCAGGAATAGAGCCTGAGATGGGGAGGGGGGGAAATGGAATGAGGGCATAAAGAAAAGCAAGCATGTGGTCTCAACCCAAGACTTTCAGTCTGATCCCACAGGGAGCTCTGAAGCACAAATTGAACCAAAAAGCTAGTCCCAGATTGAGATAAAGAGGCCAACCTGGGTCAGTCGGTCACTAACTGCTGACAGGGGCAAATGAGAGGCTCTTATTCAGCCAGAAAAGGTGGATCCCATTTGGCCAAGCGAGGTGGCTCCTACTTGGCCAGGTGGGGTGGCTCCCATTCAGCCAGCTGATACGGCACTCATTCATCCAGGTGAAGTGGCTCCCATTCAGCCTGATGACATGGCTCACATTCAGCCAGGTGAGGTGGCTGCTATTCAGCCAGGTGACGTGGTTCCCATTAAGCCAGGAGGGGTGACTGCTATTCAGCCAAGGTGGCAGCTGTGGGCTGTTAGCAGCCAGCACTCACAGCAGCTGGAGGGGGTTTGTACAGACAGTGGAAGGTTCTTGGCAAGGCACCAAGTTCATCCACTACAAAACAGAGCCTGGCAAGTATAAGTGTTCGTTTGATGGTGGCTACTATTATTATTTTAAATTGTTCTCACAATTTTGGGCTGAGCCAGTTTCACGTCCTGTAACAAAAACCGTGACACATCTTCGGCATCTGTTTTTGGCCCCAAGACCTAAGGCAGTAAAGACCCGGTCTGCAGTGATAACATAATGACAGGAAGAAATTTTCCCTCCTCTGATGTGGAAACCAAATGCCCTGGATTGCCCAACATCAGAAACCTCAGAAAACCCTAACAGGATGTTTTGACATATATAGTTCAGGCTTCAGACAACCGCTTCCCAGTGGAGATACTAACTGTGTAAAGAAGGGAAGGGTTAGGAAGTCAAAATGACAGGACAGATCAATTTGAAAAGCTTAACGTGTAAAGCTTGCTATGCAGAGCAATTATACTGAAATGACAGTTTCTCCAAGCAAATTCTCTCGGCCCTTCTGGGGCTGCAGGAAACTGAGGTATTTTCCCCGAATCACTAGGAAAATAGCCCAGTGCCACCTGCGCCCATCACCTCTGGGGCCCAGACTTCGGCAGAGCAAACAGCTGTAAATGCAGGGTGGAGCTGCAGGCTGCAAGAAGAAGGCACCTGAGCTCTCTGTGCTCTTCTGTCCCGTGTCCATGCACCCAGGCCACCTCGGTGCCGATGACCCCTGAGCAGAAGCCCCGGTTAGGACCCTCCCATTAATTCTAGCCTCAGATATCCAAGAGTCCTACTGGATATCCAGTAGGCGTCTCAAAGTCAACATGACCAAGCAGACCTCCTGAGGTCTCCTCAGCTTCGTCCTCCCCAATTCCCCCATCTCTATATAGGGCAACTCAGTTTTCTCAATTGCTCTGGCCCCAAAGAACATCACCACCTCTCTCATTCTCTTGCACGGCACATACGTAACTGGTCAGCAAGTTCTGCTTGCTCGACCTTCAAAATACACCCAGAGTCCAACCACATCTTCTGTCATTTTCCCTTACCAGGATTCTGCAACAGACCCCCGCCTTGGGTCTCCCCATCACTGTTCCTGCTCCCCCCGAGTCTGTTCCTAACACAGTGATCACAGGAATGGAGTTAAACTCTGTTGGGTCAGGTGACACCTCTGTGCAAAGTCCTTTGATGGCTCCCCATCTCACTCAGAGTAAAAGTCGAATTCCTGGGACGCCTGGGTAGCTCAGTGGTTGAGCATTCGCCTTTGGCTCAGGTCGTGAACCCAGGATCCAGGATCGAGTCTTGCATCAGGCTCCAGCAGGGAACCTCCTTCTCCTTCTGCCTATGTCTCTGCCTCTCTCTGTGTGTCTCTCATGAATACATAAATAAATCTTTTTTAAAAAATCTGAATTCCTGACAGCGTCCCCTGGGACCCTGCATGCTCCTGTTCCCCTTTTCCCCTCTGATTTTTTGTTGTTCTATTCTTCTCCTTGTGCTCTGCATTCCAAACACACCAGACTCCATGCTCTTCTTTGACCAAGCCAACCATGTGCTCGCCTCAAAGCTTTGTCTTTGTTGTGTCCTCTGTTGGGGGTGCTCTTTCTCAGACACTGGTGTGGCTGGCTCCCTTGGAGCCACTTATAAATGCCACCTTCTCCAGGAGGTGCTCCCTGCCACCCTATTTAAAATGTGCACCCAGGGCACCGGGGTGGCTCAGTGGTTGAGCATCTACCTTTGGCCTAGGGTGTGATCCCAGGATCCCGAATCGAGTCCTACATTGGGCTCCTCGCATGGAGCCTGCTTCTCCCTCTGCCTGCGTCTCTGCCTCTCTCTGTGTCTCTCATGAATAAATAAATAAAATCTTAAAAAATAAAATAAAATGCATCCGCACCCCTGCACTGCTTCCAATCTGCCTTTTCTGCTTTGCTAATTCTGTAAATAAATAACTTGTCATCACCTCGAATACTTCCTACTTCACCTACTTACTTTGTTTCCTACCTTCCCTGCTAGACCACCAGCTCCAGGAAGGCCTGTCTCTGGATCTGTTTAAATTCACTGCTGTATCCCCAACAGCGTCCAGTAAGTAGTCAATGCTAGATAAATACTTCCTAAATAAATGGAGGAATAAACTCACTTAAACATTTCTTGCAAAATTGATTCCCTTTTCAACATGCATAAATTCATTTGTAAAGGAAATGTATATCTAGACCGTAAACGAACCTGCATCAACAGTCGTAGAGAGAAGTTATCCGGAAAAAGAAATTCAGTGCAAAGACAATGCTGATATTAAATCTAGCTAGATATTATAAATGGCCCAAGTCTCTAAGCCTGAGGCATAATCTCTTTTCTAAAAAAGGGATCAGCAAGTGTTTAAAGGCACGCTAGCACCAAACTCCGACTGTTTTTTAACTAATCAAAAGAGTCAATAAAGAATTGAAAGATAAATAGCTTTCTAACTCTTTGATTCACTGTTAACTGGTGTTGGGTCTGTGTATCATCTCCTCTACCACCTATAAATACTGAGCGTCCCACACTTCTGGAAGCAATGAAATGGATATTAATGACCTTCAATTTCCTGAGCATACATTCCTCCCACAATTTCCCCCATCTCTATATAGGACAACTTAATTTTCTCAATCGCTTGGGTCAAAAGTAGCATCATCTCCCTCATTTTCTTACATAATGCATATCCAATCTATCACCAAATCCTGTTCTCCCTACCTTCAAAATATACCCAGACTCTGACCATATATTACCAAGTGCCATATCCTTTTCTACATTGATTGGTGGGAAGGTCCTAAGGCTGGCTGCACACGGAATGTGCCCTGAAGACATTCACAGTGTGGTCGAAAGATAGAGTGTGTGTGCAACTGATGTGCATATAACAAGTTGAAAGTCATAGACTCAACAAGGAGTGCTAGATCACGTGCAATGGGGACCTGTGGCTCACTTGGTTAACGTTCAGCAAACATGTTTACCCGCATATGTGTAGCTTCCCTGTGAGAAGGAAGTGCTTCCTTGCGTGCTGCTGTCAGTGGCTTGCTTTGTCCAGTAAGATGTGAATGGAAGCAACAGTTTGTGAATTCAGAGTCAGGGCCTTCAGAAACATGGCACAATTTGGCTCGCCCTCTGAGAGTGGCCAACCTCTTTCAAGGGAAGGACATGGCTCAATTGGCCACAGCGGTCACAGCCTGAAATGCGTGGAGCAGAGCTGACCCCCAAACCTGCAGATACATGGGCAAGAAACAAATGCTTATTTTTATATGTTGCCAAGTTTTGGGATTGTTTGTTATGCAGCGTT
The DNA here is from genome assembly GCF_003254725.2 of Canis lupus dingo. Classification (NCBI taxonomy): domain Eukaryota; kingdom Metazoa; phylum Chordata; class Mammalia; order Carnivora; family Canidae; genus Canis; species Canis lupus. The sequence continues at coordinate 19,436,870 of NC_064248.1, read as the reverse complement.
GTTGTAGTGAGAGCTGATTAAGATAGAAACTTACAGGAAGGAGAGGCGACTTCGACTAGAAATCAGTCAGGGGTATTTCCCAGTCAGGGCGGCATTGCAGGTGGATTTCAGACCATACTCAGTGTTCACAGCAATCTCACTGGGCTGCATACCAGTAGGGTCTGAGAAGAAAATAGCCCCAGAGAAGCCTATGCCAGGGATGTGAAAATGCCTCTGAAAACCCTTATGACCTCATAGCCCATAGAGCATAAAGCCAGAAAGAAGGAAGAAAAGAAGGCTGATGAGAGTTTCCTCCTGAGTATTTGGTTGTCAGTGTTTGCTCTTAGGTGATCTGTTCCTTTGTGTATCTGAGGGGAAACTGCCTCTTCTTCCTCTGCCTGTCCTTCAGGTATAGGGTGTTGTCTTCTGTCCTCATGCTCCCCACTCTTCCCAGGAAATCTGCTGCTGCCCTCACCCTCACCCCACTCTGCAAGTCACTGTCCCCCAACACCATTTTTTCATGTCATGATCGCTCTCTGAGATGCCCTTGCTTATGGCTGTTGACCTGTTAGTTGCCTGTTGTCCACACCAAGAACATACCTTCAGAAAGTAGAACCCTCTCTTTATGGTTCACACCTGCATCTCCAGTGCCTAGAATAATACCTAGCACACAACTGGTGCTCAGTAAGTGTGTGTTAAGTGAACAGGTAGCCATAGAGAGAGGGTCCCACGAGGCTCACCAAGGCAAAGCTTAATCAAAAACTACGTGGCTCACCGTCCCTGGGTCTGTCCCTTTCTGTCCAGCCCCACTTAATATAAGGGCACATGTGAGGCATGAGGTCTGCACCAGCCCCTGGGATGGGGAGGAAGGCCGTGGAGAATTAAAGAATTCTGTACAGAACGTCCAAGTCAAAAAAATCTGTTATGACCACTGGGGTTCAACATATTACTTGCTTTTTCTTTTTAGCTGCACAATTTCACATCTCAGTGAATTTGCAGGGGGGTGTCAGAGCAGTCAACAACAGTGACTCCTGGCCTTGGCCCATCTCCCACCCACTCCCACTGCACGCCAGATTCTCAGCCTTCCCGGCTCACCCACCAGCTCCTCAAGGACACTCACCATCAATACTGGACCCCAGGGAACATTTCTTTTGCTGGTGCAGCCGGGATTTCCTCCCTGAGAGGAAAACATAAAGATTAACTAGGTGAGGAAATTTTTCCCTTGGCTCTGGAGCTGGAGACATTTGTCTCATACAGCACATATTCTCCAGGAGACAGGCTAAATTAAAATACTAATGGACTGCTGTATTTAAAATATATTTACCAATGATTAACAGCTCGGTGGGTGATATATGTTTCAATAATTTCTTATTACAACGTGGGAAAACCTCAATAAATATTCTCAGGGTAATTAGCGGGTGTTTATTTAACATTCAGCCGTGTTTTCCCCGCACGCCCAAAAGGGTGTCATTGTGACAGCCAGGCCCCTCCCATGTACAGAGGGGGACCCGGACCCGAGGAGACACCGGCCTTGACAGAAGAGAGGGCCTAGCCCTTGGGAGCCAGTCCTCCTGCAGACATGTCTGGTTTCGGCCACAGTACTGCTGAGTAGGTTTTAGAGGATTATTCATTGTTAGCATTAAAAAAGAGGGCATATAAAAGTTTTGACTTGCTGCTTTTCTGACATTTCTGAAAATCTGGATACAACAAGCTTCCCTCCAGAGCCACTCGCAGTGGGACCCGAGCGGGCAATCCTCTCCAATCTGACATCCACTGCGCCACATTTTTCATTTAAGGATCAGCCCAGGTCCCGTAGATATTTAAGTTTGCAACACTGTCACACTCTGAGCAGTCTGTCATTGGGCCGCCCCAAGGGTGATGTCCCAATTCAGTACAAATTCCATAAGCAGAGATGCTCACAGAGGAATAGGGAGAGGGGGTACCACTGCTCAGACTTCTGGGAGGTGGACAAACTGGACCAGGCCACCCAAGGCGTCTTTCTCTCTCCCCAGCCACACCCTAGAGCCTCTCTTCCCTTGACCCACAAATCAAGAAGTAGAGGGCACTGGTTGGTGTGCAGCCAAGACTCAAAGCCAAGGGTGTCTGGATCAAAACCCAGTGCCATTAATCACATCTCCATGGCCTAGAACAGCTAGATGCCTCCCTCATATCTACACACACACACACATACACGCACAAATACACGTGTATACACACATACATGCACATATACATACACACATACGCATATAGACATGAATTCATATACATTCATACATATAATACACATATACACATGTGCACGTGTGTACACATATACACACATGCATATGTATACGTACACATACATACACGTGCATACACACATATGCTCACATATACACGCACACATTCACATATGTACGTGCACATATATGTGCATGTGAATGCATACATGATACACATGTGCATACACACATGTGCGTACATACATATATGCACGCGCACACACATCCTAAACCCAGATTTTGTCCAGGGCAGCAATGTCCTCGGCTAAACCGTTATCCCAGTGCCTCCTTTGTACGAATGCCAACTGGACCCAGTTCTGACCAGTGGGTCCTAGGTGCCAATCCCTTCCCCAGTAACCAGGCCAATTCTTCCTGGGACGAAACCCTCCACCAGAGGAATGTGGGCACCCTGCTGTGTGCCACCTCCCAGCCTGACCAAAGGTCCCCATGCCATGCTCTCGCTCTTCGTTCACCTAAGCTGAGAACCCAGAGGAGTGCAGAGCCTTAAAGTGGACGAGATGTGGGTTCCTGAAAATGGAATGGAGCAGAGGCCCTGTGCTAGCCCCATACTGGCCCATAATGTGAGAAAGAAATCTTTCTGTTGCATTAAAGCCACTGGCATTTGGAAACTCTTACCACAGCCTGCCTATCCAGTCGAACATACCCATTTGTCTCTCTTACCAAAGCGAGGGGAGTAGACAGTTTTCTGAAGATCTTCTCTTCTGCCCCGTGCTGAGCTCCACAGGTGCAGCCTCCCAGTGTGGGAAAGCCATCTTCTGTCGATTCCTTGAATACGGATCCACCCGCCAAAAAGGGAGATGCAGCCGCTCCCCCACGTTAGAAGATAGAAGCATTCACCTTGGATTAGCCTTCATAGAGCCACTTTCCTGGCTAACATGGGTCAGGACCCAGGAGGCAAGCCAGAAACACTGACTCTGTTGCTCTTAGCCTCAAATTGCAAAGTCCTGAATCTCATTTCTAACCTGAAGGCTACCCTGAGCTTTCCCTCCTTCAGGGGCTAATCCTTGACCCCATTCCTCCTCTAACCAAGGAGGGATTGCCATTAAATTTCACAATCTGGGGTTGTCCCTGTGCTAACAGCTGGGTTTTCTCAACCTCTTCACTTCCAAGGAAATAAATATGCTCTGATGCACTTTGCAGGAGCATCACTATTGACCCAAGGGTGAATGTGTCTGACTTGGATGAATAACTTCATCTCTCCTTAGGGAAATCCCTGGGAACAGGCCCCATTCAGGGCAGATGGCAGGTGGCACTCCCCACCTGAGACTCATCCTGAGGGCCTCAGAACTGGAGGCAAAGACTGGAAATGCCCAGCTGGGGAAGCCCAACATCTATGCTACCTCCATGTCATCATCCCAACCCAAATGGGACCACCTCTCCCCTCTTTCATGCAGGCCAGCCCCAAAAGGGAGCAGAGTAAAAGAGGATCTAGAAGAACTCTGGTCATCAATGGGGCCCCAGAGAGGAAGTGAGAGACTAAATTCATGTCCAGGCTGTCATTCCAAGAATGGGGGGAGTCTTGTCCAGGGAATGGCACAGAACATACGCCCAGTGGATAGAAGGAGAGCGCTGCACCCTCAGTCCGTCAGACTTGTCCTACGCCACAAAGCACCCATTCAGAACTACTTGCCTTGGGCCACCTTGAATTGCTTACCAGCCTCCACCCATCCTAGCTCTCAGAAAGTGACTCGGTGATCATCTTTCTTGGTCCCTACCCAGATTCTGTCCAATTGTGGCATCACCTTCCCCCTCAGACCTAACTTAAGGTCTTCTTGCCCAGTGCTTCACTATCCTCTTCATCTGCTTTTAGCCACCCTGGAAAATATCCCAGGCCTATTCCAGCCCTGAGACCTTACAGTGCTTCCCAGAATGGATCCCAAGAGCCAGCAAATGCAAAGCCACCTCCATGATGGGTGAAGAATTCACTAATTCACCCAGCTTATCCCTGGGACCTCAGTTTCCAATGTCTCTGACAAACCAGGCCTCAGGAGAGAAGCAGACATGTCTTCTTTTAGGTATTTGCTTAACAGGACGACAAAGATTCTCAAGTGATCCTTGGCCAAAAAAACACTTTTGTAGAGACCTTGCCCTTGTAGGGTAACTCAAACAGCAAAACCTCTAAGGGACTCACCTTCCCTTCAATTGCCTTGGCCTCTATGAGGGTGAAGAGACACCCCAAGGGGATAGTGCTTTGTGCCATCAGCAAGCAGAGTGCAATCAAGCAAGAACCTGGAGACCCAAGCAAAGAAGGATTCCAGGCGAAGAGCAGCTGACCCCAGCAGGTCAGTCCTATAAGAGACAGCTTAGCTCTAGAAGTAGGTTGGATCTAGACTGTGGGGATGAACTTTAACCTCCAGAATGAGGAGTATAGACTTTTTATTTTCTGAAGGTGCTCAGAGATTTTGAACGTGTCCTACCATCCTGCTGCCCTGATCAAGAAAAGATCCTTCTAGCCCTCCCTTTCCAGAGGAAAGACCCCCAGGTCCCACCAGAACCATTCTCTGGACCTCTCATCTTCTCTAACACCAATTTGTCATGCAGAGCTCAGGAAGGGCCAGGGAGGACCAAGACCCAGGGGCCCTGGGGCACTTCATCAGCCCCAGTTTCCCTCCTGCCTGAGGACTGGAGACAGCAGAGGCTTTGGAGCCAGGTGGGTCAGGGGAGTCCCAGCACAGTGACTTCTTGGCCACATGACACCTCAGTTTCTCCATCTTTAAAATAAAATCAGCGATGTCTCTAACCCAGAAGACAGTTACAAGGGTTGGAGGAGGAAACAGATAAATGTGATCAGCGCAGATGTGTGCAAACCACCTTGACATGGGAGGCTCTGGAGAAATATCAACCTCCCTGTGTACCCCTGTCCCTGTCTCTAGGCGTTCTCCCCACATCCCACATCCTGCATCCTGCGTCCAGGCCTGCTTCAGGCCCACTGATCCCACAGCTGGGCTTCTCTGGTGCCCCTCTCAGCCCTGAGCCTCATGCTGCCATCTCTCTGGGTCATTCTGGGTCATGTTCCTGTCCCCTCAGCTGGCTCACAGCTTCCTTTCTGCCTGGTTTCATCTTGGCCCTAGAAAGTGTCTGCCTGTCCATCTGTCTCTATCACCATTCCCTCCCTCTGCTTCTCTCGTCTCTCTGTCACTGGCTTTCTTTTCATCTCTCTCTTTATATCTGTCTCTGTGTCTTCCTTGTTCTTAACCCCCTCAAATCCCTCTCTGTCCTCCTCTCTGTGTGGCTCCCGGTGGCCCCCGCCCCTACCCCCCATGCCCCTCGCCCCTCTGTGGCCTTCACAGGTCACCTCTCCGTGTGTGTGCATCTTCTTTCCCTGGATCCCTGCCCTCCCCCACTCCCCCCACCCATCCTCCACCCCTCCCTCATCACTCAAAATCCCATCTCTGGGGGAATGGAGGGGAGGAGCTCAGTGGCCAGGGCAGAAGATAGTGTATTATTTCTCTGCAGAATGGCTGTAAATCCCTGCAGAGAGAGACCTGCCTTAGCAGGTCTCGGTGGCTGGGAATGCACAAATACAGGACGGGGGCAGGGACTGGGGCACCAGGGACCCCAACCCTAGGCTGAGGGGCCTCTGTAGCTCTTTTCACATTTCCTTCCCAGCACCTTCTGCTCAGCTCAGCCCAGTCACAAATAAACAGTGTTCATGGAGCCTGTGGGGACACTGAGGCATGCACTGATCAAATATGGGACCTCGAAAAGATCCCGGCTGTTAATTTCACTCTCAGCTGTGGTCTGGGCTGCCCTCCACATTTCTGGACTCACAAAGTCTCAGGCATGCATTACCATGACTATTTACAATTTTTTATTAAGATTTTATTTATTTATTCATAAGAGACACAGAGAGGCATAGGGAGAAGCAGGCTCCATGCAGGGAGCCGGATGGGGGACTTAATCCTGAGACTCCAGGATCACGCCCTGAGCTGAATGCAGGCGCTTAACTGCTGAGCCACCCAGGCGTCCCCAAACTATTTACAAATCTAAAGCCCTATTCCCTGGAAGGATTTCCCCCCACCTGGTTCTCTAGTTTGCCCATCGCTTCTCTCTCACCAAGAACAACTGGCAACCCCTTCTCACCGTTTCTTTAACCTCCTTCTCTGCTGAGAGGAAGGCGTTGGGCTGGGTGGGTGTGTTGGGCCCAGGATTTACCCAAGGCACCTTGTGGCTGCCCGCTGTGTCACTCTGTCTGTCTGAGGCACAGTGGGCCCTGGGGCAACCAGACCACTCCTCAGAGAGATGGAAACACAACAGTTCCAAGCAGAGAGAGGGGTCACCGATCATCCACAAGTTAGATTGGGCCAACGGCAGTGCTTTTACATCTGCTTGCACTGTGTTTTCAAATCTTTTTAACTAGTCGCCAACTGTTTAAAAATTGGAAAGTTTCACATTAAGATTTACTTGTTAGGCTTCTGCTTTCAGAGCAGTCAGCCAAAACAAGGAGTCTCTCACCCCCAAAAAAGGAGAAAGCTCTGGATAAGCCACAAAATCGTCATCTTGGTTGAAACTATTAGAGCTGAGGCTGCCCCGCATTCAAGTAGCTTGAAATCTGAGGAAAGAGAGGCCACTCCAGGGACAGGGGAGGTCAGGAAGAAGGACAGGAAGCCCCTGGTTCAAGGGGAAGTGGTGGCCTCCATCCCAGTGAGACTGGGGGACTCAGCTCAGTTTAAAGAGCTGCTCAAGGTCAAATGTGGGCTCTGATCCCCAGGACTCCCTAGAAGCCCCAGAGCGAAAAGAGTTTGGCCCCACTGAGAGGCTCTTTCCCCCCAAGCTCACAGGAAGGGCAGCAGACAAGGTGGAAATGAGAAAGGAGCTTCAAGCTCAGCAGGGCAGGCCTGGAGAGAAGGACCTACACCCTGTGGGAAGGCTGGAAACACCCCCACCCCAATCCCCACCTTCCATGCTCAGATCCTCCACCCACACAGAGTGAAAGCCCTAAGGCATAGGGGGAGGGACAGCAAACCCTCTGCCTCCCAGGGCCCAAGTGAGGACCCTCTGTCCTCCTCCACCAGGGAAGGGAGCAAAGAATAACCCTTCCACCTAAGAGGGATGGGCAGTGTCAGTGTCAGCCAGAATCAGGCCAAGAATTCTCATCAGAACTGCCTTCACATGCAGAATCCCTCTCAAGCCCTGGCAGTCACAAAGCCCCCATCCCCCGCCCTTTAACTTGCTCCCCGACTGCATTTCTCAAATTTCCAACACCCTACTTTCTCTGTACCAGTGACAGGAGTACTCACTAACTGCTGTGACAACCCTAAAGTATCAGAGGGCTAACACAACCACACAATCATTTCTCCCACACATCATACAGTCTGATGCTGGTAAAGTAGCTGTTTCAAAGTCAAACAGCCAGTAAGTGGCAGAGCTGGAACAGCCCAGCCCAGAGCTCCTGCCCCTAATTACTGCATTAGTGTCAACCTCTAGTAAGGTTCTGTTGTGTTTGTTTGGTCTGGTTGGGGCGATCGGCTCTACCAGCATATGGGGCTGCATGTGATGGGGGATAGCCAGTGGTCTCCCAAATGGATGCGTGTCAAGGCCTGAGGCACCCCTACCCCAGAGCAAGGAGATGTCCTGTTTGCCCTTAAGCTTTCCAACCATGGAGCACAATGCAAAGTTTTGAGAGGCTTGCGAAACAACAAGATTTGGACAAGGGCTTGATCAGGGATGTATGCCCAAGACCATGTGCAGAAATCCCATCTTGGAGCATATTAAAGGCTGTTTGTCTCAAACCAGGAGACCCCAGCTTCAGGTGGAGCTTTCTGGAGCTACGTCACATCTTCTATAGAGTTCCTGACTCCCCACTCCTTGAGTGGACAAAGATGTATTAACGGCTAAGCTAATAGACCTGTTAGCCATGCATATGGTAGGTGCTCAATAAATACATATTTAAGAAAATCTTCCTACTGGAAACAGTGGCAAATAACTGAATAAAGGAACGAGTGATCAGCATGTAGAATATATAAGCTGCCTCTTCTCTGCAAGCCTGTGTTGAGGTGGGCTGAATGTGTCTCCAGCACCAGATAGAGACCCTCTGGCCCCAACAAACAGCTTCTAAGCACCTTTACTCCCTCAGCACATCTAAGTGGTCTTGATCAGGGATTCTAAATGAAAAGAACTCATCAAACCAAGTAGACATGAGTGACAGGTTAGTGGCAGAAGAGGGTTTTGAATATGTCAGGAGCCAGAGGCTTGCGTGTAAATCCTAAGGGCCAGATAACACTCCTTTTTCCCCATCTCCTCATTCATAAAGTGTGTGGGGGGTGGGGGGAGGGAATGACGGTATCTGCCTCATGCAGTTGCCATAAATATTAGCTGAGTTCATATTAAATGTGAGTTAAATGTTTAGAACGGTACCCAGGAAATGAAAAAATTATGCGGATGTGTTTTTGACTATCAAAAATCTGACTTCAGAAAACCTAGCTGAAAATGGCCATTTTTTTTTTTTCTGCTTGGCAATGAAATACCGTTCATTCATCCAGGGCCACAAAATGCTCCAGCTCCTGCCACAAACCTGCTTTGAGAAGCCACAGAGACAGCACAGGATAAAACATTGAGATCCCAGCTCCAAAATGTCAACTTCTGGGCAGTCTAGACAAATCCCCAGGAGTCTGCTTTCCCATCTTCATCCCAACAGACAAGAAGGTCCACCCATGGTCCCTTATGCTGCAGCCCTGAAGGAAGTATACTTCATGGGTCTTCCAGGACCTTGGAGAACTGCCCTAAAACTATAAAGTGCTGAGATCAATGCCTTTTAGGAGCCTCTAGGGAGAATACTCTGGAGTCCCCAGAAAGTCAGTGCCCCTTTCCCATCCACCACGGCAGTCTCCTTATCCACTCCATGCCTCCTCCATGAACCCAGAGCCCTGATAGGTTAAACAGCCACGGCTCCTGTGAGACCCAGAGATGCAGAGGCCATTTGTCCAGATGCATGGGGCTGAGAATCCGAGAGAGGAGAATGTCAGGCAAGATCAATAAAGCTCAGAATGGATTGGAGAAATGAGGTTTGAGATTTAGCGTACATGCTTAGCCAAAGCCCTGGAGACCAGGATGGATAACAGGTGATGAATGCCGCAGTTGGCATTGTGGCAGCCCCAGGAGAGAGGGCAGGGAAGCCAGCCAAGAGGGGGGATCAGGAGGACAATAAAGAACCTTGGGCTGGGAACAACAGGACGTGGGTTCCAGTGTGAGGTCACCACTAATTCCCCATCTCTGGACAGAGTTCAGGCTCTGGAACCAAAGCTCTAGTTTCAAATCCTGGCTCTACCGCTTACCAGCAGTGTGACATTGGGAAAAATCACTTCCCTTCTCTGGTTTTCATGTGTTTCCTCTGAAAAAGTGGGGGTTAGGCATAGTACTTGTGTCATGGGACCTTTGTGAGGATTAAATAAATCAGTAAGTGGAAAGCATTGGGAAGAGTGTCAGGTGCACAGCAAGCACCCAATAAATATTAGCTAATGTTATCAATAACAAAGAGCAGGTGGAGAGGCTGGTTGTTCTGGGAGGGATACAGCCAGCCCCGCGGACAGCTATTCCTATGCTTTCAACTTGGAATTCAAAGCACATATCACAGAATGGCTCCTAAGCGCCGGTCACTTCCTTCATCCAGTACTCAACGAAGCAAGAATCACCTGTACCAAAATTAGGTCAACGTTTGGCTCTGTCATACTCATTGAGGAAAAGCACAGTGCACACAAAATAACAGGCAGGGGACTTCATGAGTAATTCAAAATCCTTTTCCAAAATGTGGGCTCTCCACTATTTCCTGTTCACATGCTGGCTAGGGAATCTAATCTCCACACAGAAAGCAATGGTCCATGTTTCACTCACCTGCCAAATCTGTAATGGCAACTCCCTGGGATGTTAGGTGGAGGGTGATTTTAAGATGTGGTGAGGAGGAGATCTGAGATCAACTGGCAATGCCTGCCGTGGGCATTGGTGGAACAGGGGACACGTAATGCCATCCCTGGTTGAGTTTGCCTCCAAGGGGCTTCCACTTTGGAAAATCTAGGAGCTCGTGAAAGTCATCAGTGAGCTGGATGGTAAAAAGGCAGAATCAGAGAAATGGCTAACTAAGGGTCTGCTTTTTAGTGACAGGGTCCAACCGATAGAGCCATCTCTGGGATGAAGTCCCTTCTCCTACGGCCAAAGGGATCTATGAAATCATCTCAGCACAGAGAAAGTGGATGACGGATCTGCCACTTACATGCTGTGTGATTTTGAGCAAGCCCTTTCCTCTCTGAGCCTCAGTTTCTGCATCTATAAGATGAAATGGATAGAATTTAAAATTTAAGGAAGGGGTCAGATACTTATACTATTAGTATACTTGCTTCTGATGACACAGGAGAATGGGTTGGATTGGGGTGACATTGCCCTGAAGAGGGAGCCAAGTGTCCACAGGGGGACACGAAAACTGGGGACATTGCAGGAGCTCTGTGGCTGTAATCAACATGCCCAATGGTCTATTTGAATTGCCTGGATTTCTCAGAGGTGTCTGCAGTATGATACATCCAAAGTGAAGTTCTGATTCACAATATCTGCCAAAACTACTCCTACCACATATAAGTCAAGGTAACCATTTCTCACCCAGATATTCAATCCAAAGACCTGGAGAGAACCTTTGATTGCTCTCTCTGTCACAACTGCCCATCAGCAAACCCTCCTGGGTCTACCTCCAAGGATAGCCTGAAGCTACCTCTCTGCCTTCTGTCCCACACCTGGGGTCTCCTAGTCTTCTCTCCTACTCCTCTTCCTACAATCTCTTCTTCCCACAGACCCACAACGGTCTTACTCTGATCGTGCCACCCTTGTTTAAAATCCCCCTGGTGAATTCTATTACACTCAGGGTAAAATAATTTAAATCTCCGACTATGGACTGCAAAACCATGCCGCCCACCTCACCAGGTAGTATTTAGCTCCTAGGAGAAGAAACATTTCTCGGGAGAAAAATAGAATCTCTATGGACAGGAGAAAGGCCTGGCATTTCGTGACTTTTTCAAAATATTTTCAATAGCAACTTGAAGGCTGTTTTGCTCATCTGACATTTATCTTCATTTGGCGTGGGAATGGTTGAAAGACATGGAGGGTGGGGGCGGGGGAGGGCATTGCTTATGAATGTTGGGTGGCGGCAAAAGAAACCTCTTAGGAATCCATCACAGACAGTAGCTGTGGCCACTCGGCTTGATGAAATCTGCCCCATCTGCTTTGATTTATTCAGCCGGGCTGCCCCCTGGTAGCTTGATTCATTTGAAGGATAATTATCCACTGTGTTATAAACGCCAGTCCCTTGTCCCCAGGACGTTGGTGTCAAGGAGGTTAGACAAGTGACAAGTGACAAAGCATGTCCGATCATTGCTCACACCCGGGAGAGGTGGCTAGCTGTGGTCGGGTCACTGGGCCCTGGGCATGTGCGCAGGGCTCGGCTCTGTCTACCTGTGCTGCTGATGGCAGTCCTTCTCCTGGCTCCCGCACTTCAGAAGTGCACACCTCGTGTCCAGTCTGCTCCTCCCCAAAGTGACATCTTCCAGGGCGGTGCTGTGGAAGGTGCTCAGGCCCATGCAGCACAAGCCCACCTGGGGGTAGCAGGTCACTGTTGCCGGGTTTGTGCCCAATGTTCTGTTTGTCTCTCAAGATTCACTCTACCTGTTTCTACCTTCTCTGGGCCCAGGAGGCTAACTTCTAGCCTCAGTTACATCCTCAGTTAGCCTGCAACTTCTAGCCTCAGTTGCATCAGTTAGCTCCTTCGCAATCCAGCTTTAGGCTTAGTGTGGTGCCGATAGTTGCTGAGAGATCAGGAGGGAGAGGTCAGAGAGTTCCTTCTTCCCAGGAGGCCACAGATTGAAGTAGTTTTGCTTCTTCTAATCAAACCCACAGGTCCTCTGGGTGGCTCTCCTGCTTGCCTCCAGCTCCTTCTGGACTCTGCCCTGTCAGGCCAACAGGTGGTGATGGCTCCGCTTGCTGCTAGACTCAGAGAACATTGCCATCTTGGGCTGCTTGCTCTTAACCTTGCCCAGGCCACTGTATGGAGTCCCTTCTATAAACTGCCCTCAAGTGCCTCTTGTAGTGTACAGTGTGCTTCCTGGCAGCACTTGGAGTAACACTGGGCTGTACCTTGAAGGCCCATGACTCCTCTGCTCAAGGATACAGGATGTCTTGGAGCAAGACATTTTCCAACAAATCTTTACCAAGCCATGCCATTTACGGGCACTGTGCGGAGCTGCTGTGATGTAGCCACAAATAAACACAAGAGGAAAGCTCCTTGTCCAGAAGGGAGACTGGTGAGTAGTCAAGGAGCCAAGGGCTACAGAGGAGGAGGAGGAGGAGGAGGAGACAACTACTAGATGAGAGCTGAAAGTAGATTTGGAAGAGTCTCAGGCAGAGGGAAGCCACAGGTGGCGCTGGAGGTGAGAGTATAATCTGGAAATCTAGAAGTCAGTCCAGCTGCAGAGTGAGACTGCAGATGCTGGGATTCAAGTGATACTAACTGTACTCAAGCTAGTTTAAAATGGAAGGAGAAACTATTTGGTTCATGCAACTGGGAAGTTCAACATAGAACTGACTCCAGGTATAGCTGGATCCAGGGCTTCAAATAAAATTGTCCTCTCTAGCATCAAATGCACCTGGGTTGTAGCCCACCTCTGACCATGAATAACTGTGCAACCTTAGACAAGTAACTCAAACTCTCTGAGCTCAAACTCTCAGAGAATAAGAAATGGGTCATAAGGTCTTTGTGAGAATAAGTTAGAGAAACCACTTAGCACTGTGGCTGTAGCTTTAATACTGATCATTGTTGTATTGCTATTGGTGGCATTATTTTAGAGGAACACTGAGCCATGACCACCCAGTCCCCCTCCTACCAAATGCTTGTATTTCTGACTCTTGCTTCTTTACTGAAGCTGTAGATTGGTGGGATCAGGAGGAAATATTTATTTAAACCAGAGACTCTCCACTGGTTGCACACTTAGAATTACCCAGGGAGCTTTGTGAATCCTTATACCCAGATGGGAAGTGGGACCCAAGCCTCAGAGTGTAAGTCCTTGAGGTGTCCAGGGTGCGCTGAGAATTGTTATTGACATGTTGTTCCTGCCGGCCGATTTGCATATATAAATCATCAAAGCCTTCAACAGATTTTGGAGACAGATGTGAATCTGCCCTCATTTACTCTAGAAGGAAACTGAGGCACAGAGTGGAGAAGAGACATAACGGATAGACTTAGTGATTGTCATTTCAGAAACAAGGACGCTAAAGCCTGCCCCAACAGTGGCTATGTGATGGAACACATGGCATTTGTGCAGGAATCACATGGTGGCCACCATCCAGGTGGCCAGGAGCTCCCTGTTGGTAACAGCAGCTTCAGTGGAGGCACATGGCATTACAAGAGCTCCCAGGGATTTCCACTGTGCAGCCCAGGGAGGAAAACAAAGAGCTGGCTTTCATCTGCCTTTGCCCTGGAACCCGAGCCAGGCCAGGCCCTCCCTGCTCTGTGTGTCAGTTTTGAAATCTAGCCAAGTGAAAGGGTATATGCAATGGAGGATTCTGGAACAGGAAAAAGAACATTAGTAATGAAATCTACATAAAGTCTATAGGTTATTTAATAATAACATCCCAAGGTTAACATCTGTTTTGATAAACACACCACGGTAAGATAAGACGTGAACATCACAACCACATCCCCCAGGAAATCATGCTGAAGCCCCCAACCCCCTGCACCTCAGAATGTGACTGTATTTGGAGGTGGGGTCATCGAGGAGGTGATTCGACTAAACTGAGGTATTAGGGTGGCCCTAACCCCATTTGACTGGCATCCTTACAAGAAGAGAAGAGGACACAGGGAAAGACATTAGGGATGTGCACTCTCTGAGAGAAGGCCATCACAGGCCACGGGGAGGGGCCTCGGGAGAAACCAACCCGGCCAGCACCCTGTTCTTGGACTTCCAGCCTCCAGAAGCCTGAGAACACAAATCCCTGCTCTTCACGTCCCCTCAGGCTGTGGTACCTCATCTGGCAGGCTGGCAGACTAGTACAGCTTCCTAGGCATCCTCCTGCCCACGAGGGCTCCTGAAGGAAAGGGGAGAAAAAGAGGAAGAGGAGGGGTCAGGAGGAAGAGAGGGAAGAAGCAGAGAAGGAGATGAAGGCAATGAAAGGGAAACAAGAGAAGTTTCCAGAAAAAAAAGAAGAGGAGCCCTGTGTTTGAGTCCCGCCCAGGACCAGCTATACAGGTCATGAAAACATTGACAACCTTCCCTAATAGTTGGTGAACAGCTGCCCCAAGTGGCCCCCAGCCAGCCTGTTCCCAACAAGACCCTCCAGCTCTCCTCCAATCCACAGGGCTTCCTGACACAGTCTTCCAGCCGCCGTTGTCCTGGGAGGACGGAGACATTCAGGCCAGTAATAAATATTGAGATCCTAATCCTGTCCCCTTACTCCTTACCCATAACTCCATGTGGCCTCAGGTAGCCTGACTTCCTGGTCCCCTGTTTCTTCATTTCTAAAATCTTAGACTTTTTTCTGAGAGTTCAGAGAATTTGCACAGGGAAAGGTCTCAGTACTGGTGGCTGAGGGGGTCCTATCTCTACTGCCTATTAGGAGTCTTGACTGTAGTTGTGGTCACTAGGGGACAGTTACAGTTGACAACTTACCTGTGCCTCCTGGCTGCTGTGTTGCTGACACACCTGTCATAACCAGGAGGAGCTGGGGTAAGGAGTGGTCTCTTGGGTGGACAGACCAGCCCTACGGACAGTGTGCCTGGACCCCACAAGAGCATATCCACTGACCTCACCCAGCACCACCAGGGTCTAGGGACCTCAGGTTCCAGCGAGGCTCCCCAAGGGGGCCTGATGATGTGATGGGGACTCACTCTGGGAGTCGCAGGGCTGGATTTGGTAGGCTGAGGTCAAGCCAGAATAAAGAACACAGGCCAGGAAAGCTGAGACCTTGGCCAAGAATGGGGAGACAGATGTTTAGGGGAAGCCAGCTGGAGTTCCTCAGATCCTCAAGATTGGGTGTTGGGGCTGCAGGGCTGGGCCAGCCCCCTTTCTTGATAATGACTTACAAGCACCTACTAGGTGCAGGTGCTGAGCTAGCTGGTCTGCAGTCACGAGTAGCTCAACCTCATCTCAGTCGGGTCTTGCCAAAGCCCTGTAAACCAAAGTCCATTTCACAGACACAGAAAATTGAGGATGTGGAATAAACATTAACTTGTTCAAGGCCAAGTAGAATACATGATGTAATCCAAAAGGTGACATCCTGTTCAATAAATGTTTAGACACCATCAAAAAAAAAAAAGTCAAGTAGAAAAGCCAAGATGGAGATCCAAGTCTCTGTGACTCCTACACCCATGCTGCCCCATGAAATTCTAAAATCTTCCTTCACTGGGGCTGGTCTGCTTCAAGGTATGGGCTGCCCACTGGGTAGCTGGGCAGGAGCAGGCCAGGCAGGGTGAGGCTGGTGGCCCTGGTGTCTGTGCCCACACCTGGAGGCTGGTTGTCCATCTCTCCCAGGGTCTCAGACCAGATGGGAGGAGGGGGAGGAAAACCAGTGAGTGGCCACATATATGGGGCCCTGACCGCTGGCGACAGGTGGGGTAACAAACACCATGGCAGTGTGACCATGTCAACAGTAATCGCTTCCGCCACACTGCTTGCTGGGCTGCAACATGACTAACAGGGCTGCAGGTGGTGTGACAAGTCGGAGAATGAAGATTGAGAAGCACAGTGGAGGAAGCTCAGTGCCCAGAAGTAATTACTTCCTGAAGTGAGAGAAGAAGAGAAGTCACGCCCACACACTGTAGCTGGAACACATACCACCCCTCCTCCTCCTCCTCATCCACAGGCACCTCTTACAGCCTGGGGGTGCCTGAGCCCCTGCCATTCTTTGAGGCTCCTGACATATTAAAAAATAAAAGAATGCCCCCAAAAAACCTCACAAGTCATGGCACATCTCTAGTGAACATATTAACATTTTAAAACCCTCAGGAGAAAAAAAAAAGGCAAAGCAATGTAATTATACTTTTCATAAGATAATTATGGGAGTTCTAAAATATTATCAATTCCGTGTTCCCTATGGGCAGTGGGGTCCGGGTTTGGGACAGAAATTTAAAGTTTGAGAATAAATGGCTTCTTTCGAACCTGTTGGTGGATCTCTGAACATAATGGTATGTAAGTCTTATTTGGATGTGATGTCAGGAATCTAAACTATGTGTACATGTGTGTACATTTGTGACTCTACACACACGCATGCGCAGCACTTGTACGCCAGGTAGGGCACACGATAGAGCTTTGTCGACAGTCATGCATTTAACTCTCAAAAACCTTAGGAGTAGGTACTGCTATCAACCCTATTTTCCAGATGAGGATACGGAGGCAAAGAAGGGCTGATGACTTGCCCAAGGTTACACAGCTACTGAGTGGCACAGCTGGGATTTGAGCTGGGGGCATCTGGCTAGAGAGTGCGTGTTTGTAACCACCACGATAGATGCATCTCTAAGTCTTCGGAAAAGGTGGAGTGTGGGCCACAGGGACCTCCTGATCTTCCTCCTCCACCAGAGGAACACAGAGGTCCTGCAGGTCAAAACTATTCCCCCAGAATAAAGGGGAAAGGAGGGAAAATGAGTGGGAGATATCAGAAAGGGAGACAGAACATGAGAGACTCCTAACTCTGGGAAACGAACAAGAGGTGGTGGAAAGGGAGGTGGGCAGGGGGTGGGGGTGATGGGCACTGAGGGGAGGGCACTTGATGGGATGAGCACTGGGTGTTATGCTAAATGTTGGCAAATTGAACTATAAATCAATCAATCAATCAAACCAAAACTATTCCCCCAGAGCATGGCTGCATTATTTTGGCATGTCCATCAGCAGCAGACCCTGCAACACCTGTCTGCCCTCCTCAGCTGAGCACTGCCCGGTCCCTAGGCCTGGAGACAGTGCATCTCAAGCTTCACCAGGGCTCCCCACTCCTGCAATATGCCCCTCACCCCAAAAGCTCTGGCTGTTTGCTTCCAGGGGATTCACCGTGCTGAACCAAGAACCGTGCATTCCTGTTCACCCACTGGATCCGTCTTTTGACATTAGCACTGACAAAAACTAATGGGGGCTGGGGCGCCTGGTTAGCTCAGTCGGAAGAGCATGCAATTCTTAATCTCTGGGTCATGAATTCAGCCCCATGTTGGGCACAGAGATTACGTACATAAACTAACAAACTTAAAAAGGAAAAAAAGAACTAATCAGGTCTGTGACAGCGCCTCCCAGCTTGGGCTCCACTCACAGGGTCCCCACTGGCCTCCCCACCTTTCTTCACATGCCTAGCTCAAATACCTTCCCCAGAGAGCTCTTTCTCCCCTGGTTATGTTCACTATCATCCTGTTTAATTTTCTCCATGATACTGAATCTAAAATGTCCCAATCTATTCAATTACCTCTTGGCACACTGACAGTCAGTCTCCATCCAGCAGAAGTTAAATTCAAACGTAAAAAAGCTACATCCCTAGCACCTAATGGTTGGCACATTCTGTTTCTTGAGGGCTCGATAAATGTTTGTTGAAGAAGAGAAGACTGAGGACCCAGCCTCAGCAACATTTCCGGGGAAGAGGAGGAGATGGTTATTCTATAAGTTAACATTCTCCAACAAGTTGTAAGTTACCATGTGGATACAACTATTATTAAGACCTCGGCACAAAAAGCTGGTAGAGCAATCAGTATGGACATAGGAGTGGGTCTGCTTCACACAGATTGAACTAGAAGCGGTCAGACTATGAGAGAGTGGTCCATTTGCTCACTCCCCACCAAATAATAGCCTAAGCCCAGGTCCCTGCTGTCTCCCGCTATCCTCAGGCTGGCCCAGGCTGGACTTTTGCCCACATACCCAGCAGTGGGAGGGCACCAAAGAGCAAAGGGAAGGGAGGGCCACCACTTTTGCTGCTCCAAAAGAGTCGTAGGAGAGGAAGCTGCTCTCCCCTGAACACCTAATGTGTGCCAGGCTTTTTAGTTCAGAGGTCTGTGTCTTCAGGACCTCGGGGTTTTATCTCCATAACAATTATAATGCCTGTTGTACAGATGAGAAAAGCAAGCTCAGAGAGACCCTATAATGCACCCAATGTTCACAGCAAAGGAGATGAGTGACTCAGGCCTGCCTGGTGCCCCAAAGCTTCATCACGTGGCAGGGACGGGTGCAGGCTGGTTTAGTGCTCCCTTCTTGCTATGTGATTGTATTCATTTCCTATCTCTGCTAGAACAATTACCACAAACTGAATGACTTCAAACACAATATTGTTATTTTATAGTTCTGCAGGTCTGAAGTCCTGAAACAGAGGTGGCTGTATTCCCACGGGAGGTCCTAGAAGAGCCTCTTGCTCTGCCTCTTTCTTATAAGGATCCTGGGATGACACTGGACCCAGCAGATAGTCCAGGATAATTTCCCATCTCAAAATCCTTAATCTCAACACAAAATCCTTCATGTGTTCCCAGGGTTAGGATGTGTGCACCTGTGGAGGACCATCATGCCATCTGCCACAATGACTTGGAAGATCTGTCCCCCCGATCCCCATCATGGAGAGGAGGGCAAATGTTGATCCTATAATATGAGAAAAAGTATCTGCGCCCGAGAGTCAGATGAAGTGCTGAGGGCAGCTACGGGGGGAGCCTCGTGCGGTGCTTACACGGTGTGTGCAAGGGGCGAAGGGCCAGTCCAAGCTCTCTCTACCTCTCTATGGTTAACTCACCCAACGGCCAGAACGGCTTTCTCAGGTAAGCCCTGTCTTTACACCGCTTTATAGACGAGGGGAACTGAGGTGCAAAGCAGCCAAGCGTCTTGCCCAACCCAGCTGGTAAGTGGTGGGGCTGAGCTTCCAACCCAGGCCCAGCATCTTGAGCACTCTGCCTTGCAGCAGGACCCTCAGCCAGGTCCTGGCTCCTCCTCCCCACCACCGCCACCTGCATACAGCATCCAACTTTTAGGAACTCCTTCCTGACATGACTCAGCTTCCGTTTCTTGAGGACTTATGATGTGCCAGGCTCTGGGGCTCTAAAGTCCCTTGAGCGCATTCTCTCCGAATCCTCAAACAATCCTGGATAGAGACCTCCCTGCTTTGTAGTGCCAGGATAATAAGAGGACCAGAGGGGTGAAAGGGGTGAGAAAGACAAAATCGAACCCTTGAACTTTCAAATCCAGGCTGTTACCACCACGGAGCCCTCTACAGCTGGGGATGGTGGCAGGGTGGGAGGAGGATGCCAAGCCTCCAGACAGGCCCCCTCCCCCCAGTCCAGCGGGTCTGTGGAGCCATCACCTCCCTGCCCAGAGCCCGCTTTGCCCTTCAGCAGTGGCCCAGGGGCGGGGGAGGCAGCGTCAATAATGTATGACATCCGAGAGATAAAGCGTGTCCATAAATGCTGCTGGCAGAAGCTCATCAATGGTGCATGGGGGTTTTATGTTTCCCAGCTCGGATGAAGGCAGTTCCTGCCTTGCCTTGGGCCAGCATAAAGATGTGACCTGCAAAGGTTACATTTATCTCCAGAGACAGTCCCCCACCCCGGGCGCTGGGGCTGGCACTGCCAGTGACATGTCAGCAGCATCCCCCCTATGTCCTCCTCCCACCCAGCTCAGCGGAGCCCAGCTCAGGGCCATGGGAGTTGCTCCAGCTGGGTCCTACACCACCCCCTCCCGTGATTTAAATCTCTGCCCAAGAGGCTTCAGTCTCTGAGGTGGAGCCCCGTGACTCTAGATTTAAGGATCCCTCGGGGACTGAATGGGGATCCTTGGACATTCAGAATGCAGGTCCTAACCCATACTTACCTTCATTTATTCATTCACTTCTTCATTTGTTCATTCCCCAAAAATGCATCGAGCAACTGCTTGGTGCCAGACCCTGCTCTAGGTGCTGGCAAGGAATGGCAACCAAGACAGAGACTTCCTCTTAGAGAACATTCGAGAAATGAAGTACACAGCATGAAGAGCTTCGTGCCGATTCCCATATGTGGCATTGAGGAGCAGAGATGGGGCACCCCCATTCAAGGTCACAGTTTGAGTCACAGAGCTGGTTGTTTTCTTTTAAAGTTTCCTGACTTGAAACCCCCATAATGGATGACAGCCATGTCTGGAAACCAGAAAGATGCCTTGAATGTAAATCTCAGGAGGGGACATCTGAACTCGGCAAGAGTCCTGGCCCATAGTAGGTGCTCAAGAAAATATTTACAGAAGGAAGGGTCCAAGGAAGGGAAAGAGGGAAGAAGGGAGGAGGCTTAATTTCAGAGGTGATCATGTTTTCTGCTGAAAGAGACAGCGAAGCTGACAGTTTTATTGTTCAATTGTTTCGTATGGATTTTGAATAAAAAATAAATTGGCTTCTTTTAAAGAGGACAATCCTGAAAGCCTGGGAGACTGGTGGTGAATCATGCATGACTCCCTTTGGCTTTCTTCTGGCAGTGGGAACTCCCTGTTTGCAGCCACAAGGTCTTAATGCTCAATGGGGGTGGGATGACCCCCTGCCTGCCCTTCCCCAGGCCTGGCCCTGGGGCCCCAGGGGAAGGAAAACAGTCTCCTGGGGGAGCTCCTCTACCTCTTCTTGCTGCTTCACTGTTTGCAAGTAAGAGCCTGTTGAGTGCATGGTGCCTCTGACTATGTGATCTGCCTCAGACCAGGTACCTGCTACCTCCAACCCACTCTGGGATGGGCAAGTCTCTTTCTCATCCGTAAAATGGGAATAAGAGAATGTGCCTCCCAGGACTTCTATAAGGATTAAATGAGATACCCGTGGCATGTGTGGCACAGATCCAGCCTTAAATTAGGTCCAAAGCACGAGTTAAAGGGTTCTCAGAGGTGTGAAGGCGACTCTCTTCACCAAGGAGAGAATAAGAAGGATTAAGTTGTTTTTAAAAAAATTCAATAGAATAAATTTAAAGATCTAATTGGCTTTATTTGGTGATTCATGAATTGGGTGGCATCCCATCTAGCAGGTAGGAAGGAGCCCTGAAGATGAGCTGGACAGGCTGGCAGGCTTTAGTAAGCAGAAGGAGGTGGGGCGAGAAAGTTGTTCTGGCGAAGAGCTGATTGTTCCAAGTCAGGTCACCTTCCTTTGGGGGATCACGGGGCCTATCAGGGGAATACCCCCTAGTGCTGACTGTAAAATTCGAGACTGACCCCTTAGGGGTACACTCCCGAGAGAGGCTTAAAGTTTAGTTGGTTAGGGATTAAGTCTGATTGGGTGATGTGAGTTTAGCACGAGTGACTTCATTTTGGGCACAACGTCCCTTTTTTTTTTTTAACAAAATAAAGGAATGAAAGTTGGTTGGGGGCAAACCTGGAGAAACTGGCTCAACTTGAAAACAGGCAGGCGACGGAAGCCTTTCCCATAAAGACCCATTTGTCTTTTGTGAGGGAGGGAGGTCAAAAGGGAGCCTCTAAGAAAGGGCAAAGAGTAGAAGGAGAAACCCAGAAATCAGTTAGGATTCTTTTCGCTGTCCTTTGGAGAAATCAACTTAAAACAATTTCTTTGAGGGGAATGGATTGACTCAGGTAACTTTGAGGTCCGGCTTCAAGCATAGCTGTATCCAGATACCAAAGAGTGGTGTCAGGAAGTGTCTCAGTGCTGTTGTTACACTTGGGCAAGCTTCTCCCCTCCCAATGTAGCTGCAGTGGGCAGCTCCAGTGTAAAGAGAACCTCTTTTCCAATAGGTCCAGCAGAAGTCCCAGTGCTGGCTTTAACTGGCCCATCTCAGCTCGTATGCCCATCCCTGAACCAATCACTGTAGCCAGGATGGGTGGCACATGCTAACTGTTCAAGTATGGGTCACTCATCAACTTTGAGGCTAGAAGATCGCAGCAGCCCCCCACCCCGGGAACCAGTAGGATCAAGAGTGGAAAGGACAATTTCCCACAGGAAGATCAGGGTACTGTTTCAGAAGATGGAGACCTGGCCGCTGGGCAGGCAACAATGGCAGAAGGCTTCTGGGGATGCAGTGGGGATGGTTTGCTTGGTCCTGACTCGATCCCACCACTACCTGCTTTCATTTCCATCTCGAGCCATATAACACCAGCTCTGACCTGGGGGATCCAAGCTGCTCGCCCACCTCCCATCCACGTGTGGAGGAGTCACTCATCAGTCTCCCCTTCTGTGTCTGGAAGACAAGTTCCCCCATTGCCCATCACATAGCCAATGGCTTATATAAACTAATTCAATGCTTGTCACCCCTGCCCCCATTGTTAATCTTGGGCCCTCTGGCTTCATCTGGTTTAGCTCTGGGACTGTGCTTCTGAAGCTCTTCTTGCTCTTCCCTCCACTTCAGACTGAAGCTGGTTCTTCAGACTGGATGATGTTTGACCTTGGCATTCTCTAAAATGTGACCTGGACTCTCCCCTATGGCACTTCCTGACCACATGGAAAATCATTTCTCCCAAACAGGCACGGAGACCCCAGGTCTACCAGACATGACACCCTCACCCACTCCCAGAGAGGAAGAGCTCCTGTGAGATAACAGAAAACATATAGATTGGTCTCTGCCCTGGTTCCAGACACAGAGCTCCTAAAACTCTTGGAATTTCCTATGACAAAGGGCATTAAAGGTGTCTTTTGTTATGTTTGTGAGGTGGCTTTTGAACCTCACCTAAGGATAGGGGTTGGTTGCCAGGACAATCAATCCTGTGACTAGGGGGCTGGAACTTTTAGGCATAGCCCCTGCTTCCTGGGAGCCCAGAAAAACTGGAGGTTGAAATGATCACCAATGGCCAATGATTTAATCAAGTGACTATACAATGAAGCTTCCATGAAAATCCAAAAAGACTGGCTCAGAGAGCTTCAAGGTTGGTGACCATGTGGAGATTTGGGGAGATTGGTCCTCCTGAGGAGGGCATGGAACCTATGTCCCTTCTCCCATGCCTTGCCCTATGTGTCCCTTCCATCTGGCTGTTCCTGAGTTACATCCTTAAAATATATATATATTTTTTTAATTTATTTGAGAGAGAGAGAACATAAGTCAGGTGAGGGGCAGAGGGAGAAGCAGGTTCCCCGCTGAGCAGGGAGCACAATGAGGGGCTCAATCCCAGGACTCAGGGATCATCACCTGAGCCGAAGGCAGACCCTTAATCAATTGGGCCACCCAGGTGCCCCCAAAGTTATATGCCCTTTTATTTTATTTTTAAAATTGATTGATTGATTTCAGTGAGAGAGTGAGAAGGCGGGAAGGGAAGGGGAAGAGGGAGAGAAAACCTCAAGGAGATTTGGTGCTGAGCAGGGAGCCCAACATGGGGCACATTCTCATGACCCTGAGATCAGACCTGAGTCAAAATCAAGAGTCAGGTGCTTAACTGACTGAGCCACCCAGGCACCCCAAGTTATATTCTTTTATAATAATCCCTTAACGTATGGGATCTGATGCTATTTCCAAATGGTGTCAGAATTGAGTTGGATTGTCAGTCACCCAGCTAGTGTCCCGAGAATTGCTTGTTGGAGGTATGGGGCACTCCCTACATATGGTGAAACTGGTTCCCAGATCTATGTTAGCCCCTGGTGACCAGAATAAGTTCAGCTGCTCCCAGACTCCAGGAAACACACTTAAACAGAGACAGCTCTAAGTCATTACTTTTTGCCTTTTTCCCTTTGCCACTTGAGACATCCTCACCCAACTATAGAAATGTTTCTGACAGGCATATGTATTCATTACAATAAAGCTAGGTGATGGAACAAATAAACCTCAAAACTTCAGTGGCTCACTATACACTGAACTTTTTTCTCCCAAATGTGCATGTTCCCAGCCAATTGCTGACATTGCTTTCAGGGAATCAGCAACCCAGGCTCCTTCCACCTTGTGGCTCCATTTTGTGGCTCCAGCACCCCTTTGGTCCTCAGAGCCTTCTACATCTCCCTAGACAGTGAGTTCAACTTACTTCCTAGAGGTCCCAGACCAAAAGTGACCATTAATGGGTCCGCTCACATTCCATTGGTGACTCTAGTCATGTGATCACACTTGGGAGCAAGGGAGACTTGGAAATGAAGCAGCTGTGGTGACAGTCCCCACATTAGGGAACAAACAATTCTGCAAGGTATCTGGCTATCTCTGCCACAGCGTAATCTTATCATTTTATCATTAGTTGCTAACCGCAGGTAAATTGCTTTTTAAATTGATTTATGTTGTGTGGAGTCTCCATGTATTAACATCCACATTTCGGTTCCTCAGTTATGATCACTGTGTTAACCAAAAATGTGTGGCCTGCAGCAAATCAGGGCATTGCCAAGTTTCAACTTGTTGGAAGCTTGTTGAGATTCAGAATGGTTAGATCCTGAGGCATAGCCACAGGAAAGGATTCTCACAGTGATGCTGGGTCATAAGGGATTTAGATTTTACATGGCACACAAGAGGCTTTATTTGACATAAGTCAGCATCCATAATATCCCTTTAAAACTCCCCAAACCCAGTCTCCCCCTTAGAAAATCTGGTAAAAAGTGACATTTTTTAGTATATTTACACAGACTGCCCAGTGGGGATGAAGCAAGATTGTGCCCACACATAATGATCAGACAATGCCAATTGGATCTACCTCCTATTCAGTCTGTGACCTTGAACATATTACCCAGCCACTTTGAGCTTCTGGTTCCTCATCTGAAAGATTAGAATAACAATATTACCTATCTCCCAAGAGTATTGTGATCACCCAGTGCCTTTACAGTGTTTGGCACAGGGCCTGCCACATAGCAAGCATTCAATAACTATTAGCTGTTACTGAGCTTCACCTTAGGAAGGAGTAATGTCTACTGATTTAAACTCCCTGGCTTTGGAACACGTTGGTTCAGGATGTGTTGGAGGATGCACCTTTTGGGAGCACTAGGTGATTCGATTTTGGAAGTCCTGGAGTGAGAAAGGCCAGGGGGCCCTGAGGCTGCCAGTGGCCCACTCTAAGGAGCCCAATCACCTGGCAGTGCGAAATGGTCATCTTGACCTCAGTGGGGTCTGTACTAGCCTTCGCGTGAGGACAGGGCAGGGACAAGACTCTGCAGGACCCGAACTAAGCACTGAGCCTATAGGCCACGTAGGAGAAGAACCATCGTAACTTATGCACCTGTGCCAGCCCCTTCTGACCACACACAATTGTGCAGGGGTGCGTGCACACACATGCACACACACATACACACATGCTACAAGCCCTGTTGTATCAGCTGCACTTCTGGAAATTTTCCCACAGGAAATCACTGGATTGGTGCACAAATATTTATGAAGAGGGATACTGATAAGGATGGAAAACTGGAAACAACCTAGCTATCCAACAACAGGGGATCCATTATACAACATTATACAACAAATGGGAAGCCCACAGCATCCATTAAAAAGGATGGGGCAGATTTCTATTGAGATGGGAAAACATTCCTGATGCCTCATTTAGTGGAAAATCAGACTGAAATAAGCTTCCTGATTAAAAAAGCACAGAGCCTCTGCCATGTACCAAGAACTATACCAAAGACTTTACATATATTAACCCACTTTAATCCTCACACTAACCCCGAGACCCAGAAACTGCATGATGATAACGCCTACCAGTGAAAAGCAGAGTCTAGGTCCCTGATGGGTTCTTTGAGCTGTGCACTAGCCCCAGAATGCCTATATAGTTTCCTTGTTCCAAATAAACAGACAAACCCCAACCTCCCTAAGCCAGAGTCAGTGAGGTTTTCTGTTCATTGCAGCCAGACACAATCCTAATTCATACAATCTGTCAATGGCAAGGATGGGATCTAACCACGCCCTGCAAAGGTGGCAGTACAGAGTCAAAAGTAGAGAACATGTGAGATCAGACTTCTCTCCGGGCTGCACTGATCCACTGGATTCTTCTCCAGGCAGATGATCCCTGCTCTCCTCATTGCCTGGCACAAACACCTGTCGTGGCCATCACTGGCTCCAGCTGGGCCAGCTGGGCTGCCCCCATGATTAGGCAGCGGAGCCCAGGGGAGCCAGGATGCTCCCCAGGGTCACTCCTCCCTGAGCTCATGGCTCAGGCAGGTTCATCTCCGGAAAGACACTTTGCATCTCTTCTGCTCATTGCAATTCAGTCACGTCAGAGCAGCCCACAGGACCTGAATGCAATTTTCTCATTGAATTATGCTAAATCCTTCAGGGAAGGAGGCGAAATTATTTAAAACCTATAAAAACTAAAGCAACATTCTGGCTCTATATTTTAACTTTCTGATCATTATTTAGAGTTAACCTTTTCTGCTGCTAAATCACAAACCCATTTTGCTGTATATCAGGCAGCATGGGCCATAAGGCATGGAAAAAAAAAAATATCCAGGCAAAGAGTATACCTGGGGATTGCTTCCTGGGCTCAGGCAGATAATAGAAATCGAGGTGGCATTTTGCTCTTACAAATCAAAAGTATCAGGAGGTGATTCATTGAAGCAGCAGAAAAATGAATTGTAGCCGCGTTGTTATAAATATTAGAGCAATAGATTAGGGCTGAGGTGTGTTTCTGTGGAATAATACACTGACTGGCCAGACGAAAAGTCACGGAGCAGGCAGGTGAGGGACTGAATCCGGTGCCTGGGATCTCGGGAAATCATTTCTTCCCTCTGAGCCTCAATCGCCTCATATATAAAACGACAAATATATCTATAACTCATTCAATTATGAAGTTAGTACTGGTTTTTATCACCATTTCTGAAGTGGACAAAACAAGGCACAGAGATGCCCCGTGACTTGCCTCTGCAGGGAAAAGTGGCCCGATATCCGGCTGTGGCTTCAGGGACAGAACTGCTCTGCAGGGTAAGTAAAAATAATGAACATAAATTGCTCAAGACAGTGCTCATTAGCATGTTGTGGTGCTCAATAAATGCTGGATAAACAATTTGTATAAATTTGTTTTTATAGGGGCACCTGGGTGGCTCAGTTAAGTGTCTGACTCTTGATTTCGGCTTGGGTCATGATCTCACGGGTCATAGGATGGAGCCCCATGTCAGGCTCTGAGCTCAGTGCTGAGTCTCCCTCTGCCCCTCCTTCCGGTGGCTCGTGTGTGTGTGTGTGTGTGTGTGTGCACTCTCTCAAATGCATAAATTTTTTTTAGAATTGTATTTGTAATCAAATACATATGTTTGTATAAGGAAGTTGTGCCAATAATCTTATCAGTAGATAAGCCTAATTCCCATTTATCATATGTCCAGAGCACCTACAGCAAAACCCCCAAATCAGTCAGATGCCCCTTATTTGATGTTCTTATAGCACCCTGTATTTTTCCTTTGTGGCATTTTAATGCAATTAATTATTCGTGTGATCAGCTGGTTCATACGCAACTTCTGCTCCAGCCCCATGAGTCCCAAAATCATGGCAACAGGTGTCTCCCACTCACATCCACAGCATCTAGCACAGCACCCAGTATGAGTATTCATTCACCCATTCGACAATGTCAGTCAGGTGTTTGCCATCTGCCAGGCAGCGTTCTAGGCACTGGAAACAAGCCCCCCCCCCCCCTCCTTGAGTCCAGAGAGGGCATCCAGACAGTAAGTAAGCAAACTAGTGAGGACTTGGTATATCAGTGCTGGCCTAGCCCGTCTGGGCTGCAACCAGAAAATATTGTTGACTTAGTGGTTTAAAGAACAAACATTTACTTGTCATCACTCTGGAGGCTGGGTGTCCAAGCTCAAAGTACCAGCAGATCTGGTGTCTTCGGAGCCCCCTCTGCCTGGTTTGCAAATGACTATCTTTTCAGTGTATCCCCCACACGGCAGAGAGCAAGAAGGAGAGAGACCCTATGTCTCCTCCTCTGTGTATAAGGGCATTAATCCCACGATGAAGACCCCACCCTCACGGCCTAACTACTTCCCAAAGGCCTCACCTCTTAATACCATCCCATTGAAGGTTAATATCTCAACATACAAATCTGTGGGGATATGACATTCTGTTATAACAAGGGGTGGAAGTGAGGGAAGAACCACACCAGGGTGGGGAAGGGGCATTATTTTATGGAGCATGCAGAGAAGTTCTCTATTAGTAAGATGGATGGGATGGGGTGTGAAAATTTCTGTGGAAAGAGCTTTTCAGGCAGAGGCAAATGCCAAATGGAAAGGCCCTGAGGTGGAAACATGCTTGGATGCTGGCGTCGAGTGGGTCTAGTTCTGGGAGTGAAGATGATGAGGACATGGGGCACAGATGGGGGTGGTTAACAGATGGATGAGCATGTGAAAGAAGTGACAAGAGACAGGGACGATCCCCATGTTCTTCTCCACATTCCCAGACAAACATCAAGTGACCTACACAACTCGGGGTTCGTCAACTTGGCAACACTGATGAGCTCCAAGCAGCTAACACAAAATCTCACGGTCTCTGGACTAACAAAGAGGGGCGGGGCATGGCCACAGTCTCCCAGTTTCCAAAAGGCTGTCATTGAATTGGTTTGGGATCATTCCAGGGGCAAGGCTGGGACCATGGAGGCAGAAGACAGGGACAAATATTCAAAAGTCACAGTAGCCAGATATCTTTTTCTGGAAAGATGTGATAGACATGCTGTCCCCTTTCCTTCAGTGAAGCACAAGCAGAACCCTGGATATGGTTCAGACGACAAACCTCAGAAGCCTGTAAGGTAGAGATAAGGACTAGTCAGAAAACTTGGGACCCAAGGGGAAACACGAGGGTGAGTTTGTTGGGTTTTCCTTCCCTCTCACCCCACCCTGCACAGATCTCTTCCTTGCTTGGAACCTGAGAATGCAGCAATCTGGAAAAACCAACAACCACAAACAAAAATAAGCACTGACAAAAGCCTAATCTGTCCAGTTAGAAGACAAGGGAAGGGGCAGCCTAGCACAACAGGAAACTTCCAGGCAGTAACCAGGCTACTGCAGCCAAACACTACAGAACAAAAACCCGTGGCCATACCACCACCCACACCAGCAAATACCAAGGGGAGAGCCCACCTCTCCATGCTTGTGAGGCAGTAACAAGCCTCTGATCTCACACCAAGCCTCCCATTGGAGTGAGATCAGAGAAGTCAGAACAGGGAACAACCAAGCTGCTAAGTCGACCTCAGTATTCTACTTTCTAAAATATTGTTGAAGATAAAGCACACTCATTAAGCATAGCATTTGTGCCTAAATTAAAATTGCTACAATATAAGCAAGGTACATCTGCCTGGTGACTGAACAACAACAACAACAAAAAATACTAATATCTGATAGTAAACAGCAGAAAGAACCCAAAGATCCCAAGCAATCAGGAGGCTAAGGTGATTGGTTCAGGGATATGCATACAGGCCACACAGTCCAGGAACAGGTCAAAGACTTTCCTTCCAGCTTTAGAGCAGAAGTTTTATGCCGCTCCAGGGAAAGAAAGTCAGTCTGAGATGGAACCAACACGGAGAAAACAGAGCTCAGTGAGGGAGAGAGACTGAATTGAGTGACAGCCTTTAGGACCTGGATCAAGCCAAATCTGAAGCTATTCTGTCTCTTCTACTACCTGAATTAACAAACTCCTTTTACATTTAAGTTGCTTTGGCTTCTTTGTTTTTTGCATCTGGCAACCAAGGTCCTAACTGACAGAAACAGGTGTTACATGAGCTCCTCACGCACTGCAGATGTGCAAGCAGAGGTGGAATGGTAGTCTGGGTAGGATATGATAGCAGCATTTCAGCCTTAACAGGAGGTTGGACAACAGGTCCTCTCTAAGGTACTTGCCTATTCAAGGGACCTTCTTGGTGAAGTTCTAGGACTCTTTGTTAAGTAGTTAGGCCTAATGCCAAAATTAACCAGAAGGATGAATCAGCCCAGTGATCACTGGCTTATCTAGGCCCTTCTCTGAGATCCTGTCTGGTGACTCCTCACTATGCACTGCAACGTCCTGTGTGATCTGGCCATTGCTCATCTCTCTGACCTCACCTCATCCCACTCTACCCAAAACTCCCTCTCCTCCTCATCACTCCTTAAACAGAAGCATGTTCCTACCTCAGGGCCTTTGCACATGTTCCCTCTGCCTGAAATGTTCCTCCTCCAGACCTTTCCATGGCTAGTTCCTTCTCAGCTCAGCTCAGAAGAGGTCCCCTCTTCAGAGAAGTTCAGTCATCCCTGATTGTCAAATCTAAATTGCTTACCCCTACCCTTGTGCCAGGGACTCTCTGAACCATTCCCATGTCTTATTTCTTTCATAGCATTTTTAGTCTGAAATTACCTGAAATTTCTCTTGTTAATTATCTACATCTCCCAGATAGAATGTAATCTCCATGAGAGCTATGACTCCATCTGTTGCGTTCACTGATATATCCTTGGAGTACTGATTACTGCCTGGTAGAAGGAACCAAGTAAAGAAAGAAGCAATAGAGAGAAAATAGAAACAAGGGACAGATACCAAAAGCTAGGATCGGGAACTGCCATCCACGAGGACTTTCTATCCCCTGGAGACCCCCTAAGCAACCTCCAGGGATTCCAAGGTCCCTGGTGGCCACGCAGGGAATCAGCTCATCAGCACGCTTAACATCCCCATTCCCTCTCTTATTTTTCTGCTCCCTCATTCCTGCTTCCTGGAATCACCTCCTCAACTGAGTAACTGCACCCAAATCTTTGTCTAAGGCCCTGTGTTCAAGGCCACCTAAATGAAGACAGACTTAGCCAGTTCCACCCAAATACATGTAGAAATGTTCATCACAGCCTTGCTCATGGCAACTTGGGACAGGAGCTAAGGTAGGTGCCCAACACCAAGGGAACAGATACTATGAGGGAGTCAGATGTTGTAAAATAAAGGAAAAGCCACAGGGGAAGGTTCTGATACATAAAGTTAAAGGAAAATATAATGGGATATTGCTGTCATAATTAAAAAAAGAAAACAGGGGCTTAGGCAGTTAAGCATCTGACTCTTGGTTTTGGCTCAGGTCATGATCTCGGGGTCATGAGATTAAGCTCTACATTGGGCTTCACAGTCAGCATTGAGTCTGCTTCAGATTCTCTCCTTCCCTCTCCTTTGCCCCTCCTTCCTCCTGCTCTCTTTCTGTCTCTAAATATATGAATAAAATCTTAAAAAAAAAAAGAGGGGTGCCTGGGTGGCTTCATCAGTCAAGGGTCTGCCTTTGACTCAGGTCATGATCACAGGGTCCTAGTCAAGCATCAGGCTCCCTGCTCAGTGGGAGCCTGCTTCTCCCTCTGCCCCTCCCCACACTGTGTTCTCTCTCCTGAACACACACACTCTCAGTCTCTCTCTCTCTCTCAATAAAATCTTAAACACACAGACACAAACACACACACACACACATACTGACTTAAAACCAGCATGATATATTTCTCCAAAATACATACTTATTTAAGAACACATTTAAAATGCATTAGAGTGGCTGCCTCTGGGGGAGCAGTGACATGGAACAAGAAATAGGAGAAAACGTCTATGGCACTTCAACATACATTGTGTGTCAGCACCACGCAACCTGAGAAGTGTGGTTTATTCACTTCGGTTCAACTGAGGTCCAAAAATACAAATAAAAAATCATGTCACCCCAAATCCATCCTCTCTTCACCTAAACAGCTTCCATTCATAACAGCTTCAGAGCCCAGGGCATGACCTACCCGACTCAGACAGCATCTTCACTATGTGCCCCCAAGAGCGTCCAGCACCTCTCCCTCTGCACATCCATGCCCAGGACCATTTCCCATTTATTCTCGTCATTCCTAGTCCGTCTCTGTCTCCTCCATTCCATTCTGGCTTTAGGACAGCAACAAATACATTTCCTCTCTCCCTTCTTGCCCCACCCCCTGCTTATATCCCAACACCTGATGTAGCATTTGGTACTCTGCAGATTGCAGACTGCATGGCTGAGTGAGTCAAGACGTTCATGAGAAATCCAGTCTTCAGAGCCATATGCATGCACACCAGAGTCACACTGGCTTGTGTCACACAGATCAGACAACATGTACACTCAGAAAGCACATCACAGAGCCAGGCCACACGACACACACTAATGACATGGAAGCACACATCAAATGTGCCCAGATGTGCACACACGCAGAGGCCTGCACCCCACAAAGGCACAGGGCTCCAGCTTCCATTCACTGCCAACTAACTCCAGCCTGACCCCTGCTCCCGCATCACCTGGACCTTCCCCGGAAGCATCCACACACACCCCTCCCTGGGCAATGGAAAGCCCCCACTTCCAAAGGCAAACTGCATTTTTTATCCACTGGTTTTTCCCTGTTAAAATGTCTTGTCCAGCTCAGGCCCATACCCAGATTTGCTCTGGAAGTCCCATACTTCCCTCATGAGAATGTGCCCACAAAGCTTCCAGCTTAGCTGGCAAAACGAATCAAGCTGCCTCCAGCCCGCCCACCCCTTCAAAGCCTGGCCTCTCGGGGGTGGGATGGGGGGGCAGATTTGGCAGGATAAACAGATAAAAGGCAGACTGCTTTGTCCTTTCAGAAAACAAAAACAAAGGGAGCAGTCAAGGAAGGGAAAGCAGATAACACTAGAGGCGTCTAGAGAAAGGTTTTCACGAAAACCATGGTCCAGAGAACTGTATGCTCTCCTGCCCTCGGAAAAAGAACCCGTGTGCTGTTATTGGAGGTAACCAAAGTTTTAATTAGAGCCCAAACCCTGAAGAGTAGGTCCCAAGAAGGCAGGAGCTGATCTGCTTGGCATTGCATGGGGCCTGAAAACACAAAGGGCACTCAGTGAATATCTGTGTTTTGGACAATCAGAAGCAGACAAGACAAAAGCCTGTGGGCACACACACCTTGTCATCAGCATTAAGTAAATGTCAACTATGATAAAGCAAGGGCTTTATATTTGTTATCTCATTTAATCTTCACAACTCTGTGTGAAGGATCAGAGAAGTTTATTCACTTGTCAGAGAACACACAGCTAGCAGGAAGCAGGTGCCAGTTTGGAAACCAGATCTTTTATTCATTCATTCATTCATTCATTCATTCATTTGGTTTTTTTTTTTTTTGCTTCTAATACTTGCTGAGCACCGACTATGTTTCAGGCTCTGTGGTGGCTCATAGAACAAAATATTGAACAAAAAAGAATATTCCTTAAGGCCGTCTTCAGAATGGGAAAAGATGTTTACAAATGATATATCTGATAAAGGGTTAGTATCCAAAATCTATAAATAACTTCTCAAACTCAACACCCAAAAGACAAATAATATAGTTAAGAAATGGGCAGAAGACATGAATATACATATTTCCAAAGAAGACAAACAAATCGCTAACAGATACAGGAAAAGATGTGCAACATCACTCAGCATCGGAGAAATACAAATCAAAGCCACTGTGAGATACTACCTCACACCTGTCCAAATGGCTAAAATTAACACCACGGGAAACAAGTGTGGGTGAGGATGTGAAGAAAGGAGAACCCTCTTACACTGTTGTGGGAATGCAAACTGGTGCAGCCACTCTGGAGAACAGTATGGAGCTTCCTCAAAAAATTAAAAATAGAACTACCCTAAGACTCAGCAATGGCACTACTAGGTATTTGCCCAAAGGATAAAAATGCAGTGATCTGAAGCGGTACTTGCTCCCCAGTGTTTATAGCAGCAATGTCCACAATAGGCAAAACATGGAAAGAGTCCAGATGTCCATCAACTGATGAATGGATAAAGAAAATGTGATACACACAACACACAATGGAATATTATTCAGCCATAAAGAAGAATGAAATCGTGCCATATGCGGTTGACATGAATGGAGCTAAAGTATATTATGCTAAGCAAAATAAATCAGCCAGAGAAAGACAAATACCGCATGATCTCACTCATATGTGGAATTTAAGAAACAAAACAAATGAACACAGGGGAAAAAAGAGAGAGAAACCATAAAATGGATTCTTAACTATAGAGAACAAACTGAGGGTTGCTGAAGGGGAGGTGGGTGAGGGTACAGGTTAAATGAGTGATGGTGATTAAGGAGGGCACTTGTGATGAGCACTGTGTAAAAATATACATATATGTATATATATTCCCCTGTGATCTAAATGAAAGTGGTATTTAAAGAACTGGAAATATGTGAAAAGAGTTACTAAAATTTAGTAGGTAGACCAGAGGTATTTGGGGATTGACTGTATATAGAGGAGGACAAGTATGAAGTGACAATGTGGCGGGGGTAACTTGTCCTATTATTGTTATTATTACTAGCAAATATGTAACACTTGCTATGTGTCAGGTACTGTCCTGTGTTAACTCATTTACTGAGTTAATTTACTCTCGGGAAGCCTCTCGGCCTATACCACTGTTGTGCCAACACACAGAAAAATAAGGCTGAGTGACTTGCCCAAGGCCACCAGCTTGGTAAGTGCTGTGGCTGCAGATCCCACGTGCCACATAGCCATGGATAACACTACATACACTCAGAGAACTTCTCTTTCCCAATCCCAGATCTGTCTACCCCAGATAGGTTGAGAAGGAGCGAAAGGAAGGCAAGCCAATGGGAATCATCCTTGCCTATTTTCTCTGCTCCAGCAAAGTGTCCAAGACATCCCAGGATCCAGGACACCTGAGGTTGGCCTTGATCTGGCCTAGATGCAGACCACCACTATTTTTGCTGTCTGCTTAAGGGTTTAAGGCGATGGCTACTTCCAGGCAGGACAAAGTGGAAGGTCTTGGAGTTAATGTGCTTAACTCCTTGGGGAAGCTCCATGGTGCTAACCCATAACTACTTGTCCCTGAGACTAAAATTGCCATCAAGAGTTACAGATAGAGAGCAGCCCCGATGGCCCAGTGGTTTAGCGCCTGCCTTCGGCCCAGGGCCTGATCCTGGAGACCTGGGATCGAGTCCCACGTTGGGCTCCCTGAATGGAGCCTGCTTCTCCCTCTGCCTGTGTCTCTGCCTGTGTGTGTGTGTGTGTGTCTGTCATGAATAAATAAATAAAATCTTTTTTTAAAAAAAGTTACAGACAGAAACAATCCCTTTACTTATTAATAACACTGCTTTCACTAACCAATGTCATTCACATTGATACTCAAAGTATGGTTCTGAGATCTTGTTAGAAATGCAGAATCTAGGCCCCACTCCAGACCTACTCAAGTGGAATCTGCATTTTAAACAAGATTCCCAAGTGACTGTCCGCACATCAAAGTTTGAGAAACACTAGTCTAGGCCACACTTTGGACCTCAGGCTCAATCCAGGGATTTGACACCATCCTCAGAGAAATCCCATCTCATTATCCATTAGCCTCACTACGCTTGAATATTCAAACTATTTCCCCAATACACCATTCAAACAATTTGGCCTATTTGTGAATAAAGTGTTGACAGCAATCAAGACCACCCAATGGTCTCTCTAAACCCTCCTGTGGAGTATGTCAGGTTTTTTTACATTTCCGCTGAAGAAATTCCTTATATCTTCCAGGATGAGAGACAAGAGAGCATTCAAAGAAGAGGAAATTGCGTTCAGTGATATGAAACCAATCCAGTGAATGTGTGCCCAATGGTCTTTCCAACAGTCACCCATGATCTTTGAAAAAGAAATAAGATGGTGGAGGTAGAAAGCAGACAGGCTGTGTGGGAACAAAGCAGAGAATGCAGAGCCCTTTTCCAGAAGCAAAAGTGACCAGGCAAGGTTGAAAAAAGAAGTAGTGATAGGGTCATTTGAGACCTCTTGCCATTGCTTTTTTATTCTTATGTTTGTTTTTTAAGATGGAGAGACTTGAGGATCCCTGAGAGTGGATTGGACAACCCCTATGAAGACCAATGTGGTTTCAGCTGGAAGCATTATAAGTGCATGTGCTCAGGCACCAAGCAATTATACTTCCAGGAATGCATACAACAGAGGTGCCCGGCACGTGTGAGAAATGATGTGTATGCCCCAACATAGGCACAGCAGCCTCCTCTGAACCTGTGGAAGATTGGACAACCCAAGTGTCCATCAGTAGGGTACTGGTTCCATCAACTATGGAAAATCCATCTAATGTGATGCCATATGGCCGTAAAAGGGCTGGGGAACTTCTTTGTGTGCTGATATGAAATGATCTCCCAAGACACACGAAGTGAAGAAAGGGAAGATACCCAACAGTGTGTAATGGGATCACAAACGTAAGGACTGGTTTGTGTGCCGAAGGTTCTCTGGAGACATACATGGCAAGTTTGGGAGTCTCCTGGAGGGAAATTGGGTTGTAATGACAGGGTAAGAGGAGGACTTGCACTTTTGAACCTTCTGCTTCTATCTCTATATTAATCAACTATTGCTGTAAAGTCAAAGATCACAAAATCTCAGACTGGGCTTCGCCAGGCTGGACTGTGGGCTACAGGTTGGATATGGGTGGTGGGCTGGGTCTGCTCCACACATCTCTGTCTCCTGGCTCCCTAGGCATGATGACAAATAAAGAACAAAAGGAAAAAAAAAAAAAGGACAGCACACACACAGCTACTCTCGAGACTTATGCTCAGAACTGACTTGTCACTTCTGCCAAAGCGAGCCCCAGAGTCAAAGGGCAGAGATGCACACTCTATCCCCAGGGCAAGGAGCTTCTGAGGTGCCTGGCAAAGGGCACAGGCATAGGAAGAGGTCCCACAAAGATATATTACCTGTCCAAAAATATGTATTTTTTAAATGGCAAAAGATGATATGTAGGCAAAGGCACACACACACACACTCTAGTACCAATGAAGAGGAACCAACAGAGAGAGTAGAGGGGCCTGACCACACCCAAGAAGAGATCCTCTAGAAGTAGAGGCCTGAGAGGGGGAGCGGATGCATCCAGAGCCCGGCTGGAGAGCATGGGGCAGCCCAAAGGACATCATGAGGAAGAATGCATGAAGGAATGGGTATAGGCACAGGAAAGCTCATTCTCCACGCAGCAGCCAGTGTGCCCTTTTAGAAGTATCAACTAGATCATATGACTTTCCTGCTCAAGACCCTCTACTGTCCCTAGAGAAAACCCAGAGTTCTCACTACTGTCTTCAAGGCACAGTGCAGTCTGCTCCTGCCCCTCTGATCTCTTCTCCCCCACTCTCCTCACTGACTGTGCTCTGGCCACACAGGCCCCCTTTATTCCAGCCCCAGGGCCTTTGCACTGGCTGCTTCCTTCCTTAGAACACCCTTCCCCAGCTCTTCTCAAGGTTGGCCTTTCAGTGGTGTTCAGAGCTCACTGTCATAGTCACATCTCTGTAAATGGACTTTCCCAGAGTGAGCACACACGTGTACACAACCAGGCATGCCTCTCTCTCTTCTCTGTTCCATTGTCTTTCCAGCACTCATCACTGCCTGAATCACCATGTAAATGAATTCACTTGCTCACTTGTTCATTATGGCCCCCTCCATTCACACACAAGCTGTATGGTGTCAAGGACTCTATCCTACTCATCACTGAGCAGCAGCATCTAACACAGTGCCAGGAACACAGTAGGTGCTCATTTAAAAAAATAAATTAAGTATGAATGAATGAAAGGCGGTAGGAAGTTGAAAGACTCTCCTGACAATTTCTATCATCTCTATGAGCTAGGAGATCAGATCATTTGCTAGGAGGGAGGGAGATGTCATCTGTTACAGGGAAAGAGAAGCTAAAGAGGTCATTGGGCGTATCTAGGAAATATGAAGGATGCAGCTGAGGCTGGAGACTGTGAGATTGTAGCCACATCGTTCAAACAGCATCTGTGGGTTCTTCTCCCTGCCTGTACAATGAAAAATAAGAAGGAAAGTCTGAGATCCTGCAATCAGATCTCCAGGAAGATACATGATAGATGGATTGCTGTCATGACTCCAGTCATCTCTGCCTCCTTCTATCCACGCCCTTTGGCACTGCCCTCCCACTGGACACTGAGATTGACCCCTGGACTTGC
This sequence comes from Canis lupus dingo, assembly GCF_003254725.2. Taxonomy (NCBI): domain Eukaryota; kingdom Metazoa; phylum Chordata; class Mammalia; order Carnivora; family Canidae; genus Canis; species Canis lupus. The sequence goes on along the minus strand of NC_064248.1, from coordinate 19,398,897 downwards.
TTTGGCCAATAGGATTCCAGCAAACTCGGCACAAGCTGAGAATTTTTTAAATGTTTGTATATTTTGATTCCCTCTCTTGCCGCTCTGCTTCTGCCATGACAACATGTCCAGCCTAGCTAAGGCCATCCTAGATCAACCAGTCCCCAGCGGATCCACCAGCTGACTGGAGATGCATGAGCTCCGACCCCTGCCCAGGACGGCCAACCTCACCAACTGGCCCACAGACTCATAAGGAGCCATAGAGGGTTGTTGTTTTAAGTCATAAACTTTGGGTCGGTTTGTTGTGTGGCATTATAAGGACAATATGTAACTGATAGAGGGTACGGCATAAGGACAAGGCCATGAAGTAACTAAGACTATTGGCCAAGTGAGTGGATGACCCTAAGTAATGTCATACCACCACTTTCTACTGTATCACTCAGAGAAGGTCACCCAAAGGCTTAGAAAAGACTGGCCCCAAGTGTTTGAGGCTGGTGGAAAACTCTATGAATACAGAGTTCAGTTCAGGCAGATCTCCCCAACTATGGTCCATAAACCCCAGGTTTGGCTGGTGAGAGAACAGACAACAAAGGCTCTGGACAATGTGACAGGAAGACAGTTGGGACATCATCCCATCTAATCCCAGCAGCAACCTCAGGTGGTAGATGTTTTGTCCCCATTGTACAGATGGAGTAACTGAGGCTCAGAAGGAGATGCTGCTCGCCTGGAGTCCCACAGTTCTTGAGTGGGAAAGCAGGCATTGGCCAGTCCAGGCGGCTTCCAGCACACGGGCTCCTGAGACAGAAGGCCCATGGAGCAGGACACCCCCAGCCCTGTCCTCTCTCCATGCCACTTCCTAGCACCCAGCCCCACTCTTCCTTGCCCTAACTGGTCTGCTGAGCATTCAGCCTGGTAGACCATCCCCTCTGTTTAAAATCTCTTCGACAGATGGAAGGAAACTTGGCAATTACCTCTGCACACAGCTTTAAGTACACATACCGGCCAATCTTTACAGATTTAATTGTCTATAAAATTACTCTGTGTGCAATTCCCATATGGATCTTCAGGGCCTGGCCTGCTTCTCAGCCAGTGCTCTCTCCCAGGCGGGGGCACAGCTCCTGATTAGGAGCCATCAGCTCTGTGGGGTCAACACAAAATGAGGCTGCTTACCACATGTGTGACTCCGAGGGGTGACAGACCAACCTGGGGTCTCGGTTTCCTCATCTGTGAATGGCAATAGCCACAGTATTTGCCACAGGGCTGGAAAAGTGAAAAGCAACACAGGTAAAACTCTTAGTACTGTGCCTCACACAGTGCAGCAGCTACTACATTTAAAGATCTTAACCCATGCTTTCCCCTTCTATCTTCTGGAGCCCTTTGTCTCTGCATTCCTCAGCCCTGCTACTTAGGTACGCATGCACAGACTCAGGGGACAGGTGGCTCTGAGGAAGAAATGAGATGCAAGAAATGAGAGAGGCTTTAAAGCTTCCAAACACTGAGCCCTGCCAAATTCAAGGTATAAGGTTCATACCATAAGGAGCAGACTGGAAAAGGAAGAAATGAAGAGCCAGGGTACCAGTGAGGAGCCATCCATCCTCCAGAAGATAACAGAAAACTGAGCTCGAGCTAGCTAAAACCTCAGCGGGACTTCAATGGTCCAGGTGATGGACGAGGCCAGCAGGAGAGCTGTGTCAGAGGTGGCAGCATCATCCCAGATGGCCAACTGCCCTCCCTGTCGTCGAGGGGAGCTGCTCCAAACCAAGGCTGGAACCTTCCATGGAGACAAGGCAGCTATTGGGAGGCTTCCAGGACGGCCTTCTCACAAGGAGGCAGGCAGGCATCATGTCCAGGTAGCTTCTCCCACAACCCTCCAGCCAACATCTCTCATCTCATTGGTCCAAAACGGGTCACCTGTCCACCCCTGAACCAATCCCTGGGGGAATGGCTCCCAATCTGTATGAGATTGGATAAATCCAAGGAGAGCTCATCCCTGGGACTGTGGGTCTCTCCCCTCCAATCACTGAGGGGCTACTGGGGTCAAAGTGGAGCTTTTTAATTAGTGAGTTTATGTAAAAAAGTTTACGCTACAGGGCCTAGACTAGAAAAAAAAAAAAGAGCTTACTAGATATTATATTATCCATCCTAAATTACCCCTACTCTGAACAACTTTTGTGGGACACACTTTATTCATTCACTAGTTCTTTATAAGGAAGTTCCTGTGGGGCTTTCATGGTCAAGGCAGCTGTCATTGTCTCTTCTAGAAGACGGCACCCAGAAGGCAACACAGCTCTCCAGGAGGTCTGACCAGCACAGAGCATTGGGGACCTATCATCTCTGGTCATGATAACAACAGGTAGCTAACATGATTGAGGGGTACATTGATCTACATAAGAGCCCTCTGACAGTAAGCCCTATTAATTGCCCCCATTTTACAGAAGATGAAACAGAGGCACAGAAAGTAGCAGTAACTTGCCCAAGATTACACAGCTAATCAGTAGAAGACTGGGATTTAATCCAAATAGGCTTGTTCAAGCTTGTATGCTCTACTGCCTCTCCTTCTGTGGTGCCACGGAAGTTCACAGAAGACTTGACAGGAGTAGTCATTCATTCGTTTGGCAAACACTTATTGACTGTGGCATGCCAGACCATCTATGATACATTTACAATTCATTCATCCACTTTTTCAACAAGCATTTCTGAATGCCTGCTCTGTACCAAGCACTGTATTTAGTGCCAGGAGACACAGGGGTAAAGAGCCCTGACCTAGCCCTCACCTTCATGAAATGCACAATCTACATTTTCTTGCTGGTAGTGCCGAGCACACAGTCAGCTAAAAGCTCAGGACTGTCATGTAGAGTTGTACGGCGTGCACACTGCACAATGGCACCCAGCAGATGGGGTGAATGAGGGCTGAAATCCTCACCTCACCAAATCGTGTGCTCTGGCACTCAGCGGAATCCATCCCCAAAGGCATTTTTTCTGTCAAGAAAGTTGCCTTGGACCTGCCAAGCCATGGTCTAGCAGTGCCACATCCACCCAGCAGGGGGCTCTTGCTCTAATTTACACAAACGCAATATGTAGAATAACCTGACCTTGTCAAAGCTGCTCCCACTCCCACCTTCTGTCTTAGCAAGTCAGGGTTTTGCTTGAGTTGGTTGCTTGTTTTCCGGAAGACCTGCTGCTAAACTATGCCTTTGGTTCCACTATGTGTCCGTTAGAGCATGTTTGACTTGAACCCATGACTTAACATGTGCTGCATTTCATCTCCAAAGAGCTGGTCCTCTCGCGGCGTACCCGGTTGTGAACTCTTCTTCATGAGGTTTTGCATCTTAAGATGCCCATCACTCACTCAGGAGCCTCAGGGCGAACCAGGAACACCCACTTCGGAGGTACAAAACTCTTCCCCTGAGAGGGAGACAGAACATAAAGACTCCTAACTCTGGGAAACGAACTAGGGGTGGTGGAAGGGGAGGAGGGTGGGGGGTGGGGGTGAATGGGTGATGGGCACTGAGGGGGGCACTTGACGGGATGAGCACTGGGTGTTATTCTGTATGTTGGCAAATTGAACACCAATAAAAAATAAATTTATTATTAAAAAACTCTTCCCCTATAACTACAATTGAGTATCCATCAGCCCAGAGAATCCCAGGCCTGTCTACGTCCACCCCAATCCCAAGCAGAGTTGAAGCAGCAGAGACCAGTGTTGCCACTGGATGCAAGCACTGCCCAGGGCCCCATGGCAGGGGCTGTCAACCCTGCACATGTCTGCTTTCAGCTGCCTTCACCATTTCCAGGCACCCCGGCTCCTGACGTGCTTCATCCCGACAGCCAGCACCTGCCCTGTTCTCAGGAGGCCCGCCTGCAGGCTGCTGGAACCACTCTGTCTGCATGCATGAAGGGCCAGAAGTGGCTGGGGGCTATATCCCACCTGCCCCTCGGAAGCCCTTAACCAATGACTTGTGGTGGGGGAATAAATACTCTCCTGGCTGGCTCCAGTGAGAAGGTGTCACCCACATGTCTCTAGGGCCGCCCTGTGGAACTGAGCCTGAGGTCCACTGCGTGGGGTGGACCTTGCCTGACCACTTTGGCCCCGGCCTTCTACCTTTCTGTGTCATTTCTCTCCCCTTCTGACTTTCCCTGGGAATGCTTCCCAGTAAAAATCTTAACACACAAAGCTTCGTCTGGGGATATGATTCAGGGAAATTGAACCTAGAAATGGCCCAGGCCATGCATGCTGGGCCCCCCTTTGTCCCTGCCCCTTTCAAAGCTTGCTCCAGAATTTCAGGAGATGTATGTCAAGTACCACTTGGGGCCAGGCCTGAGCCATTTACCTAAATCCGATGGTCCCCTATGGAATCGATTGCTCACATTTTTTCCCCAGACCTCCATGAAAAATGATTTGCAAAGCTCTCTCTCTCCTTCCTCTCTCTCTCTCTCCCTCTTTTTCTTTCTCTCTCTCTCTCTCTCTCTCTCTCTCTCTCTCTCTCTCTCTCTCTCGTTAAAGTTGGGTGATGGTGTTCAAGGACTCCCCGAGATGTTTCTCTAACTGACAGCTTTATGGGACAATAGCCACTGATGTTATATGTGTCCTCAGATAGGCAGGTCTTTTTATACTGTGTGTGTCCCCATAAAAATGATTGGTTTTAAGTTGTTATTCTAATATTGCTGTGATTGTAACATTGGAGCCGACAGTCTCCAAAGGAGATGCGTATCGAAGCCTGATGAATAGAAGTGGGGAGCTTCCATCTGTCTGTGCAGGCAGCAGGATGAGGCTGATAGGCCACTGTCCACCGGTGGGCCGGGGTTCGAAGCTGGTTATTTTGAGGTTGTTATAAAGATGATGATTAATAAGTGATAGCATCATAAATAATCAAAACTGCCTCCCAGACTGGATCCACCCAGAAGTGGCTCACTGTGGCCAGAGAAGGAGGGAGATGAACAGCATCCAGAAGAAGTGCAGAGAGAAAAACACAGATACACACAGAAGGACATGCTGGGGGTGGGGGAGGGACGAAGCAATGAGTTCAGAAAGAGGCAGGGACACAGGGACACGGGGGAATAGTGGGAATAGGGACACAGGGAGACCCGTGGACAAAAGCCCAGGGCTGACACAGGGACACAGAGCACCCCAGACACAGCAGACACACACACAGAGGCAGAGACACTAGCAGACTTGGAGACAAGAAACAGATGAGACGTCGAGGCAGAGAAGCAAGGTCAGCACAGACGGGGAGATGGGGGCAGAGGTGAAAGAAGCGGAGAACAGTGAGCAGGAGGAAGCGACACAGGGTGATGGATCAGAAGGCATGGGGAAGCCACGCTGACAGGCAGAAGTAGGCAGCAGATTTCAGAGGTGGCGGAGGAGGGGAGGAGGGAAAGCAGACTGCAGGCAAACGGGGCGGGCGGCAGGGGAGCTCCCTGGCCAGGCAGAGTGGGGACAGCCTGAGGGTTGGAGTCAGGCAGCCTGGCCCCAAGCCTGGTTGTACCACCTCGGGCATGCTACTCAGCCTTTCTGTGCCTCAGTTTCCCCATCTGTAACCTGGGGCACCCACTCAGCCCTCACCAGTGGTCCCCAAGCCCCTCAGCACGCCTCTGGGACCCCTCTTCTGTGGGGTTCACGCCCTCGTGTGAAACCCTGAGGACCTTCGTGGACCCCAGGGCTGGTAACCAGCTTCTACCAAACTAGATATGGCAAACCTGCTGGGATGTCACTTCTGAAATTCGGTCACCAAGGCCTGGACTAATCCCATCCCCGGAGCTCTGACTGCAGCAGAGAAGACCACCCTATGTAGCCCTAGGGAGAGGCCCCGTGGCAAGGACCCGAAGCTGCCAGCAGCCACAGGAGTGAGCTCAGGTGGGGATCCCAGACTGTGGCCCTGGAGGCACCCTCAGCTCAGTTGGACTCTGATTCCTGACCCACAAACTAAGGTGCTTGTTGTTTGCAGCCTCTGCGGTGGGTGGAAGGGGCAGTAATTTGTTCTGCAGCCACCAGTAGCTGACGTAGACTTTGGTACCTAGGAGCGGAGTTCCGCTGTAACAGGCGTGTGGGAATGGCCGGTGGGGGCGGGGGGACAAGCAGAAGGCGGGTGCTGAGCGGGCACTGCGGGGTGTGTTGGAGGGAGCCTACGTTGCCTTGGACGGGCCTCGGAAGTCTGGACAGGGAGGACACAGCGAGGGGTCAGGAGGACATGAGCATGGGATCGGAAGGGGTCACAGAACACCGGGCAGCATCCCTGCCCGGGGGAACACGGAAAGTGGGAAGTGGGCCCATGACCGGGGTGCTGGGCAGAGCTTCAGAAGGGGCCCCCGGCTTCCCCCTGCTGCTCTAGTGAAGTGCCACAGCGCCTTCTCTCACGGTGCCCCGCACGACGGGCCTGCCAATGACGTCCCTGCCTATTGCTGCCATCACGATTCACCACAAACTTAGCGGCTTAAAGGATGCAAATTTATTACCTCTGGTTCTGGAGATCAGAGGCTAACATGGGTCTCACTGGGCTAACATCACGGCCTCGGCAGGCGTGCACTCTCTGGGGGAGAATCCGCTTCCTCCAAGTCCTTGCCTTTGAGGTTCCTAGAGTCGACCTGCTCTTGGTGGCGCAGCAGCTTCCAGTGCCTCTCTCTCTGACCTCTCCACCTCCCATCATCACATCGTCCCTAACTCTGCCACCCACCATCCTGCCTCCTCCTGGAAGGACCTTGTGACTGCACCCGGCCCGCCCAGATACTCAGGATGATCTCCCCAACTCAAGGTCCTCAGCTCAATGACGCCTGCCTTCCTGCCACATGAGGAAACACAGATTGGAATATGGATGTCCTGGCGGGGGCAGGGGGCTGTCACTCTGTCTGGTACACCCATCTTCGAGCATTTACCCTGGTTGAGACCTTACCCAGAATCCAGTCGTAGAGACTGTGCACACAGAGCTCGACACAGCCTCTTACTAACATGTCACATAACCTTTCCAAGCAGTTTCCTCATCCGGAGGCCAGAATGCTAGCTCCTACAGGCTTTGCCCTTTGTCAGTTATGTTTGCCCGGGGATCACCAGTGCCTAGGAGAGTCTGGCATCACATCCGGGGCCTAATAGAGACTTACTAAATAAGAAACAGTACCTACTGCATAAGGCCGTCATGAGGATTTCAAAAGATCAATGACACCGAGTGCACAGCGCCAGGACTGAGGGCAGGGGCCTCCACCTGTCAGCCTGGATCATTACTAGCTGGGGCAGGGAGAGACCAACAGACAGCAGACAGATGGACCAACAGAGGCCTCCAAGCAGCAGAAGGTGGAGCAGAAACAGTGGAGAAGGTGAGGGAAAGAAGCAGGAGACCAGCTCACCTGGTCTCTCACATCATCCACTCAGCAAGGTGACTGCCTGGAGGCAGAGTCAGCAAGTCAGGAATAATTTGTTCAGATAAGACCCCCATCCTAGAAGCAGGAAGGGGCAAGCAGAGACAGAGATCTCCTGCAGGGCTTGATACTGGGGAGGGAGAGGCTGAAAGGCTGTCAGCTAGAGGCAAAAAGAGAGAAGCTTCTAGGTCCTAGATTTGCCCCATATGAAAGATCCTATGATTTGTGAACACTCACTAGGTACACTGGGTGTTGTGCTATGTGCCTGCTATATACATAAAATCTCCTTTATTCCTCTCAACAACCCTGTGGGGTGGGAAGTACTCTTATCACTGCCCTTTCACAGATGAGGACAGGAAAGACAGAAATGTTAAGTAACCTGGCCAAGGTCACACAGCCAATAAGTGCTGGAGGGATATTCAATCCTAGGCAGATTGGCTCCAGAAACCTTGCTTGGACTTCACAAGGAACTGCATTGCTGTCACAAGGTGACACAACATTGCTGTTCCTTGTGAAGCCCAGAAGTTCTTAACCCACAGCTCATAAAAAGCTTTCAATAGGTTCACATCCTCCAAAGTTACATATAAAATCACAGTGACCTGCAGAGGTGTACCTGCACATATGCCTATACCTGGGGCAGCAGTCTACATCTTGTATCAGATTCTCTGAGAGAATAAACCTCTGAGAGGTTTATTGCTCAAAGAAAGGTCACACACTGATCTAATGTAGCTCACTTCTCCTCATACCCATTTTACAGAAGAAGAAACTGTTCCCCGAAGAGATCATGCCTGGCCCAAGATCATTTAGCAAATGAGTCTTGGAACCCCTGGGCCATGTCCAGGACTCTCCCTCCCCAGAGCTCCCCAGGGGATGGGGAGGTGACCTCTCTGGGCCCCGCCCATTATCCTGTGCTGATGGATGCAGTGGGACACCATATTCAACCCCAAATCCCTATCCCTATGCTGCCCATCACCGCCCAACAAAGAACCCACTGGGTTCCTTCAACAGAATACTCAGGTTGAGGAAGTGGGGGCAGGGCTCAGGAATAAAGGGGGTGGGGGCTCCTGGGTTCACCCTCCCACCGCCAGATGAAGAAACTAGCTCAGGGATGAGAGCTAAATTGATCATGAACTGATCATCTTAACCTCACAAGTGACCAGCTGAACCCAGTCAGAAAAATATCACCAGGACTTTGCCTTGCCGAGACCACCTCCTCCTCAGGTCCCCCAAGTGTTTTGTTTTGTTTTTTAAGATTTATTTATTTACTTATTTATTTGTTTGTGAGAGAGAGAGAGAGAACACAGAGGGAGAGGGAGAAGCAGACCCCTACTGGGCAGGGAATCCAACATGGGGCTCAATCCCAGGACCCCAGGATCAAGACCTAAGCCAAAAGCAGATGCTTAACTGACTGAGCCACCCAGGTGCCCCTTACCCCACTGTTTCTAAGCCAAGCTAGGGAACTGCTGAAGGAAATGAGGTCTTGGAGTTAGCCAAGGGCCAAATCATGTGGGGTCCTGTAGACCATGGTAAGGAGTTCAGATTGTATTCCCAGCACCACGGGAAGCCATGGGAGTATTATCAGCAGAGTGTCCTAGGTGCACTTATGTTTTAATGGATGTCTTTCTGTTGGATGGTAAATAGACTGGAGGGGAGAAGAGGTGGAGTCAGGAACACTAGCTAGAAGGCTATTGCAGTGTCCACATGAACCAAGGATGGGAGAGGGGAGAGGGGTGGTACACCCAGAAGATGCTGAGCAGACAAGATCACAGGTCCACTGGTCTCACTGTATCTCCGTGTATTGGTTAGCGGCTGCCAGGAGAGTGTTGTGTAACAAGCCTCACTTATACCAGTGGCTTAATATGATCACTTCTCTCACTCACAGGGTTGCAGGTTGCCCACAGAAGCTCTGCTCCTTGCATCTCAGACTGAGGCCCAAACTCAAGGGCATGTGACTGGGTGAGGAAAGCTTCTCCCATGTCATAAGGCAGAAGCTCCCAGAGTGGCAAACAGAATCCCTGCTGCTGCTTAAGGCCTGGGCTCAGAACTCCCATGTGGTCCCATCAACTTACAATCTAGTGACCAAAACAAGCCAAGCCTTTGAGCAAGCCTGACATGGAGGGGCGGGGTGGGAATATCTTCTGAACAACCAACTAATCCACCACCATCCTGCAGATACTCCTTGGTGCTCTAGCTACTCTCCACTCCTCACTATCCTGCTCCAGGTGGTCCCTTCCCGAAGCAACCAGACCTTCCTGCTCAGGGAGTACCAAATGCTAAGCACTTCTGTGATATATGCTTTCTGTAGAGTATCTGTCTTAATCCTCACAGCCATTCTAGGAAGAAAGGACATTGGTCTTTCTCCATTTTACAGATGAGAAACAGGTTCAGAATGGTGACACAGTTCATCCAAGTAAGCCAGGAAGTATCAGAACCCTAAAGGCCAACTCCAGAGTCTGGCATCTTAACTAACCATGCTCTTTGCCTCCCTAGACCTGAGGCACAAGTTGGGATTCACCTTGGATGATCCAGAGTCCACACACCCCAGAAGGGGAAGTGTGGCTTTCAGCTGACTGCATTTAGGCAAATCACTTCCCACTCAGCCTCCTCACCTGTGAGATGGACACACGCACACTTTGCTTACATAGATGTGAAGGTTAGAGCCTAGGTATGCCACACACCTAGCACATGGTAGGCTCTCCACGGAAGTAGGAGACAGTCCCCCACAGGCAGTATGTGCCAGGGAGGCAAAGATCTCCTTCCAGATAACTATGTCTGTTGCCTCTACACCCTGCTCTCTGCTCGCCACCTCTCCAAAAACGTCACAGTTGACCCACAGCTGGAGAGGACTGTGCCAACAGTCAACAGTGCCCATTTTCTGAGACCCTTGTCTGTTAAGCAGACAGAGAAACAGCCAGCGGAGCATTTCAAGTCCATTTGACAAATGCAATTAATTTTTTCTGCATTAAATTGTCTTTTCCTGACTGTCCATATGAACACCCAGGTAGGCAGAAAGAGAAAGGGACAGAATGAAAGGCTATTAATGGCACTCCTTGGCCAGTGATGGGGTGTTCTGAGGGTAAACTCCAAGCAGTCCCCTCTTTGCACTGGAAACCAGGCTGGGGCCCATCAACGTGGCACTTGGGCTGAGGAAATTTCAGGGCTCTCACGTGCATGGGCATGTCCACGGGGATGCAGTGGCACGTATTGGCCCACCTGCCCACGGTTCTCTGAGCTTCCCCCTGCATCTGTAGGGAAGTATCAGATCCTACGGCTATGGCATCCTACTCTGTGCCTCAAGTGCTCAAGCTGCAGGCACATCTCCGATCGAGGTCCTGAGCCAGGCCTGATCACATTGGAAGTGCATCTCACGGTGGACAGAGATAGAAGGAGACTTGCTGCCCCAGAATCTCAGAAAACGGGCACTGTTGACTGTTGACTCGGTCCTCTCCAGCTGTGGGCCAACTGTGACGTTTTTGGAGAGGTGGCGAGCAGAGAGCAGGGTGTAGAGGAACAGACATAGTTATCTGGAAGGAGACCCTTGCCTCCCTGGCACATACTGCCTGTGGGGGACTGTCTCCTACTTCCGTGGAGAGCCTACCATGTGCTAGGTGGGTGGCATACCTAGGCTCTAACCTTCACATCTATGTAAGGAAAGTGTGCATGTCTCCATCTCACAGGTGAGATGTGCCTGGAGGAGGCTCCGACAGCTTACACCCAGGGCCCCCACCTCTCTAAACCCTGGCCTAATCCACCAAGCTGTGCTTCTCTCTGAGGAGCTGCCCAGGATCCTTTTCTGGCACCTCCTTGGCCATTCCCTGGCTTTCTCAACACAGCTATGCCATGAGCCACTCATGATTCCCAAAACCAGCAAGACTGGAATGATCCCCAAAACCAGCAAGCCTACCAACAAATCTCTTCCCCAGAAACAGTCCTCTGCCCAGAGCCATGTCGTACCACATGACCCTGATAGGCACACCCACAAGCCAACTGAAGTGGGTTACTTGGGACTCTGTGCACTCAGGTGAAATCCTGGGCTCCAAAGACAGACCTCCTACTCAAACTGGCTGAAGCAAAATGCAAGTGTATGAGTTCATGGGGACAAAAATCCTAGGAGAGTAGAGCTGAGGCTTAAGCTGAATCCAGAGGCTCAAAAAACAAAAATTTATCAAGACTCCATCTTAACTCTGCTTCCCCCTAGATCGGCTTTATTCTTCAGTGTCGTGGATGACCTCTAGCACTGCTTGGCTATCCTACCACCATTGCAACTGAGCACAAAAAGAATGTCTCTCTCCCAAAAGTCTCTCTCCCAAAAGTCCTAGCAAAAGCTCCAAGGTGAGGACCTTACCTAGCTCATCCTTACCTAGCTTATATGACCATCCTAGAAAACAAAATCACAGTGGCCAGGGGCTAGAAGGTGGTGACTGACTATGCCTGGGTCACAGGCTCACTCCTGGAGCTGGGGCATGGGGGGAGGGGAAGAGTCCTGCCTCAGTCGCATGGACTCAGGGACGAGGGGTCAGGGAGGCATTCTCCAATAGCAAATCAAGGAGCTGCTACTAGAAGAGTGGGTAGATGCTGAACAGACCCCAACAGACATTCTGGATGTCTCTCAGGGACGGGGACTCCACATCCATCAATGCAGGCTCATCGCGTGGATAGAGATATAAGACAGGAATCTGTAAGGCAATGATCCGTCCACAGAGAGCAGGAAAAATGAAAAAGGAAGTAGGGAGCAAAGAGACAAGAAACCAAGTCCTCCCTAGCTCAGTGAATATTTCCAACTCCTCAGTCCCTTGTGAGGCTAGACTGCTAACATTCCCATTAAGTCCAGGAGGAAAGAGATTGTGGCCAGCACATGTTTTTCTTCAAGGAGCAACAATCCCTTTCCCTTTGTGGAAGCACTTCTGCCCCTCCTGGTTCATGGGGTTCAACTTAGGCTGGCCCTCCCTCCGTCCCACCAAAGCCAACAGGGAACACATGACCCAGCCTAGCCAACCATCTCACTCCATGTCTCTTCTGGGGGAGTGATTGGTTCAGAGACAGGCACACGAGCAAAGTCAAGCCCCTAGGACTCCATTTCTAGGACCTTTGTTGGAATCTCTGGGGCAAGGATGGTCTCTCTAGGAAGGACGGCTGGGATGAGGGCTGGTGTCACCTTAAAGCCATGAGGGAGCCTGAAGGAGAAGCCAGCAGAGAGGGAACCAGACGAGGCAGGTGGAAACATATTCTGAAGACATTGCTCAAGCTTCTAGATCCAGCTATGCCTGCAGACAGACTCCATCCCCTGGAGCTTTTGGCTATGCAGAGCAATGAATACCCCTTTCTTGCTTCATACTTTAAAATTGGACTCTCTGGCACTGGTAATCCAGAGGGTGCTGATTAATGGACTCTCCCTCAGGCCAACCTCCTCCCTTCAGTACCTACTGTTCGCTTAGTTACCCAGGAGGAAGCAAATAGAAATCAGATGGAGCAGTAGGAGCCTGAGGAAGGTGTCTCCCAGGAGATCCTCAGTGGCAGGTCCTAAGTGCCACCAGCTTATCTATAAGATCCAACCTAACCCATCCCAGACAAATCTGCCCGAGATACAACATGGCCCTACAGCTCTGCCTGGCCCATCCGGTGGGCTTTGGAGAGAAATCTCCCACCCATGGCCCTGGACAAAGCCTCCCTGGGCCTGGTACTCAGGTCTCCTTTTTTCAATCACTCCATGAGTGAGGACAGGGTTAAGACCCTAGGGCACTGCCTGATTCCTGTCTCTTTGTAGAGGAGTTACAGAAGGATAGTGGTCCCAGGTTCTCCTCCTGCTGGTGCCATGTGACATTCCATAGACAACCCAAACCCAGCTCATGGTCGGCCTGACTCATGGGCCCAGCAGCCATCTGAACTCTGCTCCTGCTGCATTCCTCGCTCCCCATGGGAGCTCTGGGAACCAGACTGCTAGAGTAAACGAGAGTGTCTGTTGTGCCCTTCGTTGAGGTAGCAAGGTGAATGTGATGCAAAGAGCACAAGCTTTTTTTTTTTTCCACATATTTTTTTATTGGAGTTCAATTGGCCAACATATAGTAACACCCAGTGCTCATCCCGTTAAGTGCCCCCCCTCAGTACAAGCTTTGAAGTCAGATCTGGGACTCCAGGCAAGTCATTCACTCTCCCTGACACTTAGCTCCCTCATTTGTGAAATGGAGAAGTGATGTCTATCTTGTAGGAGTATGTAAGGAATAAGTGGGAGAAACACACCTAGCCCAGGGCCTTGTGTAGAGTGGGCTCTGAGTAAATTCATGTTGCATAGAAGGAAGGAAGGCAGGATAGAAGGAAGAAGTGCAGGAGGGAGAGAGGGACCAAACTAGCATTAGATTTAGCATATTACAGATGCTCAGCCCTCTCTCATCCCCTCCTACTCTATCTCCCATTTTGCCCCCTAACAACCCAACCACTTCCTATAGTATTCCCCGATATTGTCTGGTCCAGTCCTGACTCCACACTTGTAGCCATCAGCCCTTGTCATAGATTACTCTGCAGCCACACCCCCCAGCTCACCTACCAGAGCCACAGCTATACTGCTGCCAGAGAGAAAGTGAAGCATCCAGCCTGGTGGTTCCAAGCCACAAGAATCCCAGAGCAAACCTTCAGATGCAGCTTTGCCATAGGCCTTCTCCTTGTCCATCCTGGAAATCTGGAGCAGATCAGCTGCACGTGCAGCCTGGCACATCTCTTGAGCACCACCCACCTGAGACATCAGGCAGCAGGAGCAGGTGCTTCTGTTTACAGAACACCTATTTTATGCCAGGTTGCAAACTGGTACAAACTCACTCCAGCCCACAGATGTGTTCTGTTTGGCCTGACAGGTGTTTAAATATTTGAATAATTTACCAATATCTAAATAACAGAAAATCCGACATCAAAATCTCTTTTAACACAATCTAGACATCTGGACCCACATAGCTGGGTATGACTGGCATGGACTCCCATTTTCCAGTCTCTGCTACAGGGGTCCTTTCAAGCATTTGGGGTAGGATTTCTGATATAATAATAATAAATTCCAACATATAAATTAGAAAGGAAGAAATGAAACTAACTCCCTGTTTGCAGATGACATAATTATCCATGTGGAAAATTCTAAGGAATCTATACACATTTTCTCTCTCTCTCTCTCTCTCTCTCTCTCTCTTTCTCTCTTTCTAAGAACTTAAAAATGAGTTCAGCAAGGTCATGGGTTTATAAGACCAACATACAAAGATCAATTGCATCTCTATATACTAGCAATAAACAAGTAGAATCTGAAATTAAATACCATCTACAATTGCTTAGAAAAATAAAACACTACGCATAAATCCAGCAAAATATTATGAGGATTCTATGCTGAAAACTACAAAATGTTGATGAAAGAAATCAAAGAAGATCTAAATAAATGGAGAAATATACCGTGTTCATGGATTGGAAGACTCAACATAGTAAAGATATCCACTCTCCCCAAGTTGATATACAGGTTTAGCATAATTCCTATCAAAATCTCAGCAAGATTTTTTTTGTAGATATAAGCAAGCTTATTCTAAAATGCATACGAAAAGGCAAAGAAAGTAGAATTTGAACATTTTGAAAAAGAACAAAGTAGGAGGAGCCATACTCCCCATTTTCAAGACTTACTATACAGAAATCAAGACAGTGTGTGATTACTAGAGGGACAGACGGAGAGATCAATGGAATAGAAAATCCAGAAATAGCCACACGCAAGTATGGCCAACTGGTTTTTGACAAAGATGCAAAAGCAGTTCAATGGAGGAAGGATGGTTTTTTTCAATAAATGGAGCAGGAGCATTTGGATAGTCATAATGAAAAATAACATTATATTTCTCATTCATTTGGGGAATATAAATAATAGTGAAAGGGAATAGAAGGGAAGGGAGAAGAAATGTGTGGGAAATATCAGAAAGGGAGACAGAACATAAAGACTCCTAACTCTGGGAAACGAACTAGGGGTGGTGGACGGGGAGGAGGGCGGGGGGTGGGGGTGAATGGGTGACGAGCACTGAGGGGGGCACTTGACGGGATGAGCACTGGGTGTTATTCTGTATGTTGGCAAATTGAAAACCAATAAAAAATAAATTTATTATTAAAAAAAGAAAAATAATAATGAATTTAATGATAGAAGGGATTGCTCTGTTGCTCTGGTTTTTTTTTTTTAAGATTTATTTATTTATTTATTTATTTGAGAGAGAGATAGCATGGGGGTGGGGGCAAAGGGAGAGACAGTCTCAAGTAGACTTGGTACCGAGCATGGAGCCCTAAATGGGGCTTGATCTCACAACCCCAAGATCACAACCTGAGCCGAAACCGAGAGTCAGACACTTAACTGACTGAGCCATCCAGGCCCACCTCACTCTGTTTTGTACACAGCTCTATGCCAGGCACCTGGAGGAGTATTTGACACATAGTAAGTCCTTACTATTTGCCAAATGATGAATAGTTATAAAAGCACTGTATTCCAGGGACAGGTGTTGTTATCTCTGTATGATAACTTTGGAGGGATATGTGAAGCACCGAGAGATCAGAAAACTTGTCCTATAACTCACCGCATATAAGAGGTAGAGCCAATACAGAACATTCATGATTTAATGTGATCCTCCATTGATCCCCTACTGCCCCCTTTCTGCCAATGGAAGAAAAGTTCACAGAGAAGGCATAGATTTTAGAAGCCGCACAGCTAGCAGGAGTGGGAATTTTAGCAGAGCCAAAATTCAATCAAGAATCTGTCTGACACCAGGACACCTGCCACTACTTTCCAAAGCCTTTCCGGGTGCGGTTTCTCAGACCACCACGCCGAGCCGTGCTGTCCCTCTGCGCAAACCCCGCCTTTCCCAGTCTGCGCTCAGAGCCTGTTGGCATATGTGGCTTAAACACCAGGGCTCCCAGTGGGGCGCAGTTCACGGAGCCAGCTCATTTATTCATTAATTTGCTTTCCATATTTCCAAACAGAAAGCAGCCGTTCCAGGCAAGGCAAATCAATACTGTGCTCCGTGATTCATCTTCATTCGTACCACATCCCTGCGTGCTATCCCCGGCGCTTTTCACCCAGCCTCCTCCTGATGGGTTCCTAGATGCTGACGAATAGGATTCTCGGAGGCAGCCACGCCACATTAGCAGATTAAATCATTAATATCTGCATCGGTCATTTTTACGAGCCTCCCTTACCCCAAACTCCTCACCACCCTCGTGTTGAGTACCCTGTTAGTGATACGGCAGGCACGGTAAAGATGAAATTGCCACTCCTGAGATTTTATTGGCTGCAAGCTTGGAGTTATTGATTTTTTCCTTCCCCTGCTTTTCTGAAATCAGGTGCCCTGCCCAGAGTTGCAGAAATTATTGAGATGGGGGATGAATATGGACTTGATGGTGCCACCGGCTCTGTTTGCCACCGACTTTTCTGGTCTTCCCACAAAGGGGGAAAAGGTGGTCTCTTCACATTCCTTCTGTAGATCCAGTTCAAAGTTGACCATTTACTCTTTGCTGACCCCTGCTAAGCATTGTCCAAGCAATGCTCACTGGGCCTCCCAGCACCCCGAAGAGGGGGAAATTACCATTAGCTCTTTCTCTGGGGTTCTGGAATCTCCCTCAGATTACAGGGACTTGAAATCAGGTGTGTCTAATTCGGGTGGCTGTGCTCTTGACAGCACCCACCCTGCCCTGCTCCAAGAGAAGCCACAGGTACAAAGAGAATAGATGTTCAGTGGGATGGATGGAATGTTTGTGTCCTCCCCATCCCCAAATTCATGTGTCAAAGCCCTAAGCCCTAACATGATGGTATTGGAAAGCTGGGCCTTGGGGTGGTCATTAGGACAGATGGATCATGAAAATTAGAGACAACGAATGAGATCAGTGTCCTTTTTATTTTTTTCTGTTTGAGTTTTCTTTTTTTTTAATAATAAATTTGTTTTTGATGGTGTTCAATTTGCCAACATACAGAATAACACCCAGTGCTCATACCATCAAGTGCCCCCCTCAGTGCCCGTCACCCATTCACCCCCACCCCCTGCCCTCCTCCCTTCCACCACCCCTAGTTTGTTTCCCAGAGTTAGGAGTCTTTATGTTCTGAGACATAAACATTTCTGATATTTCCTACCCACTTCTTCTCCCTTCCCTTCTATTCCCTTTCACTATTATTTATATTCCCCAAATGAATGAGACCATATAATGTTTGTCCTTCTCCGATTGACTTATTTCACTCAGCATAATACCCTCCAGGTCCATCCACGTTGAAGCAAATGGTAGATCAGTGTCCTTATAAGAAGAAGAAGCCACCAGAGCATGTGCTCTCCATCCCCCTCTCCCCAGCTACATGAGGACGCTGTGAGAAGCTGGCCATCTGCAAGCCAGGAGGCGAGCCTCCCCAAGAACCTGACTATGCTGCCACCTTGAGCTTGGACTTCCCAGCTGCCAAAACTGGGAGAAACAAATCGGTGTTGAAGCCACTCAGTCTACGGAATTTTGTTATAGCAGTAAGAGGAGACTAAGACATCATCAGAAGCGCCACTCTGTGAGGGAGTGAGGCGACAGGTCAGCCCAGGGAGGCAGGAAGGTCAAGGGGCAAGATGCTGGAAAATCAGAGTGCCCTGTGGGTCTGCAAGCGCTCCCTTCCACTGCCCTGATGCGAGTCCACCCACATGAACTTTCTCAACCCTCAAAGCAGGAGAGAATTGAATGCATTCCCTCTTAAGTTCCAGAAGGTTTAACTTTATCTCCGAAGGAGCAGACAATAAATATTTTAGGATTTGCGGGCCATCCAGCTCTTTGACAATGTCTCGGGCTCTGCCACTGTAGCACAAAAGTGGCCACAGACAATAGGTAGATGAATGGGCATGGCTGCATTCCCATCACATTTTATTCACAAAAAGAGGCAGCAGACCAGATGTAGCCTGCGGGCCATAACCTCCTGTCCTGGAGGATGGGGTTTTTAGGAGCAAGAGTGGTGTGATTTCTAGACCCGTGATGTTGACCTGCCTTGCATCATGCAGTGGGACCATGAAGTAGGACCTGTCAGCACGAGGAGGGGAGGAGCAACGTGGCCAGATGAGATGCAAAACCTCTTTTGTGGAGTGGAAGCCAAGCCAGAGTCAGCCAGGGTAACAGAGCAGAAAACAAGTCTCATGGTAATAATAAAATAAAAACCCTAAGTCCTTACAGCAGTCTGCAGAGTGCTCGTGATATTCTCTCCTGAGCACTAGCCTCTGGTCTCCTCTCCTGCCACCCTCCTCCCTGTCTGTGCAGGCTGGTATTGGCCACACTGGCCTCCTTGCTCTTCCTCAAACATCCAAGCTTGCTCTCACCTCAGGGTCTTTGCACTTGCTGTTCCCTCTGCCTGGACCACAACCACTGGGCTAGGCTGCTGGAGGATCAGACATAGGGAACACTGAGAAGCTGTCTCAGCTGAGGCCATGCTAGACTGGCTAGCCCCGGGCCAACCTACCAGCTGAACATGAATGAGTCTGTTCAAGGTCAGCCACACCTGGTCCAGACCAGAATGACACAACCAAACTGTGGACATAAGAAATAACAAGTGTTCACAGCTTTTTGCCATGTCTTCATTTTGGAGCTCCTCCTTACACACCAATAGCTAACTAGCACAGAGCCCATGCCGCCAACTTGCTGTACCAATAATACGAGCATTGGTCCTCCAAGTTATTCATCAGGAACATGAAAGCATCATAAAAATTTTACTCCTTCCCTTACTTGACTTTCAGCAATATTCAGCAGTGCAGTTCACCCCCTTTTTCTGAAACTTCTTCCCCTTGGCTTTTATGACACCAGAGTCATGTGGTTCTCTGGCTTCTTCTCTCCATTCCCTGTTTGATCTGACTCCAGAGTTGGAACTCACTGCCTTTCACCAATGGTTGGCTAACTAGATTCTCAGGAGCTCTGGGGTTTGGTGGGTACAAAGCATCAGGGAACAAGGAAAAGCTAAGCAGAGTCAGCACCCTGTACTTTTGGTTTATCTCCTTGACTGCATGTGTTCCCCCAGGAGTCAGGAGCCCTTATTTCCTCTCCTTATCCACAGCCTTCATCCAGAACCATGCACTTCAACTAATCTTGAACTTGGCTATCAACCTCTTATTGACTTCCCTGGTTCCCAACCCTGGTTCCTGTCCAAGGCCTTCTGCTTAGCCCTTGAATTTGAGACTCTCTGTACCACCACCACCTTTCATCTCTGTCCTCTGACTTCTTTCCAAAATCTCCAGCCAGACACACCAGTTAGACAAGGCCTCTTCAGACTGATCTGTTCCTCTGACTGACATGGCTCCTCTCAGATCCAGGACCCAGTGGTTGACAAATGGTTCACCCTACCCTGTGAGTGGGCCTGGTGTGGGGGGGGGGGTCCATGGTGATGTTTAATACTCATTAATAACTTGGCAGCTGATTTAGTCTTCCTCTCCATCCCCAAGCCCTTCGGGACTTTGACATCCAGTGTGAATGAACCAGTTTCCATTTTCACCTCCTTGGAGGTAAAGTCCAATGGATCTCCCTTTCTATCTGCTTCAGCGATCCACATCCATGATTATGATGTGCTCAAGCTTGAGCTTGAACTCCAACCTCCTCCTTATAAACCACAACTTCCTATCATTTCAGCCAAGTCCTCCACTTATATTCGTATTCATAACCCCTTCCATCTCTTCCTGGCCCACTCTCCATCACTGATCTCCTCTCTTCCTCTCTTCCTTCCATTCAGTCATGACAAACTATTTTCAGTCTGGAAAAAATGAAATCCCTCAGTAGCAGATGCTTTGGTACCCTACCCATATCCCTTCAGTTTTTATTGTTGGCATTAAGTCGTCGATCCAACGTCCAATACCATCACCCTTGTCTTTTCACACAAGAACTTTATCTGGTTGCCAGAGCCCATGCTCCTCATGCACCTGTCAGGCCACCTGCCTGGGAACTGAGGCTTCCTCAACCCATGAGGTTCAGCCCTCAACCAATGACTGATGAGAACTGGAGGATAAATACCCCAGCTCCCTCACCATTCAGACAATAATTCAGTGCATGTTCTGTACCGTCTTCCAGAGTTACCCAGTGAGATTAAGCTCCATTTTCTCTCAGTGATTACTTGTTCACTGGACACACCCTTTATTGACTTCCTTACCTTTTATGTCTCACTTCTTCACTCCCCTACTAGTGTTTCCTGGGATCACCTCCAAAATAAACTTCTTACACTTAATCCTGTCTTGTGTCTGCTCAATCCAACATCTCCTCTGGGTGCTACTGGATCTCTTGCTTCTCTGTCTCGGATCAGCATGTATATATACTCATCTCTCTGCCATTTAATCTGCAATGCATTCCAGTCTGGTTTCCACCCTCAGTGTCTCATCAAAACTGTTTTTTCTTGAATGTATAGAACTGCCTTCCATTTTATTTGGCCCCAGTACAACTTTCCACGTGTTGCCCCACTCTTCTTAGAATTCTCTCTTCTTGGCTTCATGACATCACCCTCTCCACCATTCTCCATCAAGTTCTTTCTCAGCTCCTCGAAACTTCAACTACCCTCTAAACGTTGAGATTCCTAAAGACTCCACCACTCTTCACTTTCTTCTCTTATTGTGAGGTTACACACTCTCCTTGGATGACACCTTCCAATAGGAATCACAGTTGACTTCCCAGTTGCTCTGTCCACATAGGGCACAATTCCAAGTGTCAGACCTCAGCTCCAACTACCAATCAAATCCCTCCACAATGTCCTGAACACAAATCATCCTTTCCTTACCCCTCCCTGATTAATGTCACAACTACCCACCCAGTCACCCAAGTCACTTGGAGCCATCCTAAACTGCTTCCCCTCCTTCACCCAGGGTGCACGTTTCACCACCCAATCCTGTCACTACACAACCCAACCCCTCCTGAATATCTCCCTTCTCCATGCCCAGGTCATGATCCCCTAGGCCCAGGCCACATCATCTCCTGTTCAGGTCACTGTCATAGCCTCTTTACCAGCTTCTCTGGCTCCAGTGATTCCAGCCCCACCCATCATCTACACTGCTGGCAGAGTAATTCCTTCTGAAGTACAAATATGAGCTCCTTCTTCCCTTGCCTTCAACCCTTCAGTGATGTCAGTGCTCACAAGTAAGGTTCAAACCCCTTCACAGGTTTCCAGCTCCCTCCAGGATCTAGCCCCTGCCTACCTCTCCAGCCTCACCTCCCACTGCTTTGCATGCTTTAGCCTAGTGACTCCCAACCCTGACTGAACACTACCATCACCTGAAGAGCTTTAAAAAAGTTGCCAAAGCCTGACCCTACCCCCCAGAAACTGATTGACATGGTCAGAGATGAGGTGCAGGCATTGGTATTTTTCAAAGCCTCCACATGATTCTAACATGCACCCAGAGCTGAGAAGCAGTGTCCTAACCACAATGAATGGCTTAAAGTTCTCCACACTTCCTGTATTCTCCCAAGCCTTTTGCCCATCTGCATCATCTTCCTCTCTCTCTGCTTCACATGGCTGACACCTACTTATCCCTTAAAGCTCAGCTCCAGGGAAGCTTCCTGACCTCTAGGTTCCCAGTCTGAGCTAGGAGCTGTCCTCTGAGCTCTCACAGTACCCTCTGCTTTAGCCTGTCCACATTGAGTATTTACTACATTGAGTATGAACTGTCTCCAGCACCCCATCACCCCAACACCAGGACTTAGCAGTTAGTAGACTATTAGTAGACTCAAAACATGTTGGTTGAATAAATTTATGAATGGGCCCCATTCCCTTCTGGCCATTGGGACAGGAAATTTATTTTCATTTCACTCTTCCCTCGTCCTCTCCTAGTTCGATGCCAAAGCATATAGCACATGCTCAGTAAATATTTGTCAAGTGGATTTGTCAAGTGAACCAGTGAGTATAAGACACAAGAGACAAGCATCCACCCTGTCCTCATTTTCACAGGAGAGCTCTGGGGAGCAGAGACAAATCAGACTGAACTTCCTACAGTTTTACTAAAATGAAATTTGCCAAAGACGTCCTGAAAAATGGATTTAATTAGGTCCGTTAATAGGGGAGTCATTGGTAGCTAAGATTTAAAGCTGAGGCTGGAAAAGGTATCGATGATTTTACCATTTTAAATTATATAGGAGGTTATTTCTTACTCCCACCTTAATTAGAAAAATGCATCTCGATGGAATCTCAGATTTGGAGGGAAATAAAGCCAAAGGTAGAGGCAAGATCTGATACTTCATCAAAATGGAGCATCAGGTATCACAGCAGACCTCAAACTGACTCCGCCTAGGTGCTCAACCTGGGCGAAGGGGCTTCATGGCACTGCAGAGCCGGGTCTCATTACACTAATGATTGTCAGTACAACCTGATGTGGCTTTTAATTGCAAGAAACATCCAGGAGAGGGACAGGTGCAGTGGTCTCTAATGACAGCAGGAAATTCCACATTGGTTTTCAGAGCCTCATGGGTTTCCTGCATTCCATTCTTCCATTAGGCAGTCCTAGAGGTCTGAGTTCTCACTGGTTCCGCAATCAAATCCTGGAAGGGACACGCCCTTACTCTTGAGCTTACCACCAGCAGAAATACTCAGTCACTCCCAGATTATGGAGCTGAGTAAAAGCAGCTCAGTGTGGGACTCTGGCTTTCTTTCTTCAGATGCAAAGAACTTTGAATTCCCTTTGGAAGACTTCCCTGGGGATCCAGGAAATGTCTTGATACATAATAGGGCATCATTCATTCTACAAATCTTTACTAAATTTAAGTAGGTGACAGGTGCTGTTCTAGGGCAGAACTGGGACTAGAGTAAGGCAAGTGAGGTACTCAACTCAAGTGAAAAATTTAAGAGAGTGATTAAAAAAAACCCTCAGCAATCAGGATAACCAGTATTTTATGCAACATTATTAAAAATAAAAAATGAATGCAAAAGTATCTATAATGAACAAAATAGCAAAATTGATCAAAACTCTCCCTCACATCAGTGCCAGGATGAGTGGGAGACAAACAATGAACCAAGTAACCGAGTCAAATACACAGGGCTGGTGAACGGTCTTAGGGAGGCAAAGAGCAGACAAGGGGTAATTCCATTATCAACATCTCAAAACCCCCTCCCCACCCCAAGCTCTCTACTACCCAGTGTAGAAGAAGGAACAGGGACTCCTGGGTCACTCCAAGGAGGGCTCCCAGTCCCGTGACCCACTTGCACTAGGTCTTAGGGGAAGTCACTTGCTTTCTGGGCTTCCTTCTTGCACTCCATTATCTCACGCATGGAAAAGCAGAAGTTTGTAACAACAAAGACATTTGTGAGCAGTCACTCTACAGGGAGCCCAGTGTCAAGCCCATCATGTCCATTCCCTCTTGTCGCCCTCACCTCAGGGCAGCAACAGTGGGGATTTCTATCATGTGGCCCGTTGACACCTGACGCTGAGCAGCCTGACCACGGGAGAGTGATGGTTCGAGGTTCTCCAGGCCAAGTTCACAGCTGTAACGCTGGGCACCTCAGACGGAAGCCAGGTCCTGTGCCTAAGTGACCCGGAGCAAGTCTCTGGATCTTTTGGAGCCTTGCTGTCCTCATCCACAAACTGGGGATACTCGGGCAGCTCCCCTCCCAGGACTACTGAAGCCAGGCATCTGGCATGGGGTGGGTGCCCCTCAAGGCTGAGTGCCCCTCGGCCCTGCCCCTGCCCGGGCTGCAGTGCCCGTCTCCAGGGCGACGGGGCAGCATCAGCAGGTGAAGTTCAAATGCAGCCCATTTCCTCTTTTCCTGACAGCCTATTTCATGGATCACAGAGACGCAAGCACAGCTGCTTATTCAAGGAGGAAAGAATGAATTCATTTTCATTCCTTAATACCCGATGTGACCTATTCTCGGTTGATCTCTCCTTTCCAAGGCTGCAGCCCTTCCCGCGGACTTTCAATTTGGCCAGAAACAGAAAATGGGCAGTAATGACAGAGGATCCTTCCCAGAGAATGCTGGGAGCCGAATCACCACCGTGCTGGTAGTAAGTCCAAATGAAAGATATTATGTCACCTCGTTTGAATTAACAGATGCACTATAGTCCTCGACCATTAAAAATGAACCAATCTGCTGGAATGCTTCCAAGTGCTCAGTGTTCAGTGCCCCTAGAAGGTGCTCAGCTCTAGCGGGGCTTTCTATCCTCATTTTCTGCCAATAATTCCTCCTTTCTGCGAACGTGGAGGAATAATTTGATGAAAATGAAGCTGGCCCTTCAGTGGTGGCCCCTTTCCAAGGACAGCCCCGGCTGTGCTAACTTGGGGCCAACCCCTTGCTGGTGCACTCTGCCTGTGAGCCACCCAATGTTGGGCAGGGGGGCTGTTAATTGAGAAGAACCAGGGAGCCAGAGGGCAGGCAGCCAGGGCCCATCTTCAGACTAGGTGATGTTTTCTCCTCCAGGAGTTCAGGGGGCTCCCCATCTGTACCCCAAAAGCCCAGGGAGAGAGGCAGTTGGCAGCATTGCCTCCCTTTACCATTAGGGAAACCGAGGCACCAGAATCCAGCATGCCCAGAGGCAATGGCTCCGTGCCAGTGCCATCTGCCACTCCCTATATCCCTGGGCATGCAGCCACACACACTTTCTACACCCATCCTCCCATGATATAAGTGGCCTCTCCCTCAAGCTCTGCCCTACTTGCTTCATGGCTCAGGCACTGCTTCTCCTGCAAACCTGTAATTCCTGGGTGCCTCTCACAGTAGACTGGGATCCAGAAGACTGGGTCAAATCCCAGCTCTGCTATATGCCAGCCATGTGGCCTTAGGACATCTCCTTCTCCCCTGAGACTCAGTTTCCTTATCTGTAACTTGGGACTTCATAAGCCCGGGCTGCTCCCCAAAGCTTCCTCCATCCTGACACCCCACTCCAGCAACCAGAATCCCACCCAACACGCATTCAAATCCCTCTGGCTTTAGGACACAGCACCTGCTTAAGGTATAACGCCCCCCGCCCCGCCCTGTCATTTCATTCACCCCCGATATGAGCAAGTCTACCTTGCCTTCTGTTGATGACAAAGAGGTTTTTTTAACAGAACAGAATAAGAACAGTAATTAAACATAATGAACTCTCCAAGTATCCATCACTGCTCTAGATGCTTTACCTTTACCCATTCAGCAAAACTTTCTGGAACACAAGAGCCTCTTGCAGGCTCTGGGAACTCAGCAGTGTCCGAACACACACTCCCTGACCTCAAGAATATCAAGAGCATTTACTGGCCCTCTTGCATGAAAGAGGAACCCAGGCTGAGGAGGTTTGGATAACTTGATCAGGTGGCACAGCGTGTAGGAGACAGGGCCTGGGTGGAATCCATGTCTGTGTGACCCCAGAGCCCACACCACAGAGCCCTCGCCAGAGCCACCACACCAGCAAGGACTTGTGGGTAGTTCAGAGCCTGGGGGCTGGCATGCCAGGGCATCTGAGAACAGACTTCCCACCACCTTACATCTCGCCAGACAGTTATCGAGCCTGAGCGTGCCTGAGAATATCTGAGGAGGAATCTCTTCACAAAACTGTGGGCCTGACAGATCAAATAGGTTTTCTGGGGTCATTTCGACTATATGTGACTTCAGGTTAGGATGGCCAACTCGTCCCAGGTTTCTCAGTACTGTTGAGTTTAAAACAGAAAGTCCCACATCCCAGAAACCCTCTCAGTAAAGTGCTGAATGGAGACATTGATTCGCACAGACTGGTTACTGCACTGTGTTCTGTGCTCAGTGGCCTCTGCTAGCCAGAGAGGGGACCCCCCCCCACTCCCTACCTGGTGCAGGGGACCCTGCTGTCTCCTTGATGGTCTCCTGAGACCCACTCCAGTCGGTACTTATGTGCCACCTGAGGCTGACGAGGCAAACATCCGCCTGGCATCCAGCTCTGGGGGTGCTGACCTCTCCATGTCCTGCAGCCTGAAGCCCCCAGAGAATGAGGCACGGCATCCTCTAAGAAGGCTTTCAGGCCCAAATCGTGGCCCTGCTATCCAAGATTCTGGTGGCCAGGGCCTATTTTACCTCATCTCTCTGGGCTTCCATTTCCAAGCAGGTCCTACCACGACCTTGGAGGCGTACAAGGGAGCATAAGGAGTACTGATACTTAGTGCTTCCTGAGTGCTGACTTGCCTCGCAGAATCATCACTACAACCTACGGAACAATCACCCTGCAGACAAGACAACTCTGGCAGACATGCTCCCATCCATGTCCTCTTGACCCTCTGGGGTCAGCCTCAGGTACAGACAGTGCTGAGTGACGGCTTCTTATCCAAGCACTGCGTCTGCCACCCTCCTCCCTCTGTCCCTCTCTGCCTCAGGGCTTCCTCAGGCACCCCAGAGGCTTGCTCAGGGAGCCAATGGCTAAACCTCCAGGCTGAGCCTGAGATGTGCTCCACGCAGCATCTGATGGACCCAGAAACAGAGACCCAAGCCTACTGGCACCTTCCTCTATGACACCGCCTTCACTGGCTTTCCTTCCTTCCTTCTCTGTCTTGCTGCCCCATCTCTTCACGGGGCTTCCTGGGACCACTTCCCAAATGGACTACTGGATCCAAGTCCATGCCTTAGGGCTGCTTTGGAGGGAACTCAAACCAAGGCAGGAAGGTTAGGTCACTTGCCCAGGATCACAGCTGATAAGCGGCACATCTTGGATTTGAACTCCCACCTCTGGCTTCAGACACTGAGTGCTCGGTTCAGGTGCTGTACAGTTCTCACGTTTGTTCTTGGGAATATGCGTGTGCCCCTCTTCATCCTTAGGCAGCCTCTCCCCCTTCACACCAAGAACACAAGACAATTTTTTTGCCACAGATCCCAGGAACTGGGTGAAGAGCCCTGGGCTTTCAGTGCCCCCAGCCTCCCCCCATTTCCTGCCCCCACCCCCCACCCCACCCATGTGGGGCAACTCTGTGACCTCATCTTCGGCTAAAGCTGAACATTCTGAATGGCCATGTTTTATGACCAAGTAATGCACGCTGAAGATATCCCAGTGGTTCGGCCCATCCCTAAGCTGAACCTCACAGAAACATTCAGATAGACGATGAGGCCCAGGGGTTGGGGAGAGGTGTCTGCTCTATTCATTATGTGCAATTAAAACAAGCTGAAGCTTTCACAGTCTGTTTGGGAGGAGACTTCTCAGAAATCCGTAAGGGAAATATCATGTGAGAGACACACACAGAGGCACGCTTATTGTGAGGGAAAAGGGGGAAATGACCTAAATGTTCAACAGTTAGAATGGATGAATTATGACACTCATCAATAGGATACTCTATGGTAGTGAAAATGAACTTAAGCCACGCAGGTAGCACAGATGAATCACACACAATATTGAACATAAATTGTAGGGATCCCTGGGTGGCGCAGCGGTTTGGCGCCTGCCTTTGGCCCAGGGCGCGATCCTGGAGACCCGGGATCAAATCCCACATCAGACTCCCGGTGCATGGAGCCTGCTTCTCCCTCTGCCTGTGTCTCTGCCTCTCTCTCTCTCTCTCTCTCTCTCTCTCTCTCTCTGTGACTATCATAAATAAATTTAAAAAATTAAAAAAAATAAAATAAATAAATTGTTGAAGCGTACCTAAAGAATGCCATTTATATCAAGATTGATAGCATGTAGAACAATTCCATGTTGGTTCAGGGGTACATCCTTTTCAGTGCACACCAAGTTCAATGGTGAGCATGAGATTCTGGATTGCCACAGAGAAATGCCATGGGGAGCAGTAAATGGGTTTGGAGTTTATCAGTATTGTCTTCTTTCTTGAGTGATGAGCACAAGGATGACAAGGATGTTTTCATCCTATTCTTCCCTTTTCATTTTTGTATGTCTTAAATAATTTTAACAGCTTGGGGAGGGGGGAATCAATCATGTGACCCACCCAGAGGAAGAATTACCTTTCTTCCTGGCAGATCACCTCTCCAGGCCATGGTTAAGCTGGCTCTCCCTGTCTTGCTCTCCAGAGAAAGTAGAAAAGTCCAAGATCCTGCCATCGGGAATCCACCGTTCAAGGGCCAAGTTGCACCTGAGTAGGGAGATGCCCACCATGTCAGGCCCCCAGAAATGCCTCCCCCTCTCCCCATGACAAGCACTGCCCAGCAGCCAAGTCAGATAGTCGGGAGCTGGGCTTTGGGGCAGATGGAGAATGGAGTGAGGTGAAATGAGACCATGCACGCCAACATCCAGCTCAGTGCCCAATGTGCAACATGTCCTCCCTCTGTGGTCCTTCTACGGCCCTAGCACTGGTCCAGGGAGGTCCCTGTGCTTACCTGCCTGCGCTGACTCTGTCTCTTGGTGGAGCACTCATCTCACTGTCCAGGGAGCACATGACTGTAAAGGCAATAAATGCAGGTCTTCATCCACATGGAGCCAGATGATGGGGGCTCCTGGAAAGAGAACAAGGCATCTATCAGAGGATCACAGGGGAGGCTCTGGGATAAGAGCCCTCTGCGTGAAGAACCTCAGGGGAGAGTGGATGCTCCTGGAGGGTGATGCTGAGGGCCAGAGGGTTTTGTGGTTTCAAAAGTGTGCACATTTACTACACTTAGATGTGTCTTCATGTGGCTATACTTACCTATGTATATATACATACAGATATATATTATGAATTCATCTACACATATTCCTATGTATTCATATATAAACACATATACTGTGAATGTATTTGCACACATATACATCCGTACTTACATATATATTCATATATGTGTTTATATATACTTGTGTATGCATTTATGTATTTTTTCACAACAACACCTATATTCCATCTTGAAGTAGAAGGTTCCATGAGTGCTGGGCAGCAGCGATGTGTGCTGGAAGCTCTGGGCAGACCCTGTCCAGGTGCTTCCTGTCCTCAGAGCGTCCCTCCGGGGAGTGCTTTAACCAGTGTTGCTCCATTTCCCAGGCCAGGAAGCTGGGGTTCAGAGAGGTTAGGTTGGCCACAGGATGCCGCAGATGGAGGACACGGGATGTGATCTGCAGGATGCCAGAGCCCCAAGATGGAGAGGGATGTTCTGCTATTCACAGAGCCCTGTCCAGGCTACCCTCCCATCCACTTCCTGCCCCAGGGGCCTGTGGCCCCAACCCACACTTGGACTGTGGGGTCTACCAGGGAGAGACTTCTTCCTGGCTGTCTCTGGAGGGTCTCACAGGGCACTTTGCATTTATTTCCTCGCAGTTCATGTTTGTGGAGGATGTAACCTTCACCATTCATTTGGGACATCTTTAAGCATGACTCTAAAGTGGGGAAGCTGAGACTCAAGCTCATGTTCATCTGACTTCTAAGTCACTAGGCTCTGCCCCTGTCTGGGTCATTACCAAGCTACACATCACTCCATGTGCTTCAGAAGGAAGCTGAGCTGTTTCTAGAAGACCATCTTGCCCCATAATCCAGAGGCTCCTGGACTCCACACCTGGCCTTGACCCTGCTTTTCCTCTAACCCCCACATCCCGTCCCTCAATGAGCCCTGATACTTGCCTTTCAAATACACCCCAGATCCCAGCACTGCTGCCCAGCTCTCCTACCGCTCTGGTCTGGGCCCTTCCTGTTGTTCCTGGGACTCCTGTGCTATAGCCTGACTAGCTCTCAGACGCACCATGCCTGTCCCAACTACCCCACCACCACCACAGCAGCCTGTTCAAACTCCAGTTCACCTATCAATGCTGAAAAGTCTCCACTGTCTTCCAACTCACTGGAGCCACAGATCCCAGCCTCCCCATGGCTGCCTCTATGACCTCTTCTCCTGGGGCCAGCTGGCTCTGCCTGAGGGACAGTGGCCCGGGATGGTCACAGGCACATAAAGACACATACATCACACACATGTACACACACAGCCTCAATCTCTGTCCTTGTGCCCCTGCTCTACTTGCCTTCTCACATTTATGATCACACAACAGATACTTGTTTACATCTGTCTACCCATCTCTGAGGTCAGAGCCTCACCCACTGCCTGACACAGAGCAGGCACTCAGTAAGTATTGGTGGAAGGGAAGGAGAAACAGGATGTCAGGAAATATTTGTTGAATGAATGAATGAAAATCAGAAAAACATCTGAGTTAGAAGTCATCCCAGTGTGTCATACTCAGAGAACTAATGCCTGACTTAGCCAGGGCTTCTGCTGGAATATTAGGGATAAATATAAAGGGGGTTGCATTTCTGGGCTACTGAAGCTCTTTCTCATCCCCATCAGGGCACACGGATGCTGAGATGCTGAGGGTAGACGCTGGGGCAGGAAGGCAGCCCAGAAGCCCCGGCAGACACCTTCAGAAATAAAGCTCAGTCCAATGAAATGCATTGGCAGTGTCTGAGCACGTGGCACATAGGTGTGTAAAGCTCACTCTGCTGTGGTAACAAATCCCCCATCTTGGTGGCTTAGCACAGACATCTCTTCTTGCCCACTGACATTACAAATACATTTGGTGGGGCGCAGGGGTTCTCTATGTACACAGCTACTCGGGGACTCAGGCTCCAGCCATTGGGAGGCCCCGCCATGTTCGGTGCTTGGCTTCCCAGGGCCCTGCAGAAAGGGAAGAGAGGGCAGCCTGGGTGGCTCAGCAGTTTGGCATTGCCTTTGGCCCAGGGCATGATCCTGGACACCCGGGATCAAGTCCCATGTCAGGTTCCCTGCATGGAGCCTGCTTCTCCTTCTGCCTGTCTCTCTCTCTCTCTCTCTCTCTCTCTCTCATGAATAAATAAAAAAAGAAGAAGAAGAAGAAGAAGAAGAAGAAGAAGAAGAAGAAGAAGAAGAAGAAGAAGAAGAAGAAGAAGAAAGAAGAAGAAAGGGGAGAGAGAGGCAGATGTACATGAGGTGTTTCTATCTCAGGCCTAGAAGGGTGACATGTGTTTCTACAGGCCTAGGAGAAATGGGATGGTTTGCTGAACACAGAGCATTGTCTGTCATATCAGGAAAGGGCCAGTCTCCAGAATGTACAGATCACGGGGTCTGTCACCAGGTTTCCTGTCTGAGCCTTGCCCGGGATGCAGGCTGAGGTCCTGTGGGTCCATCATCTGTATGAAGTATCTGAAAGTCTTGAGGGAAAGGGAATTTGGAGAAAGAGGTTGGAATGTGTGTGTGGGCACAGGAGAGGTTTCGAGGTGGGGCAAACAGCAAGAAAGACTGGAAATCAGAGAGGTAGCTGATACCTGGCCCACAGAAAGAGAAAGGGCCTTGTGGAGAAGCACCCTCCAACCCACTTCTCCCCTGACATGGGAGTGTTGA
Organism: Canis lupus dingo; assembly: GCF_003254725.2. Classification (NCBI taxonomy): domain Eukaryota; kingdom Metazoa; phylum Chordata; class Mammalia; order Carnivora; family Canidae; genus Canis; species Canis lupus. Next base: position 19,367,414 of record NC_064248.1, on the reverse strand, counting down.
GGCTCTGGGACCATGCACTTAGAAGGGTGCTGCTCTGTTTGGCCCTCAAGCACTTGCTCCCTGAGGGTATCTTGAAACAGCGTCTCGGCAGGTCAGCTCTGGTCTGACCCCTAGCCTGGACAGGGACAAGGGCACCGCCCTCAGGTGGCTTCAGGTGTACATAGGAATGAGAGGACTGGACCCAAGAATGAAAAGCTCACCTAATATGCCTTCCCAAGACTTCACAAGCAACCAAGAGAGACTTCCAGAAGGAGAGTGTTGGGTCAAGCCACAGCTATTTTTTTTAATTTATTTTTTATTGGTGTTCAATTTACTAACATACAGAATAACCCCCAGTGCCGTCACCCATTCACTCCCACCCTCCACCCTCCTCCCCTTCTACCACCCCTAGTTCGTTTCCCAGAGTTAGCAGTCTTTACGTTCTGTCTCCCTTTCTGATATTTCCCACACATTTCTTCTCCCTTCCCTTATATTCCCTTTCACTATTATTTACATTCCCCAAATGAATGAGAACATATAATGTTTGTGCTTCTCCGACTGACTTACTTCACTCAGCATAATACCCTCCAGTTCCATCCACGTTGAAGCAAATGGTGGGTATTTGTCATTTCTAATAGCTGAGGAATATTCCATTGTATACATAAACCACATCTTCTTTATCCATTCATCTTTCGATGGACACCGAGGCTCCTTCCACAGTTTGGCTATTGTGGCCATTGCTGCTATAAACATCGGGGTGCAGGTGTCCCGGCGTTTCATTGCATCTGTATCTTTGGGGTAAATCCCCAACAGTGCAATTGCTGGGTCGTAGGGCAGGTCTATTTTTAACTGCTTGAGGAACCTCCACACAGTTTTCCAGAGTGGCTGCACCAGTTCACATTCCCACCAACAGTGTAAGAGGGTTCCCTTTTCTCCGCATCCTCTCCAACATTTGTGGTTTCCTGCCTTGTTAATTTTCCCCATTCTCACTGGTGTGAGGTGGTATCTCATTGTGGTTTTGATTTGTATTTCCCTGATGGCAAGTGATGCAGAGCATTTTCTCATATGCATGTTGGCCATGTCTATGTCTTCCTCTGTGAGATTTCTCTTCATGTCTTCTGCCCATTTCATGACTGGATTGTTTGTTTCTTTGGTGTTGAGTTTAATAAGTTCTTTATAGATCTTGGAAACTAGCCCTTTATCTGATATGTCATTTGCAAATATCTTCTCCCATTCTGTAGGTTGTCTTTGAGTTTTGTTGACTGTATCCTTTGCTGTGCAAAAGCTTCTTATCTTGATGAAGTCCCAATAGTTCATTTTTGCTTTTGTTTCTTTTGCCTTCGTGGATGTATCTTGCAAGAAGTTACTATGGCCGAGTTCAAAAAGGGTGTTGCCTGTGTTCTCCTCTAGGATTTTGATGGAATCTTGTCTCACATTTAGATCTTTCATCCATTTTGAGTTTATCTTTGTGTATGGTGCAAGGGAGTGGTCTAGTTTCATTCTTCTGCATGTGGATGTCCAATTTTCCCAGCACCATTTATTGAAGAGACTGTCTTTCTTCCAATGGATAGTCTTTCCTCCTTTATCGAATATTAGTTGACCATAAAGTTCAGGGTCCAAGCCACAGCTATTGACACAGTCCGGCCATATCCATGGGCTACTACTGACTCTGGTGTTACATAAGCCAGAGAGTAGGGGTGGGGTTCTGGTCTCGGCACAAACCCCCAGGTGTTCACTCCACTCCCCTGGCCCACTGTGCACTGTGACTGGGGTAGGTGGGATGGGGACAGGAGTGAGTCACAGTATACTCCCCATTAATTCCCAGCACTGGGGCACCTGCCCTGCTTTGTATTCATGTAGGGGCAGAGCCAGTCCTGAGCCTCAGCCTACGTGCCTGGTGCCCAACCCTGCCTCTCTCCTGCCAGCCCCCTAAAGCTAGACCTGGTCCCTGCTTCTCACAACAGTTCAGTCCCACCACACTACCTCCTCTGGCATCACTGCTAAGCCACCATGTCTGTCCCTTCCCTTCTGACCCCTAGCAGCTATGAGAAGCCCCTCATATCTCCCAGAAGGATCAGGATTTCCACAGCAAAAGAGATGCCTCCGTGTACAGCAGAGGGAAGCTGAATGGCCCCAGGCAACAGGAAAGGAATTCATAATAAAGACGACAGTGATAATTAACACAGACGCACTGATGACTGCCAAGGGGCTGAGTGGCACACTCTCCAAGGAGGGCCTTCCTCCTCCCCACACACTGCATCCCAAACAGAGCCAGCCAGCCCTCTCTAGACCTATACAGTCAGGCTAAGCACCAGGGCCAGCTGTCTCCCAAATGCTAAGACAACAGTTCAGTTGTTATGCTTCTTGCTCTTTTGCGGATCATGGCTACCCTTAAGAATCTGACAAAAGCTGTGACTCCTTCCTGGTGGGAAAGCATATATGTAGCTCATCACAAATTCTGCTTACAATTTCAATGAATTCCCCAAGCCCTTAAAACCCAACTATGAACCCTTTAGGGGACAATGAATTTTATTTTGACTCATCCAGTAATTCAGCAGAAATCTATTCAGCATCTACTAATAAGTACCCTGTCAGGTGTTCTCATCTACAATGCTACTTAGCCAGAGTAGCACACAGAATCACCAACGAGAAGCACACCAGGCAGAACCTAGCCTCCTGGCACGGTAGTGCTCCGTGCTGGCTGCACATTGGAATCACCTAGAGAGCATTTTAAAATTCTGGTGCAAAGCCTCACCCAGATCAATTAACTCAGAACCTCTGTAAGTGGGATTCAGGCATTTGTGGACCATCCTGATGTAGAGCCAGGGTAGAGAACCATGGTCCTAGAAAATCCAAACGTGTTTTTTAAAAGTTCCCTAGGTGGTTGGGATGCACACCCCAGAGCAGTTCATTCATTCATCCATTCAGCAAATGTCTAATGAGCATCTACTATGTGTCAGGCAGTATGCTGGGCATCGGAGTCACAGCAGACAATAAGAGATCAAAATCTTTGCCCTCACTAAGATATCTAGCAGAGGGAACTGGCAGGATGTAACCGACACATAAAAAGACTTGCAAACTGTGTTTGATGCCACGAGGCACATAAATTAGGAAGTGACACAAAAAAATTATAGAGGGACCTTGTTGTAGAGGCCAGGGAAACTTCCTGGGGGACACTTGAGGTGAAGCTTGAAGGCCAAGGGGCTGAGGGAAGAGCATTCCAGGTGGTAGGAATAGCCAGTGCAAAGGCCCTATAGCCAGCCAGAGCTCAGAATAAGAAAACAGCCAGTGTGACCCCCATCGAGGTGAGGAAGGAGTAGGGTGTGATGTGGGACCAGGCTGAGAGAGAGGAGCCAGACAAGCCGGGGCCTTGGAGGTCTGGCACAGAGTATAGGATAAACTCCTGACTGTCATATTCTCTCTGTCCTCCCAAAGTTCTCAGCATGGAACAAGAGGCTCGGAAGAAGTGGCATCCTAAAGAAATACAGCTCAGAAGGGGCTCAGCTGGGATGCACACCCAGGCCTCCTGACATGACAAAGCCGAGGTCATAGGCCTTGCATGCAGTGTCCCCAGCAAGGTGGTTCTCGCCACACTCTCTGGCCCTAAGCCCCTTCCTGCCCACCTCCAGCCCCAGCCACTGATGTAACTGGTGCCAGGTCAGCATTGTTCTCCCTCCCACCCCACCCCGCCTCATAAACCCATCACCATGGGAACCGGGCCAGCCAATCAGAACACTCCCCTTTGAAAGGCCACCCTATAAATTGAGCCTCCTCTCCCCAGATAAGCCAGACACACCACTCACAGGCCTCCCAGGGCCTCCTCCCCCTGGATAAACCAGATCAGTTGCCCCCCACCTTCCTCCAGGGTAGAAACGGGGAGTCTGCTGCCTGGAATGCTCAGGGCCAAGCTCCAAGCCTCTTGCCCCCCAGCGTAGAGTCCCAGCCACCCACTTGGCCACACCATGACACAGGAGCAACTCAGAAGCCCCTGAGAGTTTCAGGGGGTAGCCTAAGAAACCCATGGAGCAGTGAGAGCGGCTTGCTGAGCCTGCAACAGTCCAGCTTGGGGAAATGCAGTGACAGTGACATCAGCCTGTTGAGCAGCGGATATGCAGGGGATGAGGAGAACAGTGAGGTCAGCCTGTTGGGCAGCACTCCAATCTTGAGGTTGCAGAGAAGGCTCCTCACCCAGGCCGGCAGCGCCCTGACCAGCCAGCTGTGCGCTGTTTACTCGCCCAGCCAGATAGGGAACCGGCTAGCCAGCCAAGCCCACAGCGTCAAGCAGACTGGAGGGGAAAAGTGAGACCAGCCTGCCCAGCAGCAGGGACAGCAGCCTGACCAGCATGAGCTTCATCAGCCTGGGCAGCAGTGCCCTAAACTACCGGGTGAGTAGTGGGCTGCTCAGCTCCGTCAGCAGCCTTCCCACCAGCCAGGCCAGCAGCTGCCAGAACATCCCAGTGGACGGCAATGTGCAAAGTGGTGTGCAAAGTAACACCAGTCCTCAGGAGGACAAGGCTGGGGGCAAGGTCAAAGCTGGCGACCAGGTTGCCAAGGGGGAGCAGCCTGCCCAGATGTGTATGCCTTTATGAGCAGGCCCACTGGCCACCAGGTTCTTGAAAAATACAGACGTGAGGACCCAGCCAACCTAGACTTCACCCAGAGTGGTTATTGCCAATACAAATGCCTTTAAAAAAGTATACACTGACAGTTCGGAACCATGGAGAAGCCTCATTTGTAGCAGGGTCCCGTGTAGCGAGAACTATTGATGATGAGCACCATCCACACTGACAATCAGCAATCGACGGTGAGACCATCTCTACTGAGAAGCACTGTTGAGGACATCTGTATGAAGAGCCATCGATGCTAGGCCTACGTGCATCAACCTCCCTTGGCCATACCATTGTGAGCCCCAGTGACCAACCATCCCTGACAGAAACCATCAATGACAAAACCATCTGTATTGAGAAACATCGAGGTGGGACCACCGGTGCCAAAACTCATTGGTGGGGACAATTGTGATCAGCAGCAAACCAACTCTATTTAGAACCATCTGAAGTTAGAAACTCCCATGAAGAAACCATGCTAAGCGATGAACACCATCTATAACCAATAGCAACCGTGATCAGCTCCGAAGAAGCAAGCACCAGCCACAGCCGGAACTGTCCATGTCGAGAGCCAGCTGAAGGAAGCACCAACCGCGGGGAACCGCAGCCTTGGGGTTGCTGGATCCCTGTCAAGCTCGGTCAGATGTGCTGCCCACAAGAGCCAGCAGCATTCGGAGAGGACACTCATGACGGCTGTGTTCCAGGAACCCCATCCCTGAAGAGCATCCTCCAAGAGAGCTTTTCCCTTTCATTTTGAGCAGTGTTTCCAGGTAGCTTCAGCCCAGAAACTTCCCAGAAGCAAACGCTCCCCAGTGCCCCTTATCTATCTCTATGTGCATCTCAGAGGAGGAAGAGACAAGAAGGGAGGCCAGAGATCGTCTTTGTGGAGACGGTTGGACAGTGCTTCCTATGGCAAGACAATGCCATGATCAATCCTAAATGGTGACAGAAACCAACCCAGCCAAGAATGGCCGGGATGAGTCAGCTCTGGACCATTTAGCGAACGTGTCCTAGTTGGGTGGGAAGACTGAGGCCTCTGTCTGCCCTTTCTCAGGACAATGAAACCCTTCCCTGGGGGCTGACCACACAGACCCTGGGGAGTGAGGGTGTCCACTGAGGACTGGAAGTCAGAACAGTCAACAAAAACGTCCACTAGGTTCCAGAAAGAAAGCAGAGGGGGCACCAAAGACAATAAAAGGTGTCTGGAGAGGCTGAGTGTGTGTATGTGTGTGTGTTCCCGGCCGAGTCAGCAGCGAATTGCAAACACACCAAAGAACTATGTTGAGAGGAGGGCTTAGCTGCCAGCTTTGCTACCTTCCAGCTGGTGATCTGGGGCAAAATGCTTAACATTTATGAGCTTGGTTTCCTCACCTAGAATATGGGAACAATAACCCCTATTTCATGCATAGGTAGGATGGTTATGTGAAAATGTATATTAAGTATCTTCTATGCCGTACTAAATGTTTAGACCCTTCCCTTTCCTCGTTTATAAAATGGGCATGGCAGTTTCTGCCTTGCTTCACTCACAGGCACACAAGGATCAGGACTGCTAACATGGACAATGTATTGACCAAAACAAAAAAAACAAAAAACAAAACAAAACAAAACAAACACAAAAAGCAATAGAACCATAGCATCTGCTTAGAAGTCAGGATGGATCGGCAGATGGTTCGATAGGTTTCAGCCATCAACCCAGCTCTCTCGGTTGGAGAGCACCACGTGTCCTCCTCGTCTAGGCCAAGTCGTTCAGCAGGAGCAGAGCACTCATGACCTAGGCAGACCAGAGAAGCTCCCGGCAGGCTCTGGGGCTGCCTCACCTCCTCACATCCCCATCGCTGCCCTGCTCTCCTTTCTCAGAGGTGGGCAGAGGGTGCACAGAGGCAAAGCTGTAGGGACAGCAAAGCTGAGCACTGCACACTGGAGCCCTCAGCCTGGAGGCCACAGACTCCTTGGACATAGCGTGGCCAAAACGAGCTCACCACCTTCCCCTGACCGCTGCCTCCTGCATCCCTTCTCAGCAAACGGCATCATCCCCCTCCATTGTTCAAGCAGGGACCCTTGTCACAATGGAGCCTGCCCCTGCCTCAGCCCCTGGTCCCATCAGTCCCTAGCATCTCCCCTCCCCCACTGCTGACCCCCTAATCCAGGCTGTCCTCTTCCCTGCCCCCCAGACCAGTGGTTCCCAGCCCCAGCTGCACAGCAGGACCACCTTGGGAACAATTACAAGATACAGATGCCCGGGCATCAGAAGTGTTTAAAGCTCCCCAGGTGATGATAATGTGTAGCCAGGGCTGGGAAGCACCGTTGCCCTTGCTCTATTCCCCCTCAAATGCCCTTTAGCCCCCTGGAGCCTAAAACTGACATAGGTATGGAGCTCTGGCACACTGGAGAACATGCACCCTGTCTAAACACAAGCCAGAAATCCAGAATTCTATGTAAAATCTCCTGATTTTTCAATATTAGTCACTAATTCTAATTCTTTTCAAAAAGAGGGAGGAGTCAATGAACATTTCTGAAGGTAGTTGCAGGACCACACACTCAAAGGCTTCTGCTCCTGAACAGAGAACGCAGAGATCTTTCTGACACAAAAATCTACCTATATTCCTTAACTGCTTAAAAACTTATGAATCCTCCTACTGTCCAAAGGGTCTGACACAGCATTCAAGGATCTTCAACAAACTGACCTAAATACATTTCCCTTCCTGGACTCCTGCTACTTCCTTCAAAACCTCGATATATACCACCTCAAACCTGTTGGAATTCACACGCAGTAAATTTACCCTTTTTTGCATACGGTTCTATGATTTTTGACAAGCATGCACATGATGGTCAGGCATCTGCCACCACACCCTGAATACCAAATAAGTTTCATCACACCCCCAAAATCTCCCTCTTGCCCCTTTTGGCCAGTTCCTCCCACCCCAGCACTGCTGACCAGTTTCCTGTCCATATGGTTTTCCAGAATGTCACACACGTGGAATCACACAGTACATAGGAGCCTTATAAGCCTGCCACCTTCACTTAGCCATTTAAACAGCCACATTGTCTGTTTAGTGCTGAATAATGTTCCACAGTCCATCAGTTCTCTGGTTGAGAGGCATTTGGGTTGTTTCCCAATCGAGGAGGTTACGAAGCGAGTAATAAACATTAACGTACAGGTTTCTGTATGAACATAAGTTTAGCATTTCATTTGGGTGAATACCCACAGGTGGGACTGCTGGCTGGTACGTAAGTGCGTACCACATTGTAAGAACCTGTCAAGTCACTTTCTGAAAGTAGCTTTACTTACAGTTGTCAGCACTTTGTCTTTGTCAGGGTTTGGGTTTTTCATTTTGCTCTCAGTCTCTATTCATTGTCTTAACAATAAGGAGTAGTTTGTCTCAGTCTCCCATTATTAACTCAGTTTTATACATGGGGAAACTGAGGCACACAGAGGCCAATTCTGTGTACATGTGTGGTGGGGCTGGGATTTGAACCCAGGCAGTCTAGCCCCAGAGTCCATGATCTTAACCATTAATTGCTCTACCTTGCCCTCCTTGCTTTGGGCATTTAGGGCCATGGCATACCCAGGCGACAGGCCTCCCCCACATGCAGAGCCCCCAGCCAGCTGTGCTTCGAGCCCCTTAAGCATGGCAGCTCTCATTGTATGTGTCTGCCTCCCTGACAGGTGTCACTCCCTTACTCTTCCTTTATCATCAATGCCCCTTGCTCATCAGTGGCAACAATGGTTGCAAAATGAATGAATGAATGGTAGAGACAGTGAGTGAAGGATAAACAGCCGAATCAGAAGAAGAAAGCTGGGTCCTCCAAGGTCTGCACTCTAGCAACTACATCCCACTGTCCGAAAACAAATGTGGCTCAGGATTCAAAAATTAAACACCGTTCCATGTGCACGCCTGCACCCTCGGCACAGCTCCAGCCTTCTCTCACTGTCTGCCCAGCAGCTATGTCTCAACTCAGCTCTCTCCCACCCCAGCACGGGGGACACAGCAAGCACTTGAAGCAAGGACCATTTTTCAAGTGGGTATGGTGATTTTTTCTTTCCTGTCCACTAGCTTGGCGTTCAGGGTGCAGCGGGGTTGGAATGATGGGTTGGCTGCAGGCGCTGGCTCCTGAATTATTAACTGGGCGGGGAGAGAGTTGCTTACAAATGCTGTCCATCCAGCAGCCCAGGCAACTCACAGACTTCAAACAGTCCTGGAGCAGGGAGGCGGGAAGGGGAGGGCCTCGCTCGGCTGGTGGGCCTCACACACTGACCAGATCTGAAGCCTCCCTTCCTGAGCACTCCCTTGGCCTCCATCTCCCGGCCCAGCCTGGAAGAAGTTTATTTTTCTTGAGTTTTTCACACCATGGGGCCTGCCCTGTTGGAGTCAAGCACTGGACCTCTCCTCCCCTGTCCACTGCAAAACTGTGAGCGAAATGAATTGAGTCTAGTGATTAAGGTTCATTCTGAGCCAGGAGCCTGGTGGGTAAGCCAGACTCTTAGTCTGTGGCTCATTGTGGGGAGAGAGCAGAGCAGGGTGTCTAGAAACAGAGCCTGAGATGGGGGTTCTTGTAAGGTTTATGGAAAGGGTGTTCCAAGGAGAAGCACAGTAAGAGACACAGGATGGGGCTGGAGATTGGCCTCAGACAGACCCCGTGGGGGGCTCTGGAGCATCTACTGAAGCTTGGAGTAGGTCCTACCATCAGCCAAAGGGAGGCAGGCCCTTTGTACCTCCACACCCTCACCAAACATAACCTCCTGGGTGGAACAGCTCCAGTCCAAACAGGCAACTCTCCAGAGAAGGGAAAGCTGTGAGCCATTAGTGGCCATGTGGGGCCGGCGGTCCAAACTGGTACAGTGTCTCCAAAGAGTGATCAGGACCCCAGCTCCTCTGGATCTCCATTCCACCCTCCATAGGATGAAGTCTGCATCCTCATGGTCCAATGTGGCTGCCCAAACTCCACCAATACATCTCCATTCAACACATCAAGGAGAGCAGGGGGAAGAAGGAGAGAAGAAAGGCTTGACCTTCTTTTGTGAGGAGACTCCCCAAAAGTCTCATACAACACAGCTACATGGAGCTGAGGAAGTCCAGTCTTTATTCTAGGAAGCAATGTGTAGGAATAAAAACTGGCTTTCTGTTACTAATAATGGCGGAAGGAACAGATATTAGGTAAGTACTGCCTCCCATCCATTCTCCCCTCAGAAGCTAAAGGGATCTTTTTAAACCTCTAAAAAGAATCACTCTTTTACCTAAAATCTTCATGGTAGTGGGCAAAAATGACCCTAATGTTTAGCAACTCCTTGCATGGAGAGGAAGAGTCTACTTTTTCATCCCCTCAACCTGGGCTGATCTCGTGATTTGCTCTGACCAACAGGAAGTGATGCTCTGCACTTTTGGGTCTAGGCCCTAGGAGGCCTGTGGCTTTTGTTCACACACTTTACACTCTCCAACCATCCTATCACCAGGCCTGGGCTACCCTGTCACCTGAGGAGAGTCTCCAGCAACCCCCCCCCCCGCCATCCTTACCGAGGCCATCATAAACCAGCCAGCCCCACATGACCCACCAGCTGAGCACAGACGCTTGAACAAGTCCACCTACGATTAGCCGGGCCTGACTCAGACCAGAGGAGCCACCAACTGAGCCCAGAACAAATTTTTGCCCTACAGGCCAGCCCCAGCTAAATAAGATGTAGTTGCTTAAAATTATTACGTTTGGGGATAGTTTGTTACACAGCCAAAGCTAACTGATAATGCTCTGCTGACCTTCCCCTGCTCTCAGGGTAAAGAACAAAATTCCCGCCACCACCATCAAGGGTCTGACCTTTGCTCACCATTCCAGCCTCATCACAAAACTCATTCCTCTCTGTGAGGCCTTCAGTTCCACAGACCCACCGACCCAGGACCTTTGCAGCAGCAAGTCCTCTATCTAGAATATGCTCTGCCCCTTCACCTGGTTACTGACTACTCTTCCTGCAGAGCTCAGCTCCCATGTCACTTCCCTGGGGAAGGCTGTCCTGCTCCCACCACCCCACCAGTCTCCCCAGGACACACTCTCAGGCCACCACGTCCCTCTCTTTTACAGCACGTAGTGCTGGTTGTCACTTACACTTCCTTGTGTGATTCTGGGATTAAAATCTGCCTCGCCTATAAGTCTCCCACTCCATAGGAGCAGGGACTGGGTCGATTTTGCTCACTGCTGTGTCCTTGGAGCCTAGAATAATTGCTTTTCACAGTGGGTGTATCATTGTGTCTCCAGCATCTTTAGAAGCATGCTCTGCACACAGTAGGTGCTCAATACCTACTTCACAATGAATGGGTTGAATCAGCATTGCTGGGGAAACTGGTCAAACCTTGGTTGTAATATTAGTTCTCAAAATATGAAAGGTGACAATACGGGAAGCAACAGAGGTTGAAAGTCGCACATTCATCAAGTTTGTCAAGGTCATAAATGTGACTGTTGACAAGAGTTACCTTGTGGGCTCATCTGAGTCTCTCCTCAATGGATGTCAGTTGGACTTTGTGAAAACTTGCCTAGAATCCTTTTCTTCCTGATGAAAATCCTTCGCTTCCATATCACATTAACCCCAGTGTGGGCACAGGGTGGCCTCAAGCCAATCCTAGACTGGGCAGTGATTTTGAGGACAGACTCTGGATGCAGAATCCCTGGGCACCAGTCTTCACTCCGACACATGCAAGGAACATGTGCCTTCACCTTCTGGATCCTCAGGGTCATCCATCATCATCATCTGTAAAAGGGATGAAAGCAGGTCCTCCAAGGGATGGTAAAGGGTAAACTCATTTGTGTAAAGCCCTGTGGGGCCCGGCGCACACAGTAGGCCCTCAATAAACCTCAATGACAGTTGTCATTGCAATGAGCCCAAGGGCCTGCGTGACTCTCCTCACAGGCAGCTCCCTCCCCACTCAAGCTGCACTGCTGTCACTTGGCTGCTCTTTCTGCCCAGCCCCTCCCTGCCCTGGCCCCAGGTACCCACCCACGGCCTGGCACAATGCGGATGGAGGTGAATGCTTGCTGAAGACAGGAGAAACTGAAGAGGGATGAATGAATGAATGAATGAATGAATGAACTCCGCATTCACTGGCTAAGGCGTCCGCCAGGCGGCAGGGAAGCAGGGCAGAACAGGGCACCACTTCCACCTGCAAGTTGCTCCGAGCTGGGGCCAGAAATCAGAAGTGCCCGCCCACAGATGTCACTTAAGGACCCGAATTGCTGGCTCCCTGAGACCGGCAGCCCCAGCCTCCATCCCCACCTGCCAGCACACCCTGAGGCTGACCACCTCTGCTCCAAACTCATTTCTGGCTTGGTCCATGTAGAGTTTACAACACTGGGTGAACTGTGCAGAGAGTTTAGCAGCACAGCAGAGCAGAGGATAGAGCCCGAGAGGGCAGGGGCCTCACTCAGCCTGCAGCCAGGGGAACAAAGAAGCAGGGCACAGACTCTGTTCCCACACAGGACCATGCAGGCGACAATGGGTAGGTCAGTCCCCTTCCTTGGCTTTAGTTTGCCCTGAAGGTACGTGAAGGAGCTCTAGCAGACAAATGGCTTTTATGCATTTTTTTAAAAGTCCTTGAATCCATTCCTCCTGCAACCCAAATGAAAGTAGACACATGCACAGGTATGAGCAGAGCTCATTTGGGAGAAGGCTGGGCAGCCAGGCAGGGCTTGAGCCAACTAGACCTCTACATCCCACACGTGTCCCCTTGGTGGGAACCCAGGCCACAGGAATCTGGGAAGAACAACAGAAAAGATGGTTCTGACATTTGGGACTCTGAAGTCCCCCAGGGCTCAAACCCACAAGGGTCAGGCCAGACGAGTAACAGGCATGAGTGCCCCATGAGCCAGATTTACTGGTCAGAGCATCTTAGACTGTACTCCTTCAAGCCGACCCATGTGGTGTACACATCAAACAATGATTTTCTTACTTCCATCAAGAAATGTGTGCTCTCGGGGCACCTGGGTGGCTCAGTGGTTGAGCATCTGCCTTGGGCTCAGGCAGTGATCCTGGGGTCCTGGGATTGAGTCTCACATCGGGCTCCCCACGGGGAACCTGTTTCTCTCTCTGCCTATGTCTCTGCCTGTCTCTCAAGAATAAATAAATAAAATCTTTAGAAAAAAAAGAAATATGTGCTCATTTTTCTTGAAATATGTGGCTCTTTTTGTCATCTCTCGTTTTTCTGTGTTTGATGGAGAGGTGGATACCAAGAAATAGTTTACATTCTTCCTCACTTTGTAGGAGAAAACCAGCATTGCAACTGGCAGAGAGTGATGGAAGCCACTCCCCAGAACAGGGAGGTGACAGGGAGTAGAGGGGACCATCCACAGGGCAGAGGCCGCTCAGTGTCCGCCAGTGGCTGCCTTGAAGGAAGGGGATCACCATGTCTGCTACCTCTAGAAAATAAGAATCTCAGACTTTTTTATGAGAAATCTGATTTTTAAATATTGATTTTTTTCCCCCAAACAAAACACTGCTCCAACAAAACATACCACAGTTCCGGATTTGCCGCAGGAGCCACCAGTTTGAGACTTCCACTCTAAGTCTGGTCTAGGAAGCCAGTGTTCCTTGGGGACTGACTGCCTTCCTACCCTGAACTTGGCAAGATCAAGTCTGAGCTAACTCTGCAACTGGGGGGCATGGCAGGGGGATGTCCATCTTGGGAACCCAAACAAATTCCCTCCGCCTGCCACAGAGATCAGATGTAATGTATGAACTGAGACAGGAACGCAGCTTGAGATTGGATGGACCATAGAAACAGGAAGAATAAATTTTTTCAAAAATAGTGACAGGCAATCTGTTTGATCAGGCTGAGAAGGGTTTACACCAACAGTCTGAGGGTTTACACCAAAAAACACGCACCGCCAAGTGCTCTGCCCGCCACTCCCAGGATCTTTCTAAAACAAATCAATGGAGTTCCCAGCACCCTGCTTACACCTTTGCTGGCTCTCCCTTGCCCTCAGAATCAAGTCCAGGCAAGTGCCTTAACTTGACCTTAATGCCTTACAGGGTCCAGCCTCTTATCCGGGCCCCTCCCCTACATGCCCCATGTCCCCTTGCTGTCCCCACGAAAGTACTTTTCCTTCTCTCTCTACTGGAGATTTACACAAATTTCCTCTCTAACCTGGAATACCCTCCTCCTTCCCTTCTTTTCCTACCCAACTCTCTCCATAGGACTCAGGTCAGGTGTTGCCTCCTCCAGAAAGCCTTCCCTGATCACACCTCAGGCTGAATTTAGATGTCACTCCTGCACCCACTACCTCTGCTTCACTCTATCTTTGTCCAGGTCACTGTGAATTCCATTTCCCTGTGCAGTTTCTCCACTGGGGAAACAAAACCCCCTATGTTTAGCACCCAGCAGGCACTCAGCAAACCTGTGAAGGAAGGAAGGAGGGAGACCTGAAATGGAATAAACCTGATCCTGTAAATGCTTTGGGAGATTGCTCTTTCTGGGAATGGAGGCCTCCAGTGGGTACTCAAAGTCCCTTGCATCACTTGGACCTCAAAGAATCCTAGTCTGTTCAAGGTTGGTAGGACTGCTTCTCAGAGAAGGACACAATTTATCTGTGGTTGCACAGCAACATGTGGGCAAAACTGCAATGCAAATTCAAATCAGAACTCTGTTGTGTTGTTGCCTTTTATTTACTTCCCCAGTTGCCCCTTTCCCCTCTGCCAAGGGCTCAGGGAAAAGTCAAGGTGATGGAGCCAGTGGCGGGGGTGGGGAGCACAGACACAGAAGGTATTTTCTCTTCTAGATCTTTGTGGGCATTAACTCTGTGAATTATTCATCAGAAAATCTGCTTGAGGTAGTGTCTTAGTCTTAATTTTCAATTCCCCTAATGCTGGCCAATTCTGTGCTGAAAACCTTTCAATTATTAATGTTTCTAAAACAATATTTGTTTTCTCGGCATCTAGCAACAACCAAGGCCTCCTACGAGTGATCCTGCCCCTAAAATTCCCACAGAGAGGTTTGTCTTGCTGAGGAAGCATTTCAGAGGGGTCAGGAGTGTGTCAGGGCACCGGCACCGCAGCCAGACAAAGACCATTAAGCCCATGCAGAGACAGGTATCAGGAACTCCCAGAACAAAAGAAACGATAAAAATAGCAAAATTTTTTATGATTACTATGTACTGGCATCTTATGCGCCAAGGGTAAAGCTAAACAATTTACTTCTACTTATTTAACTCTTGGTTTGCTTTTGAAATTCAAATAACTCCTTTAAATTGAAAACAAGTCTTAAAACTGCACATAGAGTCAAACCCCTTCTGTTCTAAAAATCCTGAGGAGTATTTCTAGGTAAGGCGGAAGTATTTCCAGATGAACAAGACTAGATCTGCTTAGACTTGATTCTCTAACCAAATTATAGAGAATGGGAGGAAAAAATGGTTATTTACAGAAAACTATTATCTGCACATGTACTCAGAGGCACACACTCAGTTGCGGAAGACACTGAAGTATATATAGGGGCACCTGGGTGGCTCAGCCGATTAAGCGTCTGCCTTCGCCCCAGGTCATGATCCCAGGGTCCTGAGATCCAGCCCCTCATTGGGCTCTGCTTGACGAGGAGACTGCTTCTCCCTCTCCCTCTGCTCCTCCCCCTCCCTCTGCTTCTCCCCCTGCTCATGCTCTCTCTCATTCTCTCACTCACTCTCTCTCTCTCAAATGAATGAATGCAATCTTTTTTAAAAAGTATATGCTAGCATCTCAGAAGCAATCCTCAGAGAGCTTAGCTTATTTTCTTGGATTTTAAGAGGCCTAAGATCCTTCTTCATCCTCGATCTTGGGAGCCAGATAGTGCATCCCTTGTCTGGCACCAGCAATCTGATGCCCTACAACAAGGGGTCCGTGCGCAGCATATTGAGTGTTATCACAGGGGAGGGTGGGGCCACTTCTGTGAAGAAGTTCAGGGACCTCCGTGAAAAGTTAGCTGTACTTGGCTCACTCGTCTCTATGGTGACAGCCTCTTCCTCTCTACCAACATCACAACTTAATATTTCTGTTCCCAGGTTTCTGCCCTTGGAGAAAATCTCACTAGGTCTTTTGCACAACTGGTTACACCAGGGTCCCCAGGATGACTGAGATCTCGGCGTACAGGTGCATATTGAGCAGAAGACATCTTTCCTGTACAGCTTCACTCGGATTCTGGAATTCGAAGTTCAGCATCTAAATCCATTAACTTTGGGATGCCTGGGTGGCTCAGCGGTTGAGCACCTGCCTTTGGCTCAGCATGATCCTGGGGTCCTGGGATTGAGTCCCACATTAGGATCCCCTGCAGGGAGTCTGTTTCTCCCTCTGCCTATGTCTTTGCCTCTCTGTGTGTGTCTCAAATTAATAAATAAATAAAATCTTTAAAAATTAAATAAATAAATCCATTAACTTCATGTCATAGGCTGAAAACTTTTCTTTCTTTCTTTTTTTTTTTTTTTTTTTTTTTGGTAAAGCTTTTACTTATTTGAGAAAGAGAGCACAAGCAGGGGGAGGCGCAGAGTCAGAGCAGGGCCCTGATGTGGGGCTGTATCCCAGGACCCTGAGATCATGACCTGAGCTGAAGGGAGACACTTAACCAGGAGCCCCTGAAACCTTTTCTTGAAATGGAGCTTCCAATACCAGTGCCAAGGTGTCTGCATCAGCCTCAGCTCTTAGCATAATGATGTCTTCATTGCCCACACAGTTTTATATGTTGCACAGAGTGGTGGGGTTCATGCCCATGGCCAAGTCACTGTCACAGCCTGACGTGTGGAAGGAAACCTTGGGACCGCAGGATGAGCTACGCCAGGGAGGCATGGGACGAGTCAACGCTGGGCAGGTTCATGCTGCTCAAGCTGATGTCCCAGCTGGCCTCGATGCTGAGGTCCTTAAGAGACTCCAGCACCTTCTTCAGGATGGAGCCCTGGACTAGGCACACTTGGAACATGGTGGCCGAGTCACAAGGATGAGGCTATGGGTGGAGAAAAGGAGGAAGGGGTAGCCAGCTGAGGTGTCACAGGATGACAGCAAACGGGGAACCCAGTGCTGAGATCCTGTGACCCAGGAAGGTCACAACCTACTTATGTAACTTACAAAAACTCACTGCAGTAAGGCTCATCAGTCCCATTTTATGATGAGGAAAAAGACCCAGAGAGACACAGTCTTTGCCTGTGCTTCCTCAGCTCCTCAATGAGGAGAACAGAAGTTGGACCCAAGTCTATGTGACTTCACAGCCAGTACACTCTCCACCTCGACAGTATGGCACCACCAGGGATTTTAGTTGCATACAAGGAAGAACTTTCTGGAAGTAAATGATGTTATTCTCAAAGAGCACTTGGAATAAGCCGTGGCTGGGAGATACGAACGGGAAGAAATTCTGAATGGAGAAGCTGTATCAGGGACAACATCTGTATTTCTGGCTTGGGCAACTGGGTAGGTGACTATGCCATTCCTCAGATGAGGAAGATCCCAAGGCAGATATGGAGGAGGCAGGGAGGATGGTGGACTTAGTCCCAGACAAGCCAAGTATTAATTGCCAGGGGAGCACCCAATGTAGCTGTTAGAAACCGTGGTGGCCCACTGTGCTAGATCGGGGCCCCTGGACACAGATTGGGAGGCAGGCTCAGTGGGACGGATGGAGTTCTCTGCGGGGAGAGGCACCAGAAGGAAGTGAGGAAGGCAGGATCTGGTGGAGGGACAAGCTGGCCTATGGTGTGGTTACAAGTGAGGCTGCTGACTGTCCCACACTGAGCTCTGGAGCTGAATGGCTCCTCAGAGTTGCCCTGAATAGAAACAAAGGGACCAGACCTTCACACACCCAGCCAGCCTATTACTGGCCATGGCTGCCTCTGGGAGGGGCATCCACTCGGGTGAGGTCAAGCGGAGATTTGGGATTTTTGTTCAGGGCATTGGCCCGGAAGATTGATCTAGGTGATATCCCTGCCCCCTTTCCAGTGTGCGTCCAGTTGTGGCTCCAAGGAAGGCTGTAGACTGTGACCATGAGTATTAGACACCCTAGCTCTCATAACCTCACCTGTGTCCCATAAGCACTGACACTCTAGCATGCTCCCTGCATCCCAGCCCTGCCTGCTGTGTCCATGGAGCAGCTCTTTCTAATCTATTTTTTATAAAAAGAGCTGGATTTTCCACTGATGCAAATATGCAAAGCAATTAGAGTTGCATGTTACCACCATTCTTGTTTAGTGGCCAATCTCTAAGGCATTTGGGGTGATCTCCTCTTCACCAGGGCCATAGACATGCACTCAGGGCCTTCTAGGGTCAGGGGCTGTCTCCCAAGAGCTGGACAAGTTCACTTCTGCAAGGATCTCTCACCCTTCATACCTGATTCATTAGCAAGCCCTGCTGGATCTATCTCCAAAGTCCATCCAAGATGCCATTGCTCACAGCCTCCTCTCCCAGCCTGGTCCAAGCCACCAGAATCTGTCACCCGACTCACTGCAGCAGCCCCTCTGGTCTCTGTACTTCCAGCCAACTCTGGCCCCTCCATAGTGTCTTCTCAGCATGGCAGCTAGACTGACATGTTAAACCACTTTGCTACATTCCCCCTCTGCTCTAACTCCTCTTTGCTCTTCCACCTCTCTGATAAAAAGTCCATATGGTGGCCTTTCTGAGCTCATTTCTACTTCCCTCCTGCTTATTCATGATGCTCTGTCACATTCGCGTCCCCAGGACTCCTGTCTCAGGGCCTTTGCACTTGCTGTTCCCCCACCCCAGGGTACTTCCTTTTTTTTTTAAGATTTTATTTCTTTGACAGAGAGAGCTCAAGAGAGCAAAAGCAGAGGGAGAGGAGTAGCAAACTCCCCATGGAGCAGGGAGCTGGATGAGCAACTTGATCCCAGGACCCTGAGATCATGACCTGAGCCAAAGGCAGACACTAAACCAACTGAGCCACTCAGGCGTCCCCATCCTGGGATACTTTTTATATCCTTACTTCTTTCAGATCACACAAATATCACCTTCTCAGAGGGGGGCGGGGCAAGATGGTGGAAGAGTAGGGTCCCCAAGTCACCTCTCCCCACCAACTTACCTAGATAACTTTCAAATCATCCTGAAAACCTACGAATTCAACCTGAAATTTAAAGAGAGAACAGCTGGAACGCTAAAAAGAGAAGAGTTTGCGCTTCTAACAAGTACAACTAGTTTTTAGCCACTCTGCACTGACAAAAATGACTAGAAAGAAGAACTCACCACAAAAGAAAGAATCAGAAATAGTACTCTTTCCCACAGAATTACAAAATTTGGATTACAATTTGATGTCAGAAAGCCAATTCAGAAGCACAATTATAAAGCTACTGGTGGCTCTGGAAAAAAGCATAAAGGATTCAAGAGACTTCATGACTGCAGAATTTAGATCTAATCAGGCCGAAATTAAAAATCAATTAAATGAGATGCAATCCAAACTGGAGGTCCTAACGACAAGGGTTAACAAGGTAGAAGAACGAGTGAGTGACATAGAAGACAAGTTGACAGCAAGTAAGGAAGCTGAGGAAAAAAGCGAAAAACAATTAAAAGACCATGAGGAAAGGTTAAGGGAAATAAATGACAGCCTCAGAAGGAAAAATCTACGTTTAACTGGGATTCCAGAGGGCGCTGAGAGGGACAGAGGACCAGAAAGTGCATTTCAACAAATCATAGCTGAGAACTTCCCTAACTTGGGGAGGGAAACAAGGCATTCAGATCCAGGAGATAGAGAGATGCCCCCCTAAAATCAATAAAAATCTGTTCAACACCTCAACATTTAATAGTGAAACTTGCAAATTCCAAAGATAAAGAGAAAATCCTTAAAGCAGCAAGAGACAAGAGATCCCTAACTTATATGAGGAGAAATATTAGATTAACAGCAGACCTCTCCACGGAGACCTGGCAGGCCAGAAAGGGCTGGCAGGATATATTCAGGGTCCTAAATGAGAAGAACATGCAACCAAGAATACTCTATCCAGCAAGGCTCTCATTCAGAATAGAAGGAGAGATAAAGAGCTTCCAAGATAGGCAGAAACTGAAAGAATATGTGACCACCAAACCAGCTCTGCAAGAAATATTAAGGGGGACTCTGTAAAAGAAAGAGGAAGCCCAAAGAAACAGTCCACAAAAACAGGAACTGAATAGGTATTATGATGACACTAAATTCATATCTTTCAATAGTAACTCTGAATGTGAATGGGCTTAATGATCCCATCAAAAGACACAGGGTTTCAGACTGAATAAAAAAGCAAGACCCATCTATCTGCTGTCTACAAGAGACTCATTTTTGACCTAAGAACACCTACACCTTGAAAATAAAAGGTTGGAGAACCAACTTACCATACAAATGGTCCTCAAAAGAAAGCAGGGGTAGCAATCCTCATATCAGATAAATTAAAGTTTATCCCAAAGAATGTAGTAAAAGATGAAGAGGGACACTATATCATACTTAAAGGATCTATCCAACAAGAGGACCTAACAATCATGAATATTTATGCACCTAATGTGGGAGCTGCCAAGTATATCAATCAATTAATAACCAAAGTAAAGACATACTTAGATAATAATACACTTATACTAGGAGACTTCAACACGGTGCTTTCTATAAATGATAGATTTTCTAAGCTCAACATCTCCAAAGAAACAAGAGCTTTAAATGATACACTGGATGGATTTTACAGATATTTACAGAACTTTACATGCAAACACAACTGAATACACATTCTTCTCAAGTGCACATGGAACTTTCTCCAGAATATACCACATACTGGGTCACAAATCAGGTCTTAGCTGATACCAAAAGACTGGGATTGTCCCCTGCTATTTTCAGACCATAATGTTATGAAACTAGAACTAAATCACAAGAAGAAATTTGGAAGAAATTCAAACACATGGAGGTTAAAGACCATCTTGCTAAAAGATGAATGGGTCAACCAGAAAATTAGAGAAGAAATAAAAAGATGCATGGAAACTAACAAGAATGAAGATACACCCGTTCAAAATCTTTGGGATACAGCTAAAGCAGTCCTGAGAGGGAAATACATCGCAATACAAGCATCCATCCAAAAACTGGAAAAAATTCAAATACAAAAGCTAACCTTGCACCTAAAGGAACGGGAGAAAGAACAGCAAATAAAACCTACACCCAGCAGAAGAAGAGTTAATAAAGATTCGAGCAGAACTCAATGAAATAGAGACCAGAAGAACTGTGGAATAGATCAACGAAACCAGGAGTTGGTTCTTTGAAAGAATTAATAAAATAGGGATCCCTGGGTGGCGCAGCGGTTTGGCACCTGCCTTTGGCCCAGAGCATGATCCTGGAGACCCGGGATCAAATCCCACATCGGGCTCCCGGTGCATGGAGCCTGCTTCTCCCTCTGCCTGTGTCTCTGCCTCTCTCTCTCTCTCTCTCTCTCTCTCTCTCTGTGATTATCATAAATAAATTTAAAAAATTAAAAAAAAGAATTAATAAGATAGATAAACCATTAGCCAGCCTTATTAAAACAAAAGAGAAAAGACTCAAATTAATAAAATCACAAATGAAAAAGGAGAAATCACCACCAATACCAAGGACATACAAACGATTTAAAAACATATCATGATATGTTTTATGGCAGCTACATGCCAATAAATTAGGCAATCTAGAAGAAATGGATGCATTTCTGGAAAACCACAAACTACTAAAACTGGAACAGGAAGAAACAGAAAACCTGAACAGGCCGATAACCAGGGAGGAAACTGAAGCAGTCATCAAAAACCTCCCAAGACACAAAAGTCCAGGACCAGATGGCTTCCCAGGGGAATTCTATCAAACGTTTAAAGATGAAACAATACCTATTCTACTAAAGCTTTTCTGAAAGATAGAAAGAGATGGAATACTTCCAAACTTGTTCTATGAATCCAGCATCACCTTAGTTCCAAAACCAAACAAAGACCCCACGAAAAAGGAGAATTACAGACCAATATCCCTGATGAACACGGATGCAAAAATACTCAACAAGATACTAGCCAATAGGATCCAACAGTACATGAAGAAGATTATTCACCATAACCAAGTGGGATTTATCCCTGGGATGCAAAGCTGGTTCAACACTTGTAAAGCAATCAGTGTGATAGATCATATCAACAAGAGAAAAATACAAGAACCATATGATCCTCTCATTAGATGCAGAGAAAGCATTTGACAAAATACAGCATCCGTTCCTGATCAAAACTCTTCAGAGTGTAGGGATAGAGGGAACATTCCTCAGCATCTTAAAAGCCATCTATGAAAAGCCCACAGCAAATATCATTCTCAATGGGGAAATACTGGGAGCCTTTCCCCTAAGATCAGGAATGCGACAGGGATGTCCACTCTCACCACTGCTATTCAACATAGTACTAGAAGTCCTAGCCTCAGCCATCAGGCAACAAAAAGAAATAAAGGGCATTCAAATTGGCAAAGAAGAAGTCAAACTCTCCCTCTTCCCAGATGACACAATACTGTACATAGAAAACCCAAAGACTCCACCCCAAGATTGCTAGAACTCATACAGCAATTTGGCAGTGTGGCAGGATACAAAATCAATGCCCAGAAATCAGTGGCATTTCTATACACTAACAATGAGACTGAAGAAAGAGAAATTAAGGAGTCAATCCCATTTACAATTGCACCCAAAAGCATAAGATACCTAGGAATAAACCTTACCAAAGAGGTAAAAGATCTATACCCTAAAAACTACAGAACACTTCTGAAAGAAATTGAGGAAGACGCAAAGAGATGGAAAGGTATTCCATGCTCATGAATTGGAAGAATATTGTGAAAATGTCAATGTTACCCAGGGCAATTTACACATTTAATGCAATCCGTATCAAAATAGCATGGCCTTTCTTCAGAGAGTTGGAACAAGTAATCTTAAGATTTGTGTGGAATCAGAAAAGACCCCGAATAGCCAGGGGAATATTAAAAAAGAAAACCAGAGCCAGGGGCATCACAATGCCAGATTTCAGGTTGTACTACAAAGCTGTGACCATCAAGACAGTGTGGTACTGGCACAAAAACAGACACATAGATCAATGGAACAGAATAGAAAATAGAAATGGGCCCTCATCTCTATGATCAATTAATATTCAACAAAGCAGGAAAGACCATCCACTGGAAAAATGACAGTCTCTTCAATAAATGGTGTTGGGAAAATTGGACAGCCATGTGCAGAAGAATGAAACTAGACCATTCTCTTATACTATACACAAAGATAAACTCAAAATGGATGAAATATCTAAATGTGAGACAAGAATCCATCAAAATCCTAGAGGATAACACAGGCAAC
The DNA here is from genome assembly GCF_003254725.2 of Canis lupus dingo. Classification (NCBI taxonomy): domain Eukaryota; kingdom Metazoa; phylum Chordata; class Mammalia; order Carnivora; family Canidae; genus Canis; species Canis lupus. The sequence goes on along the minus strand of NC_064248.1, from coordinate 19,344,576 downwards.
ACCCTTTATGAACTTGGCCACAGCGACTTCTTGCAAGATACATCTATGAAGGCAAGGGAAACAAAAGCAAAAATGAATTATTGGGACTTAAGATAAAAAGCTTCTGCACAGCAAAAGAAACAGTCAACAAAAATAAAAGACAACCCACAGAATGGTTGAAGATATTTGCAAATGACATATCAGATAAAGGGCTAGTTTCCAAGATCTGTAAAGAACTTATTAAACTCAACAGCAAAGAAACAAAAAAACCCAATGATGAAATGGGCAAAAGACATGAACAGAAATCTCACAGAGGAAGACACAGACATGGCCAACAATGAGAAACATTGTTTCAGAGCACATGAGAAAATGCTCTGCATCATTTGCCATCAGGGAAATACAAATCAAAACCACAATGAGATACCACCTCACACCAGTGAGAATGGTGAAAATTAACAAGACAGGAAACCACAAATGTTGGAGAGGATGTGGAGAAAGGGGAACCCTCTTGCACTGTTGGTGAGAATGTGAACTGGTGCAGTCATTCTGGAAAACTGTGTGGAGGTTCCTCAGAGTTAAAAATAGAGCTGCCCTATAACCCAGGAATGGCACTGCTGGGGATTTACCCCAAAGATACAGATGCAGATACTCGAAAAACCGAGCTCCCTGCACCACCTCTCAGTATTTATAGCAGCAATGTCCACAATAGCCAAACTGTGGAAGGAACCTTGGTATCCATCAAAAGATGAATGGATAAAGGAGATGTGGTCTATATATACAATGGAATATTACTCAGTCATTAGAAATGACAAATACCCACCATTTGCTTCGACGTGGATGGAACTGGAGGGTATTGTGCTGAGTGAAGTAAGTCAATCGGAGAAGGACAAACATTACATGGTCTCATTCATTCAGAGCATGTAAAAAATAGTGAAAGGGAATAAAGGGGAAAAGAGAGAAAATGAGTGGGAAATATCAGTGAGGGTGATGGAACATGAGAGACTCCTAACTCTGGGAAATGAACACGGGGTGGTGGAAGGGAGGTGGGAGGGGGATTGGGGTGACTGGGTGATGGGCACTGAGGGGGACACTTGACGGGATGAGCCCTGGGTGATATGCTGTATGTTGGCAAATTGAATTCCAATACAAACAATAATTTTAAAAATAAATAAAAAATAAAAAAGTATCACCTTCTCAAAGAGGCCCTCCCTGACCACTCTGTTTTATTTTTTTTAAGATTTTATTTTTAAGTAATCTCTACCTCCAGCGTGGGGCTTGAACTCACAACCCAAAATCAAGAGTCGTGCGCTCCACCGACTAAGCCAGCCAGGGCCCCAGTGACCACTCTATGTTAAACTACATCCTTTCACTTCTTCCATCCTGTAGCCCTGGTTCAGTTTCTCCTCTTCCTGAAGTGACATCTGACATCTAGAATTTCCTCATTTATTTTATCCATTGTGGTCTTTCCCACTAACTGTGCAGGCACAGAGATTTAGGATTTTTGTTCAGTGACTAGAATGCTACCTCGTGCTAATTAGTGGGAGAGCTCAATAGGTGTTGATTACAGAATTGCAGAAATAAGTAACAGGTCGTGCTCAGCCCTTGTCTTAGTCTCAGGCTCAGGCTGCCATAACAAAATACCACAGAGTGGTTGGCTTAAAAGCAGAAATGTACTTTCTCACCGTTCTGGATACTGGAAGTCTGAGATCAGGGTGCTGGCATAGCCAGTTCTGGTGAGAGCCCTCTTCCTGGCCCACAGACGGCCACCTTCTTGCTGTGTGTTCACATGGCCTTTTCTTGGTGGGTGCTCACAGTGCTCTTGCTCTTTCTGTAAAGCCACTAATCCTATCAGATTAAGGTTCCATGCTTATGACTTCATTTTATGCCTTCCAGAAGCCTTATCTCCAAATACAGTCATATTGGATTTAGGGCTTCAACATATGCATTTGCAGGGCTGGGATCCAATTCAGTCCACAGCAGCTCTAATCTCTTTTCTCTTCGTATCATCCCTCAGAGGTGGGTATTATCCTCACTTTACAGATGATGAAAGTAAATCTCCAAGAAGCCATATGCCCAAGCCAAGAGCACCCAGCTCAGAAGCGGCAGAGGAAGGGTTCAAAACAGCATTGGTTTCTCTCCATCCTGCCACATCCCCTGGCACCTGCTGTTCCCTCTGCTGGGAATGCTCTTCCCATGGCCAGCGCCCTCTCCAGCCCAATGATCACCTTCTCAAAGGGACCCTGCCTATATGTAGCAGCTACCTCCTGCTTATCACCTATTGTCACTTTGTTCCCTTCATTTCCTTCACTTCCCATGGGACATTCTGAAGCTACCTTCTGCCTACCTGTCCCAGTATAGGCAAAATGGTGGAGACCCAGGAAAGGCGCTGTTTGGAAGGCAAGGAAGTCACTAGAGACAACCTCAGGCTTAAGGCAACAGTGACCTCTCAAGGGATGCTCACAAATGCATAGAAGAATCAATTTGCCAAATGATCAATTTACAAGGTAATTAATTCCCTAAATCTTTGTTTCTGTTCTATTTATGAACTTTTAGCAATTTGTGTCACCAGTTTTGGCAGCCTTTGAGGATTTTTCAAAGTCCTACTGTAGCCAGAAAGAGCAGCTATCCCTGCATCGGCCCCAAGTGCTTCTGCCCTCAAAACAGCTGAAAATGTGCTCCCTGGGCTGTTATGGCCACATCCCTGGAGCAGGGCACCAGAGGGAAGAGGCCTGTTGACCAACACTCAGGCAGCTAGACTCACAAACACATGGTCCCCCAGCCAAAGGACCACTTGCCATCCCAGGTGGGGTGGTTTAAAAGGCCACATGTACCAGAACTCGAACCAGGGTAAGGCAACTGAGGCATTTGCCTCATGAATAATATTTAGGGGGCTCAAAAAAACCTTCAAAAATCACAATGAACATTTTTAAAAAGATTTATGTATTTATTTATTTATTTAAGAAAGAGAGAGCACAAGCAGGGGGAGAGGCTGGGGGAGAAAGATAATCAGATTCCCCAATAAGCAGAGAGCCCAATGCAGCTTGATCCTAGAGCCCTGAGATCATGACCTGAGCCAAAATCAAAAATCAGATGCTTAACCAACTGAGCCACCCAGGGGTCCCTCATAACAAACATTTTTTTTTTTAGATTTTATTCATTTATTTGACAAAGAGATAGAGAGAGCCAGAGAGTACAAGTTGGAGGAGGGGCAGAGGAGGAGGGAGGATGAGGCTCCTCACTAAGTAGGGAGCCTGATGTGGGGCTCAGTCCTGGGGTCCTGGGATCATAACCTGAGCCGAAGGCAGACACTTAACAAACTGAGCTACTTGGTGCCCCCATAACAAACATTTTAATGCATTATTTCCAAAAATCAAAATTAATGCAAAAATTATATGAGGAACAAAATAAACATTTTTGATGAAGATAAGGCCAGTCACAGTGCTGCGGCAAGCCATACCAGAGCATAAGACAAAAGGAAAAGTCAATAATACTGAGATGATCTTTATTTAAAATGTTTGAATTCTGTTCATCCTGGATATTGTTTTGCAATAACTTTGATTTTTAAAAATATACATTGAGGGCGGCCCGGGTGGCTCAGCGGTTTAGCACTGCCTTCAGCCCAGGGTGTGATCCTGTAGTCCTGGCATCAAGTCCCACACGGGCTCCCTGCATAGAGCCTGCTTCTCCCTCTGCCTGTGTCTCTGCCTCTGTGTGTGTGTGTGTGTGTGTGTGTGTGTGTGTGTGTGTGTGTCTCATGAATAAAAAATAAAATCTTTTTTAAAAAATAAAATAAAAATAAAAATACACATTGAAATATTATCAACATATGCTTCCAGGAAGATGGAGTAGGTATCCTTTTCCCTATTCCTCCTACTTAGCTCTATTGAAAAGCCCCAGCCATTTTATATAAAACAATCTTGAGACTCAGAAAGGTGGAAAAGAGGAGGCAGAATGGCTAAGGACATTGGAACCCAAGGCGCAACATGACAGTGAGTTCTCTGGGTTTGCCTCATATATCCCAGACTTAGGGCTGAAGAAGCCAAGAATGCAGAAACATCATCAGTCACAGACCAAAAGCCCCAACAGAAGATGGTTCTTTCTAGCCAAAGGAATGTAAAAGGGTTAGCTAACAAGGCAGAAAATGTGTGGACAATAACCACTCTAGTGCATCCAAGCACCACAGAAAAGTTCTAGGCCTGCCCCCCACCCCATGCCAGCAAGGCTTATTGGAGAGCCTAGACTGCTACACTCAACAGGCTGGAACAAGACGCCAAAGTCTTCCAAGGTCCAGTGGGGAAACTTACCCCACAAGGGGGTGAAGAGCTCTGCATCACATCAGTATCAATGGAGACCATGTGGAGAATCTGAACTTCAACCAGACAGTAATTAGACACCTCTCATTACCCCTGAGTCAGACATTTCACTACTGGCCAATAATAATGATGACACCATGCCCATGGTGTCATGAAGGCCAAGTGGGCACCAAAGATGAGGCACTTCAAACATTCTCATCTAGCAAGACATCCATGGAGATCTAGTGAGGAGGTGGACTCCCAACTCTTCCCAGAAGTAACAAGGAGACTCCCACATGAGTATCAACAGATGTCAAATGGGTAACCTGAACTCCTATCCCCACCTGGCAGTAATGAGGTTAGGACCCTCTCACCCCCTGTCAGAGAAATGTCAGAGGAAGCCAGCTAAAACAGAAGGTTTAAATAAGATTCAGATTCTCAGAACATAATACAAAAATGTCCAGGGTTCAATCAAAAATCACTTGTAGAAGTACCTGCCTGGCTCAGTCAGTAGAGCATGTAACTCTTGATCTCAGGATTGTGAGTTCAAGCCCCAAGTTGGGCATAGAGCCTACTTTAAGGACAACCACTTATCATACCAAGAAAGAGCTCAACTTGAAAGAAAAAAAAGACAATCAATAGATGCCAATACTGATATGACAGACATGTATGATTATCCAACAAAGATTTTGGAGCAGTAATCACAAAAATGCTTCCAAGAGCAATTTTTAAAAATCACTTAAAATGAAGGAGTAAATAGAAAGTCTTGGCAAAGAAATAAAGTCTTAGAGAAGATACAGAATATATAAGGAGAACCAATTGGAAATTCTAGAACTGAAAATACTATAAATGAAAGAACTCAATGGGTGGGCTCAACTGCAGAAAAGAGGAAATTGAGGAAAGAATCAGTGAACTTGCAGACAGAACAATAGAAATTATCCAATCTGAACAACAGAGAGAAAACAGACTTTATAAACTTGAATAGGGATGCTGGCTGGCTCAGTCAGTGGAGCATGCCACTCTTGATCTCAGGATCGTTGAGTTTGAGCCTTGCATTGGGTATAGAGATTACTTAAATAAAATAAAATCTTAAAAAATAAGTAACATTGAAAAGAGCCTCAAGAATCTCTGGGATTGTAACAAAGCTCTAACACTGGAGTCCCAGAAGAGGAGAAAGAGGGTGGGACTGAAAAGGGCTTAGAGATGTGAAACTTAACAAAATTGACAAAGGACAGAAACCCACAGATGCGTGAAGCTCAGCAAAATATGATAAAACCAAAGAAATCCACACAAAAACTTATCATATTGAACTTCTAAAAACCAAAGAAAAAGAAAAAAATGGAAGTCAGTGAGAGAAACTATACTTAACCTATGGAGAAAACAATTTGAAAGACCGTGGATTTCTCATCAGAAGCCACAAAGGATAGGAGAGAGTAGCATTTTTTCAAGTGCCATAAGAAAAGAACTATCAACCCAAAATTCTAAATTCAGCAAAAATATCCTTCAGGAATGAGGGGAAATCAAGACATCCTCAGATAAAGGAAAACTAAAAGCATTTGTCACCAGCTGGCCTACTTTAAAAGAACAATGAAAGCAAATTCTTTAAACAGAAGGAAATGATTAAAGAAGGAACCATGGAATGTCAAGGAGGAAGAAAGAACAATAAAGAGTAAATAAAAGAGATATGAGTAAATGCAGTATGTTTACACCTCCCCTTGAGTTTTCTCAATTCTGTTTGATGGTTTATTCAAAAAACTATAATGCTATCTGATGTGTTTCTAAATGTATGTAGAAGAAATATTTAAAATAATATTGTAAAGAGATGTAAAGAAAGGAAAAGCTTCTATACTTCACTTAAACTGATGAATACTGGCGCTGGTAGACTGTTTAAAATAATGTATATATAATGTATCCAGGAAAACCACTAAAAAAAGGCATACAATATAAACTCAAAAACACTATAAATTAATCAAAATGGAACTCTAAAAATTATTCAAGTAACCCACAGGAAGGCAAGTAAAAGAAAACAGAGAACAAACATAAAACAAAAAAAAAAAAATAAAAAGGCAAACTTAACCCCTAAAATTACATTAAATATAAGTAGTCAAAAATACATCAATTAAAAGACTGAGATTGGCAGAGTGGCCTAACTACATGCTCTTTACAAGAAGCTCCCTTCAAATGTAACAATATATGTAGATTAAAAATAAAAAGATGGTGGGGCACCTGGGTGGTGCAGTTGGTTAAGCATCGACTCTTGGCTTCAGCTCAAGTCATGATCTCAGCATCCTGAGATCAATCCCCACATCAGGCTCCATGCTCAGTGCAGCATCTGCTTGAGTTTCTCTCTCCCTATCCCTCTGTGCCCCCACAAATAAATAAATATTTTTTAAAAAAGTAAAAGGTTGGAGAGATATGTATCCTGAAAACCTAACCAAGAAAACAAGATATATTAATGTCAGATAAAATAGACTCCAAAGCAAAAATAATTATCAGAGACAGAAAGGAACACCATATAAAGATAAAAAAAAATCCATTTACCAAGAAGACGTTATAATCCCAAATTTGTATGTAGCAAACAATAGAGCTGCAAAATATGTGCAGCAAAAACTGACAGAACTGAAAGAAGAAAGAGACAAATACATAAACACAGCTGGAGATATCAACACCTCTCTTAACAACTCATAAAACAATGGTCAGAAAATCAGGAAAGATATAGAAGAACTCAACACCATCAACCAGCAGGATTTAGTTGACATTTACGGAACACTCCACCCAATATCAGCATAATACATATTCTTTTCAAGGGCTCACAAAACATATATCCAAACAGACTGCATCCTAGAATAGAAAACAAACTTCAATAAATTTAAAAGAATTTAAATCATATAGTATGTGTTCTCTATCAAACTAGAAATGGATAACTGAAAGAGAACAATAAAACCTCCAATATTTCGAAGCTAACCAATACACTTTTAAATAACTTATGAGTCAAAGGGGAAGTTTCAAGGGAAATTAAAAATACATCAAAATGAAAAAAAATACATCGAAATGAATGAAAATGAAAATACAACATAACCAAATTTTTGGACACAGATAAATGTTGACATAGAATTTATAGCTGAAATAAATGCTTACATGAGAAAAGAGTAAAACTCTCAAATAATAATCTCAGCTACCATCTCAAGAACCTAGAAAAAAATAAGCCTACAAGAAAGCAGAAGAAAGATAAAAACAAAAATCAGCAAAACTAAAAATAGAAAAACAGTAGAAAAAAAATCAATGAAACAGAAATCTGGTTCTTTGAAAAAAATCAATAAATTGACAAATTTCTTGGAAGACTGACAAAAACAAAAAGGAGGAAGACACAAAAAAAAAAAAAAAAAAGGAGGAAGACACAAATTCTGATATCAGGAATGAAGCAGAGATATTACTACAGACCCCGCAGGCATCCAAAGGACAATAATAAAGGAATACTACAAACAACATACACAATCTACACACACACATTTGATAACTTAAATGAAATGAACCAGCTCCTTGAAAAACACAAATGACCCCAACTCACCCAATATGAAACCAGTAATTTGGATAGTCCTCTAACTGGTAAGAAAAGTGAATCTGTCATTTGAAACTCGCAAAAGTCTCCAGGCCCGGAGGGTTTCACTGGAGAATTCTATCAAATATTTAAAGAAAAGTAACAATTCTACAGAATCTCTTCCAGAAAATAGAAGAGGCTGGCACTTCCAATTCACTTTATGAAGCTACTATTTCACTGATGCTACAGACCCATAGCGAAGATGTGACAGGAAAGGGAGATGAACTGTATGCCAAGGAACAAATGAGCCCTGTAGGCCCCTGGATCCAGCTCAGTCCCACTGGGGACCAGCAGAGGAACCAAACAGAACTGCTCCAGGAGACAGAGTTGGCCCACTGGAGGACAGGGAACCTGAGGAACTCCCATCCCCCCTGGACGAAGTAGCTCCCCCAGGTGTGGTAGCTCCCCTGTGCATCTGGGTGGTATGTGCACACAGCTCAGTGACCTTTGGAAGCTTTGGAGCAGCGCTGTCTCATAGGACTTTTACAATGATGGAAGTATTCTGTTATCTCTACAGTCTGATTTGGTACCCACTCACCCCATGTGGCTACTTAGCACTTGAAATATAGCTAATATGACTGAGAAATTCAATTTTTACTTAATTTTAATGACCTTAAATTTACATAGTCAGAGGTGCCTGGGTGGCTCAGGAGGTTAATCATCATGATCCTAGGGTCCTGGGATTGAGCTCCACTTTGAGCTCCCTGCTCAGTGAGGAGTCCACGTCTCCTTCTCCTTCTGCTGCTCCCCCTTCTTGTGTTCTCTCACTCACATGCTCTCTCTCTCTCTCAAATAAATAAAATCTTTTTAAAAAATTAAAAATTACATAGTCAGATGTGGTCACAGCTGCTATATAGCACAGTGCACTCACAATATAGGCGCTAGCGGGAGCAGAGCTGTCTGCCGTCGCTGTACTGAATGTGTCCACCACAGAGGGAGAATCAACAGAACCTGGTATCAGATTAGGAATAGGGGGTGAGTGGCTCCAAGCAGGGTGTGCTGGAGAGGGCCATAGGTTATACAGGTGACATTTTGCGGGACTGAGCTAACCAGTGCCATGGGGCACAGTTTGGACCCTTACATCTGCTGCCAGCAAAGGTCCAGAAGAGCAGCAAATGGTCCCCTTACTACTCTTCCAAGACTAAGCCTCCTTTGCAAATGGTAAAGCAACTAATTCTGTAGGAGGCAGTTTAAGATGAGAAATATTAGTGTATTTGGGGTTTCTCATTTGTTTCACAGTGTTCTAAAAGTGAACATAATTACAGCAGCATTTCTTTCAGAAAAGCAAAGGTCCCCACCTGAAGAAAGTGATTCAGGGATTCAGGTAGACCATGTTGATGACACACTTAGCAGTACTCTTGTAGTGCCTACCTGCTGACACATTATCATTTTTTTCTTGATAGTCAGACATACTCAGTTGTTACTCAGTCTGACTCCTCTGAAACTGTTGCCAACAGCCCAATTAAATAGTTAGCTAAATATATTAGTGGCACATTCCTGTGTATTTTGGCCCTAATGAGGTTTATAGGAAATGCATTTTCCAGACTGCAAGGGCTCCAAAGGTGGAAACTGCTGGTGGTTTGGTTCTCCTTGGCCACAGGCACTGGCCCCAGGCCAGCCATCCCTGAGAAAGAGCCTCTTGATAAACCAAGGTGCCAGAGCTACAGCAAAGGGAGTTAGGGAGCTGGCTCAGTTTCCCTGGGGGGAATAATCAGTCTTTGGTCTGCTATAGCTGCTACAACACCAGAGACTGAGTGGCTTTAACATGGAAATGTATTTTCTAGAAGTTCTGAGGGCTAGAAGTCTGAGATCAAAAAGATCCAAGTGTCAGAAAGTATGGTTGCATGCCTACCCAAGGCTAGTCTTGTACAGATGCATTCTTCTAAACAGTGGTGATCCAAATCTTCTCTTTAGAAGGATAGTTATTTAGTCAGACATCTCAAGCTTATGCGACTAATGTTTACTGAGCACCTACTATCTCCCAGACACTGAGCTCAGTGTTGCAGCTCTTGTGGTAAACAAGAGCCTCCTGCTCTCAGAGTCTAGAAGGTCCAAGAGAAAGCACTGGATACCGTGTGAATACATCAGAGCATCACCAGTCAGGACCTGGAGAGCCCTAGAAGGCTTCTCCAAGGAAGTAACATTCCAGCTGAGTGACAATAAATGATTACAGGTCATTTCTCCAGGTGAAGGAAGTAAAGATGGTAGTGGGGGGCTGTGTTCCCCAGCAGTGGGACCTTGAGGTAAGAGACCAGGGCACATCAGAAGTATAGAAAGGGGGGCGCCTAGGTGGCTCAGCGGTTGAGCATCTGCCTTCAGCCCAGGGCATGATCCTGGGGTCCCAGGATTGAGTCAGACATCGGGTCCCTGCATGGAGCCTGCTTCTCTCTCTGCCTATGTCTCTGCCTCTCTCTCTCTCTCTCTCTCTCTCTCTCTCTCTCTCTCTGTGTGTGTGTGTCTCTCATGAATAAATAAATAAAATCTTAAAAAAAAAAAGAAGTATAGAAAGGTCACCACATCTAGAGCAAAGTCCTTCCTTCTCAGCCCACAAAGGCACCAGGGCTTCGTAGGCACCCACCCCTTTAGCCACAAGAGGTTAAGACAACTAGAATGAGCAGTGTCCTCTCACATCAGAGAGGTTGATGGAATCTTCCCAGACAGGACCTTGCTAATCTGAACCTGCGGGTGGCCTCTTGAAGCCTATGGTGACTCTCAAAACACCTGCTTTGAAGGGCGAGTGTGGTCTGCTGATTGACTTTTATAAAGCCAAGGAAGAGGCAGCACTTTGACGTGACCACATCTTCAGTGGCATCCCACAACTCCAAGATGCAGTCCTGAGTTGGGAAGTTCCTATACAGTACAGTGAGAAAGATCTGGGCACTGGAATCGGAAGGACCCAGATTTGAGTCCTGCTTCTGCCTCTTCTGGAAGTATGACTTAGGAAAGTTGCTCACCGTTCTGAGCCTCAGCTTCTCCAAATACAAAATGAGAATTTATCCCCAAATGCTGATTGGCTGCCTGTTGTGTGGCAGGTGCTGTGCTGGGTGGCCTGTCATTTGGTGATAAACCCAACAGACACAGGTCACTTTCAGTCCTAGCAGGACAGACAATCAACCCACAGACAATGATCACATGTGATTAGAACAATGATGGAAACACACAGCGTGTCAGGATTGAGAGAAGGGGTGGGGGTGGGGGATCTATTTACATAAGGAATCAGGGAAGGCTTCTTGGGTGGAGGTGACATTTGAGCCAAGACCAGAAGATGAAAAATAGTGCCTAACTCCCGGGGGGTTGTGAGAACTACACAAAATAGTGTCCCTAAACCACCTAGCACAGTGCCTAGCACATAGGCAGAACTCAAACTAATATTGGCTTTATTATCAGCCACTAAAACGTACACTCCTTTATAGCTAGGAGCAAGTCTAAGTTTGTAGGAATTGTGCCTGGCACATGCAAAGAGTTGACTAAATTAACGAGTTTCATATTTTCTCATGTTATTGTGTTGCTCACTGCTAAAGTCTTCACCTCTTCTTCATTTTGAAGGACAGTTTGGCTGAGAGTTGTATCTACAGTCAACAATCATGCACGGAACCCTTAAAATTCATTAAAAGGATAGATCTCATGTTAAGTGTTCTTATCACAATAAAATAAAAAGCGTTTATTGAGTTCATTTGTAATACTAATAGTAATAGAAGTAGCAGTGAGAGTAATATTTGTTAAGTAGTATTAGTCATAGGGGTAGTAATATTAGCAGCAGTAGCAATAAAGAAAGAATATTAGCAATTCATGCCATGGGCAACGCTCTTGGTGAGGGCACTGTGTCACAATGGAAAAGAAGATTTTGAGCCAGGCAGAGTTACACTTGAATCCTGGCCCAGCTAAATGGTTGCTGTGAAGCCGCTGGATCTCCTTTCCCTAAGCCTCAGTTTTCACGTCTATATGATGGGGATAACACTGTATGTCTCCCAGGGAGGCTGTAGGGACAGGGGAGGTATAGGTGTGGTGACTGGGACAGAGGAGGCCCACACTAAATGGTGGCTCTCGAGACAATATGCATGCCATCCCAGGTAACTCAGCCCCACACACCTGACACTCCACCCCCTTCTTTGGGGATAGATGGAGAAGCAACATGAGTTTTCCGTGTGTGGACGGGGGCTTGCAGCTGCCAACAGCTTAAGCTCACCGGGGAGGCACTATGTATCCGGGCTGGGGTGCCTCAGTTTGTTCATCACTCCCGACCGACCTGGTCTGGAAACAGATCCCTTGGGAAATTACTGCATTAAACCAAACTAGGTAAAAGTTCTTGACTGAAATTCCAGCAGGTACAGAAATGATTTTGACATAATTGTCAAAAAACTCATATATATCAATCAACAAGAAGAAGTAAAATGGACAAAGCAGAGAAAAGGCAACTCATCCACAGAAAAGAGTAAAGATGACTAATAGATGAAAACCCAGCAAAGTATCATGGGACTAGAATTTGAAACCATGACAAACCCTTTCAGATCTACCAAATGGGCAAGAAAACCCTGCAGATTGAAAGTATCCAGGGGCACATGGGTGGCTCAGTCAGTTAAGTGTCTGCCTTCAGCTCAGGTCATGATTCCGGGGTCCTGGGATCAAGCCCCGCATCTGGCTCCCTGCTCAGCAGGGAGTCTGTGTCTCCCTCTCCCTCTGCTTCTCCCTGCTGCTCAAGCTCTCTCCCTCTCAAATGAATAAATAAAATTTTAAAAATATTTTTAAAAAAGAAGAAAGTATCCAGGCTTGGTAAGAGTGTGGAGAAATGGGTATTTACATGTAGTGTTACCAGAAATGAAAACTGGTACATTTAGGGAGTACAAGTTAACAGTGCCTACTGCAATTTTTTTTTTTTCTTGAGAGAGAGAACATGAGTTGGAGGCAGCAAAAGGAGGGAGAATTTCAAGCAGACTCTCTGCTGAGTGCTGAGCCCAGCCCAAGGCAGGGCCCAACCTCAGGACCCTGAGATCACGACCTGAGCCAGAATCAAGAGCCTGATGCTCAACTGACTGAGCCACCTAGGTGCCTCTTTTATTTATTTTATTTTTAAAATTTATTTAATTAATTTATGTATTTGTTTGCTTTTGGCCTACTGCAATTTTAAAAGATTATATTCTTTTAGCCACTGCTAAGTATCCTGGAGAACTACTCATATTCAGGCCAAGGAGGCATAAATGGGGGTGGTCACTGCAAGTATCACCTGTTGAAAATCTGGAAGCAATCTAAATGTCTTATAGATTCAGAAATGACTACTTTAAAATAATACAATCATATTATAGAATACTATAGAGCAGATTAAAAAAAAATGAGCTAGATCTAGATGAATGACCATAGACAGAGGAAACCCAAGACATTAAGTGACGTCAGAGTGTTGCAGAATAATAAGCACAGTATAATCCTATTTGTATTGGAACAAACTGAAGAAAACATGTACAGTATTCCTATAGGAATGTGTGTATAGGTGTGTGTGCACAAATACATGGAAAACGGTTGAAAGAAAAGGCATTTAACTGATAAGAGTTGTTACATCTGGAAAGAAAGGGGGATGGAGGGCAGCCCTGGTGGTTCAACAGTTTAGCGCCACTTTCAGCCTCAGGCGTGATCCTGGAGACCCAAGATCAAGTCCCACGTCAGGCTCCCTGCATGGAGCCTGCTTCTCCCTCTCTCTCTCTCTCTCTCTCTCTCTCTCTCTCTCTCTCTCTCTTTCTGTCTCTCATGAAAAAATAGATAAATAAAATCTTAAAGAAAAGAAAGGGGGATGGATGGAGGGGGATTTCAAGCAGAACTTTAGTATTAGCCATACTTGAATTTTTTTCAACACTGTATCCATGTAAGAAAAGATTTCTACATCATATAAAACAAATCAACAAAGTACTATTGTTCAAATTATATTAAGAATTCCTATGAATTGGTAATAAGACAAAACCCATCAGGAAAAAAAAAAAAAAAGCAGGAGACATCAACAGGAATTTTCCAGAAAAGGAAATTCAAACAACCAATAAACATATAAAAGATGCTTGATCTCATTTGTCATCATAAAATGCAAATTCAAGCCACAATGAGGTGTCGATCCCCACCAAACAGATGAGCAAAAATTTTAAAGTATTAGTAAATGCAGGCAAGTGGAATAACATGAGTTCTGGTACACTGCTGGTAGGGTGTAAATTGGTCCAACCACTTTTGAAACCAGGTTGGAGTTCTGCTCTCAAGTTTTAGGTAAGAAAACCCCATGATCCAACAGTCTTAACCCAAGGCACATACCTGAATAAACCTGTGAACACATCTGCCAGAATGTTCATAATACCCCCAAACAAAAAGCCATCCACATGTCCATCTAACAGACTAAAGAATCTGTGGTCAGTTCATGCAACAGTACACCAGGCAGCAGCAAAAATGAATACAACATTAGCACAAAATTCAGGATGGTGGTAATTTTTGGAAAGAGGGTGAAAGTGTCATTGAGAAAGAGCATCATGGAGGTTCCATCCGTAATGTTGTTTCTCAACCTGGGTGTTTATTTTACTGTCATTTTTTTAAACATGTGTGTGTGCTTTATATGCTCTTTTCAGTAATTGAAAATAAGAAAAAGTTATGAAAAGAAGAGAGAGAACAGAGCATCCTCGGACGGCCATCCCAGGTGTGTCCCTGCACCCAGGAGAGGTCACAGGCTTTTCTGACTCACTCCTGGGTCCCTGTAGAGAAGACCTCAGGCTTCTCCTCTTGAACACTCCAAGGGTCGGCATGGCCATGCGCACAGAGGCCAGCTAGGACAGGCTGCACCCCCTATTCCATTCTCTGCTCGAACCTTGCCCATTGTGGGTTTGGAGGGAAGGAGGATGCCCACTGTCTCCCCCAAGTCATCATTGCTCTGAAAGGCCAGCAGACATAGGGGACCCAGCAGACTCAACCACTGTGCCTCACAAAGACTGGAGAGAGGGTGTCAGCAGATCAACATCGCTGGTCAGGCTAGGCCAATGGGTCTGGACCTCCCTGCCTGCTCTGACCACCAATACCCACATGGCTGATGACCTCCTTATGAGTGCCTTGGACAGTGACCTCCACATTGGGGCCCTGCACAGTGACCTCCACACCGGGGCCCTGCAAGTGACCTCCACACCGGGGCCCTGCACAGTGACCGCCACACCGGGGCCCTGCACAGTGACCGCCACACCGGGGCCCTGCACAGTGACCTCCACACCGGGGCCCTGCAAGTGACCTCCACACCGGGGCCCTGCACAGTGACCCCCACACCTGGGCCCTGCACAGTGACCTCCACACCTGGGCCCTGCACAGTGACCGCCACACCGGGGCCCTGCACAGTGACCGCCACACCGGGGCCCTGCACAGTGACCTCCACATCTGGGCCCTGCAAGTGACCCCCACACCGGGGCCCTGCACAGTGACCCCCACACCGGGGCCCTGCACAGTGCCCTCCACACCGGGGCCCTGCACAGTGACCCCCCACACCGGGGCCCTGCACAGTGACCCCCACACCGGGGCCCTGCACAGTGACCTCCACACCAGGGCCCTGCACAGTGACCCCCCACACCGGGGCCCTGCACAGTGACCCCCACACCGGGGCCCTGCACAGTGACCCCCACACCGGGGCCCTGCAAGTGACCTCCACACCGGGGCCCTGCACAGTGACCTCCACACCTGGGCCCTGCACAGTGACCTCCACACCGGGGCCCTGCAAGTGACCTCCACACCGGGGCCCTGCAAGTGACCTCCACACCTGGGCCCTGCACAGTGACCTCCACACCTGGGCCCTGCACAGTGACCTCCACACCGGGGCCCTGCAAGTGACCTCCACACCGGGGCCCTGCACAGTGCCCTCCACACCTGGGCCCTGCACAGTGACCTCCACACCGGGGCCCTGCAAGTGCCCTCCACACCGGGGCCCTGCACAGTGCCCTCCACACCTGGGCCCTGCAAGTGACCTCCATCCACACCGGGGCCCTGCACAGTGACCCCCACACCGGGGCCCTGCACAGTGCCCTCCACACCAGAGCCCTAGGACCCAGGGACATATCCAGCCCATGATCAGAGAAGCACCGACTGAGTGCAGCCCCTGAGCCAACCTCAGAAGGCAGGAATGGGACCAGGGTCCAGGTGTCCCCCCAGATCCCAGCCCCTCCCCGGAGCCCGGCGCTGTCCCCGACACACAGGCCGGCCCCGGCGCCCACTGGCTGCGCTCGCCTGGACTCCACCCACTGAACCCCGTGAACCTCTGGATAAAGGCGGAGGACAGGAAAGGCTTCAGTCCCCAGGTGGGCGCGGGGAGCAGCCAGAGCCGCCGGGAGGGCTGCCCTGTGCCGAAGCGCAAAGTAGAGGAGGACGCTCACCTCGGAAGTCCGCTCCTCCGCGCTGCCTCTACCCCGCCTTCCGCAGGCGCCAAGACCTCCGCGGGCTCGGCTGTCCCCGGCGCGGCTCCTCCCGGTAACCCACCGGCTCCGCGAAGGACCGCCACCGCCGACCCCGAGCGGCCGCGAGTCCGAATTCAAATCGCAGGAGAAGATCTGATTGGCCAACTCCCGCCCAAGCCACTTAGTGATAGGTGGTGGGCCAGCCTATAGGCCCGCAGCTCTCGGGTCACGTGGTCGCGGTGGGCCCAATCAGCCGCGGCGGGTGAGAGAGGGGGTGGAGTCATCTGCACGCGGTGCAGGTTGAAGGTGTGGCAAGGGCTGCGAGGAGCTTTTTGCAGGAAAGGGGCCCGTGGCCGGTGACAGTTAACATCTCTAGTCCCGGGGGTCCTAAGGAACCTGCCTGCTGGAGTCTGAGCGAGAGAATCAGGGACATGACAAGAACTAACAGTGAAACCGGAGAGTCAGCAATCCAATCCTGCCTCTGCACCAGCTGGCTGTGTGACCTTGGGCACGTTACTAGATGTCTCTGAGGGGCCCCTGGGTGGCTGCGGTTGAGCCTCTGCCTTTGGCTCAGATCGTGATCCCAGGGTCCTGGGATGGAGTCCTGCATCCAGCTCCCTGCAGGGAGCCTGCTTCTCCCTCTGCCTGTGTCTCTGCCTCTGTGTGTCTCATGAATAAATAAATAAAATCTTTTTTAAAAATAACAAAATAAATGTCTCTGAGCCTTCATTTCTTCAGCTGAGTAATGTGATTCATAATAGAACCTACTTTGTAGGGTTGTGAGGATTCAGTGTGATGGATTCAGGATTCAGGATTCAGTGTGATGGGACACCATGTAAAGCGTTAGCACAGCTCCCAGAACAAAGTAAATGTTCAATAAATGGCAGTGTGCTCTTTTGAACAGAGGAACCTCATCAGCAGACACCTGGCCACATTATTTGATGCAGGTTTGCCTAAAGTCATTTACCTTGAACTTTTTGGATAAATAAACTCCCTTTTGTTTGCACAAGATGTGTTAACTGGTTCTATATCGCCTGCAGGCAAAAAGTGTCCTGAGAAAAATAACGATTAAAAGGTTTCTCTCTCTCTCTCTCTCTCTCTCTCTCTCTCTCTCTCTCTCTCTCTCTCTCTCCCTCTCCCTTGCTTTCACATCAGCTTTCTTGCAGAGGAAGAAATCAGTGTATACACAGCCAGTTATGGAGGATTGCATGTCACCCACAGTCTGCTTTATCTGTGCTTCTGATCATAGGCCAGATGTGTTCCAAAATGAGGTGCTTACATGGATGCTGTTTGCCATGGGGGTGGGGCAGGGAGGTTGAGAACTATTGGTCTAGACTGTGTTGATCTGGTGACACCCTCTCTCAGGAATGAAATGACACAGGGAGATCCACCTACCCAAACCTGCCTTTTTTTCAGCCAGGCCACAGCTCAGCTCCTAAGGATGTGTCCAAAGTACTAGAGTCTCCACAAGTGGCACACACACACACACACACACACACACACATATTCTCTGAGATCCCTGGGCATTTAGACAGTGTCAATCTAGAGTCAGAGAATGGGATTCAGCTTAGGTTGTATGGACTCTTCTACATGAGAACTTCATTTTTACACAGTCTTATTATAGTTTTCATGTAATTACCCATTCTTCTTCCAAATGCTAACCTCCTCTGAGCTAGGTTTTGTGTTGGGCATAGGGGGCACAGAATGAATGGCCACCATCCTGTAGAATGAAAGCTCACAGCCCAGCAGGGAAATCAGCCATGGAAATAAGCATATGATATGGTAGGTGTCAGAGGAGAACAACAGATACAGCCTACATTTCCAGAAGCAAATGCCAGGACTCATGGTCTCAGAAGTACAGCTTCTCTCATGGGCACGTGATCAAGGACATGGAGACTGTGAGGGACAAAGCATGGCCAGCAATGAGAGTGGTTACAGACAAGGTCCTGGCGAGAAATGGGGGTGTGGTCAGTGTGACAGTCAATAGGGTTTTTCAGAAATATATCTGTCTCTCAACCTTCTGGTTATGTGGTAGGATTGCATTTCCTTTTACATGAGCTGTGGCTGTAGGACTTGGGTTAGCCATGATATATGAGCAAAAGTGATAGATGTTGCTATTGAGTGGACAATTTTGGGTGTCCCAGATGGTGGGTGCTCTGTCCACCAGGTCCCTGCATGAAGGGGGGCTTGTGAGGAGCAGAGTGAAACCTTTGTGGTCACAAGCCACTGAGACTGAGATGTGGGGATGTTTGTTACTGCCGCATGACATGGCCTGCCCTAACTGAAACAGTCAGAGACGGGGACAACCCGGAGCAGGGATGAGAACAGGAAAGGACTGGAATTAGTAGATTCTACCCCCTTTACAGCGTCTCCCTTTCTGGGTCTGATCCCACAGTGTTGCTGTCTGAGCCACGACCACAGTCCAGGCCCCCAACACTAAGGAAGACAGACAAAAAAAGACACCAGTAGTCTTCATCTTCATTCCAGGAATTTCATTTGATTTCCCTGGAAGGGGCCTGGGGAGCCCTCTCTCTTGCTTTTTACTACATTTTGAGAATTCCTCATTCATTCCTTATAGGCTGCATTTATCCCGAACTCTATCAGCTCCACTGAGCAGCCATAAACCAGAAGCTGTCAGAAAGAGAATCTGCAGAGAAGAAAGTCAAAGCCAGGTTCCTGGGCCACAGAAGGGACCCCTGAGAATGGGACCCCCAGGATGGTGCCAGTTACCCAACATGAGCAGGCTGTGCAGGGGCCCCAGGCTTCCTGCGGTGGCAAGTCTGCCTGCTGGGATCCACAGGGACTATATTTCTGTAAATATAAGATGCCATCGATTGAAGGGTGCATCTTTATGTACCACTAAGAAAGAAAAAACACAGCCAATTAAACCAAGACATGATGCTTTATTATCACTTAGAATTTTTATTTTATATCTATTGAAAGGGCTCATTTAGACTTATTTAGACATAGATTTTTATCTTATATCACTATCATGCACAGATAAAATAGAAAATATTAGCAAAATAAATTGGTTAAGTTATCCTAAAACATCTTCACATTCAGAGTTCAACTCTTGTGAATCTCTTTTCAACTCAGACTCATTGATGTTTGCATTTTTCACACAATATCATCTTCTGGGACTTCAAGAGTGTAGGTGATGTGACATTTCTTAAAAGAGCATGCCACTTTGTCCCAGAGATTCTGTTTCAAGTAGATGCTCACTCTTCAAGTTTTGATCCTGGCACTTCTTTTCTAAATCTTGCCAGAAGTTATCAGGCAACTGTGTCACTGTCACGAAGCCAACGATGATTGTGAGACATTGCTGATTATAAGACAAAATCTGATTTCGGAAAGGCTAAAATGTGTGTGGAGGGGGAAATGTGTGGCTTTGGATCAACAGAATCTGCACCCACCCTTACTGATCCTGCTTCTAAAGTAATAGATAAAAGCGTCTTTGGTCAGAAAGGTGTGGGTTCAAATCCCAGCCACTCCACTTCCTAGCTTTCCGATGTATTCACCAAGGTGGGCTGGCATCTGCCATAGTAACAAACAACCCCCAAATCTCAGTAGCTTACCACAATAAAAGTTAGTTTTATGCCAAACTACTCAAGGTCAGGGTGACTTGGCAGGGTGGCCGTCCCCCCTCAACAAAGGCTAACCACCACCTCAACAAAAGCCAGTCCACTGCCACCTGGGTGGGTGGGTGGGTAGGACAAGAAGACTCCATGATTACAGAAGGACTTTCCCAGCTCCAGCCCGGAACAGGCACCCATCACTTCCACCCGCATTTCACTGGCCAGAACCAGTCTGATGGCCCTGCTCAATGGCAAGGAGCTCAAAAATGTGCTTTTCTGTGTACTCAGGAAAGAGAAAAAAACCAAAGTAGGCATGGCAATAGCAAAGTCCAGCACAGTGACGCTAGGCAATTTGCTAAAACCCTTTGAGCCTTCATTTCTTATCAAAAGGAGGGTTATGAATGTGTCTATTTCTTTGTGCTGCTATGAAGGATGATGCATGGGACATGCTTTGCTTTGCTTTGCGTGGCACATGGTAAGCACTCGGTGAATGCTGGCTGTGATGTATCATGACCTCCTAAAGGCACACAAAACTCCCTTCCCACCTAGAAACAACTAACGTCACTCCCCATGGCATCTCTACTCTCAGATGAAAGAGTCCCAGCAACCTCATCTCCTTCTCATGATTTTCAGACTCCTCTCCATGCAGGTCTCTCCCCAGAAGAAACCTTCATAGGAACTAAACACTTCTCTCTATCTCTGCCATCTGATCAAGGCACCTCTGAACACTTGCTGTGTGACCCTTGCCAAGTGTGCAGCCTTCTCTGGGCCTTAGTTTCCTCATCCATAAAGTAAAGAGTCATAGCACAGCTCCTCACTCTCATTCTGGCCCACTGGTGCCAGGTACACAGGTTGGGGGAGGGGGGTGCAGTTGGGGGGTTGGCATGTTGCCAAGCTCTTGTTTTTCAAGACAAGGTGAAAATCCCCATTTTTTGTGTGAAATCTGCCAGCTTTTTAATGTTGACAGATATTTCTTAGGAAGAAAATTAACTCTATGTGCACCAAACAAAACGTGTCAACGTGTTGGTGGTGGAGGAGCTTTGGCAAGCTTACAGGGTCTGTCTACACGTTGGGTCTGTGAGAGGCTGGAAGTAGTACATTTTCCCTTTGAATAGGTGTTCTTGGGCCCATGCACCTTACTATTTCCCCTCTCAGGAGAGGAGATGCCACACCTAGGAAGTGGTCTTTCCCAGAAAGGTCACTGGACAGCTGATCCTGGGGAAATAGGAGGTTGAGGGATTGGATTTGCTGGTGACTATGGCAGCTGGTTTTATCATAACCAAGTCCTGGGGCACCTGGGTGGCTCAGCCGGTTAAGCATCCGCCTTTGGCTCAGGTCATGATCCCAGGGTCCTGGGATCGAGTGCTCCATCAGGCTCCCTGCTCAGTGGAGAGTCTGCTTCTCCCTCTGCCTCTGCCCCTCCCCATCCCTCATGCTGTCTCTCTCTCTCTCTTGAATAAATAAAAAAAATCTTTAAAAACAACAACAACAAAACAATCCCTAACAACAGAAACATCAGTGACTATATCAGGGCCTACTCTAGGCGAAGCTTGGGACACTCAAAAGAATCAAATCCAGGCTTTGCCCCAGAGGAGCTCCCACACATGAGAGAGCAGACAGGAAAACAGGTCACTGCCATAGCAGATTTGGGGATGCAGAGGAAGGGATGTGGCCTGCCTGGAGAATGTGGCCAGCGAAGGCTGCCCAGGGAAGGGGCACCTGCCCAGGAAGTAACGCATCTTCCAGGCAGGGGGACTGTGTGTGCAAGTGTGTGCAAGGTCTGCAGGCATGCTTGTGCTTGGTTCCTTGAGTGGAGAGCAGTGCTGTCGAGAGGCCGGAGTTCTTGGGAACCAGGAAGCAGGAGGAGGGGAGACAGGTGAAGGAGGAAGGTAGTTAAGCCCCCACTCCCCAACCTCACCCCCCGTTCACCTGGCACAGAGCCTGGCACTAATTGGCATCCATCAAACAGTCTTCCCAGCAGGTCTCCACTCAGCTACCTGTTATAATCACCTACAGAGCTTGTAGAATGTACCTGTGTCCGGGCTCCACCAGAGTTTGTGCGGAGGCCCAGGAATCAGCACTGTTTTAAATGTTTATTTATTTATTTATTTATTTATTTATTTATTTATTTATTTATTTTTGTAAGTAATCTCTACAACCAATGTGGGGCTCAAACTCACAACCCTGAGACCAGGAGTTGGATGCTCCCCAGACTAGCCAGCCCGGTGCCTTCTTGGCTGTGTTTTAAAAGATCCCTCAGGGAACACCTGGGTGGCTTAGTTGGTTAAGCATCTGTCTTTGGCTCAGGTCATGATCCCGCAGTCCTGGGATTTAGCCCCACATCTGGCCCCTTGCTCAGCAGAGAGCCTGCTCCCTCTCCCTCTACTGTTCCCCTGCTTGTGCTCTCTCTCTCTCTCTCTCTCTGTTCAAATAAGTAAATAAAATCTTTTTAAAAATAAAAAATAAAATAAAAGCTCCCCCAGGTGTGTCTAGGGCGCAGCAGGAGCAGAGAAGCAGAGCATGGTGCTGCTCCCCACATGGGGTGCTCGCTGGGTGCCAGGCTTCGCACAAGATTCCTCTGTGGATGGTCACTACATCCTCACAGTGGCCCTGTGAGTGAAGCTGGCCCTGGCGTCCCCACTGCCCAGATGCAGGAGGGGTGAGACAGAAAAGTTATCAACTTGCCCAGAAAAAGTTGTTTGGCGGTGGAGTCTGCAGTTAGTCCTACTCCAGAATCCAGAAAGAAGACAGGGAGAGAGGGAAGAATTTGGAGAGATGGATGGGTGGATGGATGGATGGATGGATGGATGGATGGATGAGTGGATGGATGGATGGATGGATGGATGGATGGATGGATGAGTGGATGGATGGATGGATGGATGGATGAGTGGATGGATGGATGGATGGATGGATGGATGGATGGATGGATGGATGAGTAGGTGGATGGATGGATGGATGGATGGATGGATGAGTGGATGGATGGATGGATGGATGGATGAGTGGATGGATGGATGAGTAGGTGGATGGATGGATGAAAGAGCAGATAGATGAGTGGGTGGTGGATGGATGGGTGGGTGGATGGATGAGTGGATGGATGGATGGATGGATGGATGAACAGAAGAACAGATGGGTGGTGGGTGGGCAGGCGGAAAGAAGGAAGGAAGAAGGGAGGAAGGGAAGAAAAGTCAGGGAGAGAGAGCGCGCGGAATAGTAGGGTGGGAAGGGGTTGAAGGAATGAAGGGAGAGAGGAGGAGTCAATGAATGAGGGAGAGACGAACGGGGACGAAGGGGCCGCGAGCTGCTGCCCTGGGCGAGCTCTGTTCCCCGGGGACCAGAGCCGCCCGAGCTGAGGTGGGCGGGAAGAGGGTCTCGGGCCGCCGCCCTCCAGCCCCTGCCGCCGCCGCTCTGGCCGCCGCCCGCCCCCCCCGCCCGGCCCGGACGTGCTCGGCATCGGCATCCGCGACGGGAGCGGCGCCCGGCATCCGCGGGGCCTTGCTGCACCCTGGCGGCGGCGCGGCGCACTGCAGCACGGTCCCCGGGGCCCGGCCCCGCCCCCCGCCCCGCCCCCGCGTTCCCTAGCAACCCGCCCCGCTCCGGGGCCCGCGCTCCCGCCGCCGCGCGCCGGCTGCAAACTTTAGCATCCCCGGCTCTGGCATCCGCTGGAGGGAAGAGCGCGAGGAGCGTCTCCCGTGGCTTCTCCCGCAAAGGTTTTCTCTCTCTCGCCTCCGTGAAAAAAAGGATAACGAGATGGGGGTGGGAGCAGGAAATGGTTTAAGTTAATTTAAACTGTCTGCCGCGGGCAACAATCCAGAGGAGGTTTTTCCCTGTTTTTCAGAGTATGGAGGGAAGCTCTTTGCTGCAGCCCAGCGGCCGCTGGTAGACCTTGGAGAGTCGAGGCGGAGGCACCGCGGGGAAAGGGGTCCCGGGGAGCAGCAGCGCCTGGCCTGGCGGTGGGGAGGCGGGGGCGCTGGGGCCTGGCCCCTTGAAAGGACATGGGTAATACTGACAGGGCTTGCCCTTGGCCAGGCACCCGGGAAGCCACGACGTGGGTAATATTTATCCCCACCTGGCAGTTAGGAAACAGAAGCCCAGAGGAGCTGAGGACACAGCCAGGACGTGCCCATGCCCGGGTGTTAAAGCCATGAAGGTCCATCCGGAGCTCACTGTCTACAGGGCTCCGCTGCAAGTGGCTGCTGTGACGGCTCCCATCCTACAAATAAGGACACCGAGGCCCCGAGAGGCTTATCCGAGGCCACTTGTCTACGCTGTGCCGCCCACACCCTTATCCCACCCTCACACCTGAAATCCTCCCCAGAACTCTGGGAGCTCATAGAACCTCAGAGCTGGTGGAGTGCTGGGATCCAGTGTCCCCAAATGACCCAAAAGGGTTCAGTCCCAACCTGATGACACAGGCTGTGCGCAGGGCACTGTGCCGGGCATCAGGGGGCTGGCCTGAGCCCACACAATCCCTCCCCACCCATCTCCTACCTCCCTCCTCCATGTCCAGAGGCATGGCAGGGACACGTGGGGTTTCATTTCACCCCACCACCCATTCCTGAGATCAGTAGACAATTTACAGAGTGTCTGCAGATGCCAGGCACAGCGCTGGACAGCGAGGGGACGGTGGCTGACAGTTACTTAGTGATGAAGGCAGGCAACAAACCTGCCGACCAGGGAATGCAAGAGGATTCTAGATGCTTGGAAGTGCTGTAATAAATGAAATGGAAACAAGGTGACTCATTTCCGGGGTGGAATAGGGGACTTGTTGTCACTGCTCTTCTTTAACTCACCTTTACCAGCAGATCTATTGCCTACGTCTGCACCTGTCGCCCCAGCCAGGTGTGACAGCTCTGGTACTTGCTGACTAAGGGAGCTCAGAGAGGGCTGGGGAGTCTCCGGCCAGGGGTTTGCACTCGACACTGGTTTTGGAACAGAAATCACAGTGATGGTCAAGGTGCCCGGAACCCTGTTCTGTTCCATTGCATACCTCATCTCCGTCAATCCATGCAAGAGCCGGGATCCCTGGGTGGCGCAGCGGTTTGGCGCCTGCCTTTGGCCCAGGGCGCGATCCTGGAGACCCGGGATCGAATCCCACATCGGGCTCCCGGTGCATGGAGCCTGCTTCTCCCTCTGCCTGTGTCTCTGCCTCTCTCTCTCTCTGTGTGTGACTGTCATAAATAAATTAAAAAAAAAATCTTTAAAAAAAAAAAAAAATCCATGCAAGAGCCTTTCAGAGAGATGCTATTACTACCTCCATTTCACAGATATGGAAACCAAGGTCATACCTCTCTTGGAGGAGAGCCAAGACTTGAACAAAGACGCCCTGATTTCAGCTCCACGCTTCTAACGACTGCACTCTGCAGTCCGACCGACACCCAGCTGGCCTCAGACTCAGTGCGTTAGGGAAGGAAGAAGAGGTGGGCGTGTTACCTTGAGCAAGTCACTCCCCTGGCTGCGCCCCTATTTCCTGAGGCCTGCAAAACAGGAGTGAAGCAGGATGCTCACCTTGGCTGGGATATTTATTTTGGAAATAAAAGGAGATAATCCAAGTAACAAAGCCTGAGATTCAGGAATGGATTTTTTTTTTAATTAAAAGATGAATAAATGAATGAAGGAGCTTTATAAATGTTAGTTTCCTTCCTTGTTCCCCAATTCTGTAATAATAATAGTTAAAACAACCCAAATAACTTCTGCTGGGCTCTACCCAAATTCCTGCATGCCATGGATGGCCACGTTGGTGATATGCTTGCAGCCTGTCTCAAGGGCAGATCTCACTGGGCAGCACAAGCCCCAGCTTGTGGCTACCATGTAAGGCAAGAGACCCCATCAAAGTCCTTCTGCTCAGGGTACTCATGAATCAGACCCAGGTCCAAATCTCCATCTGCACCTACCTGCTGTGTGACCTTGGGCAGATGTCTTAACCTCTCTGATGTGTGAATGCTTCACTTGCTATAAAAACACCTGCCACACAGAGTTGCCCTATCATCCAAGGATGTCATTCAAGTCTCCTTTCCCCATGAAGTGGTGAGGGTGGACAAAGGGGACGCATCCAGAGGGTGTCACACATAGCTGTGCACTTCCCGATCTTTAAGTAGCCCATGATTCTCTTCCTCGAGCTCCTTCCTCACCAGAGCCTTACCCCTCCACCCGTCCTCCGCCAGCAACTCCTGTCCACTTCAGGTCAGGGCATAACCCTGAGCCCAAGCTCTCCTGTCCACCCTCCCTGCACCCTTCCTGGTCCCAGCTACTGTCCTCACCACCCTGACAACAAGAACAGCCTTCAAAGTGCTCTCCCTGCCCTGCCCTGCCCTGCCCTGCCCCTCCCCACCTACCCACTCTCCAGAGAACAGCCGGAGAAGTCGGTGGGCTTCCAAGTCAGGTCACTCCCCAGGCTTCCACCCCTGGTGGCTTCTCACTGAACTCAGAAAAACATGCACTCGGCTGCCACTGCTTCCACTGCTGTGCTGGGTATTATTCCCTGTCCGTCCTCCAGATCACTCTCCATCCCTGTCTACCTGATTGGTGCCCCAGAGGCAGACCTGAAGGCACTACATCGCCTTTGCTCTCTGGCTTCTGGAGGGTTCGGCCAATAGCGGGTGCCAGCAGATCAGGAGGCAGGAGGAGAGAGAGGTGAGGGCATGACCCCCCAGCTTCCTCTCTGATTGGCCCGGGGGTTGGCAGGGGCCAGGTCTCTCTGATGGAAGCTGCAGGTGGCCTCCTGTAGGTACAATAATGCCTGGGTTCCCCTAACTGTTCTTCCCCGGCCCCATCAGGATTAGGGGGTGACCACCAGGGTGCTACGGCTGCTGATCCCAGGGTGTTTGTCACTTTGTGTTAATACCCTTCAGCCCTACCCAGATCTCTGTAACCAGTCCCTTTACCAAATTCCCCAGAGCGTGCCTGGACAGCGACTGATACTAAGACCCCTGTGATCTAGCCACTGCGGCCCTCCATCCTCTTCCTACTCTGTGCTACCCTGTGGCCTCATCTGGCTTCTTTCTGTCCCTTCAGCACATCCAGCTTATGGCTTCCTCAGTGCCACCATACCTGCTGTTCCATCCAGCTCATGACACAGTGCCCAGGATTTTTTGCACAGCTGTTCTCTCAGCCCAAATGTCACTGTTGTGGAAGGCTTTCCCCAACCACCTGTCACACACACTCTGTTGTTCACTCCAAACACTTGGACACTCAGGATGTATACGTTTTTCCCACACCAACGACCAATTCTCCAACTCCCTAGACACCATCTGGGTGTCCTACAATTCAGTCCAATTCTGGTGCTAACCACCCACAGTTAGTGCACTCACAGGTTAGGGGCACAGTCCCACGAGACTCCCCCACTCCAGGCACCAGTCACAGGTCCTGGGCCTCCCATACTTCAACAGACAGTCAATGAATCAGGGGTTCCCACAACCCCTCCTTGGGTTTGATCATTTGCTAGAATGACTCACAGAACCCAGGAAAACATTTTCCTTACTAGACTACTGGTTTCTTATAAAAGGCTATAACTCAGGAACAGCCAGATGGAAGAGATGTATACTGTGAGGTATTGCGGGGGGGGGGGGCAGGCATGGAGCTTCCAAGCCCTCTCTAGGTGTGTTCCGCCCCCTCCAGCACCTTGATGTGCTCACTAACTTGGAAGCTCTCCAGACCCCATTGTTTAGGGCTTTTATGGAGGTTCCATTACACAGGCACGATTGATTAAATCATTAGCTATTGGTGATTAAAGTCCATCTCCTGGGAGGTCAGGGGATAGGGCTGAAAAGTTCCAACCGTGTAGTTAGGACTTGCTTTTTCTGTCAACCAGCCCCCATTGAAGCTACCAGGGTCCCCCCTCCAGCCACTCATCGGTGTACAAAAGACATCTTTCCCCCTCCAGAAAGTCCAAGGGTCTTAGACGTTCTTACATCAGAAACTACAAATAAGATGGAATGTTACAACCAATGATACTCCTATTACCCCAATACTCAGTACAAGGGTTTTAAGAGCTCTGTGCTAGGGACTGGGTACAGAAACCCCATATATATACACGTAATATCATCCTGATTAATCTCCTTCACTGGACTTGCACCAATCCGAAATGTGTCCTGTTAAAAAGAAAACCACAGCCCCAACATGGCATCGTTTAAGCCATCTGAGCAAACCAAGACTTAATACCTAACCTAACTGCATGTTCAAACCGCCAGGAGTGTAACCTTTAACCACCCAACATGGAATTTCCAAATCAGTATTAAGAATTTATTGAGAGGCTCCCCTAGGGGAACAACCTTGCCTAAACAGTGCATTCCTTGCTCACCCCCGCTTGCTAGATGGGACACCTCTCGATTAATTAATCCTTGAATAAAGCCAATCAGATCTTCACATTTACTCGGTTGAATTTTTTCTTTTTTAACAGTCCCCTCATTTATTCATCGGCTTGGGAGTTTTGTCTATTTCCACCTATAGAATTGTTAGTTCTGCAAAGGACAGGGTTTTTTTTTGTTGTTGTTCACAGCTGTAGCACCAGCACCTCCTGCCACACCTGGAACAGAGGAGAAACTCGGTAAATATTTATAGAATTAATACAAGAGCTGTCTGTTCACTTAGAAGGAGGGACTGAGGACACTCACTCTGAAGCCCTTAAAGGCAAAGGGAGCACTTGAGTGTCTTTTAAAGGACAGAATCGTGGTTTTATTGCCTCCAGCCTCTCAGGGCCCCAGAACTCTCCACGAATCCTCTCAGGGCCCCAGATGTGCTTCCTGTAGAAGTAGCTGGGTACTGATAGAAGAGTCTGAACTCAAGAGTCAGACACATCTGGGTTGAATCCTGGCTCTGCTCTACCCTTCACTTCCCTGGTCCTCTGTTTCACTATGTACTGAGAAAGGGGTCATTGTGAAGACGGACAAGACTACTGTATGTGTAAGGCTTCTGGCACTGCCCTGCCCGTGTACCACGAGTGGGGAAGAATTGGATGGGAAGCAAAGAGAATGTGATGTCCCTGTGTCCCCAAGAAAGGGGGCCTGGCTGAGCCCCAGCTGGGGGAAGTAGGCAGATCTGTGGGTTCACCGCTTGGGGTACAATAGATTGAACACACCCCACGGATGTGTTGGAAGCAAAGAATTCTTTATTACATGTCACAAGTAAGGAGACAGGGAGATGGATCTCAAAGCACCATCTCCCTGTGGGGTTAGTACAGGACGCTTTTATTCAGTGCATTTGGGAGTGGGGGCAGGAGCTTTCATATACATGAAGGAACTTACGCATATTCTGTGATTTAGGGCACTTTGGTTCAACTGTACATGGCTAGCATGTCAACCTGCTAGAGTGTGCACTGCATGTTCAAAAGTTGGCAGAGAGATCCCTGGGTGGCGCAGCGGTTTGGCGCCTGCCTTTGGCCCAGGGCGCGATCCTGGAGACCCAGGATCGAGTCCCACGTCGGGCTCCCGGTGCATGGAGCCTGCTTCTCCCTCTGGCTGTGTCTCTGCCTCTCTCTCTCTCTCTCTCTCTCTCTCTCTGTGTGACTATCATAAATAAATAAAATTTTTTAAAAAGTTGGCAGAAAAATCCCCTTTAGGAGGAGATATTATATTGCAATGAGCTAAAGGTAACTTCAGGGTAATTAAGGGGGCTTCTGCACGGGTCCTGAGCTCCAGTCTGGCTCAAACTGGCTCACATCAGGGGCTATTAGGTGACACACATAGCGAACATCTCCTGGGCTGGAACTGTTGGTTCTGCTAAACAAAATACATTCTTTCCCTGCTTTTATCCTTTCCCCTGCTCCTTCCTGCTGACAGCTTTCAGCCCTGTGAGGGAGGACCTCCTGGGGCATCCCAGCTGACACCACCATTCCTGGGCAGAGTCTGAGGGCCCGGGTCGGTGGCGCATCCAGGCTGAGAAAGGTCTATGGAGCCCTCCACATACAAGCACAGAGAGAAGCAGAACAGATACCAGGCACCCAGAGCAACAAGAGCACTGCTAAAGGACCTCAGAAAGCCTTAGAAAGGCTCACTGGCTTCCCTGTGGCTTCTCACTAAGTGTAGAATGGGGCACCCACCTGCTGCCCACCACCCAGAAGTTAACACAAGAGGGTGGTGAGAAGCAGTCCTCACATTTGGATGGAAGCCATGTATATGCCACAGCAGAACACGTGCCCCTGCCTCAAGGTCTTATGGAGAAGCTCAGAGGATGATGAGTTTCCCTCATCAACCCCTTGGTCCCCCCTGTACCACCCCCCAACAGAATATAAAGGCAATCGCAGGGCAAAGAAGAAACTCTAAATTGAGTGAGGCTTGTTTCCCACCACCCAGAAGAATGGAGCTCAAATGATAAGTTATGACAGAGTAAATGAATCAAGAAAGTAGCATTTCTTGGACACCTGTGTCTTGGACTGAGACTCACTCTCACCATTGCCCCACAGGGTATGTGTCTTTCCCTGAAAGAGATCGTCTGGGAAGGAAAAATCTTGAGGGGTCCTGGGATTCTGAAAGGCTGTCCCAGGTCAGGGACAGCAATCCCGTGGGACTCTAGGTGAGGACAAGTAGCAATGGCCATATGTGGAAGTGTTGTCTGATGAGTCCCAAGAAGCTCCTCACTGGCACAGTTGCCCAGTGTGGGAAGGATCCGCTTTGAGAGGAAGCGAGCTTCCTGTCCTGGCAGGTGTGCAAGTAGATCCTCTCAGAGGTGTGGAGAGGTGACTCCTGCTGGGGAGCTGGCCTGACTAAAATAATGCAGAGGTCTCTCTGAAGCTTAATAGACTACGAGTCTGTAAGTAAAGCCCAGAGTGACAGGAAGTAATCAGAGCCAGGATGTTAGTGGGATGTATGGGGAAGAGAGGAAGATGAGGGGAAAGTGGAATAGAGAGGAAGAAGAAAATAAGGAGTCCATCTAGGAAGGTGATATGATTCTGGTAGTCTGATACTGATGAAGGGTTCTTCAAAGATAGTATTTCCCCAAAGGTGGGCCACGCATCTACAACAGTCAGGACAGCGTATGCCTGCTGCAGAACAAATAAACCCCTGACCTCAGTGCCCTAACACAATATGGTTCTTTCTCACTCATGCAAAATCTGGATGGCCCTGCAGCTCTGATTTCTGGAAGTACATGGCCTCCAAGAGACAGAGAGATAGAAGAGGAACACCAGAATTTAACTGTCACAACCAAAAGTGGCTCTCGACACTGCCACTCATGGGGCATTGGCCAGAACTAGTCACACAACCCCAACCATCTGGTCTCAGACTGGTGATAATATGCCTTTCACGGCTCTCTGACACTGCTAATCTCCGTTATCAATAAATAAATCTGCTGGCCTCCGATTCAGAGCCTACAGGAGAAGACAGAAATTTTAATGAACCTACAAAACAGTGTCTGTTCCCAAAACGTTCCTTCTCTTTTTTCTTTAAGATTTTATTTATTTATTCATGAGAGATACACAGAGAGGGGAAGAGACACAGGCAGAGGAAAAAGTAGGCTCCATGCAGGGAGCCCAATGTGGGGCTCGATCCCAGGACCCCAGGATCACGCCCTGGGCTGAAGGAAGATACTCAACCACTGAGCCACCCAGGTGCCCCAACGTGTTCCTTCTCATGATCATTCCCTATATATGGTAAATGATGCCAATTTTCCATGTGGGATGGCAAAGTAAACTTTCCTTTTCAAGAAATTTATTTATTTTTTAAAAATTGATTCTATTTAAAGAAGAATATTCTATTCTAAGTCAAAATGTGCAGCACATACATTAATATTTATTTTAGAAGAGGTAATACATACTTCAAAATTCAAAAAGTATTACAGTATAGCTAACTGAAAACTCAACTCCATCCTAGCCACACAATTCCCCTTCCTGTCAATACTTTTTATGAATGATTTCGTGGATACTTCCACTCTTGCAAACAACACTGTGATGAACCTCGCTGTGTGTACTCCATTTGGCATGTAAATGGGTACCTAAAGGGCAAAACCCTAGAAAGAAAATTCTGGAGCTCCAGGTGTGTGCATGCACAGTACCCATGGTTCAGTTTGGTGCATGGCTGCCATGTTAGTGGGACAGGTTTTCAGCAAAGCCCCAATCAGGGCAATTTGGACCATACACAATTTCACTCATTTGCTCAATACACCTTGATAAGCACCTACCCTGAGTCGGCCCTGTGCTGGGAACAAATAATAGAAAGATGAATTTGACTCAATCTTGACCCCAAAGAGTTCATGATCTAATGGAGAAGACAGATGCACAAGCCAATTGCTGTAGTTATCTACTGCAGTGTGGTTGACCACTCCAAAACGTAGAGGTACAGAGCAACGACGAGTATGTTGACAAATTCTGTGGGTCAGGGATTTGGAAAGGGCAGAGCCAGGATGGTTTTTCTCTGCTCCCTGATATCTGAGGCCTCATCTGGGGTAATTTGAGGATGGGGACAGAAAGATCCATTCCCGCATTGGCTTCTTCAAACGAAGCTCTCATGCCCATGCTGGCAGAGTAGAAGAACAGGCTTAGCTGAGACTGTCAACCAGAGCCTTTAACATGTGGCCTCTTAATCAGGGCAGTCATGGGGTCATCAGACTTCCTACAAGGTGGCTCAGGCTCTTAGAACAATTGTTCTAGTGATCACAGCAGAAGCTGCATGGCCATGGTTGACTCAGCCTTGGAAGCCATACATCATCATTTGCACTGCAAGCCAGCCATAATACAATCAGGGAGATGAGGGTTTTAAAGCAGCCACTACTGATCCTAATACAGGATACGTGTCGTAGTAGAGGTAGGTCCAGCAGTACAGGGAGCCCAGTGCAGGAGTGACAGCTTCATTCCTTCTGAGAGCAATAAGAAGAGATTCAGGGAAAGCCATTGAAGGGAGGTGACACAAACTGAGGATTGAAAAGTAAGAGCAAAGTTACCAAAGCCTAAAATGGAGTGGGAGGAAAAAGGGCAAAGGGGATTGTGTGTACAATGATTTATGAGTGCTTTGAAAGGTATGTGCATGAAAAGGTGAGGAGTAAAAGAAGCCAGGCTACAGAGTTGTGACCTAGAGTGGAGATCTTAGCTCTACCACTTGCTGGATGTGTAACAAGTGAGCCCCAGCTTCCTCACCTATAAAAAACCCCAGGGTTCTTCACGATTATTATTATTATTTTTTAAAGATTTTTTTAAAGATTTTTATTTATTTATTCATGAGAGACACAGAGAGAGAGGCAGAGACACAG
This sequence comes from Canis lupus dingo, assembly GCF_003254725.2. Taxonomy (NCBI): domain Eukaryota; kingdom Metazoa; phylum Chordata; class Mammalia; order Carnivora; family Canidae; genus Canis; species Canis lupus. The sequence goes on along the minus strand of NC_064248.1, from coordinate 19,311,572 downwards.
GCAGAGGGAGAAGCAGGCTCCATGCAGGGAGCCCGATGTGGGACTCGATCCCAGGACTCCAGGATCAGACCCTGGGCCGAAGGCAGGCGCTAAACCCCTGAGCCACCTGGGGATCCCCCCTTCAGATTATTATAAGGAATAACTGAGATAAGACAGGGCCTGATATAAAAGCGTGGAAGGCATGTTCACTGTTGACATCATTATGAAATTTTGGCCGCACATTGGAGTCATCTAGGGAGCTTTAACAAAAGCAGTAATGTAACAAAAGTACAAAACTTATTATACTCTTAAAATTATAAAACATTGTTGATGGAAATTAGAGAAGACCTAAAGAAATAAGAAGATGTTCCCATGTTCATAGATCAGAAGACTTAGTAGAGCTGCCACCTTGGCAAGACTTCCCAAACTGATCTAGTTTCAACTCAATCCCTATCAATATCCCAGCTGACTCAGTGCATATGGTAAATCAAGGAATCCAGAATACAATCTCCAATCTTACATTCTTGAAAAAGAAGACAAAGTTGGAGGAGTCACACTTCCCTCTTTCAAAACTTACTACAGAAGCCATGGTAATCAAGACAGTGTAGGATTGACCTTGTACCTCCATGGAACAGAACTGAGAATCCGGAAATAAGATCCTATGTCTACAGCCAGTTGATTTGGGCTGAGAGTCTATTAAATGGAGAAATAATAGTCCTTCTAACAAATGGTCCTGGGACAACTGGATATCCACATCCAAAAAAGTCAACAAAGTTGAACCTCCTCCTCCTTACATCACATGCAAAATTTACTCAAAATGGATCAAAGACCTAACTGTCAGAGCTAAAACTATTTAAATACTTTGAAGAAACATAACAGAAAATCTTGGTGGTCTTTTATTTGGATCTGAGATGTGATGCAACATCACAAGCAACAAAAGAAAAACTAGAAGAATCAGACTTCATCAAAATTAAAAACATTGTACCTCTAAGGACACCATTAAAAAAAAGGAAAGGGGCACCTGGCTGGCTCAGTCAGTGGAGCAGGTGACTCTTGATCTCAGTGTTATGAGTTCAAGCCCCATGTTGGGTGTAGAGATAATTTTAAAAATAAAAAAAAATCTAAAAAAATTTTTAATTAAAAAAGGAGAAGGACCACTCACAGAAGGGGAGGAAGAGGATGCCAATTACATAGCTGACTTATACCTACAATCTATAAAGAATGCTCACAACTCAATAATAAAAACATAAATAACCTAACTTTAAAATGGGCTAGGAATCTGAATAGACACTTCTTCAAAGAAGATAGACAAAGGGCCAAGAAGCCCATGAAAAGAGTCTCAATATTATCCATGAGGGAAAGGCAGGTCAACACCACCAGGAGAGACTGCCTCACCCCCACCAAGAAGGCTAGAAACCAAAAGATAGTAACACATGTTGGTGAGAATGTGAAGAGGTAGGGACCCTCTCACTCTGCCAGAAGGAATGTAGGACGGTGCAGCCACTTAGGGAAATATTCTTCAAATGTTAAACATAGAGGAGTGCCTGGGTTGCGCAGTTGGTTGAGTATCCAATGGTTTCAGCTCAGGTTATGATCTCAGGGTCATGAGATAGAGCCCCACATTAAGCTCCATGTTCAGCACAGAGCCCGCTTGAGATTCTCTCTCTCCCTCTCTCTTTGTCCCTCCTGCACATGCTCTCTCTCTCTCTCTCTCTCTCTCAAATAAATAAATCTTAAAAAAATGCTAAACATAGAGTCACCATGTGATCTGGCAATTCCACTCTGAGATGTCTACCTAAGAGAAATGAAAACATACGTCCCCACAAAATTCCCATAGGGAAATGTTTAGAGCAGCATTATTCATAAGAGCCAAAGAGTAGAAACAGCCCAAATTTCCATCAACTGATGAAGGAACAGATAAAATGTGGTATACCCATATAATAAAATATTACTCAACAACAACAACAACAACAACAACAACAAAATGAAGTACTGATCCATCCTACAATGAGGATGAATCTTGAAAACATGATGCTTAGTGAAAGAATCCAGGCTTAAAGGACCACATATCATATGTTCCCATTTATGTGAAATTTCTAGAATAGGAAAATTTACAGAGATCGAAGATAGATTACTTGTGACCTGTGGCTGGTTGGTGGAGGGGGGACAAGTGAAGATGGGGAGGATTAGAAAGTGACTGCTAAGGGGTAATGAAAATGTGGTAATGAAAGTGCTTTAATTTAACTTTTTAAAGATTTTATCTTTAAGTGATCTCGGCATCCAACGGGGCTTGAACTCACAACCCCAATATCAAGAGTCGCCTGCTCCATCGACTGAACCAGCCACGGACCCCAAAAATGCTTTTAAATTGATAGGGGTGGCTCAGCAGTCAGGCTCCTGCCTTAGGTCCCAGGTCGTGATCCCCGGATGACGAGTTCCCTGCATGGAGCCTGCTTCTCCCTCTGCCTATGTCTCTGCCTCTCTCTCTATCTATCTCTATGTCTGTGTGTGTGTGTGTGTGTGTGTGTGTGTGTGTGTGTGTGTGTGTGTATGTGTGTTTCTCATGAATAAATAAATCTTTAAAAAATAAAATAAAATAAATTGATAGTGGTAAACATCCCTCCCTCTTTTTTCTCTTTTGTATCTCTAAGAAATGATGGATATTAACTAAATTTATCATGATGGTCATTTCACAGAATATGTAAACCAAGTCATTTCTCTGTACACTGTAAACGTACACAGTGCTGCATGTCAGTTATATCTCAATGACACGGAAAAAAATGGTGGTAATGTATGCACCACTCTGGGGATATTCAAAGGTACTGAGTTCTTCAAACAGAGAGAGAGAAAAGGAAGAAAAAAGTGAGAAGAGAAAATCTTATGCATAAGCCCTACTCCAGGAGAGTCTGCTTCCAATTGTTCTGGAGGGTGGCCTGGGCATCAGAATTTGAAGGCAGCAGGGGATGCCACCGTGCAGCTGGTTGAAAGCCACTGAGCAAGAGAAATGGGAGACTGAGATTGGAGAGAGGTGAACAGAGAGGGGCCAGCAGAGCCCAACGATGCATTATGTGAACAAATGTGGGTCAGGATGTCACCAAGGGGCGAGCGACGTTGTGTGTGGAGGTAAAGTGGGACCACTGTGCGCAGGCGAGACGGCAGGTTCCCCACCAAACACATCCTCGAGTGAGGGGGGGGACACAAGTGGCCAAATCCACCCAGGCTCTGCTTACCAATCCCTGAGCCCACAGAGCTCAAGTCTGGCCCCCTTGTGAAGCAGCCAAGGGGGGCTGGGAGTTGGGGTAGACCTTTCCAAGAGCTTGCATATAGTGAATTGACACCTCACTTTGAAATCGCACATCTATTTTATCTGGGTGCCTAATTGGAATCTCGATTTTAACATCCTGTTACACAAGGCTGTTGTACAGATAACAAGACCGAATTATATTCATTACCATCCGGTGAGCGCAGTTATGCTTTGCAAGCAACCTTCGTTGTCACATTTAATCCTTCAGCATTTCTGAGAGATGAGCGACTACTGGTATGATCTCCATTTCACAGATGAAGAAATTGAGGCTTGGTGAGGTAAGTGGCTTGGCCAAAGGCACCTGGTAGGCAGTGGCAGCACAGAGATTCGAACCCAAGTCGGACGACGCCAAGCCTTTGCTATGAAGACATGAAACCCTCTCTGTCCTAAAGTCCTTCCATAACCGAGTCAGGAGACTGAAGTCCCCTGACGCCGAGTGTCCACTGACTGGTCAGCAGGGGTAGTGATAAAGCCAGCATCGGTACCCAGGTCCCCGTGGCAACCACAACCCTGCAGGTCTGTGGGGCACCCAGTACACAGTAGGGACGTGATGATGTCAGCAGCCCCCCGCAACCCACAAGAGAATGACCCAGTTAAATGAACCTAGTGGCTTTCCTTCCAAGGAGCCCCCACTCCTCTGGCAGATCCCGCAGGCATATCCACAGTTTCTGAGGAGTGACACATCCCGCCCTCCCCATTTTCATAAGCGCCCCTGAAAAAAGCCCTCTCTGTTTTCTGCCTCACTCACTCTCCTTGGAAAGATCCGCTTTGATCCTCCCTCCCCTCTGCTCCCAGCTCGGCTCTCCTCTCTCACTCCAGACATATTATTCACAGTGAACTCATTTGTCCAGAATGCAGATGTAATATGTAATTCCCCGAGAATTCAAATGTAATTTAAAGCTATTTTCCGATATCTAATTTGCCTTTTATTTATTTAGGGCAATATTTCAGCAGGAGCCTCTCAGCTAAAGTGCCGGTGTTTGTTTACAGTGCCAGGGCCCCGCAACGGCAGGAAGCCACCCGCCCCAGACACAGACGTTACCGATTAAAAAAGTAATTACAACATTGAACACAGCCTTAAATAAAAGCGAAAATGCAAGAGACGGGGAAGGCTGCAAAAACATAAATTGGGAACAATGCTGTTTTCCCCAGACGTTTTGTAATATTTGCAGCCTGCCTGGTACTGGCACCCTGCCCTGGCTGCAGGAGACACAAGCGGAGCCACTAGCAGGGAGGGATGGGGTGGCTCCACCCTGTAAAGAGGTGGGAAGAGGTTTCTAATTGTCAGAAATCATTTGTCTGCCTGCAACGTCCTCAGTTTAATGTAATGCTCTTATACTACAGATTAGTGTACTACAGTGTACTCTACTCTAACAAGTGACCAAAAATCAACAGGCAACTCAAACTGACCTAAAGAGAAAATTGGTATGTTCAGGCTCATGAAAGACCGTCAGAAGCTTTGGCTGCAGGCGTAGTTGGATCAAGGTGCTCAAAAAATCTTTAAGAATCTCCCTATCTCTTGGCATTGCTCTCTGCAGAGTTGACTTCAATTCCAGAAGCTTCAAGCTTCCATCTTGCCAGCTTAGCATTCCCAACCGAAAGAGGATGCTTCTCTTTCCGTAGTTCTAGCCAGAATCTCAGGTTGGGCTTTCATCAGCCCTCCCTGGGTCATGTGCTGATCCTTGAATCAATCACTTCAGCCAAGGAGTTTCAGTCCTCTGACCAGACCTGGGTCAGATTCCCACCCCTTGAGGACAGAAGTAGGACCAGTTTGGCATAAACCACATGGACTAAGAACAAGGGAGGGGCGGCTCCCAAAAAGAAAATTGAGGTTCTATGAGGGTTGAAGGCACAATCAGGCAAATATAATTGATTTCCACCACAGATAGAATTTCTGTCTGTTTCCAATACATGTCATCTTCCTACATTGGCTCTAGACCACACTTTTTACCTTGTGGGTGATTCAGGGAACTCTGTGCTCCATGGTAGGACTGCCGTGTAGAACATCAACTTGTGGCTTCCCCACCTCGACTTTAAAGAAGTAAGTAAGCCCTGTGCAGCCAGTTACAGTGGAGCATGACTAGGAACAGGCGACATTTTGTAATCACTAAGGATGGCCTGCAGCAGAAGGGCAGATAGGAAGCAATTGGCTCTTCAAGCGGGTGTCCTTCAAGATGGATACAGCAAGAGCCTTGAGGTTTGAAAGAGTCAAATAATTGCTAATAATTAGGTCCAAAAGTTTATCTGGTAATCAGATCACAGGGGAAGCAGGAGGTAATAATAATATTTAAGGGGTTCATTGGGCACCTGGGTGGCGCAGTCGGTTGAGCATCTGACTCTTGGTTTTAGCTCAGGTTGTGATCTTAGGGTCGTGAGACTGAGCTCTGCCTCAGGCCCCGTGCTCAGCATGGAATCTGAGATTCTCTCTCTCCCTCTGTCCCTCCCCATTGTCCACTCAATCTCTCTCTCATTCTCTCTCTCTCTCTCTCATTAAATCTTAGGGGCCCCTGGATGGCTCAGTTAGTTAAGCACCTGCCTTCAGCTCAGGTCATGACACAGGTCCTGCGATCGAGCCCTGTGTCAGGCTTCCTGCTCATCAGGGAGTCTGCTTCTCTCTCTCTTTCCCTCTGCCCCTTCCCACCACTTGTTCACTCTCTCTATCTCTCTTTCTCAGATAAATAAAATTTTTTTAAATAAATAAATAAATAAATCTTAAAATATTTTTAAAATTAAGTGCTCTCAGGGCCAGGTTATACCCTAAAAGTGACAGTATATGTGAACTTGCCATAGACATGTGACCCTGGGGTCAAATAAGTGGAACCCTTGGCCAGATGTAGCACTAAAGAAATCACATCACCCTTTACCAGTAGACATCCAGAAACTGGACTTGGCACAGGCACAGGACAGAGCATCCACGAGTCCATGTGGAACTGAGCCTGAACAGCGGCCCCCTCGGGACCAGGAAGCAGCTGTAGCAGTGAACCAACCAGACTCCTGCTCTTGCTGGGTCTGCAAGGGAGGTGGACAGGCAGCGTTTGGAACTAAGAAATCCCCTCAGGTTCAGAGGTCATTCAGGGTCGGGGTGGAGGGTGGCAGGGGAAAAACCTTGAGAGAAAGGCTATAAACGTCCTCCTAACAAGACAGGTCGGTGCCTAAGCTCTCTGCCTCATCGATGCCCCAAGCTGGTGGAACAGTTCTTGCGGATGACATAGGAACAAATGGGAGAGCAGATCTCCACTGCCCTGCCTGGTACACAGTAAATGCTGTTGTTGTTGCCTGCCGTGCGCCGTGACCATCTCTTACTCAAACACCAGCTCGTTCCGTTCAATCTTTCCCAAAACTCTGTGAGGTCATTAGCCTTATTATTACTCATCCTCCCATCATAGATGAGAAAATGGAGCTTCAGAGAGATGAGGTGATATGCCCAAAGTCCATCATGCCAGAACAGGGCCTAGAACACAGATTTCTCACTTTCTCCTCTAACCCTTTCATCAACAAAAAGGCTTTCCATGGGCACCTGGGTGGCTCAGTTGGTTAAGCACCTGCCTTCGGCTTAAGTCATGATCCAGGGTCCTGGGATCCAGTCCTGAATTAGGCTCCCTGCTCAGCAGAGAGTCTGCTTCTTCCTCTACTGGTTCTCTCTCTCTCTCTCTCTCTCTCAAATAAAAATCTTTTTAAAAATTGCTTTTTGTTTTCAAAGGCCGTGGACAAACGGAGATAAGAAACTTGCATTTATTGACCACCTACTACGGCCAGGCACGGTGTTCAGCGTTATCACACATTTGTTCATTCCGTCTTCCCCTGCCAGGCCCCTGTGTTATCATTCCGGCCTCCCCCCCCCCCCTTTCAGTAATAGACAGTGGAGGCTCAAAGGGGTAAGGCACTTTTCTCTGCATCACTTGACCTGTTTGGGGGCTCTGAAGGGATTCAGCATCTCTAAGAAGGAACCTAGAAATTCTCTAGGAAAGGTGCTCTCTGCTCACTAGAGTGCCATCCTCACCTCTGCTCTCTGAGACATCACTGGGGTGCTCTTCTCTTCCCAGGAGAGCCAGTCTATGCCTCTGCACACTCCACAGCCCTCAGGGCCCCCCAGATCTGCTACCTGGGTCCAGCCAAGAGAGGGATGTCTGAGCTAAAATAGCAATGTCAAGGATTCCATGATAAAGAGAGAGACAAAGAGACAGAGCCCAGGGGAACTCAGAGGAAACACAGAAGGACAAGGAGGGGAGGCAAGGGGAGGACAGAAAGGGGGCAGGGAGAAGAGGGGGGGAGGGGCGGGGGGGCGGGGGGACGAAGAGGAGGAGTGGCCATGGCAGCGGAAGTAGCAGAGGGGAAGGGGCAGGAGTTTGGTTACAAACATAATTTTCATAATAAAGGAAAAATGAAAGTTCTTCATTCAATATACTTAGTCCGTAGTCCTGTACCCATCTCTGTACTAAGCATTGCAAATATGGATGAAGTCCACATTCTCAAGCAATTGTAAAATGATGCATAACTACTGTTCTAATGTGGAGAAACCAGATTTCCCCCACTGAGAGGTCTGATAAGCCTTCACTGAAGGGCATCAAGAGTGTAGAACAACTTTCTTGCAGACAAGGGGAAAGAAAGCCTTCAGACAAAGGGAACAGCATACGTGAAGACCCAGGAACAGAAGAGTGCATGACGTTCAGGACAAGCAAGGAGCAAGTTAAGGCGGCAGAGGAGAACAGGACAGAGCTGGAAATAAGGCAGGGCTAGATCCTAGAAATGGAAGCTTTATCTTGATGACGAGTGTCTAAAATTGTCATTAAAGGATCCCCGAGAATTTGCCAATATACACATAGGGATTTATGAATGCTTAGTAAGAACTTTAAAAACTTTGGTGTGGGATCCCTGGGTGGCGCAGCGGTTTGGCGCCTGCCTTTGGCCCAGGGCGCGATCCGGGAGACCCTGGATCGAATCCCACGTCGGGCTCCTGGTGCATGGAGCCTGCTTCTCCCTCTGCCTGTGTCTCTGCCTCTCTCTCTCTCTGTGTGACTATCATAAATAAAAAATAAATAAATAAATAAATAAACCTTTGGTGTGTTCACGAAATACCAGCACGTTCTAGATCATCTCCCTGACAACCAGCATGGAATGTCAGTGACTATGTGATGTTTTTGTCTGGGATCACTTTGGGGTCTAGTAAGAATGTTTTAATTGTCTGGAGACAAGGGGGAAAGAAAAGAGGTAGAGCTGATACACAAATGATGTGTCTGTGCCACAGACACATGATAAAGGCCAATGGGTGGGTGGCTTGCTATGACAATGAAGGTTCTTAGAAAAAAGAGGTAGGAGGATTGAGTCTCCACACCACCCAAAGTAATAAAGGCAGTAGAACTCAAAAAAACCTGTGCTAGAACAGCAATTCATTTTTAGTAAGTGACAGATTAGCTTCACCAAGACAACATCATCTATCATGTTAAGGAAATAACACTAATTTGAATTTTATCACTTTTATTTGTACATAGCTTCTAGTTTACATTAGTCGTAAAGCTGTTTATGAATTTCTTTTGTCATTGATTCTAAAACATAATTTTTGTCACTTTTTGACTGAAATTGGGATCCATCTCAAAATCTATAGCCTCTTACAAGCACAACTGACAGCACTTTTTCCCTCTAATGCTACATAAAATAACTATGCATCCTACAACATATGGTGGATTAGAGTCACACGTAGAATAAGTTGATACCTGGTTTTATTTGTAAACAACAGAGTAACATTAAAATAAAGAATATTTAAGCCAACATGAGGTCCATAGAATATTCTCTATATAATAGTTTATGTAGTAGTCAAGTTGGAATACTGATGATGAGGAAGAAACCATAAGAAAAAGGTTTTTTTTAAGAAGCTGGAATTTTTTAAAGATTTTATTTATTTATTCATGAGAGACACAGAGAGAGAGAGAGAGAGAGAGAGGCAGAGACACAGGCAGAGGGAGAAGCTCCATGCAGGGAGCCTGATGTGGGACTCGATCCCGGGACTGCAGGATCACGCCCTGGGCCGAAGGCAGGGGCTCAACTGCTGAGCCACCCAGGTGTCCCAAGAAAAAGTTTTAATCAACAGAAGTCAGATTTCCATATTAGGAAGACATTCTAGCACCACATTGGATAGAAATAGGTTTTTCAGGAGATTAACTGAGAAATTATGAGATTATATATATGGAAAAAATACATATATATATATATGGAAGGATGATGACATAACTTGAAGAGATGTGCAAGAGGCAGAATCAATGGAATTTAGTGATTGGTTAGATGTGGAAGGGTGAGGATGTAGGGAAAGAGAAAGAGGGTTGGGAAGGCCCAAAGAGGATGCTGGGTTTCTGGATGGGATGAAGTAGCATCTCCAAGATACAAAACAATACTTAAGATTGAGATGGTACAGTTGAGGCAGTGGTGATGGTGATAGGGACAGTGGTGTTGCAGGCTGTGATGGTGATAGTGGTGGTGATGATGATAATAGGGATGATGGAGATGATAGAAGTGATGGCGATGGAAGTGATAGTGGCAGTGATGGTGGAGATGATGGTGATGGTGATAATGGTGGTGGTGGTGGTGATGATAGTTATGGTGTGGCGATTGGTGGTGGTGGTTGTGGTAATGGTAGCGATGGTGGTGATGGTGGTAATGCTGATGGAGGTGGTGATGGTGGTGATGATAGTGATGGTTTTGGTGATGGTGGTGATAACGGTGATGATAGTGATGGTGGTAGTGATACTAGTGGTCGTATTGGTGACAGTGGTGGTGATGGTGATGATGGTGATGGTGATGGTAGCATTGGTGGTGGAGATGATGATGGTGATGGTTTTGGTGATGGAGGTGATGATGGTGATGGTGGTGGTAAAACTGGTTTTAAGTAGTGATAATGGTAGTGGTGGTGGCGGTAGTGATAATAAAGATTAATGTAGTAGAATTATAATAATGATGCTATACCAGGAGGCTTAGAAGTAAAAGTGGCAACACTGGGGACTGGCTCCACAGCTGCCCCATGTTGACATCAAGCATCTACTGGCAAGGAGCCAACCTTCTCCAGGCCTCATCCATGATATGGAAATCACTTCTCTCTCCTCCTATCATGACGGTAGGCACCCACCTCACTCTCTAATCACACAATGGGAAATGAAATAGGAATGCTGGAATCAATGGATTCCCCCCACAGCAGGGAATAACCATTATTTACCCATAAAAATATTTTGAGGGTTATTAGCATGTAAACTGTGATTAATTAAATTCACAAACATTGTTTCTGAGACATGTAAATGAGCTGGTTCCTGCTGGGTGGTACTGAGGCTTCACTCTCCTGGTGGCTGCTAAAGGAGACAGTGGGGGGAAGCACGTAACACATCTGCTCCAGAAACTTTGGGGGAAACAATAGGGTCCATCTGAAAGGTGGTTTATCCCTGAGCTCTTCCACATTCATCCTTCTAGGTCAGGTCTTACACAGTTAAGAGGATAAGTTGGGATGCTGGTGTCCCCATGTAGGAATTTATTCACATCATGGGTCCTGAAGGTACCCAAATATTATGGAGCTTGAAGGAACCAGAAAGGAGAAAACAACTGTCTTTTGGTTCATTCTACCCACTCTGCCCAGGAAAGGACCAAGACTAGCTCAAGGTTACATTGACTCCTTTCCAGGGCTTTCCATATGCCACCCTAAATTCTTATAGAGTTTCCATGAGATCAATCAGACCTTGAATCACACACCCAAAGGAAGTTGGCCGGGATCAGTAGCCAGAAGAAGACACAAGGGAAGGTGGAGGGGACCAGATTGAGTTGTGCTGTAATGACCTCCAGATCCAAAGGGTTGGTCCACTGTCTCTGTCTTTCAAGCCTCCAGTGATCCAACCAGCTGAATCTCTAGACATTGGTGCCACAATGGGCCCATGAGGGTTTCAATTACCCAACAATGTGTCCAAGCCCCCATTGCCTACCCTGGTGCAGACCATCTTCAACAAGGGATGTTCTCCCTACAACCTCCCCCATGAGCCCAGCCTTCATTTCTCCAACCCCAGTAGTGCCCACCTCAGCACAGACACCTGCTCCCAGTGGGTTGCTGGGAGAAGGGAAGAAGTGTGCATGCCTGGATGGAAGTCCCAATGACAAGTGCAGTTCAAAGACATGCCCTCTCCTACTAAAACCCAAATCCAGTTGTAGGTAGCACTCACCTCCTCTCAGCCAGATGCTGTGTTGTACATTTGCACTCACAGCCCTATAAGTGACCTTTACTCAGGTTTTCCATTTGAGGGAATGGGGTCAGCTGTGCCTTGAGGACACCAACTGTACCAGGTACCGTCGACAAGACCGGCAAATCCACCATACAGTCCATGGACAGCTACCAGTATAACGAGACAAAACTCAGAGAGTCTCACTTTCCCCCAGAATGCTTCCTTACTCATTGAGGGCATCCTTTCGCCCAGTGTCCTGGGGCCTGGTTGCCAATCCAATGAATCCTCTCTGCCCCATTTCTTCTGGATGACCATGACATTGTTTCAAGTGAGGCAATTTGGAAGTTCTCAGATGTAACCCCTTTGAAGAATGCAAAAGGGTCTTTCTGGGGAGAGGGGGATAAACAGCCTCGGGTAGGATCAGGAGGGAGAGACGGAGGACTACGCTCGAGGTTGGGACAAAGGAATCAGGGAAAAGAGAGCCTGGCCCAGAAAGTGTCCCAGAGACATAACTCCCTAAGTCCTGGGAACTCCAGCAATTCCAACTCAGCCCCCAGCCCCATCCCAGGAGGCCTGCAGATCAGGGCCCCCAAATACCCAGAAATAGCAGACACCAGCCACCCAGTAACCCACCTGGGATGGCATCTAGGCAACTCCAAGGTCTGGAAGGTCACGTTCAAAGGGGCCCAATAATAACTACGGAGAGGACTGATAATTAACAGAATCAGAAACAAGGCAGAACAGCAGCAGGACAATTTAGATCTCTTTTGTGTCTCCCAACATCATTCCACGCAGAACGAGCCTAGAACAATCTCTGGTTCCTTTTGATCTCTTAAAAGGACTGGATCTCTGCTATTTCCCCACATTATTCCTGCCCAGGGTTTCAGAGTCCTCTTAGGGAACCCAGACCCATGACTTCATAAATAACCTTTAGGGAACCTGGGATCTTCACAGAGTCAATACTGACATTGCACTTGGCTGGGCTGGTGCCATGGATGGTGGCAATGGTTCCAAAACCTGATGGGCATCCAGATCCACCTAGGAATGTTCTTTCCTTGCAATTAACAAGACAGGTACACAAAAGAGATATTAGTGATAATGAATTGAAGCAGTATCAGAGGGCATATAGCTAAAATATAATTTTTCCACCTAACTCAGCCATGCTGTCCCCATTTGTAGTCCCCACAGGTGACCACCGTAACAATTTTAGGGATGCCCCTTCTAGAGTCATGTATATGCAAGCAGACATGAATAGACCCTTCCAACATCCCCTCCCCCCTTCAAATGGACACACACCATAAAGACGTTCATCATCCTGCTTTTTACACTTAATATTTATGGGAGGAGATGCCATAACAATGTCTGTAAATCTGTCTCATAATTTTGAACAGCCATGGATAATCGTAATTTATTTAACCAGTCTCCTTCTGACTGGCCTTACTAAGTGCATTGTTTTTCCTCCTCGCAACTACCTCATGAGACACACGTGTTATTCCTGTCAGACAGGTCAACATATTTCAAAGGCCAAGTGCTTGTACCACCCAAAATGCTTTGAATAGGAGTCCCATGATTTTGTGATTTAAAAGAAGAAATAGGTCTTTGGTCTTTGTCCCTGTTTCTGGCACAGAGCTCCTAACACCTGTGGAGTCCCCCAAGTGGTAGGAGCAATAAAGGTGTCTTGATATTCATAGCAAACTCCCTTCCACCACACCTGACTCCTTGTTCATGAGGTGACTTTTGGAAAGCACCTAAGGATGGGGGCTGCTTGCCAGGGAAACCAGCCCTGTGATTAGAGGGACTATCAATGCTACCCACCCTTGTGCCCCAAGGAGGGGAAAAGGGGCTGGAGATTGAATTAATCACCAATGGTCACAATTTAATCAACCACCCTATGTGATGAAGCCTCCATAAGAACCCAGAGGAGAGCTTCTGAACATGTGGAGATGCAAGGAGATGGAGGCCCAGATAGGGCTTGGAAGCTCTGTGCCCTATCCCCATACCGTACCCTATGCATTTCTTCCATCTGGCTGTTCCTGAGTTACATCCTCTTACAATAACCTGGTGATCTAGTAAGTAAAATGTTTCTCTGAGTTCCATGAGCTGTTTTAGCAAATTAGCCAAACCCAAGGATGGGTTGATGGGAACATCTGATGTATAGCCAGTCAGAAACACAGGTGACAGACTGCACTTGCGATTGGTGTTTGAAGTGGAGGCAGTCTGGTGGGACTGAGCCCTTAACCTGTGGGGTCTGATGCCATCTCTGGGTAGATGGTATCAAGATTGACCTGAATCGTAGGATGAACAGCTGGTGCGTCAGAGAATTGCTTGGTGTGAGAAAAAAAAAAAAAAAAAAAAAAAAAACCTCACCCCATGGAACTGGTGTCAGAATTGTAAATCCTCAATCTTGGCCTCACAGTAGAATTACCCGGGGAGCTAGGCTGCCGCTTGCAGGCTTTGGTCGGAGTGGCCCCCTTTTGGGGCTCAGCTCCTCGAGCCTATGTAAGGCCTAGCCAGGCCTTGTTTTTATTTTGTATTAAAATTGCTATTTCTGCTGGAGGCTGCTGCCTCTGGGCTATTTCTCAGGACATTAATTTTTATGGCCCTCCTATGCCACTGCTTCTCGAGGTGGCATCTGACTCCACTCAGGAGACCTGGGGACATAGCAGCTGCAGCAACAATAACTGGCAGTTAACACTTCAGGACCCCCACAGGGCTGCCCTTCCCAGCTGGGATGGGAAACTTTGGGTTCAGTCCCCTAGATTGGGATTTAGAGCTGGACATGTAGGTGAGCGGAGAGAACAGAGACAGAGGGCTGTGTCCTCATCTCCAACTATACAAAGCCGACTTGTATGAATCGGCTCAAGAGCATTTTCAATCAGATAAATTAATGCATAAATCACTTATTATTAAAACACTATTATCAATAAAAAGAGTTTCTATTTTTGAGTGCCTACTGGGTGCCAAAAGGAAACATAGAGACATCATCTCTGGTTCTCTCTGAAACCTACAGGGAGGTTTTATGATGAAGAAACCATAGCCCAGAGAATTAAGTGCCTTTGTCCACGTGTTTCAGTCAGTATAGGCTAGGTTATGCTATAGTAACAAACACTCCCAAAAAATCTCAGTGGTATAAAATGACAGAGAGCAGAAGATTAACTCTTGCTCAAGCTACATGTTCATCAAGGGTTGGCAGTGACTCCTCCATGTCTTCTTTCATGGACACTGTACTCTATCACCAGGATAGCCCCATAAAAGATGAAGGAGGACCTATTCCCCATGATGGGCTAGTAAATTTTTTAACTTGGTGCTCTGAGGGAAGAAATGAATGTGTGTGTGTATATATATATATATATATATATATATATATATATATATATATGTATTTATGGACACACATACATATACATATATGCACAAATATGTAATACAAAGAGTCCTGGGATTGAGCCCTACATCAGGCTCCCTGCTTGGTGGGAAGTCTGCTTCTCCCTCTCCCTCTGCCCTTTCCCCTGCTCATGCTCTCTCTCAATAAATAAAATATATAAATAATAATAAATATTTAATTTATTTAAAATTATAGTATATATTTATATATTATAATTATATAATTATATTTTTATATAATTTTAATATGTTTACATATAATATATATTTAAATATAGATATAAATAATATATTTAATATGTGCATATATAAATTTAATATATTTACATATAAATATGCAATTATATAATCTATATTAATTGTAATTAAATAAAATATTAAAAATTATTTAATTAAATATTAAAATAAAAGTAAAAATCTTTTTAGAAAAAGATTTAGGTAAAATGTAGTAAAACAATTCAGAAGCAATGTGACTAGCATATTACCGCGGGTTTTTTTTTTTAAGATTTTATTTATTTATTTATTTATTTGATAGAGAGAGCGCAAGAGCATGAGTATGGGGAGGGACAGCAAAAGGGGGAGAGAATCCTCAAGCAGACTCCCGAGTGAGCACAGAGCTGGCCCCAGGGCTGGGTCCCATGACCCGAGGGTCTTGACCTGAGCTTCAAGGGAGAGTCAGACACTTAACCTACTGAGCCATTCAGGTGCCCTTATTACCTTTGGTTTTGTTTTGTTTAAGATTTTATTTATTTATTCATGAGAGACACAGACAGAGGCAGAGACACAGGCAGAGGGAGAAGCAGGCTCCATGGAGGGAACCCAATGCAAGACTCGATCCCAGGACCCCGGGATCATGCCCTGAGCCGAAGGCAGACAGACGCTCAACCACTAAGCCACCCAGGTGCTCCTTACCTTTTTTTTTAAATAAAACACATTTAATTATAACTTAATATTTAAAAACTAGCTCATAACATTCCTGAACGCTCAATCACCAGCGCTTGCCACTGCTAGTCCCCGGCAGCTGGGAGCACTACGTTCAGCCCTCGGCTGGGATCCCGCTCCAGGAATGGCTCAGAGCTGCAGAGCTCCATCTCACCCTGGCTCACATCTCCTCTCTGGGGCTAACTGCCACCCCAAGAGTGGCTAATGTGGGCGTATAAAGGCTCAGACCTGTGCCCCAGCTTGGGACCTCTCTGACGGACTAACCCAGCTTCTTAGCTCAGGAGTCTGACATCTCCTCTGCCCTCTCCTGCATCTTTCCACTCCCCTTTGAGAGTGGATCCTGAGATCCTGGTAAACTTCATGCATGTAAATATCCATCTCAGAGTCTGTTTCCCAGGGGGCCCAAGCTTCATGCTGGGGTCAATGGTTGATGGAAGATTTTATTTATTTATTCATGAAAGACAGAGAGAGAGAGGCAGAGACACAGGCAGAGGGAGATGCAGACTCCACGCAGGAAGCCTGATGCGGGACTGGATCCCAGGACCCCGGGATCACGACCTGAGCTGAAGGCAGACACTCAACCAGTGAGACACCCAGGTGTCCCTCACCTGGAACATTTTTATTGGTTGTCATAGCACAAGGAAAGAGGGATCTCTCAAGGGTCTCACTTCTGCTCACAACCCATTAGTCTGAGCTAGTCCCATGATCCTACTTGACCATCCTACCCCATTCCACAAAAATGGGAGATCCAGAATGTTTGGCCCAACAGCACTTGTGGTTGCCACTGCATAGTCCCAAAGCTGGGAAACAGCCACTCCAGGATACAAATCCAGGTCTATCTCATCACAGTCTGTGCTCTTTCCTCTGAGCCATTTGAGGATTGAGACTCCTTTCTAGGTCCTGAGAATATGAAGATGAATAATGTAAGCTCCACTCTGAAGCACCCACAACACTAAAGTTGATATACAGTCTTGTCAGGTCAGAAATCTACATGCAGGGCGCCTGGGTGGCTCAGCAACTGAGCATCTGCCTTCGGCTCCGGGCATGATCCTGGGGTCCTGGTATCCAGTTCTGCATACCTCAGAGGGAGGGCTCCTCAGAGGGAGCCCGCTTCTCCCTCTGCCTTTGTCTCTGCCTCTCTGTGTCTCTCGTGAATAAATAAATAAAATCTTAAAAAAAAAAAAGAAATCTACATGGAGACAGAATCTTAGCATCCCCAGGAGACCCCCGAGAGCCCAGCAGTCTGGGGCAGCAAATGCACTCCATCCTTCCCTCTCACGTCCACTGCAGACATCACCAATGAATCATGACACTTCCTCCCACTGAGCCTGAGCTCTGTGTGGCCAGATCTTCATTCCTGACCTTGGACAGACATTACCAATTGATCAGAGGCAGTGCATAATTTAAAACTAGTTGCCTTTTTGAAAGGCGCTTGGGTGGTTCAGTTGGTTAAGCATCTGCCTCTTGGTTTTGGCTCAGGTCATGATCTCAGGGTCATGAGGTTGAGACCTGCTTGGGCTCCACACTCAACTCAGAGTCTGCTTGAGATTCTCTCTCTCTCTCTCTGCCTCACCCTACCCATTCTCTCTCTCTCTCTCTCTCTCTCTCTCTCTCCTTAAATAAATAAATATTTTTTAAAAAATATAAAATGAAACTAGTTGCCATTCTGGAACTATCCATTTTCACTGCAAGGAAAATGAGGCTAGAGAAGAGAAATTCATGAACTGCATACGCAGTAAGTTGGTATGGCCATATGGACACTGAAGCAAAGACATACGTGTGGAGGAAATGGGGGACAGACTGCCTGAAGCATCCCAAGTGCTCAGTGCTAGGGGGCAGAAAGTTAGCTTCAGCCCAGAGCATTCTCCAAGAACCCACCCTGATTGGTCAATGACAACTCTCATAGCAAAACTAGTATTTACCGAGTACGGGGCATGTTTCAAGCACCAGGCCCAGCGGTAAGTCCCTCAAACACATTTATCACTTCTCATCCTTACAACATCCTGAGTTGGTTGCAAGCCATAGGTGGCGTGACATCAGTCGATTTCATAGACAGAGAAACTGACACTCAGGAAGTGATGACACTCATCTCTCTGAGTATTTATTACATGGCAGGTGACCCTCACAACAGCCCTGTGAATGGGCTAGTCTCACCCCCATTTTACAGATAGGAAAGTCAGAGCTTAGTGAGGTTGTGTCCATTGGCTCAAGATGACAGAGAGGGGACCGGAATCCAGACAGTCTCACCTACCATCTACGTTTATGATGATGAATGGTGAGAAATAGAGAGGTAGGATTTGACCCCCTCCTCCATTGGCCTGATGCCATCAACCACTAAGCTTTACCAACAGCGCCCACTGTCCATCTCAGGGTGTTGCTGGGAGGGGCTCAGAGCTGAGTCTGGGACTCTGGAACCATGCAGTCTGCAGAACAGGGCAGGACAACACAGTAGAATGGCCCACCCCAGGCAAGAGGTGACCTGCCAATCAGAAGCCATGATCAGGGCGCCTGGGTGGCTCAGTTGGTTAAGTGTCTGCCTTTGGCTCAGGTCATGATCCCAGAGCCCTGGAATCGAGCCCCACCATTGTGCTCCCTGCTCAGTAGGGAGTCTGCTTCTCCTCCCTCTGCCCCTCCCCTCCTCGCTCATTCTCCCTGTCTCTGTCTCCCTGTCTCTTTCTCTCTCTCTCTCAAATAAAAAAATACATTAAAAAAAAAAAAGCCATGCTCAAGGGGGCTCTGCATCCCCACAGCCATGTGCAATGCCTGGCATGGGTTAGGCACCATTAAATACTTGCTGAGCGGTGTTGTTTTAGCTTTACTCTTACGGCACAGAAAACCATCCCAAAATATAGTGGTCCAAAACAACCATCACTTGCTTTAGCTCATGACCGGGTAGGTTTGCTGGGCTGCTCACTGGAGCAGGAGGGTCTAAGGTGGCCCCTTGCGTGCCAGCAGGCTGCTTCTGGGCCCACCAGCTGGGCCAGTGTTCTACTGGGTATCTCATCACCCAGGAGGCTGGTCTGGCCTTTTTCACAGAGGGGTCTCGGGGCTGCAAGAGAAGACTAATGTCAACATGCCAGCCGGCTCTGCAGGTATTGTGGAACCAAGCTCAGATCCAAGACTCAGAGAACTAGACTTCACTCCTTACGGGGAGAAGCCCAGTACAAAGCGACCACATGAAGGGATAGGAAGATTTTGTGGCTGCTTTTCTTGCAATGTACCACAGCGATTAAGTGAATAGATGGATAAATCCAAAGGCAGAGGGGGACCAACATAAAGGCATGTCCAGCTTAAGACCCTGAATGGTGTCCGACCTGGGAACCTGTTGCAGCGAGGAGCTGGAGGCAGAGCAAAGCCTCTCAGATGGGATTAAATGGCTGGCAGAGGACACAGCAGGAGCCCGGAAGCCAAGCTGACCCAGGAGCCTGGAATTCTGACAAACTGGTCCCCAAGCTGGCCCCGGGAGGAGAGACAGGCTTGTGTGGCCGGCAGCAGGCCTCTGTGTCCCCGCCCCCACGTCCCCTTCCCCCTCAAGTCTGCATGCCCACCTCCTGCCCAAGCCAGCCCTCTGCCCACCTGAGCACTCTTCCAAATCCCCGACCGTGCCTCTTGCGGTGCACCGCGCCGGGGAACGTAATTGCTGTAGTGATTACTTACAGCCATTACATTAAGTTTTAAAATGCTCCCTTCAAATTGAACAATGTTTTTTCAAAGTCAACAGCTGGCTCACAGCTTGAATGCAACCGTTAGGATAAATTAAATAAAAAGGGTAATAAAATCACAGTCTAAATTTAATTTCTGAAGAGTGCATAGCCTCCAAAGGAGAAAAAAAAAAAAAGGCATTTTAAAAAATGCCTTTAAAATACAGCCAGAAAAGCAGAAGTTAATTCACTCCCTGATTGTGTCAGCTCCTGGGCACGCCGGAGCACTGAACTACCTGGGTGCCCTGGCGTGGACGAAGGCTCTAGCTCACTCCTGGGGCTGGGCTGCACAGCACCCAGGGTCCCCCGTGGGGAGGGGCTATCAGACAGGGCGCTTGTCCACGCAGAGGTCCCCACGAACAGGCTGAAAAAGAACCCATGATGTCCCTTGAAGCGAAACAACAACCATGATGTCCCAGACTGGCCTCCATCCCCGTGCATGTTTGTTCCCATTACTTGCGGCTTACCGGGAGCTGCGGCCGGGATGGCAGGAGCTTCTTTGCTTTCCCTTGTGTGTGGGCTGCAAGATTCAGCCCCCCGAAACCCTCTGCCTCTGAACAGTAGCCAGATAGGCCACCTCAAAATATTCCACTCTGGCTTAAGGATGATTCCGAGTGAAATGCAATTGAAGAAAACCAGGAAGGAGGCGAAAAGCTCTCTGCCTGCCCCCTACGCACCTGAAAGGGAACATAAATTTATAAAGGTGCCTCCCCTACCCCACCCCCAGAAAGGACACAAGTTCATCACTGGAGGCAACTCTAGACTCTTATCAGTCCAGCGAATCAACGGCAAACCTCACTAATTAGCCCCTACCTTCCCTGTAGTGACCTTCCCACAATCTGCTGCCCTGGAAACTCGAAGTCCTCTCTTCCTTCGTCCTGCTACTTGTCTATGTTAGGAGGCGAGGCGCGCCCCAGCTCTAACCACCCTCCGAATTACCCAGAGCGGCAAGTATTCATGAACTCCTGGTTGTCTTTTTCTTCTCAATCAGGCTTTTATGGGTCTAATGCAGGGGCTCCATCCAGGAAACTAAGATGGGTAGAGGGAAAAGGATTTTTTTTTTTCCTTTCCTACACCTTGAAGGCAACTGACCTAAAAAGACTGGTTCAACACTTCCCCGGGTGGGGGTGTGGGGTTAGGACGTACATCCCAGGCTTTAGAGTCAGCCTGGACTTGAATCCCACCTCCGCCACTTATTTGCCATATGACCCCGGACAGTGATCAGCTCACTCCTCAGAGCCTCTGTCGTCTCCTCTGTAAAAAGAGAACTCATTCGTTCTTTCATACAATGAATAACTATTTACTGAGCACCTAGGCTGAGCCAGGTGCTCACAGGAACCCAGGGAAATATATCCTAGTGGACAATGCAGACAACCAACATGGTCAGGAAGCAGTATATAGAAAATGTGAATAGAGATTTGGGAAAAATTAGATAGGGAAAGGAGGGAGAGGGTATGACAGTTTTAGGGTGTTTGGGGAAGACCCCATGAAGAAGGGACCATTGGAGTACAGGCCTGAGGATGAGGTGAGAAACAGCCGCTTGGATGTTGGGTGAAGAGCATTCAGGCAGAGGAAACAGACATGCAAAGGTCCTGAGGCAGGAGTGCCTGAAGTGGTTGGGAGCAGCATGGAACATAATAAGGGGGGAGAGTGCCAGGAGATGAAGTCAGAGCTAACAATAAGATCCAATTCCAAGGGCTGGTTGATTCATCCAGCTAACATTTGCTGAGCATATAATCTACACCTCAGACAGGAGGGTTACGGTGAGGATTCAGTCAGACATAGCAAGGGCAGCTCCTGGAGGAAAGTTCCCAGTGAGTGTTCAGTTCCCCACTGTTACTGCAGACAGTGCACCCCCTGCGTCCTGGCCAGGTGGAGGGGGGCACGCTGTTCGGGACAGCCTGGGTTCTGGCTCTGCTTTCTCCCCCTGGGTGCTCCTGCTCCGGGGAGCCACCTGGTGCGGCCTCAGCTTCAGGAATCGCTCACTTATAGCAGGCTGTGCACACGTGTGTGCATGCGTGCGTGCATGTGCGTGCGTGAGATCGGTCTCTTCCCGGCCAATCTGCAGCCCACCTGCAAGGTCACTATCCTGTCCTCTCTTGCTCCCACCCAGCCTGGGCGCCCCGTACCAGTCACCACCCAGGTCAGCCAGCAGGGGGCGCTCGACGTCCCCCCTTTCTCCTCCCTCCTCCCATCCACACATGCACATTCACAGCCGGCCCTCTCCATCCTCTCTCAGTTCTCACTCCTGAAAGCCCTGGTCCTGGGACTGGCATGGTTGAGAGGTAACCTGGGCTTTCCTGCTCGTTAAGGACCATCCCCCACCGCCCCCCACCCCTCCCCTCTCCAGGGGGAGTCCAGACTGGGTCACACAGTCCAGTCCTACAGAAGCAGTGGGGCAAATGCTTCTTTTCCACTACTGTGCCCTAAGAGGGTCTTTCCAGACCCGACAGCTATGTCCTTACACAAAGAGCAACAAACGCATCCCACGTTTGCAATGGGAGAAGAAGTGGGTGATGCTTCTGGGGGTTCTCGGCCCCACCTTGGACTGCAGGACGGAAAAGACACCCGGGGGAAACTTCTCGAGGGTTTTGGTGCATGTGGGTCGCAGAGGCACGTTAAAATGCAGACCCTGCCTGCCTCGGTAGTTCTGGTGGGGGGCCTGAGAATGGGCATTTCCAGGAAGTCCCTGCACATGCTGGTGCGGCCTGCTTCTTGGCCACACTGAGCGGTAAGGGCAGGAGCTCAGCCATCCTTGTGGCTGCCACGGTGTCCCCTTTCTCTCCCTCTCATGACAGATGACGGGCATTCACCAAAGCACCATTTATGAGATGCAGAAGATCTGAAACACCCCAAAGCTTTGTGTAGAAAAGACTAGTCCGGGCATCCCGGATAGCTCAGTGGTTCAGCACCGCCTTCAGCCCAGGGCATAATCCTGGAGACCCGGGATCAAGTCCCATGTCAGGCTCCCTGCATGGGGCCTGCTTCTCCCTCTGCCTGTGTCTCTGCCTCTCTCTCTCTCTCTGATGAATAAAAATAAAAATCTTTAAAAAAGAAAAAGAAAGAAAAGACTAGTCAGCTAAACCCCGGAGTAGCCACACAGTGGGTATGGTGCCGTAAATGTTCAACAGCCAGCTGTCCGAGGAGGAAAGCCCTAGCTTGCAGAGCTTGCCCATTTCTGTTGTGCAAATACTTCCACCATGGCCAATGTCAAGCTACCTGCATGTGGCCAAGTGGCTCACAAAATTTTTGTCAGTTTAAGAATCCATTCTCCAGAGGGATCCCTGGGTGGCTCAGCGGTTGAACGCCTGCCTTTGGCCCAGCGTGTGATCCTGGAGTCCCGGGATCGAGTCCCGCGTCAGGCTCCCTGCATGGAGCCTGCTTCTCCCTCTGCCTGTGTCTCTGCCTCTCTCTCTCTCTCTCTCTCTCTCTCTCTCTGTTTCTCTCATGAATAAATAAATAAATAAAAGCTTAAAAAAAAAAAAAAGAATCCATTCTCCAGGACACCTGGGTGGCTCAGTCAGTTGAGTCTCTGCCTTCAGTTCAGGTCATGATCCCAGGGTCCTGGGATGGAGCCCCGCATCGGACTCTGCCCCTCCTCCTGTTCGTGTGTGCACACTCCCTGACAAATAAATAAATAAAGTCATTAAAGAAAAAAAAAAAGAATCCATTCTTCAGAGCCAGTATGGTGGATTCTAGTATGCTCTCCACTGTATAGCTGTAAAATAATATCTATCATAAAGAGGAAACTCTCTGTGTACAGATATGGGAAGGGCTCCTGAATATACCGGTAAGGGGAAAACCAAAGATATCAAACAGCATGTACAGTTTGCTACCTTTTGTGTAATCAAGGAAGAGGCCTACAAGTACACACACACATACACACACACACACACACACACACACACATACACGATGCTTGTATTTGCATAAAGAATGGATGGAAAAAAATAAAGGGGATAAATGTCACCTAAGGGAAGACAGAGACTACAATGGGTGAGTAAAGGGATTGATGCTTTTTTATACATCTTTCTTATATTATCTTTATTTCTGAACTACGTAAATACAGCGTCGGATCTGCTCAAAAAAACCAAATTAAGAAAGAAGGCATATCGAAAAAGCAAGCAAGGGAATTTGACATTCTAATTGGGGCCATAGGTGTAAGTTGCTCTGTAAACTCCTGAACGTGCAAGATAGGTCCCACTTCTTTACATTTCTAAATCAAGTCTTATCTCCATTATTAATGTAGGTGAGTAAGTTCGATGGTGCTCAATTTCAGGACACATCTCCTTTCTGTGGATCTTACAAGCGTCTCAGGGTTTGGGCCTGAATGATTGGAAAGAAAGATGCAGTCGCCAGTTGGTGTGATCACATCCTCACACTTACTACTTGTGGCTGAAGAGCAAGGGGACCAAGAATAGACTATAGCTTATTGCTCAAATGTAGATACTGGCTCTGCCTTTCACAGGCGGTGTGACTTTGCGTTGCTAAACCTCTCTGTGCCGCAGTGTCCTCATCTGTAAAAGGAAGGGTAACAAGACCTATGACTTTGTGTATGTAACACAGTGAGACCAGTGCCTGGCACTAATGAATATTTCTTATTAACATCATCAGCATCATGCACAGCGCCCCCGTCCAGTGTCCATCTGCCGTTTTGGATGGGTGACGGGCACTTTTCAGGTTCCCCTCCATTGATGCAAGCCTGTTTGGGGCACTGGAGACAACATCCTAAGGCTGCAGGGTTGAGTCCAGCCTTCAGAGTCTTCACGGAGCCACTCCCACCCAGGACCTGCCACTTGGGGGATCCACTGCAAGGGGGTTCATAGCCACCCCTCCACCACCTTCAACATCTCCCCCACCTAATCCCCGAGACCAAAATGCCCCTTCTCCTCCAACACCAGCCCCCTTCACCTCTCCTCACCCCTCTCGTCCATGAGCCAGCTAAATTCCTCTCAAAGGAGCCTCAAATCTCCAGCATCCTTACTTACCACTGCCCCAGAGCGTCCTGAAGCTCCTGTTAAAAATGCAGAGTCCTGGGCCCACCTCAAAACTGGTGTGTAGAACCCGGGAGTCTGCATTTTCAGCCAGCACCCTGCATGCTGCCCTCCTGCACTTGTAGCAAGTTCCCGGGAGAATGGGAGAAAAGTTCCTTTATTCCCTTCTGATGAGCCTAAAGCAGTGAGAAAAAAGACAGCGATTAATTTTTCAATAATTCACACGGCTCCATACAGCTAAATTTGAATCAACAGTGATTTTTGGTAAAAGTGAATCATCCCTCCACGTTGGCATTTTAACTACTTTTAATACCAAATGATTATGGCCAAACCTCACCTCTCGCCTTACAGACCTCTTGCCACAAATGTGGGAGGCCAGGAGGAGGGTCTGAACTTTTTAACCCTCAGAAAACTTTCTGCCCACCAAACTTCATCCAGCACTCTGAAACAGGATGTCACACTTGATGCAAATTTGTATTATGTGACTTGGAAATCAGGCGATTTAAAAATATTAATAAAGACTCGCCGTATGCTCAGATTTTGAAATAATGCAGATCTTGCTTTACATTTATCCCTCTGGGAAATTTAGTCTTGAATAATGCATAACTTCAGGAACGAATCCCTTGCATAAATCTGATAAAAGCTGATCTGCTCTGATGGGGAGCGGTGCGGGGGTTGTAGAGACCCATCACTTAACCCTTCCCTCCCCATGCCTCCCACTGGAACCTGTGGCCTGGGTGCTGTTTGGGTATTCATTTAGCTTTTCAGCGAAGATTTCTTGAACCAGTCACTCTGCTGAGACCTGCACACCCATCCACTCAATGCACAACTGTTAAGCACCTACTGTGTACCCACAGCGTAGTGTGGGTGCATGGTGATGAATGGAATATTCATCCTACCCTCATGGAGTTTACACTCAGGTCCAGTCCTGCCAAGAGCCTGAGAAGGCAGCATTTTTTTTTTTTTAAGATTTTACTGATTTATGTGAGACAGAGCACAAGTAGTGGGGAGAGACAGAGGGAGAGGGAGAAGCAGACTCCCTGCTGAGCAGGGATCCCCAGTGCAGAGCTCGATCCCAGGACCCTGAGATCACGAGCTGAGCCAAAGGCAGATGCTTAACTGACTGAGCCACCCAGGTGCCCCAGAAGACAGCATTATTAATGTTCCCGCGTCAAGATGAAGGAACTAAGGATCAGCTTGAGATCCCATAGCAAGGAAGTTATGCAGAAGCCACATTGGGAAGCAGGTTGTCGATTCCAAACCATCCCAAAACCATTTGCTTGAGGAGGAGGAAGATGTTTGGGAATTCAGATCCTGGCCAGACACCACCACACCATCTCAACCACTCTGCTGGGGGAGTCACCATGGCCGTGGTCACACTCGCTAAGCACGTGCTTACGTCCCTGCAAGGGCGTTGGGGAAGGCATTTGGTGACTCTCTCCGTCAGATATAGATATATATTTGAGTTCTGATATCAGAAGGCAAAGTGGATGTTGGGCAGGCAACCCACATCCTGTGCCTGCCGCCGAATGGAGGCTTGAGGGGTCTGGAAGAAGGATCAAGATGTTCCAGTTGAACAAGAGCTGGAAAAAGGCAAAGACTCCACATAGTTAAACATTCAGAGGCAGGAGAAGGCGTCTGTTGTCTCTGGGGACCCAGAGACAGAAGACAAGGTGCTGGCAGTGGAGAACAGGACAGAAGGCTGTGGGCAGCTGCTGTGAGGAAGCATCGCACATTCCCGGCGGCCAGGACCCCAGATGGAAGGGAGAGGCCTGCATGTCTTTTCACACATGCATGGACTTTGCATATGGACGGGCCATCCCCACGTGGGTGTGTTTTGCGCTTCCCGTGAGTTAAACCTTTTATTCATAAAAGCATGGGATTTTCTGTTTCAGAAAAGTCTAGATTCTATGAAACATTACATTTCACTTTGCTTCTGTAAAACCGACCCAAAGGCTTTCTTCTCATTTTCAATTTTGCATATGTTTAGACCCCTGGATGCTCTAAGGCTGGCCTGCACTGGGCGCTGGTGCTTGGGAGGCGGGGCATGTCCCTTGCGTGCCACTGGCACGTGGCAGGTGCTGAGCATGGGACCCTGCAAATCTGCAGCTCCCCGGGCCTACTTGCCTGATTAGTGGTGACTCAGATTTACCTGCTCTTACCAGAACTTTCGGCCTCAAGAGTCCCATTTATCCACCAGCAGTATTTATGAGATTCCCCAGAGGGTACCCACATGTACTCACAAATCCATCTGAGCCCGCCAGGAGTGGCAACCATCTCACCAGGCACCAAAGCCCCCTGCAGCCCAGACCTCCAGATGTCACTACTGTGTGCTCTGTGGTGGGGACAGAGACGTAGAGGAGGAAAACTAGGTTTTTAAAATTCACTGTTATATCAGAGCTACTTGAGGTCAGCGTGTGCCAGGACAAAACAGCTCTTTCTGTTTTGACTTAGAGCTGTCTTCAGCCCTGGACCAAGACAGGCGCCCACGGGGTGGGGCCCCCTCAAAAAGACCAGAGTGGCCTTTCTGGTTTCAGCCATAGAATCTTCTTGAATGCAGTAGATCCCTGGGGATATCTAACTAACTCATAACAAATTCCCCGTCCCAGGAACTGCCAAAGGGAGGGGACTCGGCAGGAATGTTTGTTCAATGTAACTCTACTCCCTGGACACCTGACTGTGCCAATCAGATGTATTTCTTGCAAGAATTTGGGTGCTGGGCCAAGAGACATGGGGTCTATTTCTATGAGAGCTAGAGCTTCTCATAAACCTGACCCACATGAACAAAAAATCTGAGAAAACGTTATCTGTGCACAGGGATAAAGAGAAGCATTGGTGAGAGGTAGAGAGAAAGAGCGTGCTGAGGCTTTTCCATTCTCCGGCTTTTGGCCTATCCAGCCCCTGTCTTCCGTGAAGGGCTTCTGCAACCCCTGTGCCAGGTGGGGTTCTCTGTTCCCGACAAACAGGCTCATTTAGGTGATAGAGGCATCCTCCAGCTTATCTTCACCAAAGCTTCAGAAGAGCCAGAGAATCAGAGCGGGAGGCCACAAAGCTGGGAATGACCCTGCCAGGATAGCACTACAAAGACCCCAGGGCTACCACTCACGCCACCAGAGCCGGGCCCACGCCAGGCCCACTCCCTCCCTCTGACCTGATGGGTGGTGCACTCCTAATGGCACTCCTGGCTTCCATTCTGCCACGAAGACAGACGACTTCCCAAAGGTGTCTAAAAGAAACCACAAGACAAATGTTCCCCACATCCCTGTAGTAATGTCTCTTTTTACTCCTGTTGGCTCTCTATTGCTCTTATCATATAAGCTGCTTGGCCTGCAGGCCCTGCTCTGCCCAATGGAGCAGCTGGACAAGTCTGGCTCAGTCCCAGAGTTGGGACAGAGGGGACACAAGCAAAGGGCTCAGGATGCAGGATTTAAGGAGGTGCTCACTCTCAGGCTCATGGAAGTGCAGAGCCGGCACCTGAGGGCAGGGGCTTCCTTATATCCTGTGTCCTGGGGGCCTCCTTTGCCTCTGTCAGAAACCAGGCCTGCTTCTCTGCCACCCTTGGGGGGTTTGCTCTCTAGAAGTTTCTCTGTCTTCAGGCTCGTGGAATGGATGACACTCCTACTGGTGTTACTGGTACACATCAAACATGCCTGAATCTACTGGAACCCCAATACACTTGTTCAATTGATTGATTTGTGGATGGCGCAACAGGAAACATATGCTGCACGCCAACCTCGCGCCAAGCCCGCAGCTATGTGAGGCGGTCACCGCGTTACCCCCCTACTTGACAACCTCTGAGGCACAGAAAGACTAAGAGACTTGCAAGAGGTCACACAGCTAGAACGTAGCAGAGCCAGGAGTGGCTGCACCCAAATCTCTCCACTGCCTCTGTCAAGCCCCCTTCAGGGAGCATGGCTGCCTGACAGCACAGGAACAGGGAAGTGACAATGTGTCACTCACTCAAGGTGTGTCAGGATGGATGTGGGCTACCAAACCCTCAGCCCCTGAGTCCAGTCTTTTTTTTTTTTTTTTTGAGATTTTATTTATTTATTCATGAGAGACACAGAGAGAGAGAGTCAGACACATAGGCAGAGGCAGATGCAAGCTCCCCGCGGGGAGCCCCATGTGGGACTCCATATCAGGACCCAGGATCACAACCTGAGCCAAAGGCAGACGCTCAACCACTGAGCCAGCTAGGAGTCCCTCCAGTCCTTATTTTTATCATTAGTAGCATCCCCATCAGTGCTGGTCCTGACCATGACTATGGAGGAACAACTCTGTGCTGGCTTTGGTGGGGGGAACTCATGTATCCTCAGTACAAGAAGAGCTACACGCAGAAGAGGAGTTACTACCTCTATTTTATAGTCAGGGAAACCAAGGCTCCCAAAATTCAAGGAAGTTGCCCACGATCACACAGCAAGGAGGAAGTAGACTGCCTCCAAGTACAACAGGGGTACAGGTCCAGGGGTAGAGACCTCTCTCAGCCCTTGGCCACTGTAGGGCTCCTTGAAGCCATGTCAGAGCAGAAAGGGACAGGGTGCAGAGAGCCAGGAAGAGCCCACCAAGCATATCCAACCCACCAAGCACAGGCTCTTGAGAGAAATTGAAATCAGCTTCCTTCTGACTGGTCATGTAGGGCAAACCCGGTCATTTTGGCACCTCTTAACTCTCTGTGACCTGATTCGGAGGTTAAGATTGTTTTCCTCAGAATCCCCATACAGTCCCCAAAAGACAACAGCCTTCCAGAGGCCTTGTAAAGCTTGGTAATGGGAAGCAGATTTCTTCTATCGTCTGCTTTCAGCCAAGTGACATGTAATTAAGATTTATAAAACCCTCCTAATATGTGATAATAATGGGAATAATAATTATATTGGGCCTGGGAAACATTGAAGTCCACTAAGTTGGTCAGACAGGCATGAAGAAGCCTAGATAAGATGAAAGGGGGAGAAGATGCCCTCTGGTTTCCCCCAGGCAGAGCCAACAGGAAATCTGTGGAGAGATCAGGCTAGGGGATGATGGGAGGAAAAGCGGGAGCGGGTTCTGGGACACAGTTTGTATTGGATGAGCTCACAAGTTTGCAAGATGCTATTCTGCTCAAAGCAACTATTTAGGCAGGGGTAGCAATTAATATGGCATTAATGAGTTTCCACTAATAACTGATGATGTTAGTAACGATGGTGAACATGAATCACAGTCCTCTTCTTAATCATGTTCATATCCTGGCATTTAACACAAGCTTAAAATACAGGAAAGACTCATAAGATATCTGTGACTTGTACTGAATTACAAGTGGTGGTGGTGACAAGAATATTGGTGATGGTGGCAGTGAAGACACTGTGGTGGCGGTGATGATGGTGATGGTAGTGGTGGTGGTGGTGGTGGTGGTGATGATGGTGATGATGGTGGTGGTGCTTGCAGTGACAAGGACAGTTGGGTAGTAATGGCAGTGGTGGACTATGGTAAGAGATGATGGTGAACAGGCTCACAGAATAGGGGTGATGATGACAGTACTGATAGGATTGATAATGGTGACAGTAGTGGTGATGATGATGTTGCAACAATGGCAGACATGGTAACACTAAGGGTTTGGTGATGGTGGCAGTAGTTTGGTGACAGCGGTGTATGATGCTGGTGGTAGGACCTTGGGTGATGATCATCATCATGGTCATAATATAACAAGGACAGTGGGTTGAAGTTGATAATGGTGGAGTGTGGTGAACAGGGATGGTGATAATAAGGTAGTGGTGGTGGTTGTGACAATGATAATGAAGGAAGATAAGGGGTATGGTGAAGTGAAAGGAGGAAGAACCCCAAAGCATTAATGTCATCAGCCTTGTTGACAGAGATTTAGTTCCATTTCCCACTCTTTGGTCCCTGGAGCTCATTGTCCCCCATGCTAGGGAACCCTCTGCCTACCACCACTTCAGCTGGAATGCACAACCTTGACATCTGCCCAGTCAAATGCCCTTCTCAGGGGGAGTATTGGTTTTCACAAATGTACAAATGCCCTCCCTGCCTCCATGGTCTGAATCACCAAGTAGATTCCCAAGAGAGTAGAGACAGCAGCATGATGTGGTAGTTAAGAATGTTGATAGTTGGGCTATCAACACATTATGGAAATGACCCAAGTGTCTATCAATAGACAAATGGATAAAGAAAATGTTATATATATATATAATTACACAAAGTGGAATATTACTAAGAGTGGGATATATAGGCTGCTCCTTATGGAATGAATAAGTCATGAGGATGAAAGTTACAGCACAGAGAATATAGTCAATGGTATTGTAATAGTGTCACATGGTGACAGGTGGTAGCTACACTTGTATAATGTATTTGTCAAATCACTGTGCTATACACCTGAAACTAACATGACATTGTGCGTCAACTATACTTCAGTTTTTTAAAAGTCACATAGCAAGATAAAAAACATATTATCAAAAATATTACATTGGCAAAAAAAAGAATCTGAGCTTTGGAGTTGACTTGAATTTGAATTCTCAATTGTGCTGTGTGGCCTCAGATAAGTTACTTAACCTCTCTGAGCCTTCATCCCTTCATATGTACATGAACATATGTACAATGTATGTACAATGAAATTCATAACAGCACATACCTCCCAGGATTGTTGTGAAAATGATGGGAGATGATGCTGTAAAACACACGGCCCACCCAGCACTCAGTGCCCTGTGAGGGATTCTGTAACGTTAGTTGGCATAACTATTACTCACAATGCTATTAGACAAGTAGAAGGGTCTGGTCCCCAGGGTTCTATGGGATAGGGGCTGGAATTAAGAGGCTCCCTCTCCATGGGGCACATGGGTGGCTCAGTTTAGCACCTGACTCTTGATTTCGGCTCAGAACATGATGTCAGGGTCTTGGGATCAAGCCCTACATCGGGCTCCCCACTCAGCATGGAGTCTGCTGGAGATTCTTTTTCACCCTCTCCTTCTGCCCCTCCTCCCACTCACAAGCTCTATCTCTCTCAAAATAAAATATATAAAATCTTAGAAAAAAAAAAAAAAAGAGGCTCCCTCTACCAGACTCTGCATGTTCTCCAGTGCCATCTGTCTCAACAGGAGAGGAGAGCATCCTGCTTTTGGAACATCTGCTGCAGAGGTCATGATGGAAACCACACCTAACTGAGATGCCCCTGGCTGGGGATGGCTGAGATAGGGTCTTTCCCAGAGAAGCCTAGGGGTATAATTTAAGTTTTTTTCCTTGCATGTATAGCTTCCACATGTTATGACAGTCCTCTGGTAATGTTGTGATCTGTTGAGTCAATTTTTATTCCTCTCCTACTTAAGCTAGCTGGAGTGGCTGATACAATTGGGCTCCTTGGCTTACAGCTATCTCTTCTGAGCAGACACTGCCCTTGCTCAAAAGACACGACTTTATCTATGCCCCTAATTCTCTCTAAGGCACAGCCCTGGGCAGCTTAGTCTGGAGAGCCTGCCCTCCCAAGCCCCCGAGGACTGAGCACCAGCCACCACTTCACTCATTTACCCAACCACATTTATCAAGAGTCCACCATGCATCAAGTATCCCACAGCCCCCTGGGAAATGTTATCAGTGGGGAATGTGGGACCCATGCTGGGGTAGGAACAGAAATGAAAATGGTGGTCCTAATATCATCTAACATTCCTTCAGCCCTTCCTAGACAGCAGATGTTATTCTAAGCTCTTTAATTCACTTATATCCCACAACCACCTTACCAGATAGATAGACAGACGATATTCCCATTTTACAGATGAGAACATTGAGACACTACAGGTGGAGCCACTTGCCCAAAGTCTTACGACTTGTAGGTGGCAGGCCAGGACTTGACATCAAGTGGCCTAGCCCGATTTCAGCTCTTTGCCACTCTACTATACTGTCTTTTGAAGGTTATTTAGGAGCCCTTTACAGGGGCACCCAACCCCGTCTTGGAGGGCAAAGGAAGGAGGGAAGTTTGCCTGGAAGCAGTTCAGAGGCCTGAAAGATTAGTAGGAGACAGTAGGGTGAAGAAACACAGAACAAATGTTCTTGGCAGAATAGTTAGGAGCAGCTTGCACAAAGACTTGAGGGCTAAAATACAATCTATGTAGGTTTAAAAGAAAGAAAAAAAAAAAAAGACTTGAGGGTGAGAGAAAGCCTGGATCAAGCTCAGTCCATTTTTCTGCATTGTTCCAAACGCAATTGTTTATGGAGAGTGTAAGAATATGGAGAATGGGAGGAAGTGATCATTCTTTGTTTGCTTACAATGTAGCAGACATGGCGTGAGTCAGGATAGGCAACACCAGCTGCTATAACAAAGAAACCACAACATAGTAGAGGCTTACGCAATCCGCTTTTATTCTTGCTCATGGAGCATCCCACGTGGAGGTTCCTGGCAGCCATGCAGCCACTTTCTATGCGGTCACTTAGGGCTGCCAGGTCTTTGTGCATCGTGGCTTGGCCATCATCTAGAGCAAGGGTCAGCAAATTTCCTTGTAAAAGCACAAGAGTACATTTTTTTGGCTTTATGCGTCATACAGTCTGCCACAATTGCTTAACTCTGCCGTTACAGCACAGATGCACAGCTATAAAAGATACAGAAATGAATTGCCATGGCCATGTGCCAATAAAACTTTACTGATAAAAACAGGCAGCAGAAAAAAAAAAAAAAAAAAAAAAACAGGCAGCAGGCAGGATGTAGCTCACGGGCTGTAGTTGGCCAGTCTTTGTTCTAAGGTATCAGAGCCATCCACTGGAGCTTTCCATGCAGCCAGCAGACAAGGGGCAGAGTCACAAGGATCTCACGGGAGAGGCTGTAATTGGCTGGTTTGGAAATGATGACGTCACGAGCGGTCAAACTCCACGAGCCACAGCAAGCGGGACTGAGAAATGCAGGCCATGTACCCAGGGGGAAAAGCACAGGGATTTTGGTGAAAGTACAGCTGCCTCTGCCACACACACTTCGCATGTATCCTTCATTCACTAAGTGGCAGGGAGGGAGGGAGAAAGTATCAGTGGTCCCAGTACACAGCTGTGTATGCCGAGGCCCCAAGAGGGCGAGGGACTGGCTAGGGTCACAGAGCCAGTGGCAGAGACCTGTCTGCATTAAACCTGCAAAAGCAGAGTTTTGAGGGAGAAAAGGCAGAGACCAGGAACTCAGCCTTGGGGGAGGGTAACATTGGGGAAAAAAAACAAAACAGAACTGGGACGCCTGGGTGGCTCAGTGGTTGAGCATCTGCCTTTGGCTCAGGTCATATCCCGGGGTCCTGGGATGGAGTCCCGCATCGGGCTCCCTGCAGGGAGCCTATTTCTCCCTCTGTCTATGTATCTGCCTCTCTCTGTATGTTTCTCAGGAATAAATAATAAAATCTTAAAAAAAAATAAACTTCACAATGGAGAATGGGTTTGGGCTCAAATATGCTCAAACCAAAACCCAGATGTCAGCCCTGATTTTGTCCTTTCCCTAAGCTGGGACAGCTTTCCCCAAGCTTCACACCTAAGGGGACACTGCCCCAGTCTCTCCTGGCCACCACATTCTGCCACAGAATCCTGGGGAGTCACAGAAGCCCTAATGCAAACCTTGCCTTCTGAGTCCCTACAAAGAGAGATTTCCCAGGACAGGAGGGCTGAACACATTTCATTTAATAGTAGTGTTAGCTTGACTTGGAAATATTAGACACATGGTATGTGGATCTCTGTGCTCTTGGCCCTGCCCCGCCAACGGTGGGGGGGCCTGTGCTCACCTTCCTGCTCCAACACCACTTCTTAGCCTTGGCAGGTTCCATCACTCTATGCCTAAAATATTTCCCAAATCTACCCACTTCATCCCAACAACTGGTCCTGTGCTAGTCTACACCATCTTCACCTCTGCCTGGACTGGGGCAATGAGTGTCCCAAGGAGCCTCCCTGTTTCTCCTGCAACCCCTCACTGCCCTTTGTCCACACAGCAGCCAGACCCAATACCGCAGAGTGCAACTGGAACCCGGTTACTCCTGTGCTTGACATCCTCCAGTGGCTGCCTTGTTCTTAATAGATCATCCAGATTCCTTGTCACAGCCACATCCCACGTTCATCTCCTGTTCACCTCCTGCTCATCCTCTACCTTTCCTCAAGCTCTTGCTACTCTTTCACTAAGCTAAACCTGTTCCTACCCCAGGGCCTTTGCACTTGCTATCCCTCTTCTGGGACCATTTTTCCCCTGATATCCATATCTTGTGGCTTCAAATGCTGCTTGCCCAGGGATGCCCTCCCTAACTGAAGACTTCTGTCATCTCATTCCCTTTAAAGCATGGTCACAATCTAAAGGGATCCAGTATATTCTTTGTCTAATTTCCTATTGTCAGTCTCCCCCCAGGGGCATGTCAGCTCCAAGAACGCAAGGGTCACATTTGTCCTCTTTATCCTCCAAAATGGACCTTGCACATTTTATCGCCAGGGTTGGGAAAAGCCTACACATACTGATTACAGGGACTTTGGTGAGTGGGAGGCTTCCGGGTTCATCATCAACCATCTTCCATCTTCAGTGACACTTCGAGGAGCATCCCACCCAGGATGACCAACTGTCCCAGTTTGCCCAGGATCATCTCAGTCATCAAAGTCCTGCATCCATCCTGGGACAGACCTTAGTCCCAGGAAAACCAAAACAGCTGGTCACCCCAAGTGCAGGACAGCAGTTAGGAGCACAGACACGGGAGCCAGGCCACCCGGCATCCGCTGAACCCCAGCTCTGTCAATCACTAGCTGAGGGACCCTGAGCAATTTACTTAGGGCTTTGTGCCTCGGTTTTCCCATTTGTAAAATGGAGACAGTAATAGTATCAACCTTGTAGGGTTGTAGTGGGGACTTAATCGTGTTAACATTTGTAAAGCACCACATGAAGCAATAGGTAAGGTACAATGCACCAGGTACACAGTAAATCTTCTTTTGAAGAAATAATCTGCAGGCCCCAACCTCTCCCCTCATCTGGAGGGAAACGCCCAATGAATAACCAAAGTCACAAGCTTGCAGCCATTCCCCTCTCACCGAGAGTAATAGCCCCGAAGTGGCACTTACCGGTCCTGCAAAACGACTCGTTTAAATGCCAACTGCCGCACGTCACCTTCGCTGGCCGAAAGTTATTCTACTTGATAATAGCCCAGAAATTATGACACTGTACTGTTCTACACGGAAGGATGGACCAGGGCCACTGGTAAGTTCTGGCACCTGCCGGTCTCAGCAGAGCAGATGATGGAGAGAAAAGCCCAGGTCGGGAGCAGGCCCTCGTTCCACCAGCACCTTTCTGTGCCGCTCCTCCGCCGAGATACGAACCAAATACATCAGACCTTTCCTGCTCCAGGCCCACCTACCTGCTCGGCTGGTGCGAGGCCCCCTTAGAAGGGTGTCGAGGTCAACCCCAGTCCAACCCTAAAGGCCTCCTCCCAGTTAGACCCTGGATCCCTTCCCTCCTTAAGTAAGGAAGAGATCTTAGCTGGTCCATTCTCACTGACAATCGATAACCATAAAAGTTATCGAAATGAAAACGACCTGAGATTTTCAGAAAGTATGTACACTCTGACCTCACCCCCATACACGTGAATCAGAACCTCCTAGGGTAGGGACCCAGAAATGGGCCTTTTTAAAAGCTCCCCAGGTGACCGATGTGCAGTTCTAGGCAAGAACTCCCAATGCAGATTTTGATTCCAATTGAATGAACACGTAGAGGGCTGCCCGGGCTGGCTGTGTAATCCCATTTTAATCTCGCAGAGACCCTGGCAAGATAGGTATCATCCTGGGGCGCCTGAGTGGTTTAGTCGGTTAAGTGGGCGACTCTTGGTTTCAGCTCAGGTCGTGATCTTGGGATGATGGGATCGAGCCCCATGTTGGGCTCTGTGCGAAGTAGGGAGTCTGCTTGAGATTCTTTCCTCCTTTCCCTCCCCCTCTGCTCCTCCCCCTGCTCACGTCCACTCTCTCTCTCAAAATAAATAAAATCTTAAAAAAAAAAAAAGATAGGCATCATCCTATTACAATAAACTGAGGCTCAGAGTTGCACAATGCCACGCAGTGAAAAATGGCTGTGAAGGCCTTAAAACCCCATCTTTGGGCTCCAGGTCTCACCTCTGGCCACAGTCCCTCGAATGTGGCTTCCTGTTCCTGATTGGCAATATTCACCTCACTGTTCTTTGCCTTCCTTGCCTTTCCACAGGAATCCAGGCACCATTGTGCTTAGGAGCCAGGAGGCCTGGGATTGAACCCCAGTCCAGCTGCTGCCTGACTTTGTTCATAACATCCCCTTCTGGGGCTTCAGTGGTATTCATGCAGGAAAGGGTCTCGGCAGGGTTTGCCTCCAAATCAGCAAATCCCATCTCCGGTTTCCCCTGAGCTCACAGAGAAACTACATCTCCCAGCTTCCCTTGCAGTTAGGTGTGATCACTTAACTGAGCCCAGCCAGTGAAAGTGAGCAGAAGTGATGTCATGGCTTCCAGACCCCGCCCAGTAAGGCCTCCCAGGTGAGCTGCACCTTTCATCCCCAGCCCGCTGACTGGACAGAGTGGATCCAATTCCATCATCGGTAAAGTGAGGGTGACGAGGAGGCTGCAGGGAGCCACTGTGAGGCTGGAGCAGTGACAGATGCCCCGAGCTTCGGATAATGCATGGTGACCGCTGCACAGTTGTGAAGTATTACAGTAGGTCCCCCACTTCCCCGGGGGTGTTACGTCCCAGACCCCTGCAGATGCCAGAAACCCCAGGTAACACCCAACCCTGCATATTACTACCTTTTTTCCTGTACACACACACCTGTAATAAAGTCTGACTTATAAAGTAGACACAGTAAGCGATTAGTGATGATCACTAATAATAAAATAGAACAATCCTAACCATCCACTGTACTGTAAGTTGTGTGACTGTGGTCTCTCGCTCTCTCTCAAACTCTCAGTGTCCCATTCTACCCTTTGTCTTCTTGTGATGATGTGAGATGTTCAAATGCCCACATGATGAGATAAAGGGACGTGGGTGTCTGTGAGGCTGCATTAGACTACTACTGGTGATCCTCTGACAAAAGGGCAGGAGGCGGATCTTCTGCTCCTGGACAGTGGTTCGACTGCAGGTGACACCCACAGAAGGCAAAACCGCAGATAAGGGGAGGGACTGCTGTTCTGTTATTCTCACCACCTAAGACAGGAGAAGAGCCAGATGTAGGCGATCCCCGCTCTGCCCCACCCACCCTTTTCCCCTCAGACATGTCACCTCCCCAAGGTCAGCGATGCAAGTAGGGGGGAGGGGGTTGGGCTTCATAGGAAAGAAAATGAACCTTTCTTTTCTTCTTCTTCTTTAAAAGGAAATGATAGGGACGCCTGGGTGGCTCAGTGGTTGAGCGTCTGCCTTCAGCTCAGGGTGTGATTTTGGGGTCCCAGGATCGAGTCCCACGTCGAGCTCCCTGCATGGAGCCTGCTTCTCCCTCTGCCTGTGTCTCTGCCTCTCTCTCTATGTCTCTCATAAATAAATAAATAAAATCTTTAAAGAAAAAAATAAGGAAATGATAGATCCTACCTAATAAGATTGTGAGAACTAATACCATTCTCTAAATGGGTGCTTCTCAAAGACTGCTCCCCTGACCAGCAGCATAAACATTACCTGGGAACTTGCTAGAAAGACAAATTCTAGGGCCCCACTCGAGACCTGCTGAGTTAGAAACTGTGAGGCTGGGCCAGGCCATCTGTGTTCTAAGAGCTTTGAACACCAGATGATTCCGATGCCTGCAGGAGTTTGAGAATATAAAGGACCCCCGAACTGTGCCTGTCCTATGTGAAAACCGTCCTAAGAATGGTATTTTTGTTTCTGGCGGGGACCGACTGGACCTTGAAGAATGAGTAATGTGTGGCACCAGCCTTTCCTTTCACCCACAAATTGGGTTGCTCAGGAAATTTATCAGTTGTTAAAACATGTTTCTTAACCCACTGACTCTCTCTGACTCTGTTTTGCTGTGCCTGGTCAGCACCAAAGCAAATTCAGGCCTCCCTGGATTGCCTGCTCCTTTCCGGGGTCGGGCCTGGGTCTCAGGCCAAGATGTCAGTCAGTCTGGGCAGGGTGTGGGGGATCTGTCCCCATGGGTTACCCCTGAGGTGCCCGCCTTCCTGTCCACATGACCCCTTCAGAAGCAGAAGCACTCATAACGTGCTGGGGACCCTAGGAACTGCACGAGGCTGCCTCTGGCACCTTCATCTGGAGCTTGGAGCTCAAGATCTCAGATGCCCACAGGGGCTGGGCTAGTCAGGAGAAGGACCCAAGCCAACTGGCTGTGACCCAGCAGCAAGGAGGGGGTGCTGTGGGGAAGCAGCCAGTTCTTGCCAGGCCCCCAGGGGCAGCCTCGTGGGAGCACAGACCCAGTGCTGGCCCCATGTCGTCTTCAAGACAAACTACAAATCTGAATCTGAATTTTCAAGAGAAATTTGAAATATACAACCTCAAACCTTGACAACTTAAAAAAAAAAAAAAAAGCATGGATCAAACCAAGGGAGCCCAAGTTGGGGTCTCTGGTCTTAGAGGCAGCCTCTTCTCCAGCGCCTCACCATCTCCCCAGGGACAGAGGGAGATGCAGGGCAGTAGAGTCCAGCACTTGATAGCGCTCAGGCCTAACAGCACTCCCCTTCCCGCACCCCAACCCCAGCCAAGTGCAGTCTCTCTGCAGTCTGTGGAGGGGGTCCCGTTCTCCCCCCACTCTTGCTCCAAGATGTTTCATGGCGCCTCAAATCCCCTGCAGCTTCTAAGTTCTCCTAAAAGACAAGAAAAGCCAAAAAAGACTTATGAGCTATTTCTTCCTCCCCTTCTGCTATATTTCTCCCCTGAGGCAGCAGCTGCTTGCTTTGATGAGAAGGGAAAGGGGGGAACTGGAGAAAGGAGAAACAACAAAAAAGATAAAGTCATGTATCAAAATGGGATGCTGCTTCGTGCACAAAAGCAGATGGGAGGGGCCGGAGAGGGGAGCGGGCGGCCCCACCTGGAATTGGGGCCTCTCCTCCTGCAGCGGCTCCTCTCTCTGGGACAGGGGCAGGGCCCGGGTTACTGGATGAGATGGGGTGGTCAAGGGAGGCCTCCCGGAGGAGGTGACGTTTGAGCTGACACCTACAGGATAAAGGAGCCAGCTTGGAACCGTTCGGAGAGAAGGCATTCCAGGAAGAGGGAATACATAGCAAGGGCAAGGTGCCAAGGGATGTTCAAAGGCAGCAAGGAGGCCGGTGTGGCCAAGCAGGAGGGGGAGGAGCCAGAGCTGCTCTCAGGACCAGGGTGGCCACAGGGGGGAGTCCGGGGTTGGGAGAAGCTCTCTTGAAGGGTGGTGAGCAAGACAACCACATGATTGACAGTTGTAGATCACCCTGGCTGCTGTGGGAGAACAAACTGTAGTAGGGGTGAGTTGCAGCGGATGCCCCGGTGGGAGAGGTGCTCGGCTCAGGCCACCTTACTCGGGAAGGAACTGGAGACTGGAGCTTGCATGTGAGGCGTATTTTGGAGGTGCTGCTGGTCAGACTCACTGGTGTTGGGCAAGGAAAGAAAAGAGGGCATCTGGATGAAGCCTTCTTTTTTGCCTCGAGCATTGCTGACTGTCCACTTGGGCCATTCAGTCATCTCTTTACCCTGCAATGATTTATTGAACACCTACTATGTGCCAGGCTCTGGCAACACCCTGGGAAGCTACGGAGATCAAGAATACAGGGCTGCTGTCCTCAAGGAGCCACCTTAAGTGACCTGCGCTTTCTGTGGCCCCTCTCCCTCCAAACTGCAGAGAAGGGAGGGTTAAGAGGGGGCAATGTGCCCTCCCCACCAAATGAAATACCCCTTCATGGAGTCAGCAGATCTCTACGGAGCACCTACTGTGTGCCAAGCACAGTTCAGCAGTAAACAAGACAGGCAAGGTCCTTGCTGTCATGAGCACCTAACTTAAGCTGACCTGCGAAACATCACAGCTTAGCCCAGCCAACTTAAATGTCCTCAGAACACTTACATTAGCCTGCAGTTGTGCAGAAGCATCCAACGTGAAGCCTAGTTTATAAATAAGTGTCGAGGGACACCTGGGTGGCCCAGCAGTTGAGCATCTGCCTTTGGCTCAGGGAGTGATCCCGGAGTACCAGGATCAAGTCCCCCATCGGGCTCCCTGCATGGAGCCTGCTTCTCCCTCTGCCTGTGTCTCTGCCTCTCTGTCTCTCATGAATAAATAAATAAAATTTTAATAAATAAATAAATAAATAAGCGTCGAACAGCTCATGTAATCGAATACTGTCCTGAAAGCGGCAAACAGAATGGTGGTATGGGGACAGGACGATTGTGAGTGCCGGGGGTCGACCCTGGCAATGGCGTGGCTGGTTGCCCCTGCCCTATACGAGGATGTGGACCGTGCATCCACCAGCCCAGGGAAAAGATCCACACTGAAAATTCCAAGTATGGTTTCTACCAAATACATATTGCGTTTACACCCCTTAAAGCTGAAGAATCCCAAGTTGGGCCATTGAACATCGGGGGCATCTGTGGTAGGTTCTGAGCAGCAACATGAGAGCACAGGTTGTGAGAAGGTGAGAGAGGCCAGTGGAGAGAAGCCCAGAGAGGGAGAGCTCCAGGCAGGGGAAGCTGGAGCCTCAGAGGCTCTGAGGAGGGGAGCCCCCAGCATGTTCCAGGAGCCGCAAGGAGCTGAGGTGGCTGGAGGCAGGAGAACAGGACGGAGGGAGGGCAGAGGACTAACAGGGCTCCCATCTGTAGGGCCTTGTGGACCACGGGAAAGATTTTGGGTTTCACCCTGAGTGCAATGCACACTCATCAGGGGATCCAGCTCACCAGGGGCCGTCCCTTCAGCTACCCTGCCATCCTCCCACACGCATCCCAGAGTCCCCCAGAGGGCCCGACACCGCCACCCACCGTCACGGGCTTCTCCGACTCACCCAGCTCGGCTGCTGCCTCTGGGCGGGCAGCGTACGTGATTTACAAGTCCCTCCCCGGGATTGTGTATTTGGGGGCATCTGTTCCATTTTTGTTGCTTCTGGCCAGGGCTTTGGTACTCCTTCACAGATCAAATCACTGCCTCCCTTCCCGGCTAATTCAAACAGCTGGTTACCGCTCACCAATTCCCTGGCTCTAATTGCCAAGGGAAGAATTATAAATAAATGTGTACAAGCAGACAGATGCTGTCATTTAAAAAATCGATCCATCTAGCAAAAATGCCCCACTTAGGACTGAAGTGGCATACTGCAGAGCATGTGTCTTGGTGGCATTTTTAATGAAATCAGAAAAACAATGGTGGAGCTCACTAATGGATTCCAAAGGAGCGATATGGCCAAGGACAGAGGGAGGGACACTGTGGCTTCAACGTCCAGGAGCCAGAGCCATAAAAGGGATGCAGGGTTCCTCTGTTGTTCCACGTGTACTTCTTTCCTTTGTGACTTCTTCCAGCCTCCCCCTGCCTCTTCCTCCTGGTACGACATCAAGTCAGACTCACTCAGCATAATTTTGTGGGTCTTAGAAGCAGTTGGCAACCTTCACATTGTGGCTCCTGGGAACCTCAAACCAGAGTGAGGTGTCATGGTCGTTGCTGGGTGCACAGCTAAGACATCCCCTAGCTTTCCTGGTAGCCAGGTTTGTACCAAGAGGCTGCTGCAACCAGAACAGAAGTGACCACTGCCAGGTCTGACCCATAAAGATCTCCCACATGAGATCGGCCAGCATCTTTCCCACCCATGGACTGATGGAAGAAGACTTGGGAGGGCGGAGCCTCAGCTGGAAGGATTGTGGGTCCCTGAATGAGTATGTGGAGCAGAGCTGTTTGCATTGAGGTGAGACGAGAGAGAGAGAGAGAGAGAGAGAGAGAGAGAGAGAGAGAGAGAGAAAGAAATTTACTGTCTCAGGCCAAAATTTGGGGGAAGTTTTTACTGTAAAAATCCTACCCTGGCTAATACACTATGCATCTCAGAATTCATTCTTTCACTCATTCATTCACTGAGCAGCTAATAAAAATAATACCATTTTTCAGATGGCAAAACTGAGGCTCAGAAGGCTAAAGAACCTGCTAAAAGATAAACCGCTGATAAAAAGAGTAACAGTGATCGCTTATTGAACACTCACTATGTGCCAAACCCTGTGCTACATGCCTCACATGTGGTATCTTCTTTATTCCTCAAAAATTCTCATAGATGTTTTTATTAGCCCTATTTTACAAAGGAGGGAAGTAAGGCTTAGAGATATGAGTCAATTTGCTCAAGACAGGGAGGAAAAAAGAGAGAAGGAAGGAGGGAAAGAGGAGGAGGGGAAGGAAGGAGGGCACGAGGGAGGAAGGAAGGAGGGAGGAAGGAAGTACAATTCACACTAGGGACACGTGAGTGGCTCAGCGGCTGAGCATCTGCCTTTGGCTCAGGGTGTGATCCTGGGGTCCGGGAATTGAGTCCCACATCAGGCTCCCTGTGAGGAGCCTGCTTCACCTTCTGCCTGTGTCTCTGCCTCTCCCTCTCTCTGTGTCTCTCGTGAATAAATAAATAAAAATCTTTTAAAAAGAAAAGAGAGTATGATTCACACTAGAAAGCTAATACTGCCTGTTCTTTCAATACCAAGAAGGAGTTTCTAATAATAAGCTAATCACTTTGCATCTTGAAATACCAGCTTACCTCCAATTAGGCCAGCCATAGAGAACTGGAGAGCTACGCTCACACACACACACACACACACACACACACACACACACACCTTAAAGGTTAAAACCATTACATCAAAATAAAACATATGGTCACCCAAATCTGCATTTATTACATCTAATTGGAAGAGACACAATCAAGTACGTGAATATTTTAGCAGTTTCCAACATGCAAATCACCATGCCAAGGCCCAATTACTCACTAATCAGCACACACATGCCCAGCTTTTGGTGCACTGAGTTGGAATAACACTCCGTCGTTTCCCTCTTGGCTGCAGTGTTTGGGTGTTTTCTCACTGAGAGTCAGTTGTCATTTGCTGGTGCCTTTAAATGGGACCCCATGAGCAGAAAGCCTTGAAGAGCCCCCTCTCACCAAGTTTATAAGCTTGAGTTATGTCTAGAGAATACTATAGGCAAAGGCAAGCTATTTGGCTCTAAAATTCAATCGAAAATTCAGATCTTTTCATGTAATCTCTTACTAATAGGCTTTAATGAAGAGGTTTTGATGGCTGTTATTTAAGCCACAGGACATACAGGGAACAAATGGGAATTAACAGAAATTTACTTTCTGGCCAATTCCAATAAAGACCAGAGTTCCCATGCTGACAGCAAGACAAAAACACAGTGGCAGTATTTGCCCAAATGCTACTTATTTGCATCTTCCCACTGAGGATTTTCACCATGTCTGAATACCCCCTAGAAAATTACTCACCTATTTTTCTTTGAAGCACTCATTTTTTGGGG
Organism: Canis lupus dingo; assembly: GCF_003254725.2. NCBI lineage: Eukaryota > Metazoa > Chordata > Mammalia > Carnivora > Canidae > Canis > Canis lupus. The sequence continues at coordinate 19,267,719 of NC_064248.1, read as the reverse complement.
GGGGTAAATTTTGCATCATTATGTAAATGAAAAATCCAGTTTCACTCACCCTATTTAAAAGTCATATTAGTCAAGAAAGATTAGGCACTGAAGCAATAATAGTTGATCCCAAGAGTTTAAGGGCTTAACACAGTATAAACGATGTGGGTTGACAGAGGGCCCCACTCAGCCAGTGAGAGCCTCAGCAGAGGGAGTCATGCCATCCTACAACAGGAAATGACAGAGCTGGAGCGTCCCTCGTGGGCTTTCAAATCTTCCACACATAGCCCATTGACCACAAATAGTCACATAGCCCTGCCTACCTGAAAGGGGACTGGGAAATACGGGGGCACATGCATACTACTAAGCAGTAAATGTCTCTGCAGCAGAGAGTAGCTCCCAAGCAAGTAAAATAAAAACAGAACAATATGATTAAGTTCCATCTAGAAGGCTGTGCTATGACAGTGCTCAGAGCCAGAATGTTATAAAAGAAAAGAAATGAGCAAGCATTATAAATGCACTAAAGATGTTTACAGCACCAAGCTGAGACCTTCTCCTTGACCCCAATGAAAGGACTAGGAGAGACATGACAAGGCAATGGCCGTCTCTCAAGGGAACCCAGTGTTATGTAGGGTGTGTCCCTGTATCATCTGAAACCATCTTCAAGCAAAATCAAACCATGGAAAAAGTTCTTTGAAGCAAAATAGAAACCAGATGGAGATGAAGGATGTTTTAAGTAAGATAAGAATCCTTGGGTGTGCAAGAGCATCACTCATGTGCCAGGTGGTACTTTCCAAAGACGATGACACCGGTTGATTGCATCTTATAAGCTCTGACAATGTGACAATGACAAACTTCTACCAAGAAGGTAGAGGAATCTACATCCTCTCCCCCTCGATGTTGAGATTATAATCCCCCATGATTATGACAGAATTAGACTCCATGGGATCCCTGGGTGGCGCAGCGGTTTGGCACCTGCCTTTGGCCCAGGGCGCGATCCTGGAGACCCGGGATCGATTCCCACGTCGGGCTCCTGGTGCATGGAGCCTGCTTCTCTCTGCCTGTGTCTCTGCCTCTCTTTCTCTCTCTGTGACTATCATAAATAAATAAAAATTAAAAAAAATATTTAAAAAAAAAAAAAAAGAATTAGACTCCATGACTTCCAAGGCTATGTCAGAAAGGTATTACACCCCAGCAGCAATGAGCACACTTGGCACCCAGATGCTGGTCTCTAATACCATTCTCCAATAAAAGGAACCAGGGCTCCTTGGAGAAATGGCTGCTACTGGTACTGGGGCATGAAATAAATGTGACAAACCTGGATTATCTTAGAGCATCAGAAGGTAAGGAAGTGCTTGTGTTTGCACACATGCACGCGCACCCACGCACATACACTGAATAATTGGGGGATGAAAAGGTCATGGAGCCATCCTGAAGAGCTCCCCAGTGGCCAAAGCTGGAAAAACAAATAACAGAATAAATAACATACTATTGGATGATAACCCAAAGTAGAAAATAAATAACCACAAGTCAACACTGATATAAATCAATGATTGCATAAATAAATAAATAGGGAAGAATAGACAAACTTGTCATGTAGAATTCCAAGAAACTTATGTAGATGCTCTGCTCTCAAGGAGGCAGGCTGCACAGAGCTAGAGTTCCTTCCAAAAACTATCGTGTGGAAAGGAGGAGGAAGAATAATTTTATGGTGGGGACACCCAACAAACACCACTGCAGCCAAGTGACCAAGATCAACATCAACAGGGATCAGTCACGCTAATGGTATGTAGCCCTGACATGACATGTTCAGAATGGCCCTTCACCTCTGCAGTCTTTCTCCTCAAAACCCATCCCCCCAGCCCAATCACGAGAAAAACACGAGAAAGATCCTAACTGAGGGACATTCTACAAAAGTCCCTCACTGGCACTCCTGGAAATAGTCAAAGTCATTGAAACAAGGAAAGTAGGAGAAGCTGTCACAGCCCAAGGGCAAGAAGGACACGTGACAATTTAACGTGATAATGGTATCCTGGATGCCATGTTCTACCCTAGGACGGAGAAAGGATATAAGGTAAAAACCAAGAAAAGCTGAATAAAAGGCGAGCTTTAGTTATAAAGTTATAAATGTATCCACATTGGTTTATTAATTGCGACAAATGTACCACATGAACATAAGTTAATAGGGGAAGTGGGTGTGGGGTATCTGGGAACTGTATTGTCTCAGCAATTTTTCTGTAGATCTAAAACTATTCTAAAATCAAGTTTTTGTGTGTGGGTTTTTTTTTTTAAGAGGTACAGCTTCCTCTTGGTACTCTCTCTCTCTCTCTCTCTCTCAGGGCACAGCCCTAAGAGGCCCTGAGCTGACACGTGCAAGTCCCCCCTCCTTGGCACCATCCTGTTGAAGAGACCATGCAGAGAGACCACGCAAAGCTAGAGATGCCCAAAGAGCCTCAGCTGCTCCAGGCCCTGCAGTCTGTCACAACTGTTACAGTCTTCCGCACCCAGGGGCCAGATGTGTGCAAGGGGGCCTTTCAGATGTCCCCGGCTCCCGGCCTTCTAGCTGCTCCAGCACAGCACCCAACAGAGCGGTCCCCACCAAGCTCTGCTCAAATTGTAGATTCGTGCAGAAAACAAATGTTTTATGAAGTCGCTAAATGCTGTGATGGTTTGTCACGGGGCATTAAGCTAAATGGAACAATTGGTCTGCAAAACTGACTTTGGTCATTGATTGCCTCCCTCTACATACCTGTCCTTACCTCTGCTCGGTGCCGGGCAGTGGAAGCAGATTCACAAGAATTGGGCCCCGCTCTTGAAGAACTCTCATTGGAGTGTAAGAAACAGAGCCCCGTGAGACAAAAAACAAATAACAATGCTGGATCCAGGCCAACGGGGTGGATGCAGAGTTTCAGAGACACAGAGAAGGGAATGAATGAGTCTGAGGGATCCCGGGGATGCGAGAAAAGATGAGAAAGAACAACATTTTTGAGCACCTGGTACATTTCACTGTTCTAAACGGGTTAAAACATTTATATGAACCAATCTTTCCGATCAACACCAGGATGTCATTATAACCACTTGAGAGATAGGGAAACGGAGTCACAAAGACATGAGGGGATTGCTTAGGGCCTGTTGAGCGGCTGAGATAGATGTGAAGGTTCTCTCAGTTTTCCTTAAAAAGAGAAAAGAAAGATTGGGCAGCCCCGGTGGCTTAGCAGTTTAGTGATGCCTTCAGCCCAGGGCGTGATCCTGGAGTTCCGGGATCGAGTCCCACGTCGGGCTCCCTGCATGGAGCTTGCTTCTCCCTCTGCCTGTGTCTCTGCTCCCCCGCTCATGAATAAATAAATAATATATTTAAAAAAAAAAAGATTATGTATTTGAGAGGGAAACTGTGTGTGTAGGAGCAGGGGGAGAGGCAGAGGGAGGGGGGGAAGCAGACTCCCTGCTGAGCAGGGAGCCCAACACAGGGCTCAATCCCTGGACTCCAGGATCATGACCCGAGCCAAAGGTAGACGCTTAACCGACTGAGCCACCCAGGCGCCCCTTGGTTTTCCTATCTATAAAATGAAGCCACTGAATAAGATGCATGCCAGGGATCATTCTGCTCTGAGGCTTGGGTTGCCTGCCCAGCATCTGTTCCCTTTCTTCCAGGAAAAGCCATTCAACTTCTAAGAGGAGAACTGCCTAACCTCCACTCCCAGTCAAGAGGGGAAACACACAGTCTCAGCCAGTCACAGTATCACATCCACCTTCACAGCGATTGGCTCGGGCAAAAGCAAAGAGACTCACGCCAGGCCAATAAGAGTCTCCTCCGCTGGAGAAGGAATTCTTAGGAATTTCTTAGGAAAATCCACTCGCCCTGGAGTTGCCAAACCTAGGATGTAAACTTGGAGCTGTCAGGGGTTATCATAAGAAGAAAGTCTTCCTGGAAATAAAACCAGTTCAGAGGAAAAGCGAGGCCAAGCGATGGTGCACTATCATCTGAGCACCTAGGTGCAGCCCTGCCTGAAGCTGGCCAGATCAATCCTTGGAATTTTCCATCCTATGAGTCAATAAATGTGATCATTTGAGTTGAATTTCTGCAATTGATAACAGAAAGATGTCAGATGCAATTCAGTGACAATGATTTGTGCTAGGGTTTGTGTCCGTATTTTTATTCCCCTTATTGATGTTAAGTTCATAAAATATGCCTTTTTCACCTTTGTAGCTTCACTCCCACACCTACCACTGTCTAACAGTGCCTGGCACACAGGAAGGCTCAGGAAAGTATTTGTGGAGTTGCACTGATGGGCATCACCGATTACTTTCACCCCAGGCTCCTCTGGCTCTTCCACTAGATGGAAGCCCCCCGGAGGTCTGAGGTACCTGAGCTTCGGTCTGATTCCTAAGGCACATGGGGCTCTGAGTAATCACAGTGGTTTCCTGCAGGTTCTTCAATGGGCCAGGACTAGAGGCCTGGAACATGGGCATGATAGCACATCAACACAGCAGTTTAAAAGCTTGGGCTTTGAAATCAGACTTATTGGGACCCTATCTTTCTCTGCATGTTACAGAAGCTTTAGTATCAATGCTTCAGGACCAGAGGTGAAGATGAGACAATGCAGACATAAATCACCCAGCTCAAGGTAAACCCTCAAGAAATGGCAACTATCTCGATTGCCAAAAGCAATCCTAATCCTAATCGTCTCCCCACCCCCAACCCCACCCCAAGGTCCCCATGGAAAATCGCATAAGCGTGAGGACGGATGGACTGTTCTACTCTTCCTCCTGCCTCATCCCCAGAAGCAGTAGCACACCAGGCTGGGAGCAGCTCCCAGGAACCTCCCGCAGCTGGGGGCCAGCAGGGCAGAGGCTAGGCTGCTCCTGGCTAGGCTTAGATGTCCCTGCAGCAGGGTCCAGGGTGGTCCAGGGTCTGCAGTGATCTGTAAGGATCAGAACCCAGGCTGTTCCCCCTGGAAACAGCCCAGACTGTCAAGCTTCCTCCTTCTCCTACTTTCATTCTGGACCGAAATTCCTGCAGGAAGAAGAGAAGCAGAGGCTCCAAGGTCCTAGACCCATTCAGATGATGGCAGAAGGAGCCTGGTGGATACTGGAGATGGAAGAGCAGGGGGCGAGGCCTGGAGACAGCAAACCCAGGATGGAAGAACTTGCCTCCCCAGGCATCCCAGTACCACCGGTGGGAGCACCCACACTTGGGAACTTTGCTGTAAGTCACTACCATGGCCTCTTCTGCCCTGCTGACCCCTTCATTCCCCTCTCCAGCAGATGGGCTGTTTTCTTTGCCTAGAACACCCTTCCCCATGGCAAGGTATCTGATTTAACTCTTCTTCCCATTATTTAGTGGGGATGTAAATGGCTTGGTGGAGACAGCTTGTCTCTGCCTCGTAATGTCCAGGGTTCAGCTGGAGAGACTCCAATGGCTGAGGTTTACAATCTTCTGGAGGCTTGTTCCCTCAATGCTCGGTGCCTGGACTGGGATGATTCAAACACTAGGCCTTGGGGGCGGGGGGTGGTCAGACTTCTCACAGGATGGCCCCAGGCTTCTGAGAGTTCCAGGGAACCAAGCAGAAGCTGTCTCATTTTCTGTGACCCAGCTTCAAAGTTCCATAGCATCCCTCCTGCCCTGTTCTATCAGCCAAAGTGGGCACAAGCCCACAGACTCACCAGAAGAGGCACACGCTGCCCTTCTGCATGGGAGGAGTGCCAAGGGTCTGTGGCCATTCTTTAAAACTTCCACACTCTTCCATACCCTTGATCTGAACCTGTGACACGCGCTTGTGTCACCTATGATGACACCTGCCGTGACACTCTTCACAGTGACCGCTATTTATCACACCTCTGTCTGGTGACTCCTCTAGCCTGTGGGCAGCGAAAACCTGACTCAGACCATGTCTGTCCCGGGCCCCGAATTCTCCACAAGCTCCCACTTCACTCACAGTAAAAGCCTAAGTCCTAATGACAGCCAGAGCAGCCCTGCAGTTTGGCCCCCATTTATGTCTCTGACTGTATGGGTTCCCACGCCCCCATGGCTCCTGGGACTCCAGCCGCCCCAGCCCCTGAGCTATTCCTTCTGCCTTGAAACTCTCTTCCTGCACATGAACACAGGACTTGGTCTCTCACTTCCTTCAAGTGTCTGCTCAGGGGTCACCTTATCAGGGAAGTCTTTGCTGCAAAAAACAGCAACCCCGTCCTAAATACACCTGGCATCTAGAGTTCACCTGGTTCTCCTTCCTCTGCTTTATTTATAAATGACACACATGCACACACAAGCCTCTTGTAAAACAACTTAGAGTTCCTCTCACCAAGTGGTGGACTCCCTTTCCTTACCCATCTTGAATCTGACTCGCCGTATGACTGACTTTGGCCAATAGAATGTGACCTAATTTAGCAATAGAAGTGCTTTATGCCACTTAAGAGTCTATGTCTCAAGAGACTCACAGTTCCCATTCCTGCTCATGGAATCCCACCACTGTCATATGAACAAGCCCAGGCTAGCCTGCTTGTGGTGAGTGACCACTAGTCCCATTATCCTCATTGCCCTGGCCAACCACAGGTGACCACCAGACATGAGATAAGGCCATCTTCATAGGAGCAAGCCCTACCAAGACCGAGTCAGACTCAGACTATCAATCAAACCATCCAGAAGCTCTGTAGTCTTATTGTTTTAAGGTATCCAGTTTGGGGATTGTTTGTTATGCAGCTTTATTTGCAGTAATGGATAACTGATACAGGCACTTGGCCCAATGCCTGCATGCAATATGTGCTCGATAAATCGTTGCAACACAAATGAATCAATGAACGAAAAAGAAGAAAATGTTTGTCTTGTTGGTCACGATCACTCCAAAACCGAGCACAGTGCTTGGCGTGTACTGTGGAATGGATGAGGAGAGGGTGACCGGTCCTATTATCCAGCCAAAGCAACCAAACGAAATGCTTTGGCTTTCCAGGACTTGGGAAAAAGATCTCCTGGGGCCCATGGAAGAAGGGAAGGAAGTAGTGTTTAGTCTATAATGGAGCAATGCTAGAGTCCATCCTGACCAGGATCTTTGGGCTGGCTGTGCCCTGGGCAGTGGTCTGTGTGAGAATCCAAAGAAATAATGGTGGAGGAGGGTTTGCACAACAGCAAGAGAGGACCCAGCCTGGCCATGAGGCTCTGGGTCTCTCCCTCAGGTCGGCTTTATGCAGGTTCCAGAACCCTCTACCACCTGCCCCTCCCACTGTTCCTGACACCCGTGAGCCCCAGAGCTGCCACTCTCAAAATGTAGTTACCATCTGCCTCTGAGTTGTCCAGGAAGCTAGCGAAAATGCAGAATCCTGGGCTTGACTCCAAAACGGTTATACCGAAAACTCCACGGGTGGCGGCCAAGAGCCTGGATTTCAAGAAGCTCCACACTATTCTAGGGGACCAGTCCTAATACGTTGGAACATAGGGATCCTGGAACAGACTGGGGAATAGAGGCTGGAGACGGGTAGCTGCCCTATCAGTCCTCACCACCACAGGAGAGATAGGTTCTCATACCCACTTCATGGAGGAGGACATTAAGGCTCAGAGAGGCACTAAGTGTTTCAGGCCGCCTGGCTTCCTATCAGCCACATTGTGCTTTCAACCCACCCACCCTCCCCCCCGCCAGCAACATCCACTCAACAAAACACTTTGGTTTTTATCTTCCTCTTCTTTTAAGGTCATTTCAGGCTCACTAGCTCCTTGCTGAGGTGGTAATGGCTTATGGAGAATGAAGGCACCAAATGGGTAAGCGACCAGCTTTAGGTTCCTCCAGTGAGTGGAAGATTCAGTACAGGGGAGGTTTTCACACCATCTTTAAGCAACTGGAGTTGATTAAATGTCTCTTCTGCAGCCAAGCTAAATGATGTTTTCCAGCTTAGAGTTTTGTTTGTATGTGTGTGTTTTAAATAAATTTGGTAATTAAGCCACAAATGTTCCCAGCACACTTGGATATATTTAAATTACAGGCTGCTGATCAAACGGAGAAAATTCACAAACATGGACATACACGGTGCCTTTTGTCGGTTCCCCCGCCCTCCTGCAGCACTCAAAGGGTTCCAGTCTGCTTGGTGGCCAATTCCAAGGCTGCCAGGGACAAGGGGAGGTGGGGGGGAGGAGGGAGGATCGGCAATGACACGACAGGAAGTGAAGTCCCATGGTGAAAGACTGTGGTTCTTTTCTTTTACAAAAACATTTCATTGGAGTCTATAATTTATCTCAACAAGGCGGTTTTGAAAACACAAGTTGGCAAAAGGGATGTTTGTCTCTGCCCACTCACTGTGACGGGCCAGGGCCCCATCGCAGATCACTCTGAAGAGAGAACCAGGGGGTCTTGTGTTCACATCTCTCTTGGCCCTTTGCTGTGGGGTCCGTTTGGGCTCCTAGAGGCCTAGTGTCCACCCTCCTGTAGTCTCTGCCCACCCACTGTCTAACAACAAATAAACTGGAAGGGGTAAGGACAGACTTACGTGTGAGAATGATCGCTAGGGGAGAGGAGTCTACTGATCTAGAGAGAAAGCTGTGACCATAAGGTCTGTGAGTGTCTTCAGGGTCAGGCAAAAAGATTTTTTTCCTTTTCTTTTAGAGGCTGCAGAAGAGAACTAGGAAATGGGATGGTAAGGTGGCATAATGGGACAGGAGGTCAGATCACATTTTGCTTTGTTCTCAGGAGGGACTGTCTGCTGGGGGCGGGGCGGGGGGCAGAGTTCTGGGGCTGGAGGAAGGAGTTAATTTAACCAAAAGTAGTTAAGAAGCATTTTGCTCTAATTAGTTACTGGGGACAAGCAGTTGGGCTAATCACTTACAAGGCAAAGAATGGGAATCTGGAGGGTCCGTGTCTGGCCTTGTCATAGGTAAACACCATGGGGAGTCTGTGAGTTTTCCCTAAGTCCCATGGAAAAGGGGATTCCTTGCAGCAAGCTGTTTTCTGGAACACAAAAGAGTGAGGGGAATTCCTCCAACCTTCCCTGTTTTCTAAGAACGTAGGGGCTCAGGCAAAACTCAGCATTGTTACCATCCAATTGGAGGTGAAAATTATGATAATAGTTCATCTCTAAGTTTAGTATTTTTTAAAAGATTTTTAAAATTTATTTTATTTGAGAGAGACAAAGAGTGAGAGCAGTGAGAGGGGCAGAGGCAGAGGGAGAGAAAAAAAATTTTTTTAAGATTTTATTTATTTATTCATGAGAGACCTAGAGACAGAGGCAGAGACACAGGCAGAAGGAGAAGCAGGCTCCATGCAGGGGGAGCCCGATGCAGGACTGGATCCCAGGACCCCATGATCATGACCTGAGCCAGAGGCAGACAGATGCTCAACTGAGCCACCCAGGTGCCCTGGAGAGACAGTCTCAAGCAGACTCGGCACTCAATGCAGAGCCCGAGGTGGGGCTCAATCTGATGACCTTGAGATCATGATCTGAGCTAAAACCAAGAGTTGGACACCCAACCGACTGAGCACCCAGGCACCCCATAAGCTTAATTTTATTTTAAAGATCTTATTTATTTATTCATGAGAGATACAAAGAGAGAGAGACAGAGAGAGAAGCAGGCTCCATGCAGAGAGCCTGATGTGGGACTCGATCCCAGGACTTCAGGATTATGCTGTGGGCCGAAGGCAGGCGCTAAACCCCTGAGCCACCCAGGGATCCCCTAAGCTTAATATTTTTAAAGTGCTTTGAAACTGCAAGGTTTGTTGTAAATGCTCAACAAACATTTGTCAATCTCGGTTCTGATTCCTTTCTCTGACTAGGCCTTGACCTGGGACACTGTCCTCAGTTTGTTGAGTCCAATTTTTTAAAAAAATTTATTCATGAGAGACACAGAGAGAAAGAGGCAGGGACACAGGCAGAGGGAGAAGCAGGCTCCATGCGGGGACCTTGATGCGGGACTCGATCCTGGTACTTCAGGATCATGACCTGAGCTGAAGGCAGACACTCAATTGCTGAGTCCCCCAGGTGCCCCTGTTGAGTCCAATCTTTTCAAGGCTCCTGTTGGGTCAGCTCAGCAAATCCTGCCCCCAACCGTTCACATCTGATCTAATTCCTTATCCTCTACCCTTGCTGTCCAATGACGCTGGCCCGGGCCATCGATTTAGCAGAATTCCCCATCCACTGACCCTGCTTGCTCCTTGCTATAAATCTGCACCTGTCTCCGCATACGTGGAGTTGCGCTTCTCTGCCACAACCCGCCCCTGCAGGGGGACGCAGTCTGCCCTGCCATCTTTGACAGGTGTCATGAATATTTTTTTTCAGGCCAGGAAATAAATTCCCTTCTCTTCCCCCCTCGGACCGCAGGCCCAGGACGAGCAGAACTTTCCGCTGCTTCTGTTCAAGGCCTCAAAGGGCCTGAGTCCCTGGAAGCCACAGGCCGAGCGCTGGAAACCCAAAGTCTCCGTGGTGCCCACCCCCTCGGGGTCAGGGTCAAGGTCAAGGTCAGGGCCGTGGCGGCAAGAGTGAGGAGTCCGGCTTCCCCACTGGAGCCCAGGGCCTTCTCACTGCCACGGGCCGCAGATGCAGCACCTGCGGGTTCAAACGGAGGATCTGGGACTTTCTCAAAGCACCAGGATTTGGGGCTCTGTAAGCCGCTGGGCACGGGCTGACCTCTCTGCAAACCAGGAACACGAATCACCTTAGTTGCACGGCTTAGATGCAACGGCGGGCGCGAAGCTGACGAGCTCAGAAGTTATCAGAGCTGAGGACCTCGCAGGTGACCCCAGGAGGGAGGAGAGACCGGAGAGAAGGCCCGCACCCGCGGGTCTCGGAAACACTACGGGCCGGGGGCGGGGCCGGGGGGCGGGGCCGGGGCGGGGCCGAGGGCGAGGGCGGGGCCGCGGCATCCACAGCTCGGCGCTCGGCTAGGCACCCCGTGCTGCTCAGACGAGCACCGAGTGATCGATGCCCCGGCAAGCCTGACTACCGGGCGGAGGAGAGGGCCGGAGAGTTCCGACCAAACCGAACAAGTGGTCGCCAGCCTGCGGGCAACTCGGCACCGCCCGTACTCGAGACAGGTGAGCGTGAGCAGCTCCAGAGGGCGGACGGCTCTGGCTCTTCAGAAGCGGAGGGAGGACCGCGCAGGCGCAGTGTTAAAGACGAAGGGGGGGCGGGGCGGGAAAGACGGCCTCGCGCGTGCGCCTTGGAGAGCCCCGGGGCCGCTCTGTCAAGTAGCGTCTCTGGGGCGTGAGTGGGAAGGGAAAACAGAGTCGGCGCATGCGCCGTGACAACGCCGCTGTGGGGCTCTCCAGCTTTCCCGCGCTGCGTGGGGGAGGGGAGTGTAGGCCCCGCGCGTGCGTGATGCTCACCTTTCGCCTGTCGTTTCGTTTTGCGCATGCGTGAGGCCTTCCGTGTCGGGGGGGGCTCGTGTGCGCCTGCGCAGTTCCCGGGGCCAGGGGACGGTCCGCGTCGTTGCAACGCTAATGCGCCTGCGCGAGTGTTTATTTCCTCGGCAGGTATCTTATCTCCCTGCGGTTGCTTTCGGGCCGAATCTACTTGGTCGTCGGCCTGGAGCGGGGCGGGCTGCACACCCGGGGGTGGGCCGCGAGCAGTGGCGGCCCGGGGAGGGAAGGGGCCTGAGGCCTCGGGTGCCCGGTTGCTGTGGCGCACCTGGAGGGCAGGGATTTCTGGGTCGGTAGGTGTTAACGCCGCGCGCAGGTGTCCCGCGGAGGTAGGTCGGTGTGCCCCGCAGCCCCGAGGTCGGGGAGGCAGCCGTGGGGCCGCGCCGACCCCCGACCCCTTGGGAGGCCGCGGGAGGTACCCCGGCGCAGGTGTGTAAGGCCGGCCAGGTGTTCGCAGACCTCTCGGGAAAGCTTCCCGAAGCTCCCCGGAAGCTCCTGGGGTCTTCAGCACGACTTTCGCGGCCGAATGGTGCCGCAATAAAATGGGAGAGATTTCAGAGCCTGTCCCCAGGAAGCCGGATAGAGGCTGCTAGTCTGGAAGGCACCCGGGGAAGGCTGCTCGTGACCGGCGCGCCGCCCTCCCCTCGCCCTCGCCCTCGGGGCGGTTGGGGTCAGCCCGAGGCCTGGGTGAGCCCTCCGGGCCGGGGTGGCGCTCTCTGACACGGCGCGCCCGACGCCCGCTGCGAGGCCTGCCGAGGTTCCCCGAGAAGCCACTTAGGGGACTACCCCGGGAGCTAGCTGCTGTAGGTTGGTTGGTTGGTTGGTTGGTTTTTAATATTCTGCTTATTTATTCATGAGAGACACAGAGGCAGAGAAGCAGGCTCCACGCAGGGAGCCCGACGCGGGACTCGATCCCGGGACTCCAGGATCACGCCCTGGGCCCAAGGCAGACGCTCAACCGCTGAGCCACCCGGGGATCCCTGCTGTAGGTTTTTAAAGATAATTTAAGAGAGAATTCTGGGATGGGACGGGTGACCTCAGGAGGCTTTATTTTGCAACCAGCGGAACCCACTCGGGCTGTCCGCCAACGGAAGGCCGGCTTACTTAGGTGATGTGCTCCATGCAGATGGTGGATTTAGGAAGTGGGTGCAGGCTTCGTAGAGCCTCTGCTCATCTCCTTTGTGTTTCATACAACAGACAAGAAGCCTTTTATAATGTTCGCTTTAGGCGGATTTACAAAGGTTAGTTCGTACAACCTTTACGTGACCCCCATGTCAAGAGTATCGCTTCATGTATCAACAGGAAGGCTTTTTATAAGAAGCCAAGACACACTTGGCAGGATGAGCACTGGGTGTTATGCTATATGTTGGCAAATTGAACTCCAATAAAATATATATATATATATTAAAAAGAAGAAGAAGAAGAAGAAGCCAAGACACAGCCCACCAAGAGAAGCTATTCTATGGGACCTGTACCTGACCTCCCCCTGAAAGCTGTTCCATGTTGGCACTCAAAAGTCCGTTTACAAAGGCAGGACACAAAGACCACTCCGGCTGTTTCTGTACCTGACACCTGACCCTTACTTCAAAAAAAAAGTCTATAACCAACATGAGGTCTCCAGGCTAATACCTGTTGGAGTTTAGGAGACTGACTTTAACGTGATGATATAAGGCCCCTCAAGCTTTTTCATATGGCCTGTAATTAGGGTGAGCATAGCTCTCAGTTGGCCCAGAATAACCCTAGCTTCTGACTTGTCCAGTCCTAAATTGTAAATACTTAGGCAATATTAAATAAATACTGAAATTTACATATATGCGAAAGAAAGCTACTAATAGCACTCCAGATGCTCAGCTTGTGTAAAATGAAAATTCCTGCTTACAGAAGTGAAAGTTCCAAGCAATGAAAAACAGCATTGGAGGGACACCTGAGTGGCTCAGTGGTTGAGCGTCTGCCTCTGGCTCAGGTCATGATCCTGGGGTCCTGAGGTCGAATCCCGCATCAGGCTCCCTGCACAGAGCCTGCTTCTCCCTCTGCCTGTGTCTCTGCTTTTCGGTGTCTCTCATGAATAAATAAATACAAATCTTTTAAAAAAGAAGACATTGGAGAAAATCGTGAGAATAAAAGATTTTACAAGAGAAAAATGTATGCCAAACCAAAAAGAGGCCTATATTTAACGTCCTGGTTTGTCAGAAATATTCTATAGTTAACCCTCCTGTATCTGACTGCCAGAAGAATGTTTGGACAACCTCTCCTTATGCCCTTTCGTCTTTTGTGGAACTCTAGGAGGCCAAATTGAAGACCAATCTGCAATACCACTCTGAAATACTGTTTCACAGTCTATTCTTGACCCCCTCCCCTGGAAGACTGTTTAGTGTAACCTTTTATAGAAAGCAATTCGGTGAGGAATTCTGGGAAGCCAATCAATAAAGCCGGGCCACAAGGCTGCTCTGGCTGATGCCTTTCTCTGGAAAACTAATATAATTATCAAGAAGCTTTATTTGTCAGACTGATACATGGGGGATGTCAGGCCGATTTGTAAAGCCAGGACTTGAGGCCGTTGAGATGGGTTTCATGTAGCCTATACGTGACATTCAGTGGGGGGCTGGTTGTGTGCTGGCCGCTGCGTGTAGCCCATGTGAGACCACCTGCTCAAGAAGATAGTTTCCTACAGTCAGCAAAAGGGTGTTTGACCCAGGCAGCAAAGGCCCTTTGTCCCATAAGGCCGCTTCCCATGGTAACAGGAGCTAACGGGAGGGTTAATTAGTAGAACATAACCTGGTTCTTGGTGCTCCGAAGACACCACGGGAGATAGGTTGGTTTGTAAAACTAAGACAAAGCCTGGGTTTCACCTGACCCCCAGACACGGGCCGAAAGTATAAGGAAGCCTGTGTTTGAAACCGTTCGTGAGTCTACTTTGGAAGGCTGACATAGTAGGATGTGGCTCCTCCACCAATGGCTGCTTGATACGGCAACTCTTTAGAAGGCTAAATAATGAGAAGTTCTGAGAAGCCGTAAGATTAGAATTACTGTTAAGATTACTCAGATAATGACCAGCATACCACCTTCTCATGCAAAGTTGCTTCTGCTGCCAACACAAGGCCCTCTGGGAGGCTAGTGGTTTGTTGTTTTTTGTTTTTTCCTAAGATTTTATTTTTGAGTCATCTCTGCATCCAACGTGGGGCTCAGACTCATAGCCACAAGGTCATAGCCCACGCTCCACCGACTGAGCCGGCCAGGCGCCCCATGGAGGCTTGTATTTTAAGGTCAATCATGAGGCCCCTTGGGAGGCCATGCTGGAGGCTCATACAGAGTCAATCCGAAAAAAAACATTTAAAAAACAACCTCAGAGCTATCCTGAAGCATCTCCACCTCTGGAAAACTCTGTCACATAGTGTCACCATAAGTATCTCCAAAGACCTTTTTATAAGGCTATTATTCACTGAGGAACTCTGGATTAGAAATTAGTTCCTAAAGCTGTGTTATGTGGCTAAGAGGAGACCGTTTTGTACAGCCTACCTGAGGCTCTCTCCCAGAAGGCTATCTGACATGGCCATCTGTAGGAGGCCCTCTCCAAGGCCAGTTTGCAGAGTAGCCCATAGGTTCCCTGGGGAGGCTGGTTTACGGAGACCAAACGAGACCGCCTTGGGAATCCAGTTTGCAGAGCAGCACACCAGGCCACCTGGAGAGGCTCGCTCTGTAAGGCCTCTGTGGGCTCTGTGAAGGGCTGTTTTAGAAGGTCACCCTGAGAGGTCACTTTACAAAGTCTGTAATCTGCATCCCAGGGAACCAGTTTATATAGCCCATTTAAAATCCTCTGGGACGCCAATTTTTAAGGCCACCAAGAGACCAGTTTAGAAAGCTGGTATGTAAGGCCCCAGTGGAAGCCATTTTTATAGTAAGGCAAATAAGTGGTCTTCTGGGAATTTTTTTTTTTTTATAGACATTTGAGAGAAGCCAAGATATGAGGTCTTTTGAATACTCGAGATTTCTCAAGATTGCTTCCTAAGACATGTGAGTGGCTCCCAGGAGGGGATGAGCCGTGAAGCCACCAGGGAGGCCAGTTGATGGGCTCCCATGCAGTTTTGGGGTGGGTAGCAGATAAGGCCGTGCTGGAAGGTAGGACTGTGAAGCTCTCCCAAGAAGGCTGTTAGACCAACACAAAGACGTTTACAAATCCAGGAGGCTAGAGAGAGAAATCATCCTGGCCAGGCTCTCCGTCCCATCATTCATGGGGTCAGCGGGGAAGGATACCCCTTGCGCGCCAAGGCCCAAGCTAGGAGATAAAGGTCCAAAAACGATTCAGCCCTCACCCCAAAAGCTGAAGGGTGTTCTGGTAAACGCTGCCACGTACTATGCTGCTTAGTCTCCCAAATCTTAACTGTTCGTATCTGTAAAACCACACATCATGAGATTAGGAGGAACGTTTAGGTGACGGACATAAAACACGGAGCATTGACAAGGCACATAGTAAAGTGACCTCATTTGTCCCTGGACAAAATAAGACAGGGTTGTAGGGGAAATGATCACATACTTTCCTATCCACCTTACGCTGTGAGGTACAAATCAAATGAGAGGAAGAGGCAAGGTGGGGGAGCCATGGAATAGACGGAGTGAGAAGAGCTCTACATTATTGCTACAACTTTAGGACAGGCCCCAGAAGAGGTACTTCAGAAATAATGACACACAAGAAAGATGGGTCCTCTCCTGTCGTGAAGTGATGCGATTTTCTCATCTGTTAAGTGGCAGTAATCCCTCCATTACAGAGTCTTCTTGAGGGCTGAGCACCCCAATTCCCAGCTTTGTCACAGGCTGGCTGGAGATGGCACGGCACCATTCCTTTACCTATATAAGATCATGGAAGTGGGGGCCAGACGGCCTGAGTTTTACATCTCTTCATCACCTCTTCCTGGCCAAGTGCCTTGGGCAAGTCATTTAACTTCTCTGCTGTAGCTCCTTTATCTGTCAAGTGGAGATAAGGATACTTTCTTAGGGTTTCTGGAAGAATTAAAAAGTGCCTGGAGCACAACTGCCTTACAGTAACTAGTCTGTAAGTATGTTCTTGGCTGCACGGGGTCGGGGTCGTTGCGAGGTTTCGTGAGATAATCATGTAATACTCCCATTATTCTATCTGTTGTTCCTCGTGAGCTGGGGAGGAATGAGCTGAAATGGAGCCGAGAGGTAGGGAAGGGGCTGTCCGGCCTACCTTTAGGGACCACACCTCTAGCATTCATTCATGTGTCTTCACTTCACTACCTACTGCCGACTTCCTCATACACGGTGCTAAAGGAAGCCATGTATTTCCTCTCGCTCTGTTGTGTGGGTAACAGATGAGTGCCAGGGTGTCAGGGAAGTCTGGATAGGGGAGTTTATTAGTTATCTACTGCAGCATGTAACACATCACCATGAAGTTAGTGGCTTAAAACAACACATTTATTATCTTAGTTTCTTTGGGTCAAGAGTCTGGGTGTGGCTTAGAGGGGCCGTCTGTGTCAGGATCTCACAAGGCTCCACTTAGGGTGTCAGGACAGAGTTCTTATGCGAAGGCCCAATTAGACAAGGATCTAAACCCCTGTAGTGGTTGGAACAGTTCAGTTCCTGGGGGCTGTTGGGCCAAGGGCCTCAGTTCCTGGCTCGCTGTTGGCCCTGAGCCACCATCATCTGTTTGCCACGTGGACATGTCCAGCATGGCCGCTTGCTTCATCGGTGCACGCCAGCCAGGAAGGCAGTAGGGAGAGTCTGCTCGCCCTGGAAGTTACAATCTCATGTAACCTGATCGAGGGGCATCCCATCACCTTTGCCATCTTAGGCCAAAAAACAAAACCAAAACATAAAAAATGACTACACATATCAAACTTGGACATCTGTTGGTTAGAAGAAAATCATGGTTTTCTATTGCTGCTCTGACAAATTACCACAGCCTTGGTGGCTTGCAGTTCTCTAGGTTAGAAGGTCAACACAGGACTGCCTGGGCTAAAATCAAGGTCTTGGCAGGACAGCACTCCCTTCTGGAAGCTCCAGGGGAGAATCCCGTTTCCTTGCCTCGTCCAGCTTCTAGAGGGTTCCACATTCCTTGGTGTGTGACCCCCTCCCTCCATCTTCAAAGCCGGCAACACAGCATCTCTCTGATCCTTCTGCAATCACCTCTCCCTCTGACTCTGACTTTAGACAGGAAAGATTCTTTCAAGGACTGCTATATTAAATTGGTGGGCCCACCCACAAGATCCCGGACAATCTTCCCATGCCAAGGTCCTTATTCCTAATGGCATCTGCAAAGACCATTATTCTGTGTACTCACTCTGTTATAGGTCCTGTCAGCACCCAGGAGGAGGGAATTGGATAAGGGTGTTAATAACAACAGGAGGCAGGGACCGCTGGGGATTACAGCTCTCCCCCTCGCAGGGCGTGATGCACCTGATACGGCTTCATCATAGGCACGTCTCCATTTGCCTTCACCATCCACCAGGGGATATTGGGTGTCGATGACTTATGTGGGCCTACTAGGGTCCTCTCACTTAACCAAAGACGCCAACCCTGGCTGACATAAGGAAGAAGACACTAATCAGAAGGCCACTGGGGCCGCAGAATGAATGGAACCTGGAAGGATGCCCTTGGGAGAGAACAAGAAGGAAAGTGGCCCTGGACCCTAGGAGTCAGGGGCGCTCACCGTGAGGCCTTAGCAAGGACACCCTGGTCCGGAAGCGGCCAGTGGGAGACAATGAAGAGACCAGCTGTCTCCAGTCCAGTTGATCTGCCTAAAGTTCACATTCAGGGGAGGCCATTCAGTGGCCCAGCTTTGCGCACGTACTCACCACTTGGCAGCAGCCCTCCTGACCAACCTCAGTGGGCAAGATGAAACTCCGAGGAAACGGAGGTGTGTTAAGAAAGAGAAAAGGATTTTGAGCCACAAAACTCAGAAATACCCTCTGCGGTCTGCGCATCCATTTCTTCAACAATAGGAGTGTCTGCATCAGAGCCAGCCACCTGCTCTAACACACATCGACCATTTAGCGGCAAAACGATACAAGTTCTTTTTGGCTCCTGAGCTTGTTCCAGCAGGGGTGTATTTTGCCTGGTTGGGTGGCTTCCATGGCTCTGTCATCCCCTACGTCCCCCAAATCCTTCACTTCCCACCAGTGTGTAGGGAAAGCTTAGAGAATCTTATAGGAGGTGTGCAGGGGCCAGGCCTGGATGTGGCTCCATTGCTGACATTGGTCACACCTAATTGCAAGGAAGACTTGGAAATGTAGTCTTGTGTGCCCAGGAAGAAGATGAAATGGATTTCGGTGAGCTTGAAGGAAGCATTTGTTTTTGTAAATAAAGTTTTATTGGAACGCAGCCATGCCTGGTCGTTTACATACCATACACGCTACAGTTGCAGAGCAGTACCAGCAGTGACTACTGCCCGCCAGGCCTGAAATGTGGATTCTCTGGCCCTCCACAGGAGAAGTCCTTGACCCCTAGCATAGCACAGCCTCCGCAAAAAGCACGATGGTCCCTATTTCTTGGCATCAAATGAGATAGGGGATATAACAACTGCTGGTATACCTAGCACGTAGTAGCACAGGTGAATCATCAGTTGTGAGCAATTATGAACCTGTGAGAACCTAATCACATATTAGCTCTTCTGCATTAGGACTTGCCTGCCATCCATATATTTTCCCACCAAAAGCACCAGCTATGCTATTTTTCCTTTCTTTGTAGGTTTTATGTATTTCCAGGTTTCTTCCTGTGAAGTTAAGATCTCATTCCTTCAGTAGCCTTAATTGAGTGCCTATTATGAGCTGGGCTCTAGGGAAATATAGAGAAATAAGACCTGTTCTTGCCGTGGAGAAGCTCACCAGCTAGCATTGGAGAGACGGACATATAGGCCAGTATTCATAGTACATTGGGACAAGAGCTGTTAAGATAAGTCAAGAGCCATCCGAACACACAATACTGTCAGAGTCCTGGCAAGCTTCCCAAAGGGCATCATATAGAGTGGGCCTTAAAGGTTGGGTAGGAGTTTGCCAGAGAGGCAGGGTGTTGGAGGCATTCCAGACAAGGACAGTACATGTTCCTCCCTGAACACTTATCCAGTGCCCACGGCAAGTCTGATACTGTGCCCCAATGTCGTGGTGACTCCAGACAGACGAGGGCCCTGCCTGCAGTTTATACCTGGCAGAGGCCACTGTAGAATCATGACACATGAGATGCTGTCACAAAGGACACGTAATGGGAAGCCATGGGAGCCCGGAAGGGAGGAAGTCTGGTCTCTCTTTTTGGAAAATAACTTTATATATTTTTTATTTTTTTATCACTTTATTAAAATTATTTTTTTCATCATGATAAGTGCACACTTTAATCCCCATCACCTATTTCACTTATCCCTCCCTGCACTCCCCTCTGGTAACCATCAGTTTGTTCTCTATAGTTAAGAGTCTGTTTCTTGGTTTCTTTCTCTCCTTTGTTCGTTTGCTTTGTTTATTAAATACCACATATGAGTGAGGTCATACAGTATTTGTCTTTCTCTGACTGACATATTTCACTTAGCAATGTATTCTCTAGCTCCATCCATGTCATCGCAAGTGACAAGATTTCATTTTTTATGGTTGAATAATATTCCATCACATACATGCGCACGCACACATGCACACATATGTGCATACACACACTATATCTTCTTTATCCACTCATCAGTTGATGGACACATGAGCTGCTTCCATAGTTCGCCTATTGTAAATAATGCTGCAGTAAACATGGGGGTGCAAGTATCCCTTTGATTTAGCATTTTTGTGTTTTGGGGGGTCGATACTCAGTAGTGGGATTGCTGGGTTGTAGAATAGTTCTATTTTTAATTTTGAGGAACCTCCAAGCTCCTTTCCAGGGTGGCTGCACCAGTTTGCATTCCCACCAAGATGGGAATGAAAGACGGTTCCCCTTTCTCCGCATCCTCACCGACACCTGTTGTTTCTTATGTTGTTGACTTTAGCCATTCTGACAGGTGTGAGGTGAAATCTCATTATAGTTTTGATTTGTATTTCCCTGATGATGAGTGATGTTGAACATCCTTTTCGCATGTCTGTTGGTCATCCATATGTCTTCTTTGGAGAAATATATCTGTTCATGTCTTCTGAGCATTTTTTAATTGGATTGTTTGTTTTGTGAGTGTTGAGTTGTATTGGTTCTTTATATGTTTTGGATACTAACTAACCCTTTATCAGTTATATCATTTGCAAATAGCTTCTCTCATTCAGTAGATTGCCTTTTAAGTATCTATTTTTTAATGCTCGGTGGTTGACATTTTGGCCAGTGAATGTCATCATAGAGCCAGCTCCCCCTCCCCATCCCCTGCCCCAGTTTGATTTTATGAAGATCTACAAATGTGTATATTTAGGTGTGCAAGATGATTTGTTGCTCTAACTGTTCTTTCTTCTCCCACCACCTTCATCTGACTAGACTGGTAGAGGGCCCCATGGCTGAAGACACCCAAGAGCCCCTGGCAGGAGCCGGTGCCCTCCGGGAGGCCCTCCGGGCGCTCCTGCCCCCCACTAAAGAGGAGCTGGCCCTGGAACTTGGGGAGAACGTGGAGCGCAGCGTGGTGCAGCTGCTGCAGGAGGCCGCCGAGCTCTTCTGCGGGGGCCGCCGGAGTGAGTGCCTGCAGGCTAGTGAGGCCATCCTGGACTACTCCTGGGAGAGACTCAACACCGGGCCATGGCGGGACGTGCACAAGGACTGGCGCCGCGTCTATGCCTTCGGCTGCCTCCTGAAGGCTGTGTGTTTGTGCGAGGAGCCCGGGGACACCACCGCAGTGGCCGCGGCCCTGAAAGTCTGTGACATGGGCCTGCTGATGGGTGCGGCCATTCTTGGGGACATCCTCATTAAAGTCGCTGCCATCCTCCAGGCGCACCTCCGCTCGGGAAAGAGGCCTGGCCCAGGCCCAGCCCAGGAGCCACCCAGCATGAAGGTATCTGGGTGAGATTGCCGCTCACCACACCTCAGGTGCCCCCCCCCCACCCCCATTTTTTCTAGAAGGAAGGAGTCACCTGTCCCCAGGGGTGAGCCTTCATGGCATGTTTACCTCTGGCTGAAAATAACATCTCCATCGATTTAGAAATGGAAAGGCTTGGTCTGTTTTCTCAATTCTTGCCCCCACTTTCTACAAAAGCAGTGCCCCTTTCAGGAGAGAGGGCGGGTGGAAGCCCTGTGGCCAAGAGCAGCAGCTCGAGGTGCTCGTGCGGGCCAGAGCTGCAGGCAGCCTTTGTGGTCAGCTGGCTGAAGCGTCACCTGTGTCTCAGGCTGCCTGGCTCTCTGTGCTGCTGAGTTGGGGCGAGCTACTTCCTGCAGCTGCCTTCTGGCACCGTGGCTGATCGGTCCCGGCCTTGAGGTCCTGGCGTAGGTGGCTCCTGATGTCTGGGGCCGACGAAGAATAGCCCGCAGAGCTGAGGGTGGGTGCAGACAGGGCCTCGGGTCCCACGCGTGCAGCCCTCACCTACGAACCCCTGGGTGTATCTGTTCCCCGGGAGGAAATAGGGCTGTTACACAGGCATGTGGGGAAATGTTCAACCTCCTCTGTGGTTAAACAACAAAAAAAAAAAGGCGAGAACAGCGAGGTAGCCATTTTTGGCTATGAGGTCAGCAGACGACGTTTTCCTTACCACCCAGTGCTGCCGAGGATGCCAGGGGGGCCGCCGGCGTAGTGTGTTGGTTGACCTTTCAGGAGCAGGGTGGACATGCAGATCCAGGGGCAAGTGCCTGTGTCCTCAGACCCAGGGGCTCCCTTCCCCTTGCCACATCTGTCCCAAGGGAACATGGAAGTGGCCCCGTACCCAAGACAGAGCTCGTGGGGTCAGTGGCCTTGGGGTGCGTGTGTAGCTAATGGGGGGGAGCTCACGCTCTGGACTCTGTCTGTCTGGCTTCATGTTCCCAGCAGCTCCCCAGTGTCTAGGCCCCTCTGTGCCTTCTCCATCCCCACCCCCCATTCCCAAGTCTGTAAGGGGGGTTTACTTAGCGACTCTATGGAGCACCAGCAGTGGCCCAGATGTGCCAGGCGCTGAGGGTACAACACAGAAGGGCTCCTCCTGGAGCCTCAGTTCTAGGAGGCTGTAGAGGAACGTCATCTCCCTGTGGTGAGAAAGGTGAGGGAGGTGGCTTTGCTCACATAGGGTGGGCAGGGAGGGCCTCTTTGATGAGGGCAGGTGTGAAAACCAAAGCAGGGGGAATACCAACGCTGAGAACAGGCAAGTGCAAGGCCTCATTTCTGGCCCGCGGGGGCAGAGGAAGCAGACACCCACCCCCGCCAGTGATCCTGGGTACTCTACATGAGAGGTCCCGTCTCCCAATAGCATAACAGATGAGGAAACTGAGGCCCGAGAGAGTGACTTGCTCATGTCACTCAGCTGGGAGGAGGGTGAGCATGTTCTGGTGCAGCCACTCACACGACCTGGACGGGACGGCACAGAGTCTTGACCTGTGGCTCAGCTGCTTAACCTGTGCATTCCTGCTGGGGCATCAGCAGCCACATGCGTCACAGGCACTCACAGTCCTGGGAAAGGGTCCTCTTACAGCAAGTGGCATTTGGGGTGGTAACTTTTCCCTTCTTGTGGAGTTTCAGCAAAAGCCGTCTGTTCTTTTTATAATGGAGCACGTCAGATGAACTAGTAAAGGAAGAAACCTGGATGTCGCCGGGGAGGACTCGGAGAAGGCAGCGCAGGGACAGTGCTAACAAGTGGTAACTGCCACGATCAATGACAGATTAGGCCAGCCTCCTGTGGACGCAGATGCCCAGCCCGACGCCTCCAATGTTAACTTTTCTGCACTCTTTACCATTGTGTTTTGATTTAAACAGAAAGCAAGGTATGACCCTGTTTCGGTTCCAGACATGACGTCAGAGAGAACGGTCCCCCGGCTTCACTGTCCATCCCTCGAGCATTTCAGGAAGTACTTTTTGGTTCCTGGGAGGCCTGTGATCTTGGAAGGCGTGGCGGACCAGTGGCCGTGCATGAAGAGGTGGAGGTGGGTGGCTCTGAGTATGGGAGCTCCCTCTGCCTATTCCAGCCCCCACCTCCACCCCCACACCCCCGGCCCCGAGACTCTCCAATTCCGCCTCCCTGCATCCCAAGGAAATGCAGCCTCGAGCTCACTTCCCGACTGGTCCCAGCGGGAACTGCCAAGGGTTAACCAGGGATTGCAGGTGCAGTGCCCCAAGCTCGTGCCAGGGGTTGTAGGATCCGCACCTTCCACAGCTCACTTGCTCTAAACAGGTGTGCTCACCTGGCACTGTGGCATTAGGTCTGTTAATGCCATTTTTTGGGATTTGAGGGGTTCCATGTACTCGCCCAGGGGCCCTGAGGTCAAGAGCAGAAGTGAGAACCCAAGACACGTCCTATCCCCTCTCAGCGGGGCTCCTGGGCTTGCTCCCTCCTCACCTCTGCTCCTGGTTCCCCCTCAGATGCATGGTGATGAGAGCAGGTCAGGCCGCTGGACAGGGGCCATAATGCCACAGCTGGGGAGATGAGCAGGGGCCTCTGAGACGGTTGATCAGGTCCCCTGTCTCTGGTGGGGTGTGGAGGGAGTGCTTCCCGCTGAGGCCATGTGAAGAGTTCTGGCTGCCAGGGCCAGTGCCCCATAAACGTTCATTATGTGATTTACTGCGGACCAGCGCCAGGGTAGGCACCTGCCATGCTTTCTCTTTCTCTGATTCCCGTCCTAAGAGACAGGTACTGTCATCACCCTCTTTTACAAATGGGGTAAACAAGAACTTCCCAAAGGTCCCTGGGCAGGGCCAGGGCCAGGCCGCCCAAGTTCAGAACCCAGGCACTTCAGCACCCCCGCCGTGCTGTCTGCCGTTTTGCTCAAAGAAGGTCTCTCAGCTCTGAGACAGGGTGAGCAGTGAGAACTGCGGGGCCGTTGGCCAGCAGGGAGATAGAACCTCCCAGCAAGAACCTTGGCAGATGGCCTCCCTGGGTCTCTCTGCAAAGCCACGTGGCACCGGTGGGCACATCACCCCACATGTCCGTGCCCAGTGCCGTGGCCAGCAGAGTGGGGGTCATAGCAGCCCTTCCCTGTGGGGTTGTGTGGGGACGAGAGGAGGCCAGTGTGAAGCACATGTGGCGGGTGCCTGGCAGGTCGCAGCAAAAGCGACCATGCTGACCATCCATTTTCGTCTCCTAGTTTGGAGTATATCCAAGAAATCGCCGGCTGCCGGACTGTGCCGGTGGAAGTTGGCTCCAGGTACACGGACGAGGAGTGGTCCCAGACGCTCATGACGGTCAACGAGTTCATCAGCAGACACATCAGGAGTGAGGTACGTGGTCGTGCCTCCCCTCCTGCAGTGCTCGCGGTGGGGAGCACACAGGACCCTGGGGCGCTGCAGGGGTCAGCAGGGGTCAGAGGGCTCGGTGGGGGCTCAGGGCGAGAAAGGCCAGCCGCGCGGCAGACAGAACACTGGCTCATTTCAGGCCCTTCTATTTATTATTTTTTTGGTAGAATTCAGTGGGGTTTTTTAATGTCTTTATAAGACACTGTAGTGCCGCCAGCCCCACTATCTAATCCCAGAACATTCTCCTCAGTCCCGAGGCCATGAGCAGTCGCTCCCTCTTGCGCTGCCCCCCTGTCCGCAGACACCCGCTAATCGCTGTTTCTGGACAATTCTGGTGTATACACGGAATTGGATGATACGTGGCCTTCTGTGTCTGGCCGCCTCCGGCACCATGCCCTCAGGGTTCGTCCACGCCGTCACACGTGTCAGGACTCGGTTCCCTGCTGCGGCTGGGGAGCATCCCCTTGGGTGGGCTCAGCACACTTTGTTCATGCGGCAGCTGACGGCCGTTCGGGTGGCGCGCACTGGCTGCCGTGAAGAGCGCCGCTGGGAACGCTCCTGTACCACTTTTTGTGTGGACGTGTGTTTTCATTTCTCTCAGGTGTATACTAGATGTGGAATCACTGGGTCACACGGTGACTCTGCGTTTAACCATTTTTGAGGAATCGCCAGACTGTTTTCAAAAGCAGCTGTGCTGTGTTATCATTTGAGATTCTTTTTTTTTTTTTTTAAGATTTTATGAGCACTGGGTGTTACATTATATGTTGGCGAATTGAATGTAAATTCAAAAAAACACTAAAGAGTAAAGAGAAAGAGAGCACGAGCAGGGGAGAGGAGCAGAGGGAGAGAAAGAAGCAGACTCCCCGCTGAGCAGGGAGCCCCATGTGGGGCTTGATCCCAGGACCCTGGGACCATGACCTGAGCTGAAGGCAGATGCTTAACTGACTGAGCCACCCACCCAGGCGCCCCTTATCATTTCAGATTCTTAACAGTAAGAGCAGGGGGTGGCTTCCCTTTCCTGAGGTCCTGGAGGCAGAGAATGTAGCCTTTCTGCCCTGGAGTTCCCAAACCATTCCTCTGGGCTCAGAAGGGAAGCCCGCACGTGGCACACAGACCCTTTAAGGGGAGGGTGTCCACCCAGCATCCGCGGTCCCGGCCACCCTTCCTGGCCCAGAGAGCAGAGTCCTTCCCGAGGTTGGGGAATTTCGAATCAGTGGACTCTTCTACACACTCCCCACGTAGGAGGCAGCCCCAGGCCCCAGGCCCAGCCTCTGGAGAGTTCTGATCCGGTTTCATCGTGGGTCTGCTGCAGTCGAAGGGTCCGGATGGTGACCCTGCTGGCTGACAGTTTCTCCCATTGGCCTTCTCCGCATTGTAACTGCAAGCTCCTGAGGGACCCCCACACACACCCCCACCATTACTCTGCCTGCCCCCATCATTTCCACTCTTAAGTGTCCGGCCTCCTCTGCCGGGGCCCAGGGCGGTTCTCTGGGCTGCGGCCTCCTCTGGCAGTGCTCACAGACATCTGCCATTACTGTGTCTCCTGCCCTCCACACCCACTCCTGCTCACTCCGCCGTCACCTGGGGGCCTGGAGAAGGGAGCTGTGCCCCAGAGCACACCTGCTGCAGCGGCCTCACTCCATCTCCCTCTGCTGGAAAGAAGCCTAGTGCCTGGAGCAGAGGCCAGAAGCAGAGGTGCAGTTTGTCAAGTAGGCAGGAAGGCAGGCTTTGGATTCAGGTACAAAAGTGTTAACTCCAGAGATGCATGGTGGCTCAGTGGTTGAGTGTCTGCCTTTGGCTCAGGACATGATCCCAGGGTCCTGGGATCGAGCCCCACATCTGGCTCCCTGCATGAAGCCTGCTTCTCTCTCTGTGTGTCTCTCATGAATAAATAAAATCTTAAAAAAAAAAAAAAAAAAAAAGCGTTGACCCCAGCACTGTGTCGTTGGCTGTGTGGCCTGGGGTGGTCATCTAACCTCTCAACGCCCAGTGCCCTGACTGTGGGTGAGTCAGGGTTAGTTGGGATTACTTAGAGGTTACTAATGCCTTCCTCAGAGGGTCGTGGCGAGAGTAAAACACAAAGCTCTAAGCGCAGCGTGGTTAGTGCCCCATTAACCTGACTTAGTGTCTTTGGGCCAGAACATCCGCGACAGCAGAGATCACACAGATCCGGCCCTGCCCACCGGGTCTGGCATGTTGTGACTTCCA
Source organism: Canis lupus dingo (assembly GCF_003254725.2). Classification (NCBI taxonomy): domain Eukaryota; kingdom Metazoa; phylum Chordata; class Mammalia; order Carnivora; family Canidae; genus Canis; species Canis lupus. The sequence goes on along the minus strand of NC_064248.1, from coordinate 19,240,902 downwards.
CGGTGGTCAGCAAGAGAAGGGAATGAGGGAGAGGGCTGGAAGCACAGAGTCTCAAGGGATCCTGGGGAGGAGCCTCAGAGCCCGTGGGAGCCAGGCTGTGGCTGGGGGCGTGGCGGCCAGCCCCCCGGGGGCTCTACCCACACCGACCCTTCCAGAGCCCACACGCACCTCCCAAGAAGCCCAGTTAGTAAAGCTGGATCTTGTCATCCATCTGATAGATGTTCACCAAGTGACCATCTCCCAGGAGTACAGGCTAGGCCGTAGGCAGTGGGCACTCACGGTTTTGCTGGGAAGACAGTACGTGCTGAATTTTGGGAAAAGAAGCTGGCTGAAGCTATTAGAATTTGAACTGTACACACTCCGTGACTCAGTGGTTCTACTTTTGGGGGACTAGAATATTAGGCTGTTTGTGGGAACACTGGCAAAATAACCTGACTGTCCACCAGCAGGGGGAGCGGGGCAGTTGAATTAATGGGGGTCCTGGCTATAAAACACGAATCCATAAAAAAGATGATGCAGATCTGTGTGTGCTCACCTGAGGAGACATTCGTGAGGTTGTCGTTAAATGAAACAAAGACTTCAGAGTAACACACATAAGATGATTCCATTTTTATTGAAAAAAGAAATCCTCGTGTGCGCGCAGCCTCTTCATTTCCAGGGGGAGCCTGAGCCCGGGGCAGTCCCTACAGAGGCGGCCCCAGACCCCGAGTCTCCCCGAGCCCCAGCCCCACCCGAGACGGGTCACAGAGGGGACCAAGCGAACCCACTGGAGGGCTGTGGCCGTGGCTGCCTGCGGCTGGGGCGCGCCCGGCTCTGAGAGCCCCTGAGCAGTAGTCCCCGGGGCGTGTCCCTCCACGACTAACCAGGCTTCTCTGTCACTTCTGGTTTCCCTTCTGCGGATTAGCCCAAGGACGTCGGGTACCTGGCGCAGCACCAGCTCTTTGACCAGGTGAGTCTGAGACCGCGCCCGTCCTTGACCCACCCACCCTCTCCCACCCTCTGGGCTCAGAGCCCAGGGAGGGAGGCAGGAGAGGCTGGCAGCCTCGTTGGCCACCCCCAGGTGTGGTGCGCGTGTCCTCCGCCCCAGCGGGCAGCAGGAGAGCAGATGCGGCTGCCAGGTGGCCAGTGACAGACCAGGTGTGCCAACCCCAGGGCCCGAGCCTGGGGTGGGGGGATGAGGAAGCCATGGCTTGGACGGAGGTGGCCCCTGCGAGGGGCGGGGGGAACCAGAAGTCTGAGTGGGTGTGGTCAGAGCTGAGGAATGGGTCCCGGGGAGCCACGCGAGGGTGGCAGGCTCTGCCCCGACCCGGCAAGAGCAGGCCGCTGCCTCCCCTGCCCTGGAGTTCTCCGGGGGTCCCGGCACTGCCCTCACCCCATGTCAGTCACCCACCTGTGAGGCTGTCTCCAGGCTCCATTCCCCCAGGTGCCCAGCCCCGGTGGGCCAGATTGAAGACCCTCAGGACAGGCTGGCTGGAGAGCGGGGCTCAGGGGGCTCCAAGCAGGGTAGAGAGGCAGAGCGGGGCCCAAGGGGCCAGAGGCGCCTCTCGCACCGAGGCCCGGGCACTGGCCTAGTCCACCTGCCTGGAAGGGTGCATTCAGGAGAGCGGAGTGAGAAGGGGGAGGGGGGCTGGGGCCCACCTGGGCAAGCCTGGAAGGCCAGACCAAGGGCTCTGATTCAGCTGCAGGGCAGCAGGGAGCCTGGGAGGTTCTGAGCAGGAGGGTCCCGGGAAGAGGAGGTATCCCAGGAGATCCCTCAGGGGAGCCTGGGAGAGCGTCCAGGGTCCAGAAGTCCTGCATCGGCTCTTTCTCGCTCACCTGTAGGCCCTAAGAAGGGGGCACCCCAGCGTGGCCTCCCAGTGCCCCGGGAGCTGATGGAAATGCAGGATCACTCTCAGCCCCCACCTGGTAACAGCGCGGGTCACCCAGGGCCCTGAGCACCTGGGGGCTGGGGTGTGCTCACTCACAACACGGTCAGGGGACCCCAGGGGCTGGCTGGCGGGAAGTGAGAAAGTCAGGACGCGCCATCACGTACACAGGGACCTTTGCTCTGGTGGGGACTGGAGGAAGTACCCCCAGAAGATGGGCGGTGCTTGCGGGCGGGAAGGCGCGTGGGCTCTCTCCTCTCTGCAGTTCGCAGAGCAAGGCACACTCATCATAATGAGAAGAAACAGACTGTTTTTAAACGCAGACCCAACGAGGGAACAAAGTGAAGAACCATCGCCTTCTGCATTTTCAGAGCTGCCTGGTTAGGCAGAGACAACCTGAGGGCTTATCCCGGGGAGATCGTCGAACAGTCTGGCCTTCTGTCCACCCCCTCCCCGTCCCCCTCACTTCACTCTGTCCGTGGATCGAGGGCTGCAACACCCCCACCCCTGGGCCTGGGCTGCCTCGCGGGCCCCTCTGCACCATGTTCTGGGCCCGGTGGGGGGTGGGGGGCAGGATAAGGAAGAGTTGTCCTACCCCCACCCCAGAGCTGGTGAGGGGCATGTCCAGGAGAACAGAGGCAGTGCGTGGAGGGGGCTGCGCGGGGAGGAGGGTCCTTGCGAGCCCAGGGCAGGGAAAGCGTCTCCAGGAGGCGACGGAGAGGGCCTGAAAGGCGAGCAGTCTCCAGCCGTGGAGCGGATAGTTTGCCCATTTTTTTTATTGGGTTGTTTATCTCCTTCTGAGTGTCACGAGTTCTCCGGGTACGTTCTGGGTCTAAGCTAGTTGTCACTGTAAGCGCCGTATCTGATGCGAGTCTAAACAGAGCCAAGAGGGGGCCGAGAGGGGGCCGTGCCAGCTAGGGGAGCAGCGGGCTGGGCCCAGAGCCTGGCGGGGAGGGATGCAGCAGGTGGGGCTGAAGAGGCAGGACACGCGCTGGGCAGCTGGGAGGGTTGGGGTGTTTCTCAGGTGGCCGAGGCCCCATCCTGGAGGGGAAGGGAAGGTGGGCAGCTGTGGACGCGAGGGGACCTCCAGGAGGCTGCTGCCAGAATCGGCGGGGAGCTGATGCCCGTGGAAGCTGACAGGCTCCAGACAGGTGCCAGCAGCTGGCACACCTGGATGCAGGTGGCTAGGCGAGTTGAGGGAAAAGTAGCTGTCAAGGAACACTCTAGATTTGAGACTGAGCGCCCGCTCAGGGGAGCCGGGGATCCAAGAGGGACTCTGCTGGTGCCTGGGCCAGGCCAGACACCACAGTGGGGCTCAGCAGGGCAGCACGTGGCCGGGGCCAGGACGGGGCTCATACCCCAAAGGGGGAAGATCTGGGGGGATGGGGCACGACTGTGCCAGGTCTGCCCCGGGGCGGGGGGCCTACTCTCACTGCCTGTCTTGGCAGGGGACCCTGCACACCAGAACTAAAGGGGCCGGAGCCAGGCCGGGCTGGGCCTCTGGAATTAGGGCTTGGAGATCCCGCCTCCTGCCCTCTCTGAAGGAAAGGGGGAGTCTATGGGAGCAGGCCCCGACTGTGCCATCCCACGTGCGTGGCCAGCCTGCCCCCTGACCTCAGTCACACCCCCCAGGGGTCCCGCGAAGCCTCCATGTCCTAGAGCAGCCATTTTCGACTTGACTAGAACAAGAGGAAGCCGTCTTAGAAGTGGAAGGCCAAGTGCCCCATTGTTTTTAAGACGAACCAAGCCCTTGAAGACATTTTGCCTTTGGACGGCCACCTGGGTCTTCACCTCAGCTCCCCAGAGGGGTGCTTTCACCTCTGCTGCCCAGACCACCACCTGGCAGGCCCTGCACTGCTTTCTGGGGCCTTCTTGCCTCCACCAAGCTCAATGGCTCCCACCCAAAACCTCTTACTGCCTTTCCTTCCAGGGCCCCCCATCATGGAAGAGTTTGGCCACCACACTAGGCTTCCCTTTAATTATCAGTCATGTCCAGGAAGCATTCCTTCTCTTGGGGGGGGCGGGGGGCTGAATCCTTGGCCAGTGGCTCTGATTACACCATTTGATCAACCAGTCCCATTTCAGAGATCCTGATGTCATCAGGGACCAGTCAGCTTCTGAGCATTCCATGGTGAGGTGAGGCGAGGGGGTCAGATGCAGTCCCAGCTAGAAGCAGGTGTGCAGTGTCACTGAGCCTGGTGGTGGTGGAGAAGCAGGAGGTTCCCAGAGGCCTTTGGGACCGGCCACCCCCACCCCCCCCCACACTGGCCAACAGGACAGGGGACCCCCAGATTGGGAACTTGTAGGTTACCCCCAGAGCAGTGGACATAGCAGCATTTCTGTATGTCTGCACAGGCTGTTTGAGACAGAAGAGCCTGAGGCCCCTGCCATTCCTAGGGATCGATCAGTGGCTTCTCAGCATCCTGGACTCAGAGCCACTATTATTGAAAGGGTGGCCAGGGTCTTCCTGCAGCCACCCGGGCAGAGCAGGGAAACGTCACTCTCAAAATACCTGAGGAAAGTAGCAGAGGGGTCCCCGCCTTGGCACCCATTAGGGACCAGACTTGGGTTTCTGTGGCATTTCCCCGAGCCTCCGAGCCACCTGCCCCAGCAGCAGGCAGCCTTGGAGGTCTGGGGCTGCAGGGGACTGGCGGCCTGGCCTCCGCGGGAGCGAGCCGGCATCCGCCGGTGAGGAAAGCGCTCCCTGGCTAGCCTTCAGGAGGCCCCGGGCCGGGGTGTCCGGACCCCAGCCAGCCCTGGGCAGGGTGCGGCCCCCTTTGCCGGGTGCAGCCCCAGCCAGGGAGGACGCAGGGCTAGAAGAAAACTCTAGGGGGGCCACTGCTTGCTGCTCGAAAGCACCTCTTGTCAGCCGGCCGGGGACAGTGGCCGGGGCGGGGGAGCCGGCAGCCCCTTCCTTGTATCTAATTCATTTCTACGCACCATCTGGCTTTTGCCCTTTGATTACTTACGTACCAGGATCCTTATTGTTTTTGTTATTTTGTATGAGCACATTAACCCTCACGGACCACAGTTCAAGTTTCTCCCTTTACTGGTCTTTGTATTAATGAACGTATTTAAAATGTGTGCGCAGTGGCTGCTTTCTCGTTAGTCAATTTTGGAAAATCTTCCTTCCCAGAGATTTGATAGCCAATTCCATTTTCTTTCTGGTTTTTCTTTTCATTTGGTTTTCAAAAACATTGCACTCTTCAGAACATCGCGAGCTGGTGTTTTTAAGTGCAGAACAGTACTATCAGGTTTTTCGAAAAGAAAACAAAAATAAAATGCATAGGCAGAGAAACAAGTCTGGAAAGAAAATTATATGTAACTCTTAACTAATAATTATATATTTCTTTTTTTTTTAACATTGTATTTATGTGTGAGAGAGAGAGCTTACATTAGGGGAGGAGCAGAGGGAGAGGGACAAAGAGACACTGCTGAGCACAGAGCCCAACACAGGGCCCGATCTCACGACCCTGAGATCATGACGTAAATCAAGAGTCAGACGCTCAACCGACTGAGCACCCAGGCGCCCCTGTATATTTATTTTTTCAATTGGTTTGTAAATTCCCCTACAGTAAAATGCAGATGCAGTCGTGGTGTTACCCAAAAAGGCAGTGTGTTTGGCCCTCCTGGGAGATGGCCTGTTGAGTGCGGGCTGGTGTGTCCCCCCAGCCCTGGCTCAGCCTCCACGTGTGTTTGGACACCCACAGATCCCGGAGCTGAGGCAGGACATCAGCATCCCCGACTACTGCTGCCTGGGCGACGGGGCGGAGGAAGAGATCACCATTAATGCCTGGTTTGGCCCCCAAGGCACTGTGTCCCCCCTTCATCAGGACCCTCAGCAGAACTTCCTGGTCCAGGTGGGAGATGCTCCAGAACATCAGCCTTTGCCTCCTCCTGCCCAGCCCCGTGAGGCCTGGCCACGTTATCCGTGTTTAAATTCCAGAGAGGGATGTGGGCAAAAATAAAAACACAGGGATGGCACCTGGCCCCTGGCCCCTGTGGGGCCCTCCCTCCGGCTGGGGCTGCTTCCAGATGTGGTTCTGGGACCAGGAGCCCCTGGGATCCTGGCCGTGTCCCTAGGGCAGAGCAGGGCCGGGCGCCGTCTCAGGGCGGAGCGGGCATCCCCACGCTGCCTGCCTTCACCTCAACCAGGTCGGCGTCCCCGTCCCAGAGTCTCTCCCCAGATAGGGCACGGCTTCTCGGCCACCGGATGGTGTGTCCTGAGACCCAGAGAATTTAACAGACGGGAACATTCTTCCAGCCCAGAGGCTCTAGAGAGAGGCTGTGAGCTGGGCCCAGGAGCCACTGCTTGGCGTCAACGCCAGCCCTGGCACCTGTCAGCTCGGTGACCGTGGCCACTCGGCCAGCCTCGCTGGTTACTGATCCGTGATGTATGTGGAGGCTGAACCTAGTCCCGGCCTAGAATGCGCGCCGCAGGGATGGGGCAGTCTGGGCGCGGGGAACAGCATGTGGGCAGGCGAGGAGAGGCGCGGGCAGATGGTGGGTCCCGGGACCTGCCCTCGGTGGAGGAGGCAGCAGAGTGACAAGTCCCCGTCCCCCAGGTGATGGGCAGGAAGTACATCCGCCTGTACTCCCCGCAGGAGTCCGAGGCTTTATATCCACACGAGACGCACCTTCTTCATAACACGAGCCAGGTGGGTACATGGGACCCTGCGTGACGCTGCACATTCACCCCCTCCCGCCAGCATGCCCCGCCCCTCCCTGGGTCTTGGGAGGGTGGGCAGGAGACAGCTCGTGTTTTCCTCAGGTTGACGTGGAGAATCCTGACCTGGACAAGTTCCCCAGGTTTGCCGAGGCCCCGTCCCTGTCCTGCATCCTGTCTCCCGGGGAGATTCTGTTTATCCCGCTTCAGTACTGGCATTACGTGCGGGCTCTGGACTTGAGTTTCTCCGTCAGCTTCTGGTGGTCGTAGCCACAGTGCAAGGATGACACGCCAGCAGCAGCTGTGGCTTCACGCGTCCCCAGCTCCGCAGCTGGCCTGGCGCCAGGTCCCAGCATTGAGACCAGCCCACCCTGGCCTGTGCCGAAGCCTGTGCTGGAGACCAAGCTGGGCGGACACGGGCGGGGGGCCCCGCAAGGTGCACGCTTCAGGCCAGGGGCCGGCAGCAGAGCCAGGTGGGCGAGCCCCCAGAAGGACGCTGCAGGCCGACACCCCATGGAGACCATGGCACCGAGGCCTGAAGTGCTGCGGTCACAGGCAGCAGCATGTGCAGTGACAGAGCTGGGATCTGGGCTTGGCTCCCTGGACTCCAACCCAGCCCCTCGGCTTACTTGCCGTGACGGTTGGGACAGGTACCTCATCGGGTCATGGTGTGGAATACGGGGCAGCTGGAGCGCCCGCCAGGACGTTCGAGAGGTGGTGCGTGGACAGCCCCCGCAGGTCCATGAACGTAGCTGTCTGATGTTAAGAATTCTTACGATTGCTACCGACTAGTCTGTCCTGACTGGGTCTGACAGGACACCCCAACACGCAAACTCTGGAGAGATGGTGCTGGGCAAGGGAAGGGTCCTGTGGGCTCGCTCAGCCCAGCCCAGCCAACGGCGGGAAGTCCAGGGAGGTTTAGTTGTTATCATACACCCACGGCCTGACACTTTCCAAGTGTGCACCCTCCCAGTAGCCAGTTCCTGAATCATGAAACCACCATCAGCAGCACCCAGGAACCCCCGTCGTGCCCCTCAGTCTCACTGGTCCCCCTCTTGCAGATAGCCTTGCCCCCAGGGGAGCAGATGGCCCTGCAGTAAGCGCCAGGGCCCACAGGCTCGCTCCGGAGCTCCAGGAGCCAATGAGGTGCAGCTCCCGCAGTAGGGGCCTGGCCACTCAGGTGGATGGGCCTGGCAGACACGCGGACCCTGGGTAACCGGGTGGGGTGGGAGGCACCGGTGGGCAGCTGGAACTCTTAGCTGCTCATTTGAGCTTTATCACTTGGGCTCCCGGGTTTGGAGCAGGCAGATGGGGGCAGGGCGGGGGGCGGGTGGAGCCTGTAGGATGGCTGGAACTCACGCGGGGTGAGGGCTCCCAGGGCACAGGCCGAGGCCGAGGCCAGCTATTCGGGAAGTGGAGGGAGGGCTCTCTGTGGAGACCTCTGGTTCCCCCACCTGGCGTCATTAATAGCTCTCTGCCAAATTTTTCAGATGAAGAACGTACACCAAATATTGATGCCGCTGAAGGCAGTGGGTCATAAAAAAGAAAATAGTGTCCGGCACACCGGCCATCAGGAAAGGCGGCCACCTGGCTCTGCAGGAGCCCTTAAGTCAGGGGCCTGCCTGCACCACAGCCCTCCCCCCCCCGAGGGTGGCCGTGGGGCTCCGGTCTCCCAACTGCCAGGCCCCACGTCTGCTCCGAGCCACCGTTCTCATCTGTAACATCATGCTTCTGAGGTTAGGGACCAGATGACACGGGCATTAAAACCTGATACAGAGGCCTGGCCGTCTCCAACAAATGTCCCTTGTAAAGTGGCAAAAGACCAAATCTTTAGGTGCCCTCTGGACAGGGGTCCAAGGCTGTCAGCTACAGCAGCTGCCGAGGGCTGGCCTCAGCCCTGTGGAGGGCAGGTTCAAGGCCACTCAAAGGAAGAGTGCCCGCCAGCTCTTCACAGAGCCAAGGAGGGGCGAGCACAAGGCCAGCTCAGCCCCCCACTCCCCACCCGAGCTGCAGAGGCCTGCTCAGGGTCTGCCCCGACAGGCACACGTGGCCTTGAGCAGATGTGGCCCTGCCCTGGCAGGTCACGCGGTCTCCTAGGGTCTGGAGAGGAGGGTGGCAGTGAATTCATGCAAATGGTGGTGAGGGCTGTGAAGGGACAGGGACAGATGTGACTAACCACAGACGGCATCTGAGTAAGCCAGAAGGACCAGGAGGCCAGCACTGCCCACGAACAGGTGCAGCAGCCCTGGGGCAGGAAGGCCTTGGCCCTGGGGAGAGGAAGGAGCCCGAGCAGCCGGAGCGAGGGGGCCTGGAGGGGGCCTGGACTGAGCCAGGGGTGGGAGGAGCGGGGGACAAGCGAGGGTGCTGAGCCAAGGAGACAGCCTGTGAGACGGGCCGGAGGGGAAGCCTGGAAAGGGAACAGCCACGAGTGTCACCTGTCCTGTCAGTTCCTGGAGTGACCGTGTCAGCAGGGTGAGCAGGGGGTGAAGACAGGCTGCGCAGGGAGGCCAACAATGGCCTGATCCCAAAAGCCCGGGGCACCAGACAAGGTCTTCAGAATTGTGAAGGTTTGGTTGGGCGGTGTCAAGGAGTCCTCCAGAAGTTCACGTTGGGATCCATGCAGGGGAGATGCAAGCCTTGGGTGGGGAGGGGCCAGGGGCCAGTGCTCAGAGCTTGTGGAGTCATAGGACTCAACCGGACCTGCATGGTACGACCCTGCCCCTCCTTGACAGCCAAACCACCAGGCCAGGCAGGCAGGAAGCAGGCTGTGGGGAACCCCCCCCGCCCCCTGGCCCTCCCAAACCCCCAGTTCCAAGGTACCATCTTTTCTCAACTGGTTTTCCTGCCTTCCCATCATCCCTGCAGGCTGCCAAGAAAGCCCTTCTCTGGTTGCCTGCCTGACACTACTGACCTCCCCATGCAGTCGGGGGGCGCCCATGGGGTTCTATCAGTGGGCTGCTGTTTGCCTCCTGAGGGCAGCGCGGGGATCCCAGGCTGGCTCCCAGAAACTCCAGTTGGCAGCAGTCTCACCGTCCGGAAGCTGGGCAATGAGGAGACCCACCTGAGGCTGGGAAGGTGAGCCTCCCATCAGCAGGTGTCATTTGTCCACCGTGTCCTGTATGCTAGTCGCCCCTGTGCACTGCGCTTGTGGAACGGACCAGGGCAGAGCATCCCTGCCTGCATGGGTGGAGGCCACACTGTCCATTTGGTGCCAAGTTCATTCTCCACCTGCCTGATAAGAGCATGTCCAGTTATCTTTGGGAGATAACTCTGTGGCTCAGAGGCAAGCCCTGATTTGCTAGTGCCAACTGGGCCATCCTGTCCCCACCTCCGGAAGTATCCAGAGTGGAGCTATGACCATGAGGTGTCTGCTGGGGCACTAGTGTGCGAGGCCTGGAAGTATGGCTAGCAGGAAGAAAGTGGCTGGATTTTTCTGGGAGACCGTCTAGTAGGCCCCACGCACAAGGCCGGCTCATGAAAATACAGCAGAGGCAGCAAAGTGGATGCTCGGTGACATCACGGGACCCACCGGGTCAAGCTTCTCCGGAGGGATGCCTTCTGGCCAAGTCCTTCCCTGTTTTAGCCAGTCTGGGTTAGGTTTTCGGTCATGACTGAAAGGGGGGATAATCAGGGTGGAAGAGACGGAGACAGGAACCAGAAGGCAAGTGTGATGAGCAGGGAAGTGTGGGCAAATGGGGACCGAGGGCTGGAAGCGGGACAAGATCCAAAGAGCAGCCAGACACAGACAATGGCGGGAAACAAGAAGGGAAAGTTCCTGAGCAGAGGGCACAGTGTGTGCAGGGGCTCCAAGGCCAGGAACAGAGGGCCCTTCCGAACTGAGGGAAATGCCACGTGGGAACAGCGGGCACAGCCGGCCTCCTGGATCCCGGGTCTACACCTGAGCCCCTGGGCAGCAGGAGCCACACCACGCTGACGTGTCAGGGGCAGGTCGCGTTGGTGGGAGAACCTGGAGCGGGGGTGCCGGCTGCCCCAGGAGCAGACCTAGCGGAGGGGGCAGGGGCACAGGATTCGGTGGCTGGTTTGACACAGGACAGACAGGGAGGAAGCTGCAGCTAGGACAGCAGATGGCAAGGCAGCCCGTCGCCATGCAGGGGTGGAGGGCCCCAGGAGGAGAGCGCCCTCCAGCCCAGCCCGCCAGCCTCCTGCCCGCTCAGGCAAGCTGCCTCTTGGGCCACAGGAGGCTCCAGACTGCAGGGAGCTGGGGACGGCTGGGCTGGCCTGCGCTGATGGGACAAGTGACCCAAGCCAGGGGGTTCTCAGTTACCAGGGAGCCCAGGAGAGGACGGGCCACCACGTGAAGCCTCCCAGGGCGCTGCACGACCACAGACCAAGGAAGCAGTGACTCATTAGTAACTTTTATTCTGAACCTGCTGACGAGTGAACACAGAGCAGACGGGATGCTAGTCCCGCTAGTCACGCTGATGCTAGTCCTCCCAACAGGGCTCACCTGCCATCCCCCAAAGGCAGCAAGCCTGGGCCAGCTAGTGCTGCCTGGACCGCAAGGACTTTCTGTTGGCCTTGGAGGTACTAGCCTCCCGCTCCTTCTCGGGGTCGAAGACTTCTGTACATGGAAAAGGCCAGAAGGTACCATGAGTGGCAGTGCTGGGCGCGCACACAGCAGCAGCCGCGTCCACTGCCACGTCGCCTGCCGTGGGCTCTGTGCTCGTCCCTCCCTGCTGATCTACCCCCACACCGCAGCCAGGAAGGGAGGGTCACCTCACATCCTGAGATGGCTGTTGAGGCAGGCGGGGGGGGGGGGGGGGCTTGTTTAGACCAGAGCCGCACGTGCCATGGGAGTTCTACTGGGTTCTAAGCCATTGCAAGTGTGCAAGCAGGAAGGCCTCCACTTACTGGGTTCGGGTCCTGCTCACACAGACCTGCAGGCACGGAGCCCTCGTCTGAGCGCTCCCTGTCCCCAGGTGTCCCCTCAGTCCTGCCACCCAGCACCCCCCCCCCCAGAGGCCAGGGGTCAGCCCCTGAGCACCGCAGGGACACGAACCTGGTATCTCGTGAGGCCAGTAGTCATTACAGTGGGGGCAGCGTGGCTCTGAATTGGACTGGAAATACTTGGCCACGCAAGGTAAATGCATCCTGATCCCACAGGTCTCGCAGCTTTGACCCTGAAACCAGAAAGGCGACGGCTGTGGAACCTTAGATGCACCTCCATGGTCACAAACCAGCAAATGGCCAGGAGAATGCCCAACAGGCTCCACAGTTTTGTCTTCCAGGCCCCCAATGAATAATGATAATCCCAAAGCCCTCAGCTCAAGGGCTTTTAGGAATTTTTATTACAGAATTCTGAGAAATGAATGTAGGTGGAGGACACTGAAAGCTCTGCCAGCCAGCGCACAGTGGCGCAGACCTCGCAGGGGCCGTGTGCACAGCTACAGCCTTCAGGAAGGCCGCCAGGCAACGTGGGTCAGAGGCTTTAAGAAAACGTGTGAGCCCCTCCAGTAATTCCACTTCTAGGAATCTGGCCCAGGGAACCAACCCCAGGTGCCCAGAAGCACGTGTGCAAAGAGGCTCATCGAGGCACAGCTGAAGACCGTGGAAAGGTAAGAATCAGAAGGAAGAACCCTAGACGTCCCGTGCTGGCCCGGCGGCAGCAAAGCCTCGCCAAGTAGGCAGCACAGAACCAAACACCAGAGGTCAACACGCCCAGATGTTCACGCCACTGCCAAGGTGACGCAGGCTACACACAGACCTCTGAGAGCCCCTGGACTAGAACCAAGGCCCCGCGGGGAGAAAGGACAGGCCTTTGCTTGGTCATCCTCAGACACTTCCCAGGGGATGCCCTATGTCTGCCCGTGCCAGAGGCAGAGGCTCAGGATGAGTTCTAGAAGGTGACCCGCCGCCGGCACGGTACCTGGATGAGGAGGCTGTGGCAGATGTTGCAGATCTTCACGGCATCGGGGTACGTCTCCCGGATGTACTGCTCCATCTCCAGGATGGCCCGGCTGTGCAGGGTGAACTCCCCTTCCTTCTGCAGGGCAGAACGGGAAGTGGCGACGTCTGAGCCCCTGGCAAGCCAGGGCCTTCCCACCCAGCAGGCCCACGGTCCACGGAGCTGCAGAGGGGGCAGCCCTCACGCCGCTGGTTTTCACCAGTCCCCACCCGCAGGTGTCCACGCTGGCCCCTGGGCAGAGCCACAAGCCACGAAAACCTGGGCCAAGACTGAAAGAGAATGAGGTGAGGCTCCGCACACCCCTGCCTCGGCACCTCCCTTGTGCCACACAGGCGTGAACCACGAGTGTGCCAGCAGCCCCCGAGCAAGGACAGCCCTCGCTCCCCTACAGGGAGGATGCGGAGCCGGGAGAGGGAGGCGGCCTCCCACGGGGTGAGCTGGGCACATCCCCTGCCCTCATGCGCACCCCTCCCTCTCCTTCCCCAGCCAGCACTCCAGCCTTCAGCTCCGGGGTCATTGCCTCAGTTGGGGAAAAGCTGTCCTGCGAGCGTGTTTCCTTTCCACCTGTACCTCGACTTCGGCAAGCTGCCTGCCCAATCTCTGGCTCCTCCCCAGGCCGCGGGCCCCGGGACAGCGCCAGGCCCGGTTCTGCTCTTGTGTCCCCAAGCCTAGTGCGGGGCTCAGCACTGGGCAATCCCGTGATAAACCTCCCAGGGCAGGTGGACTCAGCCCTGCACTGAGACCACAGGGTGAATGCCCAGGCCCCCGTGAACAAGTTCTACTCGTGCTACACACCTACTGTGTGCCCGGAACTGGCCAGTGCTCATAGTTCATGACCCTGCTCAGTCCTATGGGGCCCTGTTGCAGATGAGGTGCCCTGGTCCCCCAAAGAAAAGCCAGACTCCCAAGATCTCCCAGGCCTCACAGCTATCCTTTGAGCTCAGGCCCCACAGCAGGATGGCCCCTGCTGTGTGGAGTGTGGCTGTCAGCAGAGGCCCCCACGCTGAGGACCCGCACCCTCACTGCAGCCAGCCCACCTAGGGGCCTCCCCCGGTCCCAGATGCCCACCTGCCAGCCCCCACCACCGGGACACCTTCACATCTGTGCCCTGGATGTGCACCCACAGCAGGGTGCTCAGGGCTGCTGAGTGGCAGGGTGGGGAGCTCTGGGGGGTGGACCAATGGGCGATCATGGAGAATATTTATCTTCTCATCCTCCCATGAGGAGCAAATACTTCTTGTATGTGTTTGAGTTCATTTTAATTAAGTTCTATCCCTCCGGGTCATCCCCTCCCTACCCAGCCATCCCCCAGCAGCACTGGCGGAGTGTCTGCAGGGGCGGCAAGGTGCAGGGAGAGGTTGTTAAAACACTTGGTCTGGGGCAGAGCTCAGTCGGTTGTAACCTGAGCTACCCAAGAATGCTCCCTTGTGCCAAACCTGCCCTGGAGGGGAAGAGAGCCTGTGACACGGCCACTGTTAGGAGCTGTGGTCACCCTGGCCCAGGCCTGGATGGGGGACACCACCCATGCCACGGAGCCACAGGTGCCCAGCTAAACACCAGAGCTGAGGGGCTGACGTCAGGGCACAGCGGAGAACCCAAGACTGTGGTAGGTCCCACCACCCCTGCCCTCAGCCCTGCAACTGTCTTCCTCTGGCCAGGGAAGCACCGGAGGCCCTGAGGCCTGCTGGTCACACTGCAGGGATGGCCCGCCCCTCGGGAGCAAGTACTCAGTGCCACCGCTCGGTGACCAGAGGCAGGCTGTCCCGGGGAGGGTAGTGAAGAAGTGCCTCACCGTGAGCTGCAGCCTCCAGCCACGGGAAAGACCGCCGAACGAGGAAGTAGAGGGTGACCTGAGCCCACCGCGTGCAGACACAGGCACTCAGGGGCACGGCTGAGGTCAGAGGCCAGCTCAGGGCTTGTCTGCCTTGGGCTTCCTGGTGGTACCTTTCGTGGGAAAAGCCCAGAAACATCTGCTCTGCTCCAGTCAGCAGAAGCAGCCACGGGGGGTCTAGAAACGTGAACATGAGTGCTGTCTGGTCCCTTTTAGAGATCCACAGCTCCTCCCCAGCATCTGCCCCCAAGTCCTCTCTGCACCTGGGGGCCATGTCGAAGCAAAAGGCCCATGGACCCCGGGCCCTGACTGATGTAACATTGACAATAACCACCACAAGGATGGCAATTCCTTTGGGAGCCCAGCACTGGGCACTGGACGTCTGCCGTCCCTTCCCCCCGCCTCCCACCAGGAGGTGACACTGTTCCTCCCCTCCTACAGAAGAGGAGCTCTAGGTTCCCTGACCAGGAACTGGGCCGGGTCCGATGCCAGAGCCATGCTCTCACCCACAGCGCCCCACATCTGTGGACCAGAGTGCCAAACCGGGTGCAGTCCCTGCTCTGCACTTCTGGCCAGGGTGCCCTGGCCACATGACACGAGCGAGTGGGAGGCTCCAAGTCCTTCTCATAGGGTCCCGATGGGCATTAAAGCAGACAAGAGGCCTGATAGGGCCTAGCTCAACAGATAACAACTGGATACAATATGGTTTTAGAGAAAAACTGTTCTCTGTTCTAAATGTGCCGGGCTGGGGAAACCACACTACCTCGATCAGCCATTTGTTCTGTACAAACTTCTGCAGCACCTGCTCTGCTTCCTTCTTCCTCATCTTCTTGCCTTTAAGTTGATCGACCAAGTTCAAAATATTTGTGGAAGATGCAAAGCCAGTTTCTGAGTCAATAATCAGTTCCAACTGGAAGAAACAGCAGGTACCACGTTCATCTATCAAACCGCCAAAAAACAACATTTGAGCAAGAACACCAATCCTGGCGGGGGCAGGAGGCTGTGAAACTGCTCGCAATGAGCGGCAGCACTGGGCCCTGGGACGCTCCTTCAGGAAGACAGCTTTGTAACGAGCACCAAAAGCCATAACCACGGTCAGTCCTTTAGACTCAGTGTTCACCCTGAGATATTGTGCCAAATGAATGACCTTAACACCCCTAAATCAAGAATCCTCTCTTGCCCCCACCTCCCTGAAGGTAGAGAAGCTGGGGAATGAATGAATAACAAGGCAGCACCCTCCTACTCAGGTGGTAGGACTCACACGGACAGGACCTCACAGGTGAAGGGCAGGCTGGAGGCAGGAAGGGCAAGACAGCAAAGCCAGGGTGAACCAGGAGGCAGGCTTGCTCGGAAGCTGCAGAGACAGTGTGGAGCCCAGGCCAGGAGGGCCCAGCGGGCTGGTCCCGACACTGCTCACAGGGCTGCTGGGAAGATAGACTTCCTGCCCGCACAGGGCCAGCTAGCATCCCAGTGCCTGGTTCTCAACCTTGGCTGCCACTTGTCACCAGAGGCTTGGAAAGGAATGATTCTAGGAGGAGTCATCAGAGACCTGGATTGGCCAGGTGTGGATGAGGCCCCAATGTCTCAACTATTTTTACCCTCCGGTTATTAGAATATGCATCCAGGGCTGAGAACCACTGTCACGGCCAGGTGCTCACCAGGTGAGTGACAAGGCTGAACAGTTCTGATGCTGGGGAGGCAGGGCAGTGCCTCTCAAGTGTGAATGGGGAAACATGCCATTGGGGCACCTCATTAAAATGCAGACCTGGATTCAACAGTCTGGGGTGTGGGGCGGAGGGGAGGGGGGGAACTGGGATTTGGCCTTTCTAGCAACTTCCCTGGTGCTGCTGCTGCTGCTTCTGGGGGTCTGGACCCTGCTGGGAGCAGCAGGAGGAGCACTTGTTCACCTGCATTGCACAACCAGAGGCATGGTGCACAACCAATCCGGGTTTAAACCTAGAGAAGTTCTTCCTTCCTGGGCAGCCCTGGCGCCCTCCTGCCATCGTGGTGAGCTGCTCAGTGACCCACCCCCTGCAGATGGCAGCAGTGGTGACTCTCCAAGATCTTGGTTTCCATTTATAATGATGGAAGACAGCAAATCTCCCCTAAGAAGCCCAGCCCATAAACAGGAACTACTGTACTTACAGCCTTTCTAAACAGATCCAGCTCATTCTCTGCAAAATCTGAGGCCATTTTGGAAACAGAAGTTGTTGCAAGATTCACCTAAAAAAGAGGTCAGCATGGCAGTCAGGCTGGGCCCCTCGCTGGTCAGCTAGTAGAGCACCTCTCACCAGCCACTGAGCACTAGTGTGCAGGTGCTGCTGGCCACAGGGCTGGATTTGTGAACAGTCACATGTTACAGACTTAAGTCTCTAACTCAGTCAGCACGTCTGAATCTCAGATTTTCAGAACGTGTAGTATCTTCCAAACCCAGATACATCTGGGGAACTTACCTGCATGCTTCATGGAGCCTCACATGCAAAAGTAACTGACAAGGCCAGCAGTAAACAAATCAGATTCACCCATTTAATCCAGCGTTCCCATAACTACTTGACTCCACAACCCTTTTCCCGGGGAAGGGTGTGGGAGTCCTGGCCAGCGCCTGTCTCTGGGTGGGGCTGGCTGGGGGAGCCTGGTCTCCTCAGATGGGCCTACAGTGGTGCTCTAGCCCGGGCCGGGGGCCTGTCTGCTCCGCCTGCCTGTTTCGCCCCTTGTTCCCTGGCCAGGAGGGACACTGGAACAACAGGAGGCCTGACTGGCTCTCAATCCCTAGTGCCCCACATTTTTTTCCTTCTCACAGCTTCTATGCCTTATGAAAAATGAGAAACCACTCTCCTCCCTTTAATCCTAATATTCCACACTTTTGAGGTGACTGCTTGCGTTGAACTGTCAACAGACCAAACAAAGCCTAGTGCACGCTGCCCTGTCTCGGGCAGAGGCTCGGTGTGGGGCAGTGACGTGCACATGGAGGTGACAGCCCCCAGCCCTGATCATGGCACAGGACGCCGACAGTGGCTCTGGTGGCCCGGGCTGCGTCTGCGTCCCCCTGCAGGGCAGCTGCGGCAGGGGCGCCTCTGCTCCGCACAGACGCCGCAAGAGGGCGCCAGCAGGCACTCACCAGCGCGTACACGGGTCTCCCGTCGTCTTCGGTGGCTCCTTTCTTGATCTCAATATACAAGGATTCCAGGACGCTGTTAATGTTGTTGATAAAGTCTTCCAGCTCCTCCACGGCTGCAGTGCCTGGAGAGAAATGAGCCGGGGCGGGGGTGGAGGGCACCAAGGAAGTGTGGTGCTCGGAGTCTCTCCATCCACCTGAGCCCATGACACCAAGGCCAGAAGCAGGTGGAGGCCCAGCCCCTTGGTGAATGCCAATCATGTGGCTTCCTTCCTCGAGTCATCAGACCCCCGGGGAATGGTTTCTGAGCCCACCCAGCTCTTCCTGTCCTTGCTGTCCCCTGCCACCTCCTATGCCCCTCTGCAGGCTTCCCCCTCACAGCCTCACCTGTGCCCGATCCATCTCTATTCCTTCTTCCCTTTCTCCACCATCCAGACACATACTGAACACCCCCATGCCAGCCTTCGTGCTGGGCCGGGGGCAAGGGGTGGTGGGCGGGTCAGGGGGCGGCAGTGAAGGCTAAACGACCTGGGTAAGAGATCAGCGAGCACTGAGCACCCCCGCCCCCCCAGGGAGGCCCTGCACTGAGCACTTTCCAGGCATTAGTCCATCCTGCCAGCAGGCCTCTGAGGCAGGCACGAGCGTCCTCTGGTGTGGGGATGAGGCCCGGATGTACAGGGAGCTGACTTGCCTGCTATGAACCCCTGGGGCACAGTGAGCAGCAGGGAGCCTGGCAGCACAGCCATGACCTGAGCTCCAACCTGTATGCTAGCCCGCCTCCAGGCTGCCTGGAGCTGCACAAGGAAGGCCCCACCACTGTCCTGGGGCTGCCAATCCATACAGCAGAGGTATGCGATCAGCATCCCCATGCTGCAGGGGCTGCAGTGAATGGACCACCACCGGCTGGGGACAGAAAGCCATCAGGGAGCCAGTGAGGCTGCGGCAGGAGGCCCTGCAGCCCAGAGGGAGGGGGCAATGGGGAGCCTTTCTGAGTTGGAAACAGAGAAAGCAGCTTTGTGTCTTAGATTTACCCCCTCTGTGTACTGTGATACTTTTTTAAATAAAAAGTGTTTATTACTGTTTTTACTTACTAAAGTACTTTCAACAAATTTGAGAAGCAGCAGGCATACAGACAATATGATACCCTTAATGTTAAAGGCAATGATAAAACCAACAAAACAATACTTCAGGAGAAAGGCCTGGAAGAACGACCCAGCAAGCTGATGGCTCAGGCCACTGCCAAGAGGGAAACACAGACGAGGGGACGACACTTCAAAGCTCCTGTATACCTACAGACTGAAGGTTAAAAACAATAACCGGTTACACTGGTGGCACCAACGGTCACAGCCATGTGGACCACACAAGGAGACCGTCCTGACACAAGCAAGGGAGGACACGAGGTGGCCCGGAACAGCTGATGACCATGACAACAGTACTAATGTGCAAATCACAGCAGGGATCCAATCTTCCTTTTTAAGTAAACTTGTTTAAGTTTAAAAAAAAAAAACACTTTAAATAAAACATCAGTAGTAGTGAGTAGGCGGTGCGTGGACATGGCGCGAAGAGCGAGAGCGCCGACAGCTGCGGAGAGACTGGGGCAGAGGCCGGGCGGGACTCCAGCCCCCGCACCTGCACCTTCGCTCGGGCTCTTCCTTTCCGAAATGCCTCCTTCCTCCTCCTCACCCCCGTTTCTACCTACTACTCATCACGGAAGCCAGCTTGAATAGCACTTTTTTTCCATGAAATGTTCTCCGCAGCTCCCAGCACGCGGTGCCTTTGCTGTTCCTCTTCCACACAGACGTGCGCACGCAGCATGTGGGCCGGGGCTCGTGCAGCATGGCCAGGAGGCTTCTCCTGCCGCCAAGCCCCAACCCTGGGAAGCTGGGGGCACTGCTCACTGACTTGGGGGCGGGGGGAGACAGGGCTCTTCGTGGGCAGGAGCTGCTCCGTCCACCCAGTTACATGACACAATGGCAAGTCCCACCTCCCTCTGAAAGTGATAATACACACTTTCCATTGAAAAGGCCACTCCTGGGTGTCGCTCAGAAAAAGGTACCCTGTGGGCAGATCACAAACACTCTAATACATCGGACTTTCCAGATACCTCATCTGCATGGAGGTGAGCTAATAGCCACTCGGCACTTTCCCCTCTCCCACTCCCTCTGGCGTTTTGTCCAGTCTCATTTTTCAGAAATAATGAATATTTTCACTTTACCAAAAAAAAAAAAAAAAATCAAAAACAAAAACAAAAACAAAAAACCCACTTCCTACTGCAGTCCTCATTTGCAGAAACCAGCCACCTGCTCCCCTGCTCACGTTCTCTGGCCTCACCCTCTCCGACCACACTGCTTCCTATGTCAAGCGCAAGTCCTCGTCCCTGCCAACTGCTGACACCCTGCGTGTTTCTCACACCCTGTGCCATACTACCTCCTTCTTAATCACTACCTAAGAATAAACTTCTCTTGCGTTCAGTAACACCCCCCACCTGACTTGAGTTTTGGGGGGCAACAGCATGGTGCTGTGTAGCCAGCCCAGTCCCACCCGCCTCTCTGGGGGACCCCAGGTGAGTCTCTCCCTTCCTCTCATCTCTGAAGGCCACCCACTGCCTCACCTTCAACTTCATGTGTCTGAAACCCATCTCTCTGACCCTCTCTCTAAAGCCACTCTTCACTCCGACCCCCCTAGCCTCCCACTCCCCTGGCATCCTGGACATGTCTCCCCTCCCATGCAAGCCTCTTGGACCAGACCAGCTGAGGGGAGGTTCCCGTGGCCTGGCCTCCTACGGCTTGTCAAGCACTGCCTTTCCCAATCACTCGGTCGGATTACCAAATCTGGCCACCCCACTACCGGAGTCATCTGGTAATGTTTGCTGAGATCCAAACAGGATCTCAGTTTTGTTTTTGTTTTTTGGGTTTTTTTTTTTTTTTTATTGTCTTTCCCCTATGTGTGTGATCTGGGGAGAATAATTCCAGGAACCCATATCCAGAGAACCAGAAGGCAGGAAGCTGAAGGGACCAGATCTCAGGTCAGCCAGGAGTGGTCCAAGACCCATCAGACAGATACCCTCAATCTAGGAAGGGACAAAGGGAGGGCTGGAGGTGGTTCCAGCTCAGCCACCAGAAGGTGGGAAGGTGGGAAGATGGCTTTGGCCATAAGGTCGTCCTGTGCCCTGGTGTCCTCGGGGTCCTGCCCACTCCCCAGGCTGGCCCTTAGCTGCCAACCAGTCCTGTGTATCCCTGTCCCAACACCCTTCCCACGTGGTTCTTTTAAAGTCAGCCAGAACTGGGGCCACCTGCTTGCTACCAAGATCCCTGATAGGCCCATCAAGTGTCACGGGTACACCAGACCAGCGCGCTTCCCGACCTCCCATCCTCTGATGCACTATTTTCACTGCTGTGCCCCCTCTCCCTGCCCTGTTCCTGAAGCCCTCATGGAGCAGCTATAGTCTGCAGATCTGTACAAACAGCCCAGGCTAAAGGAGTGTCCCTGGATCCTATTGGCCCCAACATCCTGTGAATTTATGGTCATGTCAAAGTGCATGAGATAAAGGACAGACCCACACACTTCTGAGGCAATTATGTCCAGTCTTAGTCCCACCATTTTGATGACTTAAGAGAATTAATTAATAACATCACTCTTCCCTTCAGAATCCCAAACCCACTGAGAAAAAAAGGCCTCAGCTACGTATCAAAGTAACCAGTTTTTTTGCAGTTGAGCTGGATCAGAGGCTGGGTCTTTCAATACCATGGACCTGCAGTCAGCACCATGGGTGACCAGTTCTAAGAAGTGACGAGCATGGTCCTGGTCCCACCACCACTGTCTCTTCTGAGAGCAGGGTACCACCCAAACCAGGGCATGGGGTACCATGTCCAAACCAAGCCAAGGCCTATGGATTTTAGGTGCCTCCTGGATCCTTTCTACTTGGGAGCAGGGTGTCCCTCGGCCTTCCTTGTGGGTTGTGGCAAAGTTGCTCTGGTTGAGCTAGAAACAGGGAGCCTACAAATGTGTGGCTATCATTCATTCGCCTGAGTGTGTGCTGGGCACTGCTCACTAGCTTGCTTCACTTCATCACTACAGGAGCTCTAGAACGCACGTCATGAATATCATCTTTATACACAAGAAGCTTGGGGAGGTCCGAGAACTTACCCAGTGTTCCCATAGTTTAGCAGGGGTGCCCAGGCCTGCGTGACACCACATCCCAAGCTCTGGCACACAAAGCCACAGAGCCTCCACAGAGCAGAGCAAGTGTTCCCTGTGAACACACCCTGCCATGTGCGGGGCTGAAACACCAAGGTCCTGGGGAGGACAGGATAGCTCTTTCTTTAGTGGGAAATGCCTTCCAACGGGACAATTAAAAAGGGGGGACTCGGGGCAGTGCATAGGCTGGGGTGGCACCAAACAAAAGGGAACACCATTCCTCTGATGAGCGGGGCTGCTTCAATTTGAGAGATTGCTTTTTCTGGCCACTTCTATATATATATATATATGATTTCCCTTTCTTGTAAAATTAGATTTTAGCTTAACCAACAAACCTCTTCTCACTCATCAGGGTTCCTGCTTCCCATCAGGCTACTAGAACCTAGGGCTCACTGCACACTCGGGCGGCAGGCACTCAGGAAGTCTGCTGCCCTAACTTCTGAGCAACAGTTTTGTTCCAAACTAGGTACTATAGATAGAAAATGCTATTTTTGGGCAGAGGAAATAACAGCAAAAAATAAGACCCCAAGGGACCAAACCACTTGTGGGCCAAGTCGCCCTCTCCTCTGCTGGGGCCGGCCGGGTGGTCCATCTGAGCGCAGCGCTAAGGACAAGGCAGGGCCAGCGCTAGACCACACACGGGTGCTGGAGCACACTGGGCCGAGAACATGCCCCCTGGGCTGGGAAAGGCTGGCAGGCGGAGACACAGAGAGGCATTTAAGGGGTCACATCTCAGCTTGTGACCTTCACATCAACCGCCTGGGAAAAGGCCTCTCTGGACACTCAGCTATATGGGAGAAAGATGGGAACTGACAACAATGCCATTTCCAAAGTCTGGCTAGTGAATGCCGCAAGAGCAGGGAGGGGAGGAGCAGTCTTTCATGTGGCAAATATATTCTATAAGTAATTCTCTGTGTCTGTGCATCAATTGTTCACCATGTACCCTGCTCCTACTCCCTTGTGGTCTCAGCAGGGCCTCGTCAACAACCACTGAGCCGAGCTAGGATACAGCATGGTCCAGGGGTTTCCACAGAGGACCCAAAGGGTCAGAGAGCTTAAAGGCTTACCCAAGATCCCAGGGCCAGTGAATGACAAACAGAAAAAAAAAAAAAAAAAAAAGACAAACAGCAGACTGGAAATCCGATGTCTGGCCTTTAGTGTTTGGTACAGTGACAAAAGGACTCGAGCATTCATTAAAACAAAGTTTTGCTTAGATGTGCAACAATATCTGAGAATTACTTCACAATAATATGGGTCAGGTATGTGGGAGATGTGTAGGTCAAATAAGATTAGTGAGGAGCTGCCATTTTTTACTGGGCAATGGGCTTCACTGCATTATTCTATTTTTCTGTCTGACTTTCCCCAGTTAAGGGTAAAAAAAAAAAAAAAGTGTCAATCCTCAAGAACGATGTAATCTGATGCCTTCACCCTCAGGTCTCTAAATCTGAAAAGAGAAATGACAGTGCTCCTAGACAAGGTAGGCGAGCTCAGAATTCTGACCGTACAAGGGAAACAGGCTTTTTAATAACGGACTGTTCTTATATCTGTTGCTTAGAGAGCTGTTTCTAAGTACACAGAAACCTTTTTTCCCCCTTTTTTTTTTTTAATAGAACTTTAGTTAGAAAGCCTGCTCTTTGGACCTTCCTTCAAATGGCAGCAGAGAAAACTTATTTTACACTACTTGGCACAGTTCCCTGCACCTTGGCCACAGGGTACCAAGGACCCTAAGACCTAGAACACCATTGCTGGGGTGGTGATGGGTCGTGTGCCTACTGTCTCTGTATGTCCGGGAACCCACCCATCAGCCAGGCCCCTCGCCAGAGCTCTGTTGGTCAGTGCTCCCGTGGGCAACAGAGCAGCGCTGCCTCCTTGTCAAGAAGGTGCTGGGGCATCCTGAATTACAATGTGAGTCATCACAGAAGATGAAGCCACTTTCAGCAGAACTTGACTGTTGATACTATTAATGTGCATTTCACTTCATCTCAGCCTTTGAAAACAGGTGGGCCACCTACCATTGAGATGAGAAGCAGCCCCCACCCTGCCTCCCCCACCCCTGGAAAGTTCAGGGAGCAGATGAAGGGGCTCTGCAGAGAACTGGCCACCCACATGCTAAAAACCCAGTAGCTCTTTTATCCCTGGTGTGTGAGCTTCCTCTTCCCCTGGTTTCATCTGAACAAAGCCTGTTGCTCCTGACAGAATCAGATGCCCATAGAGGCCAGGCAAGGTGAGTGGAGCAGGGGGACAAGAGCAGATGCAGGGGGTGAAATGGAGAACACCCGCCCCATCGAGAGCAGCAGGACTACTCTGCTTCAACCACATACTCAATCTTTGGATTTTAATGAGAAATCTGGTTGGTTTTTGTTTTTAATATGGTAATTAATTTTTAAAACATTGTAGGGCAAACAAACTGTGCCCATCAGCTAGAAACCATTGACAGGCCCAGTCTGCAAATTCTGATGTGGGCTGGGACCCTGCCATACAGAGACAAGATGATTAATGGGGCCACTCTGTTCCCTGACCTGCCAGATAAGAGACTGCGGGTTGGGCTGTGAAAAACTCAGAACAGACTGTGTCACACTCACTCTTCTGAGAGACTGGCTACAGACATACCTCAGAGATAGCACGGGCTTTGTTCCAAACCACCACAATCAAGTATCACTGCAATAAGGCAAGTCAAATAATTTTTTTTTTTTTTTTGCTTCCTAGTGCATATAAAAGTTACACTTGAACTACACGGTTAACTAATAAATATACAATGGCACTATGTCTGAAAACACCATGCACATACCTTCACTTAAAAATACATTATTGCTAAAAATGCTAACCAACATCTGAGCTTTCAGCAAGTTGTAATCACTGATCACACATCACCATAACATATAATAATACAAAAGTTTGAAATATTGCCAAGAATTACCAAAATGGGACACAGAGACACGAAGTATGCCATTGGCAAAGACACCAACAGACTTGCCTGATGCAAGGTTGCCACAAACCTTTGATTTGTTTAAAAAAAAAAAAAAATGCAACATCTAGAAAGCATGATAAAGCAAACTGCGAGAAAAAGAGGTCTACACACCAGGAACAGACCACATGTAAGAACAGGACTATGACCCACAATCTGCAGCTGCCAGCACAGAGAAGCAGCCTCTTCTCCACGCTAACCAGCCCAGGGAGCCAGCCTACCCCCTAGAAGCCAGACTTGTAGGAAGTCAGCCCCCTACCTCTAGCATCCAGGCCAGGAAGGCAGCCAAAAACCTCCAAAATAACTGGCTCAAGATGACCAGGACTTGATCTGTAACTGACAGCTTCCCTCATTTTTCTGTTCCTGCTTCCAAACTAGGACCAACCAGAGGAAGCCAAATACGCTCCCCTCAACTGACCGAGGGATGTCCTGCTTCTAGTTAACCAGCCTCCGGCCTGCAGTCAGGGCACACCTGATGCCTTCCATTCTCTCTCGCTCCTCGGCCTGCCATTGAGTCTCTGCCAAAACACAAGTGAGGGGGCCACCTCCCTCGCCACAGCGAGCTCTGAATAAACAGCCCCTGTCTACTCCCATTTGGGTGGTCTCTGTTGAGGTCCACATGCAAGACTTAGCTCAGTGCCCCGTTCCCGGCAGGCATTAGCAAGGTGGCTGAATGGTGTGCACAGGCCTATGGTGCTGTGAGGGGAGACTCTGGATACTTTGTCCACTTCTCCACAGCCCTCACCTCATCCCTGGAGTGTGGACCAGCTTCCCACAGTCTCCTGGGAGACCTACTGCAGCCCTCTACCCCAGGCCCCCATACACAGCCAGAACAGGGCCAGGTCCTGGCACCGCTTCTCCACACCCCCAATGGGGGCTCCATCACCCTTAGCCACACTCAGCTACACTCCTTCATGATCCCAATGTGCGCGCCCCCTCCTCTACACTCGCACCACGTGGGCCTCCTGCCTGCCCACAAGGAACGCCACAAGGAACTTGTGACTTCCTTCCATTAGGAAATAGAGACCACGCCAGAAATTCAGCCCTATGGTCTATATCATGCTCTTTATCAGCACTATGAATCTTCTATAGTCACTACCCTCACGCCCTATCCCCAGGATGCGGGGTCAGATGACAGGGCAAGAGTCATCTGACAGAGGAAGGAAGGGGCAGCAGGTAGCATGTACTGAACACGCACCAAGAAGCACCCTGCACCAGGCACCTAATACAAGTTTCCCTGGTTAACCCTCACGACTTTTCCATGAAGTAGGTAAGATTTCCTTTCTAGAACAGAAAGCTGAGACTCAGAAACTAAAAGAACTTCCCCCAAGTCTCTGACTGGAACCTCTATCTGGAAAAAAGAAAAAAAAAAAAAAAAAAAGGCTTCCCTGCTCTTGCCAGAGGCCTCTGTGACAATCCTGTTGAAGAATTCATCCCTGGCCCTCCAGTGGCCACACGTAACCTCCCTTGTGTTTGAGATCCAGGACAAAATGCAATCCAAAACCAATGATGTGCACACTTAGAAGGGCGTGGAGCACACAGAAGTCCTGGCTTAGGACATCTGTGCGGGCCACTGTGGGCTCGTCCCACCCTGAGGGCTGCACTGCACACGGTCAAGAGTGGGCGGGGATATGGACCCAGAGGCCTTCAGGAGCCAGGGACGTGAAAGCCACGTTCACTTTCTTGTAGTTAAGGAGCTTGCTGAACCCAGACAGTCCTGTCAAAGCAGGCAACAGACACCTGTTGTGGAATTCATCAAGTTACATTGTACACATTACTTTTCAAGCTAATTTTCTGCCAATTTTCAGTTATGATCATATCCCTAATCCCCCTTGATTAACTGGGAGGGCAGACAGCCTGGCATGGTGGCAAGCTTATTAACTGTTCCTCACAGCCAAAGGGGAAACAGGCACAATGAAATCATTAAAAACAGGGGGCAAGTTTATTGGGAGCTGGCTTCTAATGACCACAGAGTCCTCCCTTAAAAGAGCACTTACAAATATGACCACATGCTGGAGGGAACACAAAAACGTCAACTATATCGCTGTGACTCACTACCAACGCGCCACCTAATGAGGTGCAGGGGTCCTGATGGGGGCAGACCTCCCCTGTAACTCAGCATGAGAAAAACAGAGCCATGGTGAAGCTAGGTAAAAGGTTTGACAGAAATGGAAAATACCTGTCAAACCCCAACGTTCCTCTCACACTGTGCTCACGAATCTATTTTTGGAACGTGCATTTCGGTTAACTGGTTTTTTGCTTGAACACCGTATTATTTACTCTGCTTACGGAAATCAAACCAACTCTTCATTTGTTTTTAGCTAAAATTTGAGATATTTTACCTAATTTGTCCTTAGGGCCGTAGATAATTTTAAAACCCACTAAAATTAACACATAATAATAAACATCATTAATCACGAAATGTGAGTGCTGGGAATATAGAAAAGGACCACACAGCAAGCTGGCAACCATGAAAAAAATACATGATCTTAGGGAAGAAACCCCACTGGATGCTAAGTCTAGTGCGTATAAGTGGGATGACTTTGTCTCAGAGAACCTCCCTGCAAAATACTTCTTAATCACACAGGAAAGAGCAACTTTACAGCGCAGACACCTGGCAGACACCATGTTAAACCAAAATTGTATACCACCAGCTAGGATGCAGAGAACACCACTTCTTGTATTACTTCTGCAAAAATAAAAAGCATAACCATAACGGACTCAGAAGGAACAGCAAACAAACCTGAACTGAAGGACAGCCTACAGCCATGCTGTCCAATACAGCAGCCACCAGGCCCATGGCAACCTGGCACATGCAATGTGGCGGGTCCAAATTTAGATACATCCCAAGTGTAAAATACAGCCTGCATTTCAAAGATGTGCTATTAGAAGACAGAAAGTATCTCATTAATAATTTTTGATATTGATTAATAATGATAATAAGAATATTTTTTGATATTGGGCAGCCCAGGCAGCTCAGCAGTTTAGCGCTTACCTTCAGCCCAGGGCGTGATCCTGGAGTCCCAGGATCAAGTCCCATGTCGGGCTCCCTGAATGGAGCCTGCTTCTGTCTCTGCCTGTGTCTCTATCTCCCTTTCTCTGTGTCTCTCATGAATAAATAAATAAATAAAATATTTAATAAAAATAGTTTTTGATATTCATTACATGGCGAAATGATGTTACTTGGGATATAAATTATACCTGTTTCTTTCTACCTCTTTTAACATGGCCACCAGAAAACTTTAATTACATATGTGGCTCACATGAAACTTCTATCAGCTCTGTTCTACTAAATAATCAACCCATAATCTTCAAAAATGTCAAGGTCACAAAAGTCAAGGAAAAGGCTGAGGAGTACTTCCCAGTCGAAGGCACCTAAAGAAAGAAATGTACATAACCACAATGCAACACATGTCCCAGCGATGGATCCTTTGCTACAGGAGACAATACTGGGACAAATGGAACTCCAGTGGGCTCTGTGGATGAGAGGACAGGGAGACATAAACATTAATGTCCTGATCTGAATGGTTATCTCATGATGATTTAGGAGAATGTCTTTGCTAGAAGGGCATGTTCCCTAAAGAATTTAGGGGTGATAGAACTTCCAGTAGGTAGCTCTCAAATGATCTGGGGAGAAATAGATCCTTGTACTATTCTTATAGCTTTCCTATGAGTTTCAACCAAAAGACAGAAGATCAGACCCAAAACATTTTAATGAGGCCAGGAACTCGAATTGTTGCCATATGGTGACCCTCTGCCTCTGTTCAGTAACGCCACATAAGAAATGAAACAGAGGTGCCAACCAAGAGTCAGGCTCTTGGCCAACACCATCCCATGACAAAATCAGGCTTACACACCTCCTCTTCAAGGGCCTTGGGCCACTTGTGAAGGCTTCAGAATTCAAGTTTCCAATTCATTCTGTTTTCTAGGAAACTGAACCAAAGAAACTATCCATAACTACCTGATTACTACATAACTACTTCCCAACTCTTTTGTGAGTTGGACTTCAAGGAAGGCGTTCCTCCAGGTAAACCCTGGATACAGGACAGAAAGGATCTATTTCCTGGATGCTACATCTATTTTCTTAGAGACCCACACAGATAATGCAGGGCCCCTCACCACACCCAGAAAATGAGCTCTATTGCATGAACCTGATTATCCCCTACATTTTGCCATCTTGGGCACTTAGAGGCCTTAAGCACATGTTACACATTACATTTGTAATCTTCACAAATAACCCAAGGTGCCAGATATCTCCAGCCCCACCTCATAGCTAGGAAAATGGAAGCTCTGAGGTTTAGCAATTTGACCAAGGCAATGGAGCTACCAAGCAGCAAAGTAGCTTTAAATTCAGATTTTTTTTTTGTTTTTAAGAGCAGCACTGGGGGGCACCTAGGTAGCTCAGTGGTTTAGCGTCTGCTCAACCCTCCCCTATGCCATCCTTTTTGTCACTCCACCCAAGTGCACGCTGTCTAGGAGTGTATGTTAGCAGATTCTTAGAGGACATAAACTCCTTTGCCTCGCTTCTTCCATTCAGCATATAATCACTTTGAGATTCATTCATGTAAGAGCCTGTAGCACCAGCTCATTCTTTTTTACTGCTAAGTAGTATTCCATCAGAAAGATCATATCACGGCGTGTTTATCGGTTTGCCTGTTGATAGACAGCTAGGTGTTTCCAGTTTGTGGCCATATAGGCAAACCTACTCTGATCATTTATGTACTAGCCTTTGTGTGGACATAGATCTTCATTTCTCGAGTCTAAAAACAACTATTTGAAACAGAAATAGCTGTGTCATGCAAGTGTTCATGTTTTTTCAAAATGACTATACCATTTTAGATTCAAACAGATAGAGTTCCAGTTCCACTACTTTCTCGTCAATACTTGGTATGCAATCTTTTCAATTTTAGCCATTCTGGTGGGCATGTAGTGTACCTCACTGTGGTTTTAGTTTGCCATTTCCTTAATGAAGCTGGGCACTTTTCACGTACTTTGCAATCAATCTAACTTCTTTGGTGAAGTGTCTATCTGTTCAAGTCTTTTGCCCATTTTTTTCAGTTATATATTTTTTAACTGTTGAATTGGGGAGTTCTCTACATATTTTGGATACAAATACTTTATTGGTTATATGATTTGCAAATATTTTCTCCCAGCATTTTGCTTGTCTTTTTATCCCCTAAACAGTATTTTTTTTTTTTTTAAGATTTTACTTATTTGAGAAAGAGAGAGGGAGCACAAGCCAGGGGAAGAGGCAGAGAGAGGGAGAAGTGGACTCCCCACTGAGCAGGGAAGCTCATCCCAGGACCCTGGGATCATGACCTGAGCCAAAGGTAGACATTTAACCTACTGAGCCACCCAGGTGCCCCTAAACAGTATATTTTAAAGAGAAGTTTTTCATTCTGAAGTCCAATTTATCAACTTGTACTCTTAAGATCACATCTTTGTGTTATATCCAAGAAATCTTTGTCTAACTTAAAGTCACAAAGATTTTCTCCTACATTTTCTTCTAAAATTGTTATAGTTCCAGGTTTTATGTTGAGATCTATGATTCATTTTGAATTAATTTTTTTTTATTGTACAAAGCATGGATCAAGATTCATTTTTTAAAATATGGTATATCTAGGGTACCTGGCTGGGTCTGGTCAGTGGAGCACATGACTCTTAATCTTGGGGTTGTAAGTACAAGCTCTTTGTTGAGTGTAGAGATTGCTCAAAAATAAAATCTTTAAAAAACAAAATTAAAAAATAAAAATTTAAAAATACAATACAATACAATAAAAATAAAATATGCAGTATCCAATTATTCCAGCATCATTTTTTGAAAAGATTATCTCCATTGAATTGCCTTTACATTAGCTGTCCATCTATTTTGGGTTTATTTCTAGATTCCGTTCTATTCCACTGATCTTTGAGTTTATCTTTATGCCAATACCACACTGTCTTGATAGGGTAGCTATATAATATGTCTTAAGATCAGGTTACTCTTAACTTTAATTACTCAGTGTTAGTCCTCCAAGTTTGATTGTCTTTTTCCAAAATAGTTTTGGTTTTCTAGGTCCTTCACCTTTCCACATGAATTTCAGAATCAGTTTGTCAATTTCTATAAAAAGCCCTGCTGGGACTTAATTGGGATTCAGTTAAATCTTTAGATCAATTTGAGAATAGATATCTTAATAATATTGAGTTTTCCAGCCTATGAGCATGGTTATCATTTATTTAGGTCTTCTTCGACCTCTCTCAACATCTTTTGTACATTTCAGTGTACAGGGCTTAGAATGTTTTATCACATTTCTTAAAAAAAAAAAAAAAAGATTTTATTTATTTGTTCATGAGAGACAGAAACATAGGCATAAGGAGAAGCAGGCTCCCTATGGGGAGCCTGATGCAGGACTCGATCCCAAGACCCCGGGATCTTGACCTGAGCCAAAGGCAGAGGCTCAACCACTGAGCCACCCAGGTGCCCCATCACATTTATTTCTAAGTATTTCATATTTTTTATGCTATTATGAATAGTGCTTTTCAAATTTTCAATTTTAATGAGATGACTCATTGTAAGCATCAAAAATACTTGGATTTCTGGATATTGATCTGTATCCTGCTACTTTATTGAACCCACTTATTAGTTCTAGTAGCTTTTTTGAAGATCCATCAGATTTTCTACATAGATGATCCTGTCTTTCAACAGACAGTTTTACTTTTTCCTTTCCAAACTGAAAGCCTTTTATTTTTTTCTTGCCTAAGTGCACTGGCTAGAACACAAACGATTAGAATGGATATTCTTATCTTGCACCTGATATTAGGGTAAAGTGTTCAGTCTTCACAATGAAGTATGATGCCAGCTATAGGCTTTCCATAGACCCTCTCTATCAGGTTAAAGAATCTCCCTTCTTTTGTTACTTTGCTGAGGGCTTTTATCAAGAATAGATGTTAGATTTTTTAATTCTGTACAAACAGTTGTTGAGTACTCTCTACTGCTCTAAGCCCCAAGTTCCTATAAATCTGCTTCTCCCCTGATCCTTAAGATCTCTAGTTTCCTGTATGAAACTTCTGCTGCGTCATGCCAAGAGATATATTAGATTTTATCAAATGCTTTTTCTGCACTACTGAGATGACCATATGGTTTTTCTTTTTGTTTGTTAAGATGTAAATCACATGGATTGATTTTTCAAATATTAAACCAACCCTGCATTCTTGGGCTAAACCCCACTTTAGTCATATTATACCATCCTTTCTATATATTGCTGGAGTAGATTTGCTAAAATTGTGTTTATAATTTTAGCATCTATATTCACAAAGGATCTTGGTCTTTAGATTTCTCTCCTTGCAATATCTTTGTCTGGTTCTGGTATCAGGATAATGCAGGCCTCAAAGAATGAGTTGGGAAATGCTCCCTTCTCTTCAATCTTCTGGAGGAATGTGGGTGGAACTGGTACCATTCTTTCCTTAAATATTGGTAGAACTCCCTAGCAAAGCTGCTGTTCCTGGAACCGTACTATTCTCAGCCCCCTGCCCCGTGAACATCAGGCACTGCTTCTCTCTTAATCCTTTCAAATGTATCTTTGCCTGGCCTCAGGCAGCAACCTGTGTATCTGCTCTTAGATGGATCCCTGCCAGGGAGTGGGGGGAGGTAGCTGACTCCACCTCTCTGGGCACCTCTTCCTGCCCCCACCCTACCCCCACCCCACTCTGACCTGCAAACACTTTGGTCTCCTTGAGCTCTCATCCTCCATCCCCTCAGCTCAGTCTGTTTAGTACTACCTGGGTTTCCCCTACGCCATGGCCTGAAAACTCTCAGGGCACTGAGCTGAGGCAATTGTAGTGCTCATTTTGTTTTTGCCTATGGTATAAAAAATATACTTGGGGGAAAAAAAGAGGGAATACTTGGTTGTCATTCCTGGTTCCTGGCACAGAACTCCTAAAACCCTTGGAATTTCCTGAGTGACAAGGGTGACAGAAGTGTTTTGTTCTAATGAGGCAACTCTTGGCAGGTCCCTAAAGAACTTCAGGATGGGAGTCGGTTGCCAGAAAAAACGAGCTTTGATTAGAAGCTTGGAACTGTCAGCCCCATCCCCAACTCTGGGAAGAGCAGAGGGACTACATACGGAGTTAATCACCAATGGCCCATGATTCAGTCAAATCACACAAGTAATGATAGCTCCATAAAAACCTCCAAATGATGGCTTTTGGAGATCCACTAGATGAACACATCAAAGTATTTAATGGAGAATGGAGCATTCCAAAGTATTTAATGGAAAGTGGAGCATCTAGAAAGGGTGTGGGAGTTGCATGCCACCCCTGCCCCCTAAGCCCTGCCCTATGCATTCTTCCCATTTGGCTGTTCCTGAGCTCTATCCTTTATATTAGGCCAGCAAACATAAGTGTTTTCCTGGGTTCTGTGAGCCATTCTACCAAATTACTGAACTTGAGGGGTGGACCATAGGACTTGACCTTATAGCTGGTTGGTCAGAAGTACTGAGGCCTGGACTTGAGACTGGCATCTGAAGTGGGGCAGCCTGGTAGGGCTGAACCCCTTTAACCATGAGATCTGACCCTCACTCCAGGTAAACAGTGTCAGAACTGAGCTGAACCACTGGACATCCAGTGAACATCCAGAGAACTGGGGAGGAAGTACTGGAAAAGACAACACATATTTGGTGTCAGGAAAGGAAAAAAAAACTTTCACTCCCTATCTCTCAAGGATTCACTGTCCTTCACTGACTAATGTCCTTTGTTTCATTTATTTTTAATTGTTTCATACAGGAAGGTAAACTGCTCCCTGTTGCTCTACCTTGGTCAAAAGTAGAAATCCTCAAACACAGGTCTTCTTAACCACCACTCCCTAGGCTTCCTGTGCCTAGTTCCATTAAAGGAGGCTTATACTAGAATCATATGATTCTGCATCTGCATGATTCATGAAACCCAAGGTGAAGCAAGAGCTTTGTCTCTGTGTCACCAGTCCCTAGCACAGGGACCTGGCCTCCATGATGCCACAGCAAGAGGTGCTAGATGATCACACACATGTACACAAGATCCAGCTCACAACCCCAGGTGCCCTCAGAGGGCACATAGGCCCTCCATGCCACTTAGAAAGCCCAGACCCAAGGCTTTACACCAGCCCATCACAACAAAATATAAACTCTCCCTAACCCAGATAACTGGGGAATTTGCTTCTAGTTTAATGATGGTAAGACCTGGAACCAGAGCCCAGAATAGGAAGCATGTTTGATAAGTTGGACAAAAGACCATGGGAAACTACAATCAGAATAACTCACAGATTCAATTACTCCTGTTTCATAATTATCTTAGAAGCTGAATATTTTTCCAGCTGGTAAAAGGGGACTTTCCAGGGCATCTTTTCAAAAGACAGATTAATGATGTTTATATTTATTTAATTTGAGATCATTTCTTTCCATCATCTCTCATTTTAAAATCTCTGAAATAACATTAATGCTTGAGAGAAAGCTTTTTTTTTTTTAAATGAAGGGTGTAGGGAAAAGCAAACTACAGCTCTATCCCATTTAGCCCAGCCATAAGCATATCTTGATATCTTTCTTTATGCACAGATACGGCACATAAAGTGTGAATAATAAATTAATTCCTAGATATATTCTACAGGACTTTCCTAAATTAGGTCATAACAACTTTAAAGGTCAAACAGAGGCAAAAACACTTTCATTCTTAGTACTAAGGCACCATGTGGCTCCCTGCAGTGAGCTATGAAACTTCCCCATTAGCATTAAAGCCCACATTTAGGACTTACAAGAGAAACTGAAGGGGAGGAGGAAGGGATAAAAGACTAAGAAAAACATTCTTATGCCCTTCACCAGAGCATTCTGAGGGGGAGGGTGGAAATCCTGTTGTGCTTTTTTAAGGAGTGAGAGAGGCTGGCTTGGCAGGTGTAACATTCCCTTCCCCTAATAGAGGCCCTCACCAAAGACCTCTATCCACCCCAACACAGGCAAGTAGGACAGACATGTTTTTACCAGAAAAATAGTTTTCCAGCACAACACTAATTATGTCCCTTTCCCGTCTCAAGTCCTTTCAGACGTCCACACTGTACTCAGAATTAAGTACATAAGAAACCCCATTACTCTGGTGCACATACTATGGGTTCTTCCTGATTTATAGACTCACATACCACAAAGACGCATCTGTTCCCACACATCATATGTTCCTATCTGGGGTTTCCCAAAGTATGTCAAGTGGAGGTCAACGAGGTTTAGATAAATGGGATTAAATGGAGTTCAACAGGTTTCCTTACTGTCGGATCCCTGCAGGCATTTCATTTGTTAGTGTGTACCAGCCAGCTCCCAGAATTTCATGTGGCATACCTCAAGGGGCCAGTCTCTCCAAAACTGCCTCTGCCCTAACCCGTAAGCTCTCATCTTCCTTCTGCACGTCTTGGGAGAATATGTGTCTCTGTACCCACCAGCTCGCCCTTCCTGCTCCCATCCACCCTTCACCTCTCTCAGATCTGGCTTCTGCCTCCCCCATGCCACATTCGGCACTTCTCCATATATGGCCCCTCTTCTCATGGGCCTTCACCCCTAAACCCAGTGCCCCATGCACACCTTTCCTCACACCTCCTGGCTGGCTCACCTCTCTGTGCTTTCCACTCTTGTTTTGGAAACAGAAAATACACTCAGAAAGACAAAAGCACAGAATATAACCACCTGTATTCCCATTAATCAGAAGTGATGATCATCAGACTATACTATGAATGTCATGTTTACTTCAAGTCTTCTTTTCTTTAATAAAAGAGCAAAATAGAATAAAGATGAGTGTCCTTTGATTTCTCCCCAAAGGCAAGCACCTCACAAGTGTGTTACATAGCCTTCTGGTCCACTCTTACTTTTTTTACATGCAGATGTTAAGTATTTATAAGTTGGGGCACGTGGGTGGCTCAGTAGGTTAAACTACTGCCTTCAGCTTGGGTCATGATCTCAGGGTCCTGGGATCCAGCTCCGCATGGCATTGGGCTCCCTGCTCAGCAGGGAGTCTCCTTCTCCCTCTCCCTTTACCCCGCCCCTGCTCATACGCACTCTCTCTTTCTCTCTCTCAAATAAATGAAATCTTTAAAAAATTTGTTATGTTTTACAAAAAGCGTAACACAGTGACATCGTACAATAAGTATAATTTATCCACTTTCTTTTTCATTCAACAGGATCTACCCATACTGACACTCCACTCAACCTGAGCTACCAATATTGATTTTACTGACCTGCCAGCAATGATCCTACTGTTTCTACTGTGACTTCCAGTTAATGAAAACTCAGCCAGGTCTGGTCGCTGAGTGCTCTGTGTGTATTATCTTACATCCCATCTCAGCAACCCACTGAGAAGATGCTCCAAATTCCCAGCTGGCCCAGGACAGGGTGGCATTATCTCTGGGTTTGGCTGAGTCCAAGGCCACGCTCTGACCCCCTGTGCTAAGCTGCCCTCTAACCACTGACAGCTAAATGAGCACCTTCCCCAGGGTCAGGCACTTTGTATGTATCTTGTCTCTTAATCCTCTGAACCTATGGTGTCAAGGATGATTAATTATCCTCATGTGAGAGATGAAGAAGTTCAGGCTAGAGAAGATGCTGGAGCCTTGGTGTGAACCACAATTAAACAGCTTCAAAGTCCAAATTCCTACCCACTGGGCTAACTATTAGATTTACTAAAAAAAGTAAATAAATAAAAAGTAAAGTCAAAGCCGAGATGAGAAGCACAGGCTGGTGTGAGAGTATGGGAGAGACCTGACCACCCAGGTTGTTTTATCCCAGTGTCTTAGTCCCTGATCGCACAGCTCCAGGGCATCCTGGGAACGGGGAAATGATACTCACGGTCATGGACTCGATAGCAGTGCTTCTGCAGGCGCCGAACGTCCCACTCCTCCAGCACTCCATGAGTCATCAGCAACTGGAGGAATCGCCGGTGAACATCAGTCATGACACCCGCTCTTCTAGTACCACCCTGCATGTGCGAAGGAGCTAAGAAAAGAAGCAAACAAAACCCATTCACCTCTGAGCGCTCCGAAAGCCAGGTTCTATATTTTGTACTAACTTACATTCACAACTAGCCATTTGTTATAGTTTTTAGACTCAAGAGCATCCTGCCGAATAGCCCAAAAATGAAAAGGACACCAGTCAGGGGCAAGCCAACTAGTACCAGCAGTTACTAAAGAGTAACGTGGGTCCCAGAGCCAGCCAGCACGCCTGGACCCAGCCTACCCTACCATCTAAATGAGTAAAATTGGAGAACCTGTCCTCCCTGTGCTTCAGTTTCTGATCTATGAGACTAACGACAGAACCGTGCTCCACAGAATTACTCTATTCGGTGAGTTAACACATAACAGATTTTACTTATTTATTCATGAGAGACACAGAGGGAGAGAGAGGCAGAGACACAGGCAGAGGGAGAAGCAGGCTCCCTGCAGGGAGCCCGATATGGGACTCGATCCCAGGTCTCCAGGATCACACCCTGAGCCAAAGGCAGATGCTCGACCACTGAGCCACCCAGGTGCCCCAGTGAGTTAACACATAATAAAAGCCTGGTAACAAGCTAAACACGAGGTGAGTGCTAGCCATATTTACTCCTAGATAGTTCTGGGTCTGAACCTTGGTTCAGCCACCAAGCAGATCTATGGCCTTGGAGAAAAGCAGCTGAGGCTCCATTTTCTCACGCTAAACTTAGAACAGCGCTCACTGCCCAGAGGATGCCTCGAGTAAAGGCGTATTCAGTGCTAGTTTCCTTCTCATTTCCCAAACCACTAATGAAACAACTGTCACTGTGGGGTGCTTTTTCAATCTCTTGCTCTCTACTAAAGCATTATCTTTCCACAAACCACAAAGATCAGAGCTGATAAAAGCATTACACAAGTCCTGATCAAAAAGCCTGTTCTCGCCACGGAGAGGTGGTACCACACGGAGGCAAAGAGCGTGGGTTTAAAAATCGGCAGGTGGTATTGAGACCAGACCTGCTTGATCTCAAGGATCATCAAAGCCGTGCAGGAAAAATACAGCTTCCTGCACTCCCTCCACCACCTGCCACCCACCGCCCACCGTTCCTGGAGGTTCTGGTGATGGCAGAGGGGCCTGGAATTCTGAGGTTTTAACATTCACTTCAGGTGATGCCATGATCTGGCAAGAAAGTCGCTGTTCCCTTAGGCAAATACAGAGTAAAAACATTTCTAGCCGACAAGCTTCATCACCCTAGGCCTCAGTCTTTTCAGCCATAAAATGGGGACAACGAAATGTATGTTTAAGGCAGAAGATGCCATTTAAGTGAGATGTGGCTACCAAAGCTTTGCCAAGGACCTGGCACATAGGAGAGACACAGAAGGCTAGCTGCTGCTTACTGTTCTTCTGAAACAGCACATCAACTGGACCCCAGGGGTAGGAAGACGCACCAGACCAGGGCCAGATTCTCAGACTGCCTGCCTGCTAGCTATCCCTTGAGAACAGCTCAGCGGTAACTCAGACTTAACAGGCCCTAAGTTGAACTCATCTTCACCTTCCCCCATCCTCAACTCTTTTCTTTGCCTGAGTACTAGTCTCGAATCTTCCTGTTACAAGGGGGAGGGGGAATGCAGTCTACGCAGTTACACAAACGCCACAGGCCTAAGCGTCCAACTCTGATCCTCCTTCCTCTCACCCTCAGACCCATCTGGTCACCATGTCCTGCCAAACTTATTTCTATCACTAGAGGCAGCAAAATTAAATCCAACAGCAAATTAAATCCAAAAAAAGTTAAAGAAAGTGAACAATAAAGAGCAGAAAATAATAAAATTAATGTACACCTGAGATCAACAAAACCCAAAGTATTTTTTTTTTTTAAAGTTCTATTTATCCATCCATGAGAGACATGGAGACAGAGAGGCAGAGACACAGGCAGAGAGTGAAGCAGGCTCCATGCAGGGAGCCCGATGCAGGACTCGATCCTAGTAGCCTGCGATCACACCCCAAGCCGAAGGCAGACGCCCAACCACTGAACCACCCAGGCATCCCAAACCAAAAGTATTCTTTGAAAAAGAACATAATAAAAGCCACCAAACTCTGACAAGATTTTCTGAGAGAGAAGACTGACAAATAAACACTGTTTGGAATGAAAAAGGAGAACTAATTGAGGACACAAACATTAAAAAAGGCATAAAGGGATCCCTGGGTGGCGCAGCGGTTTGGCGCCTGCCTTTGGCCCAGGGCGCGATCCTGGAGACCCAGGATCGAATCCCATATCAGGCTCCCGGTGCATGGAGCCTGCTTCTCCCTCTGCCTGTGTCTCTGCCTCTCTCTCTGTGACTATCATAAGTAAATAAATAAAAATTAAAAAATAAAAAAATAAAAAAGGCATAAAAACAATAATCTGAAGTTGTAAATACACGCAAAGTTATAGGAAATCCACTCAAAACCAACTACAGAATTATCTGGAAATCAACAAGTTTTATAACCACTGAAAACCTTCTGTGGGAAGTCCAACTTCCCACAAAGATAACTTCAGATCCAGATGGATTTATCAAGAAGCCCTACCAAGCCTTCTGGAAGCAAGTGATTTCAAATTTCACAGAACTATCCCAGGGCAGCAAAAGAGCAAACCCTCTTCAAACAATTTGATAAGGCTGACATAAGTTGGGCATTAAAACCTAACAGAAGCTTTAAAAGAAAGGAAAATGAAAAGGCCTGTATCTTTCAGGTATGCAACTTCAATGGTCCGAAGCAAAACATTAATTGCATCTAGCAAAACAGAAAGGCTAGTATATGATAACCAAGTCGGGTTTATCCCCTCAATAGTTTAACAACTGAAAATCAATCGAATGTCACCTGTCAATAATATCTCAATAAAGCTGGGGGGAAAAATCAATCAGTGTGAGTCACCACATTAACAAAATACGGGAGAAAGTCTACAATCATCTTAATAGATTCAGAAACTATGATTGTTAAATTTGACAGTCGCATATACTAAAAACTCTTAACAAACTTAGAATTGAAGGAAATTTCCTTTATCTACTAAATGATAGCTACGAAAACCTACAGTAAACATAATACTTAAAAATGGAATATTGAGGGGCAGCCCCGGTGGCTCAGCGGTTTAGCACCGCCTTCCGCCCAGGGTGTGATCCTGGAGACCCGGGATCGAGTCTCACGTCGGGCTCCCTGCCTGGAGCCTGCTTCTCCCTCTGCCTGTGTCTCTGCCTCTCTCTCTCTCTCTCTCTGTGCATGTGTGTGTTTCTCATGAATAAATAAAATCTTTTTTAAAAAATGGAATATTGAAAGCAATCACTTTCAAATCCCAACTGATCCAATGCAACTGAACTCATGCAATTCCAATCAAAATCCAACAGGCTCAGG
This sequence comes from Canis lupus dingo, assembly GCF_003254725.2. Lineage (NCBI taxonomy): Eukaryota > Metazoa > Chordata > Mammalia > Carnivora > Canidae > Canis > Canis lupus. The sequence continues at coordinate 19,201,008 of NC_064248.1, read as the reverse complement.
GATCCCTGGGTGGCTCAGCGGTTTGGAGCCTTCCTTTGGCCCAGGGCGTGATTCTGGAGTCCCGAGATCAAGTCCCACATCGGGGTCTCTGAATGGAGCCTGCTTCTCTCTCTGCCTCTCTTTCTCTCTGTCTCTTGTGAATAAATAAAATCTTAAAAAAAAAAAAATCCAACAGGCTCTGTGTGTGTGTGCGTGTGTGTGTGTGATATTTGACAAAATGATCCCAAAATTTACATGGAACACACAAAGGCCAAACAGCAAAGCCATTCTGGGAGAAGATAAAGGCAGAAAGACTTGTCCTACCAGGTAATGACTTATTTTAAAGCTAGAGTAATGAATAATAGATGATAATGGTATAAACATGGACCAAGTAAGACCAGTGGGACAGAACAGAGAACCCAGATAAGAAACACATGTGGATATGGATACTTGACACGTTGGAGAAATGGAACTCCAGATCAAAACAGCTTTTTAAAAAAGGTGCCAGAAAAAAAAAAAAAGTGCCAGAACAATAGATACAATAGATTACCCTTATGTGAAAAAACTGGAGAATTGAACCTTCACCTCATTATGCACAAAATATTTTTGAAGATTAAGGTTATATGAAAGGAAATGCTACAAAACTTTTGGACAACAATATAGGCAGATAGCTTTTATAAGCCAAAGGCAGGGGTTTCTTTAAAAGATATAATAATAATAATAACGCAAAAAGTACAAACCATAAAGGAATATACAGGTAAATTCAACTTTTAAAATTAAGAACCTCTGTTCACTGAAAATACTTGAGCGGGGGGGAAGGAGAGAGAGAGAGAGAAGACAAGCTACAAACTGGGAAGCATCTGAAACATGCTGAACCCATGAAAGATTCATACTCAGAATATGTAATGAACTCCTACAAATCAGTTAGAGGAAGACAACTGCAAAAAAAAAAAATAAGCAACTGAAATTTCCAAAGAAGATATACAAATGATTAATAAATATATTAAAAGATACACAGTCTTGAGGTCATCAGGCTAACGAGTATCCAAACTACAGTGACAAATCTCTTACTCATCACCAGATAAGGCAAAGATTCTGAAGAATGGCCTGGGCTAAAACTCATCCACTGCTGGTGGAGTGTAAACTCTTATGAACCGTGTCAGACAATTTGATTTTACTGGCGAATTTGGGTATGCCCAGAAATGCGGTATTTGATTTTTCACTTACAGAAACTACCCACATCTGCCCAAGGAAATATGTGTATAAAAGCACCATGTGGTAGCAAAAATCTGGCAACAGTAGCAATGGCAACCAGTTGAAAAATGCCTAGCAAAGCATTTATATTCAAACCATGGAATTCCAAATAGCGACGAAGCAATGAAGGTGACATAGAGCTACTCAAATCACCGTGGATGCATCTCACATACGGGAATGTTATGTGCAAAAGTAAAGTCACACTAATTATATGTGAGGATTCTCCATCAAATTCAAAACCTAACGAAACCATATACAGTAGTCATTTTACAGATACATAGTAAAACCCATAAAGGAAAAACAAGGGAATGAGTAACAGTACTCCGGGCAGTGCTCATCTTTAGTGAGGGGAAGAAAGGATTCAGCGGGAGCTTTCAGCATAAGATAATGTTCTATTTCTTAACCTGATGGGGAGTATACGTGTGTTCCTTATTTTTATTCTTCGAACTTACATTTGCAAACATTTTTATAGGTATGTTACATATCTTGATTAAAAAAAGAAGAAATGATGTAAATATGTTACGTAACACCCAAAATAAATGCTAAAAAGGACCAACTCTAGGGACGCCTGGGTAGCTCACTGGTTGAGTGTGTCTGCCTTTGGCTCAGGGTGTGATCGTGGGGTCCCAGGATCGAGTCCTGCATCAGGGTCCCCTTGGGAAGCCTGCTTCTCCCTCTGCCTGTGTCTCTGCCTCTTTCTTTAAGATTTTATTTATTTATGCATGAGAGACATAGAGAGAGAGAGAGGCAGAGATACAAGCAGAGGGAGAAGCAGGCTCCATGCAAGGAGCTCGATGTGGGACTCGATCTGAGGTCTCCAGGATCACGCCCTGGGCCAAAGGCCGTGCTAAACCGCTGAGCCATCGGGGCTGCCCTCTGCCTCTCTTTCTATCTGTGTCTCTCCTGAATAAATAAATTAAAAATCTTGGCAGTGGGGAGGACCAACTCTGGAACAGCACAGAAGTCAATAATCTTGGGGAAAAAAAAAAAAAAAGGAGAGGGACACAGTACAGATAGGCCTGTTTACACACAGAAGGCGATTGTCTGAAGATGGACTGGGTGGTAGAGATTAACCATGAACTGCCTACCCCTCCAAAAAAAAAAAAAATTTAAAAACAGAAATGTCTGTGCAATAAGCAGATCTCAAGCACCACCACGTGAGCCACACGCGAGGCAGAGGGGGGAGTGCTTCACTGCGCTCTCATTCCATCCTCCTGGGAACCTGAGGATCGTCACATCCATGCCCCCATTTTACAGATGCGGCAAGACTGGAGGCACCAGGAGATGCACGGAGTCAGCGATGGGCAGGAGGGTGGCGATGCAAAAGCAGAGTTCAGGAACCCTAGCACCGCCACACACACACACACACACACACACACACACACACACACCAGGTAAGCGAGGCATAGCAGGGAACAAGCAAATCGAGATCCCTCACCTGCAGGGACTCCTCACCTACAATTCTCCGATCTAAGGAAGATCTAAAGGCCTCCAACCTTGGAAGCCTGAAGACCTGATCTGACCTATAAGGTGAGGCTATCTCTGGGCCATTCTTGACCTCCTTTGGGGGCAAATGTGCACGGATTCATGTATGTGGTGACAAGATGCAGCCCGGACCCCAAAGACCATGGGGAATAGGAATATATCATATCCCTTTGGAAAAATCCGAAACACCGGGGCATCTGCACACGTCTAGCCTCGGGGCTCTCTACGGGTCCCAGGACCGCGACCGAGAGCAGGGCGCAGGTAACCGCCAGGTGCTCCTCCAAGGCCGTATTTTCCGTATTCGGTGCAGGCATCCGTCTTTTGCTTCCGTCCCCCAAGAGCGGGGTCAAACCGAGGTCAGCACCCAACGCTACGACCCGCCGGCGTCGGGGGGCGTCGGGGGGCGCCGGGGGGCGCCGGGGGCACCAGGTCCCAGCCCGCCGGCCTTCCTGCCCGTCTCTGGGCCTGTCGGCATCAGCCAACGAGGAGCCCCCCGGGCCCCCGGAGCCGCGCTCCGGCACCCACGCGGGCCGCCCCGGGGCCTGACGCCCACCTTCCGTCCTCCGTCGCCTCTCTGCGCGGCCCTCTTCCATCCCCGACAGCCTCGCGGGCGCGCGCGCGGCTCACCCTCCGCCGCACCCGGGCGCAGCCCCCGCCGCCCGCCGCCGACGCCGAAAGGCGGGCTTGGCACGCCCCCTCCGGGGCGGGGCCAGCGCGGGCGCGGCTCTCCTATTGGCGGCAGCCGCACGCTCGTCCCGCCCACCGGGTGACGCACTTCCTGCTCGCCGTTGCCGTGGCGCCGAGGAGCCGGGGGGGTAGGCGGCGACTTCCGCGCGTCTCCCGCCACTCTCCGGACCTCACCGGGCGGGGCCGCGGGCGGGCCACCTTCTGCCTCCAGCCCCGCCACTGCAGCCTGCGACCTAGGAGGAGGAAGGGGCACGCCTGCAACGGGACCTTCTCCCCAGCAGCCGCGGTTTCCGCGGACACAAGCCAGTGCCCCATCCTGGGCCTCAGTTTCCCCATCCGTGCAAACGACGCCGTGGCCTCGGGGTCGGCCGCGAGGGCTCCGCCGTCCTGCAACTTGAGCTGGAATCCTGGCTCTGCCAGATCTTGAGCAAGTCACTGAGCTGCTGCGCCCAGCCTCAGTTTCTTCTTCTGGTACATGGGGCTGATCAGAGTCGCCATGGAATAATAGGGTGTTCGTGGGGTTTCAAGGAAATGACGCACGCTGGAAGTGCTGATTAGCTGTCAGCTACTCGTCTTACCTAGGGATTGTTGGGAGAAGCCAATGAAGTTGTGAATGGGCTATTGGAGAGCACTCGTTTTACAAACGCTTGCATCCCAGTGCCTGACCTGGGAGCTGGAGCCGGATGCAGCCGAGCAGGGAAACAAGCAGAAAGTGCAAGCATCTAGCTCTGTGATGATAGCTTCAAATCCCTACTTACTTGCCCGTTGCACACCTGTGATCTTGGGCAGCAACTTCTCAACTTCTCTGGACCTCAGTTTACCTGTCTGCTGAGTGAGGAAAGCAGTAGCCTCTGATAGTTTTTTTTTTTTTTAATGAAGATTTTATTTATTTATTCATGAGAGACACAGAGAGAGAGACAGAGACACAGGCAGAGGGAGAAGCAGGCTCCCTGCAGGGACCCTGATGTGTGACTCGATCCCAGGACCCTGGGATCATGACCTGAGCGGAAGTGGTGGCTCAACCACTGAGCCACCCAGGTGCCCTGGTGTGGTAAAGAGCTTAAGCTTGGGAGCTGGACCATCTGGATTCGGATGCTGCCTCTTAAACTCAATATATCTGAGACCCAGGACAAAATACTGAAGCTCTCCACCTCAGTTTGCTCATCCATAGAGCAGGGATCATAATAGCACACCGTTGATAGGATTGCTGTAAGATTAAATTAGTTAATATATGCAAAGCACTTAAAAGTACCTGGCACATAGTGAGGCCTCAGTAAGTGTGAGTTATCTTTACTGATAAAGAACTTTATAAAATGCCTTGGGGGCAGTCAGAGAGAAGAAGAGCTCTGAGGAGACCATCTATGTTTTGTTTGTCCTGCATAGTTTTGTAGAATTTTGAATTCGCTATCAATATTTAAAGCTGAGGTATTTCCCATAAAACCCGAAGGTATCTGACAGCTCTTGAAAAATGGGGCAGCCTGGCCACGATAGGCCACATTCCCCTATGGTAGCCCTTCTTTAAACCTTGGTAGAGAGACACCTGGGGGGCTCAGTGGTTGAGCATCTGCCTTCCGCTCAGGTCATGATCCCAGGGTCCTGGGATCGAGTCACACATCAGGGTCCCTGCAGGGAGCCTGCTTCTCCCTCTGCCTGTGTCTCTGCCTCTCTCTGTGTGTCTTTCATGAATAAATAAAATATTAAAAAAAAAAAAAAACCACTTGGAAACTGTGCTCCTTTGTGATGACACATGTGCTTCCCAGGGTGCAGAGAAATAAAAACAGAGGCCCATGGATGAAAAACACGGGGAACACTAACATTTCAGGATCAAAGGGCCAAGAAAGGAGGTAGAAAGAGAGGGATCCAAGACCAAGTGGTATCAGAGGCAAATAGGTGGGAGAGACTATTGAGTGGTAGGGTGTGGTCTGAATTGTCAGTGCTCTGGAGAGATCAAGACAGATGTGCCACCGCTGTAGAATGTGATGGCCATAAAGAACCCATAGAAACAGGAGGAAGCTAGATTGGCCTCCAAGAGAAGTGAATGCATGGAAGCTGAGAGAGTGGGGAGGGGGCGCTGACTACTTCTAGGAAGGGTGGTTTGGGAAAAGGAGATACAAAGACTGGAGTAGCGGGAATAACCAATAGAATAAAAACAGGGAGACAGGAAAGAATGGGGTCTGGAGACAGGATTACTCTTACCCTAGAAAGGAATAGAGACATTTCTGAAACAGAAGGAAAGGATGTAAAAATGGATGGATAAAGATTCACCCTGATGTTTTCTGTTTTCTCCATGAAGTAGCAAATTCTCATTCTTCTAGGCAAAGGATCTGGGAGGTGCTCAGGGATTTGAGGGGAATCAAAGGTTTGGAATGGATGCCAAAGAGAATGGAAAAGCGAGGTGCCTGCTGAGATTGAAACGATAAATGTGTAGAGAGGATAGTGACTCCTGATCCCCCGCCATCTCCCATCTCCATAGCAGGGGCCCCAGAGCAGAAGCCCTGTCTGGACTCATCTCGGGGTGGGTCTTGGCCAAACAAAGGCAGCTGACCCTAGAGGTCAAAGCAACTGCAGAGTGCTGGTGGGAAGGTCAGTCTTCAAAGTCATCCACCACAGTATGGGCAGATAGACATAGGAGAGATGGGGAGTGCTGAGAACTTAACACGGCGGGGTACAGCAAGCAGAGGTCTCAGTGAGGCAGATTATAGGTGACTGTCCTGCCTCAGCTTGCCTCCACCCCCAGAAGGCAGCCCACTCTCTGGCCGGCTCAGTGAGCATCTGTTAGGGCCTTCAGTGCACCAGACATCGGGCTGTTTGCTACAAGGCAACTCTGCCAGTTCAGATATTCTTCTGAAAGTTGACCCTGAAAAGTATAGAATTTGCATGGACATAAATTCACTGTACATAAGGCAGGTGGCCCAGGCCTTGGCTAGAGAGGAAGCATGGGGCCAAACCATAGCTGAGGGGGATCAGGCTTTTACCTGAAGACCATTGAAGCTATTGGAGAGGAAATGATGAGATCAAGTTTGTATTTTAGAAAAAGAACATCAGCACATCTGTTCTTTTCAAACATACTTGGAACATTTACAGAAATTGACTGTGAACTGGCCACAAAGGAAGTCTCAATAAATTCCAAAGAATCTATAGACCACATTCGTGAACCACAGTGAAGTAAAATGAAGAATCAACAAAAACACAGCCAGAAAGAAACCCAAACCACTTGTAAACCTTTAATTAGTTACTGAAAATGCTTCTGAGGAGAGGGTCCTGAAGGCAGGATGATCTCTGTTTTATCATGTACTGCTTTTACTTATGAAAAAGAAAACTAAACATGACAAGCACATGTTTGAATTTTATTTCTCAAGTTGGGTGTTCATTGTATTCGTTTTTATACCTCTGTGTATGTTGAATGATTTTACGTTTTTAAATGAAAAAGAACATACATTTGGAAACCGAAAAATACATACATATTAAAAAGAAAACCAATATGGAAATTACAAAATATTTAGAGATGAATGTCAAAAAACACCCAATATAATGAAATGTGTGGGATCCAACTAAAACAAATAATTAGAGGGGGATTTGTAGCCTTATGTGTACTTATTACAAAACCAGAAAAATAAGTGTTCAATGTAAGAGGTAGATAAATAAACACTAAATAACCTGGAGAAAACAGAAAGAAGGGAATAATGAAGCAAAAGGCAAAATGAGTAAAACAAAAAGGAAAATGTAATTGATTATGGACACCAGAAACTGGTGTTTATTAAAGACTAATCCAACAGACAAACTTTTTGCAAGATTTATCCAAAAAATGATCCAAATAATATTATAAATGGCTAAAGAAACATACTGGATTGAGTATAAAAATTTTATAAAGCTTAAGATGAATGACTTTATGCCAATACATTTGAAAATCTAGATAAAAGAGGCAATTCTTGACAAAAATACAAATTACAAAACTTGGCCCTAGAAAAGTAGACCAATAATCATCAGTAAATTGAAAAAGCAATGGATCTGTTCCAACTCCTAAAATGCCCAGGCTGAGATAGTTTTACTAGAGTGATACAAGTAAATGTAAAAAACAAACTATATTATGTAAACTGCACCAGAATATGAACAAGACAGAGAAGTCTATCCAAAAGCCATATGAAAAAAAAAAAAAGTCATATGAGGCTAGACTAATCTTGAACCAAAACAAAAACAGCAGAATTTAAAAAAAAATCAGGTCCATGTATAAGCATGGATGCAAAAATCTAGTCTCTTATGATGAGTGATATTGAACATCTTTTCATGTGTCCGTTGGACATCTGTACGTCTTCTTTAGAAAAATGCTGTTCAGGTCCTCTGCTCGTTTTTAATGGGATTTGGGGTTATTTGTTTTGTTTGGTGCTGAGTTGTATACGTTCATCATGTATTTTGGATACTAATCAGGGAAATGCAAATCAAAACCACCAGGTATCACCTTACACCTGTCAGAATCGCTAAAATCAAAAAGACAAGAAATAACAAGTGTTGGCAAAGATGTGGAGAAAAAGGAACCCTGGTGCACAGTTGGTGGGAATTGCTGCAGCCGCTGTGGAACACAGCATGAAGATTCCTCAAAAACTTAAAAATAGAAATACCATACCATCAAATAATTCCATTATTGGGTATTTACCCAAAGAAAACAAAAGCACTAATTTAAAAAGATATAGATGCATCCCTATGTTTATTGCAGCATTATTTGCAATAGCCGAGATATGGAAGCAATCTAAACGTTCATTGACAGACAAATGGATAAAGTCATGATGTGTATGTTTATATGAATATGAATATTATGCAGCCATTTAAAAAAAAAAGGATGAGATCTTGCCATTTGCAACAACATGGATAGACCTAAAGGCTATTATGCTAACTAAGTGAAATAAGCCTGACTGAGAAAGACAAATAGTATATAATTTCCCTCATATGTGGAATCTAAAAAAAAATAAAACAAATGAATAAACAAAAAGCAGAATCAGACCTATAATTACAGAGAACAAACTGATGGTTGCTGGAGGGAAGGGGAAGGGGGCAAAATGTGTGAAGGGAAGTAGGAGGTACAGGCTTCCAGTAGAATGGAATGAATAAGTCACAAGAAGAAAAGGCACAGTGGGGCGGCTAAGTTTGTTAACCTTTGGCTCAGGTCATGATCCCAGGGTCCTGGGATCCACCCAGCAAGGAGCTCCTTACTCAGCAGGAGCCTGCTTCTCTCTCTCCCCCTTCCTCATCCCCTCCCCTGGCTCATGCACTCTCTCACTCTCTCTCTCCCCTCTCTCAAATCAATAAATAAAATCTTTTTAAAAAAATAAAATAAAAGGCACAACATAGGCAGTATAGCCAATGATCTTGTAACAACACTGCATAGTAACTGATGGTAGCTATACTCATGAGCACAGCATAATATACAGAGATGTCCAATCACAATGTTGTACACCTGAAACTAATGACACATTGTATATCAACAATACTCCAATTATATGTACAAAAAAATAGACTGTCTCTTCCAGAAGAGAAAATTCAAATGGTTAAAAAAAAATAGTGGGGAAAGATGCCCAACCTTATAATTAATTGGAAATACAAACAACAAAAAGATACCAGTTTTCCCCCATAAGAAAGACAAAATGTTGCTGAGGGTGAGGGAGGGGAAACCAACATCCTTATGCATATCTGGCGGAGTTGTAAATATTATAGCTGCTCTGGAGAGCAATTTGGTGTTATGAAAATTGAAAAAGCTCATCTGGCAACTCCACTTCTAGGACTTTTTAACTGGAGAAAATCTCCCTTGTGCTCTTTGAGAGGTTTGCTCAACGATGTTGCCAATAGAAGGAACGACAAGAGAATGTCCTAACTATCCATTAACAAGGAAATGAAAAAGCAAAATGTTCATGTGGGATAGATGATCATGTAACATTAAGAGGAATGAATTCACTCACAAGTACCTATATGGATGAGTCTTAAAAGCATAGAGTGAAGTGGGGGGAAAAAACAAGATGCAAAGTTGATGCATCTTTGGATTACTCTTTGTGTAAAATTGGAGAAAAGCAAAATGACAATATTATACATTTCCTGTGGATGAATCTATGCATACAAAAGTATCTTCTTATTAAGGATTGGAAACACTGTCACAAAACTGACAGGTGAGGAGCTCTAGGAAAGGGAAAAGGGGGGGGGTGGAATGGGGATAAAGAAATTCTTGAGGCTTATCCATAATGTTTGAATTTTAAAATAACAAAATTATATACTTCTATAGTGTTCGTCTAATTTTCTAGTAGAGGCAAATATGCCTAAGTGCCAACAGTGGGAAAGGGGATGACTGTTGTTTTGTTCACTTTTACCGTTCTTTAAAAACAATTTCGAATAGGAAGGGTGAACGGATGAAAACAAATGAAAGGTGTATTTTTGTTTTTTTTCTAGAAATACGTGGCCATCAGTGGAAAGGGAGAGAGGCAAGATCAGGTTTCCCTGGAGCCCGGACCAGACCCTTTCCACCTTTCCATGTTGGTCCTCTTTTACATCTATATACTCACATATTTTTTGGATTCATTACATTTTAGGTTGGATCCAGTAGAGGTGATGGGTGTGAGCCAGCAGGGCAGAAAGGGAACGCGATTCCCCTCTACTCATCCTTCATCCTGGAGGGTTGGTGACAGGCCCCAAAGGTCAATTTTAAAAACGATTCCTGCTTAAAGTCCAGGAAGACTCAGACACGGGATTGAGAAATATGCCCAAAGCCAGAGGCAGTGTAGATTGTTCAATCTTTCTAAAGGGCAATTTGGCTGTGCTCATCTAGAGTGCACACATATCATGTTCTTTGACCTTGTAACTCCACTTCTGGGAATCCATCAGAGGAAATAATCAGAGACACACACAAAGGTTAATGAGCAAAAAAGAAAATTATGTCAGAGCCTTAATTTTATCAGGGAAGAATGGCAACAACTAGAATGTCTCCAAATAGCTAAAGAGAGGAATGGTCAGAAAAACAAAAATGCTGCAGAATATTATGTATCCTAAAAAACCATGTTTTGAAAACACAGTTGAGGTCACGGGGGGAAAAAAGTCATAATGCAGAATATATATTTTTTTAAGATTTTATTTTTTTATTTTTTTTTAATTTATTTATGATAGTCACAGAGAGAGAGAGAGAGAGAGGCAGAGACACAGGCAGAGGGAGAAGCAGGCTCCATGCACCGGGAGCCCGACGTGGGATTCGATCCCGGGTCTCCAGGATCGCGCCTTGGGCCAAAGGCAGGCGCCAAACCGCTGCGCCACCCAGGGATCCCAATAATGCAGAATATTTTAAGAAAGAGAGAAAACTAGAAGAATACCTATACCAAAATATTATCAGTGGTTATCCCTGATTCTATTATAGGTTAATTATTTTCTTGTTGCTTTCTTCTATTTTTCAACTTTTCTCCAAAAGCATTTTTTTATTTCATAATCCTAAGGAATATTATTTTTCAAAATAAATGGAGACTGTGATCATAAAGATTTTTGGTATTTTTTCATTAAAGCCATATATTTCAAGTATCTGAGAATTGTTTTATATAAATGAATTTATATATAATTAGATTACTCCTTCAAGCTACTTACTTACTACTTACTTACTACTCCTTGTAGTTCGTATACTATAGTTTTAAAAACTATACTTATCTGCTACCGTGAGCAAACAGTGACTTTTTGTGATGAGTACCGGGATTTATCTTTGAGGATAATTACTATGCCTCCATGCCTTTACAAAAATGCACATTGTTAATTATAAAAATGAAAAGCTCATGCTTTTTCACCTCCTTTCCTCTATCAAACCACCAGCAGTCCTACTCTCTTCTTATACTTGCCTTCTTTTAATGTCCCTTAGCCTGAGCAAATAAATGCCCAGTCTTGTTGGAAAATTGGCCAAAAATTAATAAGCAAAGATAAATATCAGTAAAGTGTGCAAGTTTTACTTATTTACTTTTTAAAGATTTTATTTATTTATTCATGAGAGACACAGGCAGAGGGAGAAGCAGGCTCCATGCAGAGGGAACCTGATGCGGGGCTCCATCCCAGGACCCCAGGATCATGACCTGAGCTGAAGGCAGATGCTCAACCACTGAGCCACCCAGGCACTTTGCAAGTTTTAGTATAAATTCGTTACATTTATTTCTTCTTGGACGCTGTTTTGTTTTAAACTATTTTCTAAAGAGATAGCAGGCTGCCAGAGGAGGTTTCCAGACAAGATGCAAGGTCATAGTAATCTTCTAATCCACTGACAAAGAAAGTGAATCAAAGGTTGAATTCAGGGCAAGCAGATCAAAACCCCAAATCCAATGTGGTCCCACAGAGGCCTTTTAAGCTCTAAAAACTGTAGTGACCCTTTGCATCACACAGGGACATCCCACACTTGCTCCTCCAAGGGTGGTTGGTGAACTAGAAGCATCACATCCCCCAGGAGCTTGAGAGATCTCTAGCAAGACAAGTCTGAGGCACCGGCTGACCTACTGGAGCAGAATCTGCATTTCAACAAGATCCACAGGTGAATGACATGCATGTGAAAGTTTGAGAAGCATCAATTTCGAACATACTTATATTTATTCACCTATACCATTTCCCATGCTCTTAATGCTTACTCCAACAAAAATATTTTCTGTCTTTCTCTCTCATTGGGAGCAGGTTGTAAATTGTTTGTGTTTAACATGCATTTCTTTTAAAATGAACAAAAGCAGAGAATCCTCTCTTCTCTGTGGTTCTCCACTGGTTCAGCAGCTTTCTGGGGAACTTTTCATTTTTTATTTAAAAAAACATTTTTAAATAGGCTACACGCTCGGCCTTGAGAGCATGAGAGCTCTAGCTCAGCTTAGACCTGAGCTAAGATCATGAGTCGTTGCTTAACCAACTGAACCATCCAGGTGCCCCACTTTCTTTTCTTATTTGAAAATTATGAATTCCTTTAGGAACAACAGACAAATAGCTCCAGGTGGCTGCTTCTCCCTTTGTCTACAATAGGATGTTAAACATCAGGATTGGGGGTGGGTGGGATGGGGACACAAAACTAACAGCCCTACATAAAGTATCTTTCTTTATGAAGAGCTCAGGGAATACTGTCATTGTTCTGATGTTTCTAAAGTATTTTACTCATTGGCATTTTATAAAATTTTTTTGATGTTATGACAACCAGTTATAATATGAGAAATATATATGAACTATGATATATAGAGATATATATGACTTATATGATATAATGATAGGTAGTATGATATATATGATATAAGGGGTATCATATGATATATATCATGTATGTATAGCATATATATCATACATATATATAATCATAAAATAGAAGTGTCATCATATTTTCAAATCTCTTAATTAAAACTCAGTTGTACCCCCAGTAACTAAAAAGTGTATAATCACTTATTCCTTACAATCCCAGTGCAGCTCTTTCTGTCCATGGGTCCCGTCCCCATACTATAATAAAAGCACCTTTTTTCAAGAAAAAAAAAAAAACAAAAAAAACACAAAAACCAAAAACCAAAACCAAAAAATCTCACTTGCAAATGGTTTTGGAAACCAAGGTTGAAAAGAAAGCACCTAGTTGACTCACCAAATTTTTCATTTTCATTTATTTTTTTGCCTTCATCCTAGTGAATGATCAAGAGCATTAGAAGGTACACAGTAGTGTGGTAGGATGCAAAGATGAGCCTTAGTCCTTATACTCAGGTTGATTTTTAAAATGGCTGGTAAAAAAAAAAGTGAGATAGGTACATGTTAATAAGTATAGTCAAAGAAGAAAGTGCTAAGTAGTCTTAGAATTTACAAAATTAAAATAGCTTAAAATAGTTAAGCTATTTTAGGTGCCAGAGACTAACGCTGGATAACTTTTTTATATATATATATAATTCCTAAGAGACACAGAGAGAGAGGCAGAGACACAGGCAGAGGGAGAGGCAGGCTCCTTGTGGGGAGCCTCATGTGGGACTCGATCCCAGGACCCCAGGATCATGACCTGAGCCAAAGGCAGACGCTCAACCACTGAGCCACCCAGGCATCTTGACCCTGGATAACTTAAGGAAGAAGAAGGAAGACAAGGAGGAAGAGGAGGAGGAGGGGAGGAGGAGGGGAAGGGGAGGGGAGGAGGAGGGGAAGGGGAGGGGAGGAGGAGGGGAGGAAGAAGGAGAAGGAAAAGGAGAAGGGGAGGAGGAGGGAGGAGAAGAGGAAGAAGAAACAGAAGAGGGGGTTGGGGAAGGGTGGGGAAGGGAGGGGGGAAGGAGGAGGAGGAAGAAGAAGGAGAAGGAGAAGAAGAAAAGAAAAAAGTTTATTGGAAGGATATTGGGAATCTATTATTCAAGATAGTCAAGGTCATGGTACTGTAACAAACATCCCCCACTTGTTACTTCTAGGGCATGCCACAGATCCTGTGTGGATCAGCAGAGGCTCTGCTCTGCACTTGGGACTCAGATGAAGAGGCTCCCCAACCTTACAGCCACATCACCTAAACATGAAGCCTCCTCAGTGACCAAGCAAGGGTCTCTAGAGCCTGGAGGTTGGTACAGGGGCTTTTTACTGCCTCAGCTTGAAAGTGACATGTGTCATTTCTATCTATTGTCATCAGTCAGAACTAGTCACATGGTCTGCCCTCACTGCAGGGAGCTGGGAAACATAAAGGGACAAGTGGGATACCTGGTGAGCTCACTGTCTCTGGTACAGGGAGATTCATACTCCAGGGAAGAGCTAAAGCATCACCTCTTGTGCTGAACAGGGATCAGAGCACCTGAGGAGCCCTGGCCAGCAGGAGACGCGGTTGGGCCGTCACTCGTTTGCAGTTCTTCCTGTCTCCCATCTCAGAATTTGCTCTGGAGGAAGAAAACAGCTGATTGGCTTGGTCCAGTTTTATGAGTCACCCAGGACAGAGGTAAGTGGACAAGTTGATTGATGGTTCCACCAAAAAGGAGGGACCATGCATCCAAGCAAAATTGGTGAGCTGTTGCTACAGAAAGGGAGGTGAATGCAGGTGGGCCAACATCCTCAACTATTGGGGCTTGATGTAACAGAGGCTTTAGAGGAGAGGTGGCATTCAAGGTGAGCCTTGAAGGAAGAGATACATTTGATGAGGAGCAAAAATAATGTGGGCAGAGGGTAATATAAGCGAAGCGTGTACACAAAAGAATGGCAGTCATGTACAAAAAAGAGAAAATAAGTTAAATGTGACCAGAAAAAGTGATTTTCAGTTACTTGTTCACCTCAAATGACCTGGCTTATCTTTGCTTCACTTGGACACAAGTGGGTGGGGGATTGGTTGGAATGGTTCAACCTCTAACGTGAATTTGAGGCCTTGGTCTTCTGTGTTGGCTGAGATTCTCATCTCTCCTCCACATGACCTCCCCTCCCTGTGGTTAGCTGACACTGCCTCGCAGTATGAGGGTCTTGGTACAGGTGAATTGCTAATTAGGACAACTGAGGACGCAAAGGTTGAACCTGCTAGGTCGCCTTGGTGCAGACTGGAAGAGCATCAGACCCTTTGCTAGTATCTAGGACGTAAGCTATTTCATGGGACCAGTGCCAATTCAGCGAGGGGGCTGTGCAAAATCATGACTGCTGGGAGACAGGAAAGCCTTGGGGCCATTTCCAGAGACCAGCTGTCAAAGAGGATGTCCCTGTGGTTAGGTGTCCCACCCCCAGCTCCAGCATGAGGTATGCAGTGGGAAGTGGGTAGTGTTGGAGGAAAGAGAAGTTGGGGGCTGGGTTGTAGAGTCTAGGAGTTTATGCCACCCCAGACAGCTTAAACTTCTAAAACATAAATGAAAATGATGGCAGTGGGGGAAGGGCACAGAGGTCTTTCCCTTCATGCACCTCTTTCCACATTTGCCCCTTTTGTGTTATTAGCCAATATGGAGTCACCTTGCCACCCCTTGCTCGCAACGAATCTGGGAAAGTAAGAATCTGTTCAGGGGGCATGGAATTGCTTTTGATTCATTCTCTGGGTATGGGCCATTGCAGGCTGAATGAAGTGGGAGGGAAGAAGAAGTACAATGGTACTGGGGGGAGGGGGAGGTGATATACAGAGGTAGCCACCAGCAACACAAAGCAGGGAAGGTTGTAGCTTTAGGTCATATGACAGGGAGTTAGAGCTGGACCAGGGAGGAAGCAACAGGGAGGAAAACAGGCCGAATATGAACATGGATACACAAGTGGAGTGGGACAATGATGGCAGCTCATGTTTATCTTTCATGAGAGAGAAAGGGAAAGAGACAGAGACAGAGACTGAAAGGGAAGTCAAAGATGAGGACATAGTTTCTAGCTTGCTTAACTGGATGTTGAGGCCATTAACCCAGACTGAGAACACGGAGAAGAAGTGAGGTTGGAGAGAGAATGACTTTGGTCTTAAGCATTTTGAGTTAGGGATCTGAAAGCTAGCTCAGGGGGAAATGCCCACAAGGTGTGGGCCATGAAACACTAGGATGGGGAGGATAGACAGGGTCAGATGGAGAGATTGGGGGTTATCAGCCTAGAGCTGGAGGGTGGTGACCTCTTATCTGTGGTTTTGGTTACTCTCAGTCAAATTCAGTCCAGAAACAATCTTCCTGGTATCATCAGGTCAGTCGTAACCTCATGCTGCATCACAGTGCCTAGTCATTCCCCTTACTTCGTCTAATCATGTAGACATTTTACTATCTCGTATCCTCACAAGAAGGAGGATAAGATAAGTATAGGATAAACTTTTTTTAAAATTTTTATTTATTTATGATAGTCACAGAGAGAGAGAGAGAGGCAGAGACACAGGCAGAGGGAGAAGCAGGCTCCATGCACCGGGAGCCCGACGTGGGATTCGATCCTGGGTCTGCAGGATCACGCCCTCGGCCAAAGGCAGGCGCCAAACCACTGCGCCACCCAGGGATCCCAAGATAAGTATAGGATAATGAGATATTTTGAAAGGGAGACCACATCCACATAACTTTTTTTACAGTGCATTTTTACAATCATTCTACTTTATTAGTAGTTATACTGTTCACCTTCTATGTGCCTAATTTATAAATTAAACTTTATCACAGGTAAATACGTATTGGAAAAATACATGGTATATATATATATATATATATATATAAGGTTCGATACTACTTGGAGTTTCGGGCATCCACTGGTTATCTTAGAACAAATCCCCTCAAATAAGAGGAGGATTACTGTAGTCAAAACCATGTTAACAAATTATGTCTCTGCTTCTGCAAGATCCAAAAGAATGCACATCTAAATACTCACAGAGGTTCCTTCTGGGAAGAGGGATGGGCAGAGAGGAGGTAGGTCCAAGGGAGATGTTCACTGACATTATATACCTCCACATTGCCGAAGCTTTGATAATGGGCACATATCCGATGAGGAGAAAGTACAGTTACAAATGAGCTGAACGACGGGCACTTGGGTGGGTCAGTCAGTTAAGTGTCTGACTCTTGATTTCAACTCAGGCTATGGTCTCAGGGTTGCAGGATCAAGCCTCACATCAGGACCTGCACTAGGCCTGGGGTCTCCTTGGGTTTCTCTCTCTCTCTCTCTCTCCCTCTGTCCCTCCCCCTACTAACATGTGCACTCTCTCTAAATAAGTAAATAAATAAAATCTTTATTAAAAAAAAAAGAAATGAGCTGAACAAAAAAGGAGAATGCTAGAGGAACAAGATGAGGATGTGGTGAATGCTTCCATCTAGAGGAAAATGAGAAGGAAGAGGGGAAAGTATTTAGAGAATTAGAGGGTCAGGATTGAACCCTGGAAACACAATGAGTGGCTGCCAAGGTGAAGGAAGACCGAATGAGAGCCTGAAAAAGACAGGTTTGTGTTTAGTGAAACCTCACTGCTGACCCTAGACAGTGCAGGCAGTGTGCAGATGAAAAACAATCACATACTTGTGATGGGGTTCGGGGAAGGCTGCTCTGAAATACGCTACTTTGGCATATTGCTTATTTGGAATGCAAGTTATTTAAGAAACAGTCAGTGCCAGAAGGACACTCTGACTCTCCCCTGTCTCTTTGACCATCCCTTGCCCACCCCCATGTGGAGAGCACCCTCCCTGCATCCAGAGGGCAGAAGCACCCTTAATTCCCAGAGATCAGGAATTCCTGGCCGAGAAGGCTGTAGAAACAACCCTTGTTACTTTTTCATTAATTTGCTCACCATGAGCCCAAAGTGCTTTGTGTTGTTAGCTCTCTGCAAATGTATAATGCCTTTGTCTAAAGAGTCTAAAAAAGCTGCTTGCTTGGGTCACCTCTTGGAATCTTAGGTTTTTATGAGCCCCTATGTGTGGCTTATAAAATTAAGTTTGTTTTTCTCCTGTTCATCTGTCTTACGCTAATTTAATTACCAGGCTCAGCTGAAGAACCTAGAAGTGAAGATGGAAAAAGATTTTCCTCCCCTACACACAGAAATGTGAGCATGTGTGAGCACACGAGAGCTCAAGAAAAGCAGGGAAATGGTATTTCTTGGCTACAGCTCCTTAAAAGACCAGCCCTATCCTTGCAATGTATTATCCTATCATTTCCCTTTTTGCCTTGTTTTTGCCCCACCATAGGACCACCAAAACCAAGAAGCATCACATGAACCTGTGTAAGGTGCACACTGGTTATCCCTACAACATCCTGCATCACCATGGGACCGGTAGTTGTGGTGGTAAAAATATGTTGTGCATTCGTCTTTCCCACGAAATTTTTTCTAGCCACAAAATTAACCAGAAACAAGAGAAGCATAACCCCTGCCCCTCCTTTTTCTCAGCATCAGAGAGACAGAGCCTTGACACAACAGAACGAATAACGTACCACAACTAAGTCAGAAATACCACTGAAAGAGGTTAGCAGGGAAGTGTTTCCTTGCCAGCCAACAGCCCACTGGCCCAATGTTCCAATTTAGGTTACAGGATGCTCCAGACTAAAGGAACAAGGTGGTGTGATAAGACTGAGCAAAAACAAAGCAGAGGAATTTGGATAATTCACTTGTGAGTGACTCCTCTTTGGTATTTTTATTTGCTGTGTGTTTACTGGCTTTGCTATGAACACACTGCAGTGCCAGTGACGCCAACACACATGCTCGTGGGCCAAGAAGCATTACCCATCTATGACCTCAGCTGGCAGCCAGCTCTCGTACTACTGTGAATCTGGGTGAGACGGGGGGGGCTGGACATTAAAAACCCACTCATCAGGGCCTCCAGAAGTCCAGGATTTCCACTCTGACTTTGCCACTTTATTTCAATAATCACTGAGTATAAATTTCTGTAATAATATATGTAATGAAATAGTTTCAGCTGCTCATACCAGAACACCCAACTAAAAGTGGCTTTCATAACGAGGACATTTCAGATCTAATTTGCCAAAGTGTTCTCAGGTAGGAGGTTCCAAGGTTGGGGCAGCAACTCAACGATGTCATAAAGGCCCCTGACTCTTCCATCCTCCCACTCTGACATCTTCCACGTGTTGACTTTTCTAGTTAGTTCCACCCTCATGGTCACAAGACGGCTGCCACAGCTCCAAGCATCGCCTCTCTCCGTATCAATGTCCAGCTTCTCTTTCCATTTCCCTGTCTGTATGAGAGGGAAAGCTCTTTCCCAGAAGCCTCTCACACACTCCCATTCTAGTCGTGTGGCCTAAGATTGGGTCACATGCTCATGCCCAGCTGGCAAGCAAGGCTGGGAAGATGAGTACTTTACATTTTCGGTCTCTGTAGTGGGAGAAAAGAGCTGGGAATGACTGTTAGGTAGGCTACCAAACAACCACTGCAGGTAAGAATAATGAGAATGAAAAGCAATCATAGCAACTAATATCAACTGAGTCATTAGGTGCTAATATCAACTGAGTCATGACTATCAATTAGTCATGAGTACCTGTCAGGCACTATTTTAAAGGATCTACCTGTATTACTTTGGTTCCTCCCAGCTACACTACCATGAGATTGTATTATTGCCGCCCCTACTTTATAGGCAGGGAAACTGAAGTTCCGACAGGTCAAAAAACTTGCCATTGTCACCATCAGAAAGCCCACTCTTGGCCTTTCGGAGAGCGAGTTCAACATGATAGTATTTGACCCCCAAAGGCCCACAGCTCAGAGAAAGGTCCAGGCAGGAAAACAAATCACGGTAATGTGGTGAGGTCAGTGCTAATCCATGTGTAACAGAGTGTGAGTTAGTAAGAAATCGTCTGGCATCAGCATCCCTTGCCCCCTTCCCTATGGCTTGCCTAGGGACACTGTGTTTCCAGTGAAATTTCCCAGGGAGGAAGGGAACAGGAGCGCTGGTACATTGGGGTGAGGGTGGGGATGAGAGGGGGGAGATGGGCAGAAGCATGGAGCCTCAGGAGGGGAGGGTTCCCCAAACCCAGGGGCAGGGATGAAGGGATTTTGGGGCTGCCTGACAAAGCCATGCTGCCTTGCGGTGCCCAGGGAGGTGACAGGATGCTGGTGGAACCATATAATGTGAGGAAGGGAGTGCCTGAGCAGGGAAGGAGCAGTGAGGACACCTGCCCTCCTTCTGGGGGCAGGCAAAATCAGACAATAGCCACTCAGTGGTGTCTTTTGCTGATCAGAGCCCAGAGGGCTCTCTGCATAAGCATTAGCACTGCAAAATATAACACCTCCACCCTTTGTGTCCCTCCAGCAGTTCCTGAGAATTATTATTATACTCTGGAGCATGAGGACTTGGCATGGGGCTTTGTTTTATTTGGAACAAAAATTCCTATGGTATTTCATATATCCAGAGAGAAAGCCAGCCTGAGCCTCATAGCTGCATACACAGATAGGTGAAAATGCAGAAAAAGGAATCACTGCCACTGTCATAAGGAGAAAGTATCTGGGTAAGTCTCCACAGATGAGGTGTAGCAGGGTACTGAAGGATGAATAGGAGTTCACCAGGAGGGCAAGAGAGGGAAAGAGTCCATGCAAAGGCAAAGAAGTATGAAAGATTTGATTCCCCCTCCAAACTGAGTATTCTGAGCACTGGGTAAATGGCACAGAGATCAGGAGATGGTTCCCGTAAAGAAGACAACTGGAGTACTATCTGAACTTCAAGAGCATGGAAAGGTGAAGCCCTTAAAATGAGTCTGAATAAGAAGCTTCCAAAGTTGCACTTTCAAGCAGCAGACTCTTTTCTTATTCATGAACCCCTTTGCAAAAGTTGAAATTAAATGCAACTCCAGGGATGCCTGGGTGGCTCAGTGGTTGAGTATCTGCCTTTGGTTCAGGTTGTGACCCCAGGGTCCTGAGATCGAGTCCTGCCTCAGGCCCCCTGCAGGGAGCCTGCTTTTCCCTCTGCCTATGTCTCTGCCTCTCTCTTTTGTGTCTCTCATGAATAAATAAAATCATAAAATCATAAATAAATAAATAATGCACCTAACTAAATAAATACGTAAACGCAACTAATTAACTAAATAAATGCAACTCAAATATAATAGGAATAAATTTTTCCCTGACTGCAATTGTCTTGAATGCAAGAAGTATGATTTTACTAATAATTTAAATTAAGCCTCACCCCGTGTGCTCAGTGACCAGCTGGTGAGAAAGCTCCTCTCTGCCACAATGGGAGAACCGTCTTCTATCCAGAGTCACATGAACATCCAAGGTCTGATCCAGTCCAGATGGTTGAGGAGGGCTTTTTCATCCACACAGGGGACGACTCTTTCTCTGGTTCAGCTTCCCTGGGGACACCAGACAGCCATTTCCCTCTGGGCTGGGCACCAGCCCCAGCGGCTCCCCAGGACCTCCGACTAATCCTGGTCCTAGAGTGGGGAGTTGGCCCAGCCCAGCCCATGTCTGGGGACCCTGATCTCCCCAGGCTCTCTCAGATTAAAGTTCAAGTGCTTAACTCGGTCTAAAGCAGTGTTCTCCAAACTGAAGTTCATGGCCCATTGATGACTTACAAAATCAATGCAGTGGGCCAGGACCTATAATGCTTTAATTTTATATTTATCATTATTTAAAGATTGGAAATGGGTATTTTTAATTTAAAGAACTGTTAGTTTGTTTTGGTCATGCAGACATTTACTTATTTTTAGCAACCACCCGACATCTTTTCAATGTTTTTATGCCAAACATCTGGTTAGGAACATTTTCGAACATACTAAAATGTTGTAAGAATTGTATGATGAATACCTATATTCCCATCAACCAGATTTCACCATTAGTATATATTTTTAATATTTTTAGATTAAGGTATGATTCACATACAGCAAGATTCACCTATTTTAGAATACAGTTTTTTTTAAGATTTATTTATTTATTTATGACAGACAGAGAGAGAGAGAGAGAGAGAGGCAGAGACACAGGAGGATGGAGAAGCAGGCTCCATGCTGGGAGCCTGACATGGGACTCAATCCCAGGACTCCAGAATCGCGCCCTGGGCCAAAGGCAGGCGCTAAACCGCTGAGCCACCCAGGGATTCCCTAGAATACAGTTCTTTAAAAAAAAAAAAAAAAAGGATTTGGTTTATTTATTCATGAGAGACAGAGAGAGAGAGGCAGAGACATCGGCAGAGGGAGAAGCAGGCTCCCCAAGGGGAGCCAATGCAGGACTCCATCCCAGGACCCCAGGATCATGCCCTGAGCCAAAGGCAGATGCTCAAGCACTGAGCCACCCAGGTACCTGTAATGTACAGTTCTATGAATTTTGACAAATATAGTCAAGTAGCTACCACCCCAATCAAGATACAGACTTGATTCCTTTATTCCAAAAAATTCTCCCCTGCCCCTTTGCAGTGACCCTTCTTCCCCGCCCTGGACCCTGGAAACCACTAGTCTATTTTTCCTCCCTATAGCCCCTCATAGAAAGAGTCATACAGTAGGTAGCATGTCAAGTCTGGCTTCTTTCAGGATGCATAGCACTTTGGAGATTTTTCCATAGCATGTGTATCAGAGGATTATTCCTTTTTATTGCTGAGCAGTGTTCCGTTGTGTGGATATACTAAGGTTTGTTTATCCATTCAGCACCAGCTGAGTATATTTGGGATGTTTCTATTTTCTGGCAATTACAAATAGAGTCATTGTATGGAAACGTGTAGACAGGTTTTTCCTGTAAATGTGTTTTTCATTTCTCTGGAGTAAATACCCAGCAGTAGGAGAGTAGGTCATAGGATAAAATATGTTTTACTTTATAAGAAACTGCCAAACTATTTTCTGAATGACCATATCATTTTGCTCTCCCGCCAGGAATTGTATGAGAGTTCCAGGCGTTTCACCTCTCATGATCACTTGGTATTGTCGGTATACTGAAAAAATTGAGCCATTCTAATATGTGGTGAGGTATCTCATTGTGGTTTTAATTTGTAATTCCCAGATGACTAAAGACATTGAGCATCTTTTCATGTGCTCATTTGTCACATGTCTATATTTATTGGTGAAACGCCTGTTCAAGTGTTTTGCCCCTTTAAAAAAGTTGAGTCATTTTCTTATTGAGTTTTGAGAATTCTCGATATATTATGGATTCAAGTCCTTTATTAGATATATAACTTGCAAATATTTTCTCACATTCTATGGCTTATCTTTTTAATCCCTTGGTAGCGTCTTTTGAAGAGCAGAAGTGTTTAATTTGGGTGAAGTGCAATTTATTAAATTTTTCATTTATATCTTCATTAACATTTTTTAAGTTTATTGAGATGCAATCCACAAATCATTCTGCACCTGGGTGGCTCAGTCAGTTAAATGTCCAACTCTTGATTTTGGCTCAGGTCATGATCTTGGGGCCAGGAGACTGAGCTCCAAATGGGGCTCGGTGTTCAGCAGGGAATCTGCTTAAGATTCTCTCTCTTCCTCTCCCTCTGCCCCTCCCCACCCATGCTCTCACATGTGCACATGCTCTCTCTTGCTAAAATAAATAAATCTTAAAAAAAATAAATTATACAATTCACTCATTAAAAATGTACAATTCAATTGCTTTAGTGTACTCACAGATGTATGCAACCTTCACCACAATCAATTTTAGAGCATTTTCATCCTCCCAGAGTAACCTTGCACCCCTTAACCATCAATCTCCTACTCTGGCCTTCCCACCTCCAGCCCTGGGTAACACTAGTCTGCTTTCTTTCTCTATGAATTTGCCTCCTGTGGACATTTCATATGAACAGAACACACAACATGTGGTCCTTTGCAAATGGCTTCTTTCACTTAGTATTGTGTTTTCCAGGTTCATCCATGTTATGGTAGGTATCAGCATTTCATTCCTTTTTATTCCCAAATAATATTCTCTTGAATGGATATGCCACATTTTACTTATCCACCATCAGCTGATGAACATCTGGGTCATTTTCACCCTTTGGCTATTACCCATAACACTGCTATGAACATTTGTGTACAAGTTTTCATACAGACACCTACTTTAATTTCTCTTGCGTTATGAGCCTAGGAATGAAATTGTTGAATCCTAAACCACCTGCCTGTTTTCCAAAGTGGTTGCACCATTTACATCCCCATCAGCTGCATACAAGGTTGCAATTTCTCTATGTTCTCACCAACATTTGCATTTCTCTGTCTTTTTGATAATAGCTGCCCTGGTGGCTACAAAACAGTATCTCCTGCTGGTTTTTATTTGCATCTTCCTGATGACGAGTATTTTTTCATTTGCTTGTAGGCCATTTGTGTATCTTTTTTGGAGAACTGTCTGTTCAGATCCTTTGCTATTTTAAAATTGGATCATCTGTATTGTTATCACTGAAGTGTAATTGTTGCTTACATATTGGAGAGACAAGTCTCTTATCAGATATATGATCGGCAAAAATGTTCTTCGATTCTGTGGATTGTCTTTCCACTGCCTTGATGGAGTCCTCTAAGCCACAAAAGCTTTTCAATTTGATGATGTCAGGATTCCTTATTTTTTTCTTTTGCTGGTTGTATTTTTTTGTGTGTCGTAAATGAGAAACCATTGCATAATCCAAGGCCAGGAAAATTTACATCTACATCTTCTCCTAAGAGTTTTATATTTTAGCTAGAGGTCCTTGATCCATTTTGAGTTAATTTTTATATATGATGTGAGGTAGGGACCCAGTTTCATTCTTTTGTAGGTGGATATCCAGTTATTCCAGCATCGTGTATTGAAAAGGCTAGTCTTCCTTCATTGAGTTGTCTTGACGTGCGTTAGTATTTTTATTATATTTTCTTTATCATGTCTGTCAAACTTTCCATCACTCTATCAATTTCAAAGTAGTGACTTGCAGACACCACAGTACTTCCTCCTAACACTTCAGCATGTATCTCATCAACTACAGTTCAATTTTTGTCCACAGTTTTTTTTCTTTCTGATGTAGAATTTGCACACAATGAAGTGCACAAATCTTAAGTGAACTATTTGGAGAGTTTTGACAAATGCATTCACCTGTGCAATGCAAATCCCTTATCAAGATATATAACATCAACACCACCCGAGAAAGTTCCCTCACATACATTTATTTTTATGCATTTGTTTTTGACAGATGCATGCCCCCATGTAACCACCACCTCAATCAAGATATAGAAAATTTCCATCTCTTGAGAAAGTTCTCTTTCACTTCTTTGCAGTTAATCTTGCCCCACCCAGTCTGCACCCCAGACAGCCAATGATGTCATTTATACCACTAGAGATTAGTTTTTCCTGTTATAGGATTTTATAGGAAAGAAATCATAGATGTAGACTATTTTGTGATCAGCTTAATTCACCCCTGACCAATATTTTAAAACAACCATCAGAATGAATGCTATGTTACAGGGTGAAATATTCCTTTGCTGACCTTTGCTTCAGATACACACACACACACACACACACACGTGTATGTGTATATGATTGTACAGGGCCAAAACAGAAAATGCATTTCTTACCGTGGGCTATAATAAAAAATATTTAAAAGTTTTCTACCTGTCTTGTTATTCTCCCTGGACCCTGTTCTTCCCTGATTTCTTTTTTTTTTTTTTAATGTTTTATCTATTTATTTATTTATTTATTTTATTTATTTGTGATAGCCACACAGAGAGAGAGAGAGAGAGAGAGAGAGAGAGAGGCAGAGACACAGGCAGAGGGAGAAGCAGGCTCCATGCACCGGGAGCCCGACGTGGGATTCGATCTCAGGTCCCCAGGATCGCGCCCTGGGCCAAAGGCAGGCGCCAAACCGCTGTGCCACCCAGGGATCCCCTTCCCTGATTTCATATCAAATACCCAGTGATCAGTCTCAACTGCAAACCTTTACAAATTTTGTTCTTTCCCTTGGGTCACTCTCCCCACCTCATCCTACTCACCCTCAAACTGGAGAACTATTCATCCATCAGATGCCCACTTGGTTGGCCTTTCTCTAGAAAATGTTCTCTGTTTGCATGCTTTCTTCTCAGAACTGGTATAATATTGTACTCTAATTGATTACCTGGTGACTCTTTCCCTCAGCTGACCACAAATTCCCTGGGGTTCAGGCACCATATCTCATTCACCTTTGTAGTCCTTAGTTTCTGGGATGTGATGACTCATAACAGGCATCAATAAATGTTCACTGAATAAATAAATGAATAAACCTTGGGGTTCAGGATGACAGAGTATTAAATAAACCACCCTGATTATTTTCCAAGAACCTTCCCATTCCTGCTTATTTTATTGTCTTGTGTATCTCTGATTTCTTAACCATCATGTTTTTATAACCTCCTTCAACCACCCTAAGACCTAAGCCTTTCAGTTTTCTTCTCTACACACCCAATGCTAATCCTTTCATCATTGTTACTTCCTCCCAGATGTGTTGAGGCAACAACTGTGTTTTTGAGGATGACATAATATCCTTATCTTTGTGGCCTTTGCTCCAGAACCCTCCCGCATCTTGCCAAAGTTATATTAATTCTCTGACTGTGGGTGTGTATGGAGGTGTCTATGGTGTACGTGCCCATGCATGTGGAGAAATGTTCACCAAAATGTCACCAGGGGCTACCTCTGAGATTTCAGGTGATTTTAACTTAATTTTTTAAGCTTTTCTATATGGCTTCAACTTTCTAATTAAGAATTGCATCAATTACCTACTGCTACAGTAATGCTGCCAAAAGCCCTCAGTGGCCTGTAACAGAACCATTTATTGCTCATGTTGCAATGGTTGGCCAGGTGGCTCTGCTGATCTTGGCTGGGCTCTTTCATGTCTGGGCATAGTCTGGCCTGACCTCGGCTTGGCAGTTTGAGGCAACTCTGCTCCACATTATCTCTTACCCTGTGGGTGAACCTAGCTTCAAGGTGTCCTCATGGCAATGGCAGAAATGCAAATAAGGCCAATTATGGAAGTGACTCTCAAGCTTCTGCCTCCCATCACATCTGCTAACATCCCATTGGCCAGAACAAGACATGTGGTAGAGCTTAAAGTAGAGTAGTAAAGCTACTTTCAAGGGATTTGCATCTTTCAAGCAAGATGGCTGTCAGAGCTCCAGCCCCATATCCTCCAAGTGGTTCAGGTGAGACACCTGTGGAAAGGACAGGTGGCTTTCTATTTCAGCAGCCCCAGAGTCTCATTGGCTCCAATGAGTCACATGCCTGTCTCTTACCAATTCACTAAGGGTAAGGGACCACAGTGTTCTGATTGGCCACTCCTGAGTCACTTGTCCATTTTTGGACCAGGGTAGAGTCAATTCTACCTCATTCATATTGACTGAGATCCAGGGAGGGTGGTTCATTGGAGGAATATTAAGGATGCTACAGGAAGTAGCTGACTTAGGTTAGGTAGCCCCAGAAGTTCCTGAGACAGGGACTGGAGCACAATTTACATGTGCAGGAGGCCCAGAAAGCACTGTGAGAGAGTGGGGAGGAAGCAGAGCCAGTGAGGGATCATTCATGAGCAAGTTAATGCTGGGGGACCAGGGCTCCACCTCTCTGGAACCTCTGGGAGACTGCAGAGCATGCCTTTAAGTTGTCCCTGCCACGTGCCTTGAGAAGCAAGGAGACTGAGCAACTCCAATTCCAAATCACCATTGACTGAGACCTGCTCTGTGAGCTCTAACTCTGACACTTCTGCTTGTCCTCTGCACAGGCTAAGCTGTCTCCTGAGTCCAGAGAATGTCCTTGGGCAGAGTTGCTGGTGCCGGCAGCCAGAAGTTGGGCTGGTAAGTGCTAAGAGGGTATGGGTGAGCCACTGACAGCATCCACTGTGGTGGGAAAAAGAGGTCACAGGTTAGGACATTGACACATTTTGGTCTGGGTCCTGCCCTCGAGGCAAGAATCCCAGAGAGGAAATATGGCAGTGGTTAAAGGCACAGGCTGTGGAGTAGGGGAGATACAGGGTGTGATCTGCTTTCTTCACTTGCTAGCTGTGAGACCTTGGGCAAGTTACTTAACCTCTCCAGGCCTCAGTTTCCTCAACTATAGAATGGAATATACAGGGTTGTTCAAAGATTCATTGAGATAATTGATTACATGGCACTGGGCACATGGTAAATTTCCAAGAATTGAGAGCAACAAGGCTGAATTCAGTCTGAAGGAACGGCATTTCCAGAAGCATCTTCAAGTGTCCTGAGACAAGAAGGTAGAAGAACCAGCCAGGGGTAAGCTGAGTTAAAGACATGGGCAGTACTAAAGGACCTGTGGAGGATGTCACCTAGATGAAGAAGCACTGATTGTGCCAGAGTCTATGAGAAGACCCAAGAAGAAAGTCTGGACCCAGAAGGCCACTCCTTTTAAGAAATATACTCTAGGAATGCACACACATGGGCTTGTCTGCTGTTCAAAGGATCTGGTGCTCTACAGCCTTCTTTTTGCAAAACAGCCAGAGGGTAGGAGCAGGGTGCCACCTTGTTGACAGCCTTGCCATGGTGCCATGAAAGGTTTGCCATATGTCCTTCCACTGGAGTCTAACCAGTACCAAGATTTCTTCACCACAGGCTGAGCACCTAGCAGAGCACTATCAGAGTTAAGATTGAAAATCCAACAGACTGGCTTGAGAAAATAACCAAAACATAGATAGGGTACAAGATTTTGCTGGCTTCAGGCCTGGCTGGATCCAGAAGCTCAGACAGTAACATCAGGACCTAATTTCACCCTCTGTTTCTCCACCCCATGACTCCCTTCTGTGGGTTTCCATTTATAGAAAGGACCTCACCTAGTGGTTTTAAGATGGCACCCAACAGCAACGAAGTTAAAATCCACACTGTCTACACTCACATCCAGTGCAAAAGGGTATCCGTGTTCTTGTCCAAACAGCCCATCAAAACCTTGAAGTTCACCCTGATTGGACACTCGCTGAGGGCACTCAGGTCACATGCTTGCCCCTGACCAAGCTTTGTGGACTTGATGGTCAGTGGTACCACGAACACTGAATGACAGAGGCCTGGACCACATGGCCCCATCCTAGGCTGGAGTCCCTTGCATGTATGAGGATGGAAAGTTGAGGATGGGTAGATCCCCAGACACCAAGCACGCTATTGCCTTACAACAAGGCGACAAGTGTGTGTGGGAGAGGAGACAAGCCACTCACATCCACTACAAACATATCCATAGCTCCCACGCCTTTGGCCAAATAGCCGCAGAAGCAGAGCCAAGCCAGCTGATGGGTCTGGGAACACTGAAAACCTCACAGAAAAGCACCCAATGTAGAGCCACATTGTGCCAAGAACTTGTTTCCATGTTCTTTCAGTTTCGGGCTTCAGGCTCTCCCTGGCTACTTCCTGCCAGGAAGTCATGGTTAACTCCCTGAATCTCTCCAGGGCTCAGACCCCTCAACCACCTCACTGTTCATCCATTCATGCATTCATTCATTCAGCTGGCCCTCTGTGGGTGCTTGGAGTACAAGCACAGTGCCTGCCACATAATAGGTGCTCATTTAACATTGGTTCAAGGAATAAATGGACAAGACAAAGTCATAGCCTCCAAATGCTCATCGTCTAATAACAAACAAAAATTATAAACACATCCTCTGTCTGGGGCTCGAGAATTCTCCACTTGAAAAGACATGAGGCCTTTAAGGAAGAGGATGCTTTCCCAGCCTGAGGAAACAAGGAAGCCCACAGCTAGCCCAGGAATAGTGGTGCAAAGCTGACAGGGAAGAAAGACACATTATTAATCACCTATTAGAGGCTGGATATTTTATATTTGCCTTTACACTCTTGGAAAAGATTAGAATTTACTCACAAGGAAATAGAAGGATGCTGCTACTTGCTCTCCCCTCCACTGGGCCCTAACTCTCACTTGAATTATTGTGACAGCCAGCTTCATCTCCCTCAGGTTCACCATCCACACAGCTCCCAGGGAGAGAGGTCATTCCAAAAGCCAACATTGGGCCTCTCATGCCTTGATTTGGAATTCACTGATGCTCCACTCACCCGAGGCTGGTGTTCAAGACCTTTTATAATATGGCCCAAGCTGCATTGCTTACCTCAGCCCAGCTTCCCAGGTTGTACCTGTAGGCCTCTAACCCTTGTTCACACTGCCCATTGTGACTCAGAAGCCATCTTCCCTTCCACCTCCATCAGAATGCTCTTCTGCATTCAACTGCAGTTGTCTCCTCTTCAAAGATGCCCTCAGGACCTCTTTCAGAGACCCCCTCCCCATACGCTGTACTCCCCATGCTTTCTGTTTGCATGGTTTTATCCCTGACCACAGTCTAATTATGTCCAATTTGATCACTATTTCTTGAGCCATCATTGCTATGAGCTACAGATCCACCTCAGGGGAAGATAAACAGGTGTAAGGCTGGGACCCCACCCTACGGGGAGCCCACCATCTATCTGGTGGTAGGGTCTTCTGAGACCTGTGGTCAAGTCACTTTCTATAGGTCAGAAGCCTGTTTCCTTTAACTGAGTGGTTCTAAAGTGGGGGCCACTTTTACTCCCCCTACCCCAACAAGGGGGCATTTATTTGGCAACGTTTGGGGACATTATGATTGTCACAACTGGGAGAATGTTTCTGGAATCCAGTGAGTAGGGGCCAATGATGCTGCTAAACACCCTACAATGCACAGGGCAGACTCCCGTGGCAAGGGGTTATCCAACTCAAAAACGTCATTGGGCCGAGATTGAGAAACTCTGATTTAACCCTTAAGCAATGGGGAGCTATTAATTAAATTAATAGGGATTAATTTAGTTAAGGGATTCTTAACTAAGAGATTCAGAGAGAGAGAGAGAAAGAGAGATTCAACTTTGTGAACTTCGACAGATGAGTCAGCAGTGGCCTGGAAGAAGACATTCTGAGAACAGGGTAGTAATTCAAGACTTCTTCCCTTTCCCCCAGGAAATCGATGAGATAAGTAAGTAAGCAGGAGTCTATTGTTCTTTAACCAGAAACACTATACCTCATGTACATTCCTCCCAGACGGTAAATAATAACCATTCCAACAAGCGAAGTGAGTGTGTAGTATCTGTTATGTTCCTGGGAAAAGCCTCTCTCTTCTGAGAAAATGCATGCTGGCTCAGTACTCACAGCAGTGAGATCTTGAGCAAGTTATCCTTTCTGTTCCTATTTTCTGATCTGTAAAAAGGAGCTAATAATAGTACCCAACTCCTAGAGTTTTTGTAATTAGCATATTAGCCTAAAACAGGGTCTGGTACACAGTGCCACACTAGGATACAAGTATTAGCTCTTAGCTCCTTCCTGTCATTGGCACCAGCACCATTATCATCCCCACTGTCATGTCGACATCAGCATCTCCACCACCATGTCACAACATCCTCCACATACCCAACATCACCATCATCATCACCATCATCACCACCATCACCATCATCACCACCATCATCATTGTCATTACCGTCATTAACACCATCATCACCACCACCATCATCACCACTGCCATCATCATCACCATCGTCGTTCTTTCTCTAAACAGTCTCCTATTTATGGAGACTGCCTTACCTGTGATATGATTGGATATCATTCTGCCCCAAGGGAGATAGCGGAAAGGATCAACTCTCAGCTTCTTTGACACAGCGTGTTGGCTTTGTCCACAGAGCTTGGCTCAGGGTTGTTGGCTATCCCTCTGTCTTCACCTGCCAAAACTGAGGGAGCCACACTAGCACATAGGTTTCAGATGGCTCTAACTCTTGAAATAATCTCACTGGGTCTGTTCTGTTAAACTGCAACAAAACAAAACAACCCCCTCCCTCCAAATCCAAGCAACAGAAGCATAAACAGAGGCTCAAGTTTCTCCCATTAATCGGAGACTGGAGGTTGACCACAGCTGGTGTGATTCATGTGCTCAAAGATGTCAGGGAAATATTTCTTACCTTACAAGAATTCCAGATACTGGCTGTTGCTGGTGTCCAGTTGTTCATAGATGTCAGGGCTCGCACAATGCAGTTGTCTTGGCCTTTTGCCATGGTGACAGAGTTTCTGTGGTCACAGCAGGAAGACCACCTCTATTAGGAATATTAAAATTTTCCCAGAGGCATCCTCACCCCAATCCCTGACCCCCGTGGACTTACATTTGTATTTCATTGGCAGAACTGGATCATTCAGCTACTCCTAGAACAAAGGAGGGGGAATCTGGAATAGGATTGCCATGATTGGCCAAAACAAATCACCATCCATTGCCTCACTCAGCGTACTGCACTGCCCCCAGATAAGGTCTGGGTTCTGTTGGCAAGAAAGAATGTGGGAGGTGAGTATCATGGTTATACAGTAATTCAAGGTATACTATGACTGCATAACAAACTATCCCCAAACTTAGTGGCATTTTTTTTTTTTTTTTTTTTTTTTTTGGCTCATGAATCTGTAATCTGGCAGGGTTCAGTGGGACAGCTTGTCTCTGCTACTTGGTGACAGGTTAAAACACTACCAATGTTTATTTTATGTATGATTTTGTGATTTTGTTGGAGTTCAGTGAGATTGATTCATCTCTGTTCCCTTTGGTGTCAGCTGGTATGACTCTGGAACTACAGGCTGGAGCTGACCATTTGATGGCTCACTCATCTCACATCTAGACCTGGGCTGGAAAGCTCCCAACAGCTGGGGCTTCTTGGGTTTCTCTCTCTGTCTCTACATGGACTGTCCATGTGCTCTCTCCAGTGTAGATGGACTTCTTGCATGTCAGCTCAGGGATCCCAAGGTGTGAGTTGAGAGAAAGAGAGGGAGGGAGAGAGGGAGGGATGGAGGGAAGTAGAGGAGAATGGAAGGAGAGGGAAAGAGAGAGAGAAAGAATTCCAAATGGATGCTGTTTCTCCTTTTTAAGCATAATCTTAGAAGTCACTGCATCATTTCTACTAGATCTTATTCATTAGAAGAGACCTACTGAGGCCAGGTCATATGTAGGAGAGGGGAATTAGACCCCTTCTTTTTGTGAGAGGGTAAATAATTGGACATGTTTCAATGCCACATCTACCTACCAATGACAGAGAGCTAAAAACAGAAACAAAAACACAGCCCCCCCCCAAAAAAATGAAAACAAAGAACAGACCGTAAAGCACTGGATGGAGAATTAAGAGGACAGCTGACAAATTCTTTGAAATGCTTTTTCTCTTCAGATCCTAAAACTTATACCATTTTGCTTTTAGGAGAATCAGAGTGGATTTTGCTCAGAAAAGGAAGTCACTCCTCATTTTAGAGGCAGGGCAACCCTGCTGTGTTTACTCTTTTCACGTAACTCATCAGCTTTGCCATCTCCTAGCTTCCAACCTCCACTGCAAGCAGCTCTTTGCTTGAGGGCTTGTCTCCAAGTGGTTGGAGCCTGGCTCTGCTCCCCTTCCCATCCTCCCTGTCCCACTTCCACCCCCACAGCTCTGAGCCAACCACTGAGAGGAGTAGGTGTATAAATACCCCAGATCTCTCCCCTTTAGTGAGATGACTTTCTGGGCCATGTTCTCCCCTTATCTCCCAGAGTTCTGCAGCAGAGCTGAGACTTAGTTGACCACAGAGATTACCTGCGCAGCGATGCAAACTCTGTTCCCTCTTTCCCTTCCCAGGTGTACTTTCCCATACCTCTTTTGGTTTTCCTGGGACCACTGACCAGGTAAACTGCTTGCATTAGAATCCTAATCTCAGAGTCTGCTTCTGAGGAAAACAAACTAAGACAACTAGGTTTTGTGTGTGTGTGTGTGTGTGTGTGTGTGTGTGTGTTTTTTTTTTTAATTTATGATAGTCACAGAGAGAGAGAGAGAGAGAGAGAGAGAGAGGCAGAGACATAGGCAGAGGGAGAAGCAGGCTCCATGCACGGGGAGCCTGACGTGGGATTCAATCCCGGGTCTCCAGGATCGCGCCCTGGGCCAAAGGCAGGCGCTAAACCGCTGCGCCACCCAGGGATCCTGACAACTAGGTTTAAAACATAGTTGTCTGTCCAAGTCCAAGACACCTGAAGCTCCAAGTCTAAGACAGGACTTGGAATTTCAGCTCTGGCATGGAAAGAGCTTGAAAGTCATCATTGCCATTCCCACAACAAGAGAAAGGCTAAACAAAGTGAAGATTGAGGACTTTTCTTAGACCTTTCAAGGAATGGAGGCCACAGGGCATGGTGCCATCCCAAAATCTGGAGAGACAAGGTGAACACAAAGATTCACAGCTAAGATCAGCTTACTGGATGCAGAAAGCACAAAAACTAATAACTGGTAGGAATAGTTAAGTGATAATTTGTTTTTTTTTTTTAAGATTTTATTTATTTTTTCATGAGAGACACACACAGAGAGAGAGAGAGGCAGAGACACAGGCAGAGGGAGAAGCAGGCTCCATGCAGGGAGCCCGATGTGGGATTCGATCCCAGGACTCCAGGATCACACCCCGGGCTGCTGGCGGTGCTAAACCGCTGCACCATCAGGGCTGCCCTTAAGTGATAATTTGATAAATTGCAGGAGGCTGAGAGTGAACCAGCTTAGGAGATGAAAACTGGGGCCCAGCCTTAAGAGGACCACATAAGTTTTTGTTTTGCTTTGTTTTGTTTTGTTTTTTTTAAAGACTGTATTTATTTATTCATGAGAGACATAGAGAGAGGTAGAGACATAGGTAGAGGGGGAAACAGGCTCTCCGCAAGGAGCCTGATGCGGGACTCCATCCCAAGACCCCGTGATTATGACATGAGCCAGAGGCAGATGCTCAACGACTGAGCCACTTAGGGGTCCCAGGAGGATCCCATACTTTCATAAATTTTACCTCGAGGAGCCTACCACATTCTCACAGTTACTATTAGAGGGGGAAAAAAAATTCCCTCACACATTAGAGTGGGGGGTGGGGGCAAGTAACCATTCTGAAATACGCAGAAAGCATTCTCCATAACAAAGGACTGCCCTTTAAGGGAACTACTTTTCAGAGGCACATCTGAGTTGAGGGAAGGGAAATTAGGTCAATTCTAGACCCAGTTAGCCTTGCTGTGTCTAGTAAAGCAAGAAAAAAAAGTCTAGGAAATGCTTCTGCAGGTCACAGACCAGGAACTCACACCCACTAGAAAACTGAGTTGTTTTTTTTTTTTTTTTTGAGATTATGTATTTATTTATTCATGAGAGACACAGAGAGAGAGGCAGAGACACAGGCAGAGGGAGAAGCAGGCTCCATGCAGGGAGCCCGATGTGGGACTCGATCCCCGGTCTCCAGGATCATGCCCTGGGCCGAAGGCAGGCAATCAACCGCTGAGCCACCCAGGTGTACTGAAAATTGAGATTTAATTATGTTATTACAGATGGCTTCTCCTCTCCAACACCTCACTGCCACATCGACAGGGCTCCGGTATAAAAGTGAAGCACGACTTTGAGAGAACTGAAAGACAGGCATTCTATTTAAGAAGGAATTCTTAGTAAAACCCCAAGACCACAGAGGGTTAAAAAAAAAGAAAAAAAAGAGGAAACTAGAGAAAACTAAAGCCTCTGGCATCTATAGCTACCGCAAATATTAAACACAGCCCAGCTCCTAGACAGATTAACATGAAACCTCACATTGGCAGCCTAATTATCTCAGTTCATATTATGCAACATATCGTGCCTGGCTTTCAAGAAAAATTTACAAGATATGCTAAAAGGCAAGAAAAAACACAGTCTGAAAAGATAAAGCAACCATAGGAACCAAACTCAGTTATGGTTCAAAATTCAAGACTTATCAAACAGGAAGAAATTAAAAGTAACTACCAATTAACATGTTAAAGGACCTCACAGAAAAAGTAGACAACATGCAAGCAGAGAAATTGACACTGTAAGAAAGAATCAGAAAGGAATGTTAGGAAAAAATACATGCTATACTGGATATGAATACTAGCCTTGATGGACACATAAGTTGACTGGACATAGCCCAGTGAGCCTGAGGGTGTTTCAACAGAAATTTTCCAAACTGATATCTAGAGAGAGAAAAGAATAGAAAAAAAGAAAGAGGAACAAAATATTCAAGAACTGTGGGACAATCACAAAAGGTACAGCATATGCATAATGGAAAAACCAGAAGGAGGAGAAAATGAGAAAGGAACAGAAGAAATATTTGAAGTGATAATGGCTGAAAAATTTCCAAATTAATGACAAATACTAAATAACAGATCCAGGAAGCTTAAAGAACACCAAGCAAGATAAATATCAAAGGATCTGTATTTAGGCATATCATATTCAAACTACAGAAAACCAAAGGCAAAGAAAATATCTTGAAAGGAGGAAATGAGGAAGAAAAAAATTCTTATCAATAAAGAAATAGACTTCTTGTCAAAACCAGTCAAGCAAAAGGAGAATGGAGTGAAAAATTTAAGTATTGAAGGAAAAAACCACCAACCTGGAATTCAGCATCTAGTAAAATTATCTCTCAAAAGTGAAGAAGAGGTAAAGACTTTCTCAAACAAACAAAAACCAAGGAAATCTGTTGCCAATAGATGTACCTTCCACGAAATGTTAAAAGAAGTTCTTTGGAGAGAAATAAAATAATGCCAGAAACTCAGATCTACATAAAGAAGAGTGTCAGAGAAGAAATAAATTAAGGAAAATTAAAAATTAAATCGTAAAAAAATCTTAATCGACCTAATAGATAACTATTCAAAGTAATAATAGTATCAGGTGACTATAACATATGGATAAGTGAAATAATTGGCAACAATGTTACAGGGGATTGGAGGAAGGTATTGGGAACACTTTGTTAGAAGGTACCTGTACTACTTGTAACACAATATAGCCTTGTTTGAAAGTGAATTTAGATAAAGTTGTAAATATATATTGCAAATTCTATGACAACCATTAAAGTTTGTAAAAAATAAGTATAATTGATATGATTAAGGGAGGAGAGAAAATGTAATCATATAAAATGTTCAGTGAAGACCAGAGAAAGCAGAAAAGCACTATTTTTTAAGAAACAAGATATAAGTGCAATGAATATGAAACTTATGAAATAAGTTTTCAATATGGTAGATATTAGCCCAGTTATATAGATAAGCACTGTAAATGTGAATGGACTAAATACATCAACTAAAATACAGAGACTGTCAGAGTAGATTAAAAAACAAGATCCAACTGCACTTTGTCCATAAGAAACCAATTTCAAATGGATACATTCACTGAGATGAAAACTAATGGAATAAAGAAAGCTATATCCATGCTAACATTAATCAAAAGAAAGCTGTAGCAATATTAACTTCAGATAAAGCAGACTTCAAAACAAAGAATATCGGCAGGGATAAAATGGGATATTAATAAAAGGGTCCATTCTCCAAAAACACATAACAATCTTTAATGTGAATGCATCTAACAACTGAGTGACAAAATACATAAGGCAAAAACTGATAGATCTGTAAGGAGAAATAGACAAATCCACTATTACTTGGGTAATACTAATACCCATTGGATACTAATAATATTGGAGGTTGGAGACTTCAACCCCTCTTTCAGTAACTGACAGATCTATTAAGCAAAAATCAGTAAGTATTATGGCCAAATCAAACAGCACTATCATCAATTGGATCTAACTGCATTCACAGAATACTTCATTTAACCACAGAAGATTATACTTTCATCTCAAGCTCACATGGAACATTCACCAAGGCAGGCCACATTCTGGACCATAAAACAAACTTCAACAAATTTAAAAGATTAGAAATCATATAAAGTATATACTTAGTCTACAACAGAAGTAACCAGAAATGAGAAACAGAAAGAGAGCATGGCACTGGGTAGCTCTGTTGGTTAATTGTTCAACTCTTGATTTTGCCTCAGGTCATGATCTCAGCATCCTGAGCTTGAGCCCCACATCAGGCTCCATGCTGGGTGTGGAGCCTGCTCAGGATTCTCTCTCTCCCTCTCCCTTTGCTCCCACCCCCCTTAAAACAAGTAGAAAGAGAGCTGGAAAATCCCAAAATATTTGGAGAATACAAGCACATTTCTAAATAACACATAGATCAAAGAAGAAATCACAGGGGAAATTTAAAAAGTATTTTTATTTATTTTATTTATTTTTTAAAAGTATTTTTAAATAAACAAAATAAAAACATAACTTCTCAAAATTTGTGAGGTGTGATAAAAGAAGTGCTTCAAGGGAAATCTATAGCATTGGAAATCTATAGCATATATTAGGGCAGCCTGGGTGGCTCAGCGGTTTAGTGCCGCCTGCAGCCCAGGGTGTGATCCTGGAGACCTGGGATCGAGTCTCGTATCAGGCTCCCTGCATGGAGCATGGAGCCTGCTTCTCCCTCTGCCTCTCTCTCTGTCTGTGTCTCTCATGAATAAGTAGATAAAATCTTAAAAAAAAAAAAAAAGAACGTAGATATTAGAAATCATGAAAACTCTAAAATCAGTGCCCTAAGAGATGGCAAATAAACATATAACAAGATGCTCAACATAATATGTCCTTTAGGGAATTGTAAATTAAAATAACAATGATATATACCATTACACATCTACCAGACTGGCTAAGATCCAAGAATGCTGATGATACCAAGTGCTGGCAAGAATGCAAACATGCAGGAGCTCTCACTGATTGCTGGTGAGAATGTGAAAGGCTACAGACACTTTGGAAGAGTGTTTGAAAGTTTCTTATAAAACGGAATGTTCTCTGACCATATGATCCAGCAATGGGACTCCATCAGTATTTACCCAAAGGAGTTGAAAACATGCCCATGCAAAACTTGCACACAAGTGCTTATGGCAGCTTTATTCCTTTTTAAAAAAATTTTTTTTAAAGATTTTATTTATTTATTCATGAGGGACACACACACACACACACACACACACACACACACACAGAGACAGGCAGAGACACAGGCAGAGGGAGAAGTAGGTTCCATGTAAGGAGCCTGATGCCTGATTCGGATCCCTAACGGTTTTATTTCTAATTGCCCCAAACTGAAAGCAATTGAGGAGCCCTGTAATAAGTGAATCAATAAACTGTGGTATAGGGATCCCTGGGTGGCGCAGCGGTTTGGCGCCTGCCTTTGGCCCAGGGCGTGATCCTGGAGTCCCGGGATCGAGTCCCACATCGGGCTCCCGGTGCACGGAGCCTGCTTCTCCCTGTGCCTGTGTCTCTGCCTCTCTCTCTCTCTCTCTCTCTCTCTCTGTGTGTGCTATCATAAATAAATAAATTAAAAAAAAAAACTGTGGTATATCCAGATGATGGAATTCACTAAAAAAAAAAAAAAAAGAAAGAAAAAAAAAAGAAAGCGCTACGAGCCATAAAAGGACACAGGAATCCTAAAATAATATGGCTAAGTGACAGAAACCAGTCTTAAGGGATCCCTGGGTGGCGCAGCGGTTTGGCGCCTGCCTTTGGCCCAGGGCGCGATCCTGGAGACCCGGGATCGAATCCCACATCGGGCTCCCGGTGCATGGAGCCTGCTTCTCCCTCTGCCTGTGTCTCTGCCTCTCTCTCTCTCTCTGTGACTATCATGAATAAATAAATAAAAATCTTTAAAAAAAAAAAAAAAAAGAAACCAGTCTTAAGAGACTGTCTTGCAGCCTGCAAACACCTATATAACATTCTGAAAAAGGGTAAACTATAGGGACAGTAAAATAGATCAGTGGCTTCCAGGGTTCACTGTTGCTGCGTTGGTGGATACAAATCATTGTGCATTTGTCAAAATGTAATTTTGTCCAAACTATCTCCGAATGAACCATAATGTAAGCAAACTGCAGACTTGAGTTAATCATAATGTATAAATGTGGGTCACTGACTGTAACAAATATACCACATTAAGGCAAGACGTGCCTAATGGGGGAAATCATGCTCAGGGGAGGGGGTGTACGGGAGCTCTCTGTACTACCCATTTTTCTGTAAATCGACACCTGTTGTCAAGCGATTTTATTTTCATTACTTTTTTTTTTTTTAAGTTTGGTTTTTTTTTTTTTTTTTTAATGATAGGCACACAGTGAGAGAGAGAGAGGCAGAGACATAGGCAGAGGGAGAAGCAGGCTCCATGCACCGGGAGCCCGACGCGGGATTCGATCCCAGGTCTCCAGGATCGCGCCCTGGGCCAAAGGCAGGCGCTAAACCGCTGCGCCACCCAGGGATCCCCTCATTACTTTTTTAAAGGCTTAAAACAAATCTGTTATGACGTCATGTGAGCTGAACTTATATGGAAGCACCCTGGGAACCCCCTGGGTTAAGGGGACTGAATTTTTATTATTTGGGGGCCTCCGGGCTCCCTTCCCATGCCTGACACAGAGCAGCCACTGATCAGTTCTGGACAGCATGGGCAGGTAAATTTGAATACTGAAACTGTATTCGAGATGACAGAGTTCACATTTACTGCCTATGGGGCCTCAGGACAATGCCCCGTTCTCCTTAACTTCTATTTTGACATCATTTTGGATTTATAGAAAGATAGCAAGAAGAGCACAGAGAATTCCTGTGTTCCCTTCCCCTGGCTTCTCCAAAGTCTTCTCATTGGACCACATGGCTCTGCCGTTCCCCGTCTCTCTAGTAACTGTCCTCACCCTCAATTTACAACCAAGCAAACAGCCCGAGGGAAAGGTCTCTTTCTGATCTTTTTTTTTTTTTTTAAGATTTTATTTATTCATGAGAGACACAGAAAGAGAGAGAGGCAGAGACCCAGGCAGAGGGAGAAGCAGGCTCCATGCAGGGAGCCCAACGTGGGACTCGATCCTGGGTCTCTGGGATCATGCTCTGGGCCAAAGGCAGACACTCAACCGCTGAGCCACCGAGGCATCCCTCTGATCTTTGTTCTGATAAGAACAATGATTACCATTCGCTGTGCACCTACTATGTGCTGGGCACCAGGCACTGTTGCAAGCCCTGTGCCTGGCATTCCACCCTCCATGATCCCACTTCGTGCATGTGAAAGCAAAGGCACAGAGACAGTGACCCCCCAGCCCTTACCCAAAGTCCCAAAGTCCCACAGTCGGTTAAGTAGTGGACTTGGTGTGTGGACGCAGGTGGTCTGGTGGCAGAGTGAGGGTGGGGGCCGGTTTAGGAGTCAGGGAGGGCAGACAGTGCAGGCTCCCCATTCCCAAAGGGAGACCCAGGTCTCCGTGTGAGACACCAACATGGGGCAAAAGAAATTTCATCTGTACAAGGGGAAGCTTGGTGGTGTCAGCGCTCTACTGCCCAGGTTCAAACACCAACTGTGTGGGAGCAGGAGTGTGAGTGTGTAAAGGGAGTGGGCACATACAAGTAGAGCTGACCCTTGACTAACACAGTCGGAACTGTGTGCGTCCACCTACATGCGGATTTTTTTCAATAACTATAGTCCAGTACTGTAAATGTATTTTCTCTCTTTTGTGACTTTCTAACATTTTCTATCCTCTAGATTACTTTATTCCTTCTTTAAAGATTGCATTTATTGGGGTGCCTGGTGGTGTAGTTGGTTGAGCATCAGAATCTTGGTTTTGACTCAGGTCATGAACTCAAGGGCAAGAGATTGAGCCCTGAGTAGGGCTCCATGCTGAGCACTGAGGGTAGGGATAGTAAACAGATCAGTGGCTTCCAGGGTTCATGTTGCTATATTGGTGGAGAGAAGTTATTATGCATTTGTGTGCTCTCTCTCTCTTACTTATTATTTTTAAAAATACTTTATTTATTTGAGACAAAGAGGAAGAGCATGCACATTACTAACGAGTGGGGGCAGAGGGAGAGGGAGAAGTAGACTCCCCATGGAGCAGGAAGCCCAACTCGGGGCTCTATCCAAGGACCTTGAGATCATGACCTTAGCCAAAGGCAGTGGTTTAACTAACTGAGCCACCGAGGCACCCCCTCTCTCATTTATTTTGAGAAAGAGAGTGTGCACACCCAAGTGAGGAGAAGGAGGAAGAGGCAGAGGGAGAGAGAAAGAACCTCAAGCAGACTCCATGCCAAGTGGGGAAGCCCAAGTTGGGGATCCATCTCATGACTTTGAGATCATGACCTGAGCTGAAATCAAGAATCGGATGCTGGGATCCCTGGGTGGCGCAGCGGTTTGGTGTCTGCCTTTGGCCCAGGGCACGATCCTGGAGACCCTGGATCGAATCCCACGTCGGGCTCCCGGTGCATGGAGCCTGCTTCTCCCTCTGCCTGTGTCTCTGCCTCTCTCTCTCTCTGTGTGACTATCATAAAAAAAAAAAAAAAAAAAGAATCGGATGCTTAATCAACTGAGCCACCCATGCGCCTCTAGCTTACTTTCTTGTAAAAATACAGTATATGATACATAGGACATGCAAAATATGGGCAATCAACTGTTTACGTTGTCAGTAAGGCATCTCATCAACAGTAGGCTATTACTAGTTACATTTTCGGGCAAAGGTTATACATGGATTTTCCACTGTCAAGGGGTCAGCACCCCAACCCCCACGCATGTCGTTCAAGGGTCAGTCATACACAAGTTGAAGTCCCCATGTGTGGGTGTGAATGCGGGTGGCAGTGTGAGTGTGCATCAGTGTGAACACGTGGAGCATGTGGATGAGTGTAAGTCTGAGAACATATGGCTGGACGAATGTGCATGGATAAGTATGAACGTGTGCAGGTGCGTGTGCGTGGATGGGTGAGTACGTGAGTGGGAATGTGAGTGAGTGGGTGTAAGGACGGGTGTGAATGTGTATGCAAGCTTTTCTAGGCAGGAATAAACCTTCGTCAGTGAAGCAATGACTGTAGCCGCCCCGTGGCTCTTTGCGGAATTCGCGGAATTCGTGTGAAATGCGGAATTCCCATCTGACCTGTTGGAATTGGCTGCCTGTCTGGTCAGGCTCCCTCTCCTTGCGGAGCCTGCTCTGCCTGCTGCCTGGGGAGGCCCGCCCAAGTGTTCATTACACCCAACTTCTCGAGTTTCTCGATTGTCAGGGCCCCAGCCAGACACCCCCCCCCCCCCCTGCCGGCCTAGGAAAGTGGGCGATGGGTCTCTCTCCAGTCCCCAGCTCAGGGCCTGGCACACAGAGGCACCAACACGTAGATGCTGAATAATTACAGGCTTTCTCACCCCCAGGTGTTTCCTCAACCCTGATCTCTCTGCCTGAATGCCTTTCCTTTTTCCCTCACTCTCCTGCACTGACCTTTGCGGGGGGCCATCAGAGGCCACCTCCTCCGGG
Organism: Canis lupus dingo; assembly: GCF_003254725.2. Classification (NCBI taxonomy): domain Eukaryota; kingdom Metazoa; phylum Chordata; class Mammalia; order Carnivora; family Canidae; genus Canis; species Canis lupus. The sequence goes on along the minus strand of NC_064248.1, from coordinate 19,158,303 downwards.
AAGCCATCCCTGACTTCCAGAGACTGTCTACTGTCTACTCTCACATACTTCATACTTGAGTTATCTGGTCTCAGAGAGCAGGGCCCATGTTTATTTCATATCTTCGTATCTGTGTCCTCAGCACTTGTCACAGGGTTAGGCCCGCAGCAGGGCTGAGAAAGAGTGAGTGCACGAAGAATAATGGAAGAGGATGCAGGTACTGTGTCCCCTCCCCCAGGAAGCCAATCCTAACTCACCAGAAGCTTCCCTGCTTCCCTGGCTCATGCCTCCACCACAGCAACTCCACTGGGCTGTCCTTAGCTCTGAGGACTTTGTCTCTACTCTAAGACCAGGCTAAGATGGGGTCAAATCACTCTCTGGGTGTCCAGCGCTACCTGGCCTGAGTGTGCACATCTCTTACCTCACCTCTTTCCATTCTCCCCTCAAGGCTCTCCAGCCAGCTATCAGATAATTCCTCACACATGCCACCCCAGGGCCTTTGCACATGCTGTCCCCTCTCTGTTGTCTTCCCCCATACTCTCTTAGGGTTCAGCTCAAATATCCTTGCATCAGGGACACCATTCAACCACTGTCTGCCCCCCCCCTCCGGTCCCACCCCCACTGGCCTTAAAGGCCTCTCTCTGTTTTACTTTCTTCTTGGGACCTCTTGGGACCTGAGATACTTGATTCACTTAGTGTTCTTCCCCACCGTCTGGTTCCCTTGGGGGCTTTTACGGTGTCCAGCGGTGAGTGCTCAACGGCGCCTGGGCTCAAATCCCACACCTGCTGGGTGATTCTCAGCACGTTTGCCCTCCGTGCCTCAGTTTCCCCACCTGTAAAATGAGTGCTAGTGATCTAGCTCCCTCGCAGGGTGGCTGTGCGGATCAAAGGGATGAGTAGGTGCGGAGCCCAAGCGGGGCCTGCGGGACTGCACGAGCCCGACAGGAGGGTTGTCTGCCTGCATTCTTGCGGCGCCCGGCATAGGGGAGGCGCTCGGCAAACACTCGGCGGCGGCGGGCACCCCGGGGCACTTAGCAGGAGCGGGGGGCGAGGGGGGTGGTGGAGGAGAGCCGCCAGCCGCCAGCCCCGCTGCACCTGCCCCTCCGCGGGGCGCGGCGAGGGGTCCCGGGGCGCGGCCGGGGCGCGGGGCGGGCGGCAGAGGGCGCGCGCGGGGCAGGGGCGGGGCGGGGCGGGGGCAGGGGCAGGGGCGGGGGCAGAGGCAGAGGCGGGGGCGGGGCGCAGGAAGCCGGGGCGGGCCGGCGGGCGCTCAGGAAAACCCCGCGCGGCGCGGGCAGGACGGGCCACCCGGGGGTCCCCCACTTCCCGCTCGGGCGCCGGCGCGGCGAATGGACCCGGGGCGCGCAGGTAGGTCGCGGAGCCCGCGCGCGCGGGGACCCCCGGGGGCGCCCCGACCCCATCATCGGGGGCTGCTCCGAGCCCGCCCCTCCCCGCGCCTCGAGCGGCCTCCGGGTCACCCCGTGGGCGTGGGCGTGGGGGTGGGGTGGGGTGGGGGTAGCGGGCGCGCCCCCGGGGACCCCCGGCGCGCGCCCCCAGACTCGCGCTGGCCGGGAGGCACCAGCGGGGCCGGCCCCTCGGGGACCTGGGGTGAGGCGAGGCGAGGCTCGTGGTCTCCGCGATCACCCCCTGCCCTGCGCGCAGGAAGCGGGTGAGGACCGGGCCTGGGGCGGGGGCGGGGGCGGGGGCGGGGGCGGGGAGTTCCGAAAACTGACCTTGGTGACCAGCTCGAGGCGGCGTCTGGGAAGCCGGACCCTGCGGTCCCTTTCTGTCCTTATTTCAATGCCGGATGGTCCCAGTAACAGTAGCGATCAAATACCCCTGGACTCAGGTGGTCCAGGTTACGTCCGGAACTCTGAAACTGCTCTGAGTTAAATCGCGAGACCCCCGTTTCGGTGGGTGCGACGGCGTGTGGATCGTTCCATTTTTCAGATGAGGACGCTGAGGCCCCCGTCCCCCCCTCCCCCCCTCCCCGGCGCTTTAAACCGTTTGCCCGAGGTGACTCCCGCCTGCAGATGTGCAGCAGGTTTCAGACCCGGGCGGTCTGTCGCCAGAGCCTGTCGTCTTCCACCTGTCCCTAGTATTTGTCAAACTACCTCATCCCATCAACGAATTATCCGGGGGGTTTTATTAAAAGGCAGCTTCCCAGGCTGCCTTCAGTGAGATTCAGATTCAGTAAAAACAGGAATCTAGATCTTAACACACTCGTGCACACGCAATCAGGATTTCTTAGACTGGGGGCCAGGCAAACACGGTGTCCCTGCTGCTGTTGCAGGTGGCTCCCCGGCCACCCTCTCCGCTGTTCTTCCTTAGCTCTCTGTGAGGTTCCACCCCTGCAGCTCCTCAGGTGAGGGTGGCCTTTTAGAAGCCTGGGCGTTTGCTGGGACATTGGTGCCTTTATTAAAATCCTAAAGTCTGATGGGGGAGACTGAGGGTGAGGTATACATTTGTCTAGGGTGCCCCTGGTGTACCCCCCCGCCACACACAGGGCATTCCAGAGTCCTGCAAAGGCCCTTTGAGCGCAGCTCACTTGCCCCATGGCTGCAGGTGAGGATGCTGAGGTGTGGAATGGGAGGCAACCAGCCCTAGTCATCCGTTCATTCCTTGGCACCCACGGGGCTCCTACTGGGCACTGCTCCAGCGTGCTGGGGAAGGGGGGGCAAAGCCAGACACGGATGGGAAGGCGGGTCTGGCCACATTGTGGAAGCCCTCGAATGTCATGCTGAGGAGTGTGGCCCAGTGCACCTCACCTTTGCCTGAGCCCCTGAAAACACAACGCAGATTCCTGGGCCTCACCCAGGACCTCCGGAGCCAAATCTGGAGGGAGGCCATGGGAAAGCAGCAAGGAGGAAAAACCGCTAGTGTGTCAGTCAGCCTGGTTACCACACACCCAGTTACCAGCAGGTCTGGGATGACCTGAAGATTTCCAAATTCTGGGCAGTGATTCAGTAACTGATGTGTTTTATATGTACGATTTTAGGGTTGCAGAAAGCCCAGACAGGGGCAGGGAGGTGGTGCCCTAAGACAGCTGGTTTCCTGCTGCTCTGATTTGGAAATGGAGCTGAAAGGCACTGTCAGAGAAGTGGGGCAAGAGCCTGTCCCGGATCCCTCTCTCCCTATGTCCCTGTCTCTCTGCCCCACAGGACAGAGGAGGGAGGTTGGGGTCAAGTGGCCCCACTGCCCTCAGCTGCCTTTGGGGGTTCCTGGGAGTGAGGTAGGGACAGAAGCTCCCGTGCCAGTGCTTCACGTTTGTCAAGTTGAACTTTTCATGAGGGTTGAGGACATGATGTTTTATTAGATACTTAACACAATTTCCAACATGCAGTCCAGCGCAATGAACATAATTGTTTTTACCCATTAAGAAGTACAGCTTGGTGGTTAAGAGCATGGACTCTGGAGCCAGATTGCCCAGGTTCACACGCTGGATTTACAGTTTTCTAATTTCTCAGGACCTCAGTCTTCCTGTTTATGAAATTACAGTGACTACTTTATACCACTGGAATGGTGATTAAATGAATGAATAAATGTCAAGCATCAGACAGTGCCTGGCGATGCATGACCACTATGTGTTTGTTAAATAAATAAATGAACCACGTTGGATGGGCTTTAATCAACCCATTTTGCCAGGCAGGACACAGATCCAGAGATGTGTGCAGTGGCCTTGCCTGAGGCGGTGTATCTAGGAGTGACAGGGAGGGATTTGAATCTGCTTTTCTTCCCAGCCTGTGTACTCTCCCACTGTGCCGGTTTGCTCGGGTTAGCAAGAGGGGCATCCTTCTGAGCGTTCCTCATTACCCAGGACATGCCTAGTCACACTTGGCCAGAATCCCCTTGGCTAGGCTAGAAGAGAGCCCAGTGGCTTGCCATCCCTCGTATGAACTTGACCTTGCAAGAGTGTGGAAGCCCAGCGGAGCCTGAAGGGTCTTGCAGTGGCTATGCCATCCCGTGTCCCTGTGGTGTGACTTCCAGTAAGTCACTCTGCTTCCCTGAGCCTGAGGCAGAGAGAAGAGCACAAGCTTGCAGACAGGGGCCCCGGGTTCAAATATGAACTTGCTATTTCCTCTCTGTGTGATCTTGAGCAAATTGCTGAACCCCACCCCCAAAGCCACTAAAATGGGCATGGGGGGGGGGGTGTTCCTGAGATAATTTTTGTAGGCGCCTTGCCCACGGCTCAGGGATTGCTGTTTTTCTTCTTTCTAGGATAATCACTTTTCCATACCCAGCACCTGGCTTGCTCATTCATTTCTTCAAATATTTGTCAAGCACCTGTATGTTCTAGGAGCTACTTATAGAGCAGTGGAAAAGCCTTTGCTCTTCTGGAGTTTCTTCTTCTTTTTTTTTTCTTTAAGATTTTATTTATTTATTCACGAGAGACACAGAGAATGAGAGAGGCAGAAACATAGGCAGAGGGAGAAGCAGGCCCCCTGCGGGGAGCCTGATGCAGGGACTCGATCCTGGGACTCCGGATATCACGACCTGACCCCAAGGCAGAGGCTCAACCGCTGAGCCACCCAGGTGTCCCTGGAGTCTCAATTCTAGTTGAGAAGACAGGTGATACACAAGCAAACAACTCTAGACAGGTCTACAGTCCTTATTTCTAATTCTGAAATCTGCAAGCTCTAAAAACCGAAAGTTTTTCCCTAACTCGATTGGAAGCGAGACTGAGGTGAACTAATCACGAGGCTCTTTGGTGTGTTTGTTTATCCTCCCTGGCACGAATGCTTGTGTGTCTTGGTGCAGAGGAATTAATGTGAGCGATCCAGGGAATGCTGGGCCCGTGGGGGGTAGGGTGGTTATGGCGGGTGGGACTTTATACCAGATGACCCTTCCATAATACGAGCTCCTGTGAATTCTGAGACATGCCTGGCCCCTAGGATTTCACATGAGACAATAGGGCCCTGCAGTGTCCCATCAGGACCAGGAGGAAAATGTAAAGCAGGGTGAGGGTGGACATTTAGGAAGATGTGGGGCAGGGGCCTGGGGAAGAACAGGCCCAGTGGAGGGAACCCCAGGGAAGGTCTTGTCCACCCCCACCAACCCCACTTCCTGGCCCACTGCTTGTCCCTGGCTCTGGGCACACAGATCTGTCTAAAACACGCATGTCTTTGCCTTTCCAAGAAGTGGCCATGCCTCTAAGATTTCAGGTTTGGCTCTGACTGACTCATTTCCACCCTAGGGGCCCATATCGCGTTCTCGAGGTTGCTTTAGAGATCCAGGAGCTTGGCTCAAGCAGGAGAGGATCACCAGCTGGGCTAGCCTCTGAGTCCCCGCCCACCTCCCCCGCCACAGGGACAGAGGGAGGAAGTGGGTCCATGTGAGGGGAAGACAGCTTGGCCTCCTGGGTTTGGTGGAACGCTTCCTAAAGGGGAAGGACTGTATTTCTGGGCAGCGGGTTTAAAAAGGGGCTGATTATGCACCTAGAAGGTACAGGCACGTACATGTCTTGAGTGTCAGCACCAGGCTTGCACTCACTCAGCAAACGTGTCAGGGACAGGGATGCAAGTCACAGCAGTGACACAGATGCAAGAGCCCTCGTGGAGCTGACAGTCTAGTGAGGGAGGTGACTTTTGAGCTAAGACCCGAGGTAAAAAGACATGTGGATGTCTGGGGAAATGGGAGAGTGATTCTGGCAGAGGGAACAGCAGGTGCAAAGGCCCTGAGGTGCGAACAAGCTTGGTGTGTCTGACCCACAAGGAAGCTGATGTGGTCGGACCTGAGCACGACAGAGAGCGGGGAGGAACATAGGTCAGGGGCCTAAACAGAAGCCAGATGCCTGCAGCAGCTCATTCAGCTTGTAAAGTAAGCTTACGAAGAAACAGGCACAGAATGGTTTAGTGACTTGTCCGGGGCCACACGGATGGCAGAGTGGGGCTGTGAACCTGGCAGCTCCAGGATCCTGTGTCCTTTGCACGGTGTTTGAACACACGCTGGGGATGTGGTGGGGCAGGGTGGTGTTCCAGACGGTGCAATCATCGTATGGATCATTTTACAGATTTTTTTTTTTTTAACCAGCGAGCACCTTCCCGGCCACAGGCGGTGAGGACACACCAAAGCGCAAGGGGGTGCGGAAGAGGATGAGTGGAGGGCCCTCTGCCCATCGGGCACTGTGCCGGTGGGGGCGGGGAGGGGGGTAGATGCGGGGGTAGATTTCCCCGAGGAGGAAACCGAGGCTCAGGGTGGGAGCTGATCTGAGAGATACAACCCCAAAGAGGCAGAGGGTGGATTCAAACCCGAGGCTGCTGACCTGGGGCCTCTGCCTTTAGCTGCTCTTCTGGGGGCCTCCAGCTCGAGGAGTGGAGTCGCAACGGACCGTGCGTGTTGGTCAGAAATGAGGCAGCGCAGTTACCAAGAGCCATTTGGGCGAACGGGGGAAGCCCTGAGGTTTTCCTGAAGGAGCCAGAGGGTTCTCTGCCTCTTCAAAAGAGGAAACGGAACTTCTCTGGAGAGGAGAGACACCAGATCCCTGGACGGGGTAGGCCTCCTGCAAGCCCATGGAGCCGCGGCCTCTTGACGGTCTTGCCTCCGGAGATGGAGCGTAGGCCCTCCACAAGCTGCATTTTCACAGCTGGGCGGCCTGAACTTGGGAGAAGATCTCTTCCTGAGATCTAGCCAAATTGACTGTCCAGTAACATTCCCATCCTGGCTCTGGTTCTGCCCCTTGGAAGTAGTAACAGGCCCCCTCCAACCTGAGCCCAACATTTCTCTTGCGCGGAATACATAGTCATACTTCTTGCCGTCATTCTTCCTGACTCCAGGGATTGTAAAGAGTTCAGTCTGGCTTTGGACATGATCCAGTTGGTCAAAGTCAAATCTGTTGCCTCCTCCTCCCCAACTCCCCGCCGCCAAAGTCGGCCCAGTCATAGGGGAGGGAGACTAGCACCTCCTTGGATTTGGAGCACATACCTCTGTTGATACAACCCGCAGTCATATTTCTGAGTGGCCACATCCCCCTTGGAGCTCACATTGGGCTTGCCAGCTAAAACCTTCAGATCTCTCTTCTCCATTGCTGTCCATCAAAGTTTCTTTTATTCTGAGACTCCTTGTTTGAGGCTGACACTTGTTTTTAGCCTTTCTAGTTTTTCTAATAAATCTGCTTCAGGCTAAGTGCCTATATATATATATATTTTTTTTTTTTTCTTTGAGTACTCCTTTGGCTTCACTCCGTGGATCTAGTTACACAATGTCATTCACTGCTAAAATAGTATACAATTTCCATTTTGATGACGAGTGTTATGCACTTCATTTCTTTTTAGGGTGTATGGATTTTTTTAAGGTAATCTTTGTATTGTTGGAGTCTAAATTTATTGCATTACGGTCAGTATTTATGACTTGTGTCCTATCGATGATGGAGACTTTGTCGAGGTCCTTGTAAGAGTCTCTGGTCAGTTTTTCTGTATGTTTCTGTTCTGTATTTGAAAGGATGTATATTTTCTGTTGGGTATAAAGTTTTAGAAATCTGTTAGATCAAGCTTGATCATGACATCATTCATATTTTCTGTTTTTGTGTGTTTTTCTCTATCTGATTTATCTCCTGCTCTAATAGAGGATCTGTTCATGTCTCCTTGGCCTTTTCTTCTTGTTGTTTTTGCTTTATTTTCAAAATCATATTTTTCGTTGCAATATAAATAGAATATATGAGTAGGAGAAGGGTTCATGATTTTTGTACTTTCTTGGCAAATTGCTCCTTTTATCATAAAATAGCCACCTTTCTCCCTTTTAATACTTTGCTGCCTTGAATTCCATTTTATTTATTATTCATATTCCTGTACTTGTTCCCTTTATGACCATTTTTCTTAACTTTTCTTTGACCCTACCTAGTCTTACAACCACATAAATTGAAAAAAACAAAAACAAAAACAAAAACCGTACATCTCAGTCTCAGTTGTGCAGCCCATTTGCCCAGCCATCTGGAGGCAGGTCCTTTTGCCTATTTGGCCTTTATTTTCTTCATCCATAAAATGGGACTATGACTCACTTTGCCTCTCCTCTCCGGAAAGTAACTGGAATCATGGCTGTGAAAGATCCTGCTGCCATCCCTGTGCGCAGGCTCGTCCCTGGGTGTGAATGTGAGCTGGCATTCCAGGCGGTGAGAAGGGCGTGAGCCAAGGCAGGCCTGGGAGGGGGGACCGCACCCAGAGGGCGAAGGTGGACTTCACTGTGGCTGCCCCTGGTTGGCTGCCTCCTCTGTTCAAACAGGTGCATTGAGGTGGCCTGAAGGAACTTCCAGGCTGGAAAAGGACAGGGAAGAAGGCACAGGTCTTACTCAGGAGACTGGCAGGGATGTTGGGACAGAGGGGCAGCCAGGGGAAGGGCTGAGGAAAGAGCAGGATGTGTCCTATGGGGCTATGGCATTGAGAAGGCAGTCTGTGGCGCACCTGAGGACGGGGTGGGCAGGGCTGGGAGAGCACAGGGTGGGCAGGGGAACATCCTCCCTTACGAAGGAGGAAGGCACGGGGCTTGCAGAATTTTGAGGCTCCTCATGTGACCCCATGATGCTGCTCAGCCACAAAGAGCAGGTGATGGGGGGGGGTCTTCAGGCCCACTCCCTTCTCATCACCATAGCAACCGCATCCCCATAATGAGCAAGAGGTAACAGGGACAGAAGGGAGGGGGCATTTGACAAGGCGGCCTTTTGCCTTTGGGGGTGCCTGTGCCCAGGCTGCGGGGTCTCACCTGTTGCTCCTCGCGCCTCATTGGTGGCATCTCAGGACGCCCACCCACCCTGGAGCACATCAGCTGGTGGTTGGAAGCCAAAGGGGGACCACAAGGACGCCTGGGTGGCTCCGGGGTCGACCATCTGCCTTCGGCTCAGGTGTGATTTTGAAGTCCTGGGATCGAGTCCCGCATCAGGCCCCCCCGCAAGGAGCCTGCTTCTCTTTCTGCCTGTGTCTCTGCCTCTCTCTCTCTCTCTGTGCCTTTTATGAATAAATAAATAAAATCTTTTAAAACAACAACAACAACAACAAAAAACCTGAAGAGGGACCACAAACTGGAACTGTTTTCCAGATGTTAAAAGTCAGGAAAATAAGCATAGAGATCTGGATTTCTAGCTGCTTTTTGAACCGTCAAGAGACCTAGCAATGCCCAGGCTTTTGCTGAAGTGGCAAAAAGCAGCTGAAGCAGAGTGGCGGCTGGCCTTTGTCTGGCCTATGTGCACCTCATTGTCATGTGTCAAGGGTCTGTCATTGTCATGCGTCTAAGTTCCCTTAGATGCTTGAGTTGACTCTGGGGGGGAGGGTGGCTGTGAGCAGTGAGTGCAGACGCTGCTAAGCAGAGGCTCAGCGGCCCCAGGAAAGGCGCAGGGTGGTCGGAAGTGCTGTCTGCAGTGGACTGCAGGGTCTTTGGGGACCCTAGCAGCCTTGAGCCCAATGGCAGCCTCTCTGCATCTTTTCAGTCTTTCTCCCTTTCCTCCTTAGCGTGGCTTCTGTGCAGACAGGTGCACAGCTTTGTGCGTTTTCCCGCAGTGTGTACATGCGTGCAGAACCCAGCCTAGCAACAGAGCTTGGCCAGCCCCCCAGAAGCTTCCCTCCTGCCCGCCCCCCAAACCAGGGGCACTTCCCTGACTTCTGACTCCAAGTTTGGTTTGTCTCCTTTGGAACTTCACAGAAATGGAGTCAGTTTTGCCCTTGGGAGCCCAGCTTCCTTCCTCTGGTGTGCGCCCCTGAGACTGACCATGGCTGTCATGTACTCAGAGTCTCAGAACATTTCCTTGGTGCTCGAAGATGAGCTTGTGCCACCCGCTCCACCCACGCTGCCCCAGGGCCTCCTCTGCCCCGCCATGGTCTCCTTGTCTCCTGCACCACCTGTGAGAAAAGTAGTTCTGCCCTCACTTCACAGATGAAGAGACAGAGGCCCTGAGAGGACCCCCAGCTTACCCAAGGCCTGTCGAACAGCCAGGGCCCAGAGTTATGCTTGTGTGTCTCAAGTGCTCCGGGGTCCCTGCCCATGTGAGTGGCCCCACACGTCTGGGTGTCCCTGACCATGCCAGGGATGATATGGGGCGGGGGGGTGGGCAGACAGCAGGAAGAGCTCCAGGCAGAGACCCCTTCCCCAAATGCCCGTCTGCAGACAGAAGGTGAACAGGGAGCTTCCCTGTGGTGACATGCTGCCAGCTTTGGGTTGGCCCCAGGGCCAAAGTCCTGGTCAGTGTTGAGACAAGCTAACCCATGAGGGCTGGGCAGGCAAGGCCAGAAGCCAAGTTCTAGCTCAGTCACTTCCTGCCTGGTCACCTTGGGTGATTTCTGAATGCCTCAGTTTCCCTCTCTGCAGGGTTGAGGAGTGTTTGACCACCTCTCCTACCTGGGGCTTGCCAGGAGGAACAGACGTGTATGGAAGGAGCGAGCTTGTGGCTGCTTCCTCATGCCAGGCTCTGGGCCGCGGACTCCAGCTCCGGAAGGCCCGGGTTCCGATCCAGACCCACCGCTTCCTAGCCACACGTCCTGGGGCAGGTTCCTGAACCCCTGCGTCTGCAGTGGGGGTGCTGCTGCACCTGCCATGTTCCTCGGGTTGCTAGCAGGGCTAAGCGAGTTGGTGAAGTTAAAGTGCAGAGTCGAGTCTGGGAGGACCAGTCGAGTCTGGGAGGTGGGGCTGGAACCCAGGGGCAGAAGAGCCCAGAGCATGGTCTCTAATGGCTGGAGGAACTGGGGACACGCAGGGGCATTGGTGGTGACTTTGGAGGACCTCAGGAAGCAGGGCCGCGGAGAGCCGAGCCTGTCTCTTAAGACAGCCAAAATCAAATCAGTGTCCTGGGGCCAGATCCCATAATCGCAGTAATGCCCCAATTACCAGCTCTCTGCGGGCAGTCCCTTCCCCCCTCCCCCCCGGGTGGCCACCATCTAAGGAGATTCTGAGCTGGAATTGGTCAGTGTTTATCCAGCTGAGGGGGTGGGTAATTCTAACTTGGGGGGCTGTGACCCGCTTTCATCAGGGCCTGCTGCCCAGGCCTCCCGGCCTCCAGCACATACCCCCGGCCCCTCCGCTGTGTGCTGAGCACTGTACTAGGGCCCGGGGCCCCAGCGGCGGATGGAGTGGACACAGCCTCCGGCCTTGTGGGAGCTGGCGTCCGGGGGCCCTTGGACAATGCACAGGACACGTGTGCATGTGGTAAACCACAAGGACTAAGTGCCGAACAGAGAAATGGGCTTGCAAGTGACAGGGATCAGCTGCTGCTCCCAACCACACTGTGTCTGGACGTGGGCCTCCTCCCCCGGGGCCTCCAGGACCTTCTGAGGAGAGGCATGGCTTCCAGGCTCCTCGGTGGGGGCCCCCAGCACCCCCTGCAGGGTTCCCTTTGGCAGCTGGGACTCAGTGCAGATACTGCCAACATGAGTGTCCGCACTGCCGTAAAGTGGCCAGCCTGTCCCCGAGACCATGCCCCCTCCAGGGGGTCTGGCCTAGCCATCACCCGCGAAGGAGGTCTGTGGTCGGAGTCTCCAGCGCCCCCTTGGCCCTCTCAGACAAGGCTCCCCCTCTGCGCAGCCCCCTGGGCCTCACACACAGCTGGTGACCTTGTGGCCTGTGTGTGGCCCGAGCCTGCCTTCTGAGCTCCAGGCCAGGAGAATACACGTGCACAGCACGGCGGGGCGTGGGATCTTCCTGGCACCCCACGCACCCACTGCCCGACCCCGGGCCCCCTCCCCTCCCGGGCCCCACCGCCAGCGTCAGCAAGTCCAGCACCCCTCCCTCCCACGCAGGGCTGAGTCCGCCCCCCTGCCCCCGGCGCCTGCCCTCCTCACCCGGCCGCCCGGGTCTCGAACCCACAGCCCGTGTCCACACACGAGTTGGAGTGGACTTTCTGGCAGGGGCAGCAGCTCCTCTCCTGCGTGACTCCTCCTCTTCCCTGGCTCCCTGTTGCCCTGGGGATGGTCGGAGTCTGAAATCCCGTGCTGTGCCCTCTGTCCATCGCCACCGCCAAGGGCCTGGCTTGCGGGGTGGGAGACGGGCCATGCCCTCCGTCCTCCCCGGTGTTCACTCACTCCTTGTTCATCCCTTCCCCCTGCCTTGCCTTCCCCAAGACTCAGCAGGATCAAGTATGGGCTCGTCGTTGTAGTCCTCTCACAGGGAGGACTCCAGGCATCTAGGACACTGCCTGGTATTAGGGGAGCCCTGCATACGTGTAGAAATAGGAATGAATAAGAAGACACGGGGTTGTTTATTGAGGGGGTGGGGGGCTCTGTGCTGGATCCTGGGCTTAGCATTCTGCTTTCAGAGGATGGGACGTTGCCTGTCCTCACGGAGCCCACAGAGCCACGCTACCCTGGGGGGTTCTCGTTCATCCCTCCGGGGTCCCCAGACCCTCTGGGGACCACTGACCCTCCAGGGGCAGCGTGGATCTTCCCCAATGGCGGCCTCCAAACAGCCTCTTACCTTTCCTGATGCTGCTTCCCAGACTGCCCCCACGGGCCTCTTTCTCACGCGGGGCCCTCCCACGCTCTGCATCACCCTGACGCACCGCAGCTCCAGCCTCCCTCCTGGTGGCTCAGGAACAGAGGAGAATCATTCTCCACCCCGATTCATCCTCTTCCCAAAGTCCATTCTGTCAGCAGATCCTGTTGTCTCTAGCTTCAGCGGATCTGGAATGCAGCCCGCTCTTGCTGATCCGTCCTGGCACCTGCTGCCTGGACCACTGCTTCTGCCCTTGACCCCACGGGCCTTTCAGACCATGCAGCCAGAGGGATGGTTTGAAAAGTCTCATCGGGTCACATCTGTGCTCACGAACCTCCAGGAACTTCTCTTTTGAAGTATTTGTCAAAGGGGAAAAGGTAGAAATGAGTGAGTGAGTGAATTAATGAATGAATGGATGGCTTTTTCCGCGTCTGCAGTAGCTGGTGCATATTTGGGGGGTCAGGAAACACAACAGGGACACACGTGGGAGGAGCAAGAGCACACAGTAGGTCCACGGGCAGCCTGCTGGGCTCTGCCGGCCGAGGCTGCTGATCCTCACCCCCCGTGGGAGTGGGCCCTCCCCTCGCTGGGCCAGGCCATTCTGGGGCCCGGGCCTGGCCTGCCTCGCCAGCTGGGTGGGGCTGCTGATGCGGCTGCTGCTTCTGGGAACCCCAGCCAGGCAGCAGTTCTGGGAAGGCTGCTGCTCGGGGGAGAAGTGTGTGCCTGGCCTCCCGCCAGAGCGGCCCAGCTGTCCTGGAGGACACAGGAAGCTCCAGGCCGGCTTTAGACTGGAGTTTCAGGGGCCAGAAGCTCCCCTGGGGAGGCCACCGCAGCCCCCCGCTGTCACGGGCTTCCTCTTCACGGGCGCTTGTCATGGGTCTGGCTGCATCCTGTCTGCCCGTCCAGCCCCCCCTTCAAGCCAGTCTGCGGTCAAGAGGGAAGAGGAGCAGGGAGCAGGAGGCCTTGTGCCCCTTTAGGCTCAGGAGGAGCCTGTGCGGTCACTTCCCGGCTGCTGCTGGCCTCTGGCCTTTCAAGACGTGCCACTCACGTCCTCCCAAATAGAAAGAGTAAGTTAAGTGCATCTCCCTGCCGGCAAGGAGGGCTTCCCCACTCCGGGCACTTCTGACCTCTCGCTGGCTCAGACTTTTCACCGATTGCAGCTTCCTTCCTCCGTGACCTTGGCTTTGTTGCTTGCCATCTCTCAACCTCAGTTTTGGACGATGCCATCACATCCCAGGGTGGCAAGGGCCGCATTTCAAGGGGCTGCAGGATAAGTGGTCGGGCACGTTGGGTTCTGCAGTGAGGCTGCCTGGGTTCAAATCCTACCTCTGTACCTTCGGTGTGGCATGGTCGCCTCATCTGGAAAATCAGGGTCTTAATGACACCTGCTCTGCCCCACAGGGTTGTGTGCATAGCAGTTAACCATAAGCAAAAGCTTGGTACGCCCCGTTTAGAAGTAGATTCTGGAATTTGTTATTCTTGACTTTTAACCAGTCGCTCATTTAATAGATGTTTCTATTAAATACGTATACGTATTTGTAATACGTATATGTAAGCGTATGCCGTGGATGTGTCAGGCACTCTTCGGGTCCTGGGGACAAAGCAATGACCATAGAGCTCTGCCCTCATGGGGTTTGCATTCTCATTGCAGGGGGACAAACAGTATGTATATAGACAATTTATTTATTTATTTTTAAATTTATTTTAAAATATTTTATTTATTTATTCATGAGAGACACAGGGAGAGAGGCAGAGACACAGGCAGAGGGAGAAGCAGGCTCCATGCAGGGAGCTTGACATGGGACTCGATCTAAGGACCCCAGGATCATGGCCTGGGCAAAAGGGAGGCGCCCAACCGCTGAGCCACCCAGGCGTCCCTAGACAATTTAAATGTTATAGGTGATCTTTTACCTTTCCAACATCATGAACTAGCAGCTGAATGAGAGGGGCTGTTTTGTATTTTGCCAAGATGGAATATATTTTGAGTGAATCCCTTAGGTCCTTTGTCTTTCTTTCCTTTCTTTTTTTTTTTTTTTTAAAGATTTTTTTCATTTATTCATGAGAGAGAGAGAGAGAGAGGCAGAGACACAGGCAGAGGGAGAAGCAGGCTCCACGCAGGGAGCCCGATGCGGGACTCAATCCTAGGACTCTAGGACCACGCCCCAGGCCAAAGGCAGGCACCAAACCGCTGAGCCACCCAGGGATACCCTGTCTATTTTTCTTAAAGGGATGTTTTGTTTGTCTCATTGACTTGTTAGACCTCTTTATATATGAAGGCCATTAAGCCTTTGCAGTGTAGATTGTTATCTTTCTCTGGTCTTTGCTTGCTTCTTCTTCTTCTTCTTCTTCTTCTTCTTCTTCTTCTTCTTGTCCTCCTCCTCCTCCTTCTTCAATGGTGTATTTTGATCAGGGGAAGTTGAAAACATTTTTGTAGTCAGATCTTTCAATCTTTGCCATCTACATCCTGAAATAAAATAAACATTCACACGTGTAACCTCAGTGATATGATTAGAGATGGTGATAAGTATGTGACAGAAGTAAACAGGGTGCTGTGATAAGCAGCAGCAGGGGGAACCGTCATTAGTGGGGGGCTCCTGGGTGTAAAGTCTCTGAGCGTGTCAAGGTGCTCAGAGGCCAGTGGGACCAAAGGCTTGAGGAGGTAGGAGGGAATAGTAGACAGGTTAACAGCCAGATCACCAGGGGGCTTGCATTTTCTCTTTTTTTTTATATATTTTATTTATTTATTCATGAGACAGAGAGAGAGAGAGAGGGGGGCAGAGACACAGGTAGAGGGAGAAGCAGGCTCCATGCAGGGAGCCCAATGTGGGACTCGATCCCGGGTCTCCAGGATCAGGCCCTGGGCTGAAGGCAGCGCTAAACCACTGAGCCACCCGGGCTGCCCAAGTTTTGCATTGTCTTATACTTTTTAAGATCGTTGTACACTCCACATGCAGTTGTAAGAAATAATATACAGTCAGGTTCCCCCAAGAGTATCGTCTTGCAAAACTGCCGTACAATAGCACAGCCAGGGTATTGATGTTACCCACTGAGCTTGCTCAGCGTGCACCCGTCTTACTTGTACGCCTTCACGCATCTTTGTGCATGCGGGTGAGCACGTGTGCGTATTTGGTTCTGTGCAGCTCTGTCACATGCTCGGGTTTGTGTCTCCAGCGCAGCAACCACTATACCAGGATCCCTCTGTTGCCCTTTTATAGCCACATGGACCTGCCTTCCTACCCGCCAACCATGAATCTGTTCTCCATTTCTATAATTTTGCCATTTCAAGAATGTTACATAAATGGAATCACGCAGGGTGCGCCCTTGTGGATTGGCTGTTTTCACTCTCGGGCTTGGATTTTATTCTGAGTCGGAGATGCTCCTCTGGTGAGCTCCAGGCATCTGTCTGTGCCCCTGGGTGAAGACACCCTTCAGGAGCCAGAGGCCGACGCAGGGCGTGAGCAAGCAGTTCCGATGTAACAATGACTTTGCCTGCAGTGTGGAGAAGAAATGAAGTGAGTCATGTCTGCAATGTCTACTAACTTCCCCCCCCCGCCCCACCCCATCATTCTGAGAGCCCCAGACTGGGTTCTTGGGAAATCTTGTCACTGTTCAAACCCTTAAAAACTGCTCCTTGCCTAGCTAGAAAGGAAGCCTTTGACCTGGAGTCCTTACTTCAGCTGTGGGGGGATCTATGAACCCCTAAATTGGAATGCACAATGTAACGTGTGCACTTTCCTAGAAGGAAGATTTGGAGCTTGCATCAGATTTCAGACAGCTCAGTGACCTCCAAAACATTAAGGACTGTGGCTTCTAGACAGAGATAGCGGTTAAGAGCTGAGGCCCCGGAGCCAGACTGCCCCCATTCAAATCTCACAATGGCCACAGCTTGGCAACGTCAGGCAAATCACTTAACCGTTCTGTGCCTTGGTTGCCTCATCTGAAAATGGGGGAAGTAATAGGACTTACTTCATAGTGCTCTCTTGAGTATTGAATGAGTTAATACAAGCGCAGTATTTAGAAGAGACTTGGCATGCGGTGAATATCCTACGTTCGTTGAGTGAATGATGAGCGTGTAGGGTTTAGAGGGGCAGAGCCTTTTGGTAAAGCCTTTCTAGGCCCTCTGGGATTTTCAGGCCCTCTCTGTGTTGGTTATCATCCTCTAGACAAGCTTCATTCAGATCAGCAGGGTTTCTTCTGATGGGATACACAGGTGTGATTGGGCACTGTCATCTCCCTTGTCCTGGCTCTTGTATCTCTGTTAATATGACTTTCACTGGCTTTTTTTTTTTTTTTTTTTTTTTTTTTTTAAGCTGTTGCTTCACCTCTGGCTTATGGGGAGTTTGTAGACAGCAAAAGCCATAGGTCTTTTCTGCAGTTCCTGGTCCTGTGCTGGGACAGCTGATGTTTGAAGTTAACAAGCAGGAGGGCCAGCTCCTCCTGGCTTATTTCATTCACCTACTTGGATCCATTCTGTAGTTCTAGGAGAAGGTGAAGGCACTGGTACTTTGGAATGCTCTTTGGGCTCCGAAGCCAACAGTCCTGGGTTCTGACTCTAGCTCTCCCCTCTGGCCAGCTGTGGGACCTGACGGGCAAGTTACTTGACCTCTGTGGCCTCGATGCCCCCGGGTGGAAGGTGGGAATAGCAGCCCATCCTGCAGGGTTCTCGGGCCCATTCAATAAGGTAATGTGCCTCATGCACTTAGCTAACTGCCAAGCACAGTGTAAGTACTTGACAGGCAGGATTTTGTTTATACAAATCTTTGGCTCGGCCTGAGGAAACTTTCTAGTCATCAGTTCTGTTCAGCCGTGACCTGGAGATGAGCGTCCGTCCGTGGAGGAGTGCAAACAGACCCTGGACTGCAGCCTGTCAGAGAGAGAATCTGTGCAGAGCATCGCTGTTTGGGTTGGCAGTACAGTCAGGGGTTGCCTGCCAACTCCAGTGGGTCAGGAATCCCATGATTGAGAGTGTGAACTTGAAATCATTTTCTCTTGCTATAGGCTTGACCCAAGCTCTTGGTAATTACTCTTTTTAACTCCTCCGTTCCTATGATATTCAGGGAGGCTCTTCTGTTGCTGCACGTTGTGGACTATACCCCTGAATGCCCCACCTGCTTGTCTGTGAAGCCAGCTGGTGTGTGTGTGTGTGTGTGCGCGCCCGTGTATGCGGTGATGAGCATACACATGCACATATTTGGATGTGCCCTCTGCAACAGATCAAGGATAGCCACCCTGACTGCCCCAGGTCTGATGTTTAGTCTCCCCTGATGGGATGGCTTGACTTTATCATAACAGCCCTTCTGCTGTGTGACCTTGTCCTCTCTCTTTCTCTTTATTCAAAGTCAAGGCTAAAGCGATACCTTTGCCGTTTCTGCTGCAGGATGCTGCAGGCATGTGTGAGCTTATCAGAAGAAAAATTACTGGGACTTTGTAGAGGGCACTGGTGTCATGAGTTCACAACCACACTCCCTCCCCTCCTTCCTGGCTCTTCACTGTGACTCTTCAAAGGAAGCCAGTTGGGGCTTTGGGGAGAGTTTCCAGCCCCGTGCTGAGCCCATCAGAGGCCCCACATCATGTCCAAAATGACTTTATTCCACAGACATTAACTGAGCAGCTGCTCCGTGCCAGGCACTACCGCAGGTACTAGGAGCTGGGCAGTGAACTCGGCAGTGAACAGAGCAGGAACCCCACAGAAGCAATGCTGTGTTCTCAGGGCATAGATTCAGAAGGCACATGACCTTGATTCGTCCCATTCCTGGTGATGTTAACTTTGCCCACTTGGTGAAGGTGGTGCCTGCTGGATTTCTGTACATAAAGTTATATACAATTATATATATGTATATAAAGTATTATATACGAGGCATAGGACGTTGTAAGTTTTTATAAAAGATTTTATTTGTTTATTCATGACAGACACAGAGAGAGGCAGAGACACAGGCAGAGGGAGAAGCAGGCTCCATGCAGGGAGCCTGACGTGGGACTCGATCTCGGGACCCCAGGATCACACCCTGAGCTGAAGGCAGACGCTCAACCACTGAGCCACCCAGGTGTCCCGAACATTGTAAAGTTAGGTATTTTGACTCATTCATTAATACCAGTTTTATGGGCAGATGCTTAGAGGTTGCCATGGTGACATAGAACTGCCCCTTCCCCACTCATCCACCTAAAGCAGGACAGGCCCCTGGGCCCCTGTAACTCCAAGGGGTACAGTCGGTCACTATGTATTTATTGTGATGCTCCAGCTGTGCCCTTTTGAGCCAGTGGGCAGAGTTAGCTCCTGCGTCTTTTTGGACAAGACTCCCCCCCCCCCGTCCTCGGAGCACGTCCTTACTTTCTGACACGAGGATGCCATGTACTTTCCCTGATCGTGGGATCAGCCATTTCTTCAAGGAGTCCTGCTTCCATTCAGCGTGGAACGGTGCTAGCAGCCGAGACCTGGACGTGGGGATGGCACGACAATCAGGTGCAATGCATGACCCTAGACCAGGTCCTGGACTTACAAAGAGCATTGTGAAGGCAGTTGGCAAGGTGGAACTGGGGGCTGTGATCCGATGGCAAGAAGGCTTCTGTGTTGATTTTCTGATTTTGATGGTTGCATTGTGGCAATGAACATTCTCCGGTGTAGGAGAATGAATGTCCTTGTGTTCTTTTTTTTTTTTTTTTTTTGTGTCCTTGTGTTCTGTAAGATATGCCAGAGTATTATGGGGTAATTTACTTGTTGTGGGCAAATGAATAAATGAGAGACAAAGAGATTGAGAAGGACAGCACCAAGAAAGGTATGGAGGTGGGAGTGGGTTTGGCGTGTTCAGGGCAGCAGGAAGTGGAGATGCGCAGGTGCTGGGGCCAGGTGGAGAGGGGGGCGGGGCCCACCTGGGGGAGGTCTTGCAAGTGGAACAAAGTCGCCCCAAGAGCTTCCAACAGGGGCAGAAAGCCCTTTCTGTGCTCCAGACGCTGTGCAGAGTGCTGAGGGTCCGCAGCTGACTTCCTTTTTTGCAGTACCCCTGAGAGACCGAGCTCACTATCATTTCCACGCTGCAGATAAGGAAGCCAACGCTGTGCAAGATAGGGGGCTGCCTTCGCAGCACGGGGATACCAAGCAGCAGAAGGAAGCCTGGAAGCCGAGATAGAGACCCACGGGGGGATGGAGAGAGCAAGTGCTCTCAGTATTGCCAGGAACGTACCTCAGTGCATTGCTTTTCAGAGGGCATTTGGCATTATGCACCGGGGTGTTGAGACGTACACACTCCTTGACCCAGTGGGATTCCAGTTCTGAGCATTTTCCTTAACAAAAGTGACCAGTGACTACTTGGACCGTGAGTGTGTCATAGTCCCTGTTTGAGGACTCTGTGTGTCCCAGGACCCCAGTCGGATGGGGGCCCGTTATTAGGTCCGCTTTACAGAGTCAGAAACCGAGGCACAGACCAGTTTGCTCGGGGCTCACAACGATTAAGTGACAAGAGCAAGTGTTTAAATTTCAGGAAACCAAAAAAATAAAATAAAATAAAAAATAAATTAATTTCAGGAAACCTTGACACACAGCCATTACCAGTAGGGGTGTTGAGAGGTATTTCGTGGCATAGAAATAAACATGTTCTGAAACAGAAGACCTTGTACCAGCCCATTCTGTCAAACTAGATTTGCAAAGAAAAGACTACACACAGATGCAAAAAAGTCACCAGTGGTGTTTTCCCAGGTGATGGAATTATAGACATTCTTTTTGCTTATTTGCGTGTCTCTCTTATCTAAATTTTCCACAGCTATCAAATGTGGCTTTTGTAATATGAGAAAAGATCAATAACATACCTTAAAAAAAAAAAGAAAGAAAAAAGAAGGGGCACCTGGGTGGCTCAGTTGGTTGAGTGTCAGACTCTTGATTTCAGCTCAGAGCAGGTTGTGAGATAGAGCCTGGTGTGGGGCTCTGCACTCAGTGGGAAGTCTGCTTTTCTCCCTCTCCCTCTGCCCACCCCCCAAAATAAATAAATAGATCTTAAAAAAAAAAAGAAAGAAATTGCTTAGGGCAAGGAACAGAGAAATGTGAGCCAATGGTTCTCCAAGGATGGGCACATACGAGACGCTGCGTACAATAACAAAGCAATAACAATAATAAACAAAGGCTAAAAATCTGATGGTGGACACAGAGGGATATTAGTAATTTGATGCTTTAGATCTACAGTGGTATGGAATGATATTTAATGGTATATTAAGTGTTAAAATTTAAGTTTTAATAGGCAGAGGGTGCTGCTATTTCGGTAAATAAAATTCGTATTGATCTCCCTATTCGTATAGACAAACCTGAAAGAATTGATATGAATGTGTACAGGGGTTATTGCTAGGCCTTGTGATTTTGGGGGATTTGAACTGATTTCTTTTTGGGTGTCTGTACTTTCTGATTTTTATTCCCCATGTGTTATGGAATGCCATTAACATTGTAGGGGCAGTGCACAATTCCATTTACATGTAACACAAAACACAGAGGTCACCTATGGGGTTAGAAGTCAGAGTGGTGGGGTGATGACCCGAGGGGAATGACAGTGAAGCACAAAACCCCAGGAACATATAGCAAGAGACATATATTTAGCTCAGGTTGGGTTGGGGGGCAGCCTAGCTGGGCCTGGCTGAGCTCGCACCCGTGGTCAGCCTTGGGTCAGCTACACAGCTCTGTTGAGCTGCAGAACTCAGGCACGTGACTTGGAGGTGGCTGCCTGTTGCCTAATGCGGAATGGCCCTGCAGGACTGTTACATGTCACCACCCCCCAGCAGGCTAGCATGGGCATGTTCTCAAGGCGGTGGTTGTGCAAAAGCAGGCTTCTGCAGTGTATCTCTTTTGCTAATATTCTGCTGGCCAGAGCTGGTCACATGGTTGAGCCCATAATCCAAGGACAGGGGAAAAAGCCTTGCCCAGAGTGGTGGTGGTAGTGGCCGTGGTGGGGGCATGGACAGGTTACATAGATCCAGGAGGAGTGTGAAGAATTGGGGCCTTTGATGTAAGTCTAACACACTCAACAGCATCATTTTTACTGCGTGAATACACCACTATTTATTTGACGAGCTCTATAAGGCTCAACAGATTAACATCCCCAAAGTATATTTCAAGGACTTGTAAATCGTTTAGGGGTTCAATTGAGGTTTTAACCTCCCCCCCCACACACACACAAATGAAGATTGAGTAGGGAAATTAATTAGTAAGTGTTGGGTTAAATGAAAAATAAATTGGACTCATCAGAGCCTTTACATGCAAAAGTGCATTATGAACTTTCAAAAGTCCAAGGAGTTGCTTAAATTTAGCAGGTCATGGAGGTTTTTTTTTTTTTTCAAGAAGTGTCTCTCGGGACAGGCATTCTGTGGCTCATTCTGGGCTTTGTGCATCTGTGTTATGTTTCATGATTATAGAGATACATAGATTGATTGGTCAATAGACAGATATAGCTAGAGCTCTGGTGAATACAGAGGGCTCATTGTTGGCACTAACCTGGCTCACTTTCTCTCAGCAGGTGTCCTAGGATCTCCCAATGGGGCGGCTTTGCTCTGGGCTCACATTCCCTGTGAGCTGCCTGGTCCTGGTGTGGGTGGCCAGCTCTGGTAAGTCACCACCTCCCATTCATTCATTCATTCATTTGGTCACTCATTCAGCAAGTGTTTATTGGCCATTTAGATGCGCAGCTCCTAGGATAATCAGTGAACGAAACAAAGATTCCAGGCCCCAAGGAGGTTACACTCTAGTGGGAGGGGACAGCTAATGACAAATGGTTGTAATTATAAATAAATCGTAAAGAGGTTAGAAAGTGATAGAAAAAGCGCAGAACAAAAGAAAAAAAGAAAAAAAGCTCAGAACAGTAGGGGGCATGGATTTGGGGGAGGGGGTATCAGAAGAAGTGAGTTTTGGACAAGAGGGGAGTTTGAGATGTTTATTAGGATTCTGAGTCACTGCCTAATATGGTCAGTCCTTCATCCAGCAGACAAATGCCGACTGGCACCGGCTGCGGCGGGGCTGGTGCTGGGCACCAGAGCAGGAAGGCACCTGCCCGTGTGCAGGGCTGGGCAGTCGAGAGCCAGAGCGAGGGCTCTCACATGACGTAGCAGACCCACTGCACATCCTGCCAGCTTCACGCACAGCTCTGCCACTGACCGGCTGGACGAAATACCCCGACCTTTCATCCTGCCCTTGATATTGGCCGGGCCGAACCCAACCGGCAGCCAGAGGTCGAGGGCACCTGGATGGCAAGACCTTGAGGGTCAACCTCCTGAGTGCAGAGAGGGGTGGAAGATAGATGGGATCGAGGAGCAGGCAAATGGCTAACAGCCCCTCCTCCGCCTGCTCACATGGCTCTGGGGCCGATGCCTGTGGTGGCAGAACAGACTAGAAATTCCTTAGATGAGACACTTACTTTAATTTGGCCAAGGGCACGTAGTGGAGTTTCCATAAGGTAAAGGTAGACCCTGCCGCCTGGGGGTGTTCTGTGGCTTCAGGAATCTGCCCCATGCCAGTGGGGAACCTCCAGAGCCCCATCCTGCCCCCAGCTCCATGAAGACTGGCACACAACAGCGCCTGGGACTGTGGTCTCCTTTGTGATGGGCTCCTCGGTCCCATCCGGGCTGGTTTCTGACTCCTCCCACTGGTGCATGACCCCTTGCTTGTCTGCCTCTGGCTGCTCAGAGTGCTCCTGTGTCTCCCCAGGGAGTGTGAAGGTCCTGCACGAGCCCAGCTGCTTCTCCGACTACATCAGCACCTCTGTCTGTCAGTGGAAGATGGACCATCCCACCAACTGCAGTGCCGAGCTCCGCCTGTCCTACCAGCTGGACTTTATGGGGTCTGAGTAAGTTTGGGGTGGAGCTGGGACTTGGGGGAAGCTGTGCCTGGACGATTGGGGATAGTGTGTTAGTGCTAGATTCACTGTGATGTGTGGTGGACCATGGAACCTTGGGTATGTTGCTCCAGGTGGGTCACTGGGATAGTCCAGAGCACCTGGAGAATGCTTCCAGGTGGTGCTCAGGACGTGATTGGGCACGCAGTTACAAGGGCACACTGGCACGTGGGGCACACCAGAATCTAGGTACAGTGACAGAGGCCTTCCACGATGTATTAAGCTAGACCGGCTGTGCTTGGAAACGTGATATACTGGCCTAGACCAGGGATCTGCAAACTCTGGCCCGAGGCCCACATCTGGCCCACCACCTGCTTTTGTAAATGAAGTTCTACTGGCACACGACCATGCCCCCTCATTTCTGTGTTGTCTGTGGCTGCTTTTGTGCTACAGCAGCAGAGGTGAGTAGTTGGGACACAAACAGTATGGCCCCCAAAGCCCCAAATATTTACCCTCTGGCCCATTGCAGAAAAGGTTCACTGACCCCATGAGACATGGGGCAGCATGCCACAGTCCGCTGTGTGCTGGGATAAACCATGCTACCCAGAGGTACACTGGGACACACACACACACACACACACTGTTACAAATTCTTTGGTGCCTTTGTTTCTTCCCTTTCACTGGCTTTCAGAGGTGAGCCAAGTTCCGGGATCAAGACCATGGCCAGGGTCGTGTAAAAGTCTGGGGGGTGTGTGGCAAGTGGCTGTGGCCAGCAAGGAAAGCAGTGCTGGTCTGTTGTCCTCTACACCCCAGCACCCAGATCTGGTCCTGCAGGCAGGGCAGTTGGGAAGCTGGAAGAGCATGCGTTCCCTGAGGCATATTCCAGGGACACCCAGGGGTCCCAGCCAGCCTGAACGTGGCAATCTGACACACCACCCTTGTCTGCAGAAACCACACGTGTGTCCCTGAGAACCGAGAAGACTCAGTGTGCGTGTGCAGCATGCCGATAGATGACGCGGTGGAAGCGGATGTCTATCAGCTGGACCTGTGGGCTGGGCAGCAGCTGCTATGGAGCGGCTCTTTCCAGCCCAGCAAGCATGGTGAGTGGGGCAGGGTGGGGCAGGGGTGCGGGGGTGCGGTTCCCGGACCCCAGCTCAGCTCTGGGGCAGGGGAGGCAGGCTCCAGTTGGGGGAGTGAGCTGCAAGCAATCTCCTGCATAGTCCCAGACATGATGAGATTTTTGTTCCTTTCCGAGCCTCAGTCCTCCCATCTCTGAAATGGGGCTGGGCTCCCTAGCACATCAGGTCCCCTTCAGCTTTGATAGTTCAACCACCTGAATTCAAGTGCCCAGACTGGAGTCTTGAGATGAGGCATGCTTATCAGAAGGCATGCTTGCTCCAGACCAAAAACGGAGCTGGGACCTGTCCTTCCACCCTCTGTCGCCTAGTCAGCTGCCGCTCCTTCAGACAGTCTGGGCCATGGAAGGCTGACGTGATCCTGGTAGCCAGAGTCCAACTCACCGTGATTCTGCTGCACTGTAGTGACAGGAGTTTAAAACACCATTTATTGCTCTGTGACCTTGGGCAAGTCACGTTACCTCTCTGAGCCTCATTTCTCAGAAGAGAGTTATCCTCATTGTGCAATTGAATATAATACAGAGAAGGCAAGTAACCTGGCTAAGGTCACACAGCTACTAAGCTGCAGAGGAGTATTCTCATGACTATCCGTGGAGCTCATGGCCTCAGCAGTTCTCAAAGAGCCCATTTGTACCGCCCATGGTCAGTGGGTTGTTTAAATGGACCCGTGAATGAACCCATGAATTAAAATAATTTCTGCATGTGTGCATTGATTTAATTTTTTATTATTTTTTATTTTTTAAAGAAAGATTTTATTTATTCATGAGAGAGAGAGAGAGAGGCAGAGACACAGGCAGAGGGAGAAGCAGGCTCCATGCGGGGAGCCTGACGTGGGACTCGATCCTGGGTCTCCAGGATCACGCCCTGGGCTAAAGGCAGGTTCTTAACCGCTGAGCCACCCAGGGATCCCCTGCATTGATTTTAATACATATTACATACCTGTGATCTTCTGGACAGGATTGCTTAAAAGAAGACTACATTTAAGAAAACACATGAATCAAAATAAAAAGGGTAATAACATAGTACATAGATGTGGCCAAAAGTGTGAAGGACAAAGGTGAAAAAGGCACATTTTGGGTTCCTTTGGCTTATGTTTTGCATTCACTGTAGAAAGCTGGTTAATAACCACGATTGCTAGGTAGAATTTTAGCAACACTGTAGTCGGTATTATGATGGTCATTCTCTATTGAGACTAAATCCACATGGGATCCCATAAATGTGCTACAGCAGCATGGTTGTCTAAAAATCTAGAGATTTATTTAATTACTTGAGAAAGAGAGAGCAGGGGAGAGGAACAGAAGGGGGTAGTCGAGAATCCTCACTGAGCATGGAGCCGCATACTCTGACCCTGAGATCCTGACCTGAGCTGAAATTGAGAGTTGGGGGGTTCACTGACTGAGCCACCCAGGCATCCCCACAGTCAACCTACTAAGTGACCTGTGTCCCGTGGGCTGTCCCTCTCCACACCCGGACAAGCGCCTCACTGGGCACCACTTCTCCACAGTGAAGCCCAGGACCCCCGGCAACCTCACAGTTTACCCCAACATCTCCCACACGTGGCTGCTGATGTGGACAAACCCGTACCCTACTGAGAATCACCTGCACTCTGAGCTCACCTACATGGTCAACGTTTCGAATGACAACGACCCCGAGGACGTGAGTGTGTGCACTGGGTGGTTTCTCTACCAACTCCTGGGACTCAGGCAGGAGGAGACTTTTCCATCACAGTGAGGAGTGCGGGGCATTGACAGGTTTTAGAAAGGGACAACTGATGGACAGTAGACTCTCCAGTAAATGCTAGCAGGGGCTGGCTGTCCACAGTGGCTGGCTTGGCTCCCTTCTGTTTTACTTTCGGGTGGGGGTGGAGTTTATTTCCTGCCACCTCCGTTTCTCCCTCACACATTCCCAGGGGAGGGACAGCATCTGAACCCCCAGAGCCCCAGCATCCCACAGAGCTGGGTTCTCATACCTGCTTCCACCCGTCAGCTGTGTGACCCTGGCCGTGTCATGTAACCCCCTTGTACCTCAGTTGTCTCATCTGTAATATGGGGATAACGAGAGTACCCACTCCACTGGCTACTGAGAGTGCCACGTGTGTGACCCAGACAGGTTCCCCTGCCAGTCACTCATTGTGTGTCTGAAACGTTGTTCTCCTTTTCTCCCGAGCGCCACTAGGCCTTGGAAAGCCCCGTCGGCCTTGCCCTCCCACACCTTGGTCTAGAACTCGCTATGTCAGACTCACCCAGGGCCTCCTCCGAGGCACACCCTGTTATCTAGGGACCCGGGCTGGCCTGGCTCCTGCTGCCAGGAGCAGGCTCCACACGTCGTACACCCCCGCATCAGCTGCTATCTTCCTACCTCAGCCAGGGAGTGGGTGGGTGTTGATTGACACCTCTCAGATGCTCAGGTGTGGTTTCCCCCCTGGCACGGGGCCACGGCGTGTGGTGGGAGCGGGAATGGAGCAGCCAGGTTCTCGCAGCCGAGGCTTAGAAAGCATTGGGAGGGGCTGCACAGTTGCCAAAGAGAGAGGCAGGCTCCATTTTGTAGCTAAATCCCCTTCCCATGTTCCGGGAAGTGCAAGGCTTATTAAGAGCAGAGGCTGGAGGGGAGAGAGGGGTGTGACCTGTAGAGTGCAAAGAAAGCTTCCTTATTTGCTTATCGTGGCTGGCTTTAGGTCCAGGAATCTATCCCTCCCTTGGCTCTGCTTTATTCTGTACTGGCTTCATTTTTAGACGCTCTTCCCTCAGGTAGTGGCACCAGCAACTCCATTCTACATGCTAGTGACATGCAAAGCCACAGTGGGAAAAGTCTTTCTTTTCCGGGAGTTCCAGTAAATTTTGGGGGGCCGATCCTCAGTTGCCTGGCTTGGATGACATGCAAATCTCTGAACCTGGCCCAGGCTGTGGGCAGGAAAGAGGGTGCTGATGTTGTGCTCTGATTGGCTAGAGGTGAGTCACATGGCCACCTCTGGAGCTGCAGGTGGGGTCAGCTCCACCCAAGCCACATGGGTGGAGAATGAGGGAGAGGTGGGTCCCCAGAGGAAAGTCCGGGGAAGGAGAAACAGGGATAGGGCTGGCTGAGACACAGGTGCAGAACCTGGCCGCGGACTCCAGCCAGCAGGTAGAATTAATCAGCGTGCCCAAGCTATGGCTGTTGTCACGTACATGCCCAGGGCCTCAGAATTCTGGGTGCAGCTCCTCTTGTTGGTGGGGTAGAGGCTACTGAGACACCCCTCACCCATCTCTGCTTGCCCCAGCAACCGACCCAACCTATAGAATTTCCCTCATTGGTCATTGGCCGGAGCTGGTCACATGCTCCTTCCTGACCAATCACAGGCTAGGGAATGGCGTGGCCGTGATTGGCCTCGACCAATGAGGATTAACCCTGGAGCTGGAGACAGAAGCTTACCTGCTCTGAGCTTTGGGTACCTGACCCCAGCCTCCTAGATGCTGGGTGCGTGTCCAGCTCTGTTTGCTACCATATTGCAGACACCAGCTGTGGCTCAAGACTGGATGGGACCAATTTTTTTTTAAATTTAAGTATAATTAACATGCAATATTAGTGTCAGGTGTACAACAGAGATTTGACATTTGTACACATTTCAAAATGATCACCGCAATAAGTCTAGTTACCAAACTGTCACCATACAGAGTGAATAGGATATTAGTAGCCGTATTCCCCATGCTGTGCGTTCAATGGATGCGATCAGTTCTGAGAAGACATCTTAGACATTTGCTGTGGGGTTTGGAGGATGGCGTTAATCATGGCTCTGGATGATTTCGTTTTGGCCTGAGCATTGAAGGGTGTATAAGAGTTTTCTAGATAGGGAAGGAAGGGTAGGCTGCGTGGAACCACATAAGCGAAGACTTGGAGATACGAAGATTCGTGGCATCTGAGGATTATGGGGATGTGGTGGTGTGTGCAGCGTCATGAATGCCACAGCCTAATGATTGATCCTAATGGTTACCATTTTTTGCATGCCTGAAATGTGCTGGGCTCAGAATGTATCACTGTCGGTTGTGAAAGCCCTGCACGCAGAAGGGTGCTGGCCTCTCCGTTTTAGTGACAAGGAAACTGAGGCATGAAGAGATAGACTGACTCGCCCAGGGTTGCTGGAATTGGCAGAGCTGGGGTTGGGAGCCAGGTTTTGAACTCCAGAGTCTGTGTTGTTTCTCCTGCCTTGGATCTTTCCCTCGGAGGTGTCCTCCCAAATACCTGGCCTCTTTGTTGAAAAACAAGCCACAAGTAGTTCCTTGGAAGCTCGGATTTCTCTTATGTTTCTTAGCAAAACATTTCCCAATCCACTTCTTCTCTTCAGGGTGTATGATTCCTTTGGAGAACTAGGTCCAGCTGTTGTATCCTGCTTACTCATATTTAGAAAGAAAAGAAGGCTGTAAGTGCCTCGTTTTCCTGCCTTCATTTCCTCCCACAACCCCCTTCCCAACCTCAGCTTCCCTGGGAAGCTCCAGCTGCCTTCCAGTCTCTACAGCAACCTGTTGGGGTTTTGTGCAAAACCTCCCCTCGGCTCACTTCACACCAGACCATTTCTCTAAATGCACATCCAGCCTTCGAGCAGAAGCAGAGCTGCAGAGGGACGGACCTTGCTGGGAGAAGAGCCCTGGGCGTAGGATTCAGGTTGCTCCTGTGACATCAGAATTGATCTTGATCACAGATTTTATTTCATTTTTTAAAATTTTCTTTTTAATACGAGTAATACATGTAGTAAAAAATTCAAATGGTATGAAAGGACTTGGGATGGTAAATATGTTTCTGTTGTGACCCCAACCTCCAGTTCTTTATCCCAGAGGCTGACTCCTGCTCCCATCTCCTTCCAGGAGGGGAAGGAAGGCCAGGCTAGTGCCAGCAGAGGTCTGGGAGGCATGTGTGTCCTCCCCAGAGAGTGTATGCATGTACATGGAAACGTGTGTTCATTCCTCGCTGTGTCACTTTTCTCTCACTATATAACACAATCACCACAAATGTAGCTGCTTTAAACAGCATGCATTTTATTGAGCTACCGTTTCTAGGGAC
Organism: Canis lupus dingo; assembly: GCF_003254725.2. Taxonomy (NCBI): domain Eukaryota; kingdom Metazoa; phylum Chordata; class Mammalia; order Carnivora; family Canidae; genus Canis; species Canis lupus. The sequence goes on along the minus strand of NC_064248.1, from coordinate 19,128,959 downwards.
CAGGAGTCTGAATGTGGCTTACCTGGGGCCTTAGCTTAGGCTCTCCCACAGGCACAGTCAAGAACTCGGCTGTGGCTGTGGTCTCATCTGAGGCTCGACCAGGGAAAGATCACTCCTGAGTGCCAGCTGTGATGTTGGCAGCATTGTTTCTTATGGGCTGCTGGACTGTGGGCCACAGCTTCTCGTTGGCCGTGGGTGGGAGGCTGCCCTCAGTTCCTTCCCTATTGACTTCTCAAAACCAGCAGAGGATAGAGCATCCTCTAGCCAGTGGGAATTACAGCCTTATCTGATAAGACCCCATTCATGTGGTCCCTACCTACCCATCACTTTTGCTTCATTCTGTTGATAGGAACAGGTCACAAGCCCTACCCACACTCAAGAAGAGGGGTTTATGCAGGGGCATGATGCAAGGTGGGATCACGTGGCCATCCTAGAGTCTGTCTGTTTTGTTTTGTTTTTTTTTTTTTGGCATAAAAGGTGGCAAACAACACAGACTAATTTTCATTTACCCTTTTCACTGGATAACAGGTCTTAGAAGTCCCTTTCCAGCAGTTGGAGCAGGGCTGAGATTCTAGACTAGAACTCAGGTTTGAGTATGAAGGCTCCAGAGAGCCCATGGAGGAGAGAGAGGAACTTGGTGACCTTTCTGTGCTGTAGAAGGGTCACTGTCATGCTTCCTGCATGCTGGGCCCTGTCCTCCATGCTTACCTGTATTAACCCTCACAACAACCCTAGGAGGTGAGGTACAGGCTTTTATTATCAGCATTTAGCTGAAGAAGGATATTGAGGTCTAGAGAGGTTACATCACTTGCCTAGGGTCACACAGCTAGAAGATGGCAGTAGGGACTCTTACCCTCATTTTACAGATGAGAATACTGAAACTCAGCTTGTCCCAGTAATGTTGCACAGGTAATCGGGGAGCTGGTGGAGGGGGTGCAGGCTGAAGGCCAGTTCCCTGACTCATCTCGCTTGACTCTGGTCACAGTTGGAGAGGTGGCAAACAAAGCCCCGAATTGGAGGAATAGCCAAATGTCCAGGCTGGTGGCTCTTAAACACTGTGGGGCCAACGGAGGAGACAGCAGCCCTGGTGGCAGCTGGTACTTCTTTCCCCCAATCTGGTGCACTAATGTGTCCCTTTCCTCTCCCAGTTTAAAGTCTATAATGTGACCTACATGGGGCCCACCCTCCGCTTGGCAGCCAGCACCCTCAAGTCTGGAGCTTCCTACAGCGCACGTGTGAGGGCCTGGGCTCAGACCTACAACAGCACCTGGAGTGATTGGAGCCCCAGCACCACGTGGCTTAACTGTGAGTATCCACAGGGGGCTGTGAGTCGGTAGGACACGGGCTCCTCACTTTTATCCTGTGGCCAGACACCTCCTCTGGCTGAGCATCCGTGTTTTGCATTCCCATAGCAGAGAGTGGCTCTAACTGTGGGTTAATGGGATTACTGACTGACCTGGTGTACTGGTCAGGGCAGGTAGGGCAGGCTGCGGTAACAAATGAGCCCGCAAGTTCTGTGACTCTTCGCTGTAGGAATGTATTTCTTGGTCATGTAACCGTCCAGCGTGAACTCAGCTGGTTTTGCAGGGATGGGGGAGGGGGGCTCCTCCCTGTGGTTCCATCATTCCCTTAGGGACAAAGATTCCTAACCTTTTCATATCATGGACCCCTTTGGCTGTGAACCCCAGAATACTATTTTTAAATGTAAAAAATAAAATACATAGGATGATGAGGGAAACTAATTTTATTGAGATGAGGTCATAAAAGTATTTCAAAATATATTTGTTATCTAGGAATATGGGCTTCTTTATTAACACTGTAAAAACAAGATCTCATGGTGCTTCTCATAGATTCTGTAATTTCAAAGTAGGTGAACGTAAATGCTATTTTGCTGGTTTCTGTTGGTGCCCAGTGGCACACATAGCTGCAAGGGATTCTAGGACATATAGTCCCTCACTCTGTAGCTACATCCCCCAGCTGCTCTTTGCAACACTCTTACTCCTGGTTTTTTTGCACTAGAAACATTGAATTATGTTATATAAAATGAAGTCTTACAAGGGGACCTTCCCTAGTTTATGCAGCAGCTCAGCGATGTCACCCCAGAGACTTGTCTTCTTTCCTCTGCCCTCCTAACCATGGTAGCACTTTATCCTTTGACTTGTTACTCCAATGCCCCAAGTTGACTGCTGGAGGCACCCTCATGCCTTTCAGAAATGAAAGGCTACCACAAGCAAGTGCACCTTGTGCATTTCTTTCTTTTATCAGGAAGCAAAAATCTTACCAGAAGCTTCCCTAGCAGACTTCCCCTTGCAATCCTATTGGCTGGGACTGTCATAGAGCTTCTCCCAGCTGGAAACTCAGATGTACTCTGGAAAGGAGAAGAGGAGGGGCATCTGGGTGGCTCAGTGGTTGAGTGTCTGCCTTCAGCTCAGGTCGTGATCCTAGGGTCCTGGAATTGAGTCCTGCATCAGGATGCCCGCGGGGAGCTTGCTTCTCCCTCTGCCTATGTCCCTGCCTCTCATTCTCTGTCTATCATGAATAAATGGATAAAATCTTTAAAAAAAGAGAAAAAAAGAAGAGGATAATCATGATTGGCCCAAACCTCAGGGTGGGCACACTGCTCCCTGGTAAGGAAGGGGGAGGTAGCTGTAGGGGAAGGGACTGCCTCAGACATCATCTATACCATGGAAGAGGAGTAAGAGCTGTTGTCAACATTACTGAGAGAAGGGGTCTTCAAAGGGCGGGGCACAGTGGCCGTTGGTGGGTACCGCAACCAAACCCTGCCCCGCCATGTCCCTCTGGGTGTTGCTCATTTGTCTTGTGGATGTCTCTTGACCCATCTGTCTTACACTGTGGGCTGCAAGCTCCATAGGTGGGATCTACTCTGTGTCTAGACCTCTGGTGCCCCACAGAGCACCAGGCACACAGTAAGCGCTGGGCAGAGTTTTGCCACATTGATTTGATTCTACCATTGACCCGGGGAAGGGAAGAGAAAGGGAGAGAATGGCTTGTGTGGAACATACACAAGGGGCTGGACACTTCATTATTTCCACATATATGTATTGAGCCCCGACTGCCTGCCTGGCTCAGGGCTAGACCCTGGGGTATCAGCCGTGAACAAAACAGACAGAAGCCCCTGATCTTCTGGGATTGACATTCTCCGGGGGATACAGAAAAGAAACAAGCAGACAGAAAAATAAATCCGATAGATCTCCATCCAGTTGACAGCCAGTCTGGGGAGAAGAAGCAGAGTGAGGCATGGAGGGTTAGGAGGGGGGCAGCAGGAGAGAGGGCACGAGGGAACTTTCTGGAGCAGGTGACAGTGAAGTAAATGAGAAGGAGCCAGGTGTGCACGGTCGGCAACAGCATAAGCTTCTGGATGTGCAGACACCATTCTGAGTGCTCCGTGTGTTACGTCCTGTAATCCCCACAACAACCCTATAACATGGGGGTACGTTAACCCCCGGGTACAGACGAGGAAGTCGAGGTGCAGAGAAGCTGGGTCGCCAGCAAGGATATGACCTGGTCAGGCCCCAAACTCAGGGAGTCCAGCTCCAGAGTCACCACTCTTGACCTCTGGGCGTCAGGAAAGAGAGCAGCAGGTTCAAGATCCCAGGGTGGCACCGAGCTTTGGAGGAGCAGGGGACCGCGAGGAGGCCGTGTGACAAGGGCTCTCAGTAGGAGGGGATGAGGCGGGAGGGCTCGGTGGCGGCCAGCTCATGCAGGGTCTCGGACGACCCTTCCTCAAGGCCTCGGTCTCCGGCTCCGGGAAGCAGAGGGCAGGTGGTACCCGGCGCGCTGCAGGCTCACGGCTTCCCTCCCATTCCAGACTACGAGCCCTGGGAGCAGCACCTGCCACTTGGCGTCAGCATCTCCTGCCTCGTCATCCTGGCCATCTGCCTGTCCTGCTACTTCAGTATCATCAAGTGAGTCCTGGGCTTCGCCACAGGATGCCACCGAGCCGGCCGCCCCGGGGCGTGCAGTGGCGGGGAGTCTCCCTCTGACCTGCCAGCTTTCCGTCCCTGCGTGCAACAAGAAGTATTTATCGCGCAGCTACTATGCGCAGGGCACTGAGGCGACAGCTGAGAGCAAGGCTGACGAGGACCCTGTGCTCCTTGGGGGGAGAGGGAAGAAGCCAGGTCAGCCAGTAACCACAGCTGGTTTCCACAGGGATCCATGCACTGAAGGGCACCTCCCAGGGCGAAGGGAGGAAATGTTCGGGGTGCTGCATTGGGGAGGGGAGGCCAGGCAAGCCCGTCTGAGCTGAGAGGCCTGACGGGGGAGAGTGAGCTGGGCCAGAAGGGAGATGGGTCACCCTGGGGACCCAGGTGTGGTCCACACACTCGAGGCACGTGGCAGTAGACAGGAATTCTAGACAGCAGCCCTGACGGAGTCTGGAAATCTGGGTTCAGATCCTGGCCTTGGAACTCAGTGACTTTGTGGCCGATGAGAGGCTGACCCTCTGTCCATCTCAGGTCCCTCCTTTGCAGGTTGAAGGAGCATATTTCAGGAGCCCAAGAGTCCCGAGAGAGTCCTGGATCCCAGTGGGCAGGGCGGGTAGAAGGAGCCTTGTTTCCAACAAGCTCAGGCGCTTGGAATCTGGCTGTGCCTCAGCCTCAGTCCTCCCATCTCTGAAATGGGTCTGGCGAGGCCGGACGTACCCTGGCTGGGCGTTGACTGAGGCACGGTGTCGTGCACTTTGGTGGCCACGCGGGCTCCCCTCTTCGTGTCTTGTCATGATGGCTCTGCGGGACCCCGGGCTGGCCTCCCCTTCTCTGAGCCTCCGTTTGCCCCCTCGCCTGTCCCTCCCTCTCCCCAGGCGTCTCTGTGGCTCCTGCTCCACCTTCAGTTGCCGCTCAGAAGTCACCTCCTCAGAGAGACTTTCTGGGGTCACACTCTCCATTCTTCTCTATGCCCCGTCTTTCTTTTATTCGTGACACTTACGTGGCTCTGGCTGGTGTTTGTTTCTTCTAGAAGGTCAGTTCTGCAAGGGCAGGGACTTTTGTCTGTCTTGTTCACTGTTCTGTTCCTGACGCCTGACCCAGTGGAGTGGGCAGAGGCCAGTCAGAGGTGATCTGAGAACCCCCTGTCCCAGCGCTGACACTCTGGGGCTCCAGACAGACCCGGGTGGAGAGAGGGACTGTTTTACTCTGGGTATCCTCCGAGACATGGGGAAACCCACAATTCTCTCTCTGCCACTTGGGCTTGCCCTCATTCCCTAGGACTTGTTCCCACCAAGGACAGAGGTGGCCATGTCAGGAACCCCATCCTGGGTAGCAGGATGCTGGAGCACGAACCTGGCTGTTCTGCCCACAGCCCAGCTGTCCTGTCCCTTCTGGGCCTCGGTCTCTTCCTCTGTAGAATGAGGTTAGGGCAAGACGTCTAAACCATTCAGTGTGGTCTCTGACCCCATCACAGAAGGAACATCAACTTGGCCATGGTGTCCAATGCCTCTTCCTTTTCTTTTTCAGGATTAAGAAAGGATGGTGGGATCAGATTCCCAACCCAGCCCACAGCCCCCTCGTGGCCATAGTCATCCAGGACTCACAGGTAAGAGTGTGGGCTGGTGAGGATGCTCTGGACTACGTGCTTCATGAGATAGATCTCAAAGCAGCTCGGATGTTAAGGATCTCCGTTGGCTTTTGAAACTGCACATGTGAAGTCAGGAAGGTTCCAGGGTTTCAGCAGCTTTGTGTGGTCATTAGGAGCCCAAAGGCCTTTGCTTCCCGCCCCTTGGATCCCGTGGCTACTCTTTCAGCCAGGATGGGCTCCTCTGAGTTGGTCGCTTGGTTTCTTACCTCCCTTGGGAGGAGGTGACCTCATGGGTCACCTCCACATCATCTCCTGGAGAGATGCCTGTACCAGGGCAGGAAGTCAAAAGGGGAGGGCGAGGGGCACGGGCTTCCTGTGTCTTCCCCTTATGAGCAGAAAACTGCCCTCAGTGCACCAGCAGGTCTCTCCTCAGTTCTCACTGGTCTGAATCGTAACACATGCCCGTTCCTAAAGCATTCGCTGGTAAGGGAGTGGGAATACCTTGAGACCAGCCAGGTGGCCCCCTCAAGCTAGGGGTGGGTCAGTTTCTCCAACATGATGGCCATGTGGGATTTCCCTGGGTCATAGCAGGATTCTCGGGTGGGCGGGAGGGTGGGTGGGGGGAAGGGGAGGATACTGGCCTCTGTATCCTCAGGTCTCTGGAGTGGCTCTGGAGTCCAGAGGTGCTGGCTTTGAACCCCAGCTCTGCCACTTACTTACAGTGTGGACTTGGGCATGTTGCTTAGCTTCTCTGAGTCTCAGTTTCCTCATGTGGGTTGTAGTAGTGCTTACCTACCTGATGTTGGAATTCATCTAGATGGTTACATATAAAATATAGATTACAGGGTCCTGCACACAGTAAATGCTATCTGTATCAGTTAGCTTTGCTGTGTAACAAAACAGCCCACAATTTAGAGAGTCCAAACAACCACCACTGATTGAGCACTTGCTTCTGCAGGGGGGCAGTTTGGGCTCCATGCAGAGGTGTAGGGTAGAGGGATCTGGGCTGGGCCCCTTCCCAGTGGCCTCACTCACAGATCCAGAAGCCGGCTGACTCTCACCTGGAGCATGGAGGTGACTAAGCTGTGTCTGTCATCCTTGAGCGGGCTGGCCCACTGTCACTTCCATGGCATTCTCTTGGTCAAAGGGGGTCACACAGGGAGGCCAGATTCAAGAGATAGGAGGGACTTCAGAGTACTATGGCCATTTTTACCTTCAGCCCCAGGAACTTAGTCCTAGGGCAGTCTCATTGATTCCCAGGATGCCAAGGCCCAGAGAGCTGAAGTGACCAAGTCAGACCTCCACCCGGTGTGATGTGAAGCCTTACCGTCTTTTTGTAGCAAACCCTCACTGAATATTGCTGTGTCCCAGGCTGGGCTGCAAGGCCTCTCCACCCTGTTTCATTGGCTGTCTCTGTATTTATTTTAGGTGTCACTCTGGGGGAAGCGGTCCCGAGGCCAAGAACCAGCCAAGTGCCCGTATGTATATGAACCTAGGTCACTGCCTACATGGATTTGGAAGGGGTTGGAATTGGGGCAGTGGGCCCATCCTAAGAGTGGGATCACACCCCACCTCCACGTCTGCCTTTTCCTCCTTAGCATTCAGCACTTGTTCTGTGACATTGAGCTTTGAGGGGTGGCAGGAGGAACAGTGGGCTGGGTAGGTGGGCATGATGGCTGAGCCTCCTGAGTTTCACGGCGGGGGGCAGGGGGATTAGGGTTGGAAGTGCATCGTCTGTCCTGAGCAAAGCTCATAGAGACTACAACCTGGGCAACTATGCCAGGGGTTCAAGTGTTGGCATAATTACAGACTGGTTGGCCAAGAGCTGCCGTCTTGAATCCTTGAGTATCTGATCATCGCCTGGCCTGTTAGCACCTCCATCACCTCTAGCTCCTGTGTCGAGGATGATATTTAAAATACTTATCAAGAGTTGATAGCTGGCCCAGCAGGGGGCTCCAGGACACTGCCTCAGCCTAGTACTCCACCGCCACAGTCATTACTTCTGCGGTTGTATTGATAAATATTCTAAATTGAAAACTATTTTAAATATTATCATCCCCGACAGAGACTTTTCTTTATTCAACAGACTGGGTTTGTATTGGGTGACAGGTTATGTGCAGCCTCCAGAAATCCCAGAATAAAACACAGGCCCTGCCCTTAAGCACTTCCCAGTGTAGTGGTGAAGATAGGCTGATAGATTATTGATTTATAAAGTCAAGAGTCAAGATTATTGATTATAAAGTCTGCAGTAGATAGACATCAGTCCAGGCTGACGTCAAGCCCAGCTTTGAGGGATGAATAGGAATTTTTCAAGCGCAGACACTGAATCCTGACCGAACTTCTCTCTGCTTCTGCAGACACTGGAAGACTTGTCTTACCAAGCTCCTGCCCTGTCTACTGGAGCATGGCCTGGGCAGGGAGGAGGAGTCCCCCAAGACTGCCAAAAATGGGCCTCTCCAAGGTCCTGGAAAACCCGCGTGGTGCCCTGTGGAGGTCAGCAAGACGATCCTCTGGCCGGAGAGCATCAGCGTGGTGCAATGTGTGGAGCTCTCTGAGGCCCCGGTGGACAATGAAGAGGAGGAGGAGGTGGAGGAAGATAAAAGAAGCCTCTGCCCATCGCTGGAGGGCAGCGGGGGCAGCTTCCAGGAGGGCAGAGAGGGCATCGTGGCCCGGCTGACGGAAAGCCTCTTCCTGGACCTTCTCGGCGGTGAGAATGGGGGCTTTTGCCCGCAGGGCCTGGAGGAGTCATGCCTTCCGCCCCCCTCGGGGAGTGTGGGCGCTCAGATGCCCTGGGCTCAGTTCCCGAGGGCCGGGCCCCGGGTGGCGGCGCCCGAGGGCCCGGAGCAGCCTCGCCGCCCCGAGTCCGCTCTTCAGGCCTCCCCGACCCAGAGCGCAGGCAGCTCGGCTTTCCCAGAGCCGCCCCCTGTCGTCACAGACAACCCCGCGTACCGCAGCTTCGGCAGCTTTCTGGGCCAGTCCTCCGATCCCGGCGACGGTGACTCCGACCCAGAGCTGGCCGATCGCCCCGGGGAAGCGGACCCCGGCATCCCCTCTGCCCCCCAGCCCCCGGAGCCACCTGCCGCCCTCCAGCCTGAGCCAGAAAGCTGGGAGCAGATCCTGCGCCAGAGTGTCCTCCAGCACCGGGCAGCCCCGGCCCCCGGCCCGGGCCCCGGCAGCGGCTACCGGGAGTTCACGTGCGCCGTGAAGCAGGGCAGCGCCCCCGACGCCGGGGGGCCGGGCTTCGGCCCTTCTGGGGAAGCGGGGTACAAGGCCTTCTGCAGTCTGCTCCCTGGCGGTGCCACCTGCCCGGGGACATCTGGGGGTGAGGCCGGCAGTGGGGAGGGGGGCTACAAGCCCTTCCAGAGCCTCACTCCTGGCTGCCCTGGGGCCCCCACCCCAGTCCCTGTCCCCCTGTTCACCTTTGGACTGGACACGGAGCCACCTGGCAGCCCTCAGGACTCGCTCGGCGCAGGCAGCTCCCCAGAGCACCTGGGTGTGGAGCCGGCAGGGAAGGAGGAGGACAGCCGTAAGACCCTGCTGGCCCCAGAGCAGGCCACAGACCCCCTCAGGGACGACCTGGCCAGTAGCATCGTCTACTCAGCCCTCACCTGCCACTTGTGTGGCCACCTGAAGCAGTGGCACGACCAGGAGGAGCGTGGCAAGGCCCACATAGTGCCCAGCCCCTGCTGTGGCTGCTGCTGTGGAGACAGGTCCTCACTCCTGCTGAGCCCCCTGAGGGCCCCGAACGTCCTGCCAGGTGGGGTTCTGCTGGAGGCCAGCCTCTCTCCGGCCTCCCTGGTACCCTCGGGGGTCTCAAAGGAGGGCAAATCCTCTCCGTTCTCCCAGCCTGCCTCCAGCAGTGCTCAGAGCTCAAGCCAGACCCCCAAAAAGCTGGCCGTGCTTTCCACAGAGCCCACATGCATGAGCGCTTCTTAGATGCATCCTCTGGTTGCTGATGTCTGCAGGTGAGGGCTGGGCCTTAGCCATGCCTGTGACACGCCTCCCCCTGGAAGGGGGCCAGGCTGCCAGATTTACAAAAGACTTGGAAAACCCTGGCATGAAGTTGTGAGGCGGTCTGACACGGGGGTGCAGAGACTGGACCTCCCCCTGCATCTCCCTGCCTTGGCCCGGGACTGTCACCTCCCATGGGAGTGGATGGCCTGGGGCAGAGGCACCTTCAGGGATGAGGAGCTCCTTGGGCACCTCGGCTTGGCCACGTCATCGGCCCACAGCTTGTCCAGTGTGCTGTCCCTGTCATGGCCCCCAGGCGTGCTTTGTCCATCTAATCGCCGGGTGACTTGTGTCTTGCCCAGTTCTGGGATGCGCTCCTGCTATCCCATGGATTGGGCACTGAGCCTAGAAACCAAGCAAGCCAACAGGTACATGCCTTGGGAAATTGAAGTCCAGGAAGGGTGGTAATTTGCCCAGAGGTGCCCATCTGTCTGTCAACAGACCTTCCTTAGGTTGACACTGGGGGCAGACCTGGGCCGTGGCGGGGCAGCTTTGTCATGTGCTGGTATCAAACACAAAAGTACACAGAAGATTGTGATCACCAAGCCATGACGAGTTGCTGGCGGCTTCCTCACACCCTAAGACTGGGGGCTCCTGTGAAGCACGGGATCCCCAGAATAAACACAGCCAGCTACCTTGGGGCCACTCTGCGCCCCCGTGGATGCTTGCCCGCAGCCACGGAGAGGCGGGACGCAGAGAGTGGTTCCCGTCCAGTGACCCGGCCGAGCTGGGCGTTCTGGGCGGTCCACACCGGGCACACTTAGCCTGCACATTGACCTACCCCTCAGGTTGAGTAATGTTTGTTTGCGTCTCAAAGATTATTTTATCACCTGGTATTTGTCTATGCTGAGGAGGGTGGAACGAGAGGGTGTGGAGTTTTATATAAATAAAGGCTGTTTATCTCCTCCCCCTTCCTCCCCCACATTTATTAAACAGACACACTGCCAGACCTGGTTGTGAGCCCTTTATCTCTGTTCATTCACTGAATCTTGCCGTCCAGAGGAAATGAGGTCTAAAAGGTTAAATAACCTTCTCCTATTTGGGTCCCCACCCCCATCCCCGAGACAGGGATTCAAGTGCAGGTAGCTGCTTTAGGGGGTGATTCCAGGACACCTTGCTTGGGAGTCAAGCAAGGTCAGGAGGCGGTAAAGGGCGTGTTACCCAACGGGGCTAGCCTGGGCAGCTGACCTTCACCCCACCCAGAGCCTTGGATGGCCTTGCAATGGCGCAGGCCTGAAGGTATCCCTGCAGAGGTAGGGGGCTGGGGCGTTTGTCCACCGCTGCTCTCTGGTCCAGGGCTGCCTCCAGAGGCATCAATTCTCCAGCACTTCAGCTGCTCCAGGAAATAAGTCACCAGGCTGAGAGTTAATATCTGGGCAGCCTTTGGCGCATCAAGGAGACGTGGACGGAGTACTGTCCGCAAGTGCTACACTTGGCCAAGGTCACACAGCGAGTTAGGGCGGGCCTGTCTGTAGCTGAACCCAGGCAGCGTCCCCATTAGCTAGGGTGCCTGGACAAGTGATCCATGCTCGACGTCCAGGCAGACGGTATGAGGATGCAGGCAGGGGATTTAAGCTCTGGGATAGTTCTGGTCTCTGCGTAGCTACCCTGATGGCCACACGTGGAAAGTAAGGGGCTTAGAGGTTCAAGGTTCCTTTCTGTTCGGGTGTTCTACACAATGCACTAGAAGCCATGGGGGACTCGCTACCTCACATGCAGCCTGGTGTTTGTTAGAAATCCTTCCTTTGTGCTGAGCCCAAATCTATCCCTTTCGATGCCCAAGCCGACCTCTCACCCCACAATTTACAGATGGGAGAACTTAGCGTGAGAGAGGAAAAGGGACTTGTCCAAGGTCACGCTGTGAATGACAGCCTGAACTTTTTGCCTATAGGAGCTCCTTATGAAAAGGCATATGTAAAAATTTGGAATCAAAAGAACTACTTAGGGCCAAGCAATATGCTAAGTGCTGTATATCTGCTACGTCACAGCTCTAGTAGGCGGGTTCGATTCTCCCAATTTTATAGATAAGGAAGCAGGCCCAGAGAGGGTGAAGGTTAGCTTAGGACCACACAGTGAGGACATCCTGGAGCAGGACTTGAACCCAGGTCAGACGTGGAGGGCTCCCAGCCACCACAGAATGTATGCCACCTACGTGAGTGTCAGCCCTAAATCCATCTTGCCTGAGTGTTGTCTCAGAAAATCACATTTTAAAAGTAAGCAGCAAACAGAGAAAACATGTTTTCATGTTTTGAGTTTTGTGTGAGTGGTGGAGGGGCGGTTGGGCTGGAAGTCCAACAACAGAACTGAAGTTGATCACCTTGTCGTCTCCCCAGGGTCTTAAGAGAAGGGGACCCAAGTGGTCAGCTGAGGCTCCTATTACAGAGTTGTCTGGGCTTTGGGAAGTGGGAATGGAGAATTAGACTCCTCCCATTTCTTAAGTGGATTTAAACCCACCCTCCTAGGTTCAGGGAAGCTGGGGAAAGGCCACTGTTTTTGCTTCCCTAAATCCTCTTCCCCAGCTTAACACAAGGAAGGAGGAAGCAGAAGGCAGGAAAGCTGCACCTGCCACCGGTATTTACTGAGCACCTACTGTGTGCTCAGCACTGTGCCAGATACTGAAGGCTCTCACTGAGTGAGACGAGGTCCCTTCCTCCCTGGATCTTACAGTTCATTGTAGGAGACAGACATTAAATAGACAAAGGAGAAGGTTACACTGGGGGGTATTATGGAGAAAAGAGGAGTCTGAGGTAGGGGGAACTAACAAGGGAGGTCTTTAAGGAGATGACATTTAAGCTGAGTCTGCCATGACCGGAAGAAGCCAGGAAGTGCTGGAGGAAGAGCATTCTGAACAGAGGGGAGAGCAAGTGCAAAGGCCCTGAGGCATAATGAATTCAACACAGTCACAGTTCCAAAAGATCAGCTACAGCGCAGTGAGCCAGGGACAGTGGTGGGAGATAAGCTCAGGCAGGATGGGAGCTGGAGAGAGGAATTTACATCTTGGTTCAACTGCACATTAACCCATAGGCTGAGGGGATCCCTGGGTGGCGCAGCGGTTTAGTGCCTGCCTTTGGCCCAGGGCGCGATCCTGGAGACCCGGGATCGAGTCCCACGTCGGGCTCCCAGTGCATGGAGCCTGCTTCTCCCTCTGCCTGTGTCTCTGCCTCTCTCTCTCTCTCACTGTGACTATCATAAATAAATAAAAATTTAAAAAAAATTAAAAAAAAAAACCCATAGGCTGAGAAACACGGTCTGATGGAAACCAGCCACCAATCTTTAATCTCTCCAATCCCCAAAAGAAGCCGCCCAGCCGGAGCCAGAGAGGGGAAGTGAAGCCACTGGAAGTGTTCCTCCATCCAGCAGGGCTCCCTCCCACCTTGCAGAAGTGGGGGACTCAGGTTCCTCCTGACAGCAGTGACTGGCTACAGTTTAAAATCCTCGTTGCTGGGACGCCTGGGTGGCTCAGTGGTTGAGCGTCTGCTTTTGACTCAGAGAGTGATCCCGGGGCCCCGGGATCGAGTCCCACGTCGGGCTCCCTGCATGGAGCCCGCTTCTCCCTCTGCCTGTGTCTCTGCCTCTCTCTCTCTCTCTGTCTCTCATGAATAAATAAAAAAATCTTTAAAAATAAAATAAAAGCCTCATTGCTGATATTTTCACTCGGGTGTGAAGTGACTTCACCCAGGGAATGGCTAGCTGCCAGGGACCTTCTTGGAATTTCTTCAACAAAGAACTTTTTTTTTTTAATTTTTATTTATTTATGATAGGCACACAGTGAGAGAGAGAGAGGCGCAGAGACACAGGCAGAGGGAGAAGCGGGCTCCATGCACCGGGAGCCTGACGTGGGATTCGATCCCGGGTCTCCAGGATCGCGCCCTGGGCCAAAGGCAGGTGCCAAACCGCTGCGCCACCCAGGGATCCCAACAAAGAACTTTCTAAAATCTCCTTAAAATCTTGTCCTTGGCCTCCCCGTTCTCCAAATTAGGCAAGGAACCCCAAGGTTTTTGGGGTGTGGAGCCCCAGGCCCCTTCTCTGCCGTATCCCCTTTATCCTGTCCATCCCTTGGCTTTCTCATTTGTCAAACAGGAAGAGTAATTAAACCCGCATCCTCGGGGCATTCTGGAGATAGGCTCCCTCATCATCATCATCACCGCCATCATCTCTTGGCGCTCTGGCTTATTATGCCCACCCCTTCACTGGTCAGGAGTTCTCCACCTGGCAACTCACCCCTTCACTCCAGCGTTTATTAACTATACCCTGAGAGTCAGTTTGTTGTTAAAGAAAACACAAAAATTCAAATTACCAGCATGGATCAAAGTTTTGTTTTAGATTTGCAGGAAGAAGGAAGGAGAAAGACAAAATATTGGCTCAAAGGACAATTTTAGGAAAGGGATTTTGTAACAAGACAAAGGAATGTCCAGAACAGCACCGTCCAACAGAACTTTTTTGCTACAATGGGAGGGTTTCACGCTGTCCAGTACAGTCCACGTGTGTGGCTGGGAAGCGCTTGAAATGCGGCTAGTGTGACTGAGGAACCGATCCTTAAACTTTATTTTTTTAAGATTGATTGATTGATTTATGATAGACACAGAGAGAGAGAGAGAGGCAGAGACACAGGCAGAGGGAGAAGCAGGCTCTATGCCAGGAGCCCAATGCGGGACTCGATCCTGGGACTGCAGGATGGCGCCCTGGGCCAAAGGCAGGTGCTAAACCGCTAAGCCGCTAAACCACCCGGGGATCTCCCATCCTTAAACTTTATTGACGACATTTAAATGCAAATAGCCATCTGTGACTAGCGATTATAGTATTGGGCAGTGCAGGTTGCTAGAGCATTTTCTTCCCACATACCTTTGTCCATTGTCTCAGTGTGGACCTGGGAAGATGGAAGAGGGGACAGGATGGGCGGCACAGATGTTTGCCCCAAGGGGGGCCCGGGGAGCCAGGATCTGGCGAATCAGGTGGGACCAGCCCAAGAGTGTCCCCACCCCAGGACTGCCCCCTCGGGAGCTGGAGGTGGGCGTAGGTGTGGGCGGGGCGAGATGCTGGCAGCGGGAGTTTCCCAGCATGCCCCGCGGGGCTGGACCAGAGGTGCGCAGAGCAGGAGGGCGCTGGGCCAAGCAGACCCAGGTGGCCCGCTGATGCGGATGCATTGATTTCGGGTCTCCCAGCCCCTTCCCCGCACACCTCCAGCCTGGATTTTACAAGGATTTCCCCCGTTCCCCGGGGAGGGGGAATGCCTCTGCTTTATTTTACTTTTTACACAAAAGCCCTGCTTACCATTTGCTTGTTTGTTTGTTTGTTTGCATTTGATCACTAAATTGGCACGTGCCGGCCTTCTCCGATTCAGAGAAAACATAAAGTTATAAAGAGGAAAGTGAAAACCACCGGAAATCCCATCCCCCGCCAGCTCCTGGCACCATGTGGGCGGTCACAAAATGAATGTTTGTTTTTGAAGGTGTAGCTCTGTGAACATCCTGTTGAATAAACTTTCTGACATTATTTTCCCACGAAAGTTATTAATCAAAAAACGAAAAGGCCAGCAAGAAGTTTTGAGCCACTGCAAGGGAGGCGTGAGGTCAGCGGAACCGCACAGCAGGGCTATGACGTGGGGGGGACTTGCCCATGACGAGCCCTGATTCCTGACCACTCTCCGCCACTCGCTGCCGGTATTTGCGTACCCCTCTGACAGCTCCCAGGACACGGAGGCTCGGGGCGCCTGGGTGGCTCAGTGGTTGAGCGGCTGCCTTCGCCTCAGGTCCTGATCCTGGGGTCCTGGGATCGAGTCCCGCATCTGGGTCCCTGCATGGAGCCTGCTTCTCCCTCTGCCTGTGTCTCTGCCTCTCTCTGTGTTTCTCAAGAATAAACAAAATCTTTAAAAAACAAAAACCACTGAGGCTCTGAGAAGCAAGGGCTCTGCACTCATCCTGCCTCATTTGGACCTGCCTGTGCCAATTCGGGGCTGTGTGGCAGTGGTCAAAATACTTGACCACTCTGGGCCTCAGTTTCCACCCCATCAAAGACCGGTAAGAGAGTTAGCAGGCAGCCCACAGTGACGGGATGAGGAGCAGGTGTCATGATCGGTGCCCAGCGCTCGGGTGGTGCCTAAGACAGCTGATCACCCTTTGCCACCCCTTGCCACGTGTTGATTGCACCCGGGCCAGTAGGGGGACTGGCTGCATCGGACTGGCTGCAGGCTCGCTCTTTGGTCCCTGCTGCCCCCTAGTGGCCGGCTGCAACCCCGGGGGGCCTACCTCTGTCCTGGAGACTCAAGTCTAGGGTGGAGCGACGCCCAGAAAAGTTGGCCCAGGAGATCCCACTGTCCCCAGCCCCGCCTCTCTGTCATCTCTGCCTTTCTCCCCCATACCCTTCAGCACCTTGCAAAAAGGGTCTGGCACGCTTTAGGAGCTCAGAATGCGGTAAGGACCAGCTGTGTGGCTCAGGGCCCGTCACATAACCTCTCTGTGCTTGCTTCCTCCTCCGTAAAATGAGAACGATACTACTACCGCCCTCAGGGACCAGTTGTTAAAAATTAAATATGCTTATTTGTGTAAGCCTTAGGATGGTGTCTGCACATAGTTAAGTGCTTGTCCAAGGGCTTGCTCGCATTCTTCCTATTATACTGACGGGGTCGGTGTGGGTGTTGTGGGAATGAAGGCATAAAACACAATTAAAGGAAATAATGACGTTCTAAATTGAATGCTATACTTTATCGCAAAAAGGTCAGACTAGCACAACAGAAATCCAGGGGAGAAATGGTCCCAATGGCATCATCGCACCAATGCAAGTTTGTATCTGTCCACACATCAATTCTAGATGTTGTTCGGATGCAGAGTCAGTGCCTATATCTTTGCAGAGGTGTGGACCACGTGGGTGTCCACGTATCTATCCATCCGTACACATTATATATTTTTTCTCCCTCCCAGCCTCGCTATTTTACTGCAGGCTCTTCCTCCCTCCTGCTCACATTCTTGCATACCTTCCCCATCTCTCAGGGTCTTGCCCACACTCTGCCTCTCTCCTCCCCATGGACCCGTGTCATCAAGCTCTCAATAGATCTTTCCAGAGAAAGAGGACGAGATAAGGGCGGGGGGGGGGTGGCCTGGGAAGGTTAGAAGGACCCTAACTCACCTCGTCCCATGGATATAATAGCACCACATCGGTGTCGATAACCCAGAGCATGAGACTGGATAGAGATGCAGAAGGAGGGACTGATAGTAAGCCAAACTTCTTTTTTTTTTTTTTTTAAGATTTTTATTTACTTATTCATGAGAGACACACCCAGAGAGAGAGAGAGAGAGAGAGAGAGAGGCAGAGACACAGGCAGAGGGAGAAGCAGGCTCCATGCAGGGAGCCCGATGTGGGACTTGATCCCTGGTCTCCAGGATCACACCCTGGGCTGAAGGCGGTGCTAAACCGCTGAGCCACGCGGGCTGCCCCAACCTCTGGATTCTTAAATAAACCATAAACTTGCTTTCATGTAAGCCATTGCAGAGCTTCTTTTACAGCCATAAAATAGTCTTAAAGATTGTGGTAGGTAGAATAATGAGGCTTCAAAGATATTCACATCATAATCCCTGGAAACTGTGAACATGTTATGTTACATTGCAAGGGGAAGTCAAGGTTGAAAGTGGAATCGAGATTGCTGATGGACTGATTTTACAATGGGAATATTATCCTGGATTATTCAGATGGCCCCAAGGCTCATCTGATCACAAGTTGTCCTTATAAATGAAAAGCAGTTGTAGGAGAGTTAGCGTCAGAGAGAAATTTGAAGATACTATGCTGCTGGCTTTCAAGGTGGAAGAAACGGGACCTTGGGTGACTGCTAAAAGCTGGAAAAATCAAGGAACAGATTCTTCCCCAGAGTCTCCAGTGTCCTGCTGACACTTTGATTTTTAGCTCAGTGAGACCAATTTCAGTCTTCTGACCTCCAAGACTCTGAGATAACACATTTCTGTTTCAAGCCACTAGATCTGTAGCAACTTGTTATGGCAGCAATAGGGAACTAGTGTATGGAAATTTCCATGTGTCTGATTTTGGGTTGAGAACACATCCCCAGGGGCAGCCTGGGTGGCTCAGCGGTTTAGCGCCACCTTCAGCCTGGGCCGTGATCCTGGAGACCCGGGATCCTGTCCCACATCGGGCTCCCTGCGTGGAGCCTACTTCTCCCTCGGCCTGTGTCTCTGTCTCTCTCTCTCTCTCTGTCTCTCATGAATAAATGAATAAAATCTTAAAAAAAAAAAAAAGAAAGAAAAGAAAACACATCCCCATCCTCTGTCTCATGGTTGGCACTCAGTCTCCACTTCCAAAGGATTCCGTCAAATGTCTGTCCACCCTTACATCCACAGGCATCCATCATCTCTTCTTGAAGTGAATGTAGAGCAGGGAAGTCTTCAGAACTTGCCACCAGTACTGTAGTGTTCAGAATTCAAAGCTCTAGGGTTTCCATCTTGAGATCCTTAATAATTTCATTTTTGAATATGTGTTTTGCAAAGAAAGTCCAATGGGACTTTGGAGCATGCACCAAGGGCTTGGAGTCTCAGCTCATATGTGGTGCCACCCCCCACCACCTGCCCGCTTCTCTGGATCAGGTGCTTGGCCACCTGCTCCTCCACCCCCTGGCACTCTGGACCCTGCTCAGTCTCCCCCTTTCCACCCCTACCCAGCATTGGTGCAGCCTTCTGCCCTTGGATGGGGCCTGGGTGCAGTCACAAAGGAGGGTTGCAGTCAGCTGCTCATTTCATGGGATCCTGGGCTGGAGCATGGTGCTGGCCATCCATGCCCAAGGTGTGTGTGTTGGGTGGCCAGAAGCCACAATCAGCCAAGCCAGCAAGTCAAGCCTCTGGCCCACTCCCCATCTGGGTACCAAGAGTCCCCATTTGGATTCTTAGTGCTTTTTGAACTAAAAGACTTGCACTTCCATTTTGCTCTGAGCCCTTCAAATTATGTAGCTGTTCCTGAAATGGGGTCATTCCTTGTCTCCAAGGTTGAGCTCACCACTCTCTCTGGATCCCAAAACACCATCATCCCCCTGCGTTCTCAGCTTCTTCCGTCTGCAAGCTTCTTCCCATCACTGTGTGTCTCTGTTCAACTCCCCTCCATCTGCAAACAATCAGGGGTTCCCTCCGCCTCTCCTACTTCTCCCTCCCTCGCCTCTCTCTCCTTCCCTCCCCAGCCACATTCTTGAAAGCTGTCTCCTCTGTCTCCACTTCCTCCCTGCACACCCACTCCTCAACCCTCTGTGCAGAAGCTGCCAGCACTTCTGCCATGAAACTGCTCTCACTGAGACCAGCCACCACGTCCACATCCGTTTAAACCATACTTTTCTGTCCTCCTTGGTTCTCCTGCTACTGGCTGCTTGCTCCTGCTCAGTCTCCTTTCTTAGGGTCTTCTCCTCTGCTCCTTCTCTCTCTTTTTTTAAAAGATTTTATTTATTTATTCATGAAAGACACAGAGAAAGAGAGAGGCAGAGGGAGAAGCAGGCTCCATGCAGGAAGCCGATGTGGGACTTGATCCCGGGACTCCAGGATCATGCCCTGGGCCAAAGGCACATGCTCAACCGCTGAGCCACCCAGGCATCCCCTCTCTCTATTTTTTTTAAGAGAGGGAGTGGGGGGCAGCCTGGGTGGCTCAGTGGTTTAGTGCTGCCTTCAGCCCAGGGCGTGATCCTGGAGACCTGACCCAGGATCAAGCCCACGTCAGGCTCCCTGTGAGGAGCCTGCTTCTCCCTCTGCCTGTGTCTCTGCCTCTCTCTCTCTCCTCTCTGTTTCTCATGAATAAATAAATAAAATCTTAAAGAGAGAGAGAGAGAAAGAGAGAGTGGGATGGAACAGAGGGAGAGGGACAGAGAGAATCTTAAGCAGGCTCCATGCTGGCCAGGGAGCCTGACACAGGACTTGATCTCACAACCCCGAGATCACGACCTGAGCCAAAATCAAGAATCGGGCACTTAACCAATGGAGGCACCCCTCCTCTGCCCTACCTTAAATATTGGGAGTCTTCAGCACCCCCTGCACACCTACACACACACACACACTCCATGGACAATCTCTTCTGTTTCCATTGTTTGGGAGGAAAACTTTTCTTATACCCTTCAAAGGTTCTTGGGCTGGTTTAAGAATTTGTTTTTTAAGATTTTATTTATTTATTCATGACAGAGAGAGAGAGAGAGAGAGAGAGGCAGAGGGAGAGGGAGAGGGAGAAGCAGGCTCCATACAGGGAGCCTGATGTGGGACTTGATCCCGGGTCTCCAGGATCACACCTCGGGCCGAAGTGAAGGTGGCGCTAAATCGCTGGGCCACCGAGGCTGCCCTGGTTTAAGAATTAAATTGATATGAGAAAGATTAACAGGAGGGAAAAAATCCCGGAGTTTAATTAGGTACACATGGAGATCCAATAATAAAATTGAGACCTAGGGCAGCCCCGGGGCGCAGTGGTTTAGTGCTGCCTGCAGCTCAGGGTGCGATCCAGCCGGCCGTGGGATCAAGCCCCATATTGGGCTTCTTGCATGGAGCCTGCTTCTCCCTCTGCCTGTGTGTCTCTCATGAATAAATAAATAAAATCTTTAAAAAATAAAAAAAAATAAAAAATGAAATAAAATAAAATTGAGACCTAAGAAATGACTCAAAATATGAAGCTTTTATATGTTTTAGACAAAGAAACATAAATCTGTGAGGAATTGACAGGACAAAGAAAACATGTTCGGGAGCTTTGATTAGTAAAGAGATCTAAACAAAATTTGGGTTGGGTCAATAAATTAGTAAAAGTAACAAGGTTTGTTTACACAGGCTCTTGGCCCTGAATTTCCCACTTCTGGTGTTATCACAGGAAGGGGACCTTTCACATCGAAGATTTATTTCCTGCTTTCAGAGGGACAGAGAAGCGGTCACAGTGTCCTTTTTGTATGGGCTGTCTTAGATGACCTTAGCTCAACATAAGGCATATGCCAAAGTGACACATTTTGGGGCAGCCACCCCTGAACCCCATTACCACAGAGAGTTAACTACAACGTTCAGTAAATCTGAACTGGAGTTTCGTAAGGCAGGGACTGTGTGGCCCAGCACCTAGCATAGTGGCTGGCACATAGAATGTGCTTGATAAACATTTGTTCATTCGAATGAATGGTGTCTTCTAAATATATCTCCCCAACCCTGGTCTCTTACCTGAACTCCAAACCCATATATCTGTCTTACTTTTCATCTCCCACCCAGACACTTCACACATCCTGTCTAGTACACATTACTATCTAATGTGACATATGACATATTATTAAGTCCTTTCTTACCAGGTCTCCCACATCTCCCCCACTAGAAGATAGGGTCTCCACGGGGACAGAGATTTTTGTTTGGTTGGTTCACTGCTGTATCCACTGCTGTGGTACACAGTAGGTGCTCAATAAATACTTTCTGAGCAGATGAATGGGTCTCCACACAGATGTCCCCACACGTCAGAATCAGTACATCCCAAACTGAGCTCTTCATCACTCTCCCCAAACCTCCTCCTTCTGGGTCTCCACTCCTAAAGCCGGGCAGTGGGCATCACCCCGGGCTGCCCATTTCCTCCCTCCCTACTGAGATTCAGGCATGCGTGCCCCTTTGCTGCTCACACTGCCTCCTGGCTCCCGTTAGGCAAAAGTGTGGGTCACATATACTCAGGACAACTCAAGTATAGGACATTTACCCAGGGGAACCCAGGTGAGGAAACACAAACCTGGAAGCCCTAAGATGATTTGAGGTGGCACATGGGTATGGCATAAAAGAGCAACAAACCCAGAAAGCAATTCCTTTTTCGTTTCTCTTTCTCTTCTTCTGACTAGCCTTCCATAGGCTACAGTATCTCCCTAAGATTGAATAACTCAGTTTTGGTTTCATTGTTTTTGTTTTTACAGTTCCCTTCTATTTATGATAAAGGATTCTTGTTTTTCTATTCGTGATGTTGACAGTATTTCTTTTTTATAATAAAATGATTTAAGTAAAACCGGTAGGTCAATAGGAAAACAAGTTTAAGTACATAATGGTGGAGGAAAAGAGGTAAGCGTGAAAGATAGAACCTGTGGCAGTGTGCACAGGGGACACAATTTTGGAAGAACCTGGTCCACAGGTCAGAGTTCAAAGCCCTTTGTAACCTAGATCCTGACTCCTTTACACCCTAGACACCATGACCTGCCACCCCTGGATACCATGACTTGTTGCCCTTGGACACTCTGACCTGTTACCCCTGGACAACGTGACCTGGTCATCCCTAGGCACCTTGACCTGAGCACCTAGAATCTATGAGCTGGTATGATACTGTGATTAATGATAAAAAAAAAAAAAACCCAGGTTGTGATGTCTCTGGGGGCCTGGTCATGGTATCTGGGGATGGCCAGGTCATATTGATGAGTGGTCCCCAGGTCTTCATGTTTAGAGGGGTCCAGGTATGATTCTGACACTAATTTTGATGTGTGTGTGTGTGTGTGTGTGTGTGTGTGTGTGTATCTCCACACCACCAAGCAGTTAACTCAGTTCTAACACTACCCACCTGGAGAGGCATCAGTTCCCACAGCCTGAGGGCTCAGCCCTACAAGGTTGCTCCACCCCACTTCAGACCCCAATCTCAAGTCTGAGTTGTCACCAGAGGTTTGGTGTTTGTTCAACAGCTCCTAAAACTCTTGGAATTTCCTAAGTGATTAGAGCAATATGTGTCTTTTGTTAACGTTGATGAGGTGACCTTTGGGAAGTCCCTAGATCACCTAAGGAAGGGGGCTGGCTGCCAGGGGAACCAGCCATGTGATTAGGCTGGAAGGTGTCCTTTCTACCTCTTTGACCTTTGGGGGAGGGAGAGGCGCTGGAGACTGAGTTCAGTCACCAAAGGTCAATGATTTCATCAATCACGGCTATTTCCCAAAGCCTCCATAAAAACCAGAAAGGGCGACGTTGTGAGGGCCTCTTGGGTTGGTAAACATGGAGAGGCTGGGACAATGGTGAGCTCTAGCGAAGCCTGGAAGCTGAGCCCTTTCTCCGTATCTTGACCTAGAACCCGAAACCTGGCTGTTCCTGCGTTATATCCCTTCATAATAAACTAAACTTAGAGGTGGTTGCCGTGTCTAGTAAATAACATGTTTCACTGAGTTCTGTGAGCCGCCCTAGCGAATTAATCACACCCAAGGAGGGGATGCTGGAACCTCTGGTGACAACTCAGATTTGAGATTGGTGTCTGAAGTGGGGTGGAGCAACCTTGTAGGGCTGAGCCCTCAGCCTGTGGGATCTGATGCCTCTCCAGGTGGGTGTAGTGTTAGTGCTTGGTGGTGGGGAGATACACACACACACGCACATCGAAACTAGTGTCAGAATCATACCTGGACCCCTTTAGACATGAAGACCTGGGGACCACTCATCAATATGACCTGGCCATCCCCAGACACCATGACCCGGCCACCCAGAGACACCACGACCTGGGCATTCTCTAATTATCATGACCTGTTCCCCCTTAGGTCCCATGACCTGGCCACTGTACCCAGACCACACTGTGCATTTGCAACCCCCCAAGCCTTTACTCATGCCCTTCTCTCTACCAGGTGTGCCCTCCCCACTTCTCCATCCAGGAGCAAAGGGACTCTGATTCCGTCTGCCCAGCATCTGCTGCTCCCTCTTCTGAAAATGGCCTCTGGTCTTCCTTGGGGACAATCTCTCCCTACCCTTAGTTCATGTTGCCTGCATGGACTTGATCTCACTCCCAGCTTTCCAATAAGATACATGCCTCAGGCTTGGCCAGTCAGGACATTCCTTCCCCAATCTACAGAGTATTGGTTCAGGGACAGACATATGATTAAATCTGACCAATGGGAGTCTTTAATGACATGATCTTTGGGACCATTAGAACAAAGACCTGTTCTTTCCTTAGGGCTTCCTAAACTGGTAGGTTATAGGCTTGGATTTCTGAATTTTTTTTTTTTAATCCCACCAGAGTCTCACTCAGCCTAAGAAAGAAGCCAACACAGAATAAAGTAGATCCACGAGGTTGGGCCTTCCAGTCTGAAGGAATCATTTGAGTACCTTGATCCATTCGTGCCTGCAGCTATATTCTCAAACTTAAAAAAAAAAATTTTTTTTTATGAGCCAGTGAGCTCATTTAGAAAAACCAGTTTCTGTCACTTACAACCACAAGGCTCTTGATTGAAAAAGCTTATTTTTTAAAATTGAGATTGAATTCACATCATTTACATCAAAATTCCCCATTTTAATCATTTAAAAATATATAATGTAGTGGGTTTTAGTATATTCACAATGTTGTACGCCCGTCACCACTATCTAATTCCATTACCACCCCCGGCCTCCTCACAAAAAA
This sequence comes from Canis lupus dingo, assembly GCF_003254725.2. Taxonomy (NCBI): domain Eukaryota; kingdom Metazoa; phylum Chordata; class Mammalia; order Carnivora; family Canidae; genus Canis; species Canis lupus. The sequence continues at coordinate 19,105,097 of NC_064248.1, read as the reverse complement.
AACCCCTAACCCATCAGCAGTCCCTCCCAATTTCCCCTCCCCTATCCCCCCAGTAATTAATGAAATCTCATCCTTTAATGACGAGTTTCAGTGGACATTTCTCTGTGAGCCTGTCCCTAAACACAGGACAGAATTTTCTCTCTTTACCACACATCCCTCTATTATCGCTTATTGTAATTGTCAGTTTTATTTTTTGTATTTGATAATGGAATATTTCAAACATACAGGAAGTCACTGTTGATAATGGAATATTTCAAACACACAGGAAGTCTCTCCTACCAGACACGTTGAGGACAGGGTCTAGAATCTATTTCCTCTTGTGTCTCCCAGCCCCTGACCCAGGGCCTGGCCCAGACGAGATGTTCAGCGGAGGCACAAAACATAACAAAGAGTGAACAAGGGCTCACTCTAAACTTCCCAGACCCCCGCCAGGCCAGGACGTGAAGATGCTGACCAGCGTTTGCTGACCGGCTGATTGACGTCTCCAGTGAACACTTCCACCGTGGAAGCCCCTGTTTACGTGTGATGGGGGTGGGGTGGGGATGATGCTTTAGCTGAACAGATCACCTCCCACGCACTGACATTTAATTAACCCCAAATTAAAGTTACAGGTGGTTGCCGTGTCTGGGTACCCCCCCAAAATTTCCCCAAGCTGCACCCACTTCAGATGCTTAGAGGTGGCATATGGGGAGGCAGAGTGAACCAGTGACCGTGGGCATGTTGGCTTACCTTCTCTCGGTCTCAGCTGTCCCATATGTACAAAGGGGTTAAAAATAGCAAGTACCTTGTAGGGTCATCTGAAGATTAAACAAACGAAGACTTATATGGTACTTAGTCCCAGCTCGTTTAACAAGCCTGTTAGACAGGATGCGTTGGCTGGTTTAACCAAGAAGTGCGTGAGATCAATAAAGCCACTGCACATGCTATTTCCTTTGCATGGAAAGAACTCCTTTCTACCCCTCACTCACTCTATTATTACATTTCAGCTTAGATGTCACCTCCTCCAGGAAGTCCTCCGGCTCCCCAGACCTTGGTAAGGTGCCTCTCCTCTGGGCTCCTCAGCAGCCGAGCTTTCCCGTCTGCACAGGTAGGGATGGTCTGAGGCACCCCGGGATGCCCAGTGTCCAGCACAGGGCGACGGCTGAGTTCATGAAAGGACAAAGCAGAACACCCATTAAAGGATGAGCAAGAGTTTTTTGTTTTATTCTCATCCCTGGCCCTTCTAACTGGACTCCCGCCCTGCCCTGGGCACCAGGGCTCTGGCTCTGTCCTCCATGTGTCCCCAGAAAGAGAAGGTTGTGGATCAGGGGTGTGCCCAGGCTGGCTCCCACCAGCTCCCGGGGGTCGACTGTGTGCATCTCTCAGCTCTGCGTGTGGTGGCATCGGGTTGCTAGCTTGAAATTGGCCATGGTGGCAGTTTGTACACCATAGAGAGCAGTAATGCCACGTACGGGGTTTTTGGGTTTTGCTCCTCAATGGCTGGCTGAGCAGCCCACTGCCAGCTGTGATTGGGTGCCCCCAGAGACTGCAAATTTTGATCTGCCCAGGACATGCTTCTCCTTCCTTCTCCACCACTGTCCAGTTCGGTGCATGGAGCTCCCTCTGCCTGGGCCAATCTTCCCTGCTCCCCCCACAGCTGAGTACAGCTCCCGTGTGGCCCTCGACCTCTTTGTAGGACAAACCCTGGGCTTACTTACTCCTGTCCCTCTTTCCCTGCCTCGCTGCACCCAGCCCAGGGTGCCAGCTGCAGCTGTCAGTACATACTTGTTGATTGACTGATGGACAGTTTTTGACAAACATTTTTGTGAGTTTGACCTTTCCTCCGTGTCAATGCGGGGAAACCACAGCAGCCTGAACTTTCAGTAAAGGGGAGCCTCTTTGAGGAAGGGAGTCTTTGCAGAAAGTCAGCACAGCTGCCTGGAAATCGAGTCATCGCTGCCCTTCCTCCCTCTGTGTGCAGCCTCTTGGAAGAACGCAGGTGGTTCTGGGCCACGGCTCCCTCAGGTGGAAGGTAGGGGAAGAGAAGGAGGTGCAGGACTTTGGGTGGAAGTTCTTGATGGGGCAGGAGGCCCCGAGAAGGCTGGGGCAGGGCTGGGGGCCTTGCACACTCGTGTGCATACATGCCAGCATGCATGGGGGTGTGCCTATTTCTGCAAATGTATATGGTATTAGTCACTTGGGTCATGGTTTGGTTTCAGATGGGTTGATGGAGGCTCACGGACCCTTGGAGCACGGCAGATGCCAAAAACTGCCCCCTGTACTCCATTCACCTCTTGCCAAGATCGAGGTTGTGCCCCGTGGCGTGGACTCACATGTGTGCAAGTGCACATCAGGAGAAGGCCTCCTGATGCATCAGGCTCAGCTCTGCACCTGACATATAGGAAACACTTTACAGCCAGGACCTACCTGATGTGGCCCTGGTGTGTACACAGCATATCCATGGACGCGGGGGTCCCCGCTACAGTACATGCACAGAGGGGGTAGCAGCAATGTTTTCTTCACTGCTATCTCCCCAGCACAGTGTCTGGCACATAGTAGGTGCTCAATAAATATTTTATCATATGCAAGTGTACACACACAAATATGCCTGTGCTTGCATGACAATATGTGTGTACTTGCACATCTGCGAGCTCGCTTTCTATGCAGGCGTGCAAACAGGGTCGTGCATGCTTGTGTGTGTGAACATGCTTGAAGAATGTGCGTGAGCCAGCAGGGGAAGTCCTCACTGGCCTCTGTGACCCTGCATGCCGACTCTCATGCTAGTGGGACTCTATGCTTCTGAGCGTGTGCCATGTGTGTACATGAGTGCATGAGCCAGGGTGTGATTTCAGGTCACACATGTGTCTTTGTGAGATATATTCACACAGGATCACACGGGACATTTGTAATAAAGATCACCACGTACTGGTTAACAGCTCGGGCTCTGGAGCCCAACTATCCAGGTGAGAATTCTGGTTTCATTTCTTCCTATTTGCACAACGACAGACAAGTAACTTAAATTCTTTGTGCCTCTGTTTCTTTATCTGTGAGGCAGGGATAAAAATCACATCTGCCTCCTATTGCTGATTCGGGGACTCAGTAAGAGGCTAGCACCTGGCACGCAGCAAATGTTCAAACATGCCATCTGTTGCTGCTTCTATTTGTGTGTCGTGTACACCTGTATATGCACATCTGTGTCCCCAACATACCCCCAACCCTGGCCCTAGAGAAATAAGGACCCTGTCTGCTGGGCACCAAGATTCACATGTGAATTACTGGGAAATAAGCAGGCTCCTGCACTAAGATGGTCAGGGTCGGGGGCAGGGGGCATCACAGCCCCTTCCCCTCGGCCGCCCTTCCTCCCCACTCACCAAGGAGAACCTGGTCTGTCCTTGGTCACCTGACTCCAGTCTCCCAGCCTGGACAGGCCAGTCCTTGCCAAGCCAGCTCACTGGGGTCTGAAGAGTCAGAAATGAGATGATGGGTGACAAACTTACTTCAAAGAACAGGCAGTCCCAGGATGTATCCACCGTCAGCCCCTTTGGGGGTCAGATTCCCATAAATGTCTATAAAACTGAAAGAGCCTGGTGCCTTTGAAGCGTCTAAAATAAGCTATAATGTGCATGAAGGAAATTTGGCTCCTAGGAAAGTGAGTGATTCAAGACGATGGGACCCTGGGAGGGACAGAAGGACAGGAAGTGACCCCTAGCCTAGTGACCCCTAGGCTAATTGACTCACATCGTGTTTCTTGAGTGCCAGGACTGTTCTAGGCCTTGGGGGATATGAGACAGGTCCCTGCCCATGTGCACCGTGAGATCAAGTATATGAGCACCAAGAAGCCCAGAGGAGAGACAACTCCCCCAGACTGGGGGCATCACGGAGAGCTTCCTGTAGGAGGCAGACATCTCTGTTGAAATCTGAAGGACCAGCACTAGTTTTCTAGGAAACAGCCCGACCTGGCTGGAGCCAATAACAAGAGGTGGGTGAGGTGCGGGGTGAAGCCGTGGGGAAAAGCAGAGTCCTAGAGTCCTGTGAACCACACATGGCAGTTGACATTGAAAGAGCCTTGTCACTCAAAGGCCAGCCTGACTCTACTTCCTGGGGTGAGTCTGAAGTGGGGGTGAAGTGTGGCTGCCTGCCAAGAGCGGGGTCTTGAAATAGCCATTCAATCACTCAAAAGATGTTTTTAGTGAGCACCTACTACATGCCAGGCCCTGCTCTAGGGTTTGGGGGTTCTACAGTGAACAGAATGGACAGATCCCTGCCCTTGTGAAGCTGACATGTGGGGGACAGACAGCCGAGAGACGTGCACGCACACAGTGTGACGTGGGGTGGCAGTGGGTGGGTCACGGAACAGGCAAGCAGGGTGAAGAACAGAGGGGGTGCTCAGGGAAGGCCTGGCCCAGGAGGGGACATTTTGCACACAGACTTGAATGAAGAAAGGGAAGGAGCCATGCAGCTCTCTGGAGGGGTGAGCGGGAAGGGGAGTGTTCCAGGTGGAGGGAACAGCCAGTGCAAAGGCCCTGGGAAGGGAACCGTGTGACAGGGGAGCAGGAAGGTCAGAGGGCTGCAGGGGAGAGCACAAGGGTGGGTTCTGAGGACGTGGGGCCAGGAGGGGCTCGCTGACCACAGTGAGGACTCTGTGTTTATTCTAGAATGACAAGAAGGTTTTGGAGGTTTCGTTCTAGAACGATCGCTGCAGTGAGAGGAGAACAGGATGCTTTCAGAGGCCCAGAGATGGGAGTGGGGAATTAGCAGCCTGCTGTTATCGTCCAGGTGAGGGATGCTGGTGGCCATCACCATGGATTCTGAGCCTGCTTTGAGGGTAGAACGGGCAGGCTTCCTGAGGGTGGGTCTAGGGTCATGAGACAGAGAGGGAGGCAAGGATGAGCCAGCGCCGTGGCCGTGCTGGAGACCCAGCCTCTCTGGCCTGACCCCGGAGGCAGATGGCATCGTATCACCGAGGCACAAAATCCTGCCCTCTGCCGTATGCTGAGCCCCTGCCCTGCCAGCACGGTGGCCTCACTGCATCCCCATTATCATGTGGGGCTCCCCAGGCCCGCTCAGCAGGTGGGGTTGTAGCGGCTCAGAGGGGCCTCGCCCAGGGTCATGCAGCCCTAAGGGCTGGGGTCCTGCGACCCTCCACCACAACACCGAGTCAGCGGTCTCCTCCAGGGGATGCTTGGCAATGTCTGGAGACACGTCGGCTGTGGGCAGAGCCCCGGATGCTGCTCAACATCCCACCATGCACAGGACAGCCCCTACAGCAAAGCATCATCCAGCTCAGAGGTCGACGGTACAGAGATGGAGAAATCCGGGTCCCCCAACCTTCCAGGGCCTTCTCAGAGACAGCTCCTCCACCTCCGGGCTTGGCCTGCCTGAAAAGGAAGTGAGCCTGTGCCAAGGTGACAGTGGGAGCCGGCGGCCGTGGTGGCATTTTTTCCCCATGACAGAGGCTGGTTCCTGGAAAACTGAACAAGGCATCCTTGTGGCTTTTCTTCTCCTTTTCAGTCAGCCCAAGCATCTGAGCCACGACCCCGCATCTGCAGAGGGTCTCCAAGGGCCAGACATGGGCCACCCAGCAACCTGCTGAGAGCCCTCCCGGCTTCCCCCGCCCACGGAGTGGGGTCCTGGTCCCACTCCTCTGCAGGCAAGCTCCTCGGCGCCCTGGGCACCACTGGCCCCTCCACCTATAGCCTCACCACTTCCTTCTTGCTGGTGGCTCTTCTGCCCAGTCCACCTGCAGCTCTTCCCCGCAACAGGCCGTGCGAATAGGCCGTGCGATCACACCAAGTCTCTAGCTCCCCCGCGGCGGGCTTGGGGCTTTGCTGGTCCTCTCCAGGCTTTGCTTCCTTCCTCTTTCACTCTGTTTTTATCCTGATGATTTCCCTTATTTTACTTTCTTCTCTGTTTATCTTGCTGCTCTTTTTCTTACTTCTTGAGACCGGTGTTCAGGATACCCCTTTTGTTTTTCTTCTTTCCTCATTTGCAGATTCTAAGGCTATAAATTTCCCTCGAAGTATTATTTTACCTGCACTCACTAGTTTTGATATGCACTTTTTATGTCGTTCAGCTCAAAATTGTTTTCTAACTTTTCCACTGTGGTTTCTCTCGTCGTCTTTTGGGTTATTTAAAAGCATATTTCTTGGTCTCCCCACTCTTGTTTTTGACAAGTTTTGGAATGGCCACTTATATCTTTCCAAAATGATGAACTGCTCTTCATCCTTCCAGGTCCAGTTTGAGTGATCCCTCCACTGTGAAGCCTTCCCTGGACATTCCCTCCACACCTCTCCAGGCATATAATTAATAATTACCTCCTGTCTGCTCCCATGGCACTTTGTACATACCATCATTGGTGTAACACTGATGTATCTGTCAAGACTTTTTCACTTTCAAGTGAAAGAAAACAAATCCAAACTCGCTGAAACCAAAAGGGAACTTATTGCCTCATTTCACTAAAAAGTCTGGCTTTCAGACACAGCTGGATCAAGGGTCCTGATGCCTGATGATTCAATTCATGCCACGAGTCACTTCCTCTATGTTGGTTCCATTCCATTCTGAGGCAAGTTCCCCCTACTTTAAAGATATCTAAAGTAGCTTCAGATAGCATATCCTCTCTGCTCTGAGGCCAGTCTTTGCCTCAATCATCCCATCAAAGGTTTCATGGGTTCTCTTTGGTTCTGATTGCATCATGAACTCTGACTGGATGGATTAAAATGGCCTGAGAGATATAGCAGATTGGCTCAGGGCAAGGTCATGCTCAAGAAATTGAGCATGGAGGAGGGGCGATATCCCAGAAAAAAAAAATCAGGATATAATCCTAGCATGTCCAATGCTGGACAGCCAAAAACAAGGCAATGCTACTATTCCCAACAGCAACAGCTAAAAGTCACTCTTAATCTGCCACACGCTGTTATCCCAAGTGTCTTATTTTAGTCCTGTGTGTCCCTTCCCCACTGGACTTGAGATCTTAACAGGAAAGAGAAGTCCTGCTCTGTTTACTGAGAAAGATCAGAGGCCACAGAGGAGGTGGGGGATGGGCAACTCCTCCTCCACCCCCATGGAGGCTGGCACCCCAAGGCCAGGGCCCTGGCCCCACGATGGCCCCAGGATCCCCTGGAGGCAGCTCAGCAGAGGCACCTGATGTGTGCAGCAGTCATTCTCTGTCTTAGTCAGCTCGGGCTGCTGTAACAAAACACCACAGACAGGGCGGCTTGAACAGCAGACACTTCTTTCTCAGGGTGCTGCAGGCAGGAAAGTCCAAGACGAGCTGCTGGCTGATTCAGTTCCTGGAGAGAACCCGTGCCCTTGCTTGCAGATGGCCACGTCTTGCTGTGTCTTCACATGGCTGTTTCCTCCGCGTCTGTGGGGAAAGAGCGTGCATGCTCCCTGGCATCTCTTTTAACAAGGACATGAATCCACTTTTTTTTTTTTTTTAAGATTTTATGTATTTATTCATGAGAGACACAAAGAGAGAGGCAGAGACATAGACAGAGGGAGAAGCAAGCCCCATGTAGGGAGCCGGATGTGGGACTTGATCCTGGGAACCTAGGATCACAACTTGGGGTGAAGGTAGATGCTCAACCACTGAGCCACCCAGATGCCCCACGAATCTACTTCTTAATGACTTCCTTAGTGGGTCCATCTCCAAATGTGGTTATACTCAGGTGAGGGCTTCCACCTAGGAATTTTCGGGAGGAAATGGACATTTAGTCCACGGGGCTGGCCTTCCAGGATAAACCCTCCCACATCTTTCCAGAAATCAGAGTCACAGACACTCAGCATGAAAGAAGCCTTCATGGCCCTGTGGTCCAACCACACAGTCAATTAATCCAACCATATACCCACATCAACAGGTGGCCAAGCTTTGGTTTGCATACCACCAGAGACAGGAAGCTCACTATCCCTCAGTGAGGCAACTCTGACTGTACTGGGCTGAACCTAAAGGTCAGCTCTCATGTCTCCCATCCCGGATATTCTCTTCTTCAAGCTAGATACCTTGGCTAGTTTGTGGTTTTCAGACCCTCTCCGTGCCTTCTTGTTCCCCTTTCTGAATATACCTCAGTTTGCCAGTGCTCTTAAAATGAAGGCGTAGGGGTGCCTGGATGACTCAGTTAAGCGTCCAGCTCTTGGTTTGGGCTCAGGTAGTGATTTCAGGGTCATAGGATTGAGCCCCATACTGGGCTCTGTGCTCAGTGGGAAGTCTGCTTGGGATTCTTTTCCTCTCCCTCTGCCACTTATCCCTCTTGAGAGCTCTCTCTCTCTCTCAAGTAAATAAATTAATGTTTTTGAAAAAAAATGAAGGCCCAGAACTGGACATAGGCTGGTGTGGCCATTGCAGTGAGGATAACTTGTTCTGGGCACTACACCTCTACGAATGCAGCCCTAGGAAGCTTCAAGTTTCTTTGGGCTGCGACAACACTCTTGAGTCTGAGAAAAGCCCCCAAGCACATGTTGCCTTGGTGATTCTAATCCTCATACATGTGGAATTGACCATTTGACCTAAAGTAAAGGCCACAGCACTCATCCTAGGTCAGTGTCTTTGGAAGGACCCCCTACTCGCATCTCCATAGATGTTTAATGCCTTCCCCACTTGCTGTGCCCTTTCCCCAGCGCACAGGCACATTGTGACCTTCTTTTTGTTAATTTCCAAAATTGAATAGCTTGATTATTGTTCTTAGATTCTAGAAGTGATATATCACTTTAAAAATCAATACAGAAAAGTACAAAAAAATTAGAAATAAAAACTCCTGTGACCTACAAGTAGCCCTGTTAACCCGGGGAGCTACACTGTCCACGTTCCAATCCTGCCTCCAATTACTTCCATGATCTACGGGCATGGAAGAGTTGCTTCATCTCCTGCTCCACTGCTTCCTCCTATCTAAAATGTGGGTGCTGAAACGTGGGTATGATAACTTCACACAGTGCCTGCTGATGTAAAGCCTGATGGTAACCTCCTTAAAAATGTAAACAATCGGGATCCCTGAGTGGCGCAGCGGTTTGGTGCCTGCCTTTGGCCCAGGGTGCAATCCTGGAGACCTGGGATTGAATCCCGCGTCGGGCTCCCGGTGCATGGAGCCTGCTTCTCCCTCTGCCTGTGTCTCTGCCTCTCTCTCTCTCTGTGTGTGACTATCATAAATAAATAAATAATTTTTTAAAATGTAAACAATCTTGTTATCTTTGTTATTAATAATTGTATTAGCCAGGGCTCTGTTTCTCTGGAGAGTCCTTACTAATACAGATAAATTTGTCCCAGTCTGCTCAGGCTGTCATGTCAAAATGCCACAGACTGGTGGCTTACATAGCAGAAATGTATGTCCTCATGGTCCATTACTGGTGAGGGTCCTCTTCCTTCCCCATGTGATGGAGCAAGCAAGCCTTGGTGTCTCTTCTGGTTTTTAAAGATACAGTCCTATTGCATCAGGGCTCTACCTTTATGATCTTATTTAAGTACCTCTGAAAGGCCCTGTCTCCAGATAGTATCACACTGGGCTTCAACATACAAGTTTTGGGGGATGGTAGGGAGCGGGGGCGGGAGACACAGTTCTGTCCAGAGCAGTAATATTAGTATATGTAGTGGCTATTGTCTTTGCACAGAATGACCTTGCGCTGCACTGCCTTCTTTTTGTGATAGCCACAGAGGTAACTGGCATTTACCCGGAGTCTCCCGCCCTCTGACCACAGGGACTGGTCCAGGGATTGTCAGGTTACTCACGCTGAGCCACCATTGACCCTCGGATCTGTGTGCAGATTGGCTCATGAGGCAATCTAAATCAACCAAATAATCCCCTGGGATTTTTTTTCTGTCTGGAGTCTGTGGGAACCACTGTTTTCCTCTCCCACTGCAGAGTGGGTGAGCTGGGAGTTCTGCTCAGCCCGTGCAGCATCCCGGAGCAGCTCCACTTTCTCTGCAGTAAATTCCCACTTTTGCCAAGCTTGCTTAATCTGGTTTTCTGGAACCACAGCTGAAATAATCATGTTAGTCATGGGCATTGAGTCATAAAATGTATTTTACTTTATTTTCTGGGATATGACAGCAATTTTGAGTTGCCTGCCCAGTATGGGTTTTATCCTTTTTTTCCTCAGTTGTAAACTCTGACAGCTGTCTATCCATTGGTCTGGATTAGAACTACATCGCCACTCACTTCTGTGTCTACAGTCCCATGTGCATCTAAATTCACATCTGCTAGTATGGGTTCAAATGTGGGTTCAGTTGCACATATAGACCGTGGCCTGTATGTGCTGACCGTAGCCTAAATAAGAGAAATTCCTCTCCCATGTCGCAATGTCAAGGTAGGTGTCCAAGGCTGAGTGGTGTCCCCCAGGGACCTAAGCTCACTGCTCTGCCCTCCCTAGGATTTGCCTTTGTCCACATTCTGAGATGGCCATCACCATGCCTTTGATTCAGGTAGCAGGAAAATGTGCCTTACTTATTTTATTTATCTTATCTTATTATTTTATTTTATTTTTAAATTATTTTCTAGTGGTTTTAAACAACCGTTTTCTCACATGGATTCTATGGGTGGGCATTTGGACAGGACACAGCAGGGATGGTTTGTCTCTGCTCCATAGTGCCTGGGACCTCAGCTGGGAAGATTTGAAGGCTGGAGGTGGATTAACAGCTGGAGGCTGGAATCATCTGACAGTTCATTCACCTGCCTGTCTGGCACCTGGGTGGGAACAACTCAAGACCAGAACAGCTGACCAGGGCACCTGCCATGACTTCTCTGTGCGGCTTGGCTTCCTCATAGAATGGCTACCTCAGGGCACAGACTTCTTGCATGGCAGCTCATACCAAGCAAGTATTCCAGTTTGTTGTTCATTGAGAGAGGGGAGAGGTCAGGTATTTTCACAGAGATAAATAAGCTAATCCCAAATTTTTTTGTGAAAATGCAAAAGACGCTGAAGAGACAAAACAATTCTAGAAAAACAGAACAAAGCTGGATGACTTTCATTTCCCAATTTCAAAACTTACTAAGACAATGTACTAGCATAAAGCAATGAAACAGAACAGAGAGTCCAGAAATAAACCTATACATTTAGAGCCAATTAATTTTCAAAATATGTGCCCAGGTAACTCAGTGGGGGAGCAGATAATCTTTTCAACATATCATACTTGGACAATTGGATAGCCATAAGCAAAAAGATAAATTCAGATCATTATCTCACACCATACACAAAAATTAACTCAAAATGAATCAAAGTTCTGAACATAAGAACTAAATCTTATAGAAGAAAACATAAAAGAGATCTTTGTTACCTCAAGTTAGGCACAGTGTTCTTAGTTATGGCACCAGAAGTACAATTCACACACACACACACAAATTGGTAAATTGAAAAAAATAGTTGGTAAATTGGACTCCAACACAACTTGAAAGTAGAGAACGCCAACAATTAGTCTTTCCACTGAAGCAGCCATTAAGCTGGCAAAAACAATCAGAATCAACTTTTTTGGCACTCTGGAATCTGATCAAAGCCATACAGCAACAAAAGGGTGCTTAATGAAGAAAGAGACTGCTAATCTTTGGTTAAAAAAAGAAAAGTGTTGTGACATTTTTGCTCATCTATCTACTGTCTCTCATTCCCCAGATCATTGATGGCTGTGGGAACAGTAGCTACATTCTTGGTGCCACTTGCTGGTATCAGACAGGGCGATATAGACCTTGTTTTCAAAGAATTATAGTTATGTATTTTGTTCTGTCTAGTAGTTTCCTGAAGCATCAGTTCAGGCATTTGTTTTGTTCCCATTGAAATTCTCTCAGGACTGGAGTCGCTTCCTAGATAGTATATGTTGAAATAATTTAGAGACATACACTACCCAACTGGGGCATGGGATAATGGACAGAGAAAACAGCAGATAGACCAAAAAGCCTGGAAAGGAAGAGTCTGTGGAGGAAGACACAAGGTCTTTGAAGGGCTTCCATATATACCAAGGAATCTGGAGTACAATGCATATGCCCAGGGCTGAATGCATGCACAGATAAAAACAATTTAAGAGGACCCTAGGTTTATGCCCCTAGCTGATCTTTGAGCTTTTCACAAAAAGGTAAACAGCTAAGGACAAAACTGACACAGTCATCTTGGCTAAATATTGAAGAAATGCCCCAGTTCAGAGCCAATCTATAAAGACTGAGAAAATATGTTTTTATTTTGTTTTCATTTTGGCTCCAAGAGGTTATGGACATCTCTATCAGATTACTGGCTGACTGCTAAAATAATGGAACAGAGACTTCAGTGAACATACATGACAAGGAATACAGTATTTGCAAAAATAGATTGGAAAAGTCACTAAACAAATGGGACAGAGGGCAGGGGAGAATCTGACTTCCAGAGTTATCACATTATAATATTCAAGATGTCTAGTTTTCTACAAAAACAAATAAGGCATACAAAGAAACAGGAAAACATGGTGCATTCATTAGGAAAAAAAAAATGGAGAAAACTGTCCCTAAGGAAGTCCAGACATTGAATTTAATAGACAAAGATTTGGGCAGCCTGGGTGGTTCAGTGGTTTAGCACCATTTTCGGCCCAGGGCCTGATCCTGGAGACCTGGGATCGAGTCCTACGTTGGGCTCCCGGCATGGAGCCTCCTCCGTCTGTCTGTGTCTCTGCCTCTCTCTCTCTCTCTCTCTCATTGTGTGTGTCATGAATAAATAAATAAAATCTTAAAAAAAATAGACAAAGATTTTAAGCCAGTTGTCTTAACTATGCTCAAAGGGCTAAAGAAAGCCATGGATGAAGTACTAAGGAAAACCAGAATGATGTATGAACAAATAGGAAATATCAATAAGGAGATAGAAATTATATAAAGGAATCAAATAGGAAATCTGCAGCTGTAAAATAAATACTGAAATAAAAATTTTACCATAGGAGTTCAACATCAGATTTAATGCAGGTAGAGGAAAGAATCGGTGAGTGGAGGATAACAAATTGAAATTACCCAGTTGGAAGTGCATAAAGCAAAAAGAGTGGAGAAAATTTTTTTTTTTTAAGTGGAGAAAAATTAACAGAACCTAAGGAACTTGCAGGATACTATTAAATATATCAACATATGCATTATAGGAGTCTCATAAGCAGAGGAGAGAAAGGGCCAGAAAAAAAATATTTGAAGAAACAGTGGCCCCAAACTTCCCATGTGATGAAAAACATGAATCTACATATATACATAGCTAAGCAAACTTCAACTAGGATAAATGCAGAAAAGTTTATATCAAAACACATTATAATCAAACTGTTGCAGAATAAAGACAGAATCTTAAAAGCAGAAAAGTGACTCATTACATACAAGGGGGGTATTCAATAAGATAAATAGCCAATTTCTCATGAGAAGTCATAGAAGCCAGGAAATGGTAGGATGTAATAATTAAAGCACTGAAAGAAAAACTGTCAACCAAGAATTCTATATCTGGCAAACTATCCAAATTATTCTAAGATAAGCAATAGTTGAGGAAGTTTATTGCTAGTAGATCTGCCTTATGATAAATGCTAAAGGGAGTGTTTCAGGCTAAAATAAAAAAGATGCTGGAAAGTTACTCAAAGCTATATGAATAAGAAAAGAAAAAAGAAAAGAAAAGAAAGGAAAAGAATACCAGTAAAGGTAAATACACAAAAAAATGTGAAATCCAGTAGTATTATATTTTTGCTTTGTAACTCCTCTTTTTGTTTCCCACAAGACTTAAAAGATACACCCATATACAATAATTATAAATCAATATTAATGGGCACATATATATAAAAATGTAATTTGTGACAACGTAAAAGGGTGGAGAACAGAGCTGTATAGGAGCAGAGTTTCTGTATGCTATTGAATCCAATTGGTATCAATTCAAAGTAGATTATTATAAATTTAGTACTTTAATTCTAATCCCCAGGGAAACCACTGAGAAAATAGCTAAGATATATACAGAAAAGGAAATGAGGAGAGACTCAAAATGGCATACTAGGAAAAAAATCAAACATAAAAGAAAAAGTAACAGAATTGAGAAATAAAAAAAGATGTAATATATAAAACAATGACAAAATGGCAGAAGTTAATCCCTCCTTATCAGTGAACACATTAAATATAAATGGCTTAAATGCATAGGTCAAAATACAAAAACAGACAGAATGGATAAAAAACATGGTCCAACTTTATGTTGTCTACAGGAGACTCACTTTATATACAAAGGCACAAATAGGATGAAAGTGAAGGGATGGAAGAAGATATTCAAATAGTAACCAGAAGAGAGCTGGAATGGACATAGTAATATCAGTAAAATAAGCTTTAAGTCAAATTTTTATGAGAGACAAAGGACATTACATGTTGATAGAAGTGTCAATTTATCAAAAAGATGTAATAATATAAATATATATGCACTAACCAACAGAACCCCAAATAAATAAAGCAAATGTTCATAGAACTGAATAGGAAAATAGACATTTACAGTAATAGTTGAAGACTTCAGTACCCCACTTTCAATACTAGATAGAACATCTAGACAGAAAGATAATAAGGAAACAGAGGATTTGAACAATGCTACACACCAACTAGACTGCACAGACATATATAGAACATGCCATGCAACCACAGGAGTGACCTTCAAGTGCACATGAAACATCCTCTGTGATAGATCATATATTAGGCCACAAAACAAGTCTCAATAAATTTTAAAAGATTACATTTATACTGAATATCTTCTTGACCACAATGGAATGAAGTTTGATATCAATAACAGAAGGAAAACTATGAATTTCACATATATGTGCAAATTAGACAACACACTCTTAAACAACCGATGAATAAAAGAAGAAATAACAAGAAAATTAAAAAATATTTAAAGATGAATGAAAATGAAAACACAACATACCAAAATGTATGGGATACAGTGGAAACAGAGCTAAGAGGGAAATTTGTAGCTGTAAATGCCTTCATCAAAAAACAAGAAAGACTACAATCAGTAATGTAACTGTACACCTTAAAGAACTAGAAAAAGAGTAACAAATTTAGCCCAATGCTAGCAGAGGGAAGGAAATAATAAAGATCAGAGTAAGACAAATGAAATTAAAAATAGAAAAACAATAGAGTGGACCACACAACCAAGAGTTATTTCTTGAAAAAAATCAACAAAATTGGCAATCCTTTAGCTGGACTGAGAAAAATCAAAAGAAAGAGAGAGAGAAGAAGAAGAAGAAGAAGAAGAAGAAGAAGGAGGAGGAGGAGGAGGAGGAGGAGGAGGAGGAGGAGAAAGAAATGCAGGTATTGAAATGGAAGTAATAGGAACATCATTACCAATCTTATAGAAATAAAAAGGGTTATAAGAGAATACTATAAACAATTATATGCCAACAAATTAGATAACCTAGATGAAATAGACAACTAGAAAGTCAAAATTACTAAAACTGACTCAAGAAGAAATGGAAAATCTAAACAGACATATAACAAGTAGAGTATTAAATCAGTAATCAAAAGTCTCCTAATGACAATAAAAGTCCAGATTCAGATGACTTCACTTGTAAGTTCTATTCAACATTTAAAGAAGAATTAACTCCAATCCTTCTCAAATTCTTCCCCAAAACAGAAGAGGAGGGAACATTTCCTAAATCATTCTGTGATACCAAAGCCAGATAAAGACACTAGAAGAAAATAAAACTATGGATCATACTAGAAAATGAAACAAATAAAATTAATTTAAATAGAAAGAAAGAAAGAAAGAAAGAAGAAAGAAAGAAAGAGAAAGAAAGAAAGAAAAGAAAAAAGAAAGAAGAAAGAAAGAAAGAAAGAAAGAAAGAAAGAAAGAAAGAAAGAAAGAGGGATGCCTGGGTGGCTCAGTGGTTGAGCGTCTGCCTTTGGCCCCGGGCATGATCCTGGAGTCCCAGGATAGAGTCCCATATCAGGCTCCCTGCATGAAGCCTGCTTCTCTGCCTATATCTCTGCCTCTCTGTGTGTGTGTCTCTCATGAATAAATAAATAAAATCTAAAAAAAAAAAAAGATTTTATTTATAAAAAAGAAAAAGAAAAAGAAAGAAAGAAAGAAAAAGAAAGAAAGAAAGAAAGAAAAAAGAAGAGAGGGAGGAAGGAAGGAAGAAGGGAAGGAGGGAGGGAAAAAAGAAGGAAGGATGGACAGATGAACAAACACTATGGACAAATATCCTTTATGAATATAAATGCAAAAAATCTCAAGAAAATATTAGCAAACTGAATCCTATTGCATGTTAAAAGGATCATATACCATGACCAAACAGGACTAAGCTCAGATATGCAAGGGAGGTTCAATATAAGAAAATGAGTCAATGTAGCACACTACACCAAAAAAATTAAGGGAAAAAGCTACATGATCATCTCAATTGACACAGAAAAAGCGCTTGACAAAATTCAACTCTGCAATTAGGAAAGAAGAAATATCTCCAACATGATTGTTATTATATATGAAAAAAACACAGCTGGGACACCTGGGTGGCTCAGTGGTTTAACGCCTGCCTTCCCCCCAGGGCGTGATCCTGGAGACCCGGGATCAAGTCCCACATCGGGCTCCCTGCATGGAGCCTGCTTCTCCCTCTGCCTGTGTCTCTGCCTGCCTCTCTCTGTGTCTCTCGTGAATAAATAAAAATAAAATCTTAAAAAAAAAAACCCCACCACCACCAACAAACAACAAAAAACACAGCTAACATCACACTCAGTAGATGAAAGATTGAAAGCCTTCCTCCTAAGACCAGGAGCAAGGATACCCACTTGTACCACTGCTATTCAACACTGTACTGAATAGTCAGAGCAATTCAGCAAGAAAAAGAAATTGTGAAGGAAGAAGTAAAACTACCTCTATTTATGACAACATAATACTATATCTAGAAAATACTCAAGGATCCACAAAGAAATTATTAGGGCTAATAAATTAAATAAGCAAAAGTCAGGGTGCAAGCTCAACATAAAAAAATTGGTTGTTAAAAAAAAAAAATTGGTTGTTTTTCTGTACACTAGAACAATATGAAAAGAAAATTAAGAAAACAATTCCATATGCAATAGCTTCAGAAAGAATAAGATAGTTAGGAATAGATTTAACCAAGGAAGTGAAAGGCATATACATTGAAAACTACGAAATATTGCTGAAAGAAACTAAGGATCTAAATAAATCAATGAAAGAATATCCCATGTTCATGGGATGGAAGAATTAACATTGTTAAGGTAAAACAAAAACAAAAACAAAAAGCATTGTTAAGGTAGCAATAGTCCTCAGAGCAACTTGTGGATTGAATGACATTCCTACCAAAATCCCAAGAGCCTTTTATTGGCTCAGAAATGGAAAAGTTGATCCTAAAATTCGTACGGAATTGTAAGGGACTCAGAACAACCAAAACGGCCTTTAAAAGAACAGAGTTGGAGGACTCAAACTCCCAATTTCAAAACTTACTGCAAATCTACAGGAATCAAAACTGTGTGATACTGACATAGGGTAGAAGTAGAGATTGGGGTGCGTGGATGTCTCAGTCGGTTAAGCAACCAACCCTTGATTTCGGCTCAGGTCATGATCCCAGGGTCCTAGGATTGAGCCCCACCTCAGACTCTGTGCTCAGAAAGGATTCTGCTTATAGATTCTCCTTCTGCCTTTCCTTCTTCCTCTGCCCTGCCCCCACTCACACACATTCTCTCTCTCTCTCTCTCTTTCTCTCTCTCTCTCAAATAAGTAAATAAATCTTTTTTTTTTAAAAAAAAGAAATAAAGATCAATGGATAGATTGAGTTGAATTGAGAGTCCAGAAATAAATCTATGTATAGATGGTCAATGATTTTTGACAACGATGCCAAGACAATTCAATGGGGAAAGAACAGTCTCTCCAGCAAATGATACTGGAACGGGATATCTACACCTAAAAGAATTAATTTGGACCCTTATCTCACATCTTATCCAAAAATTAATATCAAATGGATCAGAGACTGAAATATAAGAGCTAACACAATAAAACTCTCAGAAAAAGACATGGGGGTAAATCTTCATGACCTTAGATTTAGTGATGGATTCTAGATATGACACTGAAGCATGAGCAGCAAAGAAAAAGGAAATAAATTGCACTTCATAAAAATATAAAACTTTTGTGCATCAAGGGACATTATCAAGAAAGTGAGAAGGTGAACCACAGAATGAGAGAAAATATTTGCAAATTACGTATCTGATAAGGGTCAGTATTTAGAATATATAAAGAGCTCTTACAATTCAACAACAAAATGACAAACAACCTGTCTTAGTCCATTCAGGATGCTATAACAAAATACGGTTGATTAAACAACAACAAACTGATTTCACACAGTTCTGAAGATTGAGAAGAGGAAGATCAGTAGATTTGACAGCTGGTGAGAGCCCACTTCTGGTTTATAGACCACTTCATTCTCAGTTGGTGGAAGAGGTAAGTTATCTCTCTGGGGTCTCTTTTATAAGGGTACTAATCCCATTCATGAGCACTCTGCCCTTATGATGGAATCATCTCTCATAGGCCCCACCTCCATTACCATCACGTTAGGGGTTAGATTTTCACAATGTGATTGGGGGTGTGTGCGACCCAAATATTCAGTCTATAGCACAACCCATTTTAAAAATGGGCAAAGGATGGGGTGCCTGGGAGCACTCAGTTGCTTAAGCATCCAACTCTTGATTTCAGCTCAGGTCATGATATCAGGGTTGTGAGATGGAACCCTGCATACAACTCTATGCTGAGTGTGCAGCTTGCTTAGGACTCTTATCCCTCTGCCCCCCTACTACTTGCACGTGTTTTCTCTCTCTAAAAAAAATAATAAAATAAAATAAAAAATAAAATAAATTAAAATTAAAATAAATGGGCAAAGAACTTGAATAGACATTTCTCCAAAAGAATATACAAGTGACTACCAAGTACATGAACAGATGCATGTTCACATGATTAGCTATTAGGAAAATGCAAAGCAAAACCACAGTGAGATATCATTTCATGCCCACTAGGATGTCTATAGTAAAAAAAAAAAAGTGTTGCTAAGGATGTAGAGAAATTGAAATTCTCATACACTGCTGGTAACAATATAAAATAGTACAGCTGCTTTGGAAAACAGACCATCAGCTCTCAATGAATTACACATAGAATTGTCATAAGACCCAGCTATCCAATCCAGGGTATATACCCAAAAGATTTGGAAATGCATGTCTGCGCAAAGATTTGCATGGAGATGTCCAAAGCAGTATTATTTATGATGAAGACAAAGTAAACATGTCCATCAGCTGATGAATGGATAAACCAAAAGTGTGTCATCGATTGGATATATTTTTCCAATTTTATTACATGACATCACATTACAATAATATTATTGCAATGGAATAATAATACAGCAGCACAAATGAATGAAATGCGTGCTACAATGTGGATGAACCTCAATAAATAAAAGACATCAGGCACAAAAGGTCACAAACATGATTCAATTTATGTGAAATACTCAGGAAAGTGAAAGGAAATCAGTACAGACAGAAAGGAGATTAGTTGGGCCAGGAGGGAGAATGGGATTGATTACAAACGGACACAAGGCATCTTTCGGGAAATGTTCTAAAATTGGGTTGTGGTGATGATTGCACAACTTACTAAAAATCATTGAATTGTGCATGTTCAGCGGCTGGAATTTATGCCATGTAAATTATTCCTTTAATAAAGCTGTTAAAATAAGAATAAAAAAGAGGAAATGAGCTGAAGGAGGGGTTGTCTCAATTATTTTTTTCCCCAGTAGGTCTTTGGTTGAAATGCAAATTTAACCACTTCCTCTCCATTGACCAGCTCTGAATAGTGGGGGCTGAGGGGGAGGGTGTTGAGAGATCCTATTGCATCTTCCTTCCGGGACCTTGGGGGATAAACTTGTGAGATGTGCACAGACCCTAAGGGCCCCTTCAAGGGACCCTTCCCTCGACATGGATCAGTTTCTGAGGGGGTTCATGGTCACCTCCCTGGGCATGACAGATGTTCAATTTCTACCTCCAAAAGCATCTACTTTTTTTTTTTTTTTAAGATTTTATTTATTCATGAGAGACACAGAGAGAGGCAGAGACATAGGCAGAGGGAGAAGGAGGCTCCCTGTGGGGGAAGCCTGATGAAGGACTCGATCCCAGGACCCCGGGATCAGTCCCTGAGCCAAAGGCAGGCACACTCAACCACTGAGCCACCCAGGCGTCCCCAAGCATCTACTTTTTAAACAGAAGGGGTTAAGTGGCCCCTGGTACACCCCATCCACTTCCTAAGTCATGGCCTGAGCACTCTTTTGAAAACGTAAATTGTATTAAGCCACATCTCTGATGGAAACCTTAGGTGACTTCCAATATCCCTTGGAACCAAATCTACCTTCCTTGCTGTCCTGGCGGTTCCATGCCATGTGCACGATGTGACTTCTGGCCCACCTCCTTGTATTCTTTTGCTTGCTCACTCCATTCTACAGCACTGTTGTCAAGTTCCCAGAGCCAGCTGCATCCCTCAGCATCTTTGTATTTGCAGTGCCTTCTGCCTAAAATGTTTCCACTGTGGCTGGGTCCGGCCTGTCATCCAGCATGCCCCTACATGTTCCTATCTTGACCAGTTTTCTATGACACTTAGTACAATTTGCATTTTGTTTGTTATTAGTTCTTTTCATCTGTCTCTCTCCATTAGAATACAGGCTGCATGAGGGCTGTGGCTAGTGTATATTTCTGAGGGGTACCCCCAGTACAGAGCCAAGGGCTTGCTCAGTACTGGTGGGCAGAAGGCAGGGAGGGAGGAATGGCTGGCTGGCTGGGCAAGTGGATAGAAAGGTGGATGAGTGGGTAGGTGGGTGAGTGGGTGGGTGGAGATAAGGGCAGGGAGGCCAGCAGGCACATAAGAGGGAGGCAGGAGGGATCAAATACCCTCGGGTTAACATACGTCCGGAAGCAGTGTAGTGAGCAGATCAAAATATATGCTCTGAAGTCTTGAGTTCAAATCCCAGCTCTGTCACTCACTAGCTGTGTGACATTGGACAAGTCATTTGCCCTCCCTGAGCCTCAATTTCCTTCTCTGTAAAATAGGGATGATGACGATGATGAGATATTTTTAAAAAAAGATTTATTTATTTATTATTTTAGAGAAAGAGAGAGGGAGTGAGTGGGGGGAGGGGCAGAGGGAGAGAGAGAGAGAGAGAGAGAATCTCAAGCAGACACCACACTCAGTGCAGGACTTGGGACTCAATCTCATGACCTTGAGCTGAAACCAAAAGTCAGATGCTTAACTGACTGCACCATCCAGGTACCCCAATGATGAGTTTTAAGTGAGATGACGCATCTTTAAAGTCCTTAAAAACCCTGGCACAAGGGCTGGCTCAGTTGGTGGAGCGTGTGGCTCTTGATCTCAGGGTTGCCTATTTGAGCTCCATGTTGGGTATAGAGATCACTTTAAAAAAATAAAAAGAAAAATATAAAAAGAAAACAATGCTGGCTGGCACAGAGCAAACTCTCAGCAAATATTAGGCTCCTTTGTACTGTTCCTTTTCTTGATCTTTCAACCGCTCAGAGTACTGATGCATGGTACCATAAAACTCACCCTGAAGATCAAGAGAAAGAAAAGAAAAACAAAAACTGGCTTCCTCCCAACATTGGTTCTCCAGAGAACATGAGATATTTCAGCCGTGGGGAAGAGAATTTCTATAGGGCAAACATCCTTCAAATCAACCACAGGGGAATTTGTACCAAGTTCCTCAAAAACAGCTAGAAAAAGAAAAAAAAAAATAGAAGAAATAAATAGCAAGATGCTTTCTCTTTTTCTTTGGAGCGGTCATGTGGGTTCACTGCAAATTGTTTCCCAAAAATGAGTCAGCTGGGAAGAGATGGCATGCGCGTTTGAACCAACCCGTGTCATCCCGACACCACAAAGTAGCCCCCATCTAAGCTGGTTACATTTTGTCCTGGTTTGGGCCCATTTTCACAACCTGGTGCAGACTTAGGAATTAGATACACCCAGATTCAAATCCCCACCAAGACACTTCTTAGCTTGCGTGACATTTCACTTCTCAGAGCCTGGTTTTCTCCATTTATAAAATGCGAATAGTCGTGTTTGCCTCATGAGGTCTGTGGGATAAAATGAGATCATGTGGGTGCTTTAAAAATGCAAGATAGTGGGCAGCTCCGGTGGCCCAACAGTTTGGTGCTGCCTTCAGCCCAGGGTGTGGTCCTGGGGACCTGGGATCGAGTCCCACGTCAGGCTCCCTGCATGGAGGCTGCTTCTCCCTCTGCGTATCTCTGCCTCTTTCTCTCTCTCTCTCTGTCATGAATAAATAAATAAATAATCTTAAAAAAAAAATAGTGACAGTAGTGATGGTAGTTAACTTCTCTTGCCCTCCCTCTGAGGCTGCTGGGCATGAGGTTGCTGAGTTCTCTCTCCTGATTTCTCAAACATCTGTGAGAGAGAGAGAGACAGCTGACCCTTTCACGGGATCCCTCTGGCTCATCAGCAAGATGGAAACTCTCTTGAAAATTTCTTTTCTCTATTTTTTTCCTGAGTTCCCATGTGTTCATAATGGTGGCCACCCTCTCTTGGTTGGCCAGGCGGCCCACTTGACGGGCAAAATGAGGCATTCAGAGAGGTGTTGTCACCTGCCCAAGGGACTGTCTTCTCAAGGGTGTGGAGACAGGGTCCTGCTCCCTGCAGTGGTGGAGCAGGAAGCTAGATTCAAAGGGAGCAGGGTCAGAGGAGTCTGGGAGAGGATTCCGAACTCAGACCCCTCCTGGGCCAGGCAGGCAGTGTGCGTGAGGGAAGCGTGGGACCCTGGCGAGTCTCTGGCCCTGGGCCCTTGGTCTTCTCTCTGAACTGAGAGTTGGCCTCTCAGGACCACCGGGCCCCATGGGTCACTCACACCACCCCTGGACCCCTCAGAGCCTTGCTGTCCACATCTGTGAGCCCTGCCAGCCTCCAAGGTCACAGCCACCAGGCCTGGGGGGATGATGTCAGCCATCCACAAGAGGCTGATCTCACCCTGATGGCCCCAAATGTCTTTCTAGCAGGTGACCTTTGGTGATCGGAGGGCTCTGCGGCGGCCCGGCCCCCTCCCACCTCTTTCTCACTCCTCAGGGGAGGGGCCGGCAGCCCTGTGGGTGGGGCCTGTGGGGAGCTGCTCACCACATCCTCCTCTTCCTCCCCACCAGGCACACGCGGCCTGAGGGGCCTGGGTGGCAGCCACACTGTGCCGAGTGACCCGCGGGCTCCGGTCTGACTGTTTGCCTGCTTCTTCCTGAGTGTGCCTGACAGCTGCACAGCTGTCTGTCTGTCTGGCTGTCTGCCTGCCTGCCTGCCTGCCTGTCTCTCTGCGCGTCTGCCTGGCTGGCCACCTGCCTCTCTGCTTGATTTCCTCTGTCTTGTCTGCTGTGTGTCCCCTCCCTGGTGCAGCCGATTGGTCCCCACCCCAGTCCCTACCTTCTGTCCGTGGGTGACCTCTCTGGGATGTGACCGTCCGTTGCCTGTGCCCCACAGCTGGCTCCCTCTGTGTTCCGCCTGCTGGGAGCCCGGCTGCCATCCATCGGGCTGACAGGTTGTCTGCTTGTCTGGCTGGTGACTCGGGGCAGGCTGTGGATCCCCACCCCCTAGCCCTGCCTGTTCCCTCTAACTCCTGCTCCCCACGCCAAGCTGAGCCTCGCTACCACCCCCTGGGAGCCCACTGGATTGCCCGGAGCAAACAGAATGGATTTCTGAGGGAGAAGCTGGAACAGCAGGTAACGGCTCCAGACACTCTTCTCCGAGGGAGCCTGGCACCTTCTTTGCCAGAGTGGGAGGACATCGAGGGGTTTCGCGCCCTCGTCATAGCTGAGACCGTGAGAGCAGCAGAGTTGGGGCTGGAGTCTCCTGTTCAGCGCAGCTCAGGATGACCACACTGTCTCTCTGCGGGTCTGCCGGAAGCCGGGAGGCAGGGGCATGGCTGAGATGACCCCAGGAGCTGGCTGTGCAAACCAGCCTCCAAAAGGCAAGGGTTGGGGAAAGAAAGCCCAGCCCAAGCCCAACACCTTAGTCACTGTGGTTCTGGACTCCTGAACAGGGCAGAGTGGGCACGGGCGACACCATGTGATGGTGTGGCACTTCCAGGGGGGCTATTTTGGAGGAGGAGGGGAAGAGATTTTGTGCCAGGTTCCGTGTTTTAGCTTCTCTAGGTCATCTAACCCCTCAAAACGGCTTGCTGTACCCATTTCACAGAGAAAGAATGGGGGCTGGCTCTGAGAGGTAGAGTGATTTTCCCAAGGTGACTCACCAGTGTGTAGCAGGGTGGGCAGGTGACTCGAGGCTGGTCCTGTCCTCCACACTGTCTCCTCACGAAAGCCCAGGGCATGGGCCCCCTGGAGGCGAGGGGAGCGAGGGGACTGGGGAAGGCTGAGCCTGGAAGCATGGGTTGAATTTTGACACACAGAAAGGGGGGAGGAGCAGGCACTTTCCTGGCCAAGCAGCCAGGTGACTGAAGGCCTCCGGTGGGGACACCGGACTTGGAGCCGGAGCAGCGGATCCAGGGCAGGCGGCATTAAAACGTCAGGGGCTGCTCCTGGAAGGACACCTGCCTTCCCCTGGGGGAAAGCGTGGGGGTTTTAGAAGCACATGGTGAAGTGGGGAAAACCTGGCGGGTTCAAAAGCCAGCCATGCGACTCCCTAGCTGGGTGAGCGTGAGCGTGTCTCTGTGCTGCGTCCAGCCTCGTGGAGTCTGTTTTCTCCTCTGTAAAATGGGGATGAAGGCAGTTCCATCCTCGTGGGACTAGTTGTGAGGATTGGAGGGAGGAAAAATATGAAAACTGCGGGCTGGAGACCTGCCCAGGAAGGCGGCTCGTAACTGTGAGGAACCTGGGAGCCTACGGCAGAGAAGGGCTGGAGTTCCAAGAGTGGAAGAGGGTGCAGGGAGAACCTGAGGTCCTCCCTCCCTCGGCCTCTGTCGTGCTGGTCCTCCCAGCGCCAGGGCTCAGCCCGCTGTTGGCACCCGAGGGTCTCCCACAATGTCACAGGTGAGGCCGGGAGCCTCATTCAGCCCATTTCACAGACAAGATGGTTGAGGATCCCAGGTCACCTGTGGCCGTAGTTACCTGCTCCCAGGTTACCTGCTCCCCGGATTACCTGCTCCCTTTGGTGAGCTCAGCGGAAGCTCTGGTCTGGCGCACTCCACACCTGACAGGGTGTCTGGATCCTCAGCAGACAGCCCCACAGGGGAGGAAGCTAAACCAAACTAGTGTTAGGAGGAGAATGAACTCCAGGGCCGGGAGAGGTGGGGTGAACGAGACGGAGGCTGAGCCCTGGCCTCCCCACCTGCCCAGCGAGGGCTGAGGGCTGGAGACCTAAAAGGCTCGTGGGCAGTGGGGTGGGGGGAGGCCGGTGGAAGAGGTGGGACATCAGAGGCTTTGGGAGGCCCCACTTCTGTCCCTGGAGCCTAATAAATAAATGGATAAAAGGAAGAGGGCAACTGTGATTCCAGGGAGGAGAGCCAGTGCCTTCGGAGTCCCCGCAGGCCGGAGGGACGGCTGGGAGGCCCCTGTGCCGCGTGGGGGGTACGGGGCTTTGGCATCAGCCAGGACGGAGCAGACACCCAGCTGCACCCCGTGGTACCTGCGTGACCTGGGGTAAGCCACGTGGCCCCCCCTCAACCTCCCTTTCCCCATCTGTAACATCCATTTCAAGGCTTTATTCTCCAGGTGTGTCTTTGAGCATGTGCTGTGCAGCAGGCACTGTCCCAGGTCCTGGGGATTCAGGGGGCGCGGATGGCGCAGGGAGGAGGGGAAGGGGCCTGAGCTGGAGGCAGCCGTGAGGACAGGAGGAAGAAACACCCCAGGGAGGAGGGTCTTCTGCTCTCACAGCCCCTTCCTCGCCCACCCGCCTCTCCAGACTTTGCCCTTTAGTGCACCCTGAAATGTGCGGGAGGGGCCAGAGGGAGCAGAGCGGGACCTCACCCCACCCTCCGGCTCACAGGTGCCCCCGCCTCCACTCCTTGCCCTGGCGCAGGGCCAAAGGGACTTTTTACGACAGCTCATATGCAAGATCTGAGTAAACTTGGAACTTCTGAAACATCCTGAGAATATTCCCCAGGCTGCAGGCAGGGGCCCCACTGATACCCTCCAGTGCCCAACCTGCTGGTCCCCACAGCCCCCAGGAAGGGTCTGGCCACCTGAGTGGTTCCCCAGAGAGGTGGGGCAAGGACACCAACCTGGCTCCCTGCTCAGGCTCTGGTCCTTCCTCACTGGGTGACCATAGGCAGGGTGTTGGGCCCCTCTGGGCTTCTCTTTCTCAAATGCCGAGAAGGTTTAAGGATGTAGATGGGGACCAGGACCTGCAGAGCTTCTCCAGTACAATCCATAACACTCAGCATACTTTGGCCAGGGTGAAGGCAGGCTGGTGGGGTCCTGCTGCGCAGGGTGGGGGGCAGTTAGAGGGCCGGCCACCAGCCCTGTCCCAGCCACTTGCCTGGCAGCTGCAAGTATCCGTTCTTTCTCTGCCTTCCACCCAGCCTGTCCTGGTCTGGAGGAAAGGGGGCAGGAGGGAGGGGTGGCTATAGGAGCTGAGAGGGGTGACACAGGCTGGACGAGATTGCCCAGCACGGTGGAGATCGCAGGGCAGATAGAGAAGGCACAGGCAGGGAGCCGTTGCCGGGAATGGAGCATGCTTCTCCGCTTGGAGAGGTTGCTCAGGCTGAGAGAAGTGTCATAGGGAAAGCCTGTTCGGGGCTAGGACAGGCTTCGTGGGCGAGGATCCCAGCCCGCCTGGGAGGGAGACACAGACAGGTGTCACCGGCTGAGGTTGGGATAGGACCTTGCTCTCGTGTTCAGCTCCTACTGACTAAGCTGTGACCCCAAGGTCCTGGCACACCTGGGCGCAGACACCCACAACCTACCCCTTGCCACTGGCAGGAAAAAAAAAAACCACTTGTAAAAAGCAACTCATGTTCCCCATACACCCACGATGTGCCTGCCTCACACTCCCTCAGCCCGGCCAGGGCATCACCGCATTCTATAGGCGAGGAAGACTGAGCTCCAAACAAAGGAAGAGATATGCCTAAGGGTCCTCTAAGGGTTACCGGCAGAGGCTCCTTTCTGATCTAGGGCTGCCAGGCTGGTTGTCCCCCAGCCCGAGAGCTCTGCTTGGCTGAGAAGTTTCTGTGTGGCCCTGGGCAGCCCACTGTCCCTCTCTGAAAGTTCTTTGTTGCTAATCTGATGACAGGAGTCATGACTGCTCAGAGCCTGGGAGCCAAGGGTGTTGCTTGGGGTGGAAGGAAGTTCCTGGGGGCTGTGATGGAGCTGATGGGGAAACTGAGATCTCTCGGGGGGCTGCCTGCGGGTCTGCTCTTTGTATGACTGGACACAGCAATTCTTCACCTTGTTCGTTCATTCGCCATTGCCCCAGCTACTTGTTGAGCACCTGCTGTGCTCCAGACCCCACTCCACGTGCTAGAGATACTTTCTTTTGTAAACAAAACGGAGAATTTCCCAGCTTCTGGGAGCTTATGCTCCATGACGGAGACAGGTCATAAACCCAAAAACAGAAACACTTACTAAACTAATTCTAATATTACACCCATGAGGAAGGAAACAAAGAGATGTGTGGGCCAGAGAACAGCAGGGGACACCCATATGAGACGGTGACAATGGCCCCTTTGAAGGGGTGACATAAAAGTTAAAACCGGAGGATGAGGAAGCAAAGAAGCAGGAGAAAAACTGTGCTGGACAGAGGGAATGGCATGTGCAAAGGCCCTGGGGTGGGGGTGGGGGGAATTTGGAGTGAATTTAGAGTGCTGGAGCTTTTAATCCTTGTCAGGCACATTGAGATCCTCAATTCACCAAATTTCATAAAGAGGAGTCAAAAAGAATAACATTTAATTTTAGGGTGTATAGTCCATGTGGGTTTTAACGTTGGGGGTAGGCTTCAAAGCCCATTATGATAGAATGTATTCCCTTTTATTTTTATCATGGAACAAAAGTGATGAGCATCAAAAAAAAAATTTTTTTTTAAAAGGTGGTGAGCATCCTCTGGGTGTCAGGCACTGGTTATAACCGCTGGCGATTCAGCGGTAACCAAGACACACACGGTCCCCGCCGGACTGTTGCTCAAAATGTCACTGAAAGCACCCTGAGCAGTGTGTGCTCTGGTGGAGGGATGGACCCCGGAGGAAAGAGTGACTCATGCGCTTTGGAGAGGTTTGAAGATTGACAGAGGAGGCCACATTTGAACTGGATTTCAAACCTGAATTTTTCTAATTCACGAGTGGGAGGCTGACAGGCTGCCACGGACCGTGGCGACTTCTGGTGGCTGAAAGAGCACGTGCTAAGGTGTGGAAGCGGGGTGAACGGGGGACGCTGGGGAAGCTGTCGGGAACCTGGTCTACCTGGAGCCCACGATGGGTACCAGGGGCCAGAGGGAGTGCTGGGGAGCAGATCCTGAAATGTCTTGAATACCGGGCAAGGACTTTGGGGTCTTTTCTGGGGGGCCACGGGAAGCCACAGCTGCAGCACAGACTGGGCAGAGGTGGCCCAGCTGGACGCTGGGGAGAGGCCGGCAGGAGGGCAGGTGGACAGAAGTCCTTAAAGACCAGGGATGAACTGGGAGCCCCTTCTCCTGTGTTCCCTTTCGGGAAGTCCCTCAGTCTTGACACTTCCCCTTCTGGCGACCTGTTGGCTCTTGTTTCTGGCACGGCTGGGGAGTCCCTCTTCACCCACCTCATTTCTTTTGGGTCCCTATGGGAAACGGGCCATTTTGCTCTTACCGCACTCCTCCCTTACCTTTCACTTTCAAGCCCCAGTCCCCGCCCCAGCCCCAGCCCCAGCCCCACTGGAGGTGCCGGCTGACCCGCCACACACTCAGCAATCTGTTCCTGAATCATCAGTGAGGGAAAGAAGACCCAGGGTGACCAAAGCTTGGGTTCTTTCCAGTTTGGGGTGGTTGTAAACAATGATGCCCTGAATGCCCCGGCGCACATCTGATTGTGTACAGATGTTTGTGTTTCTTTTTGATGCGCAGCCTGGAGGTGGGATTCTCTTCAGCAGAATTGTTCCAAAGTGGTTTTACCAAATGGCACACACACCAGAACACTGAGCAGGGATGGAGAGTTTGGATTACTCTGTGTCCTTTATGAGCACAGAATTGTCTTTTTCCTCTTAGCCTTTCTGGGGTGATGTGTTGTGGTATCACACAGAGATGTAAATTTGCATTTTTCTTGATGAGTCATGGTTTTAAGCACCTTTTACTATCCTTATTGGCCATTTGGATGTCTTTGGTGAAATGTCTCTTTAATAAATAAGCCTTTTGACCTTTTTTTCAAAATTGAGTATTGTGTTGTTTATTGTTGTTTTGTAGGAGTTCTTTATACATGCTGGATATCTATATCTTACATATATATATGAATTACATGCATAACATATTTTAGGGGCACCTGGATGGCTCAGTGGTTGAGCATCTGCCTTCGGCCCAGGGCGTGATCCCAGGGTCCTGGGATCAAGTCCCACATTGGGCTCCCCGCAGAGAGCCTGCTTCTCCTTCTGCCTGTGTCTCTCTGTGTCTCTCATGAATAAATAATAAATAAAATATTTTTTAAAATAGCATCTATTTTATAATTTTATATATATTACATGTATTACATTATATG
Organism: Canis lupus dingo; assembly: GCF_003254725.2. NCBI lineage: Eukaryota > Metazoa > Chordata > Mammalia > Carnivora > Canidae > Canis > Canis lupus. The sequence goes on along the minus strand of NC_064248.1, from coordinate 19,075,546 downwards.
TAACTATATAAAATATAAGAATTGTATATAATTGTATAAAAGAAACATACAGGTATAGATATAGAGATACAGATATAATCTCTTCTCATTTCAGTTTCTTTTCCATCCTCTTAATGAAATCTTTGGTGAACAAATATTCTTAATTTTAATAAGGTTCAATTTATCAGTCTTTTTCTTTATAGCTCAAGCTTTCTGTGCGCTGTTTAGGAAGTGTTGTCTGCCCTAAGGTCGTGAAAAGATTATCTTCTGTTTTCTTCTAGAAGTTTTATTGTTTTACTTCTGACACTAGGTCTACAAAATATCTGGAGTTTATGTGTGATGTGAAGTGGAGGGTCAAGATTTATTTTTTTCCTGTATGACTATCCTACTGTCATTTTTTAAAAATCATGCTTTCCTCATGACTTTGCAGTTGTGTCTTTGTTGAAAATCAAGTAACTATAATCGTGAGTCTATTTCTGGCCTCTGTTCTTTTCCATTGGCCAGTTGATTTTTCCTTGCAACAGTACCATATTCTTCTTCATGATTGTCTAAACTCTTCTCGGTTCTTTGCAATTCTATATAAATCTTCACACTAGCTTGTCAATTTCCACCAAAGGAAATCCTGCTGGGAATTTGCTTGAAGCTTGAGATTTCACTGAAACTTTAGTTCTATTTGGGGAGAACAAACATCTTTAAAATATGAAATTTTCTAATTCATGAACATGTATGTTCCTCCATTTATTTGTCTCTTTAAACATTTACCTTACTGGTATCTTGTAGGTTTCTGTGTAGAGGTGCATCTTTCATTAGAGTTCTTTAGAGTATTTGATTTTTTATGCTAATACAAATTGTATAATTTTTAAAATTTCATCTTTGTTCTTGGTATATAGAAATACAACAGATTTTCTTCACGGTTTATTAACTTTGTTAACACACCTTTTCAAGCTCAAGTTCTAGATATAGGAAGAAATAGCTGCCAAACCCAGTTCACCTCAACTGACTACCAGTTGGGGTCTTCCAGCCTTTGCTTTTATAATGTCTATAGACCCCTTCATCTGCTAATCTCATGAGTTCGAGGCACAGCATTCGAGCTGTGGACTTCATAAACTAGCAGATAGTATTTTCTTCTCTTAACAAGCTTCCTAAGGACAATGTAGAACAGTACAGTATTGTTAAGCATGTGCATGTTGTTGTACTGCCGATCTCTGAAACTTTCACAACTGAAATTTCATACCCATTGAACAACTCATTACCCCCTCCCTCTATCCTCTGAAAAACCACCATTCTACTTTCTGTTTCTGTGAGTTTGATGACTTCAGATATGTCATGTAAGTGGAATCATACAGCATTTGTCTTTTAGTGATTGGCTTATTTCACTTAGCATAAAGTCCTCGAAGTTCATTCATGTTGTAGCATTCTTTCTTTTTAAGGCTAAATAACATTCTACTGTATGTATGTGCCGGATTTTCTTTATTCATTCATCGGCTGGTGAGTGTAGGTTGCTTACAATCTCGACAGTTGTGACATGCTGCAGTGAACACTGGTGTGCAAATATCTTTGAGATCCTGTTTTCAATTCTCTTGGATATCTACCCAACATCTAGCATCCCTGGATAACATGGTAGTTCTCTTTTTACTTTTTTGTTTAAAGATTTTATTTATTTATCCATGAGACACACAGGGAGAGAGAGAGGGACAGAGACACAGGCAGAGGGAGAAGCAGGCTCCATGCCAGGAGCCCGATGTGGGACTCGATCCCGGGTCTCCAGGAACACACCCTGGGCCAAAGGCGGCGTTAAACTGCTGAGCCACCCAGGCTGCCCTCTTTTCATTTTTTTGAGGAAGCTCTATACTGTCTCCTATTGTGTCTGCACCATTTAGTAATTCCACAAATAGTGTATAGTGGGTACAGTTTTTCTACATTCTCACCAATACAATATCTATCCTCATAGGTGTGAAGTAATAGCTCATTGTGGTTTTGATTTGCATTTTCCTAATGATTAGTGATGTTGAGTGTCTTTTCACATACTTATTGGCCGCTTTCAAGACCTTTACCTATTTTTAATCTATTTATTTTAATTTTAATTTAATCAATTAATTAACACATAGTATATTATTAGTTTCAGGGGTAGAGTTTAGTGATTTATCAGTTGCATATAACACCCAGTGCTCATTTTATCAAGTGCTCTCCTTAATGCCCATCACCCAATTACCCCTCCCCCAACCTACCTCTGTTCCAGTAACCCTCAGTTTGTTTCCTATAGTTCAGAGCCTCTTGTGGTTTGTCTCTCTCTGATTTTGTCTTATTTTATTTTTCCTTCCCTTTCTCTATGTTCAACTGTTTTGTTTCTTAAATTCCACATATGAGTAAAATCATAATGATAATTTTCTTTCTGATTGACTTACTTTGTTGAGCCTAATACCCTCCAGTCCATCCACATCATGGAATATTACTCACCCATCAAAAGGAATGAAATATACATATATATATAAATCACATCTTCTTCATCTACTCATTTGTCCATGGACAGCTGGGCTCTCCTTTACCTATTCTTCAGTCAACTGAAGAATTTGTTACATTCTATTGTTGTTGTTTTTTTTGTTATACTCTATTGCTATTTGTTTCATTTTGTTACAGAATTGCAGGAGTTCTTCATATCTACTGAATATATTCAGTATAGGTTTGCAAAGTATAGGTTTGCAAAGATTTCCTATCATTTTGTAGGTTGTCTTTTACCCTATTGATTGGTTCCTATGCTGTGCAGAGGGTCTTAATGTAACTCTGTCGATGGTTGCTTTATTATCTGTGCTTTTGGTGTCATATCCAAGAAAGAATTGCCAAGCCCAATGTTCTGAACTTTTCCCTTATGTTTTCTTCTAGAAGTCTTATAGTTTCAAGTCTTATATTTACATCTTGAATCCATTTTAAGTTAATTTTTGTGTATGATGTAAGAGTCCATGCCCACTTTTTTGCATGTTCATATCCAGGTGTCCCAACACCATCTGTTGAAGAGACTGTCCTTTCTTCACTAACCAAGTATGCAAAGATTTATTACTGGGCTCTCTATTTTGTTCCATTGGTCTCTATGCCTGTTTTTATGCCAATACCCACTCTGTCTGTCTTTGTGCCAATATCTATATGTCTGTCTTTATGTCAATGCCTACTGTGATTACTGTAGCAGGATAATGTGTCTTGAAATTAGGAAATGTGAGGCTTGTAGCTTTGTTTCTCATTGCCAAAGATTTCTTTGGTTATTCAGAGTCCTTTGAGATTCCATATGAATTTTAGTATGGTTTTCTCCTATTTCTGCAAAAACAAAATGCCATTGAGATCCTGACAGAGACTACATTGAATGTGCAGATTGCTTTTTACATCTTAATAATATTAAGTGTTCCAATTCATGAACATGGGATGTCTTTCCATTTACTTGTGCCTTCTTTTAATTTCTTTTAGCAATGTTTTGTAGTTTTCAGAGTGTAAGTCTTTCATTTCCTTGGTTAAGTTTATTCCTAAGTATTTTATTCTTTGTGATGCTATTATAAATGATATTATTTTAATTCCCTTTGGAATTGTTCATTGTTAACATGTAAAAATGCAACTAATTTTGTCGATTTTATATCATTCTACTTTGCTGAGTTTATTAGCCTAATAGTTGTGTGTGTGTGTGTGTGTATGTAATCTTTAGGGTTTTCTCTATATAAAATCATGTCAGCTTTGAACAGAGATAATATTACTTCTTCCTTTCCAATTTGACTGCCTTTTACTAATTTTTTTATTGCCTAATTTCTATGACTAGGATGTATAGTACTATGTTAGATAGAAGTGGTGGGAGTGGGCACTTTTGCTTCATTCCTGATCTTAAAGGAAAAGCTATCTGTTTCTTACCAATGAGTAAGAGGTTAGCTGTAGGCTTTTATATATGATCTTTATTGTGTTGAGGTGATTTCCTTCTATTTCTAGTTTGCTAAATGTCTTTATCATGAAAAGATGTTGAATTTTGTCAAGTGCCTTTTCTGCATCCATTGAAAGGATCACATGATTTGTGTGTGTGTTTGTGTGTGTGTGTGTGTGTGTGTGTCTTTGGTCTGTTGATGTGGTATATTTTTGGATACTGAACCATCCTTGTATCCCAGGGACAAATCCCACTTGGTCATGGTGTATAATCATTTTAATGTGCTGTTGGATTCAGTTTATTAGTGTCTTGTCAAGGATTTTTGCATCAGTACTCACCAGGAATATTGGTTTGGAGTTTTCGTTGTCTGGTTTTGGTATCAGGGTAATGGTGCCCTCATAAAATGAGTTTGGAAATGTTCTCTTATCTTCAGCTTTTCTAGAAGAGTTTGAGGAGGATTGGCATTAATTCATCTTTAAACATTTGGTAGAATTCACCAGTGAAGTCATCTGGTCTTATCGAATCAATTTGCTCACTATAAATATGTTCAGATTTTCTATTTCTTCAAAATCAGTGTTGTTAGGTCATATGTTTCTAGAGATTTATCCATTTCTTCTCCATTATTGAGTTTGTTGATGTATAATTATTCTTTATAATCACTTTATTTCTGTGGCATCAGTTGTGTCTTCTCTTTTCTGACTTTGATTATTTGAATCTTCTCTTATTTTTTTAGTCTAGCTGAGGGTTTGTCAATTTTGTTGATCTTCAGAAATACAATAGACTTTTTATATTGGTCTCGTATTCAGCGTCCTTGCTTAACAATTATTATTCTAATAGTTTGTTAAGTTTCTGGAATTTTCTAGGTGCTCAATCCTTATATCATTCCAATCCTTATAATTTTCTAATCTTTATAAATTTATTTGTTTTTCTTGCCTTATTGCATTGACTAAGACCTCCAGTATAAGACATTCTTGTCTTTTTCCTGCCTTCAGGATAATAGTGTTGCTGTAGCATTCAGTATTTGACCATTATGGATAATGTTAATTGTGCATATTGTGTGCGTGTGTATGTGTGTGCTTTTTATCAGATCAAAGAAGATTCCTTCTATTTCTGGTTTTCTGAGAGTGTTTTAAAGATTGTGAATGGGAGTTACAGTTTATGAAATGTGTTTTCTGAACCTATTAAATTATCATATAAGTTTCTTTTTTAATTTGTTAATGTGATGAAATAGATTACTGATTACAAATGCCATCCTAACCCTGTATTCCTGAAATAAACCTCATGTGATAATGATGTCTATCTACTTTTGTATATATTATTACATTTGATTTGTTAATATTTTGTTTAGGATCTTTGTATATTTCTGGGAAAGATTGATCTCTAATTTTACTTTCTTTTAATGTCAGGTTTTGGTGATACAAAGCTAAGTCTTTTATTCCAGTGTTTAGTTCACTTACATTTGACAAAAGTACTGATGTGTTTGAGGTTAAGTCTACCATCTTACTATTTGTTTTCCTTTTGTCTATTATTTCTTTCTTTTTTCTTGTTTCCTTTTTTGAAGAGTAAAATTTTAAAAATTATCATTCTGTTTCCTATCTGTTATATTTTCTTTTTTAATTCTTTTAGCGCTTTCCTTGAGATTACAATATGGATACTTTTTTAAAAGATTTTATTTATTTATTCATGAGAAACACAAAGAGAGAGAGAGTGAGAGAGAGAGAGAGAAGCAGAGATATAGGCAGAGGGAGAAGCAGACTCCATGCAGGGAGCCTGATGTGGAACTCGATCCCAGGACTACAGGATCACGCCCTGGGCTGAAGGCAGGCACTAAACCGCTGAGCCACCCAGGGACCTCATACAATGTGCATACTTAATTTTTTTTTAGTCTATCCTATATTGGTAGACTTATATTGAGTCTACCTTATATTTATAATTTCCCAGACAATACAGTGACCTTTAACTTTATTCATTCCTTTTTACTTTTGGGGTGTCATGGTAAGGTATTTTAATTTTGCATATGCTTTAAATTTCATAAGACATCATCCTTATTATTATTTTAAGCAATTATTATTATTTTACATTTATAATATTCTCTATTGCTTTTTATTCCTTCCTATATTACCTTGCTTCTCATCTGGTGTTCTTTTTCTTTTGCCCAAAAGACTCACTTTAATATATCTTTTGATGTAGTCTAGTAACAAATTCTCTCAGGTTTTTTCTTCTCTTTTCTTTTCTTTTTGAAAAATATCCTTATTTTGCTTTTACTTTAAAAATTATAATTAAGATCTAATTTACATACCATCCAATTCACCTTTTAAAAGTATAAGCTAAGTGGTTTTTAGTATATTTACAAAGTTGTGCAACCATCACCACTGTTAACTGCAGAACATTTTCATATAAATGGAGGCATACAATATGTAGATTTTGTGTCTGGCTTCTTTACCTTAGCATAAATTTTTAAGATTCATCTGTGTTGAAGCATATATCAGTACTTAAACTAATCTGATGGCTGAATAATATTCTTTTCTATGGATACTCTATGTTTTGTCCTTTCAATTGGTGGATATTGGGCTGCTTCCAGTTTGGGGCTATTATGATTAATGCTGTTATGAATTTTCACACGCAGAGGTGCTTTTTTAATGGACATATATTTTGAATTATTTTCACTGTATACCTATGAATCAAATTGCTTGGTCATGTGATAATACTGCATTAACTTTTTGGGAAACTGCAAAACTATTTCCCATAGCAAATGCACCATTTCACATTCCAATCAGCAATATATAAGGACTCCAGAACTCTACATTTTCAACCACTTTTAATTTTTCATTTTTAAAATAGTCATCTAGTAAGTTTGAAGTGATCTTTGTCTGCATTTCTCTATGAGTAATGATGATAGCACCTTCCCATGTGTTCATTGGTCATTCATTAGTGTAACTTCTTTGGAGAAATTTCTATTCAAGTATTTTGCACATTTAAAAATTGGGTTGTCTTTTAGATCTTGAGTTGTAATAATTCTTCATATATTCTGATACTAGACCCCTTACAAATATACAATTTAAAATATTTTTACTTATTCTGTATATTGCCTTTTCACTTTCTTGGTAATGTCTTTTGATGTGTACAAAAGTTTTAAATTTTGAAATAGATCCAGTGTATCTATATTTTTCTTTGGTACTTGTGCTTTTGGTGTCCTATATAAGATATCTACTGTGTGATGTAAGGTCACAAAGAGTTAGATCTGTGTTTTATTTTTAAAGTTTAATATTTCTACCTCTCACAGCTAGGTCTTTGAGCCATTTTGAGTTAACTTTTGTGTGTGAGATAGGAGTCCAATTCCATTCTGTTTCATGTGGATATCCAATTGTCCCAGCACCATTTGTTTTAAAGACAATCTCCCCTCCATCAAATTATCTTGGCACTCTTATCAAATATCAATTTAACATAAATGTATAAGTTTCTTCCTGGACTTTGAATTTGATTCCATTGATCTATACATAGGTTAGTATCACACTGTGTTGATTAGTGTAGCTTTGAAGTAGGCTTTGAAATGGAGAAATCTGAGTCCTTCAAGTTTGTTCTTCTTTTTCAAGATACTTGTCTATTCTGGCCTCTTACATCTCCATTTGAATTTTAGGATCAGCTTTTTAACTTCTGGAAAAGAGCCAGCTGGCCTTTTGATAGGGATTACTTTGAATATGTAGATCATTTGGGGAAGACAACAATATTGGGTCTTCCAATCCATGAACCCATGGGATAGGCTTCCATTTATTTGGGCCTTCTATCATTCTTTCAATAATGTTTAGTAATTTTCAGTGTGTGTGTCTTACACTTTTGTTAAATTTCTATTTTATTCTTTTTGATATTATGGTAAAAGAAATTACTTTCTTAATTACACATTCAGACTGTTCATTATTGTACAAAGATACAATTGATTTTGCGTATTCATCTTGCACCCTACAACCTTGCTAAACTCACTTATTAGGCCTAATAGTTTTTGTTTGTTTGTTTGTTTGTTTGTTTTGTTTCAGTTTGGCTTTTTGGTGTGGATTCTTTAGAATGTATATACAAGATCATATCATCTGCGAACAGAAATGCTTTACTTCTTCCTTTCCAATCAGGATGACTTTTATTTCTTTTTCTTGATGAATTGTCTTGGCTAGAACCTCTAGTACAATGTTTAATAAAAATAAGAGTGGACATCTTTGTCTTGTTTATGATCTTAAAGGAAAATCTTTCTGTGTATAATGTTAACTGTGGAATTTTAGTAGATCTGTTTTCATATTGAGTTTGCCTTATTTTTTGAGGGATATTTTTTCTGGATATAAAATTCTAAGTTGGCTTTTAAGTATAATCTTACTTTAATTTTTAAAATAGTTTTTCTATGATGTGTGTAGGTGTGTGCATTGCTTTTTGTTGTATTTGTCTTTCTTAGGTTTGTAGGACTTCTTAAATCTGTGGATTAATATATTTTTCTGGTTTTGAAAAATTCTTAAGCAATACTTCTGTTATTGCTTTTGAATTGATCTCTCTCCCCTATGTCCTAATATATATATATAAATATATATATATATCTTTTCTGTATTTGTATTTCTTTATATTTTTATAAGATTTTATTTATTTATTTATTTATTTATTTATTTATTTATTTATTTATTTATTTATTTATGAGAGACACACAGAGAAAGGTAGAGATATAGGCAGAGGGAGAAGCAGGTTCCCTGTGGGGACCCTGGTGGGGGACTCGATCCTGGCACTCCAGGATCATACCCTGAGCTGAAGGCAGGTGCTCAATCACTGAGCCACCCAGGTGTCCCTCTTTTCTGCATTTTTAAACATTTTTTTTCCTTTGTATGCTTTAATCTGAGTATTTTCTATTCCAGCTCAGCAATCCTCTCTTTTAATGTTACAAATCCATTGCTAAATCCATTCATTTCTTACATATTTCGATTATTGAATTTTTTAGTTTTAGAGTTTCTACTTTTTTTTTTTTTTTAATTTTTATTTATTTATGATAGTCACAGAGAGAGAGAGAGAGAGAGAGGCAGAGACACAGGCAGAGGGAGAAGCAGGCTCCATGCACTGGGAGCCCGATGTGGGATTCGATCCTGGGTCTCCAGGATCGCGCCCTAGGCCAAAGGCAGGCGCCAAACCGCTGCGCCACCCAGGGATCCCTAGAGTTTCTACTTTTAAATAGATTCCATACTTCTGGTGGAATTCTTCAACATAGTCATCTGAGTATTTTTAAATCATGTTACGTAACACCACTTTCTGAATCACCCATGTGTCTATTTTACTCTTGATTTTTGGTCATTAGGTTCTGTTTTCTGGTGTGCCTTGTCAATTTAATTGAATGCTCAACATTGTGCATGAAAAATATAGAAGCCCGGGTGAAGCTAACTTTTTCCAGATAGGTTCTGATTTTCTTTTAGCAAACATATAGCAAATAGGCAGATCATCTTGATGCATTTATGGCTAAAATGTTTCTGATTTTTCCTTATTCCCAAGGTACATCCTTTCCTAAATACCTGGGTATATAACAGGGCCTATTTTTCTTGCCAGGGCTTGAACTCTGATTCTTCCCTCACTGCTGTGAAACAACCAAAATCTCTTTAGTTTTTAAGCCCATTGCCAGATTCTTTCTGCTAGGTTTCTTGGTATGGGACTCGTTTGCAATGACTTGACACATGATTTGAGGGGAAATTGCATGCAGAATTTCAGTACATTTTCTTTTCTCTGGAACCTTGGCTTCTAAAGTACTATCTAACTTTATTGCTCTCTCATACCCTCTGTTTTTTTTTCCCTACTTAGTAGTTTTCAACTACTAGTAGGGGTTTCAGTCTGATACCAGCTACTGCACCATAGCCAGAGGTGGAAATCCCCCTTCACATTTTATTTTACAAACATAAGATTAATTGACATTTAAAATCTTATGAAATAGTTTGGTCATATAAAAAATATTTAAATATATATTATTATATTTTGAATAATATAATCAACACCCATGGTAGCTTTGCTCAGTTTCACCAAACTGTTGAAACACCTGACACATCCCCTCCTTTTCTACTCTATTCAAAGTTCGATATTTTTTATCATCCCTTTAAGTTTCTCTGTATTTCCAGGACACATGTATGTTCACCTAAACAATATCTAGAGCTGTTTTACACAGTGTTAAGTGTGACATAGATGGTATTACTATGCATGTATTCTTATTTTATTTTCACTATTTTGTTTGTGAGAGTCATTTGCTTTGCTGTGTGAAACTATGATTCATTTTCACATTGAGTGATTACATCACAATTGATCTTTCCATTCCCTTGTTGATGGATATTTAGGTTGTTTCCAATTTTTACTATTAAAATCAATGCTGTGTATGCTTCTTGTACATACATGCCAGAGTTTCATCAGTAGTGTATGTAGGAGTAAAATGGCTACGTCTTAATACAAACACCTGCTCAAATTTATTAGACCATGTCAAACTATTTCCCAGACCACTAATTTACATTTCCATCAGCCATGAATGAGAGTTCCCATTACATTATGTCTTCAGCAACATGTGATATTGTCAGACTTTTAGTTTTTGCCAATCGAGTAAAATTAAAATGGCATGTCATTGTGGTTTTAATTTGCATTTCTTTGTTGGCTGTGAGTTAAGTACTTTATGTTCTACGTATCACCCACTTTAATCTGACTTCAGAGCTCCAAGCTTCTTCACTTCCCAAGAATCTCCTGAAATTTGGCTTTTAGTCTGAACTACCGCAACACCTAAGATCATTCCTTGGCACCGGAGCCTGGCAGATAAATACCTCTGGACAGCTCCATTCCATCCAGGACTGTGTTGGAGCGCTTTACATACAATGATGTATTTGGTGCTTCTAACAAATCTGCAGCAAAGAATCATGACCCCCATTATATAGATGAGAACATAGAGAACCAGAAGTGTTAGGAACTTGCCCAGGGATACACAACTGGGACCAGGAAGACTCTAAGCCAGGTGCTCTTCACTCCTCTGTAGGAGATTGTAGAGGTAGGTGCTGCCACAGGAGGTCCCATAGCAGGTAGGCCCTTAGGAAAATTACCCTGCCCTTCACTCAGAAAAAACATCTGGTGGTTTGGTGTGCACCTGGGGAGAAAGTGCTGTTGCCCTCAGGAATCAGCCATAATGTGAAGACCCACAAAGGGACAGATTCAGGGCAGGGAGAGCAATGGGACGGGGAGGAGTTCCGGCTCGGTGTCTTTACCATTCAAGGGTGCTGTTCCCTGAATTGAGTGGCTTATTTTAGACAGTGTTAAATATCTCTGCACCCCCTAATGAAAGAGTTCGACCTTTTTCAACCTTCTTTCAATCCTCTAATGCCAGTGAGAATCTCAGTTTGGTATTCATTTGCCTTAAACACTTGATACTCTTTAATCCCCCTTTTAAAGAAAGGCAAACTGGATTTGCCAACTTCCCAGTTGTATGTGGGAGATAGCATCTTATTCAAATTCGATTATTGTCTTCTGTTGCCTTTTATTTCATTTTAAAGTTAACCAATCGTTTTTGTTTAAGAAACACATAACATCTACAATTATGTTGGGCACTGTTCTCAGTGCTTTACACATACTGACTAATTTACTTTTCCCAAAGACCCCCTGAGGTGGGCACTATTACTAGTACGTCCATTTTACAGAAGGGGACTCTGAGGCCCAGGAAGTTTAAGTAAATTTCCCTGAGGTCACACAGCCTGGAAATGGCAGTGTCGGGATTTGAGCTGAGGCAGGTTGGCCCCGAGTCTACAATTAACCATTGTGATGTACACAGTCTTTCTGTTTCATACTAGTTCCCTGTTGGTTGTATCTTTTCTTTTGAGACATGTTTATGGGAGCAAACCTGGGAGGCAAGGTAACGATAAATAGCAAGTAGATAATAGCATGAGTAAAAACCTTGAAGGCAGTAAGTGGCAGGAATTCTGGAACATTCCACCGTGGCTTCATGGATGCAAGGGTAGAGCAAGAGATTGTGAAGACTGATTAAGAGGGATGGGAGGGGGGAAGGTGTTCAAGGGGAAGACTCAGCACAAGAATTTGCCTCATGCAAAGGCAGAGAGGCATGACAGGGCCTCAGGTGCTAAGGGGATGCTGAGTAATTCAGAGCAGCTGGCCAGTAACTGCAAGAACCCAGCACCCTCGTATAGCACTTTCCGGTTCGCAGAGCACTGTCACATCTGCTTTCCACTGACCCTTCATAACTGACAGGTGCAGTGGGCAGGACTGTCCCCATTTTAGAAGTGATAACCAATGTCAGAGAGAGGAAATACCAGAAAAAAAAAAGCTATTATTGCTCCAAGTTACTCTGGCTTCCAATTCTGGGCCCTTGGCTCCATTCCACTGTATCAGGTATCTTTGATGGCAAGCAACAGAAACGTAGTTCACATGGTTGAGCAAAATAAAGTGGGTGTTTGTTTTAGTTTTGGTTTTTGGCTCATGTAAATGAAACGTCCAGGTGTGGACATCAGATACGGCTGGATCCAGGTCCTCGAATAATGCCATGGGGATTCTGGGTCTGTATTTTTCAACTTTCGAGAAAATCTCAGGCAGGCTCTCCCTAAATGGTGACAAAGATGGCTACTAGCTTCCAGCAGGCAGCCAAAAAAGTCCCTCTTTACTGGAGTTTTAGGGAAAATCCCCAGACTGCTCTCACTCACTTTGCTTGGGTTGAAGTCCATCCCTGATCCATTCCATGTGGCCAGGCTGGTGGGGTGCTGTCTTGGCCAAGGCTGAGTCAGGTGCCCACCTGTGGAACTGAGGTTCTAGTCCTCTCCACACAGACCACACAGGGACAGCTCCAGTTGGAGAAGCTCTTCATAAGAGAGGAAGAGGTGCCAGGCAGACAGAAGTAGCAGTTGCATCCCTTCTATCATCAGGCACCTGCGTGTCATCTGTGCAGAGCTGAGGAGTTTGGAGGGGTGGAGAGCTTTGAATCTGGGCAAGGGAGGTGGTGCTTTATCCTGTGGTCCAGATGGAGCTTCGGGGGAGTGACACAGATAGAGCTATGCCAGGCCTTGTACTGGGGCTGGGGGCAGAGGTGTGGACATGCCAGTGAGGGGCAGATATGAACCCCACCTCTTGTGACAGGAAGTGAATCCTCGAAGTGTGATAACAGGGCTCCTCCAGGGCTGAGGCCAGGCAAGATCAGTGTTCCTTAAAGTCAATTTAAAAGGTTTTTGCCCCAACATTATTTTAGTAGTGATGTTACTCATTTTAAGGTGTATTGGGAAAAAAATACACAGTATAGATACTATTGCTTGGAATGAGAGTGGAGTTAGATCTTTTTATTTTTTTTAAAGATTTTATTCATTTATTTATGAGAGACACACACACACACAGAGAGAGAGAGGAGAGAGAGAGAGAGAGAGAGAGAGGGACATAGGCAGAGGGAGACGCAGGCTCCATGCAGGGAGCCCGATGTGGGACTCGATCCTGGGTCTCCAGGATCAGGCCCTGGGCCAAAGGCTGCGCTAAACTGGTGAGCCACCCAGGCTGCCCCAGAGGTAGGTTTTTTTAATGAGCTTATTTATAGAAAACATTAAATAAATAATAGTACACCATGATCTACAAATATGGCCAACATTTTGGAAGTGAGAAATTTAGGGACCTCTTGGCTAGATGATTCTGGGGCCCCTCTATTTCTGGTGCTCTAAATTCTCTATCCATCACAGCTCTTTGTTGAGTGTTTATGTGTCAGGGGCTATGCTCAGGGTTTTCTGCAAAATGCTTCCTTGAACTCTCACAAAAATCTGGGAAGCAGGGTTTACCATCTCCACGGGGCTCAGAGAGGGGAAGTGATGGGCCCAGAGCAACACAGCTGGTGATCAGAACTCTGGGTGTGCTTCACCACTGCTTCCTTGGTGACTTGTTTGGGAACTCAGAGGGAGCTCTCAGTGTGGCCACAGTAGGGTCTGGGGGAACCCAGGTGTGTGTATGTTGTGGGGGTCTTCCCACTGTGGGCTCAGGGACGGTGTCTGGGAGAAGCCATGCCTGTGACTTGATTCCTGCATGGGTCATTCCCTTAGGCTCCAGTTCCAGTTCCAATCCTGTAACCAGGAGCCAGTCTGTAACCAGGGTGGGGCTCCTGGGCCTGGGGAGTTGGATACCCCCCCTCTAAGTGGCACCTCCCCCAAGCAGACACAGAACTGGGGTACAGTGGGCAAAGTGCCAACAAGAGTCTGGTGTGGCCACCCTGGTGGGTCACACCTTTGCCAAAGGCACCAGCATCTGTTCCTCCCCGGTAGGTCCGTGGTCTTCTCCAAAGAGGCCTCTCCTGCATCTCATCCAGATCAGGAAGTCAGGCTCGCCTCCACGGGGTCCCGCCGGGGCTCCCCATATGCTTTCCAGTGCGCTCACTAACCTGGGCCAGATATCGGGCTAACCTTAGTATTCATGGGGTCTTCATTGTGGGCTAACCTTGGATCTGTTATTCAATAAGAAGCCAGTCTGCCGGGCTAACGTCAACACAGGTGTTTTGTGGAAAGGACTCAAGATCTCTGCTTCTCAAATACCACTTTCCATACCAGCTTCCCCTCCCTGCCTCCTTGCCTCTCTCCTTTTTTTTTCAGATGGGTAAATGCCCATGTTTCGTCTCATGCACAGCTCTACATCCACAGGCTTCCAGGGACAGGAGAGCAGCTAGCTCCTCCCTCTTTAAACTCACCTCTCAGGCCACCTGGTGGCTCAGTGGTTGAGCTACTGCCTTCAGCTCAGGGCGTGATCCCAGGGTGCCGGGATCAAGTCCCACATCAGGCTCCCCCGCAGGGAGCCTTCTTCTCCCTCTGCCTGTGTCTCTGCTTCTCTTTCTGTGTCTCTCATGAATAAATAAACAAACAAATTCACCTCTTATTTGGGACTGTGTTAGGAGACAGGAAGAAGGTGGGAGAAACAGGGTCCAGGGGAAAATCAGCCATTTCTAAGGGGCAGGAATCCTTGGGAGCATCCAAGGGCTCCAACTCTTGTTTTTCCAAGAATTTGAGGCAAGTCTTCCAAGGGAGGGAGAGGACCAGAGGGGAGGCTGTTCGGAGGCCCGGGTCTCCCCTCTCCCTGCGCGTCTCTTCCAGGACCCGAGAGTCAGCATGCTGTGTGGCGGGGCGGCCGCTCTGTTCCTGCTGATGCTCCAGGGAGGTGAGTAGCTGCCCCAGGTCTGCGGGCGGGGAGGAGGCCAGGCTGGCCTGCAGGCTCTGGGTCAGGGCCAGGGCCCGCAGGGCGGGGGGCTGCAGCCTCTGTGCACGTGGGCTGGACTGGCCAGTGCCCCATCAACTAGAACCCGTCCCACCCGGGAGCCCCGTTAGCCAGCAGTGGCTCATGTGAGTCCCACGTGGACCAGACCACGAGCTGGGGGCTTCACGGCTCACTCACTGCGGGGACGAGACTGGAACCTCCATTTCCACAGCTCTCGGCCTGGCCTGGCTCCCAGCCCTCAGAGGGAGGAAGTCCTGCCTTTGGTCTAACCTCAATTTCTCTTTGTGCAATGACTCTCCTAGGAGATGTTTGTCAACAATCACAGAATCCCCAGCAGGCCCTGGGGGGGGGGGGAGGGGGGGGAGAGGGAGACAAAAGTAGCCAAACCTTGGAAGGCGCCCCCAGGGCACCAGAGGATGAAGTTAGAAGCCCCAGCTGGGAAAGGCCAGGCGTTGGACTAGGGTGCCCAGCCAGGGCTCAGAGGCCTGGGAAGCCTTCCCGGAGGAGGCCGGATGCAGCACACAAGCTCATGGGGGTTGCACTGGGAGCAGGGGTCCCTCGGCCGCTGCTCTGCTGACTCTGCAGTTCTCTCTGGTTTTTACCGAAAGGCCCAGAGCCTCAAATAGCTTCTTCAGGAAGCAGATGTCTGGCTCTTTTATTTTCCCCTTCTGCGCGGCCAGCACTCGGTCCTGGGTCACCCTCCAGGGCGCCACCCCCGCGGGCACAGACAACAAGCCCCTGCTGCACAGGGCGCTGAGCGTCACTCACTCCGCGACCCCCATGGCCCCGTGTGGCCCGTGCCGCAGTGACGCCGGGTGCTCACTTGAGGACACCACGGCTCAGGAAGGGTAAGGGACAGGCCACGGACCCACAGCCAGGCAGTGGCGGAGCTGGAATCCCAAACCTGCTTCATCCCCCCGGCTTAGCCACCTTGCGCTGCCGCTGGTATTGAGGGAGCGCCCTGTGCAGGGTCCCCACCTGCATGCTGTCACCTGTGTATCTCCCTCCAGGGAGACCAGTTCCCCCCGGGGGAAGCCTCCTCCTAGCGCAGGACTCATTGCCACAACTCAGATTCCTTGGTGGTGGCTGCAGGGAGACCTGTGTTGAGGAGGATTCTGAGGGTCCCCCAAAGGAGGGAGTGCCGTGATGGATTAGTGGTGTTTGCTGTGCGCACGGATGTCAACGAGTAGCACAGCTGAGATTTTCCTTTCCTGGGTGAGAAGCCAGGAGCCCAGCCCCAGAGTGACCGGAGGTGTGGCCCAGGCTCAGAGCCTCCAGGTTCTTGTTTATAAAACGGTGGCGGCAGCCGGCTAAGGACATTTCCAGCAATGATCCTCTTGGTTCTGAATCCAGCTTCTGACCTAAAGTGAGGCACAGGAAGGGAACACAGCACCACCGCTTGGATCTTCATTAGTCAGGAGAAAATAGGAAAAAGCCACTAAGGATGACTTCACTTAAAAAGGGGAACAGATATCTGGTAAATAGTTGAAGGGGAGTGGGGGAGAAATCTCAGCGTTGGTACCTGATCTTACAGAACAAAATGAAGCTAAAACTTGTTAAACTTATTTTGTCGAACATTGACACAAACTTAGATTTATGGTTGCACCCCCTACTTCTAGAACAACAGAAAGCATTAATGTTGAGGGTGGGAGGGCATTAAGTCTCCCAACATAATGGCCTGAGTGAGCACTCCCGGTGTCACCTGGCGGTAGTGGTGCTGGCCAGTACACTAATACAGATTTTTCAGCAAAAGTTTTAGAGGGCTTCTTGGTTTAGGGATGTTTTCTTACTCCCTCCATGCACTTCTGGCCTCCCTGAGGTCCGTGTCCTGGCTCGGCCAGCTGCTGTGAAGCAGAGGGCCCCAGCCTTGTCAGGGCTTGGGGCATTTTCAGCGGTGCCTCTGATGGCTTCTTGAATCCCTGGGGGGGGGGGGTGCAGATTCACCCTGCAGCTGGGGAGTTCAGGACCTGCCACCAAGGGGGACACTGGTCAGGAGGGACGCAGAGCTGGTGGTCACATGCTGGCTTTGGTGGGGGGAGAGTGCTGAGGTGGGGACCCGCTTAGTTCCTTAGATTTCACATTCATAGTGTCCTGTCTCTGTAGCCAGCCTTGAAACATGGGGGTCACACCAGGAATTCCCAGGTGGCAGGGACACCCTTCCCCGAGCCCACATCTTAGCTGCCCCTGGGTTGCCAAACTCGGCCTGGCCCTGGAACCCCTGCCTCCTCTCACCCTCCAGCCCCCGAGGAGGGGAAGGGGTGAGGCACCACGAAGCCTCTGGCCAGCCCCCCACCACGGCCTCTCTCTCCCCTCATCTTCCAGCCTGGGGTTGCCTAGACCTCGTCTGCTACACCGATTACTTCCAGACAGTCACCTGCACCCTGGAGACAGGGACCGTCCACCCCAGCAACCTCACCCTCACCTGGTAAGTGGCTGGCCCTCACCAGCCCTGGGATGCTGCTCAGGGTGGCCGCTGGGGGGCTGGGGCAAAGCAGGACCAACCACAGAAGGCCACAGACCGCGTTGGACCTTCGAGGTGCCCGGCAGACAGTTTAGCAATAAACATAATAGCTGCCACTTCCTGAGGGTTCTCAGGCTTGTTCACCATCAGCATTTGGTTTTGCCCCAGGAGAGGCTGTGAGCTGGACTTGCCCTGCCCGTCTTACACCCCCCTCCCCGCCCCGGCTCACGGCCCTTGTCTAGAGCATCAGCTGAGAGGCCACGGGGCAGTTCTGTCAGCTCCAAAGGCCATACTCTCCTGCCCACATAGCCCTAACTGTGGCTTTTTTTTTTTTTTTTTTTAAGATTGATTTATTCATTTTAGAGAAGGGTTAGGGGGGACAGGGGCAGAAGGAGCCAAGCAGACTCTGTGCTGAGTGTGGAGCCCAACACGGGGCTCGATCCCACGACTCTGAGATCATGACCCGATCTGAAACCGACTGAGCCAACCAGGTGCCCCAGCCCTACCTGTGGTTTTGAGACCCATGGACAGCCAGACTCCTTCCCGTATGATTTGTTTTTTGAGCATTCAGTACATCCCAGGCAGCTTGCTATGTGCTTCCTAGGAACGATCACTTCCCTTCCTCGCAATTATTACTGTCATTTTACAAATGGGGACATTGGGGTTCAGAGAGGTTGTGCCACTCGCCCAAGCTCACACAGCCAGTGAATGGTGGAACTGGATTGAAACACAGGCAGCCTGATTCCAAAATCCACAGGCCCCTTTTAGTCCATTGTTAAAGAACAGGGACGTGAGGCTTTACTCAAGACCACTGCCAGGGGCACAAGGCCCACTGCATGGGGCTTTGCAGTCAGGGGAGAGATTGGGCTCAACCTCAAATATGACCAAGAAAAAGGGGGGATGTAGAGCCAAGGGGGAGGGTGGAGTCAGTGGATGGGAGTTACCAAGAGGACACGTCAAGGGGAAGGGGGGGGTCTGGCTACATGTCACAGTGTTTTTTTTCTTTTTTTTTTTTAAGATTTATTTATTTATTCATGAGAGACACAGAAAGAGAGGCAGAGACATAGGCAGAGGGAGAAGCAGGTCCCTATGGGGACCCGGATGCAGGACTTGATCCCAGGACCCTGGGATCACAACCTGAGCAAAAGGCTGATGCTCAGCCACTGGGCCACCCAGGTGCTCCAGTTCTTGCTGACGGCAGCCCAGGTTGGTCAGACGTCATCGGGGGATGAGGTGGAGGGCGAGGAGCCTCCTCACACATCCAGGGCAGGGGACTCTGGCTAACGACTTAGCAGGAGTCTTGTCAAAATTAGTGCAGAGATGACCCGGAAGCCCAAAGGTCAGGGCCTCGTCTAGGAGAGTGCTCAGAGGAGCCTGCACAGAACTTAACCAAGGAGAGAACCTTTATTCACTGAGGCTGCTCAGGATAAAGGATAGCTGGCTTTCCTCTCTCATCACTAGTTCATTCATACATTCATTCGGAACATGGTTATTGACCCCCTGCTAGACACCTGCTGGCACTGGGGGCAGACCAGTGAGGTCCCAGGAGCTCTACAGTGGGGGGTGCCTGGGGAGACAGATAATAGACACATAAGCAGCCATCAAGATCCTTTCTGATGACGATGAGTGCTATAAAGAACAGGAACATGAAAAAAAAAAAAAAAGAACAGGAACATGGGCCACGGGGTCCTGAGCAAGTGACACGGGGGCGGGTGGTCAGGGCAGGCCTCTCTGGATGAGAAGGAGGCAGCCAGTGAGCTGGGGCGGAGCATTCCAGGCAGAGGGCACTGCCTGTGCGAAGTCCCTGGGGGCGGGGAAGGGAAGAGCTGATGAGTTTGAGGAATATCGAGGAAGTCAGTGTGGCCAGAGTGGAGTGAGTCAGTGTGGGAGGGAATAACAAGCAAAGAAGGTGAGAGGAAGGCTGAGGGCAGATTTCACTGTGGGTGGTGAGCAGTCACTGGAGGGTTTTAGGCGTGGGAGTGACGCAGAGTTTTTAAAGGGCCCCTTGGCTCCTATGCAAGAGGCTTGCATTGATTGAGTGGAAGTTTCTGTTCTAACAAATATTTAGCAGAGAACAGAGTCTACATGTCCATATTGGCCTTGGAGGGTAGTCATGTTGAGAGTCTGAAAGTGTAGGTAGAGAAATAAATACTTGCTGAACTCCTATCCATACTTCAAAACCCATCACTTAACACCCAGTGGGAATGAAAAGGCCAGAGCATTGCCCCAACCCCATACCAACAGCCTCCCTAGAATTTCACGTGGTGCAGGGGATGAGGTTCATTTGGCTCTCACTTGGCCTTCAACCCAGGTACTCCACTAGGTATTCATTGGATGTTGGATGGAAGGAGGGAGGAAGGAGACCTGAAATGCTTAGCATCCTTCCTACAGGACAGTGATCCAGTTGATGGAATTGACAAGGACAGATTTAGGCTCAGTCTAGGCAAGAATGGCCCAAATTTCCAAAGTTGAGAGTTTTTATCTTATGTGAGGTAGTGAGTTCCCGGTTCCTTGGAGGCATGCAAGCCAAGCCTGGACGCAACCCATCAGGGATGCTTCGGGGGGCAGAGGGGAATACCTTCCCTGGAAAAGTGCTGGTAGACCGAGTGACCCCCGCCTCCAGCCTCCCAGTCTCACCTCCAATTCCTCCCAGCCCCGAGATTCTGGGTTTCTGCCCTGGCCGCGTGCGCTGAGCCCCACCGGCCTCCAGCCGTGACTGGCTGCTCTGTCCTTGAAGGCAAGACCCATATGGAGAACTGGAGGATGAAGTCACCTCCTGCAGCCTCCAGCGGTCCACCCACAACGCCACGCACACAAAGTACATGTGCCACATGGATGTGTTCCACTTCATGGCCGACGACATTTTCAGTGTCAACGTGACAGACCAGCCTGGCAGTTACTCCCAGGAGTGCGGCAGCTTTGTCCTGGCTAAGAGCAGTGAGTATCCTGTGGACCCCAGAGCAGAGGGGAACCCAGGTGGGGGCTGAGCCCCGTGCTCCCGGGCCAGCCATCCCCCATCATCAGAAGTGACCTGTCCCGTGTGCTGGCTTCCCCCTAGCATTAGTTCTGTAGATGCACGACTACGGAGCGGTGGGTTGATAACTAGATTTGGGCCTTAACCAGAGAGAGGCCACAGAGGCGTGAAACGGAGCTGGCCTGGGGCCCCGGAGCCGGCTGGCTGTGGCCCTGGACTGGCTCACGATTTGTAGAGTGAGGGCCCTTCTGGGCTCCTGCCCCCAGTGTGAGGCAAGGTGGGGAGGCCACGTCACAAGAGAAAACCTCCCCTGGGATTTTTCCTGCTTCTTAGCTTGCCAATGAGGCCTAGAATTTCCCTCCAGCCTGGAGGGAGGAGGGCTGGCCAGTGGAAGCGGTTGTTTCTGTGGGTCCAGTGCTAGGAGGGGGCAGGGAAGGGCACAGGAAGCAGCTGTGAACGTGTGTATGTGTGTGCGCACACATGTGCCCAAAGTGGAGTGTCCAGGGAGGGGGTGAGACGCCCGTGCCCAAAGGCATGCAAGTAGATGGCTAAGAGAGGCCTGCCCCTGGGGAGGCTCAGCCTCTGAGGTCTGGGACTTTGTGTCCCCAGATTCCCAGCGGTGGGGCAAGAAGATAAGAGGGCATCTGTCACTCATACTCTGGGGGGCCAGGGTTGTGCCACTTGGCACACAGAGGGTGTGAGCAAAGCTTCACGCATACCCAGACACACCCAGTCTCCTACACATGCACACACATGCATAAATACACCCTCAGAGGTACAGATGTCCTGCCGACTCCAGGCCTAGACAGCACAGACAGATGCTCACATTTTCTCTCGGACCCATGCAGGTGCGTGCACACACAGGTGCACACATGCTCACTTGGCCATTTGGGTCCAGGTGTGGCAAGCGCAAGGAGCAGGGGTGCCCTCCTGCCTCTGGGTGAGCCCGGTGAGGGGGAGCAGAATCCCCGCCCCTCCCCTGCAGAGCAGAGTGCAGGGCAGAGAAGGAGCTGCCTTGACACTGCACAGGTGGCTCCAAGTCACATGGTTGCCCTCCCCCTCCACCTCCTGCCCTCCCTGCGGGGATATGAGGCGCCCTTGCCCAGATGTGGCCCCGCCCCCTTCCTCCTCCTGGGCACTGGGCCTCCCTGGGCTGAGCACCTGCCTCTCACGATGCCTGCCGGGCTCCACAAACGTCTGGCTTCCTCCACCAGTTGGTTCACACCACCCAGCTCAGGCCACAGGGGGAAACTGAGAGGGTTTAAGAACGAGTCTTGTCCAAAAGGACCCGTGGCTCAAAGGCAACGAAGCTTTAGAGTTCCTTTTTGCGAAACCCCTGAAAGGTTCATTGGTTGATTTAATAAGCATTTCTCCAGGGCCTGGTGTGTGCCCGCTCTGTCCTGGGAGCTGTGGGCGCAGCGCTGACCCAGAAGAACAAATCCTCGGCCCCAAGCAGCTAAGATCCCAGAGAAGGGGCAGAGGGGGAACAGGAGCACACGGGGAAATGCGGAAAATGTTAGATGTTGGCAAATAAGGTGGAAGAAGGAGAGGGTGGGATTGGGGGGGCCAAGAACCTGTCACTTCTCTCTCCTCGAAGGGACCTCCTGCTACTGAGCTGGTCCCCGAGAATTGTCACCCCATGAAAGAGGAGCTGGTACCCTTTTACAAGAGAGGAAATGGAGACATATAACATGTCGTATCCTATTCACGAAACAAGTTTGGGATAGAGCAGAACGGGAGGCCTGACTTTGACCTTTGCCTGGGAAGCACCCAGGAGGGTGTGGTGATGTGACTCAGGCCTCCGCTCTTGCACTTTCCAGAAGTCTGGGAGAACCCTCACACCAAGTCACACGTGGCCAGTGAGGAGGGTCGGAGTGCTCTGCTCTGCAGACCCTGCAGAGAGCTCAGGAGGGCTGGCGTTTGTCGTTAGCATTAATTAATATTAAGGAAAGCTCATTAGCATTTATGCTAATCAGCACCTTTTGGCTTCTGGGGGAAGCTGCCTCTGAAAGAAAATGATGTCATTGTTTAGAACAGAAATGCAGAAACAGTGCCTCTGGCCTACATGTTGCTTAGCCAGTTTTTCGATTAGTAGCTAAATTTATTGGTTTTTTAAAATATTTTTAATTAATTAATTTATTTGAAAGAGCATGCACACGACAGAGAGAGAGAGAGAGAGAGAGCAGAAGAGGTGGGGAGGGGCAGAGGCAGAGGGAGAAGCAGACTCCCCCCTGAGCAGGGAGCCGGATGCGGGGTTCCATCCCAGGACCCCAGGATCGTGACCTGAGCTGAAGGCAGATGCTTCACCCACTGAGCCACCCAGGCACCCCTCGAGCTAACTTTAATGTTTGAGAGAGCTTCTCCCTATTTGGGATTCCAGGTTGCTCTTCTCTGGCCACCCTGGTCTGCTGTCCCGCCCAGCCTGAGTGGTGGCATCCCTTTTACGCGTCCTCAGACCCCAAACCTGCTTCACCCACTTCTGTTACACCCCCCAGCCCTGCCCCTGTAGGGCTGCAGGTCCAGTGTGGTCTCAACTTCTCATTTCTCCGATGAGCCAACCGAGGCTTGGAGAAGGCGGCTACCTCGCCCAGAGTCCCTCCCGGGTTCTGATCCAGGGGGTCGGGGCGTAGGGGCATTTCCTGCCACCACATCCTTCTCAGCGGCTGCCCCATCTCACTCCTTATCTTTCTGGCTTTTTCCTTCAAGTCAAGCCATCCCCCCCTTTCAACGTGACTGTGACCTTCTCGGGACATTATAACATCTCCTGGAGCTCCAGTTACAATTCCTACGCGCTGAAGGGCAAGCTGCAGTATGAGCTACGGTACAGGAAGCAGGGGCGCTCCTGGGCTCTGGTGAGGCTCGGGGAGACCTGGTGGGGAGGGGGTGAGAGACGGCGTGCAGTGCTGAGCATCCGGGGCGCTGGTGGTGCGGAGGGGGGGTCGGAGACACGGGTGAGCTGGTGACTCAGAGTGGAGAATGGAACCAAGGATCCACGGAGGGTGGAAGCCCCCCGCCCCCCTGCACCTTCCCTAGCTGTCCACCCTCCCACGCCTGGGGGTAGGAGGCCCCTTAAAAGTCTTTCCTTCCTGCCCCTGGTTCCTGGATCAGCTTGCCAGAGAGGAAGGGGGTGTCACTTCCTCAGATTCCACCTGGAGTCCAGAACAGTCGCAGTAGACCAAGTTTCAGAAATGGGGCGATCTGGAGCCTTCCCACCTGCCTTAGAACGGTCACAGGTGAAGAGCTCCAGGTGAAGACGGTCCAGTGTTAGAGGGACCACTGTTTCCAAGCTGAAGGCTTCTAGAAGCCTCCTTGTTGTTGTTTTTTTTTTTTTAAGATTTTATTTATTCATAAGAGACAGAGAGGGAGAGAGAGAGAGAGGCAGAGACACAGGCAGAGGGAGAAGCAGGCTCCCCGCAGGGAGCCTGATGTGGGACTCGATCCTGGGACTCCAGGATTTCACCCTGGACCAAAGGCAGGCGCTAAAGCGCTGAGCCACCCAGGGATCCCCAGCCTCCTGTTTAGAGCAGTGGAGAGTTCCCCAATGGCCTCCAATTCAGAACAGTCGTGGCCAAAGACTTCTAGAATGATCCATCCTTCAGGGCGGGCCCAGTTGAAGCATTTCATACATGCGGCTGTTTGGAATGTCCCCTGTGGAAGACTTCCAGAGGTATCCACGGCTGAGATGCCTGCGGTCGAAGGCTTCCAGAAATGCCCGCTCTTGAGAAGGTGCACAGAGGGACAGTCCACAAAGTGTCCGCTGTCTGGAATGCTGCCGGTTAAAGATTCCCAGGAGGGGCCATCCTGCTCCCGGGACCATCCAGGTCCTCGCAGGGCAGGGCCCCAGCCGGGACAGTGAGGGGAGAGCTGGGGTCGGTCAGAGAGAAACGAGGTTCAGGCGGCGCCCGTGGCTCTGAACCGCCCACACCCGAGTGGCCGCGACTCAAGCTGAGCCTGGGTCCTGCGGCAGGGGACGCTCGGCCCCTTCGTGGTGCTTCTGCTGGAGGCGGGGCTGGCCTGGCTGGTCCTGACCCGTGCGTCCTCTCCCTGTGCCGGCAGAGCCCGGGGAGAAAGCTGATCTCCGTGGACTCGAGAAGCGTCTCTCTCCTCCCCTTGGAGTTCCAGGGTGACTCGAGCTACGAGCTCCAGGTGCGCGCAGGGCCCCAGCCCGGCTCCAACTTCCAGGGGACCTGGAGCGAGTGGAGTGACTCCGTCACCTTTCACACCCAGCCGGAAGGTAGGCGTGACTCCCGGCGGGCGCTTGCTGCTCCTCCTAACTCTGTGCACGACCATCTCCATTTTGCGGGTGGGAACACGGAGGCCCAGAGGGTTGGAGTGTCGCTTGCCTGGGGTGGGGGTGGGAGCAGGAACCCAGACCACCTCACTGCAAGGCACCTGCCCGGACCCCGTGCCCACTGCACCCGCCCCACGTGGCGTCTGGTTAGAGGTTGGTTCCACGTTACCCAGTGTCTGTTCCCTCCCAGAGATAAAGGGAAGCCAGCACACGTACCTGCTCTACCTCCTCCTGGTCATCATACTCCCCATCCTCGTCTTCTTAGGCCTGAAGATCCACCTGCCTTGGAGGTGAGGCCAGGGAGGCAGGGAGGCAGGGAGCGGGTGGGGCTGGGCCACAAGCCTCTCTGGGGCTGCCCAGGGTTGGGGGAACACAACCTGGCGTCGAGACACTGATAATGGGAAACAGCTCCTGTTTACCCAACCTCATGAGCAGGACATCTGGTACTCCCCTCCCCTGGGCGACAGGGGAAGGCCAAGGGCTGCGGAGCTTTCAGAGAGCTTGCCCGAGGCCGCGCGGCTCTGAAGTGAGGCAGTAGATTTTGAGCCCGTGCTCAGGACAGGGACCTGGGCTATGATCTTGTCCAGCGAATTTTATGCTTTGCGTCCCAAGGGGCACGGGGTGGGGGCGGTGGTGGTGGCAAAGGGTTGGTGTGATCGTCCACACCCTGCCACCCCCGCCCTTCTGCTCCAACCAGGGCTCTTGCTTTCATCCATTTATATACCGGGTTTCTGCTGAATGTTGCCACTGATTAAAATGATAACCTAAAGCTCCCCTGGAGGCAAGCGCTGCAGTGAGGGTTTGCTGAGCCCTGGGAGGGGGGTGTGTGGGGTGGGGTGGGGGAAGGGGAGGGGAGGGGATCAGCACAATTTGTTCATCTTCATTCAGAGGTTTTGGCAAAGACGGAGGCAGAGAGGCTAGAGGGGGACGGAGAGCGATCCGAATGATAATGAGTATCACGGGGCGCTGTCGCGCTGTCGCGCTGTCGAGGTCCTGGGGTGCTGTGCAGACGCCCCGTGGAACTGGCTGTCTGCTCATCCTCAGTTGTAGAGGAGGAAGTTGAGGCTCAGCACGGAACAGGCAGCCAAGCACTCAACCCCCAGGCACCCTCACCAGACTTGCTGCCCCCATTTTAGGGATGTGGAAACTGAGGCCCTGGGGCAGAGGGGTGGGAGGGAGGTGCATGGGTGAGCTTTGGGAGGGGCCGAGTCTCCTGCAGGACAAAGCTGGGGAGCCCCTGAGCTGGGGGGGTGCAGGCTGCTCCCCCTGCGGGGACGGTGAGGGCTCACCTGGTCTCCGCCCCCCAGGCTGTGGAAGAAGGTGTGGGGGCAGGTGCCCAGCCCGCAGAAGTTCTTCCAGCCCCTCTACGTGGGCCACAGCGGGGACTTCAAGGTGAGTGCCCGCCTGCCCCTGCTGCGCCCGCGGAGCCTCTGCCCTCTGGGAGCTGAGCTCCACCGCCCCAGGACCCCAGCCGCACCCTGCAGGCCCCAGCCTGGCCTCCGTCTCCGCACCTGCAAAGTGCAGGAAATAATCCGGGTGGGGGCAGAACTGGCATAAGAATGACACAGAATCAGGCAGCGTCTCCCAACCGGGATGTCGTTTGGGGGAGGGGGCGGGCCGGGTGGTGGCCGGAGCCACACACCGGCCTCCTGGTCCTTTGTCAGAAGCCCTGGGAGGGAGGTAGAGATGGAGCAGGTTCTGGGAAGGGTGTGGATGGCCCCACCTGCAAACTACGCCCCTGCCGAGCCCCAACCACCCATCACCCGCCGGCACCCACGGTTGTCTGTGCCCATTTACCGCTCAACACCCACCCAGCGTGGGAGGGCCCGCCGCAGAGAGGATGTGGTGACTGGTGGGGCCAGGGGAGGGGGCAGCCCGCCCACTCCAGCCGAGCCTGGATGTCAGGAAACGCGGACCAGAGCCCGGCTGAGCTCCTGCTGTCTGCCCTGCCCGGCGCTGCACCTGCACCGAGCGCCCTCTGCCTTCTGCCCCTTCCACCCTGATTGCCCCCCGCCCCCCAGGGAGGGGCTGCTCCATCATCCACAGGGCACCCTGGGGAGACGGAGGCTCAGAGCGGGGAGCAGGGGAGCAGCCTGGACCCCCCCTCCCCGGGAGAGAGACTTTCCTGCTTCCTCTGTACCGTTTCGGAAGCTCAGAGACCACAACGATCTGGTGTTTACTTCCCCGATGCTCACGGAACGGGTGCCCGGCACGCTGCGGGGAGCGTCAGAGATGTGAACGCATCTGCTCCTCACTACAGCCTGTGGAGTGGGCGCTGCTGGCAGATGGGGGGCCTCATCGGGGTCCTGAGATGTTTTCTTTTTTTTTTTTTTAAAGATTTTATTTATTTATTCATGAGAGACACAGGCAGAGGGAGAAGCAGCTCCATGCAGGGAGCTCAATGCGGGACTCGATCCCAGGACCCCGGGATCGCGCCCTGAGCTGAAGGCAGATGCTCGACCACTGAGCCACCCAGACGTCCCCACCCTCAGATATTTTCTGAGGCACTAGGCTCAAAACGAGGGGGATTCTGGTTCTTAGGGGGTTTCACTGCCTGAGACTGTCAGATGGGGACCTGTGTCATGAGTGGGACCCCTGGCCAGCGAGGGCGTGGGGGCCGCTGTCGCCTCACATCCCTTACCCACCAAGCACCCGGAGGCCTTTCTAAGTGGCTTGTCACTGATTGACTCCTCGTGTTCATTTGGTTAATAAACATTTATTGGGTACCTACAAACTGAGGCACCCTGTGAGCCTCCAGGGATGACTGTGACCAGAAGGATTAGTTGAGGCTACTGCCCCTGCCAAGTGTCCACTCTTGTGGGGACACCAGCAGGAGGATGTTAGTTTTCAAGGACTGTCCCAGAGGAAATGAAACAGGGGGCCAGTGGTGGTTCTGTCACCCAGAGCTCAGGCCCTCCCGCCACCTATGTCCCTATAAGCTCAGGAAGCTTGGCCCCCGACCCAGGCCCTATGCAGACCCCAGGCCACCGAGCATGGATTGTCGGACAGGCTACGGAGGGCTGTGGCTCCTCCTGCAGGTGGACAGAGGGACAGTGGTGAGGAGCGTCCCTGGATAGGGGCGCACCACGGTTCTGACCCCTGGCACTCTCTTTTTCCCCTCGTGGTGTCTCTGTGTCTGTCCATACCCTCCTTGCACCCATCCCGTCATGACCGTCCCCCCTTCCTCCCTCACAGAAATGGGTGGGTGCACGCTTCACCGCCTCCAGCCTGGAGCTGGGCCCCCGGAGCCCCGAGGCGCTCTCCTCCCTGGAGCTGTACTACTGCTGCCCTGCGCAGAGCGCCAGCAAGGGGCTGGAGTCCACGCAGCTGCCGGAGCCCACGGACCTGCTGGAAGCCGACGGGGGGCCCGAGCTGGGGGGCTTCTGGGTCCCAGCCCCCTCCACTGCCGGCAGCGTGGGTGGCTCAGCTTATAGCCAGGAGAGGGACCGGCCATACGGCGTTGTGTCCATTGACACGGTGACCGTGGCAGACACAGAAGGGCCGTGTGCGTGGTCCTGCACCTGTGGGGCTGACGGCTACCCAGCCCTGAACTTGGACGCCAGCCTGGAGCCCGGCTCCGGCACTGAGGATCCGCTCTTGGACACAGGGACTACGGTCCTATCCTGTGGCTGCGTCTCAACCGGTGGCCTCGCCGGGCTGGGAGGCCCCCCGGGCAGCCTCCTCGACAGGCTACAGCTGCCCCTGGAGGACGAGGCAGGTTGGACGCCGGGGCCGCCCTGGAGCGGCAGGCCACCCCGAGGGGTGTCGGACAGTGAAGCGGGCTCGCCTCCCGCCGGCCTGGACATGGACACTTTCGACAGTGGCTTCGCGGGCTCGGACTGTGGCAGCCCTGTGGAGTGTGACTTCACCAGCGCTGGGGATGAAGGGCCCCCCAGGAGCTACCTCCGCCAGTGGGTGGTCATGGCCCCTCCACCCGAGGGACCAGGGCCCCAGGCCAGCGAGTGAGGCTGACGGGCTGTCCAGAGCTGGTTGAGCCACTGGGCCCTGAGCCAGAGATGGGGTCCCTGGGGCCGTGCGGTGAAGATAGGGCCCCTGAGCCTGGTTGACAGTGTGCATGTGTGACCCAGGTGCACACCGGTGTGTCTGTGTGTGTGAGCAACACATGTGCCCGTGGACATGGAGCATGCCCGTGGTGATACCATGTGCCCAAGGCCACCCGCGTCTGTGCCTACAGGAGCTCCCTGTGTGCACGAATGTGAGAAGTGTGCGTTACTGGCACTGTGTGCACACGATGCCTGCCTCCCTCCTTTCCAGACAGGGGGCAGCCCCCAGGTCACATGCTGAGAGGCTGGTCCAGTGTTGCCCACAGGGCCTGCATAGACCAGGGCACCACCTGCGATGGGCACCAGTCCCAACCCTGCAGATCCTGCCTCCAGGAGCTTTTTCATTCCTCAGGGGGAGGGGAAGAGGTTGGGGTGAGTTCACTGTGACCCTGGGTTACAGAAAGGTTTGTGGGGGCCTGTGGACCTAGGCTTGGATCCCAACTGAGCCAACTTGGGCAAGCCGCTTCCCCTCTCTGGGCTGGAGTTTCCTGTCTGGACTTGGTGTTGGGGTGGCAGGTGGCATGACGCACCTTGGGGAGAAATCGGCGAGGTCACCCACTGTACAGGCTGCAGCAGAGCAGACCCTCAATAAATGCAGCTTCCTTCCTTCTGGGGCCCAGATCAAGGCTTGTGCTGGAGGTGGGCGGGGGTGAGAAACCAGCCTGGGCTTGGGCGCCCGCCAGTGGGCTGCCCGTCCTGCAGATGGGCACCCCGGGGGGTTTCCAGGCTTCAAGTCAGCCCGTCTCTTAGGAACAGCCCCCACCAGCCAAGATTTCTTTTTCTGGTTCCTGTTGCTCACTTGGTTATTCCCTCTATGCACCCAATAAATACTTCTCGGGTACAAGTACGTGCCCAGACCCTGTGCGGGGTTCTGAGGTACGTTGGGTGGGGGGAAGAGACCTCCTTTGGCACTCGTGGTGGGGGAGGGGCAGGAAGGAATCAGCGGCGATGACCCCACGCTCAGTGCCTTAGGCATCTTATTTGCTCATCCCCAGGAATTAGGGGGCAGTTAAGTTTCTGTTGAAGATTTTTTTTAAGATTTTATTTATTTCAGAGAGAGAGAGACAGAGATAGCGAGATAGAGCACAAGAAGGGGCAGTGGCAGAAGGAGAGAAAAGGGAGAAGCAGGCTCCCTGCTTAGCAGGGAGCCCGATGCCAGGCTCCATCCCAGGGCTCTGGGGCAGACATTTAACCAACTGAGCCACCCAGGCGCCCCTTGTTGACTTCCCAGAGAGTCTGTTCAAATGTGAATTAAAAGCTAAGAAAATACATCTTAGCCACATTTGAAGGTGCCTAACCGAACACCAGCTTTGGACAGGAGCTAGACCTCAGTGCTAACAGGTTGCATGCAGCTCCTACTTAAAAAAACAAAACAAAACAAAACAAGAACCTAGACTGTCTTCCCTATCAGCGTGCTCACCTTCACAGGCATTTGTTTTCAAGACCAGGAAGCAGGGTCAAGGAGGCAGAGAGTCCGATTGAGCCAGCCCTCGCTCTTGGAGCCCCAGGGGGCATCCCCACCCTGGCCTGGAACTGCCTGGGCCCATCTTTCTCCCAGGAGGCCAGGCTGCCAGGCAGGACCTGAAGGAGAAAGCTCTGGTTTGTCTCTCCTCTTGGGTGAGTCTGAGCTACAAGTTGGTGGAAGTCAGTCCTGCCAAAAGCCTCACTGTGATTCATCTGTAAAATGGGGTGGTTGGGGGAAGTCCCTGAGAGAGTCCTTGGTGCTGAAAGTTCTAGAACATTGATGGTTTCAACTGTGGGGCTGTTGACTTGGGACCAGAGTGAGGCTCAGATGGGAGCTCGAGTCTGACACGGGAGCTCTTGCACAAGTGAGCAGCTCTCACCATCCCCCACCGTCACCCTGGGGACACTTGGGCCAAGGTGTGCTGTGGTTTCCACATCCTCTTGGGGGCAGTGGGTTCCAGAGGCCACCTGAACCGCCGGCTCCCTGGGGGAAGGAGCTCAGCTCTTCCGTGCACGGGGCTCTGGGCCAGGGCACTGGGGAGGGGACACCCGGGACGCTGATGCCAGGCCTGGGGCTTGGTGGGGGGCTCTGGCCTGGACCAGACATGAGTACCCATCACTTCCATCTCTGCAGGGGACTCAGCTCATCTGCAGGGTGCAAAACGGAGGCAAGAGCTGGCCTTCCTGGGAGGGTGGATTAGCAGGAGGTGGTGGGTGGATGACAGAGGGACCGGTGGTTGCATTGGTGGGCGGACAGATGGATAGATGGAGAAGGGACAGCGCTGATGGACAGGTGGAAACAGCTGCTAGATACCAAGCTCGTAAGTCAAACAGATGCTCCGTGAGGGCAACAACATCCCCTATTTTGTTCACTGCCCTCCCTCCAGCCCGGCACGTAGAAGGCACTCAAGCCCTATTTGTAGTGTGTTGTGTGTGCTTTCCTTCCACGGCGTAGACACTTCCACCATGGCCCATTCCAAGCTACCAACCTGACAACTCGAAGTGTGATTGGGAGGAGATGTGTGTCATCAGCTCTCCTGGCTAATCCGAGCCAGCCCCAGCATGCCACTCATGGGAGCCCCGAGGGGCATCAGGAGGGGCTGGTGGGCTTCAGGGAGGAGGTGGTGTTTGTTGGGACCTTGAAAAAGGAATCAGAGTTGTTAGCTGCACCAGCTCTTTGGGCAGAAGGAAGAACTTGAGCTGGGCCTGGAGGTGTGACAGAGGGGAGAGCCTGGAGATGGGGAAGGTGGCTCTTTGGCCCCCCAGAGTCCAGGCTAGAATTGCTAATGAGTCTCCTAAGAGTCAGGAGGATTGTTAGCAACGCCAGGTGCATGGAAGCCACGTTCTACTCCTGGGCCAGCTCTCTCCCATCTGCAGGGGCTGAGAGGGCAGGGCTGTCCGTGTGACAAATGAAGTGAAGGGGCACAACGGGCAGGGGCTTGCTTGCCTGAGGTCACGTACCAGATTAAAGATGAACATGAACATGAACTCTAGTCTCCTGACACCAAATGCAGCTCTTCCTCCCCTTGCTCTGCTGAAAGGGACCAAGGTTAAGAGGGAACAAAGTCTTAGCAAACGCCCATGAGGTGCCTGCTGCTTCTGTCCGTGCAGCATCGTTGTGGGGCAGCTGGGAGTGGCCGACAGAGCATTCTGCGCACGCCTCCCCCCCTCCCCCCCGCTGGTTCTGAGACCTACACATGACCTGAACCGGTCCATGCACTCTTTCTGCTGGGACTGCTCAGTGGTAGGGATGGACTAGCCTGGGGTTGTGGGCACCAGGAAAGAACAGCTCACCTGGGAGGAGGCCAACATATAAGAATGCAGAGCTGAGAATGGAGATAGATTTCTGGTAATATCTCTTGAGCTCCTGGATCCAGCCATGCCTGAAACTATATCCCCCTGGACTTTTGAGGTACGAGTGTGGAAGTCATTATGCTGTTCACCAAATATTTGCAGCTCTTCGTCTTCTGTCTCCCCTCTCCCCCTGGGATTAGCCAGGGAGTTGTCAGCAGAAGTGCTAAGTCTCACTTCTGAACCAGAACAGGTACCTGACCGTCGTGATGTCCTCTGGAGTGTTGTTCCTCTCTGCCACTGGGCACTGTGACAGATGAGTTGGTGGCTGCTCCATCAGCCTGGGTCCTGGCATGAGGCAATGCAGAGAGCAGAGCCTCTGGTTTACCCAAGATGGACGTGTATCGTGACCAAGAGATAAATCCCTGTTGTAACCCACCGAGGGCTGGGGGCTGTTTGTTAGCACCGCAAAACCCAGCCTGTCCTGACTGGGCTGATGAGCTGCGAGTTTCCCCTTTTTGCTTAAGTGGGTCCGAGATGGGTTTGTGTCACCTGCGGCGGGAAGTGTCCTAGCATAAGGAGGACTCTCCTCCCAACCTGAGGAAGGACCACATTCAAAGGGGCTAGGGGACCAGGCTCCATCCCTTCTCATGAATGACCTTGGGCGGCCGGCCGCCTGATGTCTCTGAGCCTCAATTTCCTCCTCCTAAAGTGGGGGCAGCCACCAGCCCCTGGGCTTGCTGGGAGGAACTCTGTGTCTGGGAGGAATGGCTCACCCAGGTTGAGGCCCACACAAGGAAGCAGAGCTGGGTGTCTTCCCCTAGGATCCCCTGTTGGAGGGGAAGCCTCTTCCGCTCTCCCACTTGGGACTGGGTGTGGGGACTGGCCGCTGGCACCACGTGTGGCACATTTCCAGGGCAGCCGCCCAGGAGCACGGTCAGAGAACCAGGGACAGGAAAGACAGAGCAGTGAACACATGCAACCTGCCTCCCGGGAGCCCATCACACCTGGAGAACAGGAGGAAGAGGTAACAGTCAGGAAACATCAAGCCACGAAAGGATAACAAGAGGAGTCAGTGCTGCAGGACCTCCGCGGGGCCCCTCATTCAAAACCACCACGCCCCACTCACTTAGTTTTGTTTTTTTCTCCCTCATAATATTAAGCTCTAACTTAGGTCTCTTACGGATTTGTCGGGTTTACTGTCGATCCCGCTAGCACGGGGGTTTTGTCTGTTTTATTTGCTGCTGTGTCTCAGAGCCCAGAACAGTGCCTGGCACATAGCTGGTGCTCAGCAGATGCTGGATGGATGGACGTGTGAGTCAATCAGTAATAAGGCAGCAGGCAGAGAGGAAGGAGGGGACTGGGCCCAGGAGGGAGCCACCTGCCCCGGACCTGGAAATGCCTGATAATGGGACACAGAGATGAAGACCGGGGCCTCCTTGCAAGTCTATATGTGGAGCAAAGGGCCCTCTCCCGTTGCTCACACCACGGGGCAGGAAGGGGTCTTTCCCCCATCCCTAGTGGCAATGGATCTGAGGGGTTTTCTTTTAACATTGGTGGCCCCAGGGAAGAAACCTTCTCATTCTGCAGTTTAAGGGGTCTCCTCCTAGGGTAACGCCAGCTGCTCACCCCAGAGGAAACCCCACCTCTGGCAAGTGGCGTGAGGGGGAAGGCTTTGGGGCTGCACGGCCTGAGCTGGCCTGCCAGCACATCCACCCACCCGCTTCCAGCTTGCAGAAGTGACTTACTTTCTCTCTCTGTGCCTCAGTTCCTTCAAACACAAATGGGCATACTGAGCGGCGCGGCAGGAGTTAATCTGTGTAAAGGGCCAAGAATGGTGTCGGGCACACGGCAAGTGCTCAGAGAGCGTTGTTATTGCTTTATCGTCATTTCTGTGGACGAGTCCACCGCTCCCCCCGGCCCAGTCCCAGCAAGCTTTTCCTGATCTCAACAGCGAAGCTGGACAGGTTGCTGCGGACACCGGGAGAGCAAGAATGAACCAGCCGCGAACAGAGCCGTTGGGCTGCTGCTGCCACCTGCTGGTGACCGCTCGAACCTGGCCGAGGCGTCCCCGCGGCAGCGCCCTCCAGCTCTGTGCTCTAGACTCTCATCTGCCAAGGGCTGCGTCAGGTGGCTTATACGGGTGGCCCTAGACAGTGGTCAGAGCGACCCCCTGCAGCGGGAGTATGGTGATGAGGACACAAGGCGAACTGACAGGCTCCTATTTTAATTCAACAAGGGCTGACTTCTGGTTGGGTGGCTGGATGTGCACAGGGCACTGGGCGGTGGGGGTGGGGAGATGTCAGTAAGCAGGGAGGTCACGCGTGCACACACAGACGGGCAGCGCGTATACACACATACAGGTCTGTACACAGATCCACATCCACACATACCCCACACCTATGTGCACAACTGGAAAATCCCTGGCAGAAGCGGGTCGAGGGCTCAAGGGAAGGCTGGGGAGTCAGGGGAAGTCAGAGGGTGGAGACCACTCTCAGCCCAGGCCAGAAAGGAGGCAGGAAGGGGAGCAGGGGGACCCGGAGGAGGCCCAGCAGCAGGCAGGAGGGTGCAAGATCTGAGAGGACGCAAGACAGGAGGGAGGCGGAGGCTCAGAAGGCAGAGGAGGATGCTGAGCGGGGTGGGGGGAACCAGGAACAGTGGTGTCCACCGTCAGGGAAAGGAGGGAATAAATTCAAGCATCTGTGCTGACACACCTGCTGGTGAGGGGGAGGTGGCTCTCCATGTGCTGATGCATGCACGCCAGGGACACTGCTGGGGGAGCCCAGGGAGCTTCATCAGTGGGACATTTGATGTAAAAATGGCATCAGGCCCATGTTTCCTTACATTACATGTGTGTAAATGCAAAGAAAAAGGTCTTAAGGGGAAAGGAGCCTGGAGGTTTAAGTCTTACCTGTACTAAGCGTTTTAAAGAGAATGCATTACCACGTCACTGATGTAAGTTGAAAGGAAGAAGAACCAAAAGACTTGGCTGAGAATGCCCAGGTGGCTCAGCGGTTTAGCGCCTGCCTTCAGCCCGGGGCGTGGTACTGGGGCCCCAGGATCGAGTCCCGTGTCGGTCTCCCTGCATGGAGCCTGTTTCTCCCTCTGCCTGTGTCTCTGTGTCTCTCATGAATAAATAAACAAATCTTTAGGAATAAAGAGTTGGCTGGAGGAACAGGACACGAAGCACAGAGCCACAGGTGTCCAGGCCCTATAGTTCCAGCCTCCTGTGAGTGGCAAGCTAGGGTGAATGGGGTGTGCGCCTCTGCGGTTGGTGTCCCTGCTCATTCTCCCTGCCTTTTGTTTGGGATTCAGTCTAAATGTGAATTCTTTCCCACCCTTCATACACACTTGTTTTCCAGATGGGTGGTTAGACAGATGGATGGACGGATGGATAGACGATGGGTGGTGGGTGAATGGATGGGTGGATGGATGGGTGGATGGACAAACAGACGTGGACAGATGCACAGGTGGGCAGAAGGAGGGAGAGAACAGGTCCCCCTTGCACAGAATGGCTGCTGTGGAATGTGGAGCCATGATCACAGAAGCCCATCTGTCCACTGAATGACTGCCCCCCTCGTCCCTATGTCCCAATCTCTAGAACACAGGCCCAAACCAACCCTCATGTGCAGGGACAGACCAGATCAACCGTGCCTGCGCTTGGTATTCTTCAGTGCCTCTGGTCCTCCTGTGAGGGCGATAGTCCCTCCCCATTTTTCAGATGGGAAAAGCAAGGATCGGAGATGTGAGTTGTTGAGACTGGGTGCCCGTAACCCTACCTTTCTTCCACTGCTTGACAGGTTCCCAAACAATTGGCATCTGTAAAGTATTTTCTGTTCATAAAGCAGAGAACACTCCTTCTTCTATCTGATCTCAACACCCCCCAACCCCAACTCTAGTCTTTTTATACTTGAGTAAAAATGAGAGAGAGAAAAAAAATAATGTAAGACTTGGCCAGGTCGTGGCTGTGCTGGGGTGGGGCTCACTCTCAGACTCTCCATCATGTGTTCCATCCTGCCCCCCACCACCCCAGAGTCTGGTCTCGGGACAGAAACACGGGGCCCTGAGGTCAAACATGCGCAGGCGGGCTGCTTTTGTTGGGGGTAGAAGCTGGTGGGCATGAGGCTGGGCCAGGGCAGACCTGACGGTGGAGGGGGCACGTCCCACAATCCCCACCCCCCACTGCCCTGTGTGGTGTTGCTGGATCTCTCCAGGTTTTAAGAAGTTAGAAGTTTGAATTTTTAAAATATGTGAAATGTCCAAATTTTTTTTTTTAATTTTTATTTATTTATGATAGTCACAGAGAGAGAGAGAGAGGCGCAGAGACACAGGCAGAGGGAGAAGCAGGCTCCATGCACCGGGAGCCCGATGTGGGATTCGATCCCGGGTCTCCAGGATCGCGCCCTGGGCCAAAGGCAGGCGCCAAACCGCTGCACCACCCAGGGATCCCGAAATGTCCAATTTTTAAAAAGTGTCGGCAGCTAACATACATATAAGAAAGTAAGAAGAGAAGAAAGAAAAGAAGGGAGGGATGAAGAGAAAGACACACAGAGAGAGGGAGGGAGGGAAGAAAAAGAAGGGGAGTGGGGGGAGGGGAGGGCTAAAGAGAACTTCCATTGCCCAACCCAGATCATTGTGACCCCGGGGACCTGCTGGCCTGGCCCTGCGTGGCACACCCACACGAGCTTCTCCGTGGAGACACAGGCCTGGGCCCCGCGGCGGAGGAGGAAGGGCTGTGGAGCAGAGGTGGGCAGTGCGGCTGTGCCCAGGGCGGGCTGGCCCCCTCTTCCTGTGGTTTTACTGGGAGCACGGATTCCTTTCAGCCATCCTGCAGCTGAAAGCAGGGACTCCCTCAGGGGATCAGCGATTCTTTAGGAAAACACACCAAACTAAATGCATTTTACTTCACTTTAATTACAAAATAAATAAATACATGCAAGGTATTTGTTTAAAGAGAAAAGAAGTGAAAAGAACAAACCAACCCCAGGCCCGCATGGCTGCTCCACTCCAGCCAGCGGGAAAGATGCCCACCCCCCGCTGGAGGACTGACGGGTGTCTTGCCAGGTAAACAAGGGAGCCCCAGGCTCCCCTCTGGGTGCCTCAGTTCCAGCCTCAGGGGCAGATGTCCTGCCTGGAGAGCAGTCAGTCCCGGTTGGGGCCCTGGGTGGCAAGACACATGGCCCCTGTTCTGACACACCCTACATGAGGCCCTGCCACTTGGGGCCCTTGGGCTTCCTGCCATGGTGGCAAGAATCTGTAATGCGAGGGGTGAGCCATGCAAGCTCACAACCCCTCATGGGCCAAAGGATGACAACGCTGAGGTCCATCTGGAAGGCACAGGGGCCCCAGGCAGGCAGCTCTGTTCCCAACGGTGGAGGCCCTTGGAGGCCAAGCCTGCTAGAGCCTCTCAAACTCACCACAACCCCAGTTCCACAGAGAAGGCAGGCAGCGATGAGAGAGTGGGATCCATGCCTGCAGCCACGGCTAAGAGGCCCTGGGAATGAGAGAGGGAGAGGGAGAGCAGGGACCCAAGCCTTCCTTACAAAGCTCCCAGTGGGAACGGGTAGGGCCCTCAGTCCGGGAAGGACCCCGGAACAGGCGGACAGGTGGCCCTCTTCTAAGTTCCAGGCCAGAGGCTTGGCACAGACCTGTCTCTGTGCACCGGGCGGGGTGCAGCACACGAGCCCCCTGGGGTCACTCCCTCCGCAGGAAGGGGTCGTGGTGACCGCACGTGCCTCATAAGTGGACCCACTTGTTCCAGTTGATCTCATGGGGGAACACACGTCCCAGCCGCAGGGTGCAGTCCAGCGTGGGCTCGTAGAACACGGTGGGGCTCTCGCTCGGGCTGGAGGGCTCCTGGGCCTCCAGGACCCGGGGCTTGGAGAAGAGAGAGACGGCTGTGGGCCTTCTCAGCGAGCACTTCTTAATGCAGCCTAGGGATTCCAGGCCCTAGAGAAAGGGAACACTCAGGGTGACGGGCGCACTCGTAGCCTGCGTCCTCTGTCCCACCCTGGCATCTGCAGGAAGCCCAGGACGAGGGCGGGGGCTGCGGGGCCCAGGGGAGAGTGCTGAGGTCAGGGTGGGAGCCAGTCAGTGCTAACAGGGCAGAAGCGGGAAGACAGGTGTGGGGCTCATTGTGGTCGGCCTGGCAGCCTCGGGGGACAGGGAGCTCACCCCTCTGGGCAAGTCTGAGCGGGGAGATGAAGGAACTAAGGGATTCATGGGAGCTGCCCGGCTCTCTGGGGCTAAGCCTGTGGCACCCTCAGGCCGAAGCTAGGAATTTTCTGACAGTCTGCCCCCCAAGCCCTGAGGCTGAACCTGAGGCTGAAGCAGGGGCCGAGGAGGAGGGAGCGGAGGAGGGAGCCGCGGTGGGAGGCCTGCCCCAGCCCAGGCCAGCCCAGCTGCACCTGGAGCAGCTCCAGCACGGCGACGGGCTGCAGGACGCCCTGGTAGTGCTGCAGCAGGCAGCTCTCGGGAATGCCGGGCCTGCTCATGATGTGATAGAGCAAGGCCTCCATCATGCCCTTGCACACTGGTATGTTCAGGTGGCCGTCCACGATGCGCCACGGGCGGGCGATG
Organism: Canis lupus dingo; assembly: GCF_003254725.2. Taxonomy (NCBI): domain Eukaryota; kingdom Metazoa; phylum Chordata; class Mammalia; order Carnivora; family Canidae; genus Canis; species Canis lupus. The sequence goes on along the minus strand of NC_064248.1, from coordinate 19,036,840 downwards.
AACGAGATGCTCTCGCAGTCCCTGCAGGGGCGGCATGTGGGGGGCAGGCTCGGTCCCCCACTCCAGAGATGGGATGCCGAGCTCTGGGCAGTCGGCACCTGGCCCGCGTCTTGGGGCTGGGGGCCGGTTACCTTCTGCTCGTCCACTTCTTCCTTCCCATCCGGAATGACGGGTCCCAACCCCAGGGCCCAGGGTCACCGGCTCAGGAGACCCGCTCACACTCAGCCTTAATCAAGGCCGTGATGTGCCAACGTCCCCCACAGGACCCCTTGCTGGCATGGGAGGGAGAAGAGCTGATTTCTGGATTTACCAGCTCCAGCTGGGACCCAGGGCAACGGCTGACTCCTCATCAGGCCAAGCTCACAGAGGTGTGCACGTAGAAGCTCTACTTCTGTATCTTATACAGCAGTCCCCATCTTATCCCCAGTGACTGGTCTGCCACGGGGTCCAGGCACGGGAGGGGCCCAGGACCAGCTGGACACCTGGCTCTGACCACTGTGATGGGGCCCTGGGAGGGGCCGGTGGAGGGACACATGCACATGTGTAGGAGGCGCCCCTGCACCAGGAAGGCTCCCATGAAGCCCATGGTTCCAGATGGACCCCCACACAAGTCTGCACCTCTGGCCCTCACTCACAATCTGCAAGTAGCTCCTGCCTTGTTCCCCCAGCCAGTGGGACAACCAAAGTCCCACACGTTTCCAGGTCCCCAGGCCAAGAACCACTGCACCCGACTGTGGAAGATCTCCCTGTGATGCTCCCTACTGGGACCCTGGGGACAGATTCCCACCCTCACACCCGCACCCCGCCGCCTGGATCTGGGTACACACTCACTTTTCCCATGTCGTCTGGGAGACGCTACCAGCCACAGAACTCTCGGCCAAACCTGACAGAGAGGCAAAGGACACGAGACCTAAGAGGTGGGAGCCCATATCTTTCAACACGTACTCCTGGCTCTGGGGCTAAAGCCACGAACAATGGGACAGCAAGCCCCTTCCTCACAGAGCCCCAGCCCCCTCCCCCGCAACAGGCCCCTGGGGCTGAAGCCAGTGCGCCTAGAACAAAACAGGGCTGCGTCCAGGTGTGCAAGGGTCGGGGCGGGGGGCTTGTTCCCAGGGCCCCGGGGGGGGGCAAGTGAGCACCTCCTCTTCCACCCAGGAGCCCTGGCCACAGAGCTGTGTGGATAAACCCCTAAGGAAAACACCCCCAAGGAAACAAAGACAGCTCTAGAAACCACGTGAAGAGGCCAGTGTTGAGCAGAGGTAGGAGCATTCACGCCGCAGGAGAGGAACACGGCAGGTTTCCATTCCTGCACGCCTGCCAATCCCGACAGGAGGTGCGATGCCCCCTGCTCCGGCTGCTGTGCCCTTACACAAGTGCCTTCAGCCAACAGTGCTTTCCAGAACCCATGCTTGTCATTCACAGGCCTGCTCAGGCGTCCCTGAAGCCCTCTAGTGGAAACAGTTAAGTGGAAATAGGCAAGACCTGTGAGGCTAGGTGAGGCTGGAGTGAACAGCCTTGTGTGGCCAGTGGCAGGTTCCCAGTGTCGGCCTGAGGATAGAGGACAGAGGATGGGCAGGTGGGGCGAGGGGGAGAAGGGAACAAGGTTTGCTCGGTACCTCTGGGGTCTTCGGATCCTTCTGGGAACTGGTCCTGACAGCTCAGCTGCTCCTGGCCTGGAAGCCTGGGTTCCCCAGTATCCTCTTGGTCCTCCTGCCCGGCTTCTGGTGCTCCCAGGGGAAGCTCCTCCACATAGGCGTCTCTGGGAGCTGCCGGCAGAGCAGACGCCAGGGGTTCTGGCTCCTCTTCTGCTATGGGCCGGGGGCTGGGGGCCAAGCGCACATCCTGGAGCGTGGGCCTCTTGGCAGGGGGCTTCAGGGTGCTCTCAGGGTCAGGACCGCTGCCCTGACTGGCCACATCACTGCTCGTCCAGCTGGCACGCCTTTTGGTGCTCTGGGGGCCCTGGGAGTGCCTCTCAGAGGGGCTGTCCTTTCTGGCAGGCCTGTCTTGGGGTCGGGCCCGGGGGTCTTCTCTTGGTGGGTACACATGTTCCTCTTTGCCTTTCGGCCGCACCGAGTGCAACAGCCAGGGCCGGGCAGAGCCCATGGCCACCAAGCGAGTTGTGTTGCCACCTACTTCCAGGACCTGGTGATGCTCCAAGAGATCCTAGGAAGAGTGGGAGACACACGGGGTCTGTGCACCAATGCAGGGGGCCTCATGGGGGTGCACTGCCAACTCTCTTTTCATTCCTACATTAAAAACCCATAAGTCAGGCTTTGAGAAATTTGCCCCAGTTCACATCCTGGAACTGGGACTCCTCGCCAGGTCACGCAGTTCTGGGGAGGGTTCGCTGTAAGCATTCGCCACCCGGACTGGGCAGCAGGGAACACAGGGAGCTACCCAACCCGTCCTGGCTTGCTTTCCAGGGCTCCAGAGGCACCTCTGGTTATGGGAGTGATGGAACACCACTACATGGACAGTAGTGACAACCCTACTCATGTCCTGTGCTCATGAACACTTGTCTGGTAACCAGAAACGTTGGTATCTGTTCTCCTCCTCCTCCACGAACACTGCAGGGCAGGCAGTTCTGTGACATTACTAATAAGTGACATGTATTCCACTGCTTCCAACTATGGACAATGCTCAGGAAGGTGAGTCGGGTCCCCAGGCACTCAATTTAAAGGGTCCATCTGTTACGACGTTCTCTGGGTTCAAGGGTCCCCAGTGAAAGTGGACCCAGGTGGGGACAGTGGGGAGACCTGAGGGGCCAGGTGCAGGATATCTGGGAGTCAGAGGCCCTACTTGGCTCCGTCCCAGTGCTGAGGAAATGGGGCCCAGTGTGCCAAACCTTCAAACATTCCAGAAAAGCTGGGTTTTATGCACAATTCCCTGTTTTTAATCTTGGCAACGAATTTAATTATGCTATGTGCCCCAAACCAAGCCCTCTGCAGGGTGCATCTGGCCAGTGAGATGCTTCTGTGTGGGTTACCCCATGTGACCTGAGAACACGGCTCACCTGGACGTAGTCCGTGAAGGTCCTGGTGCGCTCAGCATCTGTCCTCTCAAAGGCGGAGAACCATTTGCTCAGCTCCACTCTGTCCACCCCAAAGCACCCTGTGGCTGCAATGACCCCGTGGACTTCCAAGACGGCACACACGTCTCCAGGCTCATAGCCGCACAGCTCCACCTGGTGGACAAACTCTTCCAGGCTGCAGGGATCCTCCTGGCTCTTAATCAGCCTGGTGAAGGAGTCAGGGAGGCTGGAGATGCCCATGGGCAGCTCTTCCAGACAAGGGACTGTGAAGACGAGGAGGGCCACTATCAGCCAGGCTGGAGCACAAGCAACATCAAGACAGGACGTGCTCTAACACCAACCAACCACGCCCCAACAGTGAGGGGTCACCTTCTGGGAAGATAGGGTGTGGCCCCCTGGTGGTGGGGATTCTCGGGGGCGCCAGGACTGTTCTCTTGCTCAAGATTCAAACTGAAGGGCAAGATAATGGGACTGGAGTCTGAGAAGCACTGCCCGGAGCTCTAGACAGGGGTCCTGAATTTGGGCTGCCCTAGGCCTTGCCTTGCTGGTGCTTGTGTGTCAGGACACCCTGGAACCCTGCTCTATGCTCCCCATGTTAACTTCCAGTAGCCAGGGCTGGTATGTGCTGCCTCCTGTAAAACCTGGCTCTGCTAAGATCATGGTCACAGGCTTGGCCCGAGTCAAACTCCAGGCAGAGCACAGAATAACTGGGGTTTTGAAACAGAAAGTAAACAAAACACCATGTACCTCAGCAGGGGAAGGAGTTTGGGAAGGCAGAGGCAGGAAGGGAGGGAGTGGGAAGGGGGGAAGAGAAGCACAGGGATGGCAAGGGGCCCGGATATCCTTACTTGAGGAAGAGAGAGGAGAGACCTTCTCACTTTCGGGGTATGGGAAAGCAAGGCTTAAGTAAGATATTTAGAGTTTCAGAGGTAATTCATAGACAAGTTAAAAAAGAGTGTAAAGAATGGAAATAAAGGAGATGAAGATAATGAACGTAAGCCAAAGACTTGTCTTTCAAGACAAGAGGTCAAAAGTCATACTTCAAAAGCCCCGGAGGGAACCAGCAACAGCGGACAGGCTGCCCTGGTGAGCAGGCCAGGGCCGGCGGGGGGTGGGGGGGTCAGACGCTTCCCCTTACATGCCCACCCCTGATGGTGGCACACTTCTGCACATGGCAGTGGGGCAAGGACCAGAAGACCAAGGCCTGGGAGGGGAGGGGCTTGGGTTCCATCCCAGCCCCAGTCCAGCCCCAGTCTGCAGGGGCCAGTGGCTTGGGGCGCCGATGGCAGGGGGCGACACTCACCGGTGGGCCAGAGCCGGGTGGGTGTGGGGGTGCGGCGGAGCCGGAACTTCACCTGGCAGGAGTTCACCACAATGCTGTCGTTGGGGTTGAGGTTGCGGGTGCTGACGATGCCTGGTGCGCAGTAGCCCCGCATCAGCAGGTAGTTGGTGTGGGAAGCCTGGCGGGCTTTCACCTCGATGGCCCGGCGCTTGCCCCCCGAGCCTTCGTCCAAGTCTTCCTCCTCATCGTCATCCTCGTCTAAGCCCCCGTCCTTCCCCAAACTAGGAGAAAAAAACACTGCGGTCCGGCTTCAGCAATGGCCTGTGGTCGCTATGGACTCTCTCCTGCCACCCCAGGCATCTGGCTGTGAAGGGCAGCGCGGACTGCTGCTCCAGACTCACCTCCTCTGATCACCTTCACCCCTGTTCACGTACCTATGCTTTTGCAACGGCTGTTCCTTTTGCCTGGAAACACTTCCCAGTATCTATACAAAAAAATGTCTGCTTTTCCACTAAATCCCAGCTTAGCTATTAAGCCCTTCAGGAACCTCTGCCAAAGCCGCCTTCCGGCCTTACCCCTCCTCTGGCTCCCCCTGCTCCTGAAGGCACAAGCACGAAGCATTGGACTGGACACAGTGCTGAAGTCCCTAGCCCTCAGATCTGTGAGGTCCTGTCCTGAGAACTCCCAGTGGCACTGCTGACACCCTGCCATCTTATGTCCTAGATGCCACACGGTGCCAGACACGACACAGGCAGATACAGCACATGTTTGTTGAATGAATAAACACTAGAGGTGCCTGGATGCTCAGTTGGTTAAGCGTCTGCTTTCAGCTCAGGTCATGACCCTGGGGTCCTGGGATCGAGCCCTGCATCGGGCTCCCTGCTCAGGGGGAGTCTGCTTCTCCCTCTCCCTCCGCCCCTCCCCGTTTGTGCTCTCTCTCTCTCAAATAAATAAAATATTAAAAAAAAAAAAAAGAAAAAAGAAAAAAGACCCGATGACAGAACAAATAAAACTGCAGACACTACAGGACACACAGTGCCCGAGGCCCCCAGCGGTGCCTGCTGACACCTCCGCCCTCACCTCTTCATGACCTCGTTCTCCACCATGGAGCTGTCCACCACGACAATCTGTTCCGGGATCTGCACATCCACGGAAATGAGGCCCAAGGAGAAAAGCGTCAGGGCGGCCACACAGTGTCCTCCAGGGCTATCCAGAGAAAATGCTACCAGGTCATTGGAAGACTTGCTATTATCTTCGTCTTTGAAGGAGAAGGTATCAGGCTGGTCCAACTTGCCGGCAGCCAGGATTTTACTGAAAAACTGGAATGATTCTGTGCAAACGGTGCTTGGAAATCTCCACATAAAAATCCTGCGTGGACAAAAAGGTGGTAAGGTCCAAACTGAGGACAGATTGTGGGAGGCCTTCCTGTGGAAGGGCTACGGGCCCTGCAGATCTTTGCGTTCAAATCTGTCCATCCCAGCTTCCCCCGAAGCCTTCTTTTCTGCCTCAAGTGGCGCCACGTTTCAATCTAACTGTGCATGTCCTCCCTGCTCACCTGAGCACCTTCACGGCAGGGCCGTGTCTTTGCACCTAGCCTTAATATGTGGTGCCTCACAGGCATTTTCTACAGACAGAAGCCAAGCTGGGGAAGACGAGTGCATTTTTTGTGATGATCATCTTTAGCCAAGGCAAGCCCTGAACCTGTGTAGAGATGACAGGACCTGTGTGTGTTGATGTCACTGTCTCTGTGAGGCGACTGCAGAGTTCAGCCCTGGCTTCTGTCCAAGAGTGTGACTTCCCACAATCCTGTAACTGGGTCTGGGCCCCAGGGGGGTACCCAGGACTACCGGACGTGAATGCCACCCCCTGGCTTATAGACAAGAATGTCGCAGGGGAGAAATGGTTAAGGTCAAGGTCAAACGGCCTTGTCGGACCTAGACTCACATCTTTTTTTTTTTTTTTTAAGACTCACATCTTGTGCTTCCCAGCCCATAGCTTATAGCAGGCTATGTCCCAGGGAGGCCAAGAAGACCAAGCCTCACTTGGGAGGGGCCTCTGAGAAAGGTGCCAGTGTCTGGAGTCACAGGCAAAGGGATACATAAGCCTACCCACCCCCCCACCCTTCACCCCCCATTTTGCTGTTCTGTTTCTGACCACAGCTTCGGTGTAGATCTGAGGACTGACAAGGAGGCAGCCAGCCAAGGCCAAACTCCTGGAACACTTTTCACAGACTTGCCCTCCGTGTGGTCAAGCAGACTGGTGGCATAAAATGCCAAGCAGGTAACAGAGGCCGGCCATGCCAGCTGCTGGCGTGAGGCCACGCTGTGAGGAGTGCACCTGTTGGGGGCGCTATGGAGAGTGGCAGCATCCCAAACCACCACTCAAGACAGCTGGTGCCTGCAGAAGGCATCTGGAAAATACGGAATGGCTTCGAACTGAAGCATGTAAGCCTGCAAGCCACGGCTTGCTGTGGCTCTGAGCTGTGAGAACGGCCAGTGAGGCCTGACCAGGACTCTGTGTCTTTCGCTGGGCTAATTAGCATGTTAGAAACTCTATTTTTCCCAATCTGATAGGAGAAGGGAAACACAGTACCTGTAGAATAGTAAATGTCCTGACACAAACCACCTCGAACCCTGCCCTTATTTCTGAGCAGGCAGCACAGATGTTGATGAAGACATTGGTTCCAGAAGCTGTGCACTGCACCTGCAGCCTGGGAGGCTGAGCCCTACGCTCTCTGAGGAAGAGCGACATCCCGTTGCTTGCACTCCCACGCGCTACTCTTTGCAGCAAAGGTGTGGCCCGGCCTCTGATCTGGAGCCCTGCCTTGCCCCAGCCCCAGCCCCAGCCGAAGGGCTCACCTGTAGTAGGTCTGGGACAACTGGTAGGACATCGGCACGAAGGGCAGAGCCCGGTTTTTCTTTGGGCCCAGCATGTGGTTGACACGGCGCCGGTTGACCAAGCTCCTTTTTTGACATTCCATGAAGACCCTCACGAGAATGTGGTCCTTATACTCGCGGTACAGGCGGAAAGTCTGCAACAAAGCAAGTCCATGGGTGAGCAAGGCTCTCCAGCAGCTGGGGGTGGGGGAGGAGCAGAATATGTGAGTGCACAAAAGCTATAGCTGATCATGTGCACAGGAGGGACTGATGGGGGCAAGGGGCTGGGAGGCTGGAGCAGACTCCTGGGGGTGCGGGCAGGAGGGCCTGGAGGAAGCCAGCAATCCGACCATCAACCTCCACCCCCACATCACAGGTCAGACACCACAGAGGACAGGCAGCTGGCGACATGGGATGGCTTGGCACCCCACGCCTGTGTCTTTGGATAAAAGGGCAGTGGGAGTCAATGCAGAATCACCTCTGCTACCATTTGCGTCCCTAGCCCTCGCCCAGCCCATCAGTAGGCCTGATTGGCTGTGCCTGCATAAAATGCTCCCAAACACATCTGCTTTATGCTGCCTACACCATTGCTCCTCACTGTAGCCTCCAGCTAACTGCTCTCCTACGTCCCCATGTGCCACCGGCCCCCAACCTGTCCTTTAGCCACCCAGCCAAAGTAAGCCTCGGGTGCTTCTATCAGCCCACACACTGCCCCCCTCTGTAGATGGAACATCCAGTCCTTGCTACGCCTGACAAGGACTCCGGGGAGTGGGACCCTGCCCACCACTCTGGCCTCACCGGCCTCCTTACTTTTTCTGAAAAAGCCAAGGCCTCCCCACCATGGAGGCCTTACATTTGCAGTTCCCATTACTTGGAAAGTACCTTCCCTCAATTTTTGTAAGGCTGACTCCTCAACATTTAGCTCTCAGCTCAAATATATCCCCTCAAAAAGCAAATCCTCCTCCATCTTGCTCCTCTGCAGTCAACTGTATTATAGGAACCTGTTTTATTTTCTCCATCGTAACTCTCTACCTGAAATGACCTCATTCGCTTACTCATTGTTTCTCTCCCACAAGAAAGGAAGTCCCACAGAAACACAGATGCAATGGTCTACCCCTGCCACAGCAGTGGCACATGGCACCCAGCACCTAGCACAAATGTAGAAGGCAATGTCTGGCCCGTCGCAGAGGCTCCTCCTGCTGGTCGTACCACCCTGGCTCCATGGCTCAGATTGGACTCTGCCCAGAGGAAGAGCAGCTCCAAGTACTGTGGGGCCAGCAGAGTCCCAATGATTCCAGTTTCTGAAAAGCACTGGCTCAGACAGCCTACCCAAGAGTGAATGTCTAGCATCTACCACACCATAGGAAGGTTCCTGCTAGACCTGTCTCCTCAAAAGCGCTGGCCAGGAAAACATGTGGTCATGGTCTGAGAATTTTAGGCTTGGAAGGTTCTCTGCTGCGTTGGCCCCAGAGCCATGGACAGCAGAGAAGACAGAGGTATATTGACTTCAAGGGATCTTCTGAGCCTATACCACTTGGCAGGGCTGGGGCCCAAGAACAGAGCAAGGCCTTGTCCTTGAGTTCAGTGACCTCACCACTGCGCTACTGCAGAGGGACATGGGATAGGGAGCCAAAGTGGTGGTCAGACGGGGTGCTGGGGCAGCACAGCGTGTTCTCCTGGAGCTGGAAGGGGTCTGGGCACACACTGGGTCTTGTCAGTAGGAGGCCTGCACACCATCATGATTTCTCTCTTGAGAGCTTCCACATCACAGTGGTGCACAGGCCTAAAGGAGGAAGCACTGGCAGGGGCAGAGGGAAAAGAGGCTGGAGAGGGACTATCCTACATCATTCCTTCCCTGCTGAAGGAATGTGGAAGCTGGGATCCAGCTTCGTGGAAAGCCTTGTGTCTTCAGCTCTTCTCTAAGATGACAAGATGGGCATATTCCCCCAACAACTGCAGGCGTGGCCCAGGCATGCTCAGACATGTACAGAGTGAGTGACTGTGGTCCAGCCCACCAGATTTCCACCCACTGCCCTGCAGTGCATCTCCTGGAAACTTGGGGCTGCAGGGAGCCTAGTGGGATCCTATATATGGCCTGACCTTGTCCCTGATGGCCTTCCAGTGCTCAGTGCCAGGTGGGGAGGTCACTAAAGAAGCATCCTGCCACCTGCTGTGGCCTGGGTGCTCTCTTATGCAACTTCCCACACCCCTGGGGGTCAAGGAGAGTGATGAGGCCAGTGACCGCGCCCCCCCTCACCAGAGCTCAGACATCAGCTGGAAATGGAACTGGAGGAAGGATAAGCAGCAGCATGATGCAGGGGGCGAGGCACTGGCAGAGATGCCAGAGACCTGGCTTTTGCCATTAACTTTGGGGCTGAGCTTTCTCTTGTGACAAGCAGTCGGACTGATCTCCAGGTCCTGTCTGACTCGAATCCCGGCTGGGCAGGACAGCCAAAAGGTCCCTACATGGTCACGGGTAAAGTTGAAAATTGGGATTTTTATGGGCAATGCTGGCAGTAAGTTAAAAAAAAAAATTTTTTTTTTTAAACAAGCTCAGGTCCAACAGAATAGAGCTAGGCGCCAGACTAGGGGCTGTCTCTGTGGGACCTCTGCCGGACCCCACCCTGTTCCAATCTTGTTCTCTGGCACGTTCAGGCTCACATAGGCTTTGGGCATGGAGAGGAGGGGGCAAGGCACCACTATCAGCCTCCCGCCCTGAACATGCACACTTCGCGTGAGCAAGCCGGGTCCAAATGCTCCAGGATACCAAGGGTAGCAAGAGTGGGATGACTGGGGACCCTCCCGCTAGACTGGGCCCAGATGTCATCACTGCTGGACAAGCAACTGTACCTCATGGTGACAAATTTAAAGATGACACATACACACTCAGTCTTGGGTTGGCAGAGGCCTGGCCACTGCTGTACAAGGCCGCAGGCTAGGGTGCTGCTCTGAAGCACGAGGGTCACACCTGGCTACCGACTTCCCTTAGATTGCTCCATTTCCCCCTAGTCCTCCTCACCTCCTTTGTGGCCAAAATAATCAGCAGCACCTGAAGAACAGAGGCAGTGCCCCAGCTGGGTCTACACCTTGCCACCTCCCCCAGGGTGCTCTGCGGACCCCTTGTACCAGAGTGCTTGGGGATCCGCAGCATATGTGTCAGGCTCTGCGATCTCTGGGGCTGGGGCTGGGGGCCTGTGGGCTAAACGATGTGATCATTAGAAATAAGGGAGGCATGGGTACCGGTGAGGGGGGAGTGCAGGCCCTCCTCAGCACCTGTCTGCTGGGGCCCTGGAGCCACACAGACACAGGTTTGAGGGAGAGTGGGGTGAGACCTTGGGCACCTGCTTCTTCACGCTCTGAAATGCAAGTTCCTGTGTCTGTCACTTCCCCAGGCTGAGGACAGGGTTAATGGGAACTGCCTTCCTCCCTCCCACCCTCACTCGGCCAAGATAAGGCAGCAATACATTCTGATAGTTGTGACGCGTTCTTAGGGGAGAGATAAGCCCAGGACCCACAGAAAGGGAGTTTTCCCGCTCTGTGATCTCTAGTGATCAAAACAGCTCAACATGTGTAAGTTCTGACTGAAGATAAGCCGTATGGGTCATTCACTCCCTCAGCTCTGCCACAGCTCACTTCCTCTTCTGCCTCCTTTTCTGCATTAACATGAGACTCTGAACCTCAGCCTGGGAGGGATTTTTGGAGGTCACTGGATCCTGTCCCCACACTTGGAAGATGAAAGAAGGGTCAGGGTGGGAGGCTCAGGGGAGATCATTCCCCATCCCCACAAGACTGCACAGCTAAGAAGTGAGAGCGTCCTTCAGCTCCCGCCTCTGATGGCCCAAGCCCCACGGCGCTGCTGTGAAGCTGCCACTGGATCCCCGCCGCCCACCTGGAATGACCGGCAGGACTCCATCTGGCTTTCCGAGAGGGCCAGTGTGCTCTGGATCAGGTTCTGGAGCACCAGGAAGTGGATGTCATCCACGCTGAAAGACAGTGGGGTGGGCAGCAGAGCACATGAGGCCGTGGGCTGTGGGTACTGCTCACACTTGGCGGATGTGGTTCTCATTTAGAAAAAGCATCTGAGCCCACAAAAGTGACCCGAGTGCCCAAGCTATTCACAAACCAGAACAAAACAAATGGTGGTTTTACAAATTGGTCAATTTTTGCAGGGAAAAACATTTGCATTTAGTGGATAAGGGGTGCCATACCCTGGAAACAGGTTTGTCAACTGAAAAAATGTCGTTAGTGCTGAGAGTTTTTCAGCCTATCTACCCAGCTGTGAGATCAAGAGTTGCATACTTTATTGACTGTCCCAGCCACACGGTCCATCTTAAAAAGTTTTTCTCCAAAGAAACTTCTCACTGAAATACAGAGCTAAAACCGAACTGAATATTGGTTATCCAATGAGGAAAAAGATAGCTGAGCTTTCTAACCAGAGCTTTGTGTGGAAAGTCATGGGCTGGGAATTCAAATCCTTTCCTCAACGGGCCTTAAGGCTAGGCCACTGATAGGTGAGGCTAGGGTTGGCAAGGTTCTCTTGGAAATGGCCAGATAATAAAGATTTTGGGGTCTTCATGGGCTGTGTGGTCTCTGTTGTAACCACTCAATCCTGATGCTATAGGATGGAAGTGGCACAGATGACACATGGGTCAGGCATGGTTATGCTCTAGTACAAATTTATTTTCAAAGACGGCAGGGTGGCCCTGGGTGGCACCCATGCTGGGCCACAGGCAGCCCGATCAACCAGCTGAGGGAAAGTCAGTTGGTAAATCAGTGCTTACCTATTAAGTTCATCCTCTTTCCTGGTTAGATCCTTTTCATCTCCAATCGCCAAAACTCGGTATCTATGTAAGGAATGAAAAGACGAGTGTGTCAGTGGAACACGGCAGACCTCTAGTAACCAAGTAGATGCTTGCCCAACATGGCCATTTACTGGCTAAAGTGTTGGAGGAAATGTAAAACTCATTAAAATTCAAACACGTACGTGTCAATTACAATGAGAAAATACCATGTTCTGCTCATCAAATGAGCGTGTTGTTAAAATGAGGGCTGAGGAAATACAAAATGATCATTTACTGACAATTAGGAAACAATACAGGAAAGTGTTTATTGGCAGAGAGCTGCTGTTAATTGTTAAGGGAAGGGGATCTAAAATTGTGGGTTCAGTCTGATTAAAAACAAGCATGAGAAAGAGGTCTAGAAGAAAGTATTCAGAAAAGAGCGGTTGGGGATCCCCGGGTGGCTCAGCGGTTTAGCACCTGCCTTCGGCCCAGGGTGTGATCCTGGAGTCCCGGGATCGAGTCCCGCGTCAGGCTCCCTACATGGAGCCTGCTTCTCCCTCTGCCTGTGTCTCTGCCTCTCTCTCTTTCTCTCTGTGTCTCTCATGAATAAATAAAAAATCTTTTTTTCTTTTTATAAATAAAAAATCTTAAAAAAAAAAAAGAGAGCAGTTGTATTAGGTAGCAGATTATTTCCCCATCTGCATTTTTGAGCTTCAAGTAATGCTGCTTCCTTGTACTCTAACCAAACAAATACAAGAGAAGTCCCAATGTGCTAGCCATCATGCTACACAGCCAGCCAGGCAAATAGATTTGAGAAATCATAGAACTCACTTTTAAAAACACATGGCTATTTACTTGTAAGACATTTCTTTGTTTTCTATAATTCTAAAATCAAAATTCATCTTGGCAACAGTAAATTCTTAAAATTTAGGAATAAGGAAAAAAAGCACCTTTTCATAATATGAACTATTTTTAAAGCAGTTGAATCTATTTCTTTTTGTCTGGCCTGCCAGGATGTTCAAGATCAAGTTTAGTGTTAAATCGTTACAACTGGATGGAACTTCTTTCCTCCAGATGATTCATGAACTTTTTAAAATAATCTTTATTTTAACTGTATTTTTTTATAACTAAAAGTTGCCCTATAAATTTACTGAGACTAGGTGGGGCTATAAGTCACAAATAGGTAAACGGGTCATTTGAATCACTTACTGAACATAAACCATATCATTTGGGAGTTCTAGCGAACAGTCTGCTGCAAACACACACACACACACACACACACACACACACAAAACAAAAAACAGAACCAAGTGTCAACTCCGAGAAGGACTACATATCGCTCCCTAGGCCTGGCATATGCGGGTACAACATGAATTATTTGTTGGATGACTCAAAGAAGGAGATCTCTGACTGACATGTAGAGGGCTAACTACAACTGTATTGTATGGTTCCCAAACAGGAACCAATTGATGAAAGTCACCTCTACAGGAAGAGATGCAGAAATCCAGTGGCCAGAGGGACCATCTCGATGAGGGTGGTAAAAGAGGATTCATATTTGGATTAAGCAGTGGCAACAAGCCTGGTTCACAGAACTCAAGCTTTTAACATCTCTTGGTTTCTATGCTCAAACCAAGTGTGTTCTTCCTGGAAAGAGATGAGGCTCTGAAGTCAGACCCACCACAGAAGTTCAAATTCTGGCCCTGTGGCTCACAAGCACCATGGCTTTGGGTGAGCTACTTCTATCTTGGAGTTTCTTCATATGTCAAGTGAGCAATCTTGGCAAGAGCACACCAATCACTTGTGGAGGCCTGGATTAGGCCAGCAGCAGGGCCTCTATGGGAGAAGGAACGGGAGTGCCCGGCAGGGTGCTCGGGATGGTGGTGGCCTCCCCATTTTCATGTCTCTTGTGAGAGAAGGTGAGGTGGCTCAAGGTCAGGGGACACAGCAGGGTTAGCTCCAAGGCCATGGAACTACCGACACAGGGAAATGCCTGTGGCCAGTGACTTTTCCTCTTGCTCCATGAGGATCACACAGAAGTTTCCCAGAAGAACCTTACCTGGCAAACAGCTCCTGGAGTGTGTCTGGGATTTCAAGGTTGGGATCCTTTAGAGCAGAACTGAACTTCTCTTTGAGCTTCTCCACAAATTCTTTAAACTCACTGGCACAAACCTTTCAACGTGGGAGAATGAGATGTTAAAGCCCTTTCTCTCCCTGAGGAGAAGTTTCACTGACACATCAAGGAAAATCTTGTAATAAACTCCCATAGCAGTGACTTCCCAGAAACACGGACTGAGAAGCATGGCCTCCTCTGCCTCCCTGCCTCCCCAGCCCGATGAGTCCACCTGGGAAGAAGTGACAGACACTCACCACTCTGCCCAGGGATTTGGGGCAAGAAACATGCTGCTGGCCCTCACTCCTGCACCACCATCTCTCTCCCAAGCCCCAGAAGGGAGGACAGTGTGTTGCACACTGTCCCCACAGCCTCTTGCCACTGCACACCTCTCTACCCAGATAACTCAGAAAAACTCACATCCTGTCCTATCTGCTAGCTTTCCAGGGAGTCTAGCTGCTTGAAATTTCTGAAGAGCTGCCCTATTTCTTTAATGAAATATGCTCAAGGCCCTGCAGAATTGCAAAGTGGCATGCCAAATTCTAACAATCTCTAAGATCTGGTGCTACAGCCTCATCAAATGAGGGCCAAAGCCAAAGAACTGACGAGCTGATTTCCCAGACTCACAGGAAAAATATCTGTATTTGCAAGTCAGGCAGAGACGCCGTGGGACCCAGAGGACCAGAGAGGAATGTACACAGTCCGGCCTTCGGGGCACACTGAGCCCAATGACCATGCAGGGCCTACCTTTGGGTCTTCGTAGTCACATTTTCGATTCATGAATTCTCCAACAAGGGCCTTATCCTGGTACACCTCAGCGAGGCAAACTCTGCAAAAAGAGAGGACGAATGTGAGGTCTGGGGTTGTAATAATGTCTGCGTTCAGAACCATCTGAAGACTCCTGTTCTAATACGTCTGCCTGTGGCTAACTGCGAGGTATGAGTTACTTACACACCTGCTGGGTGATTACAGCTCTTAATAATGAAGGATTACAGGTCAGCCAACCCTGATTCAAGTCAGGTCTGTCATTGCTCACGCTTCACACCTTTGGCTTCTCTGAGCTTCCATTCTCCGCATGTAGACTGAAAACAGTGACTCCTGCCTGCTTGCCTGCTCTCACAGGTATCTAGCCAGGACCAAACGAGATGCTCTATGTGAAAATGTACTATAAATTTTAAATTGGGCAGCCCGGGTGGCTCAGCGGTTTAGCGCCTCCTTCAGCCCAGGACGTGATCCTGGAGACTCGGGATGGAGTCCCACGTCGGGCTCCCTGCATGGAGCCTACTTCTCCCTCTGCCTGTGTCTCTGCCTCTCTCTCTCTGTGTCTCTAATGACTAAATTAAAAAAAAATCTTAAAAAAAATTTTTAATTATCATATAGGCCCTGGTGTTCGTTATTAGTCAAAAGAACTACTTGTCTACTGCAGACATCTTTGTCTCTCCATGACATAAGGATAGCCTGACTTGCCCAAAAAGAAATGGAGGGAGAGGCAGCCAGTGTCTGTAGGGCTCCTATGAACCAGGTGCTTCCACCTTCCTGAAGAGCTTACAAGCTCCATTTTAGAGCTCAGTGAGGTGTAGGGGCTCCCAAAGTGACATGTCTGCCAGGGGCTGAGGCAGGTGGGCCAGGGGTGGTTATTATTGGTAGTATTGTCCTGCTCAGAGGTGAGGGAATGGCCTCCAAGTGGATACATGCCCTGTGCAAGGTTCTACAGCTCATGTTCCCTTCCCCTGACTGATGCTGCAGGACACAAGAAAGAGCATCAGGCGGGGCCAGGAAGCCCAAGTTCCAGAACTTATTCCACTGCCAACGCACTGTCACCCTAGCCAACCCACATCCTCTCTCTGGGCCTGTTTCCACTCTGAAAGAAGAGGACTTTGGAGCAGGTGATCAGAGCCCTTAGATAGAAAAGTCTAAGATTCTATGCACCAGAGCCAGTGGTCCCCAAAGGAAGGCCCCTTGCTATGTCTAACCCGCTGGCTCCTGCAGACATTTGGAGACATGTCTGGCTGTCATGGCTGGGAGTGGGGTGCTAGTGGCGACTAGTGGGTAGAGGCAGGGCTGCTGCTAAATATCCCACAGTGCACAGAATGGCCCCGCCACAAAGAATTTTCTGGCATCAAATGTCAATAGTGCTGAGGTTGAGAATTCCTGGCTGGAGAAGTTTTCTCTGCAATCAAGGGCTGGGCTGTTCCTCTCTACAACCTGGTTGACGGCACGTAGGCCAAGGCTCAGAATCAAGCCAGAGCTAAGCTCTTTTACTGACCCATGGCATGAACAACCAATTGGGTGAAGTGGTCCTTTCCAACCCTGTCATGTGTCCCCTCCATGCCCCCTTGGATGCTCCCTGTTGTCTTATAGGGTTGGTGATGGCACTGTGCCCTGGCCATGTGAGAAACAGATGGGCAAGCAGCCTTGCTGGCCACTGACAAACCCCAAGGAGGATGCTTTGTGACTCCCAGCCAGCTGCCATCCCCACTCGTACCAAGCCACATCAGGAGACACGGAGGGGACACCTAGTTCTACTGGGGACAGTGTTCTTTGGTGCAATGACCCTGGTCCTGTCTAACTTCTTCCTGGAGTTAGCTATGTGATGGGCCATTGACACAGAGAGGTAAACAGCTGCTCTGAGCACTAAAAATGGTAGTAAAACTCAGCAGATGCCTCGGCCCTCACCACACACTTCTAATGTAATGTATTCAACGAACCACCTAGCCTGAATGGCCTGTTTCTTCCTGGGTAGCAAAGAACAGTACCTACTTCTTGAGGCTGGCCTGCAGTCTACATGACACCAGATATGGGGAAGGACGCAGAAGCAGGTCTGGCCCTGGAAAAATCATGGACCCCAACACTGCAAACAGGCTATAGGTGAGCCAGGGGACAGCTCACTGCTCTCTCTGGATTTTCTAGTGGACTCTTAAGCAAAAGGGATGGCAGAAGAGTAAAGAATGAACTAGACACATGGGAGGAACCTTGGCCTAAAGTTAGAAAAGTTCATATGAGGCTTACTTATAGTTCAGATAGGCTTGTGGGTTTTTGACTATGTAGCGAGCTCTTCGTCCAACTGAATGAGATGTCTTATCCAGAGACTCTTCAAAAGTAGAGTGCAAGATGTCCCGCACAACTTGCCAGGGGACAAATGGGCCCTTTACCTGGATCAAACACAAGCCAAGATGGAAAATCAGAATCCTCAGAGTCTGCATTATGGGTCCTTAATGTGAAGGAAGGGGGAGGGTATATTCCGTGGTAGCTCTTTCCACAGCGGGTACTCCAAACTGGCCCCTCATGTGTTTACTCATTCACATTTACAGTGCACTGATGATGTGCCTGGCATAAGTGAGGTGCTGGGCAAAGAATAAGCCAGATCCTCAATGTCTAGTGGGTAAGAGTGTCTTCTAGAAAGTAACAGGTGCTCGGGGAATGTTGAGTAATACTGTCTGGAGTGGAGGTTATGCGTACATTGATGTATTTAGTTAGATACTTTTAAAGGTTTAAGTACATGTTATGTATGCTCAGAAACATCCTGTAGGTTAGTAGAATTAGCCTCATTAGAGACTCAGGAGAACATTTTGGCCAAAACACACAGGAAGGCAGAGTCTAGACAGGAAAGGGGCTTGATGACAAGCTTATTTTCTGAGAGCCCCCCAGAATGAGGTGGCCCAAGGATCTGGTCTAAATGTAAGCAGATGAGTGGAGGGTCTGCTGTCCCTGAACCATGCAGGGCTCTGCTGGCCTCTCTGGCTGCATGGAGGGTGGGTGGCAGAAGGCACATCCCTCTTGTCAGTGTTGTGATGAAAACCCATTGCAGAGGCAAGGAACAAATATTAAGAACAGCAACACATCATTTCCAGCTTGTTCCTGGGAGAAGGGATCGGGCTGGAATTTAGTAGGGAATGGGGGTGGTGGTGGTGGTGGTGGTGAGAGCATCTGGGCAAAGTGGTCAAGAAAAAAGGGATCCAATGAGCTAGGCAGAGAGCATCCAGGGCTGCCTCTCTTGGCTGGTATGCTTTAGGACAGGGTGTACAAACTGGGCTTGGATGGAGCTGCCCTAACCATGCTCCCCGGTGGCATGACTACCTAGAAGGAGCCTGGCACTAGATGGTGACAGCTCATTCTCTGGTGGCTTTCATGAATCAGCTTGATCAGACACTTGCCGACCTGGATTGCTCTCCCCATGCCTTGCTGCAAACTCAGAAGATCTAAACAGTGCAAAATGGTGGGAACAGACAGCCTAGGAGTCAGTGAGGCTGCTCTGGGGAACGTAGTGAGGAAGTGAACTCAGGCTCGGGCTGTGGGACCTTCTTGGAGGCAATGACATCAGAGGAAAGAGGAAGAATTTGCTAGCTAGGAAGCTAGGTCCTCCCCAGCCGCCAGGGTTCAGGGACACAGGCCAGAGGGACAGGTGAGTGTGGGGGCCTGGGGCATGGAAGGCGTGGGCCAGGCCAAGGCCACCATCACCATTCCACATCAACTGGGTGCACAGTGACAGAGCGATGGCCATGTAGTAGGCACCATGCTAGGGGCTTGGAAAACAAATGAGAAGTCTCTCTCCCTTGCAAGGAGCAGTCGCTCCAATGAGCCAAGAAGAGTCAGAAGCAAAAGAAGCAGCATGAAAAGTCCATGCCCGAGGGATGCAGCAAGAACACAGTAATTCCTTCCAATTGGCAGGATCACCGAAGCCTTTCCAGAGAGGATAAGCAGTTGTGAGAGATAAATAGAGGAGTTT
The DNA here is from genome assembly GCF_003254725.2 of Canis lupus dingo. Classification (NCBI taxonomy): domain Eukaryota; kingdom Metazoa; phylum Chordata; class Mammalia; order Carnivora; family Canidae; genus Canis; species Canis lupus. Next base: position 19,018,034 of record NC_064248.1, on the reverse strand, counting down.
TTCAGGCAGATGAGGATGGGAGAAGGGGAGCAGAAAGTATCAGACTCCTGGTGAAGAGAGAGAGAACAACTCGGGGCTGGTTAGCTTGTAGACAGGCAAAGATTTGTATGTGTTAGCTGAAGGCTGGAAAGAAATGTGCAAAAATGAGAGTATTCATTTGTAGGATCCTGGGAAATGTTCTTCCCAATGGCCAAAGAAAACAGATAAGTGGAATGTCCCAGGGACCACAAGCCTCCATGGGCGGGTCTTATGGGGAAGAGGACAACCCATGGGAGGGAAAGCCACGTGGCAGGGCTGTGGGCAGGGAAGGAAGAGGGACCTGGTGGGCCAAATACCTTGGTGTTGAGGACATTGCTGGCAATGCGGCAGAGCATGAGCAGCCCATCTTCCTGTATGGACCAGGTGACGCGCAGTCGGGTCATCCTTTGCAGGGCGCTCTGGTCGGCCTCGTCGTGGTAACGCAGGCTCCTGTTTTTCTCTTGGGGGGACTCTTCTAAGAATATCAGGGGGAGAAAGAGAAGGAGCCTCTAACAATTGGTTTGGAGCTGTCCCCCTGGAGAGGGGAAGGGTTCCTACTCAGCTAGTGAGATCTGACCAAGGGTATCCATTATCAGAATTGTATTGTGTCAGAAGCCAGATAAACTAACCACAAAAGATTTGGGCCTGGATAGATTTTTTTTTTTTAGCTCCTTTAGTCGTGTCTCTTTGATGTGGACAGGCTGGGCAGCCTGAATGCAGCCTCTTGTGAGTTATCTGCCAATCTTCAATCCTTCCCACTGTGGTGCTAGGTGCTTTGAAAGCATATGGAGCATGCTTGGGGCCCCCACCATTCTCTTGCACAGTAACATCAGAGATGCTGCAGAAAATCTGGGGCACCACAGGGGGAATAAGGCATATCCTACAGGGCTGCCTCAAGGATTAAACCAGATTGGGTATAAAACACCCAGTGCGGTGCCAGTCACCAACATTGCGGAATATTTACTGTGTGCCAAGCACTGGTTTAAGCTTTTTACGTACCACAACTACTTTGTGGAGCACCTGGCTGGCACAGTTGGCTGAATGTCCAACTCTCAGTTTCAGCTCAGGTCATGATCTTGGGGTCGTGGGATTGAGCCCCTCATTGGGGCTCAATTGGGGCTCAATTTAATATAGACTCTGCTTGGGATTCTCTCCCTTTCCCTCTCCTTCTGCCCCTCTCCCCCTTGAATGCACTCTTGCTTGCTCTTGATCTCTCTCTAAAATGAATAAATATAAACTTAAAGAAAAGAAATACCGCTTTTCACTAGCCCTATAAGGAAGAGGCAGTTATAATCCCCATTTTGTAGTTGAGGAATCTGAAACACAGCAAAGTACAGCAGTTTGCCCAAAGTCACACAGCCCAGTCAGTAGCAGACATAGGATCTGAACCGTGAGCTCTTACTCACTAGCTTTTTTCAACATCTCCTCCCCTCAGGGAGATACTCATGGTAGTTTCACAAGGTAAACACCATATGCTACTGCCAATTCCAAGAGACTGTTTGTTTAGGAAGTTTTTCCAAATTAAGGCAGAAGAAAAGTAGGGTAAGAACATTTGGGATGCCAAGGGACACCACCACTGTATTTTGCCTTGTTACAAATTCAGGTCTTTGTGAGCCAAATCGATCTCACGCATATCTGGATAGGCTGAGCTAAGGGGGCCTTTCCAACAGACACAAGGCTATTTGTCATGAACACCAGCCAAATAAACCACTGAAAACAGGTTCCCGTTTAAACATTCTGTTCTCGTCTGAAAGCGCTAGAGCTATCAGATCACTGTTGTAACACACACTTAGAGGATGCAACGTGGTCAAAGAAACAGATGCTGGTCTCCTCACTGTCCTCCCACTGTCCTTTGCTATAAAGACTTGCTCAGGTGAAGAATCCAAAATGGCAGTGAACACACCTAAGGGGTTCTTCGAAGAGATTCTGCAGGCTTGACCCCCTCCCACCTTTCCTCCAATTTACAAATACGACATGACTTTGAACTGTGGCCCGATTAACATAAGGCAGATATTAAAAGCCAAACCAAAAGAATAATAGGATTTTGGCTAAATTTGGTAAAGATTTCTGCTAAAGATTTTTCAATTTTTCCAGTTGAGGTTAAGTTAGAAAATTCAATGAGGGAGGTTACTGAGATGGCACATAAGGAGCTTGAGGAGCTTTGTTCACCAGTTTCATGTGGAGACTAAATTGGCAACCACACAGAATTGGCCCTACATATCGCAGGAAAACAGAAACCCAAGTCTGAGGGCAGAGCTCATGCTGGCCGCAGTGACAGTACTGCATGTCTCCGAGCTGGGACATACACAGACAAGGCCTAGCAGATACAAGTGATCATCACAAAACCTTTTTTCTTTTTCTTGATCTTCTTTCCGAGGTCCTTCCTCAGCCGTTTCCGTTTCTGGCTTCTCCCACCCCTCACTCTTCGGTTCCTGTCCAGCGTGGGCTCTTGGCCAATCTCAAACTGTTCTTCCCAGTCAGCACACAGCTCAGATCCTGGTCTGGCTTCCCCCCAGATATTCAATCTGCCACTACCTAGAAATAACCACAGCAGGTGAGTGTCTCAGGATAAGCCCCACAAAAGCTAGAAGCCAAATGGAACGTGCTTGAGCTGGCCTCCCGTCTGCTTCTGGGGTGAACTCCCTGCACACATACCTCCAGCACCGAGTGGTAATGGGCGCTTGGACAGAAACGTCTGGAGCCTCACCATGAGCCCATTTTCAGAAGTAGTGTTCTCCTAAAAGGCAAGTACATTGCTGGAATAAAGTGGGGACTCCGCTGAATCCCCAGGAGCCCAGAGCATTAAATGCAGGGAGGTGTTCGGGTCTCTGCTGGAGAGGCCGAGGGCGGATGGGCTGCTTCTGTGCAAACGCTTGCTTCTCACACATGGCACTCCCTCATGTGTGACCTCTGTCTCATGGACTTTCTGTTCCTACTTTAAAACGGAACACCTGTTCATATCACAGAATCAGTTAGAATCCACTGGAAAAAAATAGGCTAGACCAGACTGATATACCTACAATACATACGTAAATAAATACTGGGGCCTCTGGTCAGCTTTGGTTTTACCAGTTCAGAATCAGTGAGCCAGCTGGGAAAGGGTGAGAGGGATGGGTACCTATGGTAGCCCCCCCCCCGGGGGGACCACACGCGGGCATGGGTGGTCCTTGCTCCCCAGAAGCCTACCTTCTTGGCCTTGCTGATGATGTAGCTGGTCCAGATCCAGTTGCGCTTTAGGTGCCCATAGAAACTGGAATCGAGCCCAGCGGCTCCCAGCCCATCCCCAGGGATGAAGCCTTCATCCACTACCTCACGGCTCCCCCTGAGAGGCAGGAGGTAAACAGAAAGAGTTCTTCTTGGGAACTGAAAAGAGAGCCCGTGACATGGGTGAGGGTGCTTTTTCTCACTAATTTTTGCCTTTTTGGTAATAATACCTAATAGAAGCAAAGCACTTGTCAAAACCCCAGATATTGATATAAATTCCCAGTTTTTTAACTTTGGCAACTTTTTTTTTAAACAATATGGTCCACAGCCATCAATTTGCACCTTGGCCTCAGAGACCTGGGCACTCCTGGCCTGACATCCAAAGCCAGAGCCAATGGATGAGAATAGCCCTAGCCCTACACTTGGGGACGGTGTGTGGAGGGGCCAGGACACACGTGTTGTACTCCATCATGGCACACTTGCGCTCCAGGTTGTGCTTGTCGATGGCACATTCCTGCTCCTTCCGCAGACTGCCCTCCTCATCAACGCCGTGATCCTGGGTGCTGTTCTTCCTGACACGTGGGTAGCGTACCACACCTAGGAAATGAAACACAAGCTTCTCTGATGACAGTATACTGCTACAGCTCTGTGACTCCACTTCCCAACCAGGGGACAGGGTCTGAAACTGGAAGAAGCTCTTCATACGCATGCATCATAATAGATGTCAGATGGTTCAACACTGGTGCATGAGCATGAGGGAAGGATTTGTGCTCTGGATGAACCCCGCTAAGCTGGGACGGCAGGTTGCCAACAGCAGAACCAAACAGGAATTGTGAGCACAGGAACCCCGAAGGTTCCTTCTTCGGGGGAAACCTACAGAACTCCCATGTGCCAGCACGGAGGGAGTGGTAAACAGAAATGAGGCACTTGGCCGTGGCTGCAGGGTCAGGGTCAGCAGGGATCTGGACAGACAGCTCATTGCAGTGTCAATTTCCCCAGGCCCCATGGGGTCTGGGAGGCAGCCAGATGTTTCCTGCATGCCCAAGAGGGGCATTAACATAGTTGAAAAATTACGTTCTGTTAATCCACAATAAAGAAAATTGCGTTTCTTGCAAGAGAATATAAACTACTACACTAAATTGTTGCTTGAGCCAGGCAAAGGAAGGTTACGGTGATTTGCAGGCTACCAAAGACAGTCTTCTAACACACTCAACTGCAGACCTGGGTCTGGGTGGGGGCAAAGGGGCAGTGGGGAGAGCCCATGCCCCACACCTCTCAGCTGGTGTTTACAGAAGACACTGTGTTCAAGCTTTGTTTCAGCCCAGAAGTTGGTGGTGTTCCCAGCTTAGAAATGAAGAGGCAAACCTCAGAGGTATTCAGGGGGCCCAAGGTCATGCATCTGAAAGGCCGGATGGTCCTAGGACTTAAGGCAATGCTTCTCCTGTGCACCATCTAGCTGTGTGCTCGAAATGCAGATTTAGACCATCTCCATGCCTGCTGAACCTAAAGCACTGGACAGGGCCCGATAATCTGCATTTTAGCAGGCTTCCCAGATGCTTCTAGTACACTCATGCTCAGTGAGCCCCTGCTTTAAAGGATGCTCACGTCTTAATATATGGTGCTTTTCCTCAGTCCTTGGGGCAGAACCTCCTCAAATGTTTGTTGAACGAAGGGACAATCAATGCCTGATTAATGGACTCTGAGTCTCCCCTATTTCTGCTCATGAACACTTAAAAGGGATGGAAATTCACCAGTTGTCAAGCCTCAACAACTCTGGTGCAAATAACATACTGGTTCACAAATTTTTATCTGGGTATAAAATGCAGGGGAATTAGGGCACTCTAAAAATCTGAAATGGTTAAAAGCCTAGCTCACTGAATTCCAGAGGACTCTATGAAACACACAGTTCTAAAATCTGTCTGGACCCATTACATTAAAGGTTCTAAATACAAGGGCTCATTACCCTGCCAGCACTAAACAATTCTATGAAATAAATGTGGGACTCCTGCTTTGCAAAATGCAAAGTGCAGTACTGATCTTTTGGCTCTGTGACAGGGAAGGGAGAAGGGCTCCTCTCCCAGGTGCATATTAGATGTACCATCCCTTCTCTTAGCAGAAGTGGCAAGAAGACACCAGATGGAAACTGGCTTAGAGGACAGAGCGCTGATATATGGCCTCCACCAACTCTCCACCTAGTCAATCAGCATTTACAGGATGTCGACGGTGTACCAGGCACTCTGAGACACTAGGGGGATGAAGCCACATTTCCTGTGCCCAAGAAATCCTCAGAAGGAAATCAGAAGACAGTATGAAGATGCTGGGAAGGCTCTCTTGAAGAGGTGATGCTTGATGCAGGTGTGGCCAGTGCCAGGTGAACACAGGTCACAGTTTAGTCCAGGGACAAGAAGACGACCAAGCAAAGGCCTTATCCCCAAACCCAACTCTTTCCACCCGCTGGTCAAATCTGCTCATTTCTTCCTCCAAGTATCTCCCCCACCAAAACCAACAACAGCAACAAAAAAAAAAAAATAAAACCAAAACACAAAACCCCAGAACAAAATACCTCCCAAGCTGCCCACCCCCCTTCACAGTCACCAGAGGACATCTCTCTTTGGGACAAGCGTCACAACCCTGCTTCTGCTCTTGGCCCCTCCATTCCCCACCTGGCAGGCATGACGAACTTTGAAAACCTGCAGAGATCTTGTCACTTCTTCCCTATGGTTCCCATGGCTTCTCCCTGCTTAGAATAAACCCCGTACCAAGCCCAGCCAAGCCCCCAGAGTTCTGGCTGCCCCCCATTTCACTTCTCCAATGGCACCTGTCATTCTCCCCACCACACCAGCCTCCTCTGCTTCTCCAACAGCACTCTCGCTGTTGCTGTGCCTGCAGGGCTCTCCCCTAGCTCTGAGCTCTACTGACTCGGGCTTGGCCCCCGCCTTTTGAGCTCAGTCCGTCTTCAGAAAGGCTGCTCCTGACCACCCCAGTAAAACACCCTCCACTCACGCCCCTGTATACATCCTCTAGGGCACTGGGCACACTCCGGATCTGGAGTGAAGGCAGGCCCAGGAGATGACAAACACCTACTGAATGTATGAAGCAAAAAAAGACCAAGACCAAGCAGAGTGTCCTGGGTTAAACGGGAGGCGCTGTGCGGGGTGGGGGTTGGGGGATTGGGATGGTGTCTGGGATCCCTCATTTGGAGCTCACCATCTTCCTTTCTAAGGGAGCCTCAAGGACACGCTAGGTCTCTGGGGAGCAGTCTGAAACCAGCAGCCACTACTAGTTTCTTCTTGCCCTGAAGCCCAGTGCTGGCAGGAAAGCAGGGGATGGTGGGGCCTGGCACAGACAGATAGTACCTAAAGGGGTGTTGAGACAGACACACTGCAGGTCGAACCAGTAGTTCTCCACATCCTGCATGGAGTTCAGGACATACAGACGCCTTTCAAAGGGCCGGCTGCTGTGGGCCAGGTTGTAATGTGGGTCACAGATGGTGGTGTCAACAATGACTGCATTCTTCTTCAAGAAAACGAAGACCTAGAGACATGGAGATGGGGTGAGGAGAGGAGCTCAGAACAACTGCCAGGTCAGCTGTCTGGAAACTGCTGAGCCATCGGGATCCTCATTCATTCAGGCGTGAGAGACATTACCTGATCTTTATCCTGGAACTTTTCTGTGGGGCCAAACTGCAGCAGCCCCATGTGGCACAGCCTCTGGAGGTTCTCCACCACGGAAAAGATATAACGTCTGGAAAACAGAGAGGTCCCAGTCACCATAAGCTTGGCTGTGGTCAGAGGGTCTGCGTCTGGGTTAAGGGATGCAACTCGCGTATGGTTCCCCCTTCAACCTTGTGGGTCCTGGAGGACTGGCCTTGGGCCTGCCCTGGGTGGAGACCCAGAAGCCCCTTCCCCCCACCCACCCAAGGCAATGGAGCAACAGAGCATCAATCCTACAAAGGAGGGTTGATTTAGAAAGTACAAGTAGCAAAAGAGAAAAACCACCCCAACACTTGCAGGCTTTATCAGCAGATTGTACTTTAAAAGAACCCTGAAGTTAGTAATAAAATTTATCAGCCTGCACCTCATTCCTCCTATGCTTTATCCAGAAGGCTTGCAGGGCTGCTGAATTAACAAAAACCTCATGTCAGTGCGATCTGGCAGGCAGAACGCTTTCCTCTTCCTGGTGAACGATCATTCAGAACCCTAACTTGGAGGAGCCTGCCAGGACCCTTGGCCAGTCTGTGTCAGTTCTGGGGAACTCACCTCTTGTACAGAAGTTGCTGCCGGATGGACCTGGGCAGAAAGCGGATCAGCGTGTGCTTCTTCAGAGGGTCATTCAGAAACTCCTCAAGGTTGTCTACCTAAGGGGTCATTTTCAGGATCAGCTCATCCACAAGGCCAAGGTCCATTTTAAGAATTGTGAAAACACACACGCTACTCTTTTCTGGGCAACAGTGTCTCTGAACCCACTTTCTCCTTTTCCGTATTTGCCAAATTTCTAAAAACATACTTTATTGTTACAATTATTTGTGTCTTTCAATCTATCTGATTGATCTAACTGTAAGAACAAGTCTATCAAGTATTTCCCTTGACCCACCAGACAACCATTCATCTAGCTCTATCTATCCATCCTGTCTATCCTCCCTCCCTCCCTATCCATCCATCCTTCCTTCTTCTCATCCATCCACCCATTCATCTACCCATCTACTCACCTACCTACCCATCCCATCTATTCATCTATCCCATCATCTCTCTCCATCATCTATCCTTCCTTCCTTCCTTCAATCCATCCACTCAACCATCTATCCATCCATCCATTTATCCATCCATCTAATCTGTCTATCCTCCCCTCTTTCCCTCCCTTCTTCCTTCCATCCATCTATCCTCCCACCTATCCTTCCATCCATGCATCTATGTATCCAGACAAATGTAAGTCTGGAAGTATTTTCCCTTGATTGGGTGAATGCAGGTTCTCTGGCCTGGAGCTGGGGGACTGGCCTCCACAAGAGGCCCAGGAGTCATTAGTACCTTGTAACTGACTTGCACAATCTGAACAAAGATGGAGAGGGGCAGGCAGAGGAGAATGTCACTGACGAGAGCCCAGCCGAAGCCAAACTCGTTGTGGATTGGGATGGGAGGGACATAGCGTTTCCAGGAGGCTTCTTCCACATAAACTAGGAGAGAATCAGAGTCAGTGCTGCCGGCAGGGTCCCAGTCACAATGGTGCCATGACATTATCCCAGGAGGTCCTGATTCCCTCTCGCCACCAACTCAGGCAGAACCCCACTTGACAGGCAGGAGACCCACAGATTCAGGGAGTCTGGGTTATAAATTATTTGGATCAGGACACCATAGGGATGCAGCCGATTCAGATGATAAGAATAAGGAAGCATCATGATTCCCCTCCGGACACCACTGTGGCCTGCCTGCCTGCCTCAGAAGCACCTTACCTTTCTCCGTGGGGAGCTCCACTTCGGTCTCCATGAGGGTTATTTCTTGGTAGTCCTTGCGTGGGGCATCAGAGGAGGCTTCCAGGTCACTTCGGGAGGGCAGGACTCTCACCCTGCTTGGTTCCTGCCTCCCTATTCTTCTTGAACTGCCGGGGCCTGGCTTGTCCCCCGGGTAGGTGACAGGATGCCCGTAGATTAGGTACCACAGAAACGTGTGTATTGCCCGCAGGCGAGGCATTTTGGGCAGAAACCCTAGAGAACGGCCGAGTCCTGGAACTGAGGTGAGAGCGGGAAGGGCAATCCTTAAGAACTCCCAGATTCACTTCAGTTCAAGCCACTTGAAGACTACAAAGTGCCACTATGTCCCAGGTGCCAGGGATATAGCAAACCTTCTTATTCTCATGGAACTTACCTTCCAAGGCAAAGGGCAGACGATAACAAGATACCTAACACTGAATATCAGATGAATTAGCTGGAGCAGAAAACAGAGTGAGGAAGGGGGAGGAAGACTGTTAATTCCATCTAGAGGAAAAGTGAAGTCCCCAAGGTGGTGGGAAAGGGGGCATGCAGGCACCTGGGGACGTGTACCCCGGAGCAAATGCAAGGTGCCAGAGATGTGCATGTGCCTGGCAGGCCTGGTGGATTGCCAGGCTGCCACAGTGACAGGTGCAGCAAGGGAGGAGGAGGGAGCAGCACAGAAGCTGGAGCGTGTTGGAGAAGGGAGCCACTGTAGAGGGCCTGACAGACCTCCACATGGGCCCCCTGGCTTGATAGGGCTGTGCAAAATATCCCTGAATTAGGTTCTTTGAAAGCATCTTCTTTGTTGACACAAATGAAGTATTCCTTGGCTTTCCCCAGGAGAGAAGACAGGTCAAAGAACAAGGAGCCATAGAAGCAGCAGGGCCAGGGCAAGTGGCCAGAAGGCTGTCTTCCATCGCCATGCCCCCCTGAAGAACACACTCATCGTCTTGTCTGTGCAACCTTGGGTGCTGTTGAGCTGCACCTGCTCCTGCCTGGATCTCTCCCTCAGGCTGCACTTCCTAACCACGAGAGCCTGAAGGCAGGCCATGCTGTTGTGACTGGGTGCATAGAGACTGGGTGCATCACACAAATTGCTCTTTTACCTGGGATCGCAGGTCTGCTGTGCTGTGTGCCACACCAGGACATGATTTGTGCCTGCCAAGTCACCTCTGCCCTCCTCTGCCAACATGCATGGCTGTGGCCAGGGGAGGAACAAAGTCCCCCTGGCCATCTGTACTTGCCCCGCACACGTTCATGTCAGGGCAGCCCGGTGGGGGCCCAAGGAGGCAACCCCGTCAGATAACAGACTCTGAGAAAATTATACAAGCATTCAAACTCCTCAGTGACTATATCAGAAGCTTTGAGGTCAGGAGAGACAGAGGTTTTCTATGGCTGAGAGGATATTCCAGCCAAAGGATACTGAGCAGAGGAATTCATCTTTGTGACTAATTCCTTGCATTAGGATCCAGCCCAGTTTCATCTGAGTCTCCTGACAGCCTTGTGAGGTATGCTGGGCAAGAATCATGCCCACTGTGCAAATGGGGACTTTGAAGCCAGCGGAGGTCATGTGACCAGCCCCACGTGACCCAGCTAGTGATTCTTTGGACTACAGCCCAGTGCTACAAGGTAGAACAGCAAGTCACTCAAACATCATCATACAGACAACCAATGACACATCACCGGACGTTGATGAGGAGCTGCTTCTTTACCTACGACAGGGTTATAGTTTTTCAGCTGGGTGATGCCCATTTTCTCATCAGTTTTCTTCACCCGTCCGCTTTCTGGTTTAGAGGAAGCATTTGGCTCAGAGTCTCCTGATCCACTCGGACCCTCTTTTCCTTCACTTTCTTCTTCAACTTCTTGAGGTGCTGGAGGCTGGGGTACTTTAATCCTGTAGTTCAAATACAAGATTGATATCATGTTGGAATGAGGACTCGGAGAAAGGAAAGGGTGTGCCTTGGTGAATCAGATGAAGCCACTTGGCCCTAGAGTTTCAACTTCACTTGCCTGGAGAAACCAAGCAGATGATGTGAATGAATAAAATGCATCAGTCACTAGATAATTTGGGGGAGACAGGGGCTGCAGTAACCCGCAGAGTATACATGCCCACCTACAGGGCAGTTGCTATCTTGTAAGGCAGCCCAATGGGCTGGGTCTTCTAACACTTTCAGAAATGCCAGAGATCGGGGGCACCTGGGGGTGGCTCAGTGTGTTAAGCGTCCAACTCGTGACTTCGGTTGAGGTCATGACCCAGGGTCACGAGATCAAGCCCCACGTCAGGTTCTGTGCCCAGTGGGGAGTCTCCTGGAGATTCTCCTTCTCTTTTTCCCTCTGCCTCTACCCCTGCCCACTCTCTCTCAAAAATAAACAAATCCTAAAAAAAAACATAATTAAAAATAAATAAAGTGCCAAAGATCAGGAACTAATATGAAATCAATCAGTAACTGGTTCGAAGTACATAAGCTCTGCAATCTGCAAGGAGCCCTGTGCCTGCCCATTGGCCACCTCCAGTTTAAGCCCAGCTAAGAATTTCTCCCACTCCTGAGTTTTCTCAGTCTGTGAGATGGTTTACAAACAAAATTAGAGAAGACCGCAGAAAGGCAACTAGACTCATTTTGAGCCATTAGGAGACTGGGTGAGCTTCACACTTCACAGGGCCCATGATTCAGAGAGCTCTGTCGACACCATTAGGCAGAGGAGAATGAAGAATATTAGGACTTTTTTTCTCCTTAAAAATCCAGAAACTAGGGGCACCTGGGTGGCTCAGTCAGTTAAATGTCTACTTTCGGCTAAGATCATGATCCTGGGGATGGAGCCCCATGTCAGGCTCCCTGATGGCCTGAGCTGAGCACCAAAGGCAGGGAGTGAGGGAGCCTGGTTCTCCCTCTGCCTCTGGTTGTGCTTCCTCCCTCTCAAAAAAATAAAATCTTAAAAAAAAAAAAAAAATCTAGAAATTGCTCCTAAACCAGTGAATCCACTGATCTCACAGTAGTATAAACAAAAGGTGTGTGTGGAAACTGATACAGATGGAGATATGAAGACCCAGGCGGTTTCCTTGCGGATTCCTATGGGGTACTGCCACTTGCCTGTTTGCTGTGCTGGAATTGGAGATCCGGAAACGGACCTGCTCAATGGCACTTCTCACCAGAGGGTCATTCTGGTCCATGGACGGGTGCACAACCAGATCCACCTATGGAGGGAGAGGTCAGAGAGTCCCAAAAGGGCAGGGGAGGAGCTGAGGGAGAGCTAGCTCTAGAACACGGTACCTCGGAGCAACCCTGCTGATACTTTTCATGAACATTTCCAAGAGATGTCTGAGACTGAAGCAAAAAAGCATTACTGAACAGTTGGCCATTACAATTTCTGGCATCAAAATCCCTTGAGTTGACTGCGAAAGTTCTGCCATTGGTAATGTGCTGCTCTGTGCTGCTCTGCTCAGGTGAGGAATTTCTGCCCTGGAAACAGTCCCCTCGCTGGGCTGTCCTGGCCCCCTAGTCTCCACAGCTACCTAGTGGCACATTCCTGACACCCCACTGCAGCTATCTGGGAATTTCCCACAGTTGCTCATGAATCCTGAGGGCTTCCATCTGGAAAAGGTAAGCAGCTTTCCTTAATCTCCCTTCGCTGAGAGTGCCATCATGGGACTCCTGCCAGGCGCGCTTCGAAACCAACTGGCAGAGGATTTAGAGCTGCTTTTGTTATTTTACCTCTTCCAAGGTACTGAAGCTGAACAGTTAGGGGGGTTACCATTTCACGAGCATTATCCAGGGTGACAAACGGAATAGCTTGGTGGAGGTGAGCAGAGGTGTATGGGTGTGGTGCCTGGGTGACAGATGGCAGATGCTGTGATCATGGCCCCTGGAGAGCCAGGCTTTTCTTCTGTCTTTGCCGCTAGCAGGACAGGGCAAGGTAGCGTTTTCTAAACTTGTGACTCTGACCAGCAGGCTTCATGCAGAGAATGGCCCAAGGGGTAGGGCCAATCATAGGGAATGGACATTTGTGATATGGGGACAATATCCTCCTCTCACACCTTGCCAACTCTTTTGGAATTTTGTGAGGCTCAAATGAGATGCAGTTAGGCAACACCTTGGAGCACTTAAAAGCACAGTGCAAATACAATACATTCCCATCTCCCCACTGGCCACAGCTGAATAGCCAGCCAGCGCACTGCCCAAAGGCCCAGTGGGCAGGGCAGGATGCAGGAGCAAAGGCCAAAGCGGATGCTGCCATATGGCAGCTCTAGTCAACATACCTTCAGGGCATCAGCAGGCAGCCTGCCAGCAGCACGGGCTCTGCGAGCCGGAGAAAATGCTGGTGAGCCACTTAAGCTTATTCTGAAGGCAGATGCACAAAAGTGCAGTCCTTCCCAGCTGGACACACAGGCTACTAGAGCTGAAGTGCTAGTGGCACTCTGTGGCAAGAGACCCAGGGCTGGTGCCTTCATTTTTGAGGTCATGCGATTGTTGGTGCTTATGCATGGCACTCTGTTCCCCACCCTCCCCAACACCTCTCCCACCAGACCGCCTAGTGGACACTAGGCTAGACTGGAGGAGCTGGACATAGCTGGACAGCAGATCCCTGTGCTACTCCTGTGGGAGATTTCCTTGCCTTCATTCACTACCGTCCCAAGAAGGAGGCCCACCCCCGAAATAACTCCTCTGTGTGACAACAGATATCTAAGGGGCAGCTGCTGAGGGGTGAGGGCTTTTGTCCTTGATGACAGAGCTCAGCACAAAGACCCCCTGCCTGCTGCGGGAGAGGATGGCAAGCTGGTGGGGGTAGGGGTAAAAGGAGAAGGGCAAGGTCAAGGGGACTCAGCAGCAGATATAAAAACTGATAGAGCTGCCAACCTGGAAGGGCTGAAATAGTGTAAGTCATTTCTCATGCTGCTGTTTTTCAAACTTCAAATGTCTCAAAAAAATAAGATAAAGTAAAAAAGCAGAAATGACCTTGTCAGCTTATTAAAGAAGCAACACATCAAAGCATAGCTTTCTTAAGGCAGAGATTTACAATGCAGCCAGAAAAAAAGGTCAGGCAATTACTAGTGTCTGTCCCCAAAGTACCTGCCTTCTGGTCCCAGGGGCCCAGCAGGGCTCTCTCCAATGATTCCAACCCTGTAAAATGTAGGCCTCCGACTATGTGCAGAGCTGCAGAGCTCCAGTTGCTATGGGAATGGGCCCAAACTTTAAATTTTACAGAAACAGATAAACTGAAGGCAGAAGATCTGCTGGTGTGCACTCAGATTATGCCAGCAGTGCGTTTTACCTGAATCACCACCATCACTTCCTCAGGAACGGTTCCCTATGGAACAGATCCCTATGGAAACTCCTTTTGCTGCCCTACTCTACACCTTCCACCTGTTAACACGTGGCTGAATTTCTGCCAGTGCTGCTCTGCAGAACCGCAATGTCTCCTACTCGCCTTCTTGTCACTCAGGGCAGGCCTGGGGCTGAACACCTGCTGTAAGGCCTGTGCATGCTGCTCTGAGATCCAAGCGACTTATTCCTCTTTTCGGATTCCAGCCTCCCACGGAAAGCTGGCATGGCCCCTGCTTCCCAGATGAGGAGGCACAATGGGAAATGGGAGTTACTGGCAGCAAAGGAACAAGTGAAATCAGATGAGGACAAGAGGAACCAGACAAGAAAGCTTCTGATAGTGTGAAGCTGGTGTGGTGGGCATTAGGAGAGCCATGCATACCTTCTTCTTGATGCCATCCTGAATAACTGTAGTCCGATACACTCTCAGGAGACCCTCCTCAGAGAGGTTCCGCACCAAGCGGACGATGGACTTCTTACAGCACTTGGTAGACACGCCTTCTTGCTTCTCCTGATCCATGATCATTTTCTGAATCCTGGGGTGTCACAAAATAAGTTATATACCCAATCTCAACACAGAAGGCCTTTTTCAACCCAGGCAGCTGAGAGCTACCTAGTGGTACCCAGTGGAAATGGGAGGAGAACTAAAAGGGGAACTCGTCATTGAATGGCTGACTTCTAGAGACACTACAGATCATCTCTCTTGGCGATAAATGAAGTAGCTAAAGACAAGCTGCCACTCACAAGCAGCTTCACATTCTGAGCCTTTTACCGGAAGTAAAGGGAGTACGTGATTCCTAAAGGGACAGTGAGTGCCGTGATGGGAGATCCATCTCTACGCTAGTTTTAACTCCCAGACACAGGGATGGTCCACTATACGGCTGTTGACACTCTCAGGTCTGCAGCTCTTTCTGATTCCTCTCATGTCTTACTGTCTAGAACTTACTGAGTCACTACGTGATGTTTCCAGACCACCGATCACCGGATGGCAGGGCCAGAAGGACATTAGGAGTGTCCAACCAAACCCCTCACTGCACAGATAAGGGGATGCAGGCAGCATTGTCTGCACATGGTCTCCCCAACCCCTAGTTAGAGAACTGGGGTGAGGCTCCTTCTAATTGAGCGGCTTTGACGCTGGGTGCCAGGAAGATGCCGCCTAGGAGGCGGTGGTGACAGTGGGTTAGAAGGACCCCACTGAAGTGCAGAGGTTCACCCCAAATACACAAGTAAGTCCTACCTGCATCTCTGTATTTTTGCTTTCACATCAGACTGCGTTTGAACAAAAGCCTCCATGTGGAAGTAAAAGCTGTTTACGAGCTGATGCATATTGGCTGCCTAAGTTTCTTCTCCAAGGCAAGAGAGGTGCCCTGCACTTTCCTGACTTCCACTTCTTCCCCAGTCACTCTCCCTGTTTAGTGCTTCTATGTTCCTCAATGTCTACACTTTCCGAATTGCTAGAACAAGTGCTAAACCCTTCCTACCACACAGCGATGCCGTGAGAATCTATACAGCAGAGGAAGACTCAGAGGTCTCTTGGTCATTTCTGTGGCTTGTGATAATGACCTGGCCTGAAATGTACTGTTAGTACAAGACAGACAGATGGCTCCTTACGTGAATAAGCTCTCGATTAAGCGTAGGTTGGTAACAGCTTCTATGATCAGGTTCCTGCGTTTGAGCAACCGGTAAGTTTCGTGGGGTTTGTCTTGGCCTGGGCCATGCTTCCCTGCTTTCTGCGAACTGCTGCTCTCCTAGAATGGGGGACAGAGAGAATAAGAACACAATGGGCTCAATAAAGTCAGGGGGCCACCTTTCCCCCGGGTGTGTCTTGCCTCTTTAGGCAATTTCCATGCCCATGTTTCAAGAAGGAAAGTCAAGAGGGCTATCTCTCTCTCTGGGAATACAGGATAGAAGCAGAGATGGGCTTCTGGGGTCAGGTGGTTGTCCCTAGGTGCATTAAGATGTGTGCCAAATGAAAGACAAAGGGAGAAGAGAGCGAAGAGTGCTCTCTCCCATTCCTGCCAAAATGCCCATGGTTCTCTTCATAGCTCCTGTCTTCTAAGAGCTTCTGTGAAACTGTTACATCTGCCCTTGGATCCCGTCTGTTAAAGCCCCTGTGTGTCCCCTGAGGGAAGGGAAATCCTGACTCCAGTACAGTCCTTGCAAATCACGTGCCACAAATGGGCACCCTGTGGTGGCCTAGGCCCTCCTTTGCTGGATGCCCTCCTCACTTGGAGAGGTGCTTTCAGGAGAACGAGAATGAGCTTGAGGAGGCTACTTACAGCTGGTCGTCAGGACAGCCAGCCCCAGGTCACTTCCCTGCTGGGCTGGGGCTTAGGAAGACACACAGTTCTTTCCTGAAAGGGGACCAGCTCAAAAGCATTCAAGATTCATGGAAGGGCCCAGGAGAAAGACCTCTGTGCTCTCCTGCACTATACAGCAAACATTTTGGAGGGCAGCCGAGTGACGGGGATGCTAGAGTACAAGGTGAAGAAACATGTTTTGCCAATGGCCCTCCAGATGTGGCGTTCATGGCATCTTCTCAGCACGATGCAGAAAGAAGATCAGCATTCTGCAGTTACTTTGGGAACAGATTTCTAAGAGGAAGAGAAAGAGCTGAGCCAGGCAACAAGCAAAGGAATCCTAGGGCCTGGAGGGAACATGTGTGCCGCTGGAGACAGGTGAGCATAATCCAAAGGTACAAAGAGGGTGAGGGTGTGAGCAGGGCAGGCAGGCCCTCTAGAACCTGCTGGGACCCACCTGCTGGTAGGCCCAGCTTCTTCAGTGACACAGTACCAACCATGACTTGAGAAGTTATGGCATCCAAAGACTAGGAAGGAGCTCAAAGTTTCTAGAAAAATCCACAGAAAACCTTTGGACCCCATGCCACCCCCCCCCCATTGCTTCTATTGTAGGGGTGGTACCAAAAGCACAGGCCTCCACACCAAAAAGGGAGAAGCAAGGCAGGAGGAGCTTCACACGTATGGGATCTTATCCTCACTTTGCATTCACTGAGCAGGCAAGTGGCTCGTTCCCTAGGGGCCTCCCCTGTCTCGTCCTGACATCCATCTCACAGGGGTGTTGTGAGGCTGTTGTGAGGCCTCAATGAAAGAGCAGGAACAGCATCTAAAGCTGCCCCAATCACAACTGTGCCCTGTGCTGAGTGCCTCATCCTCTGACGGCATGCTTCTAAGTGCAGGAGGTGCCACTGGCGGTTTCTGAGGCATGTTCAAGTGACACAGGACAGCATAAAGGGAACCAAATCACATAATGAGAACGGTACTCCTGTGTCAATTCCTTTTTAATCCTTCTAATTACACTGATGAAAAGCATTTGATTCTATTGGGTCTTGAATGCTGTGACACTCAACAGTATCTGGCCAGAATGTACTGAACAGTTTCAGGTTTGTCTGTTTTGTAATCACCTCCCTTTCACAGCAGATGATACTGGCCTTTCATCTAAGGTGGGGCTTCTCAACATTAGCACCACTGACATTTGGGGCTGGATAATTCTCTCCCGTGGGCTGTCCCTGCACATTCTAGGAGATTAAGCAGCACCCCTGGCCTCCACCTACTAGACACCAGTGGTCCCCTGTCCCCTAGTTGTGACCAGCAAAAATGTTTCCTCCAGACACTGCCAGATGTCCCCTGGGAGGCTAAATCGGCCTAGAGTGGGAATAACCACTAATCTAAACAAATTTTCCCTACAACATCAACTTAAGTAAAAAGAGCAAGTTGTTGAGAATTAAAAGACTATGTAAACAATGCTGATGCTTTCTGGCTGGGCAGAAAGGTGGTATGTGGAGGAGCACTAGCCCACTGTCTGGCACAGAGCACTCAGCACACAGTACTCTTACCATTATTGATTTTGTTGTTGTTGCTGGGATTCTTACGCACAGAACTGAGAAGGCCAAGGTCCTTGCCATAGGCCCTTGCCAGAGAAAAGGCACTCCCCACTGTGAGCACTCACCTTTGTGTTTTCATGCCTGACCTCTTCAATCACGGTCATGTCACCATTACTATTCCTCATGCGGTGGGAGCCAAAGGACATGCTGGAGGTGCTGGTGTCCTGCATGGAGGTGCTGGTGTCCTGGAGGCTGTCCCTGCCGGCAGAGCTCTGGCAGGCTTTCTCCTCAGCCCCTCCTAGGGAGGAAGGCAGCTGCTTCTTCAGTGGGTGGGGGTTTACGACCTTCCAGCCACCTGCAGTGGAGGGGCGGGCGGAGCATGAATGAATTGTGGCCTCATCAGGGGACAGAGAGGAGGGCACTAACACTCAGCAGCCAGACCAGACCCACACAGGCCCAGGGTTTCATTTGGTCAGTTTGAGGACTAGGGTGGAGGGCCAAGTGAGCAGTGTCCTGCCCCAAAACTCCACTTAGCTAGACACCAGATTTGCAAACTGGTCATAAGCTCCACCCAGCGCATGTTTTAAAAAGTCTGTAATTAACCTAAAGCCTCAAAGGCTCCTCAGATCACTAGAGGGAAGGGGACAGTGGAAGTTTACTGGATCTCATTCCTTTACTAGTAAAAACACAACAAAATGAACTGAACGTTTGCCAAGGAGATCAGACTTGCAAGCAGCCAAGAGACAGACGTGACTGTTTCCTCCAAACTAATGATTATGTGATCACGTGACACCAACAGGTCCCCAGTTAGGACAGCACAAAGAGATCCTCAAGTGTCTGCTGAATGAACGGGCTATTTTCTCAAGATCCCCAGAGCAAGGTGGGATTGGCAGAGCTTAGATCGAGGGCAACACCCTCTGCCAGCCTTGCCCACCTTCCCTCCAGCCCCCAGAGCACTACCTACCCTTTGCTGACATGGAGTGATGAGGCTGTGTCCTGAGACTGGAGTTCAAGCTGGCTTTCCCGTCACTCTGGGATGCTCTCCCTTTCTTCTTGCCGCTGCTCTCCTCCTCACTGTCTGACTCAGAAAGGAAGGTGTCTTCCCCTTCAGGCACGAGTGATTCCTCCTGAATGGAGGCCAGGCTCACTGTGGTCAGCAGCTGGCTCCGGGCTTTCTCCCTCTTGTACTGCCGGCTTAGATCGCTCTCTTCCGCAAACACGCAGGAGATGTACTTGGTGGTCCGCTGCCGCCCTTCATCTTCCATGAACCCCTGGAGGGGGGAATGAGATGTGTTTAATCACATTTGGAGGGTGCTGCAACTCTCAGGTATGCAGGTGAGCTGGGGGCTGTGGTGTCTGCATCCTAATCTTTCCTGCACCTCTTGCCACCACCCGGGCTCTGTGTCAGCCCCACTGGTGTTCCCTCACTGTCCTGTCTGGTCACCTCTCACATGCTGCTTCCACAGGCCTGTCGGAGATGGGTTTCCAAACTGCCATCCTGAATGTGTGTCTGTTCTATGGGACTGTGAGCTCCTTGAGGGTTGGGTCCTCACTTGGTCCTTCCCCATCTCATTTGTGCCTGGCACAAGACTAGGCCCACAGGCAATGGTTAGTGAGCAGTGAGTGTTAACTGTGTAGGATTCTAGGATTTAGAACTGTTGCCACGGACTGGAGGTCACCAGCTCCATGCAGCCACTGCCTTAGGGACAGAGGATGGGACCATCATCAACCCACACTTCTTCTTATCTTCCAGAACAGGGGAAAGCCACTCTCTTGGCTCTTAATGGCAGGAAGAACAACATCTTCTATGTGTCAAGTTCATGCCAAGGCACATGCCAAGCACTCTGCAATCATTAGCTCAACTGTAATCCTGCCTTCCAACAAAACGGCCAAAATGTTGGCAAGAAGAGAGGGAAGGATATGGGCTGGAAGGAATGTAGGCATGAATGCCGAAAGGAGACCTGCAGACACGTACAGTTGGCCAGTCCACTGTCCCCAGGAGCCAGGCAAGTGATGAGAGAGAAAGAGGCCTGAGTAGGGGCCCAGGCCCCTGGGCAGCACCTGCTTTGGCTGAAGGGACAGTGAGAGGCTAGCCAGCTTCCTTGGAGGCCCCACACAGTTGTGTGCCCCCTGTAGCCACATCTCCTGCTGACTTTTCAGTGCGGAAGACTCATTCAGTTTTTGAAAAGTGAAAACCAAGGAAAACCAGCATCAAGGAGACATGACATGCCTGTGGGCAGCCACCTGCGACTGAGGCCTACAGCGTCTCCTGAGTGGCTGAGACAGCCCTTGGCTATCACGCTGTGCGCAGACCCAGAGACAATGGAGCCTGCAGATGACTCATGATGTTACCTTGACAACCTTGAATCTCTGAAGAAGGCGACACAGCATTCTTGCTTCCAGCTTTCCCACATTCATAGCCACTCGGATTTCAGCTTGGGAAATTCCTTTCGTGCCTCTGCGCTCAACTGTGGGAAATAATATAATGTGTAAACCTCAGCCCCTGAAAAGGAGCCCTCCCACTCTAAACAAATCCACTCCTGCCACCCCCGTTAAGCAGACTCCATCAATATGGCGAAACCAACATGCAGAAAAAAATCAGTGTTTCCTCTCCCTCCCCTACCAAGAACCTCTGAACATTCCTTCCAAAAGCTAATTCTTCAGGCTGCCTCCTCCCTGTTAGAACAGTAAGTGGCAAGTGACAGGCTGCGGATGTACTCAGCTCCGCTGACAGTGCTTTTGCCCAGCAGCAGGGAGCTAGCTCTTTCATGTGGACTTTTCCAGATACATGAAACGGATTCTTTTTCTTTTTTGTTTTTAATAGTTTTTAGTTAAGAACTTTTCTCATTTCCCCGCTGTCTCAGCAGACGCAGAGGCATTCTGAACACCAATCTGGCAGTGTCCCATACAGATGCCCGCCGGCTGGCTAGGGGAAAGAGTGTGCTGGGCCCTGCGGTAAGCAAGCAGCAGACACCTGTGCTCTATTATCTGCTCCGTCTACTCTGTCAGCTCCTGCCCTGCTACATGCTGTCACCACTCAGTGCTGCTACTGTAGGTGCATCAAAGAAGCCCTTTTGAATTTACTCAAAGGCTCCGGGACTAGGAACTCTAGGATGGAGCCTGGTGGGCGTGGGGGCAGATACAGCAGGGGGTCTCCCCAGGAAAGTGCACAAGCCACAGGACAGGCTTTGCAGCAAAGCTCTCTTGTTCAGAAATAGATTCCCCTTTATTGCTGCATCACACACTTGAGGCTGCCAGGTACAAGCCATCTGGTAAAGGAGGTCTTACAGTGTTGTATGGGCATAAAAATAAACATCAGAATGAAAGGGGGGGGGGGTGGTAACTGGGTGGCTCAGTTGGTTAAGAGTCTGACTCTTGATTTTAGCCCAGGTCATGATGTCAGGGTTGTGAGATCAAGGCCCATGTTGGGCTCTACACTGGCACGGAGCCTGCTTAAGATACTCTCCCTCTGCCTCTCCTTCACCAGGGGCACATGTGCACTCTCTCTCAAAAAAAAGAATCAAAAGAGAGGACCAGGATGTATCAGTATATTGAACCAGTAACATGCTCATAGTAGGCACAAAAGGGTTAAGGGTAGCTTTTCCCAAACTGTGTTCGGAGGAACCCATTTGGAGTGATATTAAAAGCTGATAAAGGGCAGCCCAGGTGGCTCAGCAGTTCAGTGCCACCTTCAGCCCAGGGCCTGATCCTGGAGACCCAGGATCGAGTCCCATGTTGGGCTCCCTGCATGGAGCCTGCTTCTCCCTCTGCCTGTGTCTGCCTCTCTCTCTCTTTCTGTGTCTCTCATGAATAAACAAAATCTTAAAAAAAAAAAAAAAAACCTGATAAAAAAATGCCAAAAAGCCCCTCAAAAGGCTATGTTGATTCACCAGCGTGGCTTCGTACCAGCTGCTGACTCGCAGCCCGTGGCCACTGCACTCCCTCTTCTGTCCTCTTCCCCACAGGGACCTGCAGCCACTCTGTCTATGGCTCTGGGTCACTGCTGTCTTACATGAATCCCAGGGGGTCTAGGGAAAAGGCGAGGAGTGGGGAGACGAGACTACAGGCCTGCAGTAACTCCAGATCAATTTCAGAAGATGGGAGGTGGTTCTCGAATCTTTGCATTTTAGTATTAACTGATTAGTATTAATCAGTTTTTGAGTGCTTTCCACAGGGGAGGCCCTACACCAATGTTCTGATTCTACTCCTCACTCAGTCCCTCTCATGGGCTAGGGTGTGCATCATCCCAGCTTACAGATGTGGGAGCCAAGGCTCAGGGACCTTGCTAATGTCCTACAGGGTGACTACTCACACTCAGATCTGACCCAAAGCCTGACCTTCCAAGGGAACCAGAGTCTCAACAACATAGCCCTCTCCTTCGACACGTGGGCAGCACATCTCTGGGCCCCCAGTGCTCAGGAGCCCCATGTCAGCAGGCGCGCGCACATAGGACCTACTGAGTTCATAGGTCTGCGTGAGCATGTCCCGCTCGTACACGATGTCCACCGGGGGCACTGCCTTAGAGATGACCTCCTCGTCCTCGTCATCGTCCTGGTCATGGTCATCCTCGACCTTCCGTTTAAATTCCTTCAGCAGCCGGAGGCAGCGTACCATGACATCCGTCCCTAGGAATGCAATGTGGCATATTTTCCAGCAATGAGCAGAACACTGCTGAGGGGGGTGGGGCACAGCTGAGATAGGGACCGGGAGAACAGGCGTACACACAGCATCGAGTTCAGAACGTTTGAAACGGCACATCCTGGGGCACGACACCTGAACATGTCCTCCATATAACCACTTTTTGTTTCCCACAAAATTAGTAAACAAGGAAATGCAAATGAGAGGAATAATGAGGCACTGTGTCAGTCCTATTAAATAAACAGCAGCCTTCTCCTGCTCGAGACAAGCTCTGCGACAGGAGGAAGCGGGCCTGTCTGTCCATGCCAGCTCCCCAGCACCCAGCACAGTTCCTGGCGCACAAGCAGTATTGCCGAAAGGGCGAAAGGCAATTTTTCTCCTTTTAAGGGGAGCTTGACTGCCAAGAAGTTGTATCACAACTGTTGTATACAACTGTTGTATTACAACAGTGTAAACGTGTTCTAGAACCCTATGAGGGCATTGCTGGAAACCTTTCACCAATGATTTCTAGAGTGGGAATTTATTCCAAGAAAACTCCAGAAAGAGGCAAAAGCTGCCAGTATGAAGGGGTCCACACAGCACTCTGTATGCTAGCTTTTCTGAAGCACACAAACAATGATGCAGGACTAAGTGGTGGTGCACTGACAACAACCATTCTGTGGGCTAACGCAGGTCTTCAGGCAATCACAATCCGCCCATCACACTCAACCCACGGAAGCACAATATGAGAAAGATAACCAGCCTGTGCTGTGGCTGTACCAAAAGAAAGATACAAAACAAAGCAAAAACATCTCAGCACCTTACTAGTGCAAACCCACCCATTTGATCCTGACAATCCTAGAAAGCATTTTACAGATGGAGAAACTGAGGTACAGAGGAGGCCATGACTGGCCCAAGCTCTCTGGAGCTTGTAAGCAACAGGGGCAAAGGTGCTCAGGTAGGGTCACAGGTCTCCACTGAAGACGAAAGGACCTTGCACTAGGAGGTCCTATGACATACAAGTGTGGTGGCACAATAATGACCCCGCGAGGATGTCCATGCCCTGATATCCGCAACCTGTGACTACAAGGACATACAGGTGTGATTATGTTAAGGGATGATCTTATCCTGGAGTCTGGGTGGGCCCAATGTCACAGAACCCTTAGGAAGGGAGGCAGGAAGATCAGAGTGAAAGACTAGAAGGTGCTAGGCCGCTGGCTTTGAAGGTGGAGGAGGAGAGCCCGAGCCAAGGAATGCGGGGGCCTGTAGGAACTGGAAATGGCCAGGAACGGATTCTCTCCTGGGGCCCGCAGAAGGAACAAAGCCCTGCCGTCATCGTGATTTTAGCCCTATGACATCCATTCCAGGCTGCCAGAATTGTAAAGCAATAAAGTGGTGCTGCCTGCAGTCACTAAGTCTGCAGTAATTGTTATCGCAGGGACACAGATGGTTTCTCCAACAGGACACCAAGGTGCCTAATCCTAGGTACCAAGGCAAGGGGAGCCATAATAAAGCTGGTCTCTGCTATCCAACGCCTCTTGTATAGGAGCTGTGGCCAGAGGGCCTTCCCTCACACCGAGCATTGCAGACTGGCCTCTGAGCCAGGTCAGGTGCAACACCCCAACTGGGGCAGGGGATCTCGTGGAGGACACAGCGTGTGGCTTGTAGGTGAAATTCACAAGCAGTAATGCATGTCGGGGCCCTGAGCTCATCAGGCTTACCCTCAGGGCAGGGTCTGGCCAAGCCTGATCTACCAGAACCCTTCTGGAGGGCAGGCCTGGGGCAAATGGTCACAAAAGCGGGGGCAGCCTGGGAAGTCTTCAGGCACCAGCCTGGTGCTGACTTGCCGGCACTCCTCCCAGTGACAGAAAATCCCATTCGCCGAAAATCCCATTTCTGATTTTTCAACAGAAGAAACGTGAAGTCACAACACTAGCTTCCTCATGCCTTGGCTCCCCCCATACCTGCCGGGCCCTCTCCAGTTATCCTGCTTCCCACGACTTTGCCCTTTGCTCAGGGTGCCTGCCCCACCCTCTCCTTCTATTCCTCCCTCCCTAGATGGGAGCCTAAGAAATCAGGAGGAGGGGCATGGCAAGGAGGGGGACCCTTGGACCCATCTGTATGGGTGAAAATTATTTCGAGGCTTGAGTGACCAGAATTGATGTTTCACTGGGGTTTCCTACTAGCAGCCGAGGACCAAGGTACCTACAGCCCGCACACCCAGCACAAAGGCAGAACACCAAACACCAACTCATTCCCCACTGGGTCTTCCCCCGTTCGCTCTACCCCAGCCCCTCCCAACTCTCTCAACCCCCAACTCGCCTCAGTGCCCACAGAGCGACCTACTGCTCCTAATATTACCATTGCTCGAATGCATGCAGTGTCCCAGACACCAATCAAAGCTCTCAATGTGTTATAGAAGCTGGTTCTCACCATGGCCTAAGTTGCTGGTGGCCACTATCCTGTTTCACACTTGAGAACCCCAGGAGCTAAGGCATTTGCCCAAACTCCTATTCCTCAGCAAGGGAGGAGCTGGGATTTACCAGATAGTCTGGCTTCCGAGCCCAGGTCCCAAACCTTGAACTACATATGGCCCCTAATTCAAAGGCATCCATGTGACCGAGCATAGTGGGTGACCTGGGGCCAGGGATGCTGGCTTCTGTGGGAGAGGTGACCCGGTGCAGCACCTAGGGGAGGCAGGCCAGCACGTATCAGCAACAGCCCGGCAATATTTCTTCCATCCCGTCTTAACTGATTAACTTGGTTAATCAGCCAAGGAGAGATACACAGAGCAGTGTTCAACATCAGCACAGATGAGGAAGAGAAAAGCTACTATATACTCATGTGTCCAAAGGGCGAGGAAGGAAATGCCCTCTGGGCCTCCCTAGCTTCTGCTCCTCATGACATCAAGTTGGCACCTGTGCTCACCTCTGCTTGGACAGCACTCGATGCTTGTGCCCCCCACCCCCAGCCTTGTCCAAATGACCCCCCACTGTTGCCTCTGCTGCCAGCCAGGGTGGCCAGACGTTCGGAGGAGCATCGGGGCAAAACCTGGGCTCCAGGGTCAGGCAAACACAGGTCATCTAAGCTCCACAACCTCCCATTTCTGAGACTCTGAGGAAACGACTTGGTAGAGCTTTTTGTGTTCAGCTCAGCAGAACGTCTGATGTTCTCCACCTCACACATCAGTGGTTAGATGCTGGAGACAATACACTGAGGCTGGCACGCAGCAGTTGACCCTAACAGCCAGCACTTGCGGTGGGCCGGCACCATGGCATGTACGTTATGTGAGGTGACCCATCAGATCTAACAATCTGAGGCTGGGGGGCCCCTGTAATCCCCGTGACACAGGTGAGTCCCCAGCATCCTTTCAGCGGTGGGTTTGGCTCAGGAGTCTCAGACCGGGCTCAGCATGAGGTAGTTGTGCTTCCAGAAGGCCAGGTAGGACACACATCCAGATGGCTGCCAGTGAGGTTTGGGGCCATGGGGTCTGCAGCTCTGCCCATCCCATGCAGCATGGCTGATTTCTCTGCCATGAATCCCAGCAGCAAGGACTTTCTCCTGGATCCATCAGATGAATAAACCCTGGATCATTTACCCAAGCTGTGTCTGTCTCTGGTCTTTCTCAAAACACTGATCATGGAAACAGGTCCGTTTCCCCGTGCCGTGTCAAATGCACCTTTACTGTGTTAAACCTTGTGTTAGAGAGGTAGCGTGCATGGTGGTTAAGAACCTGGGCTCCTGTGCCAGAGCCGGTGTGCAAACCTAAATGAGCTGGTTGACTTCCCTCAGCCTTGACTGACTTGCCTAGAAACTAAGGAGGAGGTCTAGCCTCATGAGGTTATAGGGAGAACTTTAAGAGATAAGGTAGGTGGAGGAGGCAACACTGTGTAGTCGGTGGCTTAGGACTCCAAGAAGCCACTTGGAATTAGTTTCACCAGCCTTCTATGCCTTTTCCATAGCTCTGGTTTAACCAGTCTTGGAATTCCAACTTTTATTACTGAAATCCCTCCAGCTTATGTTTGGCTATGTTTAAGGCAATTTTAAGGAGCCTGTACCAGACCACAAGTCAGCAAAAGCCAAAGCAGAGGGGATGGAATGAGATCCTGGTCAGCAGGCATGTGCAGGGTGAACAGAGCCGACTGGTCCATGGGAGCTGGCACCTCAGTGACCTCAGTGACCCCTTCTCAGATGAATCACCTGGCAATGGCAACCACGGGGCCCTGGGTGCAGGGCTTCCTTTCCAGGAAGAAAAGGCAAGGAGAGACAGAACCAGCCAGATTGCTGCACACGTTCTCAGGCATCTTAAAGATATGGTGCGCTAATGTCCACAGTTCCACACAAACCAAGCAGAGTTCTTTTGTGTCAAAGGTCCAGGAAGGGCTCGCCTTGGCGTGAAGCAAGAATGGCTTACTGAAGGTATCCTGAAGACCCAGAAAGGAGGAAGGGCAGGAGTGAACCCTTCCCAAACACCCCTAGGTGCACCAGGTACTGTGTTAGATGGTTTCAGAAGCAAATTATCATGTGGATTCTGCAAGCTGCTGCTGCTGTTTAATGAAAAAGGAAAATAGGCTCAGGGGCAGTGAGGTGCTGGACCTCTTATACCGGGCAACCTTACTGGCTTGGAAATTTCTATCGGAAAACACTGTCCCCTATAAAGGGAAATCCTGAGCTGCTGTGAAGTGGCACCCACAGCCTATGTTTCTCACATTCCCAACCTAACAGAGAGGTGCTCTCAACGTGATGAACCCAGGAAAGAACAAAAATAAGACGAGAACAAATGAGCATCATAACAGATTTGCTCCTGCAAAGTCATCAACAGAGGTAGAGTCCTACTGGTCAACCAGGGAGAAGTTATGTAAACTCTCCCTTCCTGCCACACACACACACACACACACACACACACACACACACACACCCCTATGGACGTGCCTAGGATGGTCAGTGCTGGGGTGTCATTCGGGGAGTCTAGAAACTGAAATGAGAAGCCAGCCCACAGAGGTAGGAGGTCCTAAGGAGGTAACTTCCAGACATACAGAATTCAGGGCTGTGCTCCGGAATGAAGGAGGGTGCCCACAGCCCATACCCTAGGGTGATAGAACAGGTTAGAAATATGGGCTCTGGGGACCCCCGGGTGGCATAGTTGGGGTTAAATGGCTGACTCTTGGTTAGGGCTTAGGTCATGATCTCAGGGTTAAGAAATGGAGCCCCGCATCAGGCTCTGCGCTCAGCAGAATCTGCTAAGTTTTCTTTTTCCTTCTCCCTCAGCCCCTCCCTGCTCTCTCTCTAAAATAAACACACACACACACACACACACACACACAAAAAGGAAGGAAGGAAGGAAGGAGAAAGAAAGGAAAGAAGAGAAAGAAAGAAAGAAAGAGAAGAAAGAAAAGAAAGAAAAGAAAGAAAAGAAAAAGAAAAGAAAAGAAAGAAAAGAAAAGAAAAGAAAAGAAAAGAAAAGAAAAGAAAAGAAAAGAAAAGAAAAGAAAAGAAAAGAAAGAAAAGAAAAAGACACGTGGGCTCTGGAGTGTCTCTGGTGATAACCTGCCTCTGCCACCTACCAGCTGGATGGCAGAGTGACAAGACCACTCTATGCCTCAGGTCGTTCAGCTACAAAATGGGGACAGAAGAGTATCATCCTCAGAGTGCTCAGGACTGTGTCTGGCAAACAAGTAGTGCTCAATAGGTAGCGCTCACTCCTGCTCTTTTTACAATGATCATTACTGCAACCTTAGCAAAACTCAGCTTCTGAGGATCAAGGATCATGTCACAACCTGGGCTGAAAATATCATATTGCTTGGGGCCTTTAATTCAATTTCAAGCATTTGATCTTGCCCTGCAAAGGGTGGTGTCTGAGAGAGAGGACAGGGTGGGGTGGGGTAGGTAGGGGTGGTGGGCAGTCTGCTTGGGTTTCCCAAGCTTCCCACAAGCTAGGGGTTGAGTTCTGGCTCTGTCGTGGCAACCTGCTAACCACTCTGAGCCTCGGGTTCCTCCTCTGTAAAATGGGCATCATTCTAACAGCATGGCTGGACTCACCTGCTGGGAGGGACCAGAGGAGTGACTGCGGGTAAGGGGCTCAGCCTCACAAACTAAGCATACTTCATGCTCCATGATTACAGAGCAAGGAGCCAGCATCCACAGTGCTGGGAAATGATGCAGCATGTGGGGTGAGGCAGGCAAAGGCAGAAACAGGGGACCTGGGGGTGGGATGCTAGAGGACACACCAGAAACGTCCAGGCAGAAGGGATGTAGGCAGAGGAAGGCGAGGGATGCTGGAAGGGCGGGGATGAAGGAGAAGGCTGATTATAGAAGATTTAGAGGCCAAACAATGGATATTGTTTTTTATTTTGTAGACATGACTTAAAGTTATTTCTGTGGTGGATGTGGAAGATGGACTAGAGAGAAGGCCAGCAGGAGCCCACATCTTCCTACTCTGCTGCCCCTGTCCTAAGCTAGCCCCACCTTCAGCCCCGGCCCTGACTCAGGCCCCAGGCACTCACTCCCCAACCCCAACCCCTTCCTTCTCTCAGGGAGGAAGCAGACGGCCGATTAGAGGCTCACACCTTCTGTGCTCAAACCTCCACACCTGTCCTTCCTCTATGACCTGAGGCAAGGGATCTGTGCTTTGGTTTTCTTATCAGCAAAGAGAGCCCACATAATGGGACGACCCAAAGGAGCACAGTAAAGCACTAACACTTGGCACACAGCCTGGCATATTATCCAGATGGCTTTTCCACCTCTCTCCTGGCTCCACGATAGGAAAACAAAATGACATAATCTCCCCTGGGGCCTTCCTCCTTTTCATGGCCTAAAATAAGCCCGTGGAGTCTAAGGTTCCCCTTGCTAACTGTACAAGGTAACAATGGTACTGACCATCATGTACATACAAGAGGGCTCACAGGCTTTAGGGTGCTGGAGAAATGCTCTCAGCCATAGTTCCAGAGCCCCCATTAAATACCCAGCCCAATCCTTGGGGTGAGTTAGTGACTGACTTGTTTAGGACCCCGGGAGTTCTTAGAGACCCACAGAAGGAAACGGCTGGTATAAACCATGCTGTGACTAGCATGGCAGCAACGAACCTTTCTTGAGGGCACTGAGCCAGACGCCGGTTAAGAATGGAACGGCACCCAGCACAGACACATCTGTCACTTTACTGGCACCCTGCCAACCTGTGGCCAGCTGGGCACCTGTGCAGCCACATACTCACAAGTCCCTGCACTGGCCTCTTCCAAGCCCCAAGGGCAACCTCGCCAGCTCTTCCCCACATCAGACCTGTGTGGCACATCGACTGCCACTGGCCCCCATCTGACTGCAGAATGCTCCCCTGGCCCCACTCCCTTTCTGCCTGCTGCCAGCCTCCACTGCCCACAGCATGGCTGGGACTGGCATGTTCCCTCCTAGTCACCACAAGGAGAAGACTATCTCCCAACAAGGGTGCTGTCCCAAGTGCTGAGCCCCCTTGGGAGCCAGAGGGCTGCCTGGAGCCCTGGCTTGACATTACTCAAAGCCTGGAATTATGCCATTGAGGATCTTACTCCTGATTCTACCCTCTTAGATGCTTGGCTCTAAATCGTTTTCTGCCATATTAAAATGTCCATTTCCTTTATTTATCTCAAATATTAACGAGAGGAATTACCCTTCATTTTTTAGCTGGCATCCTTTAACCAACTTTGCCACTTTTGGCTTAGAGATCTTGCTATTTTTAACTGATTCTACTGGGTTTCCCCCGTGCCACTAATTTTCTAGGCTTTAGCTCAGCTCTGATGATCTTTTTCTATTCTTTTCATGTTTATGTTCACCCTTTATCCTTTTTGTGTTTCCGATCTTCATTCTTTTTAATTCTCCTTTCCTGGTTTCAAAGCTCTTTTAAACCTTTATTTTATTGCATTTTAATCCTTCTCGATATGGCTCATTTCTCGTTTTCCTTAGCTTGTATACTTTAATCCTACTATAATTTCTCAAATGTCACTTTTTGCCATTTTAATGATCTTAATTTAGTTTGCTGTACCCTATTACAAGTGTTTCTTGGTTTTACTTTTTAACAGCTTTACTGACTTATAATTCACTTTCCCTACCATTGTGCACAACACACATCAGCAGTGGTTTAGTGTATTCTCAGGTAGGTGTGCCTGTCACCAATCCATTTTTGAAATCTTTCCTGCCTCAGACCTTGTACCTGGCACCCTGGGTGCCCCCATCACAGCCCTGAGCACTCCCTAATCTACTTCCAGATTCCCCACTCTGGATTTTCCTCTAAGTGGAATTATACAGCAATGGCCTTTTGTGACTGGGTTCTTTCTCCATTGGAACGGTCTTGGCACCCTTGCTGAAAAAATCAGTTGACTACGGACATATGGGTGTATGTCTGGACTCTCAATTCTACTTCTTGATCTGTCCATCCTTGTGCTGGTACCATACTAGCTTAATTATTGTTGCTTTGTAGTGGTTTCAAAATTAGTAAGTTTGAGTCTTCCTACAGTACTTAATTCTCGTTTCCCAGGATTGTTTTAACTTTCTGGGTACCCTGCAATTCCATATGGACTTTGGAATCAGCTTGCGAAACGTCTACACTGATGTCAGTTGAGATTCTCCTAGTTTGGAGAGTGCTGCCATCTTAACTACGTTAAATCTCCAGATCCATGAATAAGGGATTATTCCCATTTGCTTAGATCTTAAATCTGCCAACAATGTTTTGTAGTTCTTTGACTACACATTTTATACTTGTTTTGCTTGAATGTATTATTCCTAAATATGTTATTCTTTTTGATGCTAATGGGAGAATTGTTTTCTTAATTTTGTTTTTGGATTGTTACAAGTGTATAAAAAATACAACTGATTTTTTTGTATTGACCTTGTGTCCTGCTATCTTGCTGAATTTGTTTTTTATATTGTAAGGGTCATGAGTTAATAGCTACGGTTAAAGTCTACAGCATAAATAGGACAATACAGGTACTTGGACCCCTTGCTCATCCTTTTCAGTGCTGGACACACTGGACTGATCCTGGACAACCTGCTGACTGACTGCCTCCATCATGAGCCTCAGGGAACACTTACTTCTGTCACTTGCTTCCAGTTGGCCCTCATTTTCAGAAAAATCACAAAGTTGACTTCAATTTCTTTTCCCTTCAGCTCTCAGCCCAAATGAATAAACACTGTATGACCAGTAAATATTTGAAGAACATAATCCAAATTTTGCAAAACAGATCAGTTCAGGGTGACTGTTTTCATTACCAAGGATTTTTTTTTTTTTTCCCTTTTTGCAAAGCAGATCACTGCGGCTTCTTCCTATAATGTACTTGAAATATGCCTAAATCCAAACTCTTTATTTACAGCTTTTAGAAACAACTCATATATATATCCATGCACACCTGTAAATTTACATGAAATAATCCATCATCTTTATTTAAGTCTTGTCTGCTTCATAATGCCTTAGAGGGAAGGTTTATGTTAATTCTGTAAACTGGGATGTTAAAACACAAGGCAAAAAAAAAAAAAAAAGACTAAAGCTGTGCCTTCATCCCGTCTCTCCTGCACAAGGAGAGGAACTAACATGATACCTAATTAAATTTGCTAAGCTTTTGCTTAGCACCTACTCTGTTCCAAGCAGACACTGCAAAGGCCTCAAGGATAAAAGTATGTGAGGGGCACGGCTACCACTCTTAAGGAGCTCCCAACCTAGTTGGAAAAAAGTCACACAGATAAATACCTGAGTCACAGTGTGACATGGGGAGTGAGGGGAATCCAGTTGATGAGCCTGAGCAGCAGGAGGTGGGTAATAAGATCACCACAGAATGAGAGGAGCCTCCTGAACAGTCAGAATGGGCTCTCTGTGCTTGTGTGTGACAATCTAAAAATTCTGATGGTCACTGTCTTAGAGGCTTGCTCACTTGACCCCACATAAGGAGTTAAAGCCATCACTAGCATCAGTACCCAGTCTTGGTGGGCTTCTCTTCCCAGCCCAAGGCCTCAGGAAAATGTGGACAACTCACCGTGTGACACAGACACACCTGCAAGAATCAGGCCAATGACACACCAGAGTGAAGCTGGCTATGGGCCACACAGCAGGAAGCAGGGCATCCCTGGGGGATGGGGGGTGGGCCCTGTGGAAAGGGGGCAGCATCTCTCTGCCTGGCTGATGGCTAATAAAGAAACACAGTTTGATGTTGCCTAATTTCATTTTCTTTTTTTTTTTTTTTTTTTTTTTTTTTTTTTTTTTTTTTTTTTCTTTTTTTTTTTTTTCTAATTTCATTTTCTGCAGGGAAGTTGAAAGGCTGACTTTTTAGGTGTAATTTCTCATTCTTAAATGCCCAGCAATGAATTCAGTGAAACAAACACCGAGAGCCAAGCAAAATACATTGCTACACGTGACCATTCCTGGTCTGTGGCCCCTGCTCTGTATACACTGTCTTCTGTAAACCCCATGACACTCTGGAAGGTTGCATTATTATCCCCAGATCATCCTGCTGAGGCGGAGAGAGGCCAAAACTTGCAGGTTACCCCCACAGGAAGTGACCCAGGGCTGTCAAATCAAAGTTGCAAGAGGCTAGCTTGAATTTCCAGGGGCCTCAAGCTTGGGAGAAGCTGTGCTCCATGGCTGCCTGCCCAGCAAGAAAGGCTCTTTAAGGATGTTTCCTGCTTAGTTTCTCTTTACTTTAAAAATATAATCATTCCAGTCTGTTTATTTTTAATGTCTTCCTTCCAATAAATCAGGAAATAAAAATGCTTAACAGGCCCACAGGTCAGTGCTATTTTAAGTATTCAGAGAAGTCCCCAGGATACCTCTCGGTTCCTGGGACTTTTCTGCCTGCCACAGGACCCAGCGCTACTTCCTGGTTTTCTTTCTACTGAAAAGGCTGATGTCACCTACTCTTTCCAAAGGGATTCAAGGCATTTGACCAGTCACTCGTGCACTCAGCACTGAAGGGACTCAGAGGTCCCCCAAGGGGCCTCACCCTGGGCTCCTTCATTGGTTTATTCACCTGTTGTATGATAATATTGGTGTTACTCTGTTGCAAGACGTTGCTCAAACACAGGAAGCCGGACATGTTGGGCAGTGACTGATGAGCTCAGCGAGGAGATAAGAGACAGACCCCTCAGACTGGCAGTTCACTGTCACTCGACAAACACGACTGACTGCCTCCTGGCCACATAGAGCTACTCGTTGGGGAGGGTGTGTTTTGTCCTCCATCAGTACACTCTCTCCTAAGCTGTGGTAATGAAGTCAGCCTCCACAGGTTACTTGTTCTGCTCCTAAAGTCAAGCATACAGGCCCTGACCTTTTTTCTTATATACCTTTTGGTTTTCTTTGGCATTAATAATGTCATTTTCCCCCCATTGGCTTGGTTTTGTTTACTGGTCACTAATTCACACAGACTCTCTGCCGATACACAACCTTCTCAAAACACATTCACACTCACTAGGGAACTGATCCTTTGCATGGACTTGCGTCCCTCCAGAGCCCTCATCCCCTGTTCCCATGTGGACAGGTTGCCCTGGTGCCTGTCAGTGATTTCCCTTCGGCATCTTCCCACATTTTTCCTGGTCTCCCCCGCGACCCAGACCCCATTTTCCCACCTCTTGTTTCAGCCTGCCGTTTGATGGTGCACATCATCCTGCAGCTTCCTGAAAGGGAACACGAGAGATGGGAGATGAATGGTTTCAGATCTGCATGTACGAAAATGTCCTTACTTTCACAGTGGATCGATGTGAAAGCTGAATAGGGAGCTCCAGATGGAAAGTCCATTCCCTGCAGAATGAAAGCTCCAAAGCCACCGGGCTTCAGGTACTACCGGCAAGTCTGTGGTCTCCTCTCTGGAGGCTCCTTTGCTCCAGGTTTCCCACGTCCCAGGACACTGTGTTTTGGTGTGGATTTTGGTATGTTCTTCATGCTAGGCACCTGCTGGGTCTCTTGCTCTAGAACTTACATCCTGCAGATTTGGGAGAAGCGCTTGTATCATTTCTCATCGTCTCCTCCTCTCTTCCTCTGCACACATTCTGTCTCTCCCCCGAGCCCCTCATATTTTCAACTTAGCTGTTTTTCACCTTACAGGAGTTTTTGATTTTTCTCAGCATTATCTCACTACCTTCCTTTCTGCTACATCTTTTATTGCAATAGTCATATTTATTCTATTTCCAAGAGCTCTTTTTGATTTTCTGCATGTCCCTCCTTTAGAGCTTCTTGCTGTGTTTTCATGGATGTGATGTCTTCTCTCTGCCAGTTCTTTTAGGTTTTCCTCTGTTCTTCATTTTGTTTCTATTTCCTACTTTGTTTGTTCCTGTTACACTCCTATTAGAGTTCCCAAATGTTTGGTGAAGCATTAAATTGCTGCCCAAAGCCTGTGTTTTGGGTGTTGCATAGAAAAAGGATTGGGAATCATCGTGTAGGCTTCCATGTAGGGTGAGCAGGCAGGGGTCAGCTGTTTTCTTGGGATATCCCTAAATTTCAGTATCTAGAAGGCTTTTCTCTCCGACTGTTTGGTTTCTGCAAAAAAAGAAGCCTCCAGGGGCGCCTGGGTGGCTCAGTGGTTGAGTGTCTGCCTTTGGCTCAGGTTGTGATCCTGGGATTGAGTCCCGCATCGGGCTCCCTGCAGGTAACCTGCTTCTTCCTCTGTCTATGTCTCTGCCTCTATCTCCCATGAATAAATAGGTAACATCTTTAAAAAAGAAAAGAAAAAAGAAGCCTCCAGTCTCTGACCTAGGGGAGAAGTCTGGCTGTCAATGTGCAGGAGCCAAATTTGGAACCACAGTGATAGTTACCCTCACCTTTTAGTGTCCCATTTTCAGCACACCACTGTGTCCCGAGCTGGGTCTGTGGGTCCAGAAACCCTCCAATGCATCTTATCTTGAGATAAATCCAGAATTTTGTGGGAAAGGGCTTCCTACTTGGTTATGCAAAGTTGTGAAGAGGACTTGGGGGAACAGAAGCTTCTCACACACACTGCCAACCAGTCCTCTTGTTTCTGGTGCTATCCAAACTTGTGCTTGAAGGTACCTGGAATCTCCACATTTTTAGTTTATTTCGGGTTTTGAGGCATCAATTCTTGGCTTGTGCCCTTCTCTGTCATTGAGCTTCCCCAGGCTGCTCAGTCCATCACTATGTATCCATCTGTCTTGAGCACCAGAATACTGTTGATGACTCTGCTGTCATCCTGTCCTAGTCTCTTTGTACCTGCAGGTTTATTCCTTTTATATCCCTTGTCATCACTACAGAAGAGTTTGGGAAGAGTGCAGATAAATGCATATATCTCATCTATCATCTTCTACTGAAAGCTCTGACCCTTAGCTTTTTAAATGACTTCGGTTGGTTAGAAACAGCACGGTGTAAACATCAAGAATAGAGAAAAATAAAGGACTAAGGAAGGTTTTTGAAGTTTTATAGTCTATGGTCCTTAGTTTAACTTTCTTGGAAGGTTCAAATCCCACATCTGCCACTTAAACTGATTGCTCAACCTTATGTCAATTACTTAGCATCTCTTAATTTTCTTACATGTGAAAGGTGATACTACCACCGATCTTGCAAGGACTACAGAATGAGATCATGTAACACAGCTTCAGTACTTTCAAAATGCTGGAATGAACAGTGGCTGAGTGTAAGAAGACAAACTTGTTTTGGACACCACGGAGTGGAGATGTTGGAGGGACATCTACATAGAGATGTGTGCAGGCAGTTAGGTTAACTTTCATTCAGCGAACATTTCCTGAGCACTTTTGCTATTAGGAGATCCTAAGTGAGGCACTGGGGAATGGAGATTTGGACAAATGTGAAGTCACCCCACTGTAAGGCTGAATGTGGGAAGGGAAAAGTGAAAGCCGTCTGTGCGGCCAAGGGGACAGAGGCTAAGACCACCTTTACCTTTCTTTGTCTTACAGGGTCCACACTCAGGGTGGATCTCTTGCAAGGGGAGAGATACCACCTTCGCAAGGCCAGCGTTCAGCATGTACTGGTACAGCCGCTTAAATGTCCTCTCACACAGACCCTGCAAAAAAAAAAATACAATTTAAGAGCTGCTATCAGATAAAAGCAAGGTGTTGCAACCATTAAAATCATGTCAGTGGACATAAGTTCAGGAGCTGAGTTAACCGATTACCTTGAAAAAGGAAACGCAAGGGCTAATGAGGAAAAGCTCCAAGCTATGCTGTCAAGGGAACAAAACAAGGTCCAGGGCACTAAATAAATGATTCTATAAATAGTTTTGATTATGAGAGGAAAGAGATTTATTTGCTCAAAGATCCTGAAAGGATATGGGGGTGGGGGGGAGTGAGGCAAATGTGGGCAGAGCCAAAAGGTGGCTTCTCTCCGTATACTTTTTCAGTGTTTGGTTTTCTAACTAAGGAAGTATACTACACACACACACACACACACACACACACACACACACAACCTACCCACCACAGGCAATGAACAAAGAGGAAAAAATTTAGTGAAGAAAAATTTTAATTGAGGTTATCAATGAAGTTTCCACAAAGTGAGAAGAGTGTGCACCCTACCACTACTCACAGTTCTGCGAGGCAATATGGCCAAAATGACCCTACATGTTCCTAACTGCAAGGGTCACCAATGAGGAGCTTCCAGCGTAGGCCACATTTTTCCATCTATACGTTTTTGAAAATAAGTGATTTGCTTCACAACATTGAAAAATGAGAGATTTCATTTTTTAAAAAATGTGGGTTCTGGCTTCTATCAGAAAAAATTCAGCAACAAATACTGGGACTGCGGATCCTTGGAGCAGTCAGCAGTGGGAGCCTCACAGGGTGGCCCTATCAACTCCTTGCATGTCAGGGTTGAAGGTCAGTTCCTATCTGTCACCAGTTACGTGCTGTCTTCTCTTAAAATAATTGAGGGGAAAGTTAAATATTTCTTGGATCCATACTGAGAGCAAAACCATTTTTTCCATCTGGCCTGTTTCATTCATTCATATATCCATCCCAGCCACTACCTGCCTTTGACTTTGCAACCCCCAGAGTCAGGAGGCCTGTTCCGGCTGCTATAAACTGTGGACAGAATGACAGGAGGCACTCATCACTAAGAGTTGTCACTGGAGTCTTAACAGGTTCCCTCTTACCCTCTGGGGGAGGGAGGGGGAGCAAAGAGAGAGACTCTTTGCTGTTTGAGAGACACTCAAACAGCAAAGGGGGGGGCGGCTGCTGCCACCACATATATATGATCAACTCAGACTAGCCAGTGCTCCAGCCCTAGGGCAGGAGAACATATGGCTATCAAAAAAATACAGATGACTCACATATGGCTCATCCAAACACATCAGCTTGTACATGGGATCTATTGTTAATCTAGCTGTGCCCTCAGCACCACGGGAAGACCCTACGGAAGTTCATCCATCAAATCTCAGCCCCCAACATATGGTCCTAAGTCCTGGACCATCCTAAGTGAGGGAGGATGATGCAGTCTCACCTTCTGGGGGGCTGCCGTCAGGGACTTACACAATCTGCCCAGCCAAAACAGAAAGGAGCAGTGTAAGCATCCCCTACTCCCGACAAAAGACAGCATCCATATTCATAGCATCAACCTCATGCATTGGCTAATTATTCACTAAGTCCTGCTCAGCTCTCTCTGACTTTATTTCCAGCTGCTGACGAGACCTCGCCAAGTGAAAGTCCCAGAAGATCTTCATACTCAAAAAATCCTAAAGTCAAATTTGTCATGCGTAAATGTGTTCCCTTCTGTACTCCCTACTTTATTTGTGCATTCATTCCACAAATATTTACTGAGCGCCCACTGTGGGCCAGGTGCTGTCCATCCGTCTGGTGGGGCTTCAGCAGTAAACAAGCAAGCACAGTCCCTGCTCTAATGAGCCTGCCTTGGGCCCTGTTTCAGTGAGGTGCAATCACTTAGTCCAGACAGCAAGATTCCTTGTCCTTTATTGGCCCCCACACCCTGGCCTCCATCACTTACCACATGGAAATATCCCAGTTCTAGCGGTCACCCTCCCGGCTCCCGGCCTGAGGCAACAGCATCCACCTCCCACCAGCAGCTCCAACTTCTCTTTCTCCTACTGGTTCACCGGTTCATTTCCTACACATTCTTCTCCATCTATGAACCGCCAGCAGCAGTTTATGCGGCTGAAGGCCACACCCCGACTCTTCAGCCTGGCACTCCAGACCTCTCTTATCTGGCCCCAACTTCCCTCTTGGGCCACATCTCTGCTTTCCTGCCTGAGCACACTGCGGCCGGATTACTGTACATACCTCCAGCACATCTCCAGCACACCTCCAGCTACTTCTCCTATGCCTGAAATGCCATTTCTTGTCTACTTTGGGAACACTTCATCTTCAAAGCCTGGCTTGACTATAATTTGCTCTATAAAGCTTCTCCCAGCTCTCTGAAGAAAGTGCATCCTTCATCGGAGTTCAGACACATCCTTTTTAATAGCATTCGAGCCTAAATGTGTGTTCACATGTCCGCCCCTCCAGTAACACTGCTCCATGACAGTGTTGAGACCTGTCATCCTCACTAACTTTTGTCATCATGGTGCAGCACACAGTTCTGACTCAGAGCAGATGCTCACTGAATTATGGGCCAGATAAATAATGGAAAGATGCCCAATCATGGTGCACTCTTTGGAGCTAGTGCTGACCTGAGACCAGACTAGCTCGGTCTCCCCACACGTGACTGACCCCAGGCGAGCAGAGGGTTTCATTCTGCAAAGTCTGCTGGACAAGAAATAGAAGGAACAGAGAGCAGAATTTGCTTTGTAAAGAAGTACGAATTTTCTTAATTTCTACTACGGTCTCTGAAGAAGCTTTATCGGTCTCCCTTTTGTTTTCCACTTTTGACAGACTCAAACACTGAAAAATCTTTCTTACCACAAACAGCAGACCACACGTAATGACAAATGACATGGCCTGATGTCTGAGAGGTGACAGGAAGGAAGAGGTCTGGGGCGGGGAGCCGCCAGTGCACAGCTGGCTCAAGCTGACTGCTGTCATGAGGACTGCAGGCCCAGGCTTGTCAGAGCCTCTGATATTTCAAAGGCAGCTGGAAGCTTAGATTTTTATGTGAAATCTCAATTTAAAAAAAATGCTAGGTCAAGAGTACTTTTAACAACATATAGGCCAAATCTGACCCACAAGCCTCCTAAGCTCTGTTTAAAGAGACTTGGAAAAAAAAAAAAAAAAGAGACTTGGGCAGGAGGCTTGGTCTGAGGGGCTTAGTAGGTTAAGTGTCCAACTCTTGATTTCAGCTCAGGTCAGGATCTCAGTGTCATGGGATCGAGCCCCAGGTCAGACTCTGTGCTCAGCAGGGCATCTGCTTGGGATTCTCTTCCTCCTACCTCTCCCCCTGCTCACAAGCATGCACATGCCCACTCTATCTCTCTAAATAAATAGAATCTTTTAAAGAGACTCGCACATGCAGTAGATCTAGCATTAGAGAAGAGGCTCCTTTCCCTCTACGATAGAATCAGGGACTGGGGCTTCAGCCACAATGCATCAGGAACAAGGATTATCCTGGTGCCAATAATCAGGCTCCAAATTGTGTCCCCAAACAGCATGACTTGAAACTTTAGGTTTTAAGTTCTGCTGTTTAGCCCACAGGGCAATATTTCTCTCCCCTTCTGGCCGGCTCTCTTCCCTAGCATCCACCGAAGACTGTCCTCATCAGCCTGGAGGCTGCGTGCCACCTCTGTGCTTACCTCCTCTCCCCACTACAGCCCGCCTCTACTACGGGCCCAGAGATCAAGCTGGCCAGGAAGTGCTTTTCTCCCAGCACCATCTCGCCTGCTTCTCTGCAAAGTCACAATGCCCTTTCCGTATCCAGGCAGTGGGGACAGAATTAGAAGCATGCTTACGGAAACACCCCTATATACCCAGTTTTGCCGTTTCACATGAACTTGTATGGCACGTAGTACTAGA
Source organism: Canis lupus dingo (assembly GCF_003254725.2). Taxonomy (NCBI): domain Eukaryota; kingdom Metazoa; phylum Chordata; class Mammalia; order Carnivora; family Canidae; genus Canis; species Canis lupus. The sequence continues at coordinate 18,977,701 of NC_064248.1, read as the reverse complement.
GCAAATCATGGGAGGAAATGGGAGCCTGACAAGGGCATGAAGGTCTTCAACAAAGGACTGAGGACCGAGCACTTTTTTATCTTGTGAAACAAAGGAAGATCCCAGTTATTTTAAGGTTAGGGATGGTCAAGTCTGTTAACAGGGCTTCCAACTGCAAGTCACGTAATATACATTTGATGAGGTTGTCCAGGCTGTGGTGCGGATCATTCCAGCCCAGCACAGGGGTGGGCCTGGACACTTACCAGTTCTTCCCTCAGCCTGCCCAGGGTCTCTATCTGGTGACTCCGTGTGCTCAGCACCCCTGAGAGCTTCTCCATGAGGATGTCATATTTGCTCCTCCTGTGAGAAACACAAAACAGCTCACCTTCTCAAACCTATTGCTAAAGAACGCCTGTTGTTTAAAGACAACAAAGACTTAAATGACAACATGCCACATCAGACCACCTTAGTTTTAGGTCTCAGCCATCATCTAGCTCACATTCCGCACTTGGCAGAGCAGAGGCTGTGCCTCTAAGCAGTTCAGTCACTCAGCCAAGGACACCTAACTAGTGACAGCATAGTGACTAGACTCTTTGGCCACAGCTATTATGATTCTTTATAGCGTCTTACATCTTTATACCATAAATTTGAGGAAGTATCTTCTATATTTCCGTATGATTCACTTGGTGAAAGAGGGGATTATTTCATAGAGAAGTGAACAGGCTTTTCTAAAGCTCAGACTCAAGACATGAACCTAGGTCTTTGCCCACATCCATTGCTCTCTTCACTGTTATGATGCCTCTGATCCTCAAGTATGGCTTCTACTCTGACTTCACTGGCATAATTGATCCTACCTTCAGCCTCATTTTTATTATGGAGTATCATAACTGCTTCCAAGCTAATTGCCACCAAGGAAGCTATGAAAGAGAGCAGGAGGCTCCTGGACTGTGTGTTCATGGGGAAGGTGACCTTGGCTTTAACTGCCCACAGGCCTGGGGGTAGGCAGGGCAAATGTATGGGATTCAGAGTTTATACCTGTGTCTCTACTTTGACTGCCTCTCAACACATGAAAAATAAAGGCAGGCACAGATATTTACTGTACATGGACTAGTACCAAGCACTGTGTCATGGCCATGTTACAGAAGAGGAAAACATGCTTCAGAGAGCTCAAGTGACTTTGCCCAAGTAAAAATGATTTAGTCCATTGTTCTCCCTGCCACCCATAGCTGTCACCTATGTTCTTTGTAGACACATGTCACACACAGGTTAGGAGCCTGCTGATACTAGTATCTAACCAATGGATAGTAAAGTAAATAAAGTGCAAATTCTCAAAGCACAATTCTTTCTAATGTAGGATTTCTAGAACATACGTTTGAAGACAAATTTGGAATTTTGACAGGGATTCAGTGATATCATTACTCCTGGAAATCCTTAGTCAATAAATAGTCTGTCTAGACACATATATTAAGCACTTTCTTTGGGTCTAAGCTTGTGCTATGCGACACACACTGTAAACTTTAAAACTTACGCTGAAGGACATGCCAGGCCACTGGGTAAAGGACAAGGCCTATGGCACTTAGCTAGAGGAGACTCAGAGTCATTCCCTGGTCCAAAGGAAAGGGGGGGATGCCCACTACCTCTCAAGTCTCCCACAACACTGCCTGCCTTCACTACAGAGCACTGGTGGCCATGCACTCAGGGACACCCAGCCTACTCACCGAGCGGCCACGTCCTCTAGGTCCTACACCAGCTCAACCCTTCCCCACCCTGGTCTCTGCACCTCCCACCAAGAAGGGCATGAGGCACTGGAGTGCAGGCCAAGACCCCTCTAAGGGGTGGTGGAACATTTTTTCCCCCATTCTTATGCCAGGCAGTCACCCTAACTGGGAGTAGTAAAGAATCAGAGACCCACTCCCAGAGACTGATCTTCAGAAGGGAATATGCACATCTCACCACCTTGCTATACTGTCCAGATTAAGACATGCAGCTAAACAGCAATATCATGCATTGTACTCATTCAGCAGAAACCATCCCATCTCACCATCTAAGTTGACTATGAAAGTTGCATGTTGGAATAAAATGCCAATTTTAAACTGAACACAATTCAACCTCAATTCTGTCACTGAAACAAATCTAATTTGACTAACTTATTATTTTTTATACTCTCCTCAAATTTCACCAACATGTTAACGGTTCCTATTGCCAGGCTATGGAGTTATAGGATTTTTTTTCTCCTCCTTTTCTGTATAATCTTCAAATTTTCTAAATCAGCAGGACTTACTTTCATAATCAGAAATAGACTGTACATATCTTTCTTAAAAAGCTGTAGTCATGTGACTTTGCCTCTACGCTTTGTACAGGACTAATCCACATGGCTAAACATTGGAACAAAGTGTTCTGGTATCTGCATGCTGTACCTGTCCACATGAAACCGATTCAGGAGGAGGAGAATTGAGTGCTGCTGTGCTCCAGTGGGTAATCGGATCACGTGTGACTGCATTGTAATGAGCCCGTTTTTGTTCAGAATTTTCCGGTGATAATGGAGCTTGCCAGCATCAACCCTGGAGGAGAGGAAGAGAGTGGCTGTGTCATTTCACTTTGCCTGTGGCTTTTACCCAACAGTGCAGAGGGCCTCTCATCTGAACATAAGTGCTAGAGACACACAGTTCCTATCCAGCCAGTCTAAGGGAACAGTCACTGTGAGACAATGGCCTTGAAAAGAAGAGCCATGCCTCAGCCTGAGGCCCTGCAGAGGTAGATGGGAGATGGGAGTAGAGGCCCAGGGAAATGGAATGGGACATGAATGGCTGGGGTGGGCAACAATGAGGGTTTAGTGAGGACACGATCAAATACAGGTCTCCAATCCTGTAGTGGCCAATGAGTAGGGCCACCCTACATCCTGGGTGGCCAATGGTCCCAATTTATGCCCACTAGCCTGGCATGCCCCTAACTTCCACTTTCCATTTTCCAAAAATGCCTGGTCTAAACACTAAATTATACAGTTGCCCCAAGGTCTCTTCAAAAAAAAAAAAAAAAAAAAAAAAGCACTGCATGCTCAACCATCATGGATTACAGACTGCCCCAGTGGGAGGAGACAAATAGGGAAGGTAAGTCAATAGGGCCCAATCATCAGGGAGTCCCAGTATTTCAGGAGAGAAGATCATCCCCTCACTTGAAAGCAGTGGTATGGAGGTCTCGCTGGAGCTCCCCTTGCCACCGGGACCGGCCTAATCGCTCCAGAATGCAGTAGGAGAAGTCGGGGAGCTTCAGGTCAGGGTCACCCTCCAAGCCTATCAAGGCCCTGTAACGCATGTCCTGGGAGGCAACGATGATCAGTCTCTTTCCCCACCTGTGAATCAGAAACACCGCATGGAAGAAATAACTTTAGTATTTTACGAAAATCAAACGGTGAAAAAGCAGAACCTTAGAGAATTATCACCTTGTGTTATTTCTTGGAGGTTCACAATGCGCCTGTGAAGGTTTGTCCCCATACCACGCGTGTTAGGGTGAACAGAGCCAACCTCGTCATCTTGTGCAGAACCCTCCAAGGTCTTGCCCAGACACTCAGACCAAAGCCCAAAGTCATCACCAGGGCCCGGAATGCCCTATGCACCCTCCACAACCTGCCAGGTCCTGAAACAAGTTGCTTCCTCTGCCTGGCCACTCCTCCCCTGGTCTGTAGGTGGCTGATGCCTTCTCTTCATCCACGCCACTGATTAGACATCACCTCCTCAGACCTTCCTGAAAGTCTAGCCAGTTTGTTCCCTACCTCTGACCATTACCATATTCTTCACAGCACACAGCATGCTTCAAAATGTTTTTTTTTCAGACATTCTTGTCGGTCTCCTCCCTTCGAATTTAAGTGCTGTAAGATTAGGCACATTGTTGACTTTTCACTAGGACACGTTCAGTGCCTAGAATGATTGTGGTATGGTATGGTGTGGTATGGAATGACTGTGGCGTGGTCTGGAAACATTTAAATGAGTGAGCTAACCTATGGAATTAGACATAAATTTCAAGGTAAAAAATATAGGCGTACCTCAGAGATGTTATGGGTTTGATTCCAGATTACTGCAATAAAGCAAATATTGTAATAAGGCGAGTATTGCGATAAACCTTAGTCAAATCAATGTTTTGATTTCCAGGGCATATGAAAGTATGTTTACACTCTATTGCAGTCTATTTAGTGTACAATGACATCTAAAACAACAACGTGCGTACTTTATTAAAACATATTTATTGCTGGGACTCCTGAGTGGCTCAGTGTCTGCCTTCAGCTCAGGTCATGATCCCAGGGTCCAGGGATCAAGTCCCGCACTGGGCTCCTCAGAGGGAGCCTGCTTCTCCTTCTGCCTAGGTCTCTGCCTCTCTGTCTCTCATGAGCAAATAAACAAAATCTTTAAAAAGTATATTTTTTGCTAAAAAATGCTAACCGTCATCTGAGCTTTCAGAAAATCGTAGTCACAGATCCCAGATTGCCATAACAAATATAGTAACAAAAAGTTCAAAATATTGTGAGAATGACCAAAATGTGATAGAGACATGATGTAATAAGCAAACGCTGCTGGAAAAAATGGTGCCAGTAGACTTGATGCAGGGTTGCCACAAATGTTCAATTTATAAAAAAACGCAGTATCTGTGAGCACAGTAATATGAGGTATGCCTGTACTTAACTATGTAATCGGTGGCTCCGTAGTGTGTTGAAGATCAGACCTGGGAAAAATCCCTCATTCCTACTGACCTATGGTATGAAAATAGAGGCCACGAATATGTCCTACCGGGCAGCCCGGGTGGCTCAGCGGTTTAGCGCTGCCTTTGGCCTGGGGCACGATCCTGGAGACCTGGGATCGAGTTCCACATCGGGCTCCCAACATGGAGCCTGCTCCTCCCTCTGCCTTTGTCTCTGCCTGTCTCTCACGAATAAATAAATAAAATCTTAAAAAAAAAAAAAAAAAGAGGTGCTACCTAGCAAAGCATTTCAGACCTAGTGATGTGATGGGAGACAGGCCTTGTGGTCAGGTATTTAAACAACAGAGCTATGAAAAGTAGATGCTGGTCCAGGATTAGAGGTTGGTAGCTCATGAGCTCTTGTGCATGGACCCTGGGTGACTTGTCTGGGAAAGGGAGTGCTTCCAAGTGGATGGTATCTCAATGCCAAGAAGAGAATGAGCAATGGGATCTCTGCTGCAAGGCTTGGAACCTAAAAGGGTGTGATGGAGTAGGCCAATCTGCCCAACACGTCAGCTTAGATTAGCAGATAAGGCACTATGACGGAGTCTCAGTCTTAAGGGATGGAGACTAGGCAGAGAAATGAATTTATTCCATCACATCCCTCAGTCTGATAATTCTCCTTCCTCCTACTCCACATCAGCTGATTTCACCTCTACCGCCAAAAGATCAAAGAAGAGACTGCCTTCCTTTTAACTTAAACATTGCAGATTCCTATACGTTGTGACCTAAAAGGAGTCTTCTGCAGTCATGGAAGTCTGCAGAATCCAGCCTTGGAAAGAATGTTAAGTTGTGAACACACACAAAAGAGAGACAGTCAACTTCCTGTGTCTGCATGTCACAAACTTAGGACCTATACCCTCTCATTTCAAAATAAACTCATGAAATTACATTGGAAGAGGTCAGCTGGGAAAAGAAAGTTTGAAAACAGGGGAACTGGTTTGCTGCTTTTCAAATGTATCAGATTTGTTTACTACACTGTACGTTATAATCCCAACATTTCCAGTTAGCTGACTCTGTGAGTCCTGCTAGGCTGAAATTGCTGAGTGTGTTCATCAGACAGGATGTCAAATACTGAATAAGCACAATGCAAAATACCAGAGATACCAAGATAAATTAAAGTGGTATCAATCTGCAAGGAGCTCACAGTCTACTGAAAGAGCAAGTCAAGAGACCGAGCGATTATGCTACGGCCCATAGCTGGCAGGGAGCAACTCTGGTGGTCGAGCCTACCGAATGCCATTATGTGTGGAGCCCCAATTCCAGCCTGTGTATGTGAACAGAATGCATGCATAGTAACCAGGGAACACTCTCACAGGAGGTGATTCCAGAGTTGGCAGTCACCAGGGTGGGTGAAGGACAAGGAAGCAGAACCTGCAAGTTTCAGAGGGATGAAGGAGCACGCCTGTCCCAGGAGGCAAGTGGTGTGGTATGGCTAGAAACTCTGGGGTTGCAAGCTAGAAAGCAGAAGGAAAGAAAACTCCAGAGGTCACTGGGAGGGCAGCCCCGGTGGTGCAGCGGTTTAGCGCCGCCTTCAGCCCAGGGTGTGATCCTGGAGACCCGGGATCGAGTCCCACATCAGGCTCCCTGCATGGAGCCTGCTCCTCTCTCTGCCTGTGTCTCTGCCTCTCTCTCTCTGTGTGTGTGTTTCTCATAAATAAATAAATAAATCTTAAAAAAAAAAAAAAAAAAAAAAAAAGGTCACTGGGAATCTACATCCTGAATGGCCTTGCAATGCCAGCCCCGGGAGTTTAGATGTCATGGCACAGGTCAGGGGCTATAACTTCAAACCCAACAGGATAATCAATCAGTCAACATGCCTTTTTAGGAGTTGATATTGTGCCAGGCATATTCTAGATCCTAGTTACAGTCATGAATAAAAAAGTTTCTGCCTTCAAGAGTTTATGGTCTGGTGGCCAAAGGGTGACATGAATAAATACTTAAGATCATTTGGTACTAGGGCACCTGAGGGAGTCAGTCTCTTGATTTCAGGTCAGGTCATGATTTCTGGGTAGTGAGATGGAAACCCTGCGTTGGGCTCCATGCCGGGCATGAAGCCTGCTCAAGATTCATTCCATCTCCTTCCCCCCTCCCCACCTCATAAACGCATGCCTGCACTCTTTTACTGTCTCTCTCAAAAACAAAAGACCATTTTTTGGTACTGCAATGAGTAACACAATGGTGTCTGGGCAACAGGCACACTTTCTGAGGAGCTAAGTTAAGACTGAATGAAGTGTATAGGGTGGAGATGTGAAGACCTGAGGCAGAACATTCTCAGCATGAGGAATGGCACGTGCTGTAGCCCTGAGACAGAAATGAGCTCCACATGTTTGGGCTGCAACATGGAGAAGACTCGGGCAAGTTCAGGGGCTACAGTCAAAGCTTGGGCGGGGTGCAGAGGGTATAGGTCCTGCAGAGCCTGAAGGGCTAGGGTCAGTCGGCAGGCAGCTGCAGGGCACGCAGAGCACTGGGTGGCTCGTGGCTCATGGCTCTGGCCTATGTCACCAAGCAAAAATCCATCCTAGTGCAGCTAGATCCTGTGATGTTTTTAAAAAGGAGCTAGAAGTCCAGATTTTAAATATTAGTTAAGAAATAAAATTAAAACAAAACACCGTGCAGGCTAAACAAAGCATGTGCATGGGGCACATGTGGCCAGTTGGAAACATGTGCCATGAATGACCAAGGCTCTATCTATCACAATTCCATTTTAGAGAAAAACATGCCATGGAGTGTGGGAAGTTCCAAAGAGGAGAGACGGGGCACCTGGGCAGCAGTCGGTTAAGCATCTGACTCTTGATTTTGGCTCAGGTCATGATCTCAGGGTCATGGGTGATTGAACCCTATGTCAGACTCTGTGCTCAGTAGGGAGGCTGCTTGAGATCCTCTCTCTCTCTCTCTCTCTCTCTTTCTAAAATAAATAAATCTTGAAAAAGAAGAGAAAGAGGTAGAGCAAGGCAGCAAGAAGGGAGTCAGGAGACTCTTGTACTATTTTGAGGCCAAAGGGGGTTTGAGGCAAGAAAGGGAAGAGGAGGCAGGTTCAGGGTGAAGGAGTGTGATGCTCTGAAGAAGAGGCTACTGAACTCCACACGTGGCACTTGGGGGACGTCTGGGTAGGAGAGCCCTTCAGAGCAGCCCAATATTAAAGGGAGGATGGAAGCTGGGGCATCCATGAGGCAGCTGGTGAGGATTGGCCAGAAGAGAAAAACAAAGCAGGAAGCCGTGGTGCAAAAACTTTAAAACTCCGTGATGGGGTAGAGGGGTCAAGGAGATCAAGAGCCCAACAGCATCCACAGGCTTGTTACTAGGAATCTCAGGGGATAAGATTTCAGTAAAGTAATAAAGTCAGACATCAGTGGGCAGAGAAGTAAAGGAGAGAAAGAATGAAGGTGGCTATTTCCTCCAGGAAATAGCAAGCAGCACAGACAGATCTATAGTCACAGGGGACCTGAGGTGAGAGAAGGTCCTGTTGTAAGATGGGCGAGTCATTAGGATTGAGGAGAGAGCTCCAGCAGCAAGGAGGCAACGTTGAAACTCATGGAGAAAGATGAGCTCACTGAGAGAGGTAGCCGGGGTGGGGGAGGGGGCGGGGCTACCGGGAGCTAGGCTGGAGAAAGGAGGAGAGGAGGAGGAGGAGGAAGAAGAGAAGCAGAGTGCAGCCTGGGCCTGGGCCTGGGCTTCTTGTTGCCTCTGAGCTGAGGAAGAGCGGAAACATGGAAAGTTGCAGGCTGAAGAAGACACAAGTCTGCAGAATTCACAATGGCAGCTTTTCCCTGTTCCGTGAAGTGGGCAGGGAGGTGGGTATGGGGAGGGGCTGGAGAAGATAACAACCTGGATTAGTCTCTCTGGGAAACTGGGATCCTGAGCCTGGACAAGAGAAGGAAAGGCATTGATCCGTATGAGGGCCATTTACTCTGCTCAACTGTGCCAGGACCATGAACACAAGGGAAAGGGGAAAGGTAGGCCCCTGAGCAAAATCTGCACCACTGCAAGAGTGGCATGCAGAATGTGGAGGCTTAGTGGAGGGCTGCCACACGGACAGACTTCCAGGCTGCAGACGAGTCTTCGTGCCCTGACTATACCCCCCAGGCTTCCACACAGGAGGCAGTCCATGAGTCTCCGATAGTACAGAGCCGTTACCTGCCAAAGGCTTCCACCATCATACATCGGGGCTGTAAAGACTTGGTCCTGATGTCATTGGTTATGTTTTTCCTCTCCTTGAAGTACCGGCATGAGCCCTGGATGCCATCCTTGTTCTCTAAGATCATATGAATGGGGTAGACATCCTCCAAGGGGACTGGATCCCTCCGGGACTCCAAAATGCCGGTTTCCAAGTCAATCTCTTCATACCTAAAAGGGGGAAAGCACAAACACCAAACCACAACTCAGCTTCAGAAATAATACATACTTGGCACATTCTTCTTTCCTTTTTTCTTTTTATATTAAAGATTTTATTTATTTATTTTTAGAGAGTGAGTGTGCAACAGCTGGGGTGGGGAGAGGCAGAGGAGGGAGAGAAAGAGGTAAAGGGTCCCAAGCAGACTTCACGCTGGGAGCCCTACACAGGGCTGGATCTCACGACCCTGAGATCATGACCTGAGCTGAAACCAGAAACCAAGAGCCGGATGCTTAACGGACAGAGCCACCCAGGCGCCCCTGGCGCATTCTTCTGACAAACTCCTGCAGAGATCAGAGAGGAGTGAGCTCACTCGGTCCCCAGCCTTGCATATGCAGATTAGAGCAGCATTCCTGCCTTTCTATCCCAGAAAACACAGACCTTTCCAGGGTCCCCCAAACCCACCCCAGAAGCTGAATGCTGGAACCAGAACCATCTCACTGGCCCAAATCATGGCCTTTTGGTTTCCCTCCAAATCCGGTGCCTGCATGTTAACAATTTTCACCTTGGAATCCTCAGTCCTGTCTTTTCCTCCAAACACTGATCCTGGGTCTCCAGTTGTCTATTGAACACCTCGAATTCAATGAGATCAAAATCAAGGCTATGACGACCTCTCTCTGCCTCCAATGAAGTCCCTCCTTTCCACTTTCTTCCAGTTATGTTGTATTGATGCCATAGGGACATCTTTGACTTGCATTTCTTCCTTTATCCAGTTAGCCAAGTTTGTGAGGCTCTCCTTAGAAATGTTGCTCACAGCCTGAGCTGGTCTATTTAAGGGTAAATCCCATTTATGCTCATCAGCCCTCTCTCTTCTTCGCCTTCTCTGTGACCTCTGCACTGCTTTACCCTCCATTCCCAAATCACATCTTCCACCATCTGCCAGGAGTTGGCTGTGGACTACTGCCCTCCACCTCTCCAGCCACACCTCCCTAGACTTCTTTGATGGTTTCTAGCTGTCCATCCAGCCTTTCAATGTACGTGCACCTAAAGGCCATGTCTTAGGCCTCCCGTCACACTGCATCCTCTTCCAGGGATGATCCTGGTCTATAGCTTTAATACCTAACCATATGGGATGATGGCCCATGTCCAGCTCCGTCCCTCCCTCTGGCCTTGCTTTTGTCCAATGAAGCCACATGTTTACTAAATAGAATCTCCACTTGGATCACCCAAAGGAACCTTGAACTCGGTGTGTCTCAAAGTACATTCAGCACCTTGCCCACCTCCCCTGAGACCCAACCACCTTGCTGCTCTTCTGTGTTCCTCACCAACAGTAAAGGGCATCAATATTCATTCTGGAACCTAAATATCAGAAACCAGAAAACAATCATCCCTGATTCCCCCCTGTCTTAATAACCCCACATCTAGTCACCAAATCCTCTTGATTCTTCTGCTCCTTATGTCTCGATTCCATTTGCCTCTCTTATTTATTCTCACTTGTGTCACAGTAAGCAAAACTGAGGTGGAGAACAAAGGCAAGAAAGAAATGTAGAGGGCAGCCTGGGTGGCTCAGCGGTTTGGCGCCGCCTTCAGCCCAGGGCGTGATCCTGGAGACAGGGGGATGGGAGTTCCATGTCGAACTCCCAGCGTGGAGCCCCCTTCTCCCTCTGCCTGTGTCTCTGCCTCTCTCTCTGTGTCTCTCATGAATAAATAAATAAAATCTTAAAAAAAAAAAAAAGAAAATGTAGATGAAAATGAAACTTCTTTATAACCTGCAGCCCATTGTCATTCGAGGCAGGCAGAGTATAACATTCTTTCAGGAAGCTCCCAACTGTAAAAGTTAATGCTCTGCTAGGAGAAAAACAAGCTTAGCTTGACAATAGCTAGGCCTCCAGGGTCCCCCTGAGTCTTCTTCAGCATCTGAGAGTCCTTTTGGAAGCCTCCGTTTGTCTTTACTTCCCACAACTGGAAAATATATAATCAGTCACTCGCTCCTGACAACCCCAGCTCGTTCTGCCCACCGGTCCTATCACTGTGCTTTCATGAAAGCCTTCTTGCCCCCGAAGACTTCTCGTGAATTCTTTCTTGGCCAACAGCTCTAAACCCCAACCTTCAAACCACATCAAAACGATGATTGGTTGTTTGTGACTGGATTACTAAAATCTCTCAACCTCACATTCTGCCCTTAGTCTGGCCCTCCTTTTTGGGGGTGGGGTTCCCAACTGTTCTTTTGATAAAGGATAAACTCTCTAAGTGGATTAAAAGACCACTGATTACCTCTCCAGTCCAATCTGGTTAAGGACAGAGAGGACTCTGTAACCCCAAACTTCAAGGATTCAAATTCTGGTTGAAGTTGCTCTTGCTAGTTGATAGTCTTGAACAAGTCACTTACCCTCTCTGTGCCCGAATTTTCTCTTCAGGAAAACAGGGGTGATAATATCCACCTCCTTAGGGTCATTGTAAAAATTAACTTGCTATGTCAGGGTCTCAGCAAGTCCCAGCTCACAAGAAGCATGTACCTAAGTGCCAACTATTATTCCCTATTCTCAGCCTCCCACTTTACACTTCAACCACACTTAACTTACTTCTCTCCCTTTAGACTTCCACATTTGCCCTTCCCCGTCCAGAATACTCTGCCAAGTGGCTCCCTAAATCCAATCTTTTAAGTCTTGCTTTGGACAGTATTACCTCTGGTAACTTCTCACAACACGACGTTAACCGCACAGACTCTATAGAGACAGGCTGCCTTGAGTGTTCTACTCAACACTTGGTCACTTATAATCTCTCTTAACTTGGGACAGGTTAATCCTCAGTTGCCTCTTCTGCAAAATGGGGAAGATAAAAGCACCCACTGCTGAGGACTGAAGGAGTTCAGTTTCTCCAAGCTCCTAGCACAGGATCTTCCAGCATCAGGCCAATAATAACCGTCCAATAAATGCTAGCTATTATTATTATGGCTAAGCTTGCTGTTAGGCAGATCTCTAGCTGCCCCGGGCTCTCTAGCTGAGCACTGAATGAATGCCCCAGAAAAGGAGGCTGAACTCCAGGATCTCCAGTCTTGATCTAATCTGACTTCCTACCCACCACTCTTTGAAGCTCTTTGGGGATATCCACCCCCTCCAGTCCCAGTGCTGCTCACTAGCACCCAAACACCCACAACGGGCCGGAAGGGACATGGCTAGATGCCCCCCCACCCCATCAGGCGCCCGGGCTCCAAGCAGGCCCGAGGGACCCCCTCCCCCTCCCCCTCCCCGCCAGCCGCTCCCCGCGCCCCCGGTCAGACTCCCGCGGCTCCACTCCTCCCCCCGCCCCCTCCCAGCGCCGTGGGGCTCCGGGCCCCGCGCCCGCCGCCCCCCCCAGGGCCAGGCCGCTGACCGGTCCTGGAGCTGGAGGTCGGGTCGCTCCCGAGGCTCTTCGTAGAAGCTGATGCCCGGGTGCGTGGCAAGGGCCCGCCACAGGAACTCCTGCGTGTAGGGCTCCAAAGGCAGCGGGAAGGGAGGCACTCGCGTCTCCAGACGGCTCCAGAGCGCCGGCAGACACAGGCCATCGAGCCCCTCCAGGGCCACCTCGTCCAACAACGACTCCAACGCGTCCATTGCTCCTGGAGTTTGCAGCTCCCCGGGCGCCTGCGCATCAGGACGCGGAGGGCCCTCCAGCGCGCCTGCGCACCACAGCGGCAGCCCGGGGAGGCGGGGCTGGACCTGCGGGGGGAGGAGGAGCTCCAGAGCGCCGGCGTGACGTCACGCCCCGTGGGGGCGGGCTCAGTCCGCGGGGCTCCGCCGCCATTGGTCCGGAGCCCCGCAGTAACCAGGGGAACTGCAAACACTGCAGAGGCCGCTTCCGGTTCGAGCTCCCGGAACCGCCGCCTCTCGGGATGGATGGTGAGTGTCCGTGGGCCCCTCCGGACGGTCGGGCGGTTATTGTCTCATCTCTCCTGAGGTTCCCTCGGACAGAATCCCAGGCAAGAGAGCCCCGGGTCGCTACTGCCTGACCCGGGGTGGTCTCTGGTCAGAGGGAAAGGGAGCCCTACTAGGGGGTCCGGGATGGGAAGAAGGGGCTGGGGGGGGGGGGCAGGGGGGACGGGGGGGCGGGGGGGCGGGGTCAGTGGTTGGGCCTCTGTGCAGAGCCGTGTTGGTGTAGGAACCCGGTACTGGCCGGGGGCTCAGAAGCGCTTTAGGGTAGAAAGGAGAAGCAGAAGTCTGAAGGGGGTCTTGTGTGGCCTCCTCGGATGTGGGACGCTGAAACCTGGGTGTTGGTATGGGGGTACGCGCCATCCAGGTCATCAGCGACTGGGCGGGTGGGGAGGACCAGGGCATACTCTCCTTCTGAGCTCTGATGTGGATAATCACTACTGTTTAGTGCCAAAAACTGCAAGCGCTGTCAACAACACCTCGTTAAGCTTCTCAACAGCTCTTTGGGGGGCGGGGGGGGGGGGTCCCATGGTGTGTGTGTGTGTGTGTGTGTGTGTGATCCTGTTTTGCAAATGAAGAAACTGAGGCTCAAAGAAGTTAACTTGCCCCAAGTCAAACGGCCAGCAAGCTGGGCAGAGTGACTAAGAAACACAGACACTCAAGTAAATGAACAGAGTTGGAGATTTGGTGGTTTCAGAGGCCCTTCAGCTCATTCCAGGCGTTCCAAATGGAAATATCTGCAGGGGCAGGTCTGGTGGGCTGGATTGGGGTGTCACTGAAAAATCACTTCCCCTTTTGGAAAGGAAAGCTTCTCACTCCTCTCCAACCAATTAATTTTTCTGGGGGGTTGGGGGGGGGAGGTACTTCTCGAAATGCCATGACAGCCAATCAGTCTGATGGCCAGATGGCCAGATGCCACCTGTGGACCACTATTTAGGGTTCCCTGATTAGAATCATGGAATTGACCGTTGAAAACAATCTAAAAATAGGGTACTTTGATCTCATTTTGAAGATAGGAGGACTAATGTCTAGACAGACTGTTGAGGGCCTGTGCTAAAATCCAGATCATTTTTCTCATTTTAGCACTCTCCCTTACTTCCGAGGATTTGTTCCTTGAATCCGCCTGAGGCAGTGTGGGAAGTTAGTTGTTGTTTTTTTTTTAATTGACCAGTCTGATATGTACTTAAAAGACATCTTTGCCCTTTGTACTTCAGAGGTACTATAAAATGTCATTTGCAGTTGCCTTGTGGAGCGATCTATTGCTACAGAGCAACAGTTCTCAAATGTTTGGTTTTTTTTTTTTTTCTCAAATCATTTCGATCTCAGGACACCTTTATACTCTTACCTCAAAAGAGCTTTATGTATATTGTATCTGTGCTATTGACCGTATTGAAATTAAAGCTGAGAAAAAAAAAATCTTAAAGCATTCATTTATCAATTATTTAAAAATAGCAGTAAACTTGGGGCGCCTGGGTAGCTCAGTTGGCTAAGCATCCAGTTCTTGGTTTCGGCTCAGGTCATCATCTCATGGGTTGAGATTGAGCCCCGCATTGGGTTCCTCACTTAGCAGGAAGTCTGCTTAAGGTTCTCTCCCTCTGCCCCTCCCCATGCTCACATGTGTTCTCTCTCTCTAAAGATAATAAATCTTTAAAAAATAACAGTAAACCCATTACTTCTGAATAAAAATTATAATTTTAATGAAAATTAGCTAGGCCTACATCCCCCAAAATTAGTAGGAAGAGTAGCATTATTTTACATTGTCTCAAATCTCTTAATGTCTGGCTTGATAGAAAATACCTAGACTCTCATTTCTGCTTCAGCAACCAAACTGTTGTGTCTTTTGGCTGATGTACATGAAGAAAGTCTGGCCTCACACAGATTTTAATTGCCGTCTTCAAATCAAAGACCTTCTTTTTTGATACCATGCCAAAACCTAGCAAGTGGTGATTTCTTGAAGGGTATTTACAGTGTGCCATCTGAAACCATATTGGTGAACTTTTGTACTCTGTTACATTAAAATCCATTGGTTTATCTTCCCTTTTGTTCAGATATTTTACTCATGTATGATTTTATTACATTAGGCATTGGTCATTTGGAAAATGTTGGTTTACTGAGTCACGCAAGTCTTCCAAATGTTGACATTTCAAATTCCATTATGTGATATCAAGTGGAATATAATTATATAGTATCAAGAAAATCACATTTGTTAATATCACCGTCTATTTATTTATTTAGAAAAAAGTTTAAGCTGCTAAACTCAAGGTAGTAGAAACAAGTTTTCATTTAGGCAACAAATACTGTCAGTTTCCTTGGGGAAAGGGACAGACTCACTTTTCTGTCTTTTTTTTTTACATATTTGAGAAAATGTCCGTGAAACACTCAAGCCTGTATAACTATAAACTATAGTTTGTTAGATGTTCATTCAAGTAAAAAAAGTCATTCTATATGTATGTGGCTAGATCAGCTGGTAACTCACACAAGTACATGAGTGTTTTCTAGGATCAACTATTCCGCTTTGGCTTGTACCAGAAGGGCTTGATATACTTCCCATTTTGTCACACACAATATTAAAAAGATGTATACTCGTGGGATGAAATGGAACAAAATTAATTTAGTATTTCATAAGGATATTCTTAGGTGAAAATGATTTTTTTATGATTATAGTTTTATCGTGAGTACATGGCAGTAAATAATGTGATGACTGCTAGTACAATTTGGTGCTGCTGCCTTGTAGCAACTCAGGCCACAAGCAGTTTTATCTACTGCTGCTTTTCCATCATCAATGCAAGTATCAACACAGTGAAGAAATCTTAGAATTGTGATTAAGATAGTTTTGTCCTTGTGAACCCCCTCTTCTTCCCAGGGTCTGTGGAAAACAGTTTGAGAAACATCGCTATAGACCATTTTTAAGAAGTCTGCCCAGTTACTCTGTCATCATCTCCTTCACTCCTAGAGCATTATCACAGCCCAATAGAGGAACCTGTTAATTTTCAGAGTGGTACAAAAAAGAAAAAGTTGTTCTTTCTAAGAAAGCATTTGCCCCAAGATTAGATTTAGCATTCAAAAGATCCCTTTTCTATTAAATTTTTAAAATGTAGGTGATACAACAATTTTATAGGCACATATGTGTTAGGTAGGGTGAAGCATACCATGATGAATTGTGATTCTAGCCAAGTCTGGCCTTACCAAAAAGGTGTTTACTTCCCAACTTTACAGAAAGCTTAAGAATTTACCATCTATCTACAATACCCAAACTGGATTGTAGTTAGGTTAATTCTGCATGTCCAAATCACCATGGTTTTTCACATTTTTCCTGGTCCATTGGTTTTGACCTTGGGCAAGTTTCATTTGGCTCTGCGATACAGTGTGATATAATGCTGATATATTTGGGGGGGCTATATATTCAAATTTCAGCTATGTACTCTGACCTCTCTGAGCCTCAGTTTTTCTGTCAATGAAGTAGAGCTGAAAATAAGGCATACTTTGTTTTATCTGGTAATCCACTGGTGAATTCAATGAGACTGTGCATGAACACTTAACACCAAGTCTGGCAGATAAAAAGCACTCCTACGAGGTGGCTAATGCTGTCATTATCTGCAAATGGGCAAACTTTAGCTGGCAGAAGAGGGAGGAGGGAATCGATGAAGCTCTCTAGCAAATAATAATCTTTGTAATTAGCTCACTGTTTGTTTAAAAAAAGCCGACTTGTGACATTTTATATTTACCTGAAAGTAAACTGGCAATGTGTGAGTCTTTTGCTATGAAGTGTTCACCTTTATGTTAAAGTCACATTTCCTCCAGTGCTTTTAAAATATGAGATGGTTCAGGAAAAAAATATTTCTACTCAGTTCTCAAGGAAACATAATAATTAGACAAAAGTTCAGCACATCAACATAATTAGAAAGGATTTTAAAGCTGTTCATTTGCTTTTGCTCTCCCCAGAGCAAATATTCAACATTTCCCCTGCTTATACTGTTCATTTGCTTAGTACACTTTCTCAAAGAATTAATAATGCCAAGATGAAATTTAGCCTAGCTTGTCTAAATAATCTCAAACTGCAAAACGGGTGACGGTTGAATTAGTAAGGTTGAAAGTATGGTGTCAGCATGTCTGGTCTCCTCTGTTCTGATCCAGTATTCACCTGTGGGCTCCCGGTGACTTGTCAATTTCTCTGACTACTTAAAATAAACCAAGCCAAAAATGTTGTAAAATAAAGCGAGCATTCAGCAGGCAAAATAAACATGTGGTCTGTGTAGTCTCTATGTCTGTTCTCCCTTCCTTCTTTCTTCATGCCCAACTTTCAATCTGATTCATTTCTTTGTGTCTTGCTAGTTCTCAGTATCCATCCCAACCTGTGATTTTAGCTTACAGGAACTTGGCACGTTAAGTTTTGCTTATTCTTTAGGGCATTCATTTAGTAACCCTACATTTCAATGCCTTCTGTGTACTGGAATCCAGAGATACCAAGATGAGTACTGGATCCAGGTGAAGGGTAGATGGGAGTTTATTGTATTATTCTTTTTCTTTTCTTTCTTTCTTTTTTTTTTTTTAAAGTAGGATCCACGCCCAGCATGGAGCCAACATGGGGCTTGAACTCACGAGCCTGAGATCAAGACCTGAGCTGAGATCAAGAGTCAGATGCTTAACCGACTGAGCCACCCAGACACCCCTCCTTATATTACTCTTAAAACTTTCTTTAAGTTGATTTTTCTGAACATAGAAGTTAAGAAATTTTTCACCTTAAACACAAAAAGAGAGATGTAGCCAATTTGAAAATGAATTCTTTATATCTAAGGTTACAAGTTGGGGGCCTCTGAATGAATCAGATCACAGTCATGCTTACTTGGCCCATAATGATTTTTGTTTTGTTTTCAGTTTTTTTTGCAATTTTTGAATGAGTTGTCAACATTGAAAAATTGAGGGGTTTCTCATAAATATCTGATCGTGATATTTTCTTAACAAAAATAATAAAGTCTATTAACACCAAATCAGAGTTGTGCATGGCAACAGCTTCCTCCCAGCTGGAGCTAAATGGAGACCACCCCTTTAGCAGGGAGGTGTACTTTCCAGTTTGCCACAGCACCTCCCTGACTGGCCGCCCTCATTGCGTGTGTTCCCTGCCTGCACCCTGTAGCTATCTGAAGTTACAGTCCTGCTCTTATATTAACTTGGGCAATTTTGGAAATCCCTGCAGATTATTGTGTGGCATGGTGTGCCATATATACTTGTTCTCTTTGTTTTAATCTGAGAGAAAAAGAGGGGGGTGGATATATACTCTGCATTTAAGAACTTCATAGTCTGGTGAGAAAGCCAGTCAACAATAGCTAACTATAATCCAACATGGGAGTCCCTAGAAGATCACATTTTCAAAGGTCTTTCTCTTTCTCAAAGCAATCTGGCTCACTGCCTGCTTTTATAAATAAAGTTTTATTGGGATATGGCTGTGCCCACTTGCATATAAATGCGTACGATCCATGGCTATTTTCATGCTTCAGAGGCAAAGCTGATTAGTTGTGGCAGAGGCCATATGGTCCATAAAGCCAAAAATCTTTACTATCTGGCCCTTCCCTGGAAAAGTTTGCCGACTTCTGCCAGCGAGGATCTGATTGGATTCTTGAGACAGTTCCATGTGATGCTCATTAACATTGGGCCCATTTACACCATGTAACTAGCAGGTAGCAGAACTAGGACTCAACCAAATAAAGTGTACACCCTAGATTTTTGTATATCTAGAGCATGTCCTCAAAGACCGTTCTCAAACTTGACTGTGCCAGTTTGTGGCCAGGTTGTTACACTTGTGAAGTGAGTCTATGGGCGATGCCTACCCATTAGGCTTGTGGAAGAACAAACACAGTTTAAAAGGCACTACCTGGGCAGCCCTGGTGGCCCAGGGTTTGGCGCTGCCTTCAGCCCAGGGTCTGATCCTGGAGACCTGGGATCCTGTCCCACGTTGGGCTCCCTGCAGGGAGCCTGCTTCTCCCTCTGCCTGTGTCTCTGCCTCTCTCTCTGTGTCTGTCATGAATAAATAAATAAAATATTTAAAAAAAATAAATAAAAGGTACTGCCCTTGATCACCTTCGTGGCTCCCTCAGAATCTGACCCTGTGGCCACTCTTCTATTTCCAAATAGGAAAGGGCTTACCAGGAGCAATATGGTTAGTTCAAGGAGGAGTTTGGTACTGTTTACAGCTCACTTTATATAAGAATAAGGAAGTAAACATTGTCCTCAATGACACCAGACAACTGATGCCCTGCAGATTTCAACAGCTTGACCCTTGTAACTTTAACAATTGCCCTGTGGACACAGCACCCTAAATCAAAAAATTTCCTGGATGAGGCATTGTTCCTCCCTTCCCCTATCTCCTGTTTGGTCTGCTGGTCTCCAGTCTCCTGTTTAGATACTCACCTACCCACCCACCCTCATGTCCAGAGGTATTATAATGGGCTGAATGGGGTCCGTTGTTGTGTGTTCCCATATTTAAAAATAGTGATCTCCCATAGAAACCTGGACTTTATAGTCTCTGGATGGAAGGGTGCTTTGGTCCTGCTGGGCTTGCATTCCCACAAAGCCCTGGTTCTGAACCTTGGTCACCCCTTGGCCTTGGACAAGTGATGACAGTTTGACCTCTTCTGGCTGATGGCACTGGTCAGCAAGTGCCTTTTACTTGCATTAAGAATATTAGCCTGGGGCAGCCCCAGTGGCGCTGCAGCCCAGGGCATGATCTTGGAGAACTGGGATCGAGTCCCATGTCGGGCTCCCCGCATGGGGCCCGCTTCTCCCTCTGCCTGTGTCTCTGCCTCTCTGTGTGTGTGTCTCTCTATGAATAAATAAATAAAATCTAAAAAAAAAAAAAAAAAAAAAAAGAATATTAGCCTGAATATTCAGGTCTCTAGGCATCTGAAATTTCAACTGCTGCCCATTCACCCCAGACAGCTGGCCATTTCTTGTGCACACCATATTCTTTCCCACCTCCCTGCCTTCCCCCTTGTATTCCCTGCCAGCTGTCTCCTTTCAAGTCACCTCCACACTGTAGATTACAGTAACTGACGCCACCTGTAGAATTAACTCCTCCCACATGGCAGGATTCCATGGCCTCCTCCTGTATCCTCCTGCTGTCTCACAGGTACTGGGCTCCATGCCTTTCTTCCTCTATGAGGATAGACACCCACTCTGATTCCTTTGTGTACCCAGCACTTGGCACAAGGACTAGCACAGGGAGATGTACATGAGTGTTTGCTGGGCTGACATTGTAACCAGGAAAGAGATGAACTGATCTGTCCCTTAGTGAATTGCTGGCTGGTCTCCATAAAGCAGGCAGAGTAAAAGTCCTTGCAGCCAAGCCTACAGGCCAAGATTCTAGAGATCTCAACTGGTTCCTCTTTCTCTAATGAGAAAAGTATGGTTCCTAGACATTATCCTTTAGAGTACTTCACCCAGTCCTAATAACATGCTCTAACCTAGCTACCTTTACTGTATCTCTAGCCCCTGTTGTTATCCTGTTCTCCCAGACCCTGGGATCATGCCCTGAGCTGAAGGCAGACGCTCAACTGCTGAGTGTCAACCCAGGCGTCCCTCCTGCCTCTTTTTTTGACTCTGATGCTACCTTGACCACCGTTAACTGATGGATTCTCTGGAGACAGCTCCTGACTTAACATGTCCTTGGAGGATAGGAGGGTTACTGGTGAATGTAGCACCAGGCAGGAAGTTGGAGCACCAGGGATACCTGGCCACTAACCACAGAACCCCTGCAGGGACCACCCACTCTTTATAAACTCTGAGTGGCTTTGTAATGCACTCTGTGTGTGTATGTGTATGTGTGTGTGTGTGTACATACATGTGCACGTATGCTCTTTCTCAAGAATCCCAAACTATTGGGATGCCTGGGTGGCTCAGCAGTTGAGCATCTGCCTTTGGCTCAGGGCATGATCCCGGGGTTCTGGTATTGAATCCCACATTGGATTTCCCATGGGGAGCATGCTTTTCCCTCTGCCTGAGTCTCTGCCTCTCTATGTGTCTCTTGTGAATAAATAAAATCTTAAAAAAAAAATTCCTGAACTATTTAGGGGCGCCTGCATGGCTTGGTTGTTTAAGTGTCCAACTCTTGGTTTTTGGTTCACATCACAATCTTGGGGTCCCAAGATCGAGCCCCTTGTTGGCTTGGCAGTCAGTGCAGGGTCTGCTTGTCCCTCTCCCTTCTGCTCTGCTCCTCCTCTCACTCGCTTAAATATATAAATAAACAAATAAACAAACAAATAAATAAAATATTTTAAAGAAGAATCCAAAACTATTTATTTATTTATTTATTTTCCCCAAACTATTTAGATAGCTTTTAGAAACCTACCTAAAATCACAGACAGATCCAGAAAGGACTTAAACAGATCTCGTCCAGGGAACTAGATAGATTTCTGAACTCTAAGGATTCCATGCAGGAATACAAGTTTAGAAGCCTGTAGGGACCAGACAGGTAATATAAGTGACCATAGTGGCCAGGGTTTATTTTGTTATGCTGCTTTATGTCAGATTCTTTCAATACCTGTATACACTTTGCATACCTGGAATATTCCTCAATTTCATAAACAACTCGATCATCTGCTAATTCCTTGAAGCCTCCTCCATCCCCCCATAATCTGTAAAATAGAGATGATAGTTGTCCTACTTCCTGGGGTTATTGTAAAATTAAAAGCATTCATGGATGCAGTGCCCTTAGATCAGGACCTGGCATGCTCACTGTAGTTAGAACGATGATGATAATGATTCTCACTTTTGCTGGAGATGTGGACACATGGACCTTCACTTTCATCTTTACTGTAGGGAAAAACCTCTCAGACCTGCTGATAAGTGACAACTTGGACTTGACCTCAGTGGCAGGGATACAGCCAGCCAGTGGGGCTGGGAACCAGAGGACACCATGCTGTCTGCTGGGCTACTGTCCTCAGCTCAAGACAATAGATGCC
Organism: Canis lupus dingo; assembly: GCF_003254725.2. Taxonomy (NCBI): domain Eukaryota; kingdom Metazoa; phylum Chordata; class Mammalia; order Carnivora; family Canidae; genus Canis; species Canis lupus. The sequence continues at coordinate 18,955,799 of NC_064248.1, read as the reverse complement.
AGGCAGGAATGCAAGCCCTGTGTTGCCATGTCTTTTGGTTTTCCAAAAGAATCCAGGACTCAGGATTTTAAAATGTGAAATCACCCAAGCTGTAGATGTCAGCTGAAAAAACAATTTTTTTTTTTTGAATAAGGAGATCCAACAAATGTCTGTGGGCTGGATTCAGCTAGTGAGTAACTTCTGATCTGGTGTGACCGCTGTCATTTATCAGATGTTGGGGCCAAGGCTTGGGGAGTTAATGTGCCCACAGAAGTGGGAGAACAGGCACAGATCCATTTATGTACAGTGCCCCCCGCCCCAACCATGACAAAGCCTTCCTCCCAATGAGCCCTTGCAGTGGGAAGTCCTGCTTCTTGCATGATTGGAGATGGAGATTTTATTTTAAGCCTACAGAAGGCAACCCTGAAAAAGCAGGGCAGAGGATTAGACTCGCTCTCCTGCCCTTCACGTCTTTTGAGTTGGTGCTCACTAACTACATGAGCCATCCTCATCTGGGGAAGAGAGAAAGGAGCAGAGCTTTTGGAAACCTACCAAGGGGACTCCAATTCTGAGGCTGCATGACCTAAGGGGATTAGTTCCTTCATCTCTTAGTGTCTGGACTCTGAAATTATAAAACAGAGATTCATAGTAGGACTTCCTCATAGGGCTACTCTGAGAATAAAGTGAATTCATCTATTTAAAGCCCTTTAAAGTGGTACCCAGCACTTAATAGGCTTTCAGTAAAAATTAGCTGTCAGAGGAAGAAACATACCTTTTTCTTTAGGATTCCAGGGGAGATCATGCATCATTTCCTGTGTTTTCCAGGGCTACTTGGCAGATCATTGGGAGGAGGGGTGAGTGGAATGCAAATACTCAAGAGACACTTTAATGTGAATACATCCATACCAGCTCACATAGATTGACAAACGCAGTGTCCCCACTTGTATTCAGTGGGGGCCTGGTTTGGAAGACAGGGCTGGGTTGGTGTGTGTAGTTGGAACAGGTTTAGGAACTTGTATGATGGATATAGAGGTCAAGCAAAGTACATTTTAGCCTGGGAAGCATGTCGTCACATAAGCCACTGATTAAATTACAGAAGTGTGGCATTTTCTTATCTTTACTGTTTCAAATGAAAAAGAATCAATATTTTCCAATTATCTCCAGTGGTGTATTAAACTCACTTTGTCATATTTCATTTCACCATCTGAGAAAGAGCAGGGGGAAAGGGTCAGGAAGATACACTGTGAGAGAAGATGAAGTCTTCACAGCAGTTCGTACCCATGCCTCCTGTCTTCCCAACACTGTCCATTCAAAAATTTGGTCATTCATTCATTCGTTCATTCAAAGATTCCAGAAATGTCTACTGATGTCCAATCCATTCTAGGCACTGTTCCAGGTGTGGGAAATCCAGTGATAAGAAAAGCCAGTGGCCATATTTAGGGATGAGGGAGATAAACCACAACCACACTAACACGAAATAGATCAGACGGGGCTGTGCAGCAGGTAAAAAGGAGGGAGGAGGGAGCTAGTCCTCTCTGAGGAGGGCGATCCCTTTAGGCTGAGATGTGATTAATAAGTAGGAGCCAACAGGAGAGGACCAGGACCGTGTGAGCAAAGGCACTAGAACACGAAGGAATCGTGAGTCCAAGGAGCAGAGGAAAGACTGGCGGGCTGCAGGGATGTGTGGCGTGGGTGTGGCTGTGAGCATGCTCGAACAGGAAGAGAAACATGCAGAGGAAAACACACTGGAGGGTCAGGTAGGCAAGGGATATGGTCTCATTTTTAGTTGGCTGCCATGGGAAAAGCACAGCAATAGTGGAGGCAGGAGACCTACCAGGTGGCTCTGCTATGATTATGGGCCTCACAGAGGGACGATGGAGAGGAAACAACAGATTCAAGATATGTTTGGGATGCAGAGTCCAACAGAACTCACGGAGATCCTTGAACATACATACAGTCAGCTGTTTACGGGGGAGTGAACTACTTCCTGCTAAGCGCCTACTATGTGCAGGGCACCATTCTACGCATTTCACATGTACTATCTTAACACTGACAATAGAGTGAAATGGAATTGCACTATCAGTGTTTCCAAACAGGTACTGAGAAGCTGAGCCAGACGGGCTGACCCACAATCTACCCTCTCTGCCACCACACAGCATTGTCTCCAGGCTCTCATGTAATTATGAAGGCAGCCAAAGAATGCATGGCTAAGCATTTTTAGAAATGCACAAGCAAATGCGCATAACAGCGTGCAGGTTATAAATAACCATTTCTAGCTGCCAGCTGCTGTTTGGGTTTGGAAAGGAAACTAGGATCTTAGCATGACTTGTTTATCTCAGGTAATTTGGCAGTAAACTGGGCCCTGGGAATTTGAGTTACACAGAAAATGCAAAGGAAGAGTGATAGGGATATTGTTTTGGGCTTTCAGACAACAGAATGTGACTTAAAGTCCCCAGAACCAGCCTGGAGGTGCACACGGAGAATTGGAAGGAATCTGAAAGTGTGTCGCAGAGCCCACGTTTACCTGTCTTCCAAGCAGAAATTTTCTAACAGATTTCTGTTATTATGATGAGATTTCCTTAAAGAGCTCTCCTCCCTCCCCTGCAAAAATGGTCCATAGCATCGAGGTAAATACAGGAGATTCTCCAGCCTTCTGCCTAGTTGCAAAAATGGTCCATAGCATCGAGGTAAATACAGGAGATTCTCCAGCCTTCTGCCTAGTTGCCTATTAGGTTAGAAACTAGAAGGCTTTTTTGTTTGATCTATATAGATCTTTAATTTTTTTTAATTACTTGTCAAAATTTAAAACTTAGAAGCTTTCTCTTAATACTGGACTTCTCTGGAAAAATCCAATCAAGTGAGACTGGGCCCACATTCCTACATGGAAACTGGAAGCTGGAGCCAAATAGCAATTCCCCCAGGGGTACCTAGGTGGCTCAGCCAGTTAAGCGTCTGTCTTGGTTTTGGCAGAGGTAATGTTCTCAGGGTCGTGAGACCAAGCTCTGCTTCGTGCTGGGTGTGGAGCCTGCTTATGATTCTCTCTTTCTGGGCAGCCCAGGTGGCTCAGCGGTTTAGCGCCACCTTCAGCCCAGGGTGTGATCCTGGAGACCCAGGATCGAGTCCCACGTCGGGCTCCCTGCATGGAGCCTGCTTCTCCCTCTGCCTGTGCCTCTGCCTCTCTCTCTCTCTCTCTCTGTGTATTCTCATAAATAAATAAAATCTTTTTTTTTAAATTTTTTTTTAAATTTATTTATGATAGTCACAGAGAGAGAGAGAGAGAGGCAGAGACACAGGCAGAGGGAGAAGCAGGCTCCATGCACCGGGAGCCCGACGTGGGATTCGATCCCGGGTCTCCAGGATCGTAAAATCTTTTTTTTTTTAAGAAAGATTTCTCTTTCTCTCTCTCTCTCTCTCTTTCTCCCTCCCTCCCTCACTCCCTCCCTCCTCCTCTACCCCCCCACCCTTGCAGCACTCTCTCTGTCTCTCTCAAAAAGCAATAACAACAACAAAACCAAATAAGGATTCCCCTTAGGCTGGGCAGGTGCTCCCCAGGCTGCTCTGTCCCCACCCTGCCACCTTACTCTGCCATAGGTATCTTTGCAAAGGCTGTAGGTGGAAGTCTAGGAAGCTGGGATGGGGCTGAAGACCTGTGTGTGTGTGTGGGGGGGTGGGTAGTAATGACACTGGTGGGGCCCCAGGGTGCTTTTATCCCTGGACTTGATGAGTGGGTGGGTGCCAGCAGGGTGGAGTGAACACTGGATTAGCAGCCAGACTGACTGGTTACTAATCCAGTTCTTCCCTTTCCTCGCTCTGACCTTGGACAGGTTTCTTTACTTCTCTGAGCCACATGGCTCTGTTGTTTTGTATGATAGGGAGTCCTGAGAGCTGTCACCTGGGGAAGAAGCTGTCTAGGTAGGTGCTCAGTAAGCACAAGGAAACCACGATTTCCAGACAGCCTGTCTAGACAGGTCTCAGTTTTCCTTTGCTTGTTTTTCCTTCCTTTTTCTTTTTCCTTTCTCATCTTGTCTAGCCATTTCACAGAAACTTTGCCCTTAAGTAAATGAGCAGGTCACCAAATAGCGTATTGGCTTAGCCAAGAAACTGTTGTTCCAATTTCCAGAAAACATTTTTTTGTCATCATATCATTCTTATCTCTCGTGCATTGTACAGGTCAGTCTCTTAGACAAAGACAGTTTGTCCTCCTAAAATACCGTGTGGTCTCTCCAACAAGCTTTGGGGTGCTGCATTTTGCAGCGGCTACTCTATCTCTCTCCAGCAGACCAAAACTTGTGGGTTCTCTGATGGGAATAGTCTACAGCATTTCCCATTGTATATTTTTAAAATTTGAATCTGCCTTTTGGACATTTAATATTTTAAATTTCTTTTAATTTTTTCAAAAGGAAATAGGTTCAAATACATCATTCAAAAATAAAAACAGGGCAGCCCCGGTGGCGCAGCGGTTTAGCGCCGCCTGCAGCCCAGGGCGTGATCCTGGAGACCCTGGATCGAGTCCCACATCAGGCTCTCTGTATGATGCCTGCTTCTCCCTCTGTCTGTGTCTCTGTCTCTCTTTCTCTGTCTCTATGAATAAATTAAAAAAAAAAAGATAAAAACAATATAAAAAGGAACAGTGATTTGCCCTTGTACATGTAGCTCTGAGTGGTTCCTTAAACAAGTAGAACCAACGTGAGTATTCTTATTTTCCTCTTTCTTAGAGAAAAGGTTGCATAGTGCATATACTTTCTGCCTATTGATTTTTTTTTCACTTAACATATGACTATCTATTGTATAAGGAACTTGCCCATTCATTTTTCCAGCTTCACAGTATTCTGTACCATTGTGCGGATTCACTATATTTATTTAGCCAGTCCTTTCTGGTAGACTTATGGGTCATTTCCAATATTTGCTATAGCAAATTGTGGTACAGTGAGTACCTTTGTACATCCATTTCCTGTTTGTGGAGGTGGATTCTTTGTGGTGGATTCCTGGAAGTGCCCTTGCTAGCCCAAAAGGAAAATGCACTTGTACTTTTGAGGATATTGTCAAAATACCTTCCAAAGGGGCTATATCATTTTGCGTTTCTCCCTGCAATGCTCAAAAGTGTCAGCTTCCTAGCTCTTGTCAACAGGACATTGTCAAACCTCTGATTTTTGCCAGTCCAATTAGTGAGATTAAGTGGTATTTCAGTGGGATATTTGTCATTTAAATTAAATTCCATAGATATATAAAATGAATGCAACATAAGCCCTTGTATTTGGACAGAAGAAATAAACTCATTTTAGTAACCTAACAGCTGCACCGTTACCCCAGTGGAGAGAAGCAAATTCTTTGTTCAAAGCTCCTTTGTGGTGGGGAGGTCCCTGCATGGGCCCTCTTTGCTTGCAGGACTTCCACTGGATTTATTCTCCAAAGCCCAGCCATTCCTGCCAAGACTGAGCATTTCACCTGAATAGACAGGAGTGAGTGTCTAATGCCAACCCTGCCTTACCATTTTTGGCATCTCATGGCATTTAGCTGGCTTGCTGGCAACACTGTCTTCTTTGATCACTGGGAAATCATTTTCCCTTGATCAATCCCCTTATTAATTGCTCCAGGAGTCCAAAGTACATTAAAAAGCTACATGACCAAAAGAATTCCTTACATCAAACTCCTTCCCTTACCAGGCCCATTCTGGTGTTCTTGAACTTGTCTTTAGCACCTTGACTGAGGAGCAGTGCAGTCCAGTGGTTAGGAGTGCAAACTCTGGAGCCAGACTGCTCAGATCCAGACCAAAGCTCCTCTACTCACTAACTGGGTGATTTGGGGCAAGTTTCCTAATCTCTTTGGATCTCAGGGACTGCATCTGACAAGCGGGATGAAAATAGTGCCTATTTTTGGGGGTAGCTGAAAGAAGTAAATGAGTTGATTCATGTACTTAACCTGGAACTCTGCCTGGCACAGAATAAACCTGACGTAAAGGTGAGCTCCCATGGTAATGGTAATGATTAATATGATTGTGATGGTGATGGTGTTAGTGAGGATAGCCATTAGGAGCACACTGAGCCCTGTCACTTACAAGTTACATTTTTGTGACCTTGAAAAAGAAGTTCAATCACCCCCTCAACATTTGTTTCTCATTTCTCCCTTGGCTGGTACCAATGGGATAGTACAGTCCATCTAAAGCAAGAGTCAGCAATCTATAGCCTGGGGGCAAAGTCCGGCCTACCACCTGTGTTTGTGAATAAAGTTTTATTGGAATACAGCAGCACTCATTTGTCTAGTGCTGCTCTCATGCCATGATGGCAGAGTTGAGTAGTTGCACCAGAGACTTTGTAACTTTAAGAACCTATGGCCTGTAAGGTAAAAAATATTTACACACTGGCCCTTTAAAGGACAAGTTTATCGACCCCTGATCCACAGGAGTGGTTGAAAATCAAGAAATAAAGCCTGTGTGTTGATCCTGGCACATAGTAGGTGTCCACTTCAGTGGAGCTGTGTCCCCCAAGCATTAACATTCATGAACTTGGTGCCTGGTTCACCCTCGCCCAACCCCCCACGCCCGCCCCCCAGCACTCTCCTACAGGAAAAACAGAGAGAGTAATTACCATGTGAATAATTTAGTTAGAAATACCATAAAATGATATTAGGCATATGTATTTTTATCATGTACTGTACATTTCCATATGCACCAAATATTTCACACATGCAGTAAACTACAGCCATGGATATAAAAGGCTGTGGAGGGCAGCCCCTGTGGCGCAGCAGTTTAGCGCCGCCTGCAGCCTGGGGTGTGGTCCTGGAGGCCCCGGATCGAGTCCCATGTCGAGCTCCCTGCATGGAGCCTGCTTCTCCCTCTGCCTGTGTCTGTGCCTCTCTCTCTCTGTGTGTCTATGAATAAGTAAATAAAAATCTTAAAAAAAAAAAACAAATAGAAAAAAATTTCCTTCAAAACAAAAAAAAAAAAGGCTGTGGACTGTACTTCACAGGAGGTTTACAGCTCTTTTAAGGGTAATTCTGACACTGACTTTCCCTTGCCTAATGGCTTCAGAAGCTGTCATCCAAGGAAGACGCACCTCCCTTCTGAATGGTAGTGCTGAGCATTATGATCTGCATCTAGAGCAAAGTAAAACCAAAGTGTCAGAATCCAGGCAGCCCCGGTGGCTCAGCGTTTTAGCGCTGCCTTCGGCCCAGGGTGTGATCCTGGAGACCTGGGATCAAGTTCCACGTCAGGCTCCCTGCAGGGAGCCTGCTTCTCCCTCTGCCTGTGCCTCTGCCTCTCTCTCTCTCCCTCTGTGTCTCTCATGAATAAATAAATAAAATCTTAAAAACAAAACAAAACAAAAAAACAAAGTACCAGAATCCTCTAACCATTGAAAATAAATCCAAAGTGTGGATAAAGGGCAGCCGGGGTGGCTCAGTGGTTTAGCGCCACCTTCAGCACAGGGTGTGATCCCAGGATCCAGGATGGAATTCCACGCTGGGCTCCCTGCATGGAGCCTGCTTCTCCCTCTGCCTGTGTCTCTGCCTCTCTCTTTCTCTCTCTGTGTCTATCATGAATAAATAAATAAAATCTTAAGGAAAAAAAGTGTTGGTAAAATCTCTGAAGTCCTAAGTGGGAGAATATTATATGCGTTCACATGGTTTTCTTTTTTTTTCCATTCCCCAGGCACATGTCTGTTTTATAATATGAGGTACACATGTATCATTTACATTTGGCCTAATTTATCATCTCATGGCTGAAACTGACAGGTCACCTTGCAAAATGCAGGGGAACACCCCTCAATTTTGCAAGCAGCATCTATTGATATTAATGTCACCTTCTCCCATCTCCCTCCCTGAGTGTTGTGAGAATACCATGAGATAGGAGTAGGAAGGTACTCAGAGATGCTTTGTGCAGTATACAGGCCCAGTGTAATCTTGTTCCTTCTGACCTTGGCAAGAAGGAGCAGCCTCCACGTCAAGGTGCCCAGAGGAGAAAGGAGCTCAGTGGTGTGAGGACGGGACATTAGATTACAAGTGTGCATAATTAGAGCAAATTATCTTCATTAGAAAATAAGCAAATTATTTTCCAACTTAATGAATAAGCAGCTTCTAATGAACTCCAGTAGAGAGATTTGCTTTCAAATCTCAGTAGCTAAGCTCTGTGTTCTTTGTATTAATGTGTTGTTTTTATGGCCCACCTTAATGTTTTTCTTACTGTTGTCTATTGGAGTAACAGAATCTGAGAGATGAAAAGCAACCCCAGAGGTGATTCAGCCTCTCATTTTAAGTTTTAAAAAAGGAGTGGTGTAACAAGACAGGGATGTTCACTCTCACCACTGCTATTCAACATAGTACTGGAAGGCCTAGCCTCAGCAATCAGACAACAAAAAGACATTAAAGGCATTCAAATTGGCAAAGAAGAAGTCAAACTCTCCCTCTTTGCCAATGACGTGATACTCTACATAGAAAACCCAAAAGTCTCCACCCCAAGATTGCTAGAACTCATACAGCAATTTGGTAGTGTGGCAGGATACAAAATCAATGCCCAGAAATCAGTGGCATTTCTATACACTAACAATGAGACTGAAGAAAGAGAAATTAAGGAGTCAATCCCATTTACAATTGCACCCAAAAGCATAAGATACCTAGGAATAAACCTAACCAAAGAGGTAAAGGATCTATACCCTAAAAACTATAGAACACTTCTGAAAGAAATTGAGGAAGACGCAAAGAGATGGAAAAATATTCCATGCTCATGGATTGGCAGAATTAATATTGTGAAAATGTCAATGTTACCCAGGGCAATTTACATGTTTAATGCAATCCCTATCAAAATACCATGGACTTTCTTCAGAGAGTTAGAACAAATTATTTTAAGATTTGTGTGGAATCAGAAAAGACCCCGAATAGCCAGGGGAATTCTAAAAAAGAAAACCATATCTGGGGGCATCACAATGCCAGATTTCAGGTTATACTACAAAGCTCTGGTCATCAAGACAGTGTGGTACTGGCACAAAAACAGACACATAGATCAGTGGAACAGAATAGAGAACCCAGAAGTGGACCCTCAACTTTATGGTCAACTAATATTCGATAAAGGAGGAAAGACTATCCATTGGAAGAAAGACAGTCTCTTCAATAAATGGTGCTGGGAAAATTGGGCATCCACATGCAGAAGAATGAAACTAGACCACTCCCTTGCACCATACACAAAGATAAACTCAAAATGGATGAAAGATCTAAATGTGAGACAAGATTCCATCAAAATCCTAGAGGAGAACACAGGCAACACCCTTTTTGAACTCAGCCACAGCAACTTCTTGCAAGATACATCCACGAAGGCAAAAGAAACAAAAGCAAAAATGAACTATTGGGACTTCATCAAGATAAGAAGCTTTTGCACAGCAAAGGATACAGTCAACAAAACTCAAAGACAACCTACAGAATGGGAGAAGATATTTGCAAATGACGTATCAGATAAAGGGCTAGTTTCCAAGATCTATAAAGAACTTCTTAAACTCAACACCAAAGAAACAAACAATCCAATCATGAAATGGGCAAAAGACATGAAGAGAAATCTCACAGAGGAAGACATAGACATGGCCAACATGCACATGAGAAAATGCTCTGCATCACTTGCCATCAGGGAAATACAAATCAAAATCACAATGAGATACCACCTCACACCAATGAGAATGGGGAAAATTAACAAGGCAGGAAACCACAAATGTTGGAGAGGATGCGGAGAAAAGGGAACCCTCTTACACTGTTGGTGGGAATGTGAACTGGTGCAGCCACTCTGGAAAACTGTGTGGAGGTTCCTCAAAGAGTTAAAAATAGACCTGCCCTATGACCCAGCAATTGCACTGTTGGGGATTTGCCCCAAAGATACAGATGCAATGAAATGCCGGGACACCTGCACCCCGATGTTTCTAGCAGCAATGTCCACAATAGCCCAACTGTGGAAGGAGCCTCGGTGTAAGATGAATGGATAAAGAAGATGTGGTTTATGTATACAATGGAATATTACTCAGCCATTAGAAATGACAAATACCCACCATTTGCTTCAACGTGGATGGAACTGGAGGGTATTATGCTGAGTGAAGTAAGTCAATTGGAGAAGGACAGTGTATGTTCTCATTCATTTGGGGAATGTAAATAATAGTGAAAGGGAATAGAAGGGAAGGGAGAAGAAATGTGTGGGAAATATCAGAAAGGGAGACAGAACATTAAGACTCCTAACTCTGGGAAACGAACTAGGGGTGGTGGAAGGGGAGGAGGGCGGGGGGTGGGAGTGAATGGGTGATGGTCACTGGGGGGGGGCACTTGACGGGATGAGCACTGGGTGTTATTCTGTATGTTGGTAAATTGAACACCAATAAAAAATAAATTTATTAAAAATTTAAAAAAAGGGATGGTGTATAAAATATGGCCCAGAGAGATCCTGTGGGATCCTGTGACTTATCTAAGATCCCATAACTGGTCAGCTATCCACTGGACCAGGTCCCTAAGCATGGGTCTGACCAGCACCAGAAGGGCTGCAGCCAGACTCTGGGGACTGTCATATTTGCCCCTGGATTAGCTCTGTTTTCCTTCTGCTCTCTAGCTTTATTCTAGGCCCATTTTGCCCCTGTTGTCATCTTTCTTCCTCGGTACTGCTTCTGCTGGTAGAATGCTCTGGTCTGACCCCTGGTCTCTACCCTTCTCTATACCCTTCTAGCTCCAGGCCAATCTCCTGGCTCCTGGCTGTGCCCTGCGTGGCCTACCACCTGGCATGCCATCTCCTCTTGTCAACCCTAGGGCCTACAGTGAGTCCTTTCACTGACAGCTAGATCAGACATGGTCAAGCGTATCTGGGAGCCATCCACCCTAGTTCCTCTTCCAGAGCATTGGGGATCAGGAGATTGGGATAAAATTGGCCCAACAACCCAGATCACCTGATCCTTAATTCTGGGCCTTTTCCCTAATTTTTTAAATTAATGAACTTTATTTTTTAGAGGAGTTTTAGGGGGATCCCTGGGTGGCGCAGCGGTTTAGCGCCTGCCTTTGGCCCAGGGCGCGATCCTGGAGACCCGGGATCGAATCCCACGTCGGGCTCCCGGTGCATGGAGCCTGCTTCTCCCTCTGCCTATGTCTCTGCCTCTCTCTCTCTCTCTGTGACTATCATAAATAAATAAAAATTAAAAAAAAATTTTAGAGGAGTTTTAGGTTCATAGCAAAGTTGGGTAGAAAGTACAGAGTGTTCTCATACACCCCCTGTCTGCACACACATACAGCCTCCCCCCACTGTTGGCATCGAGCACCTCAGTGGTATATTAAGTGGGTGTCTGTGGAATACAAGGGCAGGTAAGCAGTCAGTCTCAGATCACTTTGTTCTGCCTTGGCATTCTCTGGTCTGGTAGTCTGTCCCCCAGGGCAGGTGGCTGCTGACAGCATCAAAATTCACGCATGGAGATAGCCCTGCTCTAGCCCTCTGCCTTCTCTGTCTTTCCAACTAATTTCAAATTCCTGGAGCTGGGGTTCCAATTGACTGTGGTTGGGTCAGGTATTCATCCCCAGGGCATCATACTGAGATTGGGGTTCTGTACAGTCATGGCTGCCAGGGGACTCCCCTCTGAGGACAGGAAGGAGAGTAAGAAAGAAGAAGGCAGTTTAGGGTGTCCTTATAAGCTGAGCAGATAACCCAAAAGACATCTACTATACCATGATACTGTATAATCCAGGGTCTCCTATAAATTTTCCCTCTGCCTTTTTTCCAAATCCTTTATTAATATTGGCCCCAAATTTCTGGCCATTGCCAGAGGTTCATCTTTGGACCTTTGCTCTTCCCCTTAGTCTCACTTTCTTAGAGTGTTATCCTTTGACTTGTACTTCATCACCAGCTATGAGGTCCCCTACCCCCCCGTCCTCCAAACCTGTGTAGACCTACCACAAGTGGCCACATCCAGAGACAAATGTCTTTCCTCTGAGACTGGGTCCCCACTTCTTACCTCTCATAAATAATCACTAAGCCTTTTTGCTCCTGCTTTGGAGTACTCTTGGCTAATAGGACATGTGGTACTGATTTTCTCACAAATAGCCACCCTCTGGATAATTTGGAAGACACATTGACAATGCACAGCGGTTCGCATTTTACATTTTAACACCAAGGCAATCCATTAATTTTCCATCAAGGAATCCTTTTATAATGGACACTTTCATAAGAGTTGTGAAAACTGCATTTGGAACAGCATATTTAAACCCTATGATGTTGAGCTGTTGAATTTATATGTACTTTCAAATGTTAGTCTTCCAGTTTTCTAAGAAAAGCAGCATTCTCTCTGAAATTGCCCGTTATATGGGAAATGCAGGTGATTACTGCTAATTCACATCTGTACTATCACCTAGGTGGCGAGTTTGGGGGTTTGGTGAAGCGCATTGGTATGCACTCATCAAAGGTTATGTGTATGTGCACAGTGGAAGGCATTTTTGTGGAAGGCATTTTATATAATTCCAAACAATTTAATAAAAATGTAATTCGACTGGGAAATCTACAGCTGGCCCTTGCAGAGTGCAGATAATGTTCCAGATTAAAGAGCTGAGGCTTTGTTCATTACAGTCAAATAACGTAAGTGTGTGAATTACCATTTCCTTGCCGTTGGTCTATTTCAAGAGTATGCCATTTTCCCACTATAATAATAGACTACATTTTCTTAAAATCATTTGATTATGATTGGTCCCGTCTATTCAGTTTGCAAATAAAAGGCTTTTGCAGTGATAAACTAGCTGTTTTAAAATAGCCTTAATCTCTGGTTCTGCTTTTGAACCGCTACAGGTCAGACTCTGCGAAAGGGTGACAGAAGCCGCTCGTGCTCGCGGGAGAAAAAGGAGGTAAATGTGGTCACTGGTGAAGGTGGGTGGGAAGCATCTGTGTTTGAAAGGACCTGAGGGAGCATGCTGGTGAGTAAGGATTCCTGGATTTCCTGCTTGGGTCTCTCTGAGTTTCAGGCTTGAATCCTGGACCAAATGAGAGGTGACACCTAGAATTCTCAACCAAAGTGTCACTTGTAGTAACAATCTCTTACGAAGTGGATCAGTTAGCTTTGTCTGCGTAACAAATCAAACCCACATTTCAGTGATGTGAAACAACGGCTGTGCATTTAGTTCGTGATTCTGTGAGTTGTCAGTTTGGGCTAGGCAGTTCTGCTGATTTCAGCTGGACTTAGGCATTTGCAGTGAGCCACTGTGTCACCTTGGGGATGGCTGATATCAGTAGTATGTTTTGGCTCTCTTTCAGTGCTTTCTCGTCTACCAGCAAGCCAGCCAGCTTTGTTCATATGGGGGTTCAGGGAGTCAAGAACATGAAGAGGGGAAGCTGCAGGAACTCTCAAGTCCTGGGCTTGGAACCAGCATGGTGTCACTTTTCCCACTTTGTTTTCTTTAAAGCAAGTCACATGGTCAGGCCAGATTGAAGGGGTGGGAATAGGCCTCACCTCTGGATGGGAAATCTACAAATATTGTGGCCATTCTTGAAACCCGCAGCACTGAGCCCACCTGCTCTGTACTTGGCATAAGGGATGAGAGAGACAGCCCTGATCTCAGGGTGTGCTTGGTGAAGATGGAAGGGATGTGCAACAGGATCATTATAATGCCATGTGAGAAGGACAAAGAGAGTGGAATTTCAATACAGAAAAGGGGTCTCCTGACTCTGCCAGTGGTCTCCAGAAAGGCATGCAGCAAAGCCTCTAAAAGAACAAGTAGCAGTTTTTTGGGCCAAGTAAAGAGCATAGTCAAAGTCCGAGAAAAACAGAAGGTTGCAAGATTACTGAGTCGGAGGGTACAAAGTGGAAGCAAGGACCCCGAGGTTATCACAGGGCCCTTGGATCAAGTCTCAAGCTCATAGGAGTCTGGATTTGAGTCTTAGGTTGTGGCAGATGGGTGTAGGGGTACCAGGGTGTGAAGGCATGTGACTCATCATAAGTATGGACCAATGTTGAAATTCATCAGCTCTTACCTGCTGCATCCTCAGAGTTGGCCTCACCTCAGCCAACTGAGGCAGGTCGAGGTTGGACCACGAAGGACCTCCTGCAGTAGCTGTCATCCTGCCCCCTCTTGTCTCCTTTCTCCTCTGTAGCCAGAATAGCCAGTGTGGGTTTTCTTCTTATTTAAGCATCCTACCTGGTTCACAGGCTGGGACTTTGGTGCTGCTTGAAAACATCTAAATGTCAGCCCTGATGGCCATTCTAGAAACTGAAGCAGGGTGGGTTCTGTTGCTCCTTCCTGGTAGGAACATTTTTCTGGAAGCAGGAGCAGGCGTGCCTATCTCCCACAAGGTCCTTCCAGGGACTTGGAGGGTAGAGGAGCCAGAACAGGAGTGAGCACAGGCCCACAGGCTCCTGGCCTCCTTTAGGGAAGTGACCTAGGGTGGGGACCAACCCCTACACCCCTCCATCCCCCCAGCCAGAAATGAACTGTTTCAACCTAACAGAGGCTTTCAGTCACAGAGTAACATCATCACATTTATCCACATTAAGAGATTTGCTAGGAATCAACAGAGCAGGGCAGCAGGTAACTAGTTGAGATACTCGTTTCCACCTCTCTCTTTCTCCTTGGCAACAAGACTCCCTAATTGCTGCTTTCCTGGCTACTCCCATCATGCCAGTTGCCCGAGAGCATTTCAGATCACTCCTCTTCTGCAAAGTGCTTGAAATGAGAAAAAAACAGAGCAGAGATATTTATCACAATATCTAACTTTCACCCCGAAAGATATTTAAAATGGTTTTAGGCCTTTCTGAAAAAGAGGGTTCTGACTCTCCTAACAGGGCTTTTGTTTGGTTAGAAAAACAAGAGAAAGAAACAAAGAGCAAGCTACTAGAATGCTCATCTTGATATATTATAACATGCTTTTCCTGCCCTCCTCCTCCTCCCACATCCCTCCCCCATCACCTGCAAAATTGTACTTGCTGACACTCTGTGCCTTACACAAGATGCCAGGTATAGATCAGACTCTGTCACCATGAAAGGCAAGGAGAAGACAAGCTGTTTGGAACAAGCAGACAGGGAGGTGCATCATGTTGCTTCGGTAGTGAGGTGTCATAGACTTGCTCACCCCATGGCAGGTGAACATGCTGTTTCCTTCCTGGGTCGGGACTGGGTACCCGTCTGTGTGGTCATGGCACAACATGGCGAAGTGAGGAGGGGAGGCTGTTCTCAACGAGCTCATCAGGCCAAATTCAAGCCAAAGATGTTTTATTTGGCCTAGACTCTTATTATATTTTTTTGAAAATTAGATGCCTGCATTTACGACTTTCACATAAAAATGCCCACTTCTGGCTTCTTTGATAAAATGGAGAAGAGCATTCTTCTCTAAGGGAAGAGCAGAGGCCTTATTCAATAAGGCAACACTAGGGAATGGCTGGTGTTGAGGTAGGCACCCCGCTCTCTGTGGGGTCCTCCATTCAGCCATCCCCTGCCCTCCACACACAGCTACCCAGTAGCAAACAGGTACCAGCAACCATATTGTGGCAGCCCCGTGCCGAGTGCTGTGTGTCAGCAGTCACAAACACTGTTGCACACTAGAATAACCCAGGAGCTTTTTTTTTTTTTTAAGATTTTATTTATTTATTCCTGAGAGATACAGAGAGAGAGAGAGGCAGAGACACAGGCAGAGGTTGAAGCAGGCTCCAGGCAGGGAACCTGACATGGGACTCGATCCAGGGTCTCCAGGATCACGCCCTGGGCCGAAGGCAGCGCTAAACCGCTGAGCCCCCGGGCTGCCCCCCAGGAGCTTTTTAAATACCCCAAAGTTTAGGCCTCTTTCCAAACCAGTTAAATCAGAATCTCTGGGGGTGGGGCCCAGGCTTCAAAATTTTATAACCACCTCCTAACCACAGGTGAAAGCCAGTGCTTGGTCTGTGTTAAGTAACTCTTGTCCTCGTCCTTTCCTGAGTACTGCATGCCTGTATGGCCCCAAAACACCCCAGTTCTCAAAGCCCTCCCACAGATACACATAAAACCCCAACAGGTGCCAGAGGAGGGAGAGCAGGCTTCCTGGAAGAGGCAGCTTGAACCCCGAGGTCTTGGAAGGGCTACAGTCTTTGCAGAAACATGCATCTAATGGCTAGCTGGAAGCCAATAGATACTTTTCTCCGTTTAGCTAGGTAAAAATATTCTCGGCCTTGTCTCTAACAAGTATTCATGGTTTCTGCCTGTGGAGATTATATAGTGTTTATGGCCCTTGGTCATGAATTATTAATGATTTTGAAATTGTGGTCATTGTAGTTTACTCAAAAATCATTAGGAAATAAATTTATCACACAGTGCTCAAAAAAAGTAGAAAAGAAAATCACGAAGGAGGGAAAAAAAGTCTTTATTCATCAGCTCCCCAGCACCGTGGGGCTCATGGGCATGGCACTGGAGACACATCCTATGACACAGAGCCACAGGGGCCCCAAGAAAATGAATTAGTTCCCACAATGCATTCCTCCTGTCTCAGACAGATCCCAGTCATATGACCTTGGATGATTCTCTTGACTCCTCATACCGCCTTTTGAGATTTTTGTTTACTGGGCAGTAATGTGTTAAAGTACCCTGCACGATGCCAGACCTGTAGTAAGCATTCCATAAATATTCGTTGTTATGGTATTTTAATCATTTCTTAGCATGTCTAATATTTAGCAGAGAGATATTCATGTCCTTGGACAGAGAAGGTGCACAATTATATTTCTTACTGAAGGGGTCTCCCTTGCTCCAGCTGGACTTTGGGCTGATTCCAGCCTTCCAATCTCCTGGCTGTGTGCCCTCAGGCAGGTGGGCCCAGGCAGGCTAGATCCAGTGCCCCTACTCTGAAGCAGTCTGAGAGTCTCCTGTGATAATGCCCTGCTGCCTTTTGCAGCTGATTGGAGATTCTGAAAAATGCTCTTAACAGCACACTCATCGGCTGAGCTCACTTTGTAAAGGACTGCAAAAGTCATTTAACTCAACCACCTAGAAAATGTTAAGCTTTCCCTCTGCATGCAGGTACAAGCGTATGCACACACTGCATGCTTACACATACACACACATGCACAAGCACTTCCTGCTACTAAGCAAAGCCACTCAGTGCAAGGACTAGAGACTCCTTCCATCTTTGCCACATGGCAAGAGGAACTGGATCTCAGGAGAACACAGTGAAGGAGAGAGTCCAGGAATTAGGCTGCTTCCGGGGATGGGGAATGCTGGATGACCCTCTCTTTGGACCATCACAGACATGCCACCCTGCCCCTCTGGTCTATGCACCTGTCATTGTCTTGATGCTCTTCCCTATCCTTCCTTCTCCCTCCCCTTCCCTACCTTCCTTCTCCCAGTTCAGACACAGAAAGAGAGTCTGATTGACCTGGTAATCAATACCAAAGGGTATTCAGGGGACACAGTGCTCTTGATTTCAGCCCCATCAGATGCCCTCTCAAGAAGCAACCACAGTAAGCAATGGCTTGTGTGTCCTTCCAGAAATCCTTCCATAGCTGTGCAACTATGCAGAGCATATCTGTCCTTCCCTGTCCCAATGATAGCACAGCAACACATGCTGCTTTTTTTCTTGAATTTTTTTTTTTTATTTAATAACGTGTCTTGGAGAGCATTCCATAGCAGGACATGTGCACAGACCTCGTCCATTCCTCTTTATGGCTGTACAGTGCTCCATTGTGAATGCACAGAAACACGGTCCTTTCTTTGAAACCTTTAGGGCCAAAGGTATTTCACTGTTTTAGAATTTAGAAAGTAATACCATCCCAGTATGGCCTAGAACAACACCCTATAATCAAACATATTAATGTTATCTGCAGGGAAACATAAATATTCATACTAACCAGGATAGATAAAGGCTGTAAGTTTCATATTAGTTCTGATCCGGTTTTATACCAAATAAATGCGTGTAAGGGAGTGTGGACCTGTCCATAGATATATCACTGTCCCTGGTTGACAACCTTCTAGGCTACTAAGAGAATTTGCTGCTTTAAGAGTACTTTATCTTATTTTATTTTAAGATTTTTTTTTTATTATTCATAAGAGACACAGAGAGAGAGAGGCAGAGACATAGGCAGAGAGAAAAGCAGGCTCCCCGTGGGGAGCCTGATGCAGGACTCAATCCCAGGATGCCGGGATCATGCCCTGAGCCAAAGGCAGACAATCACTAAGCCACCCAGGTGTCCCTGTAAAAGTACTTTAAAGAATACCCTAGAGCAGACCTCTTTGTGCACAGGTCCAGAAATTGCCAAAGGTTAAATTCTTAAAAGTAGGATGACTGACTCAAAGGGTATGCACTTTTTATTTTTATTTTATTTTATTTTAATTCATAGAGACAGAGAGAGAGAGAGGCAGAGACACAGGCAGAGGGAGAAGCAGGCACCATACAGAGAGCCCGACGTGGGACTCGATCCCGGGTCTCCAGGATCATGCCCTGGGCTGCAGGCGGCGCTAAACTGCTGCGCCACCGGGGCTGCCCGGTATGCACTTTTTAAAACTGGTCATTTCCATTTTGTCTCCCAACAGCATAAGAGAGGCAGTGCTTTTTGTTCTAGGCTACCTGGTAGCATACTGGCCAGATTGATGTGTGGCTGCCCACACCAGGACCATTTGATGGCCACCCCTGCATGCTCTCTAGTCCGCTTTCCTTAGCAGGGAGTAGGAGCAGGGCAGCTGTCCTGAGAAGGATTTGGAGGCATGTCTAGCACCTTGATTTCTGAAAGCCATCTGTCCCAGGCCCTTGGCTCTCAGCACCTTGTCTGGCTGGTTGCAGCAGCACCAATGGGACTGGTGACTTGTCCTGTAAGTTTCAGACTCTACTAGCCACATAGTCTGCAGACCCTTCTTCCTCATTTCAAGTCCCAGTGTTCTGGGCCACTTCAGCCTTCTGGGGAATCGGGTGCCAACCCTTCCATCATATTTATAGATTTCAACCCCTTTGTTTAAAAATTTTAAAAATAAAAAAAAAATGAAGCAGGCAGGGGGGAGAAAAAACAATTCAAGTTGAGAGTCCTGTGTTACAAGAGCCTGTCCAATTTGACGGCTGATGTTCCAAATCCACACTTTTCCCGAAACGAAAGCTTTACGTTCACATTTCTGGGCAGAGAAGGACTAAATCCATTTTCTAGCCAAGTGCATTCCCAGTTATGAAGTTACAGCTGTCAGGCTTTCTGTCTCTTGAGGGCTTGGTTTCTGTAGGTCCGGGAATTTTGAAGTGGGAGGCCGTCAGGACATCGACAACTTCTGATCACTCCAGAGCAAACAAGTCACGTGGTGGGGTTAGAAGCCACTCAGCAAAGTAGTGGAGTCTGAGAACCCTGGAAGCAAACAGCCTGATTCCTAGTGGAGCCCCATCACTCAGGCCAGTTGCCTATTCTGCCTGTGACTTGATCTCCTAAAGAGTAGGGATCATAGAGAGCCTGCCTCAGAAGGTCGTGGGAAGAATTCAGTGATTCAATACATGTCAAGTGCTTGCAGGGGTGCCTGGCCACCTACGAGGAGCTCAATAAATGTTGTATCCTGTAATTTAGGACTGGCAGGGGCAGAGCAGCCTGTTGAGAAAGCTAATCCCTTCAGAGTCAGAGGTGGATGAGAGTTCTGGCCACAGAAAAGTGAGCTACAATTGGGCCAGTGTTCCTCACCCCTTTGGGGTGATGGAAACTCATCACACCCAAAGGCCAGCCTACCGTGAGACCCCTGCAATCAGGCCAGGAGCCACAGGAGATGTGTCCGCAGACCTGGTGCCAGGAACCCACGTTTGACAGCAAGGCCAAGACGAAAGCCTCAGAAAGCAAAGAGAATCAATTTCTGATAAAATGCCAGGAAGGAGATTGACGTGTCGGAAACCTTCCTGGTATCAGCTTAGCTTCCAGCACAAGATTAAACTCTAGGAAAAACCCATCAGAGAGCCGCAATTTGTGACCAGAGAGAGATAATGTTGACAGCTTCCCCTTCCCAGGTCTGTTTTGGATAAACAATGTGCCCTTCAACAGAGCTTCATCAGAGTTTTCTCCATTTCCAGATCTGAGGCATGAAATTGCCTTGAAAGTGTCTCCTTTTTCCTCCCAACCCCCAAATTCACTTTTGTAGAATACAGAATGTTGGTTAGAAAACAGAATGATACTGTCTAAGAGAAGGAGCTTCCTGCGAATTCCTCTTGAAAGGTATGTCTGCAGGGGGAGGAAGGGCCTATCAGAATGTAAGAGCTATCCCTTCAGTCTGTGGATCCTTCTGGAAGAGCAGGACAAGGGCCATGACAGTGGTAGGCCATGTGGGCTCCAGCCACCACTGCTGACCATGGGCACACTTCCTGTCCCCTCACTGGGCCTCCATTTCCTCTGCGTCCCCCAGTCTGACAAGAGCCATCCACCTGTGACATCCATTTCCTTAGGGTTCACAGGCTGTCTCTTGGACTCCCCTCCTCAAACTAGCTTCATCTAGAAAGGGAATTTGTTGCCTCACCTAGCCAAAAAGTTCTGGGCGCGGCTGAATGCAGTCATGCTCATTCAGTCCCTCTAGACTCATCCATGACAGGACTTTCCCCAGCAGGCTGTTGCATCTCAGAGCAAGCTAGCTGCCAGCAGCCCCAGGCTGGAGGGCACTTGGGGGAAAGGCACAGGCGCTGGAGCCAGACAGCCTGGGGTTGAATCCCAGTTCCTCACTTACCAAGTGCGTATCTGCCTGTGGGCCTTCATATGTAGAATGGGTATACTGGTGGTGCCCACCTTATCGGGTCATCGGGGGTGCTCTGAGCGGTGCCTGGCATGTAGTATACCCAGAAAAAGTGACAAGTGCTTTATCCACTCCTTTCCTTCCTATAATTACTATAATTATTTCAACAACTGTAGCTAGAGAGAGCAATGTGCGACGCATTGCCAGCCCAGGGTTTTATACCACTCCAGTGACGGGGATCGGGGTGGGGTTGGGTTGACCCCATGTGAAGCACATGCTGAGGAAGGGGTGTTTTCCCAAAGGATAATCAGGATCCTGTTACCAGAAGACAGGGAGGTGGGGAAGGCTAGACAGCAGGCAGAAGGCAGCGGCTGTCCAGCACACGGCCATCTCGCACTGGGGACAGTGGGGCTGACAGTAGTGCAGTTGTTAAATCCCCATGAGACCTCGTGAGGCGAGCAACATTTTCCTCCTCTTGTAAGTGAGGGACCTGGGCTCTCAGCAAAGAGGCAAGCTGTCCCAGCCACCGCAGCAAGTCCAGGGCCACGCTGATCCTCCATATTCTGTGCACCGTGAAAAGTGGCAAGTGCATGCCTCACCCCAGAGGGACCTCAGGCAAGTTCTGTGACCATCCCAGGGTCGTGGGGCAGCGCCCACAGGTCCAAGGGTTGAGGGTATTTGATCCATCTGGGCTGCACAAGAGCAAGTCCTGACTGCCTTGCTGCAAATGGCCCAACCCACACAGTACTGGGGCCTCATTGACAGCTTGGGAAGCACATAGTTGCCCAAAACACTCACTTTGGAAATGTCTCTTATGGCTGTGGCCTCTGCTGTGTCACCAATGACAGGCTTCCTAATGTCTTCGTCCAGAGGCATACATTGGGTGCAGTTGGCACAGCAACTCGGCTGCATGTGGCTGTTACCTTTTCTTGGCCATCTTGGAAATGAGGCCCCAAGAGCAAGGATCAGTTTCTTTATCTGTAAAATGGGCATCTTCGGTACTTCCTCCCAAGTTTGAGGCCTCAGGGAGGTTAAGAGAGATGAACACACCAACTGGCTCTCTTACAGGTCACTTTCCCTCTTCTCCCCATGGACCCTATCGCTGGCTCAGAGTTATCCGGAGGACTACATCCATCCTCCTGGGGTCACAGGAAAGCGAATAGGAAGGCAGGGGCAATGACAGCCAGATCATGCCAAGCTGAGATAGATCTGATATTCTCTGCATCCCCAAATGCAGTTAATGACAGCTGGAGCCCAATCAGAGGTCAATAAAAAGAGTAGTGCCCTTCCCTGCCCCCACTATATGATTCAGCACAAAACTGTAAAGTATCAGGAAATTCATCGAGGCTCTCCACTTGTTTTCTGTTTCTTTTTTTGATGTAGAAACCTAAACTCTTTCTTTTTACTTTTACTAAAGATTTTTAAATTTTATTTCATTTGAGCAAGAGAGAGCATAAGCACGGGGAGGAGCAGAGGGAGAGGAAGAAGCAGACTCCCCACTGAGCAAGGAACTTGATGTGGGCTGGATCCCAGGACCCTGGGATCATGACCTGAGCTGAAAGCAGATGGTTAACCTGTTAAGCCCTGAGGCATCCTGAAACCTAAACTCTTCCAAAAAAAATTATTTGGGCTGCTCTTGCTTTGCCGATGCCCTGGAAGATGGCACAAGAGAGATAGAATGGCAGGAATAGTCAAGGACAGGGCAGGGCTCTAGCTCAGACTTGCCGGGGCTTGCATCCTGGCTCTAGCTGTGTGGCCTATAGCAAGTTATATTCTTTCGTTATATATTTCCGTGTCTCAATTTCCCCATCTGCAGAATGGAACTGAAAAGGGAGTACCTCAACACGGGGTTGCTGAGCGAAGTAGAGAATAGTGCTTGTGAAGTACTTGGAACCATAGCTGCACCTGCTGTTCAGGTGTGCGTGGCCCATCCTGGCGTCCTATCCATCTGTGCCACCAGGAGGGGGAGCACCAGAGGTGGGGCTGGTGCAGTCCACATTGGCAGGCACCCACCCGGGTCGGGCCTGCATTAGACATTTACCATCTCTTTCTGATTCCAGAACTAATGGATGCTAACTGTAGTGAAATTAGAAAATACAGAAAGGTACACCAATCTGTCATTGTCCTACCACTTAGATAATCTCCATCACTTGCTCCCATGTTTCCTTCTGGCTTTTTTGTGCACAGCTACCTGTATTTCAGAATTAGGGTCATGCTACTAGACAATTAGAAAACGCCTACTTCCATTCTTCTTTTCGCTTTTTATTTATTGAGATGTAACTTATGTATAATGAAGTGGATGATCTTAAGTACATAGTTTTAAGAATTTATACAACTGCATATGCATGTGTTGGCACTACTCCCATCAAAAGATAGAACATTCCTAGCTCCCCAGGAGACAACTTCATGCCAACTTCTTGTTCATACACCTCTCCAAGGGTATTATCTACATCCACTGTCTTGACTCGTAGAAAAGTTTTGCCTGTATTTAATTTTATATAAATGGAATCACAGAGTAAGTACTTATTTTATGTTTTATTGGTTTTCTTTTGAAGATTTTTACTTATTTATTTGAAGGAGAAAGAGAGAGAGCACATGAGCAGGGAGGAACAGCCATGAGAGAGGGAGAAGCAGGCTCCCTGCTGAGCAGGAAACCTGACACGGGGCTCCATCCCAGGACGCTGGGATCATAACCTGAGCTGGAGGCAGACGCTTAACAGACTGAACCACCCAGGCGCCCCAGGTTTCTTGTAAACATATCTGTGAGAGGGGTGCCTGGGTCACGTAGTTAGGTGTCTGACTTGGTTTGGGCTCAGGTCATGATCTCAGAGTTGTGAGATTGAGCCCCTCATCTTTTTTTTTTTTTTTTTTTAAAGATTTTATTTATTTATTCATGAGAGAGGGAGAGGCAGGCTCCATGCGGGGAGCCCGACATGGGACTCGATTCCGGGTCTCCAGGATCACACCCCGGGCTGAAGGCAGCACTAAACCGCTGAGCCACCTGGGCTGCCCTCGAGCCCCTCATCTGGCTCCATGCTCAGCACTGTCTGCTTAAGACTCTCTGTCCCTCTGCCCCTCCCTAAAATAAATAAATAAGCCTTTTAAAAACAAAAAACACTTGTGAGATTCATCTGTCTTTAAGAGTATCAGTAGTTTGTTCCTTATTGCTGTGGTATAGACCTTCAGTTCTTTTATTAGAAGAATTAAATTGCAAAACAATTCGGGTTCATTGTTGTCATTTTAAAAATTCCAAGTTTAGGCATTGAATAAAAATTCCCCTTGAAATTTACCCCAATATCATTCTTCTCCCTGGAAATAACCAGTTCTCAGTGAGATGTTCATCTTTCTGGACCTCATTCTGTTTGTACAATTCTGTTCATTGTTTCCATTGGGAGTGAATTTGGCTGCACATAACAGAAAACCCAGCTAATAATGGCCTAAGTTGGGGCTCAGCAAGCTTTTTCTGTAAAAGGTCAGATAATACATGTTGTAGGCTTCACAGGCCACACTGTCTGTCTCTATCATAACTACTCAGCTCTGTCATTATAGTGCGAAGGCAGCCGTATCAAATATGTAAATGAGTGGGTGTGGCTGTGTTCCAGTAAAACTATCTGCAAAGATAGGTGGCAAGCCAGATTTGGCCTATAGGCTGTAATTGGCTGACCCTTGGCTTAACAGAAGGGATTTGTTTGGCTCCAGTGGCAAGAAATCTGGAAATAGCCTCATAAGAAAAACCTAAATATTTGAGAATGCCTGCAAACTTGCAAATAGTGGGTATTAACAGTCTTTTATATTTTTGCCAATATTCTTGGTCCCTATTCCTGCATTTTGGGTAAATGCCTCTCTCTGATCTTTCAGCTCAGTGATTTTATCTGTATCTGTATCTGTTTCTAGGCTGCTCTTCACTGTCTTTTGATCTTTTTATTTAGATGATTAAATCTTTTCCTCGTGATTTCTAATTAATTCCTCTCCATACTAGGTTATTCTTGTCTGATGGAGACAATGTCCCCTGTTATCCCTCTAAGAATATTAAATATACTTAAAATACTCTGTTTGCATCATTATCCCTGTCTTTGGTTGTTGTTCCTTCTGTTAGTTGAGTTGGCCTGTCTCTTTCGTGGTGTGAGTTTTCCTGGAATGTTTTGTGATTGGTGCATGTGTGCTTCTGTGTTCTGTGAGCTCCTGTTTTCTTTGTGGAGGCCTTTCTTCCTTCCTTCCTTCCTCCCTTCTTTGACAGAGAGTGTGAGCTGACAGGGAGGGGCACAGGGAGAGAGAGAATCTCAAGTAGGCTCTACCCCCAGTGTGGAGTCCAGTGCAGGGCTCAATCTCACAACCCTGAGATCCTGATCTGAGCTAAAATTAAGAGTCAGATACCCAACCAGCTGAGCCACCTGGGTGCCCCTGGATGCATTTCTTTTTAGCCGCCAGTGATCATGTCAAAGGGGTGGAGCTTGCTGCAAGAAGTGTGGAGGTAATAGTTTGTCTTCTGAGCACAGGATCTTCCATTTCCTTCTGGTTATATCCTGCTTTTCTATCCCAGAGAACCCTGCCCCCCTCCAGGCACATATCCTCCAAGCTAGGTGGAGCACAGAGCTACCTGTTAGTACCCCCAACAGGAGTTTGCAATCTGTGTCTTTGAACCTTGACTTTGAGGCCTCTCCTTTTCCTGGAGAATGTGTTGCCTCTGGGTTTGGAGCAACCCAAGACTGCCTTCTCTTTTTATAACAGACCTTCCCAGCTTTTCATTTGGCCCATATTTCTTTTCATTAATCCAGTTCTGTTTGCCATCCCATTCTCAGGGATGTCTTGACATTTTTAATCTACCAGGAGCACCCCTCCTCATTTTCCCATGCTCTTATGGACTTTATTAAAGGGTGGCTCTTCTGTGGGTTTGGCCAGGAGAGGCTGATGTGTGTACTTGCCCTTGGTCTTCCTAACTCGATTCAATCTCAGGGTGACTCCTTGTTATAGTTCTCGCCTTCCTGGCCACTTCCATCTGAACGGGTTCATATTTCTCAAAAAACACACTGTACTGGAACCAAACTGAACATTCCAACAGTGAACCAATCCATGTAGAATATAGGGATGGCATGTGCTTGCTAATAAAAACTGGGTTCAGATACTAACTCTGCTCTCTACTCTATGGGCACATCCATTCAATTCTTTAAGCTTTAGCCTCCTCACCTATCAAATGGGACTAATGATTATAATACCTACCTCACAGATTCACAAGACTATCAGCTGAAATAGTACATCAAGAGTTTAACATGGGACCTGCCACACAGTAGGTGCTGAAACATACTAGTTCCCTTCCTCTTTCTCTGACAAAACTTCTAAGACACTCATTGTGTGCGCTGTGGCAGTGGTAGTTGTTGGCAGCCACACCACAGTTAGCTCATACTGAGCACATTAGCTAAAAGCTCTGTCTTTGTCTCATGAGCTTTCCTTAAGCCAGACTTCTCTCCTAGTGCCTCTCCTTGTATAGGACCTTTACCTTGGCTATGATGCATTCTATCAAGCTGTTCCTGATCCATCTTTAGCCTGTAGAAATTGATCTGAATGCAGATTCCATCATCCAGCTTATCCCGTGTGCCTCCCATCTGAATGTCATCTGCAGACTTAATAAACAGGCTTCAATGGCCATATCTAGCCATTGATAAAATTATGGCTTGGGATAGGACCAAGGACAAAACCTCATGGCATGCCACCCTTCAGGGGAAGAGTAATTTAGATGACTGTGCAAAGTTGATTAATTTGTCCAGTTCCTGGAATCCTATGTCCTTGTGGCTTGATTATAATAATATTAGCATCCATGTACTGGGTCTTATTTGCCACAGGCCAGGCACTGAGGTAAGTGCTTTTCATATATTTTTATTTTCTATAACAAGTCTGCAGGGTAGTATTTGCATTACCTAGGACTTGGTTTAAAAAAAACAAACAAACAAACAAACAATAACTTCAATCTAGCTTTAGCAGAAGAAGGACTATATTACTTCATTACAAGACTCTACAGTGTAGAGGTGCTTGGGTGGCTCAGTCAGTTGGGTGGCCAATTCTTGATTTCAGTTCAGAGCATGATCTCGAGGTTCTGGAATTGAGCCCCATGTCAAGCTCTGTGCCCAGTAGGGTGTGTGCTTGAGGATTCTTTCCCTCCCTCTCCATCTGCCCCCTCTTCCTGCTTGCCCACACGTGTGTACTCTCTCTCTCTCTAAAGTGAATAAATAAATCTTTAAAAAAAAAAAAAAAGACTCTACAGTGTGGGTGCTTCACAGAAGCCAAGGGCAGGAATGAACCTTGTGTTAAGAATGGTGAACCAGAGCTTATGACTTCTAGGGTCCCAGAAAATCCTCTCTATGGTTCTTATCTTTGTGTCAGCATCTGTCATTCTTCTCACTTGGTACAAACCAGCTTTCTCTTTCACGGTCCACCTGGCAGAAAGTAGTCCCACAAGCAACACCTGAGTTTGCTCCTTTCAAGACAGCTTCCAGATCTTCCCTGAACATGTGAATCCCAATTCCCCCAGGATTAGGGGCCTGCCCGGATCGGGTGCCTGCTCCTGGTCCAGCTACCTCCAGTTAGCAATGGGGTAGTAGTGTCCAGATGCGGCCTGTAGGAGTCTCAGTGCTGTAACCTGTGGCCACAGTACAGGCAATGTCCAGAATCCCCCTGCACACTTTACAAGTGAGAGACCCAAAGTCACACAGCTGGTAAGTAGAGAGGACAGGACTTGACCCTGGTTTTGTCTGATGCTCAAGCTTATGTCAATATAACATGCTTCTTATTCTGGGCCACATTGTCCCAGGGCGGCCTCTGTGGTGGGGTCAGTAAGAGCTGACCATGGTCTCAGGCCAGAGAGCTCAAGGGCCACCTTGTGCCATCACCATGGTCCAGCCCCAGCTCGGGGCTCTGAGATTCCTTGGCTTGTTGATTTGCCTGTTTAGTGATTCAGCAGATGCCATTACAGAACTCACAACTTTGTGGAGGGACCTGATCCTTAAGAGTATAACTACAGTCTTTGGAGTCTGGTAAAGCTAGATTCAAATTCTGGTGTTTCACTTTTCTACTGGTGACTCTCTGTGCCTCAGTTTCCATAACTGTAAAGTGGAGGTTATGCAAATACCTGCTTTATTAGTTGTTAAAACGATTCAGTGAGATAATACATATAAACTCCATGTGGTCAGCATAGAGTAATTGGTTCTATAAATGGTAGCAGTTTATCAACTCTGGACCAGGGAGAAGGTACAGGAGTCCAGAGGAGAAAGCCTGTACCTGAGCCAACAGGGCAGCGATGGGGGCCGTGGGCTGGCCAGGGTTTCAGGGAGGAAAGGACATCGGAGCTGGAACAGTGAATGGACAGGAGGATTGGAGTAACTGGCAAAGAAGAACAACTGCAAACACATGAGCATATACAGGAGCTTGAAGGACCAGCGAGTAAGTAGTTCATTGTGAGAGAAGCAAAGAATAGGTACTTTGAGCAAAGGGGGGGTGACTGAGGCCCCAGAGAGAAAACTTTG
Organism: Canis lupus dingo; assembly: GCF_003254725.2. Lineage (NCBI taxonomy): Eukaryota > Metazoa > Chordata > Mammalia > Carnivora > Canidae > Canis > Canis lupus. The sequence continues at coordinate 18,927,693 of NC_064248.1, read as the reverse complement.
TTTACACCTTCATATATTGACTTAACAAATATTTGTCAAGTACCTGCTATGTCCCAGGCACTGTCCTGGGTCCCCTCAGTTCTGCAGTGAAGAAGTAGATACACATCTGTGGAGCTTGTGTCCTGGTGGCTAGAGGTAGACACTGAACAAATGAATAAGTGAGACAGGAAGGGTATCAGAGAAAAAACAAAGCAGGGAAGGGGGTGGGGAGTGCTGGGCATGGGGGATGGGAGGGGGTCCTCAGGAGGACCTTCCTGAGAAGGGATCAGAGTCTAAAGGATGTTGGCCAGGGGGTGAGGAGCTAGGACAAAAGTCCTGAGGGTGGAGACTGTGTGGCCCAGTTGGGTGGGGGGGATCAGGGGCAGGGAGGTAGGAGGTGAGAGGCAAGGACACAGGGGTAAATGCTGGGTCTTACAGGGCCTGGTGGCCATTTATAAGGACTTGGGTTTTTGTCTGAGTGAGGAGGGAGCCACAGGAGCATTTTGAGCAGGAGAAGGTCAGAACTAAACAGATTTTAGCAGGATGTGTGTAGAGAATAGACTCTGGGGCAGGGGCCTAAGCTGGAGATGGCTGAGGGCTACAGCAGAATCCCCCGTGGAGGTGATGATGGCTGTGATCGGGGACAGTGGAGGTATAGAGAAAGCGCTGGATCCTGAGCACTCTGAAGGGAGAGCCAGGTGGGCTTGCTGTTGGACTGGCTCTGGGTGGGAGGGAAGGAGAGGGATCGAGAATGGCTTTTAAGGTTCTGAGTACCCAGAAAAAAAGATTCATTAATTCCTGAAGCAGGAAGGGGTGGGAACAGCTTTTAGGGGGAAGACCAGGAATTCAGCTTAAAACCTGTCAAGACCTCGAGCAGGCAACTGGATATGAAAATCTGGAATTCAAAGGGAAAGCCATGTCAAGCTTCATCTATCTAGACTGTGAAACCATTGATTTTTTTTTTTTTTTTTTTTTTTGAGAGAGAGAGCAAGGGTTAGTGGGGTTGGGAAGATGGGTTGGGGGAGGCTGGGGAGGCATACACAGAAAGAATTGTAAGCAGGCTCTATGCTTAGCATGGAGCCAAACAGCAGGAGTGGATCTCTGGACCCTGAGATCATGACCTGAACTAAAATCAAGAGTCAGAGGTTGGGGCACCTGGGTGGCTCAGTGGTTGAGCATCTGCCTTTGGCTCAGGTCGTGATCCTGGGGTCCTAGAATCCAGTTCCCTGAGGGGAACCTGCCTCTCCTTCTGCCTATGTCCCTGCCTCTCTCTCTCTCTCTCTCTCTCTCTGTCTCTCATGAATAAACTCATAAAAAAAAAAAGAGTCAGAGGCCTAACTGACTGAGCCACCCAGGCGCCTCTTTTTTTTTTTTTTTTTTCTTTTTTGAGAAGGGAAGTAGGATGGGTGGAGGTCATTAGTTACACAAGTAATACATGAAAACAACTTCCTTGAGAAAATTATTTTCAAGCCTCTAGATAAGGCTTAAAATCCCTTTTGCCAATTCCCACTCCTCCCAAATCCCAGTCTCCCCCTCTGTTGTAACTGTTGTTGGGAGCATGCACCCTTCCAGACCTTTCTCTGGGCCTCCATATACCCAAGTGTATCTGTAAAATACACATCGTGCTTTGGGAGTGTGTGTATCGTAACAAAATGGTGTCATAATGAATATGTTGTTGGGCGATGTGCTTTTGTAACTCGTAGTTATCCTTCCTGAACTATGTCTTGGAGATCCATCCTTGGTGTTACAAATGAACCTAGGTCTTTATTTATTTGTTTGTTTGTTTGTTTGTTTTAACTTGTTATGGTATGGTAGGGCCAGACTGTGAGTTATTTGGCCATTTTTCCAATGGGAGGGCATTAGCATTTTGTACATTTTTCCTCGGGCACCTGTGTCTTTCCAGAGTCTTCTAAGGAGTGAAATGACTGGGTCTGAATAGATAGAAGCAATACCAGGTTTTGTTTGGTCTTGTTTTGATAGATATTGCCATACAGCCCCCCAAAGTGCCTCTGCCACCTGACTCGCCAGCCTTGGCAGGTTTTTAATGAGGGGAGCTACAGAGATCTGTGTTTTAGAGCAGAGCTCAGTAGTGGGCTGTGGGTTGTAAGGAGCGAGGAGGAAACAGAGACCATGGAATTTGTGGGCTGCTGTCCCACTCTTAGAACCAGCCTTGGGACAGAACACAGGCTACTCTAGGGGCTGGAAGAGACCCTCCCTGCTCTTTCCTTTCCTCCTGCACAAACGAAATGCTGTCTCTCCTACAGCCCACAAGCCTGGCTTCTTCCCTGCCAGCCAGTTTCTATTCCTAGACCTCCTCACCAGCTTGAAGTCATCCCCTTTTGACAAACACACTGGTCAAGACATTATAAAAACACTATTTTTATTAGAGCAGACCAGCTCCTCACTCATCGGGCCTCTTATCCCGCCACCAGCCTGACAACATTCTTTGCCTGCCCCCCCCGTGACGCCGCATCTAAGGTTGGCGCACAACCAGGGTTGTGATTGTCACCAACCCAGCGCCTGTTCTGAGGGTGTGATAGCAGCCCCTCTCTGGAGGCAGACCAAATCCTACACCCAGCTGCTCTCCCCAGAAACAGTTTAGCTCAGCCACAGCCCACACGGGCAAAGGAAAGTGGCGTCCTTAAAACAATTACGTCATCTTCCCATGAATTTCAGGTGGGTGTCCGCTGTGGTATAAAATGCCTTCAGGGTTAGCTCAGAGAGCTGGGTTGGGGGTCCACCAGGAGTTCAGATTTTGTGCTGCTGGAGCTAGAAACTTCTGAATATTTCTAATCAGCATCATCTTTATTGCTAACATGTAACGATCATCTATTACACGCCAGGCCGTATTCTGAACAGTTTATGTTTATAAGGGGGATGCTTTCCATCATACCTATTTCTTTTGTTTTTTATTGAGATCTAATTGCCGTAACACAAAATTTACCATTTTCAGGTGCACAATTTCAGTGGTAGTTAGCATATTCATAGTGCTGTGCGATCATTGTTACTACCTAATCCCAGAATGTGTATATCCCCCCAGAGAGAAAGCTGTACCCATTAGTGGTTACTCCCTATTTCTCCTTCCCCCAGGCCCTGGCATCCATCAGTCTGCTCTCTTTGTCTGTGGATTTGCTTGTTCTGGACATTTCATATAAATGTCTGGCATCTCTCACTGAGCATAATGTTTTCGGGGTCCACCCATGTTGTAGTGTGTGTCAGCACCCCATTCCTTTCTGTGACCTAACAACATTCTGTTGTATGGAGATAGCACACCCTGTTTATCCATTCATCCATTGAAGGACAAGCCGGGTTGCTTCTGCTTTTTGGCTGTTATGCACTATGCTGCTAGAACATCATCCTAGTTTGACAGCCAAGAAAACTCAGACACAAGTACCATTTGCCACTCACTCAAGCAGGATGGGATTCCTACCCAGACATCTGGCTCCAGAGCCAAGTCCCAGCCACCCCTCCCAGCTGCTCGGCAGTCCAATGAAGACCCGGGAATTGAGGGCCTATGTCATATACCTCCATGGCAACCATATTTCAGAATTAAAAATTGGGTCCTGTGGGGGCGCCTGGGTGGCTCAATTGGTTGGGCCACTGGCTCTTGATTTTGGCTCGGGTCATGATCTCAGGGTGCAGGGATTGAGACCTGCATCAGGCTCAGCAAGGAGTCTGTTTAAGGATTCTTATTCTCCCTCTGCCCCTCCCCCTGCTCCTGCTCTCTCCCTCTCCCTTTCTCTCCTTCTCCTTCTCTCTCAAATAAATAAATTTTTAAAAATTGGATCCTATGGTGCAAGGAATTCGTCATAGTTTTGGGACTTGGGTCTGTCTTATTTGCATTCCGGACCATGTAGGAAGTCCTGGCTGAATCATTATTGTTCATGCTGTCCAAAATGCATTTGTCAATGTCTTTAATGTAACAAGACTCAGCCGTGCCCTGGAAGCTCATGGTCAAGGAGGAAAGATGTGCTATCTTGGCTCCCCAGGAAGCAGACTCTAGGAGGGAGATATGTTGTTGGGGGGGGGGGGGCTCTGGAATGATGTGAGACTGGGCAGAGGAAGGAGTTGAGTGGTAATCTGGCCTTGGTAATCCCAAAGTAAACTCTGGGATGGGTGGAGCTTCAGAGACATTCCCAGTTCCGACAAGGAGCCTCAGTCTTTGTACCCTTGGCATCAACCCGTGTCTGAGAGCCAGCATCACCTGGCTTCTTCCTGGGAAGGGATCAGCTGTGAGCTGCCCACCATCACTGGTCCCGGTACCTGGGAGTCATCTGGGCTGCATCCACAGCAGCTTGGCTGAGAGCTCCTACAGAGAGCGGTCCATGAGAAGGAGCCAGGAGCACCACTGGGGGCAGACCTAACCCTGCCTGGGATGGGGGTGAGCAGGGAGGAAGGTGCATCTTCACTGTGCCATGAAGCCTTGAACCCCAAACCTCTATACCCAACTGCTAGCCCATGAACCACTCCTCTTGGGTGCCTCAGTGTCTCAACACAGCTGCCCCAAACCAAAGTCATCCCTGCTCCCTGCCAGCTTTCAGTGCTCAGAGAATAACAATGCCATGCCTCCCATTACACAGGCCAGACACTGCAAGCCTTCAGCATCTCTCCTCCTTCATGTCCTTTCTCCAAACCGTCATCCAGCCCTGTGCCTTCACTTTGAAAGTATCTTCTCCCTGCCTCCCCCTTTTGCTGACCCCTCTTGTTGTCAGAACACCCAGAGCAGCCTCCTACCTCCTCCTAGCACCCATCCTTGGCCACCTCCATCGTCCTATTCCCACGTCCCCTACCTCTGCTCCAAAAACCTGTTGTGGCTTCCTGGTGGCCTGGGGTTGAGGGCAAATCTTGCTGTGGACCACATGGCATTGGTGGTCCAGCCCCTCAGCCCATGTCATTCCCCCACTCCCCTTCCTGTCTCCAGCCCCGCGGAGCTTTCTTGTCCCTCCTGTTATTTGCACCTTCTTGCCACATGGCCTTCCGATGTGTGTCCACTCTGCTTGGAACACACTCTCTTCTCTGCCCCTAATTACCTTGTTTACCCTTCATGTTTTGGTTCTGTGTTGGCCCTCCATGAAGCCCCAGCTGCCCCCCCTGCTGTTATCATGTGTGTCCCTGTAACACTGCTCAGGGTGTCCTGTATCTGCCTCCAGAGTGCTTGAAATGGTACACGACATATATATGGTGGCAGGCTCATTTGTCTAAAATTGGGCGCCTTCCCAAAAGCATCAGCTCCAAAGGCGAGGGAACTTGTCCTGGCACAGGCCAGGAGGTGCTCAGGAAGCCTGAGAGCTTTTCCTGAGGAAAAGAAGGAGGGGGGTCAAGGGGGTAAAGAGAGGGAAGGAAAGGATCATGGTCCCATGCCGTCTGGGGGAGGGGATGGGGGTATGGGAGCTGATATGACCTGCTTTCCTTATATCCTAGATCTCCATGAGCTCACCTGGCAAACATTTGACTGTAGTGGGTGAGGGGATGTGGAATTTAGGCCCTCAAGCCCACTCTACTGCCCCAGATTGGAGCATGAGATTCCCCTCCCTTCCTCGGGATTCCCCCCCTTCCCGCCCCGCCACCACCCCAGCACCTGTCACTGACTTGGTGGGCTTTGCCCTTCACCAGGCTAAAGCAGACCTTAAATGTCGGAGGCTAGTCCCTCTGGCTATCCCCTGAGATCAAACCAGTGTGCTCTGAACATTTTCCATCCCAACCCCCAGACACGCTTCCAGGGCTCCTTGCCCTATGCTTTTACACACTTTATCCCCTGCCTGGATGCCCTTCCTGTCCCTCCCCTGCCTTCCCCCGACCATCTAGTGAGCTCCTTTACAAGCTGGCGCTGTCTCCTCTCCTCTTCTCTGTAGAGCCAGCCCAGCCCTGGGTGGTGCCTGGCATCCACGCTCTCTGCCCTGGGCCTTGGCATTCATGCCTCCCGTTGGTAGCAATTATCCCACGGCATCCAAGCATTTGTGTTTCAGGGACCGCCCTGCTAAGTTCTTTAAGGACAGGGATCTCGTCTTCCTGCCTTCCTTTCCTTCTTTTCTTTCTTGTTCCCTCCTTCCCACAATACTCTGCGAGCTCCTTGTGTGTGCCAGGCCCTGGTTGGGGGCTGAGAGGTACAGCCCTCCTTTCTTGGCTCTGCTGTCCCGGCCCATACCACAAACTAACAAATGGAGATACTTTCAGAGAGAAGGTTTGGGAGTCAGGAGAGGCCCCAGGAAGGGCCCCCATGCCCACAAGCAAGGAGGAGACCTTCTAAAAGGGCTCAGCTGCTCTGAGAAACAGCCAGAAGGGCTATGAGCCTGGGGGCAGGGCAGAGGAGGCAGGAGTGAGGTCAGGGAGGGTGGTGGAGCCAGATTCCATTCATCTCTGCTTGTCTCTGGCACAGCTCTCATCCCATAGGAGAAGCTCCAGGAATATTTGTGGAATAAATAGAAAGGGGCCCCTGAGTGTTCCCGCCTCTTCAGAGGGCTAGAGGCGGCCCCTGTCTAAGGGGTGAGCATCCTTTCTGACCACCAGGGGATGGATGAGTTCTGTGGGAGATTCATTCCCTTAGAAGGAAAAGTTGTTGGTGCAGATGAAGTGGTGGTGAAAGACATTGGAGAAGAGAAAATCCCAGCTAGGCTAAGTGGCCCGTCCTGCAGGATTGGAAGGCTCTGACGCGTAACAGCCGTCTGAATGAGTTTAGCACAAGCTTGAGAGTGCAGAAGTGAGCAGGCCTTTTCCATCAGTGCTGCAGACTGGGCTTCCAGGGATCCTGCCAGCCGAAACCCCCTACAGAGCTCTCCTTAGCCCCAGCCCATCCCAACTCACATAAACCTCGATGCCGTGAAGCCATCTTCTCAAAACCCTCCAAGAGCTTCCTGGTACCTCAGAGTAATGCCAGAGTCCTCAGCATGGCCTCTGCCCTGGTCCACCCCAATCCTCCCCTTCGCCCCACCTTGCTCACTCTGTTCCTCCAGCATGCCATCATGCTCCCACCTCAGGACCTTTGCACTTGTTGCTCCTGCCACCTGGAAAACCCCTTTATCCAGATTCCCACAGCTTTTCTTTCACTTCCTTCAGCCTCTTCTTGAATGTCACCTTAGCAGAGGCCTTCCCTCACCCCATGGCTAAAATAGCACCTCCCACCCCCACCCCCACTCCCCAGCCTTCCATTCTCCGCAGCACTTAGCACCATCTGAAATACTACCTATTTACTTATTTTTTTTTATTGCCTGTCTCTTCTCATTAGAATGTAATAGCGGAGACTTTGATGTGCTTACTGTTCTTCTCCAGAATAGGCGTTCGATAAATATTGAGCGAACAAATGAATTTGTAAAATGAGGTCAGTGCTGTCCAGCTTGCAGAGTGGCTTGGAGTTTCCCAGTGTGTGGTTCGCTTTCTTCCACGGCACTGTAGGTGGCTCGTAAAACATGTGCTATTTCAGTAGGTCCATATTTATGTCTGCCTTCTATTTATGGCAGGTGATAATGATTTTCCATTTATGGCATTAATATGAAATTTCCTTTTTTAAAGTAAACTCATTCAGGATTAAAAAGAGAAATCTATATTTGCCAGCCTGAAAGATAGTTTATAACACAACATTGCATTCTTACAAGAAAACTTTTCTGAGAATTAAAAAGAAACATTCACTATTTTCTAGCAGATACAGATTGAAAATGATTTTTTATGTAGGTACGTAAGAAAAACATTTTCACAGAGACAACAGTGTGTCTGTATCAGTGTCCTGAAGTCCAGGAGGAAATCCTAGATTCTAGATCTGCATCGATGTTCAACAAACCCTGGCACCAAGTATAAAATCTCCAGGTGTGTGTTGGTAGCAATAAATGATGGTACATGGCAGGGTAGTGAAGTAATCAGTGTAAGTCTAAGGTATTTGAGAAATAATCCAAACTCTTCCTATGATTATTCATCTCGTGTGTGCAAAGCATGTGATTTTGTTAACCCAGTCTACCCAGGGCGTGAGAAACTCAAATCTTTGCTGCTGTGCCTTGCCTTATTTCGCTCCAACCTCTAGGGGGTAGTATCTGCCGATGCTTTAGCTTCTTTTGTGATGGAGCATACTGAATGCAGAGCATTTTTTGTTCCTGTTTTGAGGATGGGATATGTTGTTAGCAAGAACGGTAAAAAAGGAAGCTCAAAACTATCCTTTTTCATTCGGCTAATCTGCATTAAGGACTTAACTACACATCATGGGCATTCTAAAGAATGGGATTGTTAGGAGAACAGAGCAGTTGGCATTTGGGGGTGGGTTTTGAAGGGAGAATAGGAGTTTAGTACTTTGGGATACATTGGGATTGTCTTTTATTGTGGATTTAGGGCCATCACTGAGACCATTCCCTAAGGGATCATTGTAATCCTCTACTGACTACTCCTCTGAGCCTTAGGTCACAGAACAGACTTTAGATTCAGGCGGTCCTGAGTATTGGCTTTACTGCTGTGCCACCCAGAACTCACTCAGGTGTTGTGAATCTCTCTCTCTCCCACACACACAAACCATTCAAATCGGCTTGAGTAAAGAAAGCTATGTGACTGGGCAGCCCAGGTGGCTCAGCAGTTTAGCACTGCCTTCAGCCCAGGGCATGATCCTGGAGACCCGGGATCGAGTCTCATGTCAGGCTCCCTGCATGGGGCCTGCTTCTCCCTCTGCCTGTCTCTGCCTGTGTCTCTGCCCTTCTCTTTCTCTCTGTGTCTCTCATGAATAAATAAATAAGATATTAAAAAAAAAAAAGGTATGTAGCTAAAATCTGGGTTCAGGCATGGCTGGATATGGGAGTTAAATATGATCAAGAGGATCTGGTTTCCTTGTGGTCCATCTCTTTCTGTCCTCAACCCAGCAGCCAGCTGCCTTGGTGTTGGCGTCACTCTTGGACAGATATCGCCATGAAACACACAAGGATGTTCACCATGGTACACCTAATCAGTTGATAAAAATGACTTCCTTCATGATGGCCCTAGTAGCTCTCTGTTCCTATCAGCTAATAATTCTGGGGGAAGAGGCACGGGGACTTGTCCAGTGAATCCAGTCAATCCCTTGGTTGAGTCTGTTGACCTGGCATGAGGGCACATGCCTAGCCCTGAGCCAGTCACATGGCCAGGGAGATGGAGTCCCTGGTTGGCCAGGGTACCACATGGACTGAGAGTGGAGGAGAAGTGGTTTCCCAAAGGAAGAGCGAGGTGATGTAACCAGAAGGAAATGAAATAGACGCTGAGCCGACACAAATAGCAAATGTGCCTTAGCTCCACTTAGTTGCTTTGTGGCCATTAGGCCATTTGCCTCAGCTTTCAGAGCCTGTAAAATGGGCTTAATGATCTCAGAGCGTAGCATGACTGCACACAGCCACCATAAGCATCCCCAGAGAGCATAAGAAATGGCAGCTATGGCAGCCTGCAGAGCTGGGCCCCAGTAATCTGGAGCATTGGTTCTGCTCCTAAATTGTCCCTCAGGTTAGGGCGTGAGCCTGGGGGGAGGTAGGGTAGAAGAGGGGCTCTGTGAACTCTGCAGTGCCTCAGGCCTCATTATTAAACCATCCAAAGTTCGTGTTCTTCCCTGCTGGGACCTGACACCAGTGAGGCTAGGTCCCCGGCATTCACCAGCCCTGGAGACGGAGTCTGCAGCTCTCAGCTGCTTGTTAATGCAGCTCACACACTGGCACTCGCTAAGTCAGCCCTGTTTAGGAGAATTCCAATATTCTGGCCTCAGAGGAGCATGTGATTCCTGAAATATAGACTCTGTCAAGCACCTTTAAGCATAGCCGATTCTCGGCATTTCTTTCCAATTCCATTTTTTCCCCTAAAGAGAACTAATAGTATGGCCATTGATAAGGTTCTGTACCGTCTCTGGGGCTGGCATCAGGGATAAAGATGATGAGGATAACAGTAGTGGTATTGACACTTTGTGTCCATGTCACATCCAAACACCTTAAGACCCTTTGCTATAGGGCAGCCCCGGTGGCACAGCGGTTTAGCGCCGCCTGAAGCCCGGGGTGTGATCCTGGAGTCCCGGGATCGAGTCCCATGTCAGGCTTCCTGCATGGAGCCTGTTTCTCCCTCTGCCTGTGTCTCTGCCTCTCTCTCGCTCTCTCTGAATAAATAAATAAATAAATCTTCAAAAAAAAAAAAAAAAAGACCCTTTGCTATAGCTAACTCGCGCAGTCTCCACACCCACCTCTTGTCAAACCCAACTTCTGGCCAGTTGGGAACATTTCAAGCTTTTTCAAGCCTCCTCCCGCCCCCGCACACCTTTGCCCATACTGACCCTATTGCCTGGAATGCCTTTCCCTTTTCTTGTGGGCCAGAAAATGTTTCAGGTTTAAAATCCCAGCTCAAATGTGTCTGTATTTATTCATTCACTCAACCCGTATTTAGGGAGGGTGCATTGTGCACCCGGCACTGTCTTAGGGGCTTGGAAGACACAAATGATCAAAACAGACCCAGTCCCTGCCTCCGTGGAATTAATACATAAGAGGTGTAGTAAATGAGATAAAGGAGATAGTATGTTAGGGAGATTGGAAGTGAAGATGTGATGCACAGCTTGCAATTTTATTTTATTTTAGAAGATTTTATTTATTTATTTATTTATTTATTTATTTATTTATTTATCTGACAGAGTGAGAGAGCACAAGCAGGGGGAGCAGACAGAGGGAAAGGGAGAAGCAGGCTCCCCACTGAACAGGGAGCCTGATGTGGGGCTTGATCCCAGGACCCTGGGATCATGACCCTGGGAAGGCAGATACCAAACTGAGCCACCCAGGTGCCCCTGGCTTGCAATTTTAAATAGGGTGGCCAGGGAGGACCTCTCTGAGAAAGTAAGATGTGAGGCAAGTCTTGAAGGAGGTGAGCAATCTGGGTATTTATCTGGGAGAAGAGCAGCATATCATGCAGGACTGGTGAGTTGAAGGCTCTAAGGCTGGAGCATGCTGAGTATCAAGGGTCCTGGGATGAAGGGAGGGGAGAGGAGTGGTAGGAGGTGGGTCAGAGACATGAGTAGAGGCCCAGGGCCCTGCTGACCACTGGGACCCGTGAAGAGTCCCGAGCAGAGGAGTCACATGATTTATCTTAGCTTTCATCAGGACCCCCTAGCTGCGGCAGGGAGAAGAGACTGCAGGGGTGAGGGCAGGAGCATGAGGGGGCCCAAGCCAGGGTGTGGCAGGGAGGTGGGGGAGAAATGGTTAGGTTTTGAGTATCTGATTGTTTCCCTGGGAGACTAGGGCCTGGCCATGCCCTGGGGAGACTTCCTAGGTCCCTCATTCAAATCCTTGGCATACCATTTTATACATTTGATTATGATCATTTGTCTTCTTTCTTTGGTCTCAGATGCCTTGGGTAATCTGTTGAAAATTACAGATTTTCTTCCCGGAAAAATACCCTCATGCATTCAATCGAATGGGTGTTCCGAAAAGCCTCTGCAGACCATCCTCAATATTAGGACCCCTGGCTAGTATGTTTGCTTGACTGGATGCACAACACCCGTACCAGGCACGACAGGACCATGCGGGGCAGGGCCCAGACTGGTGTCTGAGTATGGCCTATAGATGAGTACACACAGTGGGTCCAAGCTTTTGTTAAACCCTCGTGCATGTGTGACAACACTGGATCAATGTTTGCTGGAAGATGGTGATGATGAAGTTGGCACTTTATAGGGGTCTCACACCTTCTAGGGGTGCCTCCCATACAAACGTCTCCAGGTTTAGCCAGACACATAAAGCCTCCGCAAAGTGAAGTGTGTGGTGCTGAGGAGGGTCTGTGTCTGGTTTCTGATTAGGGCTGGAGGGAGTGAGAGTGAACCAAGTTGGTGCTTAGCCAGCCTCAGTACTCACCATCCTACAGCTGGATGGTGGTGAGGCTGAGACTCTTCCCCTATCCTCCCCCTATAATCTGGCTGGGGAATCAGTGAGAAGACAGGAAAGGATCCTAAATCACTTCTGCTTTTCTCCTAGTGGAGCTGTAGAGCTGCCCTCTGACCTTACTGTTAACCCCCGTTTACAGACCAAGGCCACTGAGGCTCAGCAAAGGTATGTAGTGGAGTTCAGGGTTCACCCCCAAGTCTCCAAATCCCCAGATAATTGGTGAGCAATATATATAGTTAAATGCTAACAACTTAGCACTTAATTACGTACTATTGCACATTGTATTGTATATAATTTAATGCTAATTGCAGGGTTTCGGAATGAGCTGAAGAGAGTGGGGCGAGAATGGCAAGGGAAGTTTTCGTGGAGGCTTTGGGAACCCAGCTGGGCCCTGGAGAGGATTTGGGTGGAGGCTGGAGGGGATGGAGTAGATTTCTGGAAAAGGGAGTAGAATAATTAAGGCCGGCCAGGTAGGAATGAGCATGGGGGGAAGGGGGGAAGCTAAGATAGTACTATTTAAATAATGGAGCTCTATAAATGCAAATATACCTAAATAGTCACTGAGAACCTTCTATGTGCGGCGTACTATGCCAAGTCCCTTCCACTGTTATTGCTTCCAATCCACATGTAACCCTATTCGGGAAAGAAAAATCCAACCAGACAGGTACTGTTATTACTTCCATTTTAACAGAGGAATAAACTAATGGCAGTGTTGCTACTCTGGAGCCAGGCCTGGTCTCAGAGCTCATGTTCTCCCCAGCTCGAATTCAGAGACCGTCTGATTAGAGGTGGGCTAGGCTCAGGCCTTGCTACTCCAATTGTGGCCCATGGGCATTGCCTGTGAGCTTGTTAGAAATGCAGACATGGGCCCCTCCCCCCTAGTCCTACCCGGAGTCAGAACCTGCATTTCAACCTAGTCCCGGGTGATTTGTGTGCATGTTAGTTCTAGCATTTGAGAAGCACAGAAAAGCACGGGGCTGGTGAGAAGTTCGGTTTGGATGTGTGCCTGTGCTGTTCAAGGCTTTGTGATACATCACTCTCCCGGCAGAGGCGAATAAATGCATTCTCGGATGGTCTGAGGTACAAGCCTAGGGCAGCCCATCACAAGCTGAGCTCTCTTTGTCATCTTGTATTTCATCTAAAAATGTCACTGAGTGTCCATTCTACACCATAATCTATCAGTGGTCATTTTGATATTTCAAAATGGTTATGTAAATTGCCATGGAGTAGGATGGGTGTTCTCGGAAGATGCGTGAGATGGGTTTCTTTGTATCTTAAATGGGTAATAATAACCACTTTAAGAGCTCTTGCAAAGATCAAAGGAGAATCATGGATATGGAAATGCTCCACATCAGACACATGCTATTTTGGAAGGGACTGACGATCCTCCCCAGACCCAGTGTCCTGCAAACAGCTCTCAGAGGGCTGAGGTTGAGCTCTTCTCACATTCAGGGCGAGTGAGGCAGGGCTCAGTCCCAGAGAGCACGAAGTCACCTGGCATCTCAGGAAGCCAGGGAAATAAGAGAATAGGGTCAACTATTGCTAATTTGTTTGTTTACATTTCCTTCCTCATGCCCACTTCCTGATTGTTTGGCCAGATGAGCTAGCAGGAAACCCCAGTGAAACTCAGAAGTTTTGGGGACATTGGGACAGGAGAGAAAAGGAGAGCACTTCATCCTGTCCCCAAGTGGGCCCAAAGAGTAGGGCGTGGGGGAAAAAGGTTGTGGGAAGTGGGATGACAAGGAAGACGTAAGCAGATGGCAACAACACAAGTCCTACAGGAAAGGAGACAAGAGAGGGGATTGGGCTGTCAGCACTGGACCAGGAGTGACCTCGGGTTTCCATCCAGAGGGCCCATTTCCTCGTAACTGGAAAGAGAAGATGAGGAGAGAGGCCCAGAGGGGTGAAATGGACAGAGACGGTGCAAGACAAGGGAAGGGAAGCCAGACAAGGCATCGGAGGGCAGAGAGGCTCATTTACAACTGCAGAAGCCAAAGGAGGAGAATTTGGGGACAGACGGGGAGGTCAGCAGTCCTCCATGGCCCAGAGCAACTGAAAAGGAGGAGCACAGGAAAGGCTATTTATATATATTTGGTTAAGGAGGTTATGGGTCACCTGTGGATAGGGTTGTGGTCTTAAAGCCAGATTTTGAGAAGAGGAGAATGATGGGGATTTTCTTTTCTCTTCTTCCCATGGTGGCAGTTAGGATTTTCACACAAACTGCATTTCTATTGCAAATGTCTTACTTGCCTTTTAAAACTTAATCCATGAAACTTGTGACCAGAACCAAGCCTATATTGTCTCTTTAATCCATCCCTTGGCAAAAAATAAAACAAAAGGTTATTTAAGAAAGAGAAAATTAAAGAGCATTGTTTATAGTATGATCCTATTTTTGTTTAAAACAATGTCTGTGGGGGCACCTGGGTGGCTCAGCTGGTTAAGCGTCCAACTCTTGATTTTGGCTCAGGTCATGATCTCAGTGTCATGAGATTGAGCCCCCCTCAAAAGAAAAAAAAAAGAATGTCTGGGTTTGTGTATGTGTTTATAAATATGTATGTAAAAATATGTATGTATATGTATATGATAAAAACATCTAGGGGAATATATATCAAGTTATAATGGAGGTTTTACTGGCATATACATATGTCACTTTAAACACGTATAGTTTATTCTGCATTAATTATCCCTCCATAAAGCTATAGAAAATTAGAATAGGGGTTATCTCTAATGGTCAGTTTATGGTACATATGACATAATTCTTTTGGCTACAAACGATAGAGACTCAGCAGAAACTTCTAAAGCAAGAACTAAATTGTCCAGATACTTCTTCAGACATGAGTGGATCCAAGGTGTCAAGTGACGACTTTAAGGATCTGTCTCCATCTCTCGATGCACCTGCTCTCTCTGTTATTGACCTCATTCTCAGATAGTTCCAGGCCTGTGTCTCATCAGCCTAGCCCCTCCCCAATGGAAAGATAGCAGCTCTTCCCCCAAAAGGATCAGCAAAGGCTCAGGGCTGACTTTCAAGGGCCTGGCTCAGGCCATGGCTCATGCACAGACCAGTGAATCACTGTGGTTGCAGGCAGCACTGTGTGGATTGTCAAGGCTAAGGCCAAGGTCATATGACCCAAGAGGCCAACAAAGGAAGTTTCTAGGGCCTCTCACAAAGTCAGTGAACTGAAGGAAGGTGATGAGTGGTTCTTTAAAGGAAATCCAGAGTTCTGTTGCCCAAAGAGGAGGTCTAAGCCCCCAAGTGTCTGTTCTTAAAGGCGCCCTCACTGTCTGGATCATGTTTTTATAATGACTGAGTTCTAATAAGCATGCATTCCTCTTGCCATGGCAAGAGAAGAATGAGATCCCTTCTTAAGCAACTGATTTGGGTCACATCTGGTTATGATAATTCAGGTAGCTAAATAATGAATGTGGAGAAAACATAAAAGCTAAAATTTAGCCCAAGCCCCTGCTCTTACAGGGCACGGGTGGAACAACCAGTGTCAAGACCAGAGAACCAGCCTCCTCCTTTCTATAGACTGTTGGTTATGTATGTTCAAGACCCATGGGACCCTCAGACCATCTCTGGGGCTCTGGGTCGCCTGAGTGATGTGCCCAGGGAGCCAGGCCTTCGTCAAGCTCAGTCTCTGGCCTCTCAGCCTCCTGCCTCAGTAAATAATTCCCCACATTCCGATATCACACTGCTCGATTTCTTCATTTCAGGCTTACACTAAGGACATGGTGCCAGACTTCGATGAGAAACATGATGAGTATTTAATATTGCTTCAGCAGAGGAACCGGTAAGATGAACCTGCTCAATGGCAGCCCTTAATATTAGCCAAATAAAAACCCGATTTCGATTTATTAGACAGCATGCAGGCTCTGTGTCACATAGGAATGGGGCGCAGTCAGCCTCTACTCAGAGGCTTGGAATATTATCTACAATCCCAGCTCCTGTTTCTCCCCTCACTGATTTAATTGCATCTTTGAGCAGTAGCAAACTGTTCCACATATAAGTACCACCTCTTGCTTTCCTGCTGCTGTTCTGGGAGACAGTGGCTTTGTCATGGAAAAGCTTGAACCTGGCAGGGCCTGTGCATTAGTCACCTGAATAGCCCAGTCTGCCATCTCCCAAGCTTTGACGGGCCCTTGAAATCTGAGCCTATAATCATGCCTCATTAGATCAAGGTGGAGTCGTTTCACATCTGTGTTTAAAGTTGGTCAATATGTCATTTAAAGTTTAGTTGGTACTTATTTTTGACTCTGGTGTGCTACCTCCGGGCGGGGGGGGGGGGGGGGGGGGGAGAACTATGGTAGATGCAATGTTTAGTGATCGAGGGCAAAGCAGTGTGGTCTGGTTGGAAAGAGGCATCACCTCTTCACTGCCTTCATGGGGCCTGTGGAGGTTCGCAGTCAGTTCACTGTGGTTTGTTATCAGGCCTTAGGTTTCAGGTTAAGCTGGGTTGGCAACTCAGATGCTAGGAGTGGCCGGGCAGTGAGTGAAGGAAGCCAGCACAGCACAGTAGAGTCGGTGGGCACCTGGGATTCTCACTTCCCAGCTGCTCAGCTCAGGCCAGTTGTTGTTTGTGGGAGCCTGGGCCCAGGGGTCCATATCTTCCAAGGCTGCTGGAGAAGCTGGAAATCTGGATTTGGGTTGTGAAATCTCCTGAATTTTAAAATGTTGGTAATGCACTCAGATTAAAACTTAAAACTCAAAACAATGCTCAGGATGCTGCAGGCCCCTAAAACAGACCTGTGGGAGTGGGGAGGGGAGAGCCCTAATCTGGGCCTTTGTGTTATAGGAATGAGTTCGGGGTCTTACAGGCAAGAGAGCCTGGGAGTTGTCATCCTGTTTGTTGTGCATTCAGCCCTCATCTGACTGTCCCAACACCCAATTCTTGTCAGGTGGGGCCCTGCTGGCATGTTGCACGGACGGGTTTATACAGGAGTTAGCATTCCCATGCACCGACCCTTTTACTAAATTCCACTAAGGTGCCTGGGATCTATCTCTAACAGCACCAGCCCACAGTGGCTAGATGCCCCTATTCCGGCCGTGTGGCCCCTGGTGGTGAATTCCTGAACAGGTAAACTTTCCAGGAGCAGCTAGACATACCAGACAGTGTCCTTCCTCTGTGCCAGGCCACTCTGTGCTCATCTCCCCAGCCCAGGGGCAGCTCCACCTATGGTAGTGGGAGGCTTGTGCTGATTAGCCCAGCATGGGTTTTTATCATCATTAATGCCGTGGAGCGGGGTGTTTTTATTCCATTCCTGGCAGGCTGGATGGTGCCACCGAACACCTGAGTGATCGTTTAATCATGTACGTGTGACTTGTCTGGGAGGACATTGTCATAGTTCCTTAGGAGCAAATTGCTTCTCATTAATCAGCGGATCAATAAGTGCACCATCAAAGGGCTACCAGCCGATAGCATAGAGGAGAATATCCAGAGACAAGGTTGCAGCACAAAGGCAATTAAAAAATATGTCAAAGCTGAGTTGCCATAAAATTTGGGGGATACGTTGTCACCCAGAGGGAGCTGGCGTGATGACAGGAGCTCAGAAGGTAGAGCTAGAAACACTTCCAAATGGAGACATGAAAAGTGGGTGGCCCCCTGAGCTACCACCAGTTGTTGCTTTGGAGGCACCTCTTCTGGGGTGCCTCCTGCATGCAGGCACTTGAGCCCCATCCCTTCAGTTAATCCTCCCCCACCTGATGTGATGTAGCTATATTCACTGCACCCATTTTCCAGACAAAAAAGACCCAGAGCAGTGAGCTGTTTGTCCAAAGTCATCCAGCCAGGAAGTGGTAGAGCTGGGCTGGACTTTCTGATTTATGTTTTGTTTAATATTGTCATAAATAATCAAGAGGGGAGAAATCTGCCAGAGTTGCCAGTTTTGCAATGAAGGGTTTTGTGGGAATAAACCGCAGTGTACTTGGAAATCTAGTTATATGACCTGGTAGAAAGCCAGCCTCTGGGCTTTATGGTGTGCACAGAGGGAAATGAAAACCCAGCCTGCTTATCTGGGTTGCCCTGTGACCTGAGACAGGAGGGTGTGCAAAAACTGGAGCCAGTTCCCAGGAGTGTCCTGCCCAGAACATAGCTGCCACAAATGCTGTGGGTGGTATTCTTTTCTTCATTCAGGATTTCACTGAGTGCCTTCTCGGTGCTTAGCACTACCAACAACGTGAAGGAGAGCATTGTGATGAGGAAGGCATCAACTTTATTAGTTAGTACTCTGGTGGTTGGGAGACAGGAAGGACAGAAACTCAAGGTAAATGGACCTTAAATAAAAAAGGAAACTTACTGGCTCATGAAATTAAGAAATCTGGGATAATGTTCTGGCTTCAGGTATAGTTGTATCCAGGTACTTGGCTCTGACTCTACTCATCTCAGGCTGGCGCCTCCTTCATGGGAGCCAAGGCAGCCACCGGTGGCCTCACCCTTGCATCCTGCCTCAAGGAGAAGAGAGGACTTCTGGATAGTTGGGCTGAATTCCTGAGGAGGGCCCCAGCCTCAGCCCCGAGCCAGTTGCCCCTGGTGCCTGGCGAACTGGCATGGCCTGACTGGCCACTCCTTGGCTACCTCCTTCACCTGGGTAGTGGAGTGAGTGTCACCCAGACCACACAGAGTAAAGGAAAGAACAGAGCGGTTCCCAAAAGGAATCCGAAGAGCTGGTTTGGAGGATAGGGAAGAGTTGCTGGCGAGGCAGACTGAACAGGTTTCTGCCCCACAGCCCTTGCCCTTGAGGAACTGCCCTGGCAGTGGCAGGTGAGCACAAGGCCACCCATTTATAACCACTCCCAAAGAAGCAGAATGTGATCATGTGCTCCAGGAGAGGACCAAGGGAGGTAGAGGAGGATGTGACAGTCCCAGGTCACTCCTGCCTGAACCCTCCCAGAGGATCCTTAGTGATTCTGGTCACTCACCTTCATGATAGATGTAATCACACCCGACCGGCTCACTCACGACAGAGCTACCAGGTTGGGCCGAGTGCTGGAGGGCTGATGGCAGGGAAGGACTGTAAAACATCCCTCTAGATGGTGGGGGCTGGACCAGATCCAGGAGTCCAGCAGTAGTGTTATTTCTTCTCTGGAAAAGGTGGTTTGAGGGAAACGTATAGGAAAACATGCCCATGAGAGATGTAAACCCACTGCCCCAAAAGGAGATTCAGGCAGAGAAGGAACGGGAGAACCAGCATCCGGGGTGGGGGGGAGGGGCTGTTGGCATGGGCCAGTCTCTGAGCCGGAGCTGCAGCCTGGTATCCCACTCCATCCTCATGTCAGCCCAAAGAGGGGTAGGCACTCTTGATCTCATTTTACAGAAGAGGAACAGGCCCAGGAGGTGTCGGGACTTGCCAAAGGTTACACACACACTGAGGAAATGGTAAAACCTTCTCTGTGGAGCTTCATCCTCCACACTGCACCACCTACACCCACACGGATGGGGGATGCTGACATCTTAACAGGCCAGTACTAGAGCCTGTGAGCACCAGTGTTCTGGGAGGAACAGCAGTCTCTTTGCACCACTGCCCTCCGCCTTACCATCCTTCAGGGCTGGTCTCAAATGCCACCACCTCCCCATCTGGACTCTCCTTGCTCAGCCCTGGTGTTGTGATAAGTGGTGAGGAGACTAGAAACAGCACAATGGTGTGTCTGGGAGGTGGGCTCTGGAGCCTCGCGGACCAGAATTGAAATCCTGGCAGCTTCCTGGGCTCTGTGATCTTGGGCAAGTTCATCTATAAAACAGGCCAATGGTAAGACCTAAATCACAGGGCCAGTGAGGGAGTAAGAGAGACAAACACTCAGGTGTCATCATTACTACCACCACCACCACCATCATCATCATTATATTAATGTTAATGTCAGTTAATACCCTGAGCTGAAATCCGGGTATTTCTTGAATGCTTGACCCCTGGAGAAGCCCTTGGTTGCCCTCTGGGGTGACTGAGGTCCTAGCGGCCACGTGGCTAGCCTGGTCACCCACCAGCCACAGTGGTCTGAGGCTGAGGTGATCCCACCATCCACACAGGCACGACCACACCCAGGAGCGATGCACCACCTACAGCTCGACCTTGGCCATGTCCTCTTGCCAGCTGTGCCCCTGCTCGTGCCCCGACCACCCAATCATGTCCCTTGTCACACTCCCACTTTCTCTCTGTACAAGTGGCCTCATAGGTCACTTATAGGATAAGACAGAAAGAGCTCCAATGATGAGCATGGGGTCCATAGTAGCTCTGTTAGAATGCATATCCATGTCTTCTATACCCTGCTAGACCCTGAGGGCCTTAGAACCACTTGTTCTGGGCAACCTGGGTGGCTCAGCAGTTTAGTGCCGCCTTCGGCCCAGGGCATGATTCTGGAGTCCCAGGATCGAGTCCGACATCAGGCTCCCTACATGGAGCCTGCTTCTCCCTCTACCTGCATCTCTCCCTCTCTCCCTCTCTCTCTATTTGTGTCTCTCATGAATAAATAAATAAAATCTTTTTTAAAAAATTAAAAAAAAAAAAAAAGAACCACTTGTTCCAGAGTTGAGGCATAAGAGCATTCCTCACCCTCAGCACTGACCCCAACCATATGCAGGGGTCAGATTCCCATGGTAGGAAGGGAGAATAAACAGACACACAGGTAGTCTCCCCTAGGATGAGGCAGTGAGCCACGTGCTCTGAAGCCAGCAAGACCCGTAACAAAGTAGAGTGTGTGTGTTAAGGGCACCAGGTGGGCAGGGGCTCCATCTTCGACAGGGCGGGTACCATGTCTGATTTTTCTGAATCCCATATACCGAGGGCTGCTTTTTATGCAAAGCAGGCTATCAATTAAAAAAAAAAAAAGACACCACTTCTCTTTGATGCCACATGCGTATCACTGACAGCTCAGCTGCAGTCGGGGAGTTCCTTTAGCGATCCCTTTCACAGTCTGGATAATTATCTCCTCATTTATCAGTTTCATAAATCCACATTTTCATAAATCATTCTGCTTAAAGAGAAGCACACACGACGGAGTGCCAGCCCCAGAACGCCGGTAGCGGGATGTCACCGTAACCACCAAGGCAGCATCAAGAGACGGGGCGGTCTCGGGAGGGAGATGGAGGCAGGCGCCCTGTGGCTGGGTGGTCAGACTTTCCATTCTCTGTGCTCCTCCCGGGGCTCGGGCTCCCCGCTCTCTCTCCCCAGGGCCTGCTGCTGCCTGCTGCAGCCTCCGATTGTTTGCTCCAGAGAGGGCAACTATCGCTGTGTTTGGAAAGCACCTCTTAGTTACTTGTGTTTTCCTTCTGTTTTATGCTGTTGCCCGCCCAACAATCAACTCCCAGGCTTCCAAGGCCGGCAGGAGATAAGAAGTCTGTAATAAATGTTCCTGCCAGGATTGTTGAAAAGATGGATGTATCAACAGCCAAAGAAACATTTAAAAAACAAACAAAGAAATCACCCATAATGCCACCACCTTACCTCAACAACTGATTGGATTTTCACATTTATCACCTTCCGTTCCTGTTCCACAAACACACTTTTTTCCAATTTTGTACATAAACACACATGCACTGTTTTTATTCTATCTGTTTCACCCCCTACCAATCACAAGCCATTCCTCACGTTTGGACAGATTCTTCGTAATGATCTCAGCTGTGTGGGATCCCAGGTTCCATTTCCCTGGTGTTGGACATTTGGGTTGCCTTCAGGGTTTTGTTACAACCACACATCGTTCCCAGTCAAAAGTGATTTGCTGGAATGGGTTTACCAGGGGAAGACCAAGCATATGGCATTTTCCCTATTTTCATATTACTTCTGAGAAGGTCCTGTGAGTTACCAGCAATGTCTAAGTCTGCCAGTTTCAATGTCATCTCACTAACTTTAGAGGTTGTCTTTGTTGTGGTGAAGACTGGAGCCAGATTGCCCTACCACCATACCAGCTGTGTGACCTTGGGCAAGTTACATAACCTCTCTGTGTCTCGTTCTCCTTATCTATTGCATGGGGATGATAAAAGTAATCACCCCATAGGATTGTTGGGGAAGATTAATGTCTAAATATAGTCAATCCCTATAATTCATAGGTTCCCTAAATATGAATTCACCTATTCACTAAAATTTATTCGTCAGTATTTGCAATGCCTTTGTGGGCATTCAAAGACATGTGCAGGATGGCAAAAATTTTTGGTTGCCCAACATGCACATTCCCACCTTTGGTAGAAGAAGGGAACACTCCCTCTTCTTATTTCAGCCATTATTCCATAAGCAAGTGTCCTTTTTGCAATATACTTAGTGCCATGTTTTACACATTTTTATGCTTTTTAGTGGTGATTTTGCTGTTGAAACTGGCCCCCAGGCATAGTGCGGAAGTACCGCGTGGTGTTTCTAAGTGCAAGAAGACTATATTGTCTCTACGCAGAAAATACAGAAAATACCCAAATGTGTTGGGTGGGCTTCCCTCAGGCCTGAGTTAGAGCCACTGCTGGCCCGTGAGGTGTATCAACTATGTATTAAATAAAGTGCCTTTAAACAGAAACACACAGCAAGGTTATGTATTGATCAGTTGATGAAGTGTTGCGGCAGAGGCTCACAGGAACCAAATCCTGTATTTTCCCCTAGGGACAAAGTTTCGGTATTCGCTAACTCAGCATTTGTGGTGATTTCATAGAATAAAACTACCACGAATAACAAGAACCAACTACCGTATCAGTACAGCAGGTAGAACAGAGTTTGGCACTTACTACACACCCTTTATGTGATTACTAATTATGTTTAAAATTTTGCATTTTGCCAGTTTGGTAGTGATGTGTTTAATCACAAAGAAGATGCATGCTGGTTGCCACGCGGGCTGGTTGTCTGTATTTCTTCTTGTGTGGAAATAAATCTCATTGATGTGGGGGTGCATGGAGGTGTTTGTAAAGACAATGAAGGATTTGGCGACAGATGGGAGTGGTTCCAGAGGGGCTGGCGAGGATGCTGCCCACTGATTATGGTACTGGCCATATCAGGAGTTGGCCAAGGATGGAGCCTGAGGAGTGAGGTTGGGTTTTTGAGAAGACTTGAACTAGGGGTCCACCCATGTTCACGCCAAGACCCTTTTAGCCAAAAGGTGATAATCATATCATGAATCTTGAACGAATGCCTGCTTTGATATATTCTTTCACTGCATCAGAATATAAAATGATGACATTTGAGATATCAGGGGTGAGCTTTGGAGAACACATTTATTACTGAAGGAAAAAGTCAGTCTGCCTGGTGTGATGGAGGATGTTTTCTGATTTGTAGATGTTCTATGAAACCTCTTGCAAAGGCTTAGAACCTAAGATCCTTAACCCCATGTTTTGTTATACTCTGGAGAAGTTAACACTATCCACACAAGGTGGAGATGCATGAAATTGGGGTCATCCCAGGAAACCCAGGCTGTGTGGTGGCAATGCTAACACATGTCTCAGCCACCGCGGGGTGAGGTCGGTGTGTGCCTGCGTTGTCGCTAACGTGCGTTTGAACCTCAGCACGAAAGCAGAAACACCCCTGCAGGGCCTGAAACCATCTCCCCCTTGCTGCTTTTCCGTGTGTGTAATGGGCCTCTTACAGGCTGTTTGTAGATGAACAGCTGGGCACCCGCCACCCGGCCTCCGATTAGAGACGTTTTGCCCATCAGAGCAGCGGTTCTCTCACCGCATGGGGGTGGGCGGCAGCCCAGGCTCACATAACAAGGAGCAAGGAATCGTTTCTTTTCCAGGATATTAAAGCATTTGAAAACCAAGGACCCCATGCAATTGAGATTGGAGCACTTGGAGCAGGGCTTCACTGTCTACGTCAATGGGGCCAATTCTGAGCTGAAGACATCACCCCGGAAAGCTGTCCACTCTGACTTCACCAGAAGTGCCTCACATGCCGAGGGAACACATGGTGAGCACAGGACCCCCTGGGCCCAGCCACACACTGACAAATTTGGGACAGTGGAGTCCTATCCCATGCACATAAACTTACCAGCAAGTAGCTAGTTAACTATACCCACTTTGGCAGAAAGAGAACTTGGGGCACCTGGGTGGCCCAGTTGGTTAAGCGTCTGACGCTTGATTTCAGCTCAGATCATGATCTCAGGGTTGTGAAATCAAGCCCCGGTGTCAGACCTGTGCTGAGCATGGAGCCTGCTTAAGATTCTCCCTCTGCCTCTCCTCATGCTTGCACGTGCGTGCACTTTCTCTCTCTCTTAAAAAAAAAAAAAAGAGAGAGAGAGAGAAAAGAGCAGGAGTGTGTGCATGAGAGAGAGAAATCCCTTTTTATACCTTTTAAAACTTAGCCCTGGCCTCCATTACCCAAGGGCAGAGGTGATCAGAGCACTAAATTCCCGGCTTTTACATTTCGTAGTGCCAGTAATTGAAGGAAATGTCTAGAATAATTTAAATTATACTCGATTTTCACTGGCTGTGTCTTCACTTCAGTACCTAACCCTGTGTGATATTTGATTCCACTGTTCATTTCTGAATTTAGTTAATCCATACTCCACAGACTTTAAACCGATCCCATGTGTCCTGCACTAAAAGCTCAGAGAGTCTGTGAAGTGGAACAGGAGCACACCAGCAGCTAGCCCAGTACAGGCACCAGAAATGACCTGGTGGTAAAGTGAATGAAGTGACAGAGCACACGGGGTCGGGTCCCAATTTGGCCATGTTACTCTGGGCCTTTGCTTCCTCCTCTGTTAAATGGAACTGACAAGGGCACCCATCCGTAGGGCACCCTTGAAGGCAGGCCACTTTGTCTGAGAAGCTGGTGTGCTACCAAATTATAGGAAGAGCATTTGGAATGAGGCAGAGCTGGGTTTGAACTCTGTTCTGCCACTGTCTAGCTTTGAGACCTCTGGCAGTCGGGCCCTCTCTGACTCTCAGTTTCCTCTTCTATGAAGTGGGAATAGTTAGTCCCACCTTGTAGGCTTGCCAGGAAGATTAAATAATATATGAAATGTTAAATGCCCGTTGCACAATAATCTTGATTCGTGTTGTTCTGATTCATTGCCTTACTCTTGGGTATAGTAACCATCCCAAGCCATTAGTAGACACTAAAAGTCAAAACAACAAAAAGCTAAAAGGAGAAAGCAAAGTCCCAAAACCTTCCTCCAGGAGACCCACGGCCACTCAGCTTAGAG
This sequence comes from Canis lupus dingo, assembly GCF_003254725.2. Lineage (NCBI taxonomy): Eukaryota > Metazoa > Chordata > Mammalia > Carnivora > Canidae > Canis > Canis lupus. Next base: position 18,902,775 of record NC_064248.1, on the reverse strand, counting down.
TTTAGCATGAGCTTCCTAGCCCCCAGGGCAACAAGGGAAATGGAATGATTCTCCTAGCTTTTGGGGAGGAGGAATCAGACCAACCTGCTACTAGTTGGGAAAAGCAGGCCTTTCTTGGTCCAGGTTTCAAGGAGGTGCAGGTAATAGGAGTCTTTGTACTTGGGTCACCAGCAATACCTTCACTCATTCAACAAATCTCTCTCCCTTCTCTCCTCTTTTATACAAATGCTGGCCTGTAGTACATACCACGTGTACCCTGCTTCCATATCTCGGAGATTGTTCCTTTTGTATATAGACCTGCCCCATTCAGCTGTGACTTACTTCCCATTCCCTTTCTCCTGGGCATTTGGCTGTTTTCTAATGCCCTGCTGCTATCAGCAGCACTATAGTAACTCACTTCATATACAAGACTTTGGGCACACTAGTGTGCATTTTCAGTGGAAGTCATGAATCCTCCTTGGGTGTGAACTTGTCATTGGTGCCTCACTGAGACTCTTTCCTTCATCCCTGGTACAGATGGTGGACAAAGAACCCTGTTCCGAGAAGCAGAGGAAGCTTTAAGACGCAACTCTCGGACAGCCCCCAGCAAAGTCCAACGCCGAGGATGGCACCAGGTCTGGAAACCTAGGGCAGAGTCAAGACATATAGCTTTAGAATAAGGAGCAGGGTCATTGTGGGAATAGAAATATAATCCAAGCACTGAGAATTCTCATGGTCTGGCTGGGCACCCTACTGATGTCCTCTCTTCGTGTAGTGCTGGCCCTTGAGAGTTGGGGGAGCCTAGGGACCCTCCTGCCCCCTCTTGTGGCATGATCCTCCCTTCCAGATAGGGGATGGGGCCACCCCAAGATGGACTCACAATCCTATCATGGTGACTCATTTATACAGCTGTCTTTCTTTGAGCACCCACTATGTGCCTGGCACATTCTTCGATGCCAGGGATGCAGTGGGTGAAGAAGACAAAGCCCCCTTTCCCACAGACCTAAGATGCCACGTCAGGGTGCTGCTGATGCCAGCAGCTTGCATTTTTGAGTGCCAACCAGGTACGAGGTGTGGGCTAAGCTCCCACATGACTCCTCCCCTTTGTCCTTACAGCAGACCTATAAGGCAAGTTCCAATGTTCTTCCTCTTTTAAGGAAGCCAAGGAGGTGAATGATCAGAAAAGCGAAGTGAGCTTTCCAAGGCCAACCACTAATAAGTGACAGCCTCAGAACTCAAGCCCAGAGCTTTGCTCTGAGTGCTGTGTTCCTGCCTGCGTCGTCCTCACCTGGTGGTTGGTTACTCACACCTTGCTGGGCCGGGGTCAGTGGGTCTCAGCCCCCACAGCACATTCACGTCACCTGGGCAGCCCCACCCGTAGAGATTCTGATCCATGGGGTCTGAGGTGACGCTTAAGCAATGGTGTCTAATCCTCTTTAATCCAGCGGTCACCCATATTGGGAAGTACACTGTGCTGTACATGTGGGTCTGTAGGAAACACTTCCATAAACTTTATTGGCCTATCTCTGCAATAACCCCATAGGTCTGCTAACTGTCCTCATTGTGCCACTGATGAAACTGAGGCCCAGTGAGAAGAGGTGACCTGCTCAGGATCACATGGTGACTAAGGGAGTTTTGAACCCTAGACCCATGACCCCCACACACAAACCCATTGGTCTTCCCTGTGTTTGTGGATCTGTGATTAAGCCCTGAAGGGTGTTCCTGGCCAACTGACTCCCACAGCCTTATCTCAGTGCGGATGAGCAAGGTCTCCAGGGCACACAGCCTAGAGGCCTCCTCTTGTCCCCAGCAATGAATGTTAATTTTTCATTGAGGAGGCCTTTCTCCACATCCCACTTGAGAGCCTCCTTCTTGTGGTTTTGAGTGCCTTCAATTATCAGGAGCCGTATTTGCATCTTAGACTGTGACTTAATGGCTGGCCCCAGAGCCTGTGCAATTTAAAAGACTTGGCCTGAGATTAATTAGCATCCCTCCCCAGCCTCTCCCTGTGGTCCCACACTTCACAGGCCCTAATCATGGCTGATTTCTTGGCTTCCTGATGCCACAAAGGCTCTAATTGTCCTTCTGCACCATATCAGTCAGGGGTCAGTCAGTGCCTAATCGTAGAGACCACTCAAGCTGTTTTAATCAGAGATGAACGTAATGCAGGGAATCAGGTGCTTGTAAGGTCTCTGGGTGGCAAGAGGAGGAGCTAGCGGGGTCCCCCAGGAATGGTACCCAGCCTTCTAGCACAGCCTGCCAGGAAAGCTGCTGCCTAGGACACAGTGGGAAAGGTAGAAGATCAGCCTCAGGGATGTATCACCTTAGCTGTCATCCAGGAGCCAGGTGGCCACCGCCACAGCCACTGGCCCCAGATGATGCCTGCCACAGCAACATGGCCCACACCTATCTGGCCCGAGGAGGGACACTTGAAAACCCGCCGCCTCCATCACCATGCTCATCAGCCAGTGTGTGTCCCCTTCTTTCCATTTCACTTCTACTTTCCCTCCCTTGTATGAGGCCATCTGATCGGCTGCAGAATCCAGAATCCCTAGTGAAAAAGCATCTGGGAAACACAGACTGGCTTTCTGGCCTCTACTGAATGCAATGGCACCCTAGGAGGAAAGTGGAAGGGGTCCTGGGGGGTCAGCCCACCCCTCTCCCACTACTGCATGGACTCTGCTCCAGCCACATGGCATGCTTTGGGGACCACTCCCCCTTGATATGGATAAACCCGGGAGCATTCAGAAGTGGTGCGAGGACTAGAAGCCACATCCCAAAAGAAATCATCTTTTAATTTTGATGTAGCAAGCATTTATTACCTCAGGCTGGGCACTGTGTGGGGCTTTGGAGGTAGAAACAATCAGATAAGGCTCAGTTCTTGCCCTGGGAGCCCCAGCTCTGAAGACTTGGGGACTGCCCAGCCTGCACAGAAGACATAACAACCAGGTCTGAAGCGTACAGAGGACTGGCCTGCCGGACTTGAGAGTGAGCAGCTTGCGGCCTGTGGGCTGAACTTGTCCCCCAGAGAATGTTTTTTGGACTCACACAGTTTTAAAAAGACTTAGTCACTTGCTAACATTTAAATTCAAAAGTTTTTATATATTTTTAAAAAGCTAGATTCCTCCTTCGCTGGAAAAAGGGAAAGATCTGGCCCTCGCGCTGGGCTTCCGCTCCCTGCCAGGCAGCCATTAGCAGAGCAACGTGGCCGGTGCCCTGGGTATAAATGGTCCTATTTGATGCAGTCTGTACCACCCCCTTTAAAGCCCCAGAGCTGAGCCTGAGTGGCAGCTGCCATCTGTTATCAGAACCCGTGGCTCCTGGAGAGACAGAAACGGGCTTTGGAGTCAAACTGCCTACTGGCTGTGTGCCCTGGAGCTGGTGGTGTGACCTCTCTGAGCCTCTGAGCTTTGCGTTCATCATCAGTAAACCTCCTGGGGCTGCCAGGAGGCCATGCGTGCTCAGTGTGTGTCACAGGGGTCTGTCAGCGGGGGCCGTCTGCTGCTTCAAGTAGGAGCACCCGGTGGCAGGGGCACAGACAAGTCCAGAGAGGTGAGTGAGGGCACAGACTCAGGAACCCAGCGGCTGTCGATCAAAGTCTTGGCTTCACCCCTTCCCAGGAGTGTGGCCATGGATGAGTTGCTCAACTTCTGGTGCCTGTCTCCTCACCTGCAGGTAGAGTTGGTAATGGCAACTGCCTGGTAGGGTGGTTAACGAGGACTGAACGAGCCAGGGTCTGCGGAGCATGTCAAGCCGTGCTCGGCACAGAGGAAACAGTCAGCAGTCCTGACCATTGCTGTAGTTGGTAGGGGGTGGATGCTGATGGTGGCTCTGCCTGGAGGCCTCAGGGCCCTTCGCTCTGGGATGTTTCTTCACTTGCTCTGTCCATTGTTCATTCTGTGCTCTCTGCTGAGCAGCAGTGCAAGCGTGGTTGCTTGTAGGTTTTGGGGTCAGCACCCTGAGTGAAACAGGGTGGGCTCTGCTCTCCTGGAGCTCAAGTCTACCGGGGGTGGGTGGGGAGGCAGAGGGCCAGAAGCAAGCGAGCAAAGAAACAAGTGCTACATGGGAGAAAAGAGTGTGGGATGAGATGGACCAGAATCTGGGGAAGAGCTGATCTAGAGAGAGTGGGCAACAAAGGCTTCCCCGGGGGCCACGTCTGACCTGACAGCTGAGGGCGAGCAGAGCCAGCTCCAGGAAGTTCTGGCGGGGGTCTCCAGTGCCTGGAAGATCCCAGGAAGAAGTTTGGATTTCACTTTTTTTTTTTTTTTTTTGAGATTTTCTTTCTTTATTTTAGAGAGAGAGAAAACAGACAAGGGGGAGTGGCAGGCAGAGAATGAGAGGGAGAAACAGACTCCCCACTGAGCAGGGAGCCCAATGTGGGACTCAATCCCAGGACCCCAGGATTATGACCTAAGCCAAAAGCAGATGCATAACCAAGTGAGCCACCCAGGCGCCCCTGGATTTCATTTTAATTGTGACGAATTGTCTGGGGGGGGGGGTTTCAATAGGAGAGTTATGTGTTTGGGCTCATGTTTTAGGAAGGTACCCGGCTGCTACATGTCACAGGATGCCCAAAGGGCCAAGTGGCTATAGGAAGACAAGGCAGGAGTCTTTGAAGCAAGGCTCCCACCCTGTTAGCATGACACAGCCTGTGTCTCTCTGTCCCCCAGCCTCCACCTCACATCTCTGTCCCTAGCCCCCAGAATCCCCGATCACCTCTGTTGACTCCACCCATCCCCAGGATGTCATCCCTGTGGTCTTTCAGTATTTGTTGAAGTTGTCCAGGAGAGATACCATCTGAATCTCAGTTGGTCAGCCTGGACCAGATGCCCACTCCTGCCTTGCTAGGATGTGATCAGAGGCAGGGCCAGGCCCCATGATGCAAAGCCTGCCTGCCCCGAGATGTTCCTGGAGCAGGGCCTGGGGCCCCTAGCTTCTCATCCAGGACAGTAGATAGGCCCAATGTACCAACTGCACTATTGCCAGGAGGAAGAGGGAGGGACTTGTTGGGTTTCCTTTCGCCCCAAGAAGTAGAGTTACATAGAAAATTTCTCCCTGGTAGAAAGTACATGGAGACAGATTTTGGGGTACAGAGGATAGAGAGGAAGGCAATCTTGATCTCACCCTTTTGGGTGAGCTTCATTGCTCTTGGAGGCAGCCAGAGGTGAGCAGTGGTCAAGGCAGCAGGATCCCCAGTGGCCAGTGGTGGCTAGTTCTTAAGAGCCACTCTGCCAGGAGAGGTACCAGAGCCCTGTCCCAGTCCTGGGGCGTCTCCTATATGGTTGTAGCCAGCAGGAAGGACAGGTGGGGCCACACAGGCGCTTGGTGTTTCAGCACTGACCACAGCCCGGTAGGTAGGGAACACAGAGGTCGCAGGACACACCCTGCAGTCCCAGCCTCTCCCGGGCCAGCACAGCTCCCTCCCTTTGGCCTCCCTGCGCTCTTCAACTGGCTTCCTTGCTCTTCAACTGGCTTCCTTGCGCGTTTTTCTGAGTGTCGCTCTAAACTCCCGTGGACCACATGTCACCTTCCCAGAGACCTGGACCAAGACCTTCATCTCTTCCAGTAGAATAACCTCCCTTCTTAGGATCTTGCCTGGCAAGTAGGAAGCACTTTCAGGTAGAGATGTCCCTGACAGAAGGGGCTGCCTCAGACACATGGGCCCCAGGATCCCAGCTCCAGAAGGTCATGAGTCATACAAACACTGGTCTGGAGCCTGACTGGCTGCACCTGTAAAACCCTTCCTAGGACCCTCCAACGGTGGGAGAGCCACAGAGGCGAATGGCAGCGCCGTGTTGTCTTCCGAGCCGCCTCATGCATCGTGGACTGGGCTGGAGGTGATAAATGGTCTCTGGTTGGTACTGTCCTTTATCCCCCACCACTTCTCAGCCTTGGATCTTTCTCCTGCTATCAGTGGATTAAGATTTATGGCTTCCTCAGCCTTGTAATACTTGGGTGGACAGCAGCCTAATCAACAGAGCCCTCGTTTACCAAAATGCTGTCAGATTTGATGAACGTCATCGGCTCTTAGCATTAAATTGGTAGTGAAGGGATTGGCCTTTCAGCAATTTACTGTGGGGTGGGCCTTTCTTAAAGGCCCGGAAAGCAAGTTCATTGCAATTTAAAGCAAAGGCTTTGCTCTGGCTCTAACGCTGTATCCCTGTATCCGGTTTCCTGTGGTGGGCAAAGGCAGCTTGCTTAATCACCCTCCAGGAAAGCCCATGAGTAAAAACGTGAAGCCCTTTCCTTTGTTTTCCTGTTTCTGAGTTTTGAGAACCCCTGCAGTGAGGACAATAAATGAAACAACCCATAAAGCATCAGCTTTCACAGAGACCTTGCACGACACAGACCATCAGAGTGTCGAGCGCTGTTATTTGTAAGAGATCAGAGGAATCCGAATCCAGGAAGAACCTATCAAGTAAGGTAGATTTACTCCCCACTCCAAACCTGCCTGTCAGCGTCTTCGGAGCTCTCCTACCTGTAGAGGGAGCCACTTACATACTGTACAACCTGAACAACCATACAGGGCAACCCGTAGCCTTGATCTTTCTTTCTAATTGACAGTAGCTTGAGTGCACATCTCTTAGAACACTTTGCTAAGGGGGGAGGGCAGGAGATACACACAGGTAACTCTGGTCATGGCATTGGACTGAGTGTGGCTGAGGACAAAAGCTGGTCTCGGGCTGGCAAACTGGAAAATGGGTGTATGGGTATCAGGACTTTTAAATCCTGTCCCAGTATGTGGGTGATACTGCAGGGGTCACCCAGGTCTGGGCGCTGCAAGTAGGCAGGAGAGAGCAGCCACTTGCAAACACCCACTCCGGGTAAAGCAGCGTGCCAAGCGGGGAGCCAGCCAGGAGCTCGGGCATCATCCTTGCAAGCATGTGAAGGTGGGAGGCAGGGAGCGGGCGCCTCCTGGGGGCTGGGTTGGAACCTGCCAGCCTCGTGCTCCTATTGGGAGGTGGGCGTCCTCGTGTGGGTGAGGCGGCTCCCCATCTCCTCCAGTGGTGGCAGAGGCACCTCACTGGGGCTGAGGTGGGAGGGCAGGCCAGATGGAAGACTATTTATTCCCCTCTCAGGCACCCACTCAGCATTTAAAACTCTTTCTGGACCACATTAATTTTGTCAAACGTTGCTTCCTAAACATGTTCTTCTGCTGTGTGTGCTGTGTGAACTCCCTAAGGCCGGGGCATTGATGGTTACAGTTTTTGCTATCTTGACATGCTTCCAGAACCTTGTATGCAGTCAGTATTCAGTAAGAACTTGCTTATTAAGTGCCTTAATGCCTGCTGCTCCTGGCCTTTTGGCAAGGCAAGCAGTCATGCCAGGCTCCTAGGAAGGGAGATGGACACTTCTGGGGAAGGGGAGGATGGGAAAGCAGTAGAGAAGAGAGATCTGCCTGGGCTCTCCTCCTCGAACCCTGGAGGTCTTTCCCGTATTTATAATTCAGACCAGACCAGCAGAGCTGCATTAATGCCAGCTCTTTCACTTGCCCAGTGGGAATGCCCAGTTCAGGCATGGCTGGATCCAGGTGCTCAGACAGTGTAGCAGGGCTTATTCTCCATCCCTCAACTCTGCTTTTCCCCATGTTGCTCTCTGTGGTACCAGGATGGCCACCATCAGCTCCCATCTTCCATTCTGTCACCCTGCTATTGCATCTCTTTGGCTCTCCTGAACCAATCAGCTAGTCACTCTGGGCCAGGAGGATCTAATGTTCAGATCAGCTGGGCCTGTCCTATGCTCCGGCCATCCATAGACTCAGTTCCATGTGAACACTTGGATTGGGAGGAGGGAGGGAGAGGATTTCCCAAAAGAAAATCAGGGTGCTTTTGCCAAAAGACAAGGGAGCACATGAGGGACAAGAGGCAACACTAGCACCTAGTGCTAGGAGAAGCCAGTACTGCTGGTGCACGGACCAACCACACAGGGAGTAGTGAGGTCCTAGTCCAAGCCTTCCCCAGAACTTTATAGATCTCACGCCACTGGAACTTCAGTGTGCATACAAGTCACCTGGGCTCCTGCGAAAATGCAGATTTTCATCCCTAGCTCTAAAATGGGGCTTGAAATTCTGCGTTTCTCACAAACTCCCCAGGAGAAGCCAGTACTGCTGGTGCGCGGACCAACCACACAGGGAGTAGTGAGGTCCTAGTCCAAGCCTTCCCTTTCTAGAGAAAGGAACAGAAACCTTGGGGCGGGGGGGGGGGGGGGGGGGGCGACAGGCTGTGCCCCATGCCTGGTGCTTCTCCCTCTGCACCCCTGCCCCGTCCCCCATTTCCCCCTCACTCTCTCCCTCCTTCATGCCCTCCCTCTTCTCTCTCTCTTTCCCTTTTCTCTTTCTGTCTCTATTTCAGCATTTGGGCATTATTGAATGGTTCCTGAGGAGGAAGGAGGAGCCCGCCCTCCCCAGAATTGTGGTAGAAAATCCATCTTGGAGATGAACTTCAAAGCCCTTACAACTTCATCCTGGCCCGAGGCAAGAAAGCTCTCAGGGATCTCCTGGCCAGGTGTTATGTATTCGGTGTACTACTTACCCTCCATACCCCCTGCTGCTGCCGTGAGAAATGCCCTGAGAGCCAGTCCACACAGCCTGGGAGGCAGCGAGGCCACACTTGGAGCCGGAGCAGAGCGGGCCATCGCCGAGAGCTGGATGGCCTAGCGAAGGAAAAATCTCCCAGAGCACTTTCATTCCGCCCCTCTGTCTCCTCCCTGCCTTTCTCTGCCTCTTCTTATTTACTCTTTCTTTTCAAGACTTAAAAAAAAAATTTTTTTTTTTTAATGTATTTGGGAGAGAGAGCACAAGGGGAGAGGCAGAGGGAGAAGCAGACTCCCACTGAGCAGGGAGCCTGATACGGGGACTTGATCCCAGGAGCCTGAGATCATGACCTGAGCCAAAGGCAGACACTTAACCGACTGAGCCACCGAGGTCCTACCCCAAGATCTTTTTCTCGAATGATCTATAGCCAAGCCCCTGCCTAATTTTTGAGTGTTAGATATTCTCAGGAAAGATCTTAATTTCTTTCTCTTCTCTGCAAAGGCCACTGTAGCCCAGACTGGGCACATTTATTCTTCACATGCCTATTGGGGGCAGTACAGCATGGTGGTTTAGTACTGGGGTCCATCAGCAAACTATAGCTCTTGGGCCAAATCCAGCGACAGCCTGTTCTTATAAATTAAGTGTTCTGGAGACACAGCCGTGCCCATTTACTTAGGCATTATCTGTGGCTGCCTTCAAGCTATGATAGAACAGTTGAACACTGTGATAGAGACCAGATGGCTGGCAAAACCTAATATACTTACTCTTTACAGCAAACATTGACCCACCCCCGGTTTAGAGCAAGGCCCCAGGAGCCAAACTGCTGGGGTTTTGCGGCTTCCTGGCTGTGTGACCTTTAGTGAGAGGCTTGTAGCCTGGTGCCTCAGTTTCCCCCTGAGAAGAGTCTACAAGGACTAAGTGAGCAGAGGCCTCTGCATTAAGTGACTTGGCACTCGGTGTGGAAGCGCTGATGGGGCAAGCAGTGTGCCTGTGGATGAGGAAGGTGTTCAGTCCTAACCAGTGAGACTCCTGCAGGGCAGTTGGGCTCCAGCATCATGTTCTTCCTCACCAAGCTAACAGCTAAGTCCACTAAGCTTGTGGCGATGCTGAGTATTACAGGGATGAAGGCTTCTGACCCACGGTGTGAGGGGAAAAGCATGGTCTAAATCACTGTCCCTCTGCAGAGTAATAAACTCAGTACACCTGGCTTGGCAGATCTCTTCTTTCTCCCAGCAGCCAGGCCTCAGGAGAGTGAGGCCAGCCCAGAAAGTGTAAGGAGGCCCTCACTTGTGGATTCGTGCATGTGCAGGACACTCAAGAGGGAGTCCCCTCTTTTCAATGTGGCTCCCATGGTGCCTCGCTACTGTCACCCTGGCCCCAGCCCCGAGAAGTCCTGCAGGGGGAAAAAAAATCCAGGGTCTCCTAAACTTATTGGATCACAAAGCCAATTTGAGAAAGTTTATCACCCACTAAAATTCTACTGATACGGGGCGCCTGGGTGGCTCAGTGGTGGAGCATCTGCCTTCAGCTCAGGTCGTGATCCTGGGGTCCTGGGATCCAGTAATTAATTAATTAATTCATCCTTAAAAAAGATTCTACTGATAACAGTATTTCAAACCAAAAAGAGTTGATTTAAAAAATTCTGAACACGCTTTGCGCAGTAGAAAGCCGTAAAGACTTTAGGGCAGAGGTGGCGCCACCCGTCCGACCAGCCCACACTAGTCGGTGCGGGGCTGGTGTGCCTCATAGCACGACTGCTGCTGTTCCAGGACAAATGACCTCGGGGTCAGCCCGCTGCCATGCTCACCCCTCAGAGGGCTCGAGCTGTTTGTTCCATCACGTCTGAAACAATCTTTTTCTGTCTAGAAATCTGTGCAGATCAGAACGGAAGCTGGCCCACGGCTTCACATTGAGCCACCTCTGGACTATTCTGAAGATTTTGAGCCAGGAGGAGATGAGACCATCAAGGCAAAGGGTGCTTCTGGGGACCGACCACAGGTAGGACTGGCCTCGGCTTGTGCTACAGCGGCACGTGGGACACTTTGCGACCTTCCCTCCTTCCTTCTGCCCCTGGGGTCCATCACTCTGACATTCGCGTTCACTATAATGAGCACCCAGACTATGGGCTAGATGCCCTGCTAGGCACCCAGGGTCCAGGTGTCAATAAGGCTGGTGTCTAACCCCAAGCAGTGACAGCATATAATATGATGTTCAGGGCGAAGTGAGGGGTGGGGTGCAGGGATACGCAATAGACAAGAATAAACCAAGAAATAATAATACAATAATTTCAGGTATTGTCACATTGTATGAAGAAAACGGGGAGATGGGATAGTGTGGTCAAGAGGGCAGCATTGGACATGGCAGAGAGAGCAGAGAGATTTCCTTCAAGTGTGACATTTCAGTTGAAACCTGATGGGAAAAGCATTGCAGGCAGAGGGACCAGCATGCACAGATGCCATGAGGCTGGGCTTGTTTAAGGAGACAGTGCAGGCACAGCATGAGTGACGGGGGAGTGTGGAACAAGGGGCAGTGGGGCAGACTAGACCATGAAACCTGGCAAGGGTGAGCGTGGACGGTTGGATCTCATTCCAAAGGCATTGCTTTTACACATAGAATGAGCATGTAAATCATCTCCATGGTTATGTAGAAGCAAAATTATCGGAGGGCAGCAGGACAAAGTCAGGCCCCTAAGCCAACCCCTGCTCTATTCACCAGGTGTGTGTTCACCTGTGGGTCCAGGCTGCAGATTCAACAGCCTCCCTCAAAGAACAAAATCTTGCTTCTATGTGCCACTTCTATACCAAAAACCTACCTTTAAGAAATACACATGATTCATAAAAGCAGTGAGAATATTGTCCAGGAAACATCCCTCTGGTGGTGTTGCCTGTTTCTATGTCCTTCTTTGCTCATAAAGAAAGGACAGGTAAGGAGCAAAGGGTCACTTTGTTTCACATCTTGGCTACAAAAGTCCAACAATATATTGGAAATTCTGTCTTCTTGGGGGGAAAAATAAGAAGCCCTTCTTTATGGACTAACCCAATGACCTTGTTTCCTACTTAGTCCCTAGAAGTGGGATTTTACAGTAGGCAGAATTGTGGTGTTGACTTTACTGCCTTCAACACCCACCTCCCCCCCCCCCCCCCCACACACACACACACTTCTGAATCAACAGAACGGTCCCTTGCTTAGGATCTGGGCACATGTCTGTGCAAACAGCCATTGTCTTTCTTAGTCTGGGGGGCTGGTTGGTAGCCAAGTTGAGTCTGTTACAGTCCTAGCCAGGCCCCCTGTCAGAGAATGTGTGGCCACCCTGCACGCGGGAAGTGCGGTAGTTCCCTTCTTCTCCCTTGGCCACTTGGTACTTCCCGTTAAATGAACATATATTCCTTCCTTTGCAAGCTCCCAAGCTCCCTGCAGCACAAGGCAGCCTGCCCCTCACGAGCTATTAAAGCTCCCATTAGCATTCTTGTGTGCACGCGTGCTCTGAATCAGCATCGCCCTGCTCTTGCCAGCGCTTCATTTTCTCCACCGTGAGTGCTTGATTGTATTTCTTTCTTTCCTTTTTTTCTCCCCATCTTGAGGGGGCACACTGTAAGGCTTCACAGTCAATTTCCCCTCGGAGTTATTTTCCTGCTAAGTGAAAGAGTAAAATGGTGACGTCGGTTTTCGGCCACGGCAGAAGCCGTAAGAGATGCAATCTGAACGGTAGAGGGGGGGAAAAAGGCGTGTGGCTAAATATACTCAGCCACCTCACACTGTTTGCAAGCGCAGCTCTGAAATGGAGCAAAAGGAAATGTGTGCCGGCGTGTGTACTTTGCATCTGACCTTCACTGTTGAAGCACACCAGCCTTTCCGCCTTCAATCGTACCCTTAGTGATCTTCAATTTCTTGGCGGCTCCGAGTTCACAGACAGGCATGCCGCAGACATGCTCGGTTGGCCTCCGGCCCATTGATGTGCATGGTGCTTTTGAAAAGAATTACTAGTTGACATTTAAGAATCAGGAGATTCCATGTCAAAATGTGAATTTGGGGCTTGTCTTGAGAAATACGAACATTTGGGAGCCCCATCCTTACACGACAGCGGCAGCTGGAGCTGAGGAGTAGCCGCCCCCGTAGACAGGTGTGTGCACTGCGTGAGCCCTGGTCTCTATTCCAGATCCTGGGCACTGTTCTATACACTGAAGATAAAACAGACAATACCAGTAGGTATCATATACCAGCAGGTGATAGGGTTTATCGGAGAAAGGGCTGGAGAAAGACGGGCAGGGGTCATGTTCTATGCAAGGCAGAGCCTTCTCATTGATGAGGTGCTATGTGAGCAGTTCTCGAGAAAGCCAGGGAGTGAGCCATGTGGAGAAGAGCATGCCAGGCATGGGAGCAGCAGGTGTGGAGGCCCCAAGGCAGGAGGACAGGTGTGTCTAGGCTCCAGTGTGTCTGGGAGCTGGGTGAGCAAGCGGGTAAGGAAAAAGAGGTAAGGCCAAGGCTCAGATGGCCCAGGGCTTTGAGGCCCTTTACTATAGTAAAGATGAAGGATTCTACTTTGAGTCAGAGGGGAAGCCACCGTAGGGTTTTGAGCAGCTTTGGAACTCCTGTGAAAGGAGGACACCTCTTTCCAGAGAGTTCTGCCAAAGTGCTGGGTCTAGTCATGTTGGGCTTTGTGTTGCAGTGGATAATAGGGCCCCATTTATGTATCAGGAATGAGACAAAGTGCACACTTTTTTCTATTAGTAAGATATCTTTTTTTTCCCCCTGATAATGCACAGTCTATATGAAAAAATTCAACTGATACAAAGAAAATAAATCTTTTCATAATCCCACTGCCCCAGAGATCAGAGATGGATACACCCATCCAGAATACAGATTTCTCTTTTTTAAAATATTTTATTTATTTGAGAGAGAGTGAGAGAGAGAGAGTGAGCATGAGTTGGGGAGGGGCAGAGGGCGAGGGAGAAGCAGACTCCCCACTGAGCAGGAAGCCTGACTTGAGGACTCCCAGGACCTCTGGATCATGACCTGAGCCAAAGGCAGATGCTTAACCAACTGAGCCACCCACATCCCCCTAGACTAAAGATTTCTTGTATTCGTTATATGCATGTGTTGATTATATCCAAGTAGAGGTAGTTCATCTGGAATGTTCCAGTCCTGGCCCATTCCCAGTCATTGGAAGTACCCAAATTTAGGTATCTTCTCTGAGTTTCCCTCTATTTTATGGACCCTGGAGTGGGGTGAACAGTGATCTGCCTGCAATTGCAGTTCAGTGTTTTAAAGTCATTGTTACTTGCTAACACATATGCACAATTAAACACCAGTCCCGAGCTGTGTGCCCCCATCATATCTGCCACACGTGGACTCTGCCGAGGCCCATGATGGCTCCCCCACCTGTGGGTACGGCAAAGATTCTATTGTGCCATCGCTGGCCAAGCATCCCCCAGTGGAGCAGCTTGCCCCTCTTCTGGTCCCCAGCAGAGCCTGGCAGCATGTCCCTTTAGCCCTCCTTCATTCATGCCAATGGTGAGGCTTAAAAAATGAAGGATCGTTTTTAGGGCCATCCCATTGTTTGGGTACTTCTGTTTTAGATGGCCATATAAATAACTTCTGAGTAAGCACTATTTATTTTTAAGATATTTATTTATTTATTTATTTATTTATTTATTTATTTATTTATTTATTTATCTGAGAGAGAGAGAGAGAGCAGGGGGAGGGTCAGAGGGAATGGGAGAGAGAGAATCCCAAGCAGACCTCGTTGAGCATGGAGCCTGACTCAGGGATCCAGCCTATGACCCTGAGATCATGACCTGAGCCAAAACCGAAGGTTGGACACTTAACCAACTGAGCCACCCTGGTGCCTCACCTTTATTTTTTGTTATTTTCACATAGATACGATTATATACCATCCACGGTATTTTGACAATCCCACCTTTTTTTATTCAAGATGTGGTGGCCACATCTCCACACAGGTACTCAGTTGGTACTCACTCAGCCAGTGCTAAGGTTGTTAGTGGCCTGAGTTTGAGTTCCAGTCCATTTACTTAGCATGTGCGTGCCGTGGTATGGGTGAGGCAGGGATGGGTTTGACAAGATCAGCCTTGGGAGCAAGATCAGAGAGTGACAGTGAGGAGAGAGACAGGAAGCATGGAGACTAACAGAGGGAACGAGGGACCCCAGCATGTCTTCAGGGACAGAAGTTGCTTTTCTCACACCCATTCTATCTGCTTGTCCCCAGGGCACCAAGTATTCCACTGACAGACTTCCATCCTTCCAACCACCCTGTGATTTTAACTTCTCCCTTCTAAACGCACACGGATGCTCAGACCCTGCAAGCAGTACAGACAAAGAAAGGATCCTCTTAACTATTCAGGATGTAATGGTAAGATGGATTTCGCCTTGTAACCCCACAAAGGGCCAGGGTCTCTGCCATAGCCAAGCAGTTGGGTGGTAGGATGGGCCCCTAGAGAGCATCTTCATCTACACCTGGGAAGATGATGCAGATAACAGCAGGATTTGGCTTTAACAAAAACCTCAGGCCCACCCACTAGATTTAAAATAACATTCATGGGATTTGACTTAATGATATATTTTTTTAAGATAGTAGAAACTCAAAAAAAAAAAAAAAAGATAGTAGAAGCTCATATTAAGTGAATACCTAAAAATTGCTATGCACTATGTTGAGTGCATAACATCCATTCTTGCATTAACCCTGTGAGTTGGGATCCCTGGGTGGCGCAGCGGTTTGGCGCCTGCCTTTGGCCCAGGGCGCGATCCTGGAGACCCGGGATCGAATCCCACATCGGGCTCCTGGTGCATGGAGCCTGCTTCTTCCTCTGCCTGTGTCTCTGCCTCTCTCTCTCTCTCTCTGTGACTATCATAAATAAATAAAAATTAAAAAACAAACAAACAAACAAAAACCCCTGTGAGTTAAGTGCTAGGTGTTTTCTTTCCTTTTTTTTTTTTTTTTTTTTAAGATTTTATTTAATTATTTGGGAAAGGGAGAGGGTGTGAGAGAGAGCAGCAGGGAGGAGGGGGAGAGGGAGAAGCAGACTCCCCACTGAGCAGGGAGCCAAATGTGGGATTCAATCCCAGGACCCTGGATCATGACCCAAGCCAGAGACAGACACATAACCAACTGAGCCATGTAGGCACCCAAATGCTAGGGTGCTTTGAGAGAGGCGTTCTTGAGAGAATTTGCATTCTCATTTTGTAGTTTGGGGAAACTGAGAAGCAGGGAAAGGATGATGCTCACCCAGGCCTCGGAGGAACCCAGACTGGAAACCTGTACCCCATGACTCCTTGTTCCTTGCAATTAACGATCATGGGCTGAGAATCACACTGAGCTGCTTTTTGCTCCCCAGAGCACCCAGTTCTCTGTACGGGCACTGTCTGTTATGAGCGTGATTGAGGTTCTGCCTAGAAGCAAAGTGCTGAGAGGTAGCCATCTACCAGCTGTGCTTAGGATCGAGAAGACCTCTCCTCTGCCAAGTATCTCCTCAATGAACCCATAGCTGGGAACATTGATGGAAAGGTGTTTTTTTAAAAATGAAATCCGATGAGGAAAAAAACAGACAAAGCCAGATTGAGGAGTTACCTGCTGGCCTGGAGTCTTCAAAACTATCCATGGCATGAGAAAGACTATTCCAGATAAAAGAGGCTAACAAGATACCAGTTATGCTGCATGAGATGCAAGGGACAGGGTGATGTGTGTGTGTGTGTGTGGGGGGGGGGGGGGTAATTGCCCTAAATGTAAGGATGGTTTTGAAAATTTGAAAATTCACTATATTAGATAATAATATTGTATTGATGTTAAATTTCCTGAATTTGATGATTATATTGTGTTTGTGTAAGAGAAGGTCTTTGTTTTCAGGTCTTCTCAGAATTGGTGAAGAACCAGTGAATGTAGGTGAAGGGTGTTTGGGTATTTATTATACCCTTCCTTAATACTATTCTGCTATGTTTTCTGTGGGTTTTACCTTTTTTTTTTTTTTTCAAAATAAAAAGTGGTTTTTTTTCTTTTTAAGCTAGCACATTAAGGAGGAGATACTCTGCTTCAATAGAGCTAAGCATCAGCAGAGAAAGAAATAAAGAAAAGTTTAAAAGGAGACCTAGTTGAAGAAGCTTAGTAGGATTGTAATGTCAACTTCCCAATTGTGCTGTGGTGCTTTAATTATGCAAAGTGTTACCATGGGGAAATTGGATGAAGGGTTCATGGGCTGTCTCTCTCTGTTGTTTCCTACAAACAGCATACGAAATCTATAATAAGCACAACATAAAAAGTAAAAACCCACCTGTGAATGGTACCAAGACAAAGAAAGGCATAGATGAGTGGCACCTGGGTGGCTCAGTAGTTGAGCATCTGCCTTCGGCTCAGGTTGTGATCCCGGGGTCCTGGGATCGAGTCTTATTTCTCCCTCTGCATATGTCTCTGCCTCTCTCAGTGTTTCTCATGAATAAATAAATAAAATCTAAAAACAAAAAAAGGTAAAAGCTAAGTAAAAGAAACCGGTCCTACCTTCAGAGGCTCAGATTCTGATCCTGGGTTTGGGCTCAGGCATGTTTTTGTTTCGTTCTGTTTTTAAGCACCAAAATACATGAATGTATTTTGCAGCAATATTTTAGAACCAGTTTTAAGAAAAGAGAGAGCTGTGGATCTCAAAATTTGATATGCACAAGAATCAATTAGGATATTTGTTTAAAATGCATATTTTAGATCTAATTTTGAAACTAACAGAATTTGTATCTAGGAGAGTATAGTTTTTAACACAAGAACTCCCAGTGATTCTGAATCAGAAGGCTTGAAGACTTCAGTTTACCTCATATGAAAGGAAAGTTTTGGAGATAATTTGGACTTTGTGGGTTGGATCTGGAGACTATAAAAGAAAGGAATTTTAAAATTCAAGTTAGAATCTCTTCTTCCTCATACAAAATTAAGATAACTATAAAGTAAAAAACAAAATAAACAACAAAAATCCAGAAGGTTCACAAAAGCCAGAAAGGGATGGGAGAGAGCTTGGCACTGTCCTCAAAAACCATATCCTCAAAACTTGGGTGACTTCTGGGAACTTGGGTGATAGAGGATGTTACTTAAAATAGTAAATAAAAGATACAAAACGGTAAGAGTTCTGACAGCATCTCCTTTATTACAGATCAACTTCTATCCAGAACATTGACCATTAGTATCAAGGAAAGACCAAATTATGTTTTAAGAAGACAAGAAAGCCCTAATACATTTTAGAAATATTTTCTTTCTTTGTTTTTTAAGATTTTATTTATTTATTTTACAAAAGGAGAAAGTATGCATGAAAGAGAGAGAGAGAGCACTCTCTCTTAGTGAGGTGGGAAGGGGCAGAAAGAGAGGGAGAAGCAGACTCCGCATTGAGCAGGGAGGCCAATGTGGGGCTTGATCCCAGGACTCCCAGATCAGGATCTGAGAGCCTCTAAGGCAGACACTTAACCAACTGAGTCACCTGGGCACCCCTAGAAATATTTTCATAGAAAATTATTTTATTTAGGTTTTTGACAATTTAAAGAGGTGAATTTTAGATAAATAGAAAAGTAATTTTGTGTTATTAAAACATTATTAAGAAAATGAATATGAATGCTTCATATTTGGTTTTTCTCACTTTGGTCACATTCAAAATATATTTCAAACTAGAAGAAAAAAACAATCCAGAGAAAATAGGGGCATGTGGGAAAGGAATTATTAGTTATGACTTGAAAAAATTAAGCTGGATTTTAAGATGAGTAGAAATATAGTCATGAATAGAAGTGGATGTGGCCATCGGGGAGGTCCTGGACCCGGGACTGCAAGAGCTGGCTTTGACTCATAGATGTGTCTCATTGGCTGGCCTTGTATTTTGCTGTGGTTGTCATTGTTGCTGTTATATTTTATTTTAATTCCAGTATAGTTAAGTGCAATGTTATATTAGTTTCAGGTGTACAATATAGTGATTGAACAATTCTGTGCATGACTCAGTGCTCATCACAATAAGTGTACTCTTAATCCCCTTCACCTGTTTTCCCCCCTACCCCTACTCCCTCCCCTCTTGTGACCATCTGGTTTTCTCTATAGTTTTTGGTTTCTCTCTCTTTTTTTTTTTCTTTGTTTTGTTTCTTAAATTCCACATGAGTCAGTCACATGGTATTTGTCTTTCACTAACTGACTTATTTTACTTAACATAATGCTCTCTAGCTCCATCCATGTTGTTGCAAATGACAGGATTTCATTCTTTTTTTGGCTGAGTAATATTCCATTGTGTTATATGTCACAACATCTTTAGCCATTTATCATGGGACACTTGGGCTGCCTCCATAATTTGGCTATTATGAATAATGCTGTAATAAACATGGATTTCCCTGATGATCAGTGATGTTGAACATCTTTTGATGTGCCTGTTGGCCATCTGGATGTCTTTGGAGAAGTTTCTGTTCATGTCTTCTGCCCATTTTTAATTGGATTATTTGTTTTTTTGTTGTTGTGTAAGTCCTTTACATTTTGGATACTAATCCTTGGGATATCTTCTAATAATGGGATATCTTCTCCCTTTCAGTACATTGTCTTTTCGTTTGCTTATTGTTTCCTTTGCTGTGCAGAAGCTTTTTGTGTTTTTTTTTTAAGATTTTTTTTTTATTTTATTGAAAAAGAGAGAGCACAGAAGAGGGGCAGAGGGAGAGGAAGGCAAGCATACTCCTTGTTCAGTAGGGAGCTTGGCGTAGGGCTCAATCCCAGGACCCTGACCCTATGACCTGAGCCAAAATCAAGAGTCGGATGCTTAACCGACTGAGCTACCCAGGCGCCCCAGAAGCTTTTCATTTTAATGTAGTCCTGGTAGCTTTTGTTTCCCTTGCCTCAGGAGATATATCTAGAAAAATGTTACTATGGCCAATATCAGAGGCATTACTACCTGTGCTCTCTTTTAGGATTTTTATGCCTTCAACTCCTTTATCTGTTTGAGTTTATTTTTGTATATGGTGTAAGAAAAGGGTCTGTTTAATTCTTTTGCATGTAGCTTTCCAGTTTTCTCAACACCATTTGTTGAAGAGACTGTCTTTTTCCCATTGCACATTCTTGCCTACTTGCTGAAGATTAATTGACCATATAATTGTGTGTTTATTTCTGGGCTCCCTATTCTGTGTCATTGATCTATATGTCTGTTTTTGTGCCACTACCATACTGCTTTGATTACTACAGCTTTGTAGTATATCTGGAAATCTGGGAATGTGATACCGCCAGTTTTGTTCATCTTTTTCTAGATCACGTTGGCTATTTGGGATCTTTCATGGTTCCACACAAATTTAAGGATTATTTGTTCTTTCTGTGAAAAATGCTGTTGGCATTTTGATAGGCATTGCCTTAAATCTGTAGATTGCTTTTGGGGTAGTGTGGACATTTTAACAGGGTCTGTTCTTCCAATCCATGAGCATAGACTATCTTTCCATTTGTTTGTGTCATCTTCAAGCTCTTTCATCAGTGCTGTATAGTTTTCAGAGTACAGATCTTTCACTTCTTTGGTTATGTTTATTCCTAGGTATTTTATTCTTTTTGGTATCATTGTAAGTGGAATTGCTAAATTCTCTTTCTGCTACCTCATTATTAGTGCTTAGAAATGCAACAAATTTCTGTACATTGATTTTTGTATCCTGTGACTTTACTGAATTCATTAATCAGTTCTAGTTGTATTTTAGTGCAGTTTTTAGAGATTTCTATATATAGTATAATGTTGTTTGCAGATAGTGAAAGTTTGACTTCTTCCTTGCTGATTTAGATGCCTTTTCTTTCCTTTTCTTTTCTTTTCTTTTCTTTTCTTTTTTCTTTCCTTTCCTTTCCTTTCTTCTCTTTTCCTTTTCTTTCTTTCTCTTTCTCTTTCTTTCTTTCTTTCTTTCTTTCTTTCTTTCTTTCTTTCTCTTTCTTTCTTTCCTTCTTTCTTTCTTTCTTTCTTTCTTTCTTTCTTTCTTTCTTTCTTTCTTTTCTTTCTTTCTTTCTTCTTTCTTTCCTTGTCCAACTGCTGTGGCTAGGACTTGAATACTATATTGAATAAAACCTGTGAGAGTGGGCATCCTTTCTCTATAGTTTCCTTGTCTTGATTCTGACCTTAGGGGGAAAGCTCTCAGTTTTTCATCTTAGTATGATGTTAGCCATGAGTTTTTCATATATGGCCTTTATTATGTTGAGGTATGTCCCCTCTAAACCTACTTTGTTGATGGTTTTTTTTTTTTTATCATGAATGGATATTGTACTTTGCCACATGTTTTCTATGTCCATTTCTATGGTCAATTGAAATGACCATATGGTTTTCATCCTTTCTCTTGTTGATGTGGTGTATCACATTGATTGTTTTGCAAATATTGAACCACCCTTGCAGCCCAGAAATAAATACCAGTTGATCATGGTGCATGATTTCTTTAATGTATTGTTGGATTTAGTTTGCTGATATTTTGTTGAGGATTTTTGCAACCATGTTCATCAGTGACATTGATCTATAATTCTCTTTTTTTGTAGCATATTTATCTGGTTTTGGTGTCAGGATAATACTGGCCTCATAGAATGAATTTTGAAGTTTTCCTTCCTCTTCTAATTTTTGGAATAGTTTGAGGACAGTAGATATTATCTCTTCTTTAAATGTTTAGTAGAATTCACCTGTGAAGCCATCTGACCCTAAGCTTTTGTCTGTTTGGGAGTTTTTTTTTTTTTTTTTTTTTTTGATTACTGATTCAATTTCATTACTGGTTTCTATCCTGTTCAAATTTTCTATTTCTTTCTTCAGTTTTGGGAGGTTATATGTTTCTAGGAATTCATCAGTTTCTTCTAGGTTGTCCAATTTGTGGGCATATAATTTTGTACAATAGTCTCTTATAATCCTTTGTGTTTTGGTGATGTTTGTTATTTTCTTTCATTTATGATTTTGTTTGAATTCTCTCTCTCCATCTCTGTCTCTGTCTCTGTCTCTCAATGAGTCTGGCTAGGTTTATCAGTTTAGTTATTTTTTCAAAGAATCAGCTCCTGATTTGTTCTATTGTTTTTTTAAGTTTCTATTTCATTTATTTCTGTTCTAATCTTTATTATTCCCTTCCTTCTATTGGTTGGGGTTTTGTTTGTTCTTTTTCTAGCTCCTTTAGGTACAAAGTTAAGTTGTTTTTTTCTGGGTTTTTTTTTTTTTTGAGATTTTTTTCTTGCTTCTTGAGGTAGGCCTGTATTGTTATAAACTTCCCTCTTAGAACAGCTTTTGCTGCATCCCAAGGATTTTGGACCATTGTGTTTTCAATTTAATTTGCTTCCATGTATTTTTTTATTTCTATTTTGATTTCTTGGTTGATTCATTCATTTTTAGTAGCATGTTACTTAATCTTAATGTATTTGTGTGCTTTTCAGATTTTTTTCTTGTGGTTGATTTCTAGTTTCATGGTGTTGTGGTCAGAAAAGATGCATGGTATGACTTCAGTCTTTTTGAATTCATTGAAACTTGTTTTGTGGCCTAATATGGATTTATTCTGGAGAATGTTCCATGTTGCATTTGAAAAGAATGTGTATTCTGCTGTTTTAGGATAGAATGTTCTGAATATATCTGTTAGACCCATCTGGTCCAATATGTCATTCAAAGTCACTGTTTCCTTGTTGATTTTCTGTTTAGAAGATCTATCCATTGACATAAATGTGGTGTTAAAGTCCCCTACTATTATTGTATTACTATTGATTACTTCCTTTCTGTTTGTTGTTACCTGCTTTATGTATTTGGATCCTCCTATGTTGGGTATATAAATATTTACAATTGTTATATCTTCTTGATGGATTGTTCCCTTTATGATTAAATAGTGTCCTTCTTTGTCTCTGTTATGTCTTTGTTTTAAAGTCTATTTTGTCTGATATAAGTATCGCTATCCCAGCTTTATTTTCACTTCCGTTTGCATGATAAATGCTTTTCCATCCCTTTCCCTTCAATCTGCATGTATCTTTATGTCTGTAATGAGTCTCGTGTAAGCAGCATATGGATGGGTCTTGTTTTTTTATCCACTCTAACATCCTATGTCTTTTGATTGGAGCATTTGTTCCAAAGTACTTATTGATAGGTATTTACTTATTACTATGCTATCATACTTTGTATTCTTTTATTTTGTGAATCCCTTGATTTTTATAGATATACTTAATTTTACTGCTTTTGCACTTCTTACGTTTCTGACTCCTACTTAGGGTCTTTCCTTTCCATTCAGAGTCCTCTTTAACATTTTTCATAAGGCTGGTTTAGTGGTCATGAATTTCTTTAACTTTTATCTAGGAAACTATCTCCCCTTCTATGAATGATAGCCTTGCTGGATAGAGTGTTCCTGGTTGCAGGTTTTGTTTTGTTTTGAGCACTTTGAGTATACCATGCCACTCCTGGCCTACTAAGTCTATGCAGAGAAATCTGCTGGAAGCCTTTTGGGATTTCCCTTGTATATGACTGTTTTCTCTTGCTCCTTTTAAAATTCTCTCTTTATTAGTATTTTTGCAATTTTAATTACTGTATGTCTTGATGTGAACCTCATTGAGTTGATTTTGTTGGGTACTCTCTGTGCCTCCTGGATCTGGATTTCTGTTTCCTTCTCCAGATTTCAGTTATCGTTTCTTCAGATAAATTTTCTTTCTCCTCTTCTGGGATCCCTATAATACAAACATTATGCTTGATGTTGTCACTGAGTTCCCTTAATCTATTTTCTCTTTTAGAGAGAGAGAGTGCATGCATGCTCTCAGGGGTGGGGAAGGTCAGAGGGAGAGAGAATCTTGGGGCTTGGTCCCAGAACCCTGAGATCATGACATGAGCCAAAATCAAGAGTCATCAGCTTAACCAACTGAGCTACCCAGGTGGCCCTATTTTCATTTTTTGTTACAATTTTTTTTCTCTCTCTCCTGTTCAGCTTGATTGCTTTCCATTACTCTGACCTCTAGGTCACTGATCTGTTCTACTTCCTCTAGCTTACTATTCATTCCTTCTAGGGTATTTTTCATTTAAGGTATGGAGTTCTTCTCTAATGGTTCATTTTTATGTTTTCTCTTTATTGAATCTCACTGAAGTCTTCCACTCTTTAAGTCCAGTGAGTATCTTTAGAACCATTACTTTAAATTCTCTATCAGGTATGTTATTTATCTTTGTTTTATTTAGATCCCTTTCTGTGATTTTGTCCCATTCTTTCATTTGGGACATATTCTTCTGTCTCTTCATTTTGTCTAACTCTCCGTGTCTCTTTCTATATGCTAGGAAAGTCGGCTACATCTCCTGGTCTTGAGAGTAGTGGCCTTATGAAGAAGAGGTCCTATAGTGGCCTGCAGTGCAATGTCCCCTGTTTTCTAGAACCTCAGAGGTGTCTCCCATGTGTGTTGCATGTGCCCGACTGTTGTAGCTGAGCCACTGTTCCTGTCAGTCCAGTCATTTTCAGTGGCTTTCCTTGCCCAGTTAGGGCAGTGTTTGGTCACTGTGTTGTTAGTGGGCCAGTCTGGGGACACCTTGGACTTGAGTTGAGTCAGACCAGCCATTTGCCAGAGATGCAGTAGCCCCAAACTATGGGGTACTTTCCCTGTGTTGCCCCCTGAGAAACTTTTGTTGGTGGGCGGGGCTTGCAGTCAGACCAAATGTCTGCTCCAGCCTACTGCTGGAACCATAGTTGGGTAGGTATATGTAATTATCTTCTCTCTCCAGAGCAAGATTCAATTTTAGAGGTACTGGGCCCTGATGGGACTGCTTGCACACTGCCAGGCTTGTGGCATCACTCTGGATGGGCTCTAGCCAAGGGCATATTGGGGAGAGTGTATCCACAGGAGATCTTGGGAGCAGGCACACTGTTAGCAAACCAGGTAGAAAGTGTTGGTGCTATCCTGGTCCCCATAGGTGTCTGTGTGTCTAGGCTGAAGGACAGGTGAGGGAAATGGCACTGGCCAACTCCTGTGTTCCTGGAGTAGTCTACTGAAGATCCCTGCCCCTCCAGCACACACTGTGAGACAAGGAAACAAATGTCCCTCCAGTCTACCCTAAGCATTTTTAAAACTACTGCTTCTATGCTGTATCTCCACAGGGTTGTTTGTTGGGCTGCCTCTCTAAGGGCAAGGTTTCTTCTCAGCCTCTTAGATCTCCCAGAGCCAAGCCACTGATTTTTAAAGTTTCAGGTGTTAAGCCTTACTAATAAAAAGAACTTGTGAGATTTGGCCCCTCTGGTTTTCACAACCAAATGTTATGGGAATGTGTCTTCCTCATGCAAGGTTACCCATGCTTGGGTACCTGGTGTGAGGGTCTGTTTCTGTTTCTTCTGCACACCCGCAATGTCCCATGGACAGCCCCACATGTCCATTTAGCTCCCAACGGCATCTGGGATCATCCTACCTTCTTCTATGTGGCATCTTCTCTACATTTAGCTGTGGAGAGTCTGTTCTGCCATTCTTCAGGTCACTTTCTGGGTTATTTACACTGATGTGGGTGTTATCTAGTTGTATCCATGGGATAAGGTGGGCTTATCCTCCTCTTTTACATCTTCCCTGGAAGATGAATATTCAAATGAATATTTGAATATTTTAAGTGACATAGTGAGGCAGATGGATAACAGCCTTTGGCTTGGGTATCAGGGCATGGCAAGGAATGGTGGGATCTAGGGAATGGTGTTGCCAACCCAGCTTGGCTGTCTTGTGTGGAAACAAGGGCTCAGTGATATCAGATTTTAAGAGAAACCAGGCATCTGAGTTTCTTTGTGTTTGGTTTCTCCAAATTTTTTAATGTTGAATACTAACTCACTATTTTCTATAGATTAAACAAAATATGGCTGGCCAGATTTGGCCTGAGATCACCAGCTTCTGGTTTAGATATCTTTGCCTATTTCTGACAAGAGGAGAAAGAGGTCTTTTCCCTTTCCAGAGGCCCCTGACTTAGCCCCTCTGGTACCCAGAGCCATTGGGGGGCAAGATGCCCTGAATGCACCCAGAGATGCCCACCTAGGCATCTCAGACCAAAGGACAGTGTGACTGATGGCATTAGGCAGGGCCCTGGACAGGAGGGTCAGACAGCACAAAGCCAGCTGTATAGGAATTCTTCATGTGGATGAACAATTCATGTGGAATGATGCTGAACAAGCACTAACTGCCCATGAAGTACAGGTCCAGAAGTGCTAGATGTGGGAATTCTTTCACCTAGTAGAGTGTTTCTATAAGTGAAGACACCAGATGGTATCTGAGTTACTAAAGCATCCTTTTCAGTCTTAGTGAAAGTAAAAAATAACTGACCTCTGAGTCACTACTGGAATAAATAATGCAATTTATTTCTTGTGGTTAGAGCCTACTTAGGTTTTCTTAGATATTTTTACATTATTTTGTATTGTATAATATGGCATCTAATATATGAAATGTTCTCTCCACTTACCTAGCCAAACCATGCCCAGCTTTTATTTTTATTGAGCTTTATTTATTTATTTATATAAAGTATATAAATTTATACTTTATTTATATAAAGTATACTTTATTTCATCATTTACTTATTTATTCACTCCTTCATTTATTGGCTACTATTTCAGTTCATTTCTACTTTTATCTTGATTCTTTCCTTAAACTTTATGGTTTAATTTATTGCTTTGGTTCTCTCCCCACACCCATTTTATGGCCTGGTGTGTTAAGTTAAATGCTTAATTCATCTATCTTCAGTCTTGTTTTCTAATACAAAAATTTTAAGGCTGTAAGTTTTCCTCCGAACACTGCTTTGTCCTCATCCCACAAATTTTTCCATGTGTGTAGTGTTCTATTGTCATTTATTTCTAATTTGTTTGTGATTGGGGAGGGGAGGGAGTTCCCTTTATATATAGGAGAATTCTTACAAATGTTCTAAGTAAATAGCTTTTTTCTCTCTTCTCTCTCTCTCTCTTGCTGTCCTTTTGTGTTAATTTCTAATTTTACTACATTATGATCAGTAATTTGTTTGGTTTCTGGTTTTTGGAAGTTTTTGAGGTTTTGCTTGTGCTCTATAAGATCATTTTTATGACTGCTCCGTGGCATTTCAAAAGAATAATAATTATTCTCCTTTTGGTACAAAGTTCTCAATATATCTGTTAAATCAAGCTATTCACTGAGTTTTTTAACCTGGTGAGTCTTAAAGTATAGTCCCAAACCACCTACATCAGAATTACCTGGGCTGCTTATTAAAAATGTGAAATTTCCCACTCAGGTACAGAATTAGATGGGGGAGAGGGTAGTAGGGTCGTGAATGGAGTGTTTGGAATCTGCATTTTTAATAAGACAGAAAATTGTTATGTTAATTAGCAAACCACTGCAATATATCCTACTTAATTTTGTTTAATCTGGTTGATTTATCTGAACTTGTCAATTTTTCCTTATATTTCTTAGTTGATTTCTTAGTGATTTCAAATCACTATTATTGTGTGCATATATAGTAAAGATGTTTTCTAATAGGTTGTATCTTTTATCCATATGAATAGATCAGTATTGATATCTGTCCCAGTAGGTGTATCTTTTCAATTTGAAGGTTTGTGTCCTTCTTTAGCATTGGAAATTATTATTATTATTATCATCATCATCATCATCTTCCATTTTATCTATACTATTCTCTGGAATTTCTGTTGCACAAATATTGGCCCAGATCTGTGCTTTCAACTCTCTTAATTTTTCTTCCACATTTTATTTTTGTCTTTTTATACCGTGTTCTTATATAGTTGTTTGGCTTGATTTTCTATAGCATCTTTTATCTGTTTCTGCTATTTAGCTTATCTTTTTTTTTTTTTAAGATTTTATTTATTTATTCATGAGAGACAGAGAGAGGCAGAGACAGGGGCAGAGGGAGAAGCAGGCATCTCACAGGGAGCCTGATGCGGCACTCGACCCCAGAACCCCGGGATCATGCCCTGAGCCAAAGACAGACGCTCAGCCACTGAGCCACCCAGGTGTCCCTATTTAGTTTATCTTTTTAAAATGTTAATAAAATTATAACTTTTAGGATATCTAGTTGTTTCTTTTTCATGGATGAAATGTCCTCTTAAATCTCTCTAGGGATGTTAATTTATTAATTTCTTGCATTCTAAAGTCTTCCCCTGTTTGCTCTATTAACTCTCTTTCACTGGGTATTAGTTCTTTGGTTAATTAAATTTGGTGCCTATCTTTTAGGGTGTTGATTTTCCCCAAATGTTTGCTCATTCTTGGTTGTCTGTTCATCTTTGTTTTTTTGTTTGTTTGTTTGTTTGTCTGTTCATCTTTGTATTTGAGAATCCCCCTCCCTCTGCCCATACTATTTGATGTAACATGACCCTGGTGATTGTGGAGTTGGGGTACAACATGCTGTGTACAAGCTGTGTACCTTAGGTATGAGTGCTCCTGCCTACCTTCGGAATATTGACTTCCTAGGGTATTGCCCTGCCTTCCTGCGCCAGTGTCCACACTCTGGGCTTCAGCCTGTGGGTGAGCGCCTCTATAATTAATACACTGGGGAAGGGCCAGCAGTCCTAAAAGCAGCCTCCCAATGAATGCCCCAAGGCTTCCTCTCTCTCCACCTTGACTGTGGACTCAACTGCATACCATTCCTTCTATGGAAAATATTACTACCCGTATTTTGATCTAAAGTTTTCTTTTCTTTTAAGTTATTCATAGATGGGATTCCTTCCCTCTATCTTTTAGGCATTCCTCAAAATTTCTAGTTGGCTGGCAGCATTGTTTGTTGCTTTGTCTCTATCCCCTCATCCCTGTCCAATTTCCTACACCAGTCACTGTTCTGGGCAGGTTCGGGTGAGGCCCATTGGCATGCTGATGCCAAGATATTTGCCAAGGGCCTCACAGCCAAGGAAGCAGGTGGGCAGCCTCCAGTGCCCTCCTGCTTCCAGAGCCCCTGCTCCCTCTTTTATGTCGCTCTAGTCTCTAAGACAAGGATAGATTATCTTCATAGTGATGGACATTTGAGACTGAAATCCAAGATGCTTCATAAATAAATGTAGCTTTGAATGAAAATTAGCAAAAGTGAGCCCAAGGGTGAGTGAAACAATAAGAAAGTATCAAAAACTAACAACATCACAAGACTATTTGAAGCACATAGGGTGTGACTCAGATGTTGCTAGCCATAGTTCCATCAGAATTGGCGGAGGGGAATGTGATCTCAAAAATACACAATGTGGACCTTAAAGCTAGGGCTCAAGTTCCTTTATTCTGGGAATTTTGTGATCCACCAGCCACTAGGCTTGAAGTGTGGGCTGGCAAGCCCTACATTTGGGTTCTTGAAGCCTGTTGCGCTGGTCATTTCTTCTAGAATGGCTATTTTTACTGCCAGGCTAGAAATTCCATGAGAACAAGCACTCTGTTTGGTTCATTCCTCTCTCTCTCTAATAGTAGTCAGACGTACTTCTCCGGACAAACATCCACAACAAATATTTGTTGAATAATGAGTTCATGAAAAGAAAAACAAATTAATCAGTTAACCCCTCGATGCAGGGTAAAAATCTTTTCTGGGCCAGGCAGATTAATATAAATGTGCAGAATGGCTCCTATAAGGCAATAGGAGTAAGTAAGAATTATTGCAACTAGTGGTGCATGCCAGACTCAAAAGCTTCCAAATCCCAATTTTATAAAACTGCCAACCACATGAGAGACATTATTGGGGATTGGTGGGGAGCAGGGAGGATGGCTGTAAGTCAGTGACCTCCACCCCAGAGATTGCCGCTTCCTCTTGAAGATTGTCAGGGTATCCACTGTGCCTTCATGGTCAAAACATTAGATCTTCTTTTAGGCAAAATCAGTAGGATCTGAGACATAAGAATACGCTGTCATCTGAATTTGAAGTGTTCTGTAAAAGCCAGACCTCTGCGAAAGCAATCACGAAACACTGATTCATAACTGTATTACCTCATTGTAACCCTTCAGCAACCTTGTCAGGTAGCCAGGGCACATTTCCCCACATCAGAGGAGGGCAGGGCCAGGGAGGGGCCTTTGACCCAGAGACTTGCCTGGGGACATAGAGTGGCTGGAGTGAGGGTCAGAACCTGAACTTAGAATTCAGACCCAGAACTCAGACCCAGCTGTTCCCCTTTCTGAGTGTAATAAGAAGTTTCAGGCTTCATCCACTAACATTTAGCACACACTTTAGTACGTTTACTGGCCTCAAGGCAGCTTTGTGTCAAAAGCTCTTACAGGCACCTTTTATCAATCCCATGCAAACCAATGGACAGTCACCCAGCACCTGACTTTCATCCCATTCTAGAGACCACTTGCTTCCAACATGTTAGTGCCACCAAGCAGGGAATAAATATGGGCACATGGTGAGGAACCCGGACTTTGGAGTCAGACAGTCATTCATCCAAAGTGGCTCTGCCATTGTTAGCTGCCCAGTCTTGCACTGGTACTTAGGTGGCCTGTAAGATCAGGACACCTACCCACCCGGGTCGTAGGAGGCTACAATGAGATAAGGTGCATGGAGAGGTTAGCTTGGTGCCAGATATGCAGCAAAAAGCTTCATAAGTAGTAGCTGATGAGCCGATGAGGCTGTTGATGTTATATTGTTACTAATACTGCATACATTTTGTGTTTCATGGCACAAGTTCCCTCCCTTGCCTAGCCCAGGAGAAAGGAGGCAGATCAGGCCTGTAAGGCACTAATCCGCTGACCATCAAACCCCTGCTGCCTTTTAGCCTGTGGTCCAGGAGTCTGTTCCTCCCTCTGCCTCCTCCCTGGCTCTCCAGTGAGGGGGCTGATTTGTTCTCCACCCGCAGTGTTTACTGCCTGGCCTCCATGCAGAGGGTTTTCTGCTGCAAGGGTGTGAATCTAACATTTTAACCACAACACTGAAATCATATATGACCAGGTTGTAAAAGCAAAGCTCTAAAGTTAGTTTTCACAGAGAAATTTCTGGATGATAGCTTCAAAGCAACCGGTAGATCCCCCTGCATGGTATCCCTTTGAAGTATGGGCAGGATGCCTTTCAAAGCAACCAAACCAAGATCCTCCTCTTTCCAGATGGAAAGGTTTTGAACTGCTCTCTCGAGGGAGTGTTGCTACTTACTTCTCCCCCTTGCCCCAGGAACAGATGGTTTTAGATCACACAGGCATTTATAAGAGCATAGGTTCCTAAAGTTTGCTCATCCAGTGTGAGCAAATCATGGTTTTCCTTTTTGAAGAAGACACCAGCCAAGCAGAATCTAGGCTTCTTTTTCATGTGTATTTTGTCAATATAATTATGGCATTGAAATTGGCATTAATAGAAACAAGAGGTATTATTGAGATTTAATTTTTTTTAAATCACAAGAGGCATTTTTAAAAATATCTCATCGGCTTAATAAATTACAAAAAAAGATTAGAAGGTCAGAGTAGCCATGTTTAAACACTCTGTTTCCATTGAAGATGGATTTAAGTGGACTGGCTGCTATGGAAAATGAGGCCGGGGTTGGGGGGGTTGCTGCACCCACGCAGCCGGCTCTCCTCTGGCTTTTGTTAGCTAAGCTCAGGGCTTCGGATGAGAACATTGCATTCCGGTCTGTAGCCCAAGTGTGCACAATTGTCTCATATCTATTTGGTCTCTAAGTGGCTTCAGTGTTTACCGTCAGACCTTTTACCATGGCTTCGCCAAGTCTGTGCTCTATTTTGACTTCACCCTTCATTGTTTGGATTTTGTTCTGGGAGCTTTTATCCAGAGAAAGGCCCAAGGCTGCTAGATTCCCTGAGTTTCTTCCCGTTAGAATTGGGACCCTGTTGTTTTTTAAGTCTGGACTGAGTGTCTGGTGCTACCGTCTGCCACTTTCTGAGTCATTCTTTTGGGGGGATGAGATGAGTCCCAGGGATAGAGATCAGTTACTTTTCAGACAGCTGGCTGTCTGGGGCCCTGCACCCCACTCCCGTGGGGAATTTTCTTATTTATAAGAGTCAGGGACAGGATTTAAACATAAATGGAAAGATACCATTTTTTCCTGTTTTTTTTTTTTTGATACCGTTTTTTCCTAATTATAAAATTGGAAACATGCTTATCATTAAAAAAAAAAAGTAAGTAAAACAAAGGAGAAAAGAAAGTTCTCATCATGCAACTCCCAGAGAGAACACCCTGTTAATAGTTTGGTGACTCTTCTTCCCCAGACTTTTCATGTGTGGGTATGCATACAGGCACGGAAAGTAATTTTTTAAATCGGATTTAGTCTACATTGTACATATGGACATTTTTCAACAGGCTTATTTTGGCTTAAATGTGTATCCTGCTACTTTTCTGAGTAGGTACCACAAGACCCACCTCATTTTCTGTGAGGGCCGCTTGAGGCTCTGTCGATGCCTGGTCAGTGAGCATTTAATCCACCACTTCTTGTTGCACCTTTGGAACGTTCTCAGTTATCAAGAATCGGCATATATCAAGACCGAAGGATAAATTTTCAGAGGGACTTGGTCAAAGGGTGTATATACACTGTTCATTTCCAGTCAGTCATTTATCATCACTGCCTCCTAAATGCATATCCAGAGGCACCCCTGCCCCACGCCCACCCCACTACCCCTCCACCTTGCCCCTCACTGCTACAGCTGTACCCATGTGCCTTGTCTCCACCCTGTCCTCCTCTCAGGATCCAGGAGCCATAGTGCCCTTTAAAACCAGAAGTCACATAATATTGTGCCTTTGCTTGGCACCCTTCAGTGGCCTCTTGTGGCACATAAACCAAAATCCAGACTGCCTTGGCTTATTAAGCCTTGCTGTGACCCCTCCCTGTTCCCTGCCCTCCCTCCTCTGGTGCACACCACCCTCTAGCCATGCTTATCTCCTGGCCTTTGCCTCTGCTGTTCCTCCTGCCTGACATGCTTGTGCCCCAGACACTTCTTGGGTGGTTTTCTCAGCAGCCAGCCTTTCCTGACCGGCTTTCAGCAGGGGCTCCTTAGCCCACTCACCTTCTGTGCAACAGCCAGGCTGGCTCTTTCCTTCATAGTCCTGGCTAGGGTAGAAATGCCCCTATTTCTTTCTCTTTATGTCCTGATTGTCTGAGGCTTCGCCACCTTACTGCCCACTGTTATGCCAGCCCTTAGCACACCTTGCCTGCATGCCTGAACAAATGAGCAAGGGTAGCAGCTATGTCACCGCTGTCTGTCCTCCCCTCCCCTCCCCCCATCGCCCTGCACTGGTTGGACCATGACAGAATGCAAAGGACTTTGTTTTACACTTGGACAACCTAGAAGGAGCAGGGAGCAGTGGCCAAGGGCACTTGTCACTGCCCTGCCACTTCATCACTGTGACAAGTCAGACCAGCTTAAAAGTTATAGGCCCTCCATCTTAGGGGGGGAGACCCCAAAACTCCAGTCACTGAAACTGTGGGTTGCAATGTGGTGAAGGGGCCAGAGAAGCTGGAGGGAGCCTGCTCAGGTGACCATGGATTAAAGCATCCCAGTGCCCCATCCAGAACCTTCCTGGAACTGGCTGTGGTCGGTGGCTCCACTCTGCCGTAGACATCAACAGAAATGATCGTAGGCCCTGGGACTGGCTGGGATTTCCTGGGCGGTGACCACAGTCTCCCAGCAAGGAATCTGCCAGCTAGCTGGCACCCCTTGTATCATTTTGATCCAAGGACAGAAGCCAGTTGCCAGTCCTCTTTGCCTGTCCAGTAGTTCATGTTATCTCAGGGTTTCGCTCTATCTTGTCGGGTTATCATGAGCATCAAATGAGAGAAGGAGTTGAAAGTGCTTTTTTGTAAAGCATAGAGCGGCATTCCATTGAGTCAGTCACTGTCACTGATATTTGGCAGTGGCTGGGAGAGAGCTGGAAAAGACACTAACTATACTAGTGTCCCATTGCTGCTGTGACAACCTCACACAAATTTAGTGGCTTCTTTTATAATTCTGGAGGTCAGAAATCCAAGTTCAGTTCTACTGGTCTAAAATCAAGATGACAGCAGCCCTGTATTCCTTTGGGAGGCTCCAGAGGAAGAGCTGTTTCCTTGTCTTTTCCAGCTTCTAGAAGCTACTGTCATTCCTTGGCTTATGGCTCTTTCCTCCTCCAAAGCCAGCAGTGTGGCATCTTTTTTCCTCTCTGACCTCTGCTTCCATTTTTATATCTTCTCTCTCTGACTCCTGTCTTCCTGCCTCCCTCTTACCAGGACCCTGGTGATTACATTGGGCCCTTTTGGATAATCTGGCCTAATTTCTCCTATCTCAGGATCCTTATTCACATCTGCAAAGACCCTTTGCCCATAAGGTAACATTCATAGGTCCCAGGGTTTAGAACGTGGACATCTTTGGAGGCCATTTATTCCGCCCATAGCAGTTTGCCCTGCAGCTCTCAAAGGTCTTGGTCTACCCCACATACAACATACATCCATTCCATCCCAAGCTTCCCTGTCTCAACCCAAAATATCCTCTATATCTCACCTGCTCAAAACTTCCAAGTGTCGTCATCTGTGTCATCTGAATGAAGTAGGGGTAGGGATCCAGGTAGAATCCTTTTGAGGACCAAACTCCATCTGTGGGCCCTTGAAACTAACAAGTTACCTGCTCCCAAGGACAATGGCAGGTCAGGCCCAGAATAATGGCCACAGACATTCCCATTACAACAGGGACAAAATGAAAGAAGGGAGTCACCAAACCCAAGCAATTTTGAAATCCAACTGGGCAAACTTCATTGGGTGGGTTTCAAGTCCTTGGAAAAATTCTCTGTGACTCAGGGCTCCAGCCTCTGGGCCCACGGCCCCATCCTTGGAGCCATCGTTCCTCTCTCATGTAGGGTAGCCTGTGTCTGCAGCTAAGTATCAACCTGCTTCCTGACTATGGGATTTGGGGAGTATGATAGCCTTCTTTTATTTTGTCCTTCCTCTCTTGGTATAAGCCGGTAGTGTTTCCACTGGTATGACATTCTCAAAACCCATGTGGTCTGCTATGTACGTCTCTAGAATCCCCTCCATTAGACAAAGAGGTTCCTTCATGGATCTTCATGGGTAATCTTATCTCTATGCCTGGCTTCTTCTGGGATGGCTAAGAAGATCCATGATCCCAGGTCTAGTGTCTTCAGAGAACCCTCCGTGTGATTGAATCCTCTAAACTCCGATCCTTCTCAAGGACTAGCAAAAAGTTGTCCAGCCATACCTTGGGTTTCTCTCCAGAGCATGATTTTCTAACCACGAATCTCTGCATGTTAGCATCTTTTGCAACTGGCTAGGCTGAGAGTTTCCCAAATCTTCAAATCTCAGTTCCCAGTTCCACTTATGACAGAACTGTAGGCACAGCACAGCACAGCTAAGATCCTGCCGCTGCATCATAAGATTCCTTGTTTCCTGAGACCCTACAAGCCAGCACCTCTGGTGTCCATATTTCTACCATCGGGTCTTTTTTTAGGACGACTTCTCTAGAATGATTAAACTATTCCAGTGACTCTTCCCTCTTCATGAGCTGTCACTGACTTACAGGGTCCAGGGGTTAGGACTTGGACACCATAGCAACTGTTAAGTTTACTGGTCAACCACCAGTATCAAGCAAGCGGTATTGATTGCTTCTCATTTACTCAGAGCTATGTTAGACAACACGAGCTGGGGGGGTGGTATAGCCAAACATTAGTTTGCCCAGATAGCACAGTTGACGTTTTTTTGTCCCAGAGTAAGTAGACCAGTACCTTTTTTCCCTTTCAAAAGTATCCTGGCTTCGGTGATGAATTTTCTGGTCACTCTAAGTGTAGATCATAATGCTCACCCTTCAGATTATAAATTGATCTCGTGGAGATGAAACACAAATTGAAAAAAATTATCCAGCAGCTATGGATAAGTGCTAAATCTTATGATATCTTAGGTTCTTCTAAACATCCTTCAATATATAGGACAGCACTCCCTACAACTGTCTGGAAGACACTATACCATCTGGAATTTCAAGGTCATTTGGAAGCCTTTGGGGTTTCATATTCAGAGTGTGGCCCCTGGATCAGCAGCATTAACATCAGCCTATTTGAAGTGCACATCATTAGGCCTTGTCCAGGACCCACTGAATCAGAAACTCTGGGGGGGTGGAACCCCACAATCTGTTTAAATAGGCCCCAAACAAGAACATCTGTAACACAGAGACACACACACACACACTCTTAGTGGTATCCCAGGCATGTGACCACAGCAAATACTATAAATACTCCTCTGCTAGGGAGTTACTCGTTTGTCCCTGTCTTTGTTTTCTCGTCTTCAAAGCGATGACAACACACGCATCAAGATGATTCGGGTAAATGTTCATTTGCTGGGAATAGTTCTTTGGTCCTAATGATCTATTTGCAGGTGAGTTTTTCTCAAAGTAGCATATTTCATTTTTGGCCTCTCTTCCTGACTTTTGGTAGGAGCTAAGAAAAAGCCTGGAACTTAGTGTAAATCTACAGAGGAAACAGAAAGATGGTTCCAGTGATGAGTATGACTCCATTGAAGAAGAGGTGCTGTCTGAACCTGAGCCCGAGGAACAGGTGCTGATGAGCCAACCCAAAGATGACCCCGCTCTTTCCAGTGGGGACTCCATGCAGAAGGATGTTGCTGAGGACCAAGAGACAGAAGGGCACCCTCCCCAGGGCCCAGACACCCTCGTGGTGCTGGAATTTAACCCAGCTTCCAAGAGTGAGTTCTGTCTTTGTGGGCATGCCATTGCCCTTGGTGTGTCCGGGTCTACTGGGAGGACTTGAATTTCTAGCAGTACTTGGAATTTAGTTTTGGGGAGACTGTCCCCCAGGTCAGGGAGGTATATCAGCCAGGTCTCTGCTGACTACAAGAAGCAAAGGCTCCCAATGGCCTATAGATGACCCTGAAATTCCAGACGGCCGATGTCTGGCAGATAGTTTTGGGGGGCTGTCCTATGCACTGTAGGATGTGTTGCAGGATCTGCATGCCAACAGGCTAATGATACATTCTGGCTTAAGCAAAAGGAAGTATATTGGCTTGGATCATTGAGATGTCCAGGGCTGTCAAGGACTTTCCCTCCCCTTCTTCCCTCCTCCCTTCTCCCTTCCTTTTCCCTCTCTTCCTCCCTCCCTCTCATCTCTGCTTTTCTTTTCTTTCTTTTTTTTTTTAAGATTTATTTATTTATTCATAAGAGAGACACAGAGATAGGCAGAGACACAGGCAGAGGGAGAAGCAGGCTCCCAATTGGGAGCCTGATGTGGAATGTGATTCCAGGACCCCGGGATCACACCTGAGCTGAAGGCAGACCCTCAACCACTGAGCCACCGAGGTGCCCTTCATCTCTGCCTTTCTTTGTCTTGGTACCATTCACAGGTGGGCTCTCCACATTGCAGACACAGAATTGAGATATTGGCTTGATGCCTCCATCAGAAAGTGAATTTTTCTCCCCAAAAGCTCCAGCAAAGGTCCCAGGCCTGGCTCTTGAGCCCACATTGGGTCACATTTCTGAACTAGTCACTGTGGCTCCGGTTGGCCTGGTCTAGCCAGTAAGGCTATGGCTGTGGTTATTGCCACCCAAACCACATGGACTGTTTGTTAAAGGAAAATCGAGGTGAACCTGAAGAAGGAGGAAAGCATGCAGGGCAGGCAGAAATAGCAGCCATCTGCTAGAGGAGGTTTTCCAGAAAAGACCCTGGAAAGTAGAGTCAAGAAAGCAATTTGAGGAGGAGCGAGAAGGGGCCCACCTGCCACAGTTCCTGGGGCCAGTGCCGAGCTGGCTCGGTCTCTGCCTGCCCTTCCCTCTCCATCCTGGGCACATCCTTCTCACAGTTGTGTGTGCCAGACTTTCTGAACCAAATACCAAGGCCACCAGGCTGGGAAACAGGGGTGCCTCTAAAGGAAGAGAAATGAGGGGATGTATGCAATTAGGCAGAGTATATTAGTGTGTTCAGGCTACACGGACCAGGGGAGAGCTCCAACAGCAACAGGAATGCATTTTCTTATCATTCTGGAGGCTGGAAGCCCAAGGTCAGGGTGTCAGCCAGTTGTTTTCTTCTTAGGCCTCACTCTGGCTTGTTGGTGGACGTCCTCCCCCTGTGTCCGCACGAGGTCTTCCCTCTGTGTTTGTGTGTGTCCTAATCTCCTCCCACAAGGACACCAGGCAAACTGGATTAATGCCCACCCTCATTGACTCATTTTACCACAATGACCAAATAGTCTCCAGATTCGGTTAGATTCTGAGGTCCTGGGGATTAGGACTTAAACATATGAATTGGGAATGGATATAATGACTGGCAGCCCTGGAAACGCCACACACAGGGGTTGATGCCTCCAGAGAGAACATTTGTCCCTCAGATATGCTCTCACTGTGTTCTCTCACCTCCAAACCTTTGCTTGGGCTGTTCCCTCTGTCCTGATGACCACATCTCCTCTCCTTTCCACTCTGAACCCTGAAACCTGGCTCCCTGCTTTCCCCTCAAGATTCAGTTCAGGGGCTGCTTCCTCCAAGAAGCCTCCCTTGCCCTCTCAGCATGGCTCAGGTAGGTTTGCCTCCTCTGCCCCCAGGGTGTCATCATGGCACTGGTCTCACCATGGACTCCTCTTGTCTTTCTCCCCCTCTGGCCTGTGAGCCTCTGCCAGGGCCCCCACCAGCGCTTCCCCGCCCCGGCCCATTGCACCCCCAGGGGCAGCACTCACCTGGCACGTTTAAACCACTCCAGAAATTGTTGTCCGATACATGAAGGCTTTACACCTACCTGCTAAAGCGTTCCGTGCCCATGCTTCTGTGTGAAACCCGCTGCAGTTACACAGGGAACTGTTTTTCTTCAGGGAGTGGGGAGGCCGGGGGAGGGCAGTAAGGAGACTGAGTGAGCCTCCCACTGGAAACAGGGCATGACAGTCACTTCTGGTACCAAGGACCGGGCCACAGAGAGAACCACTGGACTCCCCAGCGCAGTTTGAGAGTGAGATTGGAGCATACAACAAAAAGAAAGAACTTCACTTTCTTAACAGTTTGCCTATTTTTTGAAGATTTTATTTATTTATTTATCTATTCATTCATTCATTCATTCATTAGAGAGAGTGCATGCACAAGTGGGGGTGGATGAGGGGCAGAGGGAGGAGCCTAATGTGGGGCTTGATCCCAGGACTCCAAGATCATGACCTGAGCTGAAGGTAGACACTTAACTGACTGAGCCACCCAGGCATCTGGACATTTTGCATTTTTTGACAATGAGATTGCTTGGCGAGTCCCTGCACTAACCGCTGTGATGTCTGCCCCGGGCAGGGGCTGCCTAATCTGGAGCCTTAGAGGGTCAGAGGCATGCCTCCTACTGCCACTCATCTGTAGCCTCTGACCACAGACCCACTGAGAGGAGCAGGCAAAAGTTGAGCAGCCTGTTGCCAGGTCTCCCCAGGCCCCAGTGGAGGATCCTGAACATTTACTCAAGCACAGTCAATAGTAGCCTGAAAAGTTGTGCTTGGTTCTAGGCTGTCCATTCATTCGTGCCCCAGGCCTAGGTATATACTGGAGCAAGAGAGGTCTAGTCCCTTCTCCTATGGCACTTAAACCTAGCAGAGAAAACAAGCACCTAAAACATAAATAATAAACGATTACCAACATCGACTGAATTCTTACTAACATGCGCCAAGCGCTATTCCAGGGGCTTACCATGTGTAATCCAACACCAAGACCAGTCCCGTCAACGTCCTTGCTTTACAGATGGGGACGCTGGCAAACAGAGAGGTCAGATGACTTGCCCAAGGTCACACAGGGGCAGAGTGGGATTGAATTTGCCAGGAGTCTGAACCCAGAGCCCAAGCCCTTAATCACTAGGCTGAATAAATAAACCAGATCAAATTAGAAAACAATAGTTGGGCTTTGAGGAGCTGATAAGTAATGCCACCCACTCTGTCTTCCTTCCTAATCGAAACATATGAGAGATGGGCTTGGGAATCTGATAGAAGGAGAACAAATGTTCACCTTTGCAACTGAGAAGAGCCAGATTGCTGGCTACTCGGTGCTGCCCCTCTGAAGTAGGCAGACCCCTGACCCCAGATGCTGACAGAGCTGGGCCACTGATGGCATTAGTGTGGTGGCAGATGGCTGTGTGTCTTGAGGGCAACCCCGCTGGAGGAGGGAGGGGAGTGGCTGGATTGAGCTTTGATGTCTTCCTGCCACCACCACCCCAGCCCCCCACCCCATCCCATCCCATGTGACTTCCTTCTGAGTGAGGGCCAGGGTATGAGTGGCACAGAAAAAGGCAGAGGTTATTTTCCTAATAACTGGAAAGGGAAAGGCTAGGTCATGGGTCAATTTAGGAATTCACAGAGGAGGATGGGGCGCCTGGGTGGGTTAAGCATCCGACTCTTGATTTCAGCTCAGGTCATGATCTCAGGGTTGTGAGATCAAGCCCCATGTTGGGCTCCTTGCTGAATGTGGAGCCTGCTTGAGATTCTCTCTTTTCCCCTGCCCCTACCCTCACTCATATTCCTGTGCATGCACTCTTTCTCTAACTTAAAAAAAAAAAAAAAAGAAAGAAATTGAGAGAGGAGGATAGAAGGAGAGAATTGTACCCTCAAGAGTTTTGAACATTGTGCAGAGTATAAAACAGGATACCAGTTGGGGGATGGGGGTCCGAGAAGAACCCCTCAAGCTGGAATGGTCAGAGAAGCCTTCTCAGGAGGTGATGGTGAATCTGGGACAGGAATTAAGAGGAAGCAGCCATTGGAACAGCATTCCAAGGGCAGGGAGTAGCAAGTACAAAGGGCTCAAAGAGGAAATGAGCTTGGTGTACCCAGGGAGAGGGAAGGGGCCAGTGTGGCTGGATCCAAGTGAGCACATGGAGAGTGTAGTACACAATGAGGCTGGTCGGTGATCTCCGGCCACTTTCCGTGAAGACTCAATGGTCCTAGGGTAGCACCAAGGGTCTGCATCCTTTGGTGCCCTAGAAAATATCCTTGTGTAGACCTGATAGCAAGGAGGGCCATCTTATGCAGAGGAGGGGGTGGTAGACAGGGGATAAGGTGGCTCAGGGCAGGGGTCCAAGCCAGGTGGGTCTGATCAAATCCCGATTCTATCGATTCCCAGCTCTGCGACCTCAGACAGACAACTTGAACTCCAGAGCCCTGCTCTGTAATAGTATGTATTAGTTTTCTATCACTGCTGTAACAAATGATGACAAACTCAGTGGCTTAAGCGAAACAAATTTATTATTTATGGTTCTATAGGCCAGAAGTTGGACTCAAGGCTCACTGGGCTAAATTCACAGTGTCAACAAGGCTGTGATCCTTCTGGAGGCTCTAGGGGAAAAATTCTCTCACTATTCCAGCTTCTAGAGGCTTCCACATTCCTTGACTCATGGCCCCTCCCTCCACCTTCAGAGCCAGCAACCTTGAGCCTCTCTGTGCCTTTCTTACAGAGTCCCCTCTCCCCCTGGCCCTCCTCTTCTGCTGTCCTCCATGTGTGTGGGTGTGGGGGGTGGGGTATTGCAGTAAGGAACACCTGACAGATTTTACCATTTTCACCATCACTTAAGAGTGCCACTTGGTGTTACTAAGTACATTCACACCGCTGTGTAACCATCATCAGAATCTATCTTCAAACCTTCCTCATAGTCCCAAACTGAAACTGTATCCCTCTTTCACTTTTAAGAACCCTTGTGGATTATACTGGATCCATTAGGATAATCGAAGATCTCCCTAGTTGAAGGTTGGCTGATTAGCACTGTGGATTCCGTTTTGCCTTGTGACTTTGGGTTAGGCCATCTTTGGGCAGATCATTATTTGCCTCCCATCTACCCCCTGGGATGGCCAGAGAGGTGAATGAGACAGACAGGGTGTGCCAGAGACCTGACCAGCACCTGCGCGCTTGGGAGGCCAAATCCAGTTAGTGCTGGCACTCTTAGCAGCAGCAGCATATTTTCAGCATGTGGAGAGCCAGTCTTGTGGTCGTCTGCCCCCCTCCATTCTCTGTCTTGTCCCATTGGACATAGTGGGTCCTGGATGTCATCCCCTGGGTTCTGCATTACAGGCCAGCCAGGGAGCAGCTACTTCAGGAATTGTATAGAGAAACACACGTCCTTTGTGAGGCTAAGAGGGGATGGTGGAGAGGTTGCTGCCAGTCTGAAAAGAACCCACACAAGCCCCCAGCCACTGTCCTGAGCTCCCAAGAATCCTGTGGGGACTTGGATTCAGGGACTCTCTCTCCTTTGGGCCCCCAGAAGCCCCCAGGATTGCTCTCCTGGGAGTCCATCATATTGCACTTCAGCAGGCACTGGATTTCCGGCCTTCCCAAGCCAGGAGGTCCTGCATCCAGGGACCTTAACCCTCCTCCCCATCTGCAGAGTCTATTCTGCTTAGCTACCCCAGCCTCGCTGCCTAGAGGGCTGCTCTTCTGCCTGGCAGTCCTGAGCGTGTCCTTCTCTTGCTCTTAAACCTGCGCTGGCCAGAGCCCTGACGCCATTTCCCCTGCACTTGAGCCATTTGCAAACCTAAAGTCACTTTTTTTTCCCTTTTTTTTTTTTTTTTTTGCCATCTCCACAAACCTCCTGTACTATTAGCTTTGATGAAACAAACATCTTTCTTTTTTTCCTCCCTCCCTCTCAATTTCTACCCTCCCTCCCTCCCCTTTCTTTCTTTTTCTTTTCTCTAATAATTCTAGGATTGTTCTAAGCAGTACTATCAATGAAATCAAGGGTTTGATAGGCTGGTTACATGTTTTTCCATGAACGTTCATTTATATAACTGCTTAAAAACCATTTGCCCACATGGCATCTGGCATCATCTCCCATTCCATCCGTGGTCCAGGCACCCTGCTTTTCGAAATGTTGGCTCTGCAGCATGGCCTGCGGGCCCTCCCTTCTCTGTCTGGCTCCAGTCACCCCCTTAGGCCCCAGCCACTCACCTGCCACATAACCTTCCAGCTGTCAAGCCTTTGCACATGCTGTTCTCTGTGTCTGGAATGCCCCATCTCATGCCTTTGGTAACATCCTGGTCACCTGTATGCTCCCTGTCTGCTGCACACCCTCTGGCCACATGCTTCAGGCTGCATGCTCCTCCATAACTCTGGAACCTTCTTCTTTCCCAGCCTTCCCCTCTTATCCCTTCCACCCTCTTTTCCTGGGCTAAGCTGTGAGTCCCTCCAGGGCAGCAAATGTGTTTTGCTCTACTCTTTTCACCCCAGGATGTCCTTGATGGCATCATTATTTCATGTACCATGCTGCCAATTAAACCTCATTGATTGTAAGACTCCACCCTACTCAGTAATGTTAATATCTGGAAACCTGTACATATCATAGAATGTTTCATTTATTTGCCAAAATGTGCTGCATTATTCACATCTCTGATCCTGAACTTGCCTGGCACAGACTAGGGGTTCAACAAATATTTGTTGAATGAATATGTGAATGAACCAACAGATACCTGAGTAGCATGCCCCAACTTTGCTGGTGCTCCGTGTCTGACATCTAAACCATTGTTTTCCTACAGGTAATAAAAAGGAAAGGAATTTATCTGCCAAGAGGAAGGACAACGCTGAGGTTTTCATTCCCAGCAGACCTGAACTGAACTTGAACCCCCAGCCCTCTACTGTGTTCCCAGACCAGGAGAAGGCATGCTCAAGTAAGAGTCCTGGCAGGGAGGACTGGGGCTGGGCCTGGATCCGGGTCCCTCTCAGTGGGATGCCTTGAGGGAGGAGTCCTTCCTGTGTTACCCTCTTTGTCAAGGTCTGAGCTCACATTTTACAAATGTATTGTTAGTCAAGGTCTCCAGAGTTAACAGAACCAATAGAATGTGTGTGCACATGTGTGTGTGTGCATTTGTGTGTGTGTGAGTCCAATCTACAAGATGGATCAGCAGGCTGGAGACCCAGAGGAGACAGTGTTCCAGTTCAAAGGCCATATATCCTGGAAGGGCTAATGTTGCAAAGGAAGTCCAGAGGTAGTCTTCTGGAGAATTCTCTTACCTGAGAGAAGGTCAGTCTTTTTGTTCTATTCAGGCCTTCAGGTGAATTATACCATTACGGATGGTG
Source organism: Canis lupus dingo (assembly GCF_003254725.2). NCBI lineage: Eukaryota > Metazoa > Chordata > Mammalia > Carnivora > Canidae > Canis > Canis lupus. The sequence goes on along the minus strand of NC_064248.1, from coordinate 18,859,438 downwards.
ATCTGCTTCATCCCCCAACAAAACGTTACTCTCATCCAAAAACACCTTTTGGAAACACCCAGAATAGCCCAAATATTTGGGCTCCCTGGGGCCCCATCAAATGGACACATGAAATTAACCATCATAGCTCCTTTCTCACTCTGCAACCAAGATGTGGTTATAATGGAAAAGCTATTTTAGTGTTGGTTTTACTTTTTCATTATGGTTTTACTTTTATTATTTTTTTAACAATTTTATTATTTATTCACAAGAGACACAGAGAGAGACAGAGGCAGAGACATAGGCAGAGGGAGAAGCAGGCTCCATGCAGGGAGCCTGACGTGGGACTCGATCTTGGGACTCCAGGATCATGCCCTGGGCCGAAGGCAGGCTCCAAACCGCTGAGCCACCCAGGGATCCCCCTGGTTTTACTTTTAAATTAATTTGTTTACTTTATGTGGATAATGATGCACGCAAATGGTACTAAATTCTAGAAGTAGGCGAGTTTATGGTGAATGCTGCCTGCTGCTCCTCTGATGAAATTGATTGAGGACTTACCATAAGCCGACCACCACTGTCAACAATTAGTCCTGTCACTTGCAAGGAAATTATAACCCTTATACATAGCCTTAGAGGTAGGTCCAGGGGTTGTCCCCATTTCACAGAGGAGGACCTGAGGCCCACAGTAGGGGATTCACACAGCTGGGAAGTGGCTGCTGTAGGCCCCAAGGCCCAGTGGAGTGTGACCATGCCATGTCCTGAGCGGCAGACCACACGCACTGGAGACTGTTGATGAGTCATTGCAGCTGAAGGCCAGATCCAGTGGCAGAGTCCCTCTGGGGAAGCCACTTGCTTCTGGTTTTTGCCACCCAAAACGAAGGACCTCAAAGAGTCCAAGGCAGGGGCACCTGGTGGCTCAGTGGTTGAGCGTCTGCCTTGGGCTCAGGTCGTGGTCTCGGGGTCCTGGGATCGAGTCCTGCATCAGGCTCCCCACAGGGAGCCTGCTTGTCCCTCTGCCCATGTCTCTGCCTCTCTCTGTGTGTCTCTAATGAAAAAATAAATAAAATCTTTTTTTTTTTTAATTTTTATTTATTTATGATAGTCACAGAGAGAGAGAGAGAGGCAGAGACACAGGCAGAGGGAGAAGCAGGCTCCATGCACCGGGAACCCGACGTGGGACTCGATCCCGGGTCTCCAGGATCGCGCCCCGGGCCAAAGGCAGGCGCCAAACCCCTGCGCCACCCAGGGATCCCAATAAAATCTTTAAAAAAGAAAAGAAAACAGTACAAGACATCCTGCTATCCCAAGAATCTGGAAACCTGGGGAGTCCTGGGCAAAATCCAGCCCCAGACAGCCTTGTTAGCCAGTCTGTGTGAGCCTGGGGCCCTGCTCTCTGGGGCTGTGGCATTCCATCCGTATCTGCTTGGGGAGCTGGGGGGACTGGGAGCCGAGCTCGAAGCTCCTATCCCTGCAGCTCGGGGCAGGTAGAAGGAGAAAGAGAAATAACAGGAACAGCCATTGCTTACTGAGCACTTGCTCCAGCTGTATAAATACTGTCTCTGTTTGGATTCCCCCAGACGCTGACTCTGAGGTAAGGATTTGAGAGCGAGTCATTTATTTGGGAGGTGCTCCCTGGTAGGGGACAGCAGAGGGGAAGAGCCCAACCTGGCTTTACCACCAAACAAGTTCACTGGGCAAGTGGAGTGCCTCCTGGCTGGGGGATTCTGGGGGCAGTGCTGAACACAAGCCTCTGCATGTTACCTCTGCCCCCCATCCCAGGGCAAGGGGGCTAGGCTCTTATACACCCCTCCCTGGTGCCAGCGGAGCCCAGAGTCAGAGCTGCGGGCTGAGGTTTGGCTGAGGGGCTGTGGGCAGGGCAGCACACAGGCCATTATCTGATTAATTCTTGTGCACCCCAAGCTCCAAGTGAAGGAAATGACACACAAACACAAGACAAGGCAGTTTAAGTAGCAAGTGATTTTATTTTATTTTGTTTTTAATGATTATTTATTTATTTGAGAGAGAGTGCTTTCAAGAACACAAATGAGGGTGCAGGAGCAGAGGGAGAAGGAGAAGCAGGCTCCACACTGAGTGAGGAGCCCAATGCAGGGCTCAACCTGGGATTATGACCTGAGCAGAAGGCAGATACTTAATTGACTGAGCCACCCAGGTGCCCCTAGGTAGAGGCAGGATTTTAAAAAGTGTCTTTAAGGGAAAGAGTCCAAATTAACCCATGTAACTATAAAGTCCAAAGGTGGTGGGATCTCAGGCAGAGCTGGATCCAATGATTAAAATCAGCAGTCTTCCTCTGCCCATCTCCCATTGAACATTTCTTCTGCTCATTGTTCTTAGGCAGGATCTAGGGGTGATAGGATGGCCAACAGCAGCCCTGGGCTTTCAGCCCCCCAGCTCAGCAACCCTGACAGAAAACAAGCCTGACCATCTGCTATAAATCCTGCCTGTCCACCTACTAGCTCTGTGACCTCAGGCAGGTTCCTTAACCTCTCTGGGCCTCATCCTTCCATCTGCCCAGCAGAGATAAGAATGATACCCTCATCTGAGGGTTGCTATGAAGATAAAAGGGCAGGAGAGGGATCACCTGGCTCAGAGCAAGTGTTCGGCAGGGTCAGCTGGCGCCTTTCCCACGAATGCCTTGGAGTTGCTGTCATTCCCGGCTTAAGTCAGGGGTGCTTCTGAGAAGGAGACATGGGTGCTGTCACCAGAGGCAGAAGGAGAGGGTGCCATGCAGCAAACTCCAGGAGATCCTTGTGAATACCACTGCCCCCTTCTCCCATTTCACAGATGAGGAAACCAAGATTGAGAACCTGGAGGTTACTTGCCGAGAGTACCAGGTGGGACAGCAAAGCCAGGATTCACACCCAGGCTCCAAGTTCCATGCTCTAGATTGCCACGACAAGCTGCTCCCCCCAGAGCTGGCTGGCCACAGAGGCAGCTTTGGAGGCACCTGGGGGTTCCAGCCCTGACAAGCCTGGTTGTGATATGGGCAGTGTGACGACGCGGGTTTTCAGTCCAGTACACGGAGGCCTGGGTTGGGAAGTTGGGGAATTGGGGCAGCTTTTGGGGCCAGCAGCAAGCATCCTGGGGATGTGGCCTGACCCATGCACAGGGTGAGCAGAGGAGGCTGGGCCCATGGGGCCCAGGCCCGGGACTACAGCTCAGGGCATGCTCCAGCCCTGCCCAGTCCAGTCCAGTCAGTGCTGGATGGGATTCCAGGCAAAGGCAACAGGTGATTTGCTGTCTTCTTTGACCTCACCAGAAACCTGTGTGTGGAGCACCTACTGTGTGCCAGCCCTGGTCCAGGCCCTGGTGATCCAGTGAGCAACACATTGTTCTTGCTCTCTTGGCGTTTACATTTTAGCAGGCAGGGATTGATAACAAACACAAAATGGGGTGGTGACAGCCACCATCAAGACAGCAACTGGGTGATGGCTAGGTGGCGTGGCTAGAGGAGGCCTCTGAGGTGTGGGGGAACATGAGCTGAGACCAGGTGAGGTCAGGGACTAGCCTTTTGCAGAGGGGAAAGCCTGTGCAAAGGCCCTGAGGTAGGAACGAGATGCTCAGTTGGCTCAAGAATCAGAAAAAAGGCTGGGGGCCAGAGCATAGTGAGTGAGGGATGGGAGGCTGAGATGGGGTCACAGAGGTGAGCAGGGGCCAGGAGAGGGACTTGGTGCAGCAAGCACTGCCATGACCTGCTTTACATTTGAACAAGGTAACTCTGGCTGCCACAAGGAGTGTGGCCTGTCGGGAGCCATGGTAGTTGTGGGGTGACCAGGGAAGAGGCCATTGCAGGATGGAAAAGATAGTGACTCAGTCTCTGAGTCTTACCAGTGGCTGGATTCCCAACAGCAGTTGGGCTTGGTGGGGATTCCATTGTAAGCATGAGACTAGTTGTGGCTTTTATCCTGAACAACTAGGGATAAGACACTGGGCAGTGGGGAGCCCACCATGATAGGGCAGGAAAGCTGGGACTCCGCAGTGACAGGGGATCCCTGGCTTGTCTCTTATTTAGGATAGGTTCTGAATCTGTGCCTCTAGCAAAGGAGACCCAAGCTAGCGAGGTCCCTGGAGCTGGGATCTGTGTCGGGATAGGCAGTGTTCAGTGAAGCCCACTATAGGAAGGGGGAGGTCTGATTTGTGTCTTGTCTCAGCGGGGAGTGACCTGAAATTGCAGCAAGATAGAGCCTGCAGGTGGCCGAGTTATCTGCATCCCACCAACACGAAAGGCCAAAATCCAGTGGGTAGAGCTAGGACCAAACTGATTCCTGGGGCTTTTTGGCAAAAGTCAGAGCCAATGTAAGAGCCCATGTAAGAAAGTCACTTACATGGGGCCCGAGAAAGGTAGACATAGGAAGGGAATCACTGTGCATATGATATGTTGACAAGGGCATGTCAAGGTCACAGCAGCTGATAGGGTTAGAGATGTCACGTTTGTACATAGATAAATTGAGATATAGTGTATAGGGGTGAAGAGTAAGATGTAACATGTACAATGTCAGGAAAACTTGGTGAATTTCGAGTCTACTTGCTTTGGCCAGATGAAGAGCCAGGAAGCTGGAAGCAGAGAGAGAGAAGGGGCCAGGGGACAAGGTGAAGATCTGGTTGGCTCTCAGAGCCCCACCAGCAAGTGGAGAATGCAGGTGGCAATCCCAGGTGATATTTCCTGGACACCCAAACCAGCTCCACTGACCACCACTTCAGTCGACAAGACTGTGGTCTATACCACTAGTATTCACTCTTTGTGAAAAATTAATAAGGGTTTTCAGAAAGTTCCTCCAAAATGAGCTGTTGAAAAAAATGAAACCCAGAGTAGTGTGCCACTGTGCAGGAACCCTTCCAGAGCCCCTGATAGAGTGGGAGCAGGACCATGGTATCAAAGCAACCTTCCCAGCCATCCTACTGGGCTCACTGGGACTTCCCTTCTGCATGTGCATGCCACGATCACTAGATTTTCCATGTCTGGGTAATAAAATGAAGAGCCAGCGCTTACAAAGCACTGAACCAAAAAAGCTGTGTTTATCCCACACATGTAATCTTGCATTTAATCATTTAAACCGCTCCATGCAGTAGGCACTGCTATCAGCAGCACCATTATGCAGAGGAAACCAAGGCATGGAGATGCCTGAAGTCACACAGCCAGCGAGTGGTGAAATCAGTGTTTGAAAACCTGGCTGCAGAGTCTGTTCTCTTAACCACTCCACTGCATGGTCCCTTACGTGCCAACTAAAATGCTATTTGCTTACCACATACCCACATCAGCCTGGTCCTAAACAAAAACATGCCTAAAAATCACAGAGTTGAGTCACTTGGGATATTTTTTCTAACACTTGTTAATATAAATATGTAACTGTTAATATTTTAAAAGTTAAGCTATGTGTCAACGAAAGTAACTTTGAATACCGTATTAGTTTCCTAAGGCTTCTGTAACAGTACCATAGTCTGATTGGGTGAAACAACAGAAATTTATTGCCTCACCATTCTAGAAACTAGAAATCCAAGACCAAGGTGCTATGTTCCTTCTGAAAGAAGGTTCTAGGGAAGAATCTGTACCAGGCTTCCCTCCTAACTGCTGACTCCAACCTTCACATGGTTCTCTCCTGTGCACATATCTGTCTGCGTGCCCAAATTTCCCCTTTTTATAAGGATGTCAGTCATTTTGGATGAAGGCCCACCCTGATGACCCCATCTTAACCCCATCATCTGCAAATGCCCTATTTCTAAATAAGGTCACACTGACACAGCCTAGGGGTTAGGACTTCAGCATCTTTTATGGGGACACAATTCAATCCATAATACATACCTCCATGGACAACATTTAGCAAAGTAGAGCTTAGTTAATTTACTTATAATCAGCCATTCTCCAGAAAATTCTGGCATGTTCTAACTAATTATATGCAGCATGTGGTGCGAGACTGATAAATATATGTGGAAATGAGAGTGCAGAGAAGGCGAGTGGAGAAAAAAGTGGGATGAAGCCAGGGGGTGAAGAAATGAGGGGGGGTGTTCAGTAGTGACTCTGAGTTTCCTGGCCACTGTGGCAAAGTAGCATACATTCATATAAAAAAATGCATGTCACTGGGTCTCTCTGATAAAAATCAGATTACCAGCTGTCCCTGGTACTTGATTCTTACAGTAATTTGTCCCATCCACTCCCCAAAAGATGACACTGTCTGAGGTAGTCGAATCTTCATTTTGAACAGATTTGGAGCTCAGCCTGTCAAATATACTTGGCCCCTACATAAGTCAAATGTGAAGAAAGTTGAAAACTAGGACATTGTCACCACCCTCGCACTGGGACTGTGGTAGAGCCACTTTTCACACAAGGATTAGGTTCTAAAGGTCAGAAAAAGTGCAGCTGGTGGCCAAAGAAACCCTTGGAAATCTCCTCAAATTGACAATGAAGGGCAGCATATGTGTATATATTTGGCTCTGTGTAGACCACCCCTTACAGACATATCATCTCCAGCAAGCCCCAGAGCATCATCTCTCCACCAGGGTGGGAATAATCCCAGCTTCTTGGCTGAGCCCCAGGTGAAGCAGTTGGCTTTGTTTAGGAACTGGGCTGCAGTGAAAATGTGTGTTTTTAGACACTGGCATTATCCTAAGGGCACCGGATGTTCACACCCCCAGAGGCATGGGGAACCTGAGGCTTCCCGAGAAGACAAGCTAATCAAATTAGCTCACCCTTCCAGGCAAAATCTGGATTGCTTACATGCTTTGTATTTGTAGGGGGCTGTCTTTTGGGGGGCATGCACAAATGAGCCTCTTTATATCTTCCTGGTGAATGGAACGTTTTATCACTTCATTGTCTCCTGTTCATCCTAGCGGTGCTCTTTGCCCTAAAGCCCACCAGCTTTCTTTTTTGGTCACTGTTTACATGGTGTGTCTTCTTTCGTCCTTTTGCTTTCAAACTTTCTCCTTCCTTACATTGAAGTTTGTCTCTCGTAAGCAGCGTGTAATTGGGTTTTATTTTTATCCTCTAACAATCTGCGTGTTTTAATGGGCACATTTAGTCCATTTACATTTAATGTAATTGCTGGTATGCTTGAATTTAAATCTATCGTATTGTTTGCTTTTTATTGGTTCCGCCTGTTTTATGTTTCTCTTTCTCTCCTTTCTTGCCCTCTTTTGAACTGATTACTTTCTGTTGTTCCCTCTTTCCCTATCTACTAGCTTGTTAGTTGTACGTCCTTTTATTGTTCTTTCAGTCGTTATCTGAGATTGCAACACACATTCTTGACTTATTTGTATCTACTTTAAATTAGCAAGCTTACCACTTCCCATTCAGTGGAAGGACCTTACAACTCCATAACTCCATTTACCCTCCTCCTCACTTAAATGCTACTATTTTTTTTCAGCAGAATATTAATTATTTATTTTACAGTTTTTTTTAATGTTCAGGGATTTTATTTTATTTTTTTATTTTTTGTTTTTTTAATTTATTTTTATTGGTGTTCAATTTACTAACATACAGAATAACCCCCAGTGCCCGTCACCCATTCACTCCCACCCCCCCGCCCTCCTCCCCTTCTACCACCCCTAGTTCGTTTCCCAGAGTTAGCAGTCTTTACTTTCTGTCTCCCTTTCTGATATTTCCCACACATTTCTTCTCCCTTCCCTTATATTCCCTTTCACTATTATTTATATTCCCCAAATGAATGAGAACATATAATGTTTGTCCTTCTCCGATTGACTTACTTCACTCAGCTTAAATGCTACTATTGTCATGCTTTTTAATTTTGTCTAGATCTCAAACCTCACTAGATGACACTATCATCTTTACCATGATTGCTATTAGTTTTAATTTTACACAGTAATAATTTGGGCTGCCCACATTGTCAACCTTTCTTTTGCTCCTGGCTCTTTCCAGGTCCACCCTGACTTTCAGGCTATGGCCCTGAGTCTGTTGCCAGTTCTGCTTAGCCTCCTGGGGTCAACAGCTCCTTTAAGGAAAACACTTCTCAGGTGCTGGGTTCACCTCCCTGGATTTCCTTCTCCTGCCACTTTTGACCCTATAATCTTTCACAGCCCTATTCACTCTCCATATCTTCAAACAAATTTCTTTTTTTTTTCTTTTTTTCTTTTTTTAAGATTTTATTTATTTATTCATGAGAGACATGCAGAGGGAGAAGCAGGCTCCCTGCAGGGAGCCCGATGTGGGACTTGATCCCAAGACCCTTATGACCTGAGCCAAAGGCAGACGCTCAACCACTGAACCACCCAGGTGTCCCCAAATTTCTTTTTTCAAGCAGATTTGTGTAATATTTAGTCCAGGTTTTCTAGTTGTGCTCCAAGGAAGAGTTGGTCTATATTAACATTACCAGAAGTACAACCTATTGCCTGCATTCTTTAAAGAGTTATTTCTCCCCTTGCCCCTTTTCCTTTGGCCAAGGTCATAAAATTGAATTCGTGTCACTTAAATGTGCATATGATGTACAAGAGCGTAATTCCTCTCTCTCACTGTAACTGCCCTGGTTCTAATGAAGGGGTCTCATGGCCTGTATTGCTTCAGTCTCTACCCATGAGTTTTCCACAAGACTTCCAGAGATCTGTTGTCTTCTTGAGGGTGAAAGAACATCAGTCTTTAATGCAGAAAGTTTACTATCCAAGTTGTCAGTGTGCTCTAGGGAAGTGATATATCTGGACCACTTTTCTCAGACAAGCTGCCAACCATAGAAATAAAGTAACACCCCTCAGCATGATTGAATTAGAGGACCCTGACAGCCCAGCACTTAGCATTTATGTCAGGTACCAGCAGCAGAAAGACCGTTCTGCCAAAGTCCAGAGTCTTATAACATAGTTAGTCAGTGTTCGTTTTTAATAGCAAGTGACAGAAATCCAAACTGGCTGAAGCAACAAAGGAAAATGTATTGCTCCCACACTTGGAAAGTCCAGGACTATAGATTTGGCCTCAGGCATGGTGGGATCTAGATGCCCAGATGATATCACCAGGAAGCTGTTTTCTCCATCACTTAGCTCTACTCTTCTTCAGTCCAGCAGGTCTCAAACTTGGAATGTGCATCAGAATTATTTGCAAAGCAAATGAAAACACAGATGGGGCAACAGCCCCAATTTCTAATTCCATGCATCTAGAATGGAACTGAAATATTTTGATCACCTAACATTGGAATTATTAGTTCCATGATGATGATGTTGCCAGTCCAGGGACCACACTTTGAGAACCACATCCCTAGTCTCAGGCATGGCCCATGGATGGCCCCCAGGAGCTCTAGGCTCTCTCTTACTGGCTCAGCAACCCTAAGGAAAGGGACTGCTCCTTTTCTAATAATTCCAACAGAGCCCAAGAACCAACTCTCCCCTGAAAACATCTCTCATCTCCATGGACAGGGAGAGGCATGTCTCTCATTTCCCCAGGCTGGGCCAGACATGGGGTCAGATCTGTCCAAACTCTGCAGCCTGAGAAGAGTGGGGAAGGGCCAGTTAGTTCCCCAAAGGAAAACATGGGTGCTGTGCATGTGGTCACTGCTGCAGGGAAGCCAGAAGCAGCTGTTATTCATTTCATAGACAAATTAAGTACAAAGGACATTTTGCTACGGATTCTCCAAAGGCAGGGTAAGGACCAAAGGACCATCCTATCCAAGAGGGAAGAGCAGAGCCAGTGAGTCAGGGTGGCATGGGGAGCCCTGATTGCCTGCCTTGAAAATTATATGCATTCATGGGCTGAAGAAGAGCCAGTGGCAAAAGGATGACTATTAGAGTTACAGACAGCATCTGCCCATGGAGAGGCCTAGAGAAGCTCTAGAGATAAGAACACAGGTCTTGACAAGCCAGGTGTATCAGCTGTTTATAGCCCACTAACAAGCTGCCCCAAAATGCAGTGGGTTGAAACAACAACCGTTTTGCTTTCGCTCAGGAGTCCCTAAGTGACTCCATGGTGAGCTGGTGTGCAGCTGAGCTGGATGGTCTCAAACAGCCAATCATGCAGGCCACTTGGCCCTTAGACCTCAGCTAGGATGATTGTCTCTGTTCCACATAGTCTTGCTAGCCAGCCCGTGGTGATCTCAGGGAAGCAAGAGGGGACACACCCCAAACTGTAAGTGCTTTTTTAAGTCTCTGCTTGGTCATGATTGTCCAATGACCTGTTGGGCAAAGAAAATCACCAGGACAAGCCTAGCTAGAGAAACAGACTCCACCCTTTGCATCACGGTGCAAAGCAGCACGGCTCAAGGGGGGAAGGAGAGGAATTAGTGGACACTTGTCATCATGGGAAGTGTGTGGCCTGATGAGACTGTGCCACAGTGAAATGCAGGGAGGTATGGGGTACTCAGGTGTAGACCACTGTCTCGGGTGCAGCCCCCTACCCACCTGCCAGTTGGATTTTGGAGGTGAGTGTGGGCATCTCAGGACTCAGGGCTAAGTCAGCTGTTTCTCTGGAACTTTTGCCACACAAATCAGTGCACAGTTTCCAGGCTGATGGGCTCATGACCACAGGGAGTGGGGGTGTACTATGGAACCCGGAGTGCTTCTAACCCATCTAAAGGGGCACCACTACTCAGCTCCAGCCTCTGATGGCCATATGGGAATGCCAGTCAGGGGTTACCAGATTGTATGACTTTCTAAGAGACCACCAGGAATTCCAATTTTCAGGTGGATTTCCTCTTTAAAATAAAAAAAAGCTTGGCATCTATTTCCAAAAAAAAAAAAAAAATTCAAAGTCACACAGTACACATCTGTAGCTGGATTTGGTCTGTGGGCTGCTGGCTTGTGATTTTTACTGTAGACCTTTGTATTCTCAGATGTAATATCTGCCATTTCAGTGGATTCCCAGGTGATCTCAAAGCCCCCACACGTGTGGTAAGGGATAATTTTGCTGAGACTCTGAATTTGAGCTTTTTCGAGTCAGAGCTGGTAGGTGGGAACGAGTCACCTGGGCCGTGAGCTGACCGGCAGCCCCACATCCTTCGGTCTTCTTATGTGACACGTGCCATATTATATCATGGTATATCTCCCGTGTTGATAAGCTCTTTGTTTCTCTGTGAGAGAGAGAGAGAGAGAGAAAAGGCAAGTTTTGGTGAAGCCAAGAGAAAGTGAAGTTAATGGAAGAGGGATGGTTTTCTACCAGAAAAGAGCAGTGTGGGATAAATTAAAATGTGCAGTTTGGTTCTTGCTGGTGGCACAAATTTATTGTGTGAATAAATCTGCCATTCTCTAGGTGTATGACGAAAATAAATCCACCCTCATGTGGTGTTCAGGCTGGTGCAAAGCCAGCTCGCCCAAGTGAGCAATGAGAGCGTCAAAACGAGTTAAAAGGTGGTTGCCTCATGTGTCGTGAGGAAATGCACAGTAAACACAAGCTGGTCAGCAGAAATGTGGTTCAGGAGGACGCAGGGACCGTGTGCGGACATTTCTTGAAAGCCACGGGTGGGGAAAGCTCTGGTAGTAGAGCTGCAGAGTTGAGCTGCAGAGTTGACCTTCACTCGGAGAAAGGGTGATTTAATTTTTAAAAGCATCTTCTTAGCATAATACAACTCAAAGGGCAGAGGCAGCTCACAATGATCATGCTGCTGGAGGAGCATTCTCTCCCAAATGAAAGATGCCTGGGCAGGAGAGTTTGTGCAGACAGAACTGGACCCCCCTGGAAAAAAAAAAAAAACCAAACCTTCCTTGATACCCTCTTCCAAGAAGAGCCGAGCATAGGGTTTCAGCAGCCAAGGGCAGATGGTTGTCTCACCACAGACCACTGAGGCACAGGAGGGCAGGCCACTTGCCCACATAAAGATGGTAGAAAGGCAGATGTCACCACACAGCTCTTTTTGGACCGACTTTATAAGTTCTCCAAGCAGGGAACAGAGAAGAACCTCATGAATTGCATGTTCTGCTTGTCCCGGCGCTACCTGAGACTTCCACCAACCTGGGGGTTCGCACCCCCCAACATCAGAGTGTGAGCACACTTGTTGAGCTTTACACACGACCTTAGTCCTTTATTTATAGAATTACCCATAGGATCAGAAGGGGCCTTGAATTTTTCAGCTCTGCTTTCCTGCAGATGATGGAGGAAAAAGTATGCTTTAGTGATATTCACAGAAACCGAGGTTGCAAGGTTTGAGTTCGAAATCATTTTCCATAAAAGCCTTTAACAAAAATCATCATGCCAAGTGCCAGGTTTGTAGCACAAGGCCTGATGAGTTGATGTGGCCTTGAGGCCACATGAGAACCAAGCCCAAGACCTCTCCACGCTCCTGCCCACTCCAGTCCACCTTGCCATTCCTCATCTGCCAAGCCCAGCCCACCTCAGGGCCTTGCCACCTGCTATTCCCTTGGCCTAAAACAGCCTCCCCATGTGGGTACTCACAGGGCTCACTGCCTTGAGGCCTCCACTCAGATGTCACCCTCCTAGCCAAGTGGTGTGCTTTCCCTGCATCATCTCTGGCCTCTACCTCACTTTGTTTCTGGTAGCACTTGTCACCACCTGTTGGTAGGGCCAATGTCCACCTGCCTGATCCCTGCCCCTCTCTGCCCCATGACTGTGAGGTCTGTGAGGCCCGGGGCTCTGTTCCCCCAGGACAGCGTGTCATTCCTCAGCCTAGTGAGAGCTGAGAGCCTGTGTGATAACACCTTTGCCTTGCTGGGAACCCATTTCCGCTTCAGCCACCCTAGTGGCAAGCATGTAGATTTTTCAGTTCCAGTTTCAGTGTAGCTCAAGACATGTCCTTTAGCTTCCTTTCACTTGTCCTCCCTGTCCCTATCCCCCCAGCTACTTCCAGGACCTGAGCCCCATGTGGCTCTCTGCATCCCTCTTTTTTTTTTTCTCAATTAGCCAACTTATGGCACATAGTTTCCCATGTAGTGTCCGGTGATTCATCAGTTGCATATAATACCCAGTGTCATCACATCATGTGCCCTCCTTAATGCCCATCACCCAGTTACCCCATCGCCCCACCCACCTCCCCTCCAGCCATCCTCAGTTTGTTTCCCAGAGTTAAGAGTCGCTTATGGTTTGTCTCCCTCTCTGATGACTTCCCATTCAGTTTTCCCTCCCTTACCTCATGATCCTCTGCACTGTTTCTTACAGTCCACATATGAGTGAAACCATATGATAAGATTCTTTCTCTGATTGATTTATTTCATTCAACATAATTACCCTCCAGTTCCATCCATGCCAATCAATGTAACTGGTAAGTATTCATCCTTTAGATGGCTGAGTAATATTCCATTGTATATATAAGCCACATCCTCTTTACCCATTCACGAAGGACATCATGGCTTCTTGCACAGTTTGGCTATTGTGGACATTGCTGCTATGAACATTGGGGTGCAGGTGCCCCTTCGTTATCTTTAGGGTAAATCCCTAGTAGTGCAATTGTTGGGTTAGAGTGTAGCTCTGTTTTTAACTTTTTTTGAGGAAACTCCACACTGTTTTCCAAAGTGGCTGTACCAGCTTGCATTCCTACCAACAGCGTAAGAGGGTCCCCCTTTCTCTGCATCTTTGCCAACATCTGTTGTTGCCTGTCTTAATTTTAGCCATTCTGACTGGTGGCTTTGATCTCTATTTCCCTGACTTCTGTATCCCTTTTATACAACTGAATTTCCATACCAATAAGGATCCCCACCCCCATCAGCCTGTTAAGCTGAGCTGCTTCTCACCTTCCTCCTTTCTGCTCTGTGTTTGGGTATTTGTTTTACCTTCTCATTCCTTCCCTCCTTCCCCACTCCCTAACCCATTGCAGAGCCATGGAATCCCTGATAAGATGAAACAAGAAGACAGTAAAACAGTAAAGACTGGGGTGAGAAGAATCCCAGGTCACTTTTCCAGCAGCTTCTTACCTTTCTGTGCCTAGGACCTGCGTTGGGGCAATGATCAGAGACAGTACATCAAAATCAGAAAATAGTCCACCAGCTGTTTCGCCCAGGCCAGACACCTGCAGGCACAGGAGGTTCCTTTGAGTGACCTTGACCCTCCTGGGAAAGCAGTTTGGACTTGTCGTTGCCTTGGGGTAGGCCAGCCCTTGGGCTCCACTAGCCTTCATAAGCTTTCTTTAAAACCAGGATATGTGCATGAACAAATAAAATTCAGGGGACTTCACGTAGATTTCAAATTCTAGCTTTTCTTGGGAAAAAATGACCACATGAAGAGTGTAGCCCTATATGGCAGGTGTTGGCTGGAGCTGGGCTGTGGCCTCTGGCCCAGGGCATTCAAATTCACAGTCACTTCCTGGGTGCCTGGTAGAAATTGATACCCTCTCATTTTAGTTGTAGCTTTTTCATAAAAACCCATGGTCTCCCATCAGCCCCGTGCCCAGCTGTACTGGAAGCCAGCTCAGGGGAGCTGCACTGTGGTTCCTTTCCTCTCCTCCCAATGCCAGTCTAGATGTCGCTGCTAGAACTCTCCCTCAGATGCAGCAAGCATTCTAACACAACACAGCAAAAGGGACAAGTGCTAAGACAGAAGTCTCCAGTACTCAGGGTGGATGGTTTACTGAGGCCATGAGGATGCAAGGATGCTATTTAATATATCCCAAGAGGTAATACCTGTGAATTCCCAGTTTGTTAGAGACCAGCATCAATGTCGATCTTTGACCTTACTGCTAAATGATACAATCCAGTTGCTTCTGCCGAATTCACATCTCCGGGCGCAGACCTTCTTCTCCCAAACTCAGACCGGCGTGTGTATGTGTGACTCAGTGGCTCCACTTTGATGCCTGAATCACATCTTAGACCCAATCATCTGTCCGAACCGGAGCCCCCGCTCTCTGCTCCCAAAACTGCCCCATGCATAGGCCTTGCAACTCAACCCTTCCTCTCTCCCAGCCACATCCAAGTTGTCGGACACACCATGAGCCCTGCCTTCTGTGCATATGCAGGATCTGACCACAGTCTGTGTCCCTTCTCCTCTGTTGCCGTGCCTCCCCGGGCTACAGCCAGAAACTCCTAAAGACCTAGTCTCCCTGCTGTCACCTCCACCTCCCTTCAGTCTGTTCTCCACTCAGCATTGAAGTCAGGTCAAGTCCTCCCCTGCTCTAGAGCCCACAGTGGCTCCCCATTTCACTCAGAGTGATAGCTTTGCAGTGACCTCCAGGGCTCTGAGTGACCTGGCCCTCCCTGCCAGGACCTCCAGGGTCCTCACCTGGACCTCCAGTGACTCAGACCTCCCCAACCTGTTTCTCCTGCTGCCCGCTGCACCTTGCTGCTCCGTTAACACACCCCACATGGGTCTCACCACACCGGTGCCTGGAGCATGGCACCACCCTGCAGCTCTACTCCATTCTGTCTTGCCTGTTTTTTCCATAACATTTTCGGACATCTAACACTCTATTTTGTTCACTATTCCCCTGGCTTATGGTCTTACTTTACAAGGGTGGGGTTCTCAATCTGTGTCGTCACTTCTGTATCATCAGTGCCAAGGACAGAGCCTGGCACAATGGTACTCAATAAATACTTGCCGAGGGGATGAACGTCAATAGGTGAAAGCCTCCTTAAGCATTCCAGTAGAGACGTTTCGAGCAGTTCTATTTTAGAAGGGAGGTTTTTTCCCCTAATATTGAAAGAATCCACACATAATTGAGAGGATGTTATAGTGACCCCCATGTGTCCCTTACCTGGCCTTGGCAGTCGTGAATTGATGATCAGTGTCATTTCATCTACATCCCCACCCGCTGCCCAGATGATTAGGAAGCAAACTCAAGTCATCCTTTCATTGTATCTGTAGATAGTTTAGTATGCTTTTCTTTTTCTGCTGCAAGCCCTCTGTTGGGTGGGTAGACCGTAATTTATTTTATTCAGCCAGTCTTACTGGGTGCTGCTTGCATGTCATTTTATACTTTATAAAACCAATTGTCCTTTCCTTGGAACTTCTGGAATCGACTGCAGCTTTGCAACACTTCTTTCTAAAATTGAGATGTAAAGTCTTTGCAATTCTTGTTACCCTTGGAAAAACAAAACAAAATAAAGTAAAATGTTCCCCAATACCCATCTGTCTCCATGACAGCATATATTATTCCTCACAGGTACTTTGTTAGAGCGTTAATTGTTTACAGCTTTTCATTTAGATGAGATTTCAAACTTAAAGTTGTAAGAAGAGTACAAATGACACTCCATATACACTTCCACCCAACTCACTGACTGTTAACATTTTGTCCCGGTTGATTGATTGAGGGATTTCTTTCTTTTTTTTTTTTAAAGTAAGCTCCAGGTCCAATGTGGGGCTTGAACTCATGACCCCAAGATCAAGAGTCACACTCTCAACCAACTGAGCCAGCCAGCTGCCCCTCATCCCTGCTGATTTATATTTGTATTCTGTGTGTGTGGATGTGTGTATATATATGTGTGTGTATTTTTTAATCATTTGAGATTAAGTTGCAGTCATCATTCACCTTCACCCCTGAACCCTGCAGTGTGTATCCCCTAAGACTGGGGCATTCCTTTTACATTACCGCAGCACTCAGGAAATTCAGGAGAGTTAGCATTAATACAATACTATTATCTACACCACAAACTCTATTGGGATTTCTGCACTCGCTGCAGTAATGTCCTGCACGCCAGTGCTTTCCAACCCAGGATCCAGTGCCAGGAACGCCACTGCATTCTTGTTGCCGTGTCTGCCCAGTCTCCTCTAACTTGGAATAGCTCGCCAGGCCTTTTTTCTTTGTCTTGCATGACCTTGACATTTTTGGAGAGTACAGGCCAGTTGTTTTATAGAATATTCCTCAATTTGGGTCTAATAGATTTGGAGAGGCACTCCGAAAACGCAATCTAAAGGAGCACCCCCCAACCCTGTTTCCCGCCCACAGGACCTGGGAGCCGGCGTGAGAGACCCCTATCAGCAACCCGAAAACCAGTGCAGGAGGCTGAGGACCGGGAGGAAGACGCCTCTGCGGTGCTCAGGGCCATCCAGGTGGAGAATGAAGCCCTGCAGAGGGCGCTCCTCAGCAGAAAGGCTGAGCCCCCCACCAGCCCACTGCAGGTGCGTCCAGGGGCGGAGGGGAACGACCACACAGGAGGCTACTCAGGGACCCAAGGGTGTCTGAACAGCGCTTGCAAAGAGCTCTTGGTGAGGAGAGAGACATTGTAGAAATCCCTGACCTCAGACTGGCTGCACATCTCCTGCTTGATGCACAGTCGCTCACCAACCTGCCAAAGCTCCCCGTTTCCTTCACCCTCTTTGTTTGCTTCTGAAAGCCTAAGGTAGATGCCAGTTTGCCTCTAACCCTTGCTGATCTCCCTTCAGGCCCTGGATACCTTAGAGCAGGGTTGCAACTGGTGGGTCAGAGAAAGAATGGAGTAGACAACAGCCCTGTCTGCTCTGGAAAGACCTCATTCCCCAGAGCATAAGACCCTCAGGCCTCTGCAGCCCTTAGCACTCCCTGTCGTCCTGCCCCTGCCCCTGCCCCAATGCACCTGTTCCAGAAACCTCCCTGGCCCAGCAGCAGGTGTTTGAGTGTGTGCCCGCTGCTGTCAGCTTTGAGCAAGAAGCAGGAGGATATGTAGTGGGGTGGAGTAAGGACCCTTTAAGAGCTGGAGGCTTCAGACATGCCTCAGTATACATGTCCCTTCCCAGAAGCATGTTCCCTGGCTCACCTGTTGAAACCCTTTGTCTTAGCTTGTCCCATGGGATGCCCACAAGAAGTCAGAAGCAGGCAGGCCTGGTTTCATCGCCCCATTTCATAGATGTGACTGATGGCCCCCAGGGAGCAAGGCGGCTTGCCCAGGTCATGTCTTTGGAAGGCACTGAGGACTGCCTGCCTGCAAGCCTTGGGCCCTGTCCATAACACTTGTTGCTCCCCAAGCTCTAACACAGGCTGCCCTTTGGGGCATTCATTGAGCAGTACCTGTTGTCTGCCTTCCTGGAGCTCAGTGCTTTGCCCCCGACGTTTGTGTCTCTGGGATCTCAGGACAGTCCCCGCACCTCTGTACCCTCATCTGTCAGTGCAGAGTATACAATGGATGACTTTATTCTGACCTCAGATCATGTGATTATATCATTCCAGGACACAGAGGGACCACCAGCAAAATCGTGGACCAGTCTACTGAAGGGGAAGGAAGAGAGCCCTGAGGTTGGTGAGAGGAGCAACAAAGCCCTGTGCCCACTGCTCCCAGCAGTACCTGGGGACCTCCAGAGGGTTTTCCCAATGTGGTCCCAGCAGGCCCTCCCTGTGCTCCCTGAGCATGGTGTCATTTGGCCCATTTCACAGATGGGAAAGCTGGGCTGGAGTAGCTTGCCCCAGATTACAAGTGGAAACCAGAATTTACGCAGGCCTAGGGACTCCAATTCCTTGTTACATTTCTTTCTTTCTTTCTTTCTTTCTTTCTTTCTTTCTTTCTTTCTTTCTTTCTTTCTTTCTTTTTTAGATTTTATTTATTATTTATGAGAGACACAAAGAGAGAGAGACAGAGACATAGGCAGAGGGAGAAGCAGGCTCCATCCATGCAGGGAGCCTGATGTAGGACTCGACCCCCGGGACTCTAGGATCACGCCTCAGGCCAGAGGCAGGCACTAAACCGCTGAGCCACCCAGGTGTCCCTCTTGTTACATTTCTATTTCTTGACAAGACAACACAAAAATCGATCTTGGGTTCCTGAATAAATAAATTATATCTGTATCTACCGAGGTCAGTCAGGCCAATCTCAGCAGAGACGGCCCCTGGCAAATTCCGACATGAACTAATAAAACACCCAGCAACATCTTTGTTAGATTGTGCCCAGGTCTGTGCCATGTGCTCAGAATACAGAGGTGGCTAAATCAGATCAGATAGCCCCTGGCCTCAGGGAGCTTGCAGACAACAAGCAAATAAAGCCATAAATAAACCAGGTGACTTGAGAGAGAGATGACAGTAAAAAATGATAGATGGCGGCTACTCTCTGAAAGGGTAGCCCGAGGAAGCCCCTCAGAGGGCCCCACTTGAACTGAGTCCTGTCTCTTAAGGAACCAGCCAGAAACAGAACAGCATTCCAGGTGGAAGGGACAGCAGATGCTTTGAAGTGGGAATGAGGCCTTCCTGATCCAGGAGCAAGAAGAAACCTGACATGGTGGGAATGCGTAGCACCAGAGGGAAGGTGGCGGACAGTGGGGAAGAGAGAAGAGGAGGGGAGAGGAGGAGAGAGCACTAGAGGGAAGGAGTGCCGCCTAGAGCACCATAGTGGGGTTTCCTTTATGTGTCCCCCCTCTTTGTTCTGTTCTTTCCTGGTGGTGTTGAGCTGTCGCCAGCTGACATTTCTGACCAGTCTGCGGCACTGCCCACCGCATGGTGCACGACTTCTAGATGACCTGACCTGACCCAGGACCCACAGAGCTTCCAGTGACTAAAATCACTTGCTGATGGAGAGCCGAGCACGTTTCTAGTTGAGATGATAAATGTAAAAGAAGGAGGATTAAAAATGCAAAGGCCCTAAGGATGTTACTGGAATCCTTCCATGGAGCCTGGTTACTTTGGAGCATGCAGGGCAGGGGTGTGACGGAGGGGGGAGAGATTCTGATGAGAGGAAGTTTTTTCAATAGCTGATTGAAGAGATCTTTTCCTGGGACCTCCAGGATCATAAGAAACAGAAATCTCTGTCTCTGCAGAGATCATGGTGGGGGTCCTGGATCTCATGAGCCCCTGTAGACTCTGTCCCTCTCATACCTCATTCCTATTACCTCTCCCTGCTTGACCAGCAGCTTCCTACCCCCGCTGCTACCAGTGCGACCAGCCCAACCAGCACGACCAGCCCACAGGAGCCGGCCAGGGCGGCAGGGGGAGCCAGAGCCGTCAGCGAAGCCATTGACAGAATCGGCCTTTTGGGGAGCAGGTACTTACTGAGGCAGCTTCAAAACAAAACCAGAATCCTGTAGCAGTGAAGCCACGGGGATCTCATTAACCGAGGTTTCTCTGCTTCTCCAGTGTTATTCCAGACCATGTAAAACTGTTCCCTTAGACCATCCCCCTTCCACTTCCCACCCTCCGAGGAGTGGACTTGATATCTTTCCAGCCAATGGGTCTTTGCAGGTTCGGTTCGGTTCGGTCTCCCCTGTATAAGACTTCATCCTCCTCGGGGGCTTCCACCAAAGGACCCTGTGCAGCAGATAGTGGTGAACTCAATGGGGCCGGGGGTAGAGGGCGAGAACGACCCTGAGCCATGTCCCTTCGGCCTTCTTTTTCCTGTTAAGTCTGTTGATATACAGCCTTTGGTTCCATTAATGCATCAGAGCAGCTATTGGAACTGTCAAATTTTCATTCCAAAACAGTGTCTTCCCTCTAGTCTTCAGAAAGATGCACCAGGTCTAGCTGGTTGTCTCAAGCATGTTCTGGCACATGGCCACACTCGCCAGGCCAGTGCATGGGGCTTCATGCACCATGCTCTCTGCAAAATGCCTGTGCCTGGCTTAGGGGTGAGAGGGCATGCTGGTCACTAAGCAGAGGCCCTGGGCTGGGTCTGGGGCAGCCCAAAGAGGGGTCAGTGTTGTGGGAGGAGCTTTTTCTCTGCACAAAAGAAGAATTTCCAGCCCAAGCTGTACACCCTCCACATGTGTGTCCGCCCCAGAGGAGTATCCTTGTAATCTGCAGAAAACCTCTGGAGAGGCAGTGCTAGCCATCTCTCTAAGAGCCTGCAGACCCCAGACTGGAAACCAGGGCTGTGTACCCGTGCAGCCATGAGTAAGAACCCCCAGGTTCCTCTGTGTGTGAAAGGGCCGGTGCTGGAGGATATTTTAGATCTGATACAGTTCTATTTATGGACAGCACACACGTCACCAGAGGCTTCTTGTTTCATCCTCAAGATCCTTGATGTTCCAGGGTCTTGAGGGTACTCCATCTTAAACAGCACATGTGGGGTGTGTTTGCAAACCCTACTCTGCTGAGTCAGGAATGCCTACAGCCCCAGAAACAGGAAGCATGAAGTAGGTCTCTAGGCCAGGAGCAGCGGACGTTTTTTAGCAAAGGGCCAGATGTGAATACTTCAGACTTTTCACTGTTTGTTTTTTTTTATTTGTTTGTTTGTTTGTTTGTTTGTTTGAACAACCCTTCGAAAGGTAGAAGTGGTTCTTAGCTCCCAGGCCATGTAAAACCAGGCTGCAGGCCGTATCTGCGGCTCCCTGCTCTAGACCCTTCCGAGTTACCAGTCAGTTTAGGGAGATCTGATGGCCATCTAGCCCCAAACAGTTTCCTCTCCTTGGCTCTTCTTTGATCACCAGTTGTGATCATAAAGTTATCATAAAGGGTGGGGGGGAACAGCCTGTGTGCGCCTTTGAACTGTATGCGGGGTGGGTACTCGCTTCTCAAACGACCACTACTTCTGAGTTAGAAAAGTAAGCACTGTCGCCTTGATGGGCCTGCTCTCTGTTGTGTGCCATCTGTTACTGCCTGTCTGCTAAAACAAAATTACATTTCAGACAACAGCAGAGGCTTCTGAAAGTCCTCCAGGCCATCGAAAGCGACTCTGCCCGTCTCAGCAGGGTCACTTCACCAACGGAGGAACCAATGCTAGACCCAGAGGTAAGAATGTTGACTTATAGGGATTTCTAGATACATTCAGTGTCTCGCCTGAAAGCTGAGGGAGGAGGGGCCCCTTGGTGCAATCATCTCTGTGCGGTGGGGGTGGCCAACAGCAGTCAACTTAACATGTCTCTACAGGAGGCTCCATGACCCCCTGCCCAGTACCCAGACAGGTAGGGGATGGAGCAAAGGGTTGCAGCAGAGAGAAGCCTGTCCACACAATATACCATGTAAGCCCACAGGGGAACGTCCAACATCGCTGATAACCAAGAAATGCAGATTAGAGCAACCTTAATGCCCTACTTGATATCTGAGTTCACTGATGATTTTTGATGATAACCTCTAGGACTGGCAAGGTCACAGCAGGCTTACTCTGCTGGCAGTACTATAAATGGGTGGAACCCTTTCGAAAAGCAGGAGGGCCGGGCTCAGGAAGAGCCTTAGAAATACTTAATGTCCTCCCAGCCCAGCGATCCCACTTCCTCACCCTAAGGAAATCACTCAACAGAAAGCAAAAGCTATAGGTATGAAGATGTCTGTTGCAGAATGGTTGGAAGTAGGGAAAAATGAGGGAGAAAAAAAAAAGAACAAGAAATAACAGAAATGTCTCATGATAACGGAGTTAATCAGAGAGGCATGATATATCAGCACAATGCAGTGGTATAAAAGGAGGGGAATTATCATTATGGAGATTATGCAGAATGAAAATCGTGAGGATACACAGTTAACTGTAAAAGGTGATATTAATCTTCATTGAGTCCAGTATGATAGTGGAACTGTGCAAAGCCACGGCCGTGTGATGTGTCAGCGCAGTAGAGCCGTGAACCAAAAGGCCACGGTGCCATCCAGGCAGAAGGGTAATGAGGACTTGCATTTCTTTTGTGTCAGAAGGTGTGTGTCTGGTACATCCTTCTCAGCCCTTCCTTTGTCCAAGGCGTTCGCCATTCCTACTACTGGCCACTTAAACCCTCCCAGAGCCACACGTAAAACTCCCATGAGATCAGAAACCCCCACTCCACCCTCCCCAAAGCACGCCAGCCTAGACCAGAGTTGTGTCTCTGAGTCTGGCCCCATCATTTAGAGGGCATGTGACCTCAGAGAAACCTCTTAAGCTCTCTGATCCTGGGAGTGTGCAGCTGTTGCACTGGGTAAAATAATCCACTGCCATGGGCTGCCGTGAGGATAAAACAGAAGGGTTTTGTGAGGGTGGGCACCTCAATGTCTGGCACAGGGCAAGGAGGAGTCAGCAAATATCAGTTGCAAGTATGACATCTAGAAAATTCAAAGCTTTACCCCCTTCCATATCTCCTGCATGGAACATTTGCTTTCTAAGCCATGAAGACCCTAAGTGTGATAAAGCTTCAGCCACATTAAAGAGAACCTGGATTGATCAATCTCCTTATAGCAAACAGAAAACCCAGGGCAAACTGACTTATCCAATGAAGGGAGGGAAATGATAGACTCTTGTAATAAATGCCACAGTGAGGACCAGGTGGGGCTTGATCCAGCAGCTCACACTGCATCTGCACAATGCCAGCTACATCCTTGAGTTCTGTCCCCACCTCAGCACCCAGGCCCGGTGCTGCCATCTCCCTGGGACCCTTCAGTAGCCAAAGTGGTTCCCACCTCTTGCCTTCATCCCCTCAGGCCCTATAGTCAGAAGAGGAGAGCATTTCCTCCTATAGTCAGAAGAGGAGAGCATTTCCTCCACGCACAGAACTGAGATTGGGTCACATGCCCATCTCTGAGCATCGCCCTTCTGGTGGCTCAGGGGACAGGCCACACTGATTTATTGGACCAGTCCTCCTCGAGGTGGGAATGGTCTGTCCCCCTCTAGGACCCTCCTCATGTCTGAGGAAAGAGAAGGGGTGACTTCCCAACAGGAAAACCGGATATTCTTGGTGAGAGATGGGGCAGTGAGAGCAGGAGACAAGGAGCTGCGTCCACCTTAGCCCCCCTGCTAGAGATCCCACATCAAGAAATTCAGAAGCAGGAGTAGCCATCTAATTGCAACACCGACAAGTTGTGACACTTCCTTAGATAATAGACCTTCAGCTTCTTCATTTTGAAGCCCCGCTGCAGGACTTCACACGTTTTAGATAGCACCGAGCGAGCGCGAGCGTGAGATCCAGCAGCCCCTCTGTGAGGCGGCTTACCTCCCATCTGGACCTCCTCAGTGCTGCCAACAGCCAAGGTGAACAGCACCGCTCCTTCTCACTTCCTACCCAGCTCACCTTGGCAGCACAACACTCCGCAAGAGCCCCAGCTCATTCACCTCTCATACCCACCCCCCAACTTGGGAGAGGCCAACTTAAGTTTCACTGAAGTTTCTCAGTGTCCTGCAAGCCTGGGACTCAGGCCCCGGGCAGCAGGGAGGGCCTGACCGGGACCCCACACAGCCCTGTGGGAGCAGAGGAGGAAGCTGCAGACTTGGCTGATAAAAGCAGGCCCTGTGTTCCTTCTGGGAGCTGGGAGCTGACCTCCCTCCCTCCCCGTCCCCATCCCTATCGCGTGGCAATCAAGACGCGTCCAAACACACGCTGCGAGCGATAGCACGTCTCGCTGGCTATTAATTAAAAAAATAAGTAGGGAACAGTTGCTGTTCATTTGCTCAACTCCCTGCTCACAGAACCGTTGCAGATTACCAGTGCTAATTAACAGAGGGCATGTGCACACGGGGAATGCACCATTTTATGAATGACTGATCCGTGGCGACCAGCGCTGCAATCGGGGCCCGAAGGGGCCTCGGGAAGCCATCCTGCAGCGTGGCTGTTTATTGATGGCATCCACACAGCCTCGGACCACACGGCCTCCCTGCAAAGGAGGCCGCACCAAACCAGTGACGGAGACAGACGGCTGCAAGTGGACCCTCAGAGAGTGCACAGGGGGTCCAGACTCGGACAGGTTCTTCCCCGGTGTCTGTATCTCTCTTAGTCTCTGTGACAGGACTGTCAGAGATGTGGTGTCATCTCCCATCTCCAGCCAGGCTGAGGGACGTCAGGTGACTCGTCCATGGTCCTGCATTACGGGCCGAATTCATTTGCTAGGGCAGCCATAGCCACACACTGCAGACAGTGGCCTAAGCAACAGAGTTGTGTTTTCTCACAGGTCTGTGGGTTCAAGTCCAAGATCAAGGTGTCGGCCCACGTGGTTTCTCCCGAGGCCTCTCCTGCCTTGCGGGTGGCTATCTTCCGGCTGCGTCCTCGCACAGTCTTTTCTCTGTCTGTGTGCCCCCGTGGTGTGTCTCAGGTGTAGCTTTCCCCTTCATGTAAGGACATGGGTCAGACTGGATTTGGGCCCACCGTCGCAGCCTCATGTTACCTTAATTACCCCTTTGAAGGCTCTGTCTCCAAATACAGTCACATTCTGAGGTCCCGGGGTTAGAATGTTAGCATCTGAATTTTGGAGGGGCACAATTTAGTCTGTAACACCTTCCCCAGTTCAGCCGATAGGCCACGAACACTTGGTATGGAGGAGAGAAGAGCATATTCAGGAAGAATCTGATGCCTTTTAGACATTTTTTATTTGCAAACTCTTATGGAAAATACTAACTACTGGGGGTTCACAGTGACAATTTCTTTTTTAAGATTTTATTTATTTGAGAGAAGGAGCAAGAGAGTATGAGGGAGGTGGGGTGAGAGAGAGGGAGAAGCAGATTCCCCACTGAGCAGAGAGACCAATGCAGGGCTCGATCCCAGGACCCTGAGATCACAACCTGAGCCGAAGGCAGACACTTAACAGACTGAGCCACCCAGGTGCCCTCAGTAACAATGTTTTCAGTGCTTTACAAATAGGAGCTCATTTAGTCTTGGCATTAACCATATGTAATGGGTGCTATTCTTACCCTCCTTATACAAAATGGGGAAACTGAGACCCTGAGTGGCTAAATGACTCGTTGCTTAGTGGTAAGCTGAATCCAGCCTGTCATGTTTGGATCCTTTGACACTCTTTTTCTCTTCATTAAGGACAAATCGAGAACAAAACGTGGAGACATCAAAGATGCCGTCTACGTGACCATGGAAATCCTGTCCAACTGGGGCCACACATCCTGGGTGGGTCTCACAGAAGTTGAGTTCTTTGACCTGCACAACACAAAGCTTTATGTGTCGCCTCATGATGTGGATATCCGGAACACGGACACACCCGGGGACCTGGGCCACCTGGTCAATCGGAACTTAGCTGTAAGTGGAGGTGGGGTACTGGAGTGAGCCTTGGCCTTGTGTTTTGATGCATTTTCTCTGCCCTTGCTAGGGCTGCAATGCAGGTGTGGGTGATGCAGGTGCGGGGAGGGGAAGAAGAATAGAATCTTCCACTGTTGTTCATTTGGGCAAAGTGGGAGGAGCCTGAGGGAAAGGTCCAGGTGAGGGCCTTGAAGCTATCCCCCCAGCTCATTGACAATCTCTGCTCTGTGGGTTTTTCTTGGGAGAGGGAGCAAAGAGGAGCCAAGTCACCCCCTTTCATCCACCCTGCAGTTTAGCACAGGCGCCACAAAACAGGGGACCCCTGGGCATCATTGAGGTCCTTGCCCTGATCTTATAGACAAACTAAGTCCTGGGAAGAATATTGATTGGTCAAGGGCACACCGCTGGAAGGTGGTGGGGCCACGTTGACATCCTGTAGCCTGGCCCAGGGTTCAGGCACACGCCCACTCAGGGCCCTGCTTCCCAGCAAACATCGAACATTCCTGTTCTTTAAGTATCTAATGGTCAAAAAGAAAGGAAGAAAGTAAAAGCATTGGCGTTTTTTCCTCTCTCCACTGGCACGTTGGACACAGAGACTGGGAGCTCAGCTGAGGTGGGCCTCCCAGCCTTGTCATTACTATTCTGTGCTTCAGCCTCAATATTCGTTCCCTCCCGGAGGGGCCTGAAAAACTGGGGACAAATTCTGCCCCTGGGCCATAAAGCCAAGTAGGCAAGGCACAGAGGCAACTTTTTGGCACCTTTTAAATCTCCTGCCATGTAGCTGTATTATCAATTCCAACGAACAAGTTCAATTCGTTGGAATTGAACAAGTTATTAACTTTAAAAAAATAAGGATTGAAAAATGAAAACACCTACTACATGTTCAGTGCTTGCCTAGTGTCAGGCACAGGGTGTCATACACATAATCTTATTTGTACTTAGCAGGACACAGGCTTGAGAAGCAGAAAGGCCTGTGTTCGGAGCTTACCATCTACAGCTTCATCAGCATGGGCAGCTCACCTGACATCTACTTTAGTGTCTAAAGTGGCACAATAATAGTACTTGCTACAATGTTGTGAGGATCAAACGTAACTATAAAAAGCTGAGCACTGTGCCAGCCTTTTCCAAAGGCCTCTAAAACATCAGTTCTTAGTGTATTTGTTGTTATTAGTAATAGCATTGATATCATTAGAAAGTAGATATTCCCATTTTAAGATGAAGAAACAAGAAAGGGGATCTTTGAAATCCTGATTTCTAGAGACCCACGTTCTGGTCTTGACTCTATAGCCTTTGGCAACTCACCTGCCTTCTCTGAGAATCAGTTTCTCTGCCCTCTGTAAGATAGAACTGGAGGGCAGGGATAATCCATAGGATTCTTTTTATTTATTTATTTATTTATTTATTTATTTATTTATTTATTTATTTTTCTTTTTTTTTAATTTATTTTTTTATTGGTGTTCAATTTACTAACATACAGAATAACCCCCAGTGCCCGTCATCCATTCACTCCCACCCCCCGCCCTCCTCCCCTTCTACCACCCCTAGTTCGTTTCCCAGAGTTAGCAGTCTTTACGTTCTGTCTCCCTTTCTGATATTTCCCACACATTTCTTCTCCCTTCCCTTATATTCCCTTTCACTATTATTTATATTCCCCAAATGAATGAGAACATATAATGTTTGTCCTTCTCTGACTGACTTACTTCACTCAGCATAATACCCTCCAGTTCCATCCACGTTGAAGCAAATGGTGGGTATTTGTCATTTCTAATAGCTGAGTAATATTCCATTGTATACATAAACCTGCCCTACGACCCAGCAATTGCACTGTTGGGGATTTACCCCAAAGATACAAATGCAATGAAACGCCGGGACACCTGCACCCCGATGTTTATAGCAGCAATGGCCACGATAGCCAAACTGTGGAAGGAGCCTCGGTGTCCAACGAAAGATGAATGGATAAAGAAGATGTGGTTTATGTATACAATGGAATATAACTCAGCTATTAGAAATGACAAATTCCCACCATAGGATTCTTATATGTTGGCAAAAGAAACTGGAGTCTGGCTCACTAACAAATTTCCAGCAAAGAACTTTGTTGCAAGTCTTTGGGTAGCTGGTAGATTCACTGTCACCCAGGCCAGAAGAGGGCAGGCCCCACAGTCATATTGGGGTTCTAGGTAGCATCTAGGATGCATGAGCATCAAGAGTGTGGTCTTTTTTTGGAAGCAGGGGGGTTGGCAGTATTTATAGTTGACTTGCCATCCTGTCGCTCTGCTAGAGATATGCAGTCCCAGGAGAGGAAAGCTGATGGCCAGCCTGGCTAGGAAGGTGGGCACTTTAGTGCTAGTTATACCAGGATGCCACAGGAGGGAAGAGGGGCAGGAAGGAATTCCCCCTGGAGAAGTTCAGCGTTGTTACTGAAAGGAAGGCAGGGAAGGTGCTAGGTAGCTGAGAAATACCACTCATCCCCAGGGCTAGACTGAATGGTGACCCAGTCTAAGATCATCAGCTCGTGACTTTGAAAGAAACAGGTCCCATAGGTCAGGGCAGCTGGGATGTTCTGGCTTCACATATTCTGCTCTGCTCCCTGCTTGGATTCTGTAGGCGCTCACGTGTGCTGCTGGGGCTTAGAGGGGCCCTTTGCCACCCCCTCCCGTCTCCCTGATGCACAGAGCAGTGGCATTTGGGAAGCCCGCTGTACTGAACAGAGCACACCGGGGCAATAAAAAGCATCATTGGATTTGACGGGGGCCAGTTCTCATGACTTTTCCTTTTCCTCTGTTTAGCAGAGGCTGGTGAGCTTTGCCACGTGAAAACAGGAAGGAGTTCAGCCCATGGTTTTTGGGGGTGCTGAGGTCTTCAATTTGGGGCCTTGAGATTGAAAGAGGAGGTGGCCGTCTTACCCTGGGCTGCCAAATCTCTGGGCCAAGCCATGTGCGGGCTGGATTCCCCCGGCCGCCCTGGCACCAGGTCTACTACCTGATGGTCATCCTGGTATATAGGCCTGGGACTACCAGCATGTACTGCCTCTTGGGACCACCCAGTTTCACTGGGGTTTTTTAAAGACCCACAGCCTGCAGGCCAGGGCCTCAGACATCCCTCATGTGATCTTCACGTGAACCTTGAGTTACTCTCCACATTTGATAAATGAGAAAACCAGGTCTCAGGGAGGACGAGTGACTTGCCCCAGGCCACACTGCCATGGCGTGGGGAGCTTGGCTACAATCTGACCAATAGGTAACTGAAAGTGGAGTCTGGGTTCGAAAGAGAAGTGGCTTCAGTGGAAGATAACGGAGGGCTGCTGGAAGATGTGGGGGTACCCCATGCTTGGTGCACACCCTCCTACCCTCTGCACCTATACTGTCTCTCTTAATTGGCCTCACCCAGGCCCATGGCTTCAAAATTATTCCAAATGGATACACCAAGGCCCACCTGCTTCTCTGAGTCCCTGACTTGAGTGCCTGCCAACTTCCTGCTCAACATCTCTTCTTGGATGCCCACTGGACCTCTCAGACTTCAGAGACCTACGTCCTGAGTTTTCATTCCCCTGTCCCACCCACATGTCTCCCTCCTACAACATTCCTGTGCCCAGTAAATGGCATTGCTGCTTGCTCTGCTGCCAAGTCCACCTCTTAAGAGTTCCTTGACTGCCCCAGCCCCTTCCTGCCACCTTCCAGGATACCAGCAAGTCCTGCTGATTCTTCCTCCAAAATGGAGCCTGGGTCTCCATTCCTCTAGTGGCTCCCAAGTCTTATCAGT
The DNA here is from genome assembly GCF_003254725.2 of Canis lupus dingo. Taxonomy (NCBI): domain Eukaryota; kingdom Metazoa; phylum Chordata; class Mammalia; order Carnivora; family Canidae; genus Canis; species Canis lupus. The sequence continues at coordinate 18,830,076 of NC_064248.1, read as the reverse complement.
GTGTGGAGTTCCCTCTCGCTGGCACTATTAAGTGGCCTCCTGTCTCACTGTCTTCTCTTCTGGCTCCTTCCACTCCATTTTCTACTCTATCCAAAGTGATCTTTTACAAATGTCAGCTTGCACCCCTCCTATACTTAAAACCCTGGCCATGACTTCCCAGCCTCCCATGGCCTGGGAAACTGTCTGAGAATAGGCCTTGGGCTCCCTCCTGGCCTGCTTCTCATACCCCCTGCCTCATGCATGAGGCTCTAGTAGTGACGGGGCTTCCTTCTATTCCTCTGACACTCCAAGTTCATGTCACTTGAGCCCTCCCAAGAATATCCCTCCTCCAGAATTTCATGTGGATACCTGCCTTTTCCTCATTTGGATTTCAGCCCAAATATCACTTTCTCAGCTAGATTCCTACCCTAACACTGTCTACAGTGTGGAGGAGTGCTGTCTCACGCCACCCCAGCAAATTCCATTTTCTTCAGGGTACTTCTCACATTAAGAAATGATCTTCTTGCTTGATTATTATCTCTCTCCCCTCCATTAAGCTACACGTTCTTGTCTGTCCTAGCCATACTATATCCCCAGTACATAAATGTACACAGTACATTTTTTTGTAGTTTTTATTTGGAAATAATCACAGAATCATAAGAAATTGTAAAAAAATGTGTAGAGAAGAGAAAAATAATAGAGGGAAACCAGTGAAGCTAGAAGTTGGTTTTCTGAAAGGATCGACAAAGTTAACAAACCTTTAGCTAGGTTTGTTAGCTAAGTTTTATCAAGCAGAAAGGATTCAAGTTACTAAAATCAAGAATGAAAGAGGGGACATTACTACCAACCTGACAGAGGAAAAAAAGATTACAGGAGAATATTCTGAACAATTTTATGCCAACAAATGAAGATATCCCAGATGACATGGACAATGTCCTAGAAAGACACAAATCACCGAAATCGACTCAAGAGGAAATAGAACATCTGGCTAGACCTATAGCAAGTAAAGAGATTGAATTAATAAAAAAAAAAAAAAAAATTCCCACGAAGAAAAGCAAAGGACCAGATGGCTTCGCTGGTGAATCATACTAAATATTTAAAGAATTAACACCAATCCTTCACAAATTTTTCTAAAATATAGAGAGGAGAGAACAATTCCAAACTCATTCTATGAGACCAGTATTACCCTGACAACAAAACCAAAGACATCACAAGAAGACTATTGAACCAACATTCCTTATGAATATAGATGTAAAAACCCTCAACAAAACATTAGCAAACCAAAATCTACCAGTTTATAGAAAGATTTATGCATTGAAACCTAGTGGAGTTGACCTGGGCCATGGCTTGTTGATCAATATACGAGAACCCATCAGTATAATACAACATATTAATACAATAGAGGGGAAAAATAACCATGTGACATCTTAATGGATACAGGAAAAACATTTGAGAAAATTCAACACCCTTTTGTGTTGAAGACCATAAACCAAGAGTAGAAGGCAACATTCACCTAATAAAGGGTACCTATGAAAACCCACAGCTAACATCATCCTGGTTAAAAACCAAAAGCTTTCACCCCAAGATCAGGAACAAGACAAGGATGACTGCTTTCACCACCTCTGCTCACATGGTACTAGAGATTCTGCTCAGGGCAGCTAGGCAAGAAAATGAAATAAGAGGTTGGAAAGGAAGAAATAAAACTATTTGGTGATACGATCTTATATATAGAAAACTCTAAAGAATCCACAAAAATTAAAAAGCTAAAATCAAGTTCAAGTTTACAGGGTAAAAGACCAATATACAAAAAATCAGTCGTATTTCTATACTCCAGCAATGAACAATCTGCAAAGAAAATTAGGGGAAAATATCTGTTTAAAATAGCATTAAAAAGAATAAGGTACTTAAGAATAAACTTCACCAAATAAGTGAAAGACTTATACATTGGAAAATATATTGTTGATGGGAATTGAAGAAGACCCAAATAAATGTGAAAAGACATTCAATGTTCACAGATTGGAAAACTTCATACCATTGAGATGGTGATGCACCTTGAATTATCTACAGATTCAGTGCAATCCTATCAAAATTCCAACTGCCTATTTTGTGGAAATTGATAAACTGATTTTAAAATATATATGGAAGTATAAGGAACCCAGAATAGCTAAAACAATATTGGAAAAGAACAAAATTGGAAAACTCACACTTCTAATTTTAAAACTTAATACCAAGCTACAGTAATCAAGACTGTGTGGTACTGGCATAGGAATAGACAGATCAATGTAATAGAATTGATAGAGAAGTATAACCTTACATCTACGGTCAGTTGATTTTCAACAAGGACGTCAAGGCTATTGGATGAAGGGAAAAAAGTCATATTTTTAAGCAAATGGTATTGGGACAACTGGATTTCTGCATGTAAAAAATGAAGCTGGATTCCTACCCTAACACTGTCTACAAAAACTAGTTCAATAGATCAAATACCTTAAAACTTTTAAAGTATTAAGGCTGTAAAACTTCTTTTTCAAGGTTTTATTTATTTGACAGAAAGAGCGCAGGAAGGGGAACCAGCAGAGTGAGAGGGAGAAGCAGACCCCTGCTGAGCAGGGAGCCTGATGTGGGGCTCAATCCCAGGACCTGGAGATCATGACCTGAGCCAAAGGCAGATGCATAACTGACTGAGCCACCCAGGTGCCCAGGGTTGTGAAACTCTTAAAAGAAACGTGGATATAAGTCTTTGTAGCCTTGACCTTTTCAGTGAGGTCTTAGATATGACACCCACAGCACAAGCAACACGAGAAAAAAAAAAAAATAGATCAGGCTTCATCAAAATTTAAAACACTTTTGCTTCAAAGGACATTCATCATGATAGTGAAAAGACAGCTTACAAAATGGGAGAAAATATTTGCAAATCATATATCTGATAAGGGTCTACACCCAGAATATGTAAAGAAAAGAACTCTTAAACTCAACAACAAAATGACAAACAACCTAATGAAAATATGGCCAAGGTACTCTGAATAGACTGTCCTCCAAAGAAGACATACATGGCCAAGAAGCACATGAAAAGCTCAACATCATTAGTCGTCAGGGAAATGCAGATCAAAACCACAAAGAGATACCATTTCACATCCACCAAGATGGTTATAACTTTTGAAAAGAAAAGAAATAAATGACAGTATTGGCAATCGTGGAAAAATCATACCTTCCTGGTGGGAACGGAAAAGTCAAATGGTGCAGCCATTGTGGAAAATAGTGTGGCTGTGTCTCAAAAAGTTAAACGCTGTGTCTCAAAAAGTTAAATGTAGAGTTACTCTTGATGTAGCAATTCCACTTCTGGGTACTGACCCAAGGGAATTGAAAACATGTTCCCACACATACTTATACACAGTATCATTCATAGTAGCCATTAGGTGGCAGCAACCCAAATGTCTATCTACTGATAAATGGATAAAGAAAATGTGGTGTAGCCATGCAATGGAATATTACTCAGCTATGAAGAAGAACAAAGTTCTGACACCTGCTACAACGTGGATGAACTGGGGTACCTGGGTGGCTCAGTCAGTTAAGCATCTGCTTTCAGCTCAGGTCATGAGCCCAGGGTCCTGGGATAGAGCCCTGTATCAGGTACCCTGCTGAGGGCTCTCCCTCTCTCTACTGCTCCCTCTGCTTGTGCACGTTTGCTCGTTCTCTCTCTCTCTCTCTCTCTCTCTCTCTCTCTCTCTCTCCCCCCCCTCTGTCAAATAAATAAAATCTTTTAAAAAATCCATAACATCGGTGAACCTTGGAAACATGATGCTACATGAAAGAAGCCAGACATAGAAGGCCACATATTGTATGATTCCATTCACATGCAGTGTCTAGAACAGGCAATTCATGGAACCAGGAAGTAGATTAGTGGTTGCCAGAGGCTGGGGACGGCAGGAACGGAGAAGGACTGCTAAAAGGTAGGGGGTTCCTTTTTTTTTAGATTTTATTTATTTATTCATAAATAAATAGAGAGAGAGAGAGAGAGACGCAGGCAGAGGGAGAAGCAGGCTCCATGCAGGGAGCCTGATGTGAGACTCGATCCCGGGTCTCCAGGGTCACACCCTGGGCTGAAGGTGGTGCTAAACCGCTGGGCCACCAGGGCTGCCCTAGGGGGTTCCTTTTAGGGTGGTAAAAGAAATATGCTGGAAAAAGATAGTGGTGAGGATTGCACAGCCCTGGAATATACTAAACAACAACAACACTGAATTGCATACTTAAAAGTAGTGATTTTATATGTGTGAATTATATCTCAGTTTTTACAAAAAAGCATCGAGAGGTGCCATGTGTCCTTGCCCAGCTTCCCCCATCACTGACATCTTACGTAACTGTAGTATATTATCAAAACCAGGAAACTGACATTAGTATAATGTGCAGAGCTTCATACACGCATTCGTGTGTGCGTATGAGTTCTATGCAATTTTATCGCACGTAGATTCATGCAGCCACCACCACATCAAGATACACAGCAACAGTTCCATCACGTAGCCCTTTATAGCCACGCCTCCCCACCCCCTCCCTAACATTGGCAACCACTGATCTTTTCTCCAAACTTTGTGTCACTTCAAGAATGCTGTATAAATGGAATCCTACTGCATGTAACCTTTCAGAGACTGGCTTTTTCCACTCCGAATGCCCTTGACATCCGTCCAAATTGTTGTGTGTATCAATAGCTTGTTGCTTTTGATTGCGGTAATTTATTAAATTGGGGCTACTTCTGAGGGCAATCCAGCATCTGCCTGAGGGAGTGGATCTGTGTCAGGTTAATTCTGGGAGAGGAGAGCATCTTTGTTAGGAGTTAGAGAGGGACCTCCTGCAAGAGGCCTCCCCTGACCATCCGTTCTAAAAATGCCCCTCCACTGGCCATTAATAATTCTCTCTTATTTTCCGTGTCCAATTTATCCTTGCCTGACTGGTGTTTTTTCTTGGCAGTATTACTTGTTTGCTTCCCCAGCTCACGCAGAGCTGGGACTTGGTGGGCCAGGCTCCACTGCCCACCCCTGCATGGGGCTCGGCGCCTGCCCCACAGGAGGGTGTTTGTATTTGGCAAGTGGGTGACAGATGGTGTTGTGCCTCCCCAGCCCCCGGCCCTGCCCTCGTCTGTGTGTGCTGGCTGATATTTCTCTGATGGAGGATTGTCTTTCTGGCCTCCAGGGCCCACTTTGTTTCCCAGGCAGCAGGCCCAGACTGGTGGGGAATTGGGCCCCCAGGAACTGCCCTCAACCTACGCTGGTGGGAATTGGGGTACGAATACCCCAGCTCCCTTGTCCTGAGGGTGGAGCTGCTCTGAGGCATCTTCTGCTCTGGCTCCCAAGATTCCCTGGTGGCACTGAGCTCCAGCTGCCGCAGGAGTGGGTAGCCTGGTGACACACTCTTTATGGAAGGCCTTTCCTCCTCTGACCTCCCCACACTCCAACTGGTGTTTCCTTTGGTGTATAAATAACCTTCTGACCCTCAAATCCTTGCCTTGGGGTCTGCCTCTGGGGGGCGGGGGTACACACTAAGATAGAATGAATTAATGAACAAAAATGGGTGTAAATCAGGACTCCACTACTTAGGCAGACCGCACCCCTTGCTCCCTTACTGAGCTCTGGTCTTCCTTCCATGACACGGGTTCCAGTACTAGCCCTCTCCCAGGGCTATGAGAGAACCCAGGGAGGCCATGGTGCCAGCATGAAGGTGCCCTGATTCCTGTTCTGCCATCACTGCGACGGGCAGGTGCAGCAGACGCTCCGCCTGCTGGCCTGGCACCCAGGGCACCTTGGTCAGCCCCCGGCGCCTTCCTGGCAGCCTTTTTCTTAGAGACTCCGGCCACTAATGAGGCCCTGCATTACCCGCAGGTGAATGTTCTTTGACTTTGAACACCATGATGCCCACTTAATCTTCCTGTTATCCCTCCTGTGGACAGAAAAGTGACAGGAAATCAATTATGGTCCCCTTGCCGGCATCTGAGGGTCAGCCTTCAGACTCTTCCTTTGTCAGGCAGCCACAGTGACCCAGTTCGGGCCCCGACTTGGGCAAGAAATGAGGGGCACCCACTGGATTTTGAGCTGTGGTATCCTGACCCCTTGCAGCTGCCCAGAGCACTAGAAGTTCTTGCAGAGCTTGAGAAACTTGGCCAGAATAAGTCAGAACCCCTTGAACTCTTCTCTCTCTCTGGACAAAAGCAACCTCCTCCCTCCTGAAAGGCACCATTGTCCCTGGAACAAGCCCTCTTTGTTCTCCCCCGCAGCTGGAGCCTGGGCCTCTCGCATCTCCTGGGGGGCCAGCAAAACCCCAGAGTCAGCCAGTCTCCTCCTTCCCTGGCTCTGTCAAGTAGCCGGCATGGTCCCGGTGACAGGGGTCTCTTGAGACCTCCTCAAATACACAGTGACGGCTCATTTAGGTAAAAGGGACAGCTCTAGCCAGTGTCAGAGATGCTGTGGTTCTGTTGCTGCCGCTGTCAGCCCCTAAGCAGGAACCCTTGACTCAGACATGTGCAGGGGCCAGCCAGAGGCATATCCTGGGAAGGGAAGTGGGTGTAAAACAGTAGGGAGCAGTGGGGACTGGGGCACCAGAGAGCCCGTGCCCTGGGCCTGGGAGCGGCGCCCTCGGCTCCAGCCAGCATCCATCAGGGGCCCTGTGTGGCCGTGTTGTCTACACAGGAGCAGAACTCTAGCTCTGGAGGGGATGGGGAAATCTCCCCCTTGTTAAATGTTGGCCATGATGTTTTTTTTAATACTTCATGAGCCAAACAAAATCGCCCTCCAGGCTAGATCAGTGTACAGCTGCTTCTCCAAAGTTTCAGTGAAGGGACAGCTATGAGGAGGTAAATTTCAACTGGCCATTCATTCCTTCGTTTGTTCAGTCAACAAAGATTCCGTGGCATCTACTGTGTGCCAAGGAACTGGGCTGAATGCTAAAGGTTCTGGAGTGAATTAGACACAGCCAGTTCCCTTCAGGAGCTCACAGCCGAGCATGTGGAAGGGTGACCTGGAATAGAAAACAGGTAGTTACAAGACACTGAGGTCCTACAAGGGAGCCGTGGGTGGCTGGAGGCCAGGGTGATGGTGTCAGGAAAGGAGTGGCAGTGGGGGTGACAGCACGTTTGTGCTGCATTTTCCTGGGCGGGAGAGGCTGGAAGCGTATTGCAAGGAGAAGCCCAGCCTGTGCAAAGGCCCTGAGGCCAAGCCTGTGGGGAGATGTTCAGCTGTAGCTGTGAGTTTTGTCTGGACAGAGAGTTAGAAGAGGCATCCGAAGGACAAAACAGGAGGCAGCTGGAGTTGAGAAAAGTGCCTGGACTTGGCTTTTTCCACCTGCATCTAACACACCCCTGACATGGAATTTTGCTGGTGAAAGTGGCCATGACCGTGGAGCTTCCCTGCAACTCTGCCCCCCTGGCCTTGAGAGCCAGTGGCCCTGCCAGTGGCCCTGCCAGTGGGCAGGAACCACACCCTGGGGTCCTGAGGCTTGGAAGCCCTGCCAGGGAGCAGAGCAAATCCTGAAGCTCAGTCCCACGGTCCCAACGCCTGTGCCCTTTTCTTTTCTTTTCTTTTCTTTTCTTTTCTTTTCTTTTCTTTTCTTTCTTTCTTTTTTTACATTTTTAAAATTCCACAGGGTTTTACAGAAAAAACAAAAACAAAAACAAAACAGACTCTGCTTGCTGGGTTAATAAAATAGCACAAGTGACACTCTTATCCCACCCTCCACTCTCTGTCTGTCCCCACCCCCAGCGCTCTCCCCAGAGCTGATTAAATTAATCAAAATAAAGCCCGCCGCATTTAAATTCAGTCGGCCTGGCAAAGCAGAGAGGTCCACGTGGCTGCTTTGTGCCAGGGACCAGCCACAAAGTGCGTTCCGGACGGGTGAGGTCTAAGAGCCCACCTTGGATTATGTAGACAAGGGAGGCCTGGCCTCCTGCCCTCAGTCCAATTACTTTGGGAAGAGGCAGAAAATAGACTAACGACTCCCCACTCTCTTGCTGGTGTTTCAGAGCAAGAAAGACACCTCCCTGTGGACGTGCCCCTTCCACCTGCCGCTCCAGCTCTTTTTTGTCATCCGCAACACCAGGCGGCTGCAGGACTTTGGTCTAGGCAAGATCAAGGTTTGGAACTACTGGACGGCTGATGGCGTAAGTAAGGGCCCCGACTCCTTGCTGGACAGTTTGAGTAATGGTAGGATTTAGCGCTGTCCAATAATCTGATTGCTGAAGTTGCAAGATGGGTACTCGGAGGCCCTGTTGCCGTTCCTGCTGGGTGTAGGAAGTGCCTGGTGGGACATTTCATGCTGAATGGTTGGAGCCATCAGGAGCAGAGCTTCAGCTTGAAGCTTTAGGAAGTGAAATCAGGCCACCCTTTGGGAGAACTGGACAAATAGGAACTGGAGCTCAGTTTTATTTATTTATTTTTTTAAGATTTTATTTATTTATATGAGAGAGAGTGTGTGAGTGAAGGAGAGAGAAAGGAGCAAGAGCAGAGGGGAGGGGGGGAGGGAGAAGAGACTCCCTGCTGAACAGGGAGCCCTGTGATGCAGGACTCCCTCCCAGGACCCTAAGATCATGACCTGAGCTGAAGACAGATGCTTAACTGACTGAGCCACTCGGGTACCCCTGGGGCTCAGTTTTAATAGATAAGGAAGCAGAATCACAGAGAGGTTATGTAATATGCCCCAAGTCGCACAACCAGTAAGTGTCACAGTGAGAATGTGAACCCATGCAGTCAGACTCTTGGCTCATTCACTTAACCAACGCATCTCAAAATTTACTGGGGAATCTTGCTAAAATGAGGATTCTAATTCAGCAGGTCTAGGCAGGGCCTGAGATTCTGCATCCAGGTGTGCCAGTGTTCCTGGTGTGGGGACCCCACTCTGAACAGCCAGGCTCTTAACCTCTGTGTTCTTCTGTCCCCCCTATTTCAGAATCCCTGCCCTCCTTTCTACCCCCACACCCCCTCCTACACCTGACCACTTAACCTTTCTTTCTACTCTGGGCTGTTTTTTCATGTTCTCATTTGCATTTATTCCTTCATTCAACACTTATTGTGGAGCACATGTGTCATCAGCCTTCCCTGATCAATTTAAAGGACATTGATATAAAAGACACAATCCCCACCTTTGAGGTACTCCTTGTCTGAAAGCCGGCAGACAAGTAAATGTAAAACTATGATGTCATGTGCTGAAAGCCTTTGTAGAGGTGACTGCAAGGTGCCAGGAATTTAAAATAGAAGCCCCAGGAACTCAGCAGGGAACTCAGTGGGTGAGGAAAGACAGGAACCCCCAGCCTATCTTGTTTCCCCTCATATGATAGACATGGGTACAAGAATTGTTCTACTTTCCCTTCCAGTTTGTTCTCAAGGAAGCAGTAATACAAGGGAGATGAGCAAGGGCAACTAGTCTTCAGCTTCAGTGTTGTCAAGAGAGACAGTAGGGCATGATAGGGAGTGTGGCATACTGGTAAGCACATGCTTCAGTAAAGAGAAAGCCACTTCTCAGCTTCAGCTAATGGTTGCTATGTACGAATGCCAACCAGTGCTGCTAGATCTTCTGAACATTCCCCAGGGACCTGGGAATTTGGAATTTGGTAGGAGCCTTTCTGGTTTGTAAATGTCGACAGCTAATTTAAATTCTTTTGAAGCCACCATACAGTCCAAAGCAAACTCATCTTAGGGCTGGAGTTGACCTGTTCAAACTGTAGCCCCTGGGGCACAGATAGAGTCTGGGAGAGCTCTGGGAAGGTGCTGGAAGGAGCACACACCTGAGCTGGAGTGGAAAGAGACAGTGGCACAGAGTTGAGGCAGAAAAGGAGAAAGCATATCCCAGGAGGAGGGCCTTACATATGCAAAGGCAGAGGTGTGCAAGAGTGCAGCCACTGAACTGCCCTCTCTGTACTTAGGTCCAGGCCTCCTAGTCCGTCACCAATAGCCACTGGGAGGTCTGACCATGATTCTCTGCTGCTTCAAACTCTCCGAAGCTCCCTTGGAGCTGGAGGATCCAGGTCAAACCCCTGAGTGTGACATCAGGGCTCCGTAATCTCTGTGTGCCAGGCCCTGTGTCTCCCTCGCATAGGCCCCCAGCCCTCACTCTGGCCACACTATTGGAGTGCCAGCTGCTGGGCCTCTCCACCATGCTAGGGGAGGGGAATTACACCTGTAGGTCCTGGCCCCTCCCATCTGCCTCAGCTCCAGGTGCCCTGGCCCCTCCCATCTGCCTCAGCTCCAGTTGCCCTGGCCCCTCCCATCTGCCTCAACTCCAGGTGCCCTGGCCCTTCTCATCTGCCTCAGCTCCAGGTGCCCTAGTTCCTTCCATCTGGCTCAGCTCCAGGTGCCCTGGCCCCTCCCATCTGCCTCAGCTCCAGGTGCCCTGGCCCTTCCCATCTGGCTCAGCTCCAAGTGCCCCGGCCCCTCCCATCTGGCACCATGCCAGGTGCCTGCCTCCACTGCAAGTTTCTGGAAAACCAGACATCGCTTTCTCCAGGAAGCCAGTCCTAACCCCTGACCTTTACACCACTTGTGCACCTCATGAATATGTTCCATCACCCCTGTACTAGGATAGATACCTGCTGCCCCCATACCACAGTGGGGCCCTGGAAGCAGGGCCTGAGTTGTCTCTACCTCCATGCCATTCAAAGTAGAAACACATGGTTATCAAGTAAAGGAATGAGTTCATTCCCTGAGAACCTACAAGCAGTTTGTCATACGCTTTTTGATATCCAGATGAGACATGGAGAATTGGAGTTTACAGCATTTACATAGGCTCATACTCAAGGTTAAAGGCAGAGCTGGGGATCAAGCCCAGGGGCGTCGGCTCCTCCTCCCTCCTTCCTCCCCCCATCCCATACTTCTTCCTGCAGATTCTCCCTCTGCCAGCCACCCTCCCAGCTCCCCAGGACTCCTCCAGGACCTCACCCCTGTGTGGCACTGCCTGCAGGTAGGGCTGTGCTCTCTCATTCCCTAGTCAGCTGGGCATTTCCTGGCAGGTGGTCGTCAGCATCTTCTGGAATGAGTAATGGAACAGTGCCCGCTGCCCAAGCCTGTGCTCTGTAGCTCAGCCCTGTCATTGAATATATGTCTCAGGCCAAGAAAAGCGGATTTTATGTGCTGGATTACAAAGCAGATAAGCTTCATCCCTTTTGGCCAGGCCCGCCTTTCTTCTTGAACCTGCACTCAGCCTTCCCTGTGTGCTAAGAATAAAAAAGAGGAGCAGGACATCAGGGTGTCATTTGGGGGTGCTTTGGGGAGCCTCAGCTGCGGCGATCAGAGTCCAGAGGTATTTCTACAGGCGGAACAGAGTGCGGAGGACTGCAGGGGCGCCACTTATGTAACGCACGCCCATCTGTTGCCAGAATTTACCGGGGGCAGAAAGCGCAAACAAATGCAGCTGCAGGTTGGTTTGATTTAATATTCTCCAGAGAATGCTATTACTGTGTGTTTTAGAGGAGATAAAATGAGAGTTTATAGGAAATATAGCTCAGCCCGGTAGACACGGCTTGTTAATACAGTGTTTTGTGTATGGGAATCCAAGGGAGAAAAGTTAAATGGGGGGGAGCTAATCCAACCAAGGCTTATTTAGAACATAAGAGAAGAAGGTGCTAGAAAAAGGGAAGTCTCTTTTATTGGAAAATATGCTGCCTGTGAAGTCCTGAGGCCAACTTTTCTGGGCTCCCTTCCCCCTCATTAGGCGATTTGGGGAGTGTGGGCTGGCCCAAGGGGAAGTGGGGACATAGGCTAGAATCCGTCCAAGCAGGCAAACAGAAGGCAGTACGCAGATTCCTGTACTTGTCACAGCTGCCGTTTATCCAGGGCTGCGTCCATCAGGCAGGCACGAGGCACCTAGTAGGCTCTCAGACACCATTTGGTGCGTGAACAAATAGCAAAGTAATCATTTCAGTTAACCCCCAAGAATCCTGCAAGGTGGTGTTGATCTCTACCTTTTGATGTGGACGCTAGGGTTTAAAATAGTGAGCTCCTTGGGGACAGAGGTACTGCGTCTCTTTTGCCAGCCCTGCTTGGAAATGGCTGCCTGGAGTGCCGTCTTGTGAAGGATCTGGAACCTTCCTTCTGGTTCATAAAGAGAAGGGTGTATGATGGATCAGCGATGTCTGCCTCAGGCTCAGGGGGAGGATGTGATAATACGTCTGCCACATTTTTTGGTACTCCTTGGATGACGTGACTTGCCCAGCTAGTGACTTGCAAGGGACACAGCTGGGAGGAGGACATGAGGGATGTTGCTTTTTCTCTGTTTTTCTTTTCTTTTTTTTTTTTTTTTTCTCAGCACCACTTCTGCAGAGCTGCATCTGTTGGGAGGAAGGAGCCAATAGTCTCCTTACTATAGTATATAGTAACCCATCCAAGAAGTGGGCTTTCAGCAGCTCCCCATGGTCTGTGTTTTTCTTCAGAATGAGCCTATTAGTTATCTTCTACCTGGTGGCGCCCTTTAGTAAAAACAGGCACATATCAACATCTTCACCCACAATGTGACCACACAGATGCCACCCCCAGGCTGGTCACAGCAGTGGGTGAGGCAGGACAGGCGTCTGGGGGTATAATTCATACACAGAAATACTGCTTGTTAAATTGTTTATGAATGAATGAGTGAATGAATGTAAGATTACCCCAGCAAAGTATCTCTGTGATACCCCATGGTGGTCTAAGCCAGCGCTGCCCCATAGAACTTTCTGTGATAATACTAATGTGCCCCATCTAGTCCAGTAGCCATGAGCCACAGGGGGCTGTTGAGAAGTTGCAATATGGCTGGTATAACAGAGAAACTGCATTTTATTTTACTTATTTAATTTTTAATTGAGCTGTAATTGACACATGAGATGGTATTCTTACATGCTTTAGGTGCATGACACAATGATTTGATATGTGTATATATTGCAAAATGATCAATGTAATAAGTTTCATTAACCTCCATCAGCACACATAGTTACAAAACATTTTCCGTATGATGAGAACTTTTAAGATTGACTTTCATAGGAACTTTCAAATATACAATATGGTATTGTTAACTACAATTACGATGCTTACATGACATCCCCAGGACTTATTTATAACTGCAAATTTGTGCCTTTTTTTTTTAAGATTTTATTTATTCATTCATGAGAGACACAGAGAGAGAGGCAGAGACACAGGCAGAGGGAGAAGCAGGCTCCATGCAGGGAGTCCGATGTGGGACTCGATCCCAGGACCCCACGACTACAACCTGAGCCAAAGGCAGATACCCAACCATTGAGCCACCCAGGTGCCCAAGTTTGTGCCTTTTGACAGCCTCCCCTCATTGTACTTACCTCCCACTTCCTGCCTCTGGATACCCACTAATCTGTTCTCTGGATCTATGAGTTCAGGTTTTCTTAAGTTGCATGCACAAGTGGGATTGCACAATATTTGTCTTTCACTGTCTGACTTATTTCACTTCATGTAAGGCACTCAGGGTTCATCCACATCTTTGCAAATGGCAAGATCTCCTTTTTCATGGCCGAGTAATATTCTATCGTGTATATACACCACATCTTCTTTATCCATTCATCTGTAAGTGGACACTTGGGTTGTTTCCATGTCTTGGCTATCGTCAATAACACTGCAGTGAACATGGGGGTGCAGATATCTTTTCAAGATGGTGATTTCAATTCATAAGGACAAATCCCCCAATGCAGAATTGCAGGTTCCCACGGAAGTTCTACTTTTCATTTTTTGAGGCACCTCCATACTGTTTTCCAGAGTGGCTGCTCCTCTTTAAAGCCCCGCCAGTGGTGCACATGGTTCCCTTTTTCTCTGCATTCTTGCCAACACTTATTATGAGAAACTGCATCTCACATTTCATTTAATTTTATTTTTTATCATTTTTTATTTTTTATTTTTTAAAGATTTTATTTATTTATTCATGAGAGACACAGAGAGGGTCAGAGACATAGGCAGAGGGAGAAGCAGGTTCCATGCAGGGAGCCCAACGCGGGACTCGATCTCGAGTCTCCAGGATCACGCCCTGGGCCAAAGGCAGTGCTAAACCGCTGAGCCACCTGGGATGCCCTCATTTAATTCTAACTTCAGTAGCCACATGGGGTTGGGGACTGTGTATTGGACTGCACACGTCTCGGTGCTCAGGGTACCATGGTGACCCAAGTAGATGAGGCCCTGTCCACCTAGCCCTGTCCCTTTTTGTGCAGAAGGGAAATAAACTAGGGCACAAACAAATAATGTAATTTCAGGTAATGCTAAGTGTACACTGTCTAACTGTATTGCCTTCAGAACAGCAGTGGGAGAGAGGCCTGGGGAGAAGGAAGCTGGGCTCCTTTGAGTGGTGAGAGGCCTCCCATCAGAGAGCCAGAGCCAGAGCAAAGGCTCCAAGTAGGATCACGCTCAGCAGTTCTAGGACAGTAGTTCAGGTAGTGGCTGGAAATGGAGAACAAAGAAGAGTATAGGGGGAGGCTCCAGAGATAGGCAGGAATCAGGTCTTGGGGGCCTCCCTGCTTCAGATCTTATTCCTGGAAAGGCAGAAGAGAGGAGTGGTCAGAGCAAAGGCATTGGAGCCAGCGTCCCTTGGGCAAACCTTGGCTCCCCCTCTTCCCATCTGTGTGACCTTGAGTATCTTATGACTCCATATCCCTGGGCCTCAGTTCCTCCATCCATAAAATGGGGTAATTATTGTTCAGTTAAATATGTGGAAAGTGTTCACAATGACTCCTGGCCTTCGTGAGCTCTTCTACAAGTGTCAGCTGTTAGAGTCAGTATTGGAGGGTTTTGAACAGGGGGTGATATAATCTGAGGAATTGAAAAGATCACTCTGGCTACTGTTTGGAGAATGGATTAGAGGGAACAGAGAACTCCCAAAGGAGGCTTCTGGCATAGCCTATCTAAGGGTCATGGTGGCTTGGATGAGGGTATACGGGATATACCACGCAGAGACTCGTTTCATCCCAGGACAATATTTGCCTTTTCAACAAGGCCTCTGTTTGGCAGAGGGAGAATTCTCCAACAAACTCAAAAGGAAAGAGATGAATTCAGTAACACCGCACGCACCCCTCACCCACTTCTACAATAATCAGCATCCTGCCATTCTGGTTTCATCTACCCCCTACCATATGATTGTAGCTCTCCTACCATTTCACTCATAAATTCTTCAGTACGCATCTCCAACAGGTAAGGAGTTTGCTTTTATATAACCCCAATGCCACTGTCATACCTGACGGTAATTAATTACTATGTGCTAATGATAATCAAATACCCAGTCCCTATTCCAATACCCTGTCTCAAAATTGTTTTTTTTATAGTTGGTTTGTTTGGATCAGGATATAAACCAAAACCAAACATGGCAGTGGCTTCAAAGTCAAAGCTGCAACCTTCATTTGGTCGGCTGAGTTAGCGTGGCCTGGTGGCTGGGCCCCGTGGCAGGGTCTGGGCAGCCTCAGGCCTGGGGAGCCCGATGGCATCTTAGCAGGGTGACTGGTGGGAAGGGGGCCAACCCAGGTGCACTAGAGGCTTTCTGAGGTGTTGACCTCATGTTTGATGTAAGCCACTACCAATCACCAAAGGGTGCCGAAATATGTGAGCAGGGTCCACACTCAGGAGGTTAGGGGCCTGGTAACCTTGTGAGCCCCAGGAGTCCTGGGTTTGAGGCAGGCCCCCAGGCAGCATGGGAAGGAGAGGCAAGCTTTTGCAAGAAGGCAAAACAAAAGCCTTCTCTTTGGAATTAGAACTATCAGAAAAGAAGAAGCTTTGCCAGTGGACAGTGAAAAACGAAGACCTGATCACAGTTAAAGAAGCTAAAGGATAGAGTTAAGGAAGTAGACACAAGAGGTCTAAAGATTACTGGTTGGGGGGTGGGGCGGGCGGTAATTGCTTCTGCTGTTAGTCTAAATGGATAGAACTCTAGAACACCTAGCTTCCCTGAATTGTTAGCACCATCCTTAGATGTATCTAGAGAACCACAAGGAGATGGACAAATTGCACCAATTCTGGTTAGATTCAGGACACGGAGAATCTATTACTTGTAGGGTTATTTGAAATATGTGGATTTCCTGTATGCTTTAAAGAATAAATGCTAAGTCTTCTACTATATGCTAAAACAAAACAAAACAAAACAAAAACACCAAGGTGTTTAGGAGCCAAAGGGCAGATTGGGATTCAGACCAGACTGCTCCCAGCAGGACAAATGCAGAACCAGGATAGAAGCTGAGGCCCGTGTGCTGTGCTGTGAGGACTATAGCAGGGACGAGCAGTAGCTGGGCTGGACAGATCTCTTTGTAGGAAGGACTGCTTACCCATGTGCAGGTGACAGTCTAGATAAATCCCAGACCCCCTAGGGGGTAGGGCTTCCCTCTCTCCTGCCTCCTGTCCACCTGGGCCAGCATGGATTCAGTAACTGAACCTATTGATTAAAGTTCTCAGTCCCAGGGCTAGTGTATCAATCAGGATTCTCTTGGCAGCAAAGGACAGAAAACCTAATTAAAACTGACTTAAGCACAAAAGGGAGTTCATCGGCTCACATAACAGGAGAGTATGGAGTGGCTGGCTTCAGGCATGGCAGGATCCAGGAGTTCACATGATGTCATCCAGGATCTGCCCCCTCCTTCATGCATCTCTGCTTTCCTCTGTGCTGGCTTCATCCTCAGGCTCCAGGGAGTGGAACCTAATGATGTCAAGACTCCTGATTTTAGCAGCCCTTGCAAAAGAAATTGTCCTCATGAAGGCCCCAGATCTAGGGCCCAGCAGCCAGGCAACCTGGGGTGGGGCTCACAATATCCCTCTGAATGGAGGTTGGGGGAAGGATGGATGCCCCATGGAAAATTGAGGTTGCTGTCTCCAGGAGAAGGGAACATAGGAAATAATATCCAAACTAGGTCTTTTTTCTTCTCCAAGAACACACAAGTCACATGCTGTTGAACTAATTCATCGGCTCCCAGATCTAAACTTTTTCCAAAGCTTAACTTCTGAACCAAGCTTCCCTCATGGCCCCCAGACATTTGTCTTTGGCATTTCTGCCCAGCAAGGCACTGATACTCCAACCCCACACACCGAAGCCCTCGAGGGTCTGCCCCAGCTGGTCCGGTCCTCTGCTCCCTTTTGCTGCCTGCCACAGCATCTCACTCCCACCTCTGAGTCCTCCTTTCTTCCCCCTGCCCCTCTCTGCCAATCATCCCTAAGTCCTATTTCCATTGCCAAAACCTGCCTCCTTCCAAACCCAGCTGCTCCTTACCCCCACCCCCCCGCCTTCTGCCTACTGGCCCCTAAGTGGGACGCATCCCATATCTCTGCTCCCCTCACTCAGCTGCTCAGCCCACTGTCTCATCAGCAGAGGCTTATCGATCCCCCACACTCGGCTGTTGTGCTGGGGCCAAGACTCAGACACGCTGTCTGCCCCTGCCAGCTCACACCCAGGCAGGGGGGTCCAGAGGGATCAAAAGCAAACCACAGTTCAACGGGGCCAGTGCAGTGATGGGGGATGAACCAGGGGAGGAGCTGGGGGCCTCGAAGCTTGCGGGCCTCTGGGGAGTGGCAAGGTCCACTGCCAGCACATTGTCCTGGTACATTCTGGGAAGGAGGCCGTGACAGAGACTGCACCCCCACCAACCAGGCAGCTCGCAGACACATTTCAGCCGGCTCACGTGGGGTTTACAAAAATTCTCTGATTTGCCAGCTTTTAAAAATTGGGAGGTTTCACATGAAAATATGGATTTTTGACTTTTACTGAGAAACAAAGATCTGGTGACACCAGGCCACATCCACACTTGGGAGCTTCAGGGAAGCTGAATCACAGCACCACAGTCCCCACCACTCCCACGAGACTCCGTGACACAGTGGCACGCTGTGACACCACATTGCCGCTCCCAGACCCCAAAACTGGCCCTCTGGCTCTTCCATCCTTGTGTAACTTATCTCCCTCTGGTCCCCAGAAAACTGTTCTCTTTGCCATGCCTTTGCTCCTGCCCTTCCCAGAATCCAGGATGCCTGGACTGTCCAATTACAAACCCTGCCTTCGGAGACATCAAGGTCCTTCTCTCTTCCCACGCAAGCCTCCTGCACACCCCTAGCCTGCCCTGGGCCCCTTCTGGTGGTCTCTAGCCACACCCTTCCAGGCACCAAGTCCCATGCTTCCCTAGGTGTTCCTCAGTTTCCCAAGCCTCTGATATCTGAAACCGGTGCCCCCTGGTCAAAGCCATCCCACCCCATTTGGCCCTCACAGTGTTGTTCAGCTTGTGAACCACTTGACAACATTTGAAAATTGGCTTTTGCTGAAGTGGCAACCTTCTCTGTATGGCGTCTACCAGCTGGAGCTGAGTAGCCCCTGGGAACCCTCTGGACTGGTGGGTGTGTGTTCTCTAGCTCATCATAGGCCCCGCACCCCTTCCCACCACTGTGGCACTACAGGCACAGACCATCATGAACTCCTTAAGATGAACCTTGCTTTCTTCCTTTGCATCCTGCACAGGCCAGGACCACGAAAGGCCCCTGAGTGTTATGTATTAGATTAAACAAAATTGCAAGAATTGCATTCTGGGGCCTCAGCCCAGATCTAGTTGAGTCCTGGCCTGAGGACAGTGAGAGGGACTCCTCCTAGGCCCGCTGCCAGCCTCTGCCTGGAACAGGGGGCTCACTGGACTAGGCCTTAGGGGAGCAGGGAGTCTCCGGGCCACGCAAGCCCCTAGCAGCCAGCCTTGGCAGGTACATCACACCCAGGCAGTGGACTGAGTATGAAGCAGTGATGGTAACTTAAATTTCTTGAGCACATGCTGTGTGTCAGGCAGCATGCAAAGGACTTTGCATGTTTCAGCTCATTTATTTCACCCAGCAGTCCTATGAGATGGGTACGGCATGATTAGCTCCATTCTACAGAGAGAGAAACTGAGGCATTGGAAAGCAGAGCAGCTTGCCAGTGATCACATGACTACCAGGCCATCTGGTGCCCATCACACGGTCCTGCCTTCCAGTAGGGACTGTGGTCGCTGGAGAGCGATGCCCTGTCTAGGCAGCGGTCACTGCCCTCTGGCGCTGGCCCCGTGATGCCAGGTGGCCTGAATATTCCAGAAGTGTGAATTGGCATGTGAAAGCTCCCAATATTTAGATATTATCAACTAGTTTTGAAAATTTTAACTGCTCTGGGAGGCAGACCAACACAGATTCAGCTGTCGGGCCTCTAGTTAGTGACCCGATCTGTCACATCCCATCCACACCTGTTGTCCCGAGTCTGTGATATTGGGAGGGCCAGGGTGCTTGGCCCAGAGCCCAGCATGTAGTAAGTAGGTGCTTGTCAAATGTCACAGTGTCTCACCATCTTCTTCCAAGTTTCTACATCAAAAAATGGTTCTCATTGCTCTTCTTCCCAAGGGACGTGTAAAAGGCCATTAAAGGTCTCCTCCGCATAAAACATTCAAGTTCAGGTGCTCCAGGGAGGAGCACGTTCAGTTCCCAGAGCTAGGCCTCAAGAAAGATCAGAATTAGGCCTGTACCCTGTCCTTGAAGGTCTTACATCCACATGAGGACAGGCACACACCTGTGGATGCTCACCGGCTAGAGGTGCAGGGTTCCAGCTGGTAAGCCCAGCTCCGAGAGCCCAGAGGAGGACCCTCAACTCCACCTGAGGGGGGAAGAGGGGAAGAAGGGATGGGGGGGCAGGGGATTCCTGGAGGAGTCAGCCCCTGAGCCAGTGCCTGAAGCCTGCATGTTGGCCCCTAGGCAGCAACGGCTCAATCCCCAAGGCCCCCCATTCTGGATAAACCTTATATCAAGGTGAACCCCCTCCCAGTCAGCCCAGAGCCTCTAGGTCATAACAGAACCTATGGAGTGTGGGCGCCTTCAGCATGGCCCCCACAAGCTGCATATGTATGAGGCCCAGCTTCTGTGCAGATGGGCTGGCTCCAGCTGGGTGCCCGAGCTGGGGTCTGCTTTTAGGGGGCCTGCCCGGCCTTCAGCACTCGGCCTAGCCACACTGCTTGCTCCCAGCGTTCTCCGGGTGTTGTCAGCTATGCTTAAGGCAGGCGTTTGTCTCTGGGGAAAGTGCTTCATGAATGCAAATGCCCACACCTCTGCTGGGATTGTTGTCATAACAGAGCTGCACCACCATTAATCTTTGCTGAGTGGCGCGTGCGCTCATTGGAAGAGAGATGTCATTCGACACCGGGGCCAAGGAGGAAAGTGGGCTTGCAAAGTCAATTAAGTTACATAGATTGAAATAATATTAATATTGTCGTATTCAGAATGCATGACGGTCTCAACATGGTTGGTTCTTGTCAGTTGTGTAAAGAAGGACAGTATAGTCGGGTTGTGAACAAGGAAGGATGCTCCCATTCACCACACACCAACCAGAGGGTTTCAAGGTGTCCCTTTGAAAACCCGTGACAGAGGGGCTTGAGGCAGCGTCCACAGAGGCCTAATGGTAACTCTAGTTAAGTGGGGAAGGAAAAACCCCAAGGAAGCAAGGAAGCACACATACACAGCTCTGAAGGGTAAGGGAGTAGGAGGAGTTTTACCCTGGATTCTTTTTTTTTTTTTTTTTTTAAGATTTTATTAATTTGAGAGAGAGAGAGCAAAAGCAAGGTGAGGGGCAGAGGGAGAAGCAGATGCCCCACTGAGCAGGGAGCCTGATACACGGCTGGGACCCTGGGGTCATGACCTGAGCTGAAGGCAGATGCTTTACCAACTGAGCCACCCAGGTGCCCCCACCCCGAACTTCTTGGAAGCCAGCCCAGGGAGGGAAATGGGGAGGACTAAATGCCTGCTTATTGTGGCTCTTGAAGCAACAGAATCTTGTCCCTGTATCCATGCCCATATGCAGATCTTTACTGCGGGGACACCAAGGAACACAGGCCTACAAAGTCCTCAGGCCGGCTTCCTGTACACTACATGTGCATCTCACGTGGGTTCTGACCTCGCCCCCAAGGTGTGGTGATGGGGACATCAACATGTTGGTAAATATGGAGGAAAAGTCTGAAAGGACACCTGTGCAGGCCCTCCCACAGCGATCACCTCTGGGGGTGAGCGGGGGAGTGAGGACTCAGGGAAAACTAGAAATGGGGTCAGAGCTCCACCCAGGGCAAGTCATTCTGTCAGTGGCCAGGCCTTCTTGTGGTCTAGCCTGACCCAAAGGGAGATGCCAGGCAGAGTGGCTCCCCGCACACCAGCAGCATGACCTCGGGGAAGGCTGAGCTTCAGTGTCGTCATCTGCAAGAGGGGCTCTGAGGCCCACGGCTGTGTGAGATGATGCAGCCTTTTGTTTTTTTCATACTTGGAATCCCCAGTGAAGTGACTACTACTTGCTCCCAGCCAGGGAGCCCACTCTGATGATCCTTGGGCCAAATCCACATACAGACATGGCTTGTTTGGCCTGCGGAGTGTTGGAAACTTGCCAGATTGAAGCACCGTCAGGCAGAGCCTGAGCCTCCCGGCTCCCCACGCACCCCCATCACATCCTGAGGTTCCACCTTAATGCATCTCTCCCCCACCTGCCTGGCCCCTGCAGGCCTGAGAACCAGGCACCCTGCCTCAACCTGCTTCCCTCCTTCTGTCCCCTCCCCCGCCAGACGTCTTGGCGGGAGCTAGGCAGCAGCCGGCTAGAGGTCAGGTGGTGCTCCAGGCTGTCCGTGGAATGTAGACAAACACACTTCGGAAGCCAGACATCTCATTGTGAGAGCCCGGGTGCCCACCTCGTGACTGCGCCGGACCGGAAGGCCTCCCCACCACCCCCGTCACCTCTTGAAATGAGAGTGTTTCTGTGTCGCCAGATGTTTCTGTGGTGGTAATTGTGCAGAACGAGTCGTTGAAGCTGCCCGTGCTGTCCTTCTCAAATAGCTGTCTCCTGATTAATTCACAGCACGCACTTGCTCTGTGCCTCCACTAAACAGAGAACACATCCATATAAACATGTAAAAGAGTGCTTTGAGAATCGACTTTTCTGACAGTCGGCAAATAGTAGCCTGCCATCCCGCAATTGGATGATTGAAGCCGAGTTCCTGTGGTGTAACACAGGCTTGATGCTTCTCCTTCTAAATTGCTACGGAAACCTCTGTGGCCGTAACTTGGTGAACTAGAAATTTAGTTAGAGCTTACTCGCCAAGCTGCAGGAAGGCAGAGGGTGGGGAATGAGTAGAGATGGACACCCCTGGGGTCTCAGATCCTATATCTCAAAAGCAGATCAACAGCCAAAGCAAGGTGGAAACTGATCTAGAGGTGAAACAACAGGCTGCCATTTTTCTGATCAGATTTATTCTCAGGAAGCCATCAGAGAGCAGTGCCATCCTGGAGAAGAATACGTGTGTTCATGCTCTTGCAGTTCCAAAGCAAGTGTTGAGTGCCAGCTATGTGCCGGGTACCTGTTGGGCCCTTGGACAAGACTGGTAGGGCCTCCACTGTCTTGGAGCTGAAATTTGAGTTGGGGGGGTGGGGAGACAGTATCTAAGCTAAAAAGCTGATAAGACCGTTTCAGAGACAGGAAGGAAATCAAACAGAGCGACAGGAGAGAGGGGATTGGGTGGGCCGGGGGCTCAAGAGGAAGTCACTCAGGAAGATCTCTGGGAAGACAAGAGGGAGTCCGCCTTGCAGGTGTCTGGGGCAGAACATTGCAGCCCAATGCACAGGTCCCAGGGTGGCCTTGAGCTTTGCAGCATCACAGAGCAGCAGTCAGACCAGTGTGTTGGGAGTGAGGATAAGAGAGGGAATGTGATAGGAGCCAGGGTCAGAGAGGTCTGCAGGGGCCAGATCACATGGGCCTCATTTTTCACTGAAGGGAGCTGGAATTTAATCTCAGTGTAGTGGGAAATTGCTGGGCCATTTTAAGCAGGGGGCTGCCGTGACCTGATAAGTTGTTAAAAAAAGAAAAAAAAGAAAAAAAAGACTGGCCGCTGTGTAGACAAAAAAGTGTGTTTGTGTTGAGCAGGAGCACAGTGACAGTGCAGAGAAGAAACAGAGGCCAATTGGGAGGCTCTGATCTTTGTCTCAGGGAGAGATGGTGGCCACCCTGGGGTGACAGGCAGCAGATGCTCAGGGACAAGGGGTCAGAGATTCGGGAGGGGTTTTGGAGGTAGCCCGCAGGGGGCTTCCGACAGGTAGGATTCATAAGTGAGAGAACAAGAGGAATTAAGGAGGACTCCTAGGTTGAGGCATCTAGTTGAATGCTGGGACCACTCTTAAGATGGGCGAAGACCAGATTTGGAAAAGTGGATCAAGAATTCGGTTTGGGGGGATCCCTGGGTGGCGCAGCGGTTTGGCGCCTGCCTTTGGCCCAGGGCACGATCCTGGAGACCCGGGATCGAATCCCACATCGGGCTCCCGGTGCATGGAGCCTGCTTCTCCCTCTGCCTGTGTCTCTGCGCCTCTCTCTCTCTCTCTCTGTGACTATCATAAATAAATAAAAATTAAAAAAAAAAAAAAAAAAAAAAAGAATTCGGTTTGGGTTTGTGGCTCAGTTGGCTAAGCGTCCAGCTCTTGATTTTGGTTCAGCTCATGATTTTGGGGTGCTGGAATTGAGCCCCGTGTCAGGTGGGCTCCATGCTAGGGGTGGAGTCTGCTTAGGATTCTCCCTATCTCTCTGCCCCTCCCTTCCCCCTTGCTCACTCTCTTGTTCTCTTGCTGAAGGAAGGAAGGATGGATTCTGTTTGGAGCATGTTATAAGGTTGAGACGCCTGTTTGATATCCCAGAAGAGAGGTCATGCAGTCACTTGGCCTGGTGGAGAGTTCAGGGTTGGAGATTAAAATAATTAAGCGAAATTAAAATAATCAGGAGTCATCAACACAAAGATGGTATTTGGGACCTCGAGCCTGGATGAGAACACCTAGTGAAAGGGTGCGGGGAGAGCTGGAAGCCTGGGATGGAGCCCCAGGGCAGGCAAAGAGGAGGAAAAGCAAGGACCCTGGTGCTGCAGCAGTGAGAGCAGAGGCCAGAGGGAAACCAGGTGAGCACAGGGCTCAGAAGCGCCGAAGGAAATCTGTAGAAGGGGAGTAACCTGCTGAGCCACCACCCCAGTTGAGGACTGTGCATCTCCCAGTGGATCTGGCAACCTGCTGAACCCTACAACTTATCAGCCAAACCAGGACACTTTAGAGGGTGGAAAATGGGTTTTATGAGTGATTACACCAGGACAACAGGACAACATCCGACTTGTCCCAGACTAACAAGGAACTTCATCACCCCGGCGATTGGAGCCTTGCCAAGGAAGGATCCGCATAGAGGCCCAACTCGGGTGAGGCCAGGAGACAAGCGAGGAGGAGCATCCATGACAGTGACCCTCAGAGTTGAACAGACAGATTTTGGGGCACCCCTGCAACAGACCTCTCCTCAGCATAAAAATGAATAAAACTATGAATTCACACAACGCAGTGAACCTCACTTCTGCTAAGTGAAAGAAGTCAGGCCAAAAAAAGTACATGGTACAGGTTTCCTTTTATATAAAAATTCTAGAAAAGGCAGCATAATCTGTAGTGACAGGAAGCTGATGGGCGGTTGCCTGGGGGTGGGAGTCGTGGGCAGGGTGGGATTCCCTAGAGGTACAAGGAAACTCTGGGGGTGACAGATGTGGAGATGATCCACCTTAGTGTATACATGTGTTGAAACTTACCAAGTTGTACGCACGATTTACGGTATGAAGCACATATTCTATTTCTCGAGAAAGCTGTTTTTAAAGAAAGAGTTTTGCTCTAAAGGGGAATGGACAAACAGGGCAGTAGCAGGAGGAGGTGTGATTATATTTTAAGCACGAACAAAGAAACATTCAATGCCCGCGTGCTGTGGGGGCGCAAGGGTTGTGGGGAGGAGGAGACGGAAAGGCTAAACCAGGGATCCTTTTGTGAAGGCTTCTGTATATATGTCATGCTGAGGAGTTTGGAATCCATCCCATCGGCCTGAGGTTCTCCACCGTCCATGTGCCAAAGAATCAGCCAGAAAACTGTCACCAGGACAGCACCACACCACATCCCCTCCACCCACCTCCGGTTGCAGTTGGGGTGTGGCAGCCTGTGGGCAGGCGGACAGGGCACCGCCTCAAGTGTTCCCAGGTCATTCTGCCTTTCAAGAGCCACCAGTGCCCTCAGCTTGTGTGCTGAGGAGCCAGTGCCCCTAGGGGCAAACTTCATCAGCAGGAAAGGGGGTCAGTGGATAGATACCCCAGCCTCCCACCTTGGGAGGGACGCTTCTGAGGTGCGTTCTGTGGGTTCCTCCGAGTGCCCCAGTGGGATGCCCCATCTGCATACAGGAGGGACCAGCTCAAAAACTGTTGGGGGGTTTTCCCCTATCTTATTCCCCCTACTCCCTCTTGGGAACAGCTTCCAAATAAACAACGTGCGCTCAACCCCTGCCTCAGGCTCTGCTTTCAGGGCATCCAAAATATGACCCCCATGGAACCAGGGGCTCTGCATTTCATGTGCACATCAGGCTTTCCTGAAGCAGAGGTCCCAGGAACCATGTATTAAAGAACAGGCAGCAAGAAACAAGAACAATTTGACAAAGAGGAGTGACCAGGCCAGCTCTGCTCTTGTGGAGCGTGAACTCTGGCAATGTGAAGTTGAGGTTGAAGGCAGCGAGAGACAGGAAGCAGGCAGACCAATTAGCAGGCTATTACCAATGTCCCAGCAGGGAGTAATGGTGAGAAGGCAGCAATTGGGGCCGTCTCTTTGTGAACATCCTTTGATTTATAGAGTCTGTAAGGGTTCACCCAGAAATGACACTGGCTTTATTTAACATCCCTGGTGCTATAGTTTTTTTTTTTTTTTTTTTTAAGCTCATGTTTCTAGCACTCCCCATTTTTCTTTTGGATCTCCTACTTCCAAAATGTGATATGTCCGCCTGATGCCACCACGCATCTTCATTTTGTCAAATCTTGTGTTTTCAGGATCTCGACATCGGTGCCAAGAACGTGAAGCTTTATGTCAATAAAAATCTCATCTTTGATGGCACGTTAGACAAAGGAGGTGGAGAGGCCCCGGCTGACCGCAGCATCCCGGTGGTCCTGAAACCCAAGAGCGACGAGAACAGGGGAAGGGCCCTGGGTGCCCTCTCGGGAGAAAGCAGAGATGCCCGCAAGATGGCTGGCACAGATGGGGAGCTCTCGCAGCCAGCTGGAGCAAGAGCGGATGTAAAGGTTTCTTCCCAAGGAAAGTTATTTGGCGAAAAGATGAATCCTTCCGACAACACGAAGGACAGTTTGTCCAAGTTAGATGAAGACACGAGCTGCTCAGCAGCCCCAGCCTCAATGGGTGGCGTGCCCAGTGCTCCCCTGCTCTGCCCCACTGTGGAACGCCCTCCCCTTGACCCAGAGCTCTCTCTGACCCAACAGCTGGAAAACCTCATGGGCAGAAAAGTCTCTGAGCCGCCAGCAAAAACCCCATCCTGGTTGCAACCTTCTGTCACAGGGAAGGGCAGGAAGCAGGGAGATAGGAAGCCCAAACCCCTCTGGCTGAGTCCTGAGAAGCCACTGGACTGGGGAGGCCAACTTCCATCAGACTCCATCATTAACATTATGGGGGAGGATCCTAAAGAGACAGAGGTTGGAGATAAAGGCCCCAGGCGTGAGCCAGGGCGGTCAAGCAGCTGGAATGTCATTGCTGGGGAGAGAGCCCAGAAGGTGACCCCCAAAGTCAGTGACAACTTTGACATCTTTAACCAGCCCTCCAGCAGGGAACACCCTGCTAGTGGGAGGAGGGGCCCGAGGAAGGACACCCTCCTGAGCAGTCACAGCGATGGCCAGCCAACTGGCAGAGGTAAGCTCGAGAAGCAGCCTGACTCAGGTGCCACCACACCTGAGCTCAGGCCGCTGACTGGCATGATACCATTTGGCTCCGTGGACCTCTGTTGCTTCATCTGCAAGGCAAGGAGGTTCTTCTCAACCCATGGTCACAAATTCACTGTCTCTGGTGCCACAGAGGTGGCAGCAATGAGCGGAACGAGCAAGAGCCATTCTGCATGTTAAACTCCTCAATATACTTGTCATTGCCACCAAGTTATATCCCCTTTGCTCATTTCTCTTGCAATGTGGTCTTTCCAGTCTAGGCTCTGTTACTCCACCTCTGATGGAGACATAGGTCTCTAATGACTTCACTTTATTCTTAAGCAGACCATCAGAAAAATAACACAAATGTGATGATAAATAGCATTTGGCACTTGCCTGGGTGTGGGAAGTACTGTAGGGAGTGGTGAGGTCTGTGGTGCTGGAGAGGGGCAGCTGCTCCTCCACTTTCTGGCATTCAGCAATGCGAGGCCAATGTGCCAGACCTCCCTTCTCCTTTTTTAAAGAGAAATCAGAACTGTAGAATATTATTCTTCAATATTGGCACTGGATTGAGATTATTTTTAAACCTGTATGTGGGTCAAAAAAAAAAAATCTGCTGGGAGGACTCACCTGGTGTGTGAACTTTGCAGTAGATTATATCTGAGGAATCTTTGAAAGGTTGGGTTTCTAAATATTTGCACTCAGATTTGGCTACTGGGAGGGTATGTAGCACAGCTGCTAGGAGTCAGACCATTTGAATCCAGCCTCTGCCATTTCTAGGTCTGGTACCTCTAGGCTGGGACTTACAGACCCGGGCATATCCACTTTCGGAGCCTCGGCGTCCTCATCTGTAAATGAGAACAAGCCGCCTCCCCCCTTCTCAATGTTGTGAGGCATGAATAAGATGATGAACCAGAGCCTGGTGTGTGGGAAGTGCTCTGCAAGCACCAGATCTTAGATCCTCTGAATGGAACCCCACCCCACCCCGCACTGCTCAGGAGTCAAACCACCTGGGCAGTATCCACCAAACCCCCCCCATCCCCAATGGGCAAGTTCCGAAACCCCTCCAAGCCTCAGTTCCCTTGTCTGTAAAATGATGCCAATGATGTCCATCTCATGGGAGGGTAAAATGAGACCATATGCGTGCAGCGGTTGGCACAGTACCTGGCCCACGGGAGCACCCAGCAGGAGTTAGCTGCTTCTGTTTATCGTCACCACTGCCCCCGCTCTGTGTTCTGCCTCCTGGTGTGTCTGTATGTGAAGCCAGTGTTTCTGTTCCCTAGTGAATCAGGTCAACATCTAGTCTGTCACTGTCCAGAGGACAGACCCCAAAGGTCTGCATTCAGCCCAAGTCTGTGCTTAGACATGCAGAGAGTTGGTGGCTTCTTTCAGACTCCTGAGGTCACACAGGCCACCGAGGCATGTCTCTCAGATGCCAGGTGCCTTTCCGCCTTCTTCTGGGTAGAGCTGCCTCCCCCACCTCCCCAGCCTTACAAACTTCTGCTGCCCACCCTCACCTGGACTTTACCCTGAGACTGGGTGTCAGGGAGGAGAGCTGAGCAAAAGAACTGAGAAGCTCTTTGAGGGCAGAGACTATGTCCCATCTGTATCGGGGTCCCCAGGACCCAGGTGCCCGACATGTGGTGGGTCCTCTGAAGCATGGAAGGGATGGCGTAAAGAAAAAACTTGGGTGGCTTAATGCATGGCATGTTGTGTTAAGCTAGGCTCTGGCCCAGGCACATTACTCAAATGGTTTAATTCTCACACCATCCCCATTTGACAGATACAGAAAACGTGAGGTTTAAGTAACTGTCCTCAGGTCACACAGCCAGGAAGGGCTAGAGCAGGATCTGAACCCAGGCCATCCTGCTCCAGCATCCATGCCTTGAATTACTAACCCTATAGAGCCCCATTACCGCAGCCTCCTGACCAGGGAGAGCCAGGCAATCTAGAGCCTTTCTGGTAAACAGACCCACAGAACCTCTGGGAGCTCCAAGGTGAAGGGTGTTATTCTAACCTGTCCACATTCAGAAGATTTTTGTCTCATTTTAATTTCTTTCCAGGCATTTCACTGCTTGGCTTAATGACACATTGAGAACCAAGCCCTGGAGATTTAATGCTTGTTAAGCCAGTCATGCTAAAAAGGAAAGTTGCTTAGAAATTTTAAATTACCCATTACATAGAGCCAAATCCCACAGCCATGCCCTTCAGGAAAGGCATGGGCCTGGGCCCTCCAATTGCTTGTAGAATGAATGGCCGCCTGGGTTCTTCCCTGGCGCCAGAGCCATTGTTGTCACAGAAAGAGAGAGCCCGAAATCCTTTTGTCCAACAGAGCATCTCATTGTAATGTCATCTGCATTTTGCAAGTGTCGGCAATAGTGGGGGTCCATGAGCTAGAGGTGAAAAAAATCGCACCTGCCCAGTTTGAGCACAAGACCTCCAGAGGCAGGAAGTGTGACCACCCATCAGCTGAGATTGGAAAGAGGAAGCAGAAAGCCAGGGGGTGCCCAGGACACTTCTCCCTGACTCCCCAGGGCTGCTGGGCCCTGCCTCTGCCACTGTTCCTCACTCTTCCTTTCTCTGCTCTGTGCATAGGGCAGGAAAGGCCCGCAGCCCAAGAGTGACAGCTGCCCGGCTCTGATGCCCAAAGTCTCAGGGGAGACGCTGATTGGCCGACGTGGGTCAGGTGTCCACCCCTTGTCCAATCAGCTGCGGCTGGAGGGCTGGTCACCTTGAACTCACATGGCTCTGTTGTGTCTCACTGCATTCCTTCTCGTTCCCCCTTTTAGTAACGGTTAGCACATACCACACCGTGGTGCTCTTGATTTTTATAAGCTTGGGTTTTGAACTTCACAGTTTGCCCCCGCCAAGGGGTAGTTTTAAAGTCTTCCATACTGTCATCTTATGCTGATGGTCCCCACCCCCCCACCCCCCAGACTGTGTTGGGTGCAGATTAAAGCAGCAGCTTTCTGGTGTCCATTCCAAGCCATGGGTAGGAATATTGACAAAGATAAAGCTCAGATCCTTGCCGCCCCCACCTCCTGACTCCCGGGGACTAGTGAGTGATGTGTTCTCCTGCAGACAGTGCCCTCAGCCTGCTGTCACAGCCCAGAGATCCAGGAGCAAGCCCTGCACCTCTCTGTTTTCAAAACCCAGAGCGTACATCTCGGAGAATAAATCCGAAAGCAGGTGCAGAGCGAGAGCAAAGTCCTGCCTTTCTTGCCAACCCAGGCCAAGTCCCTGACACATGACGTCTGTTTGCTGTCCTCGGCTCACTTACAGACCAACCCAGGCCATTCATTGCAGTTGATGGAAATCAAATCCCAATAAACTGATGTCATGACGATTCATCTGGGAAGTTCTTTCTGCCAGATGTTAAGCCTCACACCTGGAGGAGAGGAAGCAACTCCTGGGGTCTTTTTATTCATGGCAGATGAGAAGGAGGGGAGAGGGGAGGACAGGTATACAGAGCTGACAGGTGGAGGGGGGAGTCCCTGGGCTCCTGGGCCCAAACCCACAGGTTGTGTAATGGTGATGCCAGCCGTCTGTCCCTGGGCTGACAAGCACGCACTGAGCACTCCTGTGCGCCACGTTCTATGCTAGGCATTGATTGGGACAGTCTAGGGAGCAGGGCAAAGAAGTCCTCCCCGAGGAGGATGGGGACAAGGAGGGCCAGCAGGGCAGAGGGCACCACAGGATGGGCAGGAAGAGGTTTTGTCTGTGGAATAGAAAGGCCCACACGGCGGAGCTGATCTTTAGGGAGGTTAGTGAAGCTGGAGGGCCTCACCCAGGGCCCTGGTCATTCCCAGCTAGGGGAGACAATGCCAATTGGAGGAATTAGTGGCAGATTCCCTCTCAGGCACAGGGAGCTTGAAGTGACAGAGTGGACACCTCTGGACCTTCGGGGTGGGGGTGGGGGGTCGCTGGGCCCAGAAAGTGGTGGCTGAGGAAGAAAAGCCAGAACTTGCCATAGAAAATTGAGCAGCGCCTGCCTGGCAACTAGAAGCTGGCTGGGTGAGCTCAGAAAGGGAGGGCAGTGTTGAGAGGGGACCCGACAGGGCTGGGCAGAAGCCCGGGGTAGGGCTAGGGGGTGGAGAGGCTGGCAACAGAAGCAGTGGAGAGACAGGAAGCACAAACGCTCCCAAGCCCTGAGCCAGCCCTGAGGGACTGTCAAGTGGAAGACTCCACCTGGAAGTCATCATGATTCTGTATCTGGTTTGCAGAAAGTCAGCTCAGTGGAGGGTTGTGGGAATTTCAGGACTCTTACGGAGGCCACCGGGGCTCTGGCTTCAGGCATGGCTAAATCTAGGGGCTCAAATGACGTCATCGGGACTCTCTCCATCTCCGCTCACGTTCCCTGTGTTGGCTTCGTTATCAGCCAGGATCCCCACCCCTCCACCCCACCCCACCCCACCCCCGCCACTCACAGCATAGCAAAGTGGCCACTGGCACTGTCCAACATCCTGCCCCCTAGGGGCGCCAGTTTAAAGAGAGCTGCTCTCTCTCCATAGCTCCTTTCCCCACCCAGAAGGACAGCTGGCAGCATTCGCCTAATCTGGATGGTCTGATGGTGGGGGCATCCCCAAAGGAAAATCAGGAGGAGGGCAGGTGGGTCTTAGGTGCGCCAAACAGGTAACTCTGCAGAGCCCCCCCCCCCCCATAGCAGGGTTGAGGGAAGGTGGGAGTGGGGAGGGCGCAGGGGCTGCAGCCGAGGGAGGGAGAACATAGGGCGGCCTTTGGAGGAAGCCACGAGATCAGGTCCAGCTTCCCTTTTCTTTCCAGTAGGAGAGATTTATGCATGTCTGCAGGCAGACAGAGGGCAAGGTGCCAGTGGGGAAGGGGTGACAGAGGGTTCTGGAGAGAGAGGATAATTGATGAAGCCAGGCCCCCTAGGAGACAGGCAGAAAATGGAGTGCAAGGCACAGTCCAATATGAAAAGAGGAAAAACAGAACGTCAGTGTCCATCAGCTGCTGTTTTTCCAGAATGACACCCTTCCATGGCACTTAGCCACAGCATGGCTGTGAGGACAGGCCGCTGCAGGGGGCGCACGCCGGGGCTCTTCTGTGCTACAGGGAGGAGAGTGCGGCCTTCAGACCTGGCCCCCTGAGGGCCAGGCCCGCGCTCCGCACATGCTGGGACGCAGGCTTCCCTTCTCGAAGCCAGCCTAGCCACACAGAGGAGTAAACTCCTTACCTGTATACCTGTGTTGTTGGCAATTCTTATAGCACTTTTTCTTGGTTATAAAAATAGTACATCTGGGGAGCTCAGAAGATGGGGAGCTGAAGAAGCTAGAAGTCCTCCGGACTCCGCACTCAGAAAGCAGCATGTTTACACGTAGGTGCCCACTGCCCATAACCAGGGTCTGCGGCGGCCGCAAGAGTACAGCTGGCTTCTCCCCACCTAGCATTCTTGTGGGAGCGAGCATTCCACCCATTCTTTGAAAATATCCTGAGTCAGGTGACAGGGCGGCCTCAGAGCAGCCCCTCTGGCTGCTGACTCAGGCGCTGTCGCCAGGCCACCCCGTCCTGGGAGGCTCTGAAGTGTAGGATGGCTTCTCTGCAAAGGTTCTCACACAACAGAAGGTCTGCCCTTGATCTGCATGTGGGCCACATTCTTAGAAAATCCAAAGTACACTGAAAAATATTTTGCATTTTTTGCAAAACAACCAGAATCGAGACTCGGGTAACCATAATCAGTGTTTACCAAGCTGAATGTTGGCGTGTGACCCGAGGCCCAGAGTGTCCTGTGCAGGGCAGGAGAGTCCCATCCTGGTCCCACCCTGGTCAAAGGCCAGGAGGGCCTCTAGGCGTTGAGACAGCTAAGAGCAACACCCCCCCCCCACCCCTGATTTCTAGAATGCCCTCCCGAGGGCGACCCACCTAGCCGAGAGCTCCCCAGTTGGGACGATCTGTAAGGGTCCCCACTCGCACACCTGCCGCTAACGGGACTCCACCCCTCCTTTGTTCTTCCAGAGGACACCCAGTCCGCCAAGACGCCGCTGCGCTCCCAGTGCTGCAGCGAGCAGGAGCACACGCTGCACGAGTCCTGGGACTCCCTCAGCGCCTTTGACCGCTCCCACCGGGGACGCATCTCCAACATGGAGCTGCAGGGGGACATCCTGGACGAGTTCCTGCAGCAGCAGAAGGGCAGCCGGCACGGCGAGCAGCTGCCCCCCGGCAAGGAGGAGAAGCCAGAGCCAAGGAGAGGCCCGGAGGACAGCCCCGGAGAGCCCGACGACGGCAGTGACTTTGAAATCCCTGTCTTGCCTTACGGACAGCGCCTGGTCATCGACATCAAGTCCACGTGGGGGGACCGGCACTATGTCGGCCTCAACGGAATAGAAATATTCAGTTCAGAGGGGGAGCCAGTGCAAATCGCGAACATTTGCGCGGACCCCCCTGACATCAATGTTTTACCTGCCTACGGGAAGGACCCCCGCGTGGTCACCAACCTCATCGACGGGGTGAACAGGACCCAGGACGACATGCATGTCTGGCTGGCCCCCTTCACGCTGGGCAAGCCCCACTCCATCTCCATAGACTTCGTGCACCCTTGCCAAGTCGCCCTGATCCGAATATGGAACTACAATAAATCTCGGATACATTCCTTCCGTGGCGTGAAGGACATCACCATGCTGCTAGACGCGCAGTGCATCTTTAAAGGAGAAATCGCCAAGGCCTCGGGGACCCTGACGGGAGGTACAGTATGTCTGTAAGAATGTTCTGGAAGCCACTACCTGCTACCCGCTGAGGCTCTGAGGAAAGACAAAAGGCCCTGGCTAGCCAGTGACAGATGGGTCTCTCTTCCTGGGCCTGGCTCACTCCTCGCTTTTTGTAGCGTGGGGGGCGCAAGAGCTGACCTCATTTAAACTCCTCCCCTGGGTGCAGTCCTTACTCCGCGTCTGCCTTGAAGAAGGGGGGATTCTTCTACAAGCGACTTATTTGCGGGTGCTCCCAGGAGAGCCTGTGGTGCAAGGAGAGAGACAGGATGAGAATGGGAGACGCTAGGCAGGGCGAGGGCGAGGGGGAAGCCGAATCGCAGCCTGATCCTGAACGGAGCTCTGGAGCATAACTTGCAGGGTCTGTCCTGCCTTAAGGCAGAGCAGCAGGGCTCCCCAAGGTTGGGGGTGTAACTCCCATGCCCTACCAGGCAAACCTCCAGCTCCCCAAAAGGCATCAGCAGGCACTTGGGTGGGGCCCCAACAGCATCTGCTAAGGTGCCTCCCCCACACCTTAGAAGCATCTCTCATTTCAGGCCGGATCACGATTCTCATTAGGTTAGATCCCTTCATTAGGACTAAGTGGTTCCTGGGGCATGTGAATCCCATTTGCAAATGTGTGAATAATAATAAGGGAGGCTTCCTAACACAAATCAGGAACTGGTGGTGGTTGGGGATGGGGTTTTTAGCACAGAGGTTGGTGGGTCTGGGTCCCTGCTCTCCAAACCATTGTGATTCGGGCGGGGTGAGTTGACTCTTCCTCTCTCCCTGGCATCCCATCCAGCCCCAGAGCACTTTGGAGACACCATCTTGTTCACGACGGACGATGACATTCTGGAGGCCATATTCTGCTCAGATGAGACCTTTGACGTGGATGTGGCGAGCCCCTGCAGCCTGCAGAGCGAGGAGACGCCCAGGAGGCCGAGCACCGCCGACAGCGATGGGGGGGACAGGCCCTACACCCGGGCCGGCTCGTGGGCTGAGGACCGGGTAGGACTGGGGGGAAGGGGGCCCCCGGAGACATTTCTCCTCCTGACTCCGAGTGGAACAGGAGGGATGAAGATGGATGGCCTTTAAGCTGCTGGTGCTACTGTTTTGACATTTCCCATTTTTCTACTTCATTTTTTGGTCCTCTGTGTCATATTTCATTCTCTAATTATGTTTTATTTTTTTATTTTTTTTTAAGCAAAGTGAAGAAAGTATTCAAATTTTAATCAAAGCTAGGAGAAATCAGTTCTGCGTCATCTCTGTAATTTAGAGGTTGGCAGTCTCAGGGGAATTTTTGCTTTGGGTTGCGGTTTGATCGCTCACTGTTGTTTCTGATGGAAAGGACTAGGAACGCTTTTAATAGGCAGCCTTAGAATTAAAATAATGATCACCTCACCATCATTTTCCGCACACGTATGGCGATTCGGTGATAGAGCACCGTGTCACCCTTGCAAGTAGGGATCACCAGTATCCCCATTTGAGAAATCAGGGCTCAGACCCGTTAAGTGACTTGACCAAGGACACACAGCAGGAGCGTAACCAGGCTAGAACTTGAATGCGTGACTCCAAAGTCTGTGTTTTTAACCTCATAAACCAATTTTTTAGGAACTGAAAGACGACATTCAGGGGAAAGGTCAGTCTAAGTGAAGAACCAGTAATCTGGAGAGCCAGGCCCCCCAGGGATGGTCTTGAGGCCCTAGGAGAAAGAGGAGATGGTTACAGAGGGTGGGGGAGGGGAGCGGGGACAGCTGGAAACCAGAGGACCGAAGGCAGGGCCCGGCAAGGTCGTGAGGCTGTGGTGTGCAGATCCCCACTGTGTTCACTGGGGGTAAAAATCCGCAGGGGCAGGCAGAAGTGTCATGCAAGACTAGGGGGTGCTAAGGCCCCTGCTTCTCAGGACAGACGGGAGCTGCTAGTTCATGTTGGTAGTTGTCCTGATTTCTTCCGGGAGGAGCCAGAAATCTGGGCTTTTATGGAAAATGTCCCAATTAAAAACCGTTGGCAACTAAGTGGGAAGGCTTTCAAACCTTCTGTGAGCCACAGCACGTCTGTGGTCTAGAAGTGATTCATGGGTCTCCAGTCGGGAGCTGACCTTGAAGGCTTCCTTTCATGTGCCCAGCGTTTTCCAAATGCTTCTAAGGGTCTCTGATCACATCCAGCCTGGGAGGGACAGGAAGGAATCCTCACTGTCTCAGAGACAAGGAGCCCGTGTTCTGGGAGGCCAGTGTCACAACCCTAGAAAGTGCCAGGGCTGGAGCCTTACCCACCCTGTCTCGGTGTCCAGGTCAGTGCAGCCACCAGGGAGAGATCCACCAGGGAGAGTCCCAGGAGGCTCTGGGAGGGTAGGGAGCCCAGGAAGGCATGAGAAGGCACATGGGCCAGGACAGTAGCCTCCCCTGGTGGCCTGAGGCTGCTTGGTGTTGTGCATGCTCCTGGAAGACCATCTTCCTCACCCTCTTCCCCACAGCCAGGCAAGAAAGGGCCTCAAGAGGCTATGTCTAAGGGGCCAGGCCGAGGGTTCCATGATTCCTGGGACTGAAACACCATCCCCACCAAAAAACTCTAACACCCGGACAGCCAGCTTCCCCTCCTTTTGCATCTCAGCCTCCTTGTCTGCAAAACAGTAAAGGCCCTTTTGCCCTAACTTACGGTGTAGCAATCTAATGAGCAAGATGTACCCATGAGATCTGGGAAGTGGGGTGTGGCTGCCCCCTCTGCCTGCCTGTAGACCAGGGGTTCTTTATCCTGGCTTCCCTTGGGAATCACCGGAGGAGCTTTAAAAAGGCAGATTCCCAGGCCTCTCAGGTTGAGGGCCACTCTCTGTGGTTGAATTTTTCCCCCTTCTTCCCTCCCTCCATCCCTCTCTGCTGATCCTCCTCCCTGCCTCCTTCCTCAGGCTCCCTAGGTAAACATCTATTGGGTCTTTCTCTGCTCCAGAAAATCTGCTCACCTTAGCCAATGGCCTCAAACTCCTCCCCTACCAACAAGAGGTGCTGGCAAGGACTCAGACACACAGGGGTTTCTGGGTCTGCCCATGGTATCAGTCACACAGCTTCCATGGTGGCAAAAAATGCAAGACAAGACACAAGGGAGTATCTGGGGCTCGGGGTGGATAGTAGCATGGCCAGCCAGCTGTACGGGTATCAGAAAAGTCACCTACTTTCCTTCTGCTTCTCCCCTAACCCGTGTGTAGATCCCGGGGCTAGAGCCGCCACCCAGTCCCCCTGTCCCTGAAGTAACCACGCCAGAGCCGGGCATCTACCACGGGATCTGTGAGTATCCTCTTTTGGGACAGTGTTCAGGGGAAGAAGGAGCATCAGGGGCCAGGGAGAGCCATGGCTACTGGGTCAGGGACCCTCGGACAGTTGGGCAGGTTGTACATGGCACAAAGATGCCAAGCCACGGGATGGATGGGGGGTAACACAGCCTAGACTTGGCTCGCTGGTCGTGGCAGGTCTACATCACTGTGGAGGAGGGACACCTCTCTGCAGCAGGCCTTTCCAGAAGGGCACTTTTGTATTTTGAGTGCAGACATCTTATGTGTTAGTTGTAGCCCTGACCCAGGAGGCTGCAGCTAGAGCCCAGAAAGCATAGAACAGACAGGAAGAGATCTGAGGCATCTGTCAGTCCAGTGATTTGGGACCTTCAAACCCAGATGCACGCATAAAAGAAAATCTGCATCTTCCCCATTCCAGGTGGGGCGGGGGCAGCAGGAATACTAGCCCAGGGTGCTGGGTCTTCTGAGAAGGCAGAGATTTGGATATTTATGTGAAATCTCCAAAAGTTTAAGTGTTGGGTGGCTAATTTTATGATATTTTAAAAACACCATGTCTGTGGCCTCTGAGCAAACCCCATCCGGGTTTCACTGTGTCTGTTCCCTCTTCTTTTCCCCACTTACCCTTCCAGCTGCTCCCTCCCCGCTCAGTACACATGCTCAGCCAGCACCTGTGCTGCGTCCTGGGGAATCTTCAGACCCCAGGCCCTGGCTTATGGATCTCTCTCCCCTGCCCCGTCCAGGAGACTCTGTCAGCCACTCTTTGCTGGGGTTCCCTGGGGCGAGCTGTTGAGGGAGGGCAGCAAGCAGGATGGGCAGAGGGAGCCCTGGAGCTGCAAAGGCCCCTTGAACCGGTCCTGAGTTGAGTGAGGGGTCAGGGCTCCATGTGTCTGTATCTGCAAGTTTCGGGATGCGGGCTGCCTCTGGGGACAGGCAAGGCCAAGGAAGCAAGGGTGGGAGGACTCAACTGTGAGGCTGTTGGCACTCCCCTCCCCTGGAGGAGTGAGTCCTTCAGTCCCAGGGGTGGGCATGGGACCCGGGCACCACCCCCCAGCAGCCTCAACACCCCTTTCTCGAGGCCTTGCTGCCACCCACTTCTTCCCCAAGAGGCCTGCCCACCTGCCCAGCGAGAACCGTGTCTGCCTCCCTCACTTCCCAAAGACAAATTCCCTCTTAGAAGGGGAAGATACCTGACTTGGAGTCCTCATGGCTCCTCACATTCCAGAACACTCTCTCAATTTCTCTCACTTAGTCTGAGACAGCAGAGAATTTCTAGAGCCAGCCTAGGGCAGGCAAGAGCCTGGTTTGGGGCTTGGTTTTGTCTCCCACTCAGGCACCCTGCTGAGGCTTCCCCTGCCGTATCTCAGTGAACACTCCGTTCTTATTGGGTCCATACAGCTGGATCTGGGGGTGCAAATGATGTCATCATGCCTTGGTGTTTCCCTCCCGCTCTTTGCGCTGTCTCGCTCTCTCTTGCCTTTCTCCCACTCGGACCCATCCACACAACAGGTCCCCCTGGAAGCCCTGGCTTTACGTTCACGTTCTGGCCGGCAATCCCAGATAAATGAGAGCCTTGGTTCCCAGGAAGTCCAGCAACGGGTCCAGAATCAGGCCTCCTCGGCCTGGCTTGGTCACCTGCCATCTGTAAGCCAATGGCTGCGGCTCACTGTGGTGGGGAGTGGGGGTGTGTGAGGTGTAAAACTGGGATTGGCCACACCTGAGGCAGAGGCACATCTCTGGAGCCCCGAGACCAGGGTCAGCCGCCCCCTGGAGCCCTGGTAGAGGTTAGAGTGCCACAGCCAGAGAAGGAGGGAAAGGAGGCTGGCGGGAGGCAGCCACCATCCCCTTCATCTGATCATTTCCCCAAAGATGCTGTCTGTAAATGTCCTTCCTGCTGAAGCGGCTTCTGACCTTTCTCAGAAATGTATTTCAATACCTTCGGGAGTGTTGCCCTGGAGCAGAGCTCGGAGCCCTTGTTGCCGTAAGGAACGTGCGATTTCTCAGCTGCTCTGCTCAGTAGGAAGGAGAACCTCCTGACCAAGCATCCTTCTGCACTTTTTGGAGGCATATGATTTCCGAATCTCTCTTGTCTGAACCTTTTTGTTTTCCCCCACTGTCTCAAATCCTCAACCCACTTCACCAGCCTGTGCAAATGGAGAGAGCTTTGATAACGTGACCCGGGGGGATGCGCTGGGGTTGGTAAATATGGCCAATCCTATTAATGTTTTGAAAGGGGATATATGACTTGCTAATTTGCAGATGACACTAATTTTGGGCGTTTTGCAAATATCAGCAGTGATGAATAGGAAAGTAGCTGAGAGAGTTGAAACGTGGGAGAGAAATAACAAAATTAATTTCCATTTATATAAATACTAATTGATACACCAGAGGAAAATGAATATAGAACGTGAATATTAGCTCAAACAGGAGAGCAGGCGCTTTTGGAGCAACCCCAAATTAGATGTCCTTGCAGTCCGTCGTGCCAAGCAAGCAAAGGGGGTGGCTGGGGAGAGGCTGGGGGGCCACCTCTTGTTTTGCCTGGGGGAGGTTGCATTTCTCCCTCACGGTGATCGCCTCATCCAAATCCACTCCCTCTGCCATCGTGCACTCTGCCTCTCGGGACCAGTACCCACAGCCACTTTGTCGCTTGGGTCAAAAACATTGTCTCTTTCCTTCCCTGCAGAAGCCACTGAACATCCTGGTGGTGCTGTCTCCAAGACAGATCCTGAATCTGTCCGCTTCACCCCATTTTCACCAGGGCCACCCCTTGTCCAGGGCACCAGTATCACAACAGCCTCCTCCCTGGTCTCCCTGGAGAACCTGACCCCAACCCAAGTGTATTTTCCAAGATGCAGAGGGGTTGGAGTCAGCTCCCTGCTTCAAAGTCTAACCCTCCCAGTGGCTCCCCACCACAGACAGAAGAAAATCTGGACTTCATGACACGATCTAGCACCCCCCCACACCGGCCCTTCTGACCTCATCTTCTTCCACTGCCCCTAACCACAGGTCAGATTTGTTCCTGTCCCAGAGCCCCTGCTGCCCTCTCAGCCTGGAATGGTCTTCCAGGAATGCTGAGGAATGATGGCTTCCTCCTTATCACCCGGGTCTCAGCTCCAGCATCACCACCTCAAAGAGGCCCTCCCTGACTGCTCCCCCATCCACTTAGTCACTCCCTGACAGGCACTCGTGCCTTCTTGTCTCCATGCTATTTGTGGCTCTGTGGAACTTTCCTATATGTCTGTCTGTTATATGCTCATTGTCCATCTTCACTGCAATGGAAGCTCCCAGAGAGATTCTGCTATGTGTTGATGTCTGGATTTCCAGGACCGAGGACAGGGCTTTGTACATAGTAGATGATCAATGAATATTTGTTTGCCATTCACTATGAACTTGGTGAAACTCAGTGCTTTTATTTTGTTTTGTTTTTAAAGATTTTATTT
Source organism: Canis lupus dingo (assembly GCF_003254725.2). Classification (NCBI taxonomy): domain Eukaryota; kingdom Metazoa; phylum Chordata; class Mammalia; order Carnivora; family Canidae; genus Canis; species Canis lupus. The sequence goes on along the minus strand of NC_064248.1, from coordinate 18,789,984 downwards.
ATTTATTAATGACAGACACAGAGAGAGAGAGAGGGAGAGACACAGGCATAGGGAGAAGAAGGCTCCATGCAGGGAGCCCAATGTGGGACTCGATCCCGGGACCCCAGGACCACACCCTGGGCTGAAGGTGGTGCCAAACCACTGAGCCACCTGGGCATCCCAGTGATTTTATTTTGATTCATTTACCCGTGATTATCTACTGAATACCTACTCTTCAACTCATCATTTATCTAAAAAGAAGAAAAAAACTTTTATTGACTGTCTATTTTCCAGATACTGTCCTAGGCTCTGGGGATACGAAGGCAACAGAGCTCCTCCCCTCAGGGAGCTTCCATCTTAGTGAAAGATGAGAAAACACACAAGTAAATGAATGAAGAATACATTGTCGGGTAGTGACAAGTGCTGTAACAAAAAATAAGGCAGGAGCTGGTAGGGAGGTGGTGCCATTTGAGCGCATATGGTCAGGGAAGGCCTCTCTGAGGAGATGACATTTGAACACCGACTCGAAATGAAAAGGGGTATATCGATTAGCTTTCACTGTAGACCAAACCAACCCAAACTTGAGTGGCTTAGCACAACCACTGTTTAATCCATGACTGGCTCATAATTCCCTGGCTTGCCTGAACCGTCTTTATCTAAGCTGGCTTGGCTGTCCTCTTCAGGGCCTGCTCACGGGTCTGGTCAGCTAGCAGATGGGCTGGCAGCTGAATGACCTCGGATGTCTTCATTCCAAGCAGATGGGAGGCTATTGGCCAGAGAGATAGGGAGACCAGGCTCACCTGGTTCCTTCACACGGCAGACCTCCCAAGTGTGGTGAGAGAGGACAAGCCCCAGTGCATGTGCGTGCTTTACATCCTCTGCCCGTACCACCTCTGCTTCTCTCCCATTGGCCAAAGCAAATCACCAGGCCCAGACTCAGGGAGTGGACTCAGGGAATGGAGAAATGGGCTCCTGTGTCTGGATGGGAGAAGCAGCAAAGTCACGCTGCAAAGCATGTGTGGCCATTTTGCGTGCCGTTGCTGCTATGAGATGCTAGGATGTGCCCGATCCCATTGCTGGTCACATCTTTTCCATCTACCCCCAAGATGCTCAGGGCTGCCTCGGCCCCATGGAGAGCAGAGGGATCTGAGAATGACTTACAACATGCATGTTGGAAATGACGTGTAAGGGAAGAAGCCGAGCTCCAGGGAGGCTGGGTGGCTTGGCCTCACTTCCTAGCCATAGGGATGCCCTGCGGCCTCCCTGGGCTTCTGCTTCCACACCTGACCTGAAATAGGTGGGACCACGTGACATCCAGGCAGCCTCCTTCCAGCACTAAAGGGTTGGCCTTCTGTGAAAGTTGCAAAGAGTGTGAGTTTTCTAACACAGCCCCCCAGAAGGGTGGTAAAAGAGGCTCCACATTCTCCCAGTGTAGAGAGTTCACTGGGCCTGAGCTTGCTCTAATGGGAGACCAGTAAGAAAAGAGAAGTTTTAGCCAAATATCTGACAGAGCCTGACCAAGGCTTCATTTGGTTTGAGCTATCTGGGCAAATGGATGACTCACCTGGACAATATGCCCCAGGACCACAGAGGGTCACTTCTAGATGGTCTCTGGTAGAGCAGGGGTGAGGCGGCAGCAAAAAGATGGGCATACCTTTGTAGGTCACTTCCTTACTCTGAATCCTGGGAAGTCTCGTGATGGTGCCCAATTGGTATGAAATGCCCATTTCTGATGTGCTGTATAGATTGATGTAGCTGCCTCCATGTAGGCAGCTACATTTTTTTTTTTTAAGATTTTTTATTTATTTGAGAGTGAGAATGAGAGAGATCACAGAGGGAGAGGGGGAAGCAGGCTCCCCACTGAGCACAGAGCCCAATGTAGGGCTCGATCCCAAGACCCTGGGATCATGACTTGAGCTGAAAGCAGTCGTTTAACCGACTGAAGCACCCAGGCACCCCTCTGTGTAGTTACTTATTAAAACATCCCATCTATACTGAGTTCCTACTATGTGTCAGGCACTGTGCCAGACTTTGAGGACACAAAGATCTAGCAGATCAGATGGGGTTTCAGCTCTCAGGGAGTTCGCCATCTGGCAGGGCAAACGGATATTTACCAGATGGTCACAAGATCACAGTGGTGACCAGAGCATGGAAGTGGAAGTTCACTTGTGACATGGCAGGCTGTGGATGGAGGTTTGATGTGGTCAAAGAAGTCAGAAGGGCTTCCCTAAGGAAGTGAGTCAGGATCGGAAGGGTAAGCACACTAGGTCATGTGAGTTCTAGCAAGAACAGCATGTGCAAAGGCCCTGTGATGGGAGAGAGGAATGGAAATATGAATGATTAAAAGATTGTCTGGGTAGAGCCTTGCTCCCTAGTATGAAATGAGGTTAGACTATTAGGTAGAAGCCAGATAGACAAGGTCTGTTAGCCAAGCATCACGGGAAGCATGAAGAGTAGAGCAACATGATGGATGCATGAGAAAGGATCCAGGGCCATATGCAGGTTTATTGTTTTTTTTTGTTTTGTTTTTTGTTTTTGTTTTTGTTTTTAAGATTTTATTTCTCAGAGAATGAGTGGGGGCAGAGGGAGAGGGAGAAGCAGACTCCCTGCTTACCAGGGAGCCCTGACGTGGGGCTCCATCCCAGGACCCTGAGATCATGACCTGAGCTGAAGGCAGACGCTTAGCCAACCAAGACACCCAGGCGGCCCCCATGTGCAGATTTAAACACTGGTCCATTCATCCTGCAGACATTTCCAGAACAACAGCAGTGTCCCAGGCCCTCGGGTCACTAGGAGAAAAGGTTGAAAGCCCACCCTGAAGGCACTTTCATTCCAGTCTGGGTTCTCACGCGGGTAGAACACAGAGGCTGAGGTTATACCTTTCTAGGTCTCTGTCTTGAGCCTCCTCTGGAACCTCCAGTGTTCATGGGCCACTTCTCCTCCCATTACAGGCCTCCAGCTGAATTTCACTGCCTCCTGGGGGGACCCGCATTACCTGGGGCTCACAGGCCTGGAAGTGGTGGGCAAGGACGGCCAGGCACTGCCCATCAGCCTGCACCAGATCACTGCCTCCCCCAGAGACCTAAATGACCTCCCCGAGTACACCGATGACTCCCGGACCCTGGACAAGTAAGTGTCTGTAGGCAGCCTCCCGCAGGGACTCCCAGGGCCATCTCCTCCAACCATGAGCAACAGAACGCTTCCGGCCCCCGAGAGGCGGGGTGGCTCAGGCTCCCATGCAGAGCCGGGGCTCGGGGACCTGCTCTACATCTTTGACTCCAGATTCCAACATCACACGGTGTTCCCTATTCCACCTTCCCCAGCCACCCCTGGGCGCCTGCCGGCTTCTCATTTTATTTATGTATTTATTTAAGTAGGCTCCACCCCCAGTGTGGAGCCCAACACAGGGCTTAGACTCCTGACCCCAAGATTGACACCTGAGCTGAGATCAAGAGTCAGACCTTTAACTGACTGCACCACCCAGGCACCCCTGGTGGTCTTCCCATTTTAGAGTCAAGAGAAACCAAGGCTTGGGAAAAGGAGGTGACCCTCCCAGGGCCATGCAGGCGGAAGTGGTGGGCGGGGCTCCTCTGCTGCCAGATGCAGTTGTGCTTTGTTCTTCTTAGTGAAGGGCCAGGAACGCAGGTGAGACCTTGTCTCACCTTTGCTGAGCCAGCTCTGCATCTGAGCATGAGTGACCCCACCTCTCGGGCTGAAAGATCTCCGTTGCTCCAGGTTGCGGGGTGGGGGTTGGCTCTGGAAGTCTCCGCAGGCAGCTGTGGGTGCTTTCCTTTGCTTTTGTCTGATTTCATAAGCCCAGACTGGGGCCAGTCAATAATAGGGCAAGCCTGGCATAATAGTATCAGTCCACGTGCCCGTCACTGCAGACTGGCGCTGGGCCTCCTGCTCGGGACAGCTGCAGGGACTGGGCTCTGCCTGGAGGTATAAACGGGAGGAGCCTACAGGGGTCAGAGGGATGAGAGCTCCAATCCTGGCTCTGCCCCTTTGCCAGCTCATAAGTTTCTTAACCTCTCTAGTTGTAATAGTAATAATAACAAAATTGCAGTGACTCTTCTTGGAGCCCACTGAGTTCCACTGTCTTCCCCTGCCTCGCTTGCCTTATCAGAGGCGTAGGGCAGAAAGAGGATGATAAGTCCCCTGGCTGGAGGGCGGGGAGGGGGTCGCCCCACTGCACCTGCGCCCCCTGCCTGGCCCAGAGCACCTGCAGTTAGTGGTAGACTCCTCCCTGCTCTCCCATAAGGGGCTCCTCACCCGTGGCCTTCATGCCTGCAGTCAGTGTCTGCTCAAGAACTCCTCGGCACTCCGCATGTTGGCGGACCACACTCCTGCATACTCAGGCTTGGAGCCCGCGGACCCAGCTCCTGCTGCAAAAGTGATCACAAGGCAGGCCCCACTTGTTCATCCACACCCGCCCACTTACCGCCCCCTCCACCCAGATTATGTGATGATAGCAAATCCCAAGCCTGATAGCACTTCTGCTAAATATTTCAGTATGTAGCTCTAAACAATGATTTTATTTTATTTTTTTTAAGATTTTATTTATTTATTCATGAGAGACACAAAGAGAGAGAGAGAGAGGCAGAGACACAGGCAGAGGGAGAAGCAGGCTCCATGCAGGGGGCCCCACGTGGGACTCGATCCTGGATCTCCAGGATCACACCCTGGGCTGAAGGCAGCACCAAACTGCTGAGCCACCCGGGCTGCCCTAAACAATGATTTTAAAAGGAACATAATCTCACTACTGAGTGAGATTTAGGAATCACCTAAAAATTACTGGTGATTCCCTAAATTAGTAGACATCCGGCATGTTCCTATTTCCCTGAATGTCTCCTCATCTTCCTTTTTTGTTTCTTGAATTAAGGTCCAGATAAGGTCCAAGCCTTGTGATTGGCTGGTTTGAGATCCAGTTAAGACCCTTATGTTACGACTCTCTGATAGGTCTCTTAACTTCTTATAATCTTTAGGTTCCCTTCCTTTTTTCATTTTTTCTTACAAATTATCTTTTGAAAAAAGGGGAGGGTTTGCCCTGTAGGGTCTGGATTTTACTGGTTGCATCTCTGTGGTACTGTTTAACCTGTTCCTCAAGCTCCTGTATTTCTTGTAAATTATTCATTAGATCTAGACACCTCATCTGGTTGAGGTTTGACCATTGAGGCAAGATATGACTGTGGGGGTGTGGATGTCACTGTGAATTCCCTTCAGGACATATAGAGTGTCTGGTGTTAAGGCTTTTTGTGACATTGACAGTCAGTGCTCAGTGGCTAGATCCACTTGATTGCAAGGTGATGGTGCACTAGTGGGTCCTATCATTCTTTTTTTTTTTATCAATAAAGAGAAATTTTTCTTCAATGATTTGGTTACTCTGAGGTACAATGCAAATTGGAAAGGCAGTCTAAGTGCTTGGGTTCTTTCCCTTTATTTTTCAGTTTGCAAAATAAAAAATTGTTTTTCTAACATACTTTAAAAGTTTGTGTTTGACCATCATAAATCATGGATTTAAACACTATGTTTGAAGGATTTTAATTTATTGTAGTTTTTATCTTATTGATATTATTAGATACTGGGAGCTCCTGGATCCTTTTTTAAAATAGTAGTGTGTGACAGCTTTCCTGCCTTCTGATGTGACAAGATATTCTAGGCTCCCCTTGTATATTTCCTATCCCAGATGTGGAATCAGCCATTTTTTCCCAAGAAGCCCTGGTTCCTTCTACTGGGAAATGGTATTTAGAGACCATAATCTAGCCACTAGAGATGCTCATTGCTACTGGGCTGGTTACGATTTCTGTGGACAAAGCTGGGAAGTGTCGTGTGGATATTCTTTTTTTTTCTTTACAAATTTATTTTTTATTGGTGTTCAGTTTGCCAACATATAGAATAACACCCAGTGCTCATCCCATCAAGTTCATGTGGATATTCTTGATGGTGTCTATAGGGACCTTCCTTCACCGTCAACTATAAACGCTTCAACAACTCTCTCTACTTTCAGAATCAGGTAACAGCTTTGGTATGGAGGTAGCCCCATCTCTAGGACACAGAAGTAATTGCTTTTAGAAAGTAATGGAAGGTTCTCCAGTCAGCCTAATTCCACAAACACCTCTGTTTTAAATTGCTGAATTTCCTCAGTTTTAAGATGCCAGCAATTGTAAGACACACCATCCATCAATTTAATAACAGACTTTTAGAGAAAAAAAAAGAAACATTACTTCCTTGGATGAACACTTAGATTGTAAGATTTATTCCAAATCCAGAACTTTAAAATGTAAAAGGAAAAAAAAAAAGTTTATCTTAAAATCTAGGAATTTCTCCCAGTGCGGCAGCCTCAAAGTCACCAGGAAATTAGGAAGAAGAGGGGGGAGGGTTGCCCAAGAAGCTGAGAGTTGGGCCCCTGTTCCTGGGGCCAGGCCGTTCAGTGGCAATGCTGGACACAGGCCAGAGCCATAAGGATAACAGCCTGGGGCCCAGGCTGCAGCGTGCTGGGCAGTTTAGGGCAGTCAGCGGTATGGTGGTCTTTGGGACAAACACAGGCCAGGTTGAGGGGGATGAGGCAGGATGTGCAGAGCAGGAGATCTGGAAACTGGCCAGGATAGGAGTACAATGTGGGCAAGGTGATGAGTTCATTTAGAACAGCAGCTGAGAAGAACACAAGGAGCTAGGGGCTCCCTCCTAAGGCCGAGGGTCTTCCCTGGGCTGCCCAGGCCGCATAGTTACTGGCCAGGCCAGCCCCCCACAGACACACCTGCCCCTTCTGGTGCTTTTCTCACACCAAGAGCCCGCAAGCTCACCCCAGTACCTTAGCATCTCTCTCACCTGACACCAGAAAGAAGGAATCAAATTCTTTCAGAATGTTCTGTAGAGCCAATACAGCACTTTATAGAAAGTTTGGAAAATAGAGAAAAGCATCTGTCTCCCATCCCCTCTGACACAAATGTGTTTTTCATCCTTGCGTGGTCTCTCCTGGTTCCTGTCCTCAGCTTCCAGCATTAAGATCATTTTCCACATCATTGCATCATCCTCACAATTATCATATTAACTGGACAGATTTACTTAATTAACCCTTTGTATTCTGAGACCTCTTGGGTTTTTTTGTTGTTGTTGTTGTTTTTTCTTTTTCTGCTAACATAAATAAATAACACTATAATGAATATTTTTGTGCAGATAGCCTTTCCTGCAGGCTGAATGAATTTTCCTTAGAGGAAAACAATGTCAGAAATGGGATCCCCAGGTTAAAGGGTCCTGAAAGATGACACATTTCCCTCTTTATTTTAAACCTTGATGATCATTTCACTGCACCTTTAATAGCACAGGCTCTTATTTCTTCCAGTTTCCTTATTTTGTCTGATTTTACGGATGAGCTGTGGCCCCTCACAGTGGCTGTAATGAGTCCTGCCTCCACTTAACAAGCCCAATGCAGCCAGGCTCACACCAGGCAGGATGCAGGGGGCCATAAAGGGGCATAGACCCCCTGCTCTGATTTCTCCCACAGGTCATGGCCAAGCCCTACCTCACTGCTCCCTCCCCACTGTTTGCAGGTTAATCGATGGAGCCAACATCACAATGGAGGATGAGCATATGTGGCTGATCCCCTTCTCGCCTGGCCTGGACCACATGGTCACGATCCGCTTCGACAGAGCTGAAAGCATCGCAGGCCTGCGCTTCTGGAACTACAATAAATCTCCTGAGGACACCTATCGCGGGGTAAGCTGGGGAATAGCAGCCGCGCTCAGTCCACTGTCAGGGAAACGGTGCCTTGATGAATAGCTGGCATGGCTGCCAGAGAGGAGCATAAATCTTCCAGAATTTTCCAAATGGAGCTGGGGGGGGTGTTACAGCCAGGGAGAGAGCGCACTGCTATTTGCTTCTTCTGCAAACAGCAAATATGGGCTAAAGCTCCCAGGCTAGACTTGGGACACAGAAGCACTTTGCTTCTCTTGGGGGCCGGGGGTCCTCAGCGGTCCAGCCCGGAACCGTAGTGGTGAATTTGGGGCCCTGTTGTTCATTGAGCTCTTTGAGGGCCAGGTCCTGAGCTGAGGGCTCTGTACTCATTCATTTCATGGGACCCTCACTCCAGCCTCTGGGAAGTTAATACCCCATCTTTCAGGGTATTAAAAACTGAGGTTCAGAATATACATTTACTCATCCCAGGGACACACCGTGAGAGTCCCAGGGCACACCCGCTGGGCTTGGAGCACACACTATGTTCTTTTTCCTCAGGATGTGAGAAAGCAGGGGTCTCCGCTGTGCTTTGACAAAAGGCACCAGAAGTGTCCTTTGCATGGGTTTTTCTGTCCTCATATGACTGTGGGCTTGATAGGTGTGTCCCCTCCCCCTAGAACACACAAGTGATGGTGATAATGTCACCTAAGATACAGCAGTGCCATTGGGGCCCTGAAGTCACAAGGCCCTGGTCCGAATCCCTGCTCTGACCCTAACCAGCCATGTGACCTTTGGCAAGTGGCCTGCTTTCCCTGGGCCTCAGTCTCCTCATCTGTAAAATGGGGAGGAAGAGGATGCCACCTGCCTTGGGAAGGTAGTCATCATCCTCTGCCATGCAGAAATTGACAAAGCCAGGCCTTGCATCCTGTGAGCCCCCCCAGGTGTGGCTCCCCACCATGCACGTGCCCCAGAATTTCTTCCATGGGCCCTGTGGGGCCTGCAGCACTGTGGGAGCTGGCCACCGTGGAGTCCATGGCCCCCAGGCACTTGCCATCTGGAGCAACAGCCCCTCTGATTGTAGGGTCTACAGATCCTCCCAGGCCATGCTGGTGTCTCCCCAAGTACACTCTAAGGTTCAGCACATTTAAAAAGTAAGATACACTGGCGTTGAGAAAGCTTTCTTCTGGCTCAACTCATGCCCCAGGCCTTTGCATTCCCTTGAGCGAATCAGCTGAGGCCCTGTGGCCTGGATTCGCTACCTGGAAATGTTGGACCTAGGGCCCCTGCCTCCCAGGCCTGGCCACCATCAGCTTTGGTGCCGGTGACAGGTGGCCACCATGGGATGGAGGGGGTGGAGAGATGGACACAATCTGAGAGGGGGATCCCAGAGGGCAGGTGATGGAAACTCTGCCCCTCCCCAGGAAAATGCTTTGGGTGCCTGTGTGCCCCAAGGCCCTCTGGGCACCCTGCTTATGAGCGCCTGGTGTGTGGTTAGAGCCAGGCCTTGCATGCTGGAGATGGGGCCTCAGATCCTTGCAGTGAGTCCTTAAGCAAATTGCTTAGCCTTTCTGAACTAGTTTCCTTGGCTGTAAGATGGAGGTGATAATAGAAGCTCTATCCGAGGGAAGAAACAGAGGCCTGGGGAAGTCAGGAGCACTTCCTAGAGGAGGCAGTCTCTGTGGAGGAAGGCCTTCCTGGGCCTCTGCTCTCTGTTGCCAGCTTCTGGCTAGCCGAAAAGGGACCTCTTCATTCAAGGCGAGCCAGCAAAACCCCAGGAGTCACGCTGATTGTTCTGCTCCAGTTCCGTGTCCCTGGTCCAATTGCATGGCCAGCGGGTGACAGTTCTATTTGTGTGTGTCCACCCTCGGGCCAGGGTCTGAATCAGCCTTAAGCAAAGCCGAGTGGGGAGATGTAGAGACAGCTTTTGGGTCCCCATATCCAACCACACTCGAAGCCATGTACCGTACACTTTTCAGGCTTACGTGCCCTGTGACCGGCTGCCATGAGGGGGCTCCCAAAATGCCGAAGGAATGAAGGGCCTCAGGTGCACATTAGTTATCAGTGAGACCCAGGGCAGGGCTCCTTTCTGCATGGAAAAGCCCCTCTGCGTCCCCCGGAGCTGAAAATCTACCTGTTTGGTCAGCACTTGGGTCATGTTGCTCACCATGAAGATGCTGGAAGTCCTGATCCCAAAATGTGAGCCGGAGAGAGAGTACTCATCCACCGCCCCCCTGCCCAAAGGAAGCAGAGCTGAGCCACCCCAGACCCTGCCCGTTAAGGCTTTGAGATTTGCTGGTGGACCCCAGCCTCTGGCTGGTGAAATCTGTCCTAGGCCGGGGGAGCATGTTGGCCCCAATCTAACCCATTCGGCGGGCTCTTGGTAAGCGCCCACTCTGCACCAGGCCTGAGGCAGATATAGATGGCCTGGCCCCCGGGGTAGGTGAGCTGTGAGCCGGGGTATGAAGAAGGATCCGTGTCAGCCAGCATTTACTGAGTGCCAGCGCCTGCTGAGCACACACCTCGTGCCAGGCACTGTGTTACATAAGTTAGCTCATTAGTGAGCCCATTTAACGGAGGAGGGGATTGACGCATAGGGAGGTGAGGTAAGAACTTGCAGAGCTGCTAATGATGAGTATCAGGGCACCCGAACACCCTGCCCTGGACCGCCACGTTGTACCACCTCCAGCCACTGCAGCTGGTCAGCTACGGGGTGGCGGGCGAGGGGGGGGCGCAAGTCAGGTGCCACCCCTGAAACTTGGGGTCCCCCATGGCAGGGGCCTTACCTGCCTGGTCCCCTGCCATCCACCCAGTGCGCAACACAGCGCCTGGCATGGGGTGCAGATGGCACCAGACAGCGTGGACCTGGCCAGTGGTCCTGGTCGGAGAGAAAAGCCAGGCCAAGTGATCTCTCAGGCCCGGGGGCTGCGGGCGGGCCTCCGTCATGCACGGCAGCTGCCGGCCCGCACGCTGGCTGGCCTCCCTTCTTCAGGCGTGTTTCTCCTTTTGTTTGCTAGGCCAAAATCGTGCACATCTCCCTGGACGGCCTGTGTGTCTCCCCTCCAGAGGGCTTCCTCATCCGGAAGGGGCCGGGCAACTGCCACTTTGATTATGCTCAAGAAATTCTCTTTGTGGACTACCTCCAGGCTCGCCAGCTGCCCCAGCCGGCCCGGAGGTGAGGGCGAGCAGCCCCGGGAACGTCCTGTCGTCCCCTCCCCGTCCTCGGGCTGCTGGCTTCACGCATCGCTCTGAAGCCTCTACCTAAAGGTTTTGAAATGATGATCAAACGCATCGCTTTTCAACTTGGCGGTTTTCTAAAGCTCTGCCAAGCCTCCCCGGAAGCCCGGGGGATGTGCCCACCTTGTCTGGGGATGTTTGGGTTCCCCACAGTCTGGAGTGCCTGAGCTTTTTAAATGCCTCGTTGCACTTCCTGCTGGGAAGAGAGGCTGCAGCCTGCCTCCGTTCCAGAAATGCCCGCCGGCCAATTCGGGGAAGGGCCTTCTCTCTCTTGTTTCTGAGTTCCTGGTTTAAAAAGATTCAGAGAGGAAATGAGAGCCTAACATTTCATGGGTGCGCTGGTATTTCTTGGCCGCAGTCTCAGCCGCATTAAGTTCACGGCAATTTGTAAATGCCACGTTGCGTTTACTCATTTAAACCCCCCCAGTGTCCCAACGCCAGAGGCCAAGCTCACAACACAAAATGAGTTTCTCTCCACTGTGGCTGGGATCACTTCCTGGGCCGGTCATTGGGAACAGCCACTTAATTATAACATCGCCCTTGAAATGGAAGAAAACCAGCGAGGCCTGGGGGGTACTGGCCCCGGACCAGGGAGGGAGGCCCCAAGGGGAGGAGCGTGCAGGGGGAGAGAACCCTCTCTCCCAGGTGCCCGATCTGATTGTATGCATCCTTCAGGGACTCCTTCCACCCACCCTTTGAAGGAGGGGTTATTCCGCCCATTTTACAGATGTGGGCATTGAGGCCACTTGCTCAGGATCACAAAGCCGAAGCCTTCAGGGTACGCCCCACCTTCCAGCCTCCTTTCCCTGCCCACTTCCCATCCCACCCAACATTCCAGCCTGTCTGGTGCTTTTCCACCTCCCACCCCACCCAACATTCCAGCCCGTCTGGTGCTTTTCCACCTCCCACCACAGGGCCTTTGCTCTCGCTGCTCTTCTACTTGGAAGGTTCAGCTCCGATCTTTCTGTGGCTGTCCCCTCCTTAGCTCAGGCACTGGCTCCCTGACCTCCCCGTAGGGTAGCCCGACCCAGCCCAGCACTCTCTCTAGGCCATCACTGCACTGGGAGTCTCATCCAGCTGTCAGCACAGTGTGGTCTCACCCTATTCAGGAAGGGGCAGGAGGGCTGGGTGGTTAAGAGCTGACTCTAGACCCAGATGACCTCAGGTCACATCCCAGTTGTGCCACCTAACCAGCTGTGTGTCCCTCGGCCAGTGACTTCAATTCTCTGTGCTCACTTCCGCACCCACAAGCCAGAGCTATAAAAGGACCCACCTCCCAGGGTTGTTCTGAGGCAAGAAGAATCCATATGGACAAGCCCGAGGGCCCCGAGTCTCAGCGGGACGGGACACACGTCAGTGGTCGCTCTCATTGTCAAGGAACCCCACCCTGCCACCTGTGGAGTCACTGACCTGCTGCCAGGTCACTGCAATCCTCTGCTTCCCGGTGCTGTCTTGTGTCTTTTTAGGCTCGACCTGCAAAGCCTGGAGCGTGCAACCATGGACTATGAGGCGCCCCTGATGCCCTGCGGCTGTATCCTCCTCCTGCCCGTCTGTGCATCCCGGGCCCTTGGGGGGCCGCGCCCAGAACCCCAGGAGAGGCAGTGTCGGGGTTCCGGGCAGGCCACAGCTGGGGAGCTGGGGCGCCATGTGAGGAAGCCCAAGGGAGGATGGGAGGCTTCCCAGGGCCCCCAAGCTCACTGGGTGCTACAAGGGCAGGGATGGTGACAGGGTTCCAGACCCCGCACCTTGGCAGGCTGAGGTTTTGGGAAGCGGCACCCACCCAGCTGGGAGGGGCCAGAGGAGCCCGAACTCTCCCCAGGGACTGAACTAGGGCCATCCTTGAGACCAGGCAGGGAGGAGGCGAACAGAGAAGTGATGATAGCCCAAATTTGCTGGATCCTTCCTGGGCCTGGCGCCGTTACAGTAGGTTGCCTGTGTTAACTCAGTCCTCACCACAGCCTGGCGTGGCGATGCTGCGAGCATCCCCATTTCACAGCTGAGCAAACTGAGGCCCAGAGAGGCTAAGCAACTCGCCCAAGGCCACAGAGCTGGAAGGGGGCAGGGCAGGTTCATGAACATGAGCAGCCTGGCTCTCTCAGTACCTGTTCTCCTAGACGGACTGCCCGTGGCTATGATACTGCCCGAAGCCACCTTCCCTGCCCTGCCCACTCCTGGAGGGCTGGGAGCTGGTGGGGGACAGGGCTGAGGACTGCGGGACTCAGCATTGGCGGGTCACGGGGCCACAGCCCATCCCTCCTGATGCTACAGAGCTCACATATTCCCCCCATCTTAACCTCCCTGCACGCTTGACATGGGTGGGGGAGGGAACAGGTACTTCGTTCTTGTCATTTTACAACCAGGGAAACTGAGGCATGAGACGGTGTGAGCCCTGGTCACTTTGTTGAGCGCCAGCACACCGTGAGTTTGTGACACACATGGTTCTCGTCCCGCCAGCTCCCTGGAGAGCAGCAGCCTCCCCACCTCCCGTCCTGTCCTCCTGTCTCCTAGGACTCAGAGAAGGGTTTTTAATTCTTAAAACATACACATATGCAGTTTAAATTAAAGAAAATTTAATGCCACATATATTTGGATGGGCTTCAGTCTCAGTAAGAGAAAAAAAAATGACTTTTTTCTTTCATTCATCTGTAAAGGCCCCCAAAGTATATTATCTTTGTCACTGTTTTGCTTTGTTCTCAGAAAATTAAGCCTGTTTTTCCTTAATAACGTGTCCCAGTCATCTTCCAGTTGCAGCTCCTGACCAGCTGGGGTGACCCCTATTATATCGGTCTCACAGGCCTGGAGCTGTATGATGAGCGAGGAGAAAAAATCCCTCTGTCGGAAAACAGTATCCTTTTGAGGCAGAAGGGGACTCCTCCCTGACCGAGGGGAGCACAGGAGGGTCCCAGGAAGGAGAGGACATGTCCGTGTGGGAGCCTGACCCCGGGACGAGAAATGCCAGTGGGCTCTTTCCAGGGTCAGATGCTGACCCTTGGGGGGCCGCCCGTGGCCCAGGCACTTGGGAGAGGGTACCAGCCGCACCCACTCCTGGGGAACCACAGGTGCTTTGGAGTTCCAAAGGCTCTGACAAGGCCTGCAGGGCGCAGCCTGTGGCACTGTATTCAACCCAGTGTTGTCCTGAATTTATTGACCATGGACCCCTTTGTTGGTGGAACACCCCCACCAGAATATGCAAACCGCTGGACTGCTAAGTTTTTAAATATTTCAGATTAGTCGCTAATAGTTTTTAAAAATTGGGGGGTTTCACATGAAAACTTCAGTCTTCAGCTCCTCCTGAGAAATTAGCAAGACATGCCAGTGGAGGCTGGACCTGAGTGTCCACTGCCCTTTACCCCAAGCGTGTCCTTGCTGTTTTCTACCCCAAAACAAATTGCTAATATTTACTGAGGGCTCGCTCTGGGAGGCCTTGTCCCGCAGAACCTCATTTGCCCTCACAACCATCTTGTGAATTGGATGCTGTTATCCCCGTTTGACACATGAGGAATTGAGACAGAGAGGTTAAGTAACTTGCCCAAGGTCACACAGCATGTGAGTGTGGAGCTGGGCGCCTGCTGTAGAGACCATGCCCTGCCCTCTGAGCTGTGTGTGTTGGGGGGGGGGGGGATCTCTCTCTTTGAGGTCACCTGCCCGACCCCTCCAGGTGCTTGCCTGTGATCCCCCACCCACCCCAGGGTCCTGCCAGAGCAGGTCCAGTCCCAAAGCCTGCCTTACACCTATTTGGGGTCCCTGGGTTCCAGTGGGACCCTGTCCTGCCTTCCTTCGCCTGGTGAACCCTCCTCCTTGCCTGGGATAAATGATTCCTGGTGGGTTTGACTGTTATTAGTGATTCCTTGGAGGTAGAAGGCTCGGTTGATTCGACCGAGCCTGCTCACAGCCAGTGTCCTCTGAGATCCCCACAGCGATTCTGGGATGGGGGGGCTTTTATGCCCATCTTCCAGACGAGGGAACAGGCCCCGAGATGTGACTCGCCCGAGACCTCCCAGGTCAGAAGGCAGAGCCAGAGCTGGAACTGGTTCGTCCGACCCGCCGTGATGCCAGCACTCGAGTGGCCGTAGCCGGGCCAGGCTCCCCCAGTGCTTCCCGTGGCATCGCAGGGCGGTCCCCGCATGCCAAGGCCACACCCAGCTGTCCCCCAGCAAACCTTCACAGGGTGCCCTCCCCTCCCCAGAGTGCCAGCCACAAATTCTGTGTCTGCCTCCCACAGTCCCGTGAGACCACGCTCTGTCCAGCCGTCGGTCCGCACGGCCGCCTCCCTCGTCCGTGAAGCCCCCCCACACCCACACCCACACCCCCGTCGGCCTCCGTGCTCATTTTCCCCACAATGTCTCGTTTGGCTGTCACTTGTCAGGCTGCCCCAAGCAGCAGAGGGCCGTTCTGCTGCCAGCCCCGGTGTCCCCCAAGCCACGCCGTCAGCATGACGAGGCTGGTGGCCGCAGAGTGGCCCACAGCGCCCAGCACACTGCTTTGGGTTATGGCAGCTTAGAGGCTCCCCAGATATCGCCGCCTTCCCCGACAGCGTGAACTCGCTGGAGGGCGTGTGCGGGGACGTCCGGACCCCCGACAAGCTCATCGACCAAGTGAATGACACCAGTGACGGCAGACACATGTGGCTGGCTCCCATCCTGCCGGGCCTGGTGGGTTCCCGGAGGCTCCCCGCCCCGGGGGGAGGAGGGGACAGGGAGGGGGGGCTTTGGGTCCTTGGTCGCGGCGACTCGTCTTTCTTCCAGGCCAAGTTCATCTCCAACAAATCAAAATGGCCATGGGCTGTCAGGAAGGCACAGGTCTTCGCTGACACATCTGACGGGCACTCTTCGGGCCGGCAGTTCTTTCTCTTTGCGCTTGGGGTGGTTACCGCAAGGGGTCACGGGAGAGAGGAGGGCCCACGTAGGGCTCTGGGGCCGCCCTGCGGCAGGCGTCCGTCGGTCCCTGCGGGCAGTGCTGTCCCCTGGCCACGTCCCCTGTGTCTGCTCCTCCTTGAGGCCACGGGGCACTGGACCCCAGCCCTGCCCCCTCTCTGGCCCCAAATCCGCGGGTCAGCTCTTACAGTTTCGCAGATCTCAGCCCCTCCTGCTGGTTCCGCTTGTCACTTGGGGACCTGGGGCTGGGCCTTTGAGCCCCCCCTCCCCCAGGCCTGGCTGATGTTGGGGGAGAGAGAGAGGAGACAGGCCGGGTGGGGACAGGTGGGTCCAGCCCCGCGCCAGCCAGATGCCTGGTGGAGAAGTGCAGCAGGCCCTAGCGCGTGCGTGTGACCGCTGAAGGGTCCCCTTCCCCTCCCTGTGACTGAGCAGGAGGACGAGGAGGTGTATTTTCCTCTCAAAACACAGAACAGGGGCAGCACCAGCAGCTCCGTGTGGGAGGTTCTCCACAGTGTCCCCCGCCCTCCCCAAACCCTGAGCAGAGGCTGGGCCCACCCCTGCCAAGGAGAACCCCGGGGGTCTCTGGGCCTGAGACGGGGGCCCCCCTGCCCACTTCTGGTGTGAGGCAGTGTGTCCAGCTGTCACAATCCCTGCTGGACTCAAACATTTGTATCTGCTTGAGCCCCATGGGCAGCTGGGTTTGAGGACCTCTTACTATTTCCACGGCACAGTCAGAAGGCCGACCCTCCCCCGGCAGTCCCCCCACCCCTGCAACCCACGACAACGACAACCTCCGAGGCCTCCTGCCACCTGGGGCCTGGGGCCAAGCTGAGCCAGCAGCCTGCGGCCGGCACTGGATGCTCATTGCTGTATTCTCTCTCACAGGGGGTCCCCTAATACAGGAGAGTCTCTGTGGGGACCGTGGGAGGGTGGCGGGGGGTGGGGGAGGCCGCCAGGTCTGACCTTCCTAGCTGCTCCTGCCACTCATCTGGACAGCCCCCTCCCCGCCCCCCCCCCCCCCCCCCCCCCCCCGCAGAGGTTCAAAGACACGGGCTATCTGCTGTGCTTCTCATTTATGACTGGAGAAAGGACAGATCGGGGTCAAGGCGGTGCTGACCGCCCGGGGACAGTGCTCCTTGACTCTGCACCCGCGGCCTGCCCCTTTGGCCCGGGGAGCCCCGCGCTGGGTGTCGGCCGACCTGGGGGAGACAGAAGGGCCCACCCAATTCTCTGCGGGTATTTAAATGAGGGCCACGCCAGGCCCAAGAAAACAGGCCCTCCGGGAGCCAGGCGGCGAGCAGTTTGTTGCAAACGCAGCCACACGTGACCAGACTCAAGATGGGCTTCCAGGAGACGGGAGGCGGCGGGAACCCCAGCGCCGCAGCCCCCGGCAGGCAGCCGGGCGCCGCCTCCAGCACCCACCGGGGCCAGCCCCTCCCTGCCCGCGCCCGGCACCCCCCGCCCCGCCCAGCGCCTGTTCCCAAACATGCCTGTTTTAATGAGTTCTTGTCTCTGACAGGTGAACCGAGTTTATGTGATTTTCGATCTGCCCACCACCGTGTCAATGATCAAACTGTGGAATTACGCAAAAACGCCCCATCGAGGGGTGAAAGAGTTTGGCGTGAGTACTTATCAGCTGGGTTTTTCGAGATAATTATGCTCGTTGGTAATTAGGCTGCCGGCAATTATCATTTGTCGCAGTTTGATTTACTTCTCTCTGTTGCCACCTTAGACACAAATGCCTGGTTCTCAGAGGCAGGGAAATTCGCCATCCCATCGTGAATTCAAAACCTACTCTGAGTGATTTGAATCATCACCCTGAAAACCAGAAAGTGGCTTTTCTTTTGCAATCATATTGGTCTAGGGAACCTGTCACTCGGGGAGGTGACCCTGGGGCAGGGCGAGCGGGGCCCCGGGAGGCCAATCGCAGGTACCTTCCCCAGTCGTGAAGGCCCGAAATCCCAACGCCGGCCAGGCTAGCCCACGACGCTCCCAGCAGTAACATGCTTTGCCCAGGGCCTTGGGGCAAAGGGGACCACAGGGGACCCTGGGCCGGCCCCACTGGGTGCAGCCCCTCCTCTGTGTCTGTCCAGCTCCTGGTGGATGACTTGCTTGTGTACAACGGAATCCTGGCCATGGTGGGCCACCTGGTGGGGGGCATCCTGCCCACATGTGAGCCCACGGTGCCCTACCACACCATCCTCTTTACCGAGGACACGGACATCTGCCGCCAGGAGCGACACACGGCCATCAGGTGCGCCCACGCCCAGCCCTCAGCCTCCCCGGCTGGCCCTAAGAAGGAGATGGCCTGGGCCGAACCCTCTGTCTTCTCCCTCCCCCCAGCAATCAGGTGGAGGATCAGGACGTCCAGATGATGAATGAAAACCAAATCATTACCAACTCGAAAAGGAAGCAGGGTGCAGTTGACCCAGGTGGGTTGGGATGCTCTGCGCAGAGGCCGCCCTCGGGACTCGAGGCTGCGCGGACCAGCAGCTGGCCGCGTCCCACAGCCTCTCGCCCCTGCCTGCCCCTTGCACCCCTCTTCTCTCCCCAGGAGGCTTCCGGGGCGAGGAGGGGCTGTGGGGTCAGAACCCCAGGAGTAGCGAGGCCTGCTTCCTGCGGGCACCTGCACCCGGGCGGCCTGGCTTCCTGGGAGCAGGCCTTTGCGGTGCAGCCGTGCCCTCCGGACTCTGTGGGAAGCCAGGGGAGGGTGCCCCGGGTGAGGGCGTCCCAGAGGAGGTGGTGCTTGAGCTGCCGCCTGAGACATTCAGGGAGTTGGCCGGGCAGAGGCCTGGGGGCCGGCCTGGGGGGGCCTGCTGCGGGGGCTTCGGTCCGAGGTCCGAGCTCCGAGCTCGGAGGCTGCGGGGACTGCTGCGGGGCCTGGCGTGGGGCCGCCCTCGAGGACCGAGGTTGGGTGACGCCCTCCCCTCCGCCTGCTCCCTTTGACAGCCTTACGCCCCAAAACGTGCATAAGCGAGAAGGAGACAGTACGACGATGGCGGTGCTGACCCGAGGAGGGAGAGCCGGCGCCCGCCCCGCCCTCAGCCTGGAGCAGCCTGGGCTCCAGGGGCTGGAAGAGGGGAGCCAGAGGGCACCCGTGTGGCATGGCCTTCCTCTGCGCTCCCTCCGCGTGCCCCCCGCCCGCCCCGGGGCGCAGCAGCCCGGCCCGCCCCCGCTGGGCCGCCTCGGGTGGGTGCCGTGGCCGGAGGCCTCCCGTCCCGCGCAGAGCCTGGGTGCCCGCCCCGTCGGCCTCAGACCCCACAGGAGGGGGCGCCCGGGGGTGCGGGGAGGCTGCAGCGGAGGTGCCAACAGCTCCCCTCCCCGCCACCCCTGCCTCAAGGGCGGGCTGCTGCGGCCGGCTGGGGATGGGGGGTCATTCAGTCCCTGCCCCCCCCAATGTCTAGCCCGGACTGCTCCACCCCCTTGGCTCATCCCAGGCGAGGACGGACCCCTCGGGGAGGTGTGTCTCACGTAGGAAAGGAAGGGAGCGGGGCCCACCGGCCAGGCCGCCCGGCGCACGGGGGGGGGGGGGGGGGGGGGCAGCCTCCCCTCGGGCCCCCCTCCACGGCCCCCCTCCGCGTCCGCCCGGAACTTTGTCTGGAGGCGGGGCCCCTCCCGGTCCCTCCTCCCCGCCCGCCCCCCTTCCAGCAGCTTCCCCTCGAGTTGGAAACGTGCCTTGCACCCCCAGCCGAGTGAAGCTCCGAACGTATCTATTTCCATCGATGTAACAAGCTCGGATCAGGGACCTAATTGGTTTCCCAGCGGTGGGTAATTTCTCGTTGCAAATATTAATCCGCTGTTTCCCTGGCGCGCGGCCCGGCCGCCGCAGCCCTGGGCCCCGAGTACGTTCCTATGCAACCGCGCGCCCGAGCCGGCAAATACTTTATGGGCTTTGCAGCTTCGGCGGAGCAGCTATGCAAATGCGCTTTTCATTTGGAGCGCGGGGCCGATGGGGAGATAAGGAATTGTTTCTCCCGGAGAAGATCCATCATTCCTGTAGCTTCCAGGGCCGGGGCTTCTGTGCGCGCCTCCCAGATGTGCCGAGCGCCTGCGAGGAGGCCGCTGGGCCCCGGGGGGGGGGGGGGGGGAGAGGGGCTGCGGCTGCCCCCCCAGCCCCCCAGCCCCCCACCCCCGGGGCCGAGGAGCCAGCTCCTAGGGGCCAAACCAGCGCCGCCGCTTCTCTCCCGGCCACCCAGCTCCGTCGCCGCCCAGACCCAGCCCGGCCCAGGTCCCACCCGGGGAGCTGGCCCCGAGGCCACGCACAACCTCCGCGGCTGTTTATCATAATTGTATGCGCCGGGCAGTTTAGGAGGGGGAGAAGAGGTGCAGGCGTTAACATGTAAAATAAATTTCTATTTTTTTTTTCTCGCAAAATCAATAAAAGATGTTATTAAGAATGCGGTCTGTCGTGCAGGATTTGGGGTCAGGCAGAGGGAGCCCAGGCTGCCTCCAAGAACAGACTCCGGTGGCTGGGGCAGGTGCCCTCTCTGACCTTCCCACACCACCTGCAGCTGGGGGCGTGAGCGGGAGCGAAGCCCATACCTACCTAGGGGTGAGTTTGTGCGTGGCTCTCCCTCATGGAATCCCCATGACGGCCCTACCCAGTAGCACTATCATGCTCCTTCTCCTGCAGGTGAGACAATGGAGGCACAGACAGGTGGAGGGACTTGGCCAAGACACACAGCAGTGGAAGCCATTAGTGCACAAAGCCCAGGGTAACCCCAGGAGAGCCGAGGTGGGGTGAAGTCCTGGGCCTCTGGTCCTGGGGTTTCCCTGAGGCCCACGTGCACCCTAGAAGCCAAGGCCCCAGATGCTGGATTTCTGGGCGGTCTCGGGTTTCCCACTCCCCAACTTCCATCAGAGCTGAAGCGTTGGCGTCTGGATAAAGCAACCCTTGAGTGGGAAAGGGCTCACTTGGCGGGGCGTGGTTCTGGGCTACATCTCGGGTGCTACAAAGGAGGGCCCCAGAGAAACCCCACCCCCCTCCACTGTGCCAGGTGCAAGGTGGAGTCCTCTGGTCTGGCCCTGGCTTCCCTCTGAGATCCTGCCCATCTCAGGTGGCCTCCCCACCTCCCTCCGTGGTCGCACCTCTGGGCCAGCCCCGGGAACCCTGGAGGGGCAGGCAAGGCCATTCAGTGTTCTGTGAGGTGGGAGGCTGGGCCGGGGGCACCACAGTGTTCTGTGGGGTGGGCTCCTGGGCCAGTGATCTGCCTCACATCAGGCAGCCAGAGTCCCAGCCTGATGTCAGGGAGCAGAGCCCACCCAGGAGGACCTGGTCAACAGGGCAGTGCACATGCCTTCTCTGGGACAGAGATCCTAGGCCTCCAAGGATTTTAAGAGAAGCCAGGAAAAAAAAAAAAAAGAGAGAAGCCAGACATCCAGGTGTTCTAATTTTTTTTTAAAGATTTTTATTTATTATTCAAGAAACACAAGCAGAGGGAGAAGCAGGCTCCCTGCAGGGAGCCTGATGTGGGACTCGATCCCAGGACCCCGGGATCATGACCTGAGCCACCCAGGTGCCCTGTGTTCTATTTTTAATGTGAAATCTCACTTGTAAGTGTTGGCTCAGCTTAACCAAAGCAAACACCAAGTGAGCGACACCAGTTACCAGTCCTGCATAGCACCTCCGCCACCCTGAGTCCCACGGCGTCTCAGCATGAACCCCAGCGTCCCCTCCCTTCCCAGTCCCCATTGAAGACTACAATCCTCAGCCTGTGGCGCCCCGAAGGCCCCAGAGCATGTCCCTCCCTGGGAAGTCAGAGGAGGGAGGGGATCATTCCTGGACCCTGAGACCTCCTTGGGGTCGGCCCGGTGACCTGTGCACGCTGGGGGTGGCAGTTCCCACACTCAGCCCTGGTGGAAGAACGGAAGCCTTGCCCTGGGCGTTCTGCCTCCCACCCCCGTGTCTCAGGCCCTGCCTGCATCCCTCGCCACAGCCCTGCAGGCCTCAGAGGTGACAGTGCCCTGGGGCCCTGGCCTGGCCATCGGGCCCCAGCGGCCTGTGCGTCCAGAGGGCTCACCCGGGGGCGGTGAGACTCAAGCCTCTGGTGTCCAGTCGGCGACAGGCCCGGGGCAAGATGGTGAGGCAGATGGGGCCTCCATCTGATGGGTCTGTGACCCGAGTCCTGCGGGCTGTCTGCCTGGCCCTCTATGACATGTGGGGCATTCATGACCCGCTTCCAGGCGCCCAGCCCCCGCCGGATGGGCCTTTGGCAGCCGCGTTCTGCGAGAGTAGCCAAAAGATACTAAGGCCGGCACGTACGAAGGCCTCACCCCCGGCAGGACGCGCTAGGTTCCGTCCCTGAAGGGATACACCAGCATGACACTGAGATGTCACACTGTGCCCTGTCCCCAGATGGTCGTTGTGGGGACCCATGACCAGGGGCCAGGGGTCAAGTCCAGGCGAGGGATTTCACCTGCCACCCCTGCCCCAAGCCTGGCCTCACTCCGCGTCCTTACCTGGACGGTAGGGTGCCGGGAGCACCTGCTTCGGGGAGCTGCTCGGGCGTCCTTTGAGCACCTCCCGGGAGGGAAGACATACCCGCCACATCCCACGACACCCCTCCCTTGCCAGGGGTGCACACTGAGGCTCTCCTTGGGGCTGAGCTGGGACTCCAAGGCCCTCCAGCCCCGGACCTGGGCTCCTTGCCAGGGCAAGCGGGCACCGCCTCCCACCTGCCGCTCCTGACCTTCCGGACGCCCACACTCACCCTGGACGTTCCTGGGGGGGATTGGGAAGGTCCAAGGATGGAGGGGGGGTGCTTGGTGCAGGGGCTCGCCACTCGCCAGCCCGGCCTCAGGCGGTGGAACTCCTCCCTGCTCCCCTGGAGTCCCAGTCCCCCCCACCCCCACCCCCACCCCTGCGGGCTGTGCTGTGCAGCGGACAGGGCGGGGTCCCACACCGGGATTTCCTGTCTGTCCGAGCAGTAAATCCGCGCACGGAGCAGATTGCTTTTTCCTCTTGACTGATAGTCCCTGGCTGGGCTGAATTTGTTCCTCAGTCCCGGGGGGGGGCGGGGGGGGCTGCCCGCCAGTGCGGTGGTGCGATTCACCCACTGCCCACGGCCCCGGGCTGAGGGCTGAGCGGCGCTAATCTCCAGCCCCCACGCCGTGTGCCCCGGGCTGCACCTCCTGTGGTCTGGGGTCAGGAGCTTTGCTAACTCAGCCGCTCAGACACCACTTTTCCGGATTCCCGCCATGGCCCCGAGGGGCCCCCGGTGTCCTGTGGGCACAGCATCGAAGCCCAAAAGGAGCCTAGAGAGAAGCCAGCCCAGCTGAGCCCGGGCGTCCCTCATGCCCTCACCGGTCCCCGAGCACCACTGGGGAGACTTCTCTCATCCTGGTGCCCCCGCAGCCTAAGACCCACCATCTCTCCCCAGGACCCGTGCAGTCCTGTCTCTGGTCACCCTGCCTCTGCCTCGCACCCCGTCTCCCAGGCCTCCCCCCACACAACCAGGAGGAACTTGCCCAAATGCAGAGCTGACCGTGGCCTCCTCTAAAAACCCTCCCGCCAATGGCTCCCTGTGAGTGACCTTTCAGGTGACGGCCACACTCCTGGCCATAACCCACAGGCCTCACCGGCTCTGACCCCTGAAGACCAACTGCTCAGCAGCAGACTCCATGCCCTCCCCTGGAGCCCAAGCACTGTGTCCTGTCAGAGAGCCACACACAACAGTCCTCTCGACCCCAGGGCCTTTGCATATGCTGCGGCTGCTACTCATCCTCCCTTGCTGCTCCCTTCAGTCTCTGTAGCATGGCCCTTACTGAGAGGCCTGCCCTCACCGTTTCAGAATAAATCAGGCACAGCACATCTCACACTTGGAAGTGATATTTTTGTTGTTCAAATGATTTGAGTAGTCTCTGTCTCCTCACTGGAAGACAGACTCCATGAGGGTGAAGATCATGTCCTTCTGACTCTCCGTGGCCATAAGTGCAGGTCCCTGGTGGTCTCGGGATTTGAACTAACTCCACGGCCTCTGACGCCTCACTTCCTCCCCAGGGGATGAGCCCCGCCCTCCCCCCCCCCCCCCCCCGACTCGGGGTGACAAGTCAGGCCTGGCTGCTGCGAATGGATGCCCATGAATCAAGCTGACATTTCCATTACCTGAGGGGGACAGGCATGTGGCCGGGAGAGGTTGGTGTTGGTGAGGGGGGCCGGGATGACTGCTCATCACAGCCCCCAGCCAGAGAGGGAGGTCAGCCCCGAGACTTCCTGAGGCCTGGGCCTGCCCGTTAGCCCTCAGCTGGGCCCCCAAACCCCCTGCAGCCAGGGAGGGGGCACGTGAGCAAACAAGAGGGCAGAGCCGCACTGCGGGGCCTCGAGCGTGTGCGTGCACGGGGACGAGCTCCAGCTCCCTGGGGTCGGTGTGTGCACAGAAGCACAGGGAGCGTGGATACAGGGACGCTGGGTGCGGGCGTCCAGGGCAGACCTCTCCACGCACAGCCAGGCCCTCCATCCAGGTGGACGTCCCCCTCCCAGGAACTCTCAGGAGGGACCCACCGGGACCACCCTCGGCCTACCTGGCGTGCTCCCTCTTACCTAAGAGCAGCCTTGTTGCTGCTGGCCCCGTGAGACTGAGGCCCAGCTCGCCCTCTGCCCAGCAGGCCCGGAGGGGCGGGAGGACTGAGCCGGGGCGGCCCCAGGCGCCTCCTGGCCCGTGACGGGGTAAGAAAGGCCTGTGCTCGAGCCGTCCGCGTACCATGATCACATACCACTTGCACGATTATTTATTGAATATTTTTCAAGCCAGCTCTTTGTCTTTTTACTTAAATGCCTATTTTGGTTTCATCCTAAGCGATAGCGTCTGTGAAATCATGACACGAATGTGCCCGTTATACATTTGTTTTTCCTAATACACATTTACATAAACACAACTATTAAAATAGATTAAAATTTTTGCCCACGTGTCAATTAAAATCATCTCCTAGACTTCGGTGGTCCAGCTGCCAACGACAGGAGGACCCCGGCGGAGGATAAAGAGCCCCAAGATGCCTGGTGCCCTGGGAGCCCAGCCCCACCCTGTCCTCAGTGCTCTCTTCCCAGCCAGAGGCCAAAGCCCAAACTCCCTGTCCTGACGCTCCAGATCTTAGGCGGTGGACCCTAATCCCCTCCCAGGCCCGTCTCCCGCCCCACACAGTAGGTGCACAATGTTTACCGACTGGATGGAAAATGGATTAATGAATTACTCACTTGATTAATCAATGCATGCATGAGTGAATGAGCACACACCTCCATGTGCGTGTCGCCCCGCACCTGAGACTCAAGCTACCTGAACCCGCCCCTGCCCCAAGCCTGGAATCTGAGAGTCTTTGCCCCCCACTTCCCTCCACACCTGCCATCTAGACTGTTGTAAAGTTCCTATAATGTCCCAACTTTCCTCCTCTATCTTCATACCTACCTGACATCTAGGTAACCTTCAGGTCTTGGCTTAAACACCTTTTTGCCAAAGGAGCCCTCCTGACCACCACCTCCTCCCTCCCGCAGCAGGTGCTGCCTTTGGAATCCCATAGACCCTGACTTTTCCCCATCAAGGTAAGAGCAAACACCAACAAAGCCAGGCTCTGTTCTGAACACCTCACAGGCATTAGCTCAGTGAGCCCTCGGGACGGCCGGCTGTAAGAGGTAGGTGTAAGGATTGTCCCCATGTGCCCACGGGGATGAGGCACAGAGAGGTTAGGTCACTTGCCTAAGGTCTCAAGTGGAGGAGCCAGAATCGGAATCTAACCCCAGGCTGCTTGGCCCCAGAGCTGGGCCCCGCGACTCATCACACGCTGCACAATAACCATCTGTCGAGCAATCTATCACACCCATCTGTGAGGACAGGCACCCTGTCTGGATGGCTCAATATCCTGTCTCAAGTGCTTGGCACATAGTAGGGGCACAATGAACCGTATCACTGGCTAGATGGATACGCAGATAGGTAAATCATGAGGATGGGTCATACACAGAAGGAAGATGGATGGATGCCAGACACAAGGACGACGACTGCTAAGTGGATGATGGATGGGTGATGGACAGATGATGGATGATGGGTGGATGGATAGATGGATGGATGGATGACAGATGATGGATGGGCTTAGGGAAGGATGAAGAACATTCTCTACTTGGGGGAAAGCTCTAGAAATCCTTCTGGAAAGGGATGAGGCCTCTTAAAGTCCTGGTTCTGATCCCAACCCTGCCATTCACTAGCTCTGTGATCTTGGGCAAGTTACTTCATCTCTGTGACCCTAAGTTTCCTCATCTTTATAATAGGATGTTTCCCCAGGCATCGAAGCCCTAGGGCTTTATGTAAAGGTAGCTCCAGACACAAGGGCAAGGGTCCCCATGGGGTCAGGGCAGCTTAGGGCCTGGCTTGAGGGCCTCCCAAACTTCCCACCTGCCTGTCCCACCCCTACCGTGCCCACCCTTGGGAATCCAAGGCAGCCTGCCAGCCTGGCTCTGCCCTGACCCCAATCCCCAGGCCCAGCCTCCTCTCTGGGCTCCCTCCTCCCTCCAGCACCTCAGTGTCTGGCCCTGACCCCAGCACACGTAGCTGTCTCACCTTCAGGCTCCTTGAGGACCCGACAGGATGGGGCCGTGGGGGGCAGCCACAGCCCAGAGAGCAACCGGCCTCCACACATAGCAACAAAACAGGTTCAACAAGCATTTATTGTGCCCCTGCTGTGTGCCTGCTGTGTGCCCCCAAGGTGGTGCCAGCGCCAGGAAGCCGCACCCACTCCCTGCCTGGCGCACCGCCGGGCACCCCCTGAACTTCCCGGCCGGCCCTCAGAGGCCAGTGGCCTTGTCCTTCCTGGCGCCCCAGCTGCACCAGACAGGGCGCTGCGTGTGACGGTGGCAAGAGTCAGGAGTTGCTGTCTCACAGTCGCATGTGCAGCCCTGGTCATTCCCTCGGGCCACCCCGGCTCTGTTTCCGGGGCCCTGAGCCCCAGGCGGCAGTGGGAAGGGCAGGCCTGGGTCTCCCACACAGGCCGGCTGAGTTCACAGCCCATGGGCCAGGTTTCCGGGGGCACCAGACCGCTGGTCTTCTGGCAGGGGGCCGGTCCTGGTGACAGCTTGAGGTCTGGGGGCCAGGCCGGGTCTCAGTCACACCCAGTGCCCCAGGACCCAGCACTGACGGTTCAGCTCTGGCATCTCCTGTGCAGAGCTCCGGGGCCAGGAATCTCCCATGTGTGGATGGTGTCCTGCCAAGAGACAGGTGGTCAGTGCTGACAGCCACCTCCTTCCATCCACGCGTCCACTGGCCACCCGCCCCCAGGCCTTCCAGCGGCCCTCTAATCCCCCGACCCCCCGTCTGTCAACCCACATCTAGCCCTCTACCACCGGCTCACCACCCCGTGCCCCCATCACCCACCCACCTAGACAGCACCCGCCAATGTGTCCAGCACGCCCTCCGACACACTCCTCGCACCCACAACCCACCCCCACTCATGCACCTCCCCCCGTCAACACAGCAGCGCACCTGCCCTCACGCCGTCCACTAACACGCCAGCAGCCCAGCTTCCCGCAGCCACACCTGCCTGTAACCCAAAACATCCTCATCCCCCCCACCCTCCACCTCCCCGCCCGCTCACCTCTCCCCACCCTGCCGCCACACCCACTAACTCACCCGGTGGCCCCAGCCACCGGCCCTCCATCGTCCTGCCCCCACCTGCCCACCCATGACCCCCCATCCAGCCCGGCCATCCTGGAACCGCCCCCCACCCCCCACCTCCCCGGCAGGGCTTCCCCGAGCTGCACCGCATGTCTCCACATGTTCAGGAGAACTGAGGGCACACGATTCCCAGCCCCGTCCTGACGTGACCCAAGGGGCATGTGCTCAGAGCGTCTACGCGGCCCCCAGGCAAGGCTCCACCACCAGGCCTGTGCCCTGGGCTCGGGAAGCCCGCCTTCTGCCTCCCCTCGGAGGCCTCCTTTGCGGCCTCGGACAATGCCGGAATCGGGGCCACCCTCCCACCCCCAAGACCTGCCAAACCATCCTTGTACTCCTGGCCATCAAATCCTCAAGGCGCAGCCCATGTGTCCCCTCCGACAGGAAGCCCCCCGGACATCCCTGGAGCCCACTGTGTCTCCCTCACGTTGGAGCGCCCCTCCCGGCAGCACTCCCCAGAGGAAACCAACAGTGATGGAGCGTCCACGGTCTACACCGACTTGCCTCTGGCCTCCCAAGCTGTGAAGTAGCTACGACCCATCTTACAGATGAGGGAAGGGAGACAGCGAGGATAAGCAGCCGCCTTCGGAGTCACAGCTATGGGGGAGCCAGACTGAATCCTTATCCTCCTGATTCCAAACTTCCGCAGTAGAGACACTTGTTCCATGTCGTTTGGTTGTGTTTCTGCTCTGAGCTCTAATGGAGGCTCAGATATTCTTGTCACCCTTTGGGGTCAGACGGGCTCCTTGTAGCAAGACCCTTGGGGTGGGAATTCCTGCTGACACCAAGCTCTTGCTTGCACACCTCTAAAGACAGACAGCTCATTACTCTTCCTCCACCCCCAGGGCAGCTGTGACTGTTGGGAGAGTCTTCCTCAAGGCAAAGGCTGGAAGGCCACGGTCAAAGGGGAAGATGGTTTTTGGGGTTTTATTACTTTGACTTTTTTTTTCAGTTTTTAATATTTACTGTTACTGCTTTGCTAATTTTACTCTATTTTTTAAAGGGTGGGGAAATATTTGGCAAACATTCTGGAACCATTTGGCCTCTGGGAAAACATTTGTTTTGGCCTCAGCCACTAACAGTTGCATTCTTTGGAAGAATGCTGCCAAGATATAGGTGTTTGGATTTTTTTTTTTAACCTAGAAGCAAATATTTGATGTGCAGGAAGGTTTGATTGTTTTCCTAAATGAATATTTAAAAGTGATAGTAGCTGCAATGTTGACATTGCCAACAGGCCGAACCCCGGAGAGTTTGTTGGAACAGAGAGAAAGTGATCATGAATTTTGAGGGAAAAGGAAAGGGCCATGATCCCCATCCTTCTTGGAGCTAAAACCAGGCTCCTCATCCCCCGGATCCAGAGGTGGATTTGTCGCTGAGCACTGGGACCCTCCTTTCTTATTCAGTCTCTGGGGAGGGGCTGGGGGCCCAGAGCCACTTGTAGTGGAGAGTGGGGAGCTCTGTCCTCCCCATGTCTGAGGGGTGACCCGCAGGCCACCACCCTTCTTCCTGTCTCTCTACTTTTGGGTGAGGTCCTAGCTGGGGGTGGGGGGAGGGGGAGCACCTCGTCCTGTAGATCGGAGAATACCATCTCAACGTGTCTACTAGGCCCAGCCGAACGGCATAAATGGGCGAAGCAGCCAGAAGCAGCCATTCTTCAGCTCTGGCCAATTGTTGCCATGGAGAATGTGAGCTCAGATCTTCCAAAAAGTTCAGAGAAGCTAAAAATCAGAATTTCGAAATAAAATCTCCTGGCTTTTCAATACTGACAACTGAGGCTTTTAAAACATTTACAACCGGGACCCCTGGGTGACCCAGCGGTTTAGCGCTGCCTTCGGCCCAGGGCGTGATCCTGGGGTCCCCGGATCTAGTCCCGCGTCGGGCTCCCTGCATGGAGTCTGCTTCTCCCTCTGCCTGTGTCTCTGCCTCTCTCTGTGTTTCTGATGAACAAATAAAATCTTTTTAAAAAAATCAAACATTTACAACCATCTGTGGGCTGAGTAGCATCTCTTCCCAGCCCGCATCCTGGTTCCGTGACTCTGTGCCGTGGCTTTACACATGCTGGTCCCTCAGCCCGGTGCCCTTCCCTGCTGTTTCCTGGCTGAAGCATCCCATGACCTCCCAGGCTTCGCTCCCCACTGTGACCCCATGACATGCTGCAGAGCTCTCTCCCCTTGGGCTTGTCACTTTGTATAGTGAGGGTCCCCAACTAACCTGGGGACCCCGTGCAGGCAGGGACTGGGTCTGCTTCCATCCTGGAGCCTTGGGCCCCCAGCAGCTGGCCAGGCACAGAGCAAGTCCTGAGCTTTCCTATCACAAATGAAGAAAGCAGGCAGGAGGAGGTTGGAGGAATTTCCAAGCCTGGAGAAGAAGCTCGGCCGGCCCTTATGAGAGGCTCCTTGGTATCTCTCCTCTTGTAGATACGGGCTTAGGGGGAAAAACTATGACCACTTCTGGCAGTCAAAGGTTCAGATCCAGGCTGCACAGCTTATAAGCTGTGTCACCATTTTTTTTTTTAAAGCTGTGTTACTGTTGCCAAGTTCCTTCTCCTCTCTGAGCCTGCAACGGATGTGAGTTACAAAGGGTTCAGCAGGCCCAGCAGAAATCCTTCTGGAAAAAAAAAAAAGAAATCCTTCTGGAGATCCTACTAGAAATCCTTCATCATCCGACTTCAGATAGATGCAGAAATAGCCACATGCCAGTACTGGAGGGGGCTTGGGTTCAACCACTTCTCTTCACAGATGGGGAGCCACAGCCCAAGGGTGGAAAGAGCTCTGTCCGGGCGCCGCTCAGAGGGTTGGTAGCTAGTACCGCGTTTCAAATTCCCTTGGAAGCAACCAGGCTTAGCAGAGTACTTGGCCCAAATGCACATGAACATTTTTAATGTCCTATCCCTTCCGTCCTAACTTCTTCATCGTTCAGCGGGAAATCACTGTCATGAACTCCCCCAGGGCACCAGGATCCCCAGGGGATTAGCTCTCAGCTCTGCTGAATTGTGTGCAGTCGCATCTTCTGTTCCAGGATGGATTCACTGAGTCGGAAGGGCCCTTGAAAGCCCAGACTGGCAGTGCCACCGCAACCGTGTCGCAGGGGAAATGGGGGCACGGCACTTAGACGGGATGTAACGCGTCCAAGGCGCTCTGAAGCTGGTAAAGGAATTGAAGACGGTGGGCAAGCGGCTGGTATTGGTGATCTGACCCACAGCAGCCCCGCCCCGCCCTGCTGTCCAGGGGGTGACGGCCTCCCTTGAGGCCTCGGGGCCCAACCAGAGCCTACAGTCAAGCTGGCCCACCTCGAACTCTTTCCTCTAGAAAGAGACGGTTGAGGGGCGTGATGGAGAAATGAATGGAGGCTGGCGCTGAGGTGTCTGGCTTCGGAGGCCCTTGAGCTAGTGGCACCATCATCCCTTTGCCCTCCTAAAATGTTGCCACCTTGGCGAGGGCCCTACAGCTGCTTCTCCAAGTCAACCCTGCTCTGTAAATCAGGATCCTAAGGGCACTTCAGAGACTCTGGTGTATTTAGTAAGAACCAAATCATTGACACGATTCCTCCCAGGTTCCCCTACTGAGCTGTATGTCAAACGTGAGGACAGAGACTAGCTGTGCTACTGCTCATTGCTGTGACCCCAGCACCTGGCTCAAATCCATGTGGAGTGCCCATAACGTAGATGCGTTAAATGAACGAACAAAGATTTGAGAAGAAGAGCAGGTGTGTGTGAGATCCACGTGGAGGGGAGGCTGGGTTTTGTGGTCTACCTGGGGGCCAGCTTGTCTTAGGAGATCAAATGGGGGCCCCATCCTTGTCCTCACACACGTCCATCTTCTGGGGACTCCATGTTTCTGGACCATGACGTGCTCTTCATCTGTTCTCCACACTCGGGATCGATCGGGTTAAGTTCACTTAACCTGCCACCTCTCCCAGGACCACTGACTCCTTCATTCTCTTATTAGACATTTGTTGGGCACCTACTGTGTGTCAGCCTCCACAGCGGGTGCTGGGTCTGCAGACATGAGTGAGACACCTGCTAGCACTAGTGAGGAAGACAGACGCAAATAGGAGGAAGTGACAGGAGCACACGCGTCTACATCTCTTACAGGGTGGCAGGAGTCATTCACTGCGCCTCATGTGCACTGGCCCATTTAATGCTCAGAAATATGAGCGAGGTGCCATTACTATGCCCATTTTACAGATGAGGAAAGTGAGGCCCAGACAGGTTAAGTCACTTGTCCAAAGACCCACTGCTGGATTTGAACCCAGGCAGCTCCAAAGGCTGGGCTTGTAACCATCATCAAATCCTACCTTACAGACATGAACCTCAGGACAGGAAAATGCTGAGAGGAACAGGACCACCTCTGGCAGGGGGGTGGAGGGGGGCTGGCTGGCATCCCCGCACATTTGAACTAGACCTGGAAAGCACTATGAAAGCTCACTATTGCATGGGTAGGGTTTGTTTTTTGTCCAGCAAAGGAAGGGAGCAGGTCTTTTCAGGCAGAAGGAACAGAGTGTGAAATAGGTTCTTGGCAGGTAAATGAGGTTTTCAAGAGGTGTGAAAAACCTAGCACTGTTGCTGGCTGGAGGGAGCGAGAAGGTTCATGTGGCTAGAAAGCCGGGCACCTGCAGCTGGCGAGGGGAAGCGGGGGGCTGTGGTGCCCGGCAGCCCCCTCAGGGGGGACAGGGTTCATCCTGCACCTGGGGCCTCCACCTTATCATCAGACTTACCTGATGCAGATTCCTCAGCCCTGCCCCAAATCCAAAAATTGGAATCTCCAGGGAAACTTGCATTTTCACAACTGCCCCCAAGTGCTTCTTAGGAACAGGTGCCATGGGAGCAACTGCCCTGGGCAGAAATGGTCACAGACAAGAACAAAGGCAAAGCAAGTGGCCCAGATCTGTGACCACAGACACACACCAGACAAATGGTGGCCAGACAAATGACCTTGTTTTTCTGAACCCAAGTATCTTTCCCTATAAATGGAAATACTTGTCAGAGCAAATACTGCAGGAGGACTAAGTGAGCTAATGTCCCTCATTCGCCGGACATGTGCCGAAGACAGACAATGGGCTAGGCACTGGGGCTGCCGTGCAGATGTGGCGATGAGGCCCCTGTCCTCAAGACATCTCCATCCTAGTGGGGAGACGGTTACAGAGAAGGGTCCTGAGAGCGACAGGTGGCTGCGAGATGAAGTGGGGATGGGGGTGGGATGGGGTGAGAAGGCCTCTGCGGGCATGTGTGGGACGGGTCAGCACAGTGCCTGACACCTGCCAGGGGAGCCACCACAGGAGCTTCTGAAGCTAGGAGGAGGGGATGGGGGGGTGGGGGACAGGACCAAAACTGTCTTAGGAGGATGGATTGAAGAGAAGCTGGCCCTAGAAGCACCAGTTGCCATCCAGAAGCCACCAAAGAGCCCAAGCAAGGGACAAAATGCAGACGTGCTCCTGGCTGCAACTTCAGAGTGACAGGTGCTGGCTCGAGGCTGAGTACTGCTCAGAAGCCGGTTTGCAGGGCAGCAGAAACAGCATCACCGGGACCCATTAGGAATGCAGATTCCCAGGCCCCACCCAGCCCTCTTGAGCAAGAAACGCAGAGGTGGGGCCTGGAAATCCGCATTTTAGGGAGTCCCCCAGGTGATTCAGATGTGAGCATCGGCCTGGATCTCACAGCCCCCAGGGCCCGGGTCTCAGATGTCTCCAAGCCACATACCCGCCTGGGTGCTCAGCGAGTTGGCATCGATATTTATTTCAGAAATATTGTCTGTTTCCATTTTAATAAAAGAAGCAGACTTGAGCAGTACTATATTGGATCTGATTTTGATC
Source organism: Canis lupus dingo (assembly GCF_003254725.2). Classification (NCBI taxonomy): domain Eukaryota; kingdom Metazoa; phylum Chordata; class Mammalia; order Carnivora; family Canidae; genus Canis; species Canis lupus. The sequence continues at coordinate 18,756,764 of NC_064248.1, read as the reverse complement.
TAATAAAAATGCCAAGCTGCTCTGGACCCAGGGAAGTCTTCCTTGAAATTCCCTCTGCTATTTTGAGGGCAGCAGCGGCAGAGACCCATCCAGACGGAGCTCCCAGAAGCCACCTCTGCACCCGGCAAGTGACAGCCTCTTGCCCAGCCCGGCCCGGCCTTACAGACACACCTGGCAAAATCAAAAGCTTGTCTCGGGCATTGAACTTGACAGCTGCAATCAGCTGCAAGCCCCAGTTGCCCCCAGAAGGAAGATGCAGACACCTGGACCAGATGGCAGCATCACCTCCATCAAATGTCACATCTGATGTGCTCCCGAGCTAGCTGATGGCACTGCAAAGGCCCAAAGGCAAGTTTCAAAAGCAAACTCTTTCCTCAGGAAAAAGAAATTGTAGCAGAATCCATATCACGGTAGCCCAAGGAAAAAAAATAGCGACTTCCGGGGCAACTAAGATAACCACAAGTTCATGTAAGCATTTACGGAAAAGTGACTGCTCTGGTGGGAAATGGTGGGAGAAACTTGGGAGGCAGCAATTGAGCACCTGTTGTGTGCCACACACTGTTCTAGGCTCTCAGATCAGATGCAAACAAAACAAGACAGGGGGCCTGTTCTCCTAGAACAGAGGAGGCCACCAAACAAAAACTGAGTACGTAAATACAAAAAATAGTTTCAGAAAGGGACGGGTGCCATGAAGGAAAGAAAACAAAGTGATAATGAGGACAGTGGGAGAAGCCGGTGCAGTCAGGGTAAGCTTCTCCAAGCAAGCCGTCTTCTGGCTGAGACTTCAAGGTGAGACGAAGTGAGCCATGCAAGGATACAGAGGGAGAGCATTCCGGGCAGCGAGAGTGGCAAATGCAAAGCCCTGTGAGGGGATGTTTTGGATGTTCTAGAAAGAGAAAAGATGGGGGGGGGGGCTGGGTTGGAATGAGAGAAGGGAGAGTGAGAGGAGCTGAGGGTGGGGGTTTGGGAGCCAGAGCAGGAATGGCCTCGTACCCAGAGGAAGGAGGGAGATGGACACCCGAGCTGGGCTGTCTCCCCCAGGGGACCAGAGATCCCAGCAAGTCAGGGTGCCTTTCCACACCTCACTCGTTCCGTCCCCACAGAAGTCATCAGCCCTCCTTCCTGGGGCTGCAAACGGCTGAGCAGAGGCCCGCACACAGTAAGCCTTTAATAACGCGGGCTCGCTGACATTCCTCCTCCCCCGTTCCTCCTGCCCGATAGTCAGCCCACCACGAAATCCGAGCAGCTGTTCGGTGCAGAAATATTGCAAAACTCGACCAGGCATTTCCAAAATATTTTCTTGGCCAAAACCCCACGAGCAGCTAAGAGGCTGCATTTTGGAGATGGTGCTGTTTCCCCAGGTGGCCTGAGGAGGCTGCTTTCCTAGCCCACGAGGTCTGCGAGGACCAAGTCCACGTGTGGCTGGGCCCGGAGGCCCTGGACCCTGCCCGGCGACTGGTAGATGCCTGTGCCCGGCACGGGAGCCACCCACCGACATGCGGCAGCTCACACTGGTGGCCCAGGGTTTGGGCTCTGGGGCCAGAGAGGCTGGGTGCAAATCCCAGCTCTGCCTCACTTTCCCTGCCTGTAAAATGGGACGGTGTTTAGGACTAAGTAAGTGGATAAATGCAAAGTCCTCAGAACACACACCAGGACGAGATAGCAGCAGACCTGAGGGGGTGGGACTGAGTTTTTCTTGTTGACTATTTTTGTAATCAAGTCCAGGAATCTGTAGCGCTGTAGGACTGTACCAAGCTGGATCACCCCTGGCCAAAGATCTCCTCCCTCTCTGGCACCTGGCACTCACCGCAAGCCCGATGAGGGACCGTGCCTCTGCTGTCACACCGACCCCTGCACTGACCCCACTTCAGCTCTGGCCACACGATCCAGCCATAGTCAGGAGCTCTCCCGTCCAGGAACACGCCTGGTTCACCCCCGTATTCCAGAATCCAGCAGAGGCCCAGTCTAGAGAAGCATCTTTCATAAAGATGTGTTGAATAGGGGATCCCTGGGGGGCTCAGCGGTAAATTTAGCACCGCCTTCGGTCCAGGGCCTGATCCTAGAGACCCCGGATCGAGTCTTGCATCGGGTTCCCTGCATGGAGCCTGCTTCTCCCTCTGCCTGTGTCTCTGCCTCTCTCTCTCTCTGTGTCTCTCATGAATAAATAAATAAAATCTTAAAAAAAAAAGATGCATTGAATAAATGACTTTCCTGTGGCCACAGGAGCAGCCATGGCAGGGTAATTCAAGTGACCGAAGCCAACTCCTCTGACAGCTGACGGAAGCCTCCAGCGCCTCTGCTGGCCCCGGGGGAAAGACTGCTGTCCCCGGCAGCTGGGCGACCTGGTAAAAGACACACCTGGCAGAGGTGCCGTGGGATCTGAGGCCCCTTCCTTCCTGAGGCACAGGGAGGTGGCAAATCTCCGGGGGCCGCTGACAGCCCTGGGCAGTGCCGTCCTCACCTTCCCCCAGTCCCAGGGCGGTGCATTAGGATCGGCTGCTTCACTGCCTCTCCCCACCCGCAGCGTGCTCCCTGGAGGACCTCCTCAGCCTCAACCACCTCCCTTCCCAACTCTGACACCGTCCAACATCACCCGGACAAAGCACCGCAGCCCCACCAGCCTGTCCTCTCCATGCTGGGTGCTCGGGGCCCCCAGGCCCTTGACGGCTGGAGCAAGCTTTGTCCCCTGGGCTCCTGGCCGCCCGCCCTTGCTCCGAGCAGACAAGCAGATGCCACGGGTGCCCCCTCGGCCAAGCGGACTGCTGACCTCCACCTGCCCCAGGGGGATGCAGGCACCGCTCCGTGGCCCGGCCACCCTCAGGGCCCGAGCAGAGCTGCAGCCGTGGCTATGCGGGTAACTCCGGTACGTGTGCTCTGCACTGGCCGCCCCGGGCCCCTCAGCAGGGTTCAGGGCACTCGCCTCCATCTCCCTGCAGGGGCTGCCTCCCCCACTTCTACTTGTGTTTTCTGGGATCACCCAGACAGGTGCTTGCTGCTGAGTCCTTATCTCTGGACCTGCTCTGGGAGACCCAATGAAGACATTCTGATGAATCTTCCAGCAGAGAGCTCTTGAGCGCACCCGCTCTCACCTTCACCGCCGGAGGTCAGGCCGCGTCGCCTCTCCTGGGAATGGCTACGCCTGCACCTAAGCTGCCCGGCCGGCCTCTGGCCTCGCACCCTCCACCCCTTCCCCACAAGACAGATGGACGCAGGGACGCTTATGGCCGGATAGAGAGATAGATACGGGACAGACAGACAGCCGATACAGTCCCAAGTACAGACTAAAGGTAGAGATCGACACACAGACACAGATGAACAATCTGGGTAGGTCTCGTCCCTGCTCAGAATGGCCAGCCCCCTCCCACGCTCCTGCCCCTGTGCCCCCGCAGCCCCATCTCCTGCCTTCCTGCCTTCCCACTGCTCCCCTTGCTCCAGCCTCGCTGGCTTCCAGTCCTGGCTGCTCCTGCTTTGGGGACTTGGCGTTTGCAAGGCTCCGCCTGGAAGGACCTTTACTGGCTGGTTCTCAGTTTTTCAGGCTCCAGTCAAGAGGTGGCTCTGCAGGACCCTGCCCCATTCCCTCTTCCACCACACGCTCCCTCTGAGCACCTGACGGTACCTGAGGCTGTCTCGTTTCTGAGCCACTTCTTACTTTCTCCCTCCCCCTAGGCTGTGAGCCCCACAAGGCGGAGGCCTGTCTGCTCTGGTTCACGGCTGGTCTTCAAGGGGATGGAAGATGGACTCTCTGCAGGCCGTTGACCCGCATGTGAGGGCACCCGATGCTCCTTTCGTGAAGGAATGCTGCTTGGCAGATGACTGGGTGCCAGGGCAGGGGTGAGGGCCGTGGGAACGGGGCTGGGCTCTGGGGGAGGGAGGTCTGCAGTTCCCCCAACCCTGGGCATCCTCATTAATTCCAGGGCTTGCTCTTAGAGCCAGACTGGGTCCCTCCAACTCTTTCTTCATCCTTGGGCTTCAGGGACTGGTAAGGTTGCCTGCCCATTCTGCAGGGAGTGTGGGGAGGCTCAGGCCCAAGCAGGAGCTGACGGTGCTTGAACACGTCAGCGTTCTCAGTCTTTATCCCTACTACGTGCTTCTCGAGCCTAAGGGATTTCTCCACCCCCACCTTCTCCATGCCCTGGGTCCTGAACCCCTCCTCCAGGAAGCCTTCACCCCAGCACAGACACCTGGCCTGCAATCAGTGGGTGAGCCCAGCACCCCCTGCGATGCCACCCCGCATTCCTCGGGTGGGTGACTCTTGTCTTGGTCATCTCACGGGGGTGGCACCTCCTACAGGAGCCTCTTCCTCCAGAGTGAAGACCAGACCTCTCCTCTTGTCTTCCCAGGCCCCTCACTCCGGGCTGAGCCACTTCTTGGTCAGTTCCCGGGATCATGGGATTTGGGGTTAAACAGACCTGAGTTCAAGTCTCCACTGTGTCCGTTCGGATATCCCCAGAGCCGACCCTGAGGGAGGAGCTGGAGAGTCGGGGAGATGTCAGGAGGTGCAAGGGAACTGGGTGTAGGGAGGGAAAGCAGCAGAGATGGGGAGGCCGCCAGCCCAGGGAGGGCTGTGAAGCCCGCCACACCGGTCTCTAGCCGTCCAGGGGACCATGCAAAACACATGCCTTGGAGCAAGCCCACTCCCGGGGACGCAGATACCGACCCCTGGAAGGCACAGGACCTTCCTAAAAGGTCTGAGAGATGTGGGTGGGGCGCAGAGAGAATCTGCTGGAACTGCCCTGCCACGAGTAGCAGAGCTGTGTGACCTTGGGCAAGCTACTCCACCTCTCTGAGTCCAAATTTCCTCACCTGCAAAGTGTGGTTCATAGTCCCAGTTGTCGGGGCTGGGGGCTGGCAAGGCCAGGAGACCAGGCAAGAAGAGCCTGGGGTGCCGTGGGGTGTGCGGGGGGCACGCGGGGCCTCGTGCGGGCTGAGCTGAGCTGCTGCTGTTTTAACTTTAACCTCATGTCGGCTGCTTTTCTGGCTGGAGCAAGGCCCTCTCTCTCCTTTCACCTCCCTTCTGCTTTCTGGTCCAGGCATTTGTTTTCCTAATCGGTGCCCTCGATTCTGTCTAGGGCGTCCCCCACAGTGAGGCCTATGAAGTCCATGCATTCTGGGCTGCCAGGAGCCTCCCCAGCCCAAACACACGTGGTCCACTGTCACCTCCCTGACTTGGCGAGTTGGACTGGGGAGCTGTTCCCTCTTCTGACCAACACCCAGCCCAGCCTGGCCTCGAGCTGAGGCTCGCTGGGCTGCCCTGAAACACCCAACGGCCCCTCACTTGCTTAGCATCCCATCTCCGCCATGAGAGGACCAAGGCTGCCGTGTGCAGAGGACATGCTACACCACGATGCCAGCCTCAGTTTCCCCATCTGCAGAGTGTGTCTGTGGGACCAAGCAGGGGCGCAGGGAGAGATTGGACTGGCTCATCTCCAGGCTCCCCTCTCCTCGGACGGCCCGGGCTCCTGCAGACGAGGCCACTTACGGGCAGGGTATCTCTCGTGGCGACAGTCTAAGCGGAGGTCCTCCTCGTGCCCATCCCCCTTCTCGATCCTGGAAAGAAAAGGACCCAACAGCCTGTGTGAGACGGTGCAAGCTGAGCTGGCACAGACCCAGGACCCAGAAAAAAATACAGCCTTTTTTCCCTTTGGGAACACTGTGCAAAGCCACCCACGCCGCCGCCACCACCACCGCATGGGCGCTTTACCACAACCCTGTTAGATGGACACCATTATCTCCATTTTGTTGATGGAGAAGCTGAAGCATCAAAAGCTAACGTGACCAGCCGAGGGTCACACAGCTAAGAAGTTAGAGGCAGAAGAGGGATGCAAACCTGCGTGTTCTCAGAAAAAGAGGTTCCATTACGTGCAAGTGCTAGATTAGAAATGATGGTTTGATGAAAAAAATTATACGCTGATACGCACAAAAGATTATTTGACAGAATATATACCAAAAGGCCAATGGTAACTGACCCTAGATAAGGAGGATAGAGGGATTAAATCTGGAACCTTCTTTTTGCTTACCTCTATCCTCTGATTTGGGGGCAACGGACTCCTAATAACTGTGTCACTTTTCTTAACTAAATGAAAACACTTCCTCAGGGCATTTCTACATATAAATAAAGCCACGTCTTCTGACTTCTGGCACCGAAGGTTGGAAGGTTGGAAGGTGGCTCCTTCCCACCAACACGTGCAGCTTCCTTCTCCTCTGGCGTCTCAAGATGACTACAGCTCCTGAGGGGGCTGCAACGGTGTGGCAGGGATGCCAAGCACAGAGCAGTGGCTGACAAGGGTCTGGGTGGAGGCAGCCACAGACCTAGACCCTCGCCCTCACCCCACCACAGGTGGGGCCCGGGGAACGGGCGGGGCCATGTTCCCACACAGAGCTCGTCCCTTCGTAACCCGAATAAGTCACGGAGCTCCACGTGGTCCAGGTGTGCATCACCTTTAGAGGATCACAATCTGGAATCTGGTCCCCAGAAGTAGAAACGATTCCAATCATTATCATATCTGCTGAGCAACACCAGAAGTACTCCCAATTCTGTATCTGTGGCCGCACGGTTTTATATCTCTTCAATTCCTCTTTGCCTTTTTAAAAAGATTTTATTTATTTATTTGAGAGCGGGAGTGAGTGGTGGGGAGGGGCAGAGGGAGAGGGAGAGAAGCAGACTCCCCACTGAGCAGGGAGCCCAATGCGGGGCTCCATCCCAGGACCCTGGGGTCATAACCTGAGCCAAAGGTAGATGCTTAACCGAATGAGCCACCCAGGCGGCCCTCCTCTTTGCCTTTTACTTGCTCTGCGTTCCTCCATCACCTCTTCTTTGCACTGATACCCTCTCTTCTCTCATGGAGGGAAGTCTCAGGCCTCGCCCAAGAAACTGCCCCACCCCTGTTTTCTGATTCTTCCCATCACGTCTTACTTCTAGTTGCCCAGCTGTGTCCAGAAGTGTGGGGCTGGAGAAGGAGACGTGCGGAAGGTGATGGATGACAAGCAAGCAATGGCATCTGGCATTGCCAGGAGAAGGGAGGGAAACACTCATGCACGGAGCCTTTCGCCCCCCTCGGATTGCTCATTCATTTATCCGGCACGAATGTCCAGAGGAGCTGCCCTGGGCAGTTCACTCCAGATGCCGTGTGCACCATGGAATGTCTACCTCAGCTCTGCCCTCGGAGAGCATCCAGTCCAGTAGGAAGACAGTGTGCACACCAGTCAGGCAACAAGTGCGGTGTAACGCCGCCCGAGGTTGCCCACGCTGCCTGCACCCAGGGGCTAGGCGCAGGCTTCCCAGGGAGCAAACTCTGAACATGGTGGTGGTTGTTCGTACAAGATTTTCTGTGGCCTGGGTGGTCCCAGATGGCAGAACAAAGCCCCAAGGGCTGAAGCTGTAAGAAGGCAAGTGTGCTGTAGAAAGCTGATGCTGTGGGAAGGTTCCACACAAGGAAAGGTGTCCTTTTGTGGGGGGGCATCTTTTAGTAGAAACATCTTTGTTATTTTCCTGATAGCTCTTTGTTATTAAAAGACAAAAAAACCCAAAAAACATGTCCCACTCATAGATCAGAAGTCTCCTTATAATGACACCTCCATGTGGTGGCATCATCACTGCTAGGAGTTTAGTGTTTATCTTTTCAGAATTCAAACTTTTGAAAAAACATATACAGCCTCAAATTAAATATGCTTTTGTAACCTGTTTTTTTTTTTTTCTTACCCACAAATTTTCCACATCGTTCTATGTCAGGACACATCTCATTCCCCTTTTTCCTCGTATTGCATGTGAGAGAATAGTTAATATTCAATCCGCTACTGACAGACATTTGGGGGTTGTCCAGTTTTACATTCCTCCAAGTAGTGCTGCCTGTATGTCCGGCAAGTTGCTGAGCTCCCCATCCCCAGAGGTAATCAAGGCTAGGGTTCCACCCATCATGAAATGGCAAACACTGGATGGAGACTGGACCAGGTAATGGAGCCCATCCTCGTGCCAGAGCGCCCTCTCCCAGGCCATGCCCAGGGACTCTGGACCAACGGATGCCTGCCCTGCCCGTCCCATATGGGCTTTGCATACCCTCCTGTGTCTCCCAGCCTTAACTTTGAACTGATTCATCGATCTACCCAAGACTCCCAGTTCTCATGGCTTCTTATCTTCTGAAATCACCCTCCTCTCGGCCTCATGCTGGGCTCCTCCTTGGGCTCTGTTGGGAGTCTGAGCTCTGGGGAGGGGAGCCAGTGAGCAAAGGAGCTGGTGTTTAAGGAGAGAAACAGCCCCACCTTGGTCTGGTCCCTCCCCACCCCTGGTCACGGAGACCTGGTTGCCAAGAAGCCCAAAGCTCAATAGTTAACGTATCAATGAACACCTGCCAATCAGTGAGCGTGGGCTTGGGGGCCACGGGCAGGACTCAGAGGGGCCTCTGCCTCCAGAAGCTCATGCCTGTTATGCACATAAACAAATAATCATAACTTACTATGCTAAGTTTTAGGCCAGAGAGTGTTAATTAAGCAGGTTGGAAGGGTGGACACCTGCCTGGTACAGGTATTGGCAAACTTCTCCCAGAAAGGTCTGGGTAGTTACGACATGAGGCTTCTCTGTCACCGACCACTCAGCCGCCCTTGTGGTCCACAAGCAGCCGCAGACACTGTGCAAACCAACGGGTGTGTTCACTAGACGTTTATTCGCAGCAGGTGGTGAGCCAGATTTGTTTTTTGGGAGACAGCATGTAAATCCCTGGTCTTAACAGTGGGTCTCAACTTGGGAGGCCGGCTGAAGTGACCTGGGGAGTGCAGCCAGGGCTGAGAGCCACCTGTCAGGACCAGCAGGGGCTTCGGGGACCGGCAGCCTGCTGGAGGCCACCTGACCTGCTCACTTCTCAGGTTGGGGGCTGGACCCACACTGGTCGGCCCGTCCTTCTGCTGCACCGTGTGGCCATTCTGGAAAGACCTGTCTTGTGCAGCTCACCCGACTGCTCAGAATCCCACGATCTAGAGGTTTCTCTGTGGCAACGGCACAGGATGGTAAGCATGACGGTGAAGACCAGCACCACTGCCCCGCCGATGGTTGTGAACACCAGTGCCGGTACCTGGCACAGAGCGAGGGCTCCTAGCAGGTTAACCACCACTACTTCTAAATTCGCTTGTCGATCTTCCCTGGTACGTTTTGAAGTCTGAGGGAAGAGGACAGAGTTTATCTCGCTCTGCCCTTGGAGACCTCAGGGTCGAGCCCGGTGCTTGGCACCAGGCACCCCCAAGAACGTCAGCACAGAGGGAGGGGGAAGGAAGGAGTAAAGGCAGCCTGAGGCTGAGAGTAGCCTGCATGGGGTTCCTTTCTTTCTGCATGGAAAGAAAAGGAACAAGGGCAAATGGCACTGGGTGACAATTATATTTGATTTGAACTGTGATTTCCTGCAGGAAATATTATGTGCTTTCTAAAGACAGGTGTTTTTTTGTTTGTTTGTTTGTTTTTTGTTTTTTGTTTTTTTTTTTTAACGGTGGTGCAAGAAAGTACCCACAACTCTAAGTGCGTGCCTTGAAGGGTAAATGGGCGGTGGCGCCGGGATGCATGCAGTGCTCAGCAGGGGCGGCAGGTGGGCAGCGAGCACCTCTGTCCTCCGTGAACCCGCTCTGTGCTTCCCTCTGCGGCTGTCGGGCATCTCCTCTGAAAGCTGCTTGAGTCTAACCACGTCCTGGTCACCTGCAAGCCTGATTTCCTCCTCTGATCAACAGGCGTAATATCGCGCCTGCCTCTCGGGGTGGCTATAGGATTTTCTTTTTTTTAAGATTTTATTTATTTATTCATGAGAGAGAGAGAGAGAGGCAGAGACACAGGCAGAGGGAGAAGCAGGCTCCATGCAGGAAGCCCAACGTGGGACTCGATCCCTGGTCTCGAGGATCATGCCCTGGGCTGAAGGCGGCGCTAAGCCACTGAGCCACCCGGGCTGCCCTGGTTATAGGATTAAATGAATGAGTCCGTGGGAAGTTCAATGTGTCTGTGGAGTTCTCATCACGTCATTATTACTATGGTCATCATCAGCCTTATCTCCGGGGGGGGGGGGGGCGTTATGGTCTGTCCCCCTGTGACTCCACCCCATACAGTTTCTGATGTGGAAGGATAGTGTTTTAGCATGTTCACCAGTTCCCATCCCCTCGCCCCCCCCAAAAGCCACACACACACACACACACACACCCTTTCTGCCACTCTGACTGTTAGACCTGAGCCATGTGCTACCTCGGGGAAAGGGGGTGTTTTGGAAGAAGCAGAGAAAGGGCTTCAAGGCATTGAACACCTCTGGATTCAGGGCAGGGCGCACCCGCAGCGGGTCACACGCAGCCTTCGCTCCTAGGAGAGACAGTCTTCCCCAACTGGGGACAAGGAGAGTCCACGCAGAAGCTCGGCTGGTGCCCAGCGAGGAGGATAAGCCTGGGTGAGAATGAGGAACTGCGGTATCTGCTCTGACTTTCAAGTGAGAGCAAAATACACTTGTATAAATCGTCCTAATCCTCACCATTTGGGGTCCTTTTGCACCTGTTCAGACCCTGTACCCCAACCAAGGCTCCTGCTGCCATCAGTACCATCATCCCCACTTTACATATGGGAACACCAAGGCTGAGGTAGCCCCGGGACTTGTCCCAAGCTGAGCGGTGTGGTTCTGGTGAAGGTGAATGGCTGGCCCTCCAACAGAAGGCAAGAGCCGGCCTTTGCGGCCTCCGTGCGTACGCCCCTTGGCTGATGTGAAGGTGAGAGTGTGACGTCACTGACCGAGGAGCCGCACGCTGCTCCCCCCCACCTCCCCCGAGCCAACACAGGCTGGCTGCAGCTAGCGCCGGGCTGCGGTCTGAACTCAGCCTTACGGTCCCTGTACCTGGAGTGTCCTCCACTGCGTCCTGCAGATTCCCCGGCCCCCAGGGGACTCGCAGGCACACCCGCCCGGGCTACACCTGCCTGCGTCGTGAGGTCCTGGAGGGAAGTGGGGACCATCCAGTTCCGGCCCTCAGAACTGCCAGCAGATGTGCAAACAGCTGTGTCTGGTGTGACTGCACGGTAACAGCCACCACCCAGTGACCCAAACTTCCATTCCAGCTGAGACTGGCTATTGGTTCTTTTTTGAGAGAAGAGATGGATGGAGGGAAGTGACGGAAGCAGAGAGGCTCTGAGGGCTTGAAGGTGGCCCAGAACCACTGCCCTGTCTCCTCAGGAGGCCCCCCAATACCTGCCCGCCTGATTCCAGGGCCAAACGTGGCCACCGCGGGTCACGTCAGCACAGCCAGGGGCTCCATCAGATCTTCTTTCTGCTGTGAAAGCAGCCCCAGGGCCTCCCCAGCACAGCCCTTCCAGAATGTTCTCCGTTCCCGTGGTCCTGCGGGTATCATCCTCAAAGCCAGCCCCTCTCTCATGGCCACAGGCTGGCTTCTGTTTTCCAAACTTCCAGTCACTTCCTAGTATGTACTGGCAGTCTGGGCTGTGCATGCTCCTCAACCTGTCTGACAAAGGACTTAGGTTTCCCCCCTTAATTTCCAATCTACCTTGGACTAATTTTTTTTTTTTAAGTAAAATACAATAAAGGGATGCCTGGGTGGCTCAGTGGTTGAGCATCTGCCTTTGGCTCAGGGTGTGATCTTGGGGTCCCAGGATCGAGTCCCACGTTGGGCTCCCTGCATGGAGCCTGCTTCTGCCTCTGCCTGTGTCTCTGCCTCTCTCTCTCTCTCTCTCTCTCTGTGTGTGTTGCTCATGAATAAATAAATAAAATATTTTTAAAAAGCAAAATATAATAAAAATGAGTTACTGGAAGAGGAAATGGAAAAAACCACATAGGAAAGCAAGCTTGGGTGTCCCAGCAAGCTCAGCCATCTGAGAGCTTCCAAACTTCTACTTCAACTCCTGTCCTCACGTCACTGTGGATGTTTGCAAACGGGCCCTGGGTGGGGGAGGCCACACTCTGAGGGGTGCTGGCGGGTAGGGCCTTCCTTGATCCACTGGGCATGTCCATCTCCCCAAGCCGCAGCGGGACTGCATCTGCTCCGACCTGACCTTTCCTGAGCTGGGCAGTGCCCCGAAGTCCCCCAAGCGGCCGGTCTGCTTCAGCAGATCTGGGGCAGGGCCTGAGAGTGCATTCTAACCGGTTCCCAGGATCGCACTGGGGAGCCAGACGCTGGACCCTCGGCTTCGGGCACGCGTGGGGCTCCTCTAAGCTTTGGCCGCGTCGTCCTCGTGTCCTAGGCTGTGACCCAGTGGACCCAGGCCTCCCGTGTCCCCCTCTACGGTCCCAGCTACACGTAGGCAACACCATGGTGGCCGGAGGCCCTCTGGCCAACTCCCCCCCACTTTTCACGTCCCCTCCAGCTGGCTGGTATTTAGGAGAAAATGGGGGAGTTCAGGGAGCGGCCGTTCCTTCCAGATGTTCTCCTGCTTCCCTCTGATCGCTCTGCACTCCACAGCCCATCTGTGCGCTCAGCTTTCCCCGCACGCCGCGCTGGCTGCCGTCTGGTCACGGAGCAGCCGAGGGCCTGCGTCTCCGCGGGGTCAGCTCTCATTGCTGGGGGCCGCGCTCCTCTGCAGAACACACGGCGATTCCAGGGGACCCGCGCGGAGTGGGGACGGGCGCGGGCGGCGCTGAGAAGGGATACGCGGGCCGCGAAAGCGGATAAAGGCGGGCCAGGGGGTGCTGTGACCGAACACGTCTCAGAGGCTCCACATCTAGGGGACAGTCGCAGAGGACAAAGGACACAGGGATTCCGAAATGATCCATTTGCAACGGAATACAGGCTGGAATTAAAAGGAATGTTGGCGAATCGATGGCTCTAAGTAGGAAATTAAGATTCTGGAACCTCATATCAAAAGCGCCATTCCAGGACAGGGGGAAATGAATGGGTTTTTTTTTTTTTTAAAGATGCTTTTTGTTTCTTTGTTTCTTCCTTTGTTTCTTTGTTTCTTTCTTCCTTTCTTTTTTCTTTCTTTTGTTTTTTGCTCTTCCCATCTTATGAGTAATACACCACGATTGGAAACATTTGGGGAAAATAACAGCGAAGAACAATACCCATCCACGTTGTCAACGCCTTTCCTGACTGCCATGTGCAGTTGAGCTTTCTCTCTCATTTCTCCAACACTCGGTTTTTAACCGACACCTCTAGATGTGAGCACTTTGAGATAGAACTGCACGGGTGGGAAATTGCGACTTAGAAAACGAAATAATCATTAGCACACGTGGCACCCCCGCCCCACCCTCTGCAGCCTCTCGGGGGCTCGAGACTTGGTTTATCTCAAAAGCACTTTCCTCGGCCTAATACAAGAAGGTGAGTACGCCGAGGCGTGGTGCTTCTCAGCTTGGCTAGGGAAACGGTGGGCAACAGGTCACACAGGCAAGCCCACTGGCAGCTCCCAGAGGGCATAGGTCACTTGGCCTAAATGACTGGCCAGTGACCTGCCAAGAAGCTCCTTGCAAGAGGCTTTCTTCTCTGCTCTTCATCTCAGTCACTCTCGTGAGGAACGAAATAGGGGAGTGGACATGGGTCCCTGTCCCATGGGCCTTGCCGAGTAACTGCAGGGTTAGAGCTGAGTGTCTGGGGGATGGTTCACGGGGCAGTTACTTGACGGAGAGGTATTTGTCTGCCTCAGGGTCAATGCTGCAGGCACCAGCTGAGGGCTGACCGTCAACAAGGCAGAGCAGGGGACACCCCAGGCAGAGAGGCCAGCGGTCCAGCAGCTGCACGCAGGCAGAACCACCCGACTGGGGAACCATGAGGGTCCAGGGGGTGCTGTGTGTAGGGGAAGGGGACCAGGGCCCTCAGTGAGGCTAGGCGGTGGCGGGGCCGCATAGGTGATGGTGAGAAGCTGTCCCAGAGCCATGGGAAATCACTGAGACATTTTAGGCAGGAAGCTGGGGAAAGAGGTGGCACAGTGAAGGGGTATCCTGCTGGGGGGGCACAGATGGGAGGGGTGAGGCCAGATGCATGAACACCACGTAGGGCTCCCAGGGGCGCAGGACCACAGGGGGACAGAGAGACAAAGCGAAGGGACTGGCTTTGGTGGAGACCATCATGAGTCAGTCCTGGCCATGCTGATTTTTGGTGACTCTGAGAATGTAAAGCAGAGGCGATAATGAGGCAGATGGATATGGAGCCAGGCTGTCAGGGGTGGACGAGGATGTGGGAGTCCTGGCACACATGTGGCCACTGAGACTCATGTCAAATGGGGACAGAAGAGGGCCCAGAAAGGGCCCCGGGAGCATGGCCATTTAACAGAATGGGGGAGGAGAGGAGTGGCTGTTGGGGCTGAGGGAGGACGGTGTGTGTGCAGAGTGTCAGGGCCCCTGGGAGCTGTTTGGGGCAGTGTGTGTGTGGGGGGGGATGGTAGACAGTGACAGAGAGGTAACAAAGTGGAGACAGCCCTTCCAAGAGTTTCCCTACAACAGATGGGAGGGAGCAGACAGCAGAGAGCCCCCCTCTGCACCAGGCAGGGAGATGGATAAAGAGGGGGCTCAGGCCCTCAATGGTGTAGGAGTCATTCAGGTCTGTGCCCATCATTCAGGTCTGTGCTCAGGGTCGGCCTCGGGGCCTAGGGAAGGCTGTGTGCCACCCAGGAAGGAGGCGGGGGGAGGGCTCCTAATCCACGGTCTCATGCTGGTAATATTAAATTCTCTGGGGCCACCAGCCCCCACCCCCAACGCTGTGGGAGGAAGAGAGAGAGCAGAGACCCAGGTCCAACTTCCGCTAATAAATCACCCAAACTGCTCAGATTTTCCTAAATACACTTGTGTGATCCCCCTCCTGGCCTCTGCTCGTGCTGTTGCCTGGGCCTGAGAACGCCTTCTCTCACCCGCTGCCCATCTGGCTGGCGAGCAAGGCACGTGTCTCTAAAAACTTGGCTCAAGGGTCTCATCTCTGAAAGCCCTTTTATCCGCCAGCTGCCCTGGGGTGGGCCTGGGCCCTCCGCCTGCTGTCACCTCCAGGAGACCCCATGGCTGCACTGTTTTGCTGTGCTCAATGGACCCCGAGCCAGGGGTACGACAGGTGACAGGCGAGCCTGGGGGACTCCCAAGGCAGATGCTCCTCCTCTAGTGAGCCTGGGGGACTCCCAAGGCAGATCTCCTCCTCTAGCCCACTGACACCGTGCCAGAGCAGGGGCACAGGGGGGCCAGACCTGCAGCTTTCCCATGAGAAGCAAAAATCTTGACGTTTTAACACAAAATCTCCTGATTTTTAAAACTCAGCCAAAATTTAAATATTTTTAAACCACCAAACAGAGCACATCTTTCAGCAGGATTCTCCGAGGGCTGCCAGCTTACAGCACCTGCTGTGCCCCTTTCTCAGGCAGGGAGCATGTCCTCCTTGCGCTATACAGAGGGAGGTTTCTGGCAGGGGTGCAGGTAGGGAAAGGGAGGCCCCCCTCCCCAGTTTTACAACCAAAACCTCACTGCATTGTCTCATGTAATCCTCAAAACGAAACCGCAAGGAAGGGTGCCAGTCCATTTTCCAGGCAGGAAAGCTGAGGCTCTAAGAGAGGACGTGACCTACCTGGGGACCCACAGCTAGTAAACCGGGGAGTTAATTTCAACCCTGGTCCACTTGTTAATGAGCGCATCCAGGGTTAAATGAGTGCACGCAGGCCAGACCCAGGAACACCGGGTGCGTGACGGGAAGCACCGTACAGCTCTGCATGGTGAGGAACGATGTAATTTTTATGGATAGTTAGTAACATGACTTATTGAGCCCCTGAGGCTGCAGGTGCCAGGACCCAGTGGAAACCAGAAAGACCACTCCCTGCTTTCTCTGGCGGCGTGCATGGTGTGCACACGTGCACGTGGGAAGGAGGCAGACACAAACAAGGCAGGAAAGGGGTTAATAGGTAAATCCAGTTCAGGGAGTAGGACACTCCACTGCTGAGAGCACAAGGTGAGGGCGGGTGATCTGATTGCCACCAGGGGAGCAAGGCAGTCCTCCCTGGAAGCTCGGGGACTTTGGCTCTCCCACCCCTGTGGCCTTCCCCAGGGAGGCGGCATGTCTGTTCCGTGCAGCTCAATTCCTGCTAGAGTCCAATCCAACAAGTCTGGCTTTTCTCCACAAGATGTTAAAGCAGATCCCAACATTAAGCATGCAAGAAAGCCAGGTCTGCAAATATTTACCTTTCATTCAGCAGCTTCTGACCCTCCCCTCAGGAGGCCCCATTAAGATGCCCTCTGCGGGGACAGCAAGCAGGGTGACTGGGAGCGCTTAATTCCAGACGTTTCTCAGACCTGGCAAGCCTGCTCAGAGTCAGGGGGAGGCTCCCCGGCCCCGCTCCACACGCATGCACAGTGGCCCCTTCCCATGCACACACGTGCGGGCACACACACGCACACCTGAATTGCAAAACCCCTGAAGACTTCAGAATCTGCCCAACTTGTCCTGAGACTTGCAACAGGAGGGGGGTGGGGGGTTGGTGACAGACTAGTCCCTTCCTGCTGCATCAGCCCCCGCAGGGCAGGGCGGCACCTTGTCCTCAGTCAGGAGCACAGTGGGCAGGCCTGGATGAAGTGAGACCCACAATTCCAGGGACAGGAACGGCAGGGCCGGTGGGGAGGCCCTGCACCCTCTCCCAGGGCACCACACCCGCCCTCACACTGCAACAGTCCCACAGACTCCCCTCACTCACCCATGCAAGCCCGGCTCCCACCTCCATGCCAGGCAGAGAGGCTGCTGACCAGTCCTGAGAGCCCACATGTCACGACACTGATTGTGGCCCGCTTCAATCCCAACTCTGGCATTTACCGGCTGTGGGACTTTAGGCAATTTACTTTACCTCTCTGTGCCTTGGTTTCTCATCTATGAAACGGGGACCCAAGAAGAGTACTTGGCACGGGGCAAGCACCATATGCCTGCTGTGGTTAGTAATACAGTTACTAGATTCCTAAGATCTCAAAATGCCGTCTCCTAAGCTAATCACCTAATCATTACCGAGCTTGATATTTCACATCAGCATCAGAAGAAACAGACTCACTGACACAAAATGCAGTACCGTGCCCAGGATGTTACCTGGGTTTTCAAAGTGTGACTTCCCAGGATGCTGGTGGCTCTGGGCTCTCCCTCTGGGGGTCAGAGGACACTGGCCCAGACAGAGCCTTGCCCCAAATCACACAACAGTGAAGTGACAGGCCTGGAACACCCACGCACTCTGAGTTAGGCCCCCCCAAACCCCTGCTCCTTCCAGGGCACATCCCACCCCTCAAGGAGTAGGGGGTATAGGCAGGTGGGCCCCTCAGATCTCTCCCCTGGTGTCCATGGCTGCAGTTTTGAGGACACTGGCCACTGCAGAATTTGAGCCCTGCTGCTTGCTGCTGGGCCACTTGCAAACCTGGGCAGAAAGAGATCCATGCACTCTGAGCTCTTTGTAGGGAAGGCACAAAAAAAAAAAAAAAAAAGAAATTAGAACAGCCCAGCTAAGCTGAAATGCTCTCCTCAGAGAGGAAGGGAAATAAAATTTGATGAACCTCTGCATAATGTTCAAGTTATGAACGTGTAAAGTGATATGCTGCACATATGCTGGGAACCGTTCGTCTGCCCCCACATGGCTGGGGCCTGAGCTGATAGGGACAGTTTCAACCAGGGCCCCAGAAAACAGCAACTTCTCGCTGATGGAGAACTATGAGGTCCTGTTTTCTGCCTCAGCAAAACAAGGTTGCCCGTGGCTGCCTCAGGCTCTCTTGCAGCCGAGCGGATGGCTGAGGACACAGTGTTCAGGGGCGGTTTTAGACATCAAGCTGTCTATACGGCTCCTATAAATGTTTCCTGAGTGCCTACTGCAGGTCCCGTCCTATGCTGGTCACTGCCACCTGCCCAGAGAGCACGCTCTGTCCACAGCCATGGGCACCCTGTTTGCCTGAACTCCCTGGCCACAGCTGCCTGGTCCCCAGACTGGACACCTGACCTGGGACTCTGGCATGGGGGTGCTGTGAAGCTGAATTTGCCCAATGATGATGAAGTTTGAGCTGAAAGGACATGAGACAGCCAGGCCTGAGGTCTCCAGAGAGAAGGACTGAGCTGGTTACGCAAAGAAAAATAAAAAAGCACCCACTTGGTGCCTGGCCTAGATGTAGGCGCTCAGAATACAGCGGGGAGCAAGACAGCGAAGCCAAGTCTATCACAGCGCTCACAGCCTACAAACTATCAAACAGATAAACAGAATAAGGTCAGGTTGTGTAGGCGCTCCGAAAAAACAGTGACTAGGACAGAGTGCGTGGGACCAACTGAGACCGAGTGATTAAGGAAGTCCTCTCCAAGCTGATGATGTTCAAGCTGAGACCTGAGTGAGTGCTGCTGGCAAGAGCACAGCAAGGGCCAGGGCCCCAAGAGGGGTTGAGCTTGCGGTGTTCAAGGGACAGAAAGGAGACCTACATGGCACAGGACAGATGACAGGGTGTGTAGCAGTCAGAGAGGTTCCTGTGTGGCCTCCATCATGTGACTCCTCAGCTTGAAACCTTTCCACTGCCCCACAGAGTCCAGGTCCTCAATGCTACCCAGCTCCGCAGCATCCTTCCCCTTTTCCTCCTCAGATTCTTGTCATCAGTCCTGACAACCTTTCTATTCTCTGCCATTAAAAGGCATCATTGCATATCCAGTCAGCTCCCCTAGAAGCATACCCTGTGATAAGAATTTGGGTATGGGTAGTTTGCTTAGGAGGTGGTCCCAGGAAATATGCTAACTATGTGCCTGTCTGTCCTTCCATTTGTCCATTATCCACCATCCATCCATGCATCCACAAATGCATTCATTCATCTATCTTTCCACCTAACCATCCAACCATCTACCCAACCATCCACCCACCCAACCATCCATCCATCCACCCCCCAACCCAACCGTATATATGTACATATACCCATCCACCCATTCATCCATCCATCTATCCAACTATCCACCCATCCATTCACCCACCCAACTATACATACATACACCCAACCATCCATCCACCCATTCATACACACACAATTTATTGGCACTTCTATTCCCAGCTAGACTCTGAGGACTCAAGTGATCAGATGTAGTCCCTGATCTTGAGGGACTCTTCCACTTGTCATCAACAATCCCACTGCTGGGTCCTCTTTTCACTCAATGCTGTGACAGAGCCCAAGAAGGAGACCACAGTTCATTCTCTGTATATGCCCCTAAGAAGCATGAGGCTAAATAGCAAACACCCAGACTCAGTTCTCTTCTTCTTGGGTTCTTGGGCTCTGATCACAAGGCAACCTCACGTCTCATAAAATATCAAAATGTCCCAGAAATTCCAACACAGTGGGGTCCAAACTCTGCCTCCCCCAGCCTGTCCCTTCTACCCCACTACCCCCTACTATGCTTCTGTGAGGTCATTCACTCTAGTTTTTGACTAGAGCCCTGTGGCCACTGAGGCCAAACCCCGGGGTCTGGATTCCCAATGGTGGCCAGAGGTGACCCCATGTGCACTGACCTCTCCCGGAAGTACCTGATGGCCTCAGGGTGTATGAAGGTCGGCTCCTCCCGGTAGCCCTGCTCAAAGACCTTGCGCTTGTGCCGGAACTCAATGACCGTCTTGGTGTAGGAGTTGAGTGTGGTGACAGAGGCTGCCATGCAGCAGGTAAAGGAGCCCCACGCCAGGCTGCCAAGAGACGAGGAGAGAGGTGCCACAGTGAGGGTGGGCAGGGGACAGGAAGCCCCCCTTCTCTCCCCTCCCCCTGCCAGACATGCATTCAACCCTGCACAGCTGCATCTTCTGGGCCAGACTAGAGCAGGTCCTGCTGTGGAGAAGACGAAGATCTGGTCCCTGCCCTGCTCACAGTCTGTACACTCTGACGCAGACATGACAAGAGTTCATCACTGGGAGGCAAGACAAGAGCGAGACCTTCCATCCGAGGGTGCCAGCCTCAAGGAAGGTCACCAGAACACAACTATGCTTCCATGGGGTCTTGGAGAACGAGAGAGCTTGCCAGCAGGGGAAGGGCATTGTGGGAAGAGGGAAGGGCGTGTGCAAAGGTGTGGAGGCGCAAGGCAGTAGGAACAGTCCAGAGACTGGCTGGGACGCTGGAGTGAGGGAGAGTGCGATTAGTTGGAGTTAATAATAGAGAAGCAGGGGGGGTCAGACACCCTAAAGGCTGGTTTCCGTGGGGGTTAAATTACCTCTGTTCATGTGTGACCTTGGGCAAGTTGCTTGACCTTTCTGCCTCTTATTCCTCATGTCATTTTAGGGGACATAACAAGCGCCAGCTCACAATGTTGTTGCCAAGATTGAAGGAGATGAGCCATTCAAAACATCTCAGAACAGCGCCTGGAGCATACAGTAGGCACCCAAGACAGGTTTGCTGTCATTACTACCGTCCGCAGTTTCAAGGTTCTTACTACCACTCCTGTCTGGCTTCATTTCCAAACTCTCCCTCTGAGAGATTAAGTTACAATGACCCGTGTGGCGTTCTGCTCCGCTCTTCCTCCAAGCACAGCTGGCCACTCTTGGCCACACTCACCTGATGTGTATGCGGAGCCAGCCAGAGCTGGAGCATCTTTTCTATCCACAACTGGAAAGAAGGAAAGGGGGGTGTGGGGCTCGGAGCTCAGCCAGCCAGGCTGCCAGGCTTCTCCGACCCAGGGTCCATTCGAGAAGTGGCCTCCTGCCTACTTCCTCTGGCCAAAACTGGGCAGTAACATTTAGAACCAGCAGTGGGGACCTGCCTGGCCCTGGTTGTTGTACCCAGTCTGGTGTCCAGGTCCCTGCTCCCCAGTGTCTGCCTTGATGACTGGTTTCCTCCAAATCAAGGGCTCAGTGCTACGGCCCTGTCTCAGGGCATCCAGCCTCCCCTTCTGCCAGCTACCTGTTGGTTCTCTCAATATCACCCCCCATGCGGTGCAGCCCACCTTCACACCCACTGCTCTTCTCTTCGTCAGCCCCAGGACACCCAGAAGGAAAGCAAGGGGAAGTATGAGAATTCAGCCTTTCTTGCAGGGATCCCCTATCATCACCTATCCCTTAGCGCCCAAACCATTAATAGATTCCTTGTTCCTTCATGATAAGGAGCTAATTTAGACCTCCCAGAAGCTCTTGAGTATCTGTGACAGCCCCTCTTAGAACTGTCCTGTCCATCAGAGTCCAGCAGGTGATCCCGACCTCTGTTCACAGATGATTGGATGAGGGCTGACATCTGACCGAAGGTGATCCAATCAGATATTCTCTCCTCGGAGCAATGACACTCAAGACTAGCTCAGCGTGGGATGTGTGTTTGAACTACAGAGGTGCAAATTCAGAACATGAGGTTGGAGAATAAAGAAGCGGGCTTTTCCTGGGATTCCACGAGGATACACAGGTTGGTTTTGCCTGACCAGCATCCATTCTGTTAAGGATCCAGGTGCTCCCCTCCTCTGAGGCCATGTGGTTTGTGTGCAGCTGGCTTCACCCTCAATCTTTAGGGATGATCACACGGCCATCACCTGGTCAATGAGATCATCTCTTCCCTCTAGATGCAGTAATTAGTTCAAGGATGGGCATGTGACACCCAAGTCAGGCTAATGAGATTCAATCGCAGGACTCTTGGAAATCTTTGTCTTGGGGTGCCAAGCTGGTGGGATCTGAGCCTGGAGCTGCTCTGGGGACTATGTTGCCACTATGCAACCTGCTAAGGAGGCTGACTCAAAGGGGGGCCATGAAAAAGAGCTAGATCCCTAAGATGAAGCCATTATCCCTGGATTTTTCAGCTATGGGAGCCCCAATTCCTTTATGAGTTTTTCTTTCCCTAAGCCAGTTTGGATTGAGTGTCTGTCATTGGCAACCCAAGTTCTTGGACAATTACTTTCTATAGATTCCTCTCTCTTACATAGCTTAGTTTTAAAGTGAATTTCTAGTCTTTACGGTCAGGGATCTAATCTAGGAGCGGGTCCAACTCCCAAATCTGATGACCCAACCAGAGGAGGAGCATCTCTCCCTGTCACACACCCCTGTTCGATTTCATCTCAGCCCTCACCACACCCTGTAATTCTCCTGTAGCTTTTATTCCTATTATTTATTATTCTTTGTTCTTAAATGAAACCTTCTATTTTGGGATAATTATAGATTCACATTTAGTTGTAAGAAATAATACAGAGAGATCCATGTACCCTTTACCCAGTTTCCCTCAATGGTAACATCTTGCAAATACAGTCCCCAGCCGGCATATTGACACCCATACAGTCAAGATACAGAGCGTCTCTATCCATCAGCACAATGATCCCTCCTGTTGCCATTTTACAGCCCCCCCCCTCCCCTCCCAACCTCTGGCAACCACTAATCAGTTCTTCATTTCTCCAACTTTGTCATTTTAAGAACGTTGCATAAATGGAAGCACAAAGCACGTATTTTGGGGATTGGCTTTTCCCACTTGGTATAATACTCTGGAGAGTCATCCCGGCTGCTGTGTGTATCAACCATTTGTTCCTTTATATCACAGAGTTTCTCCACATCTGCACCAGCATGTCACGTTGTCACTTTGGTTTTTTTTTTATTTTATTTTAGCTCTTCTGATAGATGTGTAGTAACACCTCATTGTGGTTTTCATTTGCATTTTCCTAATGGCTAATGGTGTTGAACATCTTTTCAGTTGCTTACTTGCCATCTGTTTATCCTCTTTGGCAAAATATCCGTTCATGTTCTTCTGCCCACTTTCTAATCGGATTGTTTTGCTGCTGTTGTTGTTTACTGTTGAGTTTTGAGTGTTTGTACAGATCCTAAATACTAGGCCTTTGTCAGAGACGTCGTAGCTTACACATACTTTCTTCCTCTGTAACTTGTCTTTCCAACCTCTTAACAAGGTCTGTAACAGGGCAAATGTTTCCTTTTTTTTTCAAGATTTTATTTATTTATTTATGATAGACACAGAGAGAGAGAGAGAGAGAGAGGCAGAGACCCAGGCAGAGGGAGAAGCAGGCTCCATGCAGCGAGCCCCACGTGGGACTCGATCCTGGGTCTCCAGGATCACACCCTGGGCTGAAGGCAGGTGCTAAACCGCTGAGCCACCGGGCTGCCCAGGCAAGTGTTTCATTTTGTTGAAATCCAATTTATTATATATTCCATTTATGCTTTTGATCCATTTGATACCAAATCCAAGACCTCTTTGCCCAGGTCTAGATCCCAAAGATTTTCTATTTTTTTTTCCCTAAAAATTGTATAGTTTTACAATTTTTATTTAGGTCCACGACCCATTTTGAGTTATTTTTTATACAAGGCATAGAGTTTAGATTGATTTTTTTTTTGTCTCTGAATGTCCAATAGTTCCAGCACCATTTGTTGAAAAGGCTACCTCCCCCACTCCACTGGATGGATTTGCATCTTTGTCACATATCAGTTCAGCCTATTTGTGTGGGTCTATTTCTGGGTCCCTTACTCTGTCCCATTGATCTCTGTGTATCCCTCTGCCAATACCACACAGTCTGGACTACCGTAACTATATATTAAGTCTTGAAATTGGATAGACTGGTTCCTCCCACCTTTAGTCTTGTTTTTCAAATTTGTTTTAGCTATTCTAGTTCCTTTGCCTCTCCTAATAAATTTTAGAATAATCTTGTCTATACCTACAAGAAGTCTTGCTGAGATTTTAATAGGAATTGCATGAGACCTATATACCAACGTGCGGAGAATTGAAGTCTTTACCGCAAACATGGTATTCCTCACCATTGATTTCAATCTTCTTTGATTTCGTTCATTGTCATTTTGTGGTTTTCAGCATGCAAGTCCTACAGAAGTTTTGTTAGATTTAGGACAAAGTGTTTCACTTTTTTTTAAGTGCAAATGGTATTGTATTATTAGTTTTGTTGTCCAACTGCTCAATGTTATAGAAATATAATTGGGGCCCTGGAGCGTGTGGGTGGCTCAGTTGGGTGAGCATCTGACTCTTGGTTTCCGCTCAGGCCGTGATCTCAGGATCTTGACACTGAGCTCTGCATCTGGCTCCACGCTCAGCAGGATGTCTGCTTGAGATTCTTTCTCTTCCTTGTCCTCTCCTTCTGCCCTTCCTCTGCTAGTGCTCTCTTGCTCACTCTCTCTCTCAAATAAATAAATCTTAAAAAACATTGATTGTGGTACCTGTTGAGCATCTGACTCTCAGTTTTGGCTCAGGTCTTGATCTCATGGGTCGTGAGATCCAGCCCCATGTCAGGCTCCATGCTCAGTGGGGAGTCGGCTTGAAGATTCTCTGCCCCTCCCCCTACTCATACACACACACACACACACACACACACACACACACAGGCTCTTTCTCTAAATTCAGTAAATCTTAGAGATATGTATGTATAATTGATTTTTGTGGTTTTTCTCTCATATCCCAAGACTATACTGAACTCCTATATTAGGTCCAGGCATTTTTTGGTAGATTTCTTGGATTTTTCTACATAAACAATCGTGGCATCTGCAAATAAGTATGGTTTACTTCTTACTTTCCAGTCTGTATGCTTTACTTTTCATGCTGTCCTGCACTCCTGAGAAGTTCTAGCACCATGCTGAAGGAGTGGTGTTCCCAGCCTTAGGGGGAACACATTCAGTCATGTTACTGCCAGCTGGGGTCAGGGTCCAGGCTCCCCATGGGATCTCCACTGCCACTTGGGGATGGGTGGGGCTTGTTACTGCTCCAGCAAAGTGACAGTCCCAGCTCCCTACTCCTGCATCACCACAGCAGGTGAGGGGGCACGCACTTAGGTGCCTCACTGCAGCCTGAGGAGGTGAATCCAAGCTTGGTATGGCAGGGGGTGTCAAGCCACAACCGTTGGTCTGCTTGTGCTTTGTTTTCCGTGATGTAGGACTATAGAGAGCAGTTATTGCTAAGTTTTCTTAGTAGGCTCCCCCTTCTCTGGTCCTTTGGCTACAGAAAGCAGACCTTTGGTGGGGTCTGTGTGTGTGTGTGTGTGTGTGTGTGTGTATGTGCGCACCTTTTGGCATTGCTGGGTTGCTGACTTCTTCATTTCCAAAGTGGGATGCACTAGACAAAAAGTCCATACCAATGTGCTGTCTCTCAGACCCTGAGAGAGTCTACTGAGTCTACTGTCTTCTGTCCGCTCTTCAGAGTCTTCTTATGCTTAAGTGCTTTATGTCTGATGTTCCAGGATTTAGTTATACTTAGCAGGAGAAATAGGGAGAAGTATGTGTACTTCATCCTTCCAGAAGTGGTAGTCCCAATTATTTGTTTTTTGATGTTCTTTCCACCCATGCCAGAGCTTCAGCTTCGTGAGAACAGGAGCTTTGTTTTGTTCACTGCTATATCCTTAGCACTTAGAACACACACAGTAGGTGCTCAGTAAATATTTGTAGAATGAAGTAATACAGATACGATGATAACACATTGAACAAATTGATATAAAAACACCGTCCTGGTTTTCATGTGGATGAAGGGCTCAGGGCTGCCTGCGTGAATCTCCCTGCTGTGCCTCATCCTAACACCCCCTGGGGCCCCCACGCAGGGCAGAGTTTGAAAACCTCAGGGCTGGAACACCTGCTGATGTTTGCAGCTTGCCCTTCTGAGCTGGTGCACTTCTGAGCTGGTGCAGGGAGATACGTGGGAGGTTGGCCTGGTTTTTGGAGCCAAGAGCAGAGTGGACACTGTAGGGAGGAAATGCGAGGGTGATAGGGTCGACACAGTGGTTGTCAACCACTCTGTCCTCTGGGAGCTGCAGGGCAGGGCAGAGGGGATGCTGGAGGCAGATTCAGAGATGCATACATAGATGCCACCTTGCAATCTGCCCCAGGCCCTGCTCAGTGGGAAGACTGTTTACTGACCACTGAGAGAGGCAGCCCTCATCCTCATTCAAGTCTGTATGTTAGTAAATTGAACACCAATAAAAAAAAAAAAAAAAAAAAGACAGATAGGCACAGAGTCACTGTGCAGGTCAGGACACAAATGCTCAGTGCCCCAGAGCAGAAGGGACCAAGAGCTGATGATGGCAGGTTCAAGAAGCCCAGCTAGTCCAACCATGGCCAGCAGGCACCCTTGGGCAGCCATACCGTTCCCTCCCTGGTCTCAGACAAAGGGAGGCCAAGGCTAGCTGCCTGGCAATACATGAAAAAGTGAGAGTTTCCAGCTTCCTGCTGACCACACAGCCTCTCAGCAGGGACATCAGTAAATACACCCTCTCCAGGGGCTCTTTGAGGCCAAGGCTCTTCATTGGTGATAGCAGCAGAAGCCCCACCCGTAAGGGGTCAATCTGCTGAAATGCCAGCTACGGCCTGCAGAGAGGGCAGGGCAGCCCAGGATCCCAAGAGAGGGAAGAAGCTAGCCTTCGTTGCCACTGCGCTTCACACAGACGGAGTCTCAGAGGCACACAGAGAGGCACCACCCACTCAGTACTGGCCCAACCTGCTACTCTTTGCTCTGTGACCTGTGCCAAACTGCTTAACCTCTCTGGGCTTCTAGCTCTTATGAAGTACAACTCCATGATCCTCTCCCACAGTCAGTCTGCAGGCTGAATGCTCAGGATTGGGGTTTCACTGTTTTGTGGTAGGAGGGGCGCTTTTTAAAAATCTTTCTCCATTTTGGTCAAATTCAAAAGAGAAGAACAAAGTGACTAGCTTTCCACTTTCCTGTCATCGCCAGGAAAACTGCCATGCTGACCTTCCATGAAGGGGTCACAACTCAAATTCCTGCAGGGTCTGGTGGATGATGATTTGGGGAAAGTATAAGGCAATAAGGAGTGGTGGGGACAACGGTGACCTGGAGAGCATGTGCCCCATCTAAAGGGGCAGCCGCCACTCAGCTTCAGCTCCCGCTGCCATGTGGCAATGCCAGTTAGGCAAGGCCATAACTTCTAATGGTGAAGAGAAGCCCCAAACTTGGATATTTATGTAAAAGTTTTACTTTTTTAGATGTTAAAAACAAATACATATTTTATTTTTTATGTTTTTAAACATTGTAGTTTTAATATTTTTTTAGATTTGTGTGTGTGTATGTGCGTGTGGTGTGTGTGTGTTTGTGTGTGTGTGTGAGAGAGAGAGAGAACACAAGCATGAGCAGTGGGGAGGGGCAGAGGGAGAGGGAGAAGCAGACTCTCCACTGAGCAGGAAGCCTGAGGAAGGGCTCCAACCCAGGACCCCAAGATCATGACCTGAGCCCAAAGGCAGATGTTTAACTGACTGAGCCACCAGGCACCCAAATACATCTTTTATATAACACCGTGGCAGGTGGACACAAAACATCACCGGGCTGGGTTCAGCCCCGGGCTGCATGCAGTTCGCAGCACCTAGGATAATTGTGTGACCTGAGCCTTTGCTCTTTCTGAGGCTGTGTCCCGGTCCCTGAACTGTCTGACATGGTAACTCCTCTGTGGGAGTCAGCGCAGCAGGACCAGACAGCTCAGGGGAAACAGGACCAAACAGCTCAGGACCCACATAGCTGGGGGGAAAGAAGGTAGGAGCACTAGAGGGGTCCCGGGCTCAGGCAACGATGGGGTTCTGAAGCTTAGGGCCAAAGTGGGGAGTCAGGCATGGGCAGGGCTGGATCGTAAGGAAACACTGACATCCTGGGAGCAAATGTGAGAGGCATGTCCAAGGCAGGTGGAGCCCAGAGACCAGACAGCAAGGGACCACTTGCCTGCCCACTGGAAGTCACCACAGGGACGTTCGGGACACATGCCTCTCATCAAGTGAGAGCAGCATTACCAAAGGCTCAGTGTCATTACCACCGTTTATGATCACTGCCCCTTATAAGCACTTCCTGTGTGCCAAGCACTTTAAAAGGTTGGTCCCACGTAGTCCCTCCAACAACCCTATGAAACACACATCACTATTACCTGCTCTAGAGACGAGTACACTGAGAGGCTGGATCGCTTGCCTTTCCAGCAACATTTGTGGAGCACACTCTCTGTGCTAAGCACCTCATTCGCGTCACTTCACATGGTCCTCATCATAGCCCCTAACCAGAGATGACCCTCACACCACCAGGAGCCTCACCTCCCGAAGTTCACGTTTTGTGCAGCCCCTCCTCCTTTTTTTTTTTTTTAATTTTTTTTTTTTTATTCATTTATGATAGTCACAGAGAGAGAGCGAGAGAGAGAGGCAGAGAGAGAAGCAGGCTCCATGCACTGGGAGCCTGATGTGGGATTTGATCCCGGATCTCCAGGATCGCGCCCTGGGCCAAAGGCAGGCGCCAAACCGCTGCGCCACCCAGGGATCCCAGCCCCTCCTCCTTGAATCCGGCCACATCACTTGCTCTTGACCAACAGAATGTACCAGAAGTGACAGTGTGACTCCTGAGGCAAGGTCATAAACTTGTCACTTTTGCTCAGACCTCTTGGAGTCCTTGCTCCCCGCAAGAGGCTGCTCCCACTGACTGCCTAGCTGACCCCCAGCCCCCAGCCCGCACCGCAGCCAGTGCTGGGAGGCGGGGCCTGCTTGGACACCCTGCCTGGCCACGTCCCAGATGATGCCGCCCCAGCCAACATCCCACCTAAGTGTCATGCAGGACCCTGAGCAAGAACGACCTGGCTAAGCCCAGTCAACCCACTAAACCGTAAAAGACAGTAACATATTTTTATTTTAAGCCACTAAATGTTAGGGTGATGTGTTATAAATGAAGAGAAAACTGACACACTGCTTGCAAGAGCCCCCTGAGTAGAGACTCATGCCATCCCCATTTTACAGATGAGGATACTGAGGTATGGGGAGGCTGAGTGACCTCATGCAACTCTGCAGCCAGCAAGAGTCAGAGTGAGAGTCTGTTCCTAAGTCATCTGATTCCTCTGGCCTCAACCACACCTCTGCGCTGCCGGCCCACAGCACCCTAGCCATGCACGTCAGGGTAAACTGTAAGCCAGGCTGTCTGACTCCCAATCATGGAAACTTCTCTTCCTGCACAGATGTTCCTCCCAGAAGCTGGTGCCTAACATCAGCTGGGCATCTCTGATATCTGACCTCTTAACCCCCACCTCCCAAACTCCTGAGGTGTGTCTTGCCCTGCTGGGTGGGGAGACAAGAGGCTGGCGCTGCCTGGCCTCAAAGCTGGTCTCCTCTCTGGTGCCTGGGGCAGGGACAGGGGAGGCGCTGGGTCCAGAATTTTGACAAATGGCCTCACACATATTAAACAAGAGAAATGACACTGCACAGCCCTGGCGAGGCCCCAAAAGCAAAGGATGAAAAATGGGGCTGATCCATCTTGCAGGCCTTGCTGACAAGAAGAAATGGATCAGC
Source organism: Canis lupus dingo (assembly GCF_003254725.2). Lineage (NCBI taxonomy): Eukaryota > Metazoa > Chordata > Mammalia > Carnivora > Canidae > Canis > Canis lupus. The sequence goes on along the minus strand of NC_064248.1, from coordinate 18,727,660 downwards.
CCTAATAGGGACCGCACGTTGGGCCCCGGCCTTAAATAAGTCAAATGAGAACGAGGCCAGCCCCAAGGGAGCAGAAGAGCAAGCCACGAGGCCCAGCTTCCATAGAAAGAAAGGTTGCTGTGGCTGACATCAGCAGGCTTGGTTTTAGATGCTGGGGGCCAGGGTAGAGAGCTAGGGGCTCCTAGAAAGAGAGACCTGAGAATCCTATTACCACCTCAGGCTGTGGGACCCTGGGGGACTGACCCAACCTTTCTGAGCCCTAGTTTTCACACATGCAACACGGGGGTTTTGCATATGTTAATTTCATATCAATAACAGTAATATTAGAAGGGCAGGTGTCTGGGGCATCTAGGTGGCTCAGTCAGTTAGGTGTCGGGCTCTTGGGCTCTTGATTTTGGCTCAGGTCATGATCTCAGGATGAGCTCAAGCCCCATATCAGCCTCCATACTTGCACTCGGCGTGAGTCTGCTTGAGATTCTCTCTCCCCCTCCCTCTGCCCCTCCCCCAACTGGTGCTCTCTAAATAAATAAATAAATAAATAAATAAATAAATAAATAAATAAATAAAATCAATAAGAAAAAAAAAAGAAAGGCTGGTGTTTAAGAGCACTTACCATGCGTCAAACAGTGTGCTAAGCATATCTACAAACTGTCTTTGCATTACCCATTCTCGGAGAGGCAAAATACAGAGGCTGAGGGTGTGGGCTCCGAGGCCAGACTTGCCTGGGTTCAGATCCTTGCTCTGCCGCTCAGCAGCCAGACAGCCTGGATGGGTGACTTAAGTTCCCTGTGCCTCAGTTTCCTCTCCACAAAGTACCCGCCCCATGGTGTTGTTACGGCAACATACCAGCGCTCCATACATGGCAGGGATTATCACACACAGGCTCAACACTTAAAAATGTTCATTCCTTTCCTTTGTCACCTTCTCTAGCTCAGATGACGAGCTTCTGAGGTCAAGAGCTCAGGCAAGAACTGCTAGAGGGAGGGAAGCATTGGGTGAAAAGGGGGTCAGAGCCTTAGCTGGTTTCCCTGCGGTCCCTCCACTTCAAGGGATCAGGATGGTGTTGGAGGGTCCAGGTCCCTTTAAGGCACATGGCTTTACAGGAGTGGAGCCAAGCAGAGGGGGAAGGGGCAGCAATTAGCAGGAGTCCCCACGGTGGGGGGTGAAAGGGGGTCTTTCTGTGTTAGAGTCCTTCCTGCTCCACTCTGACCATCTTCCTCCAAAGCCTCTGCTACCTGCTGTTCCTCCTGCCCAGCACACTCTCTCGTTCCCTCCTCCACCAGTCTGCCTGGCCACCTTCTCCCCAGAGGACCCTCCCTGCCCGAAGCTGGGTCAGCAACCCCTCCTCTGTGCTCTGAACCCCCCATCACCACATGATAGCTTGTGTACTCGTCTCAATGGCCTGTTACAACAGTGTCTTGGCCACTGCTGTGCCTGCAGCTCCTAGGACAGTGGCTGTCCCCAAGTAGGCATCCAGTAAATGCATGTAAAGTAATTAAGTGGATAAATGGTCTGCAGACCTGCAGACCCTGGGTAATGGACATCTGTGGTCGCATTCTTGCCAGCATGCATTCCTTCTTCTGATGACCCCATCCCACCCCCAAATTTCTGCTGGGGGACCTCTCCTCCTCTTCTTTGTCCAAGGGTTTGGGTGGGGCCAATCCCTCCTGCTTGACCTTGTGACTCAGGCCAGACCAATGAGAGTAGTCCAGTCTGTTCAGGGTCTAAATCATTGGTCATGGGGTGGACACCTGACTTAAGCCAATCCAATGAAAGCCATAAGCAGGATGTTGGCTGGAAATATTGGAAAGAAGCCCCATGTTTCTGCTACTGTTGCTGCATTTGTAAAATGTAAGCCTTGAGCTGGGCTTGGTGACCATCTCTGCTTGGGGAAAAACTGCTTGTAAATGAAACCAACACAAAGGGAACAGAGACAGCAAAGTGGGGAGGGGAGATTGCCTAAGCTCCTGATGAATCACCCGATCACCTGGATCCAGCTGTGCCTGAAGCTGACCGTGTAGTAGCTCACCCAGCATCCATTCCACCTACTCACCATTTGTGAGTTTCTGGCTCATTCTTCATTCCAGAGGTGAGTGTGGGCAAGATAAGCCAATAAGCTCATGACATTCCCTCAGCTGTGGTGATGATTTCAGGAGAAAGAAAATGAGCTAAGCTAGGTCCATGCGAGGGAAGCTTGGGATTCTAGTCAATGTTGGGGAAAGAGAAGCCCTTTCTTCTCCTGTGATGTGGAGGAAGAAGCACCAGCCTCAGGAGCAGCTTTTACTTCACCAGGAGGGAAGCCCACCCAGGGATAGGGTTAATGTGCAGATGATCACCGAGGAAGAGGAAGAGTCAGTCCTGATGACATCAGAGACTCTGGATCGAACATACCCTGAAGTCCACGACATGGCTGCACCTTCCACTTACAGGAACCAACTTATTTCCGCATTGCTTGGACTGACATGGATGGATTTTTCTGCTACAACCCAAGGCACCCTAGCTGATCCACTTGGACTCTTCTGTTGCCTGAACTAACAATACATACCCCGTGTTTACCTACGCCTGGGAGTCTTGCCTTCCTTTGGATCCCTAGCCTGTCAGACCCCAGGGTTCCCACGGTTTGCTAGCTTCCATCTCCACCTTCAGAGCAGCCTGTATAGCAGGGTCGACAAACTTTCTCTGTCAAGCGTCAGGAGTAAATATCTTAGGTTTTGCAGCCCATCGAGTGTCAGTCACAATCAGAACCCACAACTCTGCTGTTGTAGCGTGAAAGCAGCCACGGGCAACAGGTCAGTGTAAGTGTGGCTTTGTCCCAATGAAACTGCGTTGATGGACACTGAAATCGAAATTTTGCCTCGTTTTCACACATCACAAGATGTCATTACTTTTCTTTTGATTTACTTTCCAGTATTTAGACATGTAAAAAGCATCCTTAGGTTGAGGGCTGCATAAAAACAGGTGGTGAGCCAGATTTGGCCCATGGGCCAGAGTCTGCCAACCCCAGCTCTAAGGTCTCAAAGTGCCTTTGGACTCTGGGCTGCCTTTGCCTTCATCTTCTGTCCCTCTCTCCCCCAGCTGGGCCGACTGCTGAAGTCCCAGCATGCCTGAAGGTCAAAGCCACTTACCAGAAGGACCACCCGTAGTCCCAGGAGTGGGGTCTCCAGTCTTCGGGGCCGAGGCTCACGGTGACCTGGAACACCTGTGTGTACATCATATGGGCTACCATTCCCAGGAGGCCTGTGGGCGGAGCAGAACAAGGGGTCAGGAGGCCATCTGGGGCTCTGTCCCCCTGTGTCTGTGCTGGGGGACAGCACAGGAGGCAGAGGGCTGGTGGCAGGACTCCAGCGGGAAGCCCGAGGGTGGTGCTTTCCTGGGCCAGCCAAGGTGCTGGAGTTTGGGCAAGAGGGCACAGGGCAGGCCTGGAGAAATTAAACAAAGGAGACACAGAGTCAGATCTGGGCCCAGATGGGCAAACTTTGTGAAGTACCAGAGAAGCAGATATTTTAGGCTCTGTGGTCCACGCAGTCTCTGTTACAACTACGTCTCTACTGCTATAGCACAAAAGAGCCACAGATAATACATAGATGGATGAGTATGGCGACGTACCAATAAAATTTTATTTTAATTTTTTAAATTTTATTTATTTATTCATTAGAGACACACAGAGAGAGAAGCAGAGACACAGGCAGAGGGAGAAGCAGGCTCCATGCGGGAGCCTGACATGGGACTCCATCCAGGGTCTCCAGGATCAGGCCCTGGGCTGAAAGGTGGCACCAAACCGCTGAGCCACCCGGGCTGCCCCCAATAAAATTTCATTTACAAAAACAGGCATCAGCCGAAGTTAGCCTGTGCACTATAGTTGGGAGAAGCAGCCTAGAGAGTATTTTTCAAACTGCAGGTCTGGACTCACTAGACTAGTGGGTCATGAAATCACCTCCACTGATTGCCAGCATTAAAACAACAACAACAACAACGACGACGACGGAATAGAATAGAAATATCTGATACCATCAAGTGTAGCAAGAGTGAATATTGTTTTGTGAAATTTTCAGTTCTATTCATGTATCTGAAATAAGAAATGCTTTCCTGTGGCTCATGGTCAAAAATCTTTGAGCCCACTGGCTGGGAGAATTTGGGTTCCCAAGGATCTGAGTGGGAATCCTATTCCATCACATTTTCACCTTGTAGCACTGGGCAAAGCTTCGTTCTCTGAGCTTCAAGTGTTTGAACCCTAAGATGAAGACTGTGACTGGTAAGGTGAAGGGTAGTGTCGGTGCCTAGGGGGTATGTTATCATTACAGCTATCAGGATTATTAGAACCCTGGGGGCAATTCTCTGTATGGATGGTGGCGTCGGGAGCCCTCATCAACCTGACTTTAAGATAGAGTGATAAGGTATTGATGAGGAGGGAAGACGTAGATAACGAGGAAAGTAATCATGCTTGTGCACCTGCTATGTGCCACGCATTCTGTTATTCCCTCTTAATTTTCATGACAACTCTCAGAAGTATCATGAAGTACCACGATCAGGCCTATGTACCATTGTTCAGGTTGCCCACTGCACGTCTCCATAAGGCTCTATTCACAATACAGTCTACGTGCATGTCCCTCCCTGGAGTTGAAGCAGAAGCCCTCTTGCACAGCTGTATATAGTAGCCCTCAGTATGATTATACCCATTTCACAGGTGAGAAAATAGAAGCCTGGAGTCTGTCCATGGTCACAAAGGGAGTCAATGGCATCTTTGTGACTGGTGTGCAGATCCAAATGCCCTCAACTCCAGGGCCTTTTCCATGCTGCCCAGCATGCATCTGTCTTCCCTCGGTTGCCTGATCACCCTCTCCCCTCTTCTTGAAGAGGAGGTAAGAGGAAAGGTGGAGATAAGGGGAGAAGAGGTGGAGATAAAGCAGAGACAGAAGAGACAGCAGGGCTCTGCATCCTAGAACCCAGCGTGGGGAGTGGAAGGAGGGGGCCATCCCGTGTTCCCATAGTGTGAAGATAAATGTTTAGCCACTGGTTCTCCAGAGGGAAAAGAAAAGTCCCAAATGGTCGTGATTGCCAAGTTCGATGGTGCAACTACTCCCACTATGGCCAATTTCAAGCTACCCATGTGCTGTCACTGAAAGCAGAGCAGAGCAGAGGTGTGCACAGTCGGTGCTCCAGCACATCTCTGGGTCTCACTCCAGTCACTGGACCCTGGGCCCAGTGGAGACAGAGGTGGCTGGGCACCTCTCTGAGCCTGGGTCAGCCCCTCATGGACAGTTCCCACTATTCTCAGACCTCAGATGCAAGCCAGTGGGAGCACTCGAGTCAGGAAATCCAGGGAGGAAATCCAGGCACCGGAGCCTCCTAAAGTCCCAGCCTACCCAGAGCTATCTCTGCCAGGCCCGAGTACACCCTAGACCGCATCCCTGGCTGTGCCCTGGCAGGTGGCACAGAACTGTCCTGGGCTATCACATCCAACAACAGCGTCCTCTCTGGTCCTCTCTGCCTGGGCTCAGTCTGTTGGCAGGAGGAGAATGGTGAGCCACAGGGAGATCTTATTTTTTTACTTGATACAATTCTGGGTGAACTTGCCAAAGGTACATAAGAGATATACCCTATTCTCTGGAACCGATGTATATGATTTCTTAATAACCAAGCACCGTGTTTTATTTATCCACTCAATTGACGGTTTTAAATTACTTCCAGCTTTTTGCTCTATAAGCAGTGCTGCAATAAACACCTTTCTGCAAGTCTTTGTGTATCAGCAAGCATTTCTCCGGAGGGAATAATAAGAATTTCTGGGTCATAAAGCATATGCATTTTAAATTTGAGTCAATGTTGGGAAATCGCTGTTACGCGCTGGTTGTCCCACCTTGTGCTTCTGCCGGCTGTCTGGGGGGACTTACCCGGCTCTTCACCAACACTGGAGATGCTAACACGTTAAAAACTGCTCCTTGCATGATGCAGGATGACACTTCAACACTGTTTTAAGTTTTATTTTCCCCTCATTGCTAGATTAGCTTGGGCACCTTTCACCCAATCACTGATCACCTTTGGGTAGATCATTCCTACCTCTGTGTATATAGTGCCTGTCTGTATCCTTTGTCAACTTTTTCTTTTTTCAAAAAACTACACTTTCCCTTATTAATTGGTAGGAATTCTTTATGTATCCTGGATATTAATCCTGCCTGTTGCATAGACTACAGAGAGTTTACTGCTTGTCTTTTCCTATGTGCTGAACATCTTTTTGTTTTTTAATTAATAGACTTTACTTTTTTTAGAGCAGTTTCAAGTTTTCTTAGAAAAAGTGAGGGGGACTTACAGAGAGTTCCCTGTGCTGCTGGTCGCCACCCTCCCAGTTTCTCATGTGATTAACATCTTGCATTTGTGCAGTACATTTGTTACAATTGACAAATTGTACTGATCCATTACTATTAGCTAGATCCTTAGTTTACATTAGGGTTTGTGCTTTGTGTTGTATTTTCTATGGATTTTGACCAATCTTTGGTAACATGTATCCATCATTACTGTGTCAAATAGTTTCACAGACTTAAAAATCCTCTGGGATCTACTTATTCACCCCTCTCCCTCCCTGCATCCCTAAACCCCTGGCAAACACTGATCTTTTTGCCACCTTCATAACTTTGCCTTTTCCAGAATGTCACATAGTTGAAATCATACGGTATGTGTGGCCTTCTCAGATCGGCTTCTCTCACTTAGCAATACACATATAAGGTTCCTCCATAGCTCTTCGCGCCTGAATGATATTCCACCGTCTGGACACATCACAGGTCACTCACCTGTGGGTCATCTACCAGGTGAAGGACATCTCAGTTGCTTCCAAGTTTTGGCAACTATGGATAAAGCCGTGTTTGTCCTACTTTTTGATATTTGATATCACCAAATTTACTAGTCTTTTCCTTTTAGGTTTTTGCTGCCTGTGTCTACTTTTAGAAAAGTGGCATCATAGACACATGTTCCTATATTCCTATATTTTTATATTAATTCACCTGGAATTTATCTTGGTGAATGGCTCGAGTTAAGGATCTAAGTTAACTATTTAATGAGCAGCTAATTATTTCGAATCCTTATAGAATGACCTGTTCTTTCTCCACTGATTTTTGTAAATTTTATTAATTTTGAGAAAGAGTGCACAAACGGGGGAGGGGAAGAGGGAGAGGAAGAAGGAGATTCCCTGTCGGGCAGGGACCCCAACAATGAAGCTGGGCTTGATCCCGAGACCCCGGGATCGTGACCTGAGCCGAAGGCAGACACTTAACCAACCGTGCCATCCAGGCACCCCCTCCACTGATTTTATTTTATTTTATTTTCCCTCCACTGATTTTAAATGACACAGTCCAAGCCCCACATGTATGTGAGTCTGCGTCCTAATGGCACTGTTCCACTGATCTCTCTCTGTTCTTGTGTCAATGCCACGCTGTTTTAGTTTAACCTACAGGAGAGTCTGTTAGCTGGGAGGACAAGCCTCTTCTCCTCACTGCCCAGTGCTCATTCCCCCTGGAATTGGTCCCCTACCTAGGAGCCTTGTGCCTTTAATGGGGTCCTGACCCCTTCCCAAGCCCCTGCCTCCCAGTCCCTTTCTGGGGGGTGGGGCTTGCTCTCCAAACCCTCAACCATTCTAACTTCTATGGTTCCTTCCACACTATGCCAGCCCAGATGCTCTCCGGGTGATGTGACCTCTGGGTGCCTTTGATTTTCTCATCTATAAAATGGGGATATTGGTAGCCATTGGTAATTCTAATGAGTATCTACTAAAGGAGAACATTCACGAGAACAACCTCTCCTTGTATTAGGGCAGTGGGGACATAATGAAAACTCCTAGCTAGACCCAGAAGCCAGACCCAGCCTGTTGGCAGAATAATTAATTTTCCAAAGTGTTAGTTTGAAAAACCATTGATTTCTCAATCGAATTCCATTTACTCCCAAATATGAAAGGCCGTGCTTTAAGAAAATTACAATTCACTCAAAGAAAGGTTGGTGAGGTTCTCTGATTGCATTTTGAAGATTCTCCTCTAAAAATCCGACCCTCGCCCATGTTTCTGGAAGCATGTCTGCTCGGCAAAGGGAGGTCCGTGGTAGCATCTGTCATACAAATCTTCACAGAAGGAATTGTTTCCAGCTCCTCTGAATTAAAAAGTGACTTTCAGCAGAGTGTCTGCACCTCTTAAATTAGCATGAACTAAATGAATGAGGCTTTCCTGCTCTGCTCCTGCTGCTTCCTGGTGGGGCCCCATACCAGGAAACTTGGCTGTCAGTCTCAATTTCCAACTCCTGATGTCATGAACTAGAGCCTCGACCCACGGCCCACATGGTGAGGCAGGCATGGCTCCTCCCAGCCCCTGGGGGACTTTGGAGAGCACTGGAAGTGACCTGAGTGAGGGGCCAGAGCTGGGCTGGGTGTGATGCCTCCCAGACCCCAGATAGGAAGGGCTGCCACGACTCCCTGCCCTACCCTCCACTGGTCAAACAGAGGATGGGAAGTGAACTGTCAAGTCCGAAAGGGCTGGCATGGGCCCAGAATTAAGAGACAGTGTGGGTGGGGGACAGAAGGTAAGCCCAGGGTAAAGCAGGAGTGAAACAAAGCGAGAGAGAGTCTATGGTTTTCAGTGCTGTCACTCACCAGCTATGTGACCTTGAGTAGGTGACCTCCCGTTTCCGTGCCTCAGTTTCCTCAAGCGTAACATGGGGGTAATAATAGCACCTAAGTATGAGTATGAGTATCAGGTGGCTTATGTTTGTGAAGCATCTAGAACAGTGCTTGGCAGGAAGGAGGCCCTATATCAGTGTTTCTTGAATGAATGAATGAATGAATGAATGAACGCATGCCTGAGACTCACTGTAGAGGCCCTGTAGATGGCACACTTGACCAGGGACCAAGTCTGTGGTCTCAGCACACCTTAAGTATTCAAAATGTGTCCAATGAACAGACGACAAAGGATGTCAAGGTGCATGGGGGAGGGGCAGCAGGGTGGCTCGTGGAAAGTCCTGGGACCAGATCTGACAACTCGGGAGAACAAGTCGTCCACATGAGCCAAGACCCGAGTCATCATTCATTTCTTTATCATTCGTTAATTCAATTTGTCAGTGAATAGTTACCAAATGCTTTTCACATGTCACGCATTATTCTAGTGCATGGGGACCACTGACAGACAACTAAGGCCCCGCCCTCAAGGCTCTCAGGTTCTACAGGAGAGATCCAGACGACGAGCACATAGGTTAACAAGAAAACGTCCAGTAGTGAGAGGTGCCATGATGAAAATAAAATAGGACAACACGACAAAGAGATCCTGGGGGCAGCTCCAGGGTAGGTGTGAAGGTGGAGCACACAGGACACGCTGATGGGCTGGACATGGGCCGAAGGTACCTGGAGTTGAGGATGACCTCTAGAGTTTCGGTGTGGGCAATCGGGCAGATGAAGAAGGTGAAGGAAGGAAGACACTGGGATGGGTGGAATTCCATTTGGGCCACATTAGTGGGATATGTATATCTTATATCCAAACAGAGCTAGCAAGCAAGCAGCTGAGTGTGCAAGTTTGGAGTTCAGGGAAAGGCCTAGGTTGGGATTAAATGCACGAGTCACTGGCACAGGGACAAGGACCTGGAGAGACCACCTGGAGAGAGACTGTAGGAGGAGCTGAGCCTAGGGCGGGCCGGAGGGGCGGGCGGAGCGGGCGAAGGAGAGGCCCCGGCGGCAGGAGGAAACAAGTGTGGCATCACCAGGGCCGGGCGATGTACGCAGGCCGAGAAGTGGGGGGTAGCCCGTGAGGTCAAAGATGAAGGCAGAGAAGCAGCCACTGGATGTGCCAACATGCAGACCGCTGGGGACAGACGCCCAGCTTCAGTAGGCTGAAATGAGGAGAGAAAGCAGCCAAGTAATCCTAGAGCAGGCATCAAAACCCTGGGAGAAGCAGGAAACAGGGGACAGCGGGGTGCAGGGAGGGATGCTGAGGAGACAGAGGATGTTCCTGTGCTCACCCCAAGCCATCAGGTAGACAGGGGGAGACTGCTGGTTAGAGGAGCGACAACCCGTGCAAGTGCAGGTGGCCCCGGGGCAGTGCCGTGCTCAGGAGTATGAAGTGGTAAAGTGAGATCCGGCAACAGGGCAGGGGGACGCCAGCGCTGAGGGAGGACACGCGGGAGTGCTAACCCATGATGCCGCCCTGTGCGGAGGGCAGTGGTGGACCCTGGCCCCGGGCGACCCCCCCCATGGGAACACTCTGCAGCCTGGAGCTGCCCCCTGGGTCAGGATACAGAGCAGTGATGCCCGCCTGGCTTCCAAGACACGTCTTGCACCTGGCCTGCCTCCCTTTTGCGGGGATTGGACGTGTTATGCTGAGGGCACGCTCCATTTAATTGAGATATCCGGGAAATAGCTGATTAATTAATTTATAATAGAGTTTATTATTAATAGATGCTGTCTAAGTGATTACTTCACACACTCGGAGAGCATTCAGGTCTAAATAATTATTCTTGTGTATGTGGGCACCGATCTGGATTTGCCAACATCCCATGCACGTCATGTCGGGATGTCACATGGCTGGTGGGGACCTGGAGGAGGCTGAAACCAGATGAGATTGGGCAGGATGACAGCAGAGCTGAAGCCCCTGCTATGGTGGCCTGACATTCAGTTGATTAGTCCCTGAGCATGTACTGAGTACCTGCTGGGAGCCAAGCTCTTTTCCAGCTGGGGGAGGGAATGCCCTGGGAACAAGTGAACTGGTCTCCCAGTGCTCTGGGGGGATGGGAGAAAGCTGGGGACTGGTGTGCACCAGGGCAGACAAGGTGGGGAAGGCCAGGGGCCCATGGGAAGGTCAGGAAAGAATGTCACCCAGAGAAAGTGACGTCCAAGCTGAAAGCTATGGGCTCCGAGGGAACAAGAGGGTGGGCCTGACAATGGAACCAGCTCTGGCAAAGCCCAGAGGCAAAGTGGCCAGGCGGGCTATTAGGGTTGTCAGGAGGGCACATGGGTGGGGGAGCTCCTGCTAGAGGGATAAGCCAGACACTGAAAAAGTTCTGGAGCTCTCTTAGGGAGTTTGGGCTTTGTCCTGAGGGCAAACGGGCAGGAATCATGGAACCCTCAGCAAGAAGGCAAGAATCAGACGTGCTCTTGTAAGATCTCTCTGGCCGGCGAGCGGACACCTAGAAGGTGGGAGGCAGGGAAGCTGGGAGAGGCCGCTGTAGCTCCCCAGGCGTCAAGGACATGGCCAAGCCAAGGCTGCTGAGGTCAGGAGGTAGGTGAGCAGGTCCGCCGGAGGTGTGGGGGCTCTGCTGAGATGGATGATTTGCAGCCACCCCACAGATGCTGGAAAGCCCTGCCTCAGGAATGGGGGGCGCGGGGACACAGGGTAACGGACGGGGTTGACCCACTTAACATCGGCCCTGGAATATGCTCCCGTGGAAAGAAAACTTTGAGATTCTAAAGGTTGGTACTTCCTGACACCCATCAGCGGGGAGGCAGACAGAAAAATAAATCCCTTATCTATAAGTATCTAAAACATAAAAAAAAAAAAATCCAGATGTTTGTCTGGACAGGGACCAAAGGCTGATTCTGACTGTCCCTCAAGCCCTTGGACCTGGGGAGGGCCGCGTACGGTGGGCCGCTTGCTCTGAAAACCGTGACCAAGGAGCCGAGCTGAGGCTCTGTTTAAAGCTTGCCCAGAACTATTTTTAAAGACTGGGCTATTTTTAGACACTCTCCCGAGAACCCGAAGCCTCTCTTGGTAGCATATTTCAGGGTTTAAAAAGTTCCTCCTTACACATAACCTAAATCTTTCCAGCTCCAATTTAAGCTAATTTCTTGCTCTGCCCTCCGAGGACACGAGGGTGAGCCGGTTGGCTTCTTCTCGGGGGGGGGATCCTCTGGGAGCTTGGCAATTACCGAGTCACCCCTCAACCTTGTCTGCCCGGTGCTAGATCGTTGCCATTCCTCTGCCCTTCCTACAGAGGTCTGCCTTTCAGACCACTTGACTCATTAGCATCACGCTTGTTTGGATTCTGCTCATTTCTCTATTTGCCTTTTAATGTGAAGTGGCCCAAATCAGAGGTGCTATTTAATTGGGGACCTTCCCATTTCAAGAACTGGGTTTACTGAACCGCTACCAGCCTTGTCCGCCCCAGCCACCTCCATTGAGCCCCGAGGCAAAGAACAGGCTCAGACTCTCCCCACCAGGTAGGGTTCTAGAAGGAGTCCCCCAAGGCTGTGCCCCAATTCCTGGTGAGTCTTGGGGTAGCACAGGGCAATTTAGTGGTGGGATGATTTTTGATATTAAAAATCATGAATTTAGGGGACACCTGGGAGGCTCAGTGGTTGAGCATCTGCCTTTGGCTCAGGGCGTGATCCCGGGGTCCTGGGATCAAGTCCCGCATTGGGCTCCCCAAGGGGAGCCTGCTTCTGTCTCTGCCTCTCTCTGTGTCTCTTATGAATAAAATATTTTAAAAAACATCATGGGGTTTGTCCCCCACCTGGTCTCAGCATTTCCTGATAGCCTCCTTCATCTGGGCAACTAGAGACAAGATCTCAATGACTTTGGGGCACAGATGTCACAGAAGACCAAGAAAACAAGAGTCTAAGTCCCAGCTTTGTGGGTTTCCCAAGTCTACATGCAGGTGCTCACTGGGAAGGCTTGGAAGAATGAGTGATGAAGCAGAGGCAGAGCCAGCTTCTCTCCCTTCTACCTGGGAACCAGATAAAGTTGCCTGCCTGGGGGGAGTGGGAGGAAGCAGGGGAGGAAGAGAGGACAGTGTGTCCCAGGAAAGAATGAATTTAACTATGCAGATGTGAGCAGAGCAGCCCCCTTCCAGGACTTCCCTGGGAGCACACAGGCATGAGGTCAGCCCCCACAGAGGGGCCTCTCCCAATATGAGCGGACGTCAGACAGCAGTGGGCATCCTAGCAGTCTGGCTATGGGCTCCCAACTTCAAGGTTGTTCAGAAAGAGTTGTGTCCTCTTGGGGCTGCTCCTGTGTGACTCTTCACATGCACTAACCCCATTTTGATGGCCTTGGATGTTCATAAGCCCCCCAAGACAAAGGGTGGGCCCTCACCTACAGGACGATGGTAGGAGGGAGGGGAGCAGGCATGGGTGGGAAGGAGGAGAGCAAGATGGGGCCCTCCATCACAGAGCTGGAAGGCTCCCCTGACATGTCTACACCCCAAGTCAAAGTTCTGGCCCTCTCTCCCCTGCCTTCTGCATCTTTACCCTGGAGATTCATATACCCCAGGACCGTGGTCTTGACATTCTACCCAAGCCTTGGCCTTGGGCTCAACTATGAGGAACAAACTGGCTCGATGCATGATCCTCGAAGCCCTGTCTGCCAAGAGAGGTGCCTTCTCAGAGGCTCCCAGCCAGCTCCACCCCCAGCTTCTAGGCCCCACCACTAAACAGAGATGCCTGTGAGCCAGGCACCCTGACGGCTTGCAGCTCTCATGTAAGACCAGGATGCAGACAGAGAGCCAAGCTAGGGGCCACAGGAGCTGACCCTCCGAGTCCTCACCCTGAGGCTTGGGGAGGTGTCCCTGGGGAGGGGTGTTGCAGCTGAGCCTGAAGGGGGAGAAGCTGCCCAAGCGTGGGACACACGTCCCTCAGGTGCTGGAGCTTATTCCAGACCAGAAGTTCTGCACCTTAGCATCACTGACATCTGGGGCCTATTACCCTCGGTCAAGGGGGTGAGTTGTCCTGTGCTTTGCAGGTTTAGCTGCATCCCCAGCCTCTACCAGTTCACTGGAGGCCAGGAACACTCACCTCCCTGCTCTCCAAGCAGTGACCACCAAAAATATCTCCGGAGGTTACCAACTGGCCCTGGTGGCTGCATGGGGGATGGGGAGAGGGAAGCCATGCCCAGGGGGAGACCAGGGGTTGAGATGCTCCACAAACATTTTTATAATGGTGAAGCTTTTATTTCCCCAGTTTTACGATTCCCTTCTATTTATTGCAAGTGCTACTGGCTTTTCATTTCCGGTCGTGATCTGAAGCTTCCTTTCTGAATACATTTAAGTTTTTTTAAAAAAGTGAGTGATTTAGAGGAAAATGTGAAGTAAGTGGCAGTCCCTGTGGATGTGGCAACCTTCGTGGAGGGAGGGGCGCACAACAGAGTGTGAGGAATGCTGGATCAGGTGAGAGCTGGCTGCCAGGCACCCAAGGGGGGCTGCAGGCTTGGGTGCATCCCATCAGCCACACCGGTGACAGGCTTAGGCATCTGGGGGCCATGGGCGGGTGAGTGGGGGTGGGGGGGCAGGGGAGTGCATCCTGCAGAGCACACACTCTCCCTTGGAAGTTCAAGGCCAGCTTTCCTCCAATCTGCACACTGATTGTCTCTCTTGGGTTGGGCACCAGAGGAAGGAATTAGCTTAACTTTGGGGGCCCTCGTGGCATCAAAGAGAAGTATCCTTAAACACTAAAAGCACGCTCTTTAGGCAAGACGCTCACACTAGGAAAGGCACCAGGGGTTCTGAAATCAGCGGGGGGCCAAGGTGGGGGTGCTCACTAGGGCCCGCTGTGTGGGCCCCTCCCTTTGGCTTTTCTCTCTCTTTCTGCCTCTGTCTCTTCTTCCGTTGCCTTCTGCCTCTGTTGTTGACTCTCCCTCCTGGTCTGGTTCTCTCTCCTTGTCTCTCCCTCCCAGGAGTATCTAGTCCACGTGCCCAAGAACCAGGCAGGAATACTCACTGTATTTGGGTCTCACACGGTGCTCCCCCAAGCCCCCCCACCATGGGTCCCTGGCCCAGGAGGGACCCTGGTCCACACAGAGAAAATGATGATGAATTTGGGGCCCCCCTTGCCTCACACCTGGCCAGCCTTGAGAACATTCCTCCCAAAGCCACTCTTCCATCCGCCAGTCACATTAGCTGAAATGCAAATCCTATTCTTCTGGCCGGTTAGATTTTAAGTGCTCTGGGCTTCCACGCTTCCCTGCAGCGACGCTGTGATACTATCCAATTAGTTTCGCTGCCCAGGAAGCTGCCTGCGCACCAGGAAAATGAGATGAGCTGGCGCCTTGCTGCAAAACCTCCAGAGACCAAAACCTCCAGACGGGCTCCTCTTCCTTGGGCACTTTACGACTTGCAAAGCACTTGACCATCCTCTCGTGGTCTGGGAAATAAAGGAGTATATAAGGCAAACAAAGCCCCTGTCCTCATGGAGCTGATATTCTTAGGAAGGAAGATGGAAAATAAATACATAAATTTGAAATTCAAGAGTTTAATAAATGTTATAAAGGAAAAGAGGGCATGAGAACAAAGTGGTAGTTTGGCCAAGGAAGCTGGCACCAGCCCCTCTGGGGAGGTGACATGTAAGCTAAGACCTGGAATTTGGGTCTGTTCTCAGATTCAGGACAGGGAGGCAGCAAGTGTGCTATGAGGAGCCACTGCAGAGTCCTGAAGACATGGGGGCCCGGGGCGCAGTCAGCCTTGCCCCCTTGGAAGCCCAGCGGCTCTACTGTCCCCACCACAGGTGCAGGTATCCCTGACATCTGGCTCAGGGGTGCTCATAGAGAGGCACCTCCTAGCCCACCCCTCTCCTGGGACAGGAGCCCAGATGGAGCCCTACACGGCCAGGTGACAAAAGGACAAAGTTGGAGTGAGGTGGGGCAGCAGAGCCTGGGCTTGGGTGCTGTCCCTGGTCACCCTCTGGCCAGCGCTAAAGAGCTCTGGCAGGGGAAGCATCTGCAGTTGCCTGGGTCTCAGCAAATCTCAGGGCGGAGGGGGTGCTCATGGAGGATAGCAAGGTAGGGCCCCCATGAGCCCAGGGTGTGCCATGGCATCAATGCCAGGCCTGCACATCGCTGCCTTTGCTGCTGTCGGCACTGGTGTCCCTTCCATACTCATCTTGGGTGGGAGTGAGTCTGCCTATCCCTCTTCTAAAGAAGGCCCACGAGTCAGAGAAATGCTCCCACCACGGATCCCTGGTGCTCCGAGCGGGGACCAGGCTTCGAGGCCCCCAGATGTCAGGCTGCAAGGAATCAAGGCTCAGCTGGGTTTGTGAGGCCCACACAGAAGCCAGTGAGCGGTGGCTCTATGCAGGCCTGGGGGCAGCCTGCAGCTGGGGCTCCCCTTAGTCAGCCCTGCCCGCCCCAGCAAGGCTCAGCCACGCAGCCAGACTCCTGGCCACAGGCTCAGCTGCCTGGCTCCTGCCCCAGGCCACCCAGACGGGGCTGCTCACCTTTCCTAGGCCTGACCTAGGAGCAGCTCTGTGTACCTCACTTTGCCTCCCAAAGCTGACAGATACCTTCCCCAACCAAACTGCCAATTCCCTCCCAAGTGGCTGATTGTCTTCTAGGGCTCTTGGGAAAACACCCTCTCCATCACCCCACCCCTGGAGTGAGACTGCCTGCATCCAAATCCTGCTTCCAACACTTACTGACCATGTGATCTGGCTAATCTGTTAAATGCTATGCCTCAGTTTCCCCACCTGGTTGTAGGAACGAGCCATAAGCACACAGAACAGTGCCTAGAGCATAGTCACTGCTCTACAAGTGTGAGGGCTACACTGGTCGCTGCCATGCCTCACCTCCATCTGACCCCAGGACTCCTGTTGCAGTGCTCCATCTGCTAGTCAGATGTCCTTGGATGGTGACACATGCTGGTTAGAGTATAAGTTCTTCCTGCCCTGAGAACCATGCTATTCCACTCCGCTAGTTTCCCCCGACACTCCCCAACCCTCCTGCTCCACCACTCTCAGCTCACTCTCCTCACCACCAGAGCATGGAACAGAGGGCCCTCTGTGTCTCAGGCCAAGTAACAATACCCTTACTGACACATCTGCTTGGTCATGACTTGTCCTTACAAAGGAGGTTCAGGAATGTGTGTGTGTCCTCATGAAGGAGAGCAAGTAACTGGAAGCGTGGCGGCAATGTGAGAAGTGATGTAGTATGGGGTACCCCAGGCAGACTTTGAGGAAGGAGGAAGGCCTTGTGTGGCGATGTCTGGGCTACATGGTGACTAATAGGAAGCTATTGCCATGGGTACTTGACTGTGCACGCAAGATAGAAATCTATCTGCACCACCTCATTGATCCCGCTGGGAGATTTTATGAAGGAGGAACTATTACTCTCTTTAACAGATAAGAAGACAGAGGCTTAAGGAGAAAGATTAAGGATGTGTGTGGAGGACCAAGTGGGCTAGCTCCAGAGTGAACACCCCTGAATATTTCTCTACCCTCCCTAAAGGGTCCAAGTTCTCCAGATAAAGGACACCAGCACTGCCCTCCCAAGCAACCAGAACCTCAGGAGGAGAGGTATGACTAAGCATGATGATAAGAAAAATGGAAATGTGGCTGGGGAGGAGGAGCGACTGAGGGCTATTGGTGACCCAGATGGTGACCCAGTCCTTGCCTGTCTTATCACCAACTGACTCTTATGTGGTCTCACCCTAGTGGGTCTCAGAGCCCGCAGGCTTTGCCAGAATATGTAATGTTACATGGCAGTCTCTGGCATGGCTTTATCAAAGAGGGGAGGATGAGGAAGGCAGCAGCCTCTCATTCTAGCCTGCTTTCCGCCCCAGCATACTTGCCCAAAGACACCAAAAATCTTCAAGTTTCAAGCATTGGCCTGATGCCTGCCAGTCATCTCTGGACAGCCAGCACTGTCTGGCCATCCAGCAGGGGAGAGAGCACTGGGTTGGAGTTAGATACACCTGGGTTTGAATCTCAATACTGCAACTACCCAGTTGTGGATCCATGAACAAGTCACTTAATATTTCTGAGCCCCCATTTCCTTATCTGGAAAGTGAGAATACCACCCAGGCATATCCACTCATACAACCAACCAACATTCCTTGAGTAACCTGTTGTGTGCCAGATATTTTTCTAAGTCTTGGGGGCATGGTGGAAAGCAAGACAGAGTTCCTGTCCTCATGGAGCTGACAGTCAACTGGGGGAAACAGATGTAATAAAGACGTAATTTCAAGGAAAACACAGACTGAGGAGACAGAGTGCCTGGAGATAGTGACTTCAGATGAGATCATCAGGGAAGGACTCTCTGGGAAAGGGCTTCAAACTGGAACCTGAAGGATAAGAAGGAGTTGATCATGAAAAAGCCTGGGAACAGTTCCAAGCAGAGGCAACAGGGATTGCCAAGGCCTTTGGAAGGGGAGAATGGGTCAGTGTGGCTGAAGCCTGTGTAGTGAAGGGGTGAGGAAGTGCAGGAAGATGGGGAAAGGCCAGTTTGGGGACGGGTTGAGATTTTATTCAGAACACAACAGGAAGCCACTAGAAGCTTTTAAGCATGCAGGTGACACTTCCCCCACTTAGTCATACTATACACAAAAGCACAGAGCACACAGGGCGTGCTTGGTAAATGCTGGTTGATTCGTATGTGGTCTCCACCCCACTGGGTCTCAGAGCCCCCAGGCCTCGCCAGGCCTTGTAAATGTGTGTGGCTCAGCTTTATGCAGAGGGGGAGCACCAGGGGGCAGCAGCCTCTCCTCCGAGGCCAGGAGTTCTCAGCGTGGTCCTTTGGCAGATTCTGCGAGCCCAGCCACCTTCCCAGAGATAAATGGCAGCCAAGCACAGACTCAACTCATTGTCTCAAAATAGCCATCAGGGAATTTCCAACACCTGGGAAAAGCACACAGAGGATACCGTTTGAGAGAAGAGTTTTCCAAGCGCGAAGAATTTCCATCAAGGGGAAGTGTCCTCCAAGGGGCTCTTAGACTCCCCAGCCATCTGCAGCAGCAGAGGCCGTCTGGAGGGAGGGCGCTGGGATGGAGGGAAGACGGGAGCCTGGGAAGACAGTACAAACCTTTAGTGTGAAACAGCCAGGACAGGACACCAGGCCAAGGCAGGCAGCGGTGAAGGCAAGGGCATGAAGGGTCCTCGGAGGAGGCCAGCAGGAAGGTCAGCTCTTTGGAGGGGAATTTGGCAACGGTTGCCCAAACTGAAAATGCGCCTTCCTTTTGACCCAGCAATTCCACTGCTTGGAATTTAGCCTCAGACGTATTAGTACATATAGACAAGGACAGCTGGACAAGGATATTCATTGCAGCAGAGGGTTGAAAACACCCTAAAAGTCCACCAACTGCGGACTATTGGATTAAGCGTTGGCAACAGAAATCTATGTCTCCATCCCTGACCAGACCTCCTGTATCACTCCCACTCTTTCACTCCTTTCCAGCTTCTCTAGCCTCCTTGTCCCTTCATTATGCCAGGCATATTCCTACCTCAGGGCCTTTGCACTTGCAATCCCTCCACCTGAGCCATTCTGCCCTTGGATCTCCACTTCTGCAGTAGGCAGCTTCCAGGATAGCCTGGAACAATCCCTGCCTCGTTGTGGAACCATTATGGAATTACCTCCCAGAGAGTATGGGCTGGACTTACTGACAGAATAGAGATGTGATGGAATGTTGCTTCTGATGTTAGGCTTGAAAAACACTGTGGCTTCCATCCTGGGTGCTCTTTCTCTCGCTCTTTTCTTAGAATGCATTCTCTTTCTCTTTCCTGGATCACTTGTGCTGGGGGAAGCAAGCTGCCCCGCTGTAAGCAGTCCCTGGGAGAGGCTCTGGCGGCCGGTGAGGAAATGAAGCTGCCACAACCGTGAGGGTGAGCTTGTGTGTGGATGCTTCAGCCCCAGGCAAGTGCTGAGGTGACTGTAGTCCTGGCCCACAGCCTGACTACAACCCATAAGAGACCTGGAGCCAGGGCTTCCAACTCACCTGTGCCCGGATCCCCGCCCCACAGGATGCTAAGTTTGGGAGTAACTTGCTACACATCAATAACTAATTCAACTTCCTTCAGGTTTCTGCTCAAATATCACTTTACCATAATGGCCTCCCCCTTAGCACAGTATAAGAGACAGCCCTCCCCCCTCTTTATAACACTCATCCCACCTAACAGGTCATTTGTATATTTAACCATTAAATATCTCTCCCTACCAGCACAGCAGCTCCCTGGAGCAGAAATGGTGTCTGTTTTGTTGATTGTTGTGTCTCTAATGCCTAGAACAGTGTCTGGCACATAGAAAGTGCTCAGGAAATATTGACTAAATTAATAATCCACAAGTGAATAAGAATTGATTAGGTTAAGATATGCCAACCAAGAATGACCCCCAAGAAATATTAAGCAAAAAAAAAAAGCAATGTACCATATACACATTTTGAAATTTAGAACAATTCCAGGAGGATAGACAAGAAACTGGTAGCAGTGACTGAACGTTTCACAAGATGTTACCCAACCTGGAGCTTGAGGGGAAGGCAAGAAAAAGGAGCAACAGTGTTTTAGGCAGGACGAACAGCATAGGTTTCTTCTGGAGAGCACGATGGCGCCAGCCCAGCCCACACCCAGGCACTGGGCTCCTAGCCACACTCAGCTCCAGTCCAGCAGCCTCCTGTTCCTTCACTACCTCAATCTGCTCCTGATCCACCCAGCACCTGACCCTTTGTCGTCCTGCTCCCAGCTTGGACCTCAGAGCATGTTTTCCTGAACTGGACTCAAGACAGAGTCATCCATAGGCCCCCTTGGCTCTATACCCTCCTGGGAAGGGTCCCCTGCCCCGGCACCACCTGGGATCCAAACCCTAACTATTCTGTCTGCTGGACTGGGAGCCTTACAGCCCTTCTCAGTCCCTGGGGGATTCAGAAACTGCCACCGGGTGGTGGGGGAGTGGAGGTGGGAGTGACCACACTGGATAAACACGAACAGGATTTGGATATGCCATTCCTCTGCGTGGGCTGTAACCACAGGCAGTAACTGTATTTTCTTTTTAAAAAAATTTTTTTTTTACTTATTTACTCATGAGAGACACAGACAGAGAGAGACAGGCAGAGACACAGGCAGAAGGAGAAGCAGGCTCCATGCAGGGAGCCCGACGTGGGACTCGATCCCGGGTCCCCAGGATCACGCCCTGGGCTGAAGGCAGCCCTAAACCGCTGAGCCACCCGGGCTGCCCAGTAACTGTATTTTCATACTCTCCCTCCCTCTGTGTCTCTCTCGAGTCCTGCCTCCCTATGTCTCTATTCCCTTCCCTTGTTTTTCCCTGTACGTTTGTCTTTCCCTCTATCTCTGTCTCTAGGTATCTCTGTCTCCATGTATCTCTCTGACTCTCTGTCTCTGGGTATCTCATACACATCTTCTTTCCCTGTGTCTGGACTGGTCTGTGTCTCCCTCTCTCTTTACATGAACTACATACATGGCCACTGTAAGGTCAAATCACTGCTATTGTGAAAATCCTCAAACTGCCACGATATTCCCAACTCTGTTAGGTTCTCAGTCATTGCCCTGAGAACCAACCACATACCAGGCACTGTGCTAAGTGCTCAGTACATGCTCACTGATTAAATCCTTGCAACTTTCCCATGTGGTAGGGACTAATGGTGGGACTATTACCCTATTTGGGGGAAGGGACAACTAAGGCTCAGGGAAAATAGAGAATTTGATCAAAGACACACAGTTGGTGACGAGGCCAGAATCTGCACCCATGCAGTTTGTCCTTCATCCCCCACACCTTTCCACCTTCACTTCTCCACAACTATCTATGATGGAGTACTTCTTAGGGAGTCTCCAGCCTCCACCCCAAGAATGAGCTCAGGCGGGTAAGGACAACTCATGCCCACCCCCCTCCATTCTCCATATCGGTGGCCCACCCTGGCCCAGGGGCAAGGAGACAGATGCCTATGTGAGGAGCAGGAAGTTTTTGATGTGTCCCCCATGAGCCTCCTCTTACTGTAAGGCAGGTTCTGTTACACTCTTCTCATTAACAACCATTTATGAAGGCCACCTTTGTGCCAGGTACTATGGATACAGGAATGACAAGACAGACCCAATCCTGTCCCAAAGCTCACATTCACAAGGACAGTGCCTGGCACATGAGTGACACAGAGGGAACCCCTGGGAGCAGAGACAGGGCCTGGCTCCTGCCTAGATCAGTCAGGGGCAGGGCAGACTAGCGAGCCCTGGCCACTCAGGCATCCCAGGAGTCCCTTGGAGTCTTGTTCTCTGAAATTAATGGAGAACTCCAGTCCCTATGCTAAATCCTTCCCCTTCTCCCCCTCCCTGCCCCACCATACGGAAGAGACTTCAGAGCACAGCCTTTTCCTCTACAACAGGGCTTTGACCTGTTTCCCTGCCTAGTTCCCTCCCGAACCCACTTGCCTGGGGTTGCATCCTATGCCTGTTCAGCCCCTAGCTGGCTGAAGTCCTGGCCACTGGGGAGAGGAGGGAGCATGCTCCTGCTGAGGATCTCCAGCTGCCCTGCCCACTGACTTGGTTTCCACCCAAGGTCACATGCCCAGGCCTTGCCCAGATTTGGCCACATGCCCAGGCCCTGCCCCTTCCTGGCCATGCCCCGCAGAGTCTAGCCTTCCCTTGGATGAGTGCCTCCTCATGTTTCCTCTGAGACCAGGCCCCTAAGCACCCAGCAACCCTTGCTATACCCACTCTACTAAGTCATTTAAAACTGCTAGAACAGGGGATCTTGTTGAGTATCTTCCTTCAGCCCAGGGCGTGGTCCTGGAGTCCCAGGATCAAGTCCCACATGGGGCTCCCTGCATGGAGCCTGTTTCTCCCTCTGCCTGTGTCTCTGCCTCTCTCTCTCTCTGTCTCTCATGAATAAATAAATAAAATCTTAAAAAAAAAAAAAACTGCTAGAACAGAGAAGTTCCAGGACTGTGGGTTTTACTTCCAGTTTTTATTAAACTTATTAAAATTCTCACCTCCTCCTATTCCCCAAAGCCCAGTTTCTGCCTGGCCCTGTCATTTGTACGAAAGGCCCAGTGGCCTGCATATTTGCCCAACCCTTGCCTCCAGAGCATGCAGAGGACGTGGCGGAGTTTCAATCACCAAGCCCAGTCTCAGCAAGGCCAAGGACAGGACACAGTCTGCTCCTCAGCCCTACCTCCTGAAGACACACTGGCTACCCTCAGCTGACAGACCCTGGTTCCCTTCTAGAATCTTCAGACTCCTCTGCAGGCCCTGACTGGCTCCTAATATTCCAACTCATTTATTCGACCAATATTTATTAAGCATCCTCTGTATGCAAAGCATTGGACCAGCCACTGGGGATACAGCTGTGAATAAGGCATGGCCATTCCCCCGAGGCTAATGAGGAGGATGACATAAATAGTGAAGTAAAATCAATTATTACAAATACTAAAATAGAAAGACATAAGCTGTATCTAAAACTGGCAGCCCATGGGCTGAATCCAACCTGCAGATGTTGGCTAGAGCTGTAAAAAATGGATTTTTTTTTTTTTGCCAACATTTAAAAATCTGGAGGATTTCCATTAAAATTATAGGAGTTTTGGCTTCTCTTGTAAAGATCAGAAACTCTGGCAACAGTGGGTCCACGTTGCCCCTCGACGACCCTCAGCAGTCTGATGGGAGCTGTGCCACTTAGTTGGGGCCTGTGGTCACAGATCTTCACAGGCGCCACCAGGCCCACGTCTCCCTGTACCTTGCCTATGCCATTGCTGCAGTATTCCTGCTCTCACTCATATTTCCTCCCAGGCCACTGAAGGCATTTACCTTTTTGACCCCTGGAAGGGATCTGAGGGAGAGAAAGTTCTGTTTTACTGGGTGTGGGGAAGGCCTGGGAAAGGAGGTGAGCTCTGAGCTGGGTTTGGCAAGGTCAGCCTGTGTTCATGGAGAAGGTGCAGTGGGAGGAAGGGAAGAAGACAGTAGGCGGCAGAAAGGGCCCAAGCAAAGGCAGGGAGGGGTGGAACGGTGCATTCTGGGTGCCCGTCCTGCTGAGCCTGGCATCACCTGCTCTCATAGAGCTCCAGACTCAGGACCGTTCTGGTTCAGTTTCTGATCTCCTGGGACGTGCCACAGACAGGTGAGAATAACGCTACAGGTGAGTGCGGGCCAAGCGGCTTAGGGAACACAAAAAGGACAAGTTTCCAACTGGAGCACCTCTAAGACTTCTAACTCAGGTAACTGGAACTTTTTTTTTTAACTTCTTATTCTGAAGTAATTATTGATTTATAGGAGGTTGCAAAGAAAGTACAAGAATGTCTCCCACATCCTTTCCCACTGTTTTTTTTTTTTCTTTCCCACTGTTAACACACAACTTGTACAGTCCTAGGATACAATATGGAGGTCAAGAAATTGCCCTTGACCCAATCCATAAGGCTGATTCAGATTTCACCGATTATGTACACACGTGTGTGTAACTCTACAATTTTGTCACATGTGTAGCCTTGCACACCTACCACCACATCACCACATCAAGATACTTGACTGCATCATCACATGACCCCCTAATATTGCTCCTTTATAGCTACACCTATCAGCCTGCTACCCCTAATCCCTGGCAACCACTAATCTGTTCTCTGTGTCCGTAACTATATTATTGCAGATGTTACATAATTGCAATCATATGTATCCTCTGAGATTGGCTTTTCCCACTCAGCTTTATTTCCTTGAGGTCCATCCAAGTTGTTGTATACATCGGTAGTTGGTTCCTTTTTTCAAAAAAATTTCTTATTGATGTATACTTGACATGCAACATTATACTTGTTTTCAGGTGCACAACATAGGGGACTTGACAGTTCTACACATTACTCAGTGTTCACCATGATAGTGTCATCCCCATCTGTCACCATACAATGTATTTTTTAAAGATTTTATTTATTTACTCATGAGAGACACACAGAGAGAGAGGCAGAGACACAGGCAGAGGGAGAAGCAGGCTCCATGCACCGGGAGCCTGACGTGGGACTTGATCCCGGGACTCCAGTATCACGCCCTGGACCGAAGGTGGCACTAAACCTCTGAGCCACCCGGGCTGCCCAACCATACAATATTATTGACCATATTCCCTGTGCTGCACTTTTCATCCCTATGACTTGTTTTATAATTGGAAGTTTGTACCTCTTAATCCCCCTTCACCTACTTCACTCATCCCCCCGCCCTGCCCCTCTGGCTGCCACCAGTTCTCTGTTTTTAAGAGTCTGGTTTTTGGTTTGTTCATTTGTTTTGTTTTTAAAAATTCCACATATACGTGACATTATATGATATTTGTCTTTCTCTGTCTTATTCACTTAGCATTATATCCTCTAGCTCCATCCATGTTGCTGAAAATGGCAAGATCTCATTCTTTTTATGGCTGAGTAATATCCCATTGTGTATATATATCACATCTTCTTTATCCATTCATCTATCCATGGACACTTCAGTTGCTCCTGTATCTTGGCTGTTGTAAAGAATGCTGCAATAAACATGGAAGTACATATATCTTTTTGAATTAGTGTTTTTATTTTATTTATTTTTGGGGGTGAACCCTAGTAGTGGAATTACTGGATCATATGGTAATTCTGTTCTTAATTTTTTGAGGACTCCATACAGTTTTCCATAGTGGCTGTGCCAGCCTGCGTTCCCACCAGTAGTGGACAGGGTTCTCTCTTCTCCACCTCCTTGCCAACTCTTGTCATTTCTAGCAGTTGGTTCCTTTTTGTTGCTGAGTAATATTCCATGGTGTGGATAGACCACAGCTTATATATTTATTCATCCATTGAAGGACATTTGGTTAGTTTCCAGTTTGAGGCTCTTAGAAATAAAGCTGCTATGGACATCCGTGTACAAGTTCCTGCGTGAAAATAAATCTTCCTTTTTCTGGGACAAATGCCCAAGAATGCAATTGCTGTGTCCATTTTTACTTTTGAATGGAACTGCCAAACTATTTTCCAAAGTGGTTGTAGCATTTCAAATTCCCACCAGCAACGTATCAGTGATTAACTTTCTTGATAACTGGAATTTTATTTAAATACAAAAAAACTACTGGGTTCTCGCTGGGGCCCAATCTTTCTGCAGGGTCAATCTTTCTGAGCACCCTCAGGATGATGAGTCCAGTCCTATCCTTGGCAGGCTGTCTCTCTGTCCCATTATCCCCTGGCCATAAACTCATAGAAAGCAGGGCCAGGCCCCTCTCATATCTGCACCTTGGGTCAGCACAGACACGGTGCATCGGGGCTGCTTCATGGAGGCAAATTAAATCTCACAGAGCAACCAGTCAGGTCAGCAAAGACCCACAGCCAGCCCATCAGAGAAGGGCAGATGCCAGTCCCCAGGTTCCCAGAGCATGGCTTAACTCTCCCACAGTCAGATGGATGTCAACATACTTAGCCTGAAAGGCTACCATGAGCAATCGACCTTGAACAACACGGGTTTGAACTACACGGGTTCACTTCCAACATGGAATTTTTTCAGTAAGTAATGTATGTATTTTCTCTTTCTTGTGATTCCTTAATTTTCTTTCTCTAGCTTACTTTATTGTAAGAATACAATATAAAACAATATATACAAGTTACCAAATGCATGTTAATTGACTGTTTATGTTGTTGGTAAGGCTTCCGGTCAACAGTAGGCTGTTCATAGTTAAGTTTTGGGGAAGTTAAAAGCTATACATGAATTTTCGACTGCATGGGGGGGGTGTCAGTGCCTCTAACTCCCATGTTGACCTGTATGTGCCCCCAAAAACCCCCTCACTCTTTTTATCTAGAAAGCACAGATGTACATATAATATGTAAGCAAATACACAGTATACCCATGGTGTGAAAATTTCATGGAGGAACATGGAGGAAGGGACAATTAGGAAGAAAAACTTCTAACAAGACTCCTAGGAGAGCAATAATAAAAATATGGTTGGGAAACACTGTCCTGGAAGCACACTATGGCCTCTCTGCCTGTGAGTCAAAGGGAGGACATTGTCCTAACTGGCAGAGGAATAAAGCAGGACCTTCTGAAAGGGCACTCCTGACCATCTTGCTCCCCCCGATCTAGAACCATCACTGGTTCCCACTGGCTCAGAGGGAAATCTGAACTGCCAAGCATGGCAGCCTCTCCAGCAGTATCTCCCCCTGCACCCCTCAAGCGCATGCCAAAGTGAGCTATGGATCCATTTGCATGTTCCAGGCCCCATCGTGCCTCCTTTGCACCTGAAATGCCTTTCCCCACTCTACACCCACCTTTGTTCAAAGAACAGTCAATGTGTCACCTCTGCAGAGGCCCTTTCGCCTTTCCAAGTAGTCCAGATGCTGTAATACTGTTCATGCCTCTGGCAGCCTTTATCAGAGTATTATACTGCCACTAAGGTGTGTCAAAGATGGTTCCTCCAACTCCAGGCTGGGTTCCCTAGAGACAGGGGCTACGTCTTGCTCACCTGCAGCTTCTCACAGACATCTCAAATTAGCATGCCTCAAATCTGAGCTCCTCATTCTCACCCCTCCATCCCCATCCCCCATTTATCATTCCTATCCCCATCTCCACTCCCCCATCCCTCATCCCCACCCCCATCCCTTATCCCCATTTCTATCTCTCATCCCGATTCCCTCCACCATCCCTCATTCCCAATCCCCCACCCTCATCCCCTATCCTCATCCCCTACCCCCTATCTCCATCTCCATCTCCCCTATGTCTGATCCACCAGCACATCCTGTTGGTTCTGCCTTTCAAACACCTCCAGAAGGCAACCACCTATCACACCTCCACCATCGCTACCCTGGCCTAAGCCACCTGCATCTCTCACCTTGACCAATCTAGGAACCTCCTCACCTCTTCCTTGCTTAAAACTCTCAGGGGCTCCCCCACTGCACCCCACCCACAGTAAGCCCCCACGTTTCCTAGCCTAGGATCCTCAGATTGCTGCAATCCCACCCCACTTTCCACTTCCCCATCCCCACCCACAGAGTGCCTGCCAGCCACTCCAGGTGTCACCTTCCCTGGGCCTGCCCTGCTAAAAATATTCACTGGCTTCCACCCTGACGTCCTGGGGAGAAAACAGAAGTCCTGCACCATCCACCTCTGCTTCTCACAGCTGTCCGCCTCTCCTTGCTCTCCAAGCTCCCCCTACGGCTATTTTGTCATAGTTCCTCCACCCTGAGAACATCCTACCTTCCTGGGGCCCTCCTTCTCGTTGCCCTCTTGCCTGGAGTATTCTCTCCAATCCCCTTCACCCCTACTATCCCCTCAGCCAGCTAACTCCTCCCATCCTTCAGGCCTCAGAGGGCAGCCTAGCAGGGCATGGTCCCCTGTGATGCAGCCTTGGGACTTCCTCTACAAATCACAGGCTCCAACACTCAGTAATCCATTGCCTCCTCCACCAGACACAGGCCCCTGGAGCAGAGAGCCTGCCAATTGTTTCCTGGCACTTGGAACAGAGGAAATGCTCAAATGTTCCTATCTGTGGAAGGAAGAAAAAGAGGGAGGGACAGAAGGAGGGAGGAGAACCGATCGAAGAACGGATCCTGTGTCCCTGGTCTCTCTCCCTTTGTCATCCCCCACCGTGTTACCACCTTCCTGCCCATCCTTTAAGGCTTCATTTGATGTTCTTTCTCCAAGCTTCTGTGGGTCCAAGGTGGAAGAACCACTTACACCCAGGGGAGAGACTGGCTGTCAGAGGCCCAGCTCCTCCAGCTCCCAACCAGCTGGGACCAGCCGGCCTCTGTTCCTGCTGCCACCCAGGTGACTGTCAACCACATGGAGTCAAAATACATTTAAAATCTAAAGAAAGGGGCACCTGGGTGGCTCAGTCGGTTGAGCATCTGCCTTCAGCTCATGTCATGATCCCAGAGTCTGGGATAGATCCCCATGTCTGAGCAGGAGGCTGCTTCTCCCTCTCCCTCTGCTGCTCCCCCTGCTTGTACATGCTCTCTGTCAAATAAATAAATAAAATCCTTTTTAAAAAAATAAGAAAGAAATAAAACCTAAACTAAAAGTGCTGCTGTCCCAGCAAGCAGAGAGGGGCCAAGGGGAAAAGACGCAGCCCTGGAGGCAGGAGGAAAGAGCAATTCAGAGGACTGGCAGGTAGGAAGGGCTGGTGCTGATGCTGTGTGGGTGGCCGGGGGTTTCTACCTTAGGAAACCTGAGGGCAAGATACACACTCTTCTAAAAAACTAAGGGCGCATTCACCGGAGTAATGCACGTGCAAAGTGCCCCATAAGCAGGGCAAGCAGACAGCTAGCTTATCATTCAAACTGGAGCAACCAGGACACACGGTCACCTACCCATGGTTCAGTTAGCCCTGCACCTGGTCCCTGCATCCTGGCATCCGTGTGCCTGTTCTCACCCGACAGAGCAGCCCTGTTTAACAAGCAAGGGCTGAGCACACGCCATGTGTCCACTCGCTCCACTGGCTCTTCCATGGGCGATTTCATTTCATTGCTCAAAATCATCCCAGCGCTGCTTTTTCAGAGGCGACACAGGGGCTCAGAGAATATAGGGAATTTGCCCAAGCCACACAGTCTAATGTGGTTCCCGCTGGGGTCCGATTCGGTCCGTCCAGTTCCAGAGTCCAAGCTTGCTCTATAAGCCCAGCTGCAATCCCAGAGGCTCAAACACCACCAAGCCCACTCTTAGGGGTCCACTCATGTGCTTCACCTCTGCAATTCTCATGCACTCAGTGAGAAGTAGCTGAGGGCCAAGTCTTCAGGACACAGCAGTGAAAGAGAAAGATAAAGCCCCTGCTCTCATGGAGCCCACCTTGGAGGGCATGGTTCTCAACCAGGCAGGATTTTGCCTCCCGAGGGACACTGGGCAAGGTCTGGAGACATTCTGGTTGTCGTGACTTGGGAGGGGGCGTTACTGGGGCATCCAGTGGGTAGAGATTAAAGATGCTGCAGATCCCACCAGGTCTAGGACGGCCCACCTCCCCCCACCACAAAGAATGATCCAGCACAAAATGTTGTACCAAGGTTGAGAAAACTGGGTCTGGAGAGAAGGGAGGGGTGGCAGACAAGTAAACAAATGGGTTATAAGTTCTTGTATCCACTCAATCGATACCGAGTGCCTACCGTACTGTTGGAAAGCTGTAAGCCGTTAAGAAAAACAACACAGGAGGGAATGGATAGTGATGGGAGGGGGACAGAGGAGGGGAAGACCGCCTCCCCCACCTCCCAAGGAGATGCCCTTTGAGAGGGTCCTGTGAGAGAGTGAGCCAGCCAAGCATGGGAGGGCAGTCCGGCAGGAGCCCGGGGCTTGGGCAGGACGGTGTGAGGACCAGCCAGGAGGGACAGAAACACAGATGACGTTACTTAGAGCAGAAGGCACAGACCACACTTTGTAGTCAGGGGAAGAAGCCTGGATCCACTTCTACAAATGTAACCTTTGATAAATACCAACTAGAAATGGCAAAAACAGACTTCGTTTAAAAAAAAGAATCCTGAGAATGGTCAAATTAGGCTAAGTGAGAAAAGACTTCTATATATTTTTCAACCCCTAACGGGGTTGGAAATGATCACATAGAGAGCTGTCCCTTGGAGGGATGCCAACCTCAGGTACCTGGTGAGTAAGCCACTGGTCCTCGGGCATAAATGGGTGTGACTGGATATTTTCGGGTTTTAATTCATGTTTTTTTCCCCTGTATTTTCTCCCCTTTTCTTTCCCTCCATTCAGAGGCTCTGAACTTCCTGATGCCAGAGGTTTTGCAGGAAAGGGGCAAGAAAAACCCATCTGTGAATCCTTCCCTTCCAGGCTTCCACTTTCAGAAGCCTTAATTGCTGAGCATTTTAGGTCAGGGGCCTCAGAGGGGGTGGGGGAGTGAGCTGTCTTCACTATAGTCCTCAGGACAAAAAAAAGAAAAAAGTTAGCTTTTTCTTGATTGGGGCAGGGGAGGGAAATGAAGGTCCGCAGTAATGTTCTGTTGGCTGGCACAGTTTAAAATATTTTAAATTAAAAAGTTAAACAGAGGGTTACCATGTGACCTCGCCATTCCTCCCCTAGGAAAACATATGTCCACACAAACACTGGTCCGTGAATGTTTGTACGCCACCACAGAATGTTCGCAGCTAGCCAAAAAGTGGACACAACACACATGTCCATCCACTGGCAAATGGAAAAACACAATGTGGTGGATCTGTGCTGCGGAATATTATTCAGCAGTAAAAAGGAACAGAGGTGACACCTGCTATGATACGGATGAACTGTGAGGATCTCACACTAAGTGAAAGAAGCAAGTCATAAAAGACCCTCTATCACATGATTTCATTTAGATGGAATGTCTGGAGGGCAAATATATGGAGATGGAAAATAGATTAGTGGTTGCCCAGGGCTGGTGGGTTTGGTGGAAAATAAGGAGCATTAGTGGGTACAGGGTTTTTTATGGGGCTGATGAAAAGATCTCAAAATTGCACTGTGTTGATGCTTACTAAAAACCATTAAATTGTACACTTTACATGGGTAAATTTTATGATCTATAAATTATGCTTCAATAAGGCTATTTTAAAAACAATTGAATTAAACAATCTGATTTGGGGCTTTCCCAGAAGGCCATGCACATTTCTCCATGGCAACCATGTGCTGCTGATGGGGCGCGCCCCCCCGTTTGCCAGCAATACCATCACTGTTGTAGTCCATCCAGCTGGCATTACCCACCAATGTCACCCACATGGTCCCTGTGGGGACTGGATCTGAAAACTCTGATCTGGAGTGACAGGACCACAGGTACTAAAGTGTCAGCCTCGTTTTCCCATTTCCCATGTGGCCCTGGGGACCAGAGGGGACTCTGGGCACAGGGCAGCAGAGGCTCAGTCGTAGCCTGCATGGACTCATGCAGTAGTAAAATACATGGGCTTTGAAGCCAGAACTGCACTTAGCAGCCTCGTGCCTCAATTTTCTCAACTGTGAAATGGGGCCTAATGATAGCACCTACCATCACATAGGGGTGATGTATTTAGAAGCCTAGCACATAGTAGATGCTCAGTAAATGGTAGCTACTGAGTTCATAATTTCCTGTCTACACTTCCAAATTCTCAGAACTTCTGAAATCCAAAAGCTTCTCTGTAACTCATTTTGGACATAAAGCCTGGCTTGGCCTGAACTCACCAAGCAGAAAAGCCCAAACTGAATGGATGTGAAGCTACTGAACCTGAACAGTCTTTATTTATCCCCCTAGCATGAATATTCATGGATTTTACTGCAGAGATATGAAATGTATTCGCTTACAGGGCGCTGCCCGAGCCCTTGCTGCGGTGTTAGGTAATAAATGGCCTAGTGATCACGTTACCTTCGAAAATCTGAAAAGGTCTGGATTCTGGGACACTTCTGGCTGTAAAGGTTTCTGGGACTGTGACCTGTAGGACGATGACAAAGATGAAACCCCATCCCCTGTCTGTCTGACATTATGTAAGACCATACAGCAAAGACAGGAGGGAGAGGGTCCCCCAAAATTCTAAAGATAAGGCTAGGCCAGGAGGCTAAAAGCGCAGAATTATAATTAAGGTCCTTTTGGGGGTGCCTGGGTGGCTCAGTCAGTTAAGCGGCTGCGTTTGGCTCAGGTCATGATCTCAGGATTCTGGGATGGAGCTCTATTGGGCTTCCTGCTCAGCTGGGAGTCTGCTTCTCTCTCTGCCTGCCTCTCCCTCTGCTGTGCATGCTGCCTCTCTTTCAAATACATAAAATCTTTTCCTTTCCAGAAAGGAGAGCACTTCAGTGCTCCCTGCACACCTGAGTTCAGGGAATAAGCGTGGCCCTAGCCAGGTTAGCTTTAGAGAACTGAGTCTGGGGAGGCTGGCTGTGATCTGCTACCTGGTGGACCCAGGGAGTCAGAGAGAAGTACTCCAAACTCTCCAGGACCCCCCATGAAAGCCTGCAGGCTGAGCAGGCCCAGCTCCCTTGCAAGTGCTTAAGTTACTTGCTCCAAATCAGAAAAGACAGCCCAGGTCTCTCCCTCCCTCAAACTTCATCAGTGTCGCCAGTCCACCCAAACAAAACCTGGCTGTGGGCAGGTGAGCCCTGTGCTGCAGGTACAGCTCCTGTCTGCCCAACCAGACCCCTGCTGTTTAATAAAGAATGTGACTGGCCTTCCCCCACCCCACCCCACCCCCGCACCCCTCACTGCCTCCCTTCTGAGAGGGAGACTCTATAGATTCTAAATCCCTGGAATTTCCTGGGCGATTGGAGTGTCTTTGATTCTTTGTTATTCCCGAGCCCTTGGATCACACCTGAGTTTTTGATAACCAATGAGATGACTCAATGACCATCCACCACATGCTCAGAGGGCAGGACTTCGAGCCAGTTCAATATCAGCCACCAGAGGGGAGGCTGTAGGGTTAGAGGTTAAGTTCAAGCACAGTGAGTGAAAAAAGTCAATCGGAGAAGGACAAACATTATATGGTCTCATTCATTTGGGGAATATAAATAATAGTGAAAGGGAATATAAGGGAAGGGAGAAGAAATGTGTGGGCAATATCAGAAAGGGAGACAGAACGTAAAGACTGCTAACTCTGGGAAACGAACTAGGGGTGGTGGAAGGGGAGGAGGGCAGGGGTGGGGGTGAATGGGTGATGGGCACTGAGGGGGGCACTTGATGGGGCGAGCACTGGGTGTTATTCTGTATGTTGGCAAATTGAACACCAATAAAAAATAAATTTATTATTAAAAAAAATGAAAAAAAAGTTCAAGCACAGGGCTAGCAATCCCAACCATCATGCCTACGTAATGAGCCCCCAGTAAAAACTCTGGACACCAGGCTCGAGCATGCTTCCTGGTTAATGAACACATGGATATGCCACAAGGGCGATGCACCCCGATTCCACTGAATCAGGAGGGCATGGAAGCTCTGCACCTGAGGCCCTCCCCAGACCTTGCCCTAAGGGTCTCTTCTTATCCTGACCACATCCTTCACAACAATACCGTAATCCTAAATATAGCTCTTTCCTGAGTTCTGTGAGTAGTTTAGTGGTTTATCACGGGGCAGGGGGGTGGGGGGGGTGGAGGAAACCCTGAATTTGTCAGTGGGTCAGAAGCGAGGCTGAACCTGTGGCGGGCACCTGAGGTGGGAGCAGTCTTCCCAGGGCCCATGGCAATGGATGCAGGCAGATAGCATCAGAACTATATTACAGTGGGCCAGTGGCTCAGAGCACCCCTTCTTTGACTTGTTCTTCTGTCCCGGACACTGTCCATCCCACACCTGTACCAGAGGCCACCTGCAGCAGGGGCCAGGGCAATTCCTGTGCCCGTCAGCAGCTTCCTTCCTCTGACACTTGCTCTCTTAGGCGGAGAAGATTAGAGATTCTGGAAGCTTAATGCCTCGGGAAGGACTCTAAATTGGTGCCCAAAAGGGGCTGGTGAATAAATAGCGGTGCTTTCTTACTGGGTGAACAGTTCTGAGGTGTCGTCTGCACAGCCTCTCAGACGGACCCCAGGACTGAACCCCAGTGGCCCACAGTGCTCCCCTGCTCATTGACACTCTCTTTATTGACTTTCCTCCCTTCCCATCTTCCTTCTCCACTCTCCCACCACACTTCCTGGGATCACCTCCCAAATAAGCAATGGGCACACAAATCTTAATCTTAGGATCTGCTTTAAGGAAATTCTGCCATTCCTAGGGGTCTGGGTCCTTTAGCTCCACTGCTAGCCTCCTGCTAATTCCCAACTTGACCAACCATTTGGATTTGCAGGCAACCTTTTTGGGCAACTGCTTGTCCACCACTGTGTAATCATCGTGCTTGGTCCATAGCTAAGCCCACACCATGGATAGGTCTAGGGACCCAGGCCTGGCTAATCAGAGTATTTCATTCTCTGGCATGGAGACTGGTTCAGGAATGAGTCTATGAACTTAGTGGATCCAGTCATGGTCTTCCTTAAAGTTTTGTGGGAGCTGTTGGAAAGGAGCTCTTTTCTACCACTGAATCTTATGTAAGCCTGGAGCTGCCATGACCATCTTCTCGCCACATGGACAAGGCCTGAGAATGAAATCAGAGGAAAGCAGAGTGTGGAGATATAGATACCTGATGACATGATCACCTGGATGCAGCCATGCCTGAAGCTCAATCACCTTGGATTTTTCAATTACATGAATCAACAGATTTCTATCATCATCCCCTTTCTTCCATTAGCTAATATGATTGGGTTCTTGTCACTTGCAATCAAAAGAATCTTTAGTAATATAGAAATACTTATTTCTCTGACTTCAACTCTGCACTTTTAGATGCAAAAATATACAGAAGTACTTGCTCTCTAAGTTCTGGGAGAGAGACCCAGTCTGACCAGGGCAGGGAGATTGAACAGAGGGGGGTATCAATGCAGGATTCTTTCACCACAGATCCAAGAATTAGGGTATCAAGAAGTGCATCCTAAAAGAATATGTGATGGTTTATTGTAACAAGTGACAATCACCACACTAAGAGAAGCTCCAAGATCCCCAAACCTGTCCAAAGCACACTGTGGCGTCCCCCTTGCAGGCCATGGAGGTGCTTGCTCTTCAATTCAATACCTCGTTCTGAACGTGGCTCCTTAAACCTGATTCCAAACAGCAATCTCTTCTTGGTCATTTTTGGTTTTATTGCAAAATCTCCTTTTCTCGTTACCAACAAAATACTCTTCCTGACTTCTCCGCAAGGTCTGCTTATTTCCCAGAAATGGTCACGTTTCTCTTATGTCACTGCAGCTCTTACTGAAAGCCCACAGTTGGCTGGATTGTGCAGGGGTTCTCCAAATGACTTTGTGTTTTTCCTAAGGAGATCTGTCTCACTTTTCGTAGGAATCGGGGCGGGGAAACAGACATTTTCAGCCTGCTCTCACATGCCTCCCGTCGCTGGAGGAAGAAACTCAGGGAGTCTTCAGTCTTCTCCGTACCTCTTGGTTGAAATCACAGGACCCAGGAAGGGGCCACAGGCAGCTGGAGCCACGCCTGGTCTGGAATTGGGTCTTGCTCAGTCCTGAGAGCCCAAGAAAAGCTGTGGCCCACTGCAGGGCCACATCATGACCTTCATGGGTCCCAAACACTTCTGCCTCCATGGGCCTTTTCCTCCGTAAAAGAAATATTAAAAATCATACTTTATAAAAAAAAAATCGTACTTTCTGACTGCAGTGGTAGTAGAAAGACAATTATGATCCTGTCTAGATCCACTGTTAGGTCTTTGTTACTATGACATTTTTTTCTTCCGATTTGAAAAAACAGTCAAAATTAAAACATTTCATACATCCTTAGAAGTTCTATGAGCTCTAGGCCCCCAGGGCCAGTGGACCAGCAACCATAGCCCCCAGTCCTCGGGGTCGGGCGGGGGGTTGTAAAGATACAGGGCAGCAACTGTATCTTTACAACCACTTCCAGGCAGGAATGCAGCCCTGCTGGGTGGGTTGTGTCACCCCTTCTCCTTTCACTGACGGAGCATGAGCCCCTTGGTGCCCCCTTACTTAACAGGGCTGGTCCTGGGGCCACTATCTGCCCTCGCTTTACTGGAAGATTGCTGGGAACAATAATAATAACAACGATAAGCTGAGGTCCCAGGTGCTAAGCCCAGCTCCAGGCACTTCATGTGGCAGGTTCGGGCAGTTAGGGGGGTTCAACAACTTACCAGCTAGGCACAGTAGGCAAGTGGGTGTTCCCAGCTGCCGATGGCAGTGTTAGTCTCTTCCTCCCAAGGACACCGTGTGGCAGGCGGAGCCCAGTGCTGGTGCTCAGCGGCATCTCAGCCGGCGCCCGCTATCATGAGTTATCATAATTACTTGGTTGGTTATAATTGATTATAGTAATTGGGTTAAGGAGGGGCTGCCCCGACTCTGCTTTGCCCTCTACCCTGGAGGCGTTGCCCTCAGGCCGAGGACCTCTCCTCCGTGTGAGCTGCTCTGGGGCTTCAGGGAGCAGCCCTGCCCCCACATGGGCCTTGCCAGTGGCCTGCCCACCCCTTCCCTCCCAGCAGAGCAGACCCGAAGCCCCGCACCCCGCCGGGCCCTTCCTCACCCCTTGCCCTGTTCACAACTGGCTCGGGAAAGGCCAGGCAGCCTCTCCCCTGGCATCCTGTTGCCCCCATTTCTCTTCCCCCAGGCAGCAATACAAAATCCTTTCTCTCCTCCACCGGCTACTTGGGTACGACATCATCTGGCTCACACAGCCTTCTTAGTTACTGTTTCCTAAAGACTTTTAAGACTTTTCCCTCCAGCCCGGTCACCCCTGCAGCTCCATCCCTTGAAAAGAGCACAGGGCTTTCAAGCCAGCAGGAGCTGGGCTTAATCCTGCCTCTACAATTGACCAGCTGTGTGACCCTGGGCAAGTCAATTAACCTTCCTGAGCCCTGCATTGTTTATCTGTCTGAAATTATTGGAGACAATCTTATTTTCTTTAGCGGTGGGACTCTGGGGTTTTTTTTTGTTTGTTTGTTTTGAGGGGTGAAAATTTTGA
Source organism: Canis lupus dingo (assembly GCF_003254725.2). NCBI lineage: Eukaryota > Metazoa > Chordata > Mammalia > Carnivora > Canidae > Canis > Canis lupus. The sequence continues at coordinate 18,690,620 of NC_064248.1, read as the reverse complement.
TAAGCCCTTTGAGGCAGGGGGAAGAGGCCCCACCTCCTACCCCACAAGAGGTTTGCTTGAGGACCTGGAGATGGTTGTCCTGGGCTGCCTACCAGCTTTTATGCTGTGACTGGAGTGAGCAGGTTGAGGGGGAGGGCCAGGTGCTTGGGCTAATGAAAGGGAATCTTCGAGCGTGGAGCCAGGAAAGAAAAGGTGAAACCACTTAACAAGGGAGAGGAGCCTGGAGGTCCCACAGCATGTCACACCTCAGCCCGGACCCATCACCTCTCACTCTCTGCTCCTTTCTCACCTTCCCCCTCTCAGAGCTACACCGTTCATTACGTTCCTGGCCAGATACCAGCCAGGGGACACCAGATCCGAGGCTCTGGCCACCTGGACCTGTGGGCCCCTCCACAGAACGGTGTTTCTGGCTGCATAATAAAATACATAGGATTACAGAGCAAACCAGCTATACAGAAATATAGTTAGCAAAATACTCAAATACGTCTGCGGTACAGGTGTACATGTGTTTCTTCGTTAACATGCTAGATAGCGAGACTCCGCAGAAGCTCCAGGAAGCATCACATTTTGAATGAGTGCATGTCGAGATATCTGCCACCACTGTAGCGTGAGAGGAAAATATAGATTACTATTGGTGACTACATAACAGGTGCCACCCGCTACCGAGTTTTATTGCCTCCATTCATAGCTGAAGGACACACTGCATGACCGCTACAAGTTAGAGAAATAAAGCTGGAACTCTTCCCCATCAGGCTCGTGCACCTCCTGAATTCTGTGGACTCCACACTAGGAAGTTCCCTGGGCTCTGTTTTCTATGCCCACACAGCTCTCCTGAGCTGCCTGCAGCCCTGCTGACTTTACCTCTTAGCCGGAGGGTGGGTGAACCCGCATCCCCTGTTCCAACCACCCCTGCGCTTGTCACCTCCTGGCCAGTCTCCCCACCTCACTCCGTCCATACCACAGCCTGAGCCTCAACCCCAAATGACCATATCTCCCTCTGCTTTGAATTCTCAAAGGCTTCCTGTCGCCTACAGGGTAAGATCTAAAGATCATTGCAAAGCACCAAGACCCTCACCCAGCTCTCCAGCCTCATCTCTCAATTCTCCTGCTTGTTCTCCTCTACCTTCCCATCATTCTGAACTACTCAAAGTTTCCAGAATATGTCACCCCACAACAGCATGTTGCCCATGCTGTTCCCTCTATCTGGTGTGCCTTCCCCAAGCTGTCTGTCAAGGAAACTCTTATATTTTTTTCCAAGTCTCAGCTCAAAGGGTGCCTTCCCCATGCCCTCCAACCACCCATCCCTACACCCCCCACCCCAGGCTAACATGGGTCCCCCTCCTGTAGCCTCTCGCCACACCCAGTACATAGAGGTCAACCCACCGTCTTATAATCGTTTGATGAGTCTGTCTCTCATAAGACTGCAAACTTCGGGAGGATGAAGGCACAGCTGTTTTTCCTTTGACCTCCCCAAACACACAGCACCTGGTCCTGTAGGACTTCATTGAATATTGGTTGAGTAAATGAATACAAGATCAGGGGGCAGGGAGAACAAATAGGTCCAGAATAGTCCACAGTCCAATAGCTAGGAATGGTGTGAGGAGGAGCCAAAACGGACACCATGCTACTGAGAATCACTCTGCTTCTCCTTGCTTTCCTTTACTATGATGGTTACATTTCCACATCCCAAGAAAGCCAGGTCATGCATGTTTTGATCTGTGGCACGTCCTGTAATCTCTTGAATTCAGCTCTCAATCTTCGAGGGATCCCTCTGTTATATACACATACTTCAATTAGGGGGAGATTATTTCCCTCACCAAAAGGTTCATCGTTTCGGTTTCATTAAATAGAGGGTTCTTCCAAAGCATGAAGAATGGGATTAGATTTATAGAAATTCAATTTACATTTGGCTTTTTAGGAACAGATGTCTTACACAGCCAAGCCACCACTCTATCTGTCAGGCCGCCTGAAGTTATGGTTTATAGGTTCCTTTGACTCCCTCTGGCACATTCCCTGCTTAACCCCTCATGACCGGGATCTGTTGAAATAACTCTGGGCACCTGGCCACCTTACCTAATGGCATTTTCTTGGAGTCGTCTGTCTCCACCTCCCTGAGTCATATCATGCTTCGGAGCATCCCGTTCTCCCTAAAACCTTCAAAGTCCTCAGCTGTGGCCGTGACACACAATCTCTGCCCACCCCACACTAGCCCCTGAGCTTCCAGGGGTGTTTGCTCCTTCAGCTTCCACAAGAATGTCTCAAAGGCAAATAAGCTAAAGCAGATGAGTGATATGCCTGCCACCCCAAACAGGCCCCCCTTTTATATCCTTACAGGAGACACCACCATCCCCTCATTCTAATAAAGCACCTCTCTCTGCTTCATCCCCCAAATACCATCCATCACTAGACTGTTCGGTGTTCAGCTCCTGAATACATCTCAAGCTAATCCACCTCTCTCTCCCACATGTGTTAAGCTCCAGGAAGACTACAACTGACCCTTTCTGTTCATCACTAAAACCCCTGTATTTATTATTTTTTAAAAGATTTTATTTGTTTATTCATGAGAGACACAGAGAGAGAGAGAGAGAGAGAGAGGCAGAGACACAGGCAGAGGGAGAAGCAGGCCCCATGCAGGGAGCCCAACCTGGGACTCAATCCCGGGACTCCAGGATCAGGTCCTGGGCCAAAGTTAGGAGCCAAACCGCTGAGTCACCCAGGGATCCCCCCTCCCAGTACTTATTATTAGCACAGTGATTCAATAACCACCGAATGAGTGAACAGGGGAGCAGACAAATCCTATTTTACAAACTGTAACACGGAGGCTCAGAGAAGGGCAGTGATTGGTGCACGGTCACCGGGTGGGAGCGCCAGGCCTCGGCCCCAGGGCTGCCCGGGAACCCCGCGGGGTCCGCTCTGCCGGAAGCCCGGGGTTAGGTTGCACCACCTGAGGCCCCCCCCACCTTACCTGACAGCACCGTGAAGACAGCTGCGAAGGCGTTGAGCTTGAGCCCGTCGATGACATTGCTGGAGTGGAAGAGCTCGAGACACATGAGGCTGAAGCCGACCACCAGCAGGAGGATGTAGAGCACCTCGGAGACCACCGACAGCCACAGGACCCCTGCACGACAGGCGCAGAGTGGCCGTGAGAGGAGGGATGCCATGGGCATCGCCCATCCTGACCGCAGGGAGGACCCCCCAGCCCTGCAGATGGACGCAGTCCCTCTCCGCTCCTGGCAGCCGTCTGATGGCCCGGGGGGCGGGGGTGGGGGCATCGGCCTTAGGATGAAGAGCAACCAGAAGGGTGACGTCACTGGGCCAACCACCAGTCCCGAGTGCTTCCCTATGGTTACACTGGTCAGGGCGGGGTTCTACATCACCTGCAGCTACAAGCATGCGCCTACATTTTCGTCTGCCCAGTACCGTATCCCCCTTTTTCTAGAAACTACTACGGCTCCTTCCCCAGCTTCAACCTCGTGGCTAACCAACCCCCCCCCACCCCCCAGCAGCCCTGCTCTAAAAAAGTGGGGCTGCCTTCCTGGGCGTAGCTGATTGGTCCAGTGTGATCACATGACCTAGTGTTGGCCAATGGGATGAGAGTGTGAGTGCCTGGTTCCAGCTGTTCCTGAAGGCCAGCTGCACCTCTGTCCTTGCACTGGCTTCGCTGCCCAAGTCTTTGTGGATCCTATGCTAGCACAGCTCCCTTTCCTCCCAAACTTCTCCAATTTGGACTGCCATCATTTACCACCTAGTTTAGGGGGCATATTCTGTTTCTCCCACCCCACATTCTCGCTCCCTTCATTCTACATGTTTTTCATTTGGAGTGTCCTTTCCCTTCTCTTGGTCTGTGTAGTTGAGTTGCAGCTGACTCACATCTTGGCTCCATGGTCAAGCACATGATTCCTATCTAGCCAACCAGAGCCTCATGACCCCCCACCCCGAACTCTAGTCATTGATTTAAGAATGAACCTCTCTATGCTTTTGTTTCTTCATGGAGAAAACAAAGATAATAGTAACACCTATTTCATAATATTGTCATGCTGTGAGGATTCCACTACACAGCAATGTGAAGAGCTTGTGCTTAGCATCTAGTGACAGCTCAATGTATGATATTACTGTTGTTGTATGAGAGGTACATGCCCCCACCATGGTCCCCTGGAAATAGAGCCCAGGGGGGTTGAGTGAGGTCCAAGGATAGAGACAGAGTCAAGAGGGAGAAATGGAATCGTGGGAGCAGATAAGATTTCTGAGAAAAAGGATGGGCATGAGAAAATGTAACGCATTACACGACCTACCTTAAAGCCACACTAACCAGTGTTAGAGCAAGCCCCACACTTTAGAGAAGGGACTATGGACCAGGCCTGGCCAGCCAGAGATGGACACATGACCCAAGTCAGTTCAATGAGAGTCAGTCACAGGACTTTTGCTGGAACTATTGGCGAAGAAAAGTCCTTTCTTTCTCCTGGGTTTGAGCCTAGGAGGGTGGAAGGATGGAACTCACTGAGTCACCAAGGAGCAAGGGCCTTTGTGAAAGGAGAACCAATGCCAGGGAAGGCAGAGCTGAGATGGATGAGGATTATGTCCTATGACATTGTTTGAACCCCTAGATCCAGCCATGCCTGAAGCTATTGTCATTTGTTCTTTCAGTCACATGAACCAGTTAAGTCCTTATCTTTGCCGAAGCCAGTCTGAGGTGGAATTTCTATCCCTTACAACAAAGAGTCCCGATCTTCAGCTTTTCTGTTTTCCAAACTTGTCAAACATGTCTTTCCTACCTCTCTGCTTTTATAAATTGTTCCTTCCACCAGAAATGTCCTAGGGACATCCAAAATATACCATTTAGTGAATGAAGCAAACAAACAGAAAATTCTCAGTCCTTATCTGCTCCCTGATGAAGAATCCAGATTCTGGAACACCCACTATCATTCCTAGCACACGGGCTTTTAGAGCTGTGGAGAAATTCCTTTTTTTCTTTTTTCTTTTTTCTTTCCTTCTTTTTTTTTTTTTCCTTTCTTTTCTTTCTTTCTTTCTTTTTCTTTTTTTTTTTTTTTTTTTTGGCTACAAAAATATCATATCTCCTGGGCAATCCCTTGGATTTCTGTAAAAGAATAATGTGCTCTTGGCAGCCTGGATGTTGTTAAAACACCCCCTGGCACGGCACACTCATAGCCTCCGAGGCCCTTCCCTGGCCCAAGGCCCACGGAGGCAGCAGGGAGGAAGGCAGGAGATACGGGGTGAGCTGAGCCACACCAGGAGGGCGGCAGCTCCCTCGGAGGCCTGGCCTCCCTCCCAGCAGCCTTCACCTCCAGCTGCTGTCATCCTGGTGGCAGGCGGAGGCCGCCCCTCACCACTGTGCTGCTTGTTGACTCAGTGCCTCCCCCAGAGCATCCCTACTCCCCCTCCCCAAGGGGATGGTGCTCTTATCCCTGCCTACATGGGCCCAGGCCAGGCCTCCACCCTTCCCACTTGCCCTCACAGCAGCATTCAGCTCTGCTTTTTCAGATGGGCTGAGGGGTGTGATGGGCGTCAGGGGCTCAGATACTCAGAAAATAAGTAAGTTAACTATGGAGAAACAGGCACTATATTTCCTGGTTACAGTTACTTAGGCTCTTATTCTTTCCAGATTTATTTCCCTGGCCCTGCCTCCCCCAATTCTCTCACCCCTCTCCCCTGGGGCATTTCCTTTGTAAATGACTTACACATGAATCCTCATCTCAGTGTCTACATCTAGGGAACCTGACCTCAGACACTGGCACTCACATGTTATCCTCCTAACACCCTTATGAGTAGGGAGGTAGCACCCACTTTACAGATGAGCAAACTTCGGTTCAGAGGGACGAAGCAACTAGTCTACACAGCTAGATAGTGGTACCATCTGGGTTCAAAACTGGACCTCTCTGACGCCAGGACCTGTCATGGCTATAAGTTGGCAGGATGGAGTAGCCACTTTGAAATCATATTATTCTCTGCTCTTGGGCTGGTCAGAAGGGCCCATCTAAGCTGAGGGACACAGGGGTCCCTGGCCATGACTCTCATCTACATGCTTTCCAGCATCCCAAGCAATTCCTGAACCAGGATGGGGGAGAGGGTGGGCTTCAGTACTCAACAATCCTGAGGCCAGCTGGCCCCCAGATGTTGGGGGATGGGTGGGAGGAAGGACGTCACAAGGGAAAATAGGCCATGAGGATGCCAAAAGCCAAGCTGTGGAAGGTGGGCTTCACCCACGAGGCAGAGGCCAGTGGGGTCCTCAGGGTCTCAACAAAGGGAGGATCCCCCCATCAAGAGGTCCGCTCAGGAAGGATGCATGGGTGGATAGGCCAGCTGAAGGTCCCTGCTATGCTCCATGCAAGAGATGATGGTGGCCTGCCATGGCAACAGTGGGGGTGAGGACAAGTGGGGAACCTGATAACCCCCAAGGCATGGGCTCAGCAGACTCTGACTGTGAATGTGGTCACAAAAAACAGGAAGGAGTCCAGAGTGGGGCCATGTGTCCAGCTTGGGCAACTGTGCAGATGGTGAATGTTCTTCACTGAGAATGAGGTGATCCTAAGGCAGGAAGACAGTGGGCTTCCACATCAGTTGCAGGACCTCCGGCAGGATGTCCAGGATGTACCTGGAGCTCAGGCAGAAAGGTGCAGGCATTGGCAAGACATGGGCACTCATTAAATGATTGTCAAAGAGATGGTAACTGGAGGCACGAGGGTGGTTGAGACGCTCATGAACATCAGTCCCCAAGGGAACAGGCTGGGAAGAGGGCCGTGAGGCTGACATGATGGGTGCCCCACCCACCCCTGCCACAGCACTTCCGCGCACACTGCCCCCTCCCGGCATATGGCCCTCTCTGGCCCAGTGCTTGCCCTGGTCACCAGCGCCCACCCCCACCTTCACCCACCTTCACAGCAGGCTAGACAGGGTGTGTGTGGGGGGGGATTGATTCCACCCTCCACCCCCAGCTGCAGCCCTCAACCAATGCCTGATGAGAGCTAAGTACTCCAAGTGGGTAACGCTGGGGGGTGCCATCTACACATCTGTGTTTCCTGGGTGGAGTGGGAGGTACCACGAGAAATTGTCTGAGTCAAAAAGTGAAAAAGCTACTCACTTCTCTGTTATTTTAAAAATTCTTATCACCTCAATCAAGAGTCTCTGTTTGGTGCTAATGTGTCCTTAACACCTTTCTAGCACTTGTTAATTGTTTAAAACCGTGAGAGGGCTCAAAATCTTGGGCAATTCCTAGGTCAACGTGAAGGACACTTAGACGATTTCCTCCTGGGCTGGTGATTCTCCATCAGCCCCATCCTCTCCCATTCTCCCCCACCCACTGCTCTCTACCTTTCTCCACCCTGTTCTGTGCCCCAGGGACCTGACTCCTAGGAACCCACCCCCAGGCTGCCTGGCCCTCTGGATGAGCAATGAGGGGCACTGGCTAGAAATCGGAGGGTGGGAAGAGAGAAGTCAGTGTGTTTCTGCCCTGCTCCCTGTCTTGAGCCCCTTCTCTGGCAGAGGTTTCATTCTCTTCCTATGACAGCTCCCAAAGTTTGTGGGAGCAAAGCAGCTGTGGCTCTTACAGTCTTCCCACCCTTTCTCCTTCCCACCCAAGACTGGTAACGTCTCCCTTCTATAGCCAGCCTTTGGGGGCCTCAGACTCTTAGCCCTTCCCATGCCTCTATAAGGACTTTTTCATTAAAGTGCCTTCATTTGAACCATTTGGGGGATTCTGTTTCCTGCAGGGACCCTCCCTGACACATCATGGTTTTTGGCAAGGGATCCAATTAGAGCAGTAGTTTCAGCCAGCAGTCTCAGCGTGGGCCCCAACCTGCAGTCGCACGCAACAACGTGTGATGCTAATTCTTGGGCTTCGGGACCTGACTGTTGTAACAAGCTCTCCAGACGATCTTGACGAACCCTCAAACATGAGCACCACTGATCAAAAGTTCCCTTTTTAATGTACGTATAAGAAAGCGAGTCAACCTCAGGGGCGCCTGGGTTAAGCTCAGTTAAGTGTCCAACTCTTAATTTTGGCTCAGGTCATGATCTCAGGGTCGTGAGATGGAGGCCTGCGTCGGGCTCCATGCTGTGCATGGAGTCTGCTTGAGATTCTCTCTCCGTTTCCCTCTGTCCCTCCTACCCCCCTAAAAAAAGAGAAAAGTGAGTCAACTTCAGAAGAAGATTGAGTCAATGCTAGATGGTAGATGCTGGCGTGTGGCAAACACAGAGAAGGTGGAACTTGAATAATTAAACATTGGAAACCACTGCATAGGGCCTGGCCTGCAATCAGTGCTCATCATGATTATTCCTGTTATGGATGCCCACACGTGTGAATAAAGGAAATCTGAAAGGACAGTGGGCTGGCAGCCTCTAGCCGGGACAGTGGGGTCTTGCCTTGGTGACATCCAGAAAGTCTAAGGAATCACAGAGATGATTGCTTAGAGTCTCTGACTTTGGCACGAATGGCTCGATTTACAGCCGAGAACTGGTGACCTCCCAGGGCAGAAGAAATGAAATGGCTTCTCATCAGGTACGGGGCCCGTGGGGTGACAGCTAATCCTGTTAGCTGCTCTTTTTGCCTTTTTAAAAAACAGCTTCATAACACCAACTCTGACCCTCCATTGATGGAATTGATGGGTTTTCAAGAACAATTTCCCTTTCGCCCCAGTCCCTCCCTTGCTAAGAGAGTTTCCAGGACCAGTTTGGCTGAGTGGGAGATCACGGGTGGGAACTGTGTCTTGGATGTACGATCTTGGCCGGGGGCCTTATGCCTCTGTCCCTCGGTTTCCTCATTTGAAAAATGGGCATAATAGATCTGTCCTGAGCATTAAATGAGACAAGATCTGTAAATCACACAAGCCTGACACTTGGGAAGTATTCAAGGAAGCTAAGTGTTACTATTACTTCCTAATAAGTATAATTATGAGCAATTAGGATAATTATAAGTGGCAGTGGGGCACAGGCATGAAAAACAGGGACCTGGGCCGGCTCACCTCGGTTGATGCCTGGCTCTACTGGGTACTAGCTGGGAGACGGGGCAAGTGACACACTCCCATTGAACCTGTGTTCTCACTTGACAATTGGGAGTGGATGTAGTACCCACTTTGCAGGCTGTGTGAAGACAAAGCGAGTTAATAGATGAGCAAAGTGCTTAGGGCAGTGCCTGGCACACAGCAGGTGTTATGTAAGCACGAGCTGTTACTATTATTGTCTTTGTTGTTATTCCCATGGGATGTGGCCAAGGAGTAGGCAGCCAGAACAAGTGCATCCCAGCCACTGGACAAATAAAACCCTTCTGGGGAGCAGAGGGGAACTGTTGCAAAATCATATGAAATCCCAAAGCACCATGGCATTTCAAGATAAAATATTCCCCCCCCAAATCCATCAGTTTAATATGTCAAATCAATAAGTCATGGTGCAGTGGCTGCTGGCTGTGGGCTCAGAGACACGCCCCCCGAAACCCAGCATGTTAAATCATGTAAATGACGTGGGCCAGGACCTCTGGGGCTGGAAATGGCTTCATGACAGCTGCTGTTTGCAGAATGTCAATACTGAAGCTCAGAGGTGGGGATGCTCAGGGGCTGGGAGGCTTCAGGGACCTGCAGGGAGGGGTTCTGGGGGCCACTGAACCCCCAGCGCTCCATCTCCACGAGATGTTAGCCCAGAGAGGAGTTAGGATGCACCCATGTCACAAAACCAGTTGAGGGCACTGGGGTAGGGAGGGGGAGCCATGTCAACATCCCAGGTTGCTGGATGTTGCAAGACTGGGGAGCAGGGTAACCCTCAGAGAGGTGCGGGGATTGAGGTCTGGAGGGGGAAGGAGGTGGCCCGAAGAGGAGCCACAGCGAGAGGATGGATGGTCAGTTGGAACTCAGCAGCCCTGCATTCCAGCCGATGCTGTGGGACCTCAAGAAGGCCCCTGTGCCTCTGTGGGCCTCAGTTTCCCCCCCAGTAAAACAAGTGGCTTCTCAGACAAGCTGCCAACAGGCCGAATCCAGCCCACAAAAATGTCTTGTTTGGCCCACACATATTTTAAAAATATCTGAATTCATTATCAACATTTAAAAATAGGAGACTTCACATAAAATTTCATCCAGGTTTCTGGATTCGTTTGCAAAATGAGTGGATGCAGCAATACTGGACCTGCATTCCCATATGCTGATGACTGTAGGGCTGAGCTGGGGCTGCTCGCTTGAGACAGGGCACATAGGTCTGGGTCAGCACAGACCCCGCCTGAAGGGTTCCCGTCACCCTTTCTTGGCTCCCGTCTAGCTCTCATGAGTCTGAGTTTACAGCCCTCTATACAATGATGTCTAAAGGCATTTCTATCCTGGATGCGTTGCGTCGAAGTAACATTTTAAGACCCTACATGGTCCTCACATATCTCCATGTAGGAGTGAAATACCCAGCAAACCCTCGGTTATCCAGCTTGCTCAGGGATGGGGGGAGGGGTTCCAGCAAATACCACGCCACCCCACACACCAGGGTGCCAATTTTCAAAGAGTTAGATTAAAAGAAAAGACAATTCAGCTCTAAAAATATGCCCACATTGATATAATGGAGCCAAGAGCGGGGATCTGAGAGCTATTCCCGAGTCATCTTGTCCACCCCAGCGCCACATCCTTTGCATGAAGGCCTGAGAAGACTGGTGAGTTGCTGGTGTCACAGCGCTGGGAAACTTCCTTCAATGAGTCAGACGGAACCTTTTAGGCTTGGACTGGAGGTCATGGTGGCGATCCTCAGTGGCCGCTCTTGTAGGATGTGCAAAAACGTTAGCTAGCAGAGGGCTTGGGAAGAGAATGCCATTCAAATGCCAACGAGTGTGATGCTCTGGAAACACAGAGTCTGGGTGGAACTGTTTTCTGCATCACCATCTTTTTCTAGAGCCTTGGTTCACAAAGCAGCAACAGCTGCAGCCCCTGGGAGCCTATAGGAAATGCAGATTCTAGGTCCCCGCCCAGACCTACTGACTCACGGTCTGCATTTTCACCAGATCCCCAGCTGATCCAGATGCACGTTCAAGTGTGAGGAGCACTGCTCTGGAGGATGAAGTTCAAATGTCCCGATGTGGCATTTGATGCCCTTGAAAAGTGGGACCTAAGCAGCTCTGCCCACCAGCAACCCTCAGCACGGCTGCTTGCTGAACATTCCATGCCCTCTGGAGCCTCAGGCTTGACTCCAGCCCTCGAAGTGTTGGCCTCTGGTGGGGTCATCTGCTTCTGAATAAGGGTCTGCAAAGATACCCACATCCTGGTTTCTAGAACCTGCAAATATATTCTCTTATGTGGCAGAAGGGACTTTGCAGATGTGATTATGATCTTGGGACGAGGACATTATCCTGGATTATTTAGGTGGGCCCCATGTAATCACAAGGGTCCTTATAAGAGGGAGGCCAGAGAGTCAGATTCAGGAACAGGAGATAGGACAACAGAAGCAGAGGTTGGGGTGCTATGGGGTTAGTCACGAGCATAGGAACGCAAGCAGCCTCCAGAGGCTGGAAAGGCGAGGAAACAGTTTCTCACCTGTAGCCTTCAGAAAGGAACACACTCCTGCACTGTGATTGATTTTAGCCTCATGAGGCTTATTTTAGAATTCTGATCCCCAGAACAGCAAGATACGAAATCTATGCTGTTTTAAGTCGTTAGGTTTGTGCTATTTGTTACAACAGCAAAGAGAAACTAATATACCTTTTTTCTTCATAGAAGGTCACCTCCTCCAAGAAGCCTCTCCTGACCACCCCAGCCCCTGCTCTGGCCCTCGGATCCCCCTCAGCAAAGAAGATGGTCTCTCCACTCCTTCCAGGTAGATGCCGTGCTAAGATGGAGAGAGTCTTGGGGTCATAGAGGTCTGGATTTGACCTTGGATCTTTATCTAACCTCTCTGAGCCTCAGTCTCTTTGACTATAAGATGGAATCAACACGACCAAGCTTGCACGTTCTCTGGACAAGTCAAGAAGATCATGGCTGCAAAGCCCACCCCTAGTCTGGTTCCTGGCACATTGTAGGGCCTCAACAAATGTGGGTGTGTCAAGCTGACACTCTGAGCCCCAAGGAATGAGTCCTTCTCCTCCGAGCTCTCAAGTGGACAAACTAGTTTATCACCAGAACGGATTCTGACAATGCCTTACTGCCCCCAGAGTTCCGCAAGGCTCCAGTCCCCGTCAATTTAGAAATGACTCTAGCAGACATGCCCTTTAGAAACCGCTCTGTTGGAATCCGGGGACAGTCACTGAGCATTTGAGATGTGTCATAGTGACCTTGGCCTTCAGCACCACACTGCAATGAGTCTTCTTTCTCTTTAGAGTCCAGAAGCTGGCCTTGGACATAAGCTCTGGCCCACACAGGCTGGGGTCTGAGAGGAGGCTGGTAGCTGCAGTGTAGTGGGAAAAGCTTAGAAGGCCAGGTTTGGGTTCTGGCCCCCAGCCCCATGCTGCCCACCTCCCCCACCACCTCATTGTATTGGGCAAGTGCTCTCACCTCCCTGGGCCTCCCCTTCTCCCCAAATGGGGCTGCTGTGCAGGTGAAGGAAATAGAGCAGGGTAGGTCAGAAGTTGCATACTGGCCCAAGAACAAGTTTCTGAGATTTTTTTGTTGTTCTTCTATTTTCTGGAGTTTTTTGTTTCCTCTCTTTCTCTGTCTGTTGGCCTGTGTGTGTGTGTGTGTGTGTGTGTGTCTTCCTCTCTGGGTCTACGTGGTATTTTAAAAATTTTGAATTCCATGCCAACATTTCAAAATGGGAAAGCCTCATGAGAATCTAGATTCTTGTGGAAACCCAGCAGGCTGGGACTATGCCACCACCTGAAGACATCGGCTAGAGCCGAGGGGTGGCTACTCCCACAGGCGAGGCAGGTACTTTGCAGTTTGCCACACTCCCCACCCTTCCCTGTAGTATCCCACAGTAGAGGCTACAGCCCAGGGAATCACCCTGAGGGTGAGCAGAGACCTTTACAATGGAGCTGGAAGGAAATAGTGAGAGGAAAGAAAGAAGCCAGTATTCAATTGGGGACAGATATGGTCAGGGCTTGGGGAAGATGACAGGCTCAGTGGGTGGTGGGGAGATCCTGTCAACTGGATTATCCAGATTCAGTTTTTGCCCAGGACCCCAAGACTAGCTGTGCTCTAGCCCTCTGCTCTGTCCCTCCCTGTGGCCCCCTTAAAGAATCCGGGGTCCCTTGTGGCCCTGGTGGCATCTGATTTGCCCTCTGTGATCTTGACCTCTAGGGTGTGGCTTCACCCTGAAAAAAAGAGCAGTCATGCAGGAAACATATTTCCCAAATCCAGACTCTGTGTCAGGTAGTATGCACAATGCAGAGGGGAACAGGACTTGGATCCAGCCCTCCGGGAACTCCAAATTTAACTTCAGGGGTGAGACACACACCCAATAATGACCATGTTATATTTCGCCTAAGGAGCGCCAACCACCAGACTGGGCTCTTGCAAATAGAAACTCATTTCATCTCACAACACCCTATGACCTGGGTGCTATTATTACCTCCAAGTTATGGAGGGGAAACTGAGGCACAGAGTGGCTCATTACTCAGCCCAGAGTCACAGCTAGCAAGCGGCAGAGCTGGGATTCAGAGCACAGCAAGTCCAGCTCCACCCCCCCTCAGCTAGCCTCAACGAGCACATGCCAGTGGAATAAAAGGCACGTCCTGGTGCCCCCGCCCCCTGCCCCCAGGGGCCTGGCTGGGTCCTTCCAACAAGCATTAGAAATAGGTGCTATGTCTTATAGGTAAGGACACAGAGGCACAGAGGAGGAAAGTAATTTGCCCAAGGTCCCACAGCATTGGCAAGGGGAGTCAGGAGTGGCATCCAGCTCTGCCTGCGTGCCCCCCTCTCCCTGCCTCCAGCTCCCTACAGGAGTTCTGCACCCTTTCTGGGCCGCACACCTCTATGACAGCTGATGAAACCTAAGGGTTCTTCCTCTGAATAACGTCTTTAAATGCATAAAACAAACATATATAGAATTGCAAAGGAAACTAATTATATTGAAATGGAGTTATCAAGACATTTTTTAAAAAGTCAGATGTATAATATTAACCTACATGCTTCTTTATTAATGCATGAAATAACAAGGTCTAATAACTCCCATGGCTTCAAAGCAGTGAGGAGGGAAGTGGTATTTTCGAGATCTCTACAAACCCTGTAATGTGTCGTGAAAACTCTGATTCTGATTGGTGTCAAAGTCCCAGGTGGGGCTAGGAGGGAACTACAGACTGCCAATTAGAGGCTATGAGAGTAGAGATGTAATATTTTGCCACCCAAACTCTTGGATCCCCTGAATTTTGTCTGCTACCCCTTGGTAATTTCCAAGTTAAGAATCTCTGCCTGAAGGCACGCCTGGGTGGCTCATTGGTTGAGCGGCTGCCTTCAGCTCAGGGCGTGACCCCGGGGGTCCTGGGATGGAGTCCGGCATCGGGCTCCCTGCAGGGACCCTACTTCTTTCTCCCTCTGCCTGTGTCTCTGCCTCTCTCTGTGTGTCTCTCATGAATAAATAAATAAAATCTTAAAAAAAAAAAAAAAAGAATCTCTGCCTGAAGCAGCGGTTCTCAAATTTGCAAGTGCTTGTTAAAATGCACATTCCCAGGCTGCCCCCAAGGAAGCCGATGCCACAGATGTGGGCAGAGGTGGGGATCCACATGTTAAAAAAGCACCCCTGGTGGTTCTGCTGCATGGGCCACATTCTGAGATGGAGGGATCTTCTAAAAATATAAATGCCATTAATATATCTTGAAATCAGGGATTGTGATACCTCGGGCTTTGTTCTTCTTTCTCAAGATTGCTTTGGCTATTTGGTGTCTTTTGTGGTTCCATACAAATTTTAGGATTATTTGTTCTAGCGCTGTGAAAAATACTGGTGGCATTTTGATAGGGATTGCACTGAATCTGTAGACTGCTTTCAGTAGTATGAACATTTCAACAGTATTGGTTCTTCTAATCCATGAGCATGGAATATCTTTGCATTTGTTTGTGTCATCTTCAATTCCTTTCATCAATGTTTTATAGTTTTCAGAGAGTACAGGTCTCTAACCTACTTGGTAAAGTTTATTCCTAGGTATTTTATTCTTTATAGTGCATTTGTAAATGAGAGTGCTTCCTTCATTTCTCTATTTCATCATTAATGTATAGAAATGCAATAGATTTCTGTATATTGAGTTCATATTCTGCACCTTTACTCAATTTATTTATCAGTTCTATTTATCTGTTTATTTAAATAGTTCTATTTATCAGTAGTTTTTTGGTGGAGTCTTCAGGGTTTCCTATGTTTGTATCATGCCATCTGCAGATAGTGAAAGTTTTACTTCTTCCTTACCAATTAGGATGTCTTTTATTTCTTTTTCTTATCTGATTGCTGTGGCTAGGACTTCAGTACTATCTTGAGTAAGTCTCTCCTTTGTTGTAACCTTCTGGAGAGTTCCCATTGCACTTGAAATAAACCCCAACTCCCCGCCTGGCTTTCAAGATCCCACCAGGTTGTCAAGCCACTGTATACCCTTGGATGTCCCCTTACCCACCACACTCCAGCCACCTCAGGGCCTTTGCACTTGCTGTGCCCTCTGTCCAGAATGTTTATCCCCTAACATTGCTTGACTGACTGCTTCCCAGCTCAGATGTCACTGACTATTCCATCTAAAGTAGCTACCACCCCAACACATATGTCACTTTCAACACTTTACCCTGTTTTGTTTTTCATTATTTGAAATGATGTTATCTGGTAGTTCACTTATGTGTGGCCTGTTCCCTCTCCATAATGAGAACCCCATGCAGGCAGAGATTTTGTCTGGCATGTTCAGCACTGTCTTTGAGGACAGTGTCTGGCATGGCACAGGAGGCACTCAGTAAATATTTGTTAAATGAACGAATGACGAAATGACACAAGCATAGAGGAAGAAGAGGCAGCCAGACTCCTTCAGCAGCAAGCTAAGAGAAGCAAGTGATCCAAGAAGGAGGAGCCACTTTTATGAATGCCACCCAAAGGTCACGGAGAATGAGGATGGAGATGAGAAGAGGCCACATGCTTTGGAGATCCAGATCCTTCTGTGTGTGGAGAGGGAGGCAGATTTCTTCAGAGGCCGATGCCAAGGGGAATGTGACTTTGGAGGCTGGGATAGGAGCGGTGGTGGTGAGGCTGGCAGTGTAGACCCCATGGGCTTTAGTGACGGGAACCAGTAGGCTCAGGGAGGTTTGCGCCAAGGAGGGAGAAGAGGAGGGCAGCCAATCTGGTTGGTTCAAATCCCACCTCCTCCACTTGCCAGCTGTGTGATCTGGGGCGAGTTATGTAAATCTTGCTGGGCCTCAGTTTCCTCATCAGTAAGATGGAATGCCAATAACACCCCCATCAAGGGTTACAGTGTGGACTCGGCCTATGTGGACATAGAGCCTCACTGTGGCTCAGTGCTGGCTCTGCCCCAGACCTGGAACGCCGCCGTGAAAGGCTGCTGCCAGGAGCCAGCCTGGGCCAGGTTGGGCAGTCCGGGAAGTTTCTAGAGGAGGGTCCAGGGAAGGCAGAGCAGACCAAGAGCAGGAGTTAGGACTACGAGCATGGCTGGACCACAGGGGCCAAGTGTGAAAGCCAGAACTGGCCAGGGGAGGCCACTTCATCCAGCGGGCAGTGGGAGCTGGGGGAAGCCTCCTGTGGGGGGTGGAAGGGTCAGACCTGGGTGCCTGTCCACAAGATCGTGCCACCGCCACTCAGAGAGAGCAGGGAGGCGCAGCCTGCAGTCCATGCTGACCTGCGGGGAGACCGTGGTGGGATCCCTGAAGGCAAGGGTAGAATCTATGGCCGAGGGGATCCCTGGGGGGCTCAGCAGTTTAGCGCCTGCCTTTGGCCCAGGGCGTGATCCTGGAGACCCGGGATCGAGTCCCACGTCGGGCTCCCTGCATGGAGCCTGCTTCTCCCTCTGCCTGTGTCTCTGCCTCTCTCTCTCTCTCTCATGAATAAATAGAATCTTTTTTAAAAAAAAGAATCTGTGGCCGAGGAAGCAGCAGAGGCTTCAGCCCTGAGGACCCCACTAGTCTGACATGTGTCCCATGAAGGCAAGTACCTAAGGTGGCCCAAACCCCCACCTGACTCCATCAGCCCTTATGCCCAGCATTGCAACACACCGATGGTCCCAGGTGGAACCTATTCACAGCGCAAGGTGGGGAGACTCCGTCCCGGGGGCTATGGAGGGACGGCAGCTTCAAAGTTGATGTTTGAAAACATTAGAATGCATTGCTGATGTTTCAAAATGTTCAACTCTTACAGAGCAGGCCAGGAGTCCGGGGCTCAGTAGACAGACTGCAGCATCCACCCCCTCCCCACACTCTCATATTCGGAAGTCCTGACCTCAGGAGGGCCCCAGCCAAGACAGAGACCCTCTGTGATCCTCCATGAAGCCACTCTGCGTGTGCATGCCAACTGGCCCAGTATTCATTCACTCACTGTTGGGGCCACCTTTGCAATGGCCTTTAACTCCCCCATCCCTCCTGACTCTATCTCCTACCCTCCCTCCCCTTGCTCACTTCCTTTTAGTCAGATTGGCCTCCTTGCTGTTTTTCAATGCTCCAGGCACACTCTGCCTCAGGACCTTTGCACTTGTCATTCCCCCTGCCTAAATTGACGCTTTTCCCTTGGATCTCCCTCCCCTCCTCCAAGTGTTGCTCAAATATCATTTCTTAGTGATGTCTTCCTTGATCCCACTATGTCAAATTGCCAACACCCTCCACCAGCATCCTCTAGTCTTCTTCCCTTTTTATTTTTCTTCCCCTAACATTTATCACCATTCAGCAGCCAAAATGATCTTTCTAGAATGCAAATCAAACCTCCTTCCTTAAGTGTATCAATGCTCCAGTGGTTTCCCCTCACAGTCAAGTTCCTCCCAGGACCCTACCCACCACCCATCTGTCTAGCCTTTTCCATCCACGAGCATACAAAACTCATTCCTATCTCAGAGCCTTTGCACATGCTTTTCCACCCTTGCAAGGACCATGGATGTGAGAAGTCTCTTAATTTCCTCCTAAGTAAAGGCACAGTCCCAAAAATAAATGGGACTGACACTCTGCTTCCATGTCAGGAAGACGACAAGACCTGGTGGCCAGCTGCCAGGGTGTCCACCCCAGGGTGGAGCAACCCATATCTGGGATAAAGGAAGAGGCTGCATCTTGGTTCTATCCAACTGGAAGGAGTATGCACCCAGAATCGCTAGATCTTCCAACTTTTCAAAAGAAGCCAGAAATCCTGATTTTATGTGAAATCTCTGCATTTTGAAACATCAGCAATGCATTCTAATGTTTTCAAACATCATGTGAGTCAACTAAACACAGCTGAGTGATGGCAGGGCCCTGGGATGCCAGTTCCCAACCCTTCCCAGAACTCAGACACCCAGCCACAACTGAGTTCACCGTACTTCATTTTTCAGAGGGTAAAAGTTCATCCCAGAGGGGGCACAAGAATCAAACAAGGTCACACAACTTCCGCAAGATAGTGGACTTCAACCCAGGTCTTCTGATTCTTAACCACAGACACGTACGTAGCTCCTACTGTATACTAGGCTTGACCCCACAGATTGAAAAATGCTATGCAAGCCCATGTCAGCATCTTCAAGGCATGGACAGAATGAGGGGGGGAAATGTCTGTAGGCAGAAATCTTTTAGGGCTTATCCATGAGGGTGCAAAGGATGGGCTTCCTCGATCTGAGCAGGGTATTCATCTTGGCAGGGGGAAACTAATGCATGATTCTTCCCTGAGTCTCCCTTACTCTATTACACTGGAGCCAGACAACATATTTTCTCTTGCCACTGCCCTGCCACCCCCACCCCCATCACCACCTTGGCCAAAAGGATCCTGGTTTTATCACTCCAGCAGAAAAGTCTAAAAATATCTAGACTCACCAACTTCAGGGGTTTATTCTTTCATCTGGGAGGCACCCACAAAGCTTTTGCCAATATAAATGGCATTTCCTTTGATATTTTTAAAGATCAGAGAATCCAGGAGAATATGCAAGGTGGATGGGCCTTTGAGATCAGAGCTCCCAAATGCCTTGCGATTCAGGTTAAGGGGGAAAACAAAACCAAACAAAAACAAAAAACAACTTTCTTAAGGAGGCCCAGGAGGTTAGGTTTCCAGATAATTCACAAAAGAAGAAATGAATGTAGCTAAAATCATAGGGGAAAATAGATTAGGCCTCATTAGTAATAACATTTAGATTAAAGCATTCTTCAGACAGCCCTTCAAACAGCAAAGATTTTTGAAATAAGAGTTTCTGGTAGAAGGTGGTGGAGGGATGGTGGGTTTGCCCTGCAGGCACACTTACTCCTCACTCGATAACCATGCCACCCCCCCTCTGTTTCCCAGGCCCCTGTGCAGATAGGAAGGACAGGGTGACTTGTACTGGCCACCCAGCTCTATGCAGAAATATGCATCACTTTTAAGAAAATGCATAGAAAAAGCTGGTGCATGACCTTTCCGGCTCTCACCCCTGCCTGTGTTGAGATGTTGGTGTGTCCATCAGCCTGGGTCCCTGAGAGACCAAGTTTGCTTCAGTCTCGGACCTTCTGCACCTAGTTGCTCCCTCTGGAAGGATCTTTCCTCTTATCCTCACGTGGCTGCCTCTTCTTCTCCATTAGGGTCTCAACTAAAATGTCAACTCCTCAGACAGGACCCAGAAAGGCCCTAATCTATCCACCAATCCAACCTTCCTCTCCCTAGACCCTCCCCACTCTACCATCTTGTTTGTCTTCCTAGCAGCTTCCCCACTTCGAGATGACCATATCCTTGGCTCAGTCTCCTCATCTGTGAAATGGGCTGTCGCACAACAGTTCCTGAGGGCCCTTGCCTTCTCGACATGACTCCTGGGAGCCTGGTAGGTACCGATACCCTGTCTCCACCACCACTCCCTCTCTGGTACCCTGGACCAGACCCGCATCCGTTTTGGGAATAGAATTAGCTTTTCCTTGTAGGGACCAACCACTGTGCCCTGGTTCTCAGCCCTCGTACTGGGGTAGGGCAGACCACCCCTTCCCAGTTCCAGCTGGGCTGTGACCCAGGCCACAGTGATTGGTTCAGGGGTGGGTTTGGGATGCAAGCTGGGCCAATCAGAGCCAGTTGCGGACCTTTGCTGAAACATCTGGGAAGGAGGTGCTCCCTTGCCATTGATGGTTGCTCAACTGGGGAGGATGGAGACCTGGAACTGTTGGTGGGGGGAGCATCTCCTAGGGGCTATGTAGCACCCCCTGAGAATGGGACCAGCACAGGAAGGCCCAGCTGAGAGTCAGAAGATGGGAGGGAGCACAGGATCCAGCTGTGTGACCGGGTTCCACCCCTGACCGCTGAGTCACAGGAGCCGCAAATTCCTCCTTTGGCTCAGGCCTGTTGGAATGAGTTTTCTGTTTCTGCAGCCAAAACAGCCTCTAGCCTCCACTGTCCCTGTAAGGCTGTCTGTCACAGCCCCCGGAATGTTTGCTCAAGCTTAGTGTCTCTCCGGGGCTCTGAGCTCCCTGGGCAGGGCCTCTCGCCGCTCTGCCCCTCCACTGCTGCCCACAGCCTAGTCAAGTGACCAGAGGGGACCGAAGCTCACAGCTCCCGGTCCTTAATTGGGGAGGTTTCCTGTCAGTCCTGCGAGCCTCAGACTCTGTGATCTGAGCAATTAACCTTTCTGCAGAGGCCAAGGCCAATTATATCCCGGGGGCCATCTGTGACATCTGCGTAGCAGACCGAGTGCCTCAGCCTGACTCCTTGGTTTTTATAGGACAGAAGTGGCATAATCAATCTCTTCTGTCTCCACCCCTGTTGCCTTGGTCCAGGCCTGTGTCCTTTCTTGTGCTCGGCACAGTCTCCCATCTCCTCCCCACTTCCCGCTGGCCCCTCCACTCTCCCCAGATCGTCCCCAATGACCTCTGCTACCTCATCTGCAGCGTGACCACCCCACAGGCGCTTCGGCCTCCGTCAACTCCCTGTGTGGCAGCTTGCAGATGCGGCCCGGATTCTTCACCCCTCCTCGTGTCTCTGCCCTCTGCAGTACCCTCCACGTGGACTTTGGGCTCAGCCACGTGACTTGCTGTGGCCAGTGGGGTGTTAGTGGATGAGACACTAGCGCATTGCACACCCAGGGGTGCCTTCTCACTTGTACTACTTTCATCACCAAGAGCTCATGCTCAGGGTAGCCTGCTGGAGGATGCAGAACCCACAGGGTAGGGCTGAGTTCTAATCAACCCCACTGAGGCCAGCTTAGGTCAGCAACACTCTGCCTATGCCTAGACACCTGGGAGACCCAGCCAGGATCAGCAGGACACCCAGCCAACCTCCCCAGGAGCTTGAGCTACCCCTGTGTATTCCCACAACCCTGCACAGCTGTGGTTTGTATGCAGTGTTACTGTGGCCAGAGATAACGGACTCTTCTTCAATCCCCCACACATGCACCTCGCGCCTTTGCCAGTGCTCTCCTATCTGCCTGGCAGGCCCGCCCTGTCCCCATTCTGGTGTACCTGGCCAACTCCTATGCATCCTTCAATACCCAGCTTAAGCAACTCATCCAATGCATGCCTCCAGTAATGCCTCTTCCCACGCCACCCCAGTGGTCAGGGGCTTACCCTCCTGTACTTGTGCAACACAGCTCAGTTAAGACACGCTGGAGTCAGAGATGGTGGGTCAAGTCCTGGCATAATCATAAGAGCTCTGAGGGCTGTGGGCCCATTGCCTCACCATGGTGAGGATGGCAGCAGTTATCCTTCACAGATAACCCACGAGATGGGCTGAACACAATGTCTGGCACCAGTAAGCGCACCATACATATAACAGTTACTCCTGTTGCCACAATGCCATGATCTGCTTTGTTCATGAGACTGTGGACCCTAGAGATCAGGACTCACTCCCTGTTCACCACTATCTGCCTGCAGCCCTGCTCAGAATGGGCAAGGGCAATGGAATGATGGAAAAAGTCACCCAGTACCCACCATGACTCTGCCCTGTGCCCTGCCCCAGATAAGCCAGCACTGCTGAGTCTCTGAAGAGGGCATGAGCAGTCCCATTTAGCCACTAGGGAAACCCAGGTTCAGAGAAGCAATGTGACTTACCCATGATCACAGAGCAATTAAGTGATGTATACCCTTGCTCGCCCCTCCTGGTCTGGTCCACATTTGGGACAAAGATAAATGCTGTGACATCCAAGAGAATTCTTTCTCTTCGGGAGAAATAACAACAGCAACAGTAATATAGCTAGTATTCTGAAGCTATTGTTAATGTGAATATAAATATAATAATAGATAACATTATTTACTATCTTACTGGTGCTGTTCTAATCAAATGACCTATTTCAACTGATTCAATCTTCACAAAAACCTCTACGAGGAATGTACTATGATTGCCCCCATTTTATAGTCAAAAAAACTGAGGCACAGAAGGTTCATTGATTGATCAAGGTCACACAGCTGCTAAATATCAGAGCTGAGATCTGAACAGGCTCCCTGGTGCTGCAGAGCCTTCCAGACCCTGAGGTGGAAGGGCTCTTGCGGAGGACAGGACCCAAAAGGTTGAGACTGCATCCCAGCATCATTTCAGCCTGCAGCTAGTGCCCTGTTCTGGGGTCAGCCTGGCCGCACCACCACCACCTCCAGGCTCAACCCTACCCCTGCCTGAGCCCCAACAGCCTGAGACCTGGCATTACATGAATTACGTACTCAATGATCCCCAGTGTTCCCGCGAGAGATGCCCACATACTGTACAGGTACACACACCTTGTCCAGTGGGAGCCTGCCTCTTTTTCCTCAAGTACTCCCAGTTCCAGTTAGGCATTAAGCCTAAAGATCTGGCATCTTCCAACTTCACAAAGCTTTGGGAGGTAAGGTGGTATAAGCAATTACAATATTAAGATAAGGGATCCCTGGGTGGCGCAGCGGTTTGGCGCCTGCCTTCGGCTCAGGGCGCGATCCTGGAGACCCGGGATCGAATCCCACATCGGGCTCCCGGTGCATGGAGCCTGCTTCTCCCTCTGCCTGTGTCTCTGCCTCTCTCTCTCTCTCTCTGTGACTATCATAAATAAATAAAAAAGTATATTAAGATAAAAAATTATTAGGGCATGAAGATAGCAAGTGTTGGTGAGAATATGAAACAACAGGAACTCTCATCCCATGGTGGAGGGAGTATGGGTTGATACAACCACTTGGAGAACAATCGGCTTTACCTAGTGCAGTTGAAGATGTTCAGGTCCTATGACCCAATAGCCCTGATATCCCTTGTGCAAGAAATTCTTGCACCATAACATGTGTTCAAGAATGTTCAGAACACAGTTTGAAATGGAAAAAAAAAATGGAAGCACCCAAATGGCTATCAACCGTCTGATGGATAAATTATGGTATCGTCACATCAAGGAATACTATGCAGAAGTGCAAAGAAATGGATTGTGTACACACATCAATGTGGATGAATCATAAGAACAAGACATAAACAAGTTATAGAATAATACATATACTATGATCCAATCTATCCAAAGTTCAAAAATAAGCAAAACCACACAATGTATTGAGAGGTACAAACTTGTGGTCAAACTAGTTCCTTTTGAAGGAAGGGTCTGGAGTCTGGGGTTGGGGGACCCAGGGCTTTGAATCTAATAGCAATATTGTTTAAATCGGTGATCAGTACATGGATGTTCACTGCATTTTTGTTATTGGTATTTTGAACTTATTTTTATAAATATTCCTTTTTCTATATTCAAATATTAGAATGTATCTGTTGTGATATTTAACAACGTCATTTTTTAAAAAGATTTTATTTATTTATTCATGAGAGACACACAGAGAGAGAAAGAGAAAAAGAGAGAGAGAGGCAGAGACACAGGCAGAGGGAGAAGCAAACTCCATGCAGGGAACCTGACGTGGGACTTGATCCCAGGTCTCCAGGATCAGGCCCTGGACTGAAGGTGGCACTAAACTGCTGAGCCGCCCGGGCTGCCCAACAATGTCATTTTTTAAAGGAAAACAGTAGTTAAGGTGGACTAGAACAAGGATTGGCAAATGATTAATTACCAAGGGGCCAAATCTGGCCCACCTCTTATTTTTATAAATAAAGTTTTATTGAAAAAGTCACATCCATTTGTTTATGAATTGTCATAGCTGCTTTTATACAGGCCAGTGCAGAGTTGAGTAAATGCAACAGAGATCATATGGCCTAGAAAGTCAATATTTACTATCAGATATTTACTATCTGGCCCTTTTTATAAAAAGTTTGCCAAACCCTAGGCTAGAGCAATGAGCCAAATGCACAGACTGAACTTATTTATTTAAAAAAAATTTTTATGATTTTTAAAATGTTAAAGAAATATACGCTCATTGTAAAGAATTCAGAAAATATAGAAACATAAGAAAATAACAATTTTCCACATAAAGTCATCACCCCGCTATAACCACTGGTAAAATTTAGGGATATTTCCCTCTTTTTCTTTTTTTTTTCATGCATCTGTACCTTTCTCCCCCTCCATAATCAGAAGCACACTGATTATGTGATTCTGTACCCTGCTGTGTTCACTTAATATCATCTCAGGAGCATTTTTCTGTGTGGCTTAATTACATTCAATTTTTGCTATTATAAGTAATGATGTGATTAGTATCCTTGTACACACATTTTTGTTGACAATATGAAATATTATATAGTCATCCAAAATGAATTCTTCAAGGAATTTTAATGACATGGAGACTGTCACAGCTGCATTATTTATACCAGCAAAAAAGACTTGAAACAATATAAATTGCCTGGCAGTAGGAGAATTGTTATGTGAACTTGGTACATCATTGGATGCAATATTCTGTAGCTCTAAAGTGTGATGGTCACAGAAAATGTAAAAATGGCTATCTTTCTGAGTCTCGGTTTCCTTATCTGATGTTTTGAAAGCATCGAACACAAATGAGCCTGGCTGTAGGTTGTACCTCTGTGTCAGAGCTATTAATACTTAAAATAATAATATATAAATGGGGGTGGGTGGATGAGGGAGGAAGGATACAACCAGGCTGATTGGTCAGTCCTGCATCCTACCAGCTGCTCAATATTTTGAAGATTGCCCCTGGCTACGCCCACACCTAAGGAAAAATAACAAGTGTCTGAAAGGAGTCCAGCAAAGTGGCAGGCAGCACTCTTCTGGCTCAACTTTGCAGCCCTGTAATTACTGCTCCTGTATCGTTTGTGTGATAATCAAAGGGCTGTGATCCCAAATGGGCTTTGAGAAGAACCTACCTGCAACCAAGCAAGGAGCTCCTGATTGCAGGTATAACTAAGCCACTACTACACAGGTACTGATTGAAGCTAAGGCCAGCCCAAGCTTGAACGAAGGGGCAACCGTTGGTAGGGACAGAGAAGCATTTCTTTCCCAGAGGAGGTGTGTGCACATACACACACACACACACACACACGAACACTTGTGCACATGCATGCACACATACACAACTGGTTTCAAAAATAGGAAGTAGAGAGAGGGGCAGGACGGGGTCTGAACACGTGGCATGCCGCCAAGGAAGTCTGGTGATTTAGGGGGCGTTTGCCAGCCTTCTATTTTAGATATGAAAGAAATATTTGAAAGCAAAGAAATCCATGAACAGCAGAAGGCCTTGTGAGGCCATAAATAAAGATTGGGCTTCCAGGACAGGATAGTGAACAAACAAATGACAGTGGAGAGTCACCCTGGCTTCCCGGACTCATGGGCCCACGCAGTCCTCATTCATTCCACAAACGTTGATTGAGCACCATGCCGGGCACTGTTTGAGGTGCCGGGGACATTGCTGTGAACGAAACAATGAGTCTGCTCCCTTGGGGAGATTGAAAATTAATGAGCTAAGAAGTAAATGAGATCTTTTCAGATAGCAACAGGCATAGCAGAGTGGCTGAGGGAACAGAATGGACAAAGGCACAGAGGAGGGGTGGGAGAAGACTTTAATGAAAACACCTTGAAAGTCCATTTAACCTAGAGCTCAGGATGCCTTAATCTGAGGCCAGAGAAAGAAAGTGGAGCCAGACTGCAGGAAATCTGGGGTGCTGGGTGAGGATTTGAACATTCCTCCTAAGCCAGTGGAGAACTATTCACATTTGAAGAGATGAGTATTAAACCATCTGTTTGTTGCATATTGAATACAAAATTTATACCAGTCATCTTTTAGTTGTAAGGAGGCAGAAAATGCAACCCAAAGAGGCTTACAGAAGAATAATTTTATCAGCTGAAAGGTATAAAGGCAGACCAGCTTCAGGCTCAGCTGGATTCAGGGCTTGGTCCTCTATCTCTTGGCTCCACCTTCCACTCCGTGGCTTAGGTCTCAGGCTCTATGCAGTGGCAAGAAAGCTGCCCCAGGCCAGTGGCATGTTGGCAAGCTGGTTCTCGGGGGCCGGGGGGCGGTGAGCGGTAGACAAAAAAGCCCCTGATTTGTAGCAAATGCTTCCACTATGGCTGATTTCGAGCTCCTGCATAAGTTCCCTAACTTGCTGGACACTTTTATTCCTGGCTGGTGCTCCAAGCTGATGTATTTGACAAAGACCCATAAAATGCTATGGGAGACACCTCCGGGAGCATGCAGTCTTGAGATGAACGATTTACAATTTCCTTTTCTTTACCCATGGCAGACATTGCTAATTGATCATGGCACTCTCCCACAGATCCTGGGCAATGTTCACGATCCTTTTCCTCATAGCTGTCTAGGTAGGCACTGCCCAGTAAATAGAGAAGGGATGGAAGATGAAATCTCTTTGTTACCCTTGAACTAGTCCAATTCCATCATGAACCAGAATGGAAACAAGCCTAGAGAGGGGTACAAGTGGCCCATTTCACTGAGCAAGTTATCAGCAGAGTTTGAGGATGCCCCAGGTCTTCCAACTCTTAATCAAACCTGGCAATATCCAAGATGCCTCATATAGAGGGAAGAGTTGGAAGCAAAGAAAGTTCGAGAGTATGGGGATGCCCAAAGTGGTGATGGCTTCCCACTGCTGTTCGAATGACCTGCAAATGTCTGACTTCCTCTCCTACCACTCTCCCCTCATTCTCCAGGCCATTCTGTCTTTCTGTGCTTAAAACATGCCAAGTTCAGCCCCACCTCAGGGCCTTGCAGGATCTCTCCCAGGGGCCACAGAGACATTCACCAGCAGCTCCATGCTAATGCCCCTCTAGCTCAGCCTGCAAGCCCAGTAAGAGGCCCTCACTTTTTCAAAAAATACAGCAAAACCCCAGAGCTGAGTCTCACAAGTCTACTAGAATCCAGCATCCACGATGATAGCCAAGATGATGGAAAGCTCTGAGTGGCCAGGCCTGGACCCTGGGCCCACCCCTGGAGAGTAGAGTCAGCCTCTTCCTGACCACACAGACTGGGAGCGATGGAGAATTTACAGCACAGTGGCAAAGGGGGGGGGGGGAGGACAAGCTCTGCATTCTGCCCTAGTTGATAATGATGTAGAGTCCATATCATTTGATTTTCACTTTGAAGGAAGAAAACGAGAGACAAGGTGTTTAGATGCTTATTTATTCCCTAAGATCAAGAACAAAGGATACAGAGGGGAATGGATTTATCCCATATCTCCCTATGAAGGTCCTTCCAACCCCACACCACGTGGCATTTCAGAGGGAGCTAACCTGGGAGAAATATTGAGGAATCTTGCCTGGGGGGAAGAAACCTCCTATGATATGTTCATAATGTCCTCCAATGAGGCATATTTGAGACCCTACAGTGTCACTGTACTTCAAGAGAACAACAACAAAAATCTCTTATTGTCTTATTTTAAGCTACTATTGAGACCTGAAGAGCCAATACTCACTTCCAGGTTCCTGTAACATTCAGGCTTAGTGGTGCCAGGATCAATTAGCAATGTCTGCTCTGGGTGGAGGATTGGGGAATGGGTGGTGTGCATGCTGTGTATTTGCTGGCCCTCCTCTATGGACTTTCTTGGATTCTAGCATGGCTGCCTAAGGCCAAAAAGATCCCCACCTGGACCTGAGCTGTCAGCACACTGGGTCAACTTAATTAAAGTGAGCAGAATTACTAAGTCATTATTTAACGAATGTAAAGAGGTTACAGGAGTTGTTGGAAGCAGGCATCACCTCCAGGGGAACTGCTGTGCTTTCTATCCTCCACCCTGGCTGCACGGCCCTCTCTCTTTTATCATCTCTCCTGCTGTAAGTGTTTTCCCCGTTTGCTATCTGATCTTGCAAAATGGGAATGAGACATGTTTTGCTCAGGAAAATGCAGAGCAGCCCAAGGAGCGTGGGCCGGCCACTGGGTACAGCCACCATGCAGGGAAGCTGCTGTTCATCACCGCACGCTGCTGTCACCCTCCCAGCAGCCTGTAGGAGCCCTGTGATGGGCTGAAAGGCCCTCAGGGAACCTGTAATTAAATCCCAGAAGATTGCCAATTCTCCTGCTGGTGAGGGGAGAAAAGAGCAAGGCACAGCAGGCGTGTCCAGACAGGGCTGAGTAGAGACAATCAGCTAGGGACAGAGGCAGCTTGGGCTGCAGTGGCCAAGAGCAGACAATGTGGGGAGCTGGGGATATATCCAGTCACAGGGAATGAAGGGCCAGATGTAAACAGGTGATTTCTGGCCAGGCCTAGGCTGAGAAGGACGAGAAGGACTTTTACATTCTGTCAAATGGAAAGAAGTCAACCCAGATCCCTATCCATTCAAATATCTGTGCCCCATCAATCCTCCTGGTAAACAAACATTTGCTATGACTAGAGCCACTTTTCAAAGCATAAATCCAATTGTGTCACTCCCCTGCTCTCAACTCAGGACTGATGTTCGGCAAATTCACACCCGTACAGCCGTTCTGATGGTTCAAATATTGAAATACTTTCATATCAGCTCATACCAGTAAATAGTTGCTCTCTTGAGCACCATCTCTCCCCAGCAGTGCCCCCCACATGTACACTCCTCCTGCCCCTGTCTCCAAGCAAGACCTGAGGTTCCCCTTCCAAGACTCACTCCAGCACCATGGCCAGCACCTGTTCTTACAGTCGGTGTCTGTTGGTTGTTAAAAGATTTTGAGTATCGCTTTTAGGACTATTTGAAGTCCATAGCCGTTCATCTGGCATATTCTTTTTAACTCCTGCCCCTACTAACATTACCAGCTTCATCTCCTCAACCACAATGAACCCCAACTCCATTATTCCCCACCATTCTCCCTGCCTGGGTCTCCTTTTCCCACATCTTTCCTCAAAAACTCCTACCCATCCTTAAAGGCCTTTTCAATTGTGCCCCAGCTCATAGAGGTGGGCTAGGAAGTCCAGCTGGGGTAGTGGCTGGATAGCTCAGATACCACCCTCTGTATATCTAGATCCCTGTCTTGGTTTCTTTTCAAAGTTCCTGTTTGGATGATGTGTCCTAGGCTGTAATGCCCTCCTAAGATGAGGACTCTGCCTTGATTATACATGTCACCCACCTTTTTTGGCATCAGTGAGACACAGAGAAGGAGACTATGGAATCAAGATGTTAAAATTTCTGATAAGTAATGCCAACCCCCAAAAAAACACCAGGAGAGTACCTGTTGCCTTCCCCCAGCCAACTCTGTCCTCTAAGCAGCTCATAATAAACAAATTCATCAACATTTCATTTATTTACCCTTGCTGTGACCATGCCCATACGCATCTCCTTTATCCATCATCCATCCCTCCTGCCCTGAAAATGACTTATTTCTCTCTCCTCTGCACTAGTCTAGTTCTTCTATCTCTCTAGTGGCCATAGGAATGTCAAAACTGCAGTTTTCCCCCTCTTTATCATGGCTGTGTCTCCAAGTATCTTACTGCGCAAGATATTTGTCTGATTCCATTGATCCAATATACTCTATTTTTCCAAAAACAACCATAACTACAAAATATTTCCCAATATGCATAGCCCAGTAATTATTATTTTTCCTTCACATACATATAACCAAATACATCTTATATGCTTATTATTTAACTTAATAAGTTTCTCTACTTGATAACAATAGATTAGCTCCTGATCAATATTACCAATCACCTTCAGGAGAAGATGCAGATGCTGACCTGGATTTACAGTCCCTGTGACTCCCCATCTCCTTGCCCTTTGCTCATTCCACATTTTGCTTTCTTTTATGACCCAAGCCTTCAGCACTGCCTGCTGGACAGTTCCCCAGTACCTTTGGCCGCAGGATATGAGTCCAACAACGGACAGTGCTCAATCCTACCTATCATTGTTTTCCCCAATCATAGACAGGTAGAGGTATCCCATGCCGATGCTCATTAACCTCCTCATACCCCCTCATCCTCCACAACTGCTTTATCATGTTGTGATTTAAACATACTATTTGCATGTATTTGACAAATCAAACCAGTATTTACTGGCTGGGTAAAGCCTGCTGCTGGAATATGGACTGAACATGACCATAAAGCTTTACTCTGCTGCCCCTAGCCAGGATGCCTATGTGTGGGACTGCCTCTGTGTGGCACAGCCTCTGTGTGGCACTCAGCACCAACAGCCATCTGGGCAACACTTGCTGAGCTACTGCCTCTGTCCCTGCGTTCTTAAAAGGCTCCATACCCGCTCCCAAGATGAAGACCACCTCCCACTCCCACATCCTTGATACACTCTGTCAATCCCATGCCCCATGACAAAGGGGGAGACTTCATCAGAAATCCATGGTATACAGTGTGCCAAAAAGAGCAAAACCAGAGAGTATCATGGGAACCATTTTTTATAGACACTCAGAGGTAGTGTACCATGGCGATTAAGACCACAAACTCTGGAGCCTGGCTGCTTGTGTTCCAATCTTGTCTCCCACATACTAGATCTATGACCTTGCACAAGTTCACAAAGGCCCAATCTCTCTAGGCCTCAGTCTCCTCAAGGTAAAATGGGAATAACAACAGAAGCTTCTTCAGAGTGTTTGTGAGGATTAACTCAATTTAATATGTATGAAATGCTTAATGTTTAGTACTTATAAATGTAACATTTATGCTTACAAAATACTTAAATCAGTAAGAGCAAAACTACATATGTGCAAATATACATAATGCATATGTAAATATACATAAGTATATATCACTATATGAATATATATCATTGTATATGGTATTATATATTTAGTATATATGCTTATTGTACTATGTAGTAAATACTACATATCATAGAATACTATATACTATATATAGCACATTCAGTATAATGTATATGTATATATGTGTATTATGTACACACATTGCTAAAGGTTACAAGAAGTGGAGGGAGAAATGAACAGGATTACTACCCTAACACAGCCATCATCATTTTTAAAAATCATTTTCTTCTGATCTCTTTTCATTTGCATACGTTTCTATACCATGCTAGACCAACATCTTGTGTCTTGAGTTTTTGTATGCATAATGTCATAATGTTGTTTCATGTGGCTACACAACCTTAGAGTTTCTTTCTTAGTGGCTGCATAATATCCTAGAGAGGCAGACAGACCTGAATTGACTTAGCTATTGTCCTTGTAT
Source organism: Canis lupus dingo (assembly GCF_003254725.2). NCBI lineage: Eukaryota > Metazoa > Chordata > Mammalia > Carnivora > Canidae > Canis > Canis lupus. The sequence continues at coordinate 18,659,207 of NC_064248.1, read as the reverse complement.
CTGCCTGGGTGCTTTAGGCTGCAAGTAACAAGATACCCTGATTCTACTACCTTAAACAATAAGAGATTTTCTTATCTCACATAAAACAAACCTTGGAAGGAAAGCATTTCTGGGGTTGATTAATTTAGCTACACAACAATATCATCACAAAGTCCTTCCCATATTTGTGCTCGGTCATCCTGACAGTAACAGACGATGGGTTGTCCTAATTTTGACCCCTACGGTCATAATATGCTGTCAGCAATCCAGACTGAAGTGGAAGACACTCTTCTATCTCTTCTAAGAGTGAAAAAAGTTTTCCACAGTCTCCCAGCAAAACTGAGCCACACACCTACTTCTAAGCCAATCACTGTCAAGGGGACAGGATAACCTTGTTGATTTAGATCAATCAAGATACAGGCTGGGGATACAGGCTACATTCCCCAGGAATCATGTGGATAGCTGAACAAAAACAAATTCCTTTTGGAAGGAGTCAGGCAGGGTGGACAGATATTGGGAAGACAGCTAAGGGTATCTATCTCATTCCTTGTCTGGATGTTTCACTTACATCCAACTTGAAGGAGCAATTAAATCTGAGTAGAGATTAAAATTCATAAAGGAGGTGGCATTTGATCTGGGTTTTGAAGGGTGTGTAAATGTCAATAGTGGGAGGGGCCAGCATTTCAGGCTGCAATTCCAGCTTGAGTAGAGTCAGAGGGGCAGTCACTGAGGGGCATTTTCCAGGAAGAATGAGTGTCCCTGGGGAGTTGGGGCACTGGGTGGTGGAAGAGGGGGAAGGGTAGAATGTAAGGCTAGACTGAGGCCAAATTGGGGGAAAATGTTTAAACACTAACTAAAGGAGGCTGGACTCAGAAACCTAGAGCCAAGGGAAGCCACTCAAGATTTCAGAGAAAAGAGACACAGGAGTGCTGATTTGGGGAAGCCCAGGTGTGAATACAGGATGTGTAGCAGGGGAGAGGTAGGCAGAAGGAGATCCCGTTAGGAGCAGGCCACCTAATCATGCAAGGGTAATCCCACAGGCTCACCCATGGCTGCATTCCTGTGAAGGAGGTAAGAGAATCCACCCACCCGGGGAAGCAGAATCCACAGGACCAGCGGTGCTTTCACGTTAGTGCCAAGGGGCAGGAGTTGACAAGATGAATGATGGCATCATTAACCAAGCCAGCAAAGAAGCAAAGACAAAGGATCAACCAAGAACATGGTCCCACCTGCGGCATGCATAGAGTCCTTGAATGGTGACAGCAGAGGGCAGCGCAGGAGGTCCAAACCATAATGTGTTTATGGCAGCATCGGAGAGGAAGGTAAAAATCAGCTGCATAAAATGTGTGTGTTGTTTAAGTTTGAGAGGCACGCTCCGTGCAAGTGTTTGTACATTAGTTGAAGTGGGGCTTCTAATTGGATTTCAACAAAACAGGCTTCACAAATATGAGACAGGGAAAAGGAATGACAGAGCCTTGTCCCATCTTCTGCTAGGAGACATTACACTGTAAGTGTGGGAAGCCATCACTGAAGTGCTCTACAACCACCTGACTGCAAGCCAGTCTATACTCAGTCCTGGCTCCATAAAATGCGAGGGGAGGGGGCTATCCACTTATTTGAGCCTTCACATATGCCTTCACTTATCACATTTATTAAGGATTGCTATGTGCCAGGCACTGGGCTAGAAATGGAGCCCTGATCAAAGTGATTATGCTCTCTGTCTTTGCAGCGCTCCTGGTCAGCCCAGCAGGGGATGCAGACAAGTGCCATCCGGTTGATAAAATGCTTTGACAAGGAATCCGAGCCAAGAAACAACGAGCTGGAAGATGTGACATCTGGGGCAAGGACTGAAGAGGAAGAGGGAGCTGCCTAAGTAGAAGTGGCCTGAAAAAGTTGATAGCAAATCAGGTGCCTGCTGGGGTGTAGCCAGGTAGTGATCTCCCATCTCATGATCACACCCCGCCCAGGAGGTAGCTAGGACTACCACCCTTGCTTTTCAGATGAGGAGACTGAGGCTCAGAAGAATTAAGACAGCATGGTCAGAGCCTGAGGCCAAAGCCAAATACTTGTATCTACGCTGAGCTACTCCCTCACCCTACCCCCTGTCTTTGCTCACCCAGGGGACAGTGTTGCCTCCTGCTGGGTCTCCTGTATCCAAATGGATCCCCTTCCAATCTACTCCCCCACACAATAACCAGAGGGATCTTTTTGAAAATGCAAATTTGACCTTGTTACCTCTCATCAGAATCCTTCAATGGCTCTCTCTACTGCTCAGATGGAGGAAAGATTTCAAAGTCCTGTGCAGTCTGACCCCTCCCACATCTCCACCCTCATCTTCTCTGTGCCCCAGCCACATTGGCTTTTTTCTTGGACCCCCTCCTCAATGTCATCCCCCTTCAAACCACAGGACCTTTGTACATACTATTCCCTAACTTGGGACACTCTTTTTCACCTTCACTCCCACCAAGCCCTACCTTAGTAGGCTCACACCTGTCCCTCAGTTCTCACCTCCTCCAGGACACCCACCCTCACTTCCCAGTCTAGGCAAGTTTCCTTTCACTTGGCCAGTGCTTCTCAATCCTGGCCACCCATTGGAATCACCTGGGGAGAGTTTAAGAACACTGATACCCAAACCCCAGCGTAGGTCCAGTGGATCAGAATCTCGAAGTGGGCAGGTAAGGCATCCATATTTCTTAGATGTGCAGCCACAGTGGAGAATCTGTGCTTTACCACAACTTTGTCCTTGCATAAATCATTCCTAGCTTCATTGTATTCATGTTTGTTTCTTCCACTAGACTCTAAGCTCATGAGGGCAGAAAGTCTCCCTGTGTACCTCCCACAGATTTTGAGAAAGCAGGTGCTCAACAAGTATTTATTCGGAAGGTCAGAATAACCTTCACAGGCTCACGGACTCCACAGCACTGCCTTGTTTCATTCCCACGAAAGCCCGATTAGGTAGAAATTCCTATTGGCCACATTTGACAGATGGGGAAACTGAGGCTCAAGAAGTCAGGATCAACATCACAAAGAGAAGCGAGTCAGAGTGTGGACTGCAGCCCTGGTCCACGTAACTCCAGAACTTTCTCCCCATCCAAAGCTGCCCAAGTCCTCAAGACATGGCAGCAACTAACATCCATGAAAATGCCTCTCATTCTGTGTCACCTGGTCCTTCCCAGTATCTCCGCCCCCAGGGCCCAGTTCTAAGGAAAACAAAATCCTTGTGAGTAGAAAGAGGACAAAACAGAGACCAGAGCTCCGTGTGTCTAGAGTCCAGCCCACCCCAGAGAGAGGCATCTAATTAGATTCGTTCAGGTGACCAGGAGCTTCCTGCTGACACAGGGGTGGTGGCCGGGCATAGCAGTGGCAGGTGGAATCAGGGGGTCCTCAGAGCAGCCGGTGGCCCCAGGTGGCAGGGCTTGAATTTCAGTAGCTTTGATGCCTGTCAGAAGCCACTGGTCCCCATCCCAGGCCAGTTCAAACCTCAGTTTAATATATAAGCCAGAGACTAGCTAAGGGCTTTCGAGTCTGGTTATGGATTCCTGCCCCTTCCTCCTTGTGAACTAGGACACTGGAAGTCTTTCCTTATAATCGAATGGTAATACATGGAGTGAATTAGGGGTGGGGATTCAGAAACAAGAGTTCTCGGCCCCGATTGCTGGAGTAACATTTAAAAAATAATGGTGCAGGGGCACCTGGCTGGCTCAGTAGGGTGGAGAATGAGACTCTTGATCTCTGGATTGTGAGTTCAAGCCCCACATTGAGCATGGAGCCTACTTTAAAATAAAATAAAATATAAAATATAAAATAAAAATAAAATACTACTTTAAGATAAAATAAAATATAAAATAAAATGGTACAGGCTCCTATCTCAGACCTACTGCATCTGAATCTGTTGAGTGGGACCCAAGGCACCAGTCTTCCTTTAAATCATCCCGGGGTGTTTCTGGTGTGCAGCCAGACTCAAGAGCCACTGCACTAGAGGATAAATGGCTCCTTGCAGGTGTTGGTGGATGGAAATCATAGTGTGGGGGGCAGAATGACACAGCCCACACTCCCTTCTGGTAACAGCTGCACAGTTTTCCTTAGAGTACCACCCTTCCTCTCACTCGTCCTGTGGCACTTGTCCTGTGGTTTGTAAGATCTCACTCCTAGCCCCAGGGATGGTCACACAAGCCAGGCCTGGCCAATCAGAGTTTTTCATCTCCCTAATGATTAATTTAAAAAGGGCAAGGAGCCAAAACCATTCCAGTGAGAATCAGCCTGAGGCTTTTGTGGGTGCTGCTAAGGGAAAAAAGCTCTCTTCCCTCTGGGATTGCTGTATATGGACCCTCTAGCAATCATTCTGCCACCTTCTAGAAAGAATCAGCCCAAGATCAAAGCCATTAACAGAAGAAAACCAACAGTTGAAAAGAAATTGATTCCAGTGATGTAGTTTGCATCCTGGATCCATCCATGCCTGAAGGTGGATTTTCAGTTACTTGGACCCATACATTTTCTTTTTCCTTTCAGCCTGAGTTGTGTTTCTGTTGAATGTGGTTATTAAAAGTCTTGACTGTTGCGGTTGTGATTGCTACGTCTGCTCCTTGATGAGCTTGGTGAGGTGACCCAGCACAGAATGAGAGAATGAGGAGGGACTAGGCAGGGTCCCAGCTTTCTTCTCTCCTCCACCACCCTCTCCTTCTTTCCTGTTCTAATAGGTCTCCTATAGCCCAGATTACATCCCAGAAAAGACCCTGACTTCCTTTGGGTCTTTATTCAAATGCCACCAGCCAGAGGAGGCCTTCTTCCACTGCTCTGTTTACCAGTGCAACCACCCTGCCCCATCTCCTCATTAGCTCTTAATACCTTCTCTACCTGCCACATACTCATTTCTTTTCTCACTCCCCCTCCCCTACCCCCTTGGAATATGAGATCCAAGAAGGTAGGATTGTTTTCTTATTGTTCACTGCTGTATCCCAGGGCCTGACACATGTCAGGCACATAATAGTATTAGTATTCAGTCAATGTTTGTTGATAGAGTGAATGGATTTAATGGCTTTAATGCTCACAGGCCGCAATGAGGTAGGTCCTATTCTCATCTCTGAGGTGACATCATTATTCCTGAAAATTCAGCATGTAGGAGGCCCTGAGCACATAGTAGGTCCTCGACAGGTATGGCTCAGAACAGCTTTTTCTCAATTTCCATAACAATCTGAGCAAGATGGGCTTGGGTACCTCTTAGGCATCTCCCAAGTCACTCGTAATACAGCAAATAATCTGGCATCTGCTTCTTCATTTGGGTTCTTCACGGAGCCAATCAAAGGAAAGCAAGTTTCCCATTCAGAGCTGCTATTGAAGTCTAAATAATGAATGCTGAGACAAAGCGGACAAGCCTGGACCTCTTTCCAGCACAAGTCCTGCCTGTGCCCACCGAGGACTCAGCCACATGGGTGCCTGTCTCCGACCTCAGCCCAGTGTGTCCAGATGGGTGGTCTCCACCCTATTGCCCCCAGCTCAGCCCATGGCCATTCTCCAGGTGAAAAGCACACAGCACCAAGGACAAGAAGAAGCAGTTTCCAGAAGTGGAAATCCAAGCCTGAGGAATGCAGGAAGAACAATAAGATATGCTAATAATCAGAGAAATGCAAACGAAGGCTGTAAGACCTGACTTGATGCTTTCTACTCACCAGAGAGGCAGACCTCAAAGAGCTGGATAAGGCCTAATGTTGGTCTGGCTGCGGGGGGGTATGGGGTCCTCAAGCAAGCACTGGTGTTAATTCTCCAAATAAGTATAGCCTACCCTCTTAGGGCCCCACAATCCTGCTCCTGGGCGTACACCCCAAGGATATTCTCACACAGGTCCTCAGGAGGACAGGCAGCGGGGAGCAGTAAACAAGCTCAGTGTCCATCGCTAGGACAGTAGGTAGCGCAGAGGAGACGCTCGGCACGGAGCATCAGGGGTCGGATCCGGTGTGCCCACAGCCACGCAGATGCCCTTTAATCATGCAGTGCTCCGTGGGAACTTAAGACACAGAGATCAACAACACACACTGTGTGATCGACCACATTCCTGCTCAGCAAACATTCTTACCCCTGATGCGTGGGACGGAATATGCTTCCCCACCTTACAAACTTTGGGCCTGGCCGTGTGACCTGCTTTGTGCACTGGAAGAAGGGCAGAAGTGACTGTGTAGACACCCCAGCCGAGGCTTAAGCCTCATCAGAGATTTCTCTCCTGCCTCTTTCATTGCCACCATGGCCATGAGGATCTTCTCCAGGAAGATGCTGGCTCCAGAAAGATAGGAAGTGAACAGGGCAGACATGAACCCAATTGACCATCTAGAAGCAAGCCCAGCCTGCAACAGTAATCCCACCCCACCCACAGACCCACAAGCAAGAACAATCCTTGATTTTGAAAGCCACTGAGTTTTGGCATGATTTCTCATACAGTCTTACTGCAGAAATAGCTGACTAATAGATGTAGTATTGATAAAGGTTTAAAATATGCAAAAGCAATACAGGGAAATATCAGAAAGGGAGACAGAACGTAAAGACTGCTAACTCTGGGAAACGAACTAGGGGTGGTAGAAGGGGAGGAGGGCGGGGGGTGGGAGTGAATGGGTGACGGGCACTGGGGATTATTCTGTATGTTAGTAAATTGAACACCAATAAAAAATAAGTTAAAAAAAAAAAGAACACATAGGATCATGAGGAAAGAAAGAAAGAAAGAAAGAAAGAAAGAAAGAAAGAAAGAAAGAAAGAAAGGTGAGTACATTAAGCAGAATCGCTGGGTGCCAGTATGGAAGACAGGGAACGAAGAGGTGAGGATAAAGAGAAATCTATCAATCACCTGTACACACACACGGACAACTGCCCATCAGCACCTTGAACCGAGAATCACACCTGCTCACTCTCTTCCCCCTGAGTTCCTGCCTCACCAAAAGCGAGTCCATGGGGGAACAATATACCCTTACAATAATCCTGGGGCAGTCCGCAGTTGGCGCTCAATAAATACTTGCTAAACCAATGACTTAAGGTCAATAATCCAAAGCCTTCATGTACTCTCAGAGACCAGGACCCGCTCCTGGAAGGAAGCTTCTTCACATTATCTTATCAGAATGCAAACCTCAAATGCCCAGGTCTTTGTCATTTTTACCCTCCCACCCACCTCCTGCCAGGCTCAGAAACAGGTCTGAGGTCCCACATTCAACCCCAGATCTGCTGGAGGCCAAGCCCCGATGCTGACCCCTGCCCACCCCTCTCCCTCCACTGGCGTGGGTACAAGAGAATGAAGGGCACGAAGTGAGCTAAATTAAATCCTTCTCACCAACTCAGCCAGTTTATTTGTCAACTTGAGTCCTAAAGAGACAGTGATGAAAACTCCACGAGAAATAATGAGACAGCAGAGGGGAAGGCACACTGCAGCCCAGAAGGAGGGAGCGGGCCGCCAGGCCAAGTGTGAGTGCCTCCCCTCTCCTGCTACCCTCCTGCTCCCTCTCATTTGATTCTACATAAACCTCCTGGGACAAAAGCCACTGAGGTGCAGGAAGGGAAGGAGGGTTTAAAAGGTAAAGCTATGAATTTCAATTCCAAAGAAACCAGTATGCAGAAGAGAACCAGAAGCAGAGGAGACCCAGAGCAAATGGCGCTGGCACCAGCACAGAACCATGGTGTGGAAGCCAGTCGATCCCGACTCCATCACTTGGTGGCAGTGCGAGTCTGAGTAACGTACTCAGTTTCTCTGAGCCTCAGTTTGTCCCCGTGTATAATGGGGGCAAAAGCAGCCCCTATTCCACTGGGCCATTGGGAGAATTAAATGAGATGGTCTATGCGCAGGGCTTGGCTCAGAGCAGAGGCTGCACTCTGTAGCTCAGACGTTGACTGAGCACCCACTGGGTGAGCGCCGAATGAGGCGGGCCAGACAGTGCCCTCATGGAACTCAATGTCTTATGCAAACAAGACAAACAAGTAAACACAGAAAAAGTCATTCCAGGGATCTGTGGATCTGTGCAGAGCAGGGTGGCCAGGGAAGGGGTCTATTTTTACCAAGGCAGTAGGGAAAGGTTTCTCCAGGGATGACACTGAGGTGGGACCTGGGGCTGAGAAGGAGCCCATTATGCAAAGAGTTGGCTGAAACCAGGTGCTGGAAGAGAACCCCACCCACTCCCATTATCAAACCTCCTCCCCGACCTGGGAGGGACAGCCTTACCAGTCCCTTAAAGGCAAGCTAAGCCCCACCGCCCCAGCTCCTCATGCCCTGATGGGGGAAGGATGATTTCAGAGACAGCACCAGGGTTCCTCTTGGGTTTTTATTTCAATGCCAAATTTAGTCTATAAAACAGGTTCTGACCTCAGGCTCTTTCCACTTGGAATCTGTGAAACATGTATGTTGTCCAGATCTTAACCAAGCACTTCCTCAAGCTCCCAGCCACACCCCAGACACAGATATGAAGGGGACATGGCTCCAGCCCTCCACGAGCTCCCTCAGGGTTCTGGGGCCCACTGCTGCTCACCGATGCCACCCGTCTGTCTAGAGACAGCTGTGAATCAGTTTTCAGAGTTCAGGTCACATCATGCTGCCACTCGTCCCATTGCTCATCCTCCGGGTGGCCTTCCGGACACAGACCAAGTTTCTTGACATAACATTTGAGGCTTTTGTAACCTAGCCTTGCTGACCCCTCCAGCCTGGCTCCTCATTCCTCCCCACCCCCTCAGAGTCCAGCGAGGGCCATTCACTACCGTGGACAGAACAGACCCCAGACATCCATTCTGGGATTTGCATATGCTGTTCCTCTCACTTGGGATGCCTTTCCTTATGGTGACCACTGAGCCTGTAAAAGACTACCACTCAGGAACTCCGCCTGATGATTCTTACCCCAAGCACGGTCAGGTTTGGCTCCGAGACCCACATGGCGACGACAGCATCATCTCAGGCCCCTCAACCTCAGGACCCAGGGAATCGACCCCACCTGACCTTCACCTAGCCTGCCCAGGACACTAAAAATTTTACATGCTCTTTTCCAATAGCAACCCAGGCAAGGGGAGAGGCGGTGCTGATATTCACAGAACCCTTCCTGGGAGGTGATCCTGATCACTTTACAAATAAAGGGAACTGAAGCTCACAATGGGTAAGGACAGTGGGTTTGCAAATCAGAGGCTGGGGTTTGAACTCAGATCGTAGATGCCTCCGGCTCAAGGCTCATCCTCTTTTGCTAAGCCGAACCCTGGTTCTCTCCCCATCCCCCGGTCCTCTATACTTGTCATCTGGGTCCTGTGGGATGGTCCTCTCAAAACCCCTTGCTAGTTTGGCTGGACCAACAGTCTCCAATCCATGGTGGTGCCAAGGGTTTGGGAAGCGCTCTCTGCATCACTGCCCCGGTTTGTCTCACTAGGAGAATGACCTAGAAGTACATGATTGCCTAAATGATTGACCAGGGAGATAGAGGGCCCCCGGGAGGGCAGAGGGCCACACGGGATGGGATGGCCACTGACTTCCCAAGACTCCAAAATGCTGCGCTCCGCGAAGGCTTGCAGAGGCAAGCACGCCTCCACACACAGCTGGAGTCTTGGCAGGGATGGGTGCAGACGGCCCAGTGGAGAAGGAGATCTTGTCAGGCTGGACAAGAGCCCGTCGCAAAAAAAAAAAAAAAAAAAAAAAAAACCTGCTGGCGAGAGCCACAAAGGGCTCTGCGGTCCTGTTCAGAACAAGAATAACAAGGCAGGGATGAATGGGCTGCTCGGAGCCCAAGGTACGATGTCAAATCATGACAGCAAGTGAGCAGAGCTCCCCAGATTCTGCTTTGTTCCTGACTTCTCTGGCAAGGAAGAGGCTCATTTCAAGTGAAAAGGGCAGCGTGTGCACTGGCAAGGTGGAACCCCACTAGGACCCTCCAAGGGGGACAGGCGGGCCCTTTGTTGATGTGCAGTGGGGAAGCTTGAGGAACCAGTGAGGAATTAAGTACCTGAAAGCAGGAATGGCATTCTCATTTCAAAAAGAGCAAGAAATCTGCAAACTAAAATGTGGCAGACACCCAGCCAGATTCTTAGGTTAACTGGAGCGAGATAATTTTTTGAGACATTAGCTGAGATTTCCCAAAGCCTTCCTGAACCCTGGTCCTTTGCCACCTGTATTCACTGCTGCAGGAGTGGGGTGGTACTGTGTAATGCCAAGGCCAGCTCTCAGGCCACAAGAACAAGGCTACAGAGCTGCAAAAGTCTGCACTTTTAAGTTCAAAAGCCACAGTTGGTACTGTAAATGATATATTTAGAAGAACAGAGGGAAAGTCTGGGCTACCTCCCCTCTCCTCCACATCCTACACTTAATAGAGCTTCCCTGGCCCAAGGCACAGAGGAAAGGAAGTCAGAGGGCATGACAGAGACTTTTATGTGTCACCAAGGCCCATTTCTTCTTCCTCATGAGCACACAGTTAAACTCCATCTCCCTATATCCACTGTAGTTGAAGGCAGCTGTAAGACTGAGTTGTGTCCAAAGGAATGTGGGTGGGAATGAAGTGAGCTGCTTCTAAGCCGGGCCCTTACGGACCTCCCACATCTTCCTCTACTCTCTTCCCCAACTGGCTGAACGGAAAACACTCCAAAGTTCTACAAAGGAAAGAGACCAGATCTCTGGATGAGCCTGCCACCAAAGCACCCACACTGGACTCCATGTGAGCAGAAAACCAACTTTGATCATGCAAAGCCGCTGAGAGCTGGGGATTTCTTTATCATGCCAGCTGGGGTTACTAAACAAGGAAAAGCAAAGAAAGTAAAGATGCTGGAGTGGACCACTAAAGTAGTGCCTGCACTCTCCCCCAACTTACACACATATGCACACACACACATACACACACACACTCTCTCTTTCTGTCTCTCTTTCATCATCATCATCATCATCATCATCATCCTGTAAGGGACAGAATAACAGACTTTCAGAAATCTTAAAGCAGAAAGAACCACCTAACTTCCCAAGGAAAGACAAGGACAGTAACAAGACTTGAGTTACCCTGCACCTAGCACAGAGTAGAAGCAAACGAATGCAAAAGGTTTCTAGACCAATGGCCCTGGAACAGCCTTGGAGTGTTTCTCATGAGGTCAGAAGTGGTGTGGGTACAGCTGGAGAATCAGTAGAGCTACTGAAGTTTTGAGGCAAGAAGAACCCAGTAGGACCTGCACAAATCAACATATATATCCCCAGTATCTGACACATCGTAGGAAATCAGTAAGTGTTTACTGGGTGGATGGATGGAAGGATGGATGGATGGATGGATGGATGGATGGATGGATAGATGGATTCATAGATGAATTGGTGGATGGGTGGATGAATGGATAGATATATGTATGGATAGATAGGTGAATGGATGGGTGGGTAATTGATGGATGGGTAGGTATATAGGTAAGCGGGTGGATAGATTAAGAAGTTCTGGTTGTGTTCATGCTCTTAGAAGGAAACACAGGGGAAAACTTCATGACACTGGGTTTGGCAATGATCTCTTAGCTCTTTTTGGTGTTTTGACACCAAAAGCAAAACAAAGGAAAACAGACAACAAAAGAAAAAACAAATAAATTGGGCTTCCTCAAAATTAAAAACTTTTGGACACCATCAACAGAGTTAAAAGACAACTCACAAAATGGGAGAAAATACTTGCATATTAGATATCTGATAAAGTATAATATCCAGAATATATAAGGAACTCCCACAACTCAATCACAGAAAAACAAACAACTCAATTCAAAAATGGGCAAAGGACTTGAATAGACATTGCTCCAAAGAAGATATATGGAATAGCCAAAAAGCACATGAAAGGATGATCCATATTACCAGTCCTTCGGGAAATGCCAATCAAAACCACAGTGAGGCACCCTATCACACACATCACACATTATCAAAACATAAAATAACAAATCTTGGTGAAGATGTAGAAAAATTGGCACCCTCTTGCATCATATACGTAAAATGGTACAGTTGCGATGGACAGTATGATAGGTCTACGGACAATTAAACATCTGGTCATCATGTGATCCAGCAATTCCACTTCTGGGTATCCACCCAGTACAGCTGAGTGCAGGAGCTTGAGATAATATTTGTACACCCATGTTCACACCAGCATTATTCACATCAGCCAAAATGTAAAAACAATCCAAATGTCCATCCACAAATAGGTTAACAAAATGTGGTAGCCAAATTCTTAAAGACAGGAATCAGAACGGTGGTTGCCAGGGTCCAGAGGGATGAGGGAGTGGGGAGTTAGTGTTTAATGGGGGCAGAGTTTCAGTTTAGAAAGATGACAAGGCTCTCCGGAGGGGGATGGTGGTGATGGATGCAGGTGAGTATGAACATACTTAAGCCACTGCACTATATGCTTTTTTTTTTTGCACTATATGCTTATAAAAATGGTTCAAATGGTAAATTTTAGGTTATATATATTTTACCACAATAAAAAAACTGAGAACTTCTGTTCACCAAAAAGACATCCGTGAAAAGGTAAGCCTCAGAGTGAGAAAAGGAATTTGAAATACCTATAGGCAACAAAGGATTAAAATATGTAAAAAACTTTTTTGAAATGTCTATAAATCACTAAGAAAAAGACAATCTAATAGAAACACAAGCAGGAGAAGCAAACAGGCACTGCAAGGGAAAATCCACATAGGCATAAACGTCAGAAGATACTCAACCCCATTAGCAATCAGAGAAGTGCAAAGTGAAAAGCACAGTGAGATACCACTTCTCATCCATCAGGTTGGAAATATGTTAATATCCGGTAACGCTAAATATTATCAAGGAGAAAGCAATGGGAATTCTCATACCCTACTAGTGGTGGTGTAAACTGGTACCCCCACTTTGGAAATTGAGATGGTTTGGCTTAGTAAAACTGCAGATAATACAAAGTGGACAGAGCAACCCCATGTTGAGGTCAACACTGGAGCGATGAGTCTCACACGGGAGTGGCTGCTCAGAAGGCTTGTCACAGAGACGGCTGGCCCCAGACCCAGAGTTTCTCATTTGGAGGGGGGCATGGTGGGGCCTTCTCACAAGCTGCTAGGCACTGATGCCATCCATCTGGGCCCCACACTTGAAGAACCAATAGCAATATTCATAATAAAAATACAAAGTAACCCATATATCCATTAAGTGTAGAATGAACACAAAAGAAGGTAGAGTCAAAATGGAATATTACATAGCAATGAAAATGCACAGACTACAGCTATGATTGCTATCGACTGAATGTTTGTTTCTCCTCAAATTCATATGTTGGCATTCTAACTCCAGGTGTGTTGGTATTTTGAAGTGGGGCGTTTGGGAGGTGAATAGGTCATGAGGTTGGGATTAATGGCTTTGTAATCCCCCCAATCTCTCTAGCCCCTTTCATCATGTGAGAAGATAGCTGTCTATGAACCAGAGGCCATATGGTCTCTCTCACGACCACTTAATTTGGCCATTATAGCATGAGAGCTACACCTACATGAGAAAACGGCCGTCGCTGTGTTTCAATAAAACTTTATTTACAACAGCAAGCAATGGGCCATGCTTTGCCAAACCCTGCCTGGCAGTAATTACTCTCCTCTGTGGTCGGGAGTTAGTGCTCAGGAAAGGACACATGGGGTGGGGCGGGGGGGGGCGGTGCAGCAGCGATCTCTTTCTCGACCTCAGTGAAAATAAAGTTTTTGCTTTACAGTATAGATTGTTAAGCTCTATATTTGTATTTTATGTATTTTTAATTGTTACTATACTTTTCAATTTTAAAAAGTTTCAATAAATAAATAAAAGATGAATAAAATGTAATATCTCCATACAACGAAAGATTATTTGGCAATCAAGAGAAATGAAGTACTGACACATGCTATGATGTGGATGAACCTTGCAAACATGATGCTCAGGGAGAGAAGCCAGACCCAAAAGTCCGCATATTATATGATTCCATTCATATGTGGACTGAATTGGCAAATTTACAGGGCCAGAAAGTGGATCACTGCTTGTCGAGACCTGTGGGCTCTGGAGGATTGAGGAGTGAAGGTTAAGGAAACAGGGTTTCTCTTTGGGGTGATGCAAATGTTCTGAAGTTGATAGTGGTGATGGTTGCACAACCCTGATATACTAAAAGTCACTGACCTGCACACTTTAAGAAGGCAAATCCCATGGTAAGTAATCATATCTCAACAAAGCTATTACCAACAAACAACAACAAAAACAAACACACACACACAATTCTTTAACTAATGAATAAAATTGACAGTCTCTGTCCTCACCACCAGAGATGAGCCAGACAAGGACCCTGAGCGATGAGACCAACCAGACACCAGTTTTGGAGAAGCCACCTGTGCTCTCTCCCATCTGTAGAAGCACCCCATCACTGCCCCCCACATCGGGCCTTTCTCTGACTCTGGCAAATTGCATGCTGAAAATCAGAAGACTAAGGGCCACAAAGTCACAGAGTCACAGAGACTGTGGACAAGCAGAGGCCAGGGCATCCCTGCCCAGGACATGCTGGACTTTTTAAACTCAAAATGAGATTAGGGGAAAGCCTAAAGGAAGCAAAGCCTGTAGGTGTAGGAGTCGGGCTGGCTCTGGGAATCCATACCAGGGCTGTGGGAGCCAATTCCTGGGCAGCAAATTGGGGCGGGGGCTTCAGCCCTCTAGAACATTCCTTTTGAAAGGCCTTCTCTCTTGAGTTTGTAGTTCCTGGTGGCTTCGAGGCATGGATAGGGGTTTCAGGGGCTTGAAGCCCTCTGCTCTTCACACAGGCAAAAAGCAGCATATTTGGGGGAGGGGGGGGGTTCTGTGTTACATCCCAGGCCTTCACAGAGCCTCCAGGGAGCCCAGCAGATGGTTGCAAATGAGAGGCCGCAGAAGTCAGCAGATGGGATGTGTGAGGAGCAGAGGGTGCTGGGAGCAGGAGCAGCCGTGGGTCCCCTCAGCTGCTACCTCCCTCTGCTCCACAGTCCCCGACAGCTGTGAGCCAGGGGGGCCGCCTGGCTGGCTCAGAACACACAGCAAAGCCAACCAAAGAACTTTCTGGGCCTGAGGAGCAGAAGAGGGGCCAGAGGCACCAGGCAGAGTAGAAAGACATGTGAAAAAGAGAGAGAGAGAGAGAGAAGAAAGACATGTGAAGTGTGGCAGAAACGGTATGGGACTGATGGATGCATCTCTTTGCTGTGTGACCTCAGGCAAATAGCTCAACTTCTCTGTTTCCTTGGATGTAAACCAGAAATCATAGCATCTACTCCAAAGGGCTGTTGAAAGAATTAAATGAAACAAGGGGTGTGGAAGTATCTAGCAGTGAATGGAATTCTGTGCACTATTCAATAACTTAGTTGAGTAGAAATCAATGTAAATTGAGTTACTTTCCAAGTGAGCTTTCTTGCAGGCTGGGCCAAACCGAGGATGGGAAAATACAAGAGAACATTCAAGCTGGCGTTGACTGCACCAGACCCTGCACCAACCCCTCATGTGGATTATTCCATTCTCAGAAGAACCTCACAAAGCAGATGCTATTATCTCCATTTTAGAGATTAAGAAAGTGAGCCATAAAGAGGATGAGCAGCAAGCCCGCCATTCCACAGCTAGTAAGGGAGAATCAGGATTTGAACCTGGAGCCCACGCACTGCATGAACACTGTACTCAGAAACTCTACATTTAAATCCCAGGTCTGGGCGGGAGAATCCTGGGTGGCTCAGTGGTTTAGCACCTGCCTTTGGCCCAGGGTTTGATCCTGGAGTCCTGGGATCGAGTCCCACATCAGACTCCTTACATGGAGCCTGCTTCTCCCTCTGCCTGTGTCTCTGCCTCTCTCTCTCTCTCTGTTTCTCTCATGAATAAATAAATAAAATCTTTAAAAAATAAAAAGAATAAATCCCAGGTCTGGGGTGCCTGGGTGGCTCAGTAGTTGAGTGCTTGCCTTTGGCTCGGGGTCCTGGGACCAAGTCCTACATCAGGTTCCCCACAGGGAGCCTGCTTCTCCTTCTGCCTATGTCTCTGCCTGTGTGTGTGTGTGTGTGTGTGTGTGTGTGTGTGTGTGTGTGTCTTTCATGAATAAATAAATAAATCTTTAAAAAATTATTAGGGATTTCAAAACAGGGGCGCCCAGGTGGCTCAGTCAGTTAAGCATCTGCCTTCGGCTCTGGTTGTGATCTTGGCGTCCTGGGATCAAGCCCTCAGTCTGCTTCTCCCTCCCCCTCTGCCACTTCCCCTGCGGTTGCTCCCTCTCTCTGTGTGTCAAATAAATAAAAAAAATTTTTTTAAAATTTTTTCAAGACAGTGACACCAGAGCATAAAACCAAATGTAAATCCCTTCTGTGCATGGGACCCGTATGTGATTGTGTAGGTCACAAGCCCATGATGCTGGCCATGGTTCTCTATCTTGACAGGGGTCTGGGTTACACGCATGTACGCATTCCCTGAAACTCATTGAATCGTACATTTAAAACCTGTACAATTCACTGATCCTAAATTATACCAATGAAATTATATTGATTAAGACAAGGAAACACGACAAAATAAGGTCACAGATTCGCAGCTCATACCAGGCAGTGTGTGGTTCAACAATGAAATGTAGGTATAGATTGTATATTGAACGCTCTCCTCTTTTAACCCTGTCCATGTATCCCTGGCCCCCTCCTACAGTTGTACAGAATGTGCACTGCCCAATCCTATGCCATTCACATAGACCACAGTATGGATCATGACACCAGAGTTACACAGTGCGTAACCTGCACAACTGAATGTGGTGACCCTGATTTGCAGCTGTATGTCTAAACTTCATTTGAAGGAATCATCGTGTGTCTAAAGTTAAAGCTCTTTGCGAATGCAGGACCTGGGCCAAATAGAAGGGTCTTGTTGCAAATTCCATTCCCAGGACAGGTGCAGGAAGACAGGGACCATGGGAAGACTTCTCTGGGTTATGGAAAGGAGCCAGCATCCTTCAAATTCTGCAGACCCCGTGCAGCTCAGCAAGTCTTATTCCCCACCCACCCCCCACCCCCTACTGCTGAAACCCCTGCTCAGATAGGCAAAGGGCTGGATTGAAGTGTCCAAGCTAATTTCTCACACTAAAGTATGATAAGACCACAGAGTCATTTAGAAATTTAAATTACCACTGTTTACACTTAAGAGAGTCTTCTCACCGTGGAGAAACTGTTTCCAATTATGAAACATGAAAGCTGGTCACCGTTTGGGGTTAATATGACGCTCTCTGAGAGACTGAGCAGGCGAGACTACCCAGACACCTAATTACCTGGAAAGATAATCTTGAATAATTGGAATTAGAGCAACTAAAGCAATTACTAGATGTTGTGATCTCCAGGAGCAGTCTTCCACCAGGCATCGGGATTTAAACACCTTTCGTAAGGGACCGTAATTAGAGAAATCCAGAATTTCAGAACAGAAAGTGACAGAAACGGCACTTCAGAATGAGGGAGGTGACAGGGCCCTGGAGAAAATGATGCTGGAGGGTTGTGGGAGGGGTGGGTGGGAGAAGAAAGGAGTGGGGGAGGGTAGGCAGGATGCTGCTGGAAAGATCTCAGCCTGGAGGGTGAGCCTGACTCTCACCTAACCCTGCTGTGTGACCTTGAGCGAGGCACTTAACCTCTCTGGACTCCACCCTCCTTCTACTTTTCAGTCATTCAGTAAATGACTGTTGTGCATCTGCCACGTGGACTCTTCTGCACATGCCATTCATTCTACCAGGAATGACAGTCCCTGGGCCCCTTATGCACCAGGAGGAATGCCATTCGGCCTTCAGGACCCTCATCACGTGGCACCCCTCCGCACAGCCTGCCAGACTCTCATCATCCCCTTCTGCAGCCCTCTGGCCACCCACCTGGGTCCCAGATCCACAGATGTGACTGTCCTCCCCATCAGTCCCCCACTAGAAGGCTCCTCAAGAGCAGAAGCCGGTGTGACTCCCCTCAGTGGCCTGGCTCCTGGCACACAGCCTGGCACGGAGGGATGCCACCCACTGGCCTGAGGCAAGGTGGATACAGCCACTGCGGCCCATCCCTGGAAGCAAGGCTGCAGTCCTCTCTGCCTCCAGGACTTAAATGACAGTGAGTGAGGTGGCCTGTGTCATGAGATTATTGAGAACGGCCAGGAAGCGATCTCTTTCGATAGGATTCCAGAGCTCTGCTACCTAAACGAACGGACTAGGGCCATTCAGATGATTGATGATTCCCACCCTTGGCCAAAGGGCTGCAAGAATTATCTTGATATTGTCTGGGAGTGGCAGGTGAGAGGGAACAACGGACGTGTCAACCACTGGGGCTGGTCTCCTGCCTCTTTGTGTTCATCTCGGTCTCAGGGGATGAAAGAATCAGAGCTCTCGTTTTGTCAGGCCCCAGACGGCAGGTATGTTCCCCGGAACTTAGAAGCATGGAGCAGGTGTGACTGATGAGGTCTGGGGGCAAAGGGAGGACTTTGCAGAGACAGGACCTTTGGGCTGGCTCGTGTTGGGTTGACAGTGAGCTCCCAAGGCAGACAGAGGGGAAAGACCCCCTGGGCTTAACACACGGGCACAGGATGCGCCGGCCACCCGGTGTGCTGGGGTGCACGCTGACCAGCGTGGGGCTCTGACGTCAGATCCCAGGCGGCTGTGAAAGTTGGGTGTCCTCTCCCTTTCCCCTGCCCAGCGTGTTCTGATCTACGCATGTTTCGGTTCTATGACATAAATCAATAAAATGCACTAAATAAATTAAGTGAGCAGCAGAATTGTAAATCGATTTCAGGCGCAGAACAGAGAGGTTGAGGAAACCAACAAGAAACTATTATAGAAACCGAAGTGAGAAATGACTCAGGCAGGACTCAGGATTGTGGCCGTGGAGCCACCACATTGCTACACATCCCCGAAATATTAAACAAATGAAACCTACAAGCTTTGGAGATTGTTTCACAAAAGGCTGCCAGCTGGTGGCTGCCAGAGATCCCAGCTGGGAAACAGGGGCGGGGAGCGGGGGTGGCTAACACAGCTCAGCCCAGGGCGGGTCAGAGGAGACCACAGCCTCCCGAGTCAGATTCCAGGTTTCTAAACCCAGATGGGCCACCCAGGGTCTACAACATGGTCCCTGTTCCGTCCTTCCTTCCTTCATTCATTCAACAGACCTTTACTAAATGCTTACTGTGTGCCAACCCCATCTGCCTGGGGCACAGGAGCCACCAGAAGGACCAGACCCAGTGCCTGTCCTCAGGGAGTGTCCAGTGTGATGGAGAAGATGATTCCAATGCAGAGCAATGGGGTCCTAATAGGACCAGTCACCATGGATACCTCTAGGTTCAGGCTGGCTTTTCAGACTAGGTCCTATCTGGGGCGCCTGGGTGGCCCAGTCAGTTGAGCATCGGACTCTTGATTTCGGCTCAGGTTGTGACCTCAGGGCCATGAGATGGAGCCCTGTGTTGGATGTGGAGCCTGCCTAGGGTTCTCTCTCTCCCTCTCCCTCTGTTCCACCCCCTCCCTTGCTCACTCTCTCTCTCAATCGAAGGAGAAGAAGAAGAAGAAGAAGAAGAAGAAGAAGAAGAAGAAGAAGAAGAAGAAGAAGAAGAAGAAGAAGAAGAAGAAGAAGGGGAGGAGGAGAGGAGAAGAAAGAGGAGGAGGAGGAGAAGTAGAAGAGCAAGAGGAAGAAGAGGAGGAAGAAGGAGAAGAGGTCATGTCTTAGGTGGGTTTTGAAGGATAAATAGAAGTTTTCCAAGGCACACAAGGGATGGTAAAGGTAAGTAGGCAGAGGGAACAGCATATGCAAAGGCACAGAGGCATGAAAGACAATGGGGACCTTGAGGGAAGTGTACTTGAGTGGGAAGGCAGGGCTGGAGCCCAGGGTCAATGTCAGGGATGGTAGGAAGTGGAATAAAAAAGGCAGACTAGCTCCAGATGGATCACAAAGGGAGATGAACTCCATATTAAAATATCCTGGCATATATAAAGTTTGGGAGCCAGGGAAGGGGTTCAGGCAGGATCCCGATACAATTGGATTTTCGCTTTAGGAGGATCATTTCGAATTCAGAAATGGGAAATTTTTGTTGCACTTTTTCTTAAAGTATCACATCCCGACAGCAAAAGTGCATCTACCGCAAGTATACAGCTTGATGAATTTTCATGAACGGAACACAGTCCACGTAACTAGCGGCCAGACCAAGAATCAGAACATCGCCAGCTGCCGGCGCCCTCTGCACTCCCCCCTCCAGTCTTCGTGGGCGACCACTGTCCTGACTTCTCACGGTGCAGACTCATTTTTGCCTGTTTTCCAGTTTTATATAAATGGAATCAGATAGGATGTGTTCTCTTGAAGCTGCTTTCCCTTGCTCAGACCCGTGCTGCCGTGAGCAGCTGAAGACTGTTCTCCCCGCTTGCTGAATCGTATTCCACCGTGAGTGCTGATGGGCACCGAGGAAGAGCAGACAGGCGGTTATCGGTTGCTGCTTGATGACGACTGTGAATCACGGGAGGCTCAATTAGCTCATTCATTCATTCGCTCATTCATTTTTCATTCATTTACAGGAGAGCACAGGCACCCCGTGAGGGAAAGCTCCAAACTGGGGTTTAGGAACTGGGGACATTCCGCACATCACACCTTGGACCAATCCTTACCGAGGCAGCCTGTTAATGATGTAAAGGCAGGAAAACCCAGACATCTTCAGGGACTCTCTGCAGAGATCTCGGGTGGCAAAATCTCGTCCCTCCTGCCTCTTCCATTGCAGGGTGGATTCTTTATTGCTCGGCTGGAGCCCTGCCAGGATGTCTGCTAACCATTTCCTTAGCTCTCTCCCACACCTGTAGGGCAGAGACTTCTGCCTCATTCATATTTGCACCCCCAATGCCTCGCCCAGAGCCTGCCATGTAGTGGGTACTCAGGAAATATCGGTCAGATTGGAAGGCATGTGTGAAAATGACTGGCATGCAGAGGCTGCCTGGTTGGTGTTTGGCAAGAGAAACCATCCAAACATTAAAGTCCCTCATGGAGAAATAAATAGGTCACTTTGGGAAGACAGTGACCAGGGGAGACCTTGACCAGCAAATCAGTGAGGCTCATGCACACATACGCACACATATGCACACATACACCCCGGAAATCCAGGTGAGCCGATTCCAGCACAACCAGGTGCCAGCCGTCCTTGAGGCCTGTGGTCAGTGTATTTCTTGCCTCATTGATGTTGGATGTAGCCGTGTGACTTTCTTTAGCCAATGGGATGACAGCAGACATGACGCAAGCAAAGGTCTAACATGTGTTTGTGCAGTTAGCTACCTTATTCTTTTTTTTTTTTTTTTAAGATTTTATTTATTTATCTGAGAGAGAGAGAAAGCACAGGTGGGAGGAGGCGCAGAGGCAGAGAGACAAGCAGACGGGCGGGGAGCCCAGTGTGGAGCTCAAACCCAAGACCCCAAGATCATGACCCAGGCTAAAGTCAGACACATAACCAAAGGAGCCACCCAGGTGCCCTGCCATCTTGCATGTCTGTCCCCTCTACCTGGCCTCCACAATGAACAAACGTGGAACAGACGTGAGTGAGCCCAGACTACATCCTGGGACCAACTCAATCCACAAACATGTGAGCAAAAAACAAAGGCTGAACGCCCCTGAGCTCCGGGAAGGCTTGTTACCCAGCATTACGGTGGATGTTGCTGACTAGTACGCTAGGTTTGAAGACTACCCACTGGCCATGGGAGGGGAATCTGGCCATAGGGAGGGGAATCTTGCCCCAGCAAATAAGAGACTGAGATTTTGAGAGACAAGGGAAGAGGAAGACAAGGCAGTGCGAGACGCATTTTCTCTGCATTCTCAATATCAAGTTCACAACCTACAGACACTGCTGTTTGTCTGCATTTGCCCATTTCATCTTTATAAATTGCTCGGGTATCTTTAATTCACCGTCCTCCGCCGCCTCCCAGAGCCTGCTGGGCAGAACTTTGTTCAAGTCTTATTCTACTATTCTGCGAGTGCAACTCCAGAGTGGGGCTGGGCCCCCGAGGCCCAGAGGTAAATAAGAAACCACGGCTATCCTCAGAGGGCCCCGGACCTGTGAAGGAGAAAGATGTGCATACGAGTGACTCATCTACTATGACACTGAAGTCCTGAGGTACAGTGAAGGCACAATCTGAGCGTCCATCTATAGGACTGCCTGCGTAAACAGTTCCTACGTGAGCACGTGATGGAAATTTATATAATTGTTCCAAAAGATGAAGATGGTTTTAGGTATTGATATGAAAAGCAATTTATGATTTTATATATATGTGTGTGTGTGTGCCTATCTATCTATCTATCTATCTATCTATCTATCATCTTCAAGGGCTAATAACCAAACCATTATTAGAGAATATCTAGCGTGTGGGTTCCTAAGAGATTTTCATTCCTCATTTTTGTATTTAAAGATTGTTACAATTTTTATAACGAGAGTGCATACTATTAAAATCCATGTTCATTTTTCTCCCATTCAATGGGTGTTGGGGAGCGCCTACAGAGCCAGGCTTTGCTCCTGGGTACCAGAGACAGGGTGAGTCACAAAGGAGACAAAATCCCTGCCCTCGTGGAGCTGACACTCTGTCAGGTAAGCACTGAATACGCTGTAGGCAGTAATAAGTGACGTGCAGGGGTGGAAATGGACTTGGCAGGAAACAGGGCTGTGATAAGAGGATGCTCAAGGAAGGCTTCCCTGTGGCTGTGACATTGGAACAGAAGCCTGCATGATGAGGAGGGACCAGCTGTGCAGAGAGCTGAGAGAACAGTTCTGGGAGCAGGGAACAAGTGCAAAGGTCCTGAGGCACACACGTGTTTGGCTGACCCAAGGAACAGGAAGGATCTGGGGGAGCTGGGAGTGTGGAGTGTGGTGAAGGAGGGGAGGGAAATTGCAAGAGATGAGATCCAGAAGTTCGGGGCCAGATCCCACAGACCTCACAGGCTGGGTGGGGTGAGCACGTTTGCTTTTTCTCTGAGCCAGTTGGAAGCCAAGGGAGGACTTTAAACAGGGATTCACATGAGATGACTTATGCTTTAAAAAGATCATTCTGGCACAAGTGAATCAAGGGGGCAAGAACTGAAGGAGGTAAGCAGTTAAGAGATTGTGGCAGGAATCCAGATGAAAAATGGATGTGGCTTAGGCTAGTATAAAACAAAAAGATATTTCCCATGTGAAGCACAAAACTACAATGGTCAGGCACAAACTAAGAAAAACGCGTGCCATGGTAAAAAGACAGATCACAGACAAATATTTTTCCAGGGGACAGGGTCGGGAAGCAAGAGGCAAGAGGATATTGGAAAAAATGGCAAAGAGGGAGTGCCGTTCGTGAAGGGTCTTGAAGCAGGACTGTGGTTTGCCAGGCAGAAGGTCAGGAAAAGAAGGGGAACACTAGTCTAAGAACACCCTAAGTTCAGCTCAGAGGTCTTGGTGAAGGAGAAGGGGAAGTATAGCCCAGCACACATCCTCACACATGCATACACACACATGTGCATGCACATCCAGGGCTCTATGCACACACACACATGTGCATTCACACATCCATGCATCTATGCACATGTGCACACACATCCAGGTATCTGTGCACACACACATCCATGCATCTTTGCACGTGCACACACACATCCGTGCATGCTTGCACAGACACACACCATGGATCTCTGCATATGCACACACACCCATGCACAAACACATACGCATGCATCTATGCACATGTACACACTTTGATCTGTGCACCCATGTACAGGGCCCCACACTCACCAGCATGTAAGCATACACACAAGACACACGTGCACACATTCTCACAGCAGTACCTGCTCAGACATACACACACTGACTCCTGACCACACACTACACATACCACACACACACAAACACTTGCTCATTCACAGTGTCTTGGAGGCCTACTTTTTCAGCAGAAGAACCAGGCATTTACAAGCCAAACTGCTCAGGTTCAAACTCCAGGGTCCTAACTGTATGACCTCAGGCAAGTCAATTCACTCTTTGCCTCAGTTTCCTCACCTGTAAAATGAGGATTAAAATAAGCCGATGGATGTAAAGCTCTCAGAACAGCACCTGGCACACAATAAGCACTGCATAAAAGGCAGTTAGTGTGAGTGCCATGATTATTACCATATCTGGCAGATCAGAAGGTAAGTCACAGAGGGAGTGGGCGCAGGGACAGGAATGCAGGAGAAGAGTGTGCGTTGGGAGAGAACACACGTGGGCTCGAACACCAGCCCCAGATTCTCGGTGTGGCCTTGAACCACTCACTCCATCTCTGCAGCTCGGGGTTCTCATCTGAAACGGACAGCCGTGGTGAGAGGTGCGCAGAGGGATGGTCCCGTGAGCCCACCTGCCCGCAGGCATCTAGGGAGGGCCAGGCGGGGGGTGCTTGGGGAGAGGCCGCGGAGCTGCACGACAAACCCCACCGATCCCAGGGACAGCTGAAGTGCTCGGCAGGCAGCGAGTACGTGAAAATCGTCCTGCCACTTGGCGGCAAAGCCAGCCCACTCAGCCTTCTTATAAACATTTTTATATACACAGCCAGAAGGTCCTTGGCGGGGCGACCAAGCCCTGAAAGAAAAATCACGAGGCCAGTAAAACACAAAGATACAATCTTTCTGGGGCCCTCAGGCCTCATAAGAGAAGCAGGCATAAAGGTCAAATGCCTCGATGAGGTATGCGGACACACATGGACACACTCCACACACGCTCACACGTGCACACACACACATATGCGTGCTTACCCAGGCACACAAGAGGAAGCACACTCACACAGGCACGCACGTGTACACACAGGAGATCCACGCACACCTACTCACGGGAGCACCTGCTCGGGCATGTGCACACTCACCCTCAACCCACTGTACACACGCATTGACATGTGCACACAGAGGCCATGCCTCCTGGATGCCAGATGTGAGGCACAGGTGGCCCTGCAGCTCCATGGCCTTGGGGGTTACTGGAGTTGGCCGAACACTGGCAAGGGGCCGCCTCCAGGTACAGGCTTGTAAGACGCAGGTTGACGGAGGGGTCTGAAGCATGGGCTCTGCCCTGCATGAGAAGTTCCTTTGTAAACAACAAACAATGCTTACTTGTACGTCAATAAAAAGAAATCATGGACACAAAACCTGATAATCCCTCCTCTTAATTAGAACTAGGCTCAGCAAACTCAGGGGTTGGCCAACTTTTACAAGGCCAGACAGCAAATATCTTAGGATTTTGCAGGACAGACCATCACAAGCACTCGGCTCTGCCCCTAGAGTGCAAAAGCAGCCGCAGACAACCCATACACGAGTGGGTTGGCTTCAAGTCTGTAAGGCTCAGATTCTGCATCTGGCAGTGGGGTGACTTTGTCAGCCGCTCCTCACAAAGTTGTGGGGGGCTTCTCAGTTAATGCAGCGCCTGGCACATGGGGACTGCCCAGTGCATATCCACCATGTAGGCTTTTTTTTTTTTTAAGATTTCATTTATTTATTCGTGAGAGACACACAGAGAGAGGCAGAGACACAGGCAGAGGGAGAAGCAGGCTCCATGCAGGGAGCCCGACATGGGACTCGATCCTGGGACCCCAGGATCATGCCCTGGGCTGAAGACAGACACTCAACCGCTGAGCCACCTGGGTGTCCCTCCACCATCTAGGTATTAGCAGCAGTATTCCTAAGGCTTCTTGACCTCAGTTTGGAAGCTGGGGCCCAGCTGCTCAGCTCGAAACTTCAGGGTGGCCTCCTGTGATAGCCAAGCAGGGCACGGTCGCTGGGAAGCCAGGTGAGGAGGTAGTGCCCCACCACTGCCGAAAGTCTGCTATTGGGGGAGGTGGCTGGGCCTCTTCCTGGGTCTGAGGGTCCCCAACTCACAAGCTGCCACTTGCCTGGAGCTCTCCAAGGGGACAGTGTCCGAGAGACAGAAACATCACTCGCCTCTGTGACACATAGCCCCCTTGCCAGTACCCCTTTTGCCAACATCTAGCCTTCAGGTCCCTGACCCTCCAGACACTGCAGGGCAGCCACAAGCCCAGCCCCACCAGCAGGGGACGTGACTGGCCCCAAGCCCTGGACTAAAGCATTTCTCTTGAGTCAGGCATGATGAAATCCCCCCTGTTGGGGCAGTATCTAGGACTGGACTTCTGCCTCAGTTTCCCCACCCCGAGGCCCAGAACCAGAGCCTTCTCCTAATCTCCAGGCTGTTTGAAGACATCAGCACACCTGCTCTCCTTGCACATCCTCCTCGGTGGCAGGGGGGAGGCAGGTTGAGGAGGCAGCCATGCCCTCATGTTCCTTTGGCAGCACATCCTCCAGAATCTGCTCTCTCACTCTCCCTTAATAATAAAACCCCAGCCTTAGCTGAGCACGTTGCCAGGTTGCCAGGATAACAATCTCATTTCCCAGCCTCCCTGTAGCTGAGTCTGGCCCTGGGATCAAATTCTGGCCGAGGCAACATGAGCAGGTACTGTGGGCAACTTCTAGAAACCTTGGAGTTGACACACAAGCTTGACCCTTTCTCCTTTGCCCCCCCTAAGCTGCTGCCTGGAAGGCAGGTGTGACAGCTGGAGCTCCAGCTGCCATCTTAGATTATGAAGACAAAAGCACAGAGATGATGGAGAAGGTCATCAAGGTCTGGATCCTGAGAACTTCATGGAGCAGAGCCACCTGGACTGCCTACTTTCAAACTTTTATAGAAGCAATGCGCATTTCTCCTCTGAAGTTGGCTACTTTGGACCACCATTCCCTACAGCTAAAGCTAATCCTACAGCCGTGCTCCCCCTACACGCGAGCTGCGGCCAGCCCCTGACCATTCTACTCTGAGCGTCGCTGAGGGTCAGCATCTCTGCTCTTGGGCCCCATGCACAGGGAGTGACAGACACAGGACAGCCTGTTTCCCGCCCCTGAGGACAAATCCTGCAGTTGGATGCAGCGCCCCCAACACTGGTCTAGCCTCACTCCGACATCCACACACCTATCCCACCTCCCCCCCAATCCTGGTGTGGACTGGGACATGGAAGCATTATGACTCTCGGGACTGTCCCACTTAGGGGAACGACAGGATGGGCCTCCACCTGCCTTTCTCCCCTTCCCAACCGCTCGAGAAACTTGAAGCTTTGCAGGATTATGGGTCTCTGGGGAGCCGTCACCCAGTGGTGCTGCTGGAGAAACCCTCACGGGGCTGCGGGAAGCCACCTGGGCAGGAAGTGTCTCTGAAGGGCGCTGGGCTTGCACACCTGAGCGGGGGCCACACTTACCCTTCTCCGATGCCGGGGCCAGGTCAATGAAACTGCGACATTTTTCACCTTCAAAAAGAAAAGAAGGGTTTCAGAATGTGAGAGGAAGTGATAGCTTCAGGCACCCCTCCCCTTCGCTGAGCCTTGTCACCGAGCAGGACGTGGGGCCCGAGTATCTCTATCCCTTATTCCCGGAAACCCAAGGAAACTGTGGGCAGCGAATCTGCAAACTCAGCCAAACAGCACCAGGGATGTCACCTCCGCTCTTACCCCCGATCCAACCTGCCCAAGCATGTGGCTCACACTTGCTCCAAGCCCTCGGTCCCCTTCCACAGCCCTCACCCCGTCCAGACCCAGCAGGATGAGGACAGCCCCTCGCTAGGCTCCCCAGGGGCCTCCACACTGCTGCTGCCGCCCGGGAGATGCTTTCAGGACACACAGCTCTGATCACGTCACACACGCACACAGGCACATATACTTCCGCTCAAACCCTCTGATGACTCCCTGAAGAATGATGCCCCAAGTTTCTTCACGGAGACCCCTGCACTCAGCCCTGACACTCCTCATGCCCCCTCCACCACGAAGCCTCACCCGTGCTGTTCCCACTGCTGGGGACACGCTTCCCCTCCCATGAGCTCTCACGGCCCCCTGGCCCTCTCTGACACCCAGTCACCTTATGGTTCCACTCTTCGTATGATTCTTAGGTGGATGACCCACAGGTTGTGAGCGCCATGAGGGTGTGCATCCCCAGCTCAGGAAGTGGCAACTCCATCCTCCCTCATGCTCAGGCCAAAACCTTGGCATCAACCTTGATTTCTCCCTTTGTCTCACACCTCCACATTCGATCTGTGGCTCTGGCGTGGCGGTGTATCTAGAATCCAATCACCTCTCACCCCCTCCGTTGCTCCAGCCACCATCTCCACTTAGATGATGGTGGTAGCCTCTGCCCGGGTCTCCCTGTTACTGCCCTTCTCCATACAGTGGCCAGCGGATCCTGTTATAACCTAGGATGGATTATTATGTCCTTCTCTGTTCAGAACACAGAATGAGAACCCAAGTCCTCCTCGTGACCCACAGGGTCATCACCTCCCTAACCTCATCTCCTACCAGCTTCCCCTTCACTCACTTGGCTCTGTCCACACTGATCTCCTTCCCGATCCTTAAATGTGCCAGGTATACCTCTGCCTCAGGTAGCATTTTTACCTCAGATAGTTGAATGGTTTACCCTTCCTCCTTTTTATCACCTTCCTCAAATGTTACCTTCTCAGGGGGACCTTCCCCAGCCAATTTTTAATATTCCAAAGGTCCCTGCCCTGACTGCCCAAGCTGTCTTCCTGCTGGACCCTTACCACCTAAAACAGGGTCTGGTACATATGAAGGCATAATACATATTTGCTGAAGGAGCATATGAATGAATAAACCAAAGAGTGACTGGACAAAGAGATGAGCAAATGAATGAATGAATGTCTTACACCCAAACTTTCAATCTTTAAGAAACTCTAAGTCTGTCTCTCCCAGGCCTCCTTGACGCTGGGCACCATGCTGACCAGGACACGGTGATGAGCAAGACGGCCCGGCCTCCAGGCCCTCTGTCACAAAGGCAGCACACACAGCAACCTGCCAGAGGGACAATGTTGCCCACAAATCCAGATGAGAACCAGAAGAGCTGGCCGTGCCGGGCTCACAGCCCACAGAGCAACAATCAGATGGGCCAGATGCTGCCCCCTTCAGATGGAGGACAGGCCCTGGAGTCTGCCACAGTCCCCGCCGCTCCCCGCTGTTTTCCCTCTAGCCTCCCCTGAAGCCACCCAGCCAGTCCCTGGGACACTAGGTCGGAAGACCTTTAGGGTCAGCTTGCAACCCCTGGCTTAAGGATTTTACTGCTAATCCCAGCAAGGATATAGATTTCATGTCAAAATGGAACCAATGTGAGTTGGGCGGGGGGCGGGGGGGTGGAAAGGATCTGGAAGCTTTCAGCATTCTCAATTCATGTGTCTGCTTGAAGCTTCCTAAGTTCTTCTCTAAGAAGCTCCCTGGAAGCCCCCTTGGGATCCTGAGTGTCCTTCCAGCCCCATACAAATGCAAATCAGACAAGAGGAATGTTGGCAGATGAGGCTGAGAAGGAAGGCAAGGGCCAGATCACAAAGGGTCTTGAGTGCCAAGCTAAGGAGTAGACTCCTGTCTTGTTTACATCATCCCATCCAAAGAATCATGAGGCCACAGGTGGCTGGATGGTGCTCCTGTGGCTTCCTCCCCGGGGCTCTATGCTGAGACACAGGACCCTTACCTCCCTTCATGGATCAAGAAAACAAGGCCCAGGGCCACTGCATGACCACCTGGGACCACACAGCAAGTCAGAGGTACCAAGATTAGAACCCACTGAAAGAGATGTTTGCTGACAGCCAAGAACTGGAAAGCAGGATAAAAAAAAATAAGAATCAGTAGTATGCTAGAATGGATATATTTGAATGAATTGTTTCTAAGTTTCTTTACTGTTATATTGTTTTCTCAAAATCTGGAGAGAGAAAACATTAATGGTCAAATTCAGACCAACACCCAGGGCCATGTTCAGACCTTGTGGATCCTAGGCACTTTGACCTATTGGGGTCCTTCCTAAATTAAAAAAAATTGAATTAAAAATTACATTTTACAATTGCGTTGGCTAAAAACAAATATATTAACACTACATATTAAGATTTCTCTTCACCTAAAAGCTTATCTTTTTCTTCCAATTTTTTAAAAGATTTTATTTATTTATTCATGAGAGACACAGGGAGAGAGGCAGAGACAAGGCAGAGGGAGAAGCAGGCTCTCTTCAGGGAGCCTGATGTGGGACTCGATCCCAGCTCATCATGCCCTGAGCTGAAGGCAAGCGCTCAACCACTGAGCCACCCAGGTGCCCTTTTTTTTTTAAAAGAATTAAAAGAATTAAAACTTGTGTATACATCCATGAAAGCATCGTGAGTCCTTGGCTCTGTGCCGCTGGATGAGAGGGAGAAGCGGCCCTACAGCTCCGGGTCTCCCAGCTCCCCCATTATTGTCTTCCCACCACCACTGGGCTCCCGATGATAGGTAAAGTTGATGTGCTAAGCATTTTGCCTTCTCTTCTTCAACAGTTTTGCTGAGATATGATTCACATGCCATACGATTCACCAACGTAAAGCTGACAGTTTAAAGGTTTATTGTATATTCTTAGTATATTCACAAGACTGCGTGACCATCACCACAATCAATTTTAGAACGCATTCGTTACCCCCCAAAAAGAAACGCCATACCTATTACCAGTCAGCCCCATTTCCCCCAATCCTCCCAGCACTGGGTAACCCCTGATCTATTTTTCTTCTCTATAGATTTGCCTATTCTGGTTATTTCACACAAATGGAATCATACAATACGTGATCCTTTGTGTCTGGCTTCTTTCCCTTAGCATAATGTTTTCAAGGTTCATCTATGTTGTGGCATGAATCAGTACTTTGTTCCTTTTTTAAGGCTGAATAATGTTCCATGGTACAGCTACATCACATTATGTTTATCTTCATCAGTTAATGGATTTCGGGTTTGTTTCCACTTTTTTGGCTATTGATGAACTTTCATGTAACAAGATTTTGTGGGGACAAGTTTTCATTTCTCTTAGGTCTATACCTAGGAGTGGAAATGCTGGGTCATGTGGAAGTTCTATTGACCCTTATTGGGAACTATGAGACTCTTTTCCAAAGTAGACATGGTGTTTTACATTCCCACTAGCTATGTGTCTATATATAAGGGTTCCAATTTCTCCACATCTTTGTCACCACTTGTTATTGTATCTTTTTTGTATATATCATAGGCATCCTTCCAGGTGGGAAGTGGTACCTCAGTGCAGTTTTGATTTGTACATCCCCAGTGACTAGTAATGTTAAGCATCTTTCCATGTGCTTCTTGGCCATTTGCATGTCATCTTTGGAGAAATTCAGATCCTTTGCCCATTTTTAATTGGATTATTTTGTCATTTTATTATTGAGTTCTAAGAGTGCTTTATATATTCTGCATACATATACCTTATCGGATATCCAACTTGCAAAAATTTTGTCCCATTCTGTGAATAGTCATTCCGCTCTCTTGATGGTGTCCTTTGAAGCACAAGAGTTTTAAATTTCGATGAAGCCCAATTTATCTATTTCTCTTTTGTTGCTTTTCCTTTTGTGTCATAGCTCAGAAGGCTTTGCCTGACTCAACATCATGAAGATTTAGTCTTATTCTTTTATTATTTTAACTCTTACCTTTAGGTTTATCATCTATTTGATGTTGACTTATGTGCATGGTGTACAAAAAGTGTCCAACTCTATTCTTTTGCACGTGGATATCCAGTTGTCTCAGCCCATTTGTTGAAAGGCTATTCTTTCCCCCATTGAATTGTCCTGGCACCCTTGTCAAAAAATAACTGACTATAAATGGGAGGGTTTATTATGTTCTCTCAGTTCTATTCCATTGATCTATCTATATACCTATCCTTATACTGGTACTACACTGTTTTTTATTTGAAATTGAATGAGTCCTCCAACTTTGTGTTTCATTTTTAAGATGATTTTGGCTAATCTGGGTCCTTTGAATTTCCATATAAATTTTATTTTTTTTAAAGATTCACTTATTTATTGGTGGGGCAGAGGCAGAGGGAGACAGAGAGAAAATGTCCAGCAGACTCCTTGCTGAGTGCAGAGTCCAATGTGGGGCTCAATCCCATGACCCTGAGATCATGGCCTGAGCTGAAATCAAGAGTCAGACACTTAACTGATTGAGCCACCCAGGCACCCCTCCATATAGATTTTAGAATCAACTTGTCAATTTCTGGGAGGGGGGAGGGGGAATGCCAGTTGGATTTTTTTTTTAAGATTTTTATTTCTTGATAATCTCTATACCCAACATGGGCTTGAATTTACAACCCAGAGATCGAGTCATGTACTCTACTAATTGAGCCAGCCAGGCACCTCATCGTTAGAATTTTAATAGGGATTGCACTGAGTCTGTAGATCAATTTAGGGGAATATTGCCGCCTTAATAATATTAAGTCTTCCAGCCCATGAACATGGAATGTCTGTCCATTTATTTATATATTTATATCTTCTTTAATTTCTTCTAATAATGTTCTGTAGTTTATGGAATATAAATAGGTCTTGCACTTATTTTGTTAGATTTATTCTTAAGAATTTTATTCTTTTCGGTTATTGTACATAGAATTGTTTTCTTAATTTCATTTTCAGTTTGTTCATTGCTAGGGTATAAAAATATGATTATTTTTGTATACTGACCTTGTGCTCTGCAATCTTGCTAAATTCGCTTATAAGTTCTAGTAGTTTTCAGTAGATTCTCAGGATTTACTATATACAAGATCATGCCATCCACAAATAGAGGTAGTTTTACTTCTTCCTTTCCAATCTTGATGCCTTTTATTTCTTTTTCTTGTCTAATTGCTCTAGCTAAAATCTCCAGCATAATGTTGAATAGAAGTGGCAAGAGCAAACGTCCTTGTCTTGTTCCTGATCTTAAGGAGAAAAGCACTCATTCTTATACCATTAAGTATGATGTTTGCTGCAGGATTTTCATAGATAATCTTTATCAGGTTGAAGACATTCCTCCTATTCCTGGTTTGTTGAGTGGTTTTATCATAAAAGTGTGTTTGCCTTCTCTTTAATCTCATAATAACCTGCAATGATGTAGCTCTGAGAATCCCCATTTAGAGACAAGCAAGCTGAGGCTCTGAGCTTTCAATGACTTGCCCAAGACCACACAGCCAGTAATGATGGAGCAGGACTCAGTCCAAGTCTATAGACTCCAAACTCCATGCCCTAAAGTTTTTCCAGCTATGTACTCAGTTTCCATGTAAGAATTTCCTACTGCAGCCAGCCATTCCCACTGTGTAGAGCTTCCAGATCCTGAAAGGAATCCCCCAAGAACATATCCCCCCCATGCAGACAGGGAAAATCCACCAGGGGCCAAATAAAATGGCTCTCGCATTTCTATTTCTGCTACATGGACAAGACCAAATGGATGATGTTTGAACAGAGATGGTCAAACTTGGCCCACACTGTCTATTCAGGACAATGCTGAAGTTTAAGAAAAAATCATAGTAATGACATAAGGAAGACTGGCTATTTTGATGGTCAGCAAGTCTATTACTTGATATCCAAACACAGAGAGGAGTTTTTTTCTCCAAACCCCTATTCTTCATGATAAAAATTAGCTAACCGTTTGTGTGAAAGATATCAAACTGTACCAAATTGTCTTATTGCTTTTAGAAGTAGCCTTTAAAACATCTTTGTCAATTATCCTTAAGTTGATATGTTTAACTAAGGGATTTAATTGGGGTATAAAATTAAAGACAAGAGCACTTTATCTCTTTAGACTGAGGCTTGTCAATTAGATCATGGAGCTGTGGCATGTTACTGCCACCTGATGGCAGCGTACCTTCTGTGAACTGTGGACCGTGAAAGCTGGGAAGAATCCTAGAGGTCATCCAATTTAAGTGGCTCTCAGCCCTGGGAACCCCATGCCCTACCCACAGAGACCCTGATTTAATTGATCGGTGTGGGGCCTAAACTTCAGGGAGGTTTTAAAAACTCCCTGATTCCAACACGCAGCTAGGCTGAGATTCACATCCCAATCTGATGGTTTTTTTTAAAGAATTTATTGATTTATTCATGAGAGATACAGAGAGAGGCGGAGACACAGGCAGAGGGAGAAGCAGGCCCC
The DNA here is from genome assembly GCF_003254725.2 of Canis lupus dingo. Classification (NCBI taxonomy): domain Eukaryota; kingdom Metazoa; phylum Chordata; class Mammalia; order Carnivora; family Canidae; genus Canis; species Canis lupus. The sequence goes on along the minus strand of NC_064248.1, from coordinate 18,625,374 downwards.
ATACAGGGAGCCCGATGCGGGACTCAATCCCCGGAATGTGGGATCACGCCCTGAGCTGAAGGCAGACGCTCACCCCCTGAGCCACCCAGGCGTCCCTCCAATCTGGTTCATTAAAAAAAAACTATTTTCAACATTAGAAAAACAGTAAGTTATCTTTAGTGACAGCTCATGTTATCAAAATGGACATGCCTTCAAACAGCACTATCTGGGAAGTAGGATAGCAGAGTGGCCAAGAGTCTGAGTTCTGGGATCAGCAGAGCTGGGTTCAAATCCTGACCCTGTCATTTCCTTCCACATGAGTCCCCAGTCTTTCTGTGCCTTGATTCCTTGACTGTTTCATGGGTATGGCACCTGTGGGAGCGTTGTAAAGTCCTGATACGGCCACAGAGCTTAGACATGGTGCCTAGCACAGAGTGGGTGCTTAGGAAATGGGTGGCCGTCCATTTGGCCATTGGTGTCTGCTGTCCAATGGAGAGGAGAGCAGACTGATGTACGGTGGTGGGTGGAGGAAGGGAGTGGGGCTCAGAGCAGGGGCCCTAGACCCACCTGGGTTCAGCTTAACTCCATCACTTACTAGATGTATGACTCCACATTAACCTTCTGGTGCCTCAGTTTCCCTATCTATAAAGTGAAAGCCACCAATGCTAGTGTTTCTAAGTACTGATAACAGGGTGGATCAGTAGGGGTTGGTGCCAACCACCAGGTGTACAGCGAGGACAGCTCAGTGAGCAGGAGACCACACTGCCAAGTGGCATCTGCGGGAATGTATAGTTCCCTTATGAGCCCGTGCCCAGGATGTGGCCCTGCACTGCCCATTATCTCCACCAAACCCATGGGCATTGTTTAGTAATTGCCTCATTTTTGCCCCTTGAAGATGCTCTTTCTCCCATTGCTACCTCCACTGATTCCCTTTGGCTCACAGTGAGTTACTAAAAATTGAGAAGGCGAAAGAGAGCATCTCCTCCCCAGGAAGGAGAGTCCCCTAAAGACCCACTGTGTTCCCAGAGGCTCACTGGAGCCAGCTCAATGCTCACCCTAGTTTCCCACAAGGAAGACTATCTTGTTCACCAACCACCTACCCTCACCCCCAAAAAGATGTCTCCCTGCTCTGAATTTCCAGCATTTTATCACAGTATCTTTCATTATATTGTCTCATTCTCCCTCAGGCACAGCTTGGCCCCTCTGGCTTGAACTCCTTTGGGGCTGTACACGGCAGATCTCCCCACCAGCAGGTGGAAGCTAGAACATTATGTTACCCAAGATCCAGGATCCAGTGACCCAAGGAGAGCCCAGAGTGAACACTATGCTAAGAACCTGGCCGGCATCACAACTGAATGAGGTCACTATCCATCCCCATTTTACAGATGAGGAAGTCAAGCTCATGTAGGCAAAGGGACCTCCTCAAGGTCACACAGCCAAGAAGTAGCAGAATCAAGATGGGGGCTCAGGTCCATGTCTTTCTAAAACTCTTTCCATCATTCAAAGGATTGGCTTGTCCAGAATAAGACACAGGGGCACCTGGTGGCTTAGTTGGCTATGTGTCTGCCTTTGGCTCAGGTCATGATGCTAGGGTCCTGGGATCGAGCCCCACAGTGGACTACCTGCTCAGCTGGGGTTTGCTTCTCCCTCTGCCTCTGCCTTTCCCCAAGCTCAAGCTCTCTCTCACCCTCTCTCTCTCTCTCTCTCTCAAATAAAAATAAAATCTTTTAAAAAAAAAAGAAAAAAAGAAGTAGGACAGAGACTCAGGACATTTCACAGCCACATGAGATTTTTGGGCTCAGGTAAATCAACAGTGTCTCCGAAATGTCCTTTTAAAACATTTTATTATGAGAAATTCCCATCTTGTACAAAACCAGAGAGACTAGTGCAAGGAGCCCTACGTTCCCCCATCCCCAGCTTGGAAACTGTCACGTCACGGCCAGTCTTGTTTCTTTACCCCGTAGCCCCCACCATATAGAGTTATCTTGAAACAAATCCCAGAAGTTGTGTCTAAATGTCTTTTTGAAGGGTTTGCTCCCTTGCTCAGAAAAGACAAATGGAAGATCGTTTCTTCCCAGACCCTGTGACATCACCTTAGAGAGCTGGTGGCTTTTTGCAGCGAGGGAATAAAACACATAACCCAAGAGGGCCCGACCTGCCCTCCTTGCTGGCTGCAGAATTCTGACCCCCTGTCTGCAGGGACCCCGCTGAGCTAAGAGCAGGGATGGGGGAACCTCGGAAATCTCCCTGGGCACAGCAGCTTGAGCTTCGTCAGCCGGCACTTCGAGCCTGCACCAAGGAGAGCACCTGGCACGCGTCCCCGGCAGAAACGAGGCTTCCAGGAATCCGCCCTGGACACAACCGGCCAGGTCACAGCTGCCTCGGCTCAGGCTCACCACTCAGGCCTGAAGCCAGGGATCTCACCCGTGGTCCCTCCTCCAGGCCCAGTTTACTTGAGAAAAAGGCTGGTGTGTGGTGACGACGAGCAGAGCCAAGTGCACCAGGGTGCAGGGAGGCCAGCAGGGTGTGCTCCCTGGTGAGAGCTCTCCTGGTGAGAAGCTCGGGCTCTGACTTCATAGAGATGGGAGTTCAAATCCCAGCTCTGCCATCTGCTAACTGTGGAGGACTGGGGGGGAACGATGGGTTTTGTTTGGTTGTTTTTTGTTTTGTTTTGTTTTTGCCAGTAAAGGGTGATCATTCCCACCTTATGGGGTTGCTCGAGGGCCAAACGAGGTAAAACAAGACATCACCACTTAGGATTTAAACCAGGCAACACAGGGCACCGGGGTGGCTCAGTGGTTAAGCGTCTGTCCTTCAGCTCAGGGTATGATCCGGGGGTCCTGGGATCGAGCCCTGTGTTGGGTACCCAGGCCTGCTTCTCCCTCTGCCTGTCTCTGCCTCTCTCTGCCTCTCTGTTTCTCATGAATAAATAAATAAAATCTTTAAAAAATAAAAAATAAACCAGGCAACATCTGCAGGAGGGCCAGCACGATATGCTGATACCCACACTCCCACTGTCACTCATCAGAGTTCTCAAGGCTCCGTCCTTGAAAAAGGTGCTCTTCAGAGGCAAATGGAGGTGTCTGGGCTCAGAAGCCATAAGACATGAGTTCAAATCCCTCCTCTGCCTCTTCTTAGCCACATGATCTCAGAGAGTGACTTTATCTTTTGGATCCTTTTCCTCCCTCACCTGCCAAATGGAAGTCATCGGGTACCTGCCTTCTAGGTTCACAAAAAGGAGAACAGGGGAGTGCATGAAACCGTCCTTTGCTTGGCTTTGTAAATAAGAGTCATTTTTGATTTTTGCTTCCTTCCCTGGATTCTAAGTTAAAGACACATTGCAGTCTTCCAGAAGAGAGTTGGGAAGTCTTCCCAAGCCAGAAGCAGGAAGCCATAACGATGCAACCTCACCCTGAGCAGGTGGAGGAAACCTGGCAGGGGTGCAGGCAGCATCCAGGGAGGTGGCCAGAAGCAGATGCCCAAGGCTGGCAGAAGGTCTGTGGAACACGGAGGGTCGGCCAAGTTGCCCTTGGCATGAACACACAGGAGTCCAGGTCTGGCTGGCAGCGGGAAGATGGGCAGCAAGTGGAAGGGGCACTGGGGAGACCAGCGTCCTTGGCTGGGTCCCCGGATCCCAGGTCTGAGGACCGTGACTTAATTCCATACCCCACCAGATGGTGTAATTGAGGTTTCTGTGGCGTGCAGGGTGGGGAGCAGCATCGGGGCAACCGTGGTGAGGCACTGGTGTCACACTGGTGAGGCACTGGTGTCACACAAAGCCAGCCGACAAATATTTGCTAACATATATTGTGCACATACTCTGTACCAGGCCCAGAGGGTTTTACAAACTCCCATCCCTGTTTTACTGATGGAGAAACTGAGGCACAGGAAGGCCGAGTAACTTGTCTAAGCTCATTCAGCCAGTGGTAGAGCCAGGACTCAAACTGGGATGGCTCAGTGGAGCCTTGGCATTTGGCCACGACCGCCTCCTAGCGGAATAAGCAGTTTCTAGAAAACTCCATTCTTCCTAAGGTAGGTCCCAGATGCCCTCCCAAGAGGACTCCACATGTGGCAGGAGAAACCAGCAGCCATGAGGATGCGACCGCATTTCCAGATGCCCAGCCAACAGGACCCAAACGGGGTTGCTTCTTGTTTGGTTCTGAGACCGAGATTCCAGGGGACCCCACCTCCTGGCAGATGCCTAACTAGTTTTTCTCTACAGTAGGTGCTTTCAACTAGCTAGGAGGGCAGAGAAGAACTGGTCCTGGCCCCCAACCACCATGGCCGATGGGAAATAATTTTAATTGTTTGGCAAGGGCAAAAGTTCACACACCTTTGCTGGCTGGATTCAAGGAATTCAGCTCCAAGATCAGAGAATAAAGAAAAATGCCAGCAGATCTTGTGCGAAGCTTCTCCTCTCACTATCCAGGCTGGCAGCAGAGCCTTGGCAAGCACTTCCTTGGAATTCTCCAGAGGCCTCTGCCAGTTCAACTGACAGGGCAGCAGATGGTACACACTTATCTGCTGATGATATTTTGATTTATTTATCTCTTACAGATGGTACCATGCCTTGATTTCTGGCAGGAGTCCAAAATGTGGGTCAACTTTCTGGGCATAATCATTTCTCCAAGTGGATAAAATACTGGAGACTGAAATCCTGCCTGGCATCATGACCTCATCACCACAGTCTCCAGACATGCCTTGCTTGGGCATTTCAGGCACTGTGGGTAAACCGTAGGGAAAAGATTGTTCTAAAGAATTTTATAGCTGGAAGAACCTAAATGCTTATTTTAAATTAATACCATAGTGGTTAAATGTAAGAGTTCTGAATTCACAGAGTCTTGAGCCAAAGTCCCAGCTCTGCCACTTACAAGCTCCATGACCCAGCCTAGACACTCTGGGTTTTAGTTTCCTCATCTGTAAAATGGGTATGATCGTCATCGTTACTACATAACGTGTGACAGAAACAGCTGGCTATTACCGAAAAATTGTGCTACTCCTGTAGTGTGGGTCATTGCTAGGAAAGTGCCACCCAGCCAGGCACGATCTTTTCCAGCAGTCCTGCATCCTGGTGGGATCATGGGACTGGTTCTGCCTGTAAAGTGTGAGTAGTGCCTGGCTGGAGAGGGCTTTTATGAAGTGGACACGCCTTCTCTTTCCTCTGTCACCTAGATACAGTGGGCTCTGAGCCCCTGGGAAGTGATGAAACCACAGTGTGGAAGTTGCCTGGTCCCTGAATCACTGTGTGGAGGAGAGCTGCCATCCGTCAGAATCACTGACACTGAAATGTCACATGAGCAAACAATAAACTGCTACTATGTTAATCCACAGCCGTCTCTGGGTTTATCTGTTACAGCAGCCACTGTTGCCTGGTACATAGCTGGGGATCAAATGGGACCACACACGTGAGACAGCTGGTGCATGACAAGGACTCAGTAAGTGTTCACAATTATTAGTATCATCATCTTTCAAGGGAGCTTGATAAATTAAGGAGATCGTGATTTTTTTTTATGTCATCCCATCTGTTAGATTTGGTTAAAACTACACAGATCTGCCTTTCCTAATATCTCTCAGTCTTATTTATGCCCTTTTCTTTACACACCATCAGGAATCCATGAGCTGTCCTGTCTCACTCCCCAAAACCATGTTTTGAAAGAGAATTGTAAGGGGTGCCTGGGTGGCTTGTTCTGTTGAGTGTCCGACTCCTGATTTCAGCTCAGGTCATGATCTCAGGGTCCTGGGATCAAGCCCTGCGTTGGGCTCCATGCTAAGCAGAGAGTCTGCTCGAGGACTCTCTCTCTCCCTCTATCTCTCTGCTCCTCCCCTCCCTTTCTCTCTAAAATAAATAAATCTTTTTAAAAACAAATTAAAAGAAAGAAAGAAAGAAAGAAAGAAAGAAAGAAAGAAAGAAAGAAAGAAAGAAAGAGAGAGAGAGAAATGTGAAAGGAAAAAAGGAGCATAGATAGTTTTCCTGTGGCACACGGTGACTAACATGGAGATTATGGTCCTCCAACCTCTTGTCCCGGTATTTCCTTTCTGTCCCAGGCACAGAATTAATCCAAATCAGCTAGAGATGGAGGAGGGACATAAGAACCATGGAGCCCACAGCCCTCAGTTTCCAGATGTAGAAATAAAGGCCCAGGAGGGCCCATGGGTTGCCTGAGTTCTCCTCATTGGGCAGATATTGAGCTGAAGCTGGAACCTGAGTCCCCTGCCTTCTGATCCAGAAGAAGGTCAGGGAGGATGAGAAGTCCACAGTCCCTGGCCACAGAAAACAATACAAGCAAACACCTCCTGAGCACTCACTATGTGCCAGGCGCTGTTCTAAGTCTCCATAGGCACTCGTCTAGTTCTTAAACCACATAAAGGAGGTACTGTTATTGTTCCCATTTATCAGATGAAGAAACTGAGGCCCAATGAGGTTAAGCACCTTCCCCAAAGACACAGAGATAGCATGTAGTGGATCCAGGATTCCACCCAGGATGCTGTAACCCATAGAGGCACCACTTTGAATCACGTTTGGGGAGAGAGAATGTAGAAGGAGGATTCGACTTTCCTGCTTGATTCCCAGGAGAGGAACTAAACCCACTTGGGCCCAAGGACCAGGCATCTGTCCAATACAACCCAAGAAGAGTTCAGCCATGGAAATGGCCCCTCCAAGGTACCATTAAATTTCCCCGTGGAGGAAGAATATGAGAAAGGCTTGGCCCACCCCATGGAGATGTTGCCAAGAGCTTCAAGCAGCCTGGAGTGGGTGGCATATCAGACTAGGCCAGTGTTTCCTCACATGTCCCAGGAGTGGCTCATGACGGGGGGATGTGGCGCTAAATTACACTGAATCACATCATAGGGAATGATTTCCCTCCCCAATTCCCTTCCAACCCTTCAGATTGCTTCCAGGAGAATATTTCAGTTTTGTGCTAGCTTGTCCTTAACATCGCTCTAATACTTACTAATCTTCCATTTTAAACAAAGAAAAAAGCCAGAAGTATCTGGCGAGAATTTGATAGCATTGCTTTGTTTTCTGCACGTGCACACACACACACACGTATGCGTATATATATTTATTCTATTTTTGGCAAGTTGTGCTGATTCTCTATTTCCAATTGTAATATAAAGTTTCCCTTTTGAATTCATTTATGTAAGTAAAGTGGGAGCCAATACAGAGCACAAAAAAAAATCATAGTAGAACAAGGGTACATGCCTAAGAACAGATTCACAAAGGTGATATGAGAAAAACTAAAATGTGGGAATCACTGGGATAAAAGAATTCTGCACTTCCAGGCCCACTCTAGGCTAAGGGTTTGCAGGGCCACCACCCTGCACAACACTGGCATCGCCATTCAAACTGTGGTATATACGAATGACATTCCCTAGAGTCACGCAGTGCACAACCTCCACGGCTGTACACAGCGGCCATGAATATTTTTAGAGTAACAAATATCCCAAACACAGGAAGAAGGATAATCTTCTGCTCAGCTGCCCTGAAACTGGCAGCCAAAAGTTCCTCATTGCAAATTATGGCACTCTCTGATCCTCTTAGAGTGTCCCCATGCTCAGGGGGCTACCGGGCCACCCAAGAATAGCTGGCGCTCAACCCATCCTCAGGAGGAATGGAGGAAATAACAGGAACAGTGTTCTTCTCAGGGGAGGCTTCAGGAAGATAAATAACAAGGGAGCAGCATGTTCAACTCTAAAGGCAGCAGGCTGACATTCTCAGCCATGAAAGTACTTGAAGAGAGGAGTATCCCCCCCCCCAAAAAAAAGAGAGAAGAGTATCCCTGAGCCATTCTCAAAAAAGCTAGATGACATTGAAACATAGCTCACCCAGGGAAGAGTCAAGAATGAAGGATTTAGAGCAAAAACATCAAAGCAGAAAACCTATGGAAACACACAACCAAAATAAAATAATTGGAGATATTGTGTTACAACACCGTGATATAACTGTAAAAGTCATGGAAACACCAGAAATCAGAAGGTCAGAGGCAGTATGGGCTCTGTGCTCTCATCTTTCTCAGAAGGGGTCTAATATGGAAACACATTTCTGGTTCAAAGGCTACAAGGATGCTTTTCCCTATTCCTCCCTGCTCCCCATCCTCATCACAGAGGTAATTATCTGCCCCAGTCAAAGTAGGCAGGTAGAAGACACATCAGAACTCAGGCCTCACTTGTCCTCAGGGACCCGGGCCCCTCACCCTACGTGGCTCTCAGCCCCAGGGTCACTGAGAAGAATCCTCTCATGTGCTAGGGATTTCCCAAGCTGATTAAAAACAAACAAAGTAAGAAAATCAACTTACACTCGGCCAGGGCAGTCCAGAACATATTCTCTCTCTCTCTCTCTTTCTCTCTCTCTCTCTCTCTCTCTCTCTCTCACACACACACACACACACACACACACACACACGCTCATCTGTCTTGGGGTCCCCTGCCTCAGCCTCTCCCCTGGCCTCCCTGCCTCCGCACCGTCAGCCACAGGGATGTTTACAGAGCCCAGATCTGAATTCTGTTCAGCAACCTCCATGTTAAATTCACTTCTCACCAGAATCATCATGCCCTCAGACATTTATTAAAAATGCAGACTCCCAAAGATGCATATTCTCCGTGACCCAACAATTCCACTTCTCGGAACTCGTCTCACAGACATACTCACATGTGTGCAAAATGACACAAGGTCAAGATAACTGCAGCATTATTTTAAGAACAAAGGACTAGAAACAACCTGCATGTCCGTTAATTAAACAAGAAATACACATGCAATTTATGGAAAATTCACACTCATTAAAGCAAACGAGGCAGCTCTTTCTCTCTTTCTCAGAATATTAACACAGAATATTAATGTTAGCTAATATTAATCCAGAATACAGAACATTGATATTACGTGGAAAAGTGGGAACGTCACAGAAACTTGAGACCCAGTGCACATATAGAACCAATCTAAACTGCTCCCTCTGTCCTTGCTTCTGTCCAGCAGGACAGCCTGGCTTTCCCCATCAGACATTGTGTCGCTGCCACAAACTTAATGGCTTAAAGAATACAAAAATCTTGTAATTCTGTATCTCAGAATTCCAACGTGGGCCCTACTGGGCTACAGTCAAGGTGTTGGCAGCGCTGTGTTCCTTCGGGGAGGCTCTAGGGAAGATTCTGTTTCCTCGCCTTTTCGAGCTTCTCGGGCTGCGCACACTCGACTCCCCACCTTCCTTTCCACCATCTGCAAAGTCAGCCCTGTTGATTCTCTCCTCTCTGAGAGACATGCCTCCTTCTCCCACTACAACTGAGAAAGATCCTCCACTTTTAAGGATTCATGTGATTAGCTTGGGGCTCATCTGGAAAATCCAGGATAATCTCCCCAACTGAAAATCCCTAATTGAATCACATTTGAAAAAGTCCCTTTCACCATTTAAGGTAGAATATTTACAGGTTACAGGGATTATTGTGGACATTTTGGGAAGGGGGCAATGCACCTGCTGCCATGGATACCGTGGACTCCAGCCACCACTTCGTCACTGTCAGCAGACACAAGACCTTGTGATGATGTACCTGTCCTTCTGCCTGAAATGCCCTTTCTCACCTGTCTGATTCTTTTTTTTTTTTTTGAGATTTTATTTATTTATTCATGAGAGATACAGAGAGAGGCAGAGACTTAGGCAGAGGGAGAAGCAGGCTCCATGCAGGGAGCCCAATGCGGGACTCGATCTCAGGATCCCAGGATCACGCCCTGAGCCGAAGGCAGACACTAAACTGCTGGGCCATCCAGGTGCCTCTCACCTGTCTGATTCTCATGCAGACCTTCAAGGTTGAACTCAAAAGTCTTCTCCTCTGTAAAGCCCTCCCTGATTGCCCCAAGCAAAATTAGGGACACTGCCAGCACTTTGAAAAGACCTTCCTGCATGACACTCGCCACTTGGCATTTGAATTATTTGCCTACCTGTGCATCTCTCAGCAGCCTGCAAGCAACGTGGGAGTGAAACTGACTGATTGATCCACATGTCCCACCACTCAGCGTGATGCCGGGCACACGGGAAGGCTCCCAGACACTGGACTCACAAGTGACCGAGTCCTCTCTGTCCTTTCCATGTTACCATGCTGATCCAAACCACAATTTTATGTGTCTGTGGTTGTTATGATGATTCCATGTACCTGGCATATGTCAGAAGCTCGATAAATATTAGCTTTGTAAATAAATTAATCTGCATGCTTAATATTTATTGAACATTTTCTACATGCTAAGCACTTTACTAAGCTCTCTATGAGCTCTGCCTCTCTGTTTAATTTTTCACAACGATTCTCAAAGGAGTCCTACTGTATTCCTTTGGGTAGTTGATACTAGCTGCTGTTGCAAACTGCTGAAAATCCCAAAGGCTTATTTTTCAGTTCCCTCTCCTGTGTGACTTCCATCCACGCAGTGACTCAGGGACCCAAGCTACCTTCCATGGGGCAGTCGCACCACAGCCAAGGGAGAGAAAAGTATAGGGAAGGCACACGGTCTACTTACCCACCTCAGCCCGGAAAGGACACACATCGCTTGCACTCACATCGCATTGGCGGCACCAGTCCCACAGCCAATGGGACAGCAAAGGACGCTGGGAAATGTAGGGGGCCATAGGATAGTGATGAGCATAGCCATCACTCCCACATTTATTGTCTTCCTCATTTTATTTTTTTCTAAGATTTTATCTATTTATTCATAAGAGACAGAGAGAGAGGCAGAGACACAGACAGAGGGAGAAGCAGGCTCCCTGTGGGGACCCGGATGCAGGACTCCATCCCAGGACCCCAGGATCAAGCCCTAAGCCAAAGGCAGATGCTCAATCATTGGGCCACCCAAGCATCCCTATCTTTCTCATTTTATTGCTGAAGCCACAGAGGTTCAGTGGAACAGGGACGCTGCCCAGGGTTTGCAAATAGTGTGTTGTGGAAACCAGTTCAAGCCCGGTCCCATCTACAACAGGCCATGTTCCTAGCCATTGCTTGCTCACACGTGCACACCCTGCGTGCTCAAAAGTTAGGCCACCACAGAAGGTGAGGCCTGGGATGTTGCTGAGCGGCCAGGAGGACCCGACCCCGGGGCTGGGACATCTCCTCTGGACCATCCCCACAAGGAAAATCCACATAGAGATCATGGGGAAGCGGCTGGGTCGCGTCTCACCATCTATTTGCTTACCCCTGCCAGTGTCAGTTTATTCATCAGCGCCTAAATGATGACACGAGGCAGCTGTTATGTGCTTGATTTTCCCCTCCAGACTGTTGCAAGAGGGGAAACAAAATCTATTTTTTTAAAGCGAGCATCAGACGAAGCTTGAACAAAACCTATAACTCTTTCAGGACGAGCAGCTCTCTGAGCTTCCCACAGACGCTCTTAGAGCATTGTTTCTGGGGGTTATTTGGCAGTTGTTTACTGTCTAGAAAGAAATATCACTCCTTCCTGTGCATGCTTCTCCTCTCCTCCTCCCTGCAACCTTCCCCTCCCCTAAGGGCCGTGTGAGCCCTTTGCCCCCATAGTTTAAAATTGTAATAAAAAAAAATCCTCTCATTCCCAAGTTGCTTTGCATCAGCCCCAAATCCTGTGTCCTCTCCTCAGACCCTCTCATTCTCATCTGCTTGTTCCTTGTCTCCCAGACTCAACATCTCCAGGCCAAGACAACTGCAACGCCCTGTCAAAGCTCAATTATTCAGGGCTGATTGTTCAAGGAGTGGATTATTCGGGCTCCCCCACCTCCGCCCCATGCCCTGGCACTGCTCATCAGCACCTCCCATCTTCAGGCAAGGCAGGAAAAGAAAGTTTTTTGAACTCGCATCCACCCAGACCAGCTGCTGGTCAGCCATCTCTACCAGGCCGGGAGGTGAGGGGGACTCTGGGTTACGTCTGTTCATCCTGCCTCTTCCCCATTCGCATAGGTAATTCGGAGTTTGAAATCACTTTTCCAGAGAAAAAGGGAGCTAAAGCCAAACTAGCCCAGATCTTCCACCCTCGGGGCTCTCTCACCAGCCTGTGATGTCTGCACAGCCTGATGGCACAGAGGTCTCTTTACAGCATGAAATATGTCGCAGGATCATTGTGTAATGGCATATCTAATAAATACAATGAATTTTTTAAAACAAAGCAGAGAGAGACAGGCAGAAGGTGACTCGCCCTCGTGTGAGATGGTCTCTCGTGCCAGCTTATCCAAGAAGAGGCTCGCTTTCAGATGCAAGACCCTTCCCCGGGCCAAAGCCCCCAGTCTTAGGGAATCTGAACTGTGGTCACTTACTAAAGGACTCTAGGAAAAACAGGGGACCCTCCTGGAGAAACATTCCCTGAACCCAAGGAAAAGAGCAGACGCTGGTCCAGTGGGTGGAATGCATATCAGCCCAGAAGGGGACCAGAGGGGTCCCGGAGGATCTGAGCCACTTTACTGCATGCACCACCTCTCTGCAGCCCAGCTGCCTGATCTCCGCCCACCGCTTGGAGACCTTTAGAATTATCACCCACTGGGTCAGAGCAACTGATGGGTAAGAGGAGAGGTCCTGTCCGTGCAGGAGAATGAGATGTGTCCTTTAACTCCCTCCAGCCAAACTCCAGGGGGTCTCTCAACCCTTTTACCTTTTTTTTTTTTTTTTGCATTCAATTAGCAAATGTCCATCAAGCACCTACTATGTGTCAGGCACTGTTCAAGCACTGAAAATGCAGGAGTGAACAAGACATGAAGTTCCAGCAAAGGAGACAGACCGCAAACAATTAAACAAATAAGCAAACAACAGATAGCAACATGCACTCCGAATGAAACAAAACAGGGAGGTGAGGTGGAGAGATGCGGTGGAAGAGGCATCTTTGACAAGCGACCAGAGCCTTCTCTCTCATAAGAGAACATTCTAGCTTTCACCTGATGAAGACTCCAGCTATCTAAGGATCCAGGGGGAGAGAATTCCAGGGAGAAGTATATCAAGTGAGGCAGGAATATACTGGAGCAAGGGAGGAGCAGCAAGGAGTCTGGAGGGCCTGGGGCTAAGTGGGTGCTGGGTGGACAGAAAGAGGGGACATGGGAAGAGTAAGCAGTGCTGGGGCCCACGTGGGAGCGATGCTGGGGCTCTGGGAAGTCACTGAGGGAGCCAAGCACAAGAGCAAGAGCCCTGTGATCTGATTTGCATTTCTTAAAAGCTCTATCTGGAGGCTGTGTGGTTGCAAAAGCCAGAACCCACTCACAAGGTAAGAGGTGGAGGCCTGTTAACGGGGAAGGTGGTAAGGCTGTCTCTCTGAACCTAGATGCAGGCACTGCCAGGAGAGGGGAGCCATCTGGAGCCAGGGCAGCCTCTCTCTCTCTCTGGTGGTCTCGGCTCCAAAATCTTTCTTTTTGGCCCCTCTCTGCTCCTCTGAACATGGGCATGCAGCCCCAGGGGCCTGATCTGTCTTTCAGGCCTTCAGATTCCCAGGGCAGAGCAGCAGACTGGCCCAGGTCAGGTCAAGTGTCCAGCCTGAGAGGCCAACCACCACAGCCAGCGAAGGGCAAGGCCCCCAGTAAATCTCGGCCCCCACTGTGGGTGAGAAAACTCTCAAGAGAAGGAGGCCTGGGCTAGGCGGGCACCTCCAGAGTGCCCTGTGCTTGGCAGCCCCCAGAGTCCCCTCTTGGAAGCCTGCCTTGACTCCCTCCCTCTTTGTCTCCATCTCACTCCCCTCTACCAACTCCACAGGAGGCCACCAGAGTTTCCAGAGCTTAGAGAAGTGAGGAGCTTCCTACTGGGAGCAACAGGGGACCCCGGACACAGGGGCAACAGAGAGGACAGGCCAGATCCTAAACATTGAGGTGTGTAGGGCAGGACTGCTCTGCAGACCCTGAAACCCGGAGCCAGGAACAAACAAACAAGACTCACTGCATCAAGGTCAGGGTGATCACAGGAACATGCCCATGACTGGTGTCCTGTGCCAGCCGGGCCAGTGGGGCGGCTGGGCAGACAGCCACTCAGTCGGAAGCTCCTGTGTGCACAGCAGGGTCGAGAGGAAGGAAGAGAGAGCCCACAGGAGGAGCAGGGGAGAGGAGGCTCAGTTTGTCTCCTCCTGTGGCTCACGGGCCTCCTCTCTCAGACTGGGAAGCCTCTGCACCCTGTGGCCGCTGCCACTGAGGCCCCAAGCAGAGCCAGAGCTGGCCTGCGACCCAGGCAAAACCCAAGGCATAGCTGTGTCCGGGCAGGGAGACACGTGAGGGCCCCTGAGGAGCTAAGAGAGTCCCTGAGCCCCATACCACACACCCTCCTCCTGAGGCTGACTTTTGGACCCAAAGATTTCCACATCCTAATCTCCAGATTCTATAAATATGTTACCCGCCGTGGCAAAAGGGACTGTGCAGATGTGATTAAAGATCTTGAGTTGAGAAGCTTATTCTGGATTATCTGGGTAGGTCCAAGGTAATCAGAAAGGTCCTTATAAAAAAGGAGACCAAAGGCTCAGAGTCAGAAAAAAGAAAAGATGTGACAACAGAACTCGAGGTTGGCATGATATGTTTTGAAGATGGAGGAAGGGCCATGAGCCAAGGAATGCAGGCCGCCTCTAGAAGCTGGAAAAAGCAAGCAGACAGATTCTCCCCGGAAGCCTCCAGAAGGAACGCAGCCCTACAGATACCTTGATTTTAGGCCTTCTGGCCCCCAGAACTGTAAGAGAATTCTGTTGTTTTAAGCCATTTAAGTTTATGGTCATTTGAGCGCCAATCCCCCAGGCCCCACCAGCCAGGACTGGTTTCCTTAGCAGCCAGCTCTGTCCGTCCCCTGGACCCCGGCAGCAGCCTCCCCGTGCGTGGCCTCCTTGCCTTCTCTCCCACTGCCTTCCATCTGTTCCAAGATGCCAGCTCCACCGGGGAGCTCTTCTAGAAAAGTAAATCAGATTGCGTCGCTTCCCCGCCTGCCCTCCAGCACTTTTCGTCACACTTGAAATAAAACCCAAATCCTTACAGAGGCCTGCGGGGCCCTAGACCAGTGGTCTCAACCCAGGCCCCACATATGAGTCACCTGGAGGCCCAGAAGGTGGGTCAGGGTATCAGGACTTTTAACTCCCTGGGAGGACCCAGCGCACAGAGAGAACCCAGCGCAGGGGCCCTGTGTGAGGGGCCCTTCCCACTCACTGCCCCGGCCCCGCACTCCAATCCTGGGGCTTCTGCTCCCCACGCTCCCGTGCACTGTCCACACTCGGACCTTTGCACCTGCTTGCCCTCTTCCCCCAGAAGCGGGAAAGCTGCTTGCCCTGCTTGCCCTCTTCCTTCCTTCTCCAGCGGGGCTCACACCCTCACCAAGGCCTTCCTGACCCCCAGGAGAGGATCGCACCCACCTCTGCACCCCCTGCCCCTTGACCCTGATGTACCTGCCTCAGCGGCACTTGTACCCGACGGTGGGCAGACACGTTTGTGTGCGTGCTCACCGTCTGTCTCTGCCAGCCTCGGCCCCTCGTGGGCAGGGGGTCCCCATCTGCCTTATTCACCACTGCCTGCCAGCACACTGCCAGGCACAAGACGGCACATACTTGCTGGATGAGCACACAGATGTCTCGCTGCTGCCCCTCTGTCTGGTCATCCCAGGAAGGCTCACCGTGGAAGCCAACTCGGCACCGTGAGCCAGCAAAGAGACTTCGAAAAGGCAGAGCGAGGCCCCGCACAAAGGGCGCCAGATCTGGAGTCAGCACGCCGAGCACTGAGTTCCCAGGGCGCACCCCACCCAGCTGGGCGACCCTGCGGGAGTCACTGCACCTCTCTGTGTCAGGGTCTCATCTGTGAAAACGGAGGGGATGCCTTCCTTCAGTCCACTCCACGGCTGTGAGCAGCATCACCAGGTGGGGGACCCATCTTCTCCTGGCTGCGGGCACCAGAATTCCTCTGGGGAACAGAAATCACTCGGTTGAGAAAAACGTTTTAACAAGTGCTCCAGGAGAGGACAGAGGCCCCAGCATGCGCACACTCGTACCTCTGCCCCAAAGAGGAAGGCCTCCGGGCAGAAGGGAGGGCCTCTGTGGGACGAAGGGGGTGGCATCGGGTGCTCCCTGGAAAAGCCAGGTGGACGGGAAGGACGGGCCAGTCAGATGGAAGGAGGTGGAAGGAGGACAGGCCAGCCAGATGCCGGAAGTCCCGCACTGTGTGACGTCACCTCCCAAGGATCCTCAGGAAGATGAGCAAATGCCCTGAGCCTTTTTCAGAGGACTGGTCAGCATGGGGACCAAATAAGGAGAGCATCTCATCTGAGCTACCTCCCTTCAGGAGGAGAGTCAGCTATGAGAGACCCCAACCCCAAGCACTCAGGAGGCCTCAGAGAAGTTGCCGATGGTGGTGGGGTGGGGGGCTTGGACCCCAGAGGCCACACGCTCTGTGGGGAATTGTGCCAAAGGTGCCCAGTCCTCAGGAGGCATGGAGGCCTCGTCACTAGCTGGCCTCAGGAAGATGGATTAGACCAAACTCGGACCTGTATGGGAGAGCCTTTTGCACACTGGGAAGCGCTGTTCGACCTTGAGGGGCCAGCCATGTCCTGCCCACAGGGGCCATCCGGACCCCGAAGCCCGCACCTGCGGGGCAGCGAGCCTCCCCGTTCTCTAGCACATTCGTCAACATTTGCCCCCGAGAGGAGAGCCATCCATCCTCCCCTCTGGAGGCCTGGTGTCAGGAATAATGGATAAGGACGGCGCCAACTATCCCTCCCCAGGAAATCACTCCCAGGCAGCTGATGCCCAGCAGGAGCGGGAGAACACAATCTAGAGCTTCTGCAGGGCCTTGACTGCAAGCTCCGTGTGCAGCCTCGTCCACGCTCGTCCTTGACAGGAAGTCGGAACGGCATCGCTCCTGCTGCGCCAGCCTCAGCCCTTTCTAGGATGGCACAGCAGGTGCCAGAGCCTCCGCAAGCAGGGCTGACGTGGGGGCTCTGCGGGGCCCGGCGCGCTTGCCCATGTGGGGACCCCGTGAGAGGCATTCCCAGGATGGTGCATGACGGCCCAGGACATACGTCCAAGGGGCACTTAGAGAGGAAGCTCACCCTGACTTCTAGCAAGGTCCCCCTAGAGTCTCCGGATTGGGAAGGCAGAGGGAGCAGCTGGAACCACATTCATCAGGAGGGAATGATGGCTCCTGCCAGAGCTGGGCCCCCTGGCTTAGCACCCCTGGGGCATCCCTGCCCAAAGCAGGGGCTGCGGAGTCCCAGGCCTCAGGAGTCAGGGAGCGGCTGGGGGTCTGGGTGGGGGGTGTACAGATGAGCGCTACTCAGCTCCATCTGCAGCTCCGTGCATGACCACCAGAGCCCTCCTATTGTCCAAGAACCCAAACCCTGACTCCTATGTGAAACCTCTTACTCTTTCCAGTTTGAACTGAGAGGATCCTATTTGACCCAAAGAGCCACCCTGTCTGGTGGCTGGAATCTGGCCATGGCTGTGGTCTATTTCAGACCATGAAGACAAGGGCTGTGTCTTGGGCAACAGGCAAAACAACTATCTAGCAGAATCTTGGGTCCCCAATATGGAGCTGAAGTACTAACTCATTGGGACTTTTATGTGGGAGAGAAAAAAAGCTTCTGTCTTGTTTAACCTACTGTCATTTTAGGTGTTTGGCTCCGTGGTCAGAATCCTAACTAAGAGGCTTGGCCACAAATCCCACTGCAGGATGCTCAGGGAGCCCAGCCAACCCGTGCCAACAAGCGCCAGCAGGCAGCCCTGACCTAAGGTGATGTTCTAAATGGAACCTACTGGATCATGTCACCCCCCCCCCACCTACTTAGGAAACTGAGAGTTCTCAACAGCTCAACTGAGCCCAAGCTCCCTGACAGCCCAAAGCACGGCCTTCACAACCAGCCCAGCATTTGGTTCCACCTTCCACATCCCCTCACCACTGTCGCTATAGCTGCTCCAAACTACCCACGGCTTCTGAGTCTTCAAGGTCACAGCCTCCTCCAGGCAGCCATCCACTCCCCCAGGCTGAGTCAGTCATGCCCTCCTCTGCCTTCCCACCACCCCTTAAACTAATACCCTATTAATAACCTATTACAGCACATGTCATGTGGCACTCTTGTTGCATTTAGCTGTGAAAGCAAGGGCTCTAGAGGCAGATAGGCTGAAACCTCAGTGCCCAAACTTGTCAGCTGTGTGATCTTACGCCAGCTGCTCAACCTCTCTGGGCCTCAATTTCCTCATCTGTGAACTGGCAATAATACTGGTAAAATATTTAACAAGTAGAGACAGAATGGTTATGGTGCCAGGTGTTCTGGGTACTGAGCTCTCAAAAATGCACCTGTCATCATGTACCTTCCACACTCATGGTAGGGATTGACTTCAAATAAAATCTCATACCAAAAAAAAAAATCTACTTCAACATGATTCTGATAAAGTGACAAAGGAAAGTACAGTGTGTGGATGATGCGGAGGATCCAACCCAGTCTGGAAGGGGAGCCAGACGAAGTTTCCTTGAGCAATTTCCTTGACATTTATGAAGAAACACAAAGTAGAGGCTGAGTCAGCAAGTGAGGAGGAGAGCCACAGGGAGATGGAACAGCATATGCAAAGGCCCTGGGGCAGGAAGAGAATTTCCTATTCCAGAAACCCCAAAGGATAATGATAATAATGTCTGAGGTCTCCAGGGCCCAGAACAACGTTTGGCACACAGTAAACATTAACAGGTATCTTCCAAGTGAGTGAGTGATTCTGTTTGGAGTCCACCACCCTCTGACGCAATGACTGACTGCATCACCACGTGTCAACCATATGCCATTGCCGCGTAGGCCTGAAGGAAGATGCAATGGTGGGCCAGCCCTGGATCCTGCTCCCTCACCCTTTCCAATGCCAAACCCATGAAACACAAACATGTGGATCCCAAACACGAGGGAAAGGCATCAAGGCTTACGGCAAAGACCGGTCGTCGTCCATCAAACCCTGTTTCCCATTCTTCTATGATGTTGAAGCCAAAATCTGGCCTCGCAGGCAGGAGGCACAGCCTCACAAAGCTCTTGTCAATGGCTTGTAAGTGGACACTCCAGTTCACTTGTGAAGACATCAGGCAGGCCTCCTCCACACTCTGTCCCAGCCTCCTGGGGGGCCCAGTTTCAACCATGAGGATATTGAGGTGCCCTAAGGGATTTGGAAGGAACCAAGGTTCTGAAATGGCTGGAGGGACAGGGCTGCCCCATCAAGCAGGACTAAGAAAAAATAACGTCTCAGTTCTTGAAGTATCTGTATAGTGGGGTCTTTTTGTTACAGCAACATAGCTTCCCCCTGACAGATACAACATCCGAGCCAGGACAGGGCTCCTGGAGTTTGGAGCAGGAAGTGGCCATTTTGTGTTCCAGAAATCAAGGAAGACTTTTTAGAGGAGGATAACATTGGCACTAGGCTTTAAGGAAGCCTATATTCTGAAGAAATAAAAATGTAACCCTCCCCCCTCACTGGGGGTTACTAAGCAACTATTATGGACAATGAGGCAGAAGGAGAACGAGAATGTAATTCATATTACAGACTTGGGGACACGCTTGAGTTCTGCTGTCAGGGAAAGAAAGAAAGTGCAGAATCATACACGCACACCCTACGTGAGGATGTGGCTGTATATGGGGAGAAAGCAACAGGAAAAATAAGACTCAACTGAAGAGTGGAGCCAAAGAACAAAAGAAGGAGAGAAATTATCTTAATTTTCACTCTTTTGTCCTACCGGACTAGTTTATCTTTTGACAATGAATACCTATTGCATTGTAATAGAATGTTTCTGTGTTTCTAAAGGAAATTAGAAACGTTAAAAAAATTTTTTTAAATAAATTAATTAAAAAAAGAAATGTACTTTTCCTGCCCTCTCTGGAAAGGAGGCTCTCGGTTCTTACCTGGACACCGCCCTGCCCGGCCAGGATGAGAGCCCTTGGTGGACACCTTGGTGCAAATACAAGTCTTCAGAGTGTGGGTTCAGGGGCTCTGGGGACACAGACCTCTGCAGAAGGGGGGCAGGGAGGAGAAATTAATTTCCAACTGTTCCCGCCCTCTGCTTGGGCCAGGAGCAAGGAAGTGTGACCCTACAGGGCCAGGAAATGGCTAGCCAGTGAAGGCTGGGGCAACATCCTGTCAGATGTAGGGGGGTCCCCTGTTTCCTGTGGCACCAGGGATGAATGGTGACTCGGAAAGGGAAGCTCACCCACAAAAAAAGGTGGCCAGATAAAACAGCTGTTCAGTCAATGATTCCTCAGAACTGATCTGTCCTCAGTCACAAAGGAGAAACTGAGGCAGCTTGACTGACAAATGCTGAAACTAGTCCCTACTGTATTGTAGAGCCTCTTGGTTACAGGAGCAGAGTGTTATCATGACTGATGCTTGGGTTCCAGGAACCCAAAGTAGGAAGAGGCCATGGACACAGGAAATTGATAATTGTCATAATTCTAGAATAGGAGTCAGAAAACTGTAAAAAGCCAGATCTTAGACATTTTAGGCTTTGTGGGCCATTTAGTCTCTGCCACAATTCTCCAACTCTGACATGGTATTAAAAAGCCACCATTGGGGCACCTGGGTGGTTCAGTCAGTTAAGAGTCTGACTTCAGCTCAGATCATGATCCAAGCCCTATATCCGGCTCTCTACCCCACAAGGAGTCTGCTTCTCCTCTTCCTTCTCCCTCTGCCCCTCCCCCGCTCATGCTGTACTGTCTCTCAAATAAATAAATAAAATATTTTTAAAAGCCTATAGATAATACACAAACAAATGACCACAGCTGTGTTCCAATAAAACTTTATTGACAAAACGGGGCATGAGCATAATAATGTGAATATCTTTTTTCATTGTTTTTTTAAGGGAGAGAGAGAGAGATAGAGCTCACAACTGGGGACAGGGGAGGGGCAGGAGGAAAGGGAGTGAATGGTAAGCAGACTCCACATGCTGAGCATGGAACCCGCCATGGGGCTCAATCTCACCACCCTGAGATCATGACCTGAGCTGAAATCCAGAGTTGGACACTTAACTGATAATGCGAATATTCTTAGTGCTACTATTTTTTACCACAATTAAAAATAAAGATTTAAAAAAAAAAATAAAAAAATAAAAAAATAAAAATAAAAATAAAGATTTTAATTTTAATTTAAAAAAAATCAGTAGTGGGCCAGATTTCATCCCCAGGCTATAGTTTGCTCACTCCTGTTCTAGAACACTGGAGCAGAAAGACCTTCAGAGGGTACAGTCTGTTCTGCGATGAGACGGATTCCTTTTAACACAGGTTACACATCCATGACTGGTAAGTAGGGAAAGGATGGTGAAATCATGGAAAAAGTGTGTCCATATAGGATTTTCCCCAGCATGCTATTATTTTTAAATAGGAACAAGCACAACCTGAGAAATACCCTTAGTAGGATCGGAGAATTTAAGAAAGCAGCTGGATGTCTGTACAAGTGCCTTCCCTCATTGCACATAGCGGCTGGATTAGTAGCTCCAAGGACCTCTGTGCTGTTGTGGGATGAAGCAATGCTGGCATGATGGCAAATTGAGATGAAGAAGGCTATAAAGTCATCCCTTGGGGCACCTGGGTGGCTCAGTGGTCGAGCATTTGCCTGTGGCTCAGGTCATGATCCCAGGGTCCTGAGTCCCACATCCGGTTCGCCCAGGGAGCCTGCTTCTCCCTCTGCCTATGTCTCTACTTCTCTCTGTATGTCTCTCATGAATAAATAAATATAAAATATAGAAAACAAAATATTTGTAAAAATATAAAAGTAAGACAAATTAAATCTTTAAAGATTAAATAAATAAATAAATCAGCCCTACCTCCCCCGGAAGAATGGATTAATGACAAATGCCACCCTTTTTCATTGCATTTTTAGTGTTGATGAAATGGTTTCTATGAGAAGCCAGGGCCTTGTAGGATCTGCATCTCCGGAGATGGCTGGAATCTTGGGTTTAAGGCCAACCCATGGCTGACCATGAGGCTGGGTGCAAACACCCCTGGGAGTCTGCGCTCTCAGGTGTTGAGGCGAAGCGTTCTGGTTTCATCAGTGCTCTGAAGTGAAAGCTCCCCTAGGCATACGCAACTCTGTTCGTCCCTCCGGCCCTGTCTTAGCACATAATCATACAAATCAGGAGTCTTACGGGGCTCATTTATGGCATAATAGCAGTGACGCCTGGGACGTATCCCAACCCTTTGCATCCCACTCTACAGATGAGAATTGCTATCAGCAGTGGCTGTTAACATTTATTGGGCACTTGCTGCATGCTGACATCATGCTGACAGACGCTGTATATACCCCTTCTCCCACGATGACCTTGTTATCACTTCCGTTTTAATAGAAGGGGGTATTGAGGTTCAGAGAGGTTAGGGGACATATCCATGCCAGTAATTAGACCCAGGAGAGGCTCTCTCACCTCCTGTCAAAACTTCCTGCCTGCCCACATTGTCCCCACTGCCCCCACTTCCCTGCAGTGTGCATGCCCGAGAATCTTGTAATTTGCCTCCACCTTTAGAGTTGATTATTCAAAAGACAGAGAGAGAACCCAGGGAGAGAAATTGGATGCTGACCTTCAGGAAAAGCTCCCGCTGACATGTGGGCAAATCAAATCAGGTGCAGTTCTCATGACTGAGAAAGTCAAATCAGTTTGTCCTCTTATTGGAAACTCCAAAATCAGTAGAACCCAGAGAGAAAGGCTGTGAGTGAGACAGTGGCCTTATTGCAGAACCCCCAAAATCACTTCGGGGTGACCATTTAAAGAAGTATGAATGCTGATACCTAAGGACAAATGGGGGCAGGGCATCTTCTAAGGCCAGAGGTCAACTCTGCTTGGCCACAGAGCCATTCCGAACAGAATGCGCCCAGGACTGAGAATGTAAGCTCCACGAGCAGCCAGCACTGCTGCCAGGAGCATAGATGGGCGCAGCCACTTTGGAAAACCACTTGGCATTATCTAATGGAGGTAGCAGGTGCATTCCTAGGACTCAGCATCCCCACCCAAAGGTGTATGCCCCCAAGTGACTCTTGCACATGTGCACTCTGATGCCTGGGCAAAAATGTAGCCTTGCTGGCGGCAGCAGCAGAACGGCAAGCATCCCAAATGTCTGCCAACCACAGGATAAACACATCACCTGCGATCTAATCTTACAGCAGAAAACTATACAGCCGTGAGAATGACAGAACCATCACTGCACACTTGACACACACGCAACTCAAAAACATGACACACAACAAGTAGGACGAGAGATGCAAGTTATAGTTACGTGCATGTCTGCTTCCGTTTGTATACAAACCAAGGAGAGGCAAGATTAAATATGATGTTGTTTAGGGACCCGTGGTGGGTAAAATTAAAGAACAGCAGAAAGTGATTAGCACGAAATTAAGGATAGTAGTTGGCTTTGGGGATAAGGGGATCTGATGGAGAGGGACACAAGGAATGTCTAAGGTTTCATGACATTCTGATCTTTAACTGAGGTGGTGAGTATATGGGCATTTTATTATTATTCTTTATACATGTATGTTTTACACGCTTTTTTGCATAGGTGATATATTTGACAATTTAATTTTTTTTTTAATTTAGAGAAAATGGCCTAGGAGTAGGACAGAGAAAATTCAAGTTCCCATGAA
The DNA here is from genome assembly GCF_003254725.2 of Canis lupus dingo. Classification (NCBI taxonomy): domain Eukaryota; kingdom Metazoa; phylum Chordata; class Mammalia; order Carnivora; family Canidae; genus Canis; species Canis lupus. Next base: position 18,601,886 of record NC_064248.1, on the reverse strand, counting down.
TGTTTAAGGGGCACTCAATTCTCCATACCCTCAGATGACATGCTCAAACATACCCTATAACATTAAAAATACAGATTCCAGGGATCCCTGGATGGCTCAGCGGTTGAACACCTGCCTTCGGCCTAGGGCATGATCCTGGAGTCCTGGAATCGAGTCCTACATCAGGCTCCCTGCATGGAGCCTGCGTCTCTCTCTGCTTCTCTCTCTGCCTCTCTCTCTCTCTCTCTCTCTTCTCTCTCTCTCTTTCTCTCTGTGTGTCTCTCATGAATAAATAAATTTTAAAAATACAGATTTCGGTTGAAACAAAAAAGTTAACTAGCAGTGACTTAAATAATGACAAGTAGGCTGAGGTAGGTGGTTAAGGGTTGCTCTAGTGGCTCAGGAATACAATTCTCGGAAATTCTCCTAGAGGCACAAAATGCATGCTGCAGCTCCAGACATCACATCTTCACCCAACCATTCCCACATGTAGGAAGCAGGGAAGCACCCAGGATGGTGAGAAAGACTTTACTCACACACCCACATCCTTTCAACAAAGGGAAAATATTTCCCAAAAAAAGTCCCCAGCAGAGTTCCACTTACATCTTACTGGCTAAAACTAGGTCATTTAACCACTGCTAACCATGAGGGATGTTGGGAAAGTATCTGCCCTTTGCAACCTCCTTGTCAGATGGACAAGAATAACAAGGAAGGAAAAGAGATGTCCATTGGGCAGGAAACCACAATGCCTATCCCACCCCACCCCACCTCTAGGTAAATTAAGTACATCTGCCCCACTATTGATGCCCAGATCTGTCAAATAACCCAGGTTCCACCTCCAATGGAAATGGGTCCATCCCACACAGCCCCGAAATGAACAGTTGAGATGTGTCTGTTTCCTCCACGTGATGCTTGAAGGATGCTCTGAATTGTCTTTGATCATGATCTCTGGCATAGAATGATAAACCTCACTTTGTCAATCAATGGATGCTATCAGATGAAGGAAGTCAATAAATCCTCCCCGCAGCTATGACCTGGCCAGGCTGAACTCTGGTATACGACGGGACGCAGTCGTACTGTAGTGCTAACGGTCTATAGAAAAGAGAGAAGCTCGTCAGAGGAGGCCACTAGCCACTCTACACACTGGTTGCACATCAACTGGAATACCTGAGCTTTGAGGGTTCAGAGTTTTGCTGCTGTGGCAGGTGGTGGCAGCAAAGGGCTGAGGAGAGGGGCAGAAATCTAGGCGGCACTGGCCTGCAGTCTTGTATACCATGGCCCTGGAGACGGGGCATTTGTTGGCTTGTTTGCCACAGTCCCCACCGCTCCCTACTGTCTCGCCAACGCCAAGGCCAAGGGTCAGCTGCTGTTTAGCAACATGCTTACATGGCTCTTCTCACCCTTGGCCACTCCCCGAGCTGGGGTTACCTGTCTGGCCTTATAAGCACTGAGCTTGGGATCCTTGAACCCAAACACTGAAGATGGCCAGGTTTCCCATTCTTTGGTGAAAGTAACAAGTCTACTCTAACATCAATGGCTCCACTCATTCTGGGCGCTCATGTGGGAGGTGATTGAAGTCAAAGACTCAGTGTCTGTGCCCAAAGAGATTAAAATCAGCCTTTCCGTCTTACTGGGCATTGGTGACTCAGTCCACGCAATGAAGCCAACATGCAAACGACCCTGTGGGGTGCCCGCTTTGTGCAGTGGCTCAAAGGCTGCCCTGGCGGTCACTCCAAAGCGCGGCTACTTGTGGCTGTTAGGTGGTGTGTCATTCCAGGAAACCTGAGAACTGACTTACAATCACAAAATTAGGCAGTTAAAGGAAACTCAGAAAAATGCATTAAGGTGATGCATTTGGCAGCATTTCGGCAATAATGCTAATAACTAGCACTCATAGGAAGCTTACCATGTGCCGGCCCTTGCTCCCAGCACTTACACGCCGATGGATTCACTTAACCTCACTAAAGCCCTAGGAGGTGGGTGCTACTGTCCTGATCTCAGATGGGATGTGGTAGCCAGTCCCGACCCCCAGGGAGCCTCACTTTCTGCTTTTTGCACTCTCACACTGAATTGGGGATGACCTGTGTGACCGACTGAATACTGCAGAAGTGACAGTGTGGGACTTCCAAAGCCAGGTCACAAAAGGCACTGCAACTTCTGGCTTGATCTTCTGGAAAGACCTTGCCTGGGGGAAGCCAGCCACCATGTCTAAGGACCCTCAAGCAGCCCCGTAGCAAGTGCATGTGGAGAGAGACCCACTGGCCGGCCCAAACTGGCAGCCATGCGACTGAGCCACCGCAGAAGCTGACTCTCCAGTGCCCACTCATGTCTCCTGCAGCCTCAAAGAGTGATTCCAACCCAGAACCACCCACCAAACTCCTCCCAAATTCCCGACCCACAGAAATCTGTGACAATTGATTGTTGTTGTTTAAGTCACTGAGTTTGGGGTGATTTGGCAGGCAGCATCTGATAACTAATACAGGGAGGGAAAACTCAGGGAGGGCGACAGACATTAAATAATTCGCCCAATGTCATACACCTGGCAAGTAGCAGAGCCAGGATTTGAACCCAGGACACCTGTTCTAGAGCCCATGCATCTAACCACTCCACTATGCAGCCCCTCTGGATGCTTCTGGAAGAAAAGGAGTTCGTGTTTACCTACATCCACTTCCCTACTTTGTGCTCCAGATTTTATCTACATTAACTCCTTTCCCTGTCTCCAAAAACTCTGGCAAACAGAGTTTTCTCTCCATTTTACTCTTTCTGTTACTGTGTAACTAGCCAAGTAAGGCATCAATATATTTCTCCTTTAGGAAAATCCAAATCAGAGAGAAGATCCCTAAATCTCCTGAGAGCACTCATATCCCTACATCCAGGCCCCTCTCCCAAGCCAATATCATCAGTCTGGTGGGTACCTTTCCAGACCTCTCTTCCTAGCCATTCACATTCATACCAATGTCCCCCAAAAAAACTCCATAGCGGAGCAACCATGGGGTGAAATCCCACAAAATAATGCTGAGCAGGACACCAGTCACAACAGAATACATTGTGTGACCCCTTTAAACGTAAATGCAAAACACAGGCAAAATTATACTATAGTGTTGAAGGTTATAGGCTTAGGTGGCAAAATTGTCAAGTGAATCATGGCAGTAACCACTGTAAATGCCAGGAAGTGGGTACTTCTCGGGGTGAAAGTTGGAAGGGGGTCATTGCAGAGGCATGAAGGGAGTTTCTGGTGGTGGCAAGTTTCTATTTTGACTTCAGAAGTGGTCATGTGAGGTTGGCTTGCATTAAGCAGAGCATCTTCATTTTGTGCACCTTTCTTTAAGCATAATTCACCATTTCTAAAGGCTTTATGAAAATGTAAGTGTTCTCTTTCTGTCTCATATCAAATTTATCATTCTTTCTAAATGCTGCTCTTGTTCACTCACCAATAAGTATCCATTTGTCACCTGTAGATTTACTTCATTCATTCCAACAGGTGCAGTATATACCATAGAGTGACTCTTGCACCATTTACTTAGCCATCCCCTTAGGGATGAACATTTTGTTTCCAATTGAACAAGACTGCAATGAACATCTTCGTCCTGGTGCATTTCTCTAGCCACTGCCCCAGCAGTTGGTATTGCTGCTGCAAAGAACATTTTTAGGGTTTTTTTTTGTAAGATTTTATTTATTTGAGAAAGAAAGAGAGAGAGAACACAAGCAGGGGGTAGGGGAAAGGTGCAGAGGGAGAGGGAGAAGCAGACTCCCTGCTGAGCAGGGAGCCCGACACGGGGCTCAATCCCAGGACCCCAGGATCATGACCTGAGCCGAAGGCAGACACCTAACTGACTGAGCCACCCAGGTGCCCCTGAACATTTTGAGTTTTAATAAGTGTTACTAAATTGTTGTCCATTGTGGCTGCACCAACATTATGTGGGGATCCCACCAGCATTACATGAAGAGCCCCATGTTCCTACATCCTTACCAACTTGTGATATCACCAAAGTGTTGAACGTTTCTCCCACCTTGGAGAAGGAAAATGATGCTTCCATTACATGGATAAAGAAACAGAGGTTCAGGACCTTAAATGCTTTGCCTGGGACCACACAGCAAGGAAGTAGCATCAAGAGGACTTGAATTCAGATCTTTTGTCTCCAAATCCAAGCTCTCCCCAAGACATGGGGTTTTGCTCCTTAAAGAACTGGTGCTCCTGAGATATGCCCCACTGCTGCCTGCTGAGGAACTGCAGGCGACTCAATGTCCCTAGGGTCACAGCCAGATGAGGTGTGCATGGAGCCTGGCCCAGGGGCTGCCAGGTATCTCCTCACCTGCATGGAAATCATCAGAGAGGAAATGAGTCCAGAATGGAATCGACAAGGTGCTGCCGCCGACTCTGATAGTAAATTAGATACACTTGCATCTGACACGATGCATTTAGAGCAAGGGCACACCAGGTTCTCGGCTGCTCCCAAGCAATGAGCCACTGGGAGTGAAAAATAAAACAATCTATGAAGCTACAAAACGCAATAATGAATGATAACAGGCCCCAGAACAGCAGGGGAGCATTACTGGAAAATCAGCTAAGAGCCCATCAAAAGAGAGGCCCGGGCGGCTGGCGGCAGGAGACAGTGACGCGTGACAGAGAGAGGGCAGTATTGCAGTCAGAGATGCCTGGGTTGAAGTGGCTCCCACATTTGCTGGCTAGGTGACCTTAACCAAGTTCCTGGACCTTCTCAAAGACTCGGTTTCCTTGACCATAAAACAGGAGTGAAATCAGGACATGTCTACCTCCTAGCACCGTTACGAAGATTAAATGAGATAGTGACTAGACGCGGCCCAGGACTGCTAAGCACAGCTGTTCAGGTTGTAAACAAACTTACCTGAGGCTCAGTGGGACTTTAGTGAAACCCACCCTCCATGCTCAGAGTAGGAGGCTTTTTCAAATCTACCAAAGCCCCCATGTGCTGCAGCTGCCATGAAAGTGCCAGGCACTTAGTAGGTGCCTGACAACAGGCGTGCTATGATCATGGCAGCCCAGATTTCCCACCTGGAGGCCTCAGCCATACCAAACGAGGCTGTGACAAGAACTCCTCTCCAGAAGCAAGAGAAAGCCCCACACAAGGGTCCTGAAAGCAAAACTTGCGGGCCCACAACAGCCCACATGGGAGAGGCAGGGGGCACCACCAAGAACAAATGAACCAGGTGTCACTGTGTCCTGTCCCCACCAAGGAGCTGCCTTGTGCCTGCAGCATGGAGAGCCACATCAACAGGAAAGGAGACCTACCTCCAAAGGGCCGTCTCTCTGTTCTTTCTGCCTCAAGTGCTCTCCGCTTGATCAACTCCCCCATCCTCCCAGGCCCGGCTCAAGTGCCACCTTCTCCAGGACACCCTTCCCCGGTTCCCCAGGCCTCCAGGTCCCCAGCCCCAGCCAAAGAGCTAACCGTACCTTAACAATCTGTGTAACCCCCATCCCTGGTAAGTGGACATAATTGGCTTTCAATGTCCGAGAAAGTCATGAATAAATCAGAAGAAAGCCGTGCCTTTATCCAGAAACCTACAAAAGAACAGGGATCCCCATCCCCAGCCTCGCTTTTATAATGAGGACCGGTAAGGTCTGAAGTCAGGGAACAATGTGTTAGGACAGGAGAAGGCTGACAGTTGGTGTGACGTGCCTGTCACTCTGATGGCCCCAGGGACTGCAACAGGAGTAAAATGTGACCCACAGTCAAGACAGAGAAATGCCATGGCAGGCGCTGGATGGAGGATAATGAGCTCAAGGAGGAATGTTCCTTGCACAAAAAGAAGAATCTCAAGAGCCCTTCAGTCTTGCTGGACAACCTACACGGTAGGATCACGTTTCGATCCAATGGGCATTTTTAAGGAAACTAGTCAGACAAACACAATGCTCTGGGTTCAAGGCCAGCCCTCGTTCAGCCAACTGAGCTCCCTGTTGTGTTGGCTCAGGTCTGCTGAGCTCTGGTCCTGCCCGCCCATCAATCTCCTCTCCAGCTGCAGCACCTGGAGGCTGGGCCGGCCTGTGAGACCCTGCAGGTCCAGCAGACGGCCTGGTGCAGGAGCTCGGGGAGCGTTTGTGAGGGGATGAATGGCAGCCCAAGAGGCATCCGGAGAGGAGCCCCTGTGCCTCAGCCCAAGACTGCTCTTCCCTGGGGCCTGATTCCGCCACGGGTCAGCCACACGCCACTGTGTGCCCTTGGCAGACACCCAAAGTTCACAAGTGTGGGAAGCAGGATGGGACCCGGGATCAAGAAGATCATGGGACGCCTGGGTGGCTCAGTGGTGGAGCGTCTGCCTTTGGCTCAGGGCATGATCCTGGGATCCCAGGATCGAGTCCTGCATTGGGCTCCCTGCAGGGAGCCTGCTTCTCCCTCTGCCTATGTCTCTGCCTCTCATGAATAAATAAATAAATAAAATCTTAAAAAAAATAAAAATAGAAGATCAAGTCTGCACGAGACAGCTTTTGCTGTGGCGACAGGAGAGACAGCCACTATTGGGGGCAGGAGGGAACACTGTGCGCGGTCAGGGCAGAGGCAGGAGCTAAAGGACGACAGAGGCTCGTGTGCACTGATACGGCACACGTCACATCTGCTCACATTTCCATCAAAGCAAGACCAAAGTCCAGGGGGGCGTGGGAAAGTACTCATAGGCTCAAAGACACGTGGCAATGGCAGAGAAAATGAATAACCATGAGCAAAAAATACCACCTGTCACAGTATGTTATCTCTCTCTCTCTAGCTTCCCCTCCCCCCCATTCCCCAAACCTAGTCTGGTGGTTTGAGCTGGTCTACTCATCCCCACCTCTGGCTGGGCACATGACTTAGGCCAGCCAATCAGAGTGCTCCATTCGCACCCACCCCTTCCCCCGGCCATGGTGACTGGTTCAGGAAGAGCCATGTGATAGAAACAGGCCAATGAGAGCCTTCCCTGAGAGCCTTCTGCCAGAGTAACCAAGAATAAAGCTCTCCTGTCTAGTCCTGCAAAGCAGGTAGGGTGTGAGTGCTGGGCTAACAGGCAGCACACTGATTTCCACAGAGAGCAGCACAGTCCGACATGGTGGCAATGATGGAACGCTCCGGGCTGGCCATGTGAGAAATGTGCCTGGTGCAAGTGAGTTCCTCAGGTTTAAATTTTATTTGGGGTTTAATTTAAATTTCGTTTTAATCTGCTTGCATTTTAATCTAACAGCCATGCAGCTAGTGGCGAAAATACTGGATGCATCCAATAAAGAGTGAGTCTATCTAAGATATGAAGGAGACTTCTGTGACATATTTGGGCCCCTGGATCCAGTTGAATGTGATGCCACCTATACTTTGTTGTTTATAAGTGCAAATCAGTTTCTTTTCTTCGCATAAGCTAGTAGGATTTCCATCGTTAGAACGGAATAAAGTCTCAACTAATGCCATGAGCAGCAGTGTCACCTTTGTGGATTCTCTCTTACTATGTGCCTGGCATTCAGCTGATGTGCACGCGTCATCTCATTGATCTTTCCAACTAAGCCTGTGAGGACCTCAGGAGCTGGACAGCCTGGGCTCGAATCCCACCTGCACTGACTACTGGCTGTGGGGACTTGGGCAACGTACTATACCTCCTGCTGCCTCAGTTTCCTTATCTGTCCAATGGGAATGATGGCAGTCCCTACCACAAAGGCCTAGTGTGTCATTACATGACAAGAGTGCCAGGCATGTGGCAAATGCTCCCTAGTGTTGACTTTTTTTTTTTTTTTACTTACATCCTGATCCAGCAGGTGAGCAACCTGAGGCTCGCCCAGGTTAAGTCACTTACAAAGCTGGGATTGGAACATGGGCCCCTAGGATTCTGGAGTGTAAACTCTTTACCACCACATTATTCTGTTTGTGGCTTTTCAACTCTGTCTGTGGCGATGATAAGAGTAATATTAATAAGAGTTAGCACTCGTTGGATGCCCGAGAATTTAAATCCTGGGCAGTTTTGCTTCAAAGCCTAAGCTTTTAACTCTCAGAGAGAAAAAAATTATTCCCTTTTTAATGCTTCTCCTGCCCTTCTATTAATACCAAGAAGAAAGTCTCAGCTCAGTGCTAATATGTCTTTAATGCCTCTCTAGAATATGCACAAAGAGAGAGTCAGCCTTGGGCTCATACTATCTAGAAGGGACCTAATAGGCCCTATGCTTAACCTCTATGCTACACACCCAGGCAGATGTGGTAACTCCCTCTCTCTAGAGGTGCTATGGCTGCCTGTAGTCAGAAAGGCAATGGGGGGGGGGGGTCAGCTTCAAGAACTCTCAGAACCTGCAGAGGTGACCAGCAGTCAAGCTCTCATTCCTAGCCCAGGTGAGTTACAGAGGGTGATGGATGGCTGGGCACTGGAGGGCCAGTAGCCTGTGACACTACCAGCTGTCACACAGCCTGCATCAGCTGATGGACAGATTCTCAACCCACGGCAAGCAGAGCTGCAGACAGAACCTTGCCACACAGCATGCGATTAGGAGCCACAAACCATATCTGAGTACCTTCACCACACCCAAGGTGAGGATCCTGGGGCAGTTCCCTGCCCTTTCTGGGCCTCAGCCTCCTCAGCTGAGAAATCGAAGTACCAATGCCTATCCCCAGAGGATGATCCTAAAAAAATAAGTGAGGCCACGCATGAGAAAGCACTGCATAAAGACTGAACAAATGTGAACTGTTGCCATGATCATTATTGGAGTATAAGTGTATCATGGGAATCATAGGCACAAAGTAAATGGCTGACATTGGGGTGAGACAGGGTCACCTATCTCTTTTTAAATGATTTTTGTGGGATCCCTGGGTGGTTCAGCAGTTTAGCACCTGCCTTCAGCCCAAGGCGTGATCCTGGAGTCCCGGGATCAAGTCCCACATTGGGGTCCCTGCACGGAGCCTGCTTCTCCCTCTGCCTGAGTCTCTGCCTCTCTCTCTCTCTCTCTCTCTCTCATGAATAAATAAATAAATAAAATCTTTTTTAAAAATGATCTTTGCTTTTGTACCTGTCTCACTGTATTTTGCTCTTGCGGGGCAGGAATCTTCTTATCCATCTGGGCAGCCTACTGCCTAAGGCAGTGCCTGGCACAGCATAGACATCAACAAATATTTGTTATATGGATGGATTATGGAAGACGCATAGATAACTGGATGTGTGGATGGATGCGTGCATGGATGGAATGATGAAGGATTGATGGGTGAGGAATAGATGGATGGATGGAGAGACGGATGGATGGGTGATGGATGGATGGATGAATGGATAGGTGGCTTATGGGTGGATGGATGAGTGGATAGATGGGTGATGGATGGGGGAATGGATGGATGGCTTGTGGGTGGATGGATGAATGGATAGATGGGTGATAGATGGGTGGATGGATGGGTGATGGGTGGGTAGACGGATGGCTTGTGAATGGATGGATGGATGGATGGATGGATGGATGATGGGTGGGTGGATGGATGGGTGACAGATGGATGGCTTGTGGATGGATGGGCAGATGGGTGGTAATGGATGGATGGAAGATGGAGGATTGATGGATGGGTGAGGGATGGATAAATGGATGAGGATGGATGGGTGATAAATTCCAAATGCACTTGAGGATGCAATTCTTGATTGGGTCAGAATCTTAGTCTGATACTGGATCCCAACCATCTAAAGCTCTCAAATGCATAGTGTATATATGTGTGATCAGTTGTGCCATCCTGAGGGGGAATTTGGCAGAAAATGAGGGCTGTGGGGGGAGAAATTTTCAAACATAAATGTAGTCTTAAAACAACTTCTGGAGTGTGCCCTCTGCGAGTCCTCCCCAGACCCACGTGAGGAAGGCTTGTATTCAGGAGGCTGCAGGTGAGGCTGGTCAAAGAGAAAGATCCTAAGAAGGCATCCGTCATGCCATTCAGCATAGTACAGCCCCAAGGGGCACTGATTTATCTTAGATGGATTTTCAAGAAAGACTGGGTATGAGAACGTTCCGGTTAACTGCCACAGGAATTTTCGGGTTCCATCCGCCCAGTGAAGGCCTACATATGACGGGTTGTCTTAAAGTTCACCTTCCTCACCATCAGTCTCAAGGGGCCACCGTGAGCCAGAGGTGGGGACAAGCCAGTCACATCGCCATCCATAGGTATATGGATGGCATAGTGTCACTTGCAGCGTCTCTTTCTAACCTCACTAACGAGAGCACAGAGCAGTGGCTACCCATGTCGACAGGGGCCAAGGACACTTTATCAAAGAAGCAGCACTGACTGTGCATCAAGGCTGGAAGGACAGGTAGGAGTCCACCAGAAGCCTCAGAGAGGCTTGCCAAGCACACGGTCCAAATCCCAGGAAGTGGCCCCAAGCATATTGCATTTCGCTGGTGACACAGTGTGGGTGGGATGATGACTTCACACTTCTCTGTGAGCTGAGGGGACAGAACAGTGCGTGGCGAAGCATGTCAGGTCACAGACAGAGGGAGCCTCGTACAACCTTGAAGGAAGACAAAGAATTTTCCAGGAGGACCAGATGTGGGCTGCTTCGGAAGGGAAGCGCACACACAAGGCACAGAGGCATGGAGAAGCCCTTTGAAGAACCTCTCATTCTGCCTGCCTGGCATCAGTGCTCCCTGGCTGTGGGAGTGGCATCCTGACTCCTCTGGGGATGACCACTCTGGGTCTCGGGGATTCTGTTGAGGCGACCCCACCCCTAGCTCCGGCGGGGAGCAGATGACAAGGCCTGGCTCTTCAGAGCCACATCCCTCATGATGGAGGGCACAGGGAGGGCAAGCGACCCACGCCTGACTAATAAGCCCTCCCTGGGAGGTTTACTGGTACTAAACTGGCAGTGAGGAGGGATAAGTATGGAGCTGGTTAAGGGCTACGCATGAAGGCTTCCATTGCGTGAAGCCAACAAAGGAAACAGAGCTCTGAGAGAGGGAAGAAAAACAGAAGGAGAGACAAAGGAAGGTGGAGAGAAACAGAGCCACCGAATGAATCCTGTCGACATCATGCAAGCACCTGGATCTAGCTGAGCCTGAAGCCACCTACATGTTTCCTGGCATGGGCCAACAAAAATTCGTCTTTTTTGCTGAAGCTTGAGTTGGAGTCTGTCACTTGCAGCCAAATAAACTGTCTTATGTGTTTTTGTATCCCAATGCCCGCACTGAGGACTCAGGCCCTGGGGAAGGGGTGGACAGGGACAGATGGCATTGAGCCTGGCCCCTATGGTAACTGTACCCCTGCCACACTGGAGCCCATCCATTAACTTCCCCGAAGCCAGGTGTCCAAGACTGTGAGGCCCCTCTAGGTTAAAAATGGATGTGTCCATCTGTCCATTCATGAGAGGCTTGACCAGGGGGGTGACCTTCATTTCCTGACTATTTGTAGACCCCAGAATCTTTGTGGCGAGCTGATGTGGCCTGGGCAGTAGGCTCAGCTGTAACCCGAGTACAGATTATGCTCCATAAATACCTGCCTGATGAATTAATTAATGCTACCTTACATAAATGTTAACATAAATATGAGATTCACTGTCTGGATGTACAGAGCACTGATTCTGACAGAGTGAACTCCACTCAGTGTCCATTTCCAAAAAACAGCCACTCTGAGAAGAGGGTGCATTTCCCAGTTCCATGCCTTGATGTTTTGAAGGGTGGGGGGAGTGCTTCCTGGGGCTTCTGAAGCATTGACGGGAATTATAACCCCATTGAAAAGGAAAATAAGCTGGAAGTAGAGAAAATTGGGACTTATATTGAAAAAGCAACTAGAATTCATTATAGCAAGATCAGCGGGGAGCTGCATCTCCTGGGTATTCCGGAGACACATGGAAGAGAAGAGCCAGCTCCAGCTCTTAACCAGAAGGTTCCTCTCCAGTGAGCACCCCTGGCTTTCAAGGTAGACAGCTCTGGAGATGCATGAATGCGGGAAAACCAGAAAGGCTTTTTTTTCTTAATTTGGGTACCTGGCTGACTTTGGGTCTCACCCTAGATGAGGGAAAGCCACTAAAACAAGGAAGACAGCCCTTAGAATCCCAATACAAGCAGCCATATAGTGTTTAAATTCACTACAGGCCATGCTTGCTTTGAAAAATTAGAAACTTACAAAATAAAAGACAAAATGAATGGTAACACCCAGAGCTGTCACAGTTGGGGTGAAAGTAGTAGAGTCTGAGCTCCCCCGGGCACATTGCCTTCTAAATCATGATCTCTGGCCTGTCTCTGACCCCTGGGGCACAGTTGTAGCCCCACCTCTTCTCCCTCACTCCTCCCCCCCTTCCTCCTACCCCACCCTTGACCTTGCCTCTGGGCCGTCACTCAGACATCACAAACTTAACCCCGCCAGGTCTGAACTCAAGATCCCTCCCTTCCCAGTAAATAGTCAAAAAACCCAAAAATATGTCTCTACTTCAGCCTTCCCTGTTACAGTAATAAACATATTCATTTGTTCAGGACAGAAGTCTAGGAGTTGTCCTCAGTGTCTCTCTCTTCCCTGAGTTCACATCGAGCCAGCAGATTCTGTTGGTTGTACCTTCAAACTATATCCTGAATCCATCCAGTTCTCTCGTCTCCCCCCAGAGCCAAGCCACCAGCATCTCTCACCTGGACCACCACCTGTCAGCCCTCCTATTTCTGCCTCTATCCAGCATTTTCCACGCATCAGTCAGAATGCTCTTTTGTTAAATGCTAATCATATCCTACCATCTCCCTGCATAAAAACCCTCAAAGGCATCCCAGTGCATTTAGAATGAAATCCAAATGTTATGCCACAGCCAACAAAGCTCTGCATGACCAGGTCCCTCCCAAGCCACGTGACCTCTCTTATTCTGCAATAGCCCTATTGACCTCCTTAGAGTTCTACTGATCTGCCAAAAATCCCGACCCCAGGGCCTTTGCACTTGCTGTCTCTTCCTATTTCATTCTTCTTCCTTCTTATCATCCTCTAGGTTTGCACTTAAATGTCACCTCCTCAGAGAGGCCCTCTTTGCCTCCACACCCCTCCGCATCTAAAGGAGATCTGCTCCCACATACACCCACAGGCAGAACAGTGGGCAGGCAGACTGACACCATTTATAAAGAAGGGTTAGAGACAAATCCTTGAAAAATGCTACCAGTGCTTGCCCCTGGGAGAGGGAGTGGGTGGCTGGGAACAGGGAGACTTTTTACTGTGCATTGCTTTATGCCTTTGAATTTCAAATCATGTGCATATATTATTATTCCAAAAATTTAAATTAAATCAAATCGAATAAGGTAGGAAAGAAGGGAGCAGGAAGAGAGAGAGAGAGAGAGGGACAGGGACAGGGACAGGGAAAAGAAAGGGAGAGAGAAAAGAGAGGGAAGGAGAGGCTGGGAGACGGAGGGAGGGGGGAGGGAGAGACGGGGGGAGATAGGGAGAGAAAGATACTCTTGGGAAATTGTTCCAAGGAAATAATTCCACAAACAAAAATGATCTATTCAAGAAAATAATCATTGTGGTATTAAACTATAAAGGAACCAAAAAGATACAATAAATGCCCAGCAACACAGGAATGACTCAGAAAAGAGATGCTTTGTGAACAGGATGGAGTAGTAGGACCTCCTTAATCATCATCATTATTAGGACTGCAGAAATGTGGAGAAATGTTTATGGCAATAATTAATGGGAAAGCAGACTATAAAGGAGTATATTAAGGAGGGAAAACAGTGTAGCGGGAAGAGGAAAACTGTCGAAGGGAGCAGGTCCGGAGGTCTCAGCACCTGCGCTAAGGAGATCACGACAGGAAAACGTGGGTACATCTGAGCTCTGAGCACGGGCCCATCTTGGAGAGCAGAGACTGAGGCTCATCGGTGCCCAGGCAAGACCAGGGTGGCGGCAAAGGTGGCTGAGGCCAGCCTTGGGACTCTGGGAGATCTTGCCAGGGTGACATCAGGGGGGGTTCCTCAGCCTGGGCACCGCTAACATTTGGGGCTGAGTCCATCTCTGCTGCTGGGGCCGTGCTGTGCACGGTGAGCGGTGTCGCAGCAGCCTGGCCCTCAGCCACTGCACATCAGGAGCAGCTCCGCGCCCCGTCACGACAAACAAATGTCTCTGGACTTTGCCAGGTGCCCCCTGGGGCGCAGAATCACCCCCAGATGAGAACCCCTGTACAAGGCAAATCATGGAGCTTCTCTGCCAGTTTCCCCAACTGTAAAATGGGAGGTAAATTCTCTCCCCTCCTCTGTCCCCACTAATTACGGCTATATTTTTTAAAGAATATGTATATTAAACGTTTTTTTTATGGTGCCTTTTAAATCCAATGAAATAGGTGAGGCTCCTGCTCCTGTGGGACCCCACTTGCTAGCCTGTCGGTGGCACATCTCAGAGACAGTAATTATTTATCATCTACTCACCCCCTCACCCGTCCCGGGCTGGTTTTATAGCACACATGCGTTCCCTCACAAGGGGCTTTAATGGGCCACGATTAATTCATAAAATATTAGGAAGCACTTTGCCACACCATGGTAATAGCCCGAATTTCCACACAGGGTCTTTGTAGTTTAATGGCAGCTCAAATAATAAATTGCTTTAATGTCTTGTTCAAGCTTTTCCGGAGCCCGAAAATGTCAGCTCTAGAATTAGAGATTTCCTCATCCAACCCTCATCTTACAGATGGGAATCTGAGCTCGCTCCACCCAAGGGAAAGTGACCTGTCTGAGATCTCACAGCAGAAAGTCAGGACGAGGGCTGATCTCCTGGTTCGCGGGGCCACGTCATTGCCACCAGGCCACACTCCTGCGGGGAAAACACCATTAATCAGTGTGGGATTCGTTTGGGTCAGCAAACTGGGCACTTTTGACCACCAGCTGGCATCTGAGTGGGCTCCGTGTTTAGAATTAGCCAGAGACTGATGCTGGAGTGGGTGGTTTTGTTTTTTGTTTTTTTAAGATTTTTTATTTATTTATGACAGATAGAGAGAGAGGCAGAGACACAGGCAGAGGGAGAAGCAGGCTCCATGCAGGGAGTCCGATGTGGGACTCGATCCTGGGACTCCAGGATCACGCCCTGGGCTGAAGGCAGACGCTAAACCACTGAGCCACCCGGGCTGCCCTGGAGTGGGTGGTTTGGGGGTGGGGGGGAAACAGCTTGAAAAGTTATTCTTCCGCCACATCCACCCACCTCCAAACTCCCTCGGTCACCTGCAGGATAACAAGGTGTGGGACCATAGCATCTCTCAAGTGGGCAACTCGGACAAAGTGCCCCAAAGATTCCACAGCGCCCAGGGCAGACTCTGCCCAATTCCCCTGCAATAGTCACTCGGGCAGGAAGCATGTTCAGGGAACTCCAGGCACCGCCCACATGCCCCTGGTCCTGGCGGCCTCCCACGGGCTCAGCCAGCAACCAGGGTGAGGACAAGTTAGCGACACCGTGGTCTGCAGCAGGTGGCAGGCAGGTACCTGACTCCTCATGTGACAGGGGCATCTCCCAGAATCCGCAGGTGGCCCGCTCAGGAGCACTCACTGCGCTGCCCACACCCCCACCCTGTCTCAAGGCGCCCCTCCACCACTGGAACTTCTGGAATCCCCTCCCAAGTTCACTGCCACATGTAAAGCCTCAAATCCTCAACTCACAGTCGGCTTCTGGGGGCCCCCGGGCGACTTGAACTGAGCTTCCTTCTATAGTCCTCCCGGCACTGTCTCCCTCCGATGGTGACTCTGGGTCTCATAGGACAAGGCAGACTTTTTCCCCCAGAGAAGCCCTTGACACATTTCACAACAGCTCCCAGGGACGCCCGGGTGGCTCAGCGGTAGAGCGTCCGCCTTCGGCTCAGGGCGTGATCCTGGAGACCCGAGATCGAGTCCCACATCGTGCTCCCTGCGTGGAGCCTGCTTCTCCCTCTGCCTATGTCTCTGCCTCTCTCTCTGTGACTCTCTGTGTCTCTATGAATAAATAAATAAAATCTTAAAAAGAAAAAAAAAACCAGCTGCCCCGGACCATTCTGCCTTCCATTCTTCCCTTGGTTTATAATGCTGTTCCCCAACAGCTGAAACCCCCTACACTGTTAACTGCATCTCCCACTGTGTATGAGAGCCCTGGGCCTGGTTTATATGCCCTAGAAGAGTATGCACTCCACAAGGACAGAATTCTTCTGTTCCTTAATTCCTTGAATTGCAAGCCATTAATGGGTGAATAAGACACAGCCTCCATTTCCCTGTGAATGCCACCCTCCTGGTTCCTCTCCAGAAGACCCACAGCAGTTCATTAATGTTTCTCTTAATAGGGGCCACCCAGAACTGAACCCAGATACTTCAGGTGTGCCTCTACAGTAGCAAGGAAGAGAGGCACCATACCTCCCTCATACTGTATACAATGTTTCTATGGATATGACCTAAGATCACATCCTGGGTTTGGAACCTATTTTTCCCTGTTAGGACAGAATAACACTAACAATAATAGCAGCATTAATAACAATAATATAAAATTCATATACATCACTATTATATGCCAGACCTTGTTCTCGCATCTAATTCAGTTAACTGCAGCGTGGCCACCTCTTACATGCTGCTGAACTCACTGGCTCCATCCTGTTTACCTGAGTAAACAGGGCCTGAGTGCTGCACATTACATTTTTCCATCTAATGTTTCCCCTAATGGGATGTAGCCACCTCCAGTCTCTCCCAATGGGTCAGCACCCTGAGCCCTCCCCCCACTGCCTGATAGCTGTGTGTTTGATCTGAATGTCCCATTCCATCTTGCAGGTCAGGGAGTAAATGTTCCCACATTAGCACCAAGGACAGGCTCTCACTCCCACCTCTAGGCCTACCACCCCTCCTCCCCTGCCACCCCCGCCACCCTCTGGCCTGGACCACCCCAGCCACTCACACCCACAACTTGTCCACTTCTCCCCATCCTGCCTCCAGCTTTGTGACCAACTCTCCAGAAACTGGATATCAAGCGTCAGGCTTGATAAAGTTCACTGACCTAACAAAATAGCTCAGGAGCCAAGACCTGGTCCTACAAAGCTTTACAGACATCCACCTGTTTAAACTTCATAACAATAACTGTGCAGTGGGTACTATTGTTATCCCACTTTACAGAAGAGGAGCTGAGGCACAGAGAAAGTCGTTACCTCGTGGTCCGCACCCAGCAAGGCTGGAGCTGAGACGCGCACCCAGGCAGGCTGCCCAACCCGGCACTCAGCGCGGCTCCAAACTGCAGGCTGCCAGAGTCATTCATGGTCCTAGTTCTCGAGGGCTCTTATTAAATACATAAATAAAATACAGTGAGGCTACCCGTAGACCAAGGGTGAAAGGACATCATGAACCACAGGTCTGGTTTTGTTGGTTCTACTTGTTTTAAATCAAGGGTTTCTATTACTATAATTCTGGGTCCCTGAGGTCCATATTAACAATGTAACAAGGGAGGCCACATTCGAGTCTTTAGGACCTCCCAGAGCACTTCACACCTCAAGACAGAGTCTCACCCCTCGCCCACAACCCTGTGGGGAGAAAGTACTTCATCTTCATTTTACAGATCAGGAGACGGAGGCTCCCAGAGGCTGCACAATTTATCCATGTTCACACACCCCAGAAGAGGCAAGGCAGGGTTTGAACCCACAGCCCTGGCGTTCAGATTCCAAGACGCTGGACCTCTCTAGAGCCTCCTCTGACTCCTCGCTTCTGCCCAAGCCAGAAGGAGTCGTGGTAGAGGGAAGGGGAGGACAAGCATGTGCGGCATGTACCCAGCGCAGGAGTGTGGAACCAGCTCCACGGCAAGAAGGGGGGGAAGTCTGTCTCCATGGTTACGCGGGACCTGAACAAAACATCACACACAGATTCCCGTAGCCTTGAGCACCACCCCTCCGTCCTCCCGGCA
Source organism: Canis lupus dingo (assembly GCF_003254725.2). Classification (NCBI taxonomy): domain Eukaryota; kingdom Metazoa; phylum Chordata; class Mammalia; order Carnivora; family Canidae; genus Canis; species Canis lupus. The sequence continues at coordinate 18,584,127 of NC_064248.1, read as the reverse complement.
GTATCGCCCGAGAGCCGATTGCTAGGCCTTCCAACCTGCCTGCCCGCTTCTGAGAGCCTTTCTTTTTCATTATTCCCATTATGAAACCTGGCACTTTATAACAGCTAAATGTTTCCTAATTATTTACAGGTTCACCTTCACAGCACCCCATGAGATGATGATCCCGCTGTGCATTTCTGTAATACTCTGCCCGCCTCCAAAAACTCAAATTGAGTTACCAAGATTATCTCATTGATCCTCCCACTTAAGGCTGTGTCGGATCCGTAGAAAGCAGTTAGCTTCACTTTCAGCTGACAGGCAGGGATACTGAGGCACAGATGGACGGAGACTGCTATCGAGGGTTTCACTGTAAACAAGCGTGTGGGCCCCAGGCGGCATTCTGGGTTCTTTTTTTTTTTTTTTTCCAACCCAGAAAAGGGAGAGTAAATGAGTTTCTTCTCATGACCAATCTCAGTCACTGATGACAGCTATTGGTCAGTCGTGTCAAGAGGGATTCGGAGGTGGTGTCTGAGATTCGTATGAAAAAGTAATATGATCAATTAAGGATGTCGACCATGGGTGAGGAAGCAGGCTGCTGGCACTCGACTATGACAACAGTACGTGTCCCTGGGAAGATTTTGTGTTAACTGTCAGCCAGGAGCGATTCTGTCCCCCAGAGGACATGTGACAATGCTTGGAGACATTTTGATGGTCATTTTGGCCCACTGAGGTGGGTGCTAATGGCACAGAGGCTTCTAAACACCCTACAATGCACAGGACAGACCCCCCCCCCCAACAACAAAGAAAGAGCCAATCTAAAAGGTCAACCGTGCCAATGTTGACAAACCCTCCGTAGGACACACCCACACATCCACACTCACACTCACACAATAGTTTGGACTTCTGTCCTTGGTCCTCAGCAGGTCAAATGTCAACATGAGTATTTATACCCCAATATGCCCCAAAACAAAATTCTTGACTTTCCCCCTTGAACCTGTTCTTCCCTATTTTTCTCTGTCTCTCAGCAAATGGGACCACCCACCAGTCTCTCAGATCAAAACCCCAGGGGTCACCCCTGACTCTTCTTCCTCCTCTGCTGGCCTCCTCATCAAGTCCTTTTGCTTCTTCCTGCAAAACAGTTCCCAAGCCCACCCCCACCCCCACCCCCACCACCTCCTTCCCCATATCTACTTCTTCTAGCTCAATCTATCTTGTGTGGATCACTACAATCAGCTTCTAACTTGACCCCCAGTCATATCTACCTCTTTTTCATCCCCTGCTCCCACTTCAGGGTCTGCACACTTGCTGTTCCCTCTGCCTGACACGCTTTTCCCATATCTTCACTGGGAGCCTCCTTTTTAACAGTCGGTTCTCAGGGAAAACATTGGCTCCCCAGAAAGTCCTGTCTCCCCGACCCTCTTTTCACTGTATTTCTCACTCTCTGAAACCACCTTATTTATTTATTTGTTGCCTTGCCACTCTCCTCCTTAAAAAGGAATCAAAAGTTGATGAGTAAAGATTTTGTCTTTTTCGTCAGTGATACCTTACTACCAAAAACTAGCCCCCAAAAACAAGAACAAAAAATAAATAAATACTTGGCATAGAGTATGCATTCAAAAAAAAAAACTTCCTAAGGAATGAATGAATTAATGAAATTTCAAGGATATGGCTTTCCATCAAAGAAAAAGAACAAACCCCTTCTGTTGAGTAGGACCCAGGAGATGGAGACCGCCTTCCAGCCCCTAGAACCGAGAACCTTCCCTCCACTAAGCTCTGTTCCTCTGGACATGTGGGCAATGGGCGACTTGCTGGCAGCTCCCCCCATTCTCAGCAGTGCTGATTGGACTCCCAGCATCTCTTAGAGCCATTTAAAAGCTAACAGAGTTCTCTTTTCCCCATCCTAGACCACCTCCCTGCAACCCAAGAGCTTCATCCAGACCTGAAAGTAGCAAACATACACATGCACCCTGATGCTGGGCCCTGTGGATGAGACCTCATCTGTATGTTGCACCTTCTCAAGATCACAAGATGTTTTGTGCTTTTATGGCCATTTTACTGATGGGTAAAATGAGGTACTGCTAGTTTATGTCATTTAGTCAATATCACACAGAACTGGCCCGGAGGAATTCTTCCCAGGACAGAGACCCAGTGCTAAACATCTTTTATCTATTCCTATTAGGATAAAGCACCTGATAAAATTTTAATGTATATCCAAAGCTTAGGGGGTAGTCATGTAATAAAGGAGCAAATGAGTGAATCAAAGGGTCACGATGCCAACTTATATTTTCTTGATTCTAAATCCAGTGGCGATGTCTACCACACTTTCCCCTCCTCCTTCACAAAATCTATGCCCATCAGAGGATGTGGGGCTTCTAGATTAGGACTGGTGGCATGCCAGGGACGCATGATTTGCCCTCTCTTATCTTTCAACCAAAATGTCAAGGAAACACACCAAGTAGTGAAATGCTACAAGGGGAGCTACAAATGGGGTCTATCAGCAATGATCTCTACCAAACCAAAAAGGAATTTCCATGAATCCACTTATCTTTGCAGGCAAGGAAGAAGATACCTGAAGGGCCCTACCACCCTAAGTCTGTGACATCCCTGCATGTGGTAGAAGCAGTGTCCAACCTCTGTAGCACATGAACCACTTTCTATGGAGACCAAGACCATTCACCCCCAGCTTGCATCCAGCATCTGCGATTCCCAGTGAGGGCACATGGCCAAGAGCCTGAGCGGGCAGGCAACAGTGCATCGCATCTTGTGTTGCAAAGAAAACTGGGCAAAGACGGGGAAAAACATAGGAAGCGTGCACCTTGGAAAGCGTAGTTTCACATCACCCATTTCTGTTAAGGAAAGTAATTCCTCCTTGCCATATTCAAGGCTCACCAAAAGGTGAGCAAAGGAGGTTTAACCTCTAGCTTGTAGAGTCACAAAATATTTTTTTTAATCCCCCAAAACAGAAATCAGCTTAGCAATAAAAATGCCAGCCATCAGGACCAGTTAAGATCTTAAGACAGAGGATGCCTGTGTGATCAGTGGTTGAGTGTCTGTCTTCAGCTCAGGGCGTGATCCTGGGGTCTGAGGATCGAGTCCCACATTGAGCTCCCTGCGAAGAGCCTGCTTCTCCCTCTGCCTATGTCTCTGCCTCTCTCTGTGTGTGTCTCTTGTGAATAAATAAATAAAATCTTCAAATAAAAATTAAAAATTAGAATAGGGGATTCCTGGGTGGCTCAGCAGTTTAGCACTGCCTTCAGCCCAAGGCATGATCCTGGAGTCCCGGGATTAAGTCCCGCATCGGGCTCCTTGGATGGAGCCTGCTTCTTCCTCTGCCTGTGTCTCTGCCTCTGTGTGTGTGTGTATGTGTGTGTATGTGTGTGTGTGTGTGTTTCATGAATAAATAAATAAAATATTTTTTAAAAAATAAAAATAAAGAACTTAAGACAGGTGAACAGGAACCTAACAGCAGCCAGGTATAAGTTAGAAAGATCAAAGAGGAAAAAAAATTTTTTTTAATAAAAAAAAAAAAAAAGAGGACCTGCTCTATTATGAGCAAATACTACGCCTGGAGAGACCTGTGAGACCATACTCAAAATAAGGAAACACATGGAAAATAGTCACCCAGAGGGCGCTGGGAGGACAATTCTACACTCTAAAAAGGGGAAGGATATACTCAAGATAGAAAAGAGAAGTACCTCTTTGAAGCACACTCATTAAAGGAAGCACAGATAACTCATGAAAGCATTTGTTTGCGTCTCTGAGAAAATATAAACTCTAAATTTTATAACCAAGCTTGGCAGATTGGAGGCTAAGACAACAGATTTCATTGAGAAGAGCTGTCTGGAAGGCAGTCCAAGTGAAAGAGGAGCCACAGAGGACAGGAATTACTGTAAGGTACCACAGATACAAAGGCAGGGTCACCCACTGGAAGAAATGAAGGGTGAAATGAACCCTGCAGAAACCTAAACCAGCAATGCAGAGTGTTAGTAACACTGAACCCAAGACACTTCAACCTCTGCCCTAGAGAAGATATTCTGACGTGACTTAGGGACATAATGAGACCCAGTTCAAGAGGTGGAAAGGGTCTTTCTTTCATGTCTCTGCTCCTCTGAGCTGCAGTTGAAACTAGGTCCTCAAGCCTCCTCTTGCTTTGGTGGAGACACCACACTTCCCACCCTTAGAAGTCCAAGCAAAACCATGTTGGAGTACAGGGGACAGAAAGCAAGGCACCATCACGGCTAGTCTAGGAGAGTCTCACCTTGGTCACTAGAGTAGAAAAGTATGAAGGACATGGGGATGGAGGCCTCTCTCCCAAACTTCCAGAGAGGCCAGAAGCTGGAGAACAAAGTTTCTAAACTATTTTGGAATGCAAAAGAATGAGACAACACAGGGCTTCCAGCTTCTGGTCCAGCATATAAGGAGCCTGCAAGTCACTGATCTGTCCTAACCAGAACTCAAAAGTGGAACAAGCAACATAATCAACAACTCTTATTTTTCCCTAAGAGAAGTGAGGTCACAGGACAAACTGTTCCCTCAAAGTTGGAAAGACAGATGGATACAGAGAATTACAACCTACCAGAGTAGAAACCACCGTGGGAATCAGCCCCAGAGTAGGAAATCTGGAACTGTAACTGACAGGTTGCCAGAGGCTCAGTGTGGATAAGTCTGAGAGATGAAAACTCCAGGGGAACCCAATCATCAGGGTCCACACACTTTTGTGAGTTTCACCTCCAGAAGGTCTACCAGGTCCTCACAATGAATATCAGATAAAGATCCTCTCATGCTTCCAGCAGGGGAGCAGGAAAGGAACTATTCTGAAATATGCCAGAGTGTTCTGTTCTTAACAAGGCCTGCCCTCCAGAAAACCTAGTTAACCAAACCCTAACCTACTGGGGTATTATTGGAGCCTACCTGACCTGGGGGAAGGCAAACACCCAAGCCCAGGCCACTCTAGGCCTGTTTACAGCAGTTCCTTAGACCCAGTACATCACATTCACCCATCAGGACAATTATCACAAGGCATACTCCAAGGCAAAACAAAACAAACAAACAAACAAAAAACCCATAATCTGAAGAGACAGAGCAAGCATCAGAACCAGATTCAGAAATGGCAATGCTGTTGGGACTATGAGACCAGGAACTGAAAACAACTATCATTAACGTGTTAAGGGCTTTCATGGACAAAGTAGACAGCATGAAAGAACATATGGGCAACACAAAATGGAAAACTAACAAAGAACCAAAAAGAAATACCAAAGATCGAGAACACTGTGACAGAAATAAGGAATGTCTTTGACAAGCTGATGGACGAACTGGACACAGCTGAGGAGAGTCTCTAAGCTTGAGGATATCTCAATAGAAATCTCCAAAATTGAAAAGCAAAGAGGAAAGAAAAGGAAAAAAATTGAACAGAACATCCCAGGACTGTGGGACAATGATAAAAGGTATAACATATGTGTGATGGGAATACCAGAAGAAGAAGGAAAAAGAGAGAGAGAGAGAAAGGAACAGAAAAATATTTGAAACAATAATGACTCCCAAATTAATGTCAGACATCAAACCACAGATCTGGGAAGCTCATAGAACATCAACCAGGATAAATTCCTAAAGAATGAGACAAAGAGAACATCAAAATTATGAGAGAGAAAATAAGAGCCTTAGAGGTCAGAAAACAGAAACCAAACACATAAATAAGTGGTGTTCAAGAAACACCAAGAAAAGCTTGGAACAAGTGGAAAGGTAGAAATAATTGAGAAAGTGATACAGTCAAACTTCCTTGAGCTAATCTCAACAGGTACACAGCTAATTTTAAAAATCAACATTTCTAAATTCCATGAAAATTTCTCTATATTGAGGAAAAATAAGGAAAAATTACACAAGAATTCAAAGGGGGAAAGGTTTCCTACAAAGGAAAAATTTGTCTGACTTTAGACATCTTTTCTCCAACATTAGATGCCAGAAACCAGAGTTAAGCCCACAGAATGTTGAGGGAAAAGATTTAAACCTGTGGATTCTATACCCAGCCATGCTATCATTCATATCCAAAGACCAAGGAAAGCTATTCTTAGTGTTTGTTTGTTTGCTCGCTTGCTTGCTTCTTTGTTTCAAGAGTTAAGAAGTAGATCATGTGCACTGAGGACAAAACCCACACCTACATGCCCATAAAGCCCCAATCTTGTTTCTGCTGCCTCTCCCACTTCCTGGCTCACTATACTCCAGCCACACCCATCTTCCTTCTTCCCACTCACCAATCTGTCCCTACACAGAGCCTTTGCACATGCCATTTCCTCTACCTGCCCATGAAACTCTTCCTCTCACTCTTCAAGTCTTAATTAAATCTCCCTCCTCAGAGGGGGTAGGTTTCCTCCCTTGTGTATTATTCACACGCACACACTCACATATGAGTGTACACACACATGCATATACACATACAACTAGAAGTTCCATGAGGGCAGGAACCTACCCTGTCATCCTCTTCAAAATTCTATCCCAGCATCTAGCATGGGACCCGGAACACCACTGGTGACTGTCATACCTCACATTCAACTCCAAATAACATATGAACAAAAACGGAGGGAAAGTAAACTAAAGGAACCTGCAATTAGCACTGAAACCAGCTAAGCAAAGGATCACTCTGCAACTGTTGTTACAAATATGAGTAAAAAGCAGAATTTTAAAAATGCACTAGATGCTGTATCACTCTGCATAGTTACCAGAGAAATAGAAGCCCAAGAACTACAAACATTATTAACAATAGTGTGTATATATTTTTAAATTATTAGTAGAGAAAAAGGAAACAAAACCTAATCCATATAGTAAAAGATAAAACAAAGAAAATGTGTAAAGAAAAAGGACTACAAAATTGGAAGCATTCAACAAAAAAAAAAAAAAAAAGAGAGAGAGAGAGAAATGACATCAAATGTATTTATAAGTCCTGTTTGGTTAAGATGTTCCAGTTGTACCAAAGACAGAATCTAACCATAGTGCTCTTGCCAAATATGCACCTAACAGAAAGACATGGAAAGTTAAAATGAAAAGGCTAGAAAGAGACATATCAAAGGGACACAAACAAAACAAAGCTGAGATAGAAATATTAAAATATGAAAAAAATAGAATCCAAAGCAAAAAGCATTCACTGGGGGAAAATAGTCATTTTATCTTGACAAAAGATAAAATCCACAATTTCACAATGAAAATATAACTGTCATGAATTGTTTTGTGATGAATAACATAGATTCAGACTTTATAAAAAACAAAAACTATCAGAGACACAAGTAAAAATGGAAAGAATTCTATGGAAGGGAAAGATTTTGACCTACTTCAGCTTTTGGCAGATCAAGAAAGCAGAGAAATAAACAAGAAAGTCCTTGAAAAATGTTATCTATAAAGCTGCTTTACCCTACACACAGGGAATGTCCCTGCTTTTTCAGGGACATTCACCAAGATACATACCAAAAAAAATTTTTTTAATTATGAAGCAGAAAGTTCACAGGCTACTTTCCCCATCATTCAGTAAAACTAGAAACTGATGCCAAACATTTTAGCAGATAAGACAAAGTACTGGGAAATGTCTAATGCTCTACTAAATTATTCTTGGATTAATGAGAAATCAAACTGAAATTTCAGAACTATTAGATCCAAAATTGTAATTTCAGAATTTTTAAAAAATCATTTCAGAGAAAGCACTGCATTTTGAAACTCACAAGACAGGGCCAAAGTAAGGGTCAGAGGCAAACTCATAGCATTAAATGCATTCCTTTTTTAAAAAACTAAGGAAACAAAGTTTTCAATTCAAATACTTGAAAATGCTAATAAAGCAAACCTCAAAAAAACCAAGCCAAAGGAAAACAGGCCGTATTCGAAAATTTAAACAAACAGAATTGATAAATATAGAACTGATTCTTAAGAACAGGCTGAGGGGGAGGGGGATGAAAGAAGGGAAGGACCATAAAACAGCTTGGCAAGACCTGGGCTGAAAAATAAGGAGGGGAAGCTAGAACAAATTATCAGGACCTCCATCATGAGGATGCAACATCTCAGCCCAGGTCCTGTGTAAGGATTTCAAGCCAGTCCACATTTTCTGGAGGGTTTGAAAAGCAATGTTCACCAGGGCTCCTATCACACTTGGCAGACTCCAGCAAGAAAAATAAGAGAAAGAAAGAAAACTCAAATCCACAAGATGAGGAGTACAAAAAGAAAACTAATTAAAGAGATTTTTCCTTTTAATCCTAGGAAAATACTGTACTAAATTTTGTGCCGGTCAGTTCAAAAATCTCAATGAATAAATTATTTTCCGAGAAAACACAACTCACGGATAATTGACTCTGTAGGTAGAAAACCAAAGCGATCCACCACTAAGGATGGGCTTACTTAGCCTGGAATACTCCTCACCTCGGAATGCTGCCTTCCTCAGCTCATTCAGGTCTCACTTCAAATGGCATCCTTTTCAAGGAAGCTTCCATGACACCTTATCAAAAACTCCGACATTGAGTGCCACTTCATGACCCTGTTTCACAGCACTTATGTCTCTATGCAATCACTGGATTATCTATCATTATTTTATTAACTTATTTATTCTCTCTCTCTCCCCCCCCCCCCCACTGCAATGTGAGCTCCTTGAGAACAGGGATCTTGTTCATCAAATTCACCAAGTATTCTGGTGCCTAGCAGATATGTGCTTGGTAAATGGGTTGAATGAATGAGTTAATAAATAAGTAAATGAAGACCAAAGAAAACAAGACAGCTTCCAGAAAATCCTTCCAAATAATCAAAGGAGGGGACGCCTGGGTGGCTCAGTGGTTGAGTGTCTGCCTTTGGGTCAGGGTGTGATCCCGGGGTCCTGGGATTAAGTCCTGCATCGGGCTCCCCGCAGGGAGCCTACTTCTCCCTCTGCCTATGTGTCGGCCTCTCTTGTGTGTCTCTCATGAATAAATAAATAAAATCTTTTAAAAATAAAAAGACTAAAAATAAAATAAAACAAACAAATACTCAAAGAAGAATAAATCTTTGAAGATGAGAATAACTATCCTAGAAAATACTTGAAGTTCCAGAACAACGTGGCTGGCAGGTAAGGGTTCATATATGGAAAAATGGGCACAGGTCTCCAAATTCTACTCCACCATCTTTAGCAGGAAAATGAAAAGCAAGCTTGAAAAGTCACAGAGATGTGTCGGGCTTGTGCAACCAAGAACACATGTGGCATCAGCAAGTCAGCCTTCACTTCCCGTCAGCCTTCATTCCTGTAGGCTGTCTGATTGTTTCCCCCACTCCCTGCGTCCTGGAGTCATTCTGGCCTGAATCTAGTGCCACATGAGCCAGGATCACCAATAAACCCATTCTCCATGGTCTATCCTGCCTACGATGTCAGATCTGTGAAGACAAGGCCTTGTTTTGTTCACCACCAAATCCACAGTGGCCTTAGTAGGGGCTCAATAAATCTCAGTAAAATGCACAAATGTATACACAATTTCTTGCTGTCTATCTTCCTGCTCTAGAATGCAAGCTCCATGAGACTAAAAACTTCCTCTGCCTTGTTACCTGCTAACATCCCTGCACTTCTAGACAAAACCTAGCATACAGTAGGCACTCACAAAAATCAATGAAAGAATGATTAAGAATCTCAAAGGCTTGGGGCACCTGGGTGGCTCGGTTGGTTAAGCATCTGCCTTTGGCTCAGGTCATGATCTCAGGGTCTTGGGATGGAGCCCCAGGTCAGGCCCCCTGCTCAGCAGGGAGTCTGCTTCTCCTGCTCCCTCTGCCCCCACACACACACTCATTCTCTCTCTCTCTCTCTCTAGTAAATAAAATCTTTAAAAAATCTCAAGACTTCCCATCAGAGTAATTCCAACTGTTCACTTCCTACCCATCCCAGGAAATGTGGCTTTTTGAGGGGCAGAGAAGGGTTATTTTTAAATAACCACCCTTCTGACAAATTGAGCAGAAGTCATGAAACCGAAGGTCAAGGTCTGCAGATCTTTAAGGGATAATCAAGGACCAGGAACTAGAAGCCAGGGCCACAGGGAAGCAGTCTGGGTCCTAGCACCAGCTCTGCAAGTGACCGAGGGATGGTTTCAAGGAGGTCTTTTCCCTACAGAGACTGAGTGTCCTTGTCCATAAAACAGAGTCGACATAGATCGTGATTCTCAGAGCACGGGCTGCTTATCACTGGGGCATTTGAGGTCAATGAATGTCTGGGAGAAGTGCTGCGGAGAAAAAAAAAATTAAGCTCAGTGGTGGAAGAGGGTGTGCTGAGAGTGGGGGTCACAGATTTAAACACAGTGACCAGGGAAGACCTCACACAACAGGGGACATTTTATTAGTGAGAGGTTGGGAATCTGGGAAAGACTGTTGGGCTGAGAAAACTGCAAGTGCAAAGGCTCTGAGGCAGAAGGATGCCTGGGAGTGTTTGCATAAAAGCCCAGCAGAAGAAGCTAGGATGTAGTGGGTCAACAGGGACAACTTAGGTCAGGTTCTGCGGCCACTGACAGGACCACTTCAGCTTTTCCCAAGTGAGATGAGGCTCCTGGAAGGACATCATCCAATGTGTACAGGATCCCTCAGCAGACTGTGGGGGGACAAGGGGAGGCAGGAAGACCAGTGACGGGAGTGCTGGAGTCGTCCAGGCAAGAGATGGTGCTGGCTCAGCCATGGTAGCAGAGAGAAGGCAAGAAATGGTTGGACTCTGGATGTGTTTTTAAAAGAAGCCAATAGGGGGGATCCCTGTGTGGCTCAGCGGTTTAGCACCCGCCTTTGGCCCAGGGCGTGATCCTGGAGACCCGGGATCAAGTCCCACGTCGGGCTCCCTGCATGGAGCCTGCTTCTCCCTCTCTGTGTCTCTGCCTCTCTCTCTCTCTCTCTCTCCCTCTCCCTCTCATGAATAAATAAATAATCTTAGAAAAAAAGAAAGAAGCCAATAGGATTTGCTGATGGACTGAATGGTGTGTATGTGTGTGTGTGTCCTTTGTCATTTGTTGAGATGGGGCTGAGAGGGGCAGGGTGTGGGTGTGGCGGCCAGCCCCACAGTCACCAATCTTCCCAGCTCCCTGCTTCCTAGGCCCCTGGTAGGGCTGCCATCCTCCAGCCCCTGAGGATGTTAGATGTGATCATGGGATTTGCTCTGGCCAATGGCAGGTGCCACCTGTAGGCAAAACTCATCCCCGTCTCTGGCCATACAGCCATGGAAGCCTAGAGATGGAACCTCTTTTATCCAGGTCCCTGATGAGGACAGCATGAAACACAGTCCCCACGGTTGTCTGAACCTTCCCAGATTTGCAAGTGGTGACGGCAGCACGACTCAGCCTGTCCCAGCTGATGAGGGTGGGAAGGCAAGCGGTTAGTTTGGGCTTTGTTCATTCCCTTCAACTGAGTGATGACTCGAGACTTGTGTCCACCCCACCCCACTGTGCTCCAAGGAGGGTCTCCCTCCCTCCATGCTTCTTCCAGAACCACCCAGAAGAGCTCTGACGAGGCTGGGGGGGGGGGGAGGTGCCACATGGGACAAGGCTGGCAGCCAAGAGCACAGGGGGTACAGACAGAATCAAGGAGATAAGCCTCCTTCCCCCTTTTCTGGAACTGGACCCTCTGACAGAGAACACAGGGTAGAGAGAGGCCCGGAGAGAAGGGAGGACAAATGGACACAGACGGAGGGGAGGGGAGGATCCACAAGTGTGTCCCAGAGGCGACAGGGCGCAGATCCAGTTGGCTTGCGGAGAAGCTGCCTCCCACATGCTGAGTTTCCTAGATGGTGAATGATGGATAAAAATAACTGGGGACAGTTTGGAGAGGCGCAGTGAGCTGGGATGAGTGGAAGCCCCCCAATAGGGCATGGATGGAAGGAGGAGGAAGACTGCGTGAGGGAGGGTCTGGCCAGGCTGTCCTGCATCCCCCACATGCCCAGGGCCAAGGGAGGAAGGCCTGGAAGAGCCACAGACTCCTGTGCTCCTGGAAGAGAGCAGAGAAGGGGCCATATGTGCCCCTCCTGGCTCCCGGGGCTACCTCAGGCTCCCCTCTGCCCCTCTCCTCCAGCAACTCAGGCCGCTCCCTCCACATACATGTGCATGTGTGCACACATGTGCCTGTGCGTGTGTGCATGTGTGCGTGTGCATGTATGCGGTGTGCACGTCTCTTGTCTGTGTATGCCTGCATGTCCATTGTGTCTCTGCGTGGGTGTCTACGTCTGTGTCTCTCTCCCTCATGTCCCTCCCTCCCCCTACACTGACCTCCCCTCCCCACCCTGGTCCAGGTGTCACCTCAGACCCAGTCCCTGGCAGGCTGGGACATAGGACAAGGCTCCTGCAGCTACCGGCCGTCCCCTCAGCTCTGCTCCCTGAAGCTGGAGCACAGAGGCGACCCTGGAGTCCCCACCAGTGGGGAGGCGGGCAGGCCCTGCACCCTACAACCACGCTCTCCAAACAGCTTGGGCAGCCTGCGCCCAGGCCACCTTCCACACCTCGCCAACATTACCAGCCAACCATAGAGTTCAGTTCCCTCGTATAGGTTTTTGGAGCTGAGGGACTGCTTGGGGGCAGAGAGTCTGGCCTTCCATTCGGAGTAGGTATCAACCAGGAACCCTGGAAGGAGCCAGTCCAAAAGCTTGGTACCACAATGAACCCCACTTTTCAGATACAGAAACTGAGGACCACGTTTCCCCTGAAAACTCGGAAGGGGAAAAACACCTGCTTGCTCTGTTCTAAACCACTGTCTCCACTAGTGTCCCCACCCAAACCGCATCCTCCTTGGGCTCTCTGAGATCCCTGGGACAGGCTTGTCTCCCCACAAGCCAGGACTGTCTGACCTTGCCCTGTTGTGTCCACTCCCCCTGACACCACATGACTGGCCCTTCTGGGAGCCCTCAATGGTTCCTTGTGGTCTGAGCATTTCCGAGGCAATATGCACATTCCCAGGACCAGGGGCACTGGGCATCAGCTCTCCAAGGCCAAGGGATTTTGCCCCTTCCTAAGGACCGCTGTGCCCCGCTCCTGGGACACCACAGTGAGAAGCAGCTGAACGTGGTCTCTGCTCTGCTCTAAGGTGCTCACTTTAGCACGAGAGACACAAATCATAAAGTGGCGTGCAAATAAGTAAGATGGTCATTTTAGCGAGCCAGACGTGTGGTGAAGACAAGAAGCCTCTGGAGGAGACAGGAGCTAGGGCTGGTGGTTGGCAAGAGTCTGCCGGCAGAGCAGAGACCTAGACACACAGGAAGGGAGTTCGGGGCAGGGCACTGGCAAGAGCAAACACCCCAGAGTGGGACACCAGCTTGGAGCGCTCAGAACTGCAGGGCGGCCAGCCGGTCAGAGCGGGGTGAGAGGAAGATGGTTCCAGAAGACAAGAGAGCAGGAGGAGGCAGGTGGAGCCAGCGGGCAAGGGTGCTGCCAGGGGGCCGGCCCCACCCCACACTCTGCAGAAGCCAGCGCCAGGCCTGCCCACTGCCTCATTCATTGCCAGATGCAAAATGACAGGGCTGGCTCAGACGCTCGTGCCCACAACTGCTGCGTCTCCAAAACCCCTGGGGAGCTGGTTAGAAATACAGATTCCTGGGCCTCGCCCCAGACCAACCAAGCAAAAAGTCCAAGGGCAAGACCCTGGGGACCTGCACTTTAACCAGTTCTCTAGATGAATCAGGGGCATCAGCCAAGTTAGGGAGACACCAGGTGTGTCAGGGATAGCCTGATGCAGTCTCCAGGGACAGGTCTCAGGACACTGTAGGCCACAGGTATGTTTAGGGGGGATGCCTTTCTCTGTGACACAGGTACGTGGTTTCGCACCAGCGTCATAGAGCCCCAGAGCACCAGATGGTGTAGAACCTCTGGCCTCCAGCACAGCTGCAGTGTCTTGGCTAAAAGAAGGAGGCCAGGGCTGACGGAATGGCCACAAACTCCTTGGGTTCCCAGATGTGCCCCTGCTGCGTAAGGAGGGGGCATCTCTGTTCCCACCCGACCAGCATCTACTGTCCCTTCTATTAGGACCAGCCCTGGAGTCTGAGGGTGCCTGTGATACAGTGATTGCTATAATTCCCCCAACTCTTTCACCCTTCCATGTTTCCATGCCCTTGGCCCCCGTGACTCCACAGCATCCCCCACATGCCCACGCTGGGCTCGGCCACGTGACATGCTTTGGCCAATGGGATGTAAGTAAATGCGATGCATGCAGAGGCTGGAAGAGCACTTGCACGGTGCAGCTTGCTTCAGCCGTCACGTCTCTGCCACCACCATGAGAACAGGCCCAGGTTAGCCTGTTGGAGGATAAGAGGCCCAGGTGCCAACATCATCCCAGCCCACAGCCAGTGACCACCGCACGTGAGTGAGCCCAACCCAGCCCAACCTAAATCGCTGAGCCACAGACTCAAACTGAGTAAATGCCTGCAGTTCGATGCCACAGAGGCTTGGCCGTCGTTGTTACCCAGTGTTGCGCAGCGAGAGCTAACTGCTACACTCCTCTCACTCTCAGACCATGCGGTTCAGGCAGAGCTGTCTTCATCTCCCACCCCAGGAGCATGACCAGGTGACTGAGGGTACATGTGAATGAGGCCCGGCCAACCCACACAGCTCACTCCCTTGGGCCACACTGATCGGGTCAGGGGTGAGGACATAATCCAGTGGATCCTCTGAGAACCAGTTCTGGACTTTTGTTTGGACCTTGAGAAGGAAGACCTCACTTATCCACTGGAGTTCCTGGAAGGACAGGAGGTGAGCTCAAAGCTTCCAGGGATGGCCACAGGGGGAGAGTCCACTTGAGAAAGAAGCTAACCCAGAGGAAGGCAGAGCCAAGTGCTGGAAGGACTCAGATTCCCAACAACCCTGCTGGATCCAGCCATGCCACACACCCAAACTCTTCCCATGAGACTATTAAGAGACACCACAAGGGTGCCCGGCAGCTCAGTCAGTGGAGCGTGCGACTCTTGATCTGAGAGCTGTGAGTTTGAGCCCTATGCTGGGTGTGGAGATTACTTTTTAAAAAGGGAGGGGGACACCTGGATGGCTCAGTTGGTGAAGCGTCCAACTCTTGATTTTGGCTCAGGTCATGATCGCAGAGATTGAGCCCTGCATCGGGCTGGAGCTCAGCACGGAGTCTGCTGGTCTCCCTGCCTCTGCCTCTCCCCCCATTTGAGCTCTCTCTCCCTCTCGCGCTCAAACAAATGAATAAATAAATTATCTTTTAAAACTCAGTATCTGCCCAAGTGCCATCTGTTCCCCTGATCCCCAGTTCCGGTCCTCTGTCCCCACAGGACCGGCTGTGTGATCCCACACCCCCCTCCCAGAACACGGCAGATGGCACCAGCCTCGGCCCCCGGCCCCACGCCGTCACATCAGATTCTCTCAAGACCATGAACCAACAGACATGGGATCGAATCCTGTTACCAGCGGAGCTCTGCTCTAGAAATTGCAAACTAGCAAGAGGAGGTTTTGCTCACCCCTCAGAAGGGTTTGCTTTTGGCCCACAGGGCAGGCTTATTTTTAATTGAATCAGTTCTTGAATTTTACACAAGCAAGAGATTTCTTATAAACACCTGGAGTTTTGACAAAATGGACAAGTGGGCCCCCTGTGGGCCTCCACCCTGCAATGAGGATGGTCATCTGGGGCTCGGCAGCTGCCCCTTTGGCTGAGGTACATGTCTCCAGGTCCCCACAGCCCCCACCACGCCCTCTATGACACTCTCTTGTTGTTCCGGGCTGGCCCTTGTAGGGTTTTAGTTGGCAGGAGGGCCCATCGATTCGGAGCTGCAGGAGCCTGGGTGGCCTTGGCTTTGAGCTGCGGGGCCTGGAGATGGCCTCTCCGCCTGGATGCTGTGGGGCACAGCAGCCTCTCTGAAACACGCCTTTTTCCAGACTGGGACTTAAGTCCACTTCTGTCACTTTGGACCATCACAGTCCTGCAGGCAACACAGAAGCCCAAGGTCATAGATGGTTCCGAGCCTGGTGCCCTAGAATTTAAACAGGGGTGATGACTATTCTGAACCCCTCCAGCTCCCCACAGGGTCCCATGGAGCACTGCTTCTCAGGAGCAGAATAGAAGAGGGGGAGCAAAGAAAGAACAAATGACAAGCCCATGGGAATGACGGGCATGGAGCACAGAGCCCGGGCCTCTCACTGTACCCAGAAGTCCAGAGAAGTTCTAGAATCCTAAATGCATTCAACACAGTCCGTGCACCCTTACTAAGGGCAGATGAGCTCATCTAGGTCCCAGAATGTGGCATCCTGTGAAATGGACCAAGTCCTGCCCCCACGGAGCTGGCATGTGGGAAGGGGAGAGATTATAATAAACAAAATCAATGAGGACAATATGTAGTCAGTAAGACAACAATTACAGCCATGGGGGGAGAAGGTGGGAGACCAGTGCTGGGGAGCGGGAGTGAGGTCACTGATTGAGAGCCAGTGCTCAGGGAAGGCCTCTGGGAAACAGGACATTTGAGCCCAGACCTGCCTGGGAGAAGAGACCCCAGATAGCAGGAACAGCAAGTACAAAGGCCCAGGGGCAGGAGGGCATTGCCCTGTTCCAGGACCAGCAAGGAGACCCCTGAGGCTAGCGTGGAGTGAAGGGGGTGGGGTCAGAGAGGCAATGTGGGTACATCACAGCAGGCCCCAGGCCCCATAAGTGGGTAGCCCTGAATTTAAGTGAGGCCACGCAGAGTGGAGGGAGGCGATCTCACTTGAGCTAGAAGGCAGACCATGGAGGCCAAGGACAGAAGCAGGGAGCCCAGGGAGGCGCCACTGTCCTAGTCCAGGGGCTGGGCACTGGGGCACAGGCCAGGGCAGAGCCGTAGGTCCTGGAGGACTCCAAGGCTTGGGGCCTGAGCCCCTGGAAGGGGGCAGATGGTGTTCCCATGAGGGGGAGGCCACAGGCATAGGCCGGTGCCTCTCCCGTGGGATCCCAGGCCCAGTGTTCACAGACCTGCCAGGCTTTTGAGGAAGGCCATAAATCCAGATGTTTCCGTGCAGTGTCTCAATTTGCAAATGTTGGTGACCCACTCCAAGACTGTAAACACTGTAAGGCCAAACAAAACAGATGGACAATTCGGAGCGGACCCCCAGGCCACAGGGTCAGTCACAGCCAGTGCCATCACCGAGGGTTTGCTATGCGCCCACAGAGCACCCGCACCATCACCTTTAACTCCAGCCAGGCTAGTGGGGCAGCTGTTATCATCCCTATGTCCCAGCCAGGCTATGGGGCAGCTGTTATCATCCCTGTGTCCCAGCCAAGGGAACTGAGGCCCAGAGAGGATAAGCTCCTCAACCAAGGCCACACAGCAGGCTAGTGGTGTTTGGGAGGGCTGGGGCCTGGGCTGTCTGTCCCTGAAGCCTGTCATCATGGGGTGCTCTGCTGCCTCCATCAGCCAGACCAAAAACAAACAAAATCTTCATTCTACAGGTAAGTAAAGAAAAGGCCCGAGAGAAGGAGTAGGACTTAGCCAGAGTCACTTGGCAAGCTGGCGGCAGAGCCTGGCCTCGAACCTGGAGCTCATGACTCCCGGCGCACAGCTCCCCTCTATTGGAGGAGCCCAGGGTGCCTGAACGAATTGGGTTGGTGGGGGTGTGGTGCAGCATAGCAGGCAAGAGCCGGGTTCTAGAACCTTCTGCCACTTAGTAGCTGTGTGACCTTGAGCAAGTCAGTTTATCTCTCTGTGCCCCAGAAAGCAGGTGTCACCATGGCACTTGGCTGCCATAGACGCGTTCCTGAAGTGGAAGGAAACAACGCTGGTCTTGGACTTAGAGCCATGCCTTTCAAAGTCCGAGTCTTCACCCACCGGGCGATCCCAACACAAAGCCCATCCGATATTACACCAACACACTCCCAACACTAGAACCTTCCTGGGCGGGGACATCAGACCGGTCCTCACCCTGGTGAAAAAGGTTTATCGGCATAATTTAAGGGAACAAGCAGAAGAGGTAAATTCTTCCATAGAAAAGATGGGAAAGCAAAGAAAGGCATGGGGGGGTCAGCAAGGGGCTTTCTCCTCCTGGTGAGCACGCCCCCACCCACACGCACCCCACGTACACCCTGTGTAAGGGAGGGGTCGTGTGTAGCAGGCACCTCGTGAACGGGGAGGGGTCCCCAGCCGGCCCCCCGCCTCTCTGCAGGGTAAGAAGACACCCGGAGCCTGAGAAGGGGCAGTGCTCCTAACGACAACCAGCATTCAAGCCCCGGATGTTCAGGGAGCACCTAGTACGGGCCGGCGCTGCGAGCGCTAAGGAACCAGCAGCGACCGGAGCAGATAAACTTGGCCGCCACCTTCACCGAGCTGGTGGGCAATACGCAGAACCAACAAGCAACACTGAGATCAAAGCCCGTGGCAAGTGCTGGGAGAAAAATCAAGCAGGGAACGTGTGGGGAGATCGATTTTGAACTGGGTGCTCAGAGAGAGCTCAGCACTGTCTTGAAGAAGTTTCTAGAAACAACCTTGTGGCCACCTGGGGGGAAAGGTTTCCAGGCAGAGGGAAGGGCCAGTGCGAAGACTCTGGGTGCTGGCGTTGGGGGCCAGTGTGGCAGGAGTCAGTGACCACGATGAGGGGAGCAGGAGAGGAGCCCAGAGGAGTGGCACAGCTGTGGAGGAGCTATGGGAGGACGTGACTTTGACTGTAAGTGACAGTGGGGCCATCAGACAGGGCTGGACAAAGGAGGGACAGGATCTGGCAGCTGCTGTGGGGCTGGGTGAAGAGCAGACTGGGGTGGTGGGGTCAACGGTGGAAGCAGGGTGACCACTGCAGAAGAGCACCGGGGGGGGGGGGGTGGCAAGGGGCGCTCCCATACCCAGCAGGGGCACGGCATCTTCCCCACACTATTTCACTGAATATTCCCACTTCCAGCAAGTGCCACCTGCTCTGATGCCCATTCTAGAGGGGAACAAACTGAGGCTCTTGCCCAAGCCACGCTGCTAACAGGAGACTCGGGAAGCCTCCATCCTTCACAGAGGAGGATGGGCTCCATCCCAGGGGAAAGAGTGGGTTCAGAGGGTCCTGCTCCTGCTTCCCGTGACCCATCCCGCCCTTCCCTGGGGCTGCCTCCATCTCACCTCCTTCCAGGGATGTCCCACCTCCCTCCAGGCATCCCGGGAGCCCTCCCCGACCCTGCCCTGCCACCCCATCGGTCTTCCCGAGTCTCCTCCTTCCTCGGGTTCAAACACACACCGGATGAAGTCCATCCTCACCTGTGCTCCCAGTTAGCACCACCACACAGCCCGGCCACCCATCACCCCACCCCCACCCCCAGAACCACACTATTCCTTTTCCGGACCTTTCCTCCGCTGCCCCCGCCCCCCGAATGCCTACAACGGGCAACCACCCAGCCCTTCTGAGCATCTAATCCAGAGGAGAAATCCAATTTGCGTGAAGGGCTCGGGGTAATTCTGTGTCAAGGCCATGCTCCCTTTCTGTTTGTTGAAGGAGGTTGATGCTCCTTCTTGGAGGAAGGAGAAAAGCTTTCTTTGTGCCCGGTCTGGTGAAATTGTGTCTGTTTAGGACAGGCTGCAGTTTTCTTTGTGAACGCTGTAGATTTTTTCATGTGGGTAAAAGGGCTTATTAGATTTCCCTGTGGCTGCACAGAGTGGGGAGAGGCTCTTCTGGGCGCAGAAAGAAATTACCGATCAGGCGTTGGAGAGGAAGGAGCAGTTAGCAGCTGCTTCTCACGGAGAGGTCAGGATTTCGTGGTTGGCGTTTTCTTTGGGGTGAACGTGAAACGCTGGGAAGGAAAGAAAGCCTTGCCTGTAGTTTGGGAGGGAGGGAAAGAGACATGGTCTGCGATGTCTCAGAGGTGGGCAGATAGGAGGGCAGGGTTTTGTTAGGGCCAGGGAGGGCGGTTGTTGGGGGCGGGTTTTTTTTTCCCCTCCTCAAGTAAAAAATAAATTTAAAAAATGGTCACAGAACGCAGAAGAAGTGTTGTCATAGCAACAAAAGTTTGAGGCCAGGTACTTCCTGACATCCCTTCAGGACCACAGAGGTGGCAAAGGCAGGATTTGGGCACCGTGGGATCAGCCAGGGAAACCATCCAAGCTGGCTCAGACCTCCCAAATTTCTCACCGGCTCTGACAGGCTGATAACTATTTTCCAAGCTCTCGGGGAGGAAAATTGTGATTTTCTGGGAGGGGCGATCTCTAGCCAACAGCGATCAAAGGGAAAGGACAAACTGTGGGTTTGCATTATTTGCCCAACAAACTAACCACCCATGTTTTTACGAACACAGGACTGGGGATGAGGGTCTTAGGCTGAGTGCCACCCCCCAAAATGACGCCCGTCCCAGATCCCCCAACAGCATCATTCACTCCACCCAGATCCCTTTCTGTCTCCAAAGATAATTGGGGCCCCCTTGCCAGCTGGACACAGAAGCCTCTCTGAACCCCCAACTCCTCATCTGAAAGTAGGCACCCTAGAAGTGCCTGCCGCGGAGGCCTTGGCAAGGAGTCAGCAAGATCTGGCAGGTGAGAAGTTTTAGCAGTGCCTGGTGCGCATTAAAAGCTCAATAAATGTAAGCTAACATTGCTTTAAATGTTTTTCAATTAATAATTTTTAAAACTGCTCCGGCTTAAACACCCTGTGTCAAGCCCTGGATGAGCGACACGGATGAGCTCCAACCAGGGAAGTACCTGCAAGAGGTGGGGCCGTGACTTCAGGGAGAAGCCAAGAGAGACCTCAGTGAAGAGGCTCAGCCAGTCATCGAGGGCCTGGACACCTACGGAGGAAGGGACCGCAGGGACCCGGCAACTCCAGAGACACAATGTTGTGTTTTTAAGTACATGTATGAAGGAAAGACAAGGAGGCTGCATTTCTACACCAAGGAGAAACTTGCTGACAAGTGAAGGTGATGTGTGGGGGACCTCTACCCCAAAAGGTGCGGATGTTCTCCAGGACAAGACACTACAAGACCTCCGTGGAAAAGGTCAGGGTCAGGCTGAGTGGAACGCAGAGAATTTTAGCCAGTCTGCTTTTTGAGGTTTTTTGTTTTTTGTTTTTTGTTTTAATTACAACCCGGAGTAAAGATGTGACTTCTGAGTGCACACCAGAAGTGAGTCTGATGGGGAGAAAGTGGTCAGAGGTGGAACCATATCCAAACACGGAGTGTCTGGCACATGGCTAGTGTCACACAGGTGGTCACAGAAAAGTCCAGCCCAGCACCTCCAGAGGCAAGGCAGAGCAGAGAGCACCCCGGGAAACCTCTGCTTTATCATCCCAAGGTCTCATCCAATGCGAATCCCATAAAAATGTACACGACCTACTATGCAGAGGACACTACCCACAGGCTGGGGGATGACGGGGAACCAGGCAGCCCAGTCCCTGCCCTCACCGGGGACATCCTGCAGAGACAAGGGACGAGAAGCCAGTGACCAGAGGCAGGCTCCAGAAAATTTCAGGTTGTGCCGAGTCTGATGAAGGAGATAAAGGTGATGATGAGAGACAAAGTTAGGGGACCCTGCCTCCAAAGGGGATGGGGAGATCTTCTCTCCAGAAGACCCTGCCTGGGAAGACAGGTGGGCAAGTCCCAGGGGAGCTGAGGCCCCGGAAGCTGTGGGGAAGGGAATTCCAGGCAGAGGGAGCAGCCTCCCAGGGTTTATCTTACACCTTCTTGTCTGTGTCCTTACGCGAACAGGCCGAGGGCTCATCCAGAGCAAACTCCGTTGTCACCCACCCCCACCTACACCGGAGGGCTCACATAGACGCACAAGAGCGGTCCGTGAATGCACAGACTTTTAACCTTGGGGAGAGAGGTCAATTCACTCAAGAGGGTCCCGGCGCCCGGACCTACAGCAACCCGGTCTGGGCGGCAGTGGGTGGTGTGGCCCCGCACCCGGCCCACGCCCAGGGCCTCACTGCCCTCCTCGGGGGCACTGCCTCCGCCCTGGCTGCCCCGGGGGCAGTTTGCTCTGCCGACTGGACAGTCACCCCCCAGCCAATGTGATTGGAGCCTGGCCGAGCAGTCCCGCTTTCCCGCCCGCCGCATCCTCTCTCCCGGGCACGGGGGCCTCCCCTCCCCTCCCCCCCCCGCCCACTCCCGGGCCGCCGGAGCCCGGTCCGGGAGGACGACCCCCACCCCCGCGGGGCCGCTGGCTCCCGGGACGTGCGCCCTCCCCGCAGCGGGCCGGGCCGGGAGCGGGGCGCCGGGGCTCCGCCACGACGGCGGGGGCGGGGGCGAGCCGGGAGATGAGTTGTGGCGCGGAGAGGAGCGCGCGCCCCGCCGGCCCGGGAGCCCGGGAGCCCGGGAGCCCGGGAGCCCGGGAGCCCCGGAGCTGGGGCCCTGGAGACGCGCCTCCCCGGGGCGCGGCGACGTCCCCGCAGGCGCCCAGCGCTCGGGAAGGGCCTCCGCTGCGCCCGGAGCCCCGCACGGCCGCGCGTCCCGGCCGCCCCCCGCGCCCCCGAGCCCCCGCGGCCCCGCTGTCCCCGCTGTCCCCGCCCCGGGCTGCGGCCGAGCCCTGCGGAGCGCCGGGACCCCTCGGGCGGCAGCCGGGGGGCGCGCGGGGCCGGGGCGCGGGGGGCGCGGGGGGCGCGCGGGGCCGGGGGCCCGGAGCCCCGCCGCCGGCGCCGCCGCGCACTCACCGAGCCCGCCGAGCTCCTCCTCGCACGAGTACCAGATGCCGGTGTGGAAATTCCTGAAGAGGAAGCGGTCGTCGCCCGTCTCCCAGCTGTAGAGCGCGCCGCCAGGGGGGCCGTTCCCGGCGGCGGCGGCGGCGGCGGTGGCGGCGGGGGCGGCCGTGCCGTTGGCCGTGGCGTTGGCGCCCGAGTTGGGGCAGTTGGCGCGCCCGCCCTGGCCGCAGCCCGGCTTGGGGACCCGCTGCGTGCCCTGGCACCAGTGCGTGGTGAGGAAGGCGGTGGTGGCGAAGAGCAGCGCCAGCAGGTTCAGGGCCACGGCCAGGAGCGCTCGGCCGCGGCGGCTCGTCTTCATGCCGCCCGCGCCGCCGGGACCGCGCCGCCGGGGAGCTCCGCGCGCGAAGTTGGCAGCCGGCGCCCCGCGTCAGCGGCCGCTGCCCGCCGCGCCCCGGGGCTCGGGCGCCTGCGATCGGCGGCGGCGGACGCGGCGCGGGCCCATGGCCCCCCCACCCGGGGCGAGGGCGAGGGCGCGGCGCGGGGGGCGCGGGGGGGCGCGGGGGGCGCGGGGGGCGCGGGGGGCGCGGGGGGCGCGGGCGGCGGCGGCGGAGCGGCTCCGGCGCGCCCGGAGCCCGGAGCCCGGAGCGCGAGTGCACCTCGGCGAGGAGCCGCTGGCGCCTGGCAGCGGCCACGGCGCAGGGACGCGCGCCCCTCCGTGGGGAGACACCTGCAGGCGGCCGGCGACACTGTTCCGGCGCCCGCCCCAAGCGGGGAGAGGGGGCGCCCCACGCCGGGCGCGGGCGGGGGACCCGGAGGGGAGGGACGCCCCCGAGGAGCCCCGCACCCGGCTGGAGGGGCTGAGAAGCCAGAAGAACGCCAGGCAAGGCGCTCTCGGAGCAGGAGGTCCCCCACGGGGGCCGGGGGCGGGCCCCAAACCCGGCCAGGAGAGGGCATCCTACTCCAGACCCAGAGAGGCCCTAGCCGAGCGCGCTGGGCTCCCCAAGAGGGACGCGGGCCGGCAGGAAGGACCCCTAGGAAGGAACCCCAGAGGATCAGAACTGCAACGTTCCCTGGGCTTCCCACAGCCCCGGAGCTGCAAGCTCACCCGGAAGGGATGCCCTCCCCTGGACCTGGACTCGCAGGACCTATCAGAAGGGGCATCCCACCAGGAAGGCAGGGTTGTAGAGTCTTTGGGGCTTGTGCTTTCCCTGGAGGCCGCCCCCGGGGACTTAGACTGCCTAAAGCAACAAGAAGGGCTTCTCTGGCAGGTGGAACCCACAGTTGCCTGGGCTCTCTGTTGTGGCATGGAACAGCGGCAAAGGTGGCAAAGACGTGCCCGATGCATGTGTTGTGTAGGACAAATGAGGCTTCCTCCCGCAGACCATCCGCACTTGAGGTGCCGAGCAGCGTGACCCAAGGAGGTCTGGACACACAAAGTTGTAGTTGGTAGGTACGGATGCCCTGCAGAGGCTGTCTACTCAGACTCTTCCAGGTTGGGGTGGGGGCAGAGTGGTCAAAAATACTGACTTTTGGGTCAGGCAGTTCTGGGGCTTGGCCAGCTGGGGCCTTTGAACAGTCAGGTAACCTCTGGGAGCCTCAATTCTTTGTCTATAAAAAGGGGAGGAGTATCAGGCTGTTGTAATGGAGTCGGGCCTACCGAGAAAAGGATTTGGCGCACAGTAGGTGGTCAGTAAATGCTAGCCACTATGATTAACATCTGAACCAAGATCGGTTGACCACATTTGCAACCCAAAGGTTGACCTTTCAGAGATCTCTCCCGCAAACTGGGATTGCCCAACTTTGAGCACCCCAGCCCCACCTCGGCTCTGAGATGACCTGAACTCCCTTCACACCAGCAGTGCATGGGACCCTGATGCCCAGGTGTATAACAATTAATTGCATGTTGATTGCAAGAGCTCATTTGAATTCTGCCCAAGCTGAGAGCTGCTCCAACACCCCCCCAGCTTGGGAATGGCAGGGCTTGCAGAATTCAAGGTTAGCAGAGTATGAATTGCCTTATTCTGGTGGGTGAACCTGCGCTCGCTGTCAGCTGCTGCTACTCTGCCTAAGGTGGCTGACAGTGACTGTGGGCAATGTCCCTGGCAGGATATCATATGAAGGATGGTCAGGGGTCTCCAGCCTCGTTCATTAGATCCCTTTTCTGGCCCTACACAAGGCCTTCCAAACTGTTTTGAGGAGGACCTCCATGCAATAATCATGGAGTTGAGGGTATGGCTTGACAGGGAACATATATCATGGCCAAGAAGTTGCAAGGACTTCAGTAACACTTCTAAATAGGTGTGCAATATTCATCACAGGAGTGTCCATACACATTTGAAACTCAGTCCCTCAGATGGAAGCTTGTGACAATGGACATGTGGGCAGGACTCAGTGACCTCCAGGCTGGGAACTCTTCCCTGGGTATTCCAAGCCAACAGATCCCAACCGAAATAAGTCACAGGATCACACCCTCTTCAGAAATACCCAGAGGAAGCACAGAGAAGGGGGGGGGGGGTTGAAATGTCCTTCCACTCGTTGAGCACCCACTGGATGTGCAGACCTGGGAGAAAAGAGAAGACAAACATTAATACCTATGATGTAGGCTATGCAAGTATTAAAAGCCAAGAGGAGAAATAAAGTAGGGGGTGGGGACAGAGTGAGGGTAGCAGGTTGTGATTTAAAGCAGGGTTTCAAGGAGTCCTCACTGGGAAGATGACATTGGAGCAAAGTCTTAAGTTAAAGTGGGAGTAAGCCATGGGGACATCCCAGGAAAGGCGGTTCCAGAAAGAGGGGGCAGCCAGTGCAAAGGCCCTGAGGTAGGGCAATAACCCTGAGAGCAGTGTGGCTGGAGCCGAGTGGGCAGTGGGGAGACTAGCAGAAAACAAGTGTGCAGAGGTGATGGGGAGAAGATAAGAGATCATGGGCTGGGTCCTTATGAGGACTGTGTCATTTACTTCAAATAGGATGCAAGTCTCAAGGGGCTCTGAACAGAGGGGAGACACGATCTGACTTAGGGTGCAACGGGGCCTCTCTGGCTACTGAGTGAAAAAGGGTGGAAACACGGAGACTATGTAGGGGCTAGTGAATAAATCCAGGCAATGTAATGCCCGCTGCTCAGCCCAGGGTGGTGGAGGTTCTGGGTCCATCTTCAAAGTAGATCCAGCAAGATTTGTGCAAGGATCTAATGTAGGGTATAAAGACAACCCTGAAGCTCCTACAAGGACAGGACTGCCTTTTGCTGAGACAGAAAGCCTTGGGAGAAGCAGATGTGGGGGGCCACCCGGAAAGATCAGAAATTCTGGCTGATTCCACACTGGACCTCATGCAGATAAGGACGGCAGTGGAGGTTATGCCACACGCACCCTTCCTTTTTTTTAGGATTTTATTTATTCATCAGAGACACAGAGAGAGAGAGGCAGAAACAGGCAGAGGCAGAAGCAGGCTCCATGCAGGGAGCCCAACATGGGACTCGATCCCGGGTCGCCAGGATCACGCCCCAGGCTGAAGGCGGCGCTAAACCACTGCGCCACGGGGGCTGCCTTCTGCGCACCCTTCCTGAAATGAATGCAAACTCATTAGGCCGCCCCTTGGAGAGGATGGGTATTTTCAAATAGCCACTGAGAAAAAAAAAAAAAAAAAAAAAAAAAAAACAAATAGCCACTGAGGGTTGAAACCTCCGTCGTGGCACCTGTTAAAGACAGTAACACTTTCTTTATCGAGGGGTCACAGCAATGGGGAGTTGGCCTGAGGGCAGAGAGATGGGGCTCAACTCTGAACGAGACAAGGAAAAGAGGGGATCTGCAGCCCAGGGACAGAGTGGGGGTCGGTGGGGGGAATATTGATATGAGACTCTGGCTAAACTGACTGGACAGGACTCTCACTGACAGCAGCCCAGGGGGAGAAGATGTCAGGGATGGAGACGAGGAATCCGACTGGGTTCCAAGGATGAGGGATTCTTGCTAAACTGATGCGGTGGGATTCTGGCTAAGCAGGCCAAGGACAGAGCCCAAGGTCAGGGCCTGGCTAGGAAGAGGGCTCAGGGATCCAACTCTGCTTTGGTCCAGGAGAGTCTATGTCAGGGGTGGGGGGGGGATTTGTTTAGGGAGCCAGAAATCTGGGCCCAAGCTCCTGTTTCCCCTCCCTTGAGCCACAGCCACAAATCAGGTCCTCCCACTTCCCTGCTGCCCCCCAGTCCACCCCCATCTGGTTCCCTCCCCTGCGCATGTGGCCACAGCCAGGAGCCCAGCACCTCTGCTTAACCCGCCCCCCCCCCCCCCCCCCCCCCCCCCCCGCACTGCCTGCCCCAGGACAAAATCTAAGCACTGTTCCTGGTCCTTCGAGATGGGCTCCAGCCTGCATCCCTGGCCCCTTCAGCCGCTCCTCCCGCTGCCACTTTGCAGTTCTGACCACCCGGTGCTCAGACCAGACAGCAGGCCCCTGCCCGCCTTCCTCCGTCTGCAGGAGTGCCCCTGTGCTCCTTATCTCGGCTGGCCTTCAAAGCACTGTTTAAACATCACTCCACTGCAGAGGCCTCCCGGCCCTGCCCCGGCCTCCTCTGCGCTGCGACGCCTGTGTCCTCACCTGTCTCCTGACAGGTCTGAGGGCCCCTCGAGGTCACCCCCACTGACAGCCTGCAGGCCAAATTTGGCCCGTAAGTGTATTTTGTTTGGCCTGCATGGACTTGTCTCCACAGCGTGTTAAATTTTCATGAGTTACCACTGTTCAATAATCATGAGATTTCATATAAAAATCTAGACTTCTAGCTCCTTTTGCAAGATCAAATGACATGCCCACACTGGGCCTGCATCTTTGCCTGGTTAACCATTGGCAAAAGTCCCTGTGCAGGGATCCCTGGGTGGCGCAGCGGTTTGGTGCCTGCCTTTGGCCCAGGGCGCGATCCGGGAGACCCTGGATCGAATCCCACGTCGGGCTCCCGGTGCATGGAACCTGCTTCTCCCTCTGTCTGTGTCTCTGCCTCTCTCTCTCTCTCTCTCTGTGACTATCATAAATAAATTAAAAAAAAAATAAAACCTGAGGAGCGATTTAAAGCATTTAAAAAAAAAAAAAAGTCCCTGTGCAGGGGACACGAAGGGCCTGAGGCCCTTTCCATCCTCAGGGACACCTGTCAGGGGCCCCAGGGTGGGAGGGGGTTGGGGGGACACATTTGAATCTGAGAACCTGGAATCCAAGCCCAAAATATTTTGAAAAACCAACCTCTGGTACTGAAAGTCAGCATGATGGTTATGCTGGGGAGGTGGCCCGGGGTCTGGGAGGGCCAGGTGGCCCGACCTCACACAGGTGTTCAGTTTATGAAAACTCACAGAGCCATACAGTTGGGAATTGTGCCCATTTTTATATTCAACAAAATTGTCCAGAAAAAAAATGTTGCTATTCATAATGAAAGTACTACTTTTCAGGAAGTATAAATATGCATTGTACGGACATAGCCCACTTGCATTTTGCTTCCAACTTTTCCTCAAAGTCGGCTGATACAAAGACATGGGTTAGCTTCTGGGCCTCCTAAGTCCCTTCCTGTTTCTTACACCTTCCAAGTGGAGCTTGGGAAACCAGAGCATCCCTGGCCCCTGGGCCCTCCTAATTAGAGCCAAGGATTAGTCAATTAACAATTACGGTGAGGTTTTTGAAACATTCATTCTCAAGGTATCTAAGCATAATACCCTCTTTATTCCCCTGGTAAAGACACCACTCCAGGCTTTCCGTGAAAGCCGCTCCCCCCACCCCCCAGTGCTGTTGTGTTTAGAGGCTACTTGCTGCTCTGGGGCTGGTGAGTGCTCCCACAGGAGGAAGAGACCCCAGAGCTCCATGCAGTCAAAGTCCCAGGGGGTGGGTTCTCCGGAGGAGAAAGGAACCAACTTCATTAAATGGCCTTAACTCTTCCAACAACTATTCAAGAAGAATTTACTGGGTCCCTGCTCTGTGCTAGGCACTGGGCAAACAAGACAAACCAGGTTCCTGACTCCATGGGGCTCATGTTCTTGAGAAAGAGTCAATGATAAACACGGACACCGCTGATAAACTCGGTAATTGCACGTGTTAGTATATGCAACAGAGCAACAGAAAGAGGATGGGAGAAGGAGCAGCCGGGGGCCTCACTAAGGAGGGGCATTGGAGCTGGAGAGTGTTGGGTGTTCCAGGCCAAGGGTGGAAGGTCTGAATTTTCCATGTGGGGCCACATGTGGGCCACATCTGTCTCTCAGAGCCTCTGTTTTCAAATCTGTAAATAGGAGTGGGGGACAGGAACACCAGTATGTGCTGAGCCCGGGGAGCCCGTTATGACTGTGGAGCAGGGGCATGATGGGACCTAGGGCTGTGTTTCCAGAAGGTGGCCCAGGGGGCCAGTGGGAGATGAGGAGGGAAGGTGGTTGGGAGGTAAGGCATCTTGAAGATGTGCCAGGTTTATGCCACACACTGAAGCCACCTCCCAGCCTCACTCAAGTCAGAGCCTGTAAACATTTATGTGGCACCAACTGCATGCTGGGCACTTCGGTCAAAAAGATATCGTTGAACCCTTAGGGAATTCTCAGGGAGGAACTGAATCTCAGGAAGGAGCGGGACAGGGATCAGAATCCAGGGCTTGTCTCCCTGACGTCTCCGGGTGAATCAAGTGTCAGCCCCTTGGCCCAAAACGAACCTTCCTTCTTCACTCACTGACCCTCCTCCTCGTTCTCAGCATCAGTGGGATTTTCCTCAGTCCTCGAGGTCTGAAGCTGGTTTCTTTCTTTTCTTTCTTTCTTTCTTTCTTTCTTTCTTTCTTTCTTTCTTTCTTTCTTTCTTTTTCCTTCCTTTCTTTCTTTCCTTTCCTTCTTCTTTTTTCTGCAGTCCTGAGGAGGGATGACAGGGAGATTGGAGAGAAAACAGACGTTTTAAGGTGTTTCCTGGACCAGCCCCTTCTTAGGCTGTTTTTTCTGAGTAGACCTTTCCAAGCTGTTGTTTGCTTCCCTCTGCTGCCCCCTAGGGGCCAAGAGCAGCACAGCCGGCCTTGCTTCCTGGACCAGGAAGGAAGCCCCCTACCTCCCCACCCAGCACCAAAGAGCTAACAGTATAAAAGCACACATAGAAAAACTAGAAAAATTGAAAGAGCATAAAGACTGCATAAACACTACTTTTAAATATTTCTCTTTTATTTACTAACAGCATAACAGTCTTTCGATTTTCACTTATTCTTTTTTTAAGATTTTATTTGTTCATAAGAGACACACAGAGAGAGGCAGAGGCATAGGCAGAGGGGGAAGCAGGTGCCTCACAAGGAGCCTGATGTGGGACTCGATCCCAGGACCCCAAGATCACAACCTGAGCCAAAGGCAGGTGCTCAACCACTGAGCCATCCAGGCATCCCTCACTTAAACATTCTTAATGGGTTATTTTAGTTGCTTGCAATGCAACTGCATGTGTTTTATTCATCGCTTTTTGAAAACCATTGGTTAACACAGTGCTACAGTAGGTCAAGGGTCTGGTTTTATGGAAGGTTCTTTTCATACTTGATTCAAGTGGCTATTGAAGATGAAAGCAATGCTGAATTTTTGATTTATACAAAGATTGATAAATCTGAATGGAAGAAGTGCCTTGTGGGCTATGCTTTCTACATATCGATACTCACATCTGAGTCCCATTCACAAAATAAGGAACTGTTTTTAGTGGAATTTGGCTAAGGTATGTTGATCTCCCTTGATGCCCATCAGTTAGTCTTGTAGACAAATCAGCAGATTGGTGTTGGTGTGTTTTTAGCAAGTGGGTTCAAGTCTCCCTAAAAGTTTTCTTTTGAAAGATTTTGGAATTGGCCGAATTTTCTGTTTTCGAGTTCTTAAAGCATGCAGACTCAGAGAGTTTTTAAAGGAAACATACTTTCCGTGCTTTTTGGCAACAAAAGCTCATGACAATGGAAGCGTTTCCAAACATCTGCTTTCAAAATGCTTTTCCCAACACCTGAGTTCCTCTCAAAAAAGCAATTAGTCTCACGCATTGTTTAAAAGTCACCTTCCTCCTGAAAGAGCAGATTAGGTGCATTGTTTTTTGGAGGACGAAGAGCTGACAGTCACGTGTCACCCCAGAAGAGGTCAGCTAATGTGGGCACTTGTCTTTTTCAGGAAAGAAAAACATGAGACTCACATTCAGGCTCAGCAGCTATAGAAAGTCACCCTCAGGGTCACTCCCCATCTCATAAGAAAGGATCACTGGGAAGTCTTCTGTGGAAAGGTCTTGTTTTTAGCAGTAAGAGTATAAGTGATAAATACAACAATAGAAAATATTGATTCTGTGCCAGGAGCTAGGGAAGCAGGCTCCCCCACCCATTAACTCATTATACCCACAAGCCACACTATGAGGTAGACACAGCTCTAGGCTTCTTTGACAGAGGTGGAAACTGAGGCACAGAACTGGACAGAACTGGGAGAGGTCAACCAGAAAGCACTCTTAGGACATTACTGTTGTGGTTGTGATAGATGATACTGTCCAAAAGGAGACTGTTGGGAAGGCAAGGGGGAGTCCCCAGGGTGAGAACATGGGGACCCTTGAATCAGGGACCAGAGCTTCCCCCACCACACAGGAGACACTGTGGGTTTCTAGTGAATTAAAGTCCAGGCCTGTGCAAGGGATGCCTGAGTCCCACACTCTCATGGAAGGTGAGGGGCACTGAACTCACTGGAAAAGAGTGAGCCTTGCCTGTGCTGCTGAGCACTGCCTTGTCTTCCTTGGGTTTATAATCAAGACATATCTTCTGGAGCCTTTTATCTTTACCACATGATCTGTTAACCAGTACAGATGCTCTCTCTCTCTCTCTCTCTCTCTCTCACACACACACACACACACACCTGCCTAACCCTCCTTTCATTGATTTAGTCTTCCAAGTAAAAGAAAGAGAGAATATCCACTAAATGCCACACAAAGTACCCAGAGCTTCACACACATGACCCTGATGGTACCCTTAATCCCCATTTTATTTATTTTTTTAAAAGATTTTATTTATTTATTCATGAAAGACACAGAGAGAGGCAGAGACATAGGTAGAGGGAGAAGTAGGCTCCCTGCAGAGGGGAGCCCAATGTAGGACTTGATCCCAGGATCTGGGGATCAAGCCCTGAGCTGAACGCAGATGCTCAACCACTGAGCCACCCAGGTGTCCCCTATCCCCATTTTGTAGATAAGAAAACTGAGACTGTCAGAGAAGTTACCTGCCCAAGGTCAATGGAAGAGCTAAGATTCAACCCCAAGTGTGTGACTCCGACTCCAGTGGCCCAGGACACCTTGACCTGGAAAGGGCCTCCCCAGGAACCCTCTGAATGGCCAGTTTCATTCTGTGTGTTGGAAGTTTTTGACAAGAAAGGCAATCTATTGTATTAGAAGAGGGTTTCATCGACATTGTGAAGTCAGTGAAGCATGGAGGAAAGAATGGAGCCCCCTCTTGGGTTAAGGATATTATTGAGAGAAGATCTACCCTGGCCAGCACCCCCCAGGGATGTCCAGTGAACCAAGGATGGGCACACAAATGGATGGGTTTGGGCTATAAATCAAAGGGATTATAGTAAGTCTTCACACTCGGGAATGTTGGTACCACTAAGTCTAACGGGGTCATAATCAATGGGGGAGGAAGCAGACTAGGTGGTTGTGACTTAGTGCACCCCCTCCCATATACCTGGTAGCCTGGCTGCAGAGCAGAGGGACCTTGGCCCTGGGAGAAGTAGAGCCTGCCTTCTTGGTGGCTTTGGAGAAATACAGTGGAGTCTGAAGCTACTGTAGGCTGTCTGCCTGGGGAGTTGTTCTGGCTCTGGTACTTATTTCTGTACCTTTTGCCATGTAATCGGAATGCCCTTCCACTATGAGCCTACTTCCCTGGTTCTTGACTTTGGATTTGGTCATGTGATTTGCTTTGCCAATAATATAAGTTAGCAGTATTGATGGGCTAGTTCCCAGGCTAGACCTCAAGGTACCTTGTGTATTCCCACTGGCCTTCTGTCATTGCCAGGATAAGAACCCGCCTGAGCTAGGCTAGCTAGCCCCAGGAGGAAGACCTAGCACCTCAACTGACTTCCAGATAGGTGACTGAGCCCAGCCAAGACCAACTCCCTCACCGAGTGTAGCCTAGATCGGTCAACCAACCAACCCACATGTCCATATAAATAAGCAAGTATTGCTTTAGGCACTGACTTGGGGGGTCACTTGTTATGTAGGATTTTTGGAGAAAAGCTAACCAACACAGTGGACATTTGTGTTCTCCTTATTTCTCCCACGTTTCCAGCCCCCAGCCCTCTCCCTGATGACCTGTGTGAGGCACACCCTCAAAGAGGAAAGACACAGAAGGGAAACTGGTGGCCCCAGGCATCCAGTGCAGCAAGTCTGGGTCATCAGGAAGATGGGAAAGGTTAAGTGGAGACATCTCCCCATTAAAACTCACTAAGCTTCTCCAAAAAGAAAGTATATAGAATCAAGAGAACTGCAAAGAATGTAGAGAAATGGGCAACATATGTCTGTCTCAGAGATGTTCATAAGATATGTCTTCATAAAACCATTCCTTTGTGATGGACAAGAGGGAAGAAAAGAAGGGAACTCAAGACATTAGCTAACTGTAACTGCTGAGCCTTGGTGTCTTCTCACGACATGGCACAATGGGCAGAAGCCTGGAGCCAGGCTATGTGAGTTTGAATCTCAGTTCTCCCACCAATCACTATGTCACCTTGGCCGTTTAGTCTTTCAGTGTCTTGGTTTGTCTGTAAAGTAAGAATAATGGTAGCCTTTGCCTCACAGACTTATAGGAAATGCTTCAAATCATACTGACTCATAATAGACACTACGTGAGAGTCTGTTGAGGGGTTCACAATAAGATATTTGTGGATTCCTAGAAGAACACAAAGGTTTAATAAACACGGGCTCCTCCCTCTTGGCCACTGCTGTGTAACAAATTACCCCAAACGTAGGCACTTAAAGCAGTTAGAAGCTTTTATTAGTTCACAATGTCTCTGAGTTGGGAATTTGGGATTGGCTTAGCGGGGTGGTTCTGGCTCAGGTTCTCTCACGGGGCCACTGTCAAGTTATCGGCCAGGGATACAGGGATACAGTGTCTGAAGTCTTGGCTTCCAAGGTGACTACCCTGCAAGTTCATGCTGGCTGTTGGCAGAAAGCAACAGACCTCTGCCATCAGACCTGTCCGTAGGGCAGCTTGAGCGCCCTCACAAAATGGCAGTTGGCTTCTTCAGAGCATTTGTCTTAGAGAAAATGAGGTGAAAGCTGCAATGTCTTTTGTGATCTAGCTTTGGATGTCACACTGTCATTTCTATAATATTCAAAGCATCACACATGTCAATACCAGTGTGAGAGAGGACTACTCAGAAATGTGACTAGAAGGCAGGGATCATTACAGGCCATCTTGGAAGCTGCAGGCCGCCTGGTCAACATCCAACACCAGTCCACAGAAGATCTCCTTTATCTTCTTGGAATTATCTTATGATTTGAGAGCCATCTTCCTTTCTTTCTCCGTTCCTTCCTTTCTTCTTTCCTCTCTCTGTCCCTTCCTTTCTTTCTACCATTAAATAGCTTTATTTTCTGAATGTAAGGATAGTGTCAGAACTTCAGGAAATACAAAAAAGTGTTATGGTGCCTATAATTTCACAATGATTTCATATTCATTTTGGGGGATAATTTGGTGTTTTCATGCAAAATTTTATGTACATTTTATAAAAATTTAATAAGACTGCATGCTCAGTTTTGTATCAAGCTTTTTACATTTGAAATCATATCATAATCACTGCTCAATGTCATTAGATGTTGTTAATAATAATAACCAGTAATTAAATATTTAGGAATGTTCTGGGCACTATATTAAGTTCTTGACATAGTTCATTTAATTTGCACAAAAATCCTATGGGTGAGCATTTATTACTGTACCAGTTTTATAGAGGAAGAAATTGAGGCTCAGAAGGGTTACATAACTTCCCTAGAGTCACACATGAGACAAATGACACCATCAAGACTTCAATTCAGGTCTGATGGCCCCTAATGTACTCTCATGGCTGCAGAGTGTTTCACTGTGTGGATGTCCCACCGTTATGGAACAATTTCCTATTGTTTGACAATCAGGTTATTTCTAGTTTTCCTTTTTTTATTATTATGATATTTTATTTATTGAGAGAGTGTGTGTGTGCATGAGCGGGGGGAGGAGCAGAGGAAGAAGCAAACTTGTCACTGAGTGCTGAGCCCAATGAGGGGCTCAATCTCAGGACCCCAGTAATCATGACCTGAGCCAAAGTCAGATGCTTAGCTGTCTGAGCCACCCAGGCACCCCTATTTCCAGTTTTTCAATAGAAACAACACTCGAATGCATACGCCTTAGTATAATTCTTCGTCTATTTGTGCCCCAATGTCTTAAGTGAACAAAACCTCTAAGTACATCCCCTAGATGCTCTTGTGCCCCATATGCAGGAAAGCATGTCATTTAGAGCTGGCTTAAACCATTCAAGGGTCACTCATTGGCTCATAAAATTGAAAAACCCAGGGGGAAGTCTTGCTTTAGGCGTGGCTTGATCGAGCAGCTCAAAGATGTCAAGGACTTGGGTCCTCTTCAGCCTTCTGGTTTATCTTCTTTTGTATCAGCTTCACCCTTCTGCCCTTGGCTCCACATGGAAGTCCCCAAAATGGCTGCCTTGATTCCTAACCTCACATTTTCACACCACACCAGCTCTTTCTTGGGCAGTGGGGAGATTTCTCTCTCTAGGAAGCCCCAGCACATGGTCCCGGATGCCTCACCATGGACAAGGAGAATGGGATGATCCAATTGGCTTATGCCAGTCAGGACACACCTCTGGAGCTGAGTGTGGGTCAGCCCCCACCCATAGGTCATGGCTGAGACTAAGAGATGGCTAAAGCTGTCATCTAGTGCCATTTAACAAACTTGCAAAACTCAATGGCACAAAACAGCAATTATTTCTCATGATGCTACAGGTTGGAATCTGAGCAGCCCTGCTCCTCTCTCCTGGCATCATTCATGGGCTGCAGTTTTCTGAGGGCTCGACCGGGGCTGGGGGTCAATTATGACTTCGCTGGCATATCTGGCAGTTGACACTGAACTGGTTGAGGGTATCTCAGCTCTCCTCCTCAGGAGCCCTCCCCCAGGTGAAAGCTGCAAGACGCCTGGAGCTCCGCCCTAGGCATTCACATGAGTCATTTTCAATGCATTCTATTGGTCAAAGCACCTCAGGCCAGACCTCAGGGGCAGACAAACAGATCCAATCTCTTGATGAGAGGACAAGTTACAAAGGGCTGCTGGATCTGCGGACACTCGGCTACAGGTCATTAGGGCAGAGGCGGGAGTGGGTGGCTCTCTCCACCCACAGGTGCCCTGGCAATCTTGGTGGACAATGGCCCTGAAGACGGTGTTGGTGTCAGACACAGGAATGTTCCCGGGACCAACACCTGGGGATAATCTCTGAGATCAGGGCAGGAGGGGCTGGGATTACATGTCTCCCTTACTAAATTGAGTCATGAAACTTTTATTAAGGGATATAGTTTGTCAACGCCGAGACAACAAGGCAATTCTGGGCAGACTCATTAAGAGCAAATCCTTCTCCACTACAGCAGGTGCCGAGTCTGATGGGATTGTGAATTGAGACGATGCAGGCAGGAGTGGTTTGCACGAGGGCTGTCTAGCCCGCTAAGCACATGCAGAGTGCTTTCCCGGGCCCCTAAGACACAGGCATGGAGGGATATCCATTTTCTCAAGGTTTCTTTGATGAAGGGCTGGCTCCTTAGCAAACATGAGTGACAGCTGCTTCCATCAGATACAGGGACAGGGGTGTGTGCCCGGCCACCTCTCCATTAACCGAGGAGAGTCACGTGTGGCCTCGTCCCTCCAGGAACCTGAACCTCACCCTCTGCCCTCTCTGACTGGAGGTGATAGGGACCCAGCCATCCCAGCTGGAGAGAGACCCTCTGAGCCCCTTGCCCTCCACCCCATGAATGAGACCCAGGGAACCCTCGCTCACAAAACTGCAAGGTCACTGATACCAGCACTGGCCATGTCCGAGCTGTGCGCCGTTGGTCAGGCCTCCCCAAACCATCATAAGATGGGTGTAACAATATACATTTGACATATGGAAGCTCCTGGCATGACTTTTTTTTAAGCCAAGTTTTTAAAGCAGATTTCATACAAACATTTGGATTCTCCACCTTCTCAGGACCAATCTAAACTTCAGCGAGCACCTGGGCTTTCATTCCCAGCTGACAGAATTAGCTGGAGCTGGGTAATTGCTGGAAGACAGGAGACTGTCTCCCCACTTTGCCACACCTCCTGCCACTCCATAGCTCAACATCCAAGCTGTGCAGGGAGTGCTTGTGGCTACGCTCCACCTCCTCCGTCACTTCAGCCCTCGTGGCACAGACCAGCACAGAGGACCTGGGAACAATGTCCCCAGCCAATCTGCGGGGCTCCAGAATCCAAATCTATTTTAATCCTCGGGGAGTTCGGTGTGCACGTGGCTTCATCACGGTCCCTGGGCTATTTGACTGGAGCCTCCAACCACCTCCTCACATGTTTCTTCAACCCTTCAGCAAATACTCTTCCAGCACGTGTCCAGGAAGCGGCCAACGGTGGCCCGCACGCCAAATCCAGCCCACCACCTGTTTGTGTTCGACCCACCAGCTAAGAATGTGCTCTTTACATTTTTAAATAGTTAGGAGGGAAAAAATCAAAATGAGAATATTGTGTGACACAGGAAAATCCTGTGAAATTCAAATTTTGGCATCCATAAATAAAGTTTTATTGGAATCCAGCCCTTCGGTTTTCATGTTGTCTGTGGCTGCCTTCATGCTCTCTCTGCAGAGTTGGGTTGTTGAGACAGAGACAAACGGCCTGCAGAGCCTCAGATGTTTGCTATCCGGCCCTTTCCAGAGAAAGCCTGCTGCTCCTTGCTCTGTGGCATCTCAGGCCCTATTCTGGGTATTGGCCATACAGAAGTGGTCTAGCTTCCTAGGGCTGCCATGACCCATCATCACAAACTGGGCCGCTTAGAACGACAAAAATGTACTCTTTCATGGTTCTGGAAGCCAGAAATCTGAGATCATAGGGGTTGGCAGGACAACACTCCCTCCAGAGGCTCTAAGGGAAGATCCTTCCCTGCCTATCCCAGCTTCTGGTGGTTGTGACATTCCTGGTGGCTCCTCTGTGGATCTTTTATAAGGAACTTGTCATTGAAATTAGGGCCCCCTGGACAATCCAGGATGATCTCATCTCAAGAACCTTAATTCTATCGTTCAAGAGCCTTTTGTCCAAGTAAGGTTGCATTCACAGTTTCTGGGACATGGACATATCTTTGTGGTGGTGGTGGGGGCACCATTCAACCCACTATAAGTCATTTCATGCTTTCTAGAAGCTTCCATTCTTTTGAAAGGAGACTAATGACAACCCTTTTCCCTCAAAAATAAAGATGAGTAACATAACAGGTCAGGTGTTGATGAGAAGCCACAAAGGATGCAGTGAGGGCTGAGAACAGGCAGCAGGGAGGAGGTTACTGTTTACACCCCCTTGAACAGACCCCCAGGGAAGTGGGGTACAGACATCGGGGAGAGAGGCCAGCAGGTGCAGAGCCCCCAAAAGGAAGAATGTTGGCACACCTAAGGAGCAACCAGGGGTCCCCCTGTGGCTGGAGGGGAGTGGGTAAGACAGGAAGAGAAGGATTATAGCTTTGGGTCCTATCAGGTAAGTGGCTATTGCGTCCAGTCCTTCATCACATGCCAGCAGGACTAACCCCTCCTATGGTTCTTTTTATGTACCCATGTCTTGTGAGGACAACCTCAGCTAATTCCACACAGTTCTCTAACTTGGAAACCGTTCCAATTGACCTCCTTCCCTCCATTATTTGGATAAGTAAGCTGGGGTGACCCGTGGGAGGCCACTTAGCCCGTGGATAGCAGGGCTTTGACCCCAGAATCACTTCCAGGCCCGGATCCCCCCACTCCTCACAGCCCTTCTGTGGGGCTGCCTTAAAACAGGACAAAGGGGAGAATCAGCTTGAATGGAAAGGAGTCTCACCCAGATTACAGAATGGATGGCGGGAGGCTTGGCCAGAGCTCAGGAGGGGCCGGCCGGTTATGTCCAGCTTTGACTTTTAAGGTCCCTTGTCGTGGGAAACAGTCTTCAGGACAGGTGCTCCAGTGGGCAAACCTGTCCTGTGTGACCTGTGTCAGGCCGCCAGGCCCGCCGGCACCAGCGCACACCCTCTGAGCCGCCTCTCTGTCCCCTAGGCCCTGTCTGGGGCTCGAGGGTCTAGGCCACTTTTAGGCTGCCTGAGTTTGTGGTGGGGGTACAGAGGCTCAGCCAGCTGCCGAGGAAGGGCTGAGGCTCCTGGCAAGCACGGCAGCTGCACAAGCTGTCAGCTCCGGCCTGGGCGGTGTTAGGAGACCACAGGGGCAGGGGGCTGTTTTCTACTATTGTGGACATTCCGATATTGTTTAAAATTCATATCAAAAATAATACAATCAAGTAATACCTCATAATACTCC
Organism: Canis lupus dingo; assembly: GCF_003254725.2. Lineage (NCBI taxonomy): Eukaryota > Metazoa > Chordata > Mammalia > Carnivora > Canidae > Canis > Canis lupus. The sequence continues at coordinate 18,545,137 of NC_064248.1, read as the reverse complement.
CCCCTCACCCTCTAAATTCTGGCCATGCTGGTCCTCCTTCTGTTTTCTACCATACTCAGCTGATTCCTGCCTCAGGACCTTTGCCCGGCTGTTCCTCCTGCCCGAAGAGCTCTCCTTTTGTCACCTCCTCAGATAGGCCCCCTCCCAACCATCCATCCACAGGTGCTCTCTCCTGTGCCTGTATATATCCATCACCCACACAATGTCCTCCGCTTGGCACCCTCCGAAAAGGCCACGTGTAATTTCTCAGTTATTCATTTACCAGCTCCTCTGTCTCCCCCACTGGATTGCCAGCTCCACGAGGGCAGGACAGGCTTGTGGTCCTCACTGGTGAGTCCTGTGCTCCCAGAGCAGAGCCTGGGGCCTGGTGGATTCTCACTGTTGGAAGGAAGGAAGGAAGGAAGGAAGGAAGGAAGGAAGGAAGGAAGGAAGGAAGGAAGGGACAGTTAGCCAGGCCATGGCTGCTCACCTATTTCCTTACTCCGTCCCTGGCAATCGGAGCCCAGGCCTCACCCACAAACCTGACACAGGCACAGCAGCCATTCTTCTGGGGGACAAGAGACGCAAGGAGGAGGGGAACCCTGTAGAGCTACTTCCAGATGCCCTAAGCCCTTCTCAGCCCAGACTCCGTGAGGTGGCCGGACAGGGCTGCTGGCCCCACCTACCCAGCTGAGATGCTTTCCCTCGGGATGTGGTGGGACAAGGTAACTAGGGACACAGGCACCCGGGTCAGACACCTGTGTGTTGGGATCCCGGATCCTTCACTTGTGACCTTGGGCAGGTCACTCCGCCACCGCTGCCTCAGTTTCCTCACCTGTAAAGCCGGAGTGGTCTCGAAGAGGAGGTGAGGATTAATTAAGATACTATTCAGGTCACAGGCCACCCAGTGAGATATTTGTCGCCACCTGGTAGCTAAGGCCGAAGCCGAGGACCAAAGCCATCATGTCGAGCACCCCACATTCTGAAAGAGAACTGCATAGACAGCCTAGGGATGCCGACTGGACGGTGGCTGAGCCCGAGGCCGCACAGGCCCGAGCCAGTGTTTCCTTCAGAAGGAAGCATGGACAGGTGCCTGGGTGGCTCAGCGGTTGAGTACCTGCTTCAGCCCAGGTTGTGATCCTGAGGTCCTGGGATCGAGTCCCGCATCGGGCTCCCTGCATAGGGCCTGCTTCTACCTCTGCCTGTGTCTCTGCCTCTCTCTGTGAGTTTCTCATGAATAAATAATTTTAAAAAGAGAGAGGGAGAGAGAGAGAGAGAGAGAGAAGCATGAGCAGAGTTTCCTCCGAGCCTGGGGAGGTGAGTTGTGCATTTTTACTTTCCTTCCCTCCCTACCATGGTGGGGCAGAAGATGGAGGTGTGTATCAGTCAGCTGGGGCCGTGACAATCCCATATAACAAGGAGCCACAGAATGTCAGTGCCTACAACATATGTTTATTTAGTTCAGGAAGAGCAGCTCACTGGGGCCGGATGATCTAGAATGTGCTGGCTGGAGAGCTCTGCGGATCTCCACTGGTCCCACTCGTGTGTGCGGGGGGAGGCTGGCATCTTCCTTCTCTCGGCCACACCTGCTCACCTGTCTGGGGTGGATCTAGGCCGGGTTGGGCAGGGCAGGCAGCTTGCTGAGCTTGGCCCACCCGCTCAGGTGACTGCAGCTGGCTAGTGCGAGCCATCCAGGCTGGCTTCGGCTTTTCCACTCATGTGCTCCACCCCCGTCCTGGGACCATGGGGCCATCCCTGCCTACTCTTCCTGACAACAGCAGACAAGGAAGGGAGCGTGAGGCTCTGAAGGTCTCAGCTCAGAACTGGCACACGGTCACCTCCACCTTCCCCTGTAAGCCCAAGTCCCTGGCAATCCACTCACATGGTCAAACCCAGAGTCAAGGGGTAGGAAACAAATTCCTCCTCTTTAGTGGAAGAGCTGCAAGCCACAGGCAACGGGCAAGCATGAAGCAGGGGACGAACCAGGGCTGATAGGACTCTACTGCACAGAGGATTTGGGGGTACACTTGGGAACCAGTGGCACTTCTGGCCCAGAGACTTTTGAAGGTGGGAGGCCCACTGCAGAAATCCAGGCCCATAGGTGATCTCAACTTGAAGGCCTCAGGGCCTTTGCACTGCACCTGGAGGGACTAAGGGGAAATTACATTTTTTCTCTGTGGCCCTCAGAAGAAGGGTAAGTTAGGATCCCCTTTGTCCTCGCAGAAGTTAGAGAAGAGGGTATCACAGGACCATTCCGGCAACCACGGAGCTCTCGGATGGTACCAACTCCTGACCTGGACCTCAGTCCACAGTGCTGAGGACTGAGCCATGGTGGGGGCCAGCTCAGTACCAGAGGGTTCTGAGGCGAGACTGGCCTCTGCCCCATGACTTATGTGGGACCCCGTCTGTAGGGACCTCGGTGACTCCAAACCTGAGGCGGGAGAGGGTGGAGGAGGGGGTGGTCGAGCCTAATGTGCCCCCACAGGCAGGCACACACAAGCAGCCCTAGGGCCCGGCTCTGGGCTCTGGCTCCGAGAGCCCCCAAAGGAACTGAAGACAGGTTTGCAAGCAAGCAGTTCTGAGGCCTTCTATTGAAACGAGACCGTTCCAACGGCAGAGACGAAAGCTACGGAATCTGGCTGACCTGCCACGGAAGCATAGAGTACAGCTCTGGGCAACTGTGTGAATAATAAGAGTAAGAGAATGAATGTAATAATGGCAGCTGACACACACACTGCTTCCTGCACACAGGCCACAGTTCCAGTGCTTTCGATTTAGCAACTGTTAATCTGCATTATTTTTTTTTTAATGGAAGGTATTTTTTTTAAGATTATTTATTTATTTATTTGTGAGAGACACAGAGAAAGAGAGAGGCAGAGATATAGGCAGAGGGAGAAGCAGGCTCCCTGCAGTGAGCCTGATGTGGGAACTCGATCCAGACACTCGATCCTGGGACTCTGGGATCACTCCCCGAGCTAAAGGCAAACGCTCAACCGCTGAGCCACCCAGGTGTCACCTAATCTGCGTATTAGTCATCAGAGTGTTATTATTTCCATTTTACAGATGAGGAGACTGAGGCAGAGAGGTTCAGAAACTTTCCCAAAGCCACACAGCAGGAATCAAGGAGCCCAGATGTGACCCCAGGCAGTCTGTAGCTATACTATCTCCTTTTTTTTTAATAGTTTTTTTTTTTTAAGATTTTATTTATTCCTGAGAGACACACACACACACACAGAGAGGCAAAGACACAGGCAGAGGGAGAAGCAGGCTCCATGCAGGGATCCCGACGTGGGACTCGATCCTGGGACTCCAGGATCACACCCTGGGCCGAAGGCGGCGCTAAACTGCTGGGCCACCCAGGGATCCCCAGCTATCTCCTTTCTTAAAGAAATGAAACCATTTCATGTTTCTACTCCAGTTCGTTAAATGCCCCAACAAACCAGTCACTTAGTAGATGCTCAAGAAATGTTAAGTCCCTGGCTTTCATTACCGGTGACCTTAACCACAACCACTGCCCCCGTTGCCAGGGTGACCCCTTTCAGGGGCACACAGTGGCTCTGAGAAAAGAAGCGAGCCGAGTTGGGATCCTAGGTTCTAACCCTGGCTCTGACCCTGGGTGTCACAGCTGGCCAGGTCCCCTCTCTGGCCTCAGACTTCTGAGCTGTAGAAAAAGGGCATTGGACTTGGCTAGGATCGGGGTGGGTGTGTCAGCACCTCTCGGGACACTCCCTTAGTTCCTGCTCTCCACAGCGGTTGTGTGTGCACACACGTATGTGTGTATCTCTGTGCATGTGCATCCAAGTCACGGGCTGTCTCCCCAGGGGTGGCAGCCACCTAGAACAGAACAGAAGGTCTGGAGGCAGGAGGAGGCCACAGAGGAGTCCAGGACCCTGCGGCCAGCACTTCAGGGCAGAGGTGCTCAGGACACCGGGCAAGTCTCAGGTCCTCTCTGAGAGTCTCTGAGTTTCTGCCCCTGAAAGCGAAAATAACCATCCACCTGTTACAGTGGCCAGTGTCTGGGGAATGCATGAGGGACGTGGGGGGAAGCCAAGAGATAACCTCCGGGGCCCTGCCTGGGACAGTCTCCTTTCCTGACCCCTGACTCGTGTCTCCATCTTTTCCAGATCAAGTCGCAGCTGAACGCCCCAGCCACCCCTGCCTGTTGCTGACCAGCCAACAGTAGGCCTCCAGCACTGTGGCTAATACACTCCAACAACCCAAAGGATCCCTGTTTTTATTGAGCAACTACTGTGTCCCAGGTTCAAAGCTGAATACTTGGCATCTATCACCGCCTGTGACGTCACACGTCCTTTGACGTCCCCGGCAGGAACTCTTACTAACTCTGCTTTAGAGACGAGGGCCGAGCACAGAGAGCCTAAGTGATTTGGCCAAGGTCACACAGCTGGGCGGACAGACGTGTGCTTAGATGCCCAAGAGACAGAAATCGGCCTCCATAGAAGTGAAAAAACCTCACTTCAAATAGTAAAGCTAATTCTGTGACTTAGTATTGTTTCTGTTTGTTTTTTGTTTCCCGCTCACCTCCCCGTTTTACTAATTGACTGGTCTAATGCACTTAGAACTGGTCTTATTTGGACTTACTTAGGGGTGGCTGTCGGCACTACACTGCCTCCAACATTCGGGGTCTGACCCTGCAGTCACTGAGCAGTAGCGTGGGGACTTGAACCTAGGTCCGCCCACGTCTAGCCCCCGCCTGCCCCCGACGCCCACCAAGCCCCCAGACACCCACCTGTCCGGTGGCCTCCAGAGGGACCCGGGCTGACCGAGAGAAGGCAAAGGGTGGGGTCCCCCGAAGGCCCAGGCCGGCCACTCTCAGCGAGGCTGTAGGAGGCCCGGGGATCAGAAATACTTGTGTGGCCACCTAGTGGGCACAGGTCACCTTGCAGTTGCCATCCATCTTGGCAACAGGCTTTGCATCCGGGGAAATTTCGGGCATCGGGAGTCTTGTCTCCCCAGTGTAGACGGCGATTTTCATGCTTCACCAGATGTGCTACGTAGGAATCCAGTTCAGGAGCGAGTCCAGCTGCTTCCCGGAGCGGGAGGCAGAGTGTGCGCAGTGAAGGATGCCAAGACTTTGAAGGCAGGTGGCAGGACTGTCCGGCGGCTGGAGCGTGGCCCCTGGTGGTAGAGCTCCGAGGCTGGTTAAGGACCCCTGAGCAGCTGGATGTCCCGACAAGTCCCGCGGGCGGGTGGGCACGGGAAGGTGACAGGCCGTTTGCGTATGGCAACGAAGCACCTTCCCTAGGATGCTCGAAAGTCCCTTGGTTCTCCCCAGTGTGAGCGACTGGCCACAAAGCTCCTGTCCTCCCCAAGCATGTGAGTCCAGGGCTGCCCCCCTAAACTCGGCCCCTGAGAGGCTGAAGGAAATTAGGGGATGCGAGGGGGAGAGGGTAGACAGATCAAAGGAGGAGGAACAGGACAGACCTCCCCAAGAGAGGACCTGCGGCCACCACCCCTATGTCCTTCACCTGCCGTCACGTCCACACGGCCAGAGTGAGGACTGGCCAGTGAGCCTCAGACCCCTGGGAGCCGCGTCAGTTGAGCTTCTCGTTGGTGCCCCTTGAGGACTTCCTGTGGGCGGCAGCCAGCATGTTGCCGAGGGACCGACCCACAGGGCTGATGCCCACCTGTGCTCTGGCTCTTCCCCTCTGACATCACTTCTCGCTGCCAACTCCCTTTTTAATGGCCATGGCTTTTGCCAGGGTTATCTAGAAAAGAGCAGTGGGAGCTGGCTCCAGGAGGTGGGGTGGTTGACAGTGGGAGGGAGTGCCCTACACCCCCCAGGGCCTGGGAGGACTGGAGGGAGGCCACCGAGTCACTCAAACCAGGGAGGGGACAGGGGCCAGGGGTGGTGGGGAGGCCCGGTAGGGGAGTGGCTGCAGCACCCACCCCCAGTCTGGCGAGGCTGGGAAGGCAGGGGCTGCCCCACACCCACTCCTCTGCTGTGGCACCAAACAGCACTGAGGCCTCTAGGTCATCCCCAGCCGGCAGGGACAGTGCAGATGCCAGTGACAGCTTTCATTAATATTCACCTACTGCATCCTGGTGGAGATGAGGTGTTACAGATGGGAGTGTGGCCTAGAGACTCACAGGGCCTCGGATGCAGGAGTGAGTCCATTTTGGATATTCAAGACAGCCTCGTCTAATTGTGGCCTTTTGGTTTGTGGGTCTAAAGTCCTAAACAAAGGGCTAGAGGGTCTCACACAACCCTATAGACACATAAGCTATACCCCCCACCCCTTGAAGGCATCTTGGAAAGAGGATGGATGAAGGGGAAGGGAGACCATCTGAGAAAGGACAGGTGTTTTTTTTGTTGTTGTTGTTTTTTTTTTTTTTTGGAAAAGACAGTTTTGATGGGTAGTTTGACAAATCCACCATGGACAGCTGTGCCAGTTGTTCACTGTCCAAGAAGGCCCAGCTGAGGGGAAGGTACCGGCTGAAGTCGTGCCAGCCTTCCACTCTCCTTGGTACAGAGTCACACCTGCTCAGAGGAAGAGGTGCCTTTTGAAATTCGCACAAAGCCTGTCTAGGGTCTGAACTTCAGCTGAACATTTTATCCAGAGGAGCCTGTTTTAAATCTGAAGAGAATGGGTTCTGTTAAATCAGCACATTTTTAAAAAATACACTTTTCATGCCACCAGCTTTCCAGAGCAAAATGAGATCAGTTACAGAAGGAGGTAGACTTCGTGCACATCTGACTCTGATCTGAGCATGGAGTACATTCTGTCCATCACCCAACACACGAGTGTGTGCACTCACACACACATACCCATGTAAAGCATGTGGCACACAATAGGATCCCCCCTCCCTTTCCGGAGGGCAGGACTCCTGTGTCATCCCTGCTTCATGCCTAGCCCTTGATCCCTCAGTGCATGTCCAATGGCGAACGAGAAGACTAGACTGTCACTGACACTTGTATGTGAGCTGAGGGTGAGTCAAACATGCATCGTCACAGTGAGGGAAACCTACAGAGCTGGTCCTTAATCCCACAAGCCCCGTCCAGGTAGAAACCCCAAGGAACCTTGTACTCGGAGGGGCCAGGGCACACAGGGCCTCCTGGATGTGCAGCCCCAGCTGGATCACCTGCAAACAGCTCTCAAAGCCCCTGGGACGCGAGGGCAGGGGGAGCAGGGCCCAGGGGATATGGAGCCCTACTGTACCAAGTGCCAGGAAACAGGCCCCTCCACACACGGTGCGAAGAGACAGGGCCCAGGGAGGGGATGCGATGGGCCGATGCCGTGAACCCAGGACCCACAGGGACCCAGACTTCAAGCTCTCAGCTGCCTATTCTTCCCACAGCTCAGGCGCTCCAGCAGCTCTGCCCACAAAGTGCCTCCGCTCAGGTCTGTCAGGAGGCAGAAAACAGAGTCAAGCAGCCACAGTGCCTCTGGCAGCGATCGGGGCAGGATGTGGAATTCTCCAGACTCTGGAGCCACAGAGACCTAAAAGCGGACCCTAGCTTTGCCAGTGACTTGCTGTGTGGCCTTGGGCAAGTCACCTCCCTCTCTGAACCACGATATTCTCCTCTGTAAGCTTTTGCTCTGAAGGCAGGGAATACTAAGGGGGTGGGTGGACGGCTGCAAAAGGCAAACCCGGCTGCATCTGGGAGGCAGTGACGGCCTGTCTCTTCCTCTCTTCTAGCATAGCAGTGGCAGAGGGAACCATTTGGGAAAATGCCATAGTACAGATCGTCAACATAATACAAGCCCCCAGAGCTTCCTCTGAGCTCCTGGCCCCACCCCAGGCAGGCTCAGCAGGGAAGATTGAGATGCTCTGCACATCCTTCTCTAGAGTCTGAATCACTCCTAGAGTGCCCTCCAGGGCCGGAAGCAAGGTCGCCACCACTCCTGGAGTGCTCAGGAGTCATCAGCTCCAGCATGGGGACACAAGTGGGGAAGAGGAAGGACAAGGACCAGTTGTAGCCTCGAGCCTCAGGGTGCCCCTCTGCAAAATGGGGATTATGCCTTCCTCAGCGGCTCCAAGAATGACAGTGTGGTTATCGCTGTAGACTCTTCAGGGAGAAGATGCACCTCTGGGTGAGCCTCTGGATTCAGCCCCCAGCTCCAGACACCAATGTGGGTCTGAGAGACAAGGACCAGATTAACTTCCTGCAATATTCTAGAGGTCACTTCCACCTAACTGGTCTGCCATGGCTCAGCTGAAATAGCCACAGAGAGCTGGGGTCTCTAGGGACCATACGGCTCACTCAAAGGAGTGTGTGTGTGTGTGTGTGTGTGTGTGCGCGTGCGCACACGCAATGAGGCTGCCACAAATGTAACGCAATCTTAATTCCTGCTGAAAGAAGAGGTGTATGTATGGATATATATATATAAATGTAGAATTTGTGTGTGTATATGTATTTATAATAAATAAATATTTATATTTATAATAAATAAATATATATATAAGTAAAATATATATATATAAATGCAAGAAAAGGTCTGGAAGGCCACCCATTGAAACATTATTATATGATTTTGTAGATTTTCATGTTGTTTATCTTCAAGGAACATGTATTACTTCTACAATAAAGGGGAGAGAAACAAAGTCTATTTTTATTTTTTTAAAGATCTGTATTTGTTTGAGAGTGCGTGTGTGCACACGTGAGTGAGAGAGGGGCAGAGAGAGAGGCGAAAAAGAATCCCAAGCAGACTCTGCGCTGAGGTGCTGATCACAGACCTGAGGCGGGACTCCATCCCCCAACCCATGAGATCATGACCTGAGCCGAAACCAAGAGTCTGACGCTTAACCGACTGAGCCACCCAGGCTTATTTTTAAAGAGAAAAATCTACCCATTGCCAAAATGCCCAGCTATGTCTGGCCTATGTTTCATTTAAATACTCTTTCAGCCAACCCCCAGCCCACTCCAGGTGGGGACCCAATGTGGACTCAGCCAAGAGCTTCTGGTGCCCTTCGGGGTCAGCAGGGCTCAGAGCCAGCTTCAGGTCCAACCTGGAAGGCCACCTGACCAGAGCTATCAACCATGCTACCCCACCAACGCCAAGGCTGGAGCTAATTAATTAACATGGATTTCTAAAGATGTTTCTAATGATGCAAGCAGGGAAGAGCAGAAAAGGGAGTCCTTGAACTAAAGAAAACCTCCACTTTAGAGCTGTTCACTCGAGAGCTTCTCCCTGAGGAGCCCTGCAAAGTAAGGCCAGGCATTCTGAGCAGGCACCAAGGACGAGGCTTCATTATGTTAAAAAATTCATCAGAAGACACCTCCGAGTGACTCCAGGCCTCCTCCTGTGAGGAGAAACCCATTTGGATAAATTTGGAAAACCCTCGCACACTCGACATTTTGGGGCACCCGCTGTGGGCAGAGCTCCATGTCCAGCCTTCATTTGGGCGGGGGATGCCGCAGGTGCCGTGGGGCAGTGAGGAAGGCCCTGGCTGGCAAGGTGAGTTCAGGGGAGCTCCTGAGGAGGCGGTCGGGGAAGACCTCCGCTTTCCCCCAGGGCCATCAGACCACATCCTCTTGCACGCTCGATGCACAAACAGGAGGCTGCCAGTCAGCTGTGTGTCTCCACGCTGGTGACCACAGTACCCCACCCCCATCCCATGAATCAGGTAGCTGCATTCGCACCTGAAAGAAGAAAGTGGTGGGATTCCTCGTCTCCCATCTGTGCTGACGCACCAAGCCACGGAACCGGATGCGTTCTCTTCAAGGACAAGGGAGACCAAAATCCCAGCTCACCCTTGCTAGCCCAGGATTACTGCTGATACCGTCCGTTTTAACTCCAAACATCCTTGTTTGGAAAGAAAAAGAAAACTGATGGTCACCCCACCCATTTCCCCATCAAAGTTTCATGGCAATTTCGCAACTTTCAGTCTCCATCCAGGCTGCCCCAGCCTGCCGACCAGCCTTCAGACACCTTCACTCCTGTGTCCTCACCCACTTGCCCACTGGTGAGTTCCTCACACTATCCAGGAGTCCTCACGCTCAGGGAAGCCCCCTGATCCTCAGCCCTCCATCCATTTCCGGGGTCCCCAACCTCATTCACTGCACTTAGCACACCACTCTGCAACAGCCTATCTCTTGGGCCTGTGAACTCCTGGCAGGCACCCACTGCCGTATTAGCCTCCTCCAAGTCCTTCACTTGTAACGCAGCACCTCGCTTAGACAGGTATTTGGTAAATAACATTTGCTAAATTCACTGCCATCAATCAGGGCCCAGGAGTCAGCTAGAACCACCAGCACCTTTCCTCTCCCTGGTCCCAGGTGCCCTACAGAGATGTCACTCTGGGATGATGGCAGCACTTAGAAGTGGGCAGGAGGCCCAATCAGACCCCACAACTACCCGGGCAGGAGAGTCCCCAAGATCCACAAGAGCAGGGGCTGATTTGGTCACATGATCTCAAAGGAGCCTTTACAAGCTCAGACGTTTTGCAACTCTTAAGTCTGTAACTCAGCTTCTTCAGAATAGAAATCGGGCCTAGTTATGTCCATCACAAGCCTCGAAAATATTAGTGCCATCAAGTCCACATGGGGAAATCCTCAGACAAGCACCAAAATTTAACATGCACAGACGCTCACTGCAGCACGTTTTGTAGTAAGAGAAACTAAACAAAGCATGTCCTTGGAACGCCATCTGCCATTAAAAATCACATTTTAGAACAGTAACATGAGAAGATGATCCTAACACGTTAAGTGAATAAAAGGGACTGCAAAACAACATGAGCCCAATTCTACAAAGAAAAAAAGGGAAAGGAAAAAGCAAAACCATATATATTTGTATATATTTGGAAAAGAAAATTCACCAAAATATTAACAGTGGCTCTGAGCAGGATTAGATGACGTTTCCAGTTTTCCACATTTATTTTTAAAGATTTTATTTATTTGACAGAGAGACAGAGAGAGAGAGAGAGAGAGAGCGCGCGCACAAGCAAGGGGAGCAGCAGAGGGAAAGGAAGAAGCAGGCTCCCCACCAAGCAGGGAGCCCAATGCAGGGCTCAATCCCAGGACCTTGGGATCACAACCTGAACGGAAGCCAGACCCTTAATGGACTGAGCCACCCAGGCGCCCTTGCATTTTCCACTACAATGTTAGTCAGGAGGTGAAAAAAAAAGGCTATGGAAAAGAAAGGTGACATTTCATGGCGTGAGGCTGACAGCAGACAAGTGGAGGAAAAAGTTGGAAGTTGGAAAGCATTTCATCAGACCCCTTCCCAGAGCCAGTGGCTATGCCTCGGGTGGATGTCACTGATGGAAACCAGAGGAAAAGCAGGGTATGAACTTTTATTTATTTTTAAAGATTTTATTTATTTATTCATGAGAGAGAGAGAGAGAGACAGGGAGGGAGAGAGAGAGAGAGACAGAGAGGCACAGACACAGGCAGAGGGAGAAGCAGGCTCCGTGCAGGGAGCCTGACGTGGGACTCGATCCTGAGTCTCCAGGATCACGCCCTGGGCTGAAGGTGGCGCTAAAACGCTAAGCCACCCAGGCTGCCTGGGTACGGACTTTTACAGCAGCCTCCCCGCACTCAAAGGTGGCAGGTGGCAGGGCAAGCAGCTCATTGCTGTCCATCTCCTGCCTCTCCCCATCATGTCCCTCAGAACACAGTCTTTGGGTTTGTCAAGGGCCTGTTCTTGCCAGGCCCTAAGGTGGGTGGGCACTGCAGGGATCATGTCAGAGGACTAGGGAAGCAGACCCTTTCTGCAGGTCAACCACCCTCTGCTTGCACACCTCCAGGGACTAGGAGCTCACTACAACCCACACAGGCTAGGCCCACTTTACTCCCCTGCAGCCTTTCCCCTACCACCCTAAATCCTATCTCAAATTCTGTCCAAGGGTGCAGCTCTTGGGCGACAGATTCCATCCTCTCGCCCCTTCCATCTGTGGGCATTCAAAAAGCCTTTTCACCTGCTCAGGCATAGACCACACTCAGGCCTTTCCGACAGGCAGGTGAGGTGGTATTTATAACCAAGGAATAATTGGATGTTAATTCCTTTCTGCAGAAGAGTGACTGGAGTTTCAATTTCTTCCTCTGCGAACTCTCAAGTGGGGCTAGCTGCAGCTGAGAGGCTATGACTGACATGCACGCACGGCCCAGGCTCACCCGCCCCCTCAGCCCCCACAGTGATTCTTGTAAGGGCCTCAGAAGCCATCAGCCCCCAACTCCCTTCCTCCCCAATTCTACCACCAACCAGTGGCCATCCTCACTTCAGGCGAGCAAGCCTCTTCCTGCCAGGTGTGGGATTCCACATTATAATCTAGCCTTGTCCAGGGGTGCCTGGCTGGCTCAGTAGGTAGTGTGTGACTCTTGATCTCAGTGTTATATTCGAGCCCCACACTGGGTGTAGAGATCACTTAAAAAAAAAAAAAAAGTCTTAAGAAAAAAGAATCTAGCCTAGTCCTGTCAGTCTGGTCACTGGTCCTTAAGGCAGGAAGGAGCCGCTGATACATCACCCCAAAAACTTCAGAAGCACTACTTCCACACACGAATGGCTGACAAGGCCCAGCTCTCAGACACACCAGTGAGCCCTGAGCACCACCCACCACCACCCCTCGCCCACCTCCAGCCTCCCTCCTCAACCCCTCCTCTCAGATAAGCCACCTACTCAGACCTCCACCCTGCTGCTGACCTCAAGAGAGACTTTGGTCCACTGATAGGCAATAACCCGGCTGAGTCTCTTGGCAAAGATCCATTTCCTAGGGGGAGAAAGAGTGTGAGCCCACGCCTGATGAGCACCTGGGCTCCACACCCACTCCCACCACAGGTGAACTGTAAGGGCAAGTCCCTACCATCAGACTCTGAGAAAAAGGGGCGCTATGTCTTCCCGTAGCTTTAATGGAGAGGCCGTCTAGGAGACCCTGCCCCAGCCAGCCCTCCTCTGCTGTGCTCTCCCAGGGCACGGCCACAGGCCTCATCCCTTACTGCCCAGCTCCCCACCAGGATGGCCTCTCCACCTGCATACTGGCCCCAAGAGGCTGAGGGGAAACACGTTCCCTGACCAGTGTTTATATAACAACAACATAAGCATTTTATTTTTTCATTAAGCTTCTTAGTTCCTTAGTATCACAATGGAATGATGAGAAAACAAGAACAAAAAAAACCCATGAGTCTGCAAATCTCTGACGAAGAGCAGAGACTTCAAGGCAATCGGAGGGGAGGGCAGGAGAGGCTTGACAGAAGTGCCAAAACAGTTCCAGCATCAAGTCTCTCCAGGCCGGCTGGGCCGGGGATGGGGGTGGAATGGTGAGAAGGTGGCACTGTCATGAGCAGTCCTTGGCGTTTCTGCCTCATGGCTGATGTCCAAGGGAGTGGCGCAGACCAGCCCACAGGATTCCCTGGGGCCTCCCTGGAACCTGGCCACATGACCCTCTGCTTGCTCCCGTTGCCCTGGGCACTCCAACCAGTGCTAAGATGCACCCTGAAGCCAGCTCGGCTGGGTGGGCAGCAGGAGAGGAGCGTGGAGAGGGGCAGGGGGGCAGGCAGCACTGTTCAGGGTGCAAGAATCCAAGGAGCAGCCGAGGCCTGTCTGGGAGCCGTCTGTGGCAGAGGGCAGAGGTGATGCGGGTGGCAGCAGCAGGAGTTCGAGTCCCTTGGCGGCAAGCAGGCTGTGCCTAGAGCTTCACGGTGCCGGGGGGCAGGCTGTCATTGCAGAGTCTGTAGTAACGCAGGTCGTTGACCAGCCTGTGCACGTTCTGGGTGAATGAGGGCAGGTCCTGGAAGGCAGGGGTACAGCTGCAACCCAGCCCCATCTAACACCCCAAATCATCCCACCCCCACCCCACCCCAGCTCTTTCCATCCCAGGGTGAGCCTCAGAGGTCTGCAAATGTTTTATTAAACTCGAAATTTCTACTCATTCATGCACCATGTGTCAGCCAAGGTCCTATAGGAGCAAAAGAACAATAGTTAACACTCCCCTAGTGCTCACCATGTACCAGGCTCTGCCACGAGGGATCCAGATACTAAGTCACTCAAACTTTGCCACGAGCCTGAGATACAGGTTTCATTAGTACTCCCATTTGAAGGATGAAGAAAGTGAAGCACAGAGATATTCCAAAACTTGCCCCAGATTCCACAGAAAGAAGGGAAGGGGGTCCAGACTAGACTCTCTCATGAACATGGGTACATCTGCCAATGCACACCTCTCCTTTGCCACAGCTAGCCAAGTGGCGTCCACAGACTCCTCCTCCCTATCTGGGGCTCTAGGCAGGTCCTATCAATCAAGAGAGACACCCCAGGAGCCCACAGGCCACAGACACCAGTGGATCCCTTGCAGCTAGAACCCCAAACTCTACCATGATCCAGCAAGACAGATGAATGAAGGCACAGATTCCTTTACTTATTTCATCCTTCAGAAAACAAACCAAAGGGGTGTCTTTTAGATCAGTGGCTCACAAATGCCAAATTCAAATTTCCTGAGTGGAACACAAGAGTACGTTTCTGTATATTTAATAAGCCCCTCCAGGTGCACTGACATATAACTAGATTTAGAAGCTGCTACTTTAAGTCAAGAATTGACTGATAAGAATATCATTAGAAATGGAGGGTTAAATATGAGGATTTGGCCTCAAGGAACAGGAAGGAAACTACCCAAGTGGCTGAAGTGAACTTCCAGAAGCTTAGGAGAAGACAAGATAGATCCCAAGGAAAAAAAAAGATTTCAAGACCAAGGAAAACAGGAACTGACTCTAAAAGGAAACTACCCTCACACATATCACAGATGTGATAAGCAAAAAGTGAGCAGACTTTGCTCCAGCAAGAGCAACGTGTAAATTGGCAGAGGGCAGTAGGCCTGCGGGCTGGCTACTCCAGCATGGGAGGCAAGGCAGGGACAGCACGAGGGCATGGAACAAGACTGCATTTTGCCACGTTGTCACGCAGTGAGGGATGAAACACTCATCCCATGGGAAGAGATCCAGAAAGAGCCTAGTAGGCAAATGCAGAGAACTAATGGTGGAGAGAGGAAGGAGGGCAGGTGAGAGCCCTGACAGGACACCCTGGGACAGGAGATGGCATGTGCACCAGCAACGATGGCTCCATATGCATCCAGCGCCTTCACCCCGGCCCCTACCTAAGGTGCTATACGGGACTGGGTGGGGGACGGGGGGGACGGGACTATCACAGCCCCCTTCCCACCTCCCCATGCTCCTTGGGCAGACAGCAAGGGGCACAAGGGTGAGTCCTGTGGGAGCTCATCCCAGGAACCAACAGCAGGTCAGCCCATGTTGAACCAAAGGCCTGGGCAGAGCCCACAATTCCATCCCTAACCCTGGGCTCTCAGAAGATGTGATTCCTGAGCACCAGTCTTCCCAGCCTATCTGCAAGTTCAGGCTACAACTGCTCAGGATACTTGAGGAAATGATGACTGGGCCCAGTGGGGGGGTGATGCTCGACGGGATGCAGTGAGCACAAAGAAGCAGAGGCCATCAGATGGACTGCTGGGGCCAGTGGCTGAGATGAAGAACACATGTGTTGCCCCCCACACGGGGGGGGGGGGGCTTCCCACATCCAGCCACAGCCCCAAGTCGATCAGGAGCCATCAGCAGGTACAGACCACACAGGGAAGTGGCCTGCCCTTTCTCCACTGAGTGGGCACCAGGGTGAAAGCCCATGCTTGCCCTTCCCTTTAGCCTAGCCTCTCTCTCCTCACCCGATCCATCTTGAAATTTCGCCCCAGCACATTTTTCTGGTTGGCATCCACACCATCACAGCTGGTCAGAAACTCTGGGAGGAAGGCTGCAAAGAAGCCATCAAAGTCCACAGAGGCCATGTTGTAAATGGCGATGCCGATCTCCTCCTGCAGAAGGTCATGGGACTTGTGAACCAGGACCTGCAGCAGCACGTTCACAAACTGAAACAGCATGGCGGTCCGGAAGATCTTCTGCAGACAGAGAGGCTGGGTTGAGTGAGGGTATAAGGGCTCACTCTGCCCCCGGGGGCCCATCTATGCCCCAGCCCGCCTCCTGCCATGCATCCCAGCTGTGGCCCTAGAAGACTGGGACTCCACCCACCCCACTGACACCTCTGATGAAGGACCCTTTCTGAGAGGGGGTGCTAACCTTGTGGTACAGCTTCTGCTTGGTGTTGAGAGTTTCCAAGTAGAAGAGATTTTGTTTAAATAGGTGGATATCAGGCTGAAGAAAGGACTGTCCAAAAGCCTAGGAAATAAGACCACTATGTGATGAGCAGCACTTAAACCATCTCAGACCCAGCCCTCCTGGGCCCCCACCCTCACTCCCCACCAAAAGAACCCACACCCCACAAGTGGTTCCTCATGCCCATGGCAGGACAAGGGTATCCACTGCCTTGATTCTCCTGGTCAGATCTTGGAATATTCCTGTGTAGTCTTAGCTCTACAGTCCTCCCGCACTGGGCTTAACTCCACATACTAGTCTCACCTTAATCTTTTATAATAAACCTCCAGATCCCTTCATGGATTCCACTTTTGAAGCAAGAAGCTGGTCAAATGACTCTAGTCAAATCCTCAGCAATCTCAGCAGACTCCTGCTGCCTCCTCTCAAGCCAACCCCTCACCTCTGGAAGCCACACACCCTCTCCTTGGTGTCCCAACTTTTATAAACCACAAATCCTGGGAGGCTCCTTCAAACTGGATGCCTCTGCCTAGGGGTTAAGCAACAAATTTTTAAACTGCTTTGAGTTTCTGGACTATAAAAGTTACAAGTTCTAGGGCAAAAAGTAATACCCTTCCTCTGCAAAAAAAAAAAAAAAAAAAAAAAAGCCAATGATGTGTAAGCTCCCACCCCCAACAAGCTGCTGTCTGTCTGTCCTTTTGCGTCCAGGCCCCTGAGCTACAAGAAGAGTCTTGTAAGGCCTGATGCAGCAGGGAGATTTCCAATGATGCCCAATGGTTTTATTTATTAATTTGGGTTTACTGAAGTATGACACTGAGTAAAAAAAAAACTCACCCTTTTGGGGTTCACCCTTGTGCAATTCTGACCAACCCACAGTCATCTAACCAGCATGACAAACAAGACACACAACACTTCCGTCTCTCCAAAAAGTTCTCTCATGTCCCCTTCACAGTCTCCTCCCCCTACCCCAAGGGAACCACTGCTCATTCTGTCCCTCTGGTGCTGCCTTTTTCGAAAGTTACATGATGGAGTGGAAATCATATGGTCTGGGGCCTTCTGGATCTGGCTTCTCACCCAGCATAACATATTTGGAAGCATCTATGCTGGTCTTGGTGTAAGAACATGTTCCTTTTTACTGTTAAGTAGCAGTCCATTACATGCATGTGTCTCAGCTGATGGCTATCCCGGATTATTTCCAGATTTTGGCAATTATGAAAAAAACCACTATAAACACCTACAGACACATGGCATGAATACATTTTCATTTATCTTAAGCAAAATGCTTAGAAAGTGGGATTCTTGATCAGGTAGTGACTACATGCTCAACTTGATAAGAAACTGACACTATGAAGCTGTTTTCCAAAGTGGCTTTCACAATCCTGAGTAGGGGGCCAGGCATCCGTCTGCCCCAGAAGGCTTAAAAACAAGGTTGAGGTGGGGGGAGGAGGAAAGCACACGAATATTCCACACCCAAAGCCACACTGGAGACAGCAGGGCAGCAAGAGGCCAGGGGTAGGGCTTGTGTTTATCCAGAGAAGAATCTCTACACAGGGAGCTCAAGGGAAGAAGGGGAGAATCTCTCTGGCTACCCCAAAAAGAAAACCTTGCAGTGACAAAAAAAAAAAAAAAAAAAAAGGAAAACGTTCTACTTCGACCTGGGCTTAGAATAAAAAGCTATACGATGAAGTGTGGAATGAGGACAGCAACCAAGCAGCAGCCACTAGGCAGCCCGGCCATCCCCAGCAAGGGGGGGTACCCTGGTCTCCTACAGCAGGGTCCAGTCAGCCCCCAAGACAGCCTGCTCATAGGACAGTGTTTCCCCAGTACAGTACCAGCCAGAATGATCTTTACAAAATGCAGATCCCTGGGCCCCTCCCCAAGGGACTTCACTTAGCTTCTAGTTAAGTGGGCCCCAATGTACTACAGGCAGTCCCCTCACACTTGGGAAACACCCACTACAAGGCATATGGACAGGTATTTATCCAGCACCCGCAGGCGCCAGCTGCTGGGTGGAAACTAACTCAGTCCATCCTCACACTAAAACCCATGAAATAGGCAGCATTCTCTCCACTTTACAGATGAAGAGACAGAGGCTCCAAGAACTTAACTAACTTCCCAAGTACTAAGTGGTAGCACTAAGCTCTGATCAGAAGCTACATGGCTTCCTCATATGCCAGGGAAGCAAACCAAGGGATAGACAGCCAAAGGACCCAGGTGGTGTCCAGAATGAGGCCTCTCCATCCTGGGATTGCATGGCAGCCTCACCAGCTCTGCCTGCACGTTACCTGCATGATGGCACTGAACTGAGGCTCATTCTCCATCTGCTCCTCAGCGATCCCCCTCTGGACACTGGCCAGGACAGTGGACTTGAAGAAGTACCTCCAGTTGTGATGGAGCGTCCGGAAAAGGAGCTCAAACAGCTCAGCCTTCACATCAGGGGAGGGGCGCTGCGGAGACACACAGACCCTCAAACCTTCCCTTCCTGCGGCTCAGGGGGCCACTCACAGCCTTGGCTCAGAGCAACAAAGAGGCCTAAGCGATGCCTAGTTAATAGCACACAGAGTGTCAGCGTCCCACCCACACTCTTGTCCAGTCAAGTTCCCCTCGGGCCAGCAGTTCAAACCAGGCCAACTTCCCCAGAGACACGACACTGGAGTCAGTTCCAAGGGGCCCTTTATTTTACATTTTTTCCCTAAATGTTTTATTTTTAAGTAACCTACACTCAAAGTGGGGCTCAACCTCAAACCCTGAGATCACCACAAGTAGCACACTCTACCAACTGAGCCAGCCAGGTGCCCCAAGGGGCCTCTTTTCTGTCAGAAGCACTCAGTCCTCTCAGCTGGGGAAAGAGGCTACCAAATGGCAGAACAAGTAGGAATGTGGGTTTCCTATTTAGAAAGCAGCTGCTGTGACCTGCCACATCTTCTTGGTCGTGCTGTTCCTTTTCCCAGGATAAAAACTGCTGTCCCAGCTAACCTGCTGATCTTATGCAAAACAAGTAAAAAGTCTTAAAAGCAGTTCTGCCCTCTGTGGAACAGGAGTTCAAGGAGCACCTACAAGCCACAGCCACACTAGAGGATCCCCAGGGGGAGGCGGCGTGCAGGGCTAAGTACTCTGGGCCCATCTCCCCAGCCACTGGTAGCAAGATTCTGAGAGGAGGGGTGAAGGGGAAGATAGACTTAGCAATATATTCGAATTGAACCAAAAATCTCCAAGTCACTGAGGGGCATGCCAGGTCACAATATTCCAGATGTCTCTGCAGAATTCAAAACTGTAAGGTCCGGATATATTTAATTCAGCCTTGATTAAAATTAAATTGGGACCAGAGGGCACGAGCTCCCATGGCAGGAATCCTTACAGGACCCAAGTGTGTTTAATGATGCAAAGCAACTGACTTATTTAAGCCTTAGTTGGGGCACTTAAAAAGGTTAGTTCTTATTTAACTATGACATAAAATGCAATTAAATCCACACTTATTCTGGATCTTGTCATGCTGAATGTCTATTTTCAAAGGAGGAAGAGCATTCCTTTAACAACAGAACCTTTGCATGGTTCCAAAAACTAGCCTAATATCCTTGAGATCAGTGAAATGTTCTTACTAGGATAATACATTTGTTATAATGTTTGCTAGAGAAAACCACATATTCACTTAAAGTTATGAATTGTTTGCCATAGGAGACTGATCTTACCAACCAACCTGGTGGCAATTAACCTGCTATGCTTTCACTAGACTAGTTCAGATTCACACAACCAATATAAACAGACTGGACCGAGCTAAAGGCATTCTTTCTTGGAAAAAATTATTTTACAAGAAAAGTAACTAACAAATTAGCTTTAAAATGCAATGCATTTTCTTCATGATTTCATTCTGTCCCCAGGGGCACACAGGAGGCAGTACAGGGTACCGGCCCAGCCTCTCGTACCTCGGCAATGATGGGATACACCTGCTCCATGCACAGGGAGATGATGCTGGGGAGAAAAGGCTTGAACACCTGGCCAGGCTCCTGGACCACCACCTGCAGGATCTTCAGGAACTTCTCCACCACCCGGCAGCCAGTGCTGCCTTCATGGAGGATACTCTCAGCCAACTGCTCTCTACAGACAAGGGGAAGCACACGGTAGCCAAGGGAATGTTTCTCAGGGGCCAGCACAAAAACCAACACTTGAGGCAAGTGAAGAAAAGGAACAGAAAGTCCCAGGCTCTGTAGCCGGGCCCCACTACTTCTCCCTTGGGAATCTGGAAGCCAAGGACAGTAGATCTGCAGTTACCTGGTAAACATGTTGAGGAAAGTCTGTATGATTTGCTCTGTGAAAGGCACACCCATCTGTACTCTAAGGCCTCGAAACAGGGTGAGGAAGAAGCTCAGCATCTCATCGGTCACATCTACATAAAGGCACAAAGCAAACAGTCAGAGACACATGCATAGATATCAACAGGAGCCCTCCTTTTACAAGCTGCACCACCATCTCTCCCAAAGACTTCCTGCTGGAAGAAGCTTCCCCAACACCACTGGAGTCCATGATGGAAAGTGGGAAACAACTAGGGACATGCCAAAAAAACCAGTCTGGCGTCATGAACCTCTGGTTGACAACGGCTCACTAGAGAAGTGAAGGTCACTAGGAAGCCTCCTTCACCACTCGGCATCCACCAGCACTGAATTCTCAATGTAGATAGATCATTTTTGTGCTCACTCTGATGGAGCCATTCAACTGGGCCAACACCTGAGTGCTCTTACCATTTCTCTCTGACCACTAATCCTCGCACTCGGGTCAGGGGTTAAGTGGCTAAAAGTGGATAATGAGGGTGTATTCAGGCTGCATGGCCCTAGTCCATTAAAGGGATTAATTGCAGAAAATACTGGTTACATTTAGTCTGGTTCCACTTGCAGATCTAAACAATCATCTTGTACAGTACATTTTGGCTCTAATCTCACACACTCTGCTTACAAGAGGCAATCATGGAGTGCGTCCTGACTGACAAACCCCACTATCTCCCTTTTGAGAGCCAGGCCATGTGCAGTCACTGTGCCACAGCACCTCACTGGTGACACTGACAGAGGGAGAGAGGGATCCATGTCAGCAAAACCCATCTTGCCATTTAAGGAAATAAGCAGCACTCATGGGGAAAAGTTTTTTCTTCTGTACAATGACCCCATCACCTCATCCTCTCATATTCCACTCTGGGAGAAGGCAAAGACTCAGAAGTGAACACTATGCAAGATGCCCCAAATTGACTCTGGGCCACATGACACAGGTGCAAGGTCCAGGTAAGGTCTGCCCATAAGCATCCCTGCCCTCTACTGTCAGCATCAAGGCCTGCACTGCCCATGCCATGCATTCTGCAGAGCCAAGCAGTCATTCTGGGACTTGCCGGCACCAGCCACCAGGGGGCCTGCCGCCAGCTCCTACCTGACTGATGGATAAAAGCTGGAAAGAGGGCCAGGGAGACCTGCACGGATTCCTGCAGCGACTGGTAGCATATCTGCCGGGACTTGGTGGACTCTCCGGAGATATTCTCCACGATGTCCTCTAAGACGCTAAGTGTCTGGTGGATAATCACTTTTGCTGCAAATTGAGATTCAGTGCACGTTACAACTTGTCTGAGGATAAAGCAGGGTAAGGGAACACAC
The DNA here is from genome assembly GCF_003254725.2 of Canis lupus dingo. Lineage (NCBI taxonomy): Eukaryota > Metazoa > Chordata > Mammalia > Carnivora > Canidae > Canis > Canis lupus. Next base: position 18,523,465 of record NC_064248.1, on the reverse strand, counting down.
GGGAAGGGGGGACATTTGCACAGGTATTCAGAGGACAGTTGCAGAAGTCTTGCTAAAGGAACACTGTCTCTCTTGATTGAGTTATCCATCTCTCTCTCTTTCTCCATACAACCTTTTCTCTCTTTTTGCCCTTTTACTGTCAGGACTCCAGTTGCCTGCCCACTCAGTTTTTTGCCTCTCTTCTGCTTCTATCCACCAGAAACCAGTCCACAGAGAGGGAAAGGTAAAGTGCAGCCTCTGGTTAGGGGACGAGTGAGAAACTCACAAGGCAACTACCCCAGGCAAGAATGGACACACGCAGATCAAGCACGCCTTCAGCTCCAGATATACCTCTGGTATATCTGGATCTCCTGAAATCCACACCAGCACCTGCCAGCACATGTGCTGCTGCTGTCCTCAGGAATAGACCATCTGATCAATTCTTGCCCACTGTGCCTGTGGCCTGACAATACATACAATTATCATATGATATTGTGTTATTAACCACAAACACTTCTAAGGAGACCCTGATGTGAATGCTCACGTGATCCCTCCACAGAGAAAGCAGAGGCAGTGGCCAGCAAACTGGCAGGAGCTAAGAGGACACAGCAAGGGCCCAGACCAGAGGAACCTAGAGAAGAACTACAGATGAGCACTAGATGGCTCTAGAACCGGGGCAAGCCCCTTGTCAGGACACTGGGGATAGCCAACAGCTCCACCTTTGCAGGGTTGCTGTGAGGATGATAGACAAGGTTGAGAATGTTTCAGCAAAGTACCTGACATATCAGAAGGTTCGGTACAGGGAAGCTGTCATCCTTCCCCAGCACTGGTGGAGTTGGCTCTCACCCTTACACACAGAGTTGCCTCCCCCATGGCTCAGGGAGCTGGGGAGACTCAGCCCTGGTGGAGCTCTGGAGGCTGAACCAGGACAAGGCTGAGAGCTGGCCTCCACCTGGCCACACTCCCTGGGCCCCCATGCTCACCAGCCTCTCTGGAGACTGAAGCGGCTTCCAGGGAAGGGTACGGCAGAAAGAATCGATGTCTGGCAGTGGATGCAACCAGGACTGACTCCTAACTCCACTAGATTCTAAGTCTCAGTTTCTCATCTGAAAGTGTGGATAGATAGATAAAACCACCTCACTCAAAGGACTGAGTGTAATTGAAAATAACAACTCACGACACTCCTGGTCTTCTAAAGGCTGGTCATGCAGACGAGGCATGTGAGCCAAAGGCACACGCATCATACTGAAGGAGCCACTCACACAACACTACTCCAAGCACAGGGACTTAACCAAACCAGGAAACTGTACTTGGGTTAGATGTTTCCCCAAGAATACACAAGGCACAGGAGAAGTAGTTTAGGGGGAAAAGCTAACAGAGTCAAGAGACCAAAATCTGACCTCTGATGTGTAAGGAAATTGAAACAGTAACCAAAGTACATTCACAGAAATGTACATACAAGGGGAAACTAAAAGCACCATTAAATATGTAATAATAGGAGAATAGGTATATAAAATGTGGTATTCCACAGGATAGGATGTTACCAGACCATTAAAAACAATTCTTTCAAGAACAAAGGGGCGATGTGGTAAAGAATCAGGATCTGGAGCCACTCAGATGCAAGGCTGATTCCTGACCCCATTCCTTCTCTCTGATCCTAAGCAACCTACACCTGCGAGCTGGGGGCGGGGGTGGTGCAGACACACACACACACACACACACACACACGGGAAGGGCACTTTACAATGGAGAAACTGGCAGGCCCTGCTTCCAGCAGGTGACCACACTGAGCAGGCCAATAATGGGGCACATGGAAGCGATGCAACAGAAAGGACACAACACTGCCCAAGTGGTATTCCTGCCCAAACTGCTGGAAACAGTCAGAAGAGCTTACAAAACATTTTACAAGAATGTGGGTTTGGACTCTTCAAAAATGTCAAGATTACATAAAACACAAACCAGGAATGCTTTTCTGTATTAAAAGACTGGAAGGATTGGACAACCAACTAGAATACATGATCCCTGACTATATCTTGGATTTTTAAGAAGCAAAAAGGCCACTTTGGTAACACCTGGGGAAAATCTGAATGTGGTCTATATGTAAAATGACATTATCATTTACAAGGCTGCACAGCCTGGTTGTATTCATGGTGTTTGGGTTATATAAGAGAGTATCATGTTTCAAAAGTCAAGGTTAAGAATTCAGGATAAAGTGTCAGTGTAAGCAGCTTACTCTATTTATATGGCTCTGTTAAAAGTGTGGGGTGGGCAAGAAGACAAGTGTGGCAAAATATTAAGTGGTAAATCCTCGAGTGAGAGAGACAGTTGTTCCTTTGCTTAAGTCTTTCAAGTATTGTGTAGGTATCAAAATTTTTCAGTGTACTAAGCTGCAATGGGAAAAGCTTTCCAGGCCTTCGTGTTATCACTCATAGAAGAGGAGAAGACAAATTTCATTGGGCTGCAGGGAAGGCTGAATGAAGGAACGTGTAGAAAGTTCTCAGCCTAGCACTCAGCACACAGTGAACATGCCACAGATGTTAACTCTGCTGTTAAGTATATTCCCTGTGGAAATCACTGGTTCTGTTCAGCAGACAGCTCCAGCACACAGTTGCATGCACTCTGCAGGGAAGCTGTGGCCATATACTCGTATGTTCTGGCCAATGAAATGTGAGCAGAAATACAGAGGCCAGGTGTCACCTGCAGACCAGCTCCTGGAGCACTACTGCAACATCCCCCACGCCCCAACCTCAGTGTAAGCGCAAACTGTATAGCAGCCTCAGCAGCCTGGGGCCTCAAGTGACCAGAACAACAAGCAGGACATTCCCAACCCCCTTGATCCCAGCTGGACATGTAGTAGGAGCAAGAAATACCTCTTGTTACTGGATTAAGCCACTAAGATTTTGGCATTATTTACCACATAGCTTACACTGACTGATAATAAGTATATGTAAGATAAAGGGAGAAAAGACACTAGCTGTACGTAACCCCTAGGAAAACCACTTCACCTTACCCTAGTTTCCTCAGGAATTAAATCAGGATATCAACAGTAACTAACTCAAGGCTGATCTGGGAATTAAATTACTGAACACAAAACACTGAGATCCAGGACCCAACAAACACTAGACCGTGAAGGGTGGTGCTGGCACAGCCAGACATGCGGTGATGAGGAGACCACCCAGGCAGGTGCCCAGTGCATAGGGCACCCTCACTAACTCTGTTCTTTTTTTTCTTTTTTAAGATATTATTTATTTACTTGAGAGAGAGCAGAGCAAGAGAGAGAGCGAGAGAGACAGTGAGCACAAGAGGTGGGGAGGGGCAGAGGGAGAGGGAGAAGCAGACTCCCTGCTGAGCAGGGAGCCCAACGCAGAGCTCGATCCCAGGACCTGAGATCATGACTTGAGCCAAAGGCAGACCCTTAACAGACCCAGGTGCCCCTAACTCTGCCACTCTTAAGCACCCACAGAACTAGAGAAGACATTGAAACAGAGAAAAAGGAAGACAACAAGATTGCTAAAATGGTTACTTTCTAAAATACTGAAATGGGAGATTTAAGAGATTTTTTCCATTCTTTACAGTTCCTAATATTTTTGTAAAATGAGCACTTGTTAATGTTCCTGATTATAAAAATAATGTTCTTAGAAAGTATGTTGAGTACTTATTGCTATTTCTAACATTTCACAAAGCGTTTTTGTTGACATTCTATAAATGTCATCCAACATTTCAGTATTTTCTGGAAAATAGTGTGTGAAAATACTGTATTTTTAAAGTATTTCTACAAAATTTGTACTTTCTGGAAGATTTTTCAGAGAAATCTGATGCCTTCTATTTGAACTGTGTTTTCTTGATTCATCTTTTTCCTCCCTTTTGAATATAAACAATCAAATTTGAAGTGCCAATAATGAAGATACCAACTTCTTTCAAAGCCTCTGAAACACATGCATTTAGAGAAAGGTTAAAAATAGTTTTAAAAGACAGTACTTAAATCCATTTTTCCCAGTGTGTAGAGGTGAATTGCTTTGATTGCTTATACAAGTATCTAAAATGAATCAATTAGTCATTGTAGACTTTTTATCCACAGAAGACACCATCAATGGTTTACTTACTTTTGACATTTTAACTAAGAAAGGAGGTGTCCTACATTCAGGAAACCCGTCCAGCTGACGGGTTCACAGAATTCCAGAGACGCAGGATTCCACCAGCCAAGGCTGGCTCTCCCACCCAGCAGCCATGTGACAACAGACAGATGAATACCTCATCAGCCACAAAGGAAGTGCTGCCCTACCTGTCTTCCCAGGCTGTCCCTGCCTAGGGGATACTTACTGTCATCCAGTGGCATCTTCCTCTGTGGGGCAACAGCATTGGGTTTCAGGTTGCGATAGTCCCTTGAGAGTGCAGAGATGAGGCTGGCATGGTTGATGGAACGCACGGGCCACTGCTGTTCATTCTCAGGGAGGTTTGGCCACGGAAGCAGAAGGATGTTAGAGAGGGCTCGGCACACCAACACCTGAGCCTGGAAGAGACCCCCATGGGCATCCATCAGAGGGCAAAGAGCAACAGACAAGTGCACATTACATGGCCTTGGCACCTAGCATGGGCACACACAGCTCAGGCCTCCAGGCTCTGTTCCCCCAGACTGGGCCTGGAGCTTTGGGCCCAGCCAAAGGTAATGCAGGGAGGGGAGAGAAACTGAAGCAGTAACAACAAGTCTGGGTCCAACACATTCCAGACCCAGCCCTAATAATCTTTCTTGGTGCCATCACTTCCCCTCAATTCTGGTATCAGAAGACTTACAGAGGGAAAAGTCACAGATACTGCATTCAACACCCTCTGAGAAGCTGCTCAGAACAGGGATGAGAGTGTGAGGCAGTAAAAAAACCTCTTAGGACATATGCTCAGCGCTGTGTCCAAAGCACTATGTTCATATCCCAGGTGCTCTCAAGTAACTGCTTTGACTGCCCTCTGACACCACCTCTGTTTTGTTTTTAAACTTCTAGCCTGAGCCTCCTAAAGATTATGAAAATCTTTGTCTGGAGTGTCTCAACCCTAAGAAAATAAATATAACAATAAAAACAGACTGTTTCAAACCAAAAAGAATGCAAAGGGGACTCTTGACAACTCCAGTCAAATCGCCAGCTCTCAAAGCAGCACCATTTGTGTGCCTACCAAGAGGAATGTGTTACATCCTTATCCACATACTGCCTGCCGCCTGTGTTCGAAGGGCCTAATGAGAAAGTGCTGAGGCTGCCCTAAGTGCCACACGTAAAGAAACCGTCTCTGCTGGCATGGGCTGTAAGCTCCGAGTGCATAAGAAAGGTCTCCCTGAGTCTGAGCCACACGGCTCCAGGACCAGTGCAGGGTGGCCCTGGGGTCTCCCACCTTATCGACAAGTCGCTGAGCAGAGGCATCGGTGATTCTGTTGAATACTTTCTGCACCGCGGGGATACTGATCAGAAAGACGGGCCTCACAGTGGTGGCCAGGGAGACCAGTAAGTGGCACGCAGATAGCAGCAACTTGTCTTGGACCTGGAGACAGAAGGGGACATGTCAGCTTACTCTCCTGTGAGCCTAGTATTAGAACTTTAATGAGGCAGCCACAAGCCAAATAAGGCTCTGGGAGCCATTACCCACATGGGTTCTATATCAAAGAAATTTCTGGGGACGATGCCCAGCAATGCAACACCCTCCTCTGTGCTACATCTTGGCTCCTGACCTCAGGCCAGAAACACCACCTCTGGTTTCTCTTGTCCATAGTCACCAACACCTCCGGACTCAGTCAATTCTTAGCTCCACAATCCCATGGCAAATTTCTTGGCATACCATTCAAATTACTCGGCATTGTTCATCTCATTCCTCTAGCTCCAACCAAGTCAACCTTTCTCTCCACCTGCCTTTTTTATACTCCACCAGTCACGCCAGGTTCTCTTGCTTCCTCCCCTCGGTGTGCCAATCAAAAACTAAGTTCAAGGACCATCTGCCCTTTTCAAATTAGCAAGAGAAAATTCTTTATAGACAGGACCTAGTGCTGGCTGGTAGAAAAAAAAAATACACATCAAAGAGTCGTGGGCATGTAGAATTATTTTGGGAAGAAATATTATAATTTCCTAGAACCACAAACTATCCGTCACCTTTAATCCCAATTTCTCTAAGAAAATCATCCAAAAGGATAAAGCTAAGTTCAGGAGTACATCATTTCAGAATTATCTAGGATAACTTTTTTCAAATGGAGGCAACTATAAAGTCCAGCAATGACTAGGTATATTATAAATTATATAAATCCCCCTCATGGGACATTGTAACTCATTTACAAATTACAATCACAAACTCAACAAAAATTTACAGAAAACAATACATTGTTCTGTTAAGAGCAGAAGAGAATGCTATGCCTGATTAAAACTACAAAAAAGGGATGCCTGGGTGGCTCAGCAGTTGAGTGTCTGCCTTTGACTCAGGGTGTAATCCTGGAGTCCCAGGATCGAGTCCCGCATCAGGCTTCCTGCTTGGAGCCTGCTTCTCCGTCTGCTTATGTCTCTGCTTCTCTCTCTCTTTCTCTGTGTCTCTTGTGAATAAATAAATAAAATCTTTTAAAAATAAAACTACAAAAAAACAAATCTCTATATGCTACATAATACAAATCAGTGTCTTCTCGAAGGACAACCCAGTAGAATCTTATCAAATTTACTTGGATACATCTTTGACCCAGCAAATCCACTTTCCAGGATCCATCCTACAGGGATGTACACACCAAGAACTCACTTCCATCAAAAGGAAAATTATAAAACATCCCCACTACGGAACAGCAGTGTTTTGGAGGAGGGGATTAAAGAGTACCACAACTTTTTGGTCTATAAATTTGAACAATGTTTTATGTTTTCACAAAGAGCATGTATTTATTAGTGTGGGACTTAGCTAAAAAAATAAAGTTATATTTGAATTTATGTGGATCACAGCTCAAAAGGAACATTGAAATGACATATGGTTCTACCACAGTGGTAAGAATTATGGATCTAACACCAAGCAATACTTTAATTTTATAATAAGTAGGACAGAAGGACAAAGAGTTAGCTACAAAGTGTAGCCTCTGCTGTTTCAGGACCTTCGTGCTGATCAGAGGTGTGACTGCATCCATGGTGGTGGAGATAAGCGTAACAAATTGCTGTGTATTCTGCCGATGAGCTTCACTGCAATACTGTGCTAGCCAGTGAGAGTAAGCCTGCAGAGCAGCCAGGGACTGAGCATGCCTGCAAAGGGGAAAAGATGCAACTTTCAAGGTCAAGGCCAAAATACATTAGCATTAAACTCGTTTTCATAGGAAGGAAGAATTCCACCCAGTGCATTTGTTGTTCTAAGACACGTGTGACAGCACAGAAATAATTTACTTGCTCAGGTAGGACGTAAACATTGAAACTCATCATCTAAACCTTGCTACCACTACCTCTTACACAGAAAGCAATCAGCTCTCTAAGTCGCTGTGGCTTTTAGTGGAGAAAGCACTTGAGAAACCAAGAGCGTGAGTACTCAGGGGAGCACTCTCTCTGGGATCTCACTGCTCCTAGGACCTTTTAGTAGAAAGAGAGGTAGGATTCAGGCAGACACCACATGGAAATCAAATGGAGTATCAATTCAGGAGGGTAAACTGGCCTCAAGTGCCCCCAGATGGGATGCAAGAAGAACATACTGCTACCTATCTAGTGTTCTTGCTAAAAATGTTAAATATCAATCTCATACAGTACAAAAACAACTAGACAAATCCTGACTTTAAGATTTTCTTTAAAGAAAAAGAAATAAGGTCTAAATCTCTAATCAGTTTCTCTTTCCTTCTCTCCCTCTCTATCCTTCCCTTGCTTCCCCACTGGTCTAGATTATAGAAGATAAATATAATACATAATTATGATTAGTTAGACCTTGGATTAAAAAAATATATATATAAAGGACATTTCTGAGAGGACTGGGAAAATCTGAGTATGAAAAATATTATATATACACATATATATTCTTAAAAATGCTACATACTGGGCGCCTGGGTGGCTCAGTCAGTTGGTATCCAACTCTTGGTTTCAGTTCATGTCATGATCTCAGGGTCATGAGATTGAACTCTATGTCAGGCTCCACCCTCAGCACAGAGGCTGCTTGAGATTCTCTCCCTCTGTCCCCCGCCCCCATGCATGTGCTCTCTCTCTTGCTCTAAAATAAATAAAATCTTTAAAAAAAAAATGCTTTATCTGAGATCCTCTGTCTACTAAAAGGTCCTAGGAGCAGTGAGATATAGGTATTATTGTATCCGTGAAAGTCTCTGAGTGGTGAAAATGATATTATGGTTATGTAGGAAGATGACCTTGCTCCTAGAGAAACATGCTGAAGGGTTTATAGGTGAATTGACATGTTGACTGCAATTTGCTTTCAAATAGTTCACCTAAAAAAAAAAAAAAAAAAGTGTGTGTTCCTGTGTATACAAAAAAAAAAGCGAATATACCAAAATATATATAACTGATGAATCTAGTGTGAGAGTGTTCATTCTATTTTTGCCCCTTTCTACAAAAGATGGGAACTTTTTCAAGATAAGAAGTTAGGTAAGAAAAGGTTAATACCTTTAACCTAAATACATTAAAGAAAGAAAATACAAGTAATTCATGGTGACCCAGAAGTTATTTTGTATTTTATATTTAGAATGCATTGATCATTTTACCCTTCAAGCTCTTGAGTACCAAATTAAGAAAAAGGACATCTAAGTCTGCCTTTAGGGTCTAGGAATTTTAGTCAATCTATCAAATTCAGAGAGCTCCACAAAGCTGAAGAGAGGAGGCTCCAAAACTTCCTGAAATTGTGTGCAAGATGTTGTGTTTATGAGCAAATTAGCATTTTTCTCAGCAAAAGCTTCACAGCTTTCTCTAAAGTCTCAAAAAGTATATATATATATATACATACGCATATATATACACATATATGCATGCATATACACACACATACTTTAAAAAAAAAAACCTAAACCACTATAGTAAATAAGACTATCATTTACTTAATTCGTAGCTAAAGAACTATCTAGAACAGGGATCAGCAGACTTTTTCTGCAAACACCAGAGTATAAATATTTTTGGCTTTGCAGGCCATATATACTCTCTCTCCATCACAGCTACTCAACTCTGCCGCTGTGGCACAAAAAGCAGTCACAGATGATATGTTAATAAATGAGCACAGCTGTGTTCCAACAAAACTTAATTTATGAAAGCTGGCAGTGGGCCGGATTTGGTACAGGATATAGTTTGCAAGGCTTCTGGGCAGTGTAATCTCTGGGATATGGCCCCATCTCCAGTCCCCATTCTTCTATCCCTTCTGTAAGTCACTTTCCTAATGGCTCCCCAGAATCCAGAAAGCTTCTAAGAGTGTGGTCCCTGAATGCCCTTCAAAATCACCCATGTTCTTATGTAACACACGAACACCCAAGAAGCCTTCTGCCCTCCTGCTGCAGTCAGAAGCTCTGAGAGAATGTGTTCCTTGAGTAAGTCCAGACCCAACAGTTTCAGTCAATGGCCTACAGGGTAAGACTCTTGGCACTCGAGTTGTTTCCACCTTGGTCCTCCCATAACTATCCAGCCTCCTCTCCTACCACACAAACTGCTCACAGCCTCCCTGACTGCGGGACCCTGCAACTCATCTGTGCCTTGGCTCATGCTGCTCCTCCCTCCTGAAATGCCCACTCCGTATGCCCTCTGCTTTCATCTCTCACCACCTGATGCACTCTACTTACTCCAACCACCCCCACCCCCAATCAACCCTCTCTTCCTAGGTTTGGAGGAGGGAGTCTTTCTCTTCTTCATGGCAGCCACCAGTGTCCCTTTTTACCTATAAAATGACAGGGGGCTAGAGGACTAAGTCTTACCCGAGGATGCACTAACAGCTCCATACTTACACATCGATGAGGTCAGGTTTCAGTACTGATGGCACAGCAGTTTCAATGTTGTACAACTTTATCTGAGATCCATACAGAGTGACTTTAACCAACCTGTTGGCAAAGAAATAGGAAAAAGAAAACACTCAGCTTATGGACTAAAGTAGACAAAATTGACAAGGCACCAACAAGGTCCTGAGGATAGGTATTTTTCCATCCAAATAAGAAATCAAGACTAGACCTTCAATTTTATCCCAAAGATCTGATCTTAGATGTACATAAAGATTTAAACAAGGATACTAACTAAAGCATGATTTACAGAATCAAAAACTTTTGATCACAAAATAAATAACCGGGAAATATAGACAATATACAAAATAGAAATAGTTAGGATGGAAATATTTCATGTTGTGTGTTTCACCACAACAAAAAATTCGAGAAAAAATAAACATTTCATATGGATATATGCGAGAGAAAACATAGCAAAATGTTCACTATAGAATCTAAGTGATCAGTATATATGGGTATTCACTATACAATTATTTGACTTTTTCTGAAGATTCAAAAATGTTCATGATAAAATGTTTGAAGGAAGGGGCAGAGCATGAAGTATAAGTTTTTAGAACCAAATTGAGGGGTTTTTAACTTTGAGCACAATCCTTTCAGAAGCAAATCGCTGAGACCGTTGGCTGCCCGAGGGCTCACTGCATACAAACTGACAGCCAGCTCTAAGGGGAAATGGAAAATGCCTCTTTCCTTAGAGACAGACGTTCCTTTCTGGGCAAAGGGAAGAAGCTGGAGGCCCAGCAAAAGTTCTGTCTGTGCTGGCTCTCTACAGAAGCCTAGGAGCAGGTCTGAGGCAGATGCCAGGGAAGACATTGGGTGTTCTTCTCCCAAGGTACAGTGTAGAGCTTCTCAAGCTTCAATGAGCCAAAGAATCCACCGGGGAGGCTTGTCACTGTACAAGCCCGTGGTTGTGAGGAGCCCAGAAATCTGCATCTCTGAAAAACATCCAGGGCTCCATGCATGCAGACCACACTCTGAAAACTGCTCTTCTCTGAAGGGAGCAGAAAGCAGGACTTCCCTAGAAAACCACAAGGTTAAAGTCCCAAAGCATTCAAGGTGGGAGGAGCAGTCAGAAAGTGAGGGTCAAAGAGCCAAGGGCTCTCAATCTGAAGTTCTGGGAAGGGACCAGGGTGCTAACATAGTGATGCACCAACGTGCAGCTGGCGTTTAATTCTCTAAATTGCTCTACATTCTGTACACAGTAAGTGTACATTTCAGTGGCACTGAATATACTTATTGTGTGCAACCACTGCCACGCGTCTCCTTCACCTTTTCATCCTATAAAACCCACAATCCGTACCCACTAAAGATAAACTCCATTGCCCCTGCCCTAACCCTGGTGCTTGCCATTCCCCTTTCTCTCTGGTTCTGACTATTCTCTGTACCTCACATAAGTGGAATCATACCACGTTTGACTTTACATTCTGTTTTCACATTCTACAGCATTCTTTAGTGCTATTCTACACTTAAAATGGACTTCTAAATGTGTCGTTCATTATTTCTACATTTTGCAGTTTCACTAGTACGTTTGTTGTGTGTAACCTCTAAGTTAAAAATCAACTAATCACACTGGCTATGAAGATCACGTAGCCATAACAAGGAGCCTTCTCCCACACTTTATTCTAAATGAAGACAAATTAACAGTATCTTCAAGTACTGGGCCTGCAAACCCAAGCAGTGCAGAAAAATGTACATATAAGGACCTATAAAAAATAATGATGTAGGGACTCTAAAGTCTGAAAATTGGGATTTCATATAGGAAGAAAGACGCATCCCACTCCTCCTAACCATTAATGGAAACAGGCTTAGCCTGGAAAGAGAGGAAAAAGGGCACTGTAGGTAAGAGTTCTGTGGTTTGGAAAGAGCAGGAAACTGGCTACAATCCATGTGTTCCCTCCTGTGAACAGTGTGACCTGAAGCAAGGTACCTGCCATTTCTGGGCCATAGTTTGCTCACAGATAACATGACAATCCCCATCCCTCAAAGTAAAGAATGAAATGAAATGTACAAAATCACTTTTGAAAATGTCCAACTGCATGCTACTTTTATTATTAATATTAATCTGGCTTCGGGCTTGGCTCTGCTTGGTGTGTTACCAATGATATGCTATGGGGCAATGAAAGAATCCAGTCTCGACTTTGGGCTGGCTGGACCCACATCCATCCAATTTTGATCTAATCAATCCACGTTACCTTTAGACAATCTAAACCTATCACATTTGAAGCATCTGATTTTTTAAGCATATGAGTTCATGAGGGGGGAGGTGGGGAAAGCCTGAGCAGTGGGAAGTGGTCCTCAATAAATGCAGCTATCAACCCTAAGAGGCACCCGAGGGGAGGAGTAATGAAAGAAGCCTGGTGGTGGAGAGGTTGGCAGCCACCTCTTGGGTCAGCTTAAACTCCTGAGGATCTTTAACAGAACTAAGAAAAATCCCACCTCTGGCATATGGCTGTCCAATTAGAAGATGCTGACTATTTGTCTCCTGCCAGAGTTTTCCTATTGTCTCTTTACCTTGTAGGCAGAGACATAAGATTGACCTCACTTCGTTTCTTCTGAGGCTAATCCTGTCTTTTATCTACAGACTCAATCTTTGACTAGTAGCACTGTGCTAAGTGCTTCCTCTCATTAAATTCTCACAATAAGCTACAAGATACCAGAGTCCCCCTCCAAGTTACAGACAACAGACCTGAGTTCTCAGAGGTTATCTGCTCCACATGCACCTCATGCCTGGCAACATGCTGCCCAAGAAGCACAACTGGGTTCTGAAGATGGAAGGGTGCCAAGGAACCACCGCCTACCTCTCCACAACTGTGAGGGCATCACTGAACCGCGCTGCAAACACATCTCCGATGAAGTACTCGGCCAGCCGGCCCACAGCCTGCAGAAGGGAGCTCAAGTCTCTTAGGGAGCAGTGCAATCGCCGACAGTCGTTTTCTGCTGTGATGTTCAACCTGTGACCTGTAACATAAATACCACAAATGGTTTCCCTTGGGAAGAACATGCTTTAGTTACCACTACAGGGAATAGCTCTTCCAGGCAGACTACAGTGAGCAAAACCAATTCTTGAGGGGCACCTGGGTAGCTCAGCTGGTTAAGTGTCAGACTCTTGATTTCAGTTCAGGTTATGATCTCCGGATTGTGAGATCAAGTCCCACCGCATCAGGCTCTGCATTCAGCATCTGGCTCTGTGTTCAGTGGGGAGTCTGCTTGAGATTCTCTCTCTCCCTTACCCTCTGCCTCTCCCCCTACTGCACGTGTGCACACACACAGTCTCTCTCTCACTAAAATAAATCAATCTTAAAAAAAACAAAAACAATTGTGAAACACAGCAACCCACATGCTGCTTTGCGTCTCAGTAACCAGCCAGGACAGCAAGGCCCTGTCTCCACCCAAACCCATATCCACAAGCACTCTAAGGCCAGAGAGAGTGAACACAAGTGGGACACAAAGCCTGGGGTATGAGAACATGGACTGAGTGTCTGATGTGATTCCTCTTGACCCTGAGGTAGTAACAGCATCAATCTTACACCCAAGGAAACACACGCAGGGAGGTCCAGTCATTTGCCCAATGCAGGTCATGATTCTGGGGCAGAACTGGTATCCTAGGGTAAGCCTCCTCAACGGCAAACCTGCTTGCCTTCTACACATGGCCCTGTCACAGAATGGAATCTCCATGGGCTGACAGCTAGAATTCACCTCTGTTCACAGAATAGGGTGTAGTCAGCAGGTCCCAAGCAGCAGTCTGGAAGAAAGGCCTAGAAGACACAGGTGCCCTGCCACCTGCTGGCTCTAGGCCCCAGTGAGCCCTTCTAAGTCTTAGCTCCTTATCTTTAAAATGGAAAATAATGCTCCCATCAAATTCACTAATGTGAGGGCAAAGTTAAAATATATACAGAACCCTATAAACTATAAAGCATCACTAATGTTTGTAATAATTATATATAACAAAGAGCCTGTGATTTTCTAAGGCCTGAAACTTACTTTTTAGTAAGATTTCTTCACACTGAGTGAAGATGCAAAGGAGAAAGACAAAAATATCTGCTATTAGGCCACCCCTCCCTGTGGACCCCTCTTCACCAAGGTCCACAAAAGACAGTGGGAACTGCTTGACTGGGAGAGCTCGCTCTGCAATGGATAAAAGTTCTCTGTCCTCACCCAGTCAGAGGGAGGGTAGAGTAGCGATAATGGGGAGACCCTTGCCCCTGCCCACAGGGCACCTGTAATGCCACCACTCCCGAAATACCAGCCCCGTCCCACTGCCATCTCAGGAGTTTCCTCTCTGTTAGGAGACAAGAACTGGCTAAAGGCAACCCTCCTCCCAAGGCATCCATTCCACAAACATCTTCCCAGAACCCAGACCTAAGCACACAGCTCCCCTTAAGCAAGGTGCCAAAACTCCCGGGGCTCTCTCCTGGCTCTGTAGGAGAACATTAACACCCCCAGCATCAATTCTAGAACTCTTGTGACCTCAATGCCTCCTGCCATTCCAATTTCTCCCTGCACCCACCATTAACCCCTGGTGCCTCAGGTCCCTGCCTGGACTGCCCACTGCATATCTGGCCACTCACACCTTGCACGCTCTTACACATTTTCCACACTCACATAAGCACTATATCTTCTGGGAGGCCTTCCCTTTGCACTACCCAACAGAAGGAATGTACACTTTCCTCCCTCCCTGCCTTCCCCTCCAGGACACCTCATGTGCTTATGGGAATAAATCAAGGATCTCCAAGTCCACTCATGGACTATGAACTTCTTCCCTGTGAAGAGCTGAGGTCAGTATCCAGCCCAGTGCCGGGTCTAGAATAGGTGGCCACACTGAATGAATGAATTAGATACCACAGAACACAGAGCAAACTAGAGCAGGACAGGGAGTCTGGGGCGGAGGGTGTGCTGGAGTTCCTCATACTGCCCTTGGGAATGTTCCCTTGATTATTTAAACCTGACTATGGATAACCAACACCTGTGGAAATGCAAATAGCAAGGCCGAACACCTAAGAAAGTGCTGGGAAGTAGCAAGTTTGATGCCTCAGATCCTACACTGACTTCCAAGTGTTGAGACTGGAAACAGAGCCCTCAGAGGCAGCCAGGAGTCTGGATAAGAGTGTGGGTCACATCCTGAGGATCAGGAGAACAAAAGGAAGGGGCAACTCAAGGAAGGACCTTTCAGAGACAGAGCCAGTGACAAAGGCTGGCTTTTGCTTGCCTCCCAAATCACCTGTTCCTCCACCCTCCACCCTGCACTGGGAGCAGCACCTCGGAACAGTAAACAACAACTAGGATTCTCAGCTTGTAGGCAGCACTGCCCAGGCCTGGGGGTGGGCGTTGAGGAGAGCAAGCCAGCTCTTCCAGTCAGCACAAGAGGTTGGCTACCCCACACGGCCAGCCAGATGAACCCAGGGAACAGACAGAACCAGAAGTATTCTCGGTCACGTGCAGAGAACACTGCCTCTCCTCTCCCAGCTAACAAAAGCACCACAATTATGTACCTTCTGAATGTCTAGGATTTTCAGGTTACAGCTAAGTAACTGATTCCCAGGGTAAACTAAAATGTGTTCTTCCTTTGCATACCAACAAAGTTTAAGGCTGTAGAAATAAAGCTTTAAGAAAACTCTACCCTGAAAAAAAAAAAAAAAGAAAAAGAAAACTCTACCCTGGAACTGGATGTGGGGGTAGTAGAGGCCAAAGAGACAAGGCCAGCCCTCCTTCCCCAAGGCAATATGGTTTAGTGCCTGCCTTCAGCCCAGGGCGTGACCCTGGAGACTCGGAATGAGTCCCACATTGGGCTTCCTGCGTGGAGCCTGCTTCTCCCCTCTGCCTGTCTCTGCCTCTCTCTCTCTCTGTGTCTCTCATGAATAAATAAATAAATAAATAAATCTTTAAAAATAAATAAATAAATAAACACGAAGGGGAACATTCTGTTTCTCTTTTAAAAACCAAAGCAAGATACCACCCTAAAGTAGGTTTCCACTGGAGTACAGTTCCTAATAGTCATTAAGTCATCCCGAGCAGGCCTGTCCCCTTGTGCCTGATCCACATGAATACACCTGAGGCAGGGCCTCCTCCCAGAACTGCCCCTGGGGTCTGTTCCCGATGCCTCTCCAGAGAGTCTTCCATCTTTAAACAGCTTGGTCAGGGGATCCCTGGGTGGCGCAGCGGTTTGGCGCCTGCCTTTGGCCCAGGGCGCGATCCTGGAGACCCGGGATCGAATCCCACATCGGGCTCCCGGTGCGTGGAGCCTGCTTCTCCCTCTGCCTGTGTCTCTGCCTCTCTCTCTCTCTCTCTGTGACTATCCTAAATAAATAAATAAAATATTAAAAAAAAAAAAAAAAAAACAGCTTGGTCAGAAACAATGAGGGGAAAAGTGTCCCCCATTCGAACCCCACACCCGCCAATTCCTTATTATCATACCTGGTCCCACCCCTTGAGGGAATACAAAACAAGCCTAAGCCTGCTGACTGACATATGGCAGTCTTGGGGAGAGGTGAAGAAGATTCTCCTCTTGGCTGAAATACACCCCTGGGTCCCTTCATTTCCCATGTCACCCTCTACTGAGAATCCTTGACATCCTGACCCGTTCCCCTAAAACCCACCTGAATTTGTTAAACAAAGAGCAGTACTTAGAATAAAAAACAGCTTGGGATTACTGTGATTTTAAACTATTAGTCTGAACCATAAGAAATTCCTGATGTTTAACCATTTCTGACCAACCAAAACTGCAATTCCATATAATTAAACTGAATACACATGTGCCATGGAAGGTTCACATTAATGCAAACTGCAGCTGCAAGGCAGACAAGTGCACAGGAAGTACCCCAAATCAAAGTTGCCACCCCCTGGCCTAGAACCCTCATACTACCAGTAGCACAAAACACTGCAAGCAATCACCTCAACTCGAGGGGCAGGCCTGAGTTCCCACTGAGAAAACTGTTCCAAACCACCCACATCTTATTCTATTTGGTGAAGGCTTAGATGGCCCTCTAATAGCAAAGAATTATCTGCAAAGGGGAACCCTCAGAGGGGAATTACTGCTACAGAGGTTTTTGAAAGAGAAAATATCATGGCCACACTGAAGTTCTCTCTCCCATAAAGCAAAATCACCCTGAAGCTGTCGAGATGCACCCTTTACCACGTCCAAAGGACAGCTCCCTGGCAAATCACTGCCCTGAGAAAAAAACATTTTAATGTGAAATATAACTCACTCTTCTCTCTGTTGGGGAGTGGGGAAGTAGGGGTGTAAAAATCGGCATTTGAGGAATTTCACTCTGAGAGAACAAGTAGGTCGTATATAAACCCCAGCAGAACAAAGAATGTAAGATACACAACAACC
This sequence comes from Canis lupus dingo, assembly GCF_003254725.2. Classification (NCBI taxonomy): domain Eukaryota; kingdom Metazoa; phylum Chordata; class Mammalia; order Carnivora; family Canidae; genus Canis; species Canis lupus. The sequence goes on along the minus strand of NC_064248.1, from coordinate 18,506,207 downwards.
AAAGACAGGACTTCTCAACCCACAGACGGTGAGAACAATCAACAACGGGAGCAAAGAGTGACCCCCCAGGGGAAGAGATGTGTAGCCACTGAGATACCACAGCGACAACATGTCTTGCCTTGGACCTAATCAGAGACATGGAGGTAGAAGACCAGCAGTGGTAAGCAGTAAGACTCCAGTCTACACGGGCTCCAGGGGAGACCCAAGAATTACAGGCTGGTGAGAAGCAGTACATGTTAACGTGAGGGGCACCCTGTCAAGAGGAAGACACCACAGTTTGTTATGAGGCAGTAAGGCTGCCATTACAACACAGAGCTTATCTGAGAAGGTGAATGACCATGGGAACCAGAGAACAAAATGTATTCAGAGTTTCCATCTTTTTAGTAGGCTTTGCATTGGAAACTTGGCTTTGGAGCCAACAAGGGATGGGGAATGCTTTGCCATGGATAAGAGAGCTTGTTTTAAAATGGGAAATATTTCTTTGGCCTGAGAGGATTTGCCCCTGGAGTATGCACCAAGGTCAGCGTTAGGGATAAGATTTATAAACGATCTGGAAATACCAAGTACACTGTGAAATTGCCAGTAAATGGCTCTCAATGAGAACCAGGTATATGATATTTCATGTAGGGAAAAATAAATCAGCTTATCCTTCTCGGATGAGAAATTCTAAGTTACCAGTTACCTCTCAGAAAAAGGATTTAAGAATCACTCAGATTTTTGCCTGAAGACAGACTCAATGTAACATAAAGAAGGCAGCTACAATCCCGAAAAGGAACATAGGGGTCAATGCAGGGGGAGAGGGGTGTTTGCTCCACTTTTTTAAAGATCAAGAATAATGTACTGAGGATGCTGAGTACATTCTAATTTGATGAGTGGCCCTGAGGGAGAGACCACCAGGGCACAATTTTTTCCCCAAGAATGGATGCTGGAAACGTGTGGCACTGGTACACAGTCAAAGGATTTTCATTAATGTTGACAGAATATTTTACATGCATGTTTGCTTTGAAAAGTGGTCTTTTAAAGTTCTTTTTAAGTTGTTCTTAGCCTATCTACAAACTTTGGGGCATGCCAAGTCCCATCAACCTCCTGGGGCCCAGTGGATTATTTAGAAGCTAATAGAGTCATGGAAACAAACGTCACAGGCCACTAAGAAGGGCAGCCTCCAAAAGAGCCTCTTATGGAGGCTCTGCCATGAATAACAAGCTCGTCCAGGAGATTGTCTGTACCCACGGCGGCTGTGTGCCAGGCTGAGACAACAGTTACACAACAGAGGGACTGGAGGCCAAGGCCAGGCACAACTCCCAGAGGGGAGACATTGTGAGGAAGAGCAGTAGGACATGGCCACCAGAGATTGGGGGTGGGGGGGGAGTGGCTGGCTGAGCAGTGGGGTGAGCACAGGTGCATCTGCAAGTGCAATGATTAAGTTTCCCGTGTTTGCAGCTAGCAAAATTGTTGTCAGATTTGAGTTAATTCAACTCTTCAATCCTTCCCTCTTACACCATCCTGGGAAAAATGAACATCTCTGGACATCAATTTCCTCTTCCACAAAACAGGAGTCAGTGGTATCAGTCCTCTAAGCTCCAGGACAGCCAAAAGAGTTAAGGAGAACATAGACCAATACTACACAGTGCCAGGCAGGTAGTGCACGTTCTCCAAACGGAAGCTGTTATTGTTATCAACAAAATAACCCCAAAATGCAGAGCCTAAACACCAGGCAGGCAAAGCCTACAAAAGGTCACCCTAAGTCTTTCAACCCAGCCATGACCAGGCCTCCCATGGGCCATCTACAAGAGGAGAGTTACAAGCTGGAAACATGTGCCTCCTCCAGAGCCACTGGGTCCTCCTGCTTCTGAACACCAGGGAGCAAAGAGCACAAAGCACAGAAGCCCAAGGCTATTTTTCCCTAGCGTACTTGCTGGTTTAAAAGACATAAGTAAATATTCTAATTGCTGGGGGGGTTTTCAAAGTCCTCCCTCTCTCTGCTCCAAACTAGCGCCCCCCCCACCTCTTCAGAACACACTGTCAAAACCTCATCTTTTACCTCCCCCCACAGCTCCTTTTGACCATGATTCTTTTAAAAAGCTTTCCCTATGTAGAAGTGAGGAGAGATAACTTCCCTCCCTTCAATTCCAAAGGAAACTCTATTCTGGTGGGGAGGTAACAGCAGAGAAATCATGTTCCAACAGCAAAGACAGCAGTAATTAAATATCAGCCCAGTATTTTTCTTAATGTTGGTTAAATTAGAAAATAAAAACCAGTTTACCTGACCCTGAAGTAACTATAAACTGCTGTAACCCCAGATAAACTTCTAAATTGTCCTGAAGAACTGGGAACTGAAAACAAAGAAACAAAGATTAAAAAAAAAAAAAAACATAAATGCAAATTTTAATAGCATTTTAACATTAAAACATTACAATCATCTATGGGGGGGGGCATCAGATAAAAGAAACTTTTCTCTGGGAACCTTCACAGGCAGCTAAGCAGAAGTGTCTCCATTTGGTGCCTGCTCTCAACAATTTCTACAATTCACACCACCAATTAATGTTTGGAATAAAAAAGAAAACAACATATCAGTTCAATACTCTTTAACTAAGTGAAGCAGTGGATGCTGGGTATGGCTGTCATAACTGCAATGTTCCTAAAAGAGGACATCAAACCCCAAATGATCTATACCTTCTATAGCTCAGAGACAGGGTCTATTTATCTCCCTTCAATTCCAAAGGAAACTCTATTCTGGAAAGAACTACCAGATATGCCTTATTGAAGTGCATGGCAAAATGAAAAGACAGGCCAAATTTTTTGGAAGTCAGATTCCCCTACTCATTTAGCAGACAGGACCCTCATAACCAAAGCTGTATTTTCTTTCTAAAGCTGCTAACTCAATATTAAGATAAAGATCAGACTTTAATGTGACAGGCCCCTATGAAAGGCAGCTGGCAAAACACAACAGCACTTTCTCCTAGAGAACACAAGCCCCCCAAATCATCTTGCCCTTGAAGAAGAGCTGGGCTTAGTGAAATCTCCTCAAATAACAAGCACCACTTAGTGAATGAAAGCAGTCCTTATGACTAAGATTCTAGCACATAAATATAGGCAGAGTGCTAGCGATGAGCTTTACAAAAGGCTCACTTTCCAGCAATGCTTTTAAGTAAGTCTTCTACGTGGCCTGGCCATTTTTGAGTTACTGACACAGGCATGAAGGCATTAGGAAAATTCCTATTACATCCAAGAGTTTAGGAAAGAAAAACAGTGCTTCTAAAAGCTGATTTAAAATATTTGGGGGGAAATGTTAACTTGTTAAACTTGAGGGTCGGTTATGGTAATTATTATTCTCTTTCATATATATATATATATATATATGCACACACACACACACATAAAATGTGTGTGTGTGTGTATAGATTTATTTTTATTTATTTATTTTTTAAATACCCATGAGCAATAAAGCTTACTACTCATGCTACATGTTCAGGGAAAAAGAAATAGGCTCTTCATTCCCCTCCAAGTGGTGAGTTACCAGTGTTGAGAAGGCGTGTGTGGGAAGGAGCTCCATCACTTTGGCCACTACCTCCAAGCTCTGGCGTAAGTACCGCTGCCACTCTGTCTGCTGCTGCGGGGGAAACACAAAAGGATCAGCTCTCCCAGAAAGACAGAGTCCTGTCATCTCCCCTGCCCATTTATCCACAACCTCAAGTCCACTCTCAGACATAAGATCTTAAAGAAATGGCTTATGATGGCACTGGGTTATTTAGTACTTTAAAAAGATCAATCTAGAGTACTTTTTTTCAATCCAATGAATTCATAAAAAGTTATGCCCTCAGCACAGAATCCACAAAGAATGATCTAATTCTTCTCTTACGGTCACAGGAATATGGATATTTTAAAAAGCTCCTGTGAAGTGCTCAAGCCTCCTTTCTGACGTCCTAGCTATAGGAAGTGGTCACTCATTCCTTAACTTCTGAGATAGTCCATCACTACCTTCCTAATCAGTATACGGACTATATCAATGCCACTCAAAGTATGGTCCACAGACTGGGCGGCACCAGCTTCTCCTGTGGGCTTATAGGTAATACAAATTCTGTGGTCCCCAGCTCCAAAGCAAAGTCTATTTAACAAGCTGTCCCAGTGATTTTTAACCATGCTCAAATATGAGAAGCACTGTACTAAATCATATGGTTAACAAGAAGTGAAGCTCACGTTTACCAAGCACCGACAATGTGCCAGGCATTTAGCCAATCCTTCTATAAGCTACCATCATATAACTGTCAGCACAGGCTAGTCAGACACATTCCTCTCCTTTTGGGAGAGGAGATTAAGGCTCAGAGATACTGAAGGCCTACATGTCTATCTCCTTTGGGCCTAAGGCCTTTGGGTTTCAAGTATAAGGCTCCTTCTAACCCAAACATGGCCACCCTTAAGGTCTCAACCATGCCACTGTCACTGTTATTTTGAAAATTCTACAGTGCATGGTGGTTAAGAAAAAGGATCATAAGAATTATGTCCTTCAACATATTTTCTTTATCCATGATGGGCACACCAGCATCAATAAATTCAAGATTGATTTTAAGACACTGATTTACAAAACATACTCAAGAGAGACTTCCTACCATTCTAGGCTTACCATTTAAGTTGTTCTTTATTTCCACCTGCATCCACCTGACTTTTGTTTGTTCCCCAGAATGGGGAGCAGAGGTGTGGGTGCGAGGCAGAGGAACTAGAGGAGGGCACAGCCCTTACTAAATCTCTCCTCATTGTGCATATGGTTTCTCGGCTTATATCTCTAGTTCATACAGATAAAAATGCCTGTCAACTTCATTTTATAATTAACCCAAAAAGATGCCTAGGATATACAGCTGACCCTTGAACAACAGGGGTGTGAACTGTACAGGTCCAGTTATATGGGAATTTTTTTTTTACTAAACAGTACAATACTGGAAATTTATTTTCTCTTATGATTTTAATAACATTTTCTTTTGTCTAGCTTAGTTCACTGTAAGAATACAGCATATATAATACATATAACATACAAAATACAGATTAAGTGACCGTTGGTTGATAAGCCTTCCAGTGAATAATTAGGCTGTTAGCAGTTGTGTGAGAGTCAAAAGTTATATTCAGATTTTTAACTGCAGGTGGTCAGCATCCCTAAGCCCCGCACCATTCAAGGTCATCTGTAACCTTCATATGCACAACTCAAACTGTAAGGCTACTTTGGCTCCAGAGCAGAGAGCTTACAGGTTCCAAGTCTCCGTTTGGACTCACACCAAAACACGACAATGACTAAGGTTGATTAGGACATGCCGCTTACATCGTCATCCAAAGTCTCGTCATCCAGCTCCTCCAATTGGGCCTGATTGTATCTGAACTGGATTCGATTCAACACCTCCGTGAGCAAGAGGACTAGAGCATCTTCGTACCTATGTGGCAGGGAGAAATTCAACATCAGGTGACAGCAGGCTTTTAGCCTAGGATTTTGAAAGGGTCTCCTGCACTATGAGAAAGAACAGCATCCCTGCTGGATTATCACATACAAACAGCATGTTAACTAGATTTAGTTTGTGGGCTAAGTGCAATGGTAGCAGGGGTAGTTATTCATTTCACTATGTTCCGGCACCTTCTTGATGGACTAACCTTTTATCATTAGATGATATCCTTCCTTTTCCCTGGCAGCCACTTTTTTGTTTTTAAAGTAGACTCTATGTTCAGCATGAAGCCCGATGCAGAGCTCCATCTCACACCCCTGAGATAAGACCTGAGCTGAGATCAAGAGTTGGATGCTTAACCGACCCACCCACCCCCCACCCTGCCCTGCCAGCAGCTACTCGTATTTTAAAGTCTGTTCAACCTGATATTAGCATAGCCTGAATCTCTTTTGGTTACTGCCTGCATGGAACAGATTTTACTTTCAACCTATTTGCGTCTTTGAAACTGGAATCTTACTATAGACAACATGTAGTTGGAACATGTTTTTTTAATCTATTCTGACAATCACTGCTTTTTAAACCAGAGAAGTTAATTCTGCACGTTTAATGTCATTACTGAAAAGGAGGGACTTCTGCTACTGTGCTACCTATTTCCTCCAAGTCATAGCTTTTGTTCTGTTCCTCTATGACCACCTTCCTTTTGTTTACCGATAATTCCTAGTGTGCCGTTTTCATTCTCTTGTCATTTCTTTCACCATGCATTTGTGGGTTATTTTCTCAATGGTTTGCTCTGGGGATTACAGGTAATTATATACAAACATCAACTTATACTAATTCAATATATGATTCAATTCAATAATTCAATCCTTTTAATACCTGTGAGAAGTAGGTGTCACTACTGGTGTTTTTCTGATGAGGAAATCAGAATTAATAAAAGTTAAGTAAACTGCCTGAGGTCACCAAGCTAGGTGATTTGAAGTTGGGGCTCCAGAATTCAACATTCCATGCTCTCCACATAAACCAACAATGATCTTTGATCCTGCTCCACCCACTCCCCAAAACCTTACCTTCAGTCAATTTTTCAGAACACTTAAAACCTAAAGTAAGAAATGGAAAAAGTCTGGGGAAACCCTGCCCTTTGACCTATATCTAAGAACTCCTCAAAGAAACATTTAAAGCCCCAGGCCTGGATATTTCCCACATGTGGTAAGAACCCACCTCAGAAGACACCAAGTTATATGCAGCAACTGCACCACAAGGACCAACAAACCACTAATTTTCAAGAACAAACCAGCTGCCTATCTGTCCTGAAACATTTCTAAGGTAGGTTCAGAGACTACTCCCACTCATAAAGCTGGGCACCCATGCCAGGCACTCAGCACCGATCTACCGCATACCTAGGGATGCTGGGGGCTGAGAGTGCACAGAGCACACTTCTCTGCCTGGAGGTTCTGCAGCAGGGGCACTGCAGGAAGACCCAGAGGTAGAGGGGGCACAGGCACACCAATCCTCCTGTGGGCTCCCTGTTCTGGCACAACTGCTTCAGTCAACCATGACCTGGCGGTAATAAATGGTTCCACTTTCCACTTCCCCATTCCTAGAACCAGCCTCATGCACTTTCAGAGGTACCAGCAGGTACCAGCAGATACCAGCTTGCACTCCCTCCTCTGAATATCAGCTCCATGGGGCCCTTCATCTGAGCTCCTATGGCAGCTGGGTGCTACCCTCTCCTCAGAGACCTGAGCTCTGGCTGCATGAGGCCTATCCCTCTGATCTAGATTTTAAAAACTCCACCTCTTTCGTTGTACCCTCAGCCCTTCGAGTGGGGCTGCTCCCTGTAGTTTTTATCTGCCTAATCTCGGTGTTTCCTTCTAGCTCTTCCAATCCTCCAACACCAGTGAAACTGGTAATTTCCTACACTGAATTCTTAAAATAATTAAGTCTGGTTTCCATTTTCCTGACAGGACCCTACCTAATAAACCATCTAATCCAATGCAGGTGAGTACCAGGACAAGCTAACCAAAGCTAAAACGTATTTAATGCCAAGATCAAATACACCATCTAGTCTAAGTTACAACTCCTGTAATGAGACACGTTAAAGACAGTCTAAAAACTCCATTAGGATCCTCCTGAACTGTCACATTGCAGTTTGGTGAGTGTAAGAGCACATTTTTTCCACTAAGACAGAAACACTGACCACCTCTCCCCCTCAGCGTTTGCAAATGATTTAACAACCTAGGCTAGATGGGTAACTGAACATGCCCCAGAAACAAATGCTGGCAGCGAAAATCACTAATAAAATAGGCAGTATCTATTGGCACTATCACTAATAAAATGGGCAGCCCAGGTGGCTCAGCAGTTTAGCGCCGCCTTCAGCCCAGGGCATGATCCTGGAGACCCAGGATCGAGTCCTATGTCAGGCTCCCTGCATAGAACCTGCTTCTCCCTCTGCCTGTGTCTCTTCTCTCTCTCTCTCTCTCTCTCTCTCTGTCTCTCATGAATAAATAAAATCTTAAAAAAAATAGTATCTAAAGGAAAAATTGCCAATAGTCTCAAAATCCTATTTCAGTAGACTTCAGAGAAAGTTAAGATCAAACACTTAAGCCTGGAGCTTATATTTGCCATTTGCTCAGACAAAAAATTCCTAAAGTTAGTTATAGAAGTTTTATGCTATAAATTGCTATGATGGACCAATGCATTTTCACAATTTTTCTAGGAAAGAAAATCTACTTCAGACTAAAGGGCAGATGAAACTTGTCATCTACAAATTACCTTGCTAAAAGGGAATTTAAAGACTTTGTATGCATAGGATAATCCTAAATTAGACCTAAAACCCTACTGGCAGTTAGCAACTCTAGCTGGGGGGAAAAAAAAATTATCACATAAAAAATTATACCCAACTAGGAACCAGGCTAAAGCACACTTAGATAGTAACTGCTCCCCCAAAGTGTTTGATGAAGGCGGGGAGAGTGTATGGGTGTAACAGACTCTGGTGACCTACCCAATACCCTTTCTTCCTTTCTCTTTCAGTTAGACAACTGAAAGAGGCACTTCAGTTAGACAACTGGCACTGAGGCAACTGGAAGATTACCATTTCCCAGCCTCCCCTGTAGATGGCAGTGGTTGAGGATATAACTAAGAGAAGTCATTAGGCCAAGCCTCTTTCAGAGCATCTTTTGTCCAATTTCTCCCTTTCTCATTCCTGCTACCTGAATCAGAATCGTGGGTATGGGGTCTGTAAATGCAGCATCCATTTCTAACCACAAGGTGACTTTGGAGATGGAAGTCATGCCTGAGGCTGGTAGGATAAACAGGTAAAAGGACCCAGAATATGAGTCAACATACAAAGAATGTGGAGGCACTGACCATTTATCAAGGGAAAAACAACCAACAGAAGCTGATTTCAAGATGATGGCACACTGGAATTACCAAAGACTTTTAAGGCAGCTATTACAACCATCCTCCATAAGGCTTTTCAGATAGAAGGTGCTAGGGACTGAATTGGGTCCACTCAAAATATTTACATTGAAGCCTTAACCCCATTTAACTTTGGAGATAAGGCCTATAAAACGGCCAGTGGTATTTTGTTATGGCAGCCTGAGCTGATTAACACAGAAGGTAAATGACCACGAGAATGATACCTGGAACCTCAAGAATGAAGGACAAAAGCAAGAGAATTGGCAAGTATTTCGGTAAATATCATTTCTCTAGTATTTGCTCCTCTTAAGATCTTTAAAAATATTAATGATGGATGAAAGCAAAAGTAAAACATTGATGGTGTTTTCCATGAATATAGATGTAAAACATGGCAACCTCAATACAAAGAAGGGAGGGCAAAGGATCTATGTGGTGGTGAAGTTTCCACATACACTCGCAGTAGTGAAATGTTAATGTGAAAAGCAGATATACTATAATACCAGAGTGACCTCTACAACACTCAGAGGTATCATCAAACAACAAAAAATTGAAAAGGGAAACTAAATTTGTGTGAAACTAACAGAGTCTCCGAATAAATGAAGCAAAAATAATAGGGCTGAAAGAAGACATTGTAAATCCAGAATTATACCCAGAGAACCTGCCTCTCTCCTGCTGACAGAACATGACAGAGGACACACAGAATGCCATCCGCCAACCTGACCTAACCGACATCTACAGAATACCTCACCCAACAACAGCAGAATACACACTCTTGTCAAGTGCAGTATGGACAATCACCAAGAAAACTAAGTCATAAAACAAACCTTAGCAAGTTGAAAAAAACTGAAATCATACAAACTATCTTTGCAGATCACAGTAACTAGAAAATAGTAACAAGATAGATGGGAAATCAAATATTTGGAAGTTAAACAAAGAGATGAGCCCAAGAGAAATCAGAAAATCTCTTCAGCAAACAAAGGAAAATAGAACATATGACAATCTGGTAGACACAGCTAAAGCAGTGCTCAGAGGGAAATTTGTAGCATTACATGCTTAAACATGCAATGGAAATAAACCCATAGATCTGTGTGCCTTGAGCCACAAATATGATCCCAAAGCACTCTAACGTCTGAGTTAAAAAAAAGCTGTACATGGTGGGGCAACTACATAGTAGGTGTTCAGTAAACAAATGATAAGTCAAAGTACAAATGAGCAAAAAAAATGAATAAATGCACAGGCAAGAAACAGACAAAAGTCTAAATCAGGTGACTACAAAGGACTGGAGCAGAACCCTGGACCACTTTCTCAACTCAAAGAAATAACCAAGACTCTACTCATTTACTCTCTGGGGCCATCAACAGCATGGATTTTTCCTCACAGGACCTAGAAATCTACTAGAGCCCTGACACAAACCTAGTTAACTAGTTAACACCTTATATTAACTGTTATCAAAATGCCATGTGCTGTAATGGCACTTCCTTTTTCTTAAGCAGAAAAACCCACCCGGAAAGAAAGGGCAGCAGGTTTTCTCACGCTCACCCACAGTTGTTTACAGTCCAACCCAGTGTCACCCGGAATCCCTGGATGGTCTGTGGCTAGTACTTGCCAGTACTCTCATGACAAAGGGGCTAACAGGACATGACTCAATAACTTTAGGTTGCTTAACTCCCTTCAGGTTTCCTCATCTTCCTGTAAAAATAAGTTTCTACACAGGTGGCTGCTTTCACAGTGACAAGCAGAGAAGGGAGTGAGGGAGAGAGAACAGAAGAAAACCAGAACTTATTCACAAAACACCTACTGTCAGCCAAGGTACCAAACATGTACTGGTTCACTTCCTTTTCTCAACAGCTTGTAAGTAGGCACAACCCTCCCCAGAGTACAGCAGAGGAAAAGGAGCCTGAACTTCAGGTCTTCTCAAACCACCACCTGAAAATGGTCAATCTGGACAATGAACTCCAGCAGTAGCTTTGTTCAGCTGGCAATGTTACTGAACACATTCCTTTGACAGTGGGATGCAAGTCCCCAGCAGCTCTGATCAAGAAACTCTGGAGCATTCTCAGTGAATAAAGAACATGCACAGCTCCAATGCTCCTAGGTCCAAAAATAAATCCATGTACATTTGTGCTTCTAAATTTATAGCCTACAATGCCTACACCACTTTGTTGTGATGAATGATGCAAAACCTATAAACCACAAGGGACAGGAACTGAGTGCTGCCTCTGTCACTTAACCACACCTACGTTTCCCATTTAAGACACCAAGAAAACATTCTTGACTAATTCCTGCAAGATCAGTTGCTTCTAAAATTCTGGCACAAGCCACAAATGTGATTCCAAAAGCACCTCAACTTCTTTCAGATGAATTTTGTCAGCTGAAAAACATTTGATCCCATTTATGAGCTTTATTAAAATGAGTGGGTCATTACCAGTAGACAGCACTCTTTATCAGCTACCTCTGCAGAACAATACATCTCTGACATATTAGGGTCTCTTAGAACCTAGAAGAGTGGTTGCCACATTTCAAAACTTTCATTTAAAGAACTGAGCATACATCTGCATAAATATATAGTGTAAGAGGTGACAGGAAAAATATAGACATTAAAATTCAACTATTTTCTTTGTGCCCCTCAGGGGACTACCTTATACACCCTTCTTTGCAGCCTGCAACCCTAGACCCTAGGCAATGTCTGATCAACAGTTTCCAGTTCCCAGGGTGATGGTTATTATTCAATGGTTTAAAAAAAAAAAAAAAACCCACAGACCAGCTTTGAAGGTTTGGGGCTTTTGTTTTGTTTTTTCAAGGGCATAAAAGTATTCTAAGTGTATATACTTTAAAAAACAAAGTCAGGGCAGCCCCGGTGGCGCAGCAGTTTCGTGCCGCCTGCAGCTCAGGGCATGATCCTGGAGACCCTGGATCGGGTCCCATGTTGGGCTCTCTGTATGATGCCTGCTTATCCTCCCTCTGCCTGTGTCTCTGCCTGCCTCTCTCTCTCTCTCTCTCTCTATGAATAAATAAAATCTTTTAAAAAATAAATAAATAAATAAATAAATAAATAAATAAATAAATAAATAAAATTTAAATTAAATTAAATATCATAAAAAATTAGAAAGTCTCATTTAGAATGATGATCAAACGATCAATGAGAAAAATTCCTAGAGTTTAAAGTGGTCAGTCATCGCCCCTGACAACTGTGACATCAGATGATAGACGCTTGCGCAGGCAGGTCAACATGTGCAGATAGAGGGCCCAATCACTTAACTCCACAGTCATCGGCAAAGGGCAGCAACATCTCCTGTTACTTATTATCACAGTTGTGGGCATCACTGTGACCAATGATTGAGTGCTTTAAACAGGGTAAATACTGTGCCAGGCAGTTTATATACAAGATTTCCTTGAATTCTAACCATCCTGCAAGAGATATCAGCATGCGTATTTTGCAACAGGAAATGTGATCAGTATATAACTTGACCAAAAGTAATACTGCTCCCATGAAGCAGCAAAGGAATTTAAATTCTAAACCACTGCTTCTTCTGTTGGTACAATAATGTGCACAAGTGTATATTTAATACTAATAATCTGCCAGCACATACTTTCTCAATGAAACCATATTCTCCACACCTAAAACACATTTGTACTGTGCTTTAAAAAGCATTTGCATATTAATCATTTCCTCAGTTTATTCTTCCAACAAGCCTGGGAGATGTGAAAGAATATCTACCACTAAATATAGCAAAATCAGGCACAGTCCCAGAACTAAAGGACACAACTGTTCAGCATACAAAATAGAGAATAGGGCGGAAATACCTTTTCTTTGAAGAATCTCATTCAAAAACACAATTACTTATAGCTGGCAAATTCACCAAAAACAGGATCTACTGTTATGTAATGAAGTTTCAGATACAGGAGTATACTACCCATAAAGCACATTTGACCCGTTACCATAGCAACTTAGAAGCTATTTTGCAATCACAAAAATAATGTTTTGGGAACAAAAGTGCAAATTTTAAACTTGGAATGCAAATAATCTGTTTAGAATGTTTAAAACTCATAAAACCTCAGCAATACAAAGCGTTTTAAGAGGGTCAGTCCAACCTCTTCCCAAATAGGGATTCGCCTCACCATCTCCATTTGGCATATTTTTGGGGAAGGGGTGTTCACTGTCTCCACCACCAACCACTGATGCCATTTACTGAGCAAACATTCATAATGTGCCAAGCATTCTAGATACATTAGCTCATTATTTCATTTCTGAAATGAATTAACTATAATATACAGGAAATACACCTTCTGCCTGCAAGTAAGAAAAATGACCTGAGAAACACATGGAGGGGAAGAAACATTCTCCATTTTGTTTTTTAAAGATTTTATTTATTCATGAGAGAGACAGAGAGAGAGAGAGAGGCAGAAACACAGGCAGAGGGAGAAGCAGGCTCCATGCAGGGAGCCCGACGTGGGACTCGATTCAGGGTCTCCAGTATCACGCCCTGGGCTGAAGGTGGCACTAAACCACTGAGCCACCCAGGCTGCCCCCCATTTTGTTTTTAAAAAATACAATAAAAAGTACAAAGTAGCTATCGCTGGACTGTGGGATTATGGGTAACTATATTTTTTTTTATCTTTTCCTAGTTTTTAAAATACTTATTTTTCACAACAAGCCTTTATTACTTTAAGGAATTTTCAAACACATACCAAAAGAGCAAGAATATAATAAACCCCAAGTTAGCATCAATACAGGTCAACATCAATTATCAACACATGGCCAACCTGCTTTTCCCTCTATCCCCAGTGGATTATTTTAAAGCAAATCCCAGATGTCGTATCATTTCATCTAATAAATACTTCAGTTTTTCATCTCTAAAATAGGGCCATTTAAAAACAAACTCATGAAAACACTGTCATATCTAAAACATTAACAATACAAATGACTTTTTTAACCAGTAAAAAAAAATGTTTTAAGAAAATGAGATAAAAGGGAGAAAAAAAAGAATACAGATATGCACAATGACATTAACTACCTAACCAGCTTATGTGACCTGGTCTCACTGAAGAGGTTGGGCTGCATGGCTGCCCCTTCAGGCCACAGGAAAAACTGGCAAAATTTTCTATTTCTAGTTATCAATGTTTCTGGGGTTTACCTGTTGAGAACTGCTTCCTTGTCTCCCAGACGGCTTTTAATTTTACTTGTCAGATAGTCCAAAAAGAGCGTCCAGATATCCAAACAAGAGAAGTAACCTTCATGAGTAGGCTATGATGCAAAAGAAATCCAGACAATGAGATTACTTAATGCGACTCCTCCTTAGAAACACACCCACCAGTGTTTATTTCCACCAGAATGGTACAACCATAAGCCTAGATTCCCTCTGCTTCCAGGTAACCACAACTGGTGTCTTTTAGATGGTCTTCATGACTGGGCCCTGGTGATCCTAACAAGACAAGGGTGCCATGGAACAAACACATCATTAGGCAGGACAACCAAATTACAAAATAAGCAGAGCAGACGCCAACCTTTAAATCTGAGATTGACTGGGGTGTGGGGGGAGGGACCCTCAAAGATGATCCAATTCAAATCTGTTTTAAGAGAAAAAGAAACTTAGATCCAGAGACACAATCTATTCAAGGTCAGGAGTAGGAGCAGGTCCTTCTACCCCCAACCAATGCTCTTCCCAATACATACCCTTACAAAACCAAAAACAAGCTCCAGTGGCTCCAAAGGTGACAAGTTCACATATCTGAAGGTTAAGAAAGTAACAGCTGCAGTGTTCCTACAGAGCAGACCGAAAATGAGCTTCAGTCTGGCCCTCGGGCATCAAATCCTCTGCAGAAAGAGAGGTAGTCCAACAGACTAATTGCAAGCTCTAAACAGATGTTGATAAAGACAAAGTAAAGAGAGAAGAGCAAGTCTTTGTAGGATCCTAATGCTCTGATTTCTCAGATTCTATTTCATGCAAAATCCAGACACTATATTCTCCAAAATCTAGTCCTTCTTGCACATATTCTATTTCAACTTGTGACCCTCAATCCCTTCTATATTCACTCAACTTCTTGCTACCTCTGAGAGCTCTTTGGTTTTGTGATTACATCACTGAACCACATGTCTGGTGGCAGGATCAGACAGGAAAAGAAACAATGCCATCATCTTCTGGGATCAGTTTCCTTCCATTTCAGATCCACTAGGAAATCCAGAGGCTTACGAGGGCATATATGGGATTTACGCATTGGGTGGTAGCATGAGATGGGAGTTCTGTACCCAGGCTGAGTCTGAGACAGAAAAACTAACTTATTCAGGAGCAGACTAGGAGAGAGTCCAACCTCAAAACACCCAGGGTCGCCCTGGAACTGTAATGCACAGCTCAGTAAGGACCACTGACAGGACCGTCAAGAAAACAAAATGACCATTTCCTGTCTCCACTTCATCCTTTGCAAAACCCACTATATCCAGGACATGAAATGAGCCAGAATAAGGAGAAAAAACAATAAGCCATGTGGAAATAATATGGGTAGCTTATAGACAGGCACTCAACTTGCACAGCCAGGAGATGGAATCTTTACTAGCTGCAGCTTGATGAGCTTCCTGTAGGTCAATCACTCAGTTGTCCCTCCTTGGTTTGAGAACACCCACCTTCCCCCCTCCATAGAACATAACTGATCAGATGCATATGGAAGTGCTTTTGGTAAAAGTCACTACACAAACCCAGGGCTTATGGTTATGTCAATGTACTTTACCGTTACACACATCCTCTCCATGCCTTTGAATTGAGGATATATCACGTGGCTCAAGACCAGAAAATAAGGTGGGCAGATCCACCCTCTGCAGGACCTGAAACTTCTTCCTACTGCAGGGCCCGCTGTGAGGCCTTGTGTGCTGCCCACAATCTCACCTTTGACAACTGCTGTGGATACAGATCATTAAGGTCACATAGATGACCTCCAAAAGCTGCACTTTTGCAGTCATCCAATGTTCAGAACCCTCACAGACCCATTTTAAAAATGTACCTATACTCAGACTTATTTTTCATGCTCAAGGGCTAACTAATCACTAAAGATCCAAACAAGTTTCTTCAAGAAGGGTAGTGATACCACCCTTCTCTCTCCAAGCACTTTACAGTGGTTATCTGCATTGGTCTATTTGATCTTCATAATAGCCCTGGAAAGTAGACAGGTGTTTTTCTTCTTCCCATTTTACAGATAAAGACAACAAAGCTCAGAAACAAAGTTACCTGCTCAAGGTGATGAGATAAGAAACAGAAAGAGAACTAGAACATGGAACTTAAGACTCCTGGTCCAGAGCCCTCGCCCCCATGCCACACTACCCCAGGCACTATTTTAAGAAGGACAGGCAGGTGTGGGGTGGGGGGTGAAAAACGCAAGACCAAGAATGCCCTGCTGACGATATGCTAAGAGAAGGAGCAGGAAGATGGAAATAAGACAGAAATCAGATGCTTCTAGGGACACCTCAGCAAGGAACGCAACGGTGGAGGCAAATATCTGCTCAGCCCAAGGGGCTAGAGACACTGCAGCAAGATGCTTTGGTTAAAAAAAAAAAAAAAATTGTAGGAAAGGAAATGAGAGGAAAGAATCACAGAAAGATACTAACATCATCTTTGTCTCATTACTATTCTTTCAATATATGATGACCAGTACTAAAATTTCTTATGAATTTTCTTTAAGTCATCTCTATACCCAGCATAGGGCTCCCCGAACTCATGACCCTGAGATTAAGTGTCAGACAGCAGATGCTCTACTGCAGAGCTAGCCAGGCACCTCTCTATGAATTTCAGAAACAAAAGGCAGAAACACTTGAGTATACTCATAACCCTTTAGACAAGAGGAAAGAACATTTTCCCACTTCATAGATAATTAAACTGTAATAAAATAAGATCACACAGTTAATGAATAGATGAGAACTTAAAGCTGAGAGCACTTCATTTCTTATTCTTAAATCTTACCCCAAAGAACTCGCTCCTGATCCTGGAGTGCACACTGCCACCTTTTTTCAACCCTGCCTCTCCAGTAAGGGGCAGCCCAGCCTACAGCAAACTGCACAGAGCACCTTCCAGCTTCCTGCTCCTCTACCGGATGCTCAAATCCGCTTCAGCCTGGACCTCAAAGGACACCGACACCCAGAGTAAGAGCCTGCGCCTAGTAAGCAAGGTTCACATACAGCGGACCAAGAGAGTACAAAGGAGCTTGGCTAACAGTGAACTCAGGTAATGGAGGAAGAAAGAAGCTTGTTTGCTTCATGACCAGACCCATTTCTTTTCCCACTATATAAATACAACACATATAAATATATACTGACACTACAGTTCAATGGAAAACGAACACATACGATTCTAGAGAGGGGATCACAGAAGATAACCACTGGGCCAGATTGTGAAGATGCCCACCACAATCTTCTTAGGTGAGGAAACTAATCTAAGGAAATTAAGAAGACTCATCCAAGGACACAAGCCTCAAAGAAATAACCAGAGCTCAAACTCTGAACTGTTTGTTGGGTCCAGGTCCAAAGAAGTAGGCATAAGACCTACATACTTTAAAACTTGTATTTAGCTTTTTTCTATACCGCACATAAAAGATAGAAAACTTTACATAGAGCAAAATGGCAAAATATTTTCATTCCATTTTTCCACATAAACTCCTTCTTCCTGACCGCACCACTTGCTCCTCATCTCTTTCATTTCTGCTACAGACTCTTAAGTATCTACCAAATCCTTTCCTCCTGGTCCCTTTGCATCCATTTCTTTGGATCCATCTCACAACACTCCCACCTTGAATGCTTCTCTCCTATCTCCTCACCCTCCCACTTCTCAACACCTCTTCCATTCCTTCTTAGGTCTGGTGAGCTCAGCATGCTGCCCTTCCTGCTCCACACCCACTGGCCCCATCAGACATCTTGACACTTCCTCAGCCCTGGTCCTCCTCCACCTGCACCCTCCCTGCTGCTCCCAGGAACAGTTCACCCATACCCATTGGGGGCACTACTTCTATGTGCCCTGAGAGAAAACCTAGCTCACCACCAAAACCTCGCTCTAAATTCCCAACCACATACACACCCCTGCTAGCCTAGGCCCATGTTTCTCTTCCAGCTTCATTAAGCTACAATGTTAGTGGTTTAAACCACCTAAACAGTCTATTTATAAAATCACATGCCCTAACTGACCCAGTAATCATCCCTAGGATACACCAACAGAAAGAGCTATATAGGTACACCCAAATGCATGTACAAGAATGTCTACTGCAACACCATTCCTGATCACCGAAAACCAAAAGCTACCCAAATCAAAAGTGGAATGGATTTGCAGATAATGACTTATTATAAGCAATGAGGGCAAACCACTGCCACACACAACACAGATGAATCTCACAAACTGACGCTGAATGAAAAGGGCAGACAAAACAAATACTGGATACTTCCATTTAGAAAAGTTCTCAAACAGGCAAAACTAATCTGGGATGTTAAAGGCAGGGTTGGGGTTACATACTGGGAGAGGGGAAGAAGTGATTGGGAAAGGACACAGGGGGGTGCTGGCACTAAGTCCTATTTCTTGATTAAGGCGGTGGTGACATGGATTTATTCATTTTGGGAAAATTCACCAAGCTATCCATGTATAACTTGTGTGCTTCTCTGTTTATGTGTGATATTTCAGTAAAAACCTTATTCTATGGGACACCTGGGTGGCTCAGCGGTTCGGTACCTGCCTTCAGCTCAGGTCATGATCCTGAGGTCTGGGACTGAGTCCTGCATCAGGCTCCCTGCGAGGAGCCTGCTTCTCCCTCTGCCTGTGTCTCTCCCTCTCTCTCAGTCTGTGTCTCATGAATAAAAAATTAAATCTTTAAAATAAAAAACTTATTCTAAAGACACAAAAGGAGGAGCTCTGAATAATGTACAGAATTACTGAATCACTATATTGTACACTTGAAACTAATGTAACACTGTGCATTAATTATAGTGGAATTAAAAATAAATCTCACACATACACACACAAATGCATAAGGGATAGGGCATGATAGAAATGTCTAAAACCGGGGATCCCTGGGTGGCGCAGCGGTTTGGTGCCTGCCTTTGGCCCAGGGCGCGATCCTGGAGACCCGGGATCGAATCCCACGTCGGGCTCCCTGCATGGAGCCTGCTTCTCCCTCTGCCTGTGTCTCTGCCTCTCTCTCTCTCTCTTTCTCTCTCTGTGACTATCATAAATAAATAAAAAATAAAAAATAAATTTTAAAAAAGAAATGTCTAAAACCAAATTGTGATAATGGTTGCACAAGTCTATAAACTGAGTATCACTGAATTATACAATTACAATGGGTGAAGTTCATAAGATGTAAATTTCAATTTCACTTCAATAAAGCTTTTAAAAAATGTGTGTGTGTGTGTGTGTGTGTGTGTGTGTGTGTGTATAAAAGACATTGGGTCAAACTCAATTAAGGCATGGACTTTGCTTGTGAGGGTTATATGCCTAGCCCCTGATATACAAGATGAGCTCAAAAAGTATCTGTCCAGTGCAGGTAAAAATCGGATCCACCGGGATCCCTGGGTGGCGCAGCGGTTTGGCGCCTGCCTTTGGCCCAGGGCGCGATCCTGGAGACCCAGGATCGAATCCCACGTCAGGCTCCCGGTGCATGGAGCCTGCTTCTCCCTCTGCCTGTGTCTCTGCCTCTCTCTCTCTCTCTCACTGTGTGCCTATCATAAAAAAAAAAAAAAAAAAAAAAAAAAAAAAAAAAATCGGATCCACCAAAACTTAACTCTCGAGAGCTTCACTACTTAACATCCTTATCGGAAGTTTTAACAACAGTTACAGAATAGAACGAAAGATTATTTCCATCTCTTGCTTCTCCAGCAAAACAGTGGTTAAGTACACAAACTCTGAGTTCAAGTCCTGGCCCCATCACTTACTGACTATATGACCCTGAGCAAGGTACTCCCTGTGCCTCGGTTTATCTGGAAAATGGAGATAGTTAATAATACCCACCTCCAACAGCTGTTGTAAAGGAGACACGTGTTCATCTTCACAAAGTAAGTAAGCACTATCTAAATGTTTGGGAGGTAAAGAAGCTCTTTCCCCTGAAAACGAGAGAGTAGACTTCTTGCGGGAGGAAAGGATGGGCAGTTCTGGTGTTTTACCTGATGAAATGTGTACTTGAACAAAAGCGTCAAGAACTCCACCACGGGAAACTGGGAGTAGGACTCGATTCTTCTCAGGTGAACACTCACAAAGAGCCGGAGGAAGTCAGTAAACTTCTCGATGTAGCTAGTAAGACAAGAAGACAAGGGGTGACAATCTGAAACCCAGCCATCTCCTTAGAAAAGAACTCAAATTCAAACCAAATTTCTTTCAGTACAGAACTACATAGATTTAAAATATAGTTTCAGTTAAAAATATAAAGGCCTGCAACAATTACCTACAGGTCAGGCAACCCTTCATTCCATTACCACCTGAAACATAGCAGAAAAGCAACTTTAATCCTCAGACACTATCTCGTAAGGCATCTTATAAACTAGTGCTCTCAGAGTTTCTAACTCCTTCATATTATGACCCCATTCAAGTGAAAGGAAATGGTACTAAAAAGTTGATGGGCAGAGCATGTGCATCATTTCAATGTGGCAAGTCTGGGAGGCTTTGCTATGAGGCCAAAATATTAAAATGAATGTGCTAAGAACAAAAACAAAACAAGGCTAGACCAAAGACATGGCATCCAGGTAAGGCATATGCAGGCTTGCAACCTAATGCTCTTTCTTCCCACCTCCTTACCCCGCCCTCTAGCTCCTGGTGCTAATTAAACATAAGTACATCCTGGTCCACTCTGAAAGTGATTGCAAAAATAAGGGAGGAGGGCTGCCCAGGCTGGACAGGCCTCGGGGACAATTTAGTCTGGTGCTTCATTGGACAGATGAGGCCCAATGAGATAAAGTGACCCGCCTGAGGTTGCTGGGCCAGCTCACAGCAGAATGGGACCCCCCATCCACTCCCACGCCAGTGCTCTTTCCTTTCACAGCACAGTGACTCCCCAATTCATGTGTATTCCCAGTATCATTTCCCAGAGGAGAGTGAGTCCCAGCTGCAAGGATAAGAGACTGCTGTTACTAAACACACAGCACATCATCACTCACATTTCAGAAACTGCATTATAAGCCCCTTGATACCAAAAGGTGATTAGAAAATGAGATGGACATACCTCCATAAATCACATTTCGGAGACCAATAAACAATATAAAGACTCACTACAGGCCTTAGTCAAAAATTAAATCATGGTTACAGGCAACTCTGAAACTCACCACTGCAAAAAGCTTTTTTAAAAGCAAGGATTATGCAATAATAAAAGGGGAGAAAAAGACTACTACTCAGAAGAGCAAATTGGCCCATAAACAAAATGTCCTGTATTGTTCCTGAGACCTAGCACCCTGGAGGCAGCCAACCCAGCTATCTGGCCTCTGCACAGCTAGCTAACACATATGTGTAAGCATGTGCAGTTAAAAAAAAAAAAAAACAGAAACAAAAACATTAATTTGCTTGATAAGGAGAATGGCCGTCTCTGTGGATCATGGGACCAAGTACTTGAAACATAGTAAGGCATTCAAATCGCCTGTTTTTAGAGTCAAGTGTGAGACTTCTCTCTGATGCCTCAGATCATGAATACTCAAGAGCAGGAGCTCCTCATTCCTTGCTCCACGTATCACATGATCTTCAGCCATGGCTATTCTGAGCCATCGCCCACTTTACTGCTCTTTAGGAAGACACCCTCAAATCTCTGCCACCCATAAACAAAGAGAAGTCTTGGGTAAATGCCATACTGCCTCGATTTTATTTTCATCTCCAACCCAATTTTTTAAGCAAACAATGGCTGTTTGGTAGCTGAAAGTCTAGATTTTATTTCACCTCATTTTCTTTCCCTTGCCCACCTTCTGGTACAGGTGCTAATGAGCAGTGGAAGGTGTGAAACAGGCACTAGAGGGAGAAGGACAGGAGCAGAGGCCCTGGGTCAAAAGCTCCTAAACAACTGAGAATGGACTTAGCTGTTTAGAATTAGTGGTCAGGGGCTCAAGAGCCAGGAAGCAAGCACACAGTACTATTTAGGTCACCTTTCTGCTTCTGGGTACCTCTCAGCTTTCTCAGGGCAAGAGGAAGCATAGGATTGAAATATAAAACCAAAAGCACAAGGGTTACACGTAACAAAAACAGTATATTGATAACCGGTGACAATATTTCTTTACCACCCGAACATAAGCCATCACAAACATTGTGCTACATGTCAAACTCAAAGCCCAGGTACCTGACGCTCCGTACGAGCAGCTGAACTTTTCTTTTTAACATATGAAAATATGGCCTTTCTTAACCCAAAGCTAGAAAGGATATAAAACTGTGTGTTTGCATACCGATGCCTTTGAATTCATACAGAAAGCGATTACAAAATAATGGAAAATAAAACCAACATACCACCATACGAGATTATGAGCTCTTTTGTGATTATACAAAGAAAATTTCACACAAAGCTTGTTTACAATGAACCAAACCAAAAGAATCTTTGTATCCACATTTTCAACTTCAGAAAACCCTTAATAAAACTGCTATATTTAAAAAAGCACTAAAACAGTCTTTAAGCACTTGACTTTATATCTGCTACTTACTCTAAGGAAAAGGAAAATGGCTTAAATCGGTGTAGCTTAATAACAAAAAACAAGCCATGAAAGATGGATTAAAATATTAACAACATTTGCTGCCTGGCAATCAATAAATATCTTCTAACTCAATACAATTTATCCACCTGGAAGTTTCTGAATAGTCAACATGATGCTTTAATTTTCCCTCTTGCTGTTACACAGCAGTGGCATCGCATCAATGAAAGCTGTGGGACAGATAATGGCATCATCCAGAGGAAGACCAGAAGACCACGCCTCAGCGTACTGTGATGGAGTCATCTTTTTGAGTACTTCAGAAAGAAAAGCGAGGTCATTTTTGGCTCCAAGCAAGAGGAGGTAACAAAGAAACCCAAGTGTGTGCCACATTCATACGTGCCCTCTTCCACATCTCTTTTCTTTTGATGGAAGTGTGCCATCCGTGCAAAGCTCATGGTAATAACATTCCTATACACTGCACGATGTTCACTTGGGAAAAGTCAAGTAGTAAAAACTGACAGGCAATATCAAGTGAAAAGGGGGATGAGAGCTCCTGTACCTCCAAGGCCTCCTCTCACGTTCCTGGCTACGCACGAGCAGCAGACTCGGCTCCTGCGCCACCTCAGACCTGCAGGCGAATCGTGAGGATGGGGTGGGGGAGAGGGCGGAAGGGAGGACAGGAGGCAGAGAGGGGGAAAGACAACACACCTACACAATTCACAGGCATGTTCCCAGCTTGACTCATCCCTCTAGCCACCCTAGCCCTTCCAGCTACGCTCAGACTTACTGGTCCACACCTACCTGTCCGTTCCTTGTCAGGAGCCCCAAACTCTGAAACCAAAGAGGATTACAGACACTATGCGACACCGCGTGATAAACAGTCACGGCCCCTTTTCAGAACACAGCCGATTCCACATCTGTTTTCATTACCTCTCATCGAGTTCTTCCAGCCTGCTCTTCACCGTGTGGGCATTGTTATCCTTGGTGATTTTCTGCAGGAGGTAGAAAGTCTGCTGGAACATACGTAGTAAATACTCCTCGAATTCCATAGGCACACAGTTCTTGGACATGAGTTCATTGATGCAGGACATGGCCAGGACCCCAAGCCGGCCGCGCTCCTGACCCAACACACAGTTCTGGCTGCTGCCGTTAACTGATGCCATCTTTCTGGCCCGGATGTCACAGCCAAAGCGCGCAAAGTGGAAGATGGTGGTTAGGAGGGATGGGGTGATGCTGGCAGACAGAGGAATCCAACTGAAGAGATGGGCCAGGCACTCCAAGGCCAGGGAACAGATATACTCACTCTCCGCATCAAGGATGGGGATTGGCTGATTCAACAGTTTGGCTGAACTAGGACTCTGCAACAGGTTACTCAGTAAGTCACCTGGAAATACAAAAAGCCTTTAACACACGCTATCAAGTCTCTTACAAATAAGTTTACCTACAACAGAGAGAAAGCCAAAGCCATCTTTCATTAAGCTCCCTACTAAAGGGATCTGTAGAAATGTAAAATAATGTCACTCACACCTCTCGGTGCTCAGTAAATTTGTTTGCTTTGGGTAATGTATTTTTCATGAGAACATATCATTTGTTTAGATGCAGAGTTCACGACAGTTTTTAAATGAATCAACGTAAATAAATGCTCTCAGTGTTAATATCAATAGATGTAACTCACAAAGCTCTTTGAGGACCTCGATAATCTTTAAGAGTAAAGGGGTCCTGGGTAATAGGGTGGGCAAAAATGGGTGAAGGGGATCAAAAGTACAAACTTCCAGTTATAAGAAGTCCTGGGGATGTCATGTACAGTGTGGGGACTTACAGTTAGTCAACAATACTGTACTGTATATTTGAAAGTTGCTGGGGGAGTTAATTTTGAAAGTTCTCAGCAGTAAGAAAAAAAATGTTAACTGTGTAGTAATGGATGTTGCGATCGCAACTTTCTGTTACGATCAGTTTGCTTTATTTATTTACTTACTTATTTAAGATTTTATTTATTTATTCATAAGAGACACACAGAGAGCAAGAGAGAAAGAGAGAGAGGCAGAGGGAGAAGCAGGCTCCATGCAGGGAGCCTGACGTGGGACTCGATCCCAGATCTCCAGGCCCTGACCTGAAGGCGACACTAAACCGCTGAGCCACCCAGGCTGCCCTAGTTTGCAATATTTAACATCTATCAAATCATTATGTGGTATACCTGAAACTAACAGTGTTACATGTTAATTATATTTCAATTTAAAAAGAAGAAGAAGAAGAAAGGGGTCCAGAGACTAAAACTCTGAGAACTACAGAGCTAGGTTAGGTCTGTGAATCTGCACCATCAGCACAATCTGGGAGCTTGTCAGAAATACAAATTATCGGGCCCCACCCCACATGTACTGTGGTAGATCCTGGAGGGGTGTCACCCAGAAACCTGTTTTTACACATTTTCCAAGAGGTGATTCTTAATTGTTTTTCAGTGGTTTTTAAGTTTTTATTTAAATCACCCTGTGCTCATCACAAGTGCCCTCCTTACTCCCCAACCCCTATTTCTCCCATTCCCCAGCCATGGTTTATCTCTTTTTCCTTTCCTCATTTGTTCTGCTTCTGAAATGCCACATAGGAGTGAAATCACATGGTATTTATCCATTTCTGACAGACTTATTTCACTTAGAATAATACCCTCTAGCTCTATCCATGTCTTTGCAAATGGCAAGATTTCATTCTTTTTGATGGCTGAATAGTACTCCATTGTAGGCAATATACATACATACACACACACACACACACACACACACACACACACACACACCACATTTTTATTCATTCATCAACTTGATAGACTCCCATATCTTGGCTATTGTAAATAATGTTGCTATAAACATAGGACTGCGTTATCCCTTTCGTTATCCCTTTGAATTCATGTTTTTTTATTCTTTGGGTAAATATTCAGTTATGTGATTGCTGGATCATGGGGTAGTTCTATTTTTAACTTTCTAAGGAACCTCCAACATGCTTAATTTCTGAGAAGCATCAGACTCAAAGAAATCATGCAAATGAAATGGGATTGCAAAAAGCTATAAAAGGATTTTAGAGAGGATATAAGACAAATATTCAAAACTATAACAAGAAAACATTCCTGAAATAAAAGGCGTATATACAAAAGAAAGGGGTTTATTCTGTCCCCAAGAAGAAGTGATAAAGACTAATCGATACTAAGACTTTTTAGGAATAAGGAAGAGATGTAGGTATAACAAGCACATACACAAAGGAGAAAACACCCAATTCAGACTTCCCCACAGTAATACAAGAAGCCAGACAATAGTGGTACTGTGTCCACAAGTGGTGGGGCAGGGAATGATTTAATCCAAAGCTCTCCTTGGAGTAACAAGGGAAGGGAACATTTTCCCAAACACAGAAACTCAAATAATATACTGCCTACAAACTCTTTTCAGATTTTATCCATTTGAGAGACAGCGAGCATGCACATGAATGGGAGAGGAGCAGAGGGAGAAGGACAAGCAAACTCCCTGCTTGGGAGCGGGAGCAGGGAGCCCAACAAGGGGCCCATTCCTGGGACCCTGAGATCATGACCTGAGCCAAAGGCAGACACCCAACTGACTGCCACCCAGATGTCCCATTCCACAAACTCTTCTTGAGGAAACTGCATAGAGAAACCAAATAAAGCAATAAATAAAGCAATAAATAAAAATGCAGAATTAAGGAATGGAGCAGCTGTGCAAGGGGACTAGAGCAAGCACTGAATTAAATGTAGAATCAAGACTAAATATATGTAGGAATCACAGAGGGTGTGCTAGCTAACTTTTTTCTTTCACAAGCAAGAAGTCTCAAAATAATATGGGCTAGAATTAAAACACGTAGTAAGAAATTGGTTTTCCTCTTTTTTTCTTAATCCTAGAGGTTATCTTTTACAAACTAATATTCCCTGTGGAAAAAGTATCTCAAGGTCAGCAATTCCTACTGTTTTTAAAACCTCCCATTAAATTCAAGTAAAACTATAATTTGTTTTTATTAAAAAGAAAACTGAGGGCACCTGGCTGGCTCAGTCAGAAGAGTATTAGACTCTTGCTCTAGATAGGGTCAAGATAAATTAAAAAAAACATTAAAATGTAGGATGACACTTTTTGTCTTTTTATTTAGCTTAACCTCACTGCAACTACATATAACGAGGAGTCTAGAATGCTGTAATTTCTGAATGGTGGAATATTGGCTAAATTTTTATACTGTATTTTGTGCTTTATAGCAACAGTTCTCAAACATTTTGGTCCCAGAACCCTTTGTACTCTTAAAAATTACTGAGAATGCCAAAGAACTTTTTTAAAAGATTTTATTTATTTGAGAGAGAGAGAAAGGGAGCACAAGTAGCAGGGAAGGGCAGAGGGAGAAGCAGGCTCCCCACTGAGCACAGAGCCCAGCCTGGAGGCTCTGTCCCAGGACCCTGGGATCATGACCCAAATCAAAGGTAGCCGCTTAACTGACTGAGCTACCCAGGTGCCCAGCCAAAGAACTTTCACTTATGCAGGTTATGTCTATTAATATTCATCACATAGAAATTAAAACTGAAGTTTCAAATATTTTAAATACTCATTTAATAATAAATGCCTGACATGTAAGCATAAAATATTTTTAAATGAAGAAACTATTTTGCTGCCAAAAAAATAAGTGAGAAGAGTAGCACTATACATTTTTGGAAATCTCTATAATGTCTGTCTGGCTCAAAAGAAGATAGACTCTCTCATCTGCTTCAATCTGTTGCAATATGCTGTTTTCGCTGAAGTATATGAAGGAAACAGCTTCACACAAATATGCAACTGATAAAGACTAAAGTGTTTCTGTGGCCTTTCTAGGTGATTAGAGCTGTTCTTTAATATATAAAAATTTTACTAGTAGTAATTTCTTAAAGGTTAATTGCAATGTGGGATCTGAATGAGTTTTATTTAGTATACTCATGAGAGAAGGAGTAAAAATGACAAATAACATCTTAGTACTTTTATGAACGTGTATTTGACCTTTGGGACCCCTGAAAGGGCTCCCAGATCTATTGAGAACTCCCGCCTTACACTAATGCAGGATGAATATGAACAGATTAGTTAACCTTTCTCAGCCTCATCTCCTCAGCCATTAAAACGAGGATCTTGTAATTTATTAATAAGGGGCTTAATTTCTACTGTTAAAAGTAGATTAAAAAGTTGTCCCTAGGCATCGTATCTTGTATGGTGTTCACTGGTTTCTATTCTGAAAGAGCTGCATTTTTTTTTTTTTAAGATTTCATTTATTTGAGATAAAGGAAGAGAAAGAGCACTGAAGGGGCAGAGGGAGAGAATCTCCAAGCAGACTTCCCACTGAGCACAAAACCCAAAATGGGACTCAATCCCACCACCGAGGAGATCATGACCTGAGCCAAATCAGACGCTTAAATGACTGACCCACCCAGGCACCTGGAAATAGCTGCATTTAATACTAGTTGAAACTCATCATGATCTCAGCAACCCATGCTGATAATCAGAAGACCTAGTTTCAAAGAGTTATGCAAGAAGGATGTTCAAGTACAATCTACAAATATTTATCCAGTTCGTTACTGGATTAATAAGGCTATTTTCTGAATTGTTGCCGTGGCTGTTCAGTTGAGTCTGTATGTACAACTTTCTCTCATTCAATGACAGTAACTGTTTCTGGTATCGCTTTTCTCATTGTTCAAGGACCAGTGGCCATTTATGGAAGGTGCTGGAGTCAGAGGAAATCACCACTCTCCACTCTCCAACTAGAAGAATTTTGGGGGTGGATAATTAAGCAGGATCAAATGGAGGCTTTAGCAAAGGAGCAACCATCCATCAGACACCATCTCAGTATGATCTTCTATTAAACCTGGACATCTGGGATCCCTGGGTGGTGCAGCGGTTTGGCGCCTGCCTTTGGCCCAGGGCGCGATCCTGGAGACCCGGGATCAAATCCCACATCGGGCTCCCGGTGCATGGAGCCTGCTTCTCCCTCTGCCTGTGTCTCTGCCTCTCTCTCTCTCTCTCTCTCTCTCTGTGTGACTATCATAAACAAATAAAAATTAAAAAAAAAAAAAGCCTCAAACTAAATATCTTTAAAAAAAAAAAAACCTGGACATCTTTGGACCCTTGGACCTTTTTCTAAAGTCTCTTGAACATTTTTAAATAGAAATAAATTGTGGCTTTAAAAACGAAAACAAACAAAAAAGTTGCCCCTACTCTTTAGTTCAGAAGAACTTTTCCAGAATAGGATTGCTAAAGGGACGAAGAAAAGCAAAGCAACAATAATTACATTATGAACAGCTCCCATTTGATGTGCTATTATTATATGCGTGGTGCTGCACTAAGCACTTTACATACACATTCTCCTTTCACGCTCACAGCTCTAAGACAGGTATTACCTGCATTTACAAACTATTAGAATAACTAAGACACAGAGAGATGAAATCTTTCCCCCACGTTCCCCTGCTAATAAATAAGTAGAGCTAAAACGGAAATCCAAGCCTGGCCCCTAAGTTTATGCTCCTTCCCAGAAAGCAGGTCAACTGGAAAGATCATGCAGCCAGGAAAAAGAGATCAGTAAGGAAGCTAATATTCAAATGCAGAAAAATATGCTTGATCTGAAGTCCTAAATAAACCAGCATGTACACCGTGACGGCAACTGTAGGACGATATAGGCAAAAGGACAAATGCTGAACAGGATTATGCAAAGGTAAAGATTATTTAAGTGCATAAGATGATCCCTATTATCTTTTTTTCCCCTCAAAACAAGAATCTTTTAAGGTTGCTCTCAATGAAAATGATTTTATTCAACTTTAAATGTTCCAAAGTATTTTAGTAGGTTACAAAGTTTTTCAAAAATTGTATTTTAATCAAAGCGGAAGGAATTTCCACAGAACAGAGGGACTCTGCTTCACGTTGCCAATATTTCCAATGCAAACCTAAGAGAGCTTTAAATAAGCTACCTGTGCAAGAGGGTACAACTCAAATTTACAAAGCCTGTGAGAGACTTCAGGTTCTCTGACTTGGGCCAGGCTCTGGCAGCAGTACGTACCCCTGCCAAGAGGTAGTGGACAACTCTGGTGTATTTACTCACCTGGAAGCAATCCAGATGTGTTAAGCATTCATGCGAAGATCCCTTTGGCTTTTTTACTTTCTTAATTATTAAAATTTCATGTTTCCTATTCAGTTCTACATCTACTAACTCAAGAGTATCTCAACCACAGCACTACTGATATTTGGGGCTGGATCATTCTTTATTGTTCTGCGCATCATGGAACATTTAGCAGTATCCGTGGCTTCTACTCATCAGATGCCAGTAGTACCTTCTCCACTCGTTATGTTAGCCAAAATATCTCTCCATGTTGCCAAAGAACCCGTGCAGGGCAAAATCACCCCAATTGAGAACCAGGGATTTCACTGCGGCCTCAGCAAAATGTGGAGTAATTCCATTCAAGGAGCCTTAATGGGAAAATGAGCTCACAGGATTGAGTGGCCCTCCCCAGTCCCATCTGCCTACAAGTAGCTGATAAGGGGATACTCGAAAAGATTTGGAAGTGTACAAAGACCTGCAATTTGCAAAGTCTAGGAGAAAACAGGAAGGCATAAACTGGTCTCCATCAATTGAGCTCCCTAATGTACTTGTACTCTAGAAACTTGCGATTGTCCGTTTATGTACAGATCCATATCCAACAGTATGCATCTTGTAGACGGGAATGCCATGGTCTCAAGTTTTACTGCAGAATGACGAGAGAGAACTCAGAATTGCAGTATTTACCTCATTTCATTCTTTTCACTGCTTCCTCCCTGCCCCCCTCATTTGTCCAAGCAAAGAGGTGAGAACAAGAGAAGGCTGAGGAAGGAAGAGGGCTGAGGCTGCTCCAATGCAGCAGGAAGCCCCAGCCCCAACCCCAGCATACGGAGGGCTCAGCCACGCCTTCCCCATACTCGGTCCTCCATTCTTTGCCTTTCACAACCCACAGGGCCAGCGGTCAGGGATGGCACACTAAGTACGTGGCAGAGCTAGGGCTCTAAATCAGGGGGAGGAGGAAGCAGGACGAGAAAGCAAATTTAGGATGAAGACCAGGCACCTAAGCTCGGACGGGTTTCTTTCCCTGCTCCATCACTTACTGGCAAAGGGATCCCCCCATGAGCCCATTTGTTTGATACAACCGTCATCTACCTCACAGGATTTTGGTCTAGTGAGGCGTATTTAAAAGATAAGGCAACAATATGAGGAACTATTCTGAGAAGCAGACCACAAGCGCCCTTCAGAGCTTCTTCTACATCCAGACTGTTAAGAGTCTGGATGCAGGGACAGTACCTGGGCTTTGTTTGTTCTTTGTTTTTTTTGTTTTTTTTTAAGATTTTTTATTTATTTATGAGAGACACAGAGAGAGAGAGAGAGGCAGAGACACAGGCAGAGGGAGAAGCAGGCTCCATGCAAGGAGCCTGATGTGGAACTCGATCCCGGGTCTCCAGGATCACACCCTTAGCTGCAGGCGGCACTAAACCTCTGCGCCACCCGGGCTGCCCTTGTTTGTTCTTTGAAAACGATGTTACCAGAAAGCATATGAGGGGAAAAAAAATGCCAAAAGCCATGGGGCTGCCAGAGAGCTGCATGCAAATCCAGCCAGGCAGAGAGAGGCGGACACGGACTAGAGGTTGGGATGGGATGGGATGGGGCGGGGGAGGGGAGGGGTATCTGGTTTACTCACTGGGCCCTAAGTTTTCTCAGAATGACTTTCCTCTAGAACAGTGAGCTTATGGTCACCAAAGCTAAACAGTCTTCTAGAAGTTTTACTACTGCTTCACTTGGTATCTTCAGTGCACAGAGGCAGTTGAGCAAAACCATCAAAATAAATATTAAATCATCAGCACTGTCCAAATAATGGAACAAGATCTGACAGCTTCGCCTGCAACTCTCATAAAGGGAAAAAAGGCATATCACATGAACGTGTAAACCTATTGTTTTTTAAGAAGTATGCCAGCTTAAAAGCCTACTTCACTTCCTAGGCCTCCTACAGTCTCCTTTTTTTTTTTTTTGCCTTTTCTCAAATACTAAAATTCATGACTTCAAAAATGTTTTAACAGTGCCTAAGAGGCAATTTTCAAGAAGTATGCACCACACTGTTAGGTTTTGTTTATAGGGAAATGTCAAGTCAGTTCATACTGTATTTTACCTCACCTCATCAACAAAACCTCGGCAACACAGAAGGGAGGCAAGCATATATTTTTGATTCTGATATTCCCCAGCCCGGCCTCCAGGAAAATAGGTCTATTAAAGTAGAAACGGAGTTCATTCAGAAGATGTAGCTGAACTAAGCCAACTAAAACATACAGCTTCTGGCATTGGAAAATGATCTCTGAGAAACAAGTTTTACTAAACTGCTGCTAACTGGAACTGGATGCTAAGTCAGTATTCACCTACCTAAAACCAAATCCAATTCAAAAGAACTAATCTTTTTGTAAACTATAATTTAAATGAAATGACACATTTTAAGACCAGCCAAACTGCAGAAGATTCAAAAGCGTACACTCAATTAAAAAAAAAAAAAAAAATCAAAGCTCAACCTCATTTGCAATTTTTTTCTTTAAACATCAAATATTGCAAAATATAAATCTGCTAAGTCATCTCAAATATTCACGTTGAAAATGAAAGTCTGCCACCAAGTACAAATAAAGTTCAAATCCCTGTTGATTTTTGACACACTCTCAAGCTCTGTAATAAGTGTTTAATCTAACAAGTATGACAAATGACTCTCTAATAGCTTTTAAACCAACTATGATAAATGGAATTTGGAATAAATTAGTATACTATGAGCCGTCCCTAAAATGTCATGCTATATTTTCAGCCCTACAGTAGCTCTGCAAGAATTTCAACTTCCACTTATTAACAACAACAGGCTACATGAAACAGCTCAGGGTTGGAAATGTCTGATTTCAACAGCCTGTTTGCTAGGGTAAAGGAGAAAGATGGGGAAATCTTTCTCATTAGCCATACCAATATTTACAGTAGAGGAAGAAATGTGTGCAATTCACAGGATGTACTCTACTTGAA
Organism: Canis lupus dingo; assembly: GCF_003254725.2. Classification (NCBI taxonomy): domain Eukaryota; kingdom Metazoa; phylum Chordata; class Mammalia; order Carnivora; family Canidae; genus Canis; species Canis lupus. The sequence continues at coordinate 18,473,702 of NC_064248.1, read as the reverse complement.
AAGCATTTGTGATCATTCAGTGTAAACACAAGCATTTGGAAACTAAAAGTTTCTGCTCAGACACAATTTCCTCTTTCTATCTATCCTTGAAAGCAGCCATTTTTAGGCAAACTGCACTTGGACTTTTAAAAAAGGTATTAATATAACTGTGAATAATTAACCACCAGTAAACTACTTAGTGACACTGCAAATGTGCCCATACTTTATTATTCTGAACAGATATAAAGTCAATGCTGATTACTGCACACTGATCCCATCTTCCCCCAGCCCAGTAGGGAAGCAAGCACTAAACACATCCTCTTCCTCCCCCTGCCCACACCCCTTCAGGAAACTAACCAGCCCCTGCAACCTTGACCCCTGCGTAACTGAACAGCAGACCTGTCAAGCCCATGGGTGCATGCCAACCCCAGCATGAGCAATACAGCCACGAAATCTGAGAAAAAGCAAAAAACCAACCAGAAGGGACAACAACGGTTGTAAACTGAAGGGAATGGAGGTGGATGACAGATCAAAGGTGCCATCTTTCGGATGGATAAGGAAGAAATAGTATACATTGCTCAAAGTGTATTAGAAAGTACAAGTACTTACGAAGAACTAAGCAGAGCTAGCTCCTCAGAAAACATGGGCAGAAAGACCAAAAATAGATTAAGGAAGAATCAGCACATGTATCTGACATAGATAAGCAATTGCTACCCCATCAAGACCCCAAACTGCATTTAAAAAGAGGAACATCATATGTGGTGGGCAGACCATACCACTTTCTCCTGAGGTCGGGGATGGTGGTGGGGTGGCAGCAGTGACACTGTGTTTGTCCCAGACAGTCTCCAAGATACCTATCAAGAAAGGAGAAACTGAGTTTAAGAAAGAAACAAAGTCTAACCTATGAAAATCAGATTTAGAAAAATGATATCCCTGATCAAACATCAGTATTTAAACATCTCTCTCTCTACTGTATGTCCACCTGGACATTCCTGGACAACACCACTTGGATGTTCTAAACTCAATTTATCTTCCCCCACAAACTCACCACTATTCCTCTTATGCTCCTCCCCTAGCCCACAGCACCAGCCCACACGATCTCAGCCTCAGGCCTCTGCTGGCCCATCTGGCCTTGCCCACATCCCCACACAAGGCTGCACATGCCAACCTAGGTGCTACTTCTTCCACATCAACCTCTGACCTCCTCTCCTCCTTCTACTCCTGCCAGACTCACTGCTACTAACTACCCCTCAGAGCTCTACCCACCTGTCATCGTTCCCAGAAATCTTGTCTGTTCAGTTCTGCCTGTGAGTAAAACACGCTTCGACTAGAACTCTTAACACACTGGTTTGAGCTGTCTTTCTCCCCTACTAAAGTACCCCAACCTAGAGGCAGAGACTGTTTTATTCTCCTCTGTGTCTCTTTACAGAACCTACCACATAAGATGATGGATCGTAAAAGCTTTTGAAAATACTGTGTTTTCAAAATATTTAATAGTATAATGAAGATGAACCTTGAAGTATCACACTAAGAAAAGGAAGCCAGACACAAAAGGCCACATACTGTATGATTTCTTTTTATGAAAAGGCCAAATAAGAAAATCCATAGAGAGACAGATTAGTGGTTGCCAGGGGCTCAAGAGGGAAGGGCAGTAAGGAAAATGTTCTGGAATTAGATGGTATGATCATTCTGCATTCACTTTGGAGAATATATTAAAAACCACCAAGTTGTAACACTGTAAAATGGTGGATTTTATGCTATGTAAACTAATCGCAATTTAATACATTTTAATGTCCACATAGCAGGATACAGAAGTATCAGACATAGTCCGTGACTACAGAAATGTAAGCCTCTGGTTGGGGACATCAATAAATGTGCCGTGAATGAATAACTGCTCTGAGGTATGGGTTTCCCCTGGGGATGTGGGGAAGAACAGAGAGCAAATGACAAGTTCACTTTGATCAAGCATTCTTCACTGATTTAAGTGCCCACTGCATGCCAAGCACTTCTGTAACCCTACGAAAGAAAAAAGTTCCTAGACACCCAAGAGGAAAGCCAGGCAGAGGAGCTGGAGACAAAAAGACTTTTTTCAATACAGTAATCCCCTCAAGCAGCAGGCCCAGGCCCTCTGCACCTCAAGGGTGCCAGGACCAGAGCTGCACCTGTGCCTCCTCCTCACAAGCAGCGAGGCCCTGCTGGGCCAAAGCATTTGGTCCTCACCGCACCTTCCTGTCTCATTCTGTGGTTTACTTTTGCTTTCTGTTTCTTACTCCCCACATGGCGTCATGAGGCTCTGATAAAACAGACAAGATGACGAAGAAAATGCTACTTACAACTACAACCTAGTGCACAGGGTGCTGATTCAACACTTGATCTTGCTTCCCTGCACAGAATTTACACATTTCCCATCTTCCCCTCCTCCAACTTCTCCTGATCTTAAAGTCAAATGATTTTCAATAAGGTGTTTGCCACCCACCGTAATAAGAATGCAGTGCTGAGCATTTCAATCCCACCCCTGTGGTCTGACCTATACCTCATTCATCACAGTCACAGGATGGCCCAATCCAGATAGACAGTAAAGGAAGTTGGTGACAAGCACTTTCGCAGGGCACTTCAGAAAGTGTTGGACACTGCGCCCACTGCACACAGTACAGGCCACACTCTTGCTGGTTTTCAGTTCTGTCCTGGTCCAACTGAAATGGCTGCTCAAAATGAGCCTGAAATGGCTCCCCACACCTACACCCCTTGCCAGCACCACAATGCTCACCTGTCAGCAGCCCAAGCACAGTCTGCACCTGGTCCAGCAGCAACTTCCGCAGCTCCTCCTTCCGAGCCACGCTGAGGTCCTCTCGGGGACAAGCCAGCTCTTCCGAAGTCGTCTTCAACATGATCAGCCCAAGGGGGGTGGTTACAGGGGACTGGATCAACTGCGGGGAAAAGGAAGTTCTGAGCAAGGCCGTCAGGCTGACAAAGATACAAGGAGGACAGAGGAACATTAGCCCTCCAAGTCCCTCCACGCGTTTAATCTCACAGGAGCGGGCCACACATCACTCAGGACTCTATAGTCCATTTATGTAACTTTTTAACCATTCAAAGTATATTCTCATCTTATTCTAAGGACAAAATTCTAACCGTGAACACAACGCTCTTTTACATCTAACGTGACAGTTTTTTTACACATCTACATTGCTAATAGAGCCTTGGTCACTCTGCCCCGATCTATGTATTAGCCACAGAGAAATGGGTGAACCAGTTTATGACATCTTTTCAACATTCCGGTGTTAAATCAATTTTACATTTCTATGCTTTACAGGCTTTATGAAAGTTTGAGATTAAACACGTAGCAGAACAGAAACATGCATACCCCAAGAACATGGCTATGATTTTGCCAACGCCGACATAGCATATTTTAGTTTACTCTATCACCTGCAATATCCACTATGCTGTAATAGTTTCCTTAAGCAAGACACAGAGAAAGGTACACTTTCAACACCATAACACTACTTTGAGCTTTCTAATCGATTTCACAAAATTCAATTACTATTCAATTCGGTTAGTTTCCAGAAATGGTAAAAGCAAGTTGCCACTAAAATTGTTGTGTTATAGGCTACAATCTATGTGAGGGCACACAACTGAAGAGACAGACACCTGACCATCTTCTTCGCTTATAATTAACTTTAAATGTAGTTCATTCTCAGATACAGATGAGCCATTTGCTTATTCAATCCACAAAATGAGGGAACAGGAGGGTGCCAGGAACTGCAGCCAGACAGAATATCTTTCACCGCTTCCAGCAGTACAGGGCACTTGCCCTTCCCTTGAAAGCAGCTCTCCCCATTGCAGATGAAGGGAAAGCTCATCCCAAAGAGCAGGAAATGCCTTCAATGGTGGGAACTCAGGAAAAATTCAACTGCCTTTGGGAGTAGCACGATGTAAAAACAGTGGCCAGTAATGGCGTGTTGAAAATGCTATTATGTCAATTCTCTTAAAGGCTACCACTTCAAATACACCCTCCACAAGCTTTCCTTCATTTTGCACAAGTTTGGGCTACTTCTAACAACTTGAAAAAATGCAGGAGGGGAGGAACAGGAAATCCCTGCAGCAGCTTTTCTTTACAGAATAAAGAACTGAGGCTTCAGAAACATCTCCTTCCACCCAGAGGTCTGTGGGTTATCAATTTGTACTTTAAAATATTTCTGAGGGCAACAGGTGTTGAGGAGGGTGCTTGCTGGGATGAGCACTGGGTGTTGTATGTAAGTGATGAACCACTGAATTCTACTCCTCAAACCAGTATCGCACAGTATGTTCACTAACTACGATTTAAATAAAAATTTGGAGGGATCCCTGGGTGGCGCAGCGGTTTGGCGCCTGCCTTTGGCCCAGGGCGCGATCCTGGAGACCTGGGATCGAATCCCACATCGGGCTCCCGGTGCATGGAGCCTGCTTCTCCCTCTGCCTGTGTCTCTGCACCTCTCTCTCTCTGTGACTATCATAAATAAATAAAAATTATAAATAAATAAATAAATAAATAAATAAATAAAAATTTGGAAAAATCGGGCAGTCCAGGTGGCTCAGCAGTTTAGCACCGCCTTCAGCCCAGGGCCTGATCCTGGAGACCTGGGATGGAGTTCCACATTGGGCTCCCTGCATGAAGCCTGCTTCTCCCTCTGCCTGTGTCTCTGCCTCTCTCTCTCTCTCTCTCTCTCTCTCTACCTCATGAATAAATAAACATTTTATAAAATTTTTGAAAAAATAAACTTATAAAACTTTTTTATTACTCCCCCACCCCTTGCATTTCTGACTTTCCCCTTTATGTCTTTTGTCACTATTTTCCCCCAAAGCCCTCATTCTTACTCTCTCAGTTGGGAATGCCTTGAGGTTTTTTTCTTTTTTCTTTTTTTTTTTTTTAAGATTTTATTTATTTATTCATGAGACACAGAGAGAGAGGCAGAGACACAGGCAGAGGGAGAAGAGGGCTCCATGCAGGGAACCCGATGCAGGACACGATCCTGGAACTCCAGGAACACGCCCTGAGCCGAAGGCAGACACTGAACCACCGAGCCACCCAGGCATCCCTCAGCTAGGAATGTCTTGTATTACCAAATATTCCATTTGGCAATACATTTTCCTGTAGATAAGAAATGTTCCATGCTCCCGGAAGTAAAAAATTCCTACACCATAGGAAGTGCAGCCGAAAGCCCTCCAGTCTCGCATCATTTGGAAAAAGGGAGGCAGCCAGGTTAAAAAAAAAAAAAACAAAATATGAAAGTTATTCTTTACCTGAAAGAGCAGCCTGATCAAATATTTTTTCTCACTAGCTTTGTGTCCAGCTTGTTAGTAAAATGGTGTTTCCCTTCACCATCATCACATATATAATTTCAGCTCATACTACAGGTAATTCTCTGCAATTTACTTTAACAGAGAATAAGCACTTTTAGGTTGAAGTTCAGGTTCTTAGTGTGAGCTTCTTAAAAGGTTCAATAATTTTTATTATACCACTGTATTAGAAAAGAAATGGCAATTCTTTCTATGCTGCTTGACCCTTCATTATCTGGTCCCAGGCACAATGTGATCACAGGTCCAGCTCAGCAGATTTCCGGAATCTGAGTAATAGACTCCTGAAAGGTGTGACGTTTGGGCTAGTGTTTGGGGGGAGGTGGGCGCAGAGGTCAATTTCAACTTCAACTACTTCCTTCTCTAGTGGCTACAAAGGGTAGAACAAACACACAAAGCAGCAAGTATCCTTCTGGGGCCCTGAATCAGCTCCTCTCTTGCCTGTTATGGTGGTCACCACATTGATGGCAGAAACTGGATAGACGACCAACCAACCATCACAGAGTTAAAAATGAAAACAAACAACTATGCACCCCAGACAGCAAGCAGGCCATGATGAAACTGAGCCAGAAAAAAAACCTTTCAGATGGCTTATTCAAAGGACTGTATGATGGGGGCACCTGGGTGGCTCAGTCAGTTTAGCATCCGACACTTGGTTTCAGCTCAGGTCTTGATCTCAGGGCCATGAGTTCAAGCCCCACATTGTGCTCCACAATGGGCATGGAGCCTATTTAAAAAACAAAACAAAACAAACAAACAAAAAACAAGCATTGTAGGAAGGTGAGGTTGACTCTAGAACTGTTTGTTCTTATTTATCACTACCTAAAGAAAAGCTCACTTTATCATTATCAGAAATGTTAGAACTGAGCACCTTTACTGTTGACATGGCTTTCATGCCACTGATTGGTTCTCATGAATAAATGAGAAGCAGAGAATAACACAACTGAAGGATTTTAGAGATCACTTAGTCCAATCCTCTTGTTTCACAAAGAAGGAAATGGAGGCTCCAATAATTGGCAGGTGTTGCTAAAATCAAAGATGATTTGTGACAAAACTGGATGCAAATCCCAAACCCACTTGTTCCCTCCAGTGCTCTTGCCACGATGGGGTGTTTCAAAGTCAGAGTTGCATGAGGTAAATGGAGTCACTTTTGAAGGGTGGAAAGAGGGAAGTCGTGGAGAACAGAGGAAGAAAACTAGCCTTTTTAAACCTCCATGAGCACTTCACCTAAAAATGCTACTCCAAACTGATATTTGTTACTATGAATTATACTTCAAGAGTAGACAGGAATCGTCTGTTCTCCTCCTCACCTGGCTACTGGTAGGACAGTGCATGTCCAGCTCACATGCCACTGCTTCTTCTCACAGGGCATGCCACTAACCAACCCAGGGAATGCATTCTCCCTCCGGGGGGGCCGTGGAAAGTTACCACAACTGTCCTCATCTTGGAGTGAAGGCAAGAGTGTCAGAGAAAGCCAGTAAAACCTCTCACCTCATGTCCTACCACTCTAGGCTTGCTAGCCTCCTTGCCATTCCTCAGAGTTTTTGTACTTGCTAGTCCCTCTGCCTCAAATACTGTTCCCCTAGATACCCACATGGCTCACTCCATCACTTCTACCTAGGTTTCTGCTCAAATGGCTGCCCCTCCAAAAAAGCCTTCTATCATCATCCCATCTACATAACAACCCCTGACATTCCCTTCTCCCTACTCTGGATTTAATTTTCTTCATCATACTTATAACTACCTATAAACTTTTTGCTTACTGTTTATGGATGTCTGCCCTTTGAGATCAGAAGCTCCACAAAGGCAAGGACGCTGTTTTTGTTTCATTATCATATCCCCACCACATGTTTGGTTTGGACATGGCTGGTATTCAACAAATACCTTACTGAATAAATGAATGAATCTCCTTTGCAGTATCAGTCCAACAAATCCCTAGATAAATGGATCGCTATACAGAGAAAAAAAAAAAAAAAACTGAAAAAAAAAAAAAAACTGAATGAAGAATTTTTGTGCCACTTTGAGGCAATTTGGGAGAAGCTATAAGGATGCTGTATTTTTTTTTCAGCGGCCCATCATTCAAATGCTTTGTCGGGAGAGCAGACAGAAGGTTAGAAAATGGTACTGTTCTAGAAAATCCTCAACCTACAGTCACTGAGATACCGATTTTCAGAGAATTTTACTCCTATGAACTGTATGTAATACCTATTTCCTGCATACCCATGACTAACTCAGTAATATAAAAATGTTTTTAACTTCATCACAGGATTCAAATGAATAACAGCATCTCCTGGCTGGCTTTAAAGTCCCACCTTCACTCTAATGACATCCAAATCCTGACCTGCGGCTAGATCTCTTTCCTGGGCCCCAGATTCATAGCTCCCAACGTCTCACTAGATATACACAGCAGAACACACAAATCTTGAATGCATACTCTGCCAAACTGAATTCCCCATCTTCCAACCAAATCCATTTCCTCCTCCATCAACCCCTGGCCTGGAAATTTGGCCATCTGAGCCAGAAACCTCCCTTCCTTCACCCCTACCACTCAGTCACTGACCAAAGGCTCTTGACTTAGGCTCATAAGTGCCCCACCTCCATCCACCAGCAAGGTCTCTGGGCCAGGTCCTCCTTGTCTCACTCACACTTCAACAGCAGCCTCAGGGCACCAGCCTTGCCCCTCTGCAACCCTCAATGTTCCATCGCTGTCTTTCCAACACAACAATGTGGCCAAGTGTTCTACACACTTTTCATTCACTCCCAAAGAAGGACTATGAATTACAAACTGAAGCCCCCATGTAAAAGCAAGGCCCTGCCTGGTCTGGCCCCGGCCCATCACAACCTGGCCACTTACTCCAGCACCCCACCACCTCACATCTCACCCAACAATACTGAAAATACCTCAGCTCCTGGAAGCTAAATGCACTCCAAACACACTTCCACACAGTAATTACCACAGTGCTGGATAATTATTGTTTGCACAGCTAGCCCCCCACAAAATTATAACTATTAGAGGTCTCATCCTTGTACCCCAACACCTGGCACAGTACCTAACAGGCTTTCAAATCTCTGCTGAACAAAACCTCACTGGAGGTTAACAAAGTGATTGGGTTTCTCCCTCCTCTTTCACCACTGCACAAAGGTACAACATGTGTCAAGAATGCAAAGTTAAGCGAATGAGATCATTTATCCTACAATGAACTCGCTCCTATGGTTCCAAAATGCTAATCTTAAAACTCTTCTTCAAGACAAGGAAATAATCACTTCTACAAACAAACAATTTATGAGATGAGGTTTCCTTAGGTATATCCTTACCTGTAAAATGTTTGTAAAAAAGTCATGGTAGAACATGGGCCAATCTTGACGGCCAATATCAACAATAACTTTGCAGAGCTTGTTCCGGATAAAGTAAGGTAAGGTTTTGTGGTGAGCCAAAAGGAGTTTGGGCAGGCAGCTACGGATTTCCATCTTATCTTGAGAGGGGACCCCAAGCCACATTTTATTAATCAGATTCTGAAAAACAAATATACATCTTTTTAGTTAACCATGTAGACACAAAAATAACTGGTCTTCATCCAATGATTAGCTATATCATCTCAAACAAAAAACTCTGCTTTTAAACAAAGGTTTAGGGCAATTTGGCAATAAGAGTACTAGGAATATTCAAACCCTGTGATATAACAATCTCATTGCTAGAAAGATCTGCTAAATAATTTCCCAGAAACAAAAGGCTACAATGGGCAAAAACTTTCTATACTACAACACTACTGTTTCTAATGGCCACCAAAAAATGAAAAAACAATTTTAATGTTCAAAAATAGAGGAGAATGACTTGGTGAATAATGGTATAATCATTTGGTGGCATGAGTGATATGATTGTAATTAGGCTTTAAAAAAAAGAGATGTGAATTGAAAGACAAAAATTGGCAGAGAGCTGAAATAAATGAAAATGTCTGTGGTTGAGATAACAGTATTATGGGTACCATCTCTCTCCTCCCAAACTGTTTTTCTTTCATTATCTTTCTATTTAAAATGATAACATGGAAGGAAAAGTTACATGTTACAGCAAAAAACCCACCTACTGACCCAGCCCTATCTCACCTTTCTCAGGTCAGAGACAGAAAGCTGCCCCAGAACAGCAGACATATTGAAAGAGGCAGTGAGCAGAGCTACCACTGTTTCCCAGCCTTCTACACATTGAAGCTAAAGTCTAGTGACAATAACCCAGCACTGTGACCACAAAATACTTCTCCAAACAGCAGAAAGTCATCTGACAACTTACCTCAAACACCGTTAAACTGTACATCATGACATAGTCATTTCTAGTGCTGGAGAGGAAGTACAGGCAGAGTCTCCAGGCTCCTATTTGCTGGGCAAAGTTATCAAGAAGCTCCTCTGGAAAAGTTAAATAGCAACAAAAGAAGGCTATGAAAAGACAAGAAACCAACACAAGGCTGGGCTGTCTCACTAGTTTTTTAAACACATATCTCTCCATATCATGTGAATAATGCCAAAACCAACTAAAAAAATCCAACTGTGTCTTCAAGATAGAAAGGACAGACCATATAACATTTTTCTGACTCTGAGGTGACCATGAGCATGGACAGTGTGTTCAGCCATCTACAATCCAATAGCCTATGGGCACTTATTTAGGCAGAAAAACTTTCGCTTGTTAAAGTTCTTACTTAACCTGGGGTGCCTGGGTGGCTAAGGCAGTTAAGCATCCAATTCTTGATTTGGCTCAGGTCATGATCTCAGGGTTGTGAGATCAAGCCCTACATCAGGCTCTGCACTGGGCATGGACTCTGTCACCCCCATCCCTCTGTCCCTCCCTCCTCAAAGAAAGAAAAAAGAAAGAAAAGTTCTTACTTAACCCAAGTATAGACATACAGTTACAAAAGTATCATTTCTAAATAAATAAATAAACAAACAAACAAACAAACATTTCACCTTATAAATGATGGCTAATTGTTAACCTGTTTCCTCTGGGGTACCAGCTATATTTCTTTAGGGCTCACACTGTTCACACAAACACAAAATGATGGCTACAAAAGCAGGACAAGAAAACATTAAGGCGGGCAGCCCTGGTGGCTCTGTGGTTTAGCGCTGCCTTCAGCCCAGGGCATGATCCTGGAAACCCGGGATCAAGTCCCACATCGGGCTCCCTCCATGGAGCCTGCTTCTCCCTCTGCCTGTGTCTCTGCCTCTCTCTCTCTCTCTCTGTGTGTGTCTCTCATGAATAAATAAATAAAATCTTAAAAAAAAAAAAAAAGGAAAAGGAAACATTAAGGCTAACTTTATAAATTCAGGACAGAAAAAATGCAAGAGAATTAAAGACAGCTAATTCTCTTTATTTGGTTTCCATATGGTTTTATTTTAAAATACCACACCAAAAAAAGTCTACAAATAAGAGTAGCAATCATAGAGGTTGCCAGGAGCAGCCCTGTTCACACCAAATCATTGAGAAATGATCTTCCTCCTCCTTAGGCTGCTGGTAGCATAAACCCAAACCCCAAGACAGCAAGCACTAAGAGTCTGTCACCATGCTTCTGGACACGCTGCCCCTTAATCACCTTGACCTGCTACACTGATCATGAAATATAACACAAAAAGGGTGAAAACTTTAAAAATCAAAACAAACATAAATTTAAAAGGGTAAAAAAATAATTAACTTAAAAACTTAAAAGAAAAAAAAAGATAAATAGCAACAACCCCAACAGATTCTAGGAAGCCCCTGGAAAAGAAACAAGTACAGCAGCCTATTCTAGTCCTAAAATTACTGCTCCGCTAGTACTCTACAACACAAGCTAAATGCACTAAGGCAGCCTCACTGAAAATCCCATACAAGGAAGCTGATGGCCTAGTCTTTCAACCAGGTAAGTCTGTTAACAAGCCCAGAGCAGGAGTCACACCAGAGAGAATGAGTTCTGGCTGGAAATGAGGAACTTCGGGCCAGAGACTTTGCCACTCATTCCTGGTGATCACTGCTCCTCTTTGAGGCTCTACTGTGAAAATGACCAGATTTTCCCTTGAGGTTCCCTACAAACAGCTGTACTTCTAGGCACTGATAAGACGCCTCTGGTGGAGGGTGAGTAGAGCTCCGGTAATAAAACGCCTCCCTCCTTTCTCCCACCTTGCTAGGAAAGCCTTCAGTTTATCCTAAGATATCAAAAAAAGCAGCAAGTCATTCCAGCCCACACACTCAGACAAAGCTCCAAAGACTAGGTACAAAGAACTAAGGCACACATACACCATATAGAACCAAACCCCCAGGGATTTCCCCTTAGCCTGCATTTAAATTAGACAGTTTAGTATCTAGTTATTTAAAACTATTTTAAAATCATATTAGAATATGATTTAAGTGCAGAGGTTCCACTTTTAATTCATGAACACTGAGGGTGAGCAATGTTTGCTTTGCAAACCAAAGAATTTAGAGAAAAACCAAATGCACTTCAATTAATAAGCTAAAAATAGGACTTTAAGATATCAGTGTTGGGATATAGCAGACTGATGTAAAGGACAGATCCTTCACTTGCTTTGGTAAAAATCACCAGTGATATTTTTACTGTAAGTATAAAGAACTTTGGTAGCATAAACCTAACAAGATGACTCTGGACGTAGAACAGTTAGCTCAACTGAGTAGTAAGAGAATCTAGGGAAGCAAGCAGAGTGGATTTTCTACACCAAATGCCTGATTATCTATTGGGTGCAGCTTCTGTCAGCGATCCCGTTATAAATGTTCTAGTTCTCTATAGTATACTCCCTCAGAAAAGACAGGCATGTATAGGGCAGGCCTAAAAGAGACCACCAAGTTTAAAAATTAAAAAAAAAAAAAAAGTAAGAAATTCACATCTACCAGGAGCTGATGCAAGAGATGCCAAGAGAAAATGAGCTACAGCCAAAGGTCTACTGGCCACCTGGAAGTCTGGAGACTCCAGCCAAGTTTTAGACCAAAGGAAGAAATCAGCCCCAACAGTCAACTGGCCAAAAGACTTAGAGAAGCCAAGTGGGGCAGAGAGATGGGCCTCCAGAGTCCTAGAGACAGAAAAAAGGCCTCGCCAGAGGTGAAAGCAATGAACGTAAGGTCAGTAGAGAGCAGCCAGACATCCAAGGGGAAAAGCCTTTAGGTTGGGATAGAGAAGAAAACATTTTTTGTTTTCAAATTCAGGGGTTAAGTGAGGACAGAGAGAAAAAAGATTACTCTAGGACCAGTGCAGCATGTCTCCGAGGCAGAGCTCTGACACTTGAATACACATTCTAGTTTACAGTATGCTTTAATGAATTGTTCATGTAAATAAACATGAAATTCAAAAGGATGTTCTAGAAGGTGCTAACGGTTCCCAGAAGACCTAAGGTAATTTTATCTATATCTCTCTGTTGTTTGAAGCCTTTATTCATTAAACTTACAGAATGGGACAGACAATAGTAGAGATAAGAAAAAAGCAGCAAGAAGCCCCCAAAAGGAATACCAGTTAAAGGACCTTTGGACACTAGATAAGGTTTGGATTAGACTTCCACACACCAAAACTACATCATTTTGACACTTTTGTGAGTTTTAAGTTAATAGTCTCAGGTTTCTCTTATATAAGTTCAACAATCCTGAAATTAGGAACAAAGCAGAAGGAAGGGTTTTCCACACTTAGCCAAAGGAAAGAAAATCCATCGCTACGGATTATAGTGGGCCCATGGACTGTATATAGCCCTTACACAGCTAGATTTCGCAGATGCCACCGACCAGCAAAACAAGAGCAAAAAAAGCAAGAATTCCAAGGGAAACAAGCAGGCTTGACCAGCCCAGGCAATAAACTCCTTCCTCCTCACTAGGGCCTTTTCATTTTAAGTGACTCTTGACAACTCAACACTTACCTATCTCACGTTTTCTTTCATTGGTTGTACAATCGTGGAAAAATTCTGTCATCAGACTTTCCAATGCCCTGAGGGAGGCTTCTTCAGATGCCTAACAAAAGAATTTGAAAGAAAAAAAATCAGTAACTGTATCAGTGCTACTTTCCTCACTTCCCTCCAGGTCACATTCAACAGCAATGGTAATTTACTTCCTCAAACATCTTGGTTCAACATTCTTCAAATGCATGGGATTCAGAAAAACTGAAGGGAATTTCCCAGCTGGCTCAGAACCCAAATTTTGAGTATACTCTATAAATCCATATTACTGTGCAACCAATTTTCAATTATTTATGCTAAGGAAAAGGGAACAAATACCTCAAAATTTAATTCCGGAAACATATTAAAAGCAAATTAACAGGGATGCCCGGGTGGCTCAGTGGTTGAGCATCTGCCTTCAGCTCAGGTCATGATCCCGGGGTCCTAGGATTGAGTCCTGCATCGGGCTTCCTGCAGGGGGCCTACTTCTCCCTCTGCCTATGTCTGCCTCTCCCTCTCTGTCTCTCATGATTAAATAAATAAAATCTTAAAATAAAAATAAAAAAAAGACAAATTAATAGCCCCTGGTCCTGACTAAACAGGCAAAGTGAAGAGACTCAGGGAGAAGGTGAGGGCTCCCTATAGACTTCCTGTCGATATTACACTTGCCCCAAGTCTAAATAATCAGCTATCTCTTGATTCAGAACTGCAGTTAAACTGCTGCCTAGATCCTGGGGGTTTCTGAAGGCATGTCAGGAGTCACCTGTTCTGACAACTCTCCGTCTGGCATGAGCCACCAGCAGAGACAAAGGTCAAGGCAGCTGAGAGCCAAGTGGAGCAGGAACTCAACATGAACACATCCTAGCCACAGAACCACAGCCCGCTGGACTCTCAGCAGAGCTGCTCGGGTGGCAAATGAGGAGAGGGGCTCTCGACCCCAATGCCCATCTCCTCGCTCTTCCATGTAGAGCCCCAAATCTACGACTCTTCTCGGACACTAGTAGGAGGGATCATTTGAAGCAAGGAGTCCGGAATCCACACTCCTTCACTCATCCGTCTGCAGAAAGGTGAGCATTCCTAGACCATTTCTGAATCCTCACTGGTGTTATCTACCCAGAGATAATCAAGAGAAGTTCTGATTTCTTAATTATCTCTTTATTCGGGTCTCCTCACCATCCTCATCCTCCCTTCTCCATACCCTCTCCATTGCCCCCAGTGAGGTCAGACTGTGAAAACTGTACTTTAAAACAAGACCACACTCAAATGTATGTATCAAACTGTAATATTTACCAGAACCTCCACTTGACAACTGACTTTTGAAGACACTGAGGAACCTGGGATATCTCTGTGGATGAAGTCTCTTAGGACTGGTATTAATTATAGAGGATGAGGCAGGCTTACACCAGCCCGCCTACATCAACCAACACATGCAAACAACTGCAGAGCACACAGGGGCTCCTCCGCTCAAGCAGTGTCAGGTACAGCTGTCTCTTCCATGCCACGGTCATATATGAACAGCTGTGCCATGACAACTCACAATGACACGCTGATCGATGAATTACTGTATAATAGCTTTGGCATTTGAGAGTTGTCTGAATTTTCTATTTATGATCAAGATCAGCCCTCTAATCTTACTTTTCTCAAACCAACGCATCAGTTCAACTGAAAAATATCCTTGGATCGGAACTTAAGCTGTTTTATTAAAAACTACACATTTTAGGGCACCTGGCTGGCTCAGTTGAGAGAGCGCATAACTCTTGATCTCAGAGTTGTGAGTTCAAGCCCCACACTGGGCATGGAGCCTACTTAAAAACAAAACAAGGGCAGCCCCGGTGGCGCAGCGGTTTGGTGCCGCCTGCAGCCCGGGGTATGATCCTGGAGATCCGGGATCGGGTCCCATGTCGGGCTCCCTGCGTGGAGCCTGCTTCTCCCTCTGCCTGTGTCTCTGCCTCTCTCTCTCTCTGTCTCAATAAATAAATAAAATCTTTAAAAAACAAAAAACAAAACAAAACAAAAAACTACACATTTTTGTTTTCAAATGGAAAAATAACTGGAATGTCAGGCTAAAACAAACCTGTGAACTTTTTTAACCTGTTTCAGGTTTTTGCATTGATGAGAACATCCTCACTGTTCTCACTTTCTAGGAAAATGCTGAAAATTCAAATTCTGAAAATGAATCGATATAAATAAAAGAATGCTTTGGTCTGTTTCATAAATCAACCTGGTACACCCATTTCATTTGAAAAAAGGATTTGCAGGATGCCTGGGTTGCTCAGTGGTTGAGCATCTGCCTTCAGGTCGTGATCTCAGGGATCGAGTCCCATGGGGAGCCTGCTTCTCCCTCTGCCTATGTCTCTACCTCTCTGTCTCACTCATGAATAAATAAAAATTTTTAAAAAAGAAAAAAGGATTTGGTGTTTTTAAAAAAAGTTTCAGGGCACCTGAAGGGCCTCAGTCAAATTCCAACTCTTGATTTCAGCTCAGGTCATGATCTCAGCGTTGTGGGATTGAATCTGTATTGAACTCTGTGCTAATAAGCACAGTCTGCTTGTCCCTCACCCTCTCCCTCTGCTCCTCCTCCTGTTCATGCACTCGTGCACGTTCTCACTCTCTAAAATAAATAAATAAAATCTTTTTAAAATATAAAGCTTCTGGGAAGATCTGAAAGAATCAAAGAAAAATCTCAAGTTACTGGCAAAAAAGTTTAAAGTTAAAATTAACATAAATTAAGAGATTTGTTGCACTTAAGTCAGCTATTAAAATAAATCAGTAGTTCTGGATCCAAAATGGGTCCCTGAAAACTAAGGACACATCTTCAAATCCCACCTACCCCACAACTTTTTCTTGTAGTGAATCATTTCAGAATGATGATCCTAGAAAACACCTGAACTAATCACATTCAGGCAATCAACCGTCAAGGTCTATTTTGTACTGGTTTTTGAGGCAGAAGTTTGTGAACCTGACAATTACCAGCCATGCATTAAATGCTACTGGGGCAAGTTCAGGACAATCTCTCCAAAGAATGCAATTTTAACTCCATTCCCAGTCCCATCCATCTCTCCCCTGCTCCAACCAAAGCATTCCAGCAGAAAAGCAAAAAGATAAAAATATCCACAAGGATCACAGATTGAATGCTCTCCATCAAATGATGGTTACATCAAAAACTAAAAACCTAATCTAGTTGCATCACCAGGTGTTTCCCAACAAGAACAAACAGCATGTTGCTTGCATTTTCAATCACTTCTATAACTGCAGTACTAATACCTACCTCACGGTGACCCCTGTAAAGCTGCTACGTAAACTCTAAAGAATTATCTAATTCATAGTTATGGCTGCTATCATTTGCATTCAGTCTGAAATACCAAATGAAAACAGACCAAAAATAACAACAAAAAATAGAAGTGGTTGGGCCAACTTTGAAACTGGAGATTCACATCCTCAGGCTTTCTGTGCTTTGTCCAAACATATCTATATGTGAGGCTTTTCCAACTGGATTTCAGAATTGAAATTATGTAAGTTTACAGGAGATAAAAAGGAGGCTGAGGCCTTGTCAATTCATACAATTAGAACAGAGATGTTAAAAACATAAAGGATAAAAAAAAAAAAAAAAAAAAAAACATAAAGGATAGACTCAAGACCTGCAAACGGTCAAAGGATATCGGAGAAGTCACTTCAACCGGCAAGAAGGCTACCAGAACCTCTGCCACATGTTTCAAGCAGGTGGTGAAGCCAAAATCCAGATTGCCATGGGTTTAGGAATTAAAGGCAAGTAAGAAGAGTAATAATAAATGCAGACTACACTTTCCAGCAATAAAGGGACAAAGAACATCAAACAAAAACCAAGTGTCATGTCATGTGGTAGGAAGAGAAGGCCCCAAATCCCAAAGATTATTCAAGCAATGCACTAATTTATAAAGCACACTCAGGATTCAAATACCCCCCAACTGCTTCTCAACTTGTGCTTAGGAGTTAAGATCTAGAACAGGAAGAAAAAAGGAAAGATAAGATTAAATTAAAACAAAGTAAAGGGGCAGCCTGAGTGGCTCAGCGGTTTGGTGCCTGCCGCCTTCAGCCCAGGGCATAATCCTGGAGACCCAGGATCGAGTCCCACGTCAGGCTCCCTGCATGGAGCCTGCTTCTCCCTCTGCCTATGTCTCTGCCTCTCTATGTGTCTCATGAATAAATTTTTTTTTAATTAAAAAAAAAAAAGGCACAGTCACACAAAAAAATTCCAGGTGGACTGCAGATATAAAATATGAGAGGTAAAACAATAAAGCTTCTACAAGATAATATAGACTATCTTCATGAACTTGGGGTAGGGAAAATTTCTTAAAGACACCTAAAAGTACTAAACATAAAGGAAAAGATAAATCAGAACGTTCACCAAATGAAGAGAGTGCAACCTCTCTTCGTTTCTTGCACAACAAAGAGAGTGCAAAAGAAAGCCACAAAATGGGGAAAGGTATTTCCAACACAGATAACTAACAGAGGGCTTAGAGTATAATCAATAAGGAAAAACAAATGACTCCATGTTTTTGACAGGGAAAAAATTCATCGTAAGGTATTCAAAAAGCCTATACAAGAAAATAAGTGTTCAACCCCATCAGTTTAGGAAAATGCAAATTAAAAACATGACAGTGCTACGCATCACCAAAATGGCTAAAATTAAAAAGATCATAGCAAGTATTGGTAAGGATGTTGAGCAACTGGAATATGCATATAGTGCTGCTGGTGGGAGTGTGCACTGGTATGATCATTTTAGAAAACTATTTGGCTGAATGGGAGAAGACATATGCAAATGACACGTGATAAAGGGTTAGTATCCACAATATATAAAGAACTGATACAACTCAACACTCAAAAAGCAAACAATCTAATGAAAATGGCAGAAGACATGAACAGACATTTCTCCAAAAAAGACATCCAAATGGCCAACAGACACATGAAAAGATGCTCATCTCACTCATCATTAGGGAAATGCAAATCAAAATTACAATGAGATATCACCTCACATCTGTCAGAATGGCTAACACCAACACAAGAACAACAGGGGTTGGTGAGGATGTGGAGAAAATGGAACCTTCATGCACTGCTGGTGGGACTGCAAACTGGTGCACCTGCTGTGGAAAACAGTATGGAGGTTCTTCAAAAAGTTAAAAATAGGGATCCCTGGGTGGCGCAGCGGTTTGGCGCCTGCCTTTGGCCCAGGGCGCGATCCTGGAGACCCGGGATCGAATCCCACATCAGGCTCCCGGTGCATGGAGCCTGCTTCTCCCTCTGCCTATGTCTCTGCGCCTCTCTCTCTCTCTCTGTGACTATCATAAATAAATAAAAAAATTTAAAAAAAAAAGTTAAAAATAGGACTACCCTATGTCCAGTAATCACACTACTGGGTATATACAAAAAAATACAAAAACACTGATTCGAAGGGATACGTGCACCCCTATGTTTATAGCAGCATTATTTACTATAGCCAAATTATAGAAACAGCCCAAAAATCCATCGATAGATGAATGGATAAAGAAGTTGTGGCCTATATACACAATGGAATATTATTTAGCCATAAAAAAGAATGAAATCTTGCCATTTGCAACAACATGGATAAAGCTAGAGAGTATTATGCTAAGTGAAATAAGCTGGTCAGGGAAAGACAAATACCATATGATTTCACTCATATGTGGAATTAAGAAACAAGCAAACAAAAATAAGCAAACAGGAAAAAAAAAAAAAAAAAACAAGAAACAGATTCTTAATTACAGAGAATAAATTGATGGTTACCAGAGGGAAAGTTGATGAGGGGAGGAGTAAAATAGGCAACAGAGACTAAGGAGTGCACCTTTCATGATGAACACAGGGTGATGTGTAGAAGTGTTGAGTCACTAAATTGTACACGTGAAACTAATATATGTATGTACACTGTATGCTAACTCTACTGGAATTTAAAACAAAATAATTTTTAAAAAGAAAACCAGTGGCAGCTGAACAATGCATACCTTATGATCCTGCAATTCTATTCCTTGATAACTCCCAACAGAAATTTGTACAAGTGTACCAAAAAAAAAAAGTACATAAATTTCCACAGTACCATCATTCATAATATTCAAAAAAGTCAAAAGAACTCAAATGACCATCACCAGTGGGATGGATCAATTCTGGTTTATTCATCAGGAGATATTATAAGACAACAAGAATGAATAAATATTGCTACATGCAACAACATAGATGAATCTCACAAACACAACGTTGAGTAAAAGTTGCCAAAACACATTCTTCATTATTCACTATATGTTAATTTTAAAAACAAGCACAATGAACCTGCGGTGCGTTATAATCGCAATAATGGCTATCTTTAGGGAAAAGAGAGTCTGAAATGTTGGTAACATTCTATTTTCTTGATCTGAGTGTTAGGCAAACAAGGAGAATCTTTACATTTACGATTTGCGTACTTTTCTGTAAATGCACATACATTATTTAAAAAACTAACGTCCTACTTATCTTTAGCATTCAGGTTGGTATTTCAGATACTGAATTTAGAAGCTGTGTTTTTTTCCTTACATTAACACAACTACTGAGAGGAATTGGGGGCCTGCAGGTCACATCTGAGTGGGAGACTCCTGAACTGCTAGAAGCAATCACCTATGTTTTTTTCTGTTAGGGCTGTTAGGGTAACAACACAAAGGATTACAATCCCAAAAGCCTATGTATGCTTCCCCAAGAGTTCGCTGGCTTACCTCAGCAGCAAATTAAAACCTTGAGGTAAGAAGAGAAAATAAACCTGGTTCAGAAGATACTCTCAGAGAGCTGTGTATCTAAAATAAACCAAAGTTTTCTGTTCCAAAAGAGTAAAAATCTGTGAAGTGGAGGAGCTTTCAGCTGTGCCTGCTTTGACTTTATCTGCTCCTTTTATCGTACTGCTCACAGTTCAGGAGTTCAGAGACCTATCTACTATTGACTCATTTATTAAGGAACAACGAAGTCAACCAACACCCATAATCACCTAATGAATGACAAGAAAAACCTAAAAGGGGAAGGATCACAGAATCTGAAATCTTCTTGGACTCTTCCTTATATCTTCTATGCCCACAACTAAAGTCATCAGGCTGGCTGGCTCCTGCTTTACATTGGCTTCCAGAATTGTACCTTTTCCCTCACTACTTCTACCAGGCCCTAATCCCCTCCAGCCTAGGTTAATAATTTCTCTTAACCTGGTCACCTTGATGTCAGCTTTCCCAATGCTAATCCAATCTATACTTCATCACCAGATAAATTCTTCTAAATATTGTTTCTCTGCCCCAGTTATTCTAACTCTAGCTTTAAAGGGTCTCTGAATCTGGACTGAGAAACTCCGCCATTCATTAAACAAACAAGTTCAATGCTCACTAAGTAATGATACTGCATTAGGCCCCTGAGATATAATGATGATGAGTAAGACTGCCCCTGACTTCAAGGAACTGAAGGTAGCCTGGGGGAGAAATGGGGAGAGCCTATAACAAAAAAGAATATGATGGTTTACATCATCTAGTAGTGACACATGTATAAATGGCTTCAGGAGCCAAAAGGGAACTAACTCTGTCTGAGAGGGAAAACTTCACAGAGGAGATAATACACTTTGGGTTCTGAAGAAGGTAGAGAAGTTTACTAGGATGAAAGGAGAAGGAAAGCATGCCTGATTGACCACCACTCACAAGAAGCCATTGCTCTAGTCTGAATACTCGTGGCCTCCTAAGCACATGTCTATTCCCATCCTGCATTTGCTCCTAGATCTGCAATCATAGTTTTACCTTCATGAAATTTCTCACAAAACCCAAGTTTACAGCATGGCTCCCTTCTTTGTATCTCGTGTCTCTTGTCATGTAATCAGTACCATAGTTTTGCCCGTGGCCCTCTCCTCTGGTCAGCTCAACATGGCACGATGAAACACCACAGGCTCTGGGCTTGGGTTCCTTGGGTTTGAATCCAAATGTACCTCAACCTCAGCCTAGTTATTTAATGTCACTTTTTTCCCTTTTGTGCCCATCTGGGGATAAAAGAATCCAATGCATGGGATCATCCTAAGGGTTAAATAATCTGTTTTAAAGCACACAGTGAACACACTGCCAGGAATAAAGTAAGGGCCAAAACCCCGATCTATAACTGTTAACACTTCTTCAGTAATGGGCCTCTCTCCCTACCAGAACATAAAATGTCTGGAAAGAGATTCTGCTATTTTCTACCACATCTGTATTTTTCTGCCACACCCAGCATGGACCAGTACATAAGATATTTTAGTCTGAATTTAGGAGAGAAAAAGGAACAAGAAGACAGTATCATTTTTAGTTTCTCAGGAATACTGGTAATCTCTCCAAATTTAAGATACATCTATTTAAATTTCCCCCTTTATGGCCTCTGACCACAATGACCTTTGCTCACAAGCACTCAATAAACCTTTTCTTTCTTTCTTTTTTTTTTTTTTAAATAGAAGACTGCTAACAATTTATCTTAAAAAATAGGGGATCCTTGGGTGGCTCAGCGGTTTAGCACCTGCCTTTGGCCCAGGGCGCGAACCTGGAGTCCCAGGATCGAGTGTCACGTCGGGCTCCCGGCATGGAGCCTGCTTCTCCCTCCTGTGTCTCTGCCTCTCTCTAGCATTCATAAATAAATAAATAAATAAATAAATAAATAAATAAATAAATAAATAATAAGTAAGTAAGTAAGTAAGTAAGTAAGTAAGTAAGTAAGTAAATCTTTAAAAAGAAAAAAAACACTGAGACTGAAGGTGGATAAAATGGTGCTTTATTCCTTAAGGCACCTACATGACAGATTTCTCAAACTCTGACTAAAATTTGTAATGTTTTATCTAACTGCCTCTAAAACACCCCCTCTAAAAAATAACCTGTAGGGTGCCTGGGTGGCCCAGTTAGTTAAGCATCTGACTCTTGATTTCAGCTCAGGTCTTGATCTCAGGGTCTTGAGTTCAAGCCCCACATTGGGCTCCATGCTGGGCATGGAGTCTACTTTTAAAAATAATAATAATAGGGATCCCTGGGTGGCGCAGCGGTTTGGCGCCTGCCTTTGGCCCAGGGCGCGATCCTGGAGACCCGGGATCGAATCCCACGTCGGGCTCCCGGTGCATGGAGCCTGCTTCTCCCTCTGCCTGTGTCTCTGCCTCTCTCTCTCTCTCTCTCTGTGACTATCATAAATAAATAAATAAAATTAAAAAAAAAAAAAAAGAAAAGAAAAATAATAATAATAAACAAATAAAAACAGAAAGCATAACCTTTCAACAAAATCAACGCTGGGGGAAAAAATGACTTTTTTTTTTTTTTTTTAATGACTTTTTTAAGGAAGCTTTTCTCAAGCTTTCTGGCACCTTTTCCAGAAGCCACATTTTGTATATCCTACACAGAGGTAAATCACATAAGCCTCCTGTATTTAGGTTCATGGGATCCCTGACACCAAAGCTAAAAAAAAATGAGGACCAGCATCCCAGAGTCCCATTCAAACATCCTGTGGTATATCCAGAACAATATTATTCCATTTGCCTGTATATAAAGGTTTCTGAGAAAAGTGATTCTGTACTAGCTGCTGACCAAGCTGAAAAGTATGCAAAGCATACCTGAAGTGTTACAATAGATGCTATTAGTAAAGATACTCAATCTCATATAAACTTACTGGGAAGCTACCACAATTATTGTGGGTGTTCAAACACTCTAAAAAACACTCTTTCTTCCCTACTCTCTTCATGGCAAAGAAAACAGATAAGCAAAGAAGTCCCTCTGGCCTTCAGGTCTGGCCTTCAGGTCTGGCCTTCAGGCCTGAGTACAAACATGAATATAAAGCTTAAAAGAAGGCATGATGGGGATCAATGTGACATCTCTCTGGCCCCTCTGAAGTCACTCAGGTCAAAACTCTAGAAAGCAGGAAAGACTGTAGAGGAAGCCCCAGTGAGTAAGGCAACATTCACAGGTCTTCTCCCACTTTTCTGTCTCTGCTCTCTCAAATGGTAGATACTATCCTGAAAGAAAAGAAGAAAAGAAAAGAAAAGAAAAGAAAAGAAAAGAAAAGAAAAGAAAAGAAAAGAAAAAAAAGAAAAGAAAAAAAAGAAAAGAAAAAAAAGAAAAGAAAAAAAGAAAAGAGAAAAGAAAAGAAAAGAAAAGAAAAGAAAAGAAAAGAAAAGAAAAGAAAAACGAATCAAAACCACACATCAGGATTAAGTAGAAATCTCACTTTACTTCTCTAAAAACAGTGTTGAAACTAGTTGGACCTTGGAAGTCCAGCACTCAGAAAGGCAGGCACTG
Organism: Canis lupus dingo; assembly: GCF_003254725.2. NCBI lineage: Eukaryota > Metazoa > Chordata > Mammalia > Carnivora > Canidae > Canis > Canis lupus. The sequence goes on along the minus strand of NC_064248.1, from coordinate 18,450,231 downwards.
AAACCCAGGGTGCTGGGTGTCTTGCTCACATGCAGACAGCTAGAGAGCAGCAAACCAAGTATCCGGATTCCAGTGCATCCATGCCAGTGTCCAGGTGTCCCTTAGCCTGCCCGTGACAAAGAGGTAGAGGCAAGTCTAAACAGAGGGGTAATCTAGAGTTACAGATGTACAGTGAAGTTAATTAACTCCAAAAATTATGTACAGAAGCTACAGGAAAAAACGTTTTCTACTATAGGAAAGAAACGGAGACACGCCATGTTCTGGGAAAGGAAGGCCAGGGAAGATTTGCACTTACCATGATTCCATGAACGCATGTCTGGAACTAACTATTGAAGTTATGCATTCACTTCAGAAGGGCTGCTTGTTGTCTTGCCTACAGCTTAACCCTGAAAATATTTCCCCTTTGAGAGTAATTATGGATATAGCTTAGTACAGTATCATCATGCAGATACTGATGCATGATGATCAGATTAATATCTGATTAAAACATGCACTTTAACAACAACAACAAAAAAAAAAAACATGTACTTTAGCCACATCTGAACATAATTCTAATCATTAAAAAGCACTTTTCTGCTTTAGTCTAAAACAACCATTGCGTTGACCGATGGCAAAAAGTACTTCCCAGTTTTCTTGGGTTTGCACAGAATTTCTTGGGTTTCGTTGATTCTCCATCTCTTCTAAGAACAAAAGGGGTCTGTTTACTGCTGAGGACTAGGAGGTAGAAGAAGGATAACTGCCAAGCATCTAGGCCAAAAAGCCCAACTGGTCCCACTGTGATGGTGATAACGATGCAGCATTTTCTGTCCCCCCAGGGACCAATTAGAGGAAACATCTTGTACACAGAGGACAGTATGTTTTATGCTGGGAAAACCTATCCATGTACTATACTGGCCAATATATAAAAACAGAAGAACCAGTTAGCTACCACTGGACAGGAACACTAGTTTCAAAAATGTAAAACAAATCTACAGAAGATTAAGGAGTTATGACAAATAAATACTACACTTGATTCTAAGGGTAGATCCTGTGCTGAAGGGAGGAAAAATGCTATAAGGGGCATAATTAGGCCAAAGGACAAAACTGAAATACAGATGGTACATCAGATAAAAGTCCTGAATCAATGTTACATTATCTGATGTTGATAACTGCTTTGTAAGAGAATATCCCTGATAGAAAATACACTACATAGAGTCATTGGGCCATGACGTAGGCAACTTCTTCTCCAACAGTTCAGAAAAAGAAATGTGTGTGCAAACGTTTATATATGTATGTGCATGTGTATATAGAGAAAAGGTGAAAATAATAAGGCAAATAGGGCAAAATGTTAACAATAGTGGAGTCTGGGTAAAGGTATGAGTGTCCTTCGTACTATTCATTCCTTGCAATCTTTCTGTCAGCTTGAAATTATTTCCAAATAAAAGTTTTTTAAAACTTCTGTGGGAGGGGGATCCCTGGGTGGCTCAGCGGTTCGGCGCCTGCCTTGACCCAGGGTGAGATCCTGGAATCCCAGGATCGAGTCCCGCATCGGGCTCCTGGCATGCAGCCTGCTTCTCCCTCTGCCTGTGTTGTGTCTCTGCCTCTCTCTCTCTCATTCTCTCTCTATGTCTACCATGAATAAATAAATAAAATCTTTAAAAAAAAAAATTCTGTTGGATTAGTACCCTCCCACTTTGCTCCTCACTGCTCCAAGCCAGCTGAGCAAAGAGGAAAGAGAAAGTGAGACAAGGATACAACAGGCAAGAGAAACTGATAGTTCTTAGATGCCAGGTTTACGATCACACAGTTTTTGAAAAAGGAGAGTACATAACCTAAGCGTTAAAAATTTTGCATCTGCTGGTTGGGCAGCAAGCATATCCCACTAGCAGCTAAAATACATATAAGTGATATGCTTATTTATTTATATTATAGTGGAAAGCTTTAATTACACAGCCAAAAAAAGCAAATGATAAGAATAGTTATTCTGCAAGAAACTGTCTAAGATATAACTGAGTAATAGAGCCCAAAATAGGCTCTCTCTTCACAATTCCATCTGCTGCATTTTCCCAGGTACTTCTCCCAGGAGGATGAATATTTATATCTGCGTGCCTAGTCAATTAAATGCAAGAGATACCGGGCACATTAACACAAGGCATGCTATCAAGAAATCCTAAAACAGAACTACAAACTCTTTTTTTTTTTTTTTTTTTAAGAGAGAAATACAATCCCCAGAGAAGAGCAAGCCCAACCTCCTTTTACAGAGGACAAAAATGAAGCTCAGAGAGAGTATCTTGCCAAAATCAACCAGCTATTGGTGAAGTGAAGGCCCTGAGGAGGGCCAAGCAGAGTCCTCAGCGACAGCTCCCCCTTAAAGGACACAGAGTTCTAGGGCTTTAAGGATGATGAGTGAGCTGGCATTACCTTGCAGGGAATGAATGAGTATGAAGTTGATAGAGCACTATAAACGCATACTGCAAATCTAAAATCCCAATCAACACTACAGCTCACACATAAAGGGTTTCATGTCAGCTGTCTTACTACCTGCAACTGTTTAAGAGCAAGTCTTGTAAAACCCATGACACCTTCATCCTCAATTATGTCGACAGCACTGGCATTTTAAATATCAGTTAAAATAACATTTCGTTTTGGCAAAAAAACCTCCAGACTGTATTACAGACTGCTGGGATTTGAAGGAGCATAATCACTTCCTTACTCCCTTCCAGGTTCTATCCAATTGCTACATAGGCTCAAGCAATCAAGTGCAGATCAAAGTGCACTGTCCTCTTCACGACTGGCAAAGCCGCAATGCCTCCTCATTCCCATCCTGAACTGACCAGCCAGGCCTAATAACAATAGGAAGGTACAGCAGGAAACAAGCTTCTCTTGAAGATAAGCAGGTGAGAGAAGTCCAAGGACAAAGCTAGGCATCGTTCTGCCAGTGACCTCACACCTGAAATGTGGGCCAATGGTGGTGGGCTCTCCCCAACACCCATCATAAATAAATCAGGAGATACGTCCTTCCTGTGAGAAAGAAAAAATGAGAAGGGGAAGACAGGGCTCAGAAGAATGTGCTCCAATACTGCTCCCACCTGGGGTACAGGTGACAATCCCCTGAACGAACGCCAAGCTAGGAATGAGGACACAGATGCAACATCGTGAATGTACATATTTTAATGTTACTGAACTGTACTTAAAAAAAAAAAAAAAAAAGATTTTATTTATTCATGAGAGATGTGGAGAGAGAGGCAGAGACATAGGCAGAGGGAGAAGCAGGTTCCCTGCAGGGAGCCTGATGTGGAACTCAATCCCAGGACCCCAGGATCATGCCTCAAGCTGAAGGCAGATGCTCAACTGATGAGCCACTCAGGAGTCCCTGAACTGTACATTTTTTAAATGGTAAATTTTAAATAAATAGTAATTCATTCTCTCATGAATAAATAAAATCTTTAAAAGTAAAAATGGTAAATTTTATGTTTATTTTGTGGGGGAAAATATGTTAAGGCATCATTTCTAATACATTAAATATAAAGAATGCTTAAGTAAATAGTAAATAAACATAAAAATAAACCTACAAATGTGACCTATAAATCCTATAGAGAAAAATAGGGAAGGATATAGGTAGCAAAAACAAACAAAAATCCAAAAAACAGATAAAAATAAAATCTAAGTTGGTGATAACTTTTCCTACACCCCGCACAAAAAGATATTATGGAACAATGAAGCTTTTTTTTTTTTTTAAGATTTTATTTATTTATTCATGACAGACACAGAGAGCGAGAGAGAGAGAGGCAGAGACACAGGCAGAGGAAGAAGCAGGCTCCATGCAGGGAGCCTGATGAGGGACTTGATCCCGGATCTCCAGGATCATACCCTGGGCTTAAGGCAGCGCCAAACCCCTGGGCCCAACTGGGGCTGCCCTATTTTTTTAACCTATGAAATTTGCAACAATTTTCTTAAGACTACCCAATGCTGATGGGAAAAGTAAACTGGTGTAAACTTTCTGGAAAATATCTGATGACACACCTTAAAAACGTTCATAGTAAATCTAAAACTATTTTAAGGGATCCCTGGGTGGCGCAGCGGTTTGGCGCCTGCCTTTGGCCCAGGGCACGATCCTGGAGACCCGGGATCGAATCCCACGTCGGGCTCCTGGTGCATGGAGCCTGCTTCTCCCTCTGCCTATGTCTCTGCCTCTCTCTCTCTCTCTGTGTGACTATCATAAATAAATAAAAATTTAAGAAATAAAAAAAAATAAAACTATTTTAAAATAAAAGGTTTATTAAAAATCTTCATACCCTTGGGTCCTTCTGGGAATCTAGCCTAAGGCAATTTTCTGAAATACAGAAAAAGCTCTTTGCAAAAACATTAATCACATTATTTACAATGGCAAAAAAAAATGGAACAATCTAACTGCCCAAGAATCTATCCAATGCAATATTACACAGCCACTGCATATATTTATGAAGTATTTGAACATTTGGAAAGCCACTTATACTATAATGTTACATGGAAAAAGAAGGAAAAAAGTGCATTTACAGTGTGATCTCAGCCATATTTAAAAGGTAAACAGGAAAAAAGACTAGAAGGAAACAAAAGCCAAGAGGCTGAATCAGAGGACAGTAAGCTCTTGTCTACTTTATCACAGTAGGCTACAGAGTTCAAAATACTACCATCAGGGAAAAAAATAACTAGGCAAAATCAAGAGGTGGCAGAGAAGACTCTATGATAACATCAGCACCTAATTCAATCACCAAATGCAGGAGAATGAAGAAGCCACAGAAACTGAGCTAATTCACTGGCCACAAATCTTGGAAGGTTTGATTATTTTTTTAGTAGCTTTTTAAAAAAACTAAATCCCCATGGGAGAAGAGGATGCAGGAACCCCTTATTTGTGCAACTCCTCTGAAGGTCTAAAAGTACTTCCAAAATAAGATGTTTAAGTTAAATAATAAATCCTTGGAAAACCACTTATTTTTCTCTCAAAACAGAATGCGGAATGCAGATGAATAATTTCCTGGGCTGGATTAAAGCACGGGGCTCCTTTTGTCATGAATTAAAAGCCTTTTCTGGAGTGGATGCCTTCACAGAGATTACAGGTATTGCCTAGAGGACTGCTCACTCTTCAGTATTTCAGAACTTTAGTCTACAAGAACTGACCACTCTTCCGCATGTATGTGGGGCTCCATCTGACCAAAAATGGCCCTTCTGCTTCTCCACTTTAAGCCCCAATTCTTTGCCCAGTGACTTCCTATTCTGCTCTGCAATCTTACCCCAGTGTCACCTCCTTTGGGAAGCCTTCCCTGATACAACTCTCCAATTTGGACAGGCTTTTTTTTTTTTTTTTAAGTACAATTGTACCTCTTACAAGGCTCTATTTCTGCACTTATCTCCCAGCACAGCAATCATTTGTTGACATGCATATATCCTCATCCAGGGTTAGAAACTTCCAGAAGTTATAAACTTCTAGACTTTCTCTTCACTCTTTTCCATCCTCACATTCAATTAACTCAAGATGAGTCCCCAATTATTTCACAAACTCTATTATAAGCAAGCCCCTAAATTCACCCGCAATGCTTCTTCCCCCTTACTTTCCATTTTGGTAAACAATTACAAATTACACACTTATCCATGCATAGACTCATACCACAAGTTAAAATTCTTTCCTTTTTTAAGATTTTATTCATTTTTGAGAACGCGCACGCACACAAGCAGGGAGAGACAGAGAGGGAGAAAGAATCTGAAGCACACTCCAAAAAGAAACTGAGCACAGTGTCAGACATGGGGCTCGATCCCACAAACACAAGATCATGACCTGAGCCGAAACCAAGAGTCCACCACTCAACTGAATGAGCCACCCAGGCACCTAATTAGTTAAAAGTCTTTTCAACCTTCCCTCCATCATCAGCAGTATTTGCAACAGCCCTGCACTCCTCCCACATTAGGAACTGCTTTCCTTTCTCTCTACACGGAGGGCATGGTGAATCCAAGACACCACCAAACTGAACTTTCTACTCTTGGACTTATCCCTAACTTTCATTTCCTTACTAAGAATTTTAACTTCCTTTTATCTTTTCACTTGTATCATCAGTTCCATTAGTTGAATTTCTTTGGGGTTTATCTTCCACAAAGTAGACTTTTTTTTTACATCTCCCAAGTCACAATCCCGAACGGTAAAGCACCCCTAGGCTGCCCTGAGCTAGGTCAGCTGGATCCACTCACTAGCCGGCTAAGTGACTTGTTCTAGACACTGCAAGACATACCTTTACAAAATAACAAATGATTTATCAAAGACTTTGAAGGTCACTGACAATCATCAAAACCAAAGCATCAAATGTCAAGGGTCTACAGAGCATGTGCCAATAAAAGCAGTCCACTCAAAGCCCTTTCACTTTCAAACTGTTTGTTTTTGAGGTATAAAGGGGTATTCTTTTTCTCAAAATGTTTTCGGACATTTCTTCAAGGTCTTTAAAAGCCTTCAGGCATCTTCTCTTTAGAAGAACTGTCCTTTATGGTTCCACCAGGATGGGAATTTTCAGCACTTCTCAGCCAAGTCTATCTGTCCACAAAGGTCTGGAAACATGGACCAGTCACTCCCACAGTAAAACGATATGAAGGCCACCTGGTGTCCTCAAAAATAACATATGTGCCTGGGTCTTTAATTTGCTTGTGAAGACTGGGGAGGGCAGAAAGGGAGGAGAGATAAGAGGAAAAAAGTGTATATATATATTGACTTTTAAACAAAAAAATGTTTAAGGTACAACCCAAGAGTTTTAAGAAATGTCATATTTACAAAGAGCTGCTTTGATATAGCCCCAGGACAGGTGCCTTCCTTTAACCAATGTAGGGCTCTCTGCCATCAGGGAAGTTTCAGAAAAAAATAAAATCAGAGACATACTACACATGACTGGTAAACTCCTTTACGAAATTACTTCATATATATTTTAGCATTCTAAATTCACATTCTGGTTCATAAACCCAGTTAACAAATGATTACCAGAAAAATCACTTCACCATGTGAGCTCCACAGCTTTCTGGCAATGGAATTGCTTTCCTATAATTAAATATGTTTTTACTTGATGTTATGACATCCATGAAGTTGTGTGGAGAAGAATAGAAGTTTTAACTGCATGGATCAAAAAAAAAAAAAAAAAAAAACTGCATGGATCACCAGACAAAAGTTTAGAAAACGATCAGGTTATGCAGTCCCATCACTGAAACACTCACTTTAGTCAAGTCCACAATATCAATATACATGAAATGTTAGTGTTCTTTTTCTGAATAAAATCAGCAGTATGAGATTCATCTACCAAATGTGGAAGCCATTCCAAACATAACTTTATTGATTCTAAAATAGAGCCAAATTACATTTTTTTTTTTTTAATTGTTGGCTGACCCAACTGAGAAATATACACAGATCAGGAGACCAGGAATGGTCAGCAGACATGGGGGAAAAAAACATCACACATGGCAATAAAATATCAAAAGATGTTCCACTTCACTCACAACTAAAGAAAGGCTCACACATGATGTGCCTGATGTGCCATTTTCGCCTTTCAAATTAAAAAGTTTTAATGGTCAGCCAGAGGGCAGAGAAATAGGAAATACTCTACTAATGAGAGTAAAAACTGATATTGCCCCACAATTCTTCTAGAGACTTATCCTACAGTTTCACAAAGCAGACAAAGATATATTCAATGTGTTTATTACAGCATTAGCACCAAACACTAGAAATCTAAAACAGCCAACATTAGGGAATTAGCTAAATACCTTAAGGCAGGCATGTTTTAGGGCAAAATGACAAAAAATTAATCCACATGTGGGGTACCTGGGTCACTCAGTCGGTTGAGTATCTGACTCTTGATTTCAGCTCAGATCGTGATCTCAGGATTGTGAAATCCAGCCCCAAATTGGGCTTCTCACTCAGTGGGGAGTCTGCTCGAGATTCTCTCCTCCCTCTGCCCCTGCTCCCTCTCTCTAAAAAACAAATTAATCTTTTTTTTTTAAATCCACACTGAGACACCTGGGTGGCTCAGCAGTTGAGCATCTATCTGCCTTTGGTTCAGGGCATGATCCTGGAGTCCCAGGATCGAGTCCCACATCGGGCTTCCTGCATGGAGCCTGCTTCTCCCTCTGCCTGTGTCTCTACCTCTCTCTCTGTGTGTGTCTCATGAATAAGTAAATAAAATCTCTTTTTAAAAATCCACACTAAAAGATATCCTAATTGAGTTACTGAACTTCAATACAGATTTCTTCTAATAACCATGTAATAAAGGTGAGCTATCTCTAACTGGGGTAAAGGGACAACACTATATAAATTAGGCTAACCATCCTTTTCCACACATCACTCAATGGCAGAAAACAATGGAGAAATATCAACAAAATTCTTAGGAAAAGAATATATGACCCATGAGTATTACCATTTATGGACAAGGACAACAGGCATATTCTAACATGAAATAAGGGATCCCTGAGTGGCTCAGTAGTTGAGCAACTGCCTTCAGCTTAAGGCATGATCCTGGAGTCCTGGGATCAAGTCCCACAACAGCTTCCCACAGGGAGCCTGCTTCTCCATCTGCCTATGTCTCTGTGCCTCTCATGAATGAATGAATGAATGAATGAATGAATGAATAAATAAATAAATAAAATCTCTAAAAATAATAATAATAATTCAGAGAATAACCATAAACTTTTGAAAAAAATTATCAGCTAATCAATGCTGAATAGATTAAAAGGGTCAATAAAACACTCAACCACAGATTGTGGAACAATATCTAAGGATCTGCAGGAAAGAGTGCAAACCAAGAATTTTATACCTAGCCAAGATGTCCTTTAAGCATAAAAGTAGACATTCTTAATTCACCACTTAAGTGACAATCAAAATTGACAGTAAAATCTAGCCAACAGGAAGATGAATTAAAGACTTCAGATATGGAAAGACCACAGTTAAAAGAACCAGTGGGGAACACTGAATCCTTTAAAACAAAAAAACTAAAACTAAACTAAAAACTAAAACTAAATACTAAAGACATTATGGTTATAGAACAGACTATAAATAACCACCAAGAATGAGAAGGTGTAAAGAGAAGGAGTCCAAATGTTCTTATTTTTCCTAATATTAAGCTCACTGATATTACCTAGAACTGAAACATGAAATATATTTATTAAAAATGCCATCTTCTAAAAAAAAAAAAAAAAAATGCCATCTTCTTGGAGCACCTGGCTGGTTCAGTCAGTAGAGAGCAGACAACTCGATCTTGGGGTCATTGAGTTTAACCCCCATGTTGGGCATAAAGCTTACTTAAAAATAAGTAAAATAAAAATTATGCCATCCTCTTAATGCCTTTCATGATCTTTTTCCTTAACCTATAGGGATTTATCAAGAGCTAATAATTATTGAAGGTTAGATGACTAGACGTACTACTTTTCCTGGGACAATACACCCAGGTGGACTATATTTCAAGTATATATGCCTGTGTAAATGTGCACTGGCTTACGGAGAAACCTACGGATACAGAAAAAACATAAGCTGTGGAGTTAGAAACTTGGCTCCAAGTCCCATCCCCATCAACTCGCTGTGCAATTTTGGTCAAGCTCCTTACATTACCTTCCCGGAGTCTCAGCACCCTCATCTTCCCAAACGTACAATGGGAACAGAGAAGACCTACCTTGCAAGGCTGCCATTAAATTAAATGAGGTACCGTATGCAGTGTATACGAGGGTCCCTCAACAATGCCAAGTGCCGAGCGTAATTATGAAACACGTAGACCTTTTGCTCCCTGACCCCCAGCTTCCTTCCTTCTCTCATCAGCCTCCTGCACCTAACTCACTTCCCTCTGCGCTTTGAGTTTCCTCAGCATCCACAACCCTTCTCTCACCACACCCAATCCCCACTGAGTCCAGCAGTTCTTGCAGCAGCAATTTGTGTCTGGAGCCTCCCCTGAAGCAGGCATCTACACAGCATTTCTTGTAACAACTTCCCCTCCTCATCTGTCCCTGAGCCTCCACCTGCCCAGGGGAAAAATGCCACAATCTGAGCGTGCAGGCTGCATGAGTTTTGGGGAAAGCAGGATGCTTACTATATTCATCCTTTATTTCAATCTTACCACACTCCTCAAATACCATCATTGTCATTTACTAAGTTCTAGCACCTGCCTTGACCTTATTGAATTTTTTTTCACACCTGACTCTTTTGGACTGCCTCACTATCTGCAGAATGCTTAAGGCGCACTGGGAATGCAAAGAGGCCTGAGACTCACCCTGATACGGACTCTTAAAAAGGCAAGAACTATGGGGATCCCTGGGTGGCGCAGCGGTTTAGCGCTTGCCTTTGGCCCAGGGTGCGATCCTGGAGACCCGGGATCGAGTCCCACGTCGAGCTCCCGGTGCATGGAGCCTGCTTCTCCCTCTGCCTGTGTCTCTGCCCCCCTCTCTCTCTCTGTGTGTGTGTGACTATCATAAATTTAAAAAAAAAAAAAAAAAAAGGCAAGAACTAATCCTCCCCACCCACAGGCTTGGAGTGGGACTGGGACTGAATGGAGGGTCCAGGAGCTGAAGAGTCTCTCACACTGTGCCCTTCAAACTTCTGCACTGTTTGACGCTTACTAGAAGCATGTAGCGTAGTCTTTTAATTCCTATACAGTAAAAACAAATATATCAAAATAATAAAAGCCAAAAGAAAAAACCTAACTATATCAAAGATGATAGCCAGAAACCCTCAAAAGGGCCTGTAAAAATGAAGCAAAGGACAGAAGAGCAGAGGGAACAGCACTGAACAAGCGCAGAGAAGTATGAAGTGTACTCAATGTTCTGGAAATGACAGTTTGTTGTGGCTAGAGAACAGGTATAATTTGAGAAGTCTTTAAAAGACATTCCAAATAAATCACTTTAAGCATTTAATAATTCATCTGCATCCGTACCAAGAGGACTAAGAGTGAAACTATGAAAATCCAGGGCCCAAGCGCTTTCCACCACTCTGTGATGACCAAAAATTTGGTCTCTGAAGGCACCCAGGTGGCTCAGTCAGTTAAGCATCCAACTCCTGATTTCACATCAGATCATGAACTCAGGGTCCTGAGATTAAGCCCCAAGTTGGGGTTCCACCTAGGTATGGAGACTGCTTAAGATTCTCTCTCTCCCTCTGCCTCTCCCACCTTGTCTTCTTCCCTCCTCCCTCCCTTCCACTCTCTCTCAAAAAGAAAAAAAAAAAAAAAGCAACTTGGTCTCTGACAATGGAGATTCTCTGCTCTGAATGATTTCTGAATGATTTGGGGTCATATGACATGCTCCCACTTGAGCTCTGTGAGGGGGCTCTAGCAGGAATATAGAAGATGAACTGCAAGGGGGAGACGTGGAAGCTGTCAAGACACTGAGAGTGAAAGCAAAAGACACAGCCTGACCAAAGTGGGGGAGAAATGGAAGGAAAGGCTGGGGTCAGAACACAAGTCAGCAGAGCATCCACAAGTCTACATGTGGGGACTGAAGGCAAAGAGGAAGTTAAAGATGACTCAGGTTTACCACTTGAGAGTCTAAGTGAATAAAGTCATGAACAGAACCAGGGCACAGGGGAGGAGGCACTAACCTGAGGGGAAGATGATGGACTTGGTTTAGACATGTTTAATTTGATGTCTACAGGATGCTCAGGTGGATGTCAACGGAAGTAGGGCTGAGCTCTCAGTGGCACCAGATCCTAACTGAAGCCATAAGACAGACCGAGGGAGACTGAACCAAGGCAGTAATATCATGGGAGCCAACAAAAAACAAAAAAAAAATGTTTCAGAAAAGAAAAGAAGTCCAGTGGTTGCCAAGGGCCAAAGGGAAAAATCAGATGGCATAACGGCTGAAAAGAAGCCATATATACTGGCTTCCACACACAGAAGTTATAGGTGATCTTGAAAAGCAGTGAAGACAGAAGGGCAATCCGCCATGGGTTGTCAAAAGTGCAGGCTGAATGCAGCAGCTACAAGCTCAGGAGCTCCCCCCCTCTTCACCCCACCCTGTACTGTCACATCTTCCTTGACTTGGATACGTATGTCGACAATCCACCTTCACAAAATCATCAGGACCCCATTGCCAATCACTTGCACCTCAACACAGCAGCAACGGCCCACCTCACGTAACGATATTATCGTCCTGTCACTTTCTTTACCTGTCATCTCCTCCATTCCTACCAAATCCAAATCACCAATTCAGTAAACAACCCCACACACACACACTATTTCCAGTTGCCAGGTTAGAGGCTTCCAAAATCAGCTTGAGCTTTTCCCTTTTCTTTATCCCTTGACTCCAGGATCAGTTTTTTTAAGCAGGGACAACTCTCTTGCTCAAGTTCTCCTCACCCTAATTCCACACCCAAAAACCAACTTTTGTCACATCCATACACATAATATGTCCCATCAGTTTCCCATACCAACGTAACCTCTACAAGGCAGATGGATTCATTTTCCTTGTAGGAAAAACTAGCCCACAAAGCCAAACTCCCTAGAGTAGTAACGAAGGCCCTCCAAAAATCTAGCCATTAACTATCTTTATGGCTTTCTCTCCAACTACCGCTACTTGACAAAACCCACCACAGTCAAACCAGTCTAGCCAATGGTTTGAACATTATAGTAGTTCCACCCTTCTCTTCTGAAATATCCTCTCTCTGCAAGTTCTGTTCATAGGGAACCTCGCTTACTCCCACCTTCTAAAGGCCTCTTTGAACATCAAGACCTCCACAACATAACTGTCTCCTGTACCAAAAATTGTTCCAGACTCGGGATCCCTAGGTGGCGCAGCGGTTTGGCGCCTGCCTTCGGCCTAGGGCGCGATCCTGGAGACCCGGGATCAAATCCCACATCGGGCTCCCAGTGCATGGAGCCTGCTTCTCCCTCTGCCTGTGTCTCTGCCTCTCTCTCTCTCTCTGTGACTATCATAAATAAATAAAAAAATAAAAATTAAAAAAAAAAAATTGTTCCAGACTCTTGGGACACATCAATGAACAAAGTGAAGATCCTTAGCTTTACGGAGTCAATATTTTGGCCGAAGGAGATAAAAATAGATCTCATAAATAACGTTATGTATGTAAAATGTTTAAAAATGGTCAATGCTACACAGGGCGGCCTGTCTGGCTCAATCAGTAGAGCACGCGACTCAATCTCAGGGTCATGAGTTCAAGTCCCACGTTAAGCATGAAGCTTACTTTAAATAAATACATAAAGTAAATGCTACAAAAAGAAGTAAAGCGGATATGAAGGAGTAGATGCTCTGGAGAGGACTTGAGAACTAACCACCACCTGGAGTACCCACAGAGAGGGACCTTGATTCATGAGCTAGAATGGAAGGTGAGAAATCAGAGAGCCCTATTGAAAAGGGGAACAAAGAAATGGAGCAGCCGCTGATGTGGGTAGCAGCAGTAAAGATATTTACCATGGGAAGACATAACCTGTTTGTGTCCTGTAAGTACCTGAAGCCCTAAAAAGTCCTAAGCACTCAGCAAATGTTAATTCATTCACTTTTCCCTTGACATCTATGATTTTGTGATCTTTACTGATATGTATCTGATCTTTGTAACTATCTGCAAACAACTTTTCCTAACCCTTCAAGACTCAAATATGCCTCCTGGGAAAACTTTCCTGGCCCCTCTTCCTCAGTGAGTCTATCTCAGATAGGCTACCTTTGTACCAATGCATTCTTCTACTATCCCCCTCATTACAGCCTCTCTGTACAGCCTGAAAATAGTCTCATCTGCCTCATTAAACTGACTCCTAGAAGGCAGGGCACTGCTAACCCTCTTGGGGCAAAGTTTAACAGTTATGAGCTCTGACTCTGCTGACTCTTGAGCCAAACTGCCTGGGTTTGAATCCCAGGTCCATCACGCAGTTGCAGTGTAGGAGGGTCTTGAATGTTTTCATTCATAAAATGAGAAATAAAACTAGTCTCTACCTCCTGGCATTGTCTGGAAAAGTAAATGAGTTAACATATGTAAAATACATGGCTTAATCTAACCTCTATAAATATTAACTATTGTATTATTATATTGTACCCACAGTACCTACGATTATAAGTTTGACATAGATCAATAAATTATTTCACAAGTGAATAAACTGAGGCACTAAAAAGCTCTCACCTACTGTAGAGAACTACTTCTCTATACATTACAGATTGTGTTTTTGTTTACTTTACCAGTAAAGTAATTCCATCACTTGAATCATACATGTCTAATTTTCTCAAAAGCTGTTAAAGTCATTTCTTGATCATGGAACCAGCCTCCTAGCTGGCCTAGCTCTAACTATGGGACTGCCTACAGAACTTCTGAGTACTGCGGAACCTTTCCTTGGCATCTCCCCACACTACCATGGCTTCTTCACGCCTCCTACAGCATGCGGCATCATGTAACACCATTGATGAACAAGTGGAAGACATACCATTTGAGTGGCCAAACCTAAGGTCTGATTTTGCCTCCATTATAGGGACCACTCGTTATCAGGAATGTCACAGAAGGGGACATTCCAACGTAAGTCTTTGTAACCAAAGCAGTTTTTCCAAACAACTAGAAAAACACTAATTTAAGAACTTGGTTTTGCACATAATTTCCATAATAACCAACAGCTCATTCAATATTAAGAACTTTTCAGAGTAGTGGGAACCTCTAAGATATTACATCATTTAAGAATTCATGGGAATTTGGAACGCCTGGGTGGCTCAGCGGTTTAGCGCCTGCCTCCGGCCCAGGGCAGGATCCTGGAGTCCCGAGATTGAGTCCCACATGGGGCTCCCTGCATGGAGCCTGCTTCTCCCTCTGCCTGTGTCTCTGCCTCTCTGTGTCTCTCATATATAAATAAAATAAAATCTTTAAATAAAAAAAAAAAAAGAACCCATGGGAATTCAACAAAACCCGATAATCTAATAAAATGTAGTTACAGTATAGCTGTTCTAGTAATTCTGTACTGCAACGACAAATCTCTTTTTTTTAAAGATTTGGGCAGCCCGGGTGGCTCAGCGGTTTAGCACCACCTTCAGCCCGGGGCCGGATCCCGGAGACCGGGATCGAGTCCCACACCAAGTCCCACATCGGGCTCCCTGCATGGAGCCTGCTTCTCCCTCTGTATGTGTCTCTGCCTGTATGTGTCTCTGCCTCTCTCTCTCTCTCTCTGTCTCATGAATAAATAAATAAAATCTTTTTTTAAAAAAGATTTTTATTTAGTTAGTTTAGAAAGAGAGAGAGAACGAGCAGGGGGGGAACAGAGGGAGAGGGACAAGCAGACTCCCCCACTGAATAGGAAGCCAGACACAGGACTTGAGATCATGGCCCTACCCTAAGTCAGATGCCTAATCCACTGAACCAACCAGCCGCCCTTAGAAATCTCTTTTTTAACTGGTTCTAAATTTGCAGGTTAAACTGTTCTTCTAGGAACAGGAATGTCCATACTCTCCAGCCCTCATCACTATCTACCTCAGAACCAAACAAAATAGAGTTGGATGACACTCCCAATCATTTTCCATGATCTTCCACGCAAGATCTGCACATGTATGGATAGACCCCAACTTACAATGGTTCGACTTTAGGAGGCTGCAAAAGCAATTCACATTCAATAGAAACCATACTTCAAATTCTGACTTTGGATCTATTCTCAGGCTAGTGACATGCAGTACGAAATTCTCTCATGATGCTGGGAAGCAGCAGCCAGCTGCGGCTCACAATCAGCCCACAATCACCTGGGTCAACCACCAATACAACTATAACCATTCTGTTCCTCACCTTCAGTACATTATACAGTAAATGACATGAGATATTCAACACTATTATAAAACAGGCTTTGTGTGAGATGGTTTTGCCCAACTGCAGGCTAACTTACGTGTTCTAAACACATTTAAGGTAAATTAGACTAAGCTATGATGTTTGGTAGGTTAAGTATATGAAATGCAGTTTTGACTTATGATAGTTTTGACTTATGATAGTTGAAACTATCATAAGATCAAGATATGGGGATATCTTACGTCCCCATAAGTTATCAGGACATAACCCCACTGTAAATTGAGGAAGATCTATCCTGCCAAAAACGCAAGATTTGGAGTAGAGTGCCTTGGTCCAAATGTGGCTCCACCCAGGTATCCTACAGCTGGTCGGTGTGTCACCTCCCCCTCTGGAAAAACTGGCATAATGTAACCTAGCAGGGTTGGTCTGGTTAACCAGAGCAGATACAGATACTGAGTGACTATAAGAAAAATGAACAAATGAGAAACAGCTACCCTACAAAAGACACATGATAAATGGTAGTTTGATCATATTACACCATTTTTACCTCATTCTGATTGAAGTTTTACAGACATTAGAAAGGCTCAAATAAAATTAAAAAAAAAAAAAAGGCTCAAATAGGGGTGGCTCAGTCAGTTAAGGGTCTGACTTAAGCTTTGGTCATGATCTTAGGGACCTGGGATAGAGCTCCACAATGCATCAGGCTCCCTGTTCAGCGGGGAGTCTCCTTCTCCCTCTCCCTCTGACCCTCCCCCACCCCGTTTGTGCACACACATGCACTCAAAAGGCTCAAACGTGTCAACTAATACTCTTAAAAGTAAAAATGTTAAGTCAGTAAGAAATAGGAAAAAGTTCCTGGACTAAAGAAAGAGATGTGATCTCAGGGAAAGCCGCCGCGGCCGCCGCCTCCTCCTCCTCCTCCTCCTGTAAGATACACACCAGGGAACAGCTTCCTTGTATTCTGGGGACAAGCCCTGCCCCACCCACACCCCTGACCCTGGGACACCTACAGGATATGAACCCCCAGTGTCAGTAATGAAGAAAGGACATGATTAGCAGGTCCTATTCTCGTCACAGCCACTGTGGCCACCCCCTGTGTGCTTAAGCATGTGAGGTCTAGCTTACAAAAACCTTGACTCAAAACTTACCCCTAAGAAAAAAATGTACATTGTAATCTGAAGTCAACTACTTTACAATGATTGCTCAAAAGTGGCCATTTTCATAATGCTCTGATTGCTAATTAAAATGAAATCTGAATTCAAGGGTGCTTGGCTAGCTGAGTCAAAAACCAATAAAATTCTGCCCAGAGGTCCTAAAGCACATTCCCAGCAAGTTCCCTGGAGGGAGGAGCTCCTCTGCTTTCTCATCCGACATTCCCCAGAGCCTGGTGTTTAGTGGCAACTTAAAATTCACTGAAAGAGGGCACCTGGATGGCTCAGTGGTTGAGCTTCTTCCTTCGGCTCATGATCACCAGGCCCTGGGATCATGAGCCTGGCATCGGGCTCCCTGCAGGGAGCCTGCTTTTCCCTCTGCTTGTGTCTCTGCCCGTGTGTCTCTCATGAATAAATTTTAAAATCTTAAAAAAAAAAAAAAATTCACTGAAGATTTGTACACCCCCTGTTCACAGGAGCATGACTCAAAACAGCCAAAGGTGGAAGCAACTCAGGTGTCCATCAGATGAATGGATAAACAAAATTGGTATATACTCACAACAGAACATTATTCAGCGTTAAAGTGGACTTTCTGACACATGCTACAACACACTTGACATTGTGCTGAGTGAAATAAGCCAGTTACAAAAAGATCCAATACTGTATGATTCCACTTACATGAGATACTCAAGAATACTCAAATTGTCAGAGACAGTAAATAGAGTATGGTCGCCAGGGGATGAGGGAGAAGGGAATGAAGTTATTGTTCAGTTTCGGTTTTACAAGATGAAAAAAGTTCTGGGGATGGAAGCACAACAATATATGAATGTACAGTGTGACCCTTGAACATGGGTTTCAACCACACAGGTCCACTTATACATGGATTTTTTTTAACATAGCATCATATTGTAAATGTATTTTCTCTTCCTTATGATTTTCTTTAAAAAAAAAAAAAGATTTATTTATTTATTTATTTATCTATTGAGGGGGGGGGGGTGGCAGAGACACAGGCAGAGGGAGAAGCAGGCTCCATGCAGGAAGCCCGACGTGGGACTCAATCCTGGTTCTCCAAGATCACAACCCCGGCTGTAGGCGGTGCTAAACCGCTGCACCACCGGGGCTGCCCCCTTATGATTTTCTTAATGATCTTTTTCTCTAGCTTACTTTGTTAAGAATACAGTATATAATACATCTAACACACAAAATAAATATTAATCGACAGTTAATGTTACCAGTAAGGCTTCTGGTCGACAGTAGAATAACAAACAGTCAAGTTTTGGGGGAGTCAAAAGTTATACGCAATTTTCCACTGCGCGGGTGTCAGTGCCCATGACCCCCGAGTTGTTCAACTGATCAGCTATAATTAAGGCCACTGACTTGTAACACTTACAAAAGGTTAAAACAGTATATTTTATGTTCTGTGTATTTTACAACTTAAAAAGAAACAAGAAAATTAATTGAAAAGAGTAAATGGAAAAAGGAATACTGTAGAGTACTACTTTCATCACTCACTAAATGTCCCAACTCATACGTTTGGATTATTCATTAAGGAATTCCTAACACCACATTTTACAGATGAGGAAATTGGGACACAGAGAGCTTAACCTATCTGCCACTACACTACATACATTATCTACTACACGGTGCTGCTCAGCATTCATGGTCTATTTTACCCCACTGGTTGTGACCCCATGAGGACAAAGGGCCATGACTGCGGGCCTTCTTTTTATGCCCAGAACCTAACACAACACCCACAGGCCCCTTGAATGTCTTAAAAATCCCACTGGCAAAAGAATAAAATAAAAATAAAAATAATAAAAATTTAAAAGAAATAAAAATCCCACCGGCCTAAACATCTCCATCACAGATGTCATCACTATGTCCCTTTCTCTACTAAATCTCTAACAGGGGTAAAATGGACAGCCTTAAGAACACTTCCTTCACTGGAGGTGCTCAGACACACGCAGTGCAATCAACCGCTCCCCCATGGGCTTACCATGTACCAGGGGCTGGGGCAGATAAAAAGATTCAGACAATTTCATCTTTGAGGGAACTGAACCTACTGCTGCAGAGAGATAAGGTGCAGAAACAATGATGACCATAAAGACAAAAGCTTAATAAGCAGATGTGAGTACACAAATCTAAGGGAGTACTGAGAGTGTCTCTGGGTCCGAAGAAGCGTGGAAAGCCAAGAGGTGGTTTCTGAGCTGAATGTGGAAGGATGAGTTTTCCAGGCACGAGCGGGGAAAGGGCCAGAGCATGAGGCAGAAACAGCAGCACACTGGGGAGTCCAAACAACACACTCCTGTTCCTGACTTTGCAACGATCCGGATAAGTGACCTCTGCAAATCACAAAGCCTGTGTTTCCTTCGGTATAAACCGACAGCAAGACCCCCTCCCACTCCGTGCTGTGTCTAACAGAAGCTCTGAAGTCGAACTGCCGAAGCTCCCAATCGTGCCACTGTCACCTGAGTGACCTTGAGCTGGGTAAGTCGGTGGCTCCGTGCCTCGGTCTCCCCACTTCAGGAGAGCGCCGGTGGGCTCATTAGGCAACACCAGCCACCACTCGGCGCAGGCCCTCCGTAAGCACAGGAGGGCTCCTGTCAAACCAGCTGCACCGTGAGAGGGGCGAACCCCGGACACGAGGGTAGTGCCTGCTGCGCTTCCAGGTCCCTCCCAGTCCTGAGGCATCCCTGGGGGGAGGGGGGGAGGGGGAGGGGGAGGGGGGATGGGAGCGCGGAGCCGGGGCTGCAAAGCCTGCCTGCACGCATGTGTCACTGCCGGGCTCGGCACGCGCCTCTCCCCGCCCCGGGGAGAAGCGATGGCTCAGCAGTCCC
Source organism: Canis lupus dingo (assembly GCF_003254725.2). Lineage (NCBI taxonomy): Eukaryota > Metazoa > Chordata > Mammalia > Carnivora > Canidae > Canis > Canis lupus. The sequence goes on along the minus strand of NC_064248.1, from coordinate 18,430,531 downwards.
GGGGCCCGCTCCCGCCCCGGGGGGAGAGGGGGCTCGGACCCCACTTACCATGCTGGCCGGGGGAGGGGCGGCTCAGGTGAGCTGGCTCTGGAGCTCCGGACACGTCCCGCTCGCACACTTCAGGTCATGGTCCAGGCCGGATCGGGAAGTCCCCCACCCATGCAGACACGGCCGCGGCCCCGCCCGGGCCCCGCGGGGACCCTCTAAAAACAGCGCGGCCCCCCGGCCCGCCTCATCCAGGACCCCGGGAACGATTCATCTAGACCCACCCGCCCCTCCCCAAGGAAACTGAAAAAAAAAAAGAAAAAAAAAAGGCAGGAAATGGGGCTCGGAGGGCAGCGGCTCGGGGACGGGGGGGCCCCCCGCCCGGGCCCGACCCCCGAGGGGAGGCTCCGGGCCCAGGCAGGGGCTCCCGGCCTCCGCCTTCAGAAGCGGCTGCGGGCCCGGCCCGAGGCTGGAGAGGCGGGGGCTGAACGGGCCTCGGCGGCCGGCTCACGGGCGAGGCCCGGGGGCCCCCGCTGCCCTCGCCGCCTCAGCCCACACGGCCGCCGCCGCCCCCCGGAGCATCCCTGCGCGCGCCCGCCCCGGAGCCGCCCGCTCGCGCCGCACGGCCGCCCCCGACCAACAGCCCCAACGCGCCGGAAGTGGCGAGCGCCCGGCGCGGCCCCACGGCGCGGCCGCCGGGCTGCGGCGCTGGAACCGGACCAATCCGGAATCGAGCGGGGAGGGAGGGGAGGTGGGGGGGCGCGCGGGGCGGAGCCGCACCTGACGGCTCCCTCCTGGCCCCGCCCCGCCCCGCCGGCCCCGCCCCCCGCCCCCCGCCGGCCCCGCCCTCCGCCCCTCCACGCGGGCCGGCCGCCATGTTGGTAAAGGGCCCGGGCCTGCCATCTTAGTAAAGGGGCGGTTTCCCTTTCACTTGGGCGGCCCGTTCATTCATTCCGCAGCCGTGCAGGGAGGCCCTCTACGCGCGCCCTCCGCGCCCCGGGCTCCGTGGCCCGCAGCCTCTGCCCTCGTGGAGCCTTACAGCCCTTCCGCTGACGCACGTGCTAGCGCTGCCGGCCCGCGAGCCGGGACTGCCGCAGGCAGCGGGGCACGGGCGGGAGGCGGAGGAGCGAGCGGGCCCGGCGAGAAGCGCGCCGGAAGGAAGGGCCGCCCGCCCTGAAGGTTCTGAGCGCCACGAGCCAGCGGCGGGGAGGGGTGCGAATGTGAAGTCCGTCGTGGGAATGGGGATCAAAGCCCAAGGAAGGCACTTGATGCGATGAGCACTGGGTGTTATTCCGTATGTTGGCGAATTGAACACCAATAAAAAGTGAATTTATTTAAAAAAAAAAAATAAAGCCCAAGGAAGGGTGGGGGGCGCCTGGCTGGCCCAAGTCGGTGGAACATGCTGACCTCGGGGTTAGGCGTTTGAGCCCCACCTTGGGAATAGAGATGACTTTAAAATAAATAAAAATAAAAAATGAAAGAACAGCAATTGCACAGGTTCTGCGGGCTTGACATGTGATGATGAGTTCCTGTTCTATCCTCCAAACCGCTCTACTTGTGAAAGTCCTGATTTTTAAGACACAGAAGCAGGAAAGAGACACCCCCCCCATCTCACCCCCGCCATCAAACGAGGTTGAGCCCTGGGTGTGCGCGCTGCATAGACGAGAGCAAATCTGTATAACCCAGTGGCTTGCAAACCAGAGAGAACCAGACTCAACGGGAGGGCTTGTTCAACGCGGAGACTCTAACTCTCTAGGGCTGGGTGAGGCCTAATGATTGACATTTCTAACAAGTGCCCAGGTGATGCTAATGCTCGCGGGTCCTGGGGACCACGCTTGGAGAACCGCTCCCAGAACTCCAGCCCGCAGAAAGCAACAGCTTTTGTTTATTCCTTCATCAAATATTTATTGGCATCCACTTTTCCGAGGATTCAGTGCAGAGGAAGCAGATACACGTGTGCCCTTTTGAAGTAGACATTATTTTTAAAGTATTATATGGTAAGTGATAGTTATTATAATTGTGGCAAGAGTGTGAAAGAAAAATACAAACCACCATGAGAATTAAAGGCCAAGGGATCCAAGTTGATTTCCAGGGTTGGAAGGGGCAGGATGTCGGGAAGTGACATTTACTTAAGCTGAGGCCTGAAAGGCATGTTGTAGTTTGCTGGGCAAAGAGAGGAGGCATAGACTTTTCTAGGCAGTAGAAACGGCATGTATTAGAGAATCCGTATCAGAAGGTAAATGGATGATTCAGAACTGAGATCAAGTGCCTTGACCTTTCTTGGCTCGGCTTAGTGGGATGAGCAAAGGCTGTAGGATAAGAGGATTTGGAATGGAATCCCCGCTCTTACCACTAGCTGAGGTATGTTAAATCAAAGTCTTGGCTTCCTCACTGTGTAATTGGATGAAATAACAGAAATTCAACTCAGACTCAGAGGTATGCCTTTGACTCACGTAACTCCCATAACCAGACATCTGGAAACAGTTCAGGTTTGGGGCGCCTGACTGGCTGCTCCTAAGTTCAAGCCCCACGTTGGGCAGGGAGCTCACTAAAAAAAATTTTTTTAATTAAAAAAAAAAGGAAAGAAATAGGTCAGATTCATGCTGGGAGTAATGGAAGTCCTGCATCCATTCCTCTAGGATTTTCTTGACTCTGCTCTCCTCAGTGGATCTGTCTTGTCCTCAAGTTGGATGCCAGGAACAGCCAGAACCACAAACATCCACATTTGCATCCAGCAAGAGAGAGCACCTTATCTCACATCCTTTCTCGTGACAATAAACTTTATCCTACTGGTCCTCATTGGTGCAGGCCAATCCATCCCTGAACTAGCCACTGGCCAGGAGGATGGAATTGCTATGACTGACCATGAGAATACTCCCCTGGAGTTGATTTTGACTCCCCAGGATAAAGGGGTTGTGGTGGAGTCCCACACATTCAGCACACCTCCATCGCCAAGCTGGAGTTAATATTAAATTGAATGTGCACAGAACACCTGGCACATAAGGCATGCGATAAATCACAGCTATTGTTAATTTTACTCCAGGGATTTTTGTCCAAGTCAACTAAATAACGCTTTGTTATTAATATTAATCTCAAGCCTGTCTATTCCAAAAAAAAGATTTAAGGCTGCTATTACTTTTTGTTGGCACTGCAGAGATGCCTCCCCTCCCCCCCCATCCATCTCCTCCTGCCCATTCCTTTTGTTCCTGCCTTGGTCCCATTCACTGGATTATTCATTCAACAAACATTCAGTGAGCGTCAACTTTATGCCAGGCCTTTTCCTAAAGACTAAAAATTCGCAAATGAATTCAATTTAGGAAAATTATTCACTGCCTCATAGCAGAAACAGCCACCCTGACAATTTTAGCACAAGAAGGTATTATAATAGAGATGTGTGCAAACCTAAGTACGCAAGGAAGAGGGGAGGGAGCAGCTAGCTATGAAGGGAGGAGTGGTTGGAAGGTTGAACAAAGATTGTAACATTTTCACTGGGTCTTGCTGGATGAATAGAAGTTCATCTGACTGCTGCAGAGGGCCCATTCCCCTTCCCACTTCAGGCTCTCCCATTGTTATCAAGACTCTTTCCATTGCAAGTGACAAGGTTGCAAGTTCCAAGTAATTGGAACTCTATCAGAGAGGAAAAGGGACTCTATTGTCTCATGTAAGAGAATCTTCCAAAGATTTACATGAATTTCAGACATGGCTGCATGCAGAGTCTGAAATGGCATCACAGAGCGCACTTTCTCCCCATTTCTTGGTTCTGATTCCTTGGCTGGTGGGTCCTTTATCCACACCGTTGCCCCTTGCATATCCAGGCTTTATCTTCTCCCAAATGGAAGCCTGATAGAGAAGAAAGCATGCCTCTCTTTTCAAGTGTTTCAGAAAAATAATCCCCTTGGCTTCTGATTGGATCACTCCTGAGCCAGTCGCTGTGACCAGGGGAATGTGATGCTCTGATTGGCTGGACCTCAGTCACATGCTCCACCCCAATTTCCAGAATAGTTCTTTCTATGGCTAAAATCTCACTGAGGCCCACCACAGCTCTGTGAGGCCAACAGAGCCTGAGGAATTCTCTCACGTGTCGTGCTTGGAAATGCACTGGTTTCTCAAAAGGCATAGGCATATCACTCAATATGGATTTAATGAAAAAAGGAAGAAAAGATGCGCATCTGACACCCTTTTAAATGATAGGAAAATTCTGTTTAACATGGGATTCAGAGCCTTTGAAGGTGTTTGAACCTTTAGTCATACTCTCTGGTAGAGTTTTTACTCTTCTTATGTAGCTGTATGGCCTTGAGCAGATTGTACACACATACAACTCTGTACCTGTTAACTCATCCGTAAAATGAGAACAATGGGAGTACCCACCTGGTCCATTAGGTACCTGTATCAGTCAGGTTCTATCAGGAAGTTCTAGTTAGAATTTGAAGAATTGACAAGGAAGCTATTTTTAAAGGAGTATAAGGAAACCCTACAAAAGATACAGCAGCCCTAGTCTAGTAACAGCAAGACTATGAGTACCCCTTGGCTTGAAAGGGCAAGAGGAGGAACAGTTGCCTCTCTAGGGAGAATCATGTGAGAGTAGATGAGGGAAATAGGCAGCCAAGTTGTTCCTGTAGGAAGGAAGCCAGTGAAATAAATACCCTGACCTCACTCTCTTCCCTCCTTCTATCTCCTGTCGGGGCTCCCCTTTGGACAAATCCAGCCAGAAGCCAGATAGCAAAGGAACCTGGCAATGTAGCTGTTGGGGACAACCTCCTGGACACAGAGATGGGGGAAAGGAATTCCAGAGGCACACGTGGAAGAGATCCAGAAGAGCATTACCATCACTGTGGCAAAGCACGCAAAGTGTTTAGAACTGTGGCTGGAACATCAAAAATATTTTCGATAACTTTTAGTTATTAATTACTGACTATTGTTTCCATCTGAGTTGCAGCCCACCCTACCATCTCCTTTCCCTCTGCAAGCCCACCAAGCTAGACTTCTCATGGCTCCTGGAAAGCAGCAGGCTCTTTCATGTCTCTGAGCCTGTGCTTATGTCATTCCGTCATTTGAAATGTCCTTTTCCTCATCTCTTCCCTTACATTCCTACTCATCCCAAAGACCCAATTCAATTGCCTCCTCCTGAGTGACCTCCTTGTGTAAATAAATAGCTCCTTACAAGCATCCATTAGAATGATGAAGGGAGAAATCTCATCTGAAGACTTACCTAGCTGTGACATCCACCAGAAATATCCAACAGAAATTATCTACAGCCACGCCATGATGGGAGAGAGATCCCTAATGTTCAGCAATATCTGTCTCAGCTCTCTTCCAAGTACAAGGGAGGTTTATACTTTCCCATGCCTTGCAATTGTACAGGATAATGGCAGTTGGGTGGAAGTGACCCATGTCACTTCTGGGCCCAAGCATTTCCTTGCCTGTCCAAGTCCCTCTAGTTCTTCTCTCCCTTGCCATAGTGACACTTGAGGCATCATGCTAAGATTAGGGCACCATGAGATGGAGTGACTACATGGGGCAGAACCTTGCCTTCAACCCCATCAAGCCAGTAGAATGAGCAAGAAACAAACTTGTGTGTTTTGAGGCACTGGTATTTAGCGGTGGTTACCGCAGCACAACCCGACCTATCTGGACTAGCTCACAAGACTATGTGTGGTAGCTGGTCTACAAAGAAGGGCCCCCACTGAACCATGTTTGTCAGAATTCCTATCTTTGTGTAGCCCCCTAACCTTGACTGTGGGTTGGTTTTGTGAATTCATTTCTGACTGGTAAAACAGAATGGAATGGAGCATGACTTCCAAAGTTAGGTCTTAAAAAGCTGCACAGTTTTTGCTTGGATTTCTTAGGATATTTTCTTTGGGACAAGCCAGCTAGCATGTAAGAAGCCTGATTACCTGAGAACACCAAGCTGTGAGGAAGTTCTAGCTAGACATATGAAAAGACCATGTGAAAAGAGTATTGCCTGACCAGCTTCATCCATCACAGTTAGCTCAGCTGAGGCACCAGCCTTATTAGTGAAGAGGGCACCCTTGGGCCATTGAACTCAGTCATGACTTGGGAAGACTCCAGCCCTTGGCACCTCTCTGACTGCAACTGCATGAGACATCTCAAATGAGAACCACCCAGCTAGGCCCCATCAACTGTGCTGTATTATGAGGGATAATAATGAGCTGTTATTATAAGTCATTATCTTTTGGGATATAACAATATATAACCTGAAAACTGTAGTAAGGGTCTGACCTTTAAGGAGACTCATAAGGAATCTTCACAGCTCATTTCTTGGAGGACTATGAAAAATCGGTTGTCCATAACCAGTTTCAATCAGTCACTGGGCAACACCCTAATAAAAGACCTGGCCCATCTTTGTTGGCTGGGTCCTTAAAAGACAGGAAGTACCTGAGGCTCACATTATACGAGGTTACCCCTCATCCAGACCCAAAACACACCCAAGTCTCCCAGCTTCAGTGAGCATCAGGCTATCTTCAGTTTAGAGACCCTGTAGCTTGAGCCCAACCCATCACCTTCACTGAAAACTAGTTGCCAAAACAGATTTCTCTGGTATGACAAACTTCGGAAGAAATGACAAAGTGCTAAAGCAGAACATATGTATAACTAATAGAAAAAAGTCTGTGATAGCACAGTACCTCCATTCTGAACAGTGTGTGTAATAGTTATTTTTATCTAAATTATTTCCCGAACAAGACCTAAATTTAGGAAATCCAGTGTGTTATGGAACAATAGTTACTTTTTTAATGGCACACAAAAATGGGGAGGATAATAAAAGATCACAAATGGATCCAAAAATATGGTGCTGACAAAAGAAAAGATGAGCCCTGGTCTGTGGACCAATGAATACAAACTAGGTATAAAATACCTCTATTTTATATGCAGATTAGAACTAATAAAAAAAAAGTATAAAATGCAGAAAATTAAAAGGGCAGCTTATTATAAAGCAGATGACAAATGAGGAATAAACTAAAGCTGTAATGAAGGAAGATATAAAAAGACTCATTAAGCAGTGATTATATACATCATCAAAGTCTTCAATACAGGTGCGACCCAGGTGTCAGCTGTTCCTTTGTCCTCTGGCTCCTGTGTGCTTTGGTTTTGTCCAATTTCAACCGAAATACAAAATTCTGAACATCTTTAAGTTTCCCATAACAATCCACTCACACCAAAGCAATGTTTCCAGTGGGGGCACAACTGGCCTTGTGTGAGAGACATCTATCTCACCAGGGGGCATGATCCTGGTTACCAAGTTGATAATGACCATGCCCCCAGCCCCCTCCGGTCATTATGACAAGTAAAACCAAGCCCACATGCTTCCAGTGCTCCTGGAGGCAGTATCACCCTCAGCAGAGAAACCTTGCACCAAAACAATAGGGACCCATCTTTACTGAAGATTTTATAAGGATACAGAAGAGGGGACTTACATCACACATCCCATAGAACCAATCTAAAGCTTTCATTCCCACTTTCTGTGATTTTCTGCAATCCTTTATCAGCCAGCCAGACTGCTACTAAATCATTTTTGCCTTAGCCCCTCAATCTTCATAATGCCTGACCGTCTACTTTATCTTTCTTTCCTACAGAATTTCTTTCCAAATATCAAGTTTCTCTCACTATTATGCAGAGAAGCACCTCAACACTGCCCATGATGCTATCCCGTATTTGTACATTCACACTCATTATGGGTATTCAGCAGAGCAAAGGGCCCTCACAGTAATAGAACCCACCATCTGTAGATGGTGGTTGAGCCACCACTGCTGGTTACTTGACCACACCCAAGTGCTGTACCACCTGTGCTTACTCTGGAGCATTCCAATAAACAAAGTTGTCTCCATCATGTGAAACAAGAAGGGTATAGATGGTACAGGGAATATCTGGTTTGTTGTTGTTTTTTTTTTTTCTCATCCCTTCTGATGACTCGTTTTGCTATGAAGGACCACCTTTCCTTTATACTCAGGTTTTTTTTTTTTAAGATTTTATTTATTAGGATCTCTGGGTGGCGCAGCGGTTTAGCGCCTGCCTTTGTCCCAGGGCGCGATCCTGGAGACCTGGGATCGAATCCCATGTCGGGCTCCTGGTGCATGGAGCCTGCTTCTCCCTCTGCCTATGTCTCTGCTTCTCTCTCTCTCTCTCTCTCTCTCTCCGTGTGACTATCATAAATAAAAATTTAAAAAAAAGATTTTATTTATTTATTCATGAGAGACACAGAGAGAGGCAGAGGCACAGGCAGAGGGAGAAGCAGGCTCCATGCAGAGAATCCGACGTAGGACTCAATCCTGGGACTCCAAGGTCATGCCCTGGGCTGAAGGCAGGCGCTAAACCGCTGAGCCACCCAGGCATCCCTATACTCAGTTTTTGAAGTTTTAATGGGGCTGACCCCACTACTTGATGTCAGAGGTAAGCATGTGACCCAAGAGTATGTGATTTCCATTCATCTAAAACCAATGCTATAAAAAATAATCTTACACCTACACATAAATGTGCAGTTGTATCTATAGGATAAATTCACAAAAGTAGAATTACTAGGTCAAAAGGTAAATGCCTTTGTGGCTGATGGATTGTCCTGAATCACCTTCTATAGGAGTTATCTACTCATACCAGCTACACAGACAGTATGTATTTCTACACACACTGACCAATAGGAAATATAGTCAACCTTTTGGATTTTTCCCCACCTGAGAAGTGACATCATAATTTTTTGAAGATTTTATTTATTTATTTGAGAGAAAAAGACCACAAACAGAGGGAGAGGCAGAGGGAGAGGGAGAAGCATACTCCTCAGTGACTGAGGAGCCCAACACAGGGCTTGATCCTGGGACCTGGAGATCATGACCTGAGCCAAAGTCAGATATTTAACCAACTGAGCCACCCAGGTGCCCCAACATCACATTTTTTTTGTAAACCGTCTTTGTACTTTGCCCCTCTTTGCTATTGAGTTTTGGGCTCTTTGGCTACATTTCCAGGAATTCTTTATGCAATAGGGAGATTAGCTCTTTGTGATATTGACTTACAAATATTTTTCCCAGATTGTTGTCTTCTGACTTCGCTAATGGCTTTACTTTTCCATGAAGAAGTTTTTATTTATTTTTTAGTTGAATTAGTTGATCTTTTATGACTTCCGAATTTTGAGACATACTTAATAAGGATGTTCCTATGCCAACGTTTAAAGGAACTTACCCATGCTCTCTTCAAGTTCTTTTATACCTTTAATAAAAAAAACACAGGTGAATCTTTGATCTACATTGAATTTATTCTGGTGTACAGTGTGAGGTATGAATCCAAGCTGTTGTTTGAGACAGGAGAATCTAAACCCAAACCAGGCACAGAGTAAGGTCATTTGGTTCCCAGAAAGATGCCAGACCTATTGCCAGAATCCAACGCACAAAATAAAAGAAGAGGGGGCACCTGGGTGGCCCAGTCATTTAGATGTCTAGCTTCGGCTCAGGTTATGATCCCCGGGTCCTGAAATCAAGCCCCACATTGGTCTCCCTACTTAGCAGGGAGCCTGCTTCTCCCTCTCCTCCCTACTTGTGCTCTCTCTTGCTATCTCTGTCTCTCTTAAATAAGTAAATAAAATCTTAAAAAAGAAAGAAAGAAAACAAAAGCCCAGAACTGGCCAGGACAGCCAGAGCAGCACTACATTCCAGTAGGATGACAGCAAGAAGACAGCAAACTCAGGATCTTTGTCAGCACAAGGACACAAGGAAACCAGGAGAGAGGCCTGGGTAGCTGCTTATGTGCTCAGACAAAGCCTAGAAAAAAAATTAATCCGGTCTTCTTTTGTATCATTCAATAGCATTTTGAAGTTTCCTTCATATAGATTTTTTAAAGTAATCTCTACGCCCAACGTGGGGCTTGAACTCACGACCCCAAGATCAAGAGTTGCAAGCTCTTCCAACTGAGCCAGCGGGCACCTCTCCTTCATAGAGATCTTATGCTTTTCTTCTTAAGTTTATTTTTAGGTCTTTTACCTTTTGTGCTGCTGTTGTAAATGGGGGCCACCACTTCCATTATCTCTTCTGAGTGGCTGTTGTTAGTAAAAATAGGGAAGCTATTATTGATTTCCTTTGTTAAATTTTGGGCCCAGCCAACTGAGTATTTTTATTGTTTTCTTTTTTGTTTGTTTGTTTTATTTTCCCCAACAGATTCATTTGGGTTTTCCAGGTATAAAACTATATCATCTGAGGGGCGTCTGGCTGGCTCAGTTGATAGAGTTTGCAACTCTTGATCTTGGGGTCATGAGTTCAAGCCTCACATTGGGCATAGAGATTACATTTAAAAAGATCTATATGAAGGAAACCTCCCTTTCTTCATTTCATAGAGATGACTGAAAAATAGAGGAGGGCATTTTCCCTGATTCCAAATCCTGCATGTTTGGTAAGGAGGAAGAAATAAGAAATTCACATCTTCCCTGGTACCTCCTAGCTTTACATATGTCCACTCCTTTGTCACTTCCTCTCCCTTTATATACTAGATTTCTTTCTCTCTTTTTTTTTTTTTTTTTTTTTTTTAGATTTTATTTATTTACTTGAGAAAAAGAGCATGAGTGAGAGAGAACGTGAGAGCAGAAGCAGGGGGGAGCTGCAGAGGGAGAGGGAGAAGCAGGCTCAATCCTGGGCCTGGAGATCATGACCTGAGCTGAAGGCAGATGCTTACCAACTGGGCCACTCAGGCACCCCTATGTAGTAGATTTCTATCAGACTTACAGCCCAAGATCAAATGTCACTTCCTCTAGGAAGGTCCCCTTGACCTCTCTGCCCAAATCTGTGTGGCCTGTACTTGTCCATTAGGGGGGTCACCCCAGTCACTCTGCTGCACTGTTGGAGGACATGATTAGTCAGCACCTCCCTGTGGCTGGAGCTCTAAGAGGGAAGGGAATATTCGTTCGTTTTGGGGAGCGTGTATTTTCAGCTTGCCCAATATCCATCCCCTGTCAATTCCCTTCTGAGATTTCCCTCCTCTCATTAAATACAGTGAGTAGGGGTTGAAATCAAAAGTTTTCTCTCCTCTAGTCAAGGGAAGGAGCATATGGCCAAAAGTAGGCTAGATGGACCTCCCTCCTATGAATTTGAATATTGGAACAAAAAGATAGAAATGTTTGGGCTGACATTCCAGATGTGTGTCCCCTCTATGTGACAAGTCCTCCTTTCTAGCCTCTGGAGCTGCCCACGCCAAAGGCTCCTGTTGACCCCATGAACAGCCCATTTCCTTCCAAGAAATTCACTTTTGCTTAAGTTGGCCACAGTTGATGCAATAACAACTTAAAATCTCAGTAGCGTAACACACTCAAATTTTATTTCTTGTTCATGTCACAGTCACAGAGGGTTGGCAAGTCATTCAGGGTCCCAGACTCTTTCTATATTGGGTCTCAATACCCTCTTTGGGTCCCTGGAGCCATCAGATCCTCTGCATCTGCTGGCAATAGGAAGATAATGTGGTGGATTGCTCCAGAAGTGCTTCAGGAGGAGAAAGATCATATATCACTTTCTTCCCAATTTCCATTGGCCAGAACATAGTCATATGGCCCCACACAACTGCAAAGGAAGCTAAGAAATGAGGTTTTCATGTCATAATGAAAATAGAAACAGGGTTTGCTGCCACTGCTCACCACCAACCAAAGTTACACTTACCATTGTATTCTCAGCCCCTAATTCCATGCCTACACAGAGTGCCCACTCAATAAATATTTACTGAATGAACAAATGAATGACATGTAATATTGTGTAGTTTTCATAATAACCTTCATAAGGCTCAGAATAGTTAAGTGATTTGCTGAAGGTCACCCAGCTAGTAAGTGGAAGAGCCAGGATTCAAAGCCAGTGTTCCTTCCATTGCTGCATGCTGCCACCCAAAAGTTCCAACTGTGTGCTGAGTCCTGAGCTTTGTGGAGAAATGAAATCGATAAGAGCCAGCCCTTGGCCTGGAGGAGTTCACATCAAAAGAGAAAAGTTGGAGAGCAGCCCAAGTTTGCCAAGATTTAAAGACCAGCTCAGGACAACGCTGGAATGAAATGGCACAACTTGCATGCCGAATACACTGCACAGACGAATGTGGAGCACAGAGAGATGCATTCTGGGCTGAACCCAATGATCTGGGAAATCCTCAGAGACAAAGCAGAGCTCAAACATCAAGAGAAGCTACGTACACACATACGTACACACAAATTCTCCACGGGGCCATTTTGGATCCAGGCTCTGGTTCATCAGCATGCTATACTGGATTCAACAGCAGGAAATTTGGGCTTTAGGTCTCAGCCTCGCTGCTCACTTGCCACACTATCTGTCTTGGGCTGAAATTCTCAAAATGGTTTTAGTTTGTCTGAGAGAAAAACAATTCAAACTGCCTTTAACAAAACAGGTATATATTCTGATTCATATATATTGAAAGTCCAGGTATGGGTGGCCTTCAGGCATAGATTGATCCAGGAACTCCTACCAGGTTCTTGGAACTTGATCTCACTGTCTTTTAGTTTATCCTTTGCTCTTGGCCAAGCTCTCCCCTCATGGTGGACCCTGGCTGCACCAGACTCCTATCCTCTCAGGAATAAGTCTAAAGGAAAGAATGATTTTCTCCTAAATTGTTCTGGAAAGGGTCCTATGACTTATTCTCAGTTAAGCTATTCCTTTTGAGCTGGGTAATATCTAGTTTGAAGTCCTGGAGGGTACATATCTTTATTCTGTCACTCCTCTATTTCCAGACCTTGGTGACCTCTGGTGAGGAAGGATGCAGAAGGGAGAGACTAGCAAAGGGACTTCTCCCCACGTAAAGGGAGACCTCAGCCTGGCACCTCTTCTTGGAGCAGTCAGGAACCTGCCCAACGTATCATGACTCACCCTGGAAAATACTGCTAGTAGACAGGCCTGGATTTTCTTCAAACATTCAGTGAATGGAGGCTTCTGGTGGACAAAAGGGGACCAAAGAGATATGGTAGGTTCCAAGGCTGACAATAGCTGGTGAACTATCCACATCCTCCAGCCCACTTGAAGGAACAAAATGTTCTCTTCAGTACCCCTGAGCAGCATTATCTTATCCATGTGACTCACTTTGACAAATAGAGCCTGGCATGGGAACCACTCGGACAGAACTGGGGTGGGGCCTGGGCTGAACAGGTTGAAGTGTGGTTAGGAACTGTCTTGTATCCACGTGGCCCAGAATTCAAGAGGCCGCCACTGTTTAGGCAACATGTGTGACAATAAACAGAAACCCACTTGAACTAATTTAAGTACAGTGATAGTATATACATTAGGAATGCTTTTAGCAATAAGTAACAAAGACTTAAAAATGAGGGCTTTTTTGCATAATAATAATAATTAAATGATATGACACTGTATAGACTCGGCTGCTGATGGTGCTATGGCTTCTCTATGATTCTCTTGGCCTTGCCCTCATGGTGGCAAGATGGCTGCTGTGGCTCTAGACGTTGTGTTCACATTCTAAGTAAGAAGCATAGGGAAAGAGAATGTGCCAGCCACACCTGGCCCCCCCACTTCCTATAAACCTTGAGCAGCCTCTGCTCCCATCTTATTGATCATAACTGAGAACTACAGCTTCCCTAAGCTGCAAGAGCAGCTAGGAAAGGAGACAGTCTACTTTACTAGACTATAGTGGCAGTAAAAGAAGAGAAGGAGTGAGGAATGACAAATAATGTCAACCACAGGAAAGTTTATTATAAATATGGTAGGATAATGTTTTGGAGACATTGGCCTTCTTTTCAATTTCTTGATTTTTTTTTTTTCTTCTCTGCCATCATGCTAAAAGCTACGCTGGTCACATCAAGAGGGGAAGGTGGAAAAGTAAGAGAAAGAGAAAAAGCCATGAATCTAGCTTTGTGTCCCAATACTTTAAGTCCTTATCAGAGAAACATAAAAGCTGAAAATAGGGTTTGCCACCTCCAGATCAGGAATATTCTGCTGGGGGCAGCCCGGGTGGCTCAGAGGTTTGGCGCCTGCCTTCGGCCCAGGGTGTGATCCTGGAAACCCAGGATCGAGTCCCATATCCCCTGCGTGGAGCCTGCTTCTCCCTCTGCCTGTGGCTGTGCCTCTCTCTCTCTGTGTGTCTCTCTCATGAATAAATAAAGAAAATCTTTAAAAAAAAGTAATATTCTGCTGGGATATAAGGAAGAAAAGAAAGAGGAGACGTAATGAAAAAAAGAGAGAATTTGGAAGGCCTCTGAAGGCCAGGTCTCAAACCCTACTTCTTGTGGGGGAGGCAGCAAGATTCGAAAGGAAGGTTTGGGAAACCCAAGAGCAGATGGAAAAAAAATGCTCCCCAGAGTACCTTGGTTCCCAGCAGGCATGAGAGCAGCAGAATGATGCTGGAGTCTTGGCAATGGTCCAGGAGAGGCCAAAGTAGCTGCGCAGATGGAAGCTAAGTGGCCTGTGTGAGCTGATGGTCAGGGGTAGGTGGCTAAGAGCTGATGAGGTCTTCGGCATACCTGCAAGGACGAAGGCCTTCGGGATAGCCACCATAGCTTGGCACTTCAAAAGCCACCCAGGAATTAGACACATTCACACAGAAAGGCGCATGTACCTTCTTGGCTTGCAATAGAAATGATGATGAATTATGAAAAACGTAAAGAGGGTCACTCATGCACCCTTGAGTATGTGGACTGAGGCGATAGTCCGTGACAGAGATGGTTGGTTGCCTCCTCCAACATCCATTCTCCTCTGTTTCTTAGGAATAAATCCATGGCATGCCTAGGTGGCTCAGTGGTTGAGCATCTGCCTTTGGCTCAGGTCCTGATCCTGGGATAGAGTCCCACATCAGGCTCCCCGCAGGGAGCCTGCTTCTCCCCCTACCTCTGTCTGTGCCTCTCTGTGTGTGTCTCTCATGAATAAATATATAAAATCTTTAAAAAAAAAAAAAAAAGAAAGAAGGAAAGAAAGAAATCCTTACTTCTAGCCAAACACATTTTCCAGACTCCCTTGCAGCAAGGTGTGATCATGTGACCACATGGTGGCCAGAAAGATATTAACAAAACTGCTCTGTGGGACTAACAGGAAGTCGCCTTAAAAGGGAAGGACCTAGGGCAACCGGGTGGCTTGGATACTTAAGCATCTGACTCTTGATTTTGGCTCAGGTCATGATCTCAGGGTCGTGAGATAGAACCCAAGTGGGGCTCCGCAGTGTATGTGGAGCCTGCTTAAGATTCTCTCTCTCTCTCCCTCTGTCCCTCCCCTTCAACTAGTTCTCTCTCTCTCTCTCTCTCTCTCTCTCTCCCTCCCTCAAATAAATAAACAAATAAATAAGGGAGGCAACTGCCCTTTATCCCTTCTTCCTTGCTGTCTGGCATAGGCAGTTCCAGCAGGCATCTTCGTCCAGGAGGTGACCTTGAAAAAAGAAGATGGGAGAGAAAGTGGAGCCTGAGTCTGTGACGAAGCCTGCCTACCTCCAGACGTCCTTGACACGAGTGGGAGACGCACTACATCAGCCTGCCCTGGCTGCCGTAAAAAAGTGCCACAGGCTGAGCGGCTTAAAGGACAGAAACATTTTCTCACGATTCCCGAGAATAAGGTATCAGCAGGCCTCCCTCCTTGGCACATAGATGGCCACCTTCTCCCTGTCTTCACATGGTCTTCCCTCTGTGTCCCAATGTCCCCTTCTTCTAAGGACAGCAGTCATAGTGGATTAGAGCCATCCAAATGACTTCGTCTTTACTTTCATCACTTCCTTAAAGACCGCATCTCACGCTCGGAGCTGCTGGGGTTAGGACTTCAACACGTGCACTGTAGGGGGGACACCGCTCAGCTCACACACACCCTTGCTCGCAGGAGGCAGGCCTAACTTGTGAGGCAGCTCTGCGTAAATCACACTCCTGCCCTTGCTGTGACTCAGTTTCCTCTTTTGTGAAGCAAGGTCCTTACCAGGCTGAGGGCTGCTGTTCATGTTGCTTCTCAAAAGCTCCCTCTGGGGAGCTAAATTTAGGGCCAATCTGTCCCCACCGTGGGCTTGGTGTAGCTGGAGAAGGGTGTGGGCAGATGACAAAGTGCTGGCTGCAGTCCCACAGCCTCCCTCCTGTCCTCCCTCCCTCTCCCACCAGGAGGCTGGGACTAGCTCAGGCCCTCCACTGACCACCGTAATGCACTTGGAGGAGCTGAGGACAAGGCCCATCCCTGTGGCCAGCCTGCCCTGGACTTCAGAAAAGAGATGAGAGTTACATCTAATGAAGGTCCATGCTAGATGCCTTTCATGGTTAGCTTGAGAACCCTCGTTTTACGGATGGAGAAACTGAGGCAAATCCCTACTCTTATACTTGGGCCTTGAATCTCACCCTCTCCCACCTTCTCCAAAACTTCTCTCTTCTGTATTTTCAACCCCTTTCAACTGGACTCATCCCATTAACTTTTTAAAGATAGTTCACCAGTTAAAAAAAAAAAAACAAACCCTAAAACAAAAATGAAGCTATATTTGTCATCCTTGTCGTCCCCATGCCCCAACTCCTTGTAGAACCATGTTTTACTGTTTTTCCCTGTGTTTCTAATGCAAATATAAGCAAATACAGAAATATTTTCATATTTCCCATTTCCCCCATGACTTACACAAAAGATGGTACATCAAATACAGACTTCTTCCCATTGCCTCTTTTTTTTTCATTTAATGGTATATCCTAGGTATCTTTCCATTACAGCACATAGAAACTTTCTTCATTTTTTTTATAGCAGCAAAATATTCCGTTTATGCATACGCCATAGTTTATTTAATCTGTGCCCTATTGGGCTATTTCCAGTCTCATGAGAAAAAAGTCAGCAGCAACAATGACCAACCAACACACACACTTTTATCCACTCCAAGTAGCTCCATAGCATAAATTCCCAGAAGCAGGACTGCTGAGTCAAGGATAAATGCTCCTGTAATTTTGATAGATAGTGACAAATTGTCGATCACAAGAATTGTACACATTTGCAAAACCCCTCAGAAATATATACAACTGTCTGTGTCTCTTTCGGCTCCCTAGAGTTAGAAGAAAAATGACAAACTAGGGAAAAGTATTTGTAACTCACACTACAAATGAAGAGCTCTCCTGCCTAATATATGCAACTCTTAAAATCAATAATAAAAAGACCAATGAACCAATAGGAAAAATGGATTAAAAACATTAAAAAAAAGTCTCTGAAGAATCATTTCCTCAGACTTATAGGGACCAAGTTTACTCATAATAAGGGAAATGCAGGGAAGCCCAGGTGGCTCAGAGGTTTAGCGCCGCCTTCGGCCTAGGGTGTGATCCTGGAAACCCGGGATCGAGTCCCATCTCAGGCTCCCAGCATGTAGCCTGCTTCTCCCTCTGCCTGTCTCTCTCTCTCTCTGTGTCTCTCATGAATAAATAAATAAAATCTTTAAAAAAAAAGAACAAAATATTTCTTAAAAAAAATAAATAAGGGAAATGCACATCAAAACCATGTCATGGGGTGCCTGGGTGGCTCAGTCAGTTAAGCATCTGCCTTCGGCTTGGATCGTGATCTCAGGGTCCTGGAATTGAGCCCCATGTTGGGCTCCCTGCTCAGCAAGGAGCCTGATTATCTTTCTTCCTGCCCCTCACCCTGCTTGTGCGCTCTCTCTCAAATAAAATATTAAAAAAAAAACCCATACCAAGAGGCTATTTTTCACCTATTAAAGAGTAACAAAAAAAAAATTCAAAGGTTAACATTTCATCATTATTTACACATTTTCTCTTTTTTAAAGTTTTTAATTTTTTAAAAGTATTATCTATACCCAACATGGGGCTCAAACCCACAACCCTGAGATCAAGAGTCGCATATTCTTCTGACTGTGCCCCTACTATTTATACATTTTCAAAGTGGTCTCTTTTGTGCTCTCCGGGCACTATCCTAGTTCTCATCTCTTCTCCACAAGCAAACTTCTAGAAACATCTATCTAATGTCACTGCCTCCATTTGTGAGCCTACCCAAAACACTGCCAAAGCAGGAGTTCTCAACTAGGTGTGTTTTTGCCCTCCAGGGGACATCAGGCAATGTTGGCAACAATTTTTGTTGTCATAGCTGGGGGGTGGGGTGATACCAGCATCTAGTGAGTAAGGGCCAGGGAAACTTCTAAACATCCTCCAAGGTACAGGACAGACCCCACAACGCAGAATCATCCAGCCCAAATGTCAACATGGCCAACGTTGAGATTCCCAGCATTAAGAGTATCTCTCGGGATCCCTGGGTGGCGCAGCGGTTTGGCGCGGGCCTTTGGCCCAGGGCGCGATCCTGGAGACCCGGGATCGAATCCCACGTAGGGCTCCCGGTGCATGGAGCCTGCTTCTCCCTCTGCCTATGTCTCTGCCTCTCTCTCTCTCTCTGTGACTATCATAAATAAATAAAAATTTTAAAAAAAAGAGTATCTCTGGAGTTCAATCTGATGGACTTTTTCTAAGTTTTCATGTACCTTGCTTGATCCCCTCATGGCATTCAGCGTGTTGACTGACCCTCCCTTCCTCCTTTTTGAAAAGCTGACTTCTGTGATGCTGGCCTTTCCCTCCTCCATTCCCTTCATAGGTTCATGCCCCATATGTGGCAATCCAGTGTTGGGATTCCTCAAGGCTGGGTTCCTCTCACGCCATGCTGACCCTACTTGACATCACACACACCCTTGGCTTTAATCACTGTCTGTCCGAACCTACCTTGGAGCTTCAGTTTTGTAGCACTAATTTCCTGCTCCACAGTTCCACCCAGATGTTTCCAAGGTCCCTGGCCAGGCTTGCCTGCTTGGTCCTCAATACCATCCTCAATGACTGGTAAAACCATCAGTCTAGATATGTGAACCAGATGCTGAGACATCATCTTCAATGATGTCTTCTTCAAGTCTCACCACATCTTGAGATGCAGCCTCCAAATATCTCTCTAATTCATTCACTTCTCCCCATTCTCACTACCACTAGTCTGCTCCAAGTCACCATCACCTTTACCTTGGACCACTGTGTCAACTTTGTATGTTCTCCAACATCATCCTGTCCCCCAGCAGCCATGGGGAGCTTTTCAAATCCCACATTGGCCTCCACTTGCTCTTGGGATCAAATCAAAACCCTTTACCTACTGCATGGCCTGGTACCTGCCAGCCTTCTCTCATAGCAGCAGAGAGGATCAGTGCCCCAGAAGACATTGAAGGGGACTTTCTTTTTTTTTTTTTTTAAGGTTTTATTTACTTATTCATGAGAGACAGAGACAGAGAGAGACAGAGACAGAGAGTGACAGAGATATAGGCAAAAGGAGAAGCGGATTCCTCGCAGGGAGCCTGATGCCAGACTTGATCCCCAGACCGGGATCACGCCCTGAGCCAAAGGCAGACGCTTACCGCTGAGCCACCCAGGTGTCTAAAGGGGACTTTCTAGGATCTCTGGGTGGCGCAGCAGTTTGACGCCTGCCTTTGGCCCAGGGCGCGATCCTGAAGACCCGGGATCGAATCCCACGTCGGGCTCCCGGTGCATGGAGCCTGCTTCTCCCTCTGCCTGTGTCTCTGCCTCTCTCTCTCTCTCTCTCTCTCTGTGACTATCATAAATAAATAAAAATTTAAAAAATATAAAATAAAATAAAATAAAATAAAATAAAATAAAATAAAATAAAATAAAGGGGACTTTCTACCTGAGATATCCTGTAACTCAGGCCTCTGGTCATTTACAGCCTTTAGTGTTGCTTGATACAGTGACACTTGAGTGACAGACCTGGAGAAATTGAATGGCAAGCTATGTTGCTAGCTGGGGCAAGAGGGTTCCAGGTAAAAGACCAGGAAGTACAAAGACCCTTGAGGAACAAGACAAGTTGAATATATTTCCCCACATACTTGCTGGCAGTTTTTATTTCTTTATTTTGGAACTGCCAGTTCATGATTTTTGCTGTTTCTCTTATTAGGTTCATGGACCATCTCTTACTGACTTGTAAGAGCTAATTTTGTAGTAAGGATACTAACCTTTATCTATCTTTTGGATTGCATGCTTTAAAAATAGTTGGCCATTTGTTGGGGTGCCTGGGCAGCTCCATTCGTTAAGTGTCTGCCTTTGGCTCAGGTCATGATCTTGGAGTCCTGGGATCAAGCCCACGTGGTATGGCTCCCTGCTCAGCAGGGAGTGGGCTTCTCCCTCTGCCCTTCCTCCTGCTCATGCTCTCTTTCTCTCTCTCTCTCTCTCTCTCTCTCTCTCTCTCTCATATATATAAATAAATGAAATCTTTTTAAAAAATAGCCGTTTGTGTTTATTTTGTTTGCAGTAGTTTTTACTGTGTAGAAATTTTAACATTTTCCATAGTTAAATTTATGATTTCCGAACTTGGTTTCTCACCAGCAGGACACTTTCCCATTGAGGTTTTTAAAATTCATTCATATTTTCTCCTAATTCTTTTATAGTTTTATTTTTAAGTTTGAAACCCTTGCTCTATTTGGTGTTTCCCATGCTTTAAAGAGTGAGTTATCCAGTGAGTAAGGATCTGGATTTATCTTTTTCAAAGAAAATAGGGGAAAAAAAGAAAAAGAAAGAAAATAGAGAAGCTCATATTTTCCTCACTAATTTGAAACGCCCTCATGCCAGATATTAAGCTTAAACCTACCTCTTTACACTTGCTCTACAATGCGGAGGGCAGGGCTCTGCAAACTAGCTTTCTTCTGGGTCAGTGATCTGTGTACACAGAGGGGGTACTAGAGATAAATTTCAAGGCTGGAGGATAGAAAGGACCTTCCTGACCCTGATACTAGGACCCAGGGTCTGTGGTGATGCTAAGGGGTGGTTTGAGGGGCTTTCAACCTCCTACCAATTCATCAGATCCCCGTCAAGTCATCCCAAATAAGCATACTCCAAGTTCAGCAATACCCCTGCTCTCTCTCCCTGCCTCAAAACAAACTCCTCTTCCAATCAGATTGCCTTCCCAAAGATGCCTACAGAGAAATTCTAGAACTGATCTTACTTGGGTTCAGAAGGAGAGATCAACAAAACCTAAGGGGCTGCTGTCCCAGACCTGAGACCAGCCTCACTGAGATTTACACACAGCTCACTCAGCCCGTGAAACTTGTCTTTGCAAAGCTGAGCCCACACGAGGGTACCAACTCAGAGATAGCATTCCCATCCCTTCACTCTCTGGTTCCTCCTCCCAGCCACATACCAATCCGGAAGAAGGACCCCGGTCTCAAGGCAAAGTCCCCTGGTGTCAGGGATGGACCCCACGAGACTGGGAACCCAGCCCATCTCTGAGGCCATCAGGCTTCTTCAGTTGTAGCTGGCGCCCCCTAGTTCTTTGGGCAGCTCCATCATAACACAGGATCATGGGGCAGCAGTTCTCTTGCTGGCATCTGTTGGCAGGACTGCTGTATTCAGGGGAGGGGTTCTATTCTGTATGACTCCCCAAGGACAGGCTCAAGAGCACAGGGCCTTTCCCATTGCTAGGAGCTGTCTTGGAAAGGAGTGAGTTCCCCATCCCTGATCCTTTGCCTGTAGTGCGTTCCCTCTGGTATTAACATGACTCACCACTCATCTCCTTCAGGTCTGTCACTCAAGTGTCACTTTATCAGGAGTCCATCTGTGACTGCCTTATCTAAAATTGCAAACCTCCCACTCCAACCCTCTTCCTTGATTCACTTCCTTAGTACTCATCATCATATATTTTACTAATTCATCTTGCTTCTTATCTGTCTCCCACCATTAGAATATAAACTCCACCCAGGCAGGGATTTCTAGGTTTTGTTCATTACTGAATTCCTCATGTCTAAAACAGTGCCTGGCACATAATAGATGTTCAACAAATATGTATTGAACAAATTACTCCCACCCACTTTAGAGGTAAATATTGTTTTTATTCTCATTTCACAGAAACTGAGGCACATGAAGGTGAAGTAACTGACTTTAGCAGCAGCTGTGAGTTTCCAGTCCCAGGCATGTGCCCAGCGCCTGTGCCCTTATCTCTACACTATATTGTGGTTACAAAATGCTTATTGCAGCATTGCCTGGAACAGAGGAAGCCTGGAAACAACCTAATTTCCCATTAGTAGGGGAGCAGTATAAATTACAATACTAGGCATCCTGTAATAGCCTATAAAACCAACCTATAAACGAATTAAGCAAATCTATATGCACTTTTTGGAACAGTCTCCAAGATATTGTTGAGTAAAAAATAGCAGGACTCAAAAGAGTGCATTGCATGTGCTTTTATCCATAAAAAATAAACAGGATAATCATACGTACATTGGTTGGATATGCAGAGAAAAGTTCTGAATGGATACAGAATGGATACAGTTCTACAGAAATGGTTGACAAGGCAAAAGGAGATTTTGGGGGTCTCTCATAGGAGGAAGCCTTTGCATTCCATTTTGCATTGTTGAGATTTTATTTATTTTTAAAGATTTTGTTCATTCATTCATGAGAGATCCAGAGAGAGGCAGAGACACAGGCAGAGGGAGAAGCAGGCTCCCCACAGAGAGCCCAATGTGGGACTTGATCCTGGCACTCCAGGATCACGCCCCAATCCAAAGGTAGACATTCAACCACTGAGCCATCCATGCATCCCTGTATTGTTGGGGTTTTAAATCATGAGCATGATTTACTTTTTTTTTTACAGCATAATAGATCTTCCACATTGTTTAAAACTCAAAAAAAAGCTATAGGGCTTATATAAAAAAATTGGCAGTCTCCTACCCCATCCCTTTGTACTGCAGGTCTTTTCCTAAAGGCAACAAATTCAACTCTTATAGCTGTTCCTTCTGTTTGCTATTCTAAGTTGAGTTTCTCAAACTTTAAGGAGCATGTGAATCACCTGGGATCTTATTAACATACAGGTCCTGGTTCAGCAGGTATGTGGTGGATTCCAAGATTTTGCATTTCTAACAAGTTCCCAGGTGATGCTGATGCGCTGGTCCATGGATCATTCTTTAAATGGCAAGATTCTAAGTAACATGCTAATAACCTATTTCTTGATTTTTCTGTATTTGATATTCCTAATATAGAAAATGAAAACTTAGTTCTCTTACACCCTCACTCCAGCCTCTCCCACACACATGCATCCTGTCTTCATCCTCCCAATATAGTTATATACTCTTTTTGGTTAAAATAAATTTTTAGTATTTATATTATTATGCCTTCATAGATAAAACTCACAGCTCAGCCATATAGTATGCTATGATTACATTTCCCTTATTGTGCAACTTTTTGTTTTCCCTGGAGTTAATAATTGCTTTCTTTTTCTTTTTTCTTTTTTAAGATTTTATTTATTTATTCATGAGAGACACAGAGAAAGAGAGGCAGAGACACAGGAAGAGGGAGAAGCAGGCTCCCTGCAGGAAGCCAGATGTGGGACTCAATCCTGGTACTCTGGGAACACGCCCTGAGCCAAAGGCAAATGCTCAACCCCTGAGCCACCCAGGAGTCCCAATAATTACTTTATTTTTCATCTTAACTTTATTATTGCATTCTCAGACTCTCCTGACAAAACTGAAAATCTATTCTTAACAGATTCAAACACATCATATACTCTAAATCTTGGAGCCTCTGTTCTCTTGGTCCAATATAGATTAGTTATTACATATATTTCTTCAATTAAAAAGACCAAGAAATGAATAGGTAAACAGAGTTTGTGGCAGAAAGCAGAGAGGAGTGTTCAGTTCTTCAGCTGTAAATTAGGACTTCATGACTGCTCATTGCATCCTAATCTCCCTTATTCCTTTTAATAATACTCCATTCCTGCCCCAGTTTTTAGCTATGCATATTGCTGTACTGATAGAGGCTGAATTTCCCAGTGTCCTTTCAAGCTGGGGGACTAAATACTGACAATATGAGTAGATGTAAGGAATACCACTTCTGCATCACTCCATCTTGAGGACTAAAACATGAATGGGGTGCTCATAAGCCAGCTTCAGCCAAGAGGATCACCTACCTCTGGACTATTACCTGAAGAGAAATAAAATTCCACCTCACGATAAACTTGGACCAGACCTGGATCGACACAAAACTTTTCCCATGTGATGTAATTCACATGCTACTCTGGGAAGACATTGACATTCTCGACAGAATGCTTGAGCAACATTCTCATAAGCTTTAATTCATGTAAGACCTCTTCTAGGAAGTGAGCTTCCTATCTACTCAGCTGTCAGCTAGTCAGTGCCATGAATGATCCAGAATCAGACATTCTATTTTCTTGTGTCAAACACTGAATACCTAACCATTCTGTTCCCTATAAAAGGGAAAGAACTCTTTGAACCTAGCTGGTCATAAGCCTCTTTCCTCATGGCAAACTTGAAATAAAACTTTGGCATATGCTCCTAATTAACTTAAAAGACTCGTAATATGGGACCTCTTCGTTACAGTGGCTTAGCTGTACCCTAATTAAGAGAGAGAGAAAAACCATCTCCTACCCACCCCCACTGGACAGAAAATCTCCCACAGGTGGGACCCTTTCCTCTCTGGGCCTGTCTGGGTCCCTACATGCATTGCCCAGCCCATGGCCTGGCCTAGAGCATGTACCCAGTGCCTGCTACATTTGAAGTTGAAATGCGAGGTAGCTGTGCTCATATTTGTTTCTTCACCAGACTGTGAGGTTCACCCCAGTGATCATGCAGGTCTTGAGTGAAGGACTCTGAAAACCAGCCGTGCTCACTATGCTGAAGGGGAAGTTGTTTTGTCCAAGCTTCAGAGAGCCCTGGGAGAGACGGCCAGCCCAGGAGATGGAACTTAACTGACCAGTTACTGTTGCCAGGCTTTTTACAAGCTCTGACTCATAGAATTTCAAGAGCTTGCAAGGTGGGTATTTGGAAGAAACCTCAGCAGCTTTTGCCTGCCCACCATCCATGGGGGGTAAAGGAAATAGGAAGATGAATAAAAACCGGGAAGGGCTCTGTGTTGACCAAGAACAGCAATGTGTCACGAACTGAAGAGGTGGATTAACTAACACCTGAATTCTAAATGGAAAATAAGGGGATGTCAGGGAACTTCTTCTGGGGCCTGGGTGAGGCCTGGCAGTCACCATTCTCCACATCCTGGTCCCTGGGTTCCGGAGAGCCCTGGCTCTAAGCTTAGGAACCCAGCAGACACCCCCTGCTGGTGGTCTGTTTCCAATCAGCCAGGCATGGGTCCGGGGTCCCTCAGGAAAGGCCTGGGTTCCTTTTTTGGAGGCTTGTTGTATTCTGGAAACATTAAGAAATGCCAAAAATAGCCTCAGGAAGACCAGAGGATTTCTTAAATGTTTACACTTGCCTAATTAACACTTTAAACATACACACAAATACAGTGCAACATAGTTGTTCTGTTCACAAGCTAATTACAGGATTCATAAAGGATATTGACTCAGGGCACCCCATGGGATGCTGTGGGGAGGATGTGGTCTGAGATGGGATGCTAGGACATACTCTTAATGTCCCATGAATGTTCCCACTCCTCAGTCCCATCAGGGAAATTCTCATGCCTGAATATATAACTGCACATAGAAATCATATCAGAAACTTACATTGAAGTCTCTTCGGGAATGTGAGGCCTGGACCAGATTTCCCCCATGCCCTGAGTGGGTCTGTGAGCCTGGGCTGAGCCCAGGAGGGTGTCTGGGGTTGACCCTGAGTTCTAGGCAAGGGAGCGCTCCCCTCAGTTGCAAACACTGGAGCCAAGGGCTGCAGGCCTAACTCTAGCACCCACAAGCTGATGGCCCATAGGTCTAGCAAAGGGACCATCCCTCTTGGAGCGAGGAGCGAACAGCTGAGAGTTAAGGGCTCAGACCCTCCAAGATGCTTAGGGTAGAGTTTGGAGCTGCCTGGTATCCCTAATTTTTCCTCCTCAGCTGGAATCAGAAGAGGGTAGGAGTGGGAGAGGGAAAAGTGAGGTCTCAGACCCCTACGAACTTGGTTCGTAGCTCCAACCCCACCCCCAGCCCAAGAGCCAGGCCCAGTCACCCAAACAGGAGACAGACAGAGCTTCACAGCCACTGAGAATTAAAACCTATTGATTTTCCCCATTAGCTAGAGAACGTCATCAGAGTGCATTAAAACCAGGCAAAGCACCAGCATCGTGAATAATTAACATCCACAAATGACAACCCATGAGGCCCAGAGGAGGGGGAAGGGGCACCTGGAGGCTTGGGACACCTTGACCCCTTCTGACTCCTACCCCAGGGAGCCATAGCCTAACCTGACCTGGCCTCCTCCTCCTCCTCCTCCCTGAATCTCCACTCTTCCTCCTGCCCACTCTCCTTTCCTCTCCTCTTCTCCAGGAAATATCAAGCCTCTAAGGTAAGCAACCCAGGCAGACACAGGAGCAGGGAAGATAGAGCACTAGGAAGAGAGTCAGGGTGCCCAGCTTTACTGGGTGTGTGTGTGTCACTGTATGTGTCACTGTATGTCCCCAGGGGAGTCAGCTCCTTTTTACGACCATTCCCTCCTCTATGGAGTGTCGGGGCTGGATCAGCGGGCTTCTAGCTAAGTCTATAGGTTTGTGGTTCCTGAGACAGACAGTAACTGACCCAAAGCATATGGCAGGACTGTAGCAGAGCCCACACCAGGGCCTGGGACCCCTAGGCCACTCCTCCCAACCTCACCTAAGGGGCACCTTTGTGCAAATCAGAAACATCACCCTCTTTGGATAGACCGATTCAAAGAAGGCATGCCTCTAGGTGGACTGATGTTAAGAAGGCACTCTTGAGGCTGACCCCCACCACACACACACACACACACACACACACACACACACAGACACATCCCACGCTGCCGCAGGGCTAAAGACACAAGGCTTGGCAGAGCAGCGGAAGAGCTGGATATCAGCCCCCCTCCTCACCATCTGCCAGGATGCCCCGTGCACTGTGCATAGCCTGAACAACTACATGTGGGGGCTGTGTCCCCAGCCCCCACCTTCTCTAAGCCAAGGAGGTGCAGATCTGTCCTTCCAGCCAGTGGAATTCAGTTCAACAAATATAGATGTTTCCTTCCAAGCTTCTCCGCCCCCGTCCACCTCCTCAGCCCCTCAGCTGACCCAAGTTCCCGTTTCCATCCTCCTCCCATCCATCCTTCATCCCCAGAGCCCTGGGAGAGGCGCCTCTGCAATGACTACCTGCTGCAGCCCTGACCGCATCACCTCCATCTGCCTGCCTTGCACCTCACCACCTATCCTTGCATCTACTCTGCTTTCTCTGCTCCTGAGCCCCTGGAAAAACTCTGCTCGCTCCTTAAGACCCAGCTTAAAGACCTGCTCCTCGGCTCCTCCCTGTCTTCCTCAGACAAGCCGGCTAGTTCTTGCC
Source organism: Canis lupus dingo (assembly GCF_003254725.2). Taxonomy (NCBI): domain Eukaryota; kingdom Metazoa; phylum Chordata; class Mammalia; order Carnivora; family Canidae; genus Canis; species Canis lupus. The sequence goes on along the minus strand of NC_064248.1, from coordinate 18,403,355 downwards.
TCTGGGCCCTTGCACCTACTGATCCCTCTTTCTGGACAGTCTCTCCTCCAGATCTTCTGGCCGCCGCCTCCTCCCCCTCCTCCTGCTGGTTGCAGCTCCAAGGTCACTTCCCCTGGGGGTCCTCCTTGAACACCGTATCGAACCACCTCCCCATCTTCAGCCTCTCTCACATCTCCCTGCTTTATTTTTTCATAGCGCTTTTCACACTCGGAATTTATGTTTCCTCCGTTGATTGGTGTTTCCAGGGCCACTGTGAATGGTTGTGTGCGCTCTAAGTTGCAGAGGAGGTGAGTGGGGCTGAAGCCCAGCTTGTGATGGACGCTACACGCTGCTGTTCTAGGGCCGTGTCTGCCTTTTTCTAATCCATACATGGGCACCACATAGATGAGCTGGGGCCTCACTGGCCTCCTGCCGGGATGTGCAAGCCCCCACTGAGGCAGGCATAGTATCTGCCCTTTCTGTTGCTGGGTGCCCAGCGCTCAGCACAGTGCCTAGCACAGAGATGCTTCAAACATTTCTCAAGCAAGCAAATTCTACCCAGGTTCCCCTACTCCCACCCTATTCCCAAGCCCCTCAATAAGATATATGACTGCATGTAATCCATTTCTGGGTCCCACAGGGGTTGCATGTAGTTCAACTGGGGGGCGTCCTAAAGGAAGCCAGTCAGGGAACTGGACCCAAAGTCAGCGACAGTGACTGTTCAGGGAATGGGGTGGGAGGATCCAGTGGGTTGAGGGGTGGATGTGTGAGTGCAGGAGTCCTGAAGATGCTCCCTGGAGCTCAGAGCCCTGTCCGTCCCAGGGGTGCTGTCCCGAGGCCCCTTCCTACCTGGCTCCCTGGAGGTATGAATGGGGGGTTGAGGTGGCCCAGGCACTGTGACCACGATGCCCGGTGCTGCACAGAGACTCCAGCGCAGGAGGGGGCATCTCAGGGTCCTGCGGAGGCAGGCAGGCTCGGGTGGGGCTGGACCTAAGGAGCCCCCCTTCCCTCTGCTCCCAGTGGTGGCCGCTGCCTCCCCGCCGGCCTTCCCAGCTCTGGCAGGGAAGGAGTTAACCTCCAGGCTTCTCAGCGTGAATGTGGAGCTATTAATACCCACAGCCAAGCGGTCTGCCAGAGCAGCCACTGGAGTCGGAGGGAGCAGGAGGGAGCGAGCTCCAGTCAGAGCCAGAGCCAGAGCCAGGACTCCAAGGGCCAGAACTTTTCTTGGGGGACAGCGTGGGCACTGTGCCAGCCTCACCTGGTCTCCACCCGCCTTCGAGCTTCAGGTCCTGATCCTCTCGCCTGGAGGCCACCCATGCCACCCACCCCGGGAGAGAAACACAAACTTTCTTAGCGAAATCACCTCTGCTGCCGGGCTGGCTGGACAGGGAAGAGCAGACGTCTGGACAGACAGATGAACAGATGGACAGGGCATCTGTGAGCCTGCCCGCCCAGTCCCGACTGACAGGCAATAGCAGAGCGGGCAGCCAGGGGGCCTAGTGCTCCACGGGGGGCAGCGAGGGGTCCTGCCGGACCTGTGTCTCCCTCCGAGTGCAGGCAGCTACCTGCGCCCCGAGGCCGGCCCTGTGGGTCAGGACAGGAGTCCCCAGCAGACAGAGCCACAGGCTCTTCCACCCACCGAGGCAACGGGTAACCTGAGTGAAAAGGCACAGGTGGCAGGTGGGCAGGCGCGGGGCCCCGAGGCCAACAGGCTGCTGACCCTGGAGCGCTCTGGCTCGGGCCCCCCTGCCCAGGCTGGGGACGATGCCGACGAGGCCACCACCAGCCACCCCTGCCCCGTCCTGGAGCTGCCTCCAGCCTGGCCTCTGGGCTGTGGAGCCGAAGATGTGCCAGCCTTCTGCTTCGTGTGCTTCCACAGAGAGGAGGAGGAGGAGCTGCTGGAAGAGGTCTCACTGCAGAGGTCAGTGCCCCCGGGGACGTGGGGGGTGGGCAGGCTGAGGGTGCAGCGCCCAGACCTCCCTAGGGCCTGGCACACCTGCCTCAGACTCTCCCTGTCCGTCCACTGCTTACCACTCACTGCTGCCTCCCTGAGTCAGACTCGCAGACACCTGGTCGTCACCGCAGCTTCCTCCCTGGCTCTCCCATTCTGGTGCCACGGTGCTTCTCCTGTCCTCTCCCATCGCGCTCATGACCACCCTGCGCAGAGCCCCCCGTGACTCTCCACCCCCCGGGATGAAGTTGTCACTCGGCTGGGCGTTTGAGGCCTGTGTGATTGGGCCGACCCCACCCACCTCATTGTGCTCTGCTCCCCTATATTCACCCCTAGAGAAGCCTCCCAAACCTCCTTCTCCACAGTTCCCATCCATCCAGGCCCGGCGGCAATGTGTCCTCCTCCAGGAAGCCCTCCAGGAAGCCCAGCCCCACCCTGAACTGAGAGTCACCTTTCCTCTCTACACTGACACTTAATAATGTTCAGTCTGTTGAATTACTCAGTGAAAATGTCTGTGTGTGTGTGTATATATATAGTATATATACTTGTGTGTGTGAGTGTGTGTGTGTGTGTGTGTGTGTTAAAGGGAGAGAGCAGCAAAGGGGTAGGAAATGAAGGTTTGTGTGGTTATGTGGTTGAGCATTTGCTGGGGGTGTGATTGTGAATGTGCATACATGCTTGTGGAAGTTGGTGTAAGTTCTATATACCTATGTAGGAGAGTTTGTGCACTCTGACCGGGTGAGGGCTCGTGCCCTAGGGGCCATTGGCCCTTTTGCCAGCTCTCCCCACCCCCACCTGCAGGGAAGCCCAGGCTCCAGCCAAGTGCATTACCCAAGCTGTGACCACAGGCTCCGGGAATGGATGGAAAGTCTGCAGGGGACACAGGGGTCACCTCTGCTCCAACCCAGCCCGCCCACGCCTCCATCACTGCCTGAGTCAGCACTCCCCTGGGGTGTGTGGAGGGGGAGAAGGACAAGCTGAGGGCTGACCCAGGTGCCCCTTCTGGGCCTCTTTTAGGAGCGTGAGGACTGTGGACTGCTGTAGCCTGGATCAGGTTCCTCCCTGAATTTCTCTGTTGGACTCCCTCAGTCTATAAATTTCCCTCTGTGGGCCTCTGTCTCCTCATCTGTTGAATGGGGCAATACCCCCTGCCATGGTTGTCAGCTCATCACTCAGCAGTGACTGAGCCCTCCCCCCGCCAGAGCACCAGAGCCCCTAGTCTTCACAGGGTCACAGCCGCTAGGAGGGACAGACAAGCAAACAGATCAGTTTGGCAGAGCGATGGGCCCCCGGATGGGTGTGGGTATACTATCCTTAGGGAGTCCGATGGGAAGACAGACCAGACCACTTGTGCCTGCAGGGCCTCTAGGAGACCTGCCAGGTCTGTCTTACTATCCAGGTCCTCTCCCAGGTGGTGAGTGACGTTGAGGAAAGAGCATGTGTCACAGGGGGTGGGAACAGCAAGAGCAAAGGCCTGGTGGTATGAGAAAGAAATTGTCTGAGGATGGGGAGTTGAGTCTGGCAGGGTCCAGGGGGGCCAGGTCACAAGAGGCCTTGACTGCCAAGCCAAGGACTTAATCCGTAGGTGGTGGAGTGAGAGATGGAGAGGGCCAAAGCAGGAGACTCAGCACCACTGTGAGTCCCAAAGCAATGGGCTCCTGAGAGCTACTATTATTTTCATAGTAGGGGCTCAAAATGCTTGTTGTGTAAGTGAAGATGGCATGGGGATATAGGATACCTAAATCACTGGAGTGGACTGTCAAAAAATACTCTGGGGGCACCTGGGTATCTCAGTTGGTTAAGTGTCTGCCTTCAGCTCAGGTTATGATCCTGGGGTTCTGGAATTGAGCCCCAAGTCTGGCTCTCTGCTTCTCCCTCTCCCTCTGATCCCCTGCCCCCCGCCCCTGCCATGGGGGATGCCCCTCTGCCTCCGGGGACACGATGGCCTGAAAGCCAGTCTCCTTTTCAGTTGGTGGGCTCTGGCCCTTTAAGGCCCTGAGAGGGGACACCACCAGGCTGGGCAGACAGTGACCACAGGTGCCAGGTGGTGAAGCTAAAAATACTGAATGATGTGGACACCCAGGCTGCAGGCTGGGGCGGGTGGGAAGGAAGGCTCTGGAATATTTCTTTCCTGCTGTAGGAGGGACAGTGAGTAGTGACGTTTGGTGGGGTCTCCTTAGGGGCTTAGAGAAGGGAGAAGGTGCCCCCCTACTCATGTCCCTCTCAGCCCTCCTCCAGCCCCTGGAAGGCATCAGGATTCGCTCCCAGTAGGCACTGCCATATCTAGTAGCCCTGAGTCCTGCTGATTCTGAGGCATCCTGCCTCTCTGGAACCCTCTCTGGGCCTCAGACCCTTAGGGACAGAGAGGCAATGAGGGGTGCAGGCAACCAGGTCACTCATTTGTAAATTCAACATGCTTCCCCTGAGGTCCCCTAGGTGCTGAGGCCACAGACATGCCCATGACATAGGCACTTCCCTGGAGGAGCTCACACCTGGTGAGGACAGGAGGACACCCACTGAAGTGATTGCACACAGCAGTGCAACGTGCAAGAATAGAGATGTGAGCACCATGCAGGGTTTCTGTTGTGGGATGATGCAAGAAACCGCCCCACTGAGAATACATCTGCATTTGATGAAGGCTTGTCAGCAAAAGCATCATGCATGGTGTTGCTTACCAGCCACCTACCTATGGTGCTTTGATGTATTAATTAAGGTGAAGCTACCTGTCATAACAAATAAGCCTGGAAATCACCGTGGCTTGACCCAGTAGAGCCTATGTCCTGCCCATGCAAAGTTTTAGAGGGGTTGGGGTATCAAAGGAGACCGTTCCCCAAACAGTCTTCCGGGGACCCAGGCTCCTCCCACCTTGTGACTCAGTTGTCATCCAGGGCTTCAGAATCCACAGCTGGATTCTCTGCAACCACTCGCAGACAAAGAAGAAAGAGCACAGGAATCACATGTGAGGTTTTATGAGCCAAAGCTGGAAGTGGCCTACTTTACCTCTGCCCACACTTATTGGCTGGAACAGCTAATTGCAAAAGAAAAAAGAAAAAAAAAAAAAAAACACCCTGGGAAATGTAGTCCAGCTGTGACAACCTCCTAGGGATGTAAAAATGAAATATTTGAACTATGTGAAAGCACCTGGAACATAACAGGTGCCCAGTGTGTCCGATGGGTCATTCATCCATTCATTCTACAAATCTCACTAGAGACTGGAAGGTGAAAATGCTGTGTGCGCGTGGGGCTTATATCCAATGCAGGAGCCACACAAAACATAAGTAAACAAATAAATATGATCAAAACCCATTGTTAAGGAAATAACCAGAAGGATGGTAGGGGAGACACCCCCTTTGCATAAGGTGAACAGGGCAGGTAGGATATTTCATCTGAGAGCTAAAGAATGAGAGGGAGCTGGGCAGAGTTGGGGGTAGGAGTATCACAGGCCTGAGGAACAGACGTGCAAAGGCCCAGGGGCAGATGAGAGTTCGGGGAGTGTGGAGAACGATCAGGCCAACATGACTCCACAGAGCAAATGGTGGGGAGAGTGGCATGAGGTGGGGAACAGGCTAAGTTACGTAGGCCTGGTGGACAGTGGTGAGGGAATGCATCTTATCCTGGATGAGATCAGGATACCTCCAGAAGCTTCTAAATGGAGGAAGAGATAACATCTGATTGACATTTTAAATGATGTCTCAGGCAGCTCCAGGGAGTTATCACGGGCAGCTGGGCCAGAGCAGACATGGGTACCAGTGTGGAGGTCACGGTGAAGACGGAGGGGCCGGGGCCTGGACCAAGGCGGGCCTTGGAGACAGGGAAGCAGATGTCTCCTAGGTATACTGAGGAGAATTTGCTGATGGGATAAAGGAAGAAGGGAATGGAAGATGAATCAGAGGTTTCAGGGTGGGAGAAACAGATGGATGATTGGAAGGCTCAGGGGAAGGAAGGTGTGGAGAGAAACTCAAGAACTCTGCCTCGGATGTTTTCAACTGGAGAAGCATGTGAGCTACCCACGTGATGATGTCAAGTGAGGGCTCGGTCCTGAAAGTCTGGGGCTCAAAGGGGGAGACTCTTGGCTGGTGAGAGACTGTCAGAGACATCAGCAGGAAGGTGGCATTGGAAGCCGCGTGTGTGCAGTCCCGGCAGCCAAGAGAAGAGCGTCTCCAGGAGAAGGGAGAGGAGACAACTGGACTCAAAGATGCCAAACAATCAAGGGAAAAGAGACGGCTCTTGAAGGGGTAGAGATAAAAGCAGATGTGAGTGGAGCCGGCTGGTTAGGACGGCGGATGGAACACACGCACTTAACTTCTCTGAAACCCCATTGAAAGGAAGCGAGTGGATGCTTCAAGGGATGCCTTTCAGTCCTGCATTTGCTGCCATAACAAATTACCTCAAAGTTGGTTGCTTAAGGCCAACCAAATGTGCTGTCTTACAGATGGTACGTCAGAAGTCCAACATATGTCTCCCTGGGCTAAAATCAAGGTGTCGACAAGGCTGCCCTAGGAAGCTCTCTCTGGAAGAACTTTCTGGAAGTTCTAGGAGAGAATCCATTTCCTAGTTTTTTTCTGAGGCATCCTTTTCCAGAGGACACCTACACTCCTTGGCTTGTGGCTCCCTCCCTCCCTCCCACCAGCAGGTAGCAAGCTCTGCTTCTTTTTTTTTTTTTAAAGATTTTATTTATTTATTCATGATAGTTACACAGAGAGAGACAGAGAGGCAGAGACACAGGTAGAGGGAGAAGCAGGCTCCATGCAGGGAGCCCGACGTGGGATTCGATCCTGGGTCTCCAGGATCGTGCCCCGGGCCAAAGGCAGGCGCCAAACCGCTGCGCCACCCAGGGATCCCTGAGAGCAAGCTCTGCTTCTTTGACCACATCATTTTCTCTGATCACAGCTGGGGAAGAAAGGTTTTTCTGCTCCTTATGCTTCATGTGATTAGATTGGGCTCACCTGAATAATCCAGGATCCTCTCCTCACATCAAGGGCACATGGGCAAAGCCCCTTTTTGCCAGGTAAGGTTACATACTTAAAGGTTCTGGGGATTAGGACACAGACATTGGGGGCTGGGGGGGGGCATTATTCTACCTACTGCAGTATGAATCAGCAGGAACTAATATATTGGACAGGAGACAACAACAACAAAATTTTGATTCCAGAAGGCAGATATATGCGTACTAAGTGGTTTCACAGCCTGGTGGCAGTGCACCTGAAGCCAGCCCCAAACTGGGAGGGAGAAAAGCAAGGAGCTCCACAGTTAACCCCACAAAACCCCCAAAGGCTGCAGTGTTAGTGGATTAAGTACTCCCTGGAAGTGGGAGTAGAGCTGCATCCCAAAACAGGAGGATTGGTGTAAGAAGGGCTTTAATCCTCAGCTTTCCTTCTCCCACTCTGCACAGCTGGGCAGCCACGCATCCCCTGCTCTGACAAAGGTTGAAGATTTATCCTCCAAAGAGGAGAAAACACAGGATCTCTGCACAGCACCATAAACAGGCAATGCTACACCCAACTAGAAAGATTAACTGAAGTCTACATCCTGAAAGTGGGAAGCCCTGCCCCCTACCCACCATCACTTGAGCCCTTCTTCCCCCTCTGGGCTTCCAGAATAGTGAGGTCAGGGCAGGGCACTCCAGAGTTTGCTCCGTTCAGCCTCCGGATAGATTGATGATGGGTATTTGGTTAGTGTTGTCGCTTGGTTTCCTATTCGTTCTCATTGTCTTCTCCCTCCATAGCATTTGTTTTCCCCAAACTGCTTTTTTTCCTATTACTTCTGTCCTTTATCTTAAGAGTCTGATGGGCCAGGAAAAGAATACCAACGTAGGTTGGCATAGGGGATTTCCCAATGAAACAGCCCGAAAAGAATCTCTAGTTTGAACCCCTGAGCCAGCCAGCCCCTGCCCCAACACAGGGCTATTCATCAGCTTGCTTTCATAAGTTGTATTTTTGTATTCTTTAATCAAAACGTAGAGTGAAATACAAAGGTCTTAAGTGGCCACTTTAATGAGTTTTAACAAATGTATACACCTATGTAACCCACACCTCAATCAAGATCAAGAACATTGCCGTGTAAGGTAACACATTTGCAAGTTTCTTCATGCCGAGATCCATACCTGCCCCAACACACACACACAAGCAGCCACAATTCTATCAGCTCTTTAAATCTTTTAAGTATGAGCCAGGGACTGCCAACATTGGAGAAAAACCTGTAATATAAGAAGCAGAACAAAAACAAACAGAAAAACAGAATTTGGAGGAAACAGACTACACAAGGGAAAGAAAACCTCAGAACAAAACGATTATGACTATATTCAGAAATTTAGGAAACTACATTGCAACCATGAAACAAACACTAGATGCTATTTTGAAAGAAAAACACTCTGAAAAATGAACAAAACAAAAAAGTTCTTAGAGATTAATATCATCCAGAAATTAAAAATATATTTAAATGCGTTGGAAGAGGGGTCAGCAAACTACCACCTACAGGCCAAATCCATCCTGTCATCTGTTTTTTTAAATAAAGTTTTATTGGAATACAGCCACACCCACTTATTTACTATGTCTTATGTACTATGGCTGCTTTCACATAAGCAGAATTGAGTAGTTGTGATAGAGACCATATGGCCCACAAGCCTCAAATATTTCCCAACTGGGCCCTGAATTTAAAATTTTGCTGGTTGCTGAATGAGAAGAAAAAGAAAAATTTCAAAAAGTAAAACAAAAAGGTAAAGATACATGAGTAGGTTTGGAACCTCCAGTCAATAGATGCTTCGATACAGAGTGAGGAATGCAAGAAATCCCGGGGGCTGATGTTCATAAAAAGAAAGGAAGAGGGGTGCCTGAGTGGCTCAGCTGGTTAAGCATCTGCTTTTGGCTCAGGTCATGATCCCAGAGTCCTGGGATCTAGTCCTGCATCAGGCTCCCTGCTTCTCCCTCGCCTTCTGCCTGCCATTCCCCCTGCTTGTGCTCTCTCTCTTTCTCTAATAAACAGATAAAAATCTTTAAAAAAAAAAAAAACAAAGAAAAGAAATAAGGAAAGATAGGAAGAGGAAGCGGGACTGGGCAGGGAGAGTCTTCAGACTGTGATGTAGAGCCAATCCCCATGAAATGGATACTGGAAGGAAACAGATCTAAGCAAGGAGGGTCTGACCTGGATACATATCAAACAAAATCGTGGCCAACCCAGGAGGGGCTCCTGGAGCAAAGACTGTCCATTCGAGGAGCCACATTGGGTAGAAATGGCCAGGCACTGGTGTCTCTGTTGAGCTCAGTTGCTAGCTGGGGCTGCCCAGAAAGACCTTGGTCTTGGATCAAAGGCTGTGGCAGATCTCAAAGACCCTGTATTTGGAGGTTGTCAGCCACATGCACTCCTCACAGCTGAGTTACAAGTTCTTCAGGAAGGGAGAACCCAGCAGAGCACCTCCAGGGCTCCCACGGTGTGAAAAGTAGAAAAGAAAGAATAAGAAAATGAGCAAGATTCCAGCGCAGGAATCTCACATCTTAACATGAGTTCCAGAAAGAAAAGAGGGGAAATCATCAATGAAATATTTCAAACATTTCTCCAGATGGAAAATCTGCATTTCTAGATCAAAAGTGTCCACTGTGTGTCCAACCAAAGGATAAAAAGAGACCTACAAAAAAAAAAAAAAAAAGAGACCTACATTGAGGCCAGTCACCAGTGAATTTTAGAACACAAGGACAAGAAGAACATTCTACAAGATTCTACAAAGGATCAAGAATTGATATATCATTAAACTTCTCAACAGAAATCCTGAAAACCAGAAGACAATGGAGCTGTTTTCAAAGGTATGAAAGAAAGTGATTGTTAGCCTAGAATTCTATATCTAGCGAAACTATTCATAAAGTGAGAATAGGAAGAAGGTTGTTTCAGATTTACAAGTACTCAAAAATTTTACCTTCCATGCACCTTTTTTTTTAAATTTTGTATTTAAAATCAATTTAGTTAACATATGCTCTAGTATTAGTTTCAAAGGTAGAATTCAGTGATTCATCAGTTGCATACAACACCCAGGGCTCATTCCATCAAGTGCCTTCCTTCGTGCCCATCACTCAATTGCCCCATCTCTTACCCAGTTTGTTTTCTAGAGTTAAGAGTCTCCTATGATTTGCCTCCCTCTCCATTTCCATCTTATTTTATTTTTCCTGCTCTTCCCCTATGTTCATCTTAATTCTTACATTCTACATATGAGTGAAATCATATGGTATTTGTCTTTCTCTGATTGACTTATTTCCCTAAGCACAATACCATCTAGTTCCACCCACATCATTGCAAATGGCAAGATGTCATTCTTTTTGATGGCTGAGTAATATTCTGCTATATAAATATATCACATCTTCTATATCCATTCATCTGTTGATGGACATCTGAGCTCTTTCCATAGTTTGGCTATTGTGGTCCCATACATCTTTATTAAGAAGGATGTGTTTCACTAAAATAAGGGAGTAAATGATGCAAGAGAAGGACCTGGGATCCAGGAAACAAGGGAGCCAACACAAGAGAGAAAGGTAAAGGGCATCTTCCAGGTTATGGTGAAGGGAGATTCCCTGTGGCAGTGTCCCTGGACTGCAGGCGGCATCTCACACTGAAATAAGTCAGAAAGAGAGCGCCTTGCTGGCTCAGTGGGTTGAGCATAGGACTCTTGCTCTCAGAGTCGTGAGTTTGAGTCATACGCTGAGCTGGAGCCTACTTTAAAAAAAATTATGAAGGGACGCCTGGGTGGCTCAGTGGTTGAGCATCTGCCTTTGGCTCAGGGCATGATCCTGGGGTCCTGGGATCCAGTCCCACATCAGACTTCCTGCATAGAGCCTTCTTCTCCCTCTGCCTGTGTCTCTGCCTCTCTCTCTCTGTGTGTCTCTAATGAATAAATAAATAAAATCTTTAAAAAACATAAACACATAGAAAAAAACCTTTTGTGCAGAAAAGAGAAGGAAACTTAAAATTTAAAACTTCTGCTCATCCAAAAAATAAAAATAAAAAAATAAAACTTATGCTCTCTGAAAGATACTGTTTAGAGGATGAGAAGACAAGCCATAGAATGGGAGAAAAATATTTGCAAAAGACAACTGATCTGATAAGGAACTCTTAAAAAAATTTTTTTACTTATTTATTTGAGAGAAAGAGAAAGACAGAGCATGAGCAGAGGGAAGGAGACACAGAGAGAGGGAGAAGCAGACTCCCAAGTGAGCAAGGAGCCCAATATGGGGCTTGATCCCAGGACCCTGAGATCATGACCTGGGCTGAAGGCAGATGCTTAGCCGACCAAGCCACCTAGGCGCCCGTGATAAAGAACTCTTTATCCAATAAAGGACTATTATCCAAAGTATACAAGGAGTTCATGTATACTCCTTGTATAAAAAAGAAAATGAAAATGAACAGTTCAATTTTAAAATGGGAAAAAGATTTGAACAGATACTTCACTAAAGAGTATATATAGATGGTAAATAAGCATATAAGCGATGCTCAACATCATATGTCATTAGGGGATAACAAATTAAGGCAACATGAGATACCACTACATACTTATTAGAATGGCTAAAATCCAAAACACTGACAACACCAAATGCTGCTGAGGATGCAGACCAAAGGGAACTCCCGTTCATTGCTGATGGGAATGCAAAATGGTACAGCCACTTTGTGGGGTTTTCTCCTTTTTAAAAAATTTTATTTAAATTCAATTAGTTAATATATAACTTATTATTGGTTTCAGAGGTAGAGCTCAGTGATTCATCAGTCTTATATAACATCCAGTGCTCAGCACATCACATGCCCTCCTTAATGCCCATCACCCAGTTACCCCATCCACCACCTCCTCCCCTCCAGCAACCCTCAGTTTGTTTCCTATGATTAAAAGTCTCTTATGGTTTGTCTCCCTGTCTGATTTCATCTTGTTTTATTTTTTCCTCTCTTCCCCTGCGATCCTCTGTTTTGTTTCTTAAATTCCACACAAGTGAGATCATATGATAACTGTCTTTCTCTGATTGGCTTATTTTGCTTAGCATAATATCCTCTAGTTCCATCCACGTCGTTGTAAATGGCAAGATTTCATTTTTTTTAGGTGGCAGTACAGCCACTTTGGAAGACAGACTGACAATTTCTTATAAAGCTAAACATAGCCTCAGTATAGGATCCAGCAATTACATTCCTTGCTGTTTACCCAAATGAGTTGAAAACTTATGTCCATGCAAAAACTTGCACATGAATGTTTATAGCAGGTCTATTTATAATTGCCCAAAATTTGGAAGCAACCAAAATGTCCTTCAACACGTGAATGGATAAACAAACAGTGGTCCATTCATACAATAGAATATTATTCAGCAATAAGAAGAGATTAACTATTAAGCCATGAAAAGACATGGAGGAACCTTAAATCCACATTGCTGAGAAGCCAGTCTGGAAAGGGCACGTACTACATGATTCCAACTATCTGATATTCTGCAAAAGCCATATCTATAGAGGCGGTGAAAAGATCCGTGGTTGCCAAGGGGCTTGTGGGGAGGGAGAAAGAGGATGAATCGGTGGAGCAAGGGATTTTTACGCCAATGAAATTATTCTGTATAATAGTGCAATGGTGGGTCTGTGACATTATGCATTTGTCAGGACCCATAGAAGGTGCAACAGAGTGAGTCTTCAGGTAAACTATGGACTTTAATTAGTAGTATGTCTATGGGTTCATCTGTTGTGACAAATGTACCGTCCTGATGCAGGACATTAATAATAAGGGAAACTGGGGGCGTGAAGGAAGGGTGTGTGTCCTTTCTGCACAATTCTTTCAACCTAAAATTATTCTAAAAGATAAAGTCTAAAGGTGCATGGCTGTCTCCATGGGTGGAGCATGCAACTCTTGATCTTGATGAGATACCACTACACACTAATTAGAATGGCTAAAATCCAAAACACTGACAACAACAAATGCTGGTGAGGATGCGGACCAATGGGAACTCCCATTCATTGCTGATGGCAATGCAAAATGGTACAGCTACTTTGTGGGGTTTTCTCCTTTTTTAAAAATTTTATTTAAATTCAATTAGTTAATATATAACTTCTTATTGGGTCATGAGTTTGAGCCCCATGTTGGGCATAGAGATTAAAAAAATAAAATCTAGGAGCGCCTGGGTGCTCAGTTGATTAAACGTCTGCCTTCAGCTCAGGTCATGATCCTGGGGTCCTGGGATCCACCCCCATATCGGGCTCTCTGCTCAGTGGGGAGTCTGCTTCTCCCTCTCCATCTGCCTCTCCCCCAGCCCAGCTCATGCTCTCTCTTGCTCTCTCTCTCTCTCTTGCTCTCTCTCTCTAACAAATACACTTAAAAATATTTAAAAGATAAAAGTAAAATCCATAAGGTTTCCTTGATATGTAGGCACCAGCAATAATCTGACGCTGATGTATTAGGAGGGCGGGAATAGGAAGTGTGTGGGGGACAGACGTAAGGGAGCTAAATCCTCATCTTCCAAAGTGGGAAATTAACAGGGAAAACCTAAAACTGGAAAGAAGCAATGTGAAGGTGCTAGGTAGGAAACGCTGAAATAAAAATCCCTGCAAGAGTCGAAGTGATTGTCCTTACGCAGCAGTACATGGCAGTGGGGGCTGCTCATGTTTCTTGACTCTAAGCTATGGGCACGTTTAACTGGAATAAAAACCAAAGCTATATGTACAAAAGGAAAGTGGAAAGAACAGTAAGAACAAAGGAGAGACCTGGAGGTGGCAGGGCAGCGACAAGAAGCCAGCTCTGCCAGGAGCTTTTCGCCCCAGGCGCGGGGTAAAGGAGGTGATGCCCGAGCCTGCAGGTGTCTGGGAGCGATCCTGGAACAAGGGCAAGGTTGGTGGAATAGGGAGCGAGGGGAGTCCTGGAGAAACAGGGTCCTAAGGGAGGCTGGGCCTCACAAGGAGGAGGGCTTCCCCCGACCAAAGCAGATGGGAGGAAGTGAGAAGTGAGCAGCTGGGTGGGTTTGTGCTTTCACGGCGGGAGGCAATCCGATCCATCTGTTTTCTCAGTGAAGTGGGAGCCGCGGTTGGAGGAAAAGGAGAAGGTGGGAAGGAGTCATCCAGGACCTTGCTGCTCCGAGTGGGGTGTACAGACCAGCGGCACTGGCACCACCTGGGGGCGGGTTAGACGTGATCCCCAGGGGGTCCACAGACAAATGAAAGTTTGCCATCTCGGAGAAAGGGGGGGAAGGAGCTGGCAGGCATAGCGGGGGTCGTGGGGCAGCAGCACGTGCCTGTTCAGGACCGTGAACCGGGAGAGAGGCTGGCAGCCAGGTGTGGGGCGCTCATGCAGAGTTGGCTTGCTCAGTGCAGGCAGGATCAGGGACAGCAGAGGTGGGCACGGGAGTGGGGGTTCCGGACAGCAGCTCCGGTGACGTTGTGCGGAGCCCACACAGGACGAGAGGGATGCTGGTGGCTGAACGGGCTGATGGGCAGTGGACCGGTGGCCTCGGTGAGGTCAAGGAGCTGTTGCATGTGGGTACCAGAGTAAGTGATGAAGAGGATGGGAGAGGGAGACACTGGGATCTCAGGGGGTGAGGTGTGGGGTCATTATGAGATCTGGGGTGTAAGCTTGAGCCAGATGGTAAGCAGGTGTGTGTGCAAGCGTGTCCGTGCATGTGTGTGAGAGACCAGCCAGCCAGTCCCGCCGTCCGCCCTGCACTGTGTGGGACCAGCCACTAGAGGGAGCGCTGCGCCCACACATGCAGGGACTGGTCCAGCAGGCAGCCAGTCGTGAGCCTCGGGCATCTTCATCTGACACCTTCTATGTTCACCTTTCAGATTTTGTAGCCACACACCCCTGGGCTTAACTGCAGTTCTCACTACTTCCAAGGCCTGTGACCTTGGCCAGGTTACCCAACAGCTCTGTGACCCAATTTCGCCTTCGGTAAAATGGGCACACCCATGGTTCCAACCTTCTGAGATTGTTGGCAGCCCGAATGAGGTCATGCCTGGGACGCACGGTGCCACACTGGGGGGTGCCGACCCGATGTGATGGTGGAAGAGCTTTTTCTGTTGCCTCTGTCTCTCTCTGCTTCTCAAAAGCAGCCCCCCTGGCCCAGCCCAGATCCAGGAAAGTGGAGATGGGCTTTCTGGGTGTAGAGGGTGGTCTCTAGGGCAGGGACAAGGAGAAGCCCAGCCGTCTTCCCTTCCTGCTCAGTCGTGCTGGTCCCCTTGTCTTGGAGCAAATCTCACCTTATGGCTTATTCTTGGTCATGGTCTCACCCTACTGGCCACTGTACCTTCTTCCCTCCTCTGGGATGCCCAAGAGACCACACCTACCCTTGCCTGGCACCACATCATCCCTGATGCAGTGCCACTGCCTGGTATCCAAGAGGCTCGGAGAGGGTGTTCCTTCCCAGTCATTCCCCTATCTGCCCCCCACCCTGGCTCCTTCCCACACCAGTCAAGAGCTGGCTTATCATGTCGCACCCCAGGGAGATCTATGTTTCCCAGTCTGCAAACACCCCAGGTGCAGAGGTTTCCATGGGAAGGAGGCCCACAGAAGCAGCCCCTCTGTCCTTTCTTCGGGCTCACAAAGAGGTATAGCCTGCCCTGACATTAAACACTAATTTGCCAATATTGTTAAAAGCAGGGCATTACTTCCTAAGATCTAGATTTCCAACTTCCATTGAACAACTGGAGGCTCTGAGAGCCTGAGTTTACATTCCCATGTGACAACAGTAGGTCGCAGGGGAGAGGAGGCCACCCTCGCAGTGAGCCAGGGCTCTCCGGTTTACCACTCTGTGGCCCCCAACCAGTCCCTCCCTGGGCCTGCTGTGAACATTTCAGTCTGTGGCCCTGGGCCTGAGAGTTCCTGGAAGCTTTTCACGACGCGTATGCTGGCCTGAGGATGGGAGTGCTCCCCAAATGACGGCAGACCCTCAAGGGCAAGGAATCCTGGGGACCAGAGAGCTGCTTGGTGTCCTCACCGGTTCGTGGTCGAGATGCCCAGGGTAAACTACACACACACACACACGCACGCATGCACGCACACACCCATCACCCCCATAGTCCAATCTGCCAGCAGATCCACCTTTCCTCCACTGCCCTGGTCCAACTGTCCAAGTTATTGTCCTCTCTCACCCAGCTGGGTGCAGAAACCTCCTCATTTCTCCTCCCCCTACTCCAAGAGGCTGTCTGCCCCACAGCAGCCAGTGGGACCCTGTTAAAGCCTAAGACATAGCTTATTCCTCCTCTGCTCAAAACCCCCCAGTGACTCCCACCTCACTCAGAATCAAAGCCAAAGGCTTATGGTGGCCCTGAGTGAACTGTCCCTGTTACCTCTCCTCCCCTCCTGTGCTTTACCAGCCTCCTCATTGTTCCTGACATCCCAAGCACACTCTGGCCCCAGGGCCTTTGCACTGGCTGTTGCCCCTGGCCGGCCTCCTGGACTCTGCCCCCCCCCCCCCATAACTGCACGGCTCCCTCCCTCAACTTCATCAAGCTTCTGCTCAAATGTAACCTTCTCTATGAGGATTTCCCTGTTCTTCCCGTCCCTCTTGGCTTTGATTCTTCCCTCACATGAATCCCTTGAAGCACAATTATTTACTTAGGCACCCTGTTTGTTGTCTTGCCCCCCTCTTTGCTCCCCACTGGAACGGATGAGGGCAGAGACTTTTTTCTGATTTGTTCATTGCATAGAGGAAGCACTCAATAAATATATGGTGATTAAGTGAGCGAATGAACAAATGGGAAAAATGAGGACAACAAGTGCACGGAGGGGCTGTGTGGACTATCAGATTGTGTGTCACTCAGGGCATGACCTGTGTCATCACTTAGAGCCCCGAACTTCGATTTGCTGCTCTGTAACTAGCATCTTGCAATTCTTAATAACTTCATCTTAGAATTTGTAAGTAAAGGCTGCTGGGACCATAGAGCGTGTGCCATGCACCATCCCGCCCTCCCACATCCACTGCGTGGGCTCCCAGCTACCCACTCTGTGCCCCACACAGTCACCACTGCTGTCCTTGGTGTCCCAGAGGCCTGGGTGCAGGCAGGTCCCACACTGAGTGTGTAGTGCAGTGGCCCCGGGCACCTGTGAGGGGCTGCACTGGCGTATCGCGTGTCCCCGTGCCCAGTGGAGCATGACACTGAACAGTAACTAAACAAAAACCCTCAGGACAGGCTGAGAGAGAGAGAGCTGGGTAGAAGGGAAAAGCTTTTGTTCTGCTTTTTTTTTTTTAAGATTTTATTTATTCATAAGAGACACAGAGAGAAAGAGAGGCAGAGACACAGGCAGGGAGAGAAGCAGGCTCCATGCAGGAAGCCCCATGCGGGACTCGATCCCGGGACCCCAGGATCATGCCCTGGGCCAAAGGCAGGCGCTAAACCGCTGAGCCACCCAGGGATCCCCTTGTTCTGCTCTTAGCAAGAGGCCCACATTCTGTGGCTGGCCCTGGTATCACATACTCACACGTCACCAGTGCTAAGGGCTCTACCCTCGGGAACCATGGTGGTGGCAGTGGAGGTGGTTATTGAGGATTCCACAAGCAGAACAGGGCTCAAGCAAGAGAGGGCCCCTAGGCTCTGGGAACATCTGGCTTCAGGCCTGGAAGAGAACATTCCCTTGACGTCCCCCAAGACCCTGCCTCCTGGATATGTGCTGTGAGCAGGAGGCTGAGGATGAGCCAGGGCAAGCTCCTTCCTCCCTGGCCTCAGTTGCCCCATCTGTGAGCTGGGACAAGGGCCCCACACATCTCCTTGCTGGCAGTGACAGCTGGAATGCTTTGCAAACTTAAACACGGTGGGAGATGTGCATGGCACACAGGGATTGCCATGGTTGTTCTGAAAGGTTCCTGGGCCAGGGCTCAATTTCTGTCCACATCCCCCAAAGGAACCTAACTTTAACCCCAAAGGGATAAGTGACAGGGGACCAGCCCTCAATAATGACTTCAGACCCAGATGTCAATAGTATGGGCCTTGGAGAGGGCGTCAGATCTTGATGGTTAAGTTCTAACCAATCCCTGGCATGGCTGCACACCCAATAGCCACTCAGGTCTTGGTAGTGGCCTCAGACCCCCAGAGTCCCGCAGACAGACCCTAGTGACACCTGGGAGGCACCAGGCATCTCAGCTCCCCTCCCTCCATCCCGCCTAAGCCCCTATCCCTCCCCAGCCATTAGAATTTGAGCCATTCTCCAAGATCCACTTAATTAGCCAAGCTCATTAACTCCCACAGGCTTCTCCTCCCCACCTAATTAACTGACTTAATTAGGGCTGGCAGTCCCGGCTCCGCCCAGCCCCCTCCTGCTCCACCCAGCCCACCTCTTCCAGGCCTGGGCTCAGCCAAGCCACCAGCAGGCTGGAAACAGATGGGGGCGGGGGGGGGGGGGTGGCCTGGCCCTTCCAGCACCCAGACCTCTGCCCTGTGTCCCTTCCCTTCCCCTCAAGCCCCCCACCCCCCCACAGCAGCCCAACCCCACCATTGCCCCTGGACACCAGAATGGCCCCTCCTGGGCAGGGCAGCAGCTCATAGGCAGGAATAGATAGAAATCAGGAAACTGTGATGGGGAGGGGAAGTGGGAGAGAGCTGGGAATGAGGTAGAACGGAATTGGGGGAGAGGAGGAGGTGAGGACGGCTTGGCTGAGATGGATGGGCTAGGCGGTGCGGTGGTTGGGGGCCCAGACTCTGGAGTCTGCTTGGGTTCGAGTCCCTGCTAGGGTGTGAACTTCAGCAAACTCGTCGCCTTCCTGTGTCTCAGACATGATGACAACAGACTCACTGTAGGGTTGTTGTGAGGTCTGAATGAGTTAATATGCGTACGATGCTGAGGACTTGACCAGGCACAAATCTGTGCTTGTGAAATAAGCAGGCAGGGATGAACAGAGGTTTCCTGAGAGTTAGAGGCTGGAGGAAGGGATGGGATGGCCAGAGGGTCTTGTCCCCGGGGGTCAAGGAGACCCCCTCCCCAGGCAGGCTCTGGAGTGCCAGCAACAGATGGAAGCTGCCTACTGGGCAGAGCCCTTGGCCGGGGAGACGTTAAAGGGAGAAGAACACAGTGTCCATTCCTACTCCAGGGATGGAAGAGGCAGGCTTTGTTGTTCAGGACCTCTATAGCTCGTGCCTCGGTTTCCCCATCTGGGGGAAGGCCTAGTCTTGTGGAAGTACCTGGCATGTACCCTAGATACCTAATGAACGTCCAGAGACTCATCCCTGAGAAGAGAGGTGACACGAAAACCATTTGGGGGGCAGGTGCTCAGCTGCCCTTCACCTCTGCTGGGACCAAAGCAAGGAGAGTACACTGTGCTGGCAGCAGGCAGGATGCAGGTCAGACACGAAGCAGAGCTCCCTAGAGTTGAGGGGTACGGGCTCCGGAAGGTGGGAAAAGGAAGTGTGTCTGAGCTGCTGAGCAGGCCCTAGGGGAGACACGGAGGTTGATACCCGTGAGTGAGCACGAAGCGAGGAGCAGGGGCCTGAACACTGAGATGGCCCTTTACCTACGTAAAGGCCCCTGCTCACCCCTTGCCATCCCAGTGCAGCCGTCACTTCCTCCAGAAAGCCCTGACTTTTGTCTCTCCTTTGTAGTCTGATCTTGGGCAGAATTTGACATTTATTGGTATGATTAATACAGTGTCTCCCCCACTAGGCTGGAAGCTCCTGAAGACAAGGACAGTCTGTGTAGCTCATCTATTTACCCTAATGCCCCTTTATGGTAGGTGCTCATTATCAAGTGTGAATGAACGAATGCATGCATGAATGAATGAATGAACGAATTAATGCATACATGCCCTGGCCTAGAACCCAGAGGTTCCTGAAGCTTAAAGGGAAAGGGTCCCCATGTGGCAGCCCAGGAACTCACCTTCGTGCTCTGCCATGAACACCCCGAGCTCCTCAAGTGGCCCCAAGAACAAGTGCCCTTGGGGAGCAGAGGCTGAACTCTAGGCATCTGAAACCCCTGCTCCTGGGCAGGCTGAGCGCCCTCTGAGAATTCCCTTTCACAACCTGGCATGCTGAGGAAATAGTGAGTATGGGGATAGATGGCAGGATCTTTCATTTATCCCTGCATTTTTAAACACTGCAGAAATCCACATTTATACATAGTATAAAGAACTCGGAGTTGTGAGTGGCAGAGACCCAAGTCCAACGGACTTAAGCACAAAAGGAACTTTAGGGCGGTACATACCCAAAAAGTCCAGAGTCTTCAGGTATGGCTGGATCCAGGGGCTTAAATAATGGCATGAGGACTTTGGTTCTTCATCTCTTGGCTCTGCTGTCTACTGTTCTGGCTTCACCCCCCGGGAGGGCCTCTCTGGTAATATGAACTCCAGACTTACATCTTTCACTTCAGTGGGAAGAGAGTTCTATCCTATTGGCCTGGCTTGGGGTACAGACCTATCTCCCAAACATCAGGGTGGCCAGGGGGCTGACGTACATTAATTGGTGGGCACTGGGTCCCAAGTCCACTCCTACAGCCAAACGGATGAACCCCTCCTCCCCCCAACAAGGGGGGAAAGATATGTCAAGGAATAGGGGTCCCCAAGGGAAAACTGGGGTTCTGTTGCTAAGAGATGGGGGAGAGCTGATGCTGGAAAGAGAGTTCTACTCTACTTGGACTACGTGAGTGTCATGCCAGCCCCAGGGCACCGCAGTAAGTGCTAGCCATGGTGGCACACACTGTCGCTTCCTCACCCAGTCTTCCTGGGCCCCTCCTCCACTTCTACTTGCCAGCATCCTCATCACCTTTCCTATGGGCCTTATCTGATCCCGCGTGCTCTGCCCACATCCACAGCACTGCCTGCCTCCGCGGGAGCTCTCACTGGTGACTGACAGGAGCTGGGGTATAATACGTGCTCTGCGCATGTAGACACACATTCTACACTTGTCTCTGAGAGCTCCCCAGTGGGATTCCCTTCCTATTGCCCACAGCGATAATTTGCTTGGCATTGCCTTCCTGGCTCACTTCTCCCCTCCCCTACCTGAGATCACCTACCAAATAAACCACTTCCTTTCCAATTCCTGTCTCAGGGTCTGTTTCTGGGAAACCCAAACTAGGACATCATTAAATCTAGACCCCTGGGGATGTGTACTAGACAGCACTTGTCTCCTTCCAAATGCCTGTGTTCCTGGGGATGGCGTTGGCGATCCATCCCCAAAGAAGGAACTGGGAGTGAACAAGCTCTGAGCAGCCCTGGCTCTGCTGTGAGGATTCCAGAGGACGCTTCTTCCTCCCCTGCAATAAGCGTGGGGGTGGGGAGGTGAGCACCTACCAGATCCTGGCTCCACAACTTCCCAGAGAAACAGCCACATCCCGCCCTGAGGCCTAAGGTGTCAGGAGCCAGGGAGCCAAACTACTTTTCAGTCCTGTGTTTCTCAGAGTACAAGTTGAGATCATTTTAGAGAATTCCTGGATTTTCCTTTAGGAAGCACAGAATCACATACTGCGAAACCTATTCCTTTTCTTCTCCCCTTTCCCCCCACCGGATCTCATTTAAAAAGACTTCCACCAAGTAATTTTTAATTATTTTGAAAATTGTAAAAGAAAATAGAGCAAAGTATAAGCCTGTGCATATCCACAACTAGAATCAATGTTAACATTTTGTCATATTTGTGTCAGATGTTCTTTTAAAGATTTATTTATTCATTTGAGAGAGAGAAAGCAGAGCATGCATGCAAGTGGGGGGAGGGGCAAAGGGAGAAAAAACCTTCAAGCTGACTCCCCGCTGAGCAAGGAGCCCAGGGCCCCCACAACCCATGAGTTCTTGACCTGAGCCCAAACCAAGAGTTGGATGCTCAACTCACTGAGCCACCCAGGGGCGCCCCACCACCCCCTCGCCGCCGGTGTAAGATATTTTTAAGAAAAAAAGAAAAAACATGACACAGAAAGATGAGTTCCCATTATCCACCCCGACCCCAGGCCCATTTCCTGGATTCCATCTCCAGGAGCAACCACTCTCATGATTTTAGAGATATTCTTCTCATATCCGTTGGCAAGCTTTCAGCTACAAGGAGCAGAATTCCCTTCAAAGCCACTCCAAGTACAACTCAGCAGCTTGGCAATGTCATAAAGAAGCAGGTTCTTTCCTCTCTGCAGTGCCATTATACTGTACTTCCCATCATCAGTGGCATCCTGCTGGCCGCGGTCACAGAGTTGTATTTTGACGCGGGAGGTGGGGAGCTCATCAGGACTCTTGCTGGAACACTATGTTTCTCACTTCAGAATATATTCTCCAAAAAGGTAATGAGAGATTTAAAGATCCATCACCTCCAGCTGTTGTACATCCTGGGCTGCTCTGCTGTCTTCCTTCTGATCCATCTTGGGTTCTGGTGCAACTGTTGGTTTTCGTTATTGGCAATAGCTTGACCCGTGTCTCCTGGTGGCACTGGATACTCCTGTTCTTGACTGTGAACAGCTTCCAAACCTTTGCTCAACATGTCATTATGATCTTCAGTTTCCTAAACGTGATCTGCTCTCTGAATGAACCAGTCACCAGTGCCACCAGGATCTCTGACCACACTGGTGAGTTGGTCACCAGTGTCAGTGTCCTGGGCGTAATGGTGGCTGTCAGAAGGTTCTTCCTGCACTATTGTAATGCAGACCAACAAGCCAGGAATGCCTTCTCTTTGTCGTGACTGGGGTCATGAGCAACAAGGAGCATCGTACAACATAGACCAGACTGGGGAAATCCCCAGACACCATCATGACCTCCAGCATGGGGACTACCGATATGGCCAAGACATCACTTTCCATACAGCTAGGAGAGTCACCCAAACTCAAATAGTTTGAAACATGATGTATACATTCTAGGGGACAAGAACTCTGTTTTGATTCCTTCCCCAACCCCAACAGTAGCAAAAACTTCTGATACGTCAGTGAACATAAGATGCAGCCAAAGGGACACCTGGGTGGCTCAGTGATTGTGTGTCTGCCTTTGCCTCAGGTTGTGATCTAGGAACCTGGGATCGAGTCCCACATCAGGCTCCCTGTGGGGATCCTGCCTCTCCCTCTGCCTATGTCTCTGCCTCTCTCTCTCCCTGTCTCTCATGAATAAATAAATAAAATCTTAAAAAAAAAAAAAGATGCAGCTAAAAGGAAGTCTGGGACAGATTCCTGGCCCCACGGTCCATGAGCCAGGAGCAGCAAACTGACTGCCCAGGAGTGTGAGGACACACCAGCATTGAAGAGGGTATGGGCCCCAGGCAGAGGAAACCTAACTGATTATCTGTTTTCTGATGTTTTTTCTGTGTTGTTATGGAGATCATAGCGACGTTTTATCTTTGTGTTCGGCTATCCAGATCATACCCACCAAGACCCTCTCTGGAAGGGCAGCATTGCTGTGGGTGCAAAACTTTGAGCTGGCAAGAGTGGATTATCCCCAGGTGTCAAGGGAAAAGGACTGCAGCATTATGAATAGCTGTTTTAGTTCCTGTGTTCAGATGTGTTGTGTTGGTTCATTTCTCCAAGAAGTGGGCCAAGATGGGGTCAGATGTGTAAGCAGCTATCTTATTGGGAGAAAACGCTTGGGTAGCAAAATCAGAAGGGAGCCAAAGGCGGCTGGGTGAACGATGAGGCTCAATAAATCTAAAGCATGGAAGAGGGAAAGAAGGAAGGAAGGTGAGATAAGAATGTTAAGAGAGTTTGATGGAGCCAATGGGAAGGCCTTGATCCCCAGCTGCCCATTGGGGATGCTCTGTGTCTCTAGGGATCTGGGCACTTCTGTGTCTTCGAGGCACTCAGTCATTGATGGGGATCAGCTAGAAGGGAGCAAAGTGGAGACTTCTTTGTGAACTCTGGAGAGCCTCCACCGCTGTTGCTCTGGGCAGTCACCATCCCGTCCCACCAACCCCTGTGGTCTGGATGGTCCATTTTCATGGCTGCCACATCCCACTCCTCTGGCCACACAGCTCCTCCATGGGTGCCTCCAGTCTCTCTCTCTTTAAAGATTTTATTTATTTATTCATGAGAGACACAGAGAGAGAGGCAGAGACATAGGCAGAGGGAGAAGCAGGCTCTTCGCAGAGAGCTCAATGCTGGATTTGATCCCAGGACCCCAGGATCATGCTCTGAGACAAAGGCAGACACTCAACCACTGAGCCACCCAGGTGCCTCTCAACTTGACAGGTCCTGAAGGATCACTCGGTGGTGTGATCCAAGGTTTCCCTCCTGAGGGGTCTAAAACTCTTGGTTATCATAACCAATGGATCACTCTAATGGATCACTGGGTTCCACATGTATTTGTCCCTGCTCTCCTTTTGTAAGAGCAGCCCTGCCTTCTTCTAGTAACTGATCAGGGTACTTCTGTAGTAACTTCTAGAAACTAATTAGCTTCGATGATTGCTGCCAGAGAAGTGACTCTTCTTGCCTGCTGGTTATGAACACATGGAGCCCAAAATGCCCTGGCAGCAGCTGCAGCTTAAATGTTGACGGGACCCTTGATGGGACCCCTTATAAGAGTGTGCCCCCTTTGAGGACCAGGACTTCTCACTCTGCAGAGCCTAGGGTGGGGGGAAGGGGACTTGAATACCCACCATGCTTTTTGGCCAACGTTTTCTAACTGCATTGTGGATAATCAAATTCCTAAGCAAGGAATCTGGGAAGGATTCCATCCAAAGTGGCCTTGATAACCTTTGATGACCACGGTTGGGAGCATTTCAAGGCCAGATTCTGTTCCTGCCCTTCTCCAGGCCTCCTTTTTTTTTTGTTTTGTTTTGTTTTGTTTTTTGTTTTTGTTTTTGTTTTTGTTTTTTTGTTTTGTTTTTTCATAACGAGAGGAAAATGCACTCTAAATTCTAATGTTCTGGGACTTGGTTACTAGACACAGGAAGATATTTTCTTCCCTCTTCCTCCCTCTCTGATCTCCCACTTCACTTCTTTCTGCCCCACAACTCAAACCCCTCCATTTGTTTGGGGCAAGCAGGCCTTACTTGGAGAGGAGTAGAACAAAGGCTGAAATTTGAAACTCTGGAACATTGGCAGGACAGGAAGGGTGAGAGAGGAAAGGCAGACAAAGATATCTGGGGGTGGGGAGATAACTTGTTTAGAGAACAAAGAAGAGAGGAAAGATGTTCTAGACAAAGGAAACCAAGTGTATGAAGGCACAGAGGTAGGAGAAAGCACATATTAAGAACACGGGCTGAGGTCAAGGCTTAATGAAGAAGAAGGGACCTCATTAGCGGAAGGGGTAGAAACCCCAAAGGTTACAGGCTTTGAACACCAGAACAAGGAGGTTAGATTTTCCGCCCTGGAGGTAACAGGGCATCCTTGGCAATGTTACTCAGAGGAGCAACCAAATCTACTTTGTGTTTTACAGAGCTGATTGATGATCGCATAGTACTTGGATTCTAGAACAAAAGTGGCTGGATAGAAGCAGGAGGGAGAAAAGGGGAACTGAGGCAGTATTCTCAGTAGCAGAGGTTGCAAAATGATGGCCCACGGGTTAGATTTGGCTCCAAAGTATGTTTTATTTGTCCCATTCTCTATTTCTAAACTTGGGGATTTGTTTCAAATACTGAAAAGTTGGAAGACTCTGTGTTAGGATATGGATTTCCTGCTTCTCTTGAAAGATCATCTGTCCCTACAGGCCCATGATGCTCCACTTTGCCTCATCTCCACCACTTACTTGCAGTCACCTGATGCCTGACCCCAGTCACTAATTTATGTGATCTATAGCTACTTGAGTCTGCCATCCCTGGTTCTAAACGATCTAGACACAGTCAGGGTGGTTGGGAAGAGTATGCTGGGTGGAGAAAACAGCCTGAACAAAGAGAAGAAATAGGGAAGGTGCCGGGTGTGTTTGTGTGTGTGTGTGGGGGGGGGGGGGGGCTTTCTCATTAATGAAACAAGTGTGGCTGGGGCAGCCTGGATGTGTCTGAGAAAGAGGCAGAATAGAGCCTGGGAGGACGAGTGGTCCCTATCTAATTCCCCCGCCCTCGTCATCTACCCTGCTTCCTTTCGGGCTGCCAATCTCCAGTGTCAGACGATGATGCTCCTTCATCCACCGGGTAGTGTCTTTGCACACACTGCTCCTCTGTTTGGAATCCCCTTTCCTCCCTTCTCTCCAGTGAGCACTGTGCATATCAGCTGTATCCCACCACTAGCCACTGCTCACAGCGGGGGTCACAAGCTGGACCTGGGCTGGACACGGCCCCCAAGCCCCCCAGCTCGCGACCTCTTCCCCTATGCTTCCCTGAGTAGACCGGTAATTGCCTCAAGTCTAGCTCAAAATAGGATGGAGGGATGGATGCATGGATGGGTGCATGGATGGGTGCATGGATGGGTGCATGGATGGGTTCATGGATGGGTGCATGGATGGATGCACGGCGGCGGCCGGATAGGACCGACTGATGGGATGAATGGAGACAGATGCACACGCGATTGCAGAGCTTGACTGTTTCCCTCCTTGAAACAGACACAAGCTCCGCCCCACAAGAACAGACTGGGACAGTCTGGGGCAGTCTGGTCCCGCGGGGACCAGGTGACCCTCTCAGACTCCCCCGAGTCCTCTCTAACCTCGTTCTCGCCCCCTCGTGGGTTCTGACCTAGAAAAGACGGGGGGCGGGAAGACGGAGCGGGAGCCTCGGGCGCTAGGACCCGGCGCGGCCGGAAGGCGGGGTGGGGGCGCCGCCCGCTCCGCGCGGGGAGAATCTGCGCCCCGCGGCGGGGGGGGGGGGCGCGGCGGGGGGGCGAGCGCGCGCCGCGGGGAGTGCGCGTGCGCGGGAGCGCGCGCCACGCGGGGCGGACAAAGGGGCGGGCGGCGGCGCGCGGGGCGGAGGGCGGAGCCGCGGGCCGGGCGGGCAGGTGCGCGCGGGCCGGAGGGCGGAGCCGCGATGCAGCGATGGAGCGCTGCCCGGGCGGGCGCCGGGGCCGGGGCCCGAGCACCCGGCGGATCGCTAGCCGGAGCCGGAGCCGCAGCCAGAGCCCGGATCAGGCCGGGGGCCGGGCCCGCAGAGCCGGGGTGCTCGTAGCGGCGGCGACGGAGCCCCCCAGCGGCTGAGGGGCTTCCTCCCGGTTCCTGCCGGTGGCCGGGGCTCGGCAAGCCCCCGCAGCCGGGCAGCGCGGGGTCCCCCCCGACCACGTCCAGGACCCGGAGACCCCCCCGCAGGAAAGCGGGAGACCCCTCCAGATCCAACAGAGAGCGACCCCCCGCTGGGGAAAGCGGAGACTCCTCCGTATTCAGAAGACAGTGACCTCCCTACGGTACGGCCAAGACGCCCCCTCTTCAGTCCGGGCCCCCCAAGACCCAGAACGCAGTGACCCCCCGTCCGGGGTTGCCGGGACCCCCTGCCAAGAGCCTGGTCATCACAACTGCACACCTCAAGACACGAGGACCCAGCTCAGAACGCCCCTAGCTCAGCGGGTTCCTGGACCCCCCAATTCCGGTACACAGGAACCCCGAATCTAGGGAACCGAGGACAGCGGGAGCTGCCCCTCACCAGCAGGAGGCCTCGGGGCCCCCCCAGAGCTCCAGGACCCGGGCGGCCGAGCCCTCGCGGCGCCCTCCGCATCCCAGCCCATGGTTGTGGCGCCCTGAGCCCCCCCGGGCCGGGCCGAAGGAAACCGAGACGGCGCCCAGGCCCCCCGCCGCGGCGTCCCCGCGGCCCCAGCCCAGGGAAGCCGGGCCCAGGTGAGTGGCCACCGACGCCCCTAACCCTGCAGGTGGGGAAGGAGGTATCGGGCGCACACTGCCCCCTCCCCAGCGTCGCCATGGAGCGGAGGCTGAAGGACGTCTCTTTGTGTCTCGCTCGGAGGAGCCGCCCCCTCCTCCTCTCCCTTCCCCCACCTCACACCCTAGCCCTGGGGTTTGGGCGCTGCTCCCCGGCCCCACGGGGGGTGGGGGGGGCGTAGTGGCAGAGCCACCTTGTGCTCGGAGAGGGGGGCAAGAGGGTGGAGAGCCCCCCCCACCTCTGTAAACTGTGAGCCGGGAGCTGTTGGACTCTGGGCCGTTGGAGTATCTGTACCCCATCCCCCCGGCCGGGCTGAGTTCTCAA
The DNA here is from genome assembly GCF_003254725.2 of Canis lupus dingo. Classification (NCBI taxonomy): domain Eukaryota; kingdom Metazoa; phylum Chordata; class Mammalia; order Carnivora; family Canidae; genus Canis; species Canis lupus. Next base: position 18,375,505 of record NC_064248.1, on the reverse strand, counting down.
GTGAAGTCCCCCCTGGGAAGGGGAGATTGGGGATGAGCCCAGGTGAGGGAGCCTGTGGCTTGGGGCCCTAGGGTGATGGCTGGGGCTTCGGGTGTGTGTCTTTGTCTGTGAAACGGTAGGGAAGGGGTGTGTTTGAGAGAATGGGTGGGAATCATCCCATCTTTTCTCTGCGATCCCATTGCCCCCCACCCAGGCCACAGGGAGGGTCTTCCCCCAAGTCATACTTTGTATGTTTTGCAGGCGGGGACGGCTCTCTCCAAAGTGAGGCAGTGATTTCTGAGGAGGAGAGGTAGTCTGGGCAAAGAAGCCATTTCAGGTCAGGGCACCTTTCTGTCCGCATGTGCCCTAGGGCTAGCAAACCCAAGACCTTCCCTTCTCCTCCTGGCCTCCAAAATATCCAGGGCCAAACCTCAGGTTGGATCAGTGTGTCCTGGACAACCAAGCAAGCATTCTAGGTCCTTGCTTTAGCTTTGCAGGCTATACAAAGCAGCAGCCCAGCCCAGCCCTCAGTGAAGTCCCAAACCCCAGACCCTGCAGCTCATGGGAAAATGAGAGGGCCCGGGGATGTTGTACCCTGAAATTCTGGATCAGAGATCCCAAGAAGGGACTGGACGTGGCTGAGGGAACACACTCTGGGCTCCTGGGGTTCCCCCAGTCTTTCCTCTCTGAGCCCTCTGCAGGCAAGCAGTGACGCTGAGGAAGGCAGGACTTGGTACAGGTAGCTCCACTGGGAGTTCCTTTGTTCATTTATTTATTCAACAAACCTTTAGTTAGTGTCTGTGATGTGCCTGGCACTGGAGTCCAGGGCTTTTTCCCCCACATCATCCCAATCCGCTTTTCTTGATCTGTTGGTCAGAAGACCCCGGTCTGTTCTGTTTGCCCAGGCCACTCTGGGTTGGGCCAGTGAAGGTAGGCCCAGTCAGGTCCCGCTGACCAGCTCTGACCCCACATCTGAAGCACCTGATCCTCATCCTGCTGCAGACTGGGGACCCCTGGGCCGGGGCTGATCCCTTTACTCCACTATTCCCAATACCAGGTGCCCCCACCCCACCTGCTGCTGGAATTGACCCAAGGGAGGGGATGTGACTAGCAGGAGAAGAGGTTGGGAGTGCTTCAGGCCAGACCTTTGGCAACCCTTCCTGCAAATTCAAGGACAGTTTGAGGCAGCCACCCTCAGCCCAGGCAGTGAAGGAGCCAGCTGCTCTGAAGACTGGGTGACCTTGGGCAAGTGCGTGGCATCCCCCAGAGATAATGACAGAGAGTGAGCCACTCACTCTGCAGTATATAGATCACAGTTGGGGCACGAAGAGCACCCAGGTGTGTCCTCTCCCTCTTCCTCTCCGAAGGAGTTCATTTTCAGGGGGTTCCCAGGAGCCCAGAGCCTTACCATATGACCCACAGGCAAGGGAGTGGAGCGAGAGGCCAAATTGCAGAGATTAGAGTCACTGCGACTAGCGAAAACCATCAAAGAGGCCAGAAGGGACAAGGAGTAAGATCTCCCCTCCTCATTAACCTGCAGTGGCTCCCCACTGAGTCTGGAATAAAGCACAAGTCCAAGCCCTTCATGGCTGTGGCCTTACCCCACCTCTCAGATGTCAGCTCTCACTCCTCACCATCTTATACTTCTGGCTCTTCTCTTCTGTGTCTTCAGACTCCCTCCCTTCACTGGGGGCTGTTCCCACACCCTGAGAAGCCCTGCCATAGGATGGCTTAGGGGCAGCCTTCTGCCTCCACCTCCTCTTTTGACCTGAACTGGCCTGGGACACAGAGTGCAGAGCTGATTTGGACTAGTTGATGGTTGGTGGCTTGGAGACAGTCACACGTGTCTACATGTGCTAGGAGACCTTGTCCCCACATCTAGACCCTGAGCTCCAGGAGATGGAACCAGGTCTATCTTGTCCACACCACAATGGCTTTGCCCATCCTAGAGGCCAGAGTATTGTACAGCACCTATTGTAAGATACAGCTTCTAGATGCATTCTGTTGATCCAAATAGTATTTTTCTCATGTTTGCATTTGTTGCCAGTGTTGAAAAAAACACAGTTTCATACACGAATACTGATTTTTGGATCCTCTTGAAGACATCAGATGACGTGGCATCCCCAGGCCAGAGCTGAAGAATCACCACCTTCTTTAGGGCATTTGCCCTCCAGCTCACCCCAAGGCCTCACCTGGCCTGCTCATTCATTTACGTGACCTGCTGGCCCCTCTCGTAGGCATCTGGCTTTGCAAGCCCAGGTTGGAAGCCAAAAACTGTTTGCTCAGTGGTGACCTTCGTCTGTGTGTTTTGCACACGTGGGTGTTCCTTGCCTCCCCCATGGCCAAGTTAGAACAGGCACAGGGCAGTATCCCTCTGGGGCTAAGTGGTAAAGTAAACCTGAATCCCTCCAGCCAGAGCACCCCAGCCGGGCCCCACTTTGACTCCAGGCTCTGTCTTGTGACCGCTCATTGTGCCAGAAGGACTCAGCCACCAAAAACTTGCTTTTAATTGTCCCACTTGCTCAGGAGCAAAAGTCCAAGGCTCTAGGCCCAGCTACTGCTGAAGTCTCTTGGGGACTGCTGCTCTCTGGGCCTCAGTTTACCCATGTGTCCAGAGAGGAATATGACTTGAGGTTCTCAGGTTCTTTCTTCTATAAGCCTCCTTCTTGCTCTGACTTTCTAGGACTGAGTCCAGGCTACTCTAAGTTTTGGTCAGGCAGGAAAGGTGGGGGCCGAGACGCAGGAGTCACTCAAAATTATTGACATTTCCTAAATATTAATAAAACCAACGGGTGTTGCCAAGCGGCTGGGCCAGGGGCCAGGGGCCAGCACTGGGCCCCAGCCATGGGGCATTGCCCTGGAAGGGAGTGTGCCATCTTCCTGGATGAAGGTCTGTAGCAGCCCGAGGTCAAGGGAGATAGCAGAGCACCATGGTTGAGATCACAGGCTCTGGACTCTGCCAGGGTTTTCCACTTAGCTGCTGGGTGACCTTGAGGAAGTTACTTATCCTCCCTGAGCTTCCGTTTACTTCCGTGGAAAACAAAGATAATACCCACCTCAAGGTCATCTGGGGGATTAAGTGAGCTAAAGCATGAAGAGAGACTGGGTCTGGCACATGAAAAAGCTCAATAACTATTGGCTTTTTTTTTTTTTTTAAGATTTTATTTATTTATTCATGAGAGACACAGAGAGAGGCAGAGACATAGGCAGAGGGAGAAGCAGGCTCCATGCAGGGAGCCCGACACGGGACTCGATCCCCGGTCTCCAGGATCGCGCCCTGGGCCAAAGGCGTTGCTAAACCACTGGGCCACCAGGGCTGCCCACTATTGGCTTTTATTAAAAGGGGCATTGGCAAGTGGGTGACTAAGCCTTGGTGGTAATGCCACCTTGGTTTCCCCATAGCCAGTCTGGGGAGACCACAGGGCTTCTGCTGTCCCCACAAAAGGGGAAGGGAGCATTTGAGAGCTGGTACAGTGTGGTGCTTGAGAGCATGAAGCGTCTTGGTGCTGCTGGTGAGGGTGGGGTGGAGTGGGGTTCAAGCCTGAGAGGCTATGAGGGCCCTTCCAGAACCTTGCGCTGAGGCTCTGGGGGTGCGATCTAGGGCAGCTTGGCCAGAGTTCTGTCGTTGAGGTCCTCCTCCATCTCACCTCTGCTTTCTAGGTGAGGTACCTGCCAGGCTTCTGCTGAGTGAGTTCCCAGGCTTTCTGCCCCAGGCAGTTGGGCATCAGGCCAAAGCCAGGACCAGCACCTCCAACAGATCCTGAGTCTTACCCAAACCACCTACTCCCTCTCATGCTCCCTGAGCCCCCTTTCTGGCCTAAGGAAGCAGCAGCAATAGGTCTGAAGGGTCCAGTTAGAGCCCCTCCTGTCTCCCTGCCATAGATTGGCTTCAGTCTGAAGAGAGAACAGATTCCCAGCTCAGCCCCCACATGGGGAGCCGTGTAATATCAGGGTTGGGAGGAAGCGGTGGAGCATTTTTCAATGTCAAGTGCTCCATGCTGGACACTGGGCACTGCTTTCTCATTTATTGCTGAGAACAGCACCACATTAACCCAGAGGGAGGATTTTGACCGCCCTCTGTGAGCCACCAAAGTGAAACTGGCATTTGAACTTCCTGGGTTCAAATCCCACCTGTACCATTTCCGAGCTATGTGACCTTGGACAAGGCAGTTGTCCTGTGCCTTAGTTTCTTCTGATGCAGTATGGGGGTGATAGTAGCTCCTACCTTCAAGAGTTATGGCGAGGCCTAAATGAGCCTGTTACAGGTAAAGTACTTTAGCAGTGCCTGCTACCTAAGTGTCTGCACTGTCACCTGGGCCACACCCTGAGGGGTTTGCAGATGAGCTGGTCCAGGCGGGAGGAAGCCTGGGGACTCCCCACTGCACCAGCTCTCCTCCCCTGCAACTTTAGCCGGAGAATGTTCCAACTGCCCCTGGTTGTTGAGATGGCCCTGAAAGGACCGGGGTAGGAGCCTGGACAGGACAGAGCCGCCTCATCTCCTGGTAAGGCCTCAGAGAGGCTGCTCAAATCCCCCCTCTCTCCAAGGGTAGTTCCTCTGCATCTGTCAGATCACCCACCCCATCATATCAGGAAGGCCCCCCATTCCCTAGCCAGGGCCCACTATCCTGCAGGGAGATCTTCCCACCCTGAGAGCCCAGATATCTGCTGGCCCTGACCCCAAGTGTCTCCAGGAGAGGTGGCGAGGCCCCCAGTTAACATATTTTAGCATCAAAAACCACGACTCCCAGACACTGCTTTGTGACTTTGGGCAAAGTGCTTTGCTTACCTCTCTGTGCTTCAGATCTCTCATCTACAAAGAGGGTGGTGCTAGTACCTGCCTTGTAGGATCACTGTGAGGATTAAGTGAATGTGAATGGCGCGGAGTACCCTCCCGGAAGGTTTGCTGTTAATGTTAGTCTCTGCAAGTCCTGAGCAGAAAGGGAATGGTAGCCCCAGTTTTACAGGTTAAAAAACAAAAAATGGAGACTTGGAGATGAAGGTCTTTACTCAGGCTTCCATATCTAGGATTCAGGGAACATTCTGGCCACTTTCCCACCATTCACATACAGTTCGCAGGGCAAGGCCAGGTAGAAGGATACCACAGAACCTAACCTGGGCTCTGGCTGCAGTTCTGAACATCTCTCTCAGCTTTCCTGCTCCCTCACCTCTGCTCACATGGGGCCATGACAGGCGAGCACTGCAGCACGGGGGAATCTGCAGTGCATGCCCAGTCCTTTTCCAGAAGCTTCTAAGGCTTCCCTCAGCCCTTACTCCTCAGCCCCACGCCTAGGACAGTGGTGGAATTGCTGTGGGGGACTGGACTCCAAGTCTCTTAAGGGTAAGCTAGATCAGGTTCATGCTGTCTCTTCACCTCCCAGAGCCTGGCACGTGGGTTAGTTTCAGGAAGGGTTTGCTCCAGTCGGGGGTTTGGAGTGCATGTCACAGAGTGAAGGCCAGGTCCTGCCATGGCCTCCAAGGCCCTACATGCTGCCACTTACTCCGTGCTTCTTCTGGCTCCTCCTGCGCCTTGCCCTCCCCCTCCACTCTGCAGTCACGCTGGCCTCCTCACTGTTCCCTCAGCCTCTGCCAGGAAAGCTCTTCCACCATAATATCTACCTGCCTGTTGCCTCGTCCTTAGGCAACCTTTCCTGACCCCTCAACCATCTATAATTTCCTCCCTCATCCCCAACATTTCCTCACCTCTCCCTGCTTTGCTTTCCTCTCTAGGACTTCGTACCCTCTTACCTACATCTCTTAGCTACCTTTCTGATTGTCTGCCTCCAAACTAGAATATAAGCTCCTTGAGGGCAGGTCTGTTTGTTTGGTTCCTGAATGGACTCCAGATCCAAGAACAGTGCCAAGCACAAAGGAGATGCTCAACAAATATTTACTGAATGTTCTGGAGCCAGACAGGTATCTCTAAGCCACTTCTTAGTTGTGTGACACCAGGCATATCACCTAATTTTAAATTCTCTGAGTATCAGTTTAAGGGACATAATGGGAATAATATGAACTTCTCCCAAGCTGGTTGTGAGGTTTAGATGAGTCTCCATATATACATAAAGATCTTAGTACTTTTTAAAAAGATTTTATTTATTCATGAAAGACACAGAGAGAGGCAGAAGCAGGCTCCCTGTGGGGAGCCCGATGAGGGACTCGATCCCAGAACCCCAGGATCACAGCCTGAACAAAAGGCAGATGCTCAACCACTGAGCCACCCAGGTGCCCCAAGATCTTAATACTTTATGTGGTTCATAAATGTTAGCTGTTATTTTTTTTAATTTGGTTTATTTATTTATTTTAGATTTTATTTATTTATTCTTGAGAGGCAGAGACACAGGCAGAGGGAGGAGCAGGCTCCACGCAGGGAGCCCGATGTGGGACTTGATCCCGGGACTCCAGGATCACACCCCAGGCCAAAGGCAGGTGCTAAACCACTGAGCCACCCAGGCTGCCCTTTGTTAGCTGTTATTAATAACCTTTTAACCTGCACCATATCATCCCCATTTTACTGATGAGGAATAGAGGCACAGAGAAAGTGACTTAACCAGAGCTTCATAGCCAGAAATGGTGGTGGTCCTACCCAGGAGTGCCAGAATGTGGGCTCCAGTCTCCTGAACTCAGCTCCATCCTCATTCTCCCCTCTGGGGGTTCTCAGGGAAGAGGTAAGGACTGTAGCTAAGGGAAGGGCTCTTCTCTTCAGGGAGCCTCTGGCTCACCCAGCTGCCTCTTCAGTGGTCACCACCTGTCCACTGGTGGACACCCAGCCACGGCCCCTGGGCCAATCCGCGAGTGGCAGGCCACCTCTGTGCTCTTAGCCCTCCACTCCTGTTGATCTCTCTGGGTCCTGGGCTGCCCACCTCACCCAAGCAACAAGGCTCATGCCGCCTCCCACACCCACAAGGGCTGCCACAGGCCTTGGGCCCTCAGGCAGGTGGGAAGGGGTGAGGGCCAAGCCTGCTGCTTCCCCCACAGGGTCTGGCTGGGGAGGGTGAAAAGAGGCAGAGAGCCTGTTCCAGCTCTGGGCACCAGCTGCAGGCGAATAGCGTCACAAGCTATTAATAACCACCACGGATGTGCCCCAGGGAAGGGGCAGACTGTGCCAGCTGGAGGGGAGGCTGAGGCAGAGCCTCGCAGCAAGGGGAACCCCAGGCCGCCCCTAGTGGGGAGGGCAGTGGAAAGAAGGTTATTTCCAGTTTCTGCTTCTTGATCCTGTGAACATTCCCGCTCTTCCTCTCGGTCTCCCCACCCAGGGTGGATGGTCTCCAAAGTCCCTTCTGGATCAAGCGGGTTCAGAGAGTGAGATTTAGCAGACCCCAGACAGCCCCAATTTCCAGCATAGAAAACCAAGGTGTGGGATCCCTGGGTGGCTCAGTGGTTTAGCGCCTGCCTTTGGCCCAGGGCATGATCCTGGAGTCCCGGGATCGAGTCCTGCATCGGGCTCCTGGCATGGAGCCTGCTTCCCCCTCTGCCTCTCTCTCTCTCTCCCTCTGTGTGTGTGTGTGTGTGTGTGTCTATCATGAATAAATAAATAAAATCTTAAAAAAAAAAAAAAAAGAAAAAGAAAACCAAGGTGCAGTCAGGGTACGGCCTCAACTGAGGTGGTGCAGAGTCCTGTCCAAGCCAGGACAGAACCCCGGTCCCAGTCCCCTCTGTCCAGGCAATGCCAGTTTCATTCTTACAGAGACCCACCCAGTTAGATGGGCATTCTCAGCTCCCTTTTACTGATGGGCAGACTGAGGCTTAGACGAGGGGTACCACCTGTCCGGGGTCACACAGCAAGAAGGGATGGAGCTGGAATTTGCACCCTGAGGGGAAGACAAGGAGGTGTTTGAGAATATTCTTCTCTTCCACCTTTTAAACAGAATAGAATGTTTGCTGGAACCTCTCTTTGTGTTGAAGGACCAAGGGGAGGGAGGGGCCTCATCTGGAATCTCTTAAGGGCTCCCTCCGAGGCCCCAACCCCCTAGTGTTGCATGTAGAAGCGTGCATGGGGTGACTGGAGACTTTTTCAGAGGAGAGGGTGCTAAGCCTCGGTGACCCCTGAAGAGATAAGAACCACTAACTAGCTCCTTTCATACATTGGAAAACTTAAGAGAAGGAAAGACACGGGGCTGCCCAGAGCTCCCTGGGACCAGTAACAGGGGCTTGTGTTCTTCCAAGCACCTCATAGACCTTTCTCTAGGGCCAAGGACCAGGCTCTGGGTCCCCTCCCCACTCCCTGGCAGCAGATAGGAGAACCCACGTGAACTGAATTCTGCACTAAGGTAAACAAAGGAGGGTCAAGAACCCCTCTAGGGAAGGTAGCGAACAGCAGAGAGCCAGACTGGGGCACCTGCCTTGGGGACATAAGAAAGGCTCTGCTCAGGGTGGGGTGTCCTCTCCCAGGAGTCTCACCCTTCCTGAGCATGGGCTGGGCCACTCCTCCTCTGGCCCTTCCCAGGGGGCCGGTGGGGGGGGGGGTATCACAGCCCTGGGCTATTGAGCCTGGGTGGATTGGCATGATCCCGCCCCCTTGCATTTTCCTTTGGCTTTGCTGGACCACCAGCCACACCTAGACTCTTTTACTCCCTAGGATCGTACCAAGTGAAAAGTTCCATTCCTGACCTGCCTCTGTTCGCTCAGTTCCCACTCCTCTCCCCAGAGATTTGTTCACGCATTCATGCATTCATTCACCAAATATTGATTAAGTGCCTATGATGTACAGGCACTGTGCTAGCTGCTGGGGGATCCACAGTGAACAAAACTAACCCAACAACATCCCTGCCCTCCTAGGGCTCAAGTTCCAGTGGGGAGGAGAGACGGCCACAATAGATATAGGCAGGCAATAAATTATATAATAAATTAGAGTAACATCCTCTCATGGGGGACGCTAGGGCAGAATAAGGGGAGTGCGGTAAGGTAGCCCAAGCTGAGAAGATGTCATTTGAGCAGAACTTAGGGGAATGGAGCCATATGGCCGTTTAAGGGCAGAGGGAACCACCCCCAGGCCGGGAGCTGTCATGTTTGGGGAACAGCCCGGAGACCAGTGTGTCTAGAGCAGAGGGAAGGAGGAGACAGGTCAGATGGGTAAATTGAGGGCCCTTGTAAGGACTCTGGAATGAAATGGGAGCTGAGGGTGGGTGTGAGTGCTGAGCTGGGGAACAATGTGCCCTGAGTGGTTCCTGCCAGGCTCCCTGGCTGCTGGGTCAGGGACCGATTGTGGTGGGGGGTGGAGGGACCAGTTAGGAAGTTCCTGCAGTACCTGACGGACCAGGATGGCTCAGACCAGTGGGAGTGAGTGCTGAGGGTGGTGCAGTACCTTTATTAATGTCTGGTGTTGATTCCAGGGTTGCTTTATACAGATACAAGCAAGCGAGAAACCTATTCGTATTTTTTGCCATTTCAAAGTAGCATACTAAACTATAAAGTGATACAGAGGCCCAGAGAGGGCGAGGGAGCTGGTGGCAGCTGCTGTGCTCCACCAAGAAGCAGCTCTCTCTTACATGGCTGGAGGAGGGCCAGTGATCGGCGCGGCCCTCTGGGGGACACCGAACATTCTACAGAAATTCCAAACGCACTCACCCTTTAACCTGGCCACCCATTTCTAGAACTGGGCATAGAGACACATCTGCACACTGCAAAATGACTTAGGTACAAGGCTACTCTTTGTTGACAGTAGCCAAAAGGTGAACATGACCCAGTAGGAGTTTGGTTAAATAAATGGCAGTATATGCACGCATACGTTTCCAGCCCCGGGGAGGGGAGGGCCCGGGTTCCAGGTCTGCAGTGGTGCCTCCGTGGGGGCTGCGAGGCGCTCCCCTCCTCCCGCCTCTCCTAGCCTTGCACTTGGTGCTGGGCAGGCCTGGGTGCTGTCCTCGCCTGTGGTGCTGAAGACAGAAGGGCCAGAGACCAAGAGTAGAGAAGAGGAGATGAGCCGGGAAGTTCAGTGTTCAGTCTTTGTCTCTACCCTTTACCAGCTGAGTGGCCTTGGGCAGGCAGCTTAACCCCTCTGAGCCTCAGCATTCTGATCTGCAACATGGAGTTGCTGTGACAATGACAGCCCCGATATGAAGCACTGGCATATGGAGAATGAGTGATGATTTGCACCGTATCAGTTTAGGAGCAATCAAAGAGAGTGGTTAGGCTTTTGGACACTGCAGTGACAGTGCCTGGCTTTGAATCCCAGCCCTGCCATTTATTGGATGATCTTGATCAAGTGACATGAGTGCTCTGGGCCTCAGTTTCCTCATCTGTAAGTTGGAGTGAATAATAGTCCCTGTGTCGTAAGATATTGTGAGGCTTAGATAAGTTAATTTCGGTGAGGTCTTGGCACACATCAGGAATCCTTAGTGTTACAGTTATATCACTTTCCTCTTCCATAGCACCTCTAGGCTCTCTGTCCCCACCAGTGTCACTCCCAGCCACGCCCCCCCTCTGCTGTGCTCAGGCTGGGCTGTGAGAGGGAGAGCACACCTCACCCTACAGATGTCCTGGCCTCTAGCCCAGCTCTGCCATTGACCTTCTGTGTGATTTTGAACAAATCACTGTTTTCTTCTGGCCATCAGTCTCTGCGTCGTTAAAATGGGGCTAATGATACCTTACACAACCCCTGGGAAAATAACTATGTGCCTGCAGGGTCATTTCAAGAAAGCCAAGACATAAAAAGTTACAACTTGCCAAACACGTAAAGAATTATGCACCTAGCATTTGTCACACACTGGCTAAGTGCTAGGAATACTGAGGTGATTAAGGCTTGGGGCTTGCTTTCAAGGAGCTCTTAGGTTTCTTGCTGGATTGTCAATCCCCTTCAAAGCCCATTTGTGAAAAAACAAACAAACAAAAAGCCCATTTGTGTGTTACCTCTTCCAGGAAGCCACCCTGACCCCACTGCCATGCCCTCCTTGAAATGCTGGAGCACTTAACATTGCCTTTCTGGCCTTCCCATTATCTGAGTCCTTATTTTGTCTGCCTTCCTAATTCATAGGTTCATGTCTTTTACCTGGTGCATTTCTCTAACCTACTCACCCCATGCCAGCACCCAGCACAGTGCCCAGGCCTGAGTAGATACGCTTGTCGGGAATCTTTAGGTTGCAAGTTACATAAATTCAACTCAAAGTGGCTTAAGCCAAAAAGGAAATGTATCGATGCACAAAACAAATGGTCAGGAGTATAATTGGCTTTAGTCATGCCTACACCCAGGTGCCCAGAGTCATCAGAAACCTCTCTACTTTACAGCTCTGCTTTTCTTCTCTGATGCTTCATTCTCTGGCAGGCAGTCCCCACACGGTGGCAAAGCCAGCCCCCACAGTTCCAGACTTTGTCCTCCCGCTTTGCATCCCGGGGTCAGGAGGTATCTCTTTCCTAATAGCTGCAGCCAGAGTCCTAGGTCTAGATCCCAGTGGGTCCCCTTTGGTCACAGGTTCATCTCCGAACCAGTCATAGTGATCTGGTGGATGGGATGGATCTTCAGTAGACAACCCTCCTGAAACACATGGCCTGAGAGAGGGAAATTCATGCTGAGCAGGAAAAACACCAGAGGCTGACTCAAGAAGCCACTGAAAATGCTTGAGCAAGGCAAGGAGTGGGTTAAATGTGGTTTTAAGACATAGATAAGGAGGACTTGGAGGGAAAAGCCTAGAGGCAGGAAAGGGGGTTGGGGGGATCCCAAGCCAGCTCAGCCATGTAGGCTAGGGGAGTGAGGCTGCAGCCCCTCACTCTACATAGAAGCAAAGTGAAGCAGGCCCTCTGTCCCCACTCAATACCTGAAATAATGGCTTATGGCTGCATTTGTCACGTGGCTTTTAATAATAAGACCAACCCAGAGCAGTGACCCACTACCCAGCAACAATCGTCTATTCAAAGGAATCCTTCCAGACAGGACTTTGTTAAGGATACCCCTGGGGCTTGCCTGTGCTAAGGGCACAGCATGGGTGTGGTGACCTGAGGGAGGGGACCTGGGCATGGGGAAAGAGAATTAGACTCCCAGAGTGAAAGTAAGAAAGGGCTGGCTGATGGCACTTGGTCCAACCTCACCCCACCCCCACCCTCCAATTTTCCAACAGATGGGCATCCAGTCTCTGCCTCTCTACCCCCAGTGATAGAGAATGCATTTCCTCCCTGATGTGACGTGAGAACGGTCTCATTTGGGGTTGCTCTCTGCTTGGGTTTACCCTCAGGAGCCTCAGAGGACGCAGTACATACAAGCATGGGACCTGAAGCCTGACACCCTATATTAAAATCCAAATTACTTAGCCCATCAATACATCACTGTCCCTTCTGTAAGATGAGGTAATAATAGTAGCACCTACCGCCTAGACTTGTGATTGTCCAATAATTTAATCCATTATAGTTAGCCCAGCACTTGGCATATGGGAACACTCAATATATATTTACCAGTATTCTTATTTTCCCAAGAGACAAGAGCAGGCCCCCCACTCTTTACAGACTGGTCATCCTCCAGGCAGTTGGACACACAGAGGTTCAAGTCCTAGCTCTTTGGCTTCCTTGCTACATAATCCCTGGATTAGTGTAGTTCTAGCTGCTATAACAAATAAGCTCCTATAGCTCAGCAGTCTAACACAACAGATATTTACTTCTGGCTTCCATAAAATGCTGAGTGGGTCATCCTCATCAGCAGGAGACCTCCCACAGCCAAGCACCCAGGCTCCTCCTAGCTCCTAGCTTCACTGTCTTATAGAACCCAGGAGGCCTCTGAATCAAGCCCAGGTATAGAAGAGATAATAGAGAAGCCCCGCCCACTCTCAAGAGACCCCACCCAGGAGTGACAGCCATTGTCGTTTCTGCTCACGTTCAACTGGGGAAACTGGTCACGTGGCCACACCTAGATGTGAGGCGAGCAGAAACCGTATAGTTAGTTCCCTGCTGACAGCTGCTTTCCAGCAGCAGCTCTGTATTATAAAAGAGGAAACACAAAGTTTCCATAGTCAATCACCAACTTCCTGGGCCTCTCTGCTTCATCTATAAAATATATATATATATAAAAGTATCGCTCGGTTGTGGCAATGGACACTTACTAAAATCATTGAATTGTATACCTTCTGTGGGTAAATTTTGTGATGTATACAAAGTTAAGCTGTTTAAAAAAAAAAAAAAAAAAAACACAGGAGACATCTTGCCCTCCTTCTCAGGATACTTATGAGGACTCTGAAATTTTGCCAGGCTGGCACCGTGTGTATGTGTGTGTGATAGGGAAGAGAGGTTCCAAAGTGGGCCTGAGTTGGGTTATGCATTGGGTGTAGTTTTTATAAGAGAGGTACCCAGCTCAAGCCACCTGCCAACAGGAAGTGGTAGGCGGTTCTGTCTTGCTTCGTGCTTGGGAAGCCCTCCTGGCTTGTGGCGGAAGACCCAGCCCACAGGGCGAGAGTGCAACGGCTGCTGAGAAGATCGGGTGACACCCACCTGCCTTCAGCAACAGACGGGAAACCAAGGGCCTCCCTCGGGGCCAGTGAGGACACACACTTGAGGTGCAAGGCCTGTGGGGTCCCCCGGAACAGCACAGTCAGCTTGAGTGTGGATAGTAGTGTCAACCGCACAGGATGGAAGGGGAGGGGAAGAGGGTAGCCACGGGCCTCCATCACCTGCTGGTGGGAAGTTCACAGTCACCAAATCCACAGGCAATGGTGATGAAGGTAAACTAATTTTAGGTCAAGTTCCTGCCAATGCCAGGCAGGCGTATATGCCCTCAAGTGCTCAGGGAGCCAGTGTGTCTTCCTTTACTGTCTGGCCTCGAGCCCCCGCCTGAAAGAAGTTGCTCTGAACCCACTGCTGTGAAGATTAAGTGAGTTAATACATGGGAAGCACCTGGACAGTACCTGCCACCCAAGCCGCTCTCAGCGGGGGCCCAGCAAGGCATGAGTAGCTTTGGCTCAGGTTTTGTGCTCTCCTGGGCTCAGTTTCCCCACTTGGATACCCAGGGATCCAGACGAGACGCTCCAACATTCTGACTTGGGAAAACAGTAGTTAAGAGCACCGACTTTGGAGCCAATCCCAACGTGAGCCGTGTGACCTTGGGCAAGCTCTCTAGGCCCTCTGTGCCCCTAAAACAAGGATCATGAGAACACTTATCCGCTGAATCGTGAAGATGAGCTCATCCTTAGAGCAGGGCCCAATGTCAGTGGTAGCTGCTGCCGTTTCATTGTTGTGATTTCCTGGTTGTAAAGGTGTGGCCGCCGAGGCCCAGACAAGTGACTGGCTCAAGGTCACCCGGCTAAGAAGTGGCGTGCTAAGAAGTGGCGTGCGGCAGGATCAAGGGCAAGCCTGCTGAGCCCCGAGGCCCGTGCTGTTTCTGTCACTCCCCACTGTGACTCTTAAATCACATGCGTGGTAACTGGGTCAGAGGCAGTGTGTACCTGGGGCTGTGACGCAGGCTGTGTGGATTAATTCCTTGTTGCCTGCCAATGCCTTGCAGAGAACAGGCCTGAAAGGGGTGGGTGGGGTGGGTGGGGGGAGGTCATGAAGGAGGGACGGGTCAGTAGTGAAGACCCCCAAAACTGGGTCCTGGGAACCAAGGAAAGTGATGAAAGAAAGTTGGATCATATGTAGCCCCTAGCCCCAGGAAGCTCTTGGTCTGTTGATGGGGACAGACGGGACAGGGTTGAGACCACCCCAAGACATTCAACAGGAACTGTCAGAGACACGCACAGACGCTGTGTGAATCCTGGGGCTCGGCAGAGGCAGAAATCAGCACCCAGGGCAGCAGGAAGGCTTCCTGGAGGAGGGGGACCTGAGGGTGAAGACCCAGAAGATTGCGGCTGGTGCAGGGGTAGGTAAAGGCAGGCAGCAAACCCGGCAAAGGAGACCAGAGAGAGGCAGTGCAGAGTGGTGGTCAAAGGGCTGAACCTGGATGCAGGCAGCAGATGTGGGGCCCAGACCCACCCCGCTGTGGCTGTGCGCCTGACCCAGACTGGTGGCTGCACGGTGCAGCTCTGAGGCCAAAGCAGCAGGGATGAGATGAGCCACGCACCCAACAGTCTCTGGCTGAGGGAGGAGGGGAGAGAAGGAAGAAGAGCTAGCAACTTGCAGCTGCCAGTCAGTCTCCCAGAGGATGCAGACACAGCCCAAAATGGCAGGGCCAAAGCCCGAAGTGGAAGCATTGCACACACGTGTGCCCCTGTGCCTGCACACCCACGGCCTGCCCAGCACAGCAACCGTCGCAGAGTCCACACATCAGGAGAAGTAGGTCAGCAGAGCAGCTCACAGCCTCTCACTGGCGGCCAGGGGGAAGAGTTCAAGGCACCGAGGGGGTGTACTCACCGGAACCCCTGGGGGAGAGGCCCACACTCCCCTCAGAAAGGGCCTGAGGCCGCTCACCCACAAACGGCCTTCCTCTCCCTGCTGCATCAAAGCAGATCGCCCATGTTTCCTCACTCAGAACCACACTCCCACTGTGTATGGGCATTGGACAGAGGTCAGGAGGGGTGACCCCTTCCAGCCCTGAAAGCAGGGCAAGACCATCGTGGAGAGAGGCCGTCCACTTTAGCCTAGTTGGTGGCTGCAGTAAGAAGGACCCAGTGCTATCCAGCCAGGGCTGGGACTGCAGAGACCTGGTGACAGGTGCCATGGCCCAGTTGGGTTTAGCACATGGAGGGTGGTGGCGGTAGGGGCAGCAGGACCCCGAGTCCTTGGGCCTGGCACCATCCCTCCCCCTGGGGGGGTCTCTGAGACAGGCTGATGCAAGCCCCAGGCCAGCCCCTCTGAGGGCTTTCATGTGGTGTTTCAGGCAGACTCCTGGCATATGTTCAGACCAAAGGAATTAGGAAGGGAAAGGCAGTGGATGTGGCAGGGGAAGGTTCTATAGAACAAGGCTTGCTCATGAATGGAGGGGAAGGGGGCTGATTGGGGGAGCAGGATCCTGAGGCAGCAGAAGGGGCAGGAGCCAAATCGGAGGAGGGGAAGAGGGCCCCCTGCTCCCCCAGCCAGCCGGAGGACGTGCAGATGGAGCTCCGTTTGGGGCTGGGTGGGAGGCCAGGAAGTTCCCTCCTGATGTTCCTCCTCTCTGTGTGAAGTGGGAGTCTGGGTCGTGCCAAGAGGGAAGGGGAAGGCAGAGGAGGAGACTGGCAGGGGAGCTGCTGGGCCAGGGGGAGCACAGAGGGGCTCCCGGAGAGCCCACCCCTACTCACGGCCTCCGCTGGCTCAGCTGAGGGGGAACACAGATCACACTACTGAGGGCACACGACACCTGGCACTTAGAGAGCACTTACTGTGTACCCCGGCTAAGTCATTTAGGAAGTCACAAGCCCATAGGGACAAGGCACTGCTATATCCTTTATGTGGATGGAAAATTAAGGCAAGGAAAGATGAAGGTACTTGCCCAAGGCCATCCAGCTAAGCAGGTGACAGCTAGATTCAAAGCCAGGCCAGCTGGTTCCAAGCCTGCTTTCTCTCTGAGAGCCCTGGGCCGTCTTGTAGAGGTGGGGGGCTGGGGGAATGCTGGCTGAGTCACCTGGGACTTGGAGGTAGGAGGGAGTGAGGTGAGGGCAGAGGAGGTGCACTGAGAGGCAGGCTCCTGGGGCTCAGCTTATGGAGGATTCTGTGCCTCTCCTGCCGGTACACGCACAGACATGTGGACACCTGCTCCTGGAAGCTCCGCTCCCCAGCCCAACCCCCCCACACACACACACTTGACAGACAAGAAATGCAGGCCCCAGATGGGCATTTGCTGGACTCTGCACGGCAGCTCTCTGCCCCCCAACACCGACTGGGGACAGACTCAGTACCTCTGATGCGTGGGTGTAGTTTGTGTGAGTCCCAAAAGGGTCAGTCAGGCTATGAATGTGGAGGGTGGGGCTAGGGCAGGGTGGGTCTTTGCGGGACCTGCACTCTCCTTGTGTCTGGGGGAGACTGGGGGAGGCTGGGTGGCACCCTGAGAGGACACATGTACCTGAGCAGGGCGGTGGTGTCTGTGGAGGGGCAGGGGTAGAAGGCCGTGGTTGGGTGTGTGGCCATAACTGTGCCATCCTGCCCGAGTTTGGGCTGAGACTACTTGGTTGAGGAATTTGATACTGTGACCCCTGCCCTCAGATATCACCTTCCCCACCTCCTGCCTTCTGTTCTCAAAAGCCTAGACCACATTTTATCATAATATATAATTCATGTGTTCACTAGGTTTATTGTCCATCACCCTCCTTGGAACACAAGTCCCATGAGGGTGGGATTCTTATGTGCTTGTTAGTGTTGCGTCCCCATGTCTCTGAACAGCAAGCCCCTGGCCAACAGCAGGTGCTGATCAGTATCTGTGAATCGGAGCACCCGTGTGGACTTGGTCTGTGGAGTGTCTTTGTGTGACATAGGTTATGAGGGTGTGCCTTGTCCAATGCTGTGTCTGGATGACAGCTTGAGACAGACAGGCTGGTGGTACCCAGTGGGGACTGTGGGGGCAGTGACTGGTGGTGTCTCCTGGGAGTGCTGGCTCAGCCCAAGGCCCTGATGCTTTGGGGAAAGGGAGATCCAACAAAGATGCTTGTCGCCCCCTTGTGGTCATCTTGAGCCTGATGTCCCAGGGCCCTAGGTACTGGGGAGGGAGGAGGTGGGTGGACTAGGGGGCCCCCAGCTTGACGTCACATTTCATGCCACATCCCCCATAACAGGGAGAAGATGAGCGTGGGCTGCCCAGAGCCCGAGCCACCCCGCTCCCTGCCCTGCTGTGGGCCAGGGACTGCCCCTGGGCTGGGTGCAGGCGTGCCCCTCCTCACTGAAGACATGCAGGCACTGACCCTCCGCACACTAGCAGCTAGCGATGTCACCAAGCACTACGAGCTCGTCCGGGAGCTAGGCAAGGGCACCTATGGGAAGGTCGACTTGGTGGCCTATAAGGGCACAGGTGAGCATCTGGGCCACAGGGTGGCCAATTTTGAGGGCCAGGGTAGGGACTTGTCTCGGGCTCTCGGGGACTCTCTTCAGGAGCCAAGAAGTCAGCAGGGAGACACAGTTAGTGATCCAGGGGGAGAGATGCAACCTGAACAGCCCAGGGAGACCTGAGAGGGAGGTACAGAGCCCAGACTGGAGGGTGGGCTGCTTGGGGCCAGCTGAGGTCAGGAGAGAAGTCAGGGCTGCCAGTGGTGTTTGGGGAATCACCGGCATATTAGTGATCGCTGACCCCAGGGAAGTGGACAAAGCTGAGGGTGGGTCCTTGGAAACAGAGCACCATTCTTAAGGAGAGGTAGGTGATCTCTCTGGGAGGTCAGAATGGCCAACTCCATTTCTCAGATGAGGACACTGAGACCCAGAGATCCAGTCAGTCATCTAAGGTCATGCAACTAGAGAGCCAGGGCCAGACCCCAGTAGTCCTGCTCCAGAATTTTCTCACTAAACCAGGAGTGCAATGCCTTCCCCACGCCATAGGCTCACAGCCAGTCAGGGGCAGGAACTGCATGACTTCCCTGCATGGCTTCTGGCAAGTCCCTTCCTCTTGCTGGGTCTCAGTTTCCTACCAGTAAGACATGGACAGGCTCGCGCTGTCTCGGGGATGTCAGGTGCAGGGGCGCAGGGACAGAGGCCTTCACTGCTGTGGCTGCTGCCCCATCAGGCACGAAAATGGCGCTGAAGTTTGTGAACAAGAACAAGACCAAGCTGAAGAACTTCCTGCGGGAGGTGAGCATCACCAACAGCCTCTCCTCCAGCCCCTTCATCATCAAGGTCTTTGACGTGGTTTTTGAGACGGAGGACTGCTATGTCTTCGCCCAAGAGTATGCGCCCGCCGGGGACCTGTTTGACATCATTCCTCCTCAGGTACATGGTGTGGTGGTGCAGGGACAGGAGAGGGCCTCCTGGCCCCAGGACAGCCAGGCCAGGCACTCCAAGGGCGGCAGCTGGAGGATGGGACAAGGTCCAGTGGACACCTTTCTCAGCAGCTACGTAGGAACAGTGGGGACACCAGAGGGGAGATGAGGCGGCAGGGCCTCCAGGGGCCTCCTGGAGCAGGGAGAGTGCCAGGAGGGTTCCAGGCTCCTGGCTCTGCATTTGGTGGTGCCTGCTAGGTGCGAGTCAGCTCTGGCGCCCAGGTGGCCAGTGGCAGGGCCTCTCGGAGCCTTAGGTCCCTACGAGGGAAGCAGCGCAATCGCAGCCACCAGGAGTTGGTGAGATGGTGCGGGCGAGGGCGCTCAGTGGGGCGCCTTGCCCACCGTGGGCGCTCAGTGACCAGGGGAGAAGGGTGCGGGGTGAAAACTAGCGGGCCAGACTGGGAGCAGGAGCACCCCCCGCGGTGGGGTGGGGGCGGGCAGCAGGTAGGGGCACAGGCGAGGGGGCACTGGCAGCAGTGGGGAGGGATGGGATGGACGGGACGGCGGACCTGGACCAGCCGTCCCTGAGCGCTCCGCCCCCGCAGGTGGGGCTCCCCGAGGACACGGTGAAGCGCTGCGTGCAGCAGCTGGGCCTGGCGCTGGACTTCATGCACGGGCGGCAGCTGGTGCACCGCGACATCAAGCCCGAGAACGTGCTGCTGTTCGACCGCGAGTGCCGCCGCGTGAAGCTGGCCGACTTCGGCATGACGCGCCGCGTGGGCTGCCGCGTGAAGCGGGTCAGCGGCACCATCCCGTACACGGCGCCCGAGGTGTGCCAGGCGGGCCGCGCCGACGGCTTCGCGGTGGACACCGGCGTGGACGTGTGGGCCTTCGGCGTGCTCATCTTCTGCGTGCTCACCGGCAACTTCCCGTGGGAGGCGGCGTCGGGCGCGGACGCCTTCTTCGAGGAGTTCGTGCGCTGGCAGCGGGGCCGCCTGCCGGGGCTGCCGTCGCAGTGGCGCCGCTTCACCGAGCCCGCGCTGCGCATGTTCCAGCGCCTGCTGGCCCTGGAGCCCGAGCGCCGCGGGCCGGCCAAGGAGGTGTTCCGCTTCCTCAAGCACGAGCTCACGTCCGAGCTGCGGCGCCGGCCCTCGCACCGCGCGCGCAAGCCCGCCGGGGACCGCCCGCCCGCCGGGCCGCTGCGCCTCGAGGCTCCCGGGCCGCTCAAGCGGACGGTGCTGACCGAGAGCGGCAGCGGCTCCCGGCCCGCGGCCCCCGCCGTGGGGCCCGCGCCCGCGCCCGCGCCCGTGCCGGTCCCCGTCCCCGTGCCCGTGCCCGTGCCGGTGCCCGTGCCCGTGCCCGTGCCCGAGGCCGGCCTGGCGCCCCCGGGGCCCCCCGGCAGGACGGACGGCCGCGCGGACAAGAGCAAAGGGCAGGTGGTGCTGGCCACGGCCATCGAGATCTGCGTCTGAGCCCGCCCCCGCCGCCGGGACCCCCGCACCCGCACCCGCGCCGCGCGCGCCACGCCGGGGGCGGGGGCGGGGGCCGCTGCGAGTCCGACCGCCTCCCCCCCACCCCCACCCCCACCCCCACCCCCACCCGCGGCGGCGGGAGGCAGGAGCGCGGGGCGGCGGGCGGGCGGGCGCCGGGTCAGCCACCCAAAGACCTCTGGCCCGCCTGTGGGGCGGGGGCTGGGCGCAGCGGAGCCGAGCCCCACAGACCCGAGGATTCAGAGGCCCCCCTGACACCGGAGCAAGAGAGCTTGCGGGCAGACCCCCCCCCCACCCCCCAGCACACACACCGTCCCGGACCCTGGAACCCTGACTAGTTGCTCCCGGCCCTTCGCACCCCCTGGCAGATCGTCCCGCAGCCCCACCCCTAATCCCCTCTCCTGGCCGCCCCAGCCTGCGACCCCCAGCCCCCCCCGCCCCCCACCCCCCGCACGCACCCGGGCACAGAAGAGGAAGGACGCGTTGGGGCCGGACGCTGGCCGGGAGGGGAGGGCCAGGAGCTGAGGGCTGAATGTTGCTCAGCTGCGCCCTGCCCCTTTCCTAGGAGGCTGCGGGGGAGAGGCCAAGCCCTCTGCAAAATGTAGCAAATGTCTGGATGTGGCAAAAGTGTGTGTGTGCGCGCGCGTGCGTGTGTGTGTGTGTGTGTGTGTGTGTGTGTGTGTGTGCTGGCACAAGCCGGAAGAACCTGGTGACCCCCACAACCCATTTGCCGATGAGAACACTGAGCCCCTGGGAAGGGCAACCGACCCGGACAGGTGGGCTCTAGAAGCCCTCTGTGTCCTCCCCAGGAATTTCCCGGCAAAGTCACAGAGGGAAGGGCTGCCAGAGGGGGCCTCAGTGCCCGGGCATCCCCAGGACAGGGGCAGTGAGTGCAGAGCCCCAGGCCGGCGCAGCTCCCCGTTCTGGCCGCACTTCCCCAGGCCCGGGGACCTCAGATCCTCTGGGTGCTCACCCTCTGAGCCCAGACACAGCCGGACTTCTGGCCGGTGGCGGCGAGGTGATCTGGGCCAGGAATCCCCCTGGGTTTCTGCTGGGGACCAACATGTCAGCCTACGGCTGCTGCCATCCCAACGTCCTGGTACTGAAGTGTGCCCCCGTGGGTGTGAGGATGCAGTGGGAACGAGGGTGGGGGTCTGTGGAAACACAGGGTGGGGGGGTGAATCGGTGTGTGCCCCATGAGTGTGAGTAGAGTCCATGTATGCGTGTAGTCTTATGTGTTCAGCGATGGCATCCAGACGCCTCAGCAGCTCCTCCTGGCCCCAGGATCCAACCCAGACAGCTGCCAGCAGGTGTCCAGGCCTACGCTTCACCACGCGCCCCTCAGGGAATCTGGCCAGGAGGCACCCGCAGGTTGGTTCGGGCCCCTAGGCAGCAACACAGGACCCCAACCTCACCCAGTGTTCCCTCGTGACCCCTGCCCTTGCTGTGGAGGCCCAGGACCCCGCAATAACCTCAACATGGGTGAGGCCACTCCTGCCTGGCAGGGTCCCCTCCGCCATCCAGGGCCACACCTGCCAGGGTCCTACTGGGGTTCTAGGTCATTCGAGGGGGCCCTCTGATGAGCCCCACCGGCTGACCAGAGAGGGCCCAACTACCATCTGGCCTGGAGCCCCCACCTCTCCACTCCTCCCTCATTCCCACCGCGCAAAAGGGCTATAGGTCCCCCTGCCCTGCCCGGGTCCAGTTTACAAAGTGTGCGGTTGCCCCAGGGCCTGGCCCTCCCCTCTTCGGTGTGCCCGCCCACTTGAGACCCACCTCTGCAGTGGGCCCCAGGGCCCTCCACATGCCAGGTAAGTAGCAAACCCTCCTCCCACCATGGGCCCTGTCTCAGAGAAGGCCCCCCATCACTGCCCCCGGCCCAGCTGGAGCCCACCCGGGCCACCTCTCTCTCCCAGCCGCGACGTCTCCTTTTGCCTTAGGCCTCTTGACATCCTGTCTCTCCTGCAATAACACGGACGCAAGATTCCAAGTAGATGTCCCTCGCCGTGCGCGCTCTCTCTTTCTCTCTCTCTCTCTCTCTCTCTCTCTCTCTCTGTTAAGATCCTATTCGGGAGTTTCTCCCTCGTCGTAGTATCTAGAATGTTAGAGTTGGAAAGGGGACTGTAGTTACGTAGCCCAGCCCCCGTGTTCAGAGGCACAGAGAGGGCCAGCGACTGCCCCACACGGGAGCAGGACCCCAGCCAGGCCTGCTCCCTAGCTGTCGGGGCCCTGCTGCTGCCGCCGCCGCCGCCACCACCACCTCTGCTAGTTGGGCTGGGACCCTTTGCCCCTTAGGAGAGGTGTTGGTTACAGATGTTTACCTCAGTTTACGTCACTGTCGAAGAAACAAATAGCAAAAAATTAATAACACCGTAGACACGAAGACTTAGAAGACAACACACAAAATCTTCCTCTTTCGATTCTTCTGTGAAAGTGTGTGTGTATGTGTGTGTCCCACTCCGGGCAGGCCGGGTCATCCTCGATCTCTGTCCCTGCCCCTAGGCCCCCACACTGCCCCGTCCTTCGGTGCTTCCCAGAGACCCCTCTGAGCTGGCCTGTGGGGTGTGGGGAGCCCCCTGGGCGGGAGGCAGGGCCACAGGTTAGCTAGAGGGCCTCCCATCAGGCCCACCGAGCAGAGCTGCCAATACTCCCTGAGCCCGCGCTGTGGCCCGTGGGACAGTCGTGGTGGCTAGCATCAGCACCCAAGCCTGGCTCAGGGTTTGGGCGGAATCCGGGGCCCCCGAGCCGCAGCCCCTCATGTCTCGCCACACACACACACACCCCCACCATGTGTTTGTAAATACTCTGGCATCCTTTGGCCCTGAGAAGGTTTTTAAATGTGTTATTTACTTCTCTAATCATGACAATTGCTATAAAATAAACAAAAGTCTAGAAAAATTACCACTGGGTGGCTGTCTTGCCTCAGATACGGATGGAGCAGGGAGGGGACATGCAGAACTACTCCTGAACTTTGAACCTGACAGATGTTCTCAGGTGGGGTCTGCAGCGTCTGAGCACCCACCTCAGGCCCCCTGGGACCACTCAGGCCTAGAGCAGGCTTGAAGGCGATGGGAACAAGGACCAGGTTCTGGGAGGGAAGGGGTGGCGCCCTGGCCCCAGCCTGATGTCCAGCTTCAGCTTGGAGCCCTTCAGGCTGGGCAGAAAATTGACGCAATAACCCAGAGGAACAGAGCAGGCTGATTCATCCGGTCGCCACCCAGCAAATATTTACCGAGCACATTCTGTGTCCCACCCGGGATACAGCAGTGAGCAGGGACAGATGGTGTCCTCAGGCAGCCAGCAATGGAATGATAGAGACAGACATAACCCATATTTAAGGCTGGGTGTTGGGAAAGTATGTAACTGGGAAGCTCATCAAGTCTGGGGGTGTCGGGAGCTCACCAAAGACAGGAACCAGAGGAGTCGGAGTCCTCTGGGCAGCGGGACATGGCCGGGAGGCAGAGGCTGCATGGGTGGTGCCTGCAGACTCCAGGCAAGGGGGCGAAGTGGGGGGAGGGTTGGGTGGGCTTTAAGGAGATTCATGATTCCACATTCATTCAGCAAAGATTTATTTCCTTTTCATAGATAAGATCTGTCACTCTGTTCCAGACCCTTCCATAGCTCCTTAGACCACCCAATCAAAGCTGAAGTCCTTAGGGTGGCTTCCAAGATCCCACCCCCTGCGCTCCTGCCTTGTCCTGTGCTGCCTCCCAGCCACATCGGCCCCTAGGACTGCCCAGCGTGCTCTCTGCTCTGGGCCTGGACCTTTGCCTGGGACTCTCCCAAATCTCCCCCCTCCCTCCAGTCCTCAGTCCTTCAGGCACCTGCTCAAATCTCAAGCAATCAGAGAAAACTTCCTAGAGTAGAAGCCTCCTACCCTGCAGAAGCTACCCTACCCTCCTATGCTGAGTGCTCACCGTCACTCGCGGTACCATGTTCTCGTTTGTTCTCCATCTCTACCCTCTAGAACGGAAGTTCCATAAGAACAGAGTCAGTGTTTGGCAAATTGCTATCCCCCCCCCCTCCGATGCCTAGTAGAGGGCCTGGCACAGGACAGACCCTCCCTAATGATTTGTCAGCTTAATGAATGAATGCCCAATGCTATTTTAGGGGCCAAGGATACAGCAACAAACAAGACAATCCCTAACCCCTGAAGCTTACTCCCTGAAGACAAAAATAGACATTAATCAGATCACACAACTATCTATGAAATGAGGGTGAGGGTAAAAAAAAAAAAAAATAGGAAAGAAATAAGAGAAAAAAAATCCACCCAACCTAGATCAGAGGGGTAAGGACTCATCCCCAAGAATTTTCTCTATGGTATGTTAAAGAAAAACCTTGTTGGAACGCCTGGGTGGCTCAGTGGTTGAGTGTCTGCCTTCGGCTCAGAATGTGATCCCAGGTCCGGAAATCAAGTCCCACATCATCGGGCTCTCCACAAGGAGCCTGCTTCTCCCTCTGCCTATGTCTCTGCCTCTCTCTGTGTGTCTCTCATGAATAAATAAAATCTTTAAAAACAAAATAAAACAAAAAAAACCCCAAAAACCTGCCATTTCAAACCATCTGCCACTTCTCTGAAATGATAAGGGTAGACACCCAGGGGCTTCACAGAACACTTTAATGGCTTATTAAGGGGTGGAGGGGAAATCTACAACTAGAAATAGCATCCCTGGTTCCCCCACCCCTCCGTGTTCAAATAACACGGGCTAACTGCCAGTGTGTCCGAGAATGCCAGGACCTACCACTAGGGGGCCTTGGTTTTCCGCCGCTCTTGCTTGTGTCTGCCACTCCGCATCCCTACTGAACTGGGTGAGTGTGCTCTGCCCTGCCACGGGGCTTGACCAGGAGGCTTTCCAGGCCCGCCCACACACGGTATCAGAACCAGACCAACCCCTGCAACCCCAGAGGTTCTCCCATTTAGCCTGGGCCACCTGCCCTTGTTCGTGGCAAGTGCCTTCTCAAGGGCACTTAGTCTTCTCCTGCCCATGGTCTTCAGGCTAGACTCAGTCCACCAAAAAGGTTCCAGTAACATTGAACTTCAGAAGGGAAGGGATTGTATTCTTTGTATTCTTCATTTTCTCTCAACATGCTTCTTGAGTTCTAGGCAAGTTTTCCCAGCTACTTGCCAGCAACAGCTTACCGTGCCCAGACAGGGAGTATTGAAAGGGCAGCCTCTGCCTTCGGCTCCGGTCATGATCTGGGGGTCCTGGGATCAAACTCCTTGCTTGGCAGGGAGTCTACTCCTCCCTCTCCCCCTGACCTTCCCCCCCCCCCCCGCTCATGCTCTCTCACATTCTCTCTCTCTCTCTCTCTCAAATAAATAAAATCTTAAAAAAAGAAAAAAAAGGCCACCCTCAAATTCCCATTATACCCTTCACACAGGGCAGTAGAGGCCAACTCAACTTACTTACTGAGGGAAAGAGTCCCCAAACAGCATTTCTCTTTAAAAAAAAATGTAGAGCCTTACCCTCCGCCCCCATCTCGTGCCTGGTTCAGGGTGGAATGTGGGTGTAAAAAAAGTAATTTAGAGTTATTTACTGGCAGTTGAGCGGAGAAGAATGTTCCTCACCCAGCTTGGTTTTTGGTTCTTGAAGGGCAATGGAGAAATTCAGGGGTTTTCATTTGGAGCCAAAGAAGGACGAAAGAGTATGGTGGCTCCAGAGGCCAAGAGCATACAGGGACAGCCAAATAAGTAGGCTGTGTAATTAGCAAGTATTGTATACTTGAAATGTGCTAAGAGAGCATAATTTTAGGTGTTTTCACCACACACACACACAATCACACACACAAACCCTAAGTATTTGAGGTGATACATATATTGGCTTGTGGTGATCACAATGTACACATATTTCAAAACCTAAGTTGTACACTTGAGGCATATGCAGTTTTAATTTGCCAATTACACCTCAATAAAGCCAAGAAGAAGAAAGAGAAGTAGGTTGGTCATGACTGACTCGAGACCGTGAGCCCCAATTTGGAAATCCTCAGAGAGATTATGGCGGGACCTGGTTGTCCTTAATACGTGGTAAGGGAGCCTTAAGTCATTCTATTTGGGAGTTAAAGGAAAACAGAAGGTTCCTGCAGAAGGTGGAGGATTTATATATGTGGGCTGGGGTATATATATATATTTTTTTAATTTATTTATTCATGAGAGACACAGAGAGAGAAACAGAGACATAGGCAGAGGGAGAAGCGGGCTCCTCAAGAGGAGCGAGACTCCATCCTGGGACTCCAGGATCACACTCTGAGCTGAAGGCAGATGCTCAACCACTGAGCCCAGGCGTCCCTGGGGTTATATTTAATTATAGTTGTGATAAGAATCATGGATGCTAAGAATAGCATAAGAGGTAGTAGACATCTGCTATTTTTGCCTGTTTAGCATCCATTCACACCCCCTTTTGGTTGACAGCCCCCTAAGTTTCCCGTCCATGTTCTTGATCCACGTGGTTTGGGAGGGGTGGCCACATGACCCACGTCTAGTCAACCAACACATTCCATCCCTTGAGCCACAGCAATTGGCTCAGATATGGAAGTATAACCCAAGTGAGGCAGCTCCTGGCCTTTTTCTATACCTATTAGGGGGTCAAGTGTTCTCTTTTCATTAGACTTGCTAAAGTTTGTGGGGTGTAAGGCTGGACCTGCTGCTGACCATCTGGGCCACCACTCGGGTAAATTCTGTCCAAGCATGAAACCCATGCAGAGCAACTGAAGCAAGGCCAAGAGATTAAGAGGAAAGGAATCTGGTGACATTATTTGAGCACTAGGATCCAAGATTGGAATTAGATATAAGTAGGTTTTTCAGTTACATGAGCTAATATATGCTCATAAATCCATTTGAGTCTGGTGTGCGTAGTCTGCAAACAAAGAAGTTCTGGCTAATATCCAGAGAAACTTAATCCACAAGATCTCTGAAGCTCTGCCTTACAGCATCTCCTGACTGACAAGTGGCCTTGATCAAGAGAAGCCACTGGGCCTTTCTGGGGCTGGATGCTCACTTCTGAAGCTGAGATTACCAGAGTATTTGCCAGGGCTCATTTGGTCCCAACTGACAGAAAACCCAACTCAAAGTGACTGATTTGAAAAAGAAAAGTTCTGAGATGGAACCAACTTCAAGTGTAGCTTAATGCAAAGGCTTCAACTTTGACACTCGGATAGGTTTCTCTCTCCAGCTGCTCTACTTCCCAGGAACCTGAGATCATGACCTGAGCGGAAGGCAGACGCTTAATGCGTCTAATGGAGTGAGTCACCCAGGTGCCTCGGAAAACTTCCTAAGTTTGGTGGAAAACACGAATGTCCACCCAAGAATCTTTCTTTTTAAAGATTTTATTTATTTATTCATGAGAGACACAGGTAGAGGGAGAAGCAGGCTCCATGCAGGGAGCCCGACGTGGGATTCGATCCCGGGTCTCCAGGTCAGGCCCTCGGCCGAAGGCAGGCGCCAAACCGCTGAGTCACCCAGGGATCCCATCCACTCAAGAATCTTACCGAACATTTATTATTATATTACCCGAGCCATGTAGTAAATTATGATTACCTTTCTTCTCTGTACGATATTTTATTCTCCTGGTATCTCCTTTTTTATTTGTGTAGAATAATCTATGTACTTATTATTAATTCAACTGCAATCTCTCCACCAGTTGTTTACATCATTTCTCAAGAGGTTCAGTTTGATTGAGTGGTTTCCAAATTTAACCTTCTAGAAAATGGCTAGAGCCCCCTGCCCTGCTCCTGGATGAACTGGCTGCTCTCGAGACCTATTGCAGGATTATCCTGGGATCTATCTGTCTTCTCTCATCATTTGTCTGAGGGGTTTCTCTACCTCTTTTCTATGTTGGAGCTCCTACTCCTGTATTGAATTATGTTTCTCTTGCTTGATTTACTCTCTCATTTTGATGGAGCACATTGTCGTGTAATTATCCAATAAGGGGTGTGTAAGAAGTAAATTTTTTAAGATCTTCCAAACAAGTAGTATGGGATATTGCTAGATTTCTCTTTAAAAGAGCTATTAAGAGTTTGCCTCTCCATGAGCAAAAATGACAGTGTGCCTCCCCTAAAGCTCCCCAGTCATTCATTGTTGCCTACCTCTCAGCATAAAGGGCTAACTTGGGGATCCCTGGGTGGCCCAGCGGTTGAGTGCCTGCCTTTGGCCTGGGGCGTGATCCTGGAGACCTGGGATCGAGTCCCACGTTGGGCTCCCTGCATGGGGCTTGCTTCTCCCTCTGCCTGTGTCTCTGCCTCTCTCTCATGAGTGAATAAATAAAATCTTTTTAAGGGATCCCTGGGTGGCGCAGCGGTTTGGCGCCTGCCTTTGGCCCAGGGCGCGATCCTGGAGACCCGGGATCGAATCCCACGTCGGGCTCCCTGGTGCATGGAGCCTGCTTCTCCCTCTGCCTGTGTCTCTGCCTCTCTCTCTCTCTCTCTCTCTCTCTCTCTCTCTCTGTGACTATCATAAATAAATTAAAAAAAATAAAGATTAAAAAAATAAAGGGCTAACTCATGGGTACTTTAATTTGCCTTTCCCTGGTTTCTAGTGAAGCTGAAAATCTTTAGTTTATGTAGTTGCCATTTGAATTTGCCCCTCTGTAAATAGTCTCTTCGTACCCTTTGCCATTTTTCTTTGAGGCTGTTGGTCTTTTGCTGTATGGACTGTCTGTGCGGCGCAGGGATGGCTCATTCACCTGCCAGGTTTGCAAGTACAAATCATCTTTTTTTAAAAAGATTTTATTTATTTATTTGACAGAGAGAGCGAGAGGAGCTGGGGGAGCAGCAGAGAGAGGAGGAGAAGGAGGAGAAGCAGGCTCCCCATAGAGCAGGAAGTCCCATGCAGGGCTCAATCTCAGGACCCCGGGATCATGACCTGCTGAAGGCAGACGCTTAACTGAAAGAGCCACCCAGGTGCCCCCACAAATCATCCTTTAACTTAGCTTGGGTATCTTCCCATAATCTTCCCTCTTAATTTTAAATAGACTCAGCTAAAAGAGTTTCTATGGCCTCTCAGCTTCTTTTCTGGGTTTGGAAATGGTCCCCAATCCCTAGATTTTAAGTATAGTTCTCTAAGTGTTCTCCTAAGACTTTTATGACGTGTTAATTCATCTAT
The DNA here is from genome assembly GCF_003254725.2 of Canis lupus dingo. NCBI lineage: Eukaryota > Metazoa > Chordata > Mammalia > Carnivora > Canidae > Canis > Canis lupus. The sequence goes on along the minus strand of NC_064248.1, from coordinate 18,346,220 downwards.
AATTTACTTTTGCTGCTGGTATTAGGTATTGATCCAATTTGATTTCTTTATTTCTTCCAATGGATAGCCAATTGTGCTGGCACCTGTTAGTAAGTAAACTGGTCTCTTCTGACTGACTCAGACTCCCACTTTTGTCCTGGCGTCAACTCCCATGGGATAATGGGTTCCATTCCTGGGTTGTTTATTTAGTCACCATGGTTGCAGATTTGGGGCATTTCCCGTGTGCAACGTAATGTAGAGTTATCTAATTTATGAAAGGCTCTGTTGTATTTTGATTTCCAATACACATGGGGACAATCATGTTTTTCTGAAGTTTTAACTCATACTGTATTTTGATGTTAGTTCTGTCTTCTTTATCCTTCAGCACATTTTTTCTTCCTGGAGCTCCTACACCTCCTCTGTTAGATGGATTCCCCTAATAATATAAATGCGATGAAATATTTTTCTTTTTCTATTTCCAGCCAATGATTCCTTACAATATCAAGTTGCCTTATCTCATCTTTTTCAGTTGTGAGCATTTCATTGTTTTTTATCCTGGTGCATTTGATAGAACCTCCAAAAACACTGTTTTTTTTTTTTTTTATTCTAACATAAATGGTTTTGGTATCTGGAATGATGTTTGCTGTTAGTTTGGGCAAAGAACCGTTATCATACTTTAGTAGTTTCTTATTTTTTTAGTAGTTTTTCCCTAAGAAAGCAATTGAGTTTTTTCAACATCAGTTGATAGGATCACATTGTTACTCTCTTTCAATGTAATGTAAAGAATTATGTTGATAAATGACTTGCATTGCTGAAATGAGCTCTCTTTGCTCAAAGTATGTTATTCCTTTGCTATTGATAAAATACAACTTGTATGTATTTGCTAGCATTTGATTTAGAATGCTTGCATCAAAATCAGAGGAAGATCAGTCTACAATTTAGTGGCTAGTGTTTTGTTTGTGTTCTTGTTTTAATTTATTAGCTGGTTTGTTTGTCAATTTTTTTTTTAAGATTTCATTTATTTATTCATGAGAGACACAGAGAAAGAGGCAGAGACCCAGGCAGAGGGAGAAGGAGTTTCCTTGTAGGGAGCCCGATGTGGGACTTGATCCCAGGTCTCCAGGATCATGCCCTGGGCCAAAGGCAGGCGCTAAGCCACTGAGCCACCCAGGGATCCCTGTTTGTCAAATTTTTATGTTAAGGTCAGGCTGCCTTCATAGAATAAAGTAGAGAGTGTCTGGAGTGCCTGAGTGGCTCAGTCAGTTAAGTGTCTGCCTTCAGCTCTGGTCATGATCTTGGGGTCCTGGGATCAAGCCCTGCATGGGGTGGGGGGCAGTCTCTGCTCAGTGGGAAGTCTGCTTCTCTCTCTCTCTCTCTCCAAAATAAATAAATAATCTTAAAAAATAAAATAAAATGGAGAGTTTCTTTTTCTTTGACCTAGAATGGCTTAAGTAGCATTAGAATTATCTTTGCTTTTATGAATGTAAACTATTGGAAGATTAGCTAAATTCATTTGGACCTAGTACCTTTACAGATAAGTTTACGCATACAAAAAAGGTATGTAACAACAACAACGACGACGACAACGACGAAAATGGTACATAACAGAAATGTAAGTTAAGAGACACAGAATGAGCCAATTTAAGGTAGATTTGTGACTTTTTTGTCTGGGTCACCAAGGTTTAGCTTGGCTAAAAGGGGAAGGAAGAGGGCGACACCCACTATATCTTCCTAGCGGCAATGCTAGAGTAGGCCAGACTGTCTGGGAAAGTTCCTTGGGAGGAGGTGAGATCCTGCAGTGTGACTCCTGGTTTTCTCTTCTTCCCTCCATTCTTCTCTGTAATAACCACGTACCTGCAAGTAAACCCTGCTGTTTTATTAACAGGGCGAGGCTATGTAGCCAGCAGAGAGATGGATTCTGGGGAGAGAAGGACACAGAAAGGTTTGAAACCCACCTCTGCCCTGGGCAACTTGGGGCATCTGTGTGGGGCTGCTTTCTCAGTTGTAAAACAATTCTGTGTGAAGTTTAAGATAAAGACCGCACAGAGTCTGCAGATACTCCACAAACATGTCACCTTCTTACCTACTCCCACCCCCCGACACCCAACTCCTGACAGAAGGCTGCACTTCATTGTGTAGGCAAGGGGGAGCCATTGCATATATGTAATATATGCAATAAGGTACCATAGGAAGGGGTTAGCGCCAGGAGGTGGATTCAATTAGCCTAATGTTACAGGAGAGGAAACCAAGGCCTGAGATCACACAGCTACAAAGTAACAGTGCTGGAACCTGAACCCAGGCCCTATCAGTCACAGAGCCCATCCATTCCCTAACCCTAGAATCTGGGAGCCCTCCATAGACCACTGCGCAACCCACTTCTTGGGAGGGATGAGCATCTCCCCTTGTGCCCTACCACCTTCAGTACCTGCCCCCGCATGAGTCACTCACCAGAGCCAGAGTGAAAGAACGTACCTCCTGGGGGAGTTCTCTGTGTGAGTGCATTTCAGGTTCCCGTCTTAGTCACCACTGCTGTTGGTTCCCACCCCTCCCCCCTCCCCCACTCCCCCCCCCCCCCCCAGACTGCCAGGAGCCTCCAGGTCCCCAGCCAGAGCCACCTGGGCCACCCCCACTGGGCTCAGGCCCCTACTGTGGTGAGGGTTTGGTGGTGGGGCTGGTGAGGCCGAATCTTGAGATGTGGGCAGGGTGACTGACTGGGGGGCACTGGGCCCCATAACCACCATTGGCTTTCCTTAACCTAAGTGAAAGCAGTGAACTTGTCAGGTGGACAGTCTCAGTACTAAGCTGGCATTTCGAGAATGCTGACTTCAGCCAGGCCCGGCTCGAAGCCCTTTGTATCTATTAAGACACATAATCCTCATACAGGCCCACGAGGCGCTAGCGTGCCTATTTTGTAGCTAAAGCAATTTTAAGGTTCAGAGAGGGCAAGTGGCTGGCCCAAGGCCACACAGCCAGCGCAGGACAGAGCAGGGAGGCTGGCTCAGGTAGTGGGCCTGCCTCATGACGGGCATTCCAGCACTGACCCCATCCCCAGGGCCGGGCAAGGCAAGTCTCTGCCCCGGGCCTGGCCCTGCACCTTGACCCCAGCCCCACCAGAGTTCCTGAGAACTGAGAACGGTGAGCAGGGGCCAATCCTCTGGGGAGTCACCAGCTCCACTCGGCCCAGGTGAACTCTTGGCCAGGCCACATGCAACTCCCCCAGTTTGTCAACCAGCTCAGCCTCCTGGCCTTTGTGGGTGATTTCCTTGGCATGGAACACCCTTCTCCTCCCCTCCACTGGACCAATCCCATGTTCCGTGCATCTCGAGGGCAGCAGCATCCCCTCTGGGAAGCCCTCTGGGATGTGCCCCCACAGAACCCTACACTTCCCCTAGTCCATCCCAAATTTGCCACTTGCTTGCTGCAACCTTATGCAAACTACTGGATCTCTCCAAGCCTCACTTTACTCATCGACAAAATGGGAACAATGATACCGTGAGGGGTTTTTGCAAGAATGAAAAAAGAGATAAGTCATGCTTATAACAGGGCGGGGCCCGCAGTAAATGCTCACTCAACGGGCTCATCTTACAGCATTGATTTGTGTACATTGGGTTGTAACTGTTTGTGTCTGTCCCTCCTTCTGGACCAAGTGTTCTCTGCAAGAGCAAAAATGGTGTCCTGTTTCTGTGCTTGTCCCAGATCCCAGCACTTGGCCTGCCCTGTGGGACATCTCAACACATATCCTATTTATTGAATGAATGGCCCAGGGTCCAGCTCCCTGCGTGCAATATGGTGCTGAGGGCTGGGGCAATCAGGCTGGGCTTGGCCTGGACCGGGAGCAACCTCTGCCTGGATGGGTGACCTTGGGCAAACCATTTAAATGAACCTCTCTGCAACTCTGTGTCCTTGGTGGCCAAGTGGGGATGACAGTAGTCCTGCCTCCAAGGGCTCTCATGAGGATTAACTGAACTGGTGTGTAGAAAGCACCCAGGACGGAGCCAGCCCACAGTCAATGCTGTATGAGTGCTGTAGAAATAAGTGGTTGCATCCCCTGCAAGCCTCAGCCTGTCCTGTTACCGCTAGGCCAGCCCTCACTTCCCGCCCCGAGGACCTCGGGGTCTAGGTCACAGGGAGCCCCCCTCCAGCCGCCTCCTCCTTCATGCCAAGGCCTCAATTGGCCTGCTCACAGCCCAGCCTCGCGTTCCAGCATCTGGGGCCAGCTGTCCCTCATGTAGAGCCAGGAGGACGGTCCACGGAATCCAAGAGCAGAAGCAAACAGTTAGGACCTTATCTTCCAATCCAACACAATTTTCTGGACTCTGATCCCCCACTGCCTCTGACAATATAATCAAGATAGGTTCGGGGAAATGCAGTCCAAACCGGTGATTTCTCAGCCACATGGAGGACTCTGTGCCTAGCCATTGTATGACATGCTGTTTTTCCCCAACGCTTGCCTCTGGGCCGGTCCGCGGACCCCAGGCCCACAGGGCCAGTAAGAGGTGAGTAGGAGCCCTCTAAAGTGATGAGACAGGTTGGGGTGCTGGGCAGCAGGGGTGGGGGTGGGGGTGGGTGGAGGCTGGGACTGAGCTGAGGCTGGTTGCCACGTCAGTCCCATCCCCCACCCCCCTCCCACCTGCCCCAGTGGTGGGGTGACAGGAGTGCTGTGGTTTCCCCTGCAGCTTCAAGGCTTCTTCGCGTTAGCTCTGCTGTGGCTCCTAGGGCCTCCTGCTTGACGCCCAGTGGGGCACCAGTCCTGGGCTCCAAGGTCGCGATCTCCCCAGAGAAGAATGAGCCAGCCATTCCTCCTCGCTACCTTCTGTGTAGAGCAGAGCCTGCAAAAAAATCTGGAAGGCCTGGTCTCTATGCAAAGGATGTGGGATACTCTTCCCCCCAAATGCCCTCCCATTTTCTCTCTCTGCCCTGTCCCCGCTTTGTGCCTGGGTGCGCTTGTCAGATAAACCACAGGACACTGGTTCAATCTGAGTTTCAGACAACCAGCGAGTAACATTTTGGGATAAGTATGTCCTGAATATTGGATCTGGAATATTTATTTGCCAAATCTGGCAGTGTAACGAGGGGGCCTAGTGAATCCAGGTGCAGAGAGGGTTGTTGGTCCTCTTTCCCCTCAAAGGCACTGAACTCCTTGGGGACCCTTTCTCTGCACTTCCTTCCTTCCCTCTGCCCCCCTCCCACCAGCCTCACCCCCTGGACTGGCCCCAAGGTGAGTGAGGGAGGAAAACCTTCACCTGCTCAGATGTTCTCTCTCCATTCCCTTCCCAGCTCACTACAGTTCCTCTCGTCATGGCGCTCAGCCTCCCCTCCCCGGTCCCTTCTGCTCACACCTGGCACAACTGAACTGACAGTTTGGGCTCTGCATCCCCACTCCCAGCTGTTTTTGTGGGGGTGGTAGAAAACAGAACACTTGTTTTGATGTCTCAAGTGAATAGGCCATCACAAATCAACCCTCCAAGCCGTTCTATTGCACATACATCCTCTGCTTTTGAGTCCCACTACAACCTACCCATTTCACAGATAAAAACAACGAGGCCGGGATCCCTGGGTGGCGCAGCGGTTTGGCGCCTGCCTTTGGCCCAGGGCGCGATCCTGGAGACCCGGGATCAAATCCCACATCGGGCTCCCGGTGCATGGAGCCTGCTTCTCCCTCTGCCTGTGTCTCTGCCTCTCTCTCTCTCTCTGTGACTATCATAAATAAAAAAATAAAAATAAATAAATAAAAAAAAAATAACGAGGCCCAGGATGCCTGGTGGCTCAGTGGTTGAGCATCTGCCTTTAGCTCAGGTCATGATCCCCAGGGTCCTGGGATCAAGTCCCACATCAGGCTCCCCGCAGGGATCCTGCTTTTCCCTCTGCCTGTGTCTCTGCCTCTCTCTCTCTCTGTCTCTCATGAATTAATAAAATCTTAAAAAAAAAAAAAATAGAACAAGGCCCAGAGAGGTCAGGGCCTCCTTCCCGGGTCACATGGCTGGTGAGTGGCAGACTAGGAGTCTCTTTCAAGGGCCTCAGGGATGCCCAGAGCGAGCCCTTGCCTCCTGAGAGACCTGGCTGAGGAAGCCCTGTAAGAAGGGGCTGAGCGCTCGAGGCCCCAGGTCCCCCAGGTCCCCTAGGCCTTTTCACAGGGAACCTGGTGCTGAGGCCGCCTGGCGAAGCCTCATCCCACCCCCCTGCTGCTGGGCCTCTGCAACATTTCCTCTCTGAGGATCAGCCACAGCCTTGCTGGGCTGGGGGAGCCAGAGGAAGAGGAGGCCCCTCGCACCCATGGGAACCCGTAGTCTCACTGCTCAGGGCTGCCAGGCTTGAATGCATGGGGCTCAGGAATGGCAAGACCCCTTTCAGAACCAATGCTGCCACTCACCAAAGTCCCTGGCAAGTCATTTCTCGGCTCCAAGTCTCCATTTCTTCATCCAAAAATAGGGTCAATGATACTTTCTCCGTCACAGAGCTGACGGAAGGATTAAAAATAGTCTTCAGGGCTCCTGCCTGACTCCGTCAGTGGAGCATGCGACTCTTGATCTCAGGGTTGTGAGTTCAAACCCCACGTTAGGCATACAGTTTCCTTAAAAAAATAAAATAATAAAATAAATAAAATAAAATAAAATAAAATAAAATAAAATAAAATAAAATAAAAAAGGGGCACCTGGGCGGCTCAGTCAATTAAGCATCTGACTCTTGATTTTGACTCAGGTCATGATCTCATGGAGCCTGCTTAAGATTCTCTCTCAGGCAGTCCTGGTGGCTCAGTGGTTCAGCACAGCCTACAGCCCAGGGCGTGATCCTGGAGACCCAGGATCGAGTCCCACGTCGGGCTCCCTGCATGGAGCCTGCTTCTCCCTCTGCCTGGGTCTCTGCTTCTGTGTGTGTGTATCTCTCATGAATAAATAAATAAAATTAAAAAAAAAAAGATTCTCTCTCCCTCTGCCCCTCCCCACAACCCCCCTAAAAATGGAAAGAAAAGTAAAATAAATATTTTTAAATGGCTTTAATTAATTAAAATAAATGGTTAACACTTAAGGTGTATTATATATCAAGACACTGTTCTAGGCACTTTACATAACATTAAATTACTTAATCCTCTCAACTACCCTAGGAGGTAGATACTACTATTATCCCTACCTGACAGAGGAAGAAACTGAGGCAGAGAGTTGAAGTCACTTGCTGCTGGAGTCAGTAATTCGAACCAAGGGCCCGAGGGTCCAAGCTGTTAGCAACTCTATCTTCCATGTAAAACAGCACAGAAGTATTCCACAAACCTCCAAATCAGAGATCATCAACTGAAATGGCCCATGAACAGATAGATGTTATCATGCAGAGAAGAAAATTCAAAAACAGGCTGGGGAATTTTGAGGATGTGGCACCATTTCATATTAATGAAGAAAATATGGATCATTCACTAAATGGCATTGGGACAAGGTTTTGGCATCTGAAAAAATAAATAATAAAAGGCTGCTCCATACCTCACACCTTACACCAGAATATTTTACTTTAAAGATTTCAATGAAGCCAACAAACCACTACATAAAAATTTTAAAACTTCTCCCAGCAAAATCCCCAGTGACAATCCCCAGTGGCAATTGAGAGGTGACACAGGTGGGCTTGCTTTGTGAAGATTCATCAAGTTGCACAGTTCAATCTGGTACTTTGCTCTATATGTTATACTTCAGAGGTCTTTGAATTTGTTCTGGGGTTTTTTGTTTGTTTGTTTTTATTAAAAGGGCCAAAATGAGAAAGTGACAAACTGGACAAATATACTTGTTCCCTCAAATAACAAAGAGTTAATTTTCCTAATATGTAAAGTGTTCCTAGAAATAAACAAGAAATAACTACTCAAAAAAGTGACAGTGTATACAAATGGGTCACAGACAAGAAGATACAGATGACTTTTAAACACATAAAGAGAGCTCATCTTTTCTTCATGAAAAGAGAAATGCAAATTAAAATTGCAGTTAGATGCCTGACAGTTTGGCAAAAAATTGAAGAGTTCAATAGCACTCTGAGTTGGCAAGGATGTGGGGAGACAGGCACTGTCAGATATTGCTTGTGGGGGTGTCAGCCGGCCCCCTCCCCCAAAGGGGAATTTGGCAATATCTGTCAAAATCACACATGCTTGTTCACTTTGACCTAATGACTCCGCTTCTAGGGATCTGTTATACAGAGATACTCCCACGTATGCTAAATGGCTTATGTATAAGGTTGTTCAGTGTAACTGTTTTTTTGGTAAATTATTGAAAATAATCTACAATGTCCACCCCTGGGGAGGGAGTGTAGAGGTAGGGTAACTGGATGATGGACATTACGGAGGGCATGGGATGTGATGAGCACTGGGAGTTATATAGGACTGACAAATCCCTGAACTCTAACTCTGAAACTAACAATATACTATATATTAATTAACTGAATTTAAATAAAATTTAAATAAATAAATAAATAAATAAATAAATAAATAAATAAATAAATAAAAATGTCCATCCCTGGAGATGGCACATCTAGTAAATCCCTAGGAAAGGCACATTCATCCAAAGGCAGACAATGCAACTGTAAAAGGAATGGATTCCCGGTGATGCTGTGAAGCTGGCACATCTCCCTGGACTGCTCACCTCACAGGGTGCTATGTCCACAAGCACTCTGCTCACACAGTGGATGCCGCAGATCTATCTGTATATTGTGACAATTTTCTGAAATAAATGTATTTTTCTACGAACAAAATCAACATATTACAACAATTTCCAACAAGCAGGAATAAAGTCTCTGGAAAATGGGGCATCTTTTTGTAATTTATACAAAGACCTAAGTGCCTCTCTCCAGTCTTTTTTTTTAAGATTTTATTTTTAAGTAATCTTTACATCCAATGTGGGGCTCAAATCCCGAGATCAAGAGTTGAATGCTCCACTAACTGAGTCAGCCAGACAGCTCTCTCTAGTCTTTTTTATTTTTTTAACACCCCAGAGAATTAGACCATCATTTTTCCTGAGCTATTGTAGTCAAGTCTCTGCTACTTATAGTCAAATTCAATTCTAACTAATAGAATAATTAATTTTAAAAATTTAAATAGAGGGTCACTTGGGTGGTTTAGTCAATTAAGTATCCGACTCTTGATTTTGGCTCAGGTCATGATCTCAGGGTCATGAGCTCGAGCCCAAAGTTAAGCTCCACACTGAGCTTAGACCCCAAATAGCCAAAAAAATCTTGAAAAAGAAGAAGAAAGTTAGAAGACTCACATTTCTTGATTTCAAAACTTATTACAAAGCTACAGTAATCAAAACAGTGTGGTACTGGCATAAAGACAGACATAAAGGGATGTCTGGGTGGTTCAGTGGTTGAGCACCTACCTTTGGCTTAGGTCGTGATCCTGGGATCCCAGGATTGAGTCCCACATCGGGATCCCCTCAGGGATCCTGCTTCTCCCTCTGCCTATGTTTCTGCCTCTCATGAATAAATAAGTAAAATATTTTTTTAAAAGACAGACATATAGATCAATGGAATAGAACAGAGTCCAAAAATAAGCCATCACATACTTGGTCACATGATCTCCAACAGAGGTGCCAAGACTACTCAATGGGGAAAGGACAGTCTTTTCAACAAATGGTGTTGGGAAAATGGAAATTCACAATTAAAAACAAAAAGTTGGGGCAGCCCCCGTGGCTCAGCGGTTTAGCGCCGCCTGCAGCCCAGGGCGTGATCCTGGAGACCCTGAATCAAGTCCCACATCAGGCTTCCTGCATGGAGCCTGCTTCTCCCTCTGCCTGTGTCTCTGCCTCTCTCTGTGTGTGTGGTCTCTATGAATAAATAAATAAATAATATTTTTTTAAAAGTTGGAGCCTTACCTAACACGATATATGAAAATGAACTTAAAATGGATTAAGATCAAACAGAAGACCTAAAACTATAAAATTCCTAGTGAGGGAAGAAAACAAACAGCTTCATGACACTGGATTTAGTGACGATTTCCTGGTTATGATACAAAAGGCTCAGTAACAAAAAAACAAAAAACAACAAAAAAAAAGCAAATACATGGGACTACATCAAACTTAAAAGCTTCTGTGCATCACACAAAATCAGCGAAGTGAAAAGGCAACTCACAAAATGGGAGAAAATATTTGTAGATCACAGAGCTGATAAAGTATTAATATCCAGAATATATATAAAGGGCTCCAAAAATTCAACAACAAAAAAACTAGATTTTAAAAATGGGCAAAGAATTTGAGTAGACATTTCTCCAAAGACAATACACAAATGGCCAACATGCACATGAAAAGATACTCGGGGGCGCCTGGGTGGCACAGTGGGTTGCACACCCGACTCTTGATTTTGGCTCAGGTCGTGATCTCAGGGTTGTGAGATAGAGCCCCACGTTGGGCTCTACGCTCAGCACAGAGTCTGCTTGAGATTCTTTCTCTCCTTCTCCCTCTTCCCCTTACCCTGATCATGCTCTAAATAAATGAATAAATAATATCTTTAATAAGAAAAATAAGATGTTTAACATCACTCATTAGGGAAATGCAAGTTAATACCACAATGAGATATCACCTCATATACATTAAGATGACTACTATAAAAAACTAGAAAATAACAAAAGTTGGCAAGAATGCAGAGGAATTGGAACTCTGCTGTCCTGCTGGTAGGAAGGTAAAATGGTACGGCCAGTAGGAAAGATGGTATGCAGTTCCTAAAAAAAAGGAAAAATAGTATTACTATAATGATCCAGTAGTTCCACTCTGAGTATGTTCTCCAAAGAACTGAAAGCAGAGCCTTGAAGAGGTATTTGCACACCCGTGTTCATAACAGTATTATTCACAATAGCCGAGAGGTAGAAGCAACTCTCAGAGTCTGTCTACCAAAGGATGAGTGGATACACAAAATGTGGTGTCTATGTACACAATGGAATATTATTCAGCCTTAACAAAGAAGGAAATCAAGTCTCGTGCTACAATACAGGTGAACCTTGGGGGCAGACTAAGTGAAGTAAGCCAGTCACAAAAAGACAAATAGTGCATGATTCCAATTATATGAGGGACCTAACGTAGTCAAATGCATAGAAACAGAAAGTAGAATGGTGGCTGCCAGGGGCTGGAGGGAGGGGGATATGGGGATGAGGGGGAGGTGTTGTTTAATAGGTACAGAGTTTTAGTTTTGCAAGAAGAAAACGTTCTGGAGATCTGTTGCACAATGATGTGAATATATTTTAACACCATTGAACTGCACCCTGAGACATGCTAGATGGTTCAATTTTCTGTTATGTGTGTGTTTTTTTACCACAAAAAAAAAAAAAAAAAAAAAAAAAGGAAAAGAAACACTGCAGCGGGCCACCAGTTTTCAATCTCTCCTTTAGACAGTGTTACCCTGCCCCACCCCGGGGCTGGGCATGTAGCACTGGCTAGGACTGCAAGGACTACGGGGAACTTGTCACGTAGGGACAGACGGGCTGGTCTTAAGCTCTCTTTTGCTTGCTTCACTCAACAATCCTTACCCAGATGCAGACTCCACTCCAGGCTCCAGGGGCCTGGAGCAGCAGAGATGAGTAGGGAGCGCACAGTGGGGACCGAACAATGACAGGCAACGAACCCATGAAAAGATCAGCATTGACAATACCAATTCAGTGGGGTTACAGGATCTAGGGTGACCGGGAGGGCACAAGATTACATGGAGCGGACTGGAAGGGCTCTGAGATGGGGAACTTCATCTGTGATCCCAGTGACAGAGGCTTGGGGCCTGGGAGGGTGTGAGAGAGCACGAGCCGGGAGGGGGAGCAGGCCGGAGATGGCCTGATGGCAGGGGCGGGCCTGGCCGGGCAGGAAGGCCTGACTCTGGAGCTGGCAGCAGCAGGGAGGATGGCTAAAGTGCTCCCAACCGCCCCGTGTGCAAGACACAGAAGAAGCCCAGTCTTTTAGGGGTATAAACCTGTGGATTCAATGTGTCTTTTATGATAAAAAATAAATAAAACAATAAAACTGCATTTTCCTAGAAAAAAGGCTGAGTCCATAGACACCCTTCAAACTCTCATGTTTGTCTCCACACATCGCAGGGCTGCTGAATCTCTGATTTAGCTCCCTGGCGTGGTTTAAAAACCACTGTCTGCTTGGGCCCCGTCACCCCCACTTGAGATGGGTGTGCTTGAGGCCCAGAGCATGGAAGGCGTTCCAAGCAAGCCCAGGGCTGAGCAGGAGTTAGGCCTGGAAATGAGGGGTTCCTGGCTCCCAGCTCAAAGGTCCGGGAGCCCCTTACTTATGTGGGGCACTGGAGGGCCCTGGGCTCCTCTTCATTTATGGGGGAGAACCTGCTCCCCAACCTTTGGGCAGTGTGGGCATGGGCATGGGGCCTGGGAGGGACAGCTGGGGGTCAAGCCAGTGGCTTGCTGGCTGGGCTGGAGGTGTCTGGGCACATGGGCAGCAGAAGCCACCTGCTCAGCAGGACTGTCCCCTCCCTTCCTGCTGGGCGTCCAAGCCTACTTCACCCCTCTCCCATGATCCTCTGGGCCCCTCTGGGGCATCTCTGAATCAAACAGCCCCTGTTGGTTTCTAGTGCTTGCTTGCAGGAACTCCGAAGGAGCCAGATGGCCTCTCAGCTCCAGGGCCACAGCAATGATCCCACAGCCTGTGTGGTGGCTGCGAGGGTCCCAGCCCTGCCCCTGACCAGCCCTATGGTCTTGGGCAGGCGGACGTGAGCTCTGGCTACCTGGGAGGGACTCAGCAGAGCCACTAAAAGGATCTCATTCTCTCTGGGTTTCCTAAGACTCAATCCTGAATCCACACATAGGACTTTTTTACCATATCCACAGCTGTCTGAGCTAATTTTCTTATTAGTTTTCTTTAAAATGACTTCCTATTTAAAGTGAAATTCATTTCCAAGGCAACTACATGGCACACTCTTAAATCGAAAACCAATGTTGCCTGCCCTAAGTTAAAACAAATCCAGCAAAAATTAAATTAAATTAAATTCCACAGAGCTGCCTGCTTGGGGTGCTGAGCTTGAGGCTTTCCGCCTCTGTGGAGGAAGGCACAGCAGCAAGTGTCTCAGGGTGTCAAAGAGCAGCTCCTAAAAGAGCCTCTGTCTGGAACCAGAATCGGACTTGAGAAGAAAAGGACTTTCTCTCCCCAAGATTTAAAGCAAATTAACGCTGCTTGTTTCAAATGGGCACACCTACAGCACGCCCCAGACTCTGGCCACGAGACCTGTCTAATTCAGAGTCCTGGCACGTGGAGGGTTCCCAGCTGTGTGACCTTGGGCAGGGCACTCAGCTTCTCAGTGCCTCAGTTTCCCCATCTGTAAAATAAAGTGGATAACTGTACCCACCTCAGAGGGGCGTCATGAGGATGAAAGTAGTGAGTATAGACAGGACCTGTGGCAGAGAAAGTCTGCTGAGCAGCTGTTAAACACGGACGGAAGCCCACTAGGTGCAGACGGCGGGGGGAGGGGGGGGGGGGGGGGGGATGGGGGGCAACGAATGGGGTGCGAGGAGGGGAAGAGACAGCCCCAGGAGCACTTGGGAGCCTCCCTGCTCCCCAGCCAGCCTCACGCTGACTCCCCCGCATGTGTCCTCCTTCCTGTCCCCCGTTCCCCAAACTCTCTGAGCACCTGGTCTGGCCAGGCTGCTAGATTTACCTTCCCCACCAAGCCCGGGAGGGTGCTCATTCATCAGGCCCAGTCCATGGCAGGGGACACTGAGGCCCAACCAGGGGACATGATGCCTCTGTGTGCACCACATGGAGGGGAGGAGGAAGACGCAGCGGATTCTGGGCTCCCCCACCCCCATCCAGCCCCAGCCCCCCCCCCACGCATTATCTCTAGGCGGCAGCAGCTGAGCCTCCCAGTATCTCTCTGATCCCCCAAATTTCCGGTTCCCCAAAGACAACTCAGGATGTGGGGAGGGAGGGGCAGGGAGAGGAGGAGGGAGACAGAGAACGCGAGAGAGAGCCATAGAGAGATGACAGAGACAGAGACACAGAGAGGAGAGAGACAGTCGATCTGAGAGAGACAGAGAGAGACACACGCACAGAGAGAGAGAGACAGGGCAGAGAGACAGATGAGAGATTTGAGAGACGGCACTTCCAAGAGAGATGAGCAATGGATTGAGGCAGGGAGAGATGGAGAGACACAGGTGGGGAGAGGAAGCCAGAGAGGGGAGGGGCGCCCCAGACACCCAGACCCAGAGAGAGACCAGTGGGGAGCCTAAGGGTGTGAGGCAAAACCGAAAATGGCAAGTGGGAGAGGGAGAAGGTTGGTGTCACGGCACGAGGCTCGAGGTGCTGGGGGGCATCCGGAAACAGCTAACTGGTGAGTGTGGGAGCCAGCTGGGAGGAGGCGAGGAAAGCTCAGAGGCCTGCTCAGGTGCACAGGGCAGCAGCCAGGACGGGGCCCAAGGGGCTCCAGGAAAAGGAGAACAGAGGCCCCACTTCCCCCTCTTTCTTGGAGCCCCCGCAGGTGCCGCAAGCGTCCATCCCCTGGGCTCACAAACCCCTGTGTCCTCAAGAAAAGGAACTTTGTTCAGGCCCCGCAGAGCCCCAGAGCCAGCAGTCCCAGTAGATGCCTGGGGGAGAGTGCACTCTGAGTGGCCTCTGCTGCCCACACCACTCGCTTGGGGACAGAGGTGGCCTGGGGCCTGCGGGAGGGGCCCGGTGGACACAGGGAGAGGGTCTTGGGAGCAAGAGTGGCCTGGCTGCCAGGGAGGGAGCACCAGCACCCTGCTTGGTCCCATCACCTGCCCTCTGTGAGCCTCAGCTTCCTCATTCACACTAGGGTGGTCATAAGAAGAACGTCCTCAGGTCACAGTGAGGACCACATATGTGAGGTGTGTAGCATGGCATGGCACATGTCAGCAACCGAAGGTGGGAAGGTGGGCCCGTGGGCCCGTTGAAGGCCAGTGCTCTACAGCATCCTGTCTAGATGAGTCAGGGCCCTTTCATTTGCAAATGACAGAAACCCAGCTGGAGCTGAGCCAAGCAAAAGGAGGGTGTTGGTAAACTCAAGTAGCTGAACCGTTCTTGGTGCTTGGGTGGAGGCGGTTTCAGGCACTAATGGATCCAGGACCTCAACCCCCATTCCCAAGAACCTTTCTCCCCTGACTGGGCACCACTCACCTCTGTGCTGCCTTCTCTCCCTTGGGTGCCCTTCCCATGGTGACCTCTGGCAGCTCCAGGCTCATGTCCTCCCTGTCGACTGGGAGAGAGAGAAAGAGAAAGAGAGAGAGCCTTATTCCCCAGAGTTCCAGCAAAAGTCTTTGTGCAGAGCACAGTTTACCCTCTGCAGAATTTCTCTCTCTCTCTTTTTTTTTTTAAATATTTATTTATTTATGATAGACAAGAGACACAGGAGGAGGGAGAAGCAGGCTCCATACCAGGAGCCTGACACGGGACTCGATCCCGGGGCTCCAGGATCGCGCCCTGGGCCAAAGGCAGGCGCCAAACCGCTGAGCCACCCAGGGATCCCCTGCAGAATTTCTCTTTTGGTCTGCCTCTCTGTTTTCTCCTTTTGCACTAATTTTTAACCAGAACATAGCCTCCCTTCCCCCATCCCAAAATAAATAACTATGCTTCCATAAATAACTTTGGAATTTGCTGTGTGACCTTAAGCAATTCACTCAACCTCCCTGAGCCTGTTTTCTTTTCTGCAAGAAGAGCTCCTCATACCTTAGATAGACAGAAGTGTGGTGAGGTTCACCAAAATAACGAGTGTGGCACACAGCAAGTGTGGAACAAGTGCAACTCAACAGCCATTTTTCCTTTCTACCAGCAATAGCCGCTAGGCTCGGCCGCCTTCCCATTTCCAGCCCCTCAGAATTGGGCTGGAGCATGGGACACAGGCCTATGTCAGTCTCAGCACAGGGCATTCTCCCGGCCGGCCGGCCATTGGTTCAAGGAGTCATGTGCCCCAAGCGAGGGCATTTAGGGTCTGTGTAGGGCGTTTGCTGGAAATGCTCAGACATTTGCCCCCCAGGCTGGGAACCCAGAAGCATGCATTGCTGCTAGAACTGTCATGTGTCCACACAAGGGGCGACGACAAATGGAGGCACTCGAGAGAGGAGGGCTGGAGAGAAACTAGAAGGTGGTGATATAATAGGCCTCTGACTCCAGCCACACTTGATAGTTTCTGACCTTCTTAGCAACCAGGGATCCCATCCTTCCACTTCTGGGAACATCTTTTGAGGCTACAGACATCAGGATGAAAAGGTTTTAAAACTGAGGTCCAACATCCCCAAAGGTCCCCAAAGTTCAGAAATCTAGTGGCGGAGTCGGGACTAAAGGAAAGTCTCCTCACTTGTATTCCAGTGCACTTGGCACCAAACATCGTCCTCTTTCTGGAATTATTGCTCATCAGCTCCGAGACTAAGTATATACATACCGAGTCAATAAAGCAGAAGTAAGGAAAACCCAGAGAGATTCTCCTGAGGGGACTGAGGGGGCTAAGATGGGATGCAGGGCATGCACAAAGGAGGGGTGCCCAGGATAGATGGGTCAGCTGCCTTAAAGGGTTCGCTCAAGTGTCTCTGAGAGGCAGTTAGAAGAGGTGGGGGGTGAGGAAGAAATTGAGTCTAGAATTTTTTCAGATGGGTTACTAGGTGCTCGTCATGAGGCCAGGGTGGCCTGACTGTGGGTGGGATTTGGTGGAAATGATAGCAGCCATGGTTAGAAATTTTACTCCTGCAATGGACAGAAAGTCTGGATCAAATTAGCCTTAAAAAAAAAAAAAAAAAGGTTGTTGGCTCTTCAAAAGTAATGGCTTCAGGAACACTGATCTGGGTGCTTAAACAGGCTATCAGAACTCACCTGGCTCCCTGCTCCATGGATGTGGCCTGTTTCTCCCTCTCCCTCTGTTGCTCCCCCTCTTTGTGCTCTCTCGCAGTCAAATAAATAAATAAAATCTTGGGACACCTGTGTGGCCCAGTGGTTGAACATCTGCTTCCAGCTCAGGGCGTGATCCTGGAGTCCTGGGATCGACTCCCACATCAGGTTTCCCACATGGAGCCTGCTTTTCTCTCTGCCTGTGTCTCTGCCTCTCTATGTCTGTCATGAATAAATAAATAAAATATTTTAAAAATAAATGAAATCTGGGGATCCCTGGGTGGCTCAGCGGTTTAGCGCCTGCCTTCGGCCCAGGGCATGATGCTGGAGTCGCTGGAGTCCTGGGATCGAGTCCCACGTCGGGCTCCATGCATGGAGCCTACTTCCTCCTCTGCCTGTGTCTCTGTCTCTCATCTCTCATGAATAAATAAAATAAAATCTTTAAAAATAAAAAATAAAAAATAAATAAATGAAATCTTAAAAAAAAAGAACTTTTTTACTTCCATTTCTGTCCACTATGCTTTCCTCTGTTGTGCCTTCATTCACAGGCAGGCTCTGCCCAAGCAGAAGCGTGCAAACAGGGGATCCCTGGGTGGCTCAGTGGTTCAGCACCTGCCTTTGGCCTGGGGTGTGATCCTGGAGTCCCCGGATCGAGTCCCACGTCCGGCTCCCTGCATGGAGCCTGCTTCTTCCTCTGCCTCTCTGTCTCTGTCAGAGACCCATCTCTGTCTCTCTCTCTCTCTTTCTCTCTCTCCCTCTCTCTGTGTCTCTCATGAATAAATAAATAAAATCTTAAAAAAAAAAAGCGTGCAAACACTGCATTTGGACACCTCTTCCCCCACCAGTGCATAAAGAGCTTCCCTTTGCCCGGAGTTCCCCCCAAAGTCTCAGGAACGTGTCTCATTGACCTGAGTGTTCCAGTATCAACCAATTACTGGGCCAGGAGGTGGGATATAACGTTTGGCCATCCTGGGTCACGTGCACATCCAAGCGGGGCTGCCACGCGGCAGCTGCGTGAACACTGGCAAAGCAAATCTGATGGCAGCGATGTTAGTGCACTGTTGTTGGAAGAAGGAATGGGTGCTAGGAAGGCGACAATAAAAATGTCCTCTATAGATGGTAAAAGGTGGTCTGCAGATTGCTAATAACAACTTTTTTTTTTCTTCCTGGAATCAAATAAGTTCAGGAAATACCAAGTTAGGCAAAGAGAAACATATTTTATCACAGGATCTCTCTCCAGCACATTTCGTCCTGCAAGGGGGTCTGAAAGAACCCTGCTTTTCCCAGGCCCCCCGACCACAGAATTCTTTTTTTTTTCTTTTTAATGATTTTATTTATTTATTCATGAGAGAGAGAGAGAGAGAGAGAGAAAGAGACAGAGACACAGGCAGAGGGAGAAGCAGGCTCCCTGCAGAGAGCCCGATGCAGGACTTGATCCCAGGACCCTGGGATCATGACCAGAGCTGAAGGCAGATGCTCAAGTACTGAGTCACCCAGGTGTCCCCCACAGAATTCTTTCTTGAGAAGCTGCCCCCAGGACTGAGGGGCCACAAGATGCATTTTGAGGAAAACAACCCCGAGCACCACAAAGAGCCCAAGCAGTGTGGGTCAGCGTCCCTCACGGTCCACAGCTCGCTGGCCTGAGCTGCCGTGGGCACTTGCCTCCCTCCGCCCCAGGCTTGCTTCGGGCACCAGAAGCTACTGTGTCCCTGGGAGCCACAGCCAGAAGTTCTGGAGAATTACGTGGTGACTACTGGGCAGAGATACTTGAGGTCCCTCCCCGGCCAGCACGGCCCACACCCACATGCTCCTACCCCTGCACTCTGCCCCTGGCTGGCGTCCAGCATGCTGTCACAGGACGGGGCCCCAGGGCCCTGTAGTAACCTGCTTCATAATGCACCCTTGTCGGACGCTTTCTTTTTCCCATCTCACTCCCCTACTCCCCTGTTTTTGCGACCACTTCCCAAATAAACTACTGGCACTAGGACTCTCACCTCAAGGACTGCCTCTGAGAGAACCCAAATCAAAAGAGCTGTTGCTTACTGATGGCTTTTAGAAGCACCCAGAGGTCTCCCCCAACAATTTCAGAGAACACACTCTCTTATCACTAAATTGACCTTTCCTCTCAACAGCAGACTTCAATTAAAAAAAAAATCTTTTTCTTCTCCTCAGCTTCCAGGGGAAGCTTGCAAAGATTCTTTCCACTGGCCACTCCAGCCCCATAGACCTCATTGCATTGACTCTGTCTGTCCTGCCTGGCTCATCGATTGGTGGAGGCAAAGCCACATATTCTTGCTGGTCCAAGAAGCAAAAATGGGCAGCTTTTCATGTTTCAGGGAATGCCCCTACCCCCAATTCAACAAGACAAGGACCAGAGTCACCTTGGATTTCCCCATGCCTCACAACACAGGGCCATCCCCACATCCCTCGCTTCAGACTCCCAAACGGCTCCTTCTACCTCTCTCCACTGCCTCTCCTTCTTTAGCTAGCCCACCACCACTTTTCACAAGGATACTCCCAACACATCACAAGGATGCTCCCACTTCAGGGCCTTTGCACAAGCTGCTCCTGAGACCTGGAACTCCCTGTGCAACTCACTCACTTGGCACAGACCCTTGACTCTTGGCCTATTTACTGTCTCTTAAAACTGCCCTATCCCCCCCTTCCCCCACTCATTCCCTCCTTGGGCCTCGGCCTCTCTTATTATGAAATGGCTCAGATATGCAAACACTTAAGAGAATCACACATCAAACACTGGTATACCCAACCCTGCTTAAGAATAAGACATGACACTCACCACTGAGGCCCTCCTAAATGCATTCTCAACCATTCCCCACACTCTGCCACATGGTTGCCTCTCTCCTGAACTTGGTATTCCTCGTTGCTTTGCCTACCTTGCATACGTGTGTATCCCTGAACTATAGGTATACCCATTTTCTTTTTTTTTTTTTTTAAGATTTTATTTGAGAGAGAACAAGCAAGAGAGCATAAGTGGGGGGAAGGGGCAAGAGGAGAAGCAGACTCCCCACTGAGCAGGGAGCCCAATGCGGGGCGTGACCCCAGGACCCTGGACCTGAGCCGAAGGCAGACACTTAGAGCCACCCCAGCGCCCCTATATACCACTTTTCATGTTCTCAACTTTATATAAATAAAACAACTTGTTTTCCTTTTCTCGCTCCATACTCTCTTGGTGATGTTTGTCCGTGCTGACAGGTGCCACCCCAGTGCACTCATTTTTACCTGCTGGGGAGCATTCACGGTGTGACAAGGCTACAAGTGCTCCATCCACTCTCCCCCAATCGCCTCTACTGTTGCCAGCTGTTGGCCGTTGGCCATTGCGACGCTGCCCCAAGCCTCTGGCACCCGCCCCCTTAACCTGCAGGCTGTTTGCTCAGGATTTCTACCCAGGAATCTGCTGGGTAAGGAGACACACCATCTTCAGCCTTACTGATGTTGCTAGATTGTTCTCCAAGGTACTTGTACCAACATACCTGTTTGGTAAACTTTCTGTTCCTCAGCCCAGAACAGGTGCCTCTTCCCTGCTTCCTCCAAACAAACTCTACCTGTTGACATCCAGCCCGCCCAGCCCTCTCCCCAGGCCTTCCTCCCCCGCTTCAGCAATCGGGCCTCTTACAAGCCTCCCTGGTAGAGCAGCCGGCAATTTGCACAACAGCCGGAGCAAGGACGTTAGCAGCAGTGACTCCAGAGGCCAACAGCTATGGATGGAATCCCGGATTTGCCATCTGGGCTGTGTGCCTTTGGGCAAATGGCGTCTCGTCTCTGGGCCTGTTTCCTCACCTGTGAATGGGGATACCCAGGGTAAACCGACCACAGGGCAATGGCAGTGATCAAACGAGATAAGCATGGAAGCATGGTGGGTGCTTGAAGATAAGTTGTTACTATTGCCTTTGAAGCCCACAGGGGACGCCGACAACTCCACATCACTCAGGACTACTTTGGCTGTAGGCAACAGAAACCCCAAGTCAAGTCGGTGGAAGACAACTGGTAATTTATTGGCCCAGGTAACTGGGAAGTCAGAGGCGTCTCGCTTTGGGTGTGACCAGATCCGGGAATTCCGACGCCATTAGGAAGCTGGCCCTGTCCAGATTTGGGCCATTCTGTCCTCCACATCACCTTCATTCTCGGGCAGGCTCTCCAAGTAGGGGCTCTAGGAAGAGCCAAGTTTACCAAGCTGTGTGTAAGAAGAGCTTCGCCTTCCAGACACTTTCTGCCAAATCCCAGGGTTGGACCTCAGAGGCCCAGGTTAGGTTTATGTGCCCAGACCAGAGCCAGTCACAGTGACCAAGGCATCCACCAGAAGCTGCTTGAAGTGTGCTTCTCAGAACAGAGCTGTTGGAACTCCCTGGTAGCTCCTTTGAAAATGCAGACTCTCAGGCCCCATTCCAGACCTACTCATTTGGAATTTGCATTTTGGCAAGACCTCCAGGTGAGCCATCTGCACACCAAGGTCTGAAGAGGCTACACTGCACATTACCTTTCAGTTGCCTGGGGTCAAGTCCATCCCCTTGCCTTAAAGATGGAGAACCTGAGGGCCAGTAGGAAGCAATCTCATTCTATGCATCCACTCTGCACCCAGGGCTTCCTCATGCATTGCCCTCCCATCATCCCAGCCATCATCTGCCATGTCCGTGGACTACCTCATGGGCAAGGGATGCACTGAAGCCTGGACAAGCCAGCCTGGGTTGGACTTGCCTCGCACCAAGGTGCCATGTCCCGGCCACCATTCAGCCACTCCTAGTACCTGTCAGGCCCCTCAGGAGCACGGCAACCCCCAACACAGACACACACAGGCTCGTGCACACATACACTCCCACACAGGTGCTCAGGCAGAGCCCACCCTCATGTAGACTCCCACCCACCAGGCCCCCCAAAGGCAAGAATGCTACAGACCACAGCAGCCTTTATTCTACTGCAGAACAGGGCTGAGGCCAGGGTAGTTCATTCTCAGGCTGCGTCAGAAGGTGCAGTCTCGGGGCACACACACTGCACCCCAAAGTGACAATAAGTTAGGGGGGAGATTCTCAGACTGTTCTCTGGCTGGAGTCAGGGTGGGGTGCCAAGTGGGGGCCCCCCAGAGCCCTGCCAGTTGCCCAGCTGGGTGCTCCCAGGACAGGCTGGTTCCAGGACAGGCATAGCCTCTCCCTGAAACAACAGGGCAGGGAGAGGAAAGGGATGTGACGTTAGGAGGTCAGTGGGCTCAGAGGGATCCCCAAAGGAGTCGGAGGATGGGCTGACGGGCAGGGCGGGGCAGGCAGGACCTCTCACCGGACCCTCAGTTAAGCCCCTGCAGATTCTCATAATCTGGAGCTCCCTCTTCTTCTTCGTCATCGTCATCATCATCATCATCATTGTCCTCCACCTCCTGGGAGCTCAGGATGGCTGGGAGGGGAGGGAGGTCTTCGGCTCTCAGACCATCCCCCCTTCCCCAGATGGGCTCCCCAGGCTTGGAACCCAGGCTGGGGGTGGTTGCCCCACCCCCACCCCCCACCCCACCCTACCCCTGGCCAGCACACACCAGGGTCGGTCCCAGCCAAGGACGGCAGCTCCTGAGACACATTCACATACTCCCGGCTCCCATCTGCAGGGGACGGATGAGAAAGGAGGCGGCCACGTGGAGGGTGAGAGAGCAGGACACTCAGAGAGGGGGTCACAGCAGGGTGAGGGAGGGAAGGGGGATTCCAGGGAGCCCCCCCCCCACCGCCACTCACCCAGAGATGCATTTGCACTTTCCTTGCTCTCAGGGACGTTCACATAATCCTCCCCCGACTCCACTGTAGGAGAAGCAGGGCCCCCGGCACTGTCACCCAGAGGCCCGAGCACAGGCACCCACGGCATCCCCACTGGACTCCTGACAAGACCAGCCCCAAACTCCCACCCACAGACCTCAGAGGTCACCCCATAGCCAGCCCTGGGGGGGTCCCACAGAGGCCTGGGTGATGGAGAAAAGTAGGGTAACTTGGCCAGAACCGATGAGAAGGAGAGGAATTGTGGGAGAGAATGGACGGCAGACCCTGCCAGCATGTGCCCCAGGCTGGGGGTGAGGCTGGAGAACGGCTCAGAGCTGAGGCACCGGTGCCGCCGGCCAGGCCAGCCCTGCACCCCCAATCTCGTCCCAGTGCCCTCCAGGCCCTGGTGCTCGGCACCGTCTTGCCCTTTCATGCCGACTTGCTCCTCCACGAGGCCGTGGACAAGGCAGGCTCTGGAGCCAGAGCGCCCAGGTTCACGCCCGGGGCCAGCGCTCACAGTCGTGCAACCTCACAAGAGGTCCCTAACCTCTCTGGGCCTCGCTGTTCCCCCCAGTGTAAGAGGGTGAGCAGCAGCACCCCCTCCCAGGGGTGTCGTGAGAACTAACGCAGAGAATATGGAAACAGGGCCTGTCCTACGGCAAGTGCCGCCGAGGGCCCGTTAAATAAATAACCCCTCGTGTCGTACAGTCGGGACAACCGAGGCGCAGGATGGGGAGACGTGGGCTCAACAGCACCTGGGAACCGTGACGTTTAATAAGTTAGTGCACCAGACACTCAGGAGGCAGGGAGTAGGCTCCCGACAACACTAGGCCTCATCCTGACGCCGCCTCTTGAGCTGTTTGATCAGAGGCGCCCAGTAAATATGGTGAAGGAGGGAAGGACAGGGGATGAACAAATGAAGGAAAAGAAGCCCTGGCACAGATGGCGAGTTGGCGATTGAGTTGGCAAATGGCACCGGATGGGCCGAACAGGTTTGGAGAATGAGGACAGGGCTGGAAAGCTAAGCTCGCCAGGCGCGGGAGGAAGCCTCCAACAGGCAGCGTGAGACCCACGCGAAGGGAGAAAAGCAGCTCAGAGGAAACCGAAACGATGCCGGAAGCAGAAGAAAACTTCCCAAAGCCCCTGCCGAAGAAGACAACCTATAAGATTTACAAGATGATGTGGCCTCCATGAGAAAGGAACAGAGGCCAAGAGAGAGCCTCCGGGTGGGAGAGACCGAAGAACAGAGGCCAGAAGAAGAGTGAATCAGAGAAAGGTCGCAAACAATAAAAGGGAAAGACCACGAAGAAGGAAAGAGGATGGGAAGGAAAGGAAATCAGGAGGTCGGAGTGGAAGTGCACCCTGAGGGACAGGCGTCCTAGAGAGAGGAGAGACTGCGGAGGGGCGGCCACAGGGACAGTCGCCCGGGAACTCACTGGAGAAGGCGCTGTCTCGGAGGCTGGGGTTGCTGGGCACCGGAGCCGGTGGGACCGCAGTGCCGGTGGCTGGCGTGCTGTCAGGAAGCACCTCCCTGAGGGGGAGTCGAGGGGCGGTGAGTGAGGACCCCCCTCCGGCCAGGGTCCCCACCAGCCCGCCTACCAGGCCACTCACAAGTAGCCCTCGTTGTGATACTCCTCCTCCTCGTCCTCGTCGTTGTCCTCGCAGGAGAGGTGCTCTGGGGTAACGACACAGCGATCAGGGCGCAGGCCAGGCCCCAGCCTCCCTGCAACCAGGGCCCCCGGGGCCCCAGACGCACCCTCGTTCTCGTAGCTCGCCACACTGTTGGCTTCGGAGAGAGAGCAAGAGGGAGACAGTCAGCTCAGAGGGGGTCTCGCCTCTGCCCAGCCCCAGCCGTCTGAGCCCGGCTCCACACTTACCACCATCTGAGTCCTGCCGGGAAGATGGCATGCGGTGGGAGCCCCCGGGGGGCTGTGGGGACCTCCTGGGAGTCAAAGGTCACAGGTTATGCTGGGGTGGGGCTCTGGGACAAGCGGATTGTCACAGGGAAGGGGACCCCCAATCTACAGAGGTGAGCCGGGTAAAGAGGGCGTTGTGAAGGGGGAGGATGCTACTTACGGGATGGGAAGCAGGTCCGGCTGGCTCAAGGGTGGGTAAGAGGTAACAGGCCCATAGGATGGGGCCGATGGCCAGGGCACAACTGTAGCTGAGGACACAGGACCAAGCACAAGGAGTGACTCCAGACATCTTGCCCCTACTCTCATTGAGGCCTCAAAGGATAGACTAGCCCCATGAAACCTCCTGTGCCCTGGACAGGCCCGAGGACACCCATCTCCCTCCCTAGTCCCAGATCAGGTCAAAGCCATGTGGGCAGCCACGGTGGAGGGAAGGCAGGAGGGGGGACCTGAACAAAGGCACACAATCTCTCATGCAGCCAGGGACCCTCTCTCCTACACCCAAGGGAGGGGACCCTCCAGGTACTCACGAGGTCTTTTGATCACAATGCTACTTGGGGTCAAGCTGGCAAGAGAGACAGAGCTTGGTCAGGGGCAGGAGAGGCCCCAGCTCCCATCCCAGCCCCCAGGGTCACACAGGGTAGTGAGGGAGCCACACAGGGCCCATGGGCAACTCACCTATCAGAGGCGGTGCTGTCATAAGAGCCTGGGGAAGAGAAGTCAGTGAGGCAGGAAGAGGGGTGGCGAGGGGAGAGGGTGGGAGCGCAGGGCTCTCAGGTCTCACACACGCAGGACAGAGGTAGGATAGAGCAAGGGGGTCAAGGAGGGCCGAAGATCCCCGAAGGCATGTCCTGAGAGCGGTGTTACCCGGCAGCCCGCACTCACCTGGCAGCTCTCGGCAGCGCACGCACAGCACTACGGCCAAGAGGGGCAGCAACAGGAGGCCCAGCATATAGGGGATCAGGACGACGGCCTCCATCTGCAGCAGAGCTTGGACCAGGCCTGGCTG
Source organism: Canis lupus dingo (assembly GCF_003254725.2). Classification (NCBI taxonomy): domain Eukaryota; kingdom Metazoa; phylum Chordata; class Mammalia; order Carnivora; family Canidae; genus Canis; species Canis lupus. The sequence continues at coordinate 18,320,785 of NC_064248.1, read as the reverse complement.
CCTGCCGCCCAGCACGCTGAGCTGCGGCAGGGTATGAGCTGGGCCAGCACGGGTGCGGGAACCCAGTGGGCACCAGCCTGGAAGCCTGACCGCGGGCCGGCTGTGCCCTCCTTGGGCACTCCTTGGACCCCCTGCCCCTTGCCGGGCCTCGCAGGGGTCGGCACTGCCTAGGGAAGACCCGTGATCCCAGGGCAGACCGACCAGGGTCTGGGCCGGAGTCTGGGGCGCCAGTCACCCCTGCGCGGCCCCCGCGCCCCAGCCCTACCTGCCCCTCGGCTAGGCGCCTGCCTCTCAGAGCCTGCCCGCCTGTGGCAGGAAGCTGTGGTGAGCCCCGGGTGAGGGCAGGAAATCATCGGGCTCAGCCGGCTGCCCCCGCCCCCTTCCCACCCCCACCCAGCCAGCGGGGAGGGGGAGGAAGAGGCCTTTGGAGCCACCCCTGGGTCCTCAGGAGGGGTCTGCTGGCCTCCGGGACAAAGAGCTATTCCTACCAGGGAAGGAGGGCAAGATAGTTACAGGCCACCCGACAGCCATGGCGTCCACAGCCAGGACTCAAGGGGGCAGCCAGGAGGGAGGCCCGGACGCTGGGAATCAAGGGGCACGGGGCAGTACCCACCCTACCTTACCCTGGCTGGCCTACCAAGAGGGGCAGGCTCGAGGGGAACCATGAGCGTGACTCACAGTCACACTGAGCTACTTCACTCCGCACTCTTTTTCACCCGGCCCAGGAGGGCAGGGATTTGCCCAAGGTCCCACACAAGTGACCCCATAGCCCCAGGAGTCCTGGGGCCAGAGTAGGGGCATCCCCTGCAGACAACCAGAGGTCAGTAACACCCACAGAGACTCAGGCAGGCACTCAGGGTCTGGCTACAAATTTTATTCAGTTACAAATAGCACCGAGCCCCTGGGGCTGCTCCAGGGGAGGGGAGTCCCCCTCCCAGACCCCCCAGAACCTCCCCACCCTGCCCTTGGCTGCTGCCTGTGTAGTGTGTGGGAGCCGGAACATGGCCCACAGCCACTCCTAGAAGCCAGGCCAGGCCGAGGGTTTGCGCCTGGGCACCTTCTGGGGTGGGCCTGGGGCCAGCTGCGGTACGTATGCAGGTTGGTGTGCGATGGTCCCTCAGATAAGCACACTGGACACAGGGACCCGGGTGGAGCGGCCTCGCTGGGGTACCACAATTCGGTCATCTGCAGGTCCAGCCTCACGCAGCAGACCTGCCGAGGGAGGGGTCAGAGCCAGGGCTGGATAAACAAAAAGACACAAAAACAGGGAGGGGACAGAAAGGCAGTGGAAAGTGGACAGGGCCAGCAGACCCACCAGAGCCATGAGCACAGTGGGATATCAGTTCGTTGGCCAGGCAGACCCAAAGCCGAATGAGGGAAGGGCTGTGGGCTCAGGGAAGCCAGGGACACGGGCTGGGACAGATGGACAAGCAGGCAGTATCCTGAAGTCGGCAAGGAGCCACGGGCGGACAAAGGGAAGGCCCCACTGACCCTGCACGTGCAGCTGGGCCCGCCGGCGGTCGCCCTCGATGAAGATGGCAGTGCCCAAGAAGGCCGCCCCACCCAGGGCCCCCACGAAGGCGCAGAGCATCAGCGAGAACTGCAGGGCACGGAACTCGGACAAGAAGGAGGGGGGCCAGCTCCGGCGGAGGCGGTCGGAGATCTGCAGAGAGACGAGTAAAGGAGTGCCAGGAGAATGAGCCACAGAGAGGGAGCCCCTGGACTCCAGAAGGACAGAGGTGTCAGGAGCCGGCAATGAGGGGCAGTCTGGAGGACTGGGGAAGGTCTTGTGGCCCCACTGTTCAAGGTGCAAACAAAACCCTGGATGCCCGGCTGAAGGTCCAAGGTGAGGGGTACCTAGCACACAACACACAAACACCCAACTGGGGTCAAACCTTCTATGTCGGCCCAAGCTCAGGCCGCTGCCTGCTGGCAGGTGCCAGGAATTCAGTGTCCCCGAGCCCCACCCCAGGCCCAGCTGAGGGGCAGTGCTCACCAGGCCGATGAGGTAGGGGCTCCCAGCATCACCCAGCAGGTGGGACAGCACAATCTGGAAGGCCTCAGCAGTGGAACGTCGTGTGGGGATCACCACGTACTGGGGAGAGGAGGGGCAGGGGGCAGAGGGCAAAGACAGGGCCAAGGCTCAGCCCAGGCTGAGACCAGAGGTGAACCCAGCTCAGGAGTATAAATGGGGCACACGCCCAAACTACAGGCCCATCTGGGGCTGACTGTGAAGTCAGTCTGGATTTGGGTTTTGGAAAAGGGGCACAGGCCACAGGGAAGGCAAGCGAGGCCTCCTGCCCCCAGTCCTTACTTCCGTCAGCCTCTGGGCCAACCCTGAGCGGCCCACCTACTCACCAACAGAATGTCAGCCACGATGGCCCAGTTCATGGACAGCAGTGTCTCTCCAATAAAGATGAAAATCTGAGGGGTTGGAGATGGGGAGACCGAGGTGGTGAAGAGGTTGTCTCATCACAAGAAGAGCAAACACATGGAGGGTACACCATGTACCAGGGCCATCTACTAACTCACTTAATCAAATCCCCAGAATACCCCTGTGAGACAAAGCCATCATTCCTTTTTTTTTTTTTTTTTTAAAAGTCATCATTCCTATTTTACAGATGACAAACTGAGCACAGAGAGGTTAACTCACTTGCCTAATGCAATGTCACACAGCTGGGAAGAGCCATACCTGAGGTTGAAAACCAGGCATTCTGGTTCAAGTTGTCTCCAAACCACCACCTGGTTGACCCCAGGCCTGCCCCAGTATACCGTCCCTCCCCGCTAGACCCAGAACACCCGCTGTGACACCTGATGGCTACTCACATAGGTGGCCACGATGCTACCACGGGCACAGGCAAGGGACAGGAAGAGGAAGGGCGCAGAGCCCAAGAGGCCAGCAGCACAGACCAGAGGGTCAGCACGGGGGTTGGATCGGCGGAGACGGCGGCTGATCTCCACGCCCAGGCCCACACCCAGGACCCCGGTCAGGCAGGTGATGAGCCCAAAGATGAGGCTGGGAGCAGGGGGAGGGTCATGGAGGCCAGTCCGTCTGCCTGCAAAGCCCCCTCACCTCACCCCCGTGGCCTGGAGAAGATGCTCTGTCCCAGCCACCCACACAACTCAGGTCTACCCGGGTCCCCGTGGGTCACACAGCTCCGAGAGGAAGGGATCAGCCCATCACCTACTTCCCACACCGGGAAACTGACACTGGGGGAGGAAGGAGCCTGAGTCTGAATCAAGACTCTCTCCATTCCACCCCCTGCCACCTGCAGGTCACCTAGCCTAACCCCCATTTGGGTACCTGTCAGAGGATGAGCAGGAGTCTCCAGGGAGGCAGGGTGGGGTCTCCCCCAAGACCACACGAGAACGCAGCAAGAACGCCGGAGCCCAGAGAGCCAGGGAGCCCGTGACAAAGGCCACAGCAGTGAAGCCAAGGGAAGAGAGGATGAAACTAGGACTGTAGATAGTTGAGGGGGAGGAAGTCAGACTCCATGGAGGTGTCAGGGTAGGAGACCTCCTTTCCTGGCGTATTTTGGTAAGGCCGGGACACTGGGTGTGGAAGCAGTCTTGGATGGGCCTGGATCTAGGCCTATAATTCAAGCTGCTGCCACGTGGGGGCAGTGATGACTGAACACCTGGCCTTGGGGGAGGGCCAGTGGGCAAAAAAGAGGACACTTGCGTAAATCTCAAACCAGACACCAAGGGCCTTGCCAGGAGGCCTCAAATGTTGGGTTAGAATGGAACTAAACTCACTTTCTTGCCAGAGCCCTCAGATCTGCCCACCACGAGGTGGGGTTGAGGGGCGGTGAGTCTGAGTGGCGCTCCACAGCTCCCCTTGGCGGCTCCCGCACTACCAGGAACAGCAGCAGAACAGCCACCACCCCTAGACCTGGTGTCACCTGGGGAAAGAGTGGGCTTCAGGACAGGCATGGACAGGGACACACCGTACCTCTGAGGCTGGGAAAAAGTGAGGGTATATAAAGATAACTCTGACTCCGAGGCCTGAAGCCCCAGGCAAGTGCCTGCCCATAGTCGCTGAGCCCACGTTCAGGAGTAGGGGGCAAGTGCCACTAGGAGCCCCTGTTTCTGCAAGCCTAACTACTTCCTCTTTGGTAACAGCACCCTAATTTCCTTCTAGGAAAGTACTCCCCCCACTTCTCTTAATCCATGTGGTTCAAACACGGGGGGGCTTGTAACCCAGACTTGGCTGACAAGAGTAGTGGTAACATCCCTGGCCTCTGTCATTGATTCAATGGCAGGTACGTGACACACGTTCATCTAATCAGACACCATCCAGGACTATTGCTCAAGGATCTGGGGTGCCAACGTTTCTAAACGGGAAAATAAACATGTGGAGCTTTCACTTGCTTGAGAATGAAATTAACATAGAGCAAAGTAGAGCTGAGAAAAAGAATGATTGAATTCTTGTGACGAAGTGGGAGTCCTGGATCCAGCTCTACCTGAAGCTCACTCTGGGACTTTCCATTAGGAGAGCCACCAGAGTCCCATTTGGGGGCTTACAGTTTTACAGGGCACCTGTAACCCGCAACCAAGAGTTTTGTCTAGCACATGGCTTCGTGGTGAGGGCAGCCAGGCTTCCTACGGGCTTGGCGGCACAAGCACTGCCTTCAAAGGGGGTGTGTCTGGAGGCAGGAACGGGAAAATCCGTGAGAACGTTGCTGAGCCTCCCCCAGGTAGTGTCCACACTCACCCGCAAAGCCCAGTGCCAGTCCCCAGCCACGTCCTTGACTTTGGAGCCTGCAATGTAACCCAGACCACTGGGGAAAGGGGATGGGAGAGGGGAGGGGCAGCCGGTCAGTCAGGCCCCACGCCAGGTCCTCTGCCACCCCCGCACGCCTCCCCAGGCCCACGGCCCCCTCAGGTACCTGCCCACGGGGATGGCAAAGTAGAACACACTGAGCATCCGACTCCGCTGGTCTGCCACGAAGAGGTCAGCGATGAGGGTGGGTGCGATGGTGGAGTAACTGGCCTCCCCGACCCCCACCAGGCCCCGGGTCAGAAGAAGCAGCCAGAATCGCTGGGAAACGAAACGTGGGGGAGGTGGCACCCCGCCCTGCAGCCAGCCTCCCAGCCTCCCTCACCGGCCAGCTCCGGTGGGCGGCAGGGATGGCAGGAGAGAGACCGGAGCCTAACAGACCAGAGCCTGAGTCCTGGCTCTACTACTTACTAGCTGTGACTTTGGGAAAGCAACTTAACCTCTCTGAGCCTCAGATTCCTCATCTGCAAAAGGGGGAGAATAATAACTTGCTCACATAACTATCGCCAGGATTAGATAAGAGAAGTTCTACTCAATACTTTGCACCTAGCAGGTACCAAATTAACCAATTTCTACCACCCAAGACACCCCAACAGTGAGTGGCGATCTTAGGCAGAGGTGTATTTGTCTACGGAAGACGTCTGAGGCTAAGGACAGGGCAGGCTCAGGCGAGGGGAGTATGTGGTGCCTGGGGCTGACGACAAGTTCCAGGGCAGAGAGTGCAAATGGACAGACAGAGGAGATTTCAAAGGAGCAGAGAAGCAACAGCCAGGGAGGCAGGAGGAAAACCAGAAGAGTGGCATCACAGAAGTCAGAAGAGAGTTTCCGGAAGGAAGAAGTGGGTCAATAGAGCCGGAGGCTCCCAGGAGATCTAGCAAGAGCAGGATTAGGAAGTAAGAGCTACATTTAGCAACCAAAAAGTGGCTGTTGACTTTGGCAATGGAGTGGTGGGGGCAGGTTGGCCAGCAGTGTTCCGGGGTGAGTGGGAGGAGAGAAGTGCAAGCAAAGTGAGAGCCTCTCTCCCTGGCTGCTCTTTCACCCAGACTGGCACCAGGTCAAGGGGGCCTCGTGGGAAGTCTGACGAGAAAGGAGAAGAGAGAGAATGAACAGTCCAGGTGAGGTCTTTTCTGTGGTATGGAAATGTGAGTGCTGAGGTGTGGAGTGGAAGGAGTCAACGGTTCAGGGGAAGTGGGCGATGGACAGAAGAATGCTCTAGAACAACAGGGGAAGGGGAGGGGTGGGCAGATTAACTCAGGCAAGCAGGGGATAGAGGATGGCATGGACCAAGGGAAGTGCAGAAGTTCCCCAGGTCCAATCTGCAATGACTCCAAAGAGCAGCAGCAAAGACTGATGGGTAGTAGGGGGACCAGAAGCAGGAACTAGCATGGGGCCTCACCTCTCTGGGGATGAAGGACGACCCCAGTGTCACCAGAGACCAGAAGGCAATGCCCCCGCACATGAGATACTTCCGATTGTACCTGTCACCCAGGTAGCCAAACACAGGTGCCAACACCATGTAACTGGAGATGAACACTGAGAGGAAGCAGAAAGTCACAGCCCAGCCCCAGTACCCCTCGCCCACCCTGACCCCAGCTCAGGAAGGGCAAGGGGGAGCAGTATTACCTCCTAATCCTGAAACTACCAGAGTTTCCTGCCAGAGAAGTCCAGCCCCATTTTCAGCATCCTCCAAACCTTCCTTCAGCCGGGCTGACCCATCACTTCCTCCCATGCAGCCAAGAGCAAAATCCAAACTCCACACCATGGCCCATGATGTACTATCTGATCTAGCGCCCCCTCCACACACACACCTCTCCAACCTTGCGCTCATCCTCTCTCTCTTCTTTGCATCCCAGTGGCCCAACTCTCAACCTCAGTATCATTAGGATTTCTGGCACCTACTGTCCTCTCCATTGGGAACATATCTCCTCTCACCTGAGCTTCACAGAACCTTCAGGTTCCAGCTTAGATACCTTCCCAGCCCCCACATACTCGATCTCTATCACAATTACTCTGTTTTCTTTCACAAAATACTCCTACCAAAAATCATCTCATTTTCAGTTTTGGTTTTTAAGGACTGGTGCTCATTCCCAGTAGAATGGCAGTTCTGTGAAGACAGAGACCTTGCCAGTAGTGGCCACAGCTGTATGTCCACCACTGAACACATGGCATCACACAAAACATAGGCTCAGTAAACATGTGTTGAATGAAAAAATGAATGTGGTTGACAAAGTCCTGCTTCTTTTCTACCTCAACAACTTTTTTTTAATTTATTTATTCATGAGACATCAGAGAGAGAGAGAGAGGGAGAGAGAGGTGCAGAGACACAGGCAGAGGGAGAAGCAGGCTACCTCTAGGGAGCCCGACGTGGGACTCGATCCGGGGTCTCCAGGATCATGCCCTGGGCTGAAGGCGGCGCTAAACCGCTGAGCCACCCGGGCCGCCCTAATGCAACAACTTTTTAAAGCTTTGCAACTTTGACCTATGATCTCATTCTCCTTCCTCTAGTCTTTACCTTAATCACTCTAGGTCCTTACTGGTCTTGGGTGGAGCAAAGAACTCTTCATTATCTTGTTTCAAACTCCTCCCCTCTCACTTGTGTGACTCTGGGCAAGCCTGAGCTCATCTCTAAGCCTCAGTTTCTCTATAAAAATGTAGACAAGAGGGGCAGCCCTGGTGGCTCAGCAGTTTAGCGCCACCTTCAGTCCAGGGCCTGATCCTGGAGACCCGGGATGGAGTCCCATGTCAGGCTTCCTGCATGGAGCCTGCTTCTCCCTCTGCCTGTGTCTCTGCCTCTCTCTCTCTCTCTGTGTCTCTCATGGATAAATAAATAAAATCTGTTTTAAAAAAATGTAGACAAGACGACCTGATTTCTCTATAAATTAAAAACACCGCCAACTCTTTGGCTGGTGAAAAGATTAGAAGACAATGGGCGTAAAAGGTCTTGGCCAAGTTCTGTGTATGTTATCACCTCTTCCTCCAGGGCCTGGCACAGAGTAAGTGCTCAGAAATGTTCAATAAAGGAGTGAAGGAAAAGAGGATTTGGCCTTGGCTTTGCCTCTCCCACAAATCCCAAAGTTCTAAACAAGTAAAACTCAACTCTCCCCATTCCAGACACCCACTTCTGCCATTATTTATTGGGTGCTGATCATGCTCCCGACACCATACCATGCACTTCACAGGCTTTGGTTTGCACATAATCCTCACATCAGCCCCAGGAGGTGCTCTGGGTTACTACTAGGTCCATCTCACCGACCAGGAAAGTGAAGCTTACAGAGACTGAGGACCTTGCCTACCATCACAGTAAGTGGAAAGCTGAGATTTAAACCCAGGTCTGTCTTAACCATTACACTAAACTGCCTTTTAAATTGCGGTGTCCTAACTGAACAGGTCAGCCCAGAGCAGAATGAGGGCCATCTTCCCACCACCACCACTACTAAGTCTGGCCTCTCTCTCTCTCTCTCTTAAGATTTTATTTATTCATGAGAGACACAGAGAGAGGCAGAAACATAGGCAGAGGGAGAAGCAGGCTCCCCATGGGGAACCCTATGTGAGACTCAATCCCAGTACCCCAGGATCATGACCTGAGCTGAACACAGACACTCAACTGCTGAGCCACCCAGGCGTCCCATGGCCACTCTATCTTACTGAGGTCCCAGGCATGCCAGCATGTAATCCCATTGGGGCAGAAATGAAAGAAAAGCTGCTGTGCTGCGGAGGGGCCTCCACTCACCGGTCTGGATGAGGCCAGAGCTGCTGTCTCCGATGTCGAAGAACTGCTCAATGTCTGGAAGGACGCCTGAGAAGAAGACTCGGGATGGGCTCGGCGAGGCAGCCCCACCTCCGCGACCCCCTCCCTTCCCCTAGTCTGACTCCCCAGCCCCACCCCAAGTCAGTACCCGCCACGGTGAAGCGGTCCATGTAGTTGAGGAGGTTGATGTAGCACAGCACCGCCACTATGAGTGCCGAATGGCCCGGAGACAAGCCGGTGATGCGCTGCAGCCCCTCCCGGTCCGGGACCTCGGGATCCTCGGACTTCGAGTTCCCCAGGGCCCCGGGTAACCCCGGGGTGCCGGGCACCGGCCCGTCGTCCGTGTCATCCGCCTGGCTGAGGAAGGGTGCGGTGTCGGACCCGGACATGGTCCCCGGGGGCCTCGCCCGCCCGCGCTCCGGTCCTACCGACGATCCCACCTGCGAGGGGAGGTTGCTGGAGAAAGGAGGATGGGGGGAACCCAGGCGAGGGAGGGGAGTCCAGGCACCCGCAGGCGCTTGCCCGGAAGCACGGAGCACGGCTGGGATGGAACGCGGGCCCGGCCTGTCATGCCTCCCGGTCCCGGCAGACACAGCAACGCGGCGAGCGACGCCGGGGACAGGAGCGGGGCGGAGAGGGCCTGACCCCCTCGCCCAAGCCGAGGCCTCCCCTCACCCCCGACGGGAGCCCACTGCAGTCACTGTCGCTCAGCCCCGGCGCTGCACCACGGCCGCCGCCATGTTGGCCTGGAGCCGGTCATGTGACGCTGGAGCCCAGGAGGCCGACGCCCCCTCGCGCGTGCCCTCGACACGTGACTGCCGCGGCTCCCCCGTCACGTGACCGCCGGCCGGTCGCCAGGGTAACCAGAGGCCGTCGCAGACCCGCGCCTGCCCCGCCGCTGGGGTCGGGGGGAAGCGGTGCAGTCGCCCAGCGCTCCGAACCTCGGCTTCCCCGTGTGCGCCTCCCACTGGGCACACTTCTGATCCAACGAGATCAAACGAGACAATGGAGTCGTGAAAGGTTCTGGAAGTACTTTACTTCCAGAAATGCCAGCGATCCGTTCTCGCTCTTGGCAATTACCCTTCCTCGATGTCCGGTGTGGGCTTCAGACACGCTCAGGAAGCGTTGAAGGAGTGAATGGTGAACAGCAGCCCCTAGCCCAGCCGCTCCAGCGGGCCGGGTCCCTAGCATTCGGATGCCCTAAGCAGCTGCCCGTCAATTCCTGAGCTTCTCCCCCGGTGGACGTTGACCCCACACGCCACCCAGGATCCGATTTCCCTCACCTGCAGCCGAGACTGAAGCCCTCGCGCCCCCTGGTGGTCTCATCTGGGATGCTCCTAGCTGCAGGACTGAGCTCCCACACCACAGTTCCCTGCAAATAAATGTGCATTCAAGACCCCTCTTCCAAACTGACTTCTAAGCCCTTCTCCTGAAATTCTGGAGTCTCATGGGGAGAGCATGAGGTACCCAAGGTCTTACCAGAAACCATTTGAGTCATGAATATCGCTTGTTGGCGCCCCCCCCTTCCAAAATATTTCATGTTTCATAACCTTAAGCCTAGTCTCTCCCCTGAGGTCTAAGGGGAAGAGACAGAGAGGAACTTCAGATTGTAGTTCCTGAATTTCCTCAACAAAATATTACTGAGCATTACACATTACTATGTGTCTGGCATCATGCCAGGTGTCAAGCAAAGCCGATTTAGTCCCTACCCTCAGGAGGTCTATCTGGAGGAGACAGATATCCATACGTATCCATACGTAAAATTGCACCTGCGAAAAAGCAAGCTACAGTTTGAAAGAAAATATTTGCAAAGCACGTGTCTGACAAAGGACTTACATCCAGATGTACTAAGAATTCTTAAAACTAAGCCAATAATACAATTTTTTAAGTGGGAAGTAAATTTGTACCGACATTTCACAAGAAAGATATATGCATGGCCAACAAGTATATGAAAGCTTTGGTCATTAGGGAAAACACAAATTAATACCACAATATCACTATGCTAGGGGTCAGGGGGAAGAGGACATGCAAACAGGCACCAGGAACCATTTTCAGGACTGTGTACATCTACTGAGACATCTTGACCTGTACACTTCAACCAATAAAGTTTTAAAAAAAACTAAAAGCCTGTAATCCAAATTCAATACACTGGAGATTAATGAAAATCAAATAATTTGGGATGCCTGAGTGGCTCAGCAGTTGAGCATCTGCCTTCGGCTCAGGGCGTGATCCTGGAGTCCGGAGATCGAGTCCCACATTGGGCTCCCTGCATGGAGCCTGCTTCTCCCTCTGCCTGTGTCTCTGCCTTTCTCTGTGTCTCTCATGAATAAATAAATAAAAATCTTTTTAAAAAATCAGGGGTGCCTGGGTGGCTTAGGGGTTGAGCGTCTGCCTTCCTCTCAGGTTGTGATCCCGGGGTCCTAGGATCAAGTCCCACATCGGGCTCCCTGCATGGAGCCTGCTTCTCCCTCTGTCTGTGTCTCTGCCTCTCTCCCTGTGTCTCTCATGAATAAATAAATAAAATATTTTTAAAAATATTTTTTAAAAATCAAATATTTTGCTTATAATGGCAAATATTTTGGGGCGCAGGGGCGGCTCAGTTGGTTGAGTGTCTGCCATCAGCTTGGGTCATGATCCCAGGGTCCTGGGATAGAGTCCTGCATGGGGCTCCCTGCTCAGTGGGGAATCTGCTTCTCCCTCTGCCCTTCCCCCCACTCATGCTTGCTCTCTCTTTCTCTCTCAAATAAAATCTTAAAAAAAAAAAAAAAAAAAAAAAAAACAGGAGACACCACAGACCGGGGACAAGATTAGCTTGGAGGCAGTGAATAATAGCTCTTCAAGTCTGCAAAAAAATAAAATGGCCCCCAGGGGCACCTGGGTGGCTCAGTGGTTTAGCACCTGCCTTCAGCCCAGGGCGTGATCCTGGGGTCCTGGGATCGAGTCCCACGTCAGGTTCCCTGCATGGAGCCTGCTTCTCCCTCTGCCTGTGTCTCTGCCTCTCTCTGTGTGTGTGTCTCTCATGGATAAATAAATAAAATCCTTTAAAAATGGCCTCCAATAAAAACACATTGCAAGAGATGGGAAAGAAACAGAATGGAAAGTAAAAAAAGTAGAAGAGGTAGAGCCTAAAGAATTTGTGATGGGGGGTCCCTGGGTGGCGCAGCGGTTTGGCGCCTGCCTTTGGCCCAGGGCACGATCCTGGAGACCCGGGATCGAATCCCACGTCGGGCTCCCGGTGCATGGAGCCTGCTTCTCCCTCTGCCTGTGTCTCTGCCTCTCTCTCTATCATAAATAAAAAATAAAAATAAAAGAATTTGTGATGGAAAAAGTACTGCACTGTGAATGGGAGGATGGAGTGTTTCCTGAAGTGGAGGTGGATTTACAGATGCTGACAATACTTGGGAACCTGAAGAAAATTTAGATTTTCCAGACTTAATTGAACCAGTTTTTAATTCTCAAAAAGCTGCTAAAGAGAAAGACAATACAAAAAGAAAATCTTTATCTGACAGAGAATCCTGGGACTCCAGGACCACGCCTCGGGCTGAAGGCAGGCACTAAGTCGCTGAGCCACCCAGGTGTCCTCAAATAAATAAATCTTTAAGAAAATAAAAATAAAAACCGATTTGCATTTGAGAAGATCCCTCTGGCTGCACTGTCCTTGGATTGAAGGGGGCCAGAAGGGCAGCAGAAGTAACCTGTCAAGCAGCTGTGTCACTACACACGGCTGTAGGCAGCAGTGGCTTGCACCACGGCGGGATGGAGAGAAGGAAGTGGACCATGTTTAGAGCCACCTGGGGCAGTTGAATGGAGTCAGGATGGGTGGATATGGGGGTTAAGAGGTGTCAAGAATGAAATGGGTTTCTGGCTCATGCAATGAGATGGAGGGTAGTATTGAGAGGAAGAATTTGTTCATCCAACAAACATTTGTCAGGTAACTACTAAGTATCAGACACAGAATTAGGGATTTTTTTAAAGGTTTTATTTATTTGGGCAGGGGCTGTTGGCTCAGGGGCTTGGTGCTGCTTTCGGCCTAGGGTGTGATCCTGGAGACCCAGAATCGAGTCTGGCATCGGGCTCTCTGCACGGAGCCTGTTTCTCCCTGTGTCTGTGCTTCTCTCTCTCTGTATCTCTCGTGAATAAAATCTAAAAAAAAAAAAAGAATTAAAAAAGTTTTTATTTATTTATCCATGAGAGACACTGAGACATAGGCAGAGGGAGAACTAGACTCCTTGCAGGGAGCCCGATGTGGGACTCGATTCCAGGACCCTAGGATCATGGCCTGAGCTGAAGGCAGACGCTCAACCACTGAGCCACCCAGGCATCCCAGAGCTAGGGATCTCAGAACAAGATACAGTATTTGGGGACGCCTGGGTGGCTCGGTGGTTGGGTGCCTGCCTTCGGCTCAGGTCATGATCCCAGGATCCAGGATCAAGTCCCGCATCAGGCTCCCTGAGAGAAGCCTGCTTCTCCCTCTGCCTGTCTGCTTCTTTCTCTCAGTCTGTGTCTCTTATGAATAAATAAATCTTTAAAAAAAAGATACAGTATTTGTTTTCAAGGAGCTTACAGTCTAGTAGGGAAGACAAAGACCAATGGGCAGAAGAGTGTGCTGAGCCAGACCCCTGTCTCGGGCTAAAGTGCAACACACACAAGAGGACACAGCCAGTCCCATGCAAGGGGAGGGTGGGGGTAGGGAATGTGCCTTACTGAAGGAATGGCAAGGATCAGGAGATGGGACACTGTGAGGCTATAGGAAAAAGGCAGACCACATCTTGTTCCTCCAAGTGTAGCCAGCACAATCACAACTCCTAAGAGCTCATTAGAAATGCAGCAGCATCTTGGGCCCCACAGCATAACACAGACCCCATGTGTGCATGGTCACAAGCTCCCCAGCTCACTTGTGTTCAGGTGTGAGAAGCACTGGTCTTATCATAGGTTAGGCACCCCGTCTTCCAGCCAGGTCTGCATTCAGTGGCAGTGAGGCCTGGGGCAGGTTCACTACTCTTCCATTTCTTTTCTGGAGATTGGGAATAATACCACCACCTACCTTGTAAGAGCTCTAAGGCTGAATGAGATCATGACAAGTACCAAGTTTGACATGTGCCACTGAGTTAAGGGTTCTAGTTTTGTAGGTTTTTAATCAGGGGAGGGTTTTTTGGTTTGCTTTGTCTTGTTTTTTTCAGGAGTTTAAAAAGACCACCAGATGAGGCATCTAGTTGACTCAGTGAGTGGATCACTCACTGAGTGGCTCTTGATCTAGGGGTTGTGAGTTCAAGCCCCACATTGGGTGTACAGATGACTTAAAAATAAAATATTTGAATGGGCTCATTCGATTAAGTGTCTGCCTTTAGTTCAGGTCATGATCTCTGGATCCTAGGATCGAAACCCCACATTGGGCTCCCTGCTCACCAGGGATCCTGCTTCTCCCTCTCCCTCTGCATGCTGCTCCCCCTGCTTGTGCTGTCAAATAAATAAACAAAACCTTTTTTAAAAAATGAAAATCTTGGGACACCTGCGTGGCTCAGCAGTTTAGCGCCTGCCTTCAGCCCAGGGAGTGGTCCTGGAGTCCTGGGATTGAGTCCCACGTCGGACTCCCTGCATGGAGCCTGCTTCTCTCTCTCTGCCTGTGTCTTTGCCTCTCCGTGTGTGTCTCTCATGAATAAATAAAATCTCTTAAAAAAAATGAAAATCTTTGGGGAAATAAATTTTTTAAGTCTTTAAAAAATAAAATAGGGACATCTGGCTCAGTCAGTGGAGTGTGCAACTCTTGATCTCAGGGTCATAAGTTTGACCCCCATGTTGGGTGTTGAGATTGCATAAAAATAAAATCTTAAAAAAACAAATAAAAAAAAACAAAATAAAAAGACCACCTGATGAGTGATCCTTCGATCAAAAGGATGAATTATCTCTCTCATCATAGAAATGTGAATTATTTTAAAATGAGTAGTCTTTCCCATCTCCTCCCCAGATTAAGTGCTAGGGAAGAAGAAACTGGAATCTTCTAGCACTTGCTAATGGATTTATCAAGAGGTCCAGTCACTTTGGTCAGCAATCTGGCACTACTGAAGAGAGAGTGGACAGGAAAATGCATGGTCAGTGACTCCATTCCTGGATATAAACCTGGGAAAATTTCAGCTGGGGTCCCTACAATACTGCTTGCAATTGATACATTCTGGGTTACCAGGGACAGAAACGCTCAAATAGCCAGTGATTTAAACAGGAAGTTCCCCTTCCCATGAAAGCCCAGAGGTCAGTAGCACAGGGTTGGCAGGACCCAGTCTCCTTCTCTCCTTGTCCTGTCCCATGTGGCTTCCTTCCCCAAAATCATCTTGTGTCAGCAGCGCTGCTCCACTTCCAGTCGGCAGCAGGAAGAAAACTCAAGAGAAGGGCTCATGCTGCCTGCTTTTGAAAAGGTCCTGCAAGGTGCATCCCTCTCCCCCTTCCACCCATGAGCCTGAATGCGCACCTAGCTACAACAGAGGCTGGCAAGTGTCCTCACTCTGTAGTCTCTGCGCTTTGCTAAAAACCAGCAGTTCCATGACCCTGGAAGGAGGCAGAATGGATGCAAGGGGACAACGAATGGTCTCAATTACAGGGGCTGTAGAAGGGGGCCTGTGAGGGCCACAAAAACAGAAATCCACAAGGAGACGCAGGCTCAGTGTACTCTCATTTATTTTGTTGAGACTGAATACACAATTTTAATATGTCCAAACTTCTTAATGGACATAACATATCTGGAAAAAAAAAAAAGAGTTATACCGTACATAGATTACTTAAATGTTACAGAGGCTTCTTTCTGTTTTTCTCACATTGTAAGGTCAAAGGAATGGCACATTCCAACAAAACAAGGTTTTAGAAGGTGACATATTTTTGCCAAGACTGTACCACGTATCAGTGGAAAATTAATGGCTTTATTAGTAGACAGCATTGAGAAGACTGGCTCATTCTGGGGTGAAAATAAAACTTGGATCTCATATGCAAAGCTAAATTCAAATAGTTTACAAATAATATTCAATATTTACCAGCCAGTACAGCCCAGAATCAACCAAGGACAAATGTTTCATCACACAGAACAGATGCCAGCCAATGTGCATAGCGGGCTGTACTGGCTGGACTTCAGCCCTATTTAGTGTCCTAAATGTGAAAGGACAAACTGACAAGCTAACAGCAGAAAACGTAAACGATCTAAACTACTTTTAAATAAAAAAACAAATGCAATAAGTGATATGGTAAAACAGCTCATGCATCTACATTAAAATCGAAAAATTCATGTTCGGTGAGAATACGCACCCCTAAATCATCAAACACGAGTGCTATCCTGAGAGCTGTTTGCAACCATCAGGGCGGTGCACAAAAAGGGATCCTAAAAGGCTGCTAGGTGTATGAAGAAATCCCCCCAATTACTGCTGATCAGATGAATGTACATTGAAACAGGCCACCACTTTTTACCCAAACAGACTGGCAAAAATTGGAAAGCAGGGCAGCAAGTCCTGGTGAGGATGAAGAGAAATGAGGACCCCCGACAAGGAGGCTCCATGACCATTCAAAAGAAAAATTTGATTCAACCATAGGAAATTAACCTGTCTGACCTGTCATCCCGTCCTGTGCCAGTACCTACGCCGGGAAACCTTCCACGCAAGCTCAGAAGGGGACACACAAAAGATGGCCTCATTTATGTGCTCAGGAGTGGTGGCACCAGGGTGTCCGCCACTAAGCAAATGTGTCAGGTGCAGCTGAAGCCTGCGGGGGAATACCACAGAGTGGTCTAAGCATCTCAGCATGTGGAGAATAAGCAACACACGTTGAGTGAGAAAGAAAAGAGCCCAAGATCTATAGCACAGTGACACCACATGTGGCAAAAGTATATTCACATACACAACAGTGTATCTGACAAGGATCCGTTTATATTAAAAGATGTATAACTCACACATTCCAATGGATGCTTGGGATAGCACAAAGAAACAGGAAAGAAAAAGCCATAAATAACTAAAGAAGCCTTTTGTGGACTATCATCCTGAGATCCAAACAAAGAAGCTCGGATATGTTCAATTATGCCTTAAATTGTGTGTGCACATTGGGAAGGTTGGCTCTAAAGGGTCCTGGGGTGAGGAAGACATGCAAGGCTGAGAATCCACTCTTTCAAAAGCATAACCCGCTGTCTGCCTGTGCTTAAGTGAGCGTGTGCATGAGCTGGCTCGTTCAGGTTCCGCAGGCTGGGGAACCACAGCCATGTATGTGCCTCAAGCAAACTTCATCTGCTGCCCACCCCACCTCCCCCAGGGCCACTACTGGTCTCAGACTCAGCAGAAATCCCAGGCCTGGAATCCACACCCACTCTTCATTTATTTCAACTCACTCTCTAAGTTAAGCAGTCTCACACAACAGACATTACCAGGAAGAAAAGGGTAGGGGTGAGGGATACCTTCTCTTTGGCTCAGCGAGGCTGCAAAGGCAGCCAGCTTACCACGTGGATAGAGCCACAGACCACCCAGGGCGGTGAAAACTCATTCAACTAACCAAATAACTAATGGCTTGATAACAGGGTCAATGGTGGTGGTAGTAGGGGTGTGTGTGTCAAAGGTCACTACTCAATTTTGCTTCAGTTTGAGGATAAGCCCGTGTAGGGCCAAAAGGGGCAGCTGTTCTCCCCAAGTCCAGACTGGGCCTCCAAGCAGGGAGTGGGGTTTCAGCCCCAGACCTCAATGAGGTCCCCAGATTCCATGCCCAGATCAGTAGGCAGCTCCTTGCCTGTAAGCTTTGTCCCATCAAAGAAGAAAGAGAGCTTGTGGCCTGAGAGTCCCATGGCCTCCTCATAGCGGGACATGAGGGTCTTGAGAGGAGAATCCTGGGCAGAGAGGGGAAAAAAATGGATGTAAGAATTTGAAAGAGGCAGGGTGCCTCGCTGGCTCCATCAGAAGAGCATGTGACTCTTGATCTCGGGGTTTTGAGTTTGAGTCCCACATTGGGAGCTTCCTCACTACAAATGTAGAGATCACTTATAAATAAAATCCTAGGGCAGCCCAGGTGGCTCAGCAGTTTAGCGCCGCCCTGGGCCCAGGGCATGATCCTGGAGACCTGGGATCGAGTCCCACGTCGGGCTCCCTTTATGGCGCCTGCTTCACCCTCTGCTTGTGTCTCTGCCTCTCTGTCTCTCTCTCTCATGTCTCTCATGAATAAATAAATAAAATCCTTAAAAACAAAAATAAATAAATAATAAAATCCTAAGGGGCACCTGGGCGCCTCAGCTCTTGGGTTTTGGCTCAGGTCATGATCTTAGGGTCACAGGACCAGGCCCTGTGTTGGGCTCCATGCTTGGCATGGGAGTCTGCTCATCCCTCTCCTTCTGGCTCTCCTGCCCCTCTCTTTCTCAAATAAATAAATAAAATCTTTTTGAAAAATTGAAAAAAACAAATAAAACCTTATTTAAAAAAAAAAGAATTTGAAAGGGCTGAGAACTTGTAGGGAAGGATAGAGGACTCAGGCCAGAGAGGACAAGGGGACTAGTCAGAGCCCACAAGGCAAGTGGAAAGAGAAGTCAGCACAGCCAGGCTCCTCCCTGGGGGACTGAGTCACAGATCCCAGGGCTCAAGACATAGGCTTAGGATCAGGCAGGTTCTGCAAGCCCCAAGTTCCCACGTCCTGATGGAGGCACCCAACACCATGATGCAGACAGCCCAGATCAGCAGTGCCTCCCACTCACCGGAGACAGCTGAAGGCCAGGCTCTCCCACTCAACTGAGGCACAACCTCAGGCAAGTATTATGGGTCCTGGGACACCTGAGTGGCTCAGTGGTTGAGCGTCCGTCTTTGGCTCAGGGTGTGATCCCGGGGTTCCAGGATCAAGTCCTGCACTGGGCTCCCTCTAAGGGGCCTGCTTCTCCCTTTGCCTATGTCTCAGCCTCTCTCTCTGTCTCTTATAAATAAATAAGAAAAATCTTTAAAAAAAAAATCTGTATTATGGGTCCTTGGTGGTCCTGAGTCCTGGTAAGTGCAAGCATGACCTTATTGTGAAATAGGGCCTTTGCAGATGTCATCAGGTTAAAAGGAGGGCACGCACTCAATGAGGGTAGGCCCCAGTGACTGGCGTTCTTGCGAGAAGACACACAGGGATGACACCACCTGAGCACAGAGGCCGAGACTGGGTGATGCAGCTGCAGGCCATGGACTTGTAGCCACCCCGCAGGAGCCAGGCAGGAGTCAGGAAGGATTCTACCCAGTGTCAGGGGGAACATGGCCCTGCTGACCTCCAGGAGGGAATGCATTTGTTTCAAGCCACCCAGTTTGTGGTATTTTGTTACAGTAGCCCTAGGAAACGAATACTGCCAACTGTCCCACTTCTCAAGACCGCGTCCCTATTTGTTAAATGAGGGTCATGACAGTGGTTTCCATATAAATTGGCTGTGAAACTCGCCAAGGCTCTGACTATGAATTCTCTTCAGCAGGGGTACTAATTGCTTAGAAGTGTGGGGCTGTAACTCTGATGGGTTTCATCAGTCACCACCCAAGGGTCCTTTCCATTTTAACCAGAAAGAGGAGTCAGGAGGCTGGAGCAGAGGTTCCTAGCACAAGGGGGATGGAAGTTGAGCAATGCACTTCTTCTACTCTAGGATGGGCAGGAACTCCAAACCACTCGGGCCTAAAGGGAATCCTCCTCCCACCCCCCAGTTAACTGATGGGAGCGAGGGGCCTGCCATGCCTCCCACTTACCGGAGACAGCGAGATTTCCAGCATCTGGTGTTTCTCCTTCCCCTGCACCCGCAGCTGGAGCAGTTGGGACATCTCCGCAGCCTCAGGTGAATTTGCTAGCACCACACAGTCTGTGGGAGGATCCGGAACCCAGGCCTAAGCGGGGCCTGGAAGCAGGGCCAACCTCCCAGCCTTTCCCTTTACCCCTTCCCTGTGGCAACAGCCTCCTGGAGGCCCCACCTCCCTGCCTTCCTCTCACCGATGATGTCAGCCACTCCAAGCTTTAGAGTCCGGGGAGTGGCAGTAGGGGATAGCTCTGTCTCTCCGAAGAGCAAGAGGATCCTGCTTGGGGACACCCCGAGATGGGTGGCCATGTGGTTCACCACACTCTGTAGGGGCTCCGACTAGGGAGGGGACAAGAAGCAAAGGCGGCCACCTCTGGACGCGCCCCACCCCACCCACCACCTCTGACTCATTTCTGGCTGAGCTCCTCAGCTGTGAGTTCCATAGACTGCCCTGGCGAAGTATAGAATAAAGTCATGTCAATATGGGGTTCAGGGAAGTACTGAAGCAGTCGTGGATCAGGAGGAAAAAGGGTAGTGGTGGGGACTGCAGTAAAGTGGACCTCATGTGCTCCATGCAACAGGCCAGCTGTCCCTGGCTCTTGCCAGTGGGTGCCATTTGGGAACACAGGCCAGTGCAACCATGTCTTCCTGTGTAAGAGAGGCCAGGCAGCTGGTCCTTTGTATGAAATCACTCACTGCAAGGGTTGGCAATGAGCTCCTATGTGTTAAAAGCGTTCTACAAGGGGGTGCCTGAGTGGATAGTCTGCCTTCAATTCAGGTCATGATCCAGGTCCTAGGACCAAGCCCTGCCTCGGGCTGGGGGCGGGGTATGGTCCAGGCTCAGCGGGGAGTCTGCTTCTCCCTCTGCCTCCCCTTCCTGCTCATGCTTGCATGAGCGGGCTTTCTCTCTCTAATAAATGAGTAAAATCTTTACAAATAAATAAACAGTAAATAAATAAATAAATAAATAAATAAATAAATAAATAAATAAAGCATTCTACAAGGGCCCCTGGGTGGCTTAGTCAGTTAGGAATCTGCTTTCGGCTCCAGTCATGATCCTGGGGGCCTGGGATCAGGCCCTGCATGGGGGCCTGTGCTTCTCTCTATGCCCCTCCCCAGGCACATGTATGTGCTCTCTCTCTCACAAATACATAAATAACATCTTTTTTAAAAAAATCAAGAAATAAAAGCATTCTACATCTACAGGGCAAAAGAAGGAAAAAAACACTTGATTGAGCTATGGGCTGTGTGTTTTCAATGTCTGGCTCAGCTGCTTTCCTGACACACAGTTACTGCTCAACAAATGGGCATTTCTGTTATCACTCTTGTTTTAGATTCGGGCTCATCTCTACAAGAACAGCCGTTGCCACTCAGGAGGAGCTCAGAATGACTGAATGGCATGTGTGTGTCCAATGTAGTAAAAGCAAGCACTGCTGGGAAGCACAGGATCCAAGGGAAGGAAAGGGGGAGGGGTACCCAGCCAGGCTTCTCAGGGCACATCAGTGGAGCCCTGAAGGTTGGGTGGAAAGTCTGCCGGTGAAGGGAGTGTAAGGAAAAGACCACGGGGACAAAGGGAAGAGCAAACCCAAGGCATGGGGGCCCAAGGGAGCATTGGGAAGAGAGGCAAAGCGGGGCACTGCCCCTTCTGCCCAGACACCTCACTCGCTCCATGGGGCCCAACTTCCACGGGCCCTTCAGGCACCTACCATTCTGACAGGGAATCTGACCACATCAGCCCGGCACCGGATTTTTAGCGGGAAGAGTCGGGGACTCTCTGGAAGGATGGGACCCTCCACCAGGACCACCTCATCCTCTTGGTTCTGGTGATCCTGGCCCTGGTGCTGCTTGGGGCTCAAGCAGGAACGGAGATCCTGGAGGCGCTTGTTCACCTCCCTGGGGTGCAGAGAGGACTTTGCATCAAGGCAGGCTGGGGTACCCACCCTACTGCCCCTCCGTACCCCAGCGAGCCCCTGGCCCTCAGCACCTCAGCTTCTGGAGTGCCCTGGAATGCTTTCTGCTTTTGGTCCTTGGTGGAG
Source organism: Canis lupus dingo (assembly GCF_003254725.2). Taxonomy (NCBI): domain Eukaryota; kingdom Metazoa; phylum Chordata; class Mammalia; order Carnivora; family Canidae; genus Canis; species Canis lupus. Next base: position 18,299,474 of record NC_064248.1, on the reverse strand, counting down.
GTGAAGGCAAAGGAGAGGTGTCCTGAACCCTGCAAAGAGAAGAGAGGGTTGGATTGGAGGAAGGGGGGGAGAGGATGAGGAGGGGACCCCAGCCCCACAGCTGTCCTCATAAGCTACGGACCCCTGGGGCCCAGAGGGGGTGCAGGATAATCAAGAGGAAGCACATTCCAGTGAGATCATCTTGTGGACAGGGGGAGGTAAGGTCAGAGAAAACCTAAGTCACCGCTGTTACATTGACATGACCCAAATATGAACGAGGAAAATGCCTAACTTTCAAGGTAAGTCACTTTCCAGGTGAATATCTGGTAACATCCAATGGACACCAAGTGCTTACCATAGGCCAAGTATTAACCCTTAATTTTTTTTTTTTTTGAAGATTTTATTTACTTATTCATGAGAGACACACAGAGACAGAGACACAGACACAGGGAGAAGCAGGCTCCCTATGGGGAGCATGATGCGGGACTTGATCCCAGGACCCTGGGATCACAACCGGAGCCGAACACAGATGCTCAACCACTGAGCCACCCAGGGGAGCCTTAACTCTTAATCTAGGTGCCGTTATTATCCCCATTTTCCAGAAAAGGGAGGCAAACCCCCGAGATAAAGGAACAGCTAGCTGGATACACACAGAGATAAAACATCCCACTCCCGGGGGTGGTCCTGAAGCATTTCATTCCTCACCTGAGCCTGGAGATTCCCTCCAGGCCCTCCATCTCTTCTCCTTACCGTTTCAGGAGCCACTCTAGGATCATGCCCACCCTAGCCCACCCCTCCGGCTCCCTTTCTGCTCCTGGGGCCCCAGTGACTTGGCTTCACTCACAGAAACACCTCCTTCGACTTCTTTTCTGAATTCTTACTCCTCAGCTTCTTCTTCCAGGGAGAATCTGGAAACGAGGCATCCTCAGGGTGGGGACTGCTAGAATCTGCCATATCCGCCTCTGGGGACAGAGAAGGAAGAGTGGAAGGAGTCAGCTAGGGGAGGGCAGCAAGAGGCCAAGCAGAAGCATGTAAGGGTTTCTCCAGGTCCCAAGAAAGGAGGAGACTGAGGAACCCCAAGACGCACATACAACCATGCAATAATGCTGGGGAAGTGCTCACGAGGCAGGAGTCATAGGGAAATACCTAGTGCAGAGAAAAGAATGAGTTGGGGTCTGACATAATTGGAGTGTCTGAGCCTCATGCTAAGGCACAAGTTGGCGTGGCCAGTGTGGACGATCAGAAAGTGGCCCAGTCCAACTGAGTTATGATTAAGTTAATCTCGTCCTACCTTTTTTTTTAAGGATTTATTTATTTATTTATTCATGAGAAACACACAGAGAGAGAGAGAGAGAGAGAGGCAGAGACACAGGCAGAGAGAGAAGCAGGCTCCATGCAAGGAGCCTGATGTGGGACTCGATCCCGGGTCTCCAGGATCACTCCCTGGGCTGCAGGCAGCGCTAAACTGCTGCACCACCGGGGCTGCCCTCTTCCCACCTTTTTGATCACATGCACCCCACAAATAAAAAACACACATAACCTAGGAAATATGCATTTACTTAATACAATACTTTTTTTTTTTTTACAATACTGCTTATTACACATGTACATACTATTGTGTATGTGATAAAACATACTTTAAACCAGATGTTGGCAAAGGACTTTTTTAAAAAAGTTCCTCTTATTTTCTTCCTGTACTCAATTGGATGGACAGAGAGACACTATGGGAGTCAGGGGTAGAAGGTGGCATGGTGCAGTGGGGAAATGAAGTAAAGAGATGAAGACAGGCCCTCTGAGCCCATGTTTCTCAAATTTCATCCATGTGAGCATCATTATCACTTTTTGCCACATCTCTATAATATTTCACATCTTTCTTTAAAATCCCTCATTGTAACTAAAATTTCTTCTAACACAAAACTAGAGATTTATTCTAGAATATAGAAGCCGCTTTCTATTGTTTGCCACCAATAAAGGATTATCGTTAACCATAAAAGTAATACTGCAAAAACAAAGCAATGATAAATCCTAGATCAGCGGTTCTCAAACAGAGGCAATTTTGCCTCCCATGGGATGTGCAGCAATGTCTCAAGACAAGTTTTGTTGTCACAATGAGGGGGAGAGAAGGTTGGAGTGTGTGATACCGGCGCACAGAAGTCAGAATGCTGCTAAACATCCCACAATGCACAGGACAGCTCCACACAAAGAACTACTCAGTCCAAATGTCAGTGGTGCCCAGGCTGAGAAACCCTGTCTTCAATGTGGCAGCTGCTAGAGACCCGAGATTCTGACCTTCTGACAAGCTCCTGGAAGATGCCCAGCACTACTGGGCCTACATTTGGAGCAGCAAGTGCAGAGGTACCTTTGCACTTCTATGGTCCAGGTACTGTCCTAAACCCTGTATGTAGCCCAAGAGAGAGCTCTCTATATATTCTCTTTAATTAATTCTCACCAAAATCCTTGACATAGGTCCACTGTTATCCCTATTTTCCCGATGGCAAAATTGAAGCATTAAGAGATGAACCTGCACAAGGTCACACAACTACTAACAGGTAGAGCTGAGATTCAAACCCAGTCCAGCTGGTTCCTAAATCAGCTCTTGCTCACCCTACCATACCTGCTTATGGTATAGAAATTTCTGTCCAAGGTCTGCATTTGCCCACTGGATCACTGCCTTTTTTTTTTTTTTTTTTAAAGATTTTGTTGGGATCCCTGGGTGGCGCAGCGGTTTGGCGCCTGCCTTTGGCCCAGGGCGCGATCCTGGAGACCCGGGATCGAATCCCACATCGGGCTCCCGGTGCATGGAGCCTGCTTCTCCCTCTGCCTGTGTCTCTGCCTCTCTCTCTCTCTCTGTGACTATCATGAATAAATAAAAAAAAAAAAAAAAAAATAATAAAAAAAAAAAAAAAAATAAAGATTTTGTTTATTTATTCATGAGAGACAGAGAGGGAGAGAGAGAGAGAGAGAGAGTGAGAGAGAGAGAGTCAGAGACACAGGCAGAGGGAGAAGCAGGCTCCAAGCAGGAAGCTTGACGCGGGACTCGATCCCGGGACTCCAGGATCATGCCCTGGGCTGAATGCGGCGCTAAACCACTGGGCTACCCGGGCTGCCCCTGGATCGTTGCCTTATTAAACTTGAATCCCACTCACTGCCTTTGGGTGGTTTGCAAAAACCACATCACTGGGGGAGGACCAAGGCTGGCAGCCCTGATAAGATTCAAAGAACACTGTGCGCTGCCTCCAGAATGTTCCCAAGGAAGTCGTTGCAGATGTATCAAGATGTTGCAGATTCTCAACAGCTACTCCTCCTAGGCCCCCAGGACTACAGAATCCGAATCTCTGGGGATGGTTAGAAATCTGTAGATTAGCACACTCTTGTGCCTATCAGGTAGGAGGAAGGGTGGTTTGGCAGCACTTCCAATGCCTGCTGGTTAACACTCCATCTTAATTCAGGACTGGAGCTTTTTTCTGCCTAGGATGCAGGAGTCACCTCTCCCATGCCCTTCCCATGAGCCTCAGGGAAAAATGGACTACAGGGATGTAAACTCCAAGAAGCTTCCTCAGAGAGGCCAGCACTGGGCACTCTCCCTGGAAGCCCGCCCCTACCTTCCTCAGCCTCTGGGGGACAGAGTTTCAGGAGAGACAGGTGATCTGGGATGAGATGAAGGCTGCTTTTCACCTGTAAAGACAGAAGTGAATCAGTCCCAAGTCCTCCCTCCACTGAAAGGGAAAGCAGGATGACTCTTGTCTTCCTCCAGCTCCCAAGTCCAAGTTCTCTCTGGGGAGTTAGGAGCCCAGCTTCCCCGAGATCCCCAACCCTCACTACTACACCCTCTTTAAGGCATTCTGAGGACGCAAGTTTAATTCTTCTTTTATTCTCTTACTAAGTAGCTTGCTATCTTGGACTCCTGGGAAATCCCAGCTCCCCAGCGCACTCGGGAGTCCCCAAGTCATCTCTGAACTTCCATGGCCCAGCTTCCAACCTCAAAACCCAACAGTCCCAGGTCCCGCTAGCCCCCTCTCTGAAGCATCAGGCATCCCGGTCCCTTCGCCCCTCTCTCCTCCCGACACTCCAGCTCCCCGGCATCCCGACTCGGAACACACTCCAAACCTCTCCAGCCTCCAGAAGCCCTGCATCTCTCTCCCCGCTCCTGGTGCCATCTGGTCCCCCACGACCAACCCCAGAAGCCTAACCTCGGCGGTCCCCCAACCAGCCCTCCCGGGCGCCGGGCAGCACCTTCCCGGAGTACACGGGCACAGCCGGTGCCTCCCCCGGATCCAGCAGCAGCCGCCGCCGCCGCCTGACCGTGGCCCGCGGGGCTCCGGCCGGCCGCGCGTCCGCCCCTTCGCTGTCACTGTCGCTGTCGCCCCGGGGGGCGGCCGGCACCGGGGGCTCCGGGAGAGGGACCTCGACCGAGTCCGCGGCGCCGCGTGCCGTTGCGACCTCCAGGATATCCTCATCGCTGTCGCTGACCAGATCCACAAACAGCGAGTCCGGGGAACGCCGGGCTGGAGACCGAGGGACGCGAGGACGCCGGCCCCGGCCGCCCCGGGCTCCGCGAGCCCCTCGGCTGACACCGCCTCCCCGAGGCCGGCGGCCGCGCTTCCTCACCGGTTCCGCCATAGCAAACGCCCGCCGACCACGGTCCCCCGCCTCTAGACGCCTCGCCCGACCCCCTCCGAGCGACTGCCGCCTGTCATTGGGTGACCCGTCCGCCAGTCAACACCTCGCCCCGCCCACACCGTCTGGCGCCTCCTCCCCGCCTGTTCATTGGCCCCTGCACCCGCCCATCAAGCATCCGCCACTGAAACCGAGGCGCCAAAGATTCCAGCCAGTTTCGGCGCAATGGGCCTAGGTTTCGATTCGTTCCAGCTCACCCATTGGCCGGCTGCCTCCTTCCGGACCAGCCCACCCGAGGCATCGGCGCTCGCGGTGGGTGGGGGAGCGGGGCATCCTGGGAATTGTAGTCCGTAAGTCCTCCGAGTACCTGGACGGCTTCGGAATTGCTTTCATTTTATTTATTAATTAACTTTTTTTTTTTTTTAATATTTTATTTACTTATGAGGCACACACACACAGGCAGAGGGAGAAGCAGGCTCCATGCAGGGAGCCCGACGTGGGACTCGATCCCGCGTCTCCAGGATCACGCCCTGGACTGAAGGCCGCGCTAAACCGCTGAGCCACCCGGGCTGCCCTAATTAACTTATTTTTAAGTAATCTTTACACCCAACTTGGGTGAGATCAAGAGTCATGGGCTCAGGAGCCTGAGTGGCTCAGCGGTTGAGCATCTGCCTTTGGCTCAGGCGTGATCAGGATCCCGGGAATGAGTACCCCGTCCGACTCCCTGCAAGGAGCCTGCTTCTCCCTCTGCTGAAAAGAAGGGGTGTGGTTCCCGCCCCCACCCCCCCACCCCCACCCCCGCCTTCCTGCTTTTGTTTCAGAATTTCTTTCTTGGTCCTTTTCATATGTATGTAAATCTCCATTGTGGTTAAATAAGCCTCTTGGAAATCTCGTAACTCAGGGACTCAGAGAGCTGGAAGTCATCTTTTTGAAATGCAAACATCTGGGGAGCTAGGTCCCCCACATTCTAGGGGGGAATAACAGTCTAATGTTGGGGGTGGGGGCTTCCTGCTACATATACTAGACTACTTCTGGCCATAAATAAGTGAGAATCTTGGATGAAAGCCAATGACCATGATAAAGTTAGGATGAACTTTGCGGGACAAGAGGTGTTGCTAAATCCTCTTGAAGCCTAGCTATTGTTTATCTTAGAAACGAGAAAAGAAAAAAAAAGAAAAATGAGATGTGGGTTTTGGAATTTTATCCTGAAAACAGGATAGGGGGTTGTACCTGCTTGGCTACTTGTAGAATTGCTTGTGGGAAGATGAAGAAAAAGAATCTTATTCAAAATGAAGTTTGGGGATACCTGGCTGGCCCAGTGGGTAGAGCATGCGACTTTTGATTTCAGGGTCCTGAGTTCAAGCCCCACCTTGAGTGTAAGTGCGGCCACAAGTGGGTTGTCAAGGAAGAATTCTTGAGTTGTTTTCAGTGCAAAAGGTGCTTTTACTGTAGTACGGGGACAAGACCCATGGGCAGAAAGAGCCGCACTTATGCTATATGAAGCTGGTAGTTGTATGCCTAGTGCTCAAGAGAGAGGGGACATGCAGAGACTATTAGATCATGAATATCTTCGGGGCACCTGGGTAGCTCAGTGGTTGAGTGTTGGCTTTCTGCTCGGGTAGTGATCACGGGGTACTGGGATAGAGTCCCACATCAGGCTTCCCCGCAGGGGAAAAAAAGATTTTATTTATTTATTTATTCATGAGAGACACAGAGAGAGAAAGAGAGGCAGAGACACAGGCAGAGGGAGAGGCAGGCTCCATGCAGGAAGCCGGCGTGGGACTTGATCCCGAGTCTCCAGGATCACACCCTGGGCTGAAGGTGGCGCTAAACCACTGAGCCACCCTGGCTGCCCCAAATAAATAAAATCTTTTTAAAAATCATGAATATCTTCTTTGAATTTCTTTTATTTTTAAAAAAGATTTTATTTAGTGGGGTGCCTGAATGGCTAAGTTGGTTGAGCATCTGCTTTTGCCTCAGGTCATGATCCCAGGGTCCCAGGATCCAGTCCTGCTTCAGGCTCCCTGCTCAGTGGGGAGTCTGCTTCTCCCTCTCCCTCTGCCTATTACTTTCCCTGCTTGTGCACACACGCTTTCTCTCTCTCTCCTTCTCTCTCTCTCTCAATCTGTGTCAAATAAATAAATGAAATCTTTAAAAAAATAAAGATTTTATTTAGTTATTTTAGAGAGAGGGAGGGACCATATGTGGAGGGAGAGGGAGAGAATCTCAAGCAGACTCCTTGCTGGGCATAGAGCCCCACTGGGAGCCCCACTGGGAACTTGATGCAGGGATCAAGCCCAGGACCCTGAGAATATGACCCAAGGGAAAATCAAGAATCAGATATTCAATTGACTAAGCCACTCAGGTGCCCCTCTTCTTTGAATTTCTACTTGTAAAACTACCTTCACAAGATTTCTCTGGTGCTTATCAGTCAGTTCAATACTATTGGTGACATATATAGTCATGAGGCCCTTTAAGAATGTAGCAGCCAGCATGTATTTGATCCTTGTTGGAACTATGCAGTCTTTAGGTCAGCCTTCTGAGCTAAAAATGAACATTTTTCTGCTTCTATCCCTCATCAGAGCTTACTTAAAAATAAAAATTAAAAGCTGGGAGACCAGCAGGGGGAGCTCTCAAGTCCTATCACTCCTTGCACCCCTTTCCAGAACCAACAAGAAACTTAGAAAAAGAAAGATTTAGCTTGTACTTGCAAGAGGAAAAGCCTACCCCAGCAGAAGGAACTTTTCCCTTCATCCAGCAACAGCCCAGCCAATGTGACACTCATCACCACTCAGCCAATGAGAAGCCACTATGTTCATAACTCCCAGTTCACTCCAATGGACTTTTTATTTATAACAGCCCCTCCCAACTCTTCTCTGTTCCACAATAAAAGAGCAGTTCCTCTCCAGCCTGTCCTATGATTTTGTCAGAGCTTGCATGTCCTGGATAGCATTTCTGTGCTATTCCTGTTTTTGCTGGAAAAACACCTGACAGTATTCTTTTTTTTAGAGAGAGTGCATAAATGAGCGGGGAAGTGGGGCAGAGAGAGAGAGAGAATCTTAAGCAGGCTCCACATCCAGCACAGAACTCCATTCAGGGCCCTATCTCAGGCCCTGAGATCACCCCATGAACTGAAATCAAGAGGGGATGCCTGGGTGGCTCATCAGTTTAGTGCCTGCCTTTAGCCCAGGGTGTGTTCCTAGAGTCCCGTGATCAAGTCCCACATTGGGATCCCTACATGGAGCCTGCTTCTCCCTCTGCCTATATCTCTACCTCTCTTTCTGTCTCTCATGAATAAATAGGTAAAATATTTAAAAGAAAAACGTCAGGGAATCCCTGGGTGGCTCAGCGGTTTGGCGCCTGCCTTGGCTCAGGGCGCGATCCTGGAGTCCCGGGATCGAGTCCCGGGATCGAGTCCCACATCAGGCTCCCGGCATGGAGCCTGCTTCTCCCTCCTCCTGTGTCTCTGCCTCACTCTCTCTCTCTCTCTCTCTCTCTCTCTCTCTGTCTATCATAAATAGATAAATAAATCTTTAAAATAAAGAAAGAAAGAAAAGAAAAGAAAAGAAAAAAGTCAGATGCTCAACTGAGGCACCCAGGTGCCCATGACAATATTATCCTTCAGGTTAATGCCTGTAACATTTTGGTTTAATGCTTTCCATAATAAAAACTGTTTTGTGTTAGGTGCCTGGCTGGCTCAATGGTTGAGCATCTACCTTTGGCTCAGGTCATGATCCTGGGGTCCTGGGGTCGAGTCCTGCATTGGGCTCTCCACAGGGAGCCTGCTTCTCCCTCTGCCTATGTCTCTGCCTCTCTCTTTGTATCTCTCATGAATAAATAAATAAAATCTTTAAAAAAAAAAGTTTTGTGGAGGTTTTCCTACTACCTTGGTAGAGTTGGAAGAAGATTTTGTTTTTTCATTACATTTCCCCAACACACCCACCAACCACATTGTGCACTTCAGAAGCTACATATCCTCCACACATCTACCTTATTTGCAGCTCCTGCATATCATGTACCCCAACACAGCACAGACCTACCCCCTCAACACTTCACAACTCCCACATCACCTCCAACTGTATGACCCCGGACACCTCACCCCACACCTCCCACACCACACTTCACACACAATCAGCACGCATCACACAACCAGTACCATTGGCTCTCATACACATAATGTTCACATAACTTGGACTTCATACATCCATGTAGTGCAGCTTCTTGATCACCACGCACATCCTATTTCATCCTCCTCCTCCACCACACTGATACCCCCAACACATACACCCCAACTCCATCAGCACACACCTCACCCACCTCAAATCCTCTGTGCGGGCTGAGCTCAGGCTACTGAAGACGCACAGGTCCAGCAGGTGGTGCTGTTTACCAAGTGACAAAGGACCTAGGCTCTGGTAGAGGAAACCTTCAGCCACTTTTTTTTTTTTTTTTTTTAAGATTGATTTATTGATTTGAGAAAGAGAGAGCAGCAGTAGAGGGCAAGGAGAAGCAAGTTCCCTGCTGAATGGAGAGCTTGATTCAGGGCTTGATGCAGGGCTTGATGTGGGGCTCAATCCCAGGACACTGGGATCATAACCTAAGCCAAAGGCAGCTACCTAATCAGCTGAGCCACCCAGGTGCCCCCCTTCAGCCACTCTTTGTAATTAGGTTGACCCTAGGGATTGCACCAAAAACCCTTCTGCCAGCCGTGGGCCCCACCCAGAGGCTACTGCAAACTATGGAGGCAGGGGGTAGTCCTGAGGACCTGGAACTTCCCTCAAGCCTCTTTCTTCTCAAACCATGCTCAAGAGCTGTGAGTGGTCCAGTCCCTGCCAAAAAAATCAGGTCATGTGGATGAGGAGAAGCTTTGGAGTGTGACTTCCTCCTGGGGAAGTCTGCACTGGAAGGAGCCCCAATCCAAATGATCTTGGTGCGCTCTGGTTCCTGGCACACAGAGGCCCCCCAATAAATGCCAAATCAAAATAATGGCTACTGTTTTGAGTGCTTACTATGGCAGTGTCAGGAGCTTTACATCTAAGACTCATTAAGGTAGGTATAATTATTACCCTATTTTACAGATGTTTGTCTGCAGCACACAGAGCATGAGTCACACAGCTAGAGAGGGGGTGAACTGGGATTCAAACCCAGATAGGCTGATTCTAGAGCAGTGGGCTGGAGCTGGCACACCTCTGTTTCTCAACTTCCCCCGAGACTTCTCTGGGTGGTGTGGCCCAGGAGGGCTCCATCCTCTGCAGTTCACCTCTCAGGGCTTTTCCGAGTCATTCCTTCCCTCCTCCTTCCCCACTCATTTCTGGAGCTCCTGATCTTTGCCACCACCTGGCTGGGCACCAGGGGCATAGAAAAGACTCTGACATAGATTCACCCCCAAGAAAGCAGGAAGCTTTCACCCAGAGTCACGTGCTCAGATGCTTCGGGCACAGGCAGGAAAGTGAAATGGAATAAAGCAGGTGGATGAAAGTAATAGGGAATGGCAGGGATTATGGCAAAATAGCTTATTTTGGCTGAAGGATAAAGTAGGGTTTTGAATGCTGAGCTAGATCTGGATTTCTTATTAATCTTTCTTTGCCACAGGGACTGTGTCCAAAATGGAAGCCCAAGGTAATTCTAGAAGTTCATATCCCACCTCCCAAACTCCAAACATACACTATCCAAGATACAGTATTTCTTTCTTCTTTTTTAAAATATTTTATTTATTTATTTATTTAATTTATTGACTTGAAACAGAGAGAGAGAATGTGCACAAGCATGGGTAGCAGCAGAGGAAGAGGGAGAAGCAGGCTCTCTGCTGAGCAGGGAGCCCGATGCAGGGCTCAATCCCAGGACCGTGGGATCATGACCTGAGCCAAAAGAAGATGCTTAACCGACTCAGCCATTGAGGCACATCAAGATTTTATTTTTTAAAGATTTTATGTATTTATTTGAAAAAGAGAGAGAGTGCACACAAGTGAGGCAGAGGGAGAGGGAGAAGCAGACTCCCTACCGAGCAGGGAGCACAATGTGGGGCTTGATCCCAGAACTCTGAGATCGTGACCTGAGCCAAAGGCAGACCCTTAACCAACTGAACCACCCAGGAGTTCATTTTTAAGTAATCCGTACACCCAATATGGGGCTCGAACTTACTACCCCGAGATTAAGAGTCACATGCTGGACCAACTGAGCCAGTCAGACACCCCTCCTTTTTCCTCTTTTTAAAATAGATATCTGAGCTCAAAAGCAAGACCGAATCTTCCTAGTGCCAGAAATAAAGAAGGAAATTAAAGCCACAACGGCAATAGTGGTTGAAGTTAAGCAGTCCACAGGGATGCTGGGATCCTGAGGATTAGGGTTTTAATACCAACATGGGGACAGAGGTTACGCTGAGGCCCCAGGAGCAGCAGAGAAGTGAAACTGAGTGCCCTGTACAAAGCTAAGAGCTGAGAAGAGGCTGTTTCTTCTGTGCACAGAAGACAGACAAAAACAAAAAATCCATCCACAGTCCCTGGGTTGCAGCAAGCAAGCCATCCAACAGGTAGCGGTTGGGAAAGTCACCATGAGAAATCAGAACCCCAAGGCTCACCAAAGTATGGGCTTGCATTTTGACTAAACTTCCGGTAACAAACACCTGAGAAACACTCTGAGAAACTCACAAATGGTCAGAAATCTGTGTTGCCCGTAAGACTGGGGTAGAAGCCAAAGCAAGCTGGCCCCTAGGAATGGGCAGGGGGCCAGGGGACTCAGGGGACTCCGGCAGGTAGGAAAAACATGAAGAGGTCAAAGAAACCTCCCCTGGTGACACCACCATGGGAAAATTCAATCCACTATGCAGATAACAGTAACCATGCCATGCCCCCTCCCTAGTGCTCTTCTTTAATTGGGAAAACCGAGGGTCATTGAGCTTAAGCAAGTTACCAACAGTCAATTAGCAATCAAAGTATTTAAGTTCTCTGTGACATTGTCTTCTCTCAGCTGTAAAATGAGAATAATTTTAGGTATCTGTCCCTCATAGGATTGCTCCAGAGATAAAATGAAATGCTACTGGTAGGGCAGTCCAGGTGGCTCGGTGGTTTAGCTCTGCCTTCGGCCCAAGGCATGATCTTGGAAACCCTGGATTGGGTCCCACGTCGGGCTCCCTGCATGGGGCCTGCTTCTCCCTCTGCCTGTGTCTCTGCCTCTCTCTCTTTGTGGATCTCTCATGAATAAATAAATAAAATATTTAAGAAAAAAAAAAGAAAAAAGTGCTCAACGCACTTAAGTGGATTAATACCTAAGTTCTCAATGACCTTGGGAGGTTATTGCAAAGATTTTTTTTTTAATTTATGAGAGACAGAGAGAGAGAGAGAGAGAGAGGCAGAGACACAGGCAGAGGGAGAAGCAGGCTCCATGCAGGGAGCCCGATGAGGGACTCAATCCTGGGACTCCAGGATCACACCCTGGGCCAAAGGCAGGCACCAAACTGCTGAGCCACCCAGGCATCCCGCTTATTGTAAAGATCAAATGAGCTGATTGATGTTAGAATATATGAGATGTTCAGTAAATGCCAGTGATGACCACCCTTCCTGGACAGCTTCCTCTTCCTTGGGCACCCACCACCACTGGATAAGCAATCACCCAACAACTGGATGGTGGCAATGGCAGGCAAATGAGGGAGATGGGAGCAGGCCAAGCCACAGGAGGAAAAAGGCCCCTCTGTACCCAGGATGCAGCTCTTCCTCCTCTGCTGGATTCGAGTGGGGGATAGGAGTACTCACCTTCCCTTCCCCTCCCATACACAGCATTTATGTCATAGGATTGGAAAAAGTCATTGAGTTTATTGGAGGAGTGCAAGGGGAGCCCAAGATTCATTGGTTTACACATATGCGCGCACACACATACACACACACAGATACACATATCCAAGGCAATGCTGCTCCAGATGTTGACGCTGTCTGCTTAGGTTCCCAGATTTCAGGATCAGATACAGATCTCAGGAGGAGCTTAAGGAGGCCCAGGCTAGGTAGAAGACATGGTGATGGGGAGGTTCCAGAAGCCCGCCCCCTGAACACCAGGCTTGGGAACCCCTTCCCCCTTCCCTCCCTGAAAACCACTTCCACTCCTACCATCTTCCTCTTTCTCCCCCTTCCTTAGAGGACTGTTCCCAGCTCACCTGAAGGGAATCATCTCGTGCTCCAGGTGCTCATGCGACCCCCTCCTCCCCACGCTGGTTCTGGCCCATTGGGATTATCCATGTTCTCATAGGAGTCTGCATCTGGTTAGGACCAGGAAAGATAAGATGCATCTAGAGCCAGAAGTAGGCTGGGAGGGGGTGAGCCTCAGAGGACAACAGGGGACAGCAGCAGAGGCACCCACCTTCCTCGTGACTGGGACCAGGCTGCGCCCGAACAGAGCGGAGCTGGGGGGCTGCATACAGGATCCCTCTCATATCCTCGTAGGACTGGGAGCCTGCTTGGGCAGGAGAGGTGAAGGCCTAGAGCCACGCTGGGCTTGGAGAAGGGAAGTGCAGCCTAAGATACAGAGGGAATCTAAGGAGCAGAGGGAGGCGGAAGGCCTGGCCGTACTAGGAAGGGGTGGTTAGGGTCAGCATCACATTCGGGACCCTTGTTAACAGTTTGGTCAGATGTGGGTTGGATTATGATCATTGTCAAGAACAGAACTGGCACAAGTCAAAGTCAGAGCCATGAAGAGGTTGTAGAGACAGCTAGAGTCAAAGCTGTGGTTTGCATGGGGGCCGGGGTGATGGGCAAGTCAAAATCCAGGCGGGAATCCCACTAGGATCTGAATAGATGTTCATAAGTTAGGGTTGGGGTAAATACTGGGATCAGGATTAGGGTTGAGGTTAGTGTTAGAATCCATCCAAAGCCAGAATTACACCTGGGGTTAGAGTCAAGGTCAAGGTTGAGGCTGAGCCTGGAGTCAGAGCTGAGGCCAGGTCAACCCAATCTGTGCAAGGCAGGGACGGTTCCTAGCATTTCTCACCAAGAGAGGTTGCCTCCTTGCTGGGGTCCCAGACTGACCCACGGGGGCTCAGGAAGTCTAGAGAAGGGAGATGGAAGTTATTCCTCCTGGTCTCCAGGTCACACATATACTCCCCTACACACCCCACATTAATGTGACACTCCTCACACACACCTACTGTCCTGGTGACTGGCTGGGCCAGCTCTTCATCCTCATTCTCGTAAGACTCAGCAGCTGCAGAAAGAAGAGAACTCCAGAGATCACTCCTGCCCTGTAGGGGCTCCACAGCCAACTGGGTCCTCCCAAGCCTCTGAGGCCCCACAAGGACCCCAAATTACCGCTGGAGAAGGAGTCTTCATCCTCAGGACCCAAGGCCTCATCCTCAGGATTCTCATAGCCGCTGCCATCTGGTAGTGGAGAAGGAGGGGGGTCCAGCGTGGGCTCACAGTCCATGGCTGAGAAGGTGGGGGAGCCGTGGGGGGGGCGCGGTCTTACCCTGGGAGAGTTGGTCTTGCCCACGGTTGGAGTCATTCTCGTAAAACTCGGAGCCCTCCTCACTGTCTGGCTCTTCATAGGCCTCCCCTTCCTCTTCTTCTGGGCCTGGGGTTTAGGGACGCGAATAGGAACTGAGTCACGGCCCCCCCACCCCCGCCTCCAGGCGCCGCCAGTCCAGCATTCCTGCCACAGAGCCTCAGGGGAGGACCCCCCCGCCCCCCCCCGTCCCCCAAGCACCTGCCGGCGGCGGGCTCCGAGACCCCGCGGCTCCAGCCTCCGGGACGTCGCTGCGCGGGCTTCCGTAAGACTGGACGGCGGCCCCGAAGCCTGCAGCCCACCTCAGGGCGCGTCCTGGAGGAAGGAGCGTGGTAGCGAGGGAGAAGGGATGCCGCGGGTCGAGGCTAAGGGTCTGCGAGGCTGTGCAGGGGACGGGAAGGTCCCGGGGCGGCGGGGGCGGGGCGGCCAGGTGCGCCTCCCGGGCCGGAGCCGAGGGGCGGGACCCACAGCCGAGGGCGTGGCCTCAGTCTCAGGAGGTGTGGCTCTCGGAACTAGACTGCAGGTCCCGCGACCTGGGGGCGGGGCCAGCGCCGGGGGCGGGGCCACGGGCTTTGGGGGCGGGCCCTGGCGTTGGGGGCGGGGCTCGAGTCTGGGCGGGACTCCGCGCCCCGGGGTGCGCTCTTTTTTTCTGAAGGCGGAGCTCTGAGCTCGGGGAGGCTGGGCGCCCCGGGATTGGAGTGACGGAAAAGGGGTGGGGTTCAGCTCGGAGTCAGTGACCTGGCGGTGCCTCCTACCCGTGCCAGAGGTGGGCGTGGGAAGGGAGAGCACGTTGCCGTACTGATTCTGGGCCCCGCTTCCCGGGGGAGGCGTCACTTTGAAGAACCTGGAGGAGGACCGGGAGTTGCACTGTGAGGTCTGGCCCTCAGCGCCTAAGATGTAGTCACGTGTATTTGCTCCTCTGTTCTGCCGCGGCTTACAGAGGGGTCTGGGATGACTTCAAGGAGGTCTTCACAGAGGAGGTAGCTTTGGAACTTGGGCAGTAATTCAGGGGTAGAGGTGGGGAATAACACGATGAGCGGAGGACACAGTAAGTGCAAAGCATTGAGCCAAAGTGCAGGGATGAAAGACTGCAGGGGCGCTCGTGTCATTACCGTCTGGTGGGATCGGTCATTCGCTTTCTTTTCCTCCTGAGGATCAGGGCTGGTGAGAGTGAGGGGGCGTGATCAGAAGAGGCAGGGGGAGGTCACTTGGGTCAATGGAGGGGAGGGGACTTCAAAGTAAGTTGGAGGACGGTTAGAGGAGTGGGAAGCAGGACTGGAGATCTGTGGGGGAGGTATGGGAAGAGAAAAGGTGGCTATCGGACTGGCTGGTGTGAGCTGTCCTGGGCGGTCCTGGGGAAGATGGGGTATGTTGGGCAGACAGGCTGGAGGACATGACTCACCTCTTCGAAGATGAAGAAAGCTCACCAGGGAACCCAGGCAGAAGATCAGATAAAGTAATGGCACAGCAGGGACTTTCCAGCCACCAGTCTCCAGCAGCCAGTACCTTACTGTGAGGGAGAAGCAGCTATGAGAAGGGACCCCAGGCTGGCATGCTGCTCCCCAGCCTCAAGACCTCAAAGGGGCATAAGTCTGGGGACATGGACAAGACACAACCCCCAAATCACAAGCTACCAGGGGGGCTCGCCTCCCTCCCTCTGAGGTCCGGGACCATGCCCCAGAGCCTGACCTGAGGCCTAGGGCAGTATCTACAGAAAAAAAACATTACTATAGTTAGACTATGTTGGGATTCAGGAGAGCATGAAGATCAGCTTCCTGCTGCAGTTAAGGACAGTCATGTTCAAAGTGAAGGACAGAGTCACATTCACAAAGTTAGAGGTAGGAAGCAGCAATGTACTGGGGTGAAGTGTAGAGTGAAAGTTGAGGTTGAGTTTGAGAACTGTGGTTACGGTTAGCATGGGAGGATTATATCAAGGGAGTAAGAAGGGGCAGAGCACTGTGACCAGTTTGATGGGTGGGTGAGGAAAAGGAAGGATACCCAGGTTCCTGGCTTTGGCCCATGGGCAGGTGGTAGTGTCCTTCACTGACACACAGACACCCACAAGACTTGGGGAAGATATTGAGTATGACTTTGTATATTTTGAACCTTCAGGGGCATCAAATGACAGGAAATGGCTGGGGGTGAGGTGTATGGAGCCTGGAATCAAGTCACTAAGGCGTGGAGGCCTAAGGAGTCATGGGAGTAAAGGAGGTCAAACAGGAAGAGTGTGTAAACAAGAATGAGAGAGCACTGATGGAACAGGATGAGGCCTCAGAGGTCCAACAGTGAGGGGGGAGGAGGAGAAGGAAGACCCTACCAAAGCAGTTGGGAAGAAGTAACCAGTGATAGGAGACCCAGAAAAGTAGTGATTTGGAAACAAGGGAGGACAGAGGTAGCGTCAGTGGTCAGGATAGAAGCTGGGGTTTGGGATGAGTCTGGTACTAGCTCCCAGGTAGGGGCGCCAAGGTTGACTGGCTCCCAGTTCTTCCCAGGAGCCCCACACAGATGCCCCACCATTGGGAGAAGCTCTACCTGACTGGGCAATGACCTTCAGCTGCATCTCGACGGTCCTGTTGCCATGGTAACAACGATAGGTACCAGCATCTCGAACTGTGGCCTGGGGCAGCAACAGAACAGCCCCTCCGCTGAGGGTGCCCAGGACCCACATCTCTCTGCCTGGGGCATCCTCCCTCAGGTCTAAGCTCAGCAAGGAGATGTTATGCTTCTTGGGGCGCACGTGGGTCCAGGAGATGGGGCCTCTGGCCACGAAGGCAGGGGGCACCTCACAGGGCAGCCAGAATGTGGAGCCAGGGGCCACGATGAGGTCTGGGGCAGGGAGAGCCAAGGCTAGGAAAATGTGATCCTTGGGGTCTCCTCCCTGCAAACCCTCCAATTCCCAATCACCATCCCCTCATCCCTGAAACCCTCCCTTCCCGGCATCTCCGCAGCACCTTACCTTGGTTGAGGCTCTGGTTCAGAGTGCCCCGGGGCAGGGCACATTCAGGGTCTGTCTCCCAGATCTCAGGGTGGTCTTTTTCCCACACGTACAGCTGGGAGCTTGTGGGGTAACGAGAAGAGGGCTTGGGGCCCTCTGAGGGTCGGTTCCCCAGGCCACAGCCTGAGTCATTTAGGGCTGAAGCATTCCACCGGAAGAGCTCCCCTGGGAAGAGACCCAGAACCAGATACAGACACATCCAGGAAAGGCAGAGAGATACAGAGACCCAGAAAACCAAAGACAGATGGAGACAAAGACCCAGAGAGAGAGATAAGAACGACAACTCAGAGAGAGGAGAGAGTGAAAGATGGAACAGCTCAGTGTTGAAGTCACAAAGCCACAGGAGTTTTGAGGAGCCACCTGGAACCAGCGGCAGGCATGCTCGATCCTCAGCCCCTCCAGCCCCTCCTCCCAAATCTGTTTTAGCTGCTGAAGGCCTCCATCCGAGCTGGGCCTCCCTCTTCTCGTCCGCCCCTCCCTGCCCCAGCCCAGACCTCACCACTGCCTTCCACGCTGACTGTCCAGCCGGACTGCCAGGCCTGCTCGGAAGGGGGCCCCGGCTGGCACAAGTAGAAGCCCCCCATCTGGTCAGAGACGTTGAAGACGAACAGCTGGATGCCCAGAGACCCCTTCCGGACGCCCAGGCCTTGTGACCAGAGGCCCAGCTCTGACTGAGCCCCCTGAAACCAGGCCTGCTGCTCAAGGGGACCATCTGAGGGAACTTTGAGGCATGGCAGCTCAGCTTTGCCTCCCTCTGAGGAGAAAGAAAGAGGGAGAGGAACCCTTCGCCCCCTTCATTCCTCACACTGGATTATTACCCAGCACCCCCCACCAGCTGGGAGTGTGTGAGCTCTCAGAGTCCCAACTCCTCCCTGAATTTTGCAAATAACAAAATGAAGGCCCAGAGAGGGTGGGTTCCTTGGCCGAGGGCACCCAGCGGAAGCCAAGTTTCCACCCCCAACTCTTTCCATCTGTACCCTTTGGACATACCTTTAGCCTCCACCTGCAGTGTTTCCTGGGGCCTGACTCCCTCGGGTGTAAGGAAGAGGAGGAAGAAGAGGAGGAGAGGAGGTGGCATGGCGGCCAGACTCCCCGGGGCACCCAGCTTGGCCGCGCAGGGGATGCTGGGGCAGGCGGGGGCCTGGGGGGCACTGAACCATGAGCGTCTGTGGGGGCGGGCGAGCGGGCAGTCCCCCAGGGAGGAAGGGGTGGTCACACCTCCAGTCCCCTTCTCCATGCACCCCTCTAGACCCACAAAACTTGTCTTCTCCCTGCCACGCTTTTATTTTCATCCCGATACTTACCACCGTGTGAAATGATCTTGTTTGTGTGTCTACTTGTTCACTTTCTGTTCCTCCCACTAGAATGTAAGCCCCTTGAGGCAGAGCCTTGGTCTTGTTCAACACTGTATGCTCGGTGCTCTGGGACGGTGCTTGGGGCATAGCAGGGGGCCCAATAAATATTTGTTGAATTGAGTGGCTCCACTTTTGGGGGCTCTCTCCTCCCCTTCCCTTCTTTAACCCCAGGCTTTAAACCCATTTCTCTTCACACACACACATACACCCCATTCATTTTTTCGACTGGCATTTCTTGGGCCTCCTTCCCACTCGGTAAAACCAGCCTGTCACACATCCTTTGAGATCTGGAAGACTTGACTGAATGCTCTGTGCCTGGGCAGCCCGGGTGGCTCGGTGGTTTAGCACTACCTTCGGCCCAGAGTGTGATCCTGGAGACCCAGGGTCGAGTCCCACGTTGGGCTCCCCGCATGGAGCCTGCTTTTCCCTCTGACTATGTCTCTGCCTCTTTCTCTGTGTCTCTCATGAATAAATAAATAAAATCTTAAAAAAAAAAAAAAAAAGAATACTCTGTGCCTACCACTTGGCTAAGTTTCTTCATCTCTCTAAGCTCTGGTTTCTTTCTCTGTAAACTGGGGATAATAATAGCGCTAGCAAAATCTCATTTGGGGGGCACTGGGTGGCTCAGTGGTTGAGCTCAGTCTACCTTCAGCCCAAGGCAGGATCCAGGATCCTGGGGTCCCAGGATCGAGTTCCGCATCAGGCTCCCCTTGAGGAGCCTGCTTCTCCCTCTGCCTATGTCTGTGTCTCTCAAGAATAAATAACTAAAATATTTTTTTTAAAATCTTGTTTGTGAACAGTTTTTAAAAAGATTTTACTTAATTATCCATGAGAAACACAGACAGAGAGGCAGAGGAAGAAGCAGGCTCCATGCAAGGAGCCCGATATGGGACTCAACCCCAGGACTCCAGGATCACACCCTGAACCAAAGGCAGGCGCTCAACCACTGAGCCACCCAGGCGTCCCTTGTTTGTGGACATTAAACAGGGTGGTGTACCTATGGCATTTGTCCCCAGGGCCCAGTACATAGTAGGCCCTCAGTTACTGAGAGACAGCATCAGTCAATGGCCAAGAGCACAAGCCAGGCTGCCCCTGGAGCTCCTGCACAGCAAACCCAAGACATGCCTGGTGACAAATGCCCCTTAGTCTCCCACTTCTTCCCCCAAGAAGCCCCTGCTTTGGTGATGGAAGGAACCCACTTAGAAATGGGGAAATTGAGGCCCCCAAAGGGCAAAGTGTTGCCTGAGATCACACGAGAACTGGTGGTATAGTGACGCCTGGGTGGCTGAGCAGTTGAGCGCTGAGCGTCTGCCTTGACTCAAGGTGATTCCGGATCTGGGGATCAAGTCCTGTATCAGGCTCCCCACAGGGAGCCTGCCTCTCTCTCTGCCTGTGCCTCTGCCTCTCTGTGTCTCTCATAACTAAATAAAATCTTAAAAAAAAAAAAAAGAGCTAGTGGTGCACTAGAACTCCAGGGTCCCAACTCTGAAATCTGTGCTCTGCCACCCCACCCCCCCACCCCCACCCCCGCCCCCGCCAACGTCTGTCTCTTCGTCTCCCTCCTCCTCTGGCTCTCTCTGCACTTCTTTCACTCTGCAGTCACTCGGAAAGGGGCCAGGCACCCAGGAGATCTGCTCTCTCAGTTGCTGGTTCCCAGGACCGGGGCTTGCTGGGCTGCAGCTTCCTGTTTGCTTCAGGCAAACCCCAGGGGACCCTCCAGCTGTCAGGGCCC
This sequence comes from Canis lupus dingo, assembly GCF_003254725.2. Classification (NCBI taxonomy): domain Eukaryota; kingdom Metazoa; phylum Chordata; class Mammalia; order Carnivora; family Canidae; genus Canis; species Canis lupus. The sequence goes on along the minus strand of NC_064248.1, from coordinate 18,279,316 downwards.
CCACTTCCTTTTGGTCGGGTTGGGGTGGCCCAGAGGGGGAGAGTGGGGCATTGGAGAATGAGAAGATGAGGTAGCAGGACCCCGTTTGCCTTCCGTCCAACAAAATCTGTCCAGTTCTCTTCATTAGCTTTCCAGCCGCCTCATGGGCAGTTTCCTGATGAGCACACATCATCCCCCTGCTCAGAACAAGAATGGCTGTTTCTCTGCCTAAAATACACACTCCAAGCCATGGCCTCCAAAGGCCTGAGGCTCCCCCAGCTGCAGTTCCCACCTCCACCCTCCGCTGCTCAGGGCAGCCATCACTCCAAATAAAGCCTTCGCACTTCCTTGCTGCTCTTCCTCCTGGATGTACCCTCGGCTCTTCAGTCTTCAGGGTCTCAGCTTCACTGGCTCCTTTTCATCCCTCAGGCCTCCATTCAAATGTTACTTCCTCACAGAGGTCTTCCCTAACACCCCCTCCCACCTACTTTTTGATTTCACACCCCACTTTTATTTCTTTCCCAGCATTTGCCTGGTTCCCAAATATGCTTGTTTCTTTGTTCATCCCTCATTTGCTTCCTGTGGCAGAACGTTTGCTCTTTCACAACAGGGATCTTTCCTGTCTCGCTCTCCAGCATCTAGTAGGTGCTCAATTAAGTATCTGTTCCGCCAGAGCATGAGAGTCCCTCAAGGGAAACCAGGCCAGAGGGGGAGCTTTCATGCTGTACCACCCAACCCCAATCATAGGAAGCCCAGTAAATTACAGACCCAACAGAAAAGCCCTCCAGGGAAACAGTCACCAGTTACAGGCCCTGGGTGGGTTGATGTAGGTTGGAAAGATGTAGGTTGGGTCTCCTACAAGAAAAGATGTAGGAAAAGGAAGGATGGATGTAGGTTGGGTCTCCTACAAGAAATAGACCACCCCTACAACTCAGCCAATAAGAAACTATCATCGCCCTGAACTCCTGCTTTTCCCCAGTGGACTTTCTTCCAAACAACCCCTCCTGACTTCTTTTTCCTTCTCCCTAAAATAACATTCCTCTCCTTTGTTTGTTGGGCTAGCCTATGGTTTTTGGTGTGCTTGCCTCTTCTGAGTTGCAAGTCTCTGCTCTTCCCAAATAAACTCAGTTTTTTTTTTTTTAATTTTTATTTATTTATGATAGTCACAGAGAGAGAGAGAGAGAGAGGCAGAGACACAGGCAGAGGGAGAAGCAGGCTCCATGCACCGGGAGCCCGACGTGGGATTCGATCCCGGGTCTCCAGGATCGCGCCCTGGGCCAAAGGCAGGCGCTAAACCGCTGCGCCACCCAGGGATCCCTAAACTCAGTTTTCGCTGGTAGAGTACCTTTTATTTTTAACATCCACAAAAGGAAGGAAATTAGGAAGAGCAAAAGAAAACTTTCTCTTCACTTCCCTCTCATGCACTCAGTTGCCAAGGCTAGCACAGTTTTCATCCTAAATATTTCTAGGATCAACTTCCTCCTCTTATTGGACTCTTCCCTTCCAATCAGAACCACATCAACAGCCTCTTTTGTTGTGGGCTGTCTTCTGCCTCTTTTGCTTTTACCTATACTCCACACAGAAAGAACTTCCTTGGTATTAGTCAAGTGTGTCTCCTGCTCAACAGCCTTCAGAGGCTCCCAGGGTCTCAGGATAAACTCCAAGCCTAATAGTTGACTGGAGCTGTTATCATCTTCATTTCACCTTTTCAAGAAACTCTGCCTCACACACAGGGAATCTTAGGGCAGTCAGCCACTATGGGCAGTAAGCTGCTGGGGATTTATAAACTGGAGTTAACCTAGCTAGATTTCTTTTTAAGTTTACTTATTTTAGTAATCTCTACATCCAACATGAGGCTTGAACTCACAACCTGACCAGGAGATCAAGGGTCACTTGCTCCTCATGCTGAGCCAGCCTGGCACCCCTAATCTGGCCAGATTTGCATTTTCTAAAACTCTCACTGGCTGGCTGCAATGTGGAGGGGGAGAGTAGAGAGAGGCCAGAGAGATCACTAAGCAAAGTGTTCATTCTTCATTCATTTATTTATTCATCAAATGTTTATTTTATTTTCTTTAAAGATTTTATTTATTAATTCATGAGAGACACAGAGAGAGAGAGAGGCAGAGAGACACAGGCAGAAGCAGGCCTCATGCAGGGAGCCCGACTTGGGACTCAATCCCCGGGGCATCTAGGATCACACCCTGGGCTGAAGGCAGCACTAAACCGCTGAGCCACCTGGCTGCCTCCCAAATGTTTATTTACTATGTTTTGGTTGTTTGTTTTTAAAGATTTATTTATTTATTTATTTATTTATTTATTTATTTATTTATTCATGAGAAACACAGAGAGAGGCAGAGACACAGGCAGAGGGAAAAGTGGGCTCCTGCAGGGATCCTCAATCCCGGAATTCCAGGATCACACCCTGAGCCAAATGCAGATGTTCAACAGCTAAGCCATCCAGGTGTGTTCCCCCCCCCCACCCCCCGCCCACCTTTTTTTTGTAATCAGGCCCTGTGCTAGGTGCTGGGGAAATAGCAGGAGACAAGACACTTCATAGAGTTTTGATTCAAGTTTTGGGGACTTGGAAGGGCAAAGAGTGACAGGTAATAAGCAAGTTAATCAGTAAACAATTTCAAATGGTGAGAAGTTATCTAATGATGGATCGGTGATACAGGTAGCTCCTTGAGACAGGATGGTCAGGGAAGGCCTCATGAAGAATGTGACTTCTGAGGTGGGGAAAAGTTTAGTATTCAAGTAAGGTCATGTTTAGTTTTGTTAGGAACTGTTTTTTAGAAGTTTGCTTGTTTATTTAAGTAATCTCTACACCCAATGTGGGGCTAAAACTCGGTACCCCAAGATCAAGAGTCACATGCTCTTGATCAGTCAGGCACCTCCAGAGTGGCTATACCGTTTACATTTACCACCAGGAATATAAGAGAAATCCAGTTTTTCCACATACCCACCAGCATTTGGTATTATCACTCTTTTTTTAAATTTTAGCCATCCTGGTAGGTTTGTACTGATAACTCCTTGTGGTTTTAATCTGCATTTCCCTAATGGCTGATGACTGCGAAAGTCTTTTCTTGCGCATATTTGCCATCCGTGACATCAGTGAAAGGTCTATTCCTGTCCTTTGCCCGTGCATTGAACTAGATTTTAAGCTGACATATGATGTTTTTGCAAAGATCACTCTAAACGCTTTGAGAATTAACTAAAGGAGCCAAAAGGTGACACAGGGAAACAGGAGACGTTATGGAAGTCTAGGAGAGAGATGGCGTTAGTGGAGAGAAGAAAAAGGAACACCTTCTGGAATATTCAGTCCTTTGGAGGTAGAGGTTTACAGGACTTGCAGGCTCCTGGAATGTACTTCAAAGAGGGAGAAACGGGCTTGGGAGAATGAGAATCAAGATCCTAGACCTAAGTTTGAGCTGCCTGTCACCGCCCAAGGGAAGATGTCAGGTCGCCTGTTGGAAAGTTCACAGATAATGAGACCTTGATTTAGGGCAGGGGCCCCGGGAGGAGAGGAGGGATTTGAGAGGCCCAGGAAAGGGCGGCGGGGCGGCGGGGCGGCGGGGCGGGGAGGGGGGGATTAGCAGGAAGCCCTGACTGGTTGAGTATCAAGGTGGGGGCGGGGACGTGGAAGTTTCCGACTTCTCGAACGGACTACGCGGGACTCCGGCGCCCTGAAAAGTGAAGCCGACGCAGCCCTGCCCCGAGGGACGCTCTACCAGGGCAGAGGTGCAGGCAGGCTCGGCCACAACTCGCTGTCATGCGAGCCGCGCCCCGGCGGAAGGGGGTCAGGGGACCATCGAGGAGCTGGCTGCGGGGCTCGGAAGAGACCGCGAAGCTTCACCCCCTTTAGGCCGAGGCGGGCGTCCCGGAGAAGGTGTAACTTGAGCAGACCCTCCAAGGTCACGCGGAAATGCCAGAAGGCCTTTGATGAAAGCACTTCTTCAGGGTTTGAAGGACAAGCGTCCTTCTGGAACAGCGCTGCCCAGGAAAGAAGGCGGGGCGGGGCGGGGCGTGGGCCCGCGGCCGGGCTCGCGCTGCGACTCGGAAATCTTCGGCCCGGGCTCGGCAATCGGGCCCCGACTCCCGCCTGGGCCTCGAGCCCGGGGCCTATCCGGAAACAGCCGAGCGGATCCGGAAACAGCCGAGGAGACCCGGAAGGGGTGAGCGCCGTCACCGGGGAGTGCTGGAACCCGCCGTTTGCGCGGAGGCGATGGCGGCGGCTGCGCCGGCGGCCGCGGGCGAGGATGGCTGGCCACGGCGGCCGGGGGCCGGTACGTGAGGGCGCGTCCATGCACGCGAGGGGCGGTGGAGCCGGAGGCGGGGCCGAGCTCGGAGCGGGCGGATGGGGGGCGGTGAGGGGAGACTGGAAAAAGGGGCGGGGCCACGCCGTCTGGAGGGAGGGGGCGGGGCCTGCGGCCACCGAGGAGGGGGCGTGGCCCGGCCGTCGAGGGGGCCCTCGGCAGGTGAGAGGCGGCACCGTGGGGGAGGGGGCGGGACCATTGGAAGGGAGGGGTCTCGTCTGGGAGAAGAGGTGGGTGGAGGGGGAAGGCGGGGCTCCAAGCAGCACGTGGCAGAGCGAGGTGAGAAGGAGGCGGGGCCAGGTGAGCGGGGCGGGGCCAGGTGGGGGTGGGAGGACCGTGGCAGCAAGCGCTAGGTTGCAGTACTTATAGATTTGAGAGTCTGGGGGTACAGGGGAACCTGGGAGTGATGGGGAAAAAGGTTGATCCTTGTCCTCCACAGCCCTGGACCCCCAACCCCAAGAGGGGGCGGAGGTTGAAACCGAGTCAGAGCTCAGCCGGCTGCGGGCTGAGCTGGCAGGCGCCCTGGCAGAAATGGAGACCATGAAGGCTGTGGCGGAGGTGAGCGAGAGCACGAAGGCTGAGGCCGTGGCTGCAGTGCAGCGGCAGTGCCAAGAGGAGGTGGCTTCGCTGCAGGCCATCCTGAAAGGTGAGGCAGCCCCGATCAGAGGGCCCAGATGTGCTGTGGGGTAGGTTAATGGGGCTGCCTAGCATGGGGCAGGCCTCAGGGCCCAGAGGAAGGGGTGTCCTTTTCTGATTTGCATAGAGGTGCTGCCCCTGCTAGAAGCAGCTCTATTGGGTTCCAACTAAGTTTAGTTCTGAGCTCCTACCTCTTCCCTTGCCCGGTGTCATTTCTGGTCCCTCACTGATGACTGATCAACCCTGAAAGATGGGCAAGTTTTCAGTTCCTGGAACCAGCCTCATGTAAGCCTCTGGGTTTCAGACTCAGCCCTGGGCCCCATCGCTGTGAGTCTAACCCTCTGGTTTCCTTCCTTCCACAAGCACTCGTACATTTGTACTGCCCTACACATATTCAGACTTTCTGTCCTCCCTTCCATTCTGTCCTTGAGCTGCACCAGCTCCCGATACCCCAGATTCCACCCTCCCCCACCCCGCCAGCCAACGTTGTTATTTCCCCCTTCTACTCTAGTCTCTGAAATTGCTTCCAGCCCTCTCCCACTCCTCTGTTTCCGTGGCCCCTGCTGAAGTGAGGTTCTGGATAACTCCCCTAGAGCGTGCCCCCAGCCTTCTCACAGGTCTGGCCCTGTAGTCTGGCCTTGACATTGGCTTCCACAGTAAACTTCCTAAAATTCCCATCTCACCATGTCATTTCCTTTTCTCACAACCACTGCTGGCTCCAGACTTCTATGGGTCTGTATCCACACTGCAGGCATCCACATACCATCTGTGCACCATGGTTATCTCCTCATACAACTTACTCTGTTATCTACTTACTATTTATTCTTTAAATTAGACCCATTTTTGGGGAGTGCTGGGTGGCTCAGTTGGTTAAGCCTCTGGCTCTTGACTTCAGCTCAGGCCATGATCTCAGGGTGGCGATATCGAGTCCCATGTCAGGCTCTGTGCTGAGTACGGAGTCTGCTTAAGATTCTCTCTCCCCGGGGGACCCCTGGGTGGTGCAGCGGTTTGGCGCCTGCCTTTGGCCCAGGGCGTGATCCTGGAGACCCAGGATCGAGTCCTGCGTCGGGCTCCCAGTGCATGGAGCCTGCTTCTCCCTCTGCCTGTGTCTCTGCCTCTCTCTCTCTCCGTGACTATCATAAATAAATAAAAATTAAAAAAAAAAAAAAAAAGATTCTCTCTCCCCGGGATTCCCGGTGGCTCAGCGGTTTAGCCCCTGCCTTCGGCCCAGGGCGTGATCCTGGAGACCTGGGATCGAGTCCCACGTTGGGCTCCCTGCATGGAGTCTGCTCCTCCCTCTGCCTCTGTGTCTCTGCCTCTCTCTGTGTATCTCTCATGAATAAATAAGTGAAATCTTTAAAAAAAAATAAAGGATTCTCTCTCCCCTCTCCACCCCTCACATTTATTTTATTTTAATTTTTTAAAATTTTTACTTATTTATGATAGTCACACAAATAAGTAAATAAAATCTAGAAAGAAAAAGAGAAAAAGAAAAAGAAAGGAAAAAGAAAAAGTTTGGGGCACCTAGCTGGCTCAGTTGGTAGGAACATGCAACTTTTGATCTCAGGGTTATGAGTTGAAGCCCCATGTTGGGTGTAGAGATTACTTAAATAAATAAACTTAAAAAAATAATGATGAAGAAAAGAAATTTCCTGTCCGTATGAGAGAAGCTGTGTCCTAAATGATAATAATGTAGGTTTCCCCCACTATCCAAAATTCAAGCATTCCTATGAAAATTTTCTAAACCAAAATAGCGTGTAAAATGAAGGTGAAGGCACAATTACCACTAATTTATGTGGAAAATTTTTTGAGTATTCCCAGATCTAAAAAATAATCCCTGATACTTTATGATTTTTCTGATACTTTACCACCCTTTTCTGATACTTTACGACCCATTTTGCTCATGAATGCATAAAATAAATCAAGATGCTCACACAGTTCAAGGCCATGATACTGAGAGGCTGAGTGTAGTGCCCTGGCAAGGGGCGTGGCAGTGCCACTGTGGCTGCTTGGGGTGCACACTGCCTCTGAGGGCTCTGCAAAACAAGCACTAACCACCATTTTCACCTTTTGCCATTTTTTTGCAAAAGTGAAAATCCTCTTTGGTTTCTTTTAGTTAGTAAAAACAGGTACTAATACAGGATTTTTGTAAAAGTGAAGTGGTGTAATGTGAACTTTCGAAAAATGCAGCATACCTGTAGTCATAATAATAACAAAAGTCAACGTTTATTTGTTTTATTTTAAGATTTTATTTATTTATTTGAGAGAAAGTGAGACAAGAGAGAGCACAGAGGGAGAGGAAGATGCAGACGCCCCACTGAGCAGGAAGCCCCACTTGGGGCTTGATCTCACAACCCAGAGATCACGACTTCAGCTGATACCAAGAGTCGGATGCTCAACTGACTGTGCTACCCAGGTACCCCAATAGTTAACATTTGTTGAGCACTTACTATGTGCCAGGCTCTGAGTTAAATACTTTATGACTATCTATTTAAATTTTATTTATTTGGGGGTGCTTGAGTGGTTCAATCGGTTAAGCGTCTACCTTCAGCTCAGGTTATGATCTCAGGGTCCTGGGATCAAGCCCCACATCAGGCTCCCTGCTCAGCGGGGAGCCTGCTTCTCCCTCTCCTCCCTGGTCATGTTCTCTCTCTCTATCTCTGTTGCTATCTCTATATCTCTCAAATGAATAAATAAAATCTTTAAATAAATAAGTAAATAAATAAATAAATTTTATTTATTTGGGACGACTGGGTGGCTTAACGGTTGAGCATTTGCCTTTGGCTCAGGGTGTGATCCCAGGTCTAGGGATAGAGTTCCACATTGGGCTCCCAGTGAGGAGCCTGCTTCTCCCTCTAATGTCTTGCCTCTCTCTCTGTGTGTCTCTCATGAATAAATAAGTAAAATCTTTAAAAATAAATAAATTTTATTTACTTAAGTAATCTCTATATCCAACCTAGGACTCAAACTCACAACCCTGAGGTCAAGAGTTGCATGATCTTCTGACTAAGGCAGCCAGGGACACCACTTTATGAGTATTTAGTCTGCATAACAATCTCCATGAGGTAGGAATTAGTATCTGTTTCCATTTTGCAGGGGATGCTTTGAGGCCCAGAGAGGTTAAATAACTTGCCCCAGGTCATACAACTAGAAAGCAGAAGATTGAACCCAGGTAGTCTGGAAAGAGAATCTTTACTTCAAATGTTAGTACATGTTAAAATAAATAACTATGCAAATAAAAAGTGGTGGGGCGCCTGGCTGGCTCAGTTGGTAGAGCATGGGACTCTTGATCTTGGGATTGTAAATTTGAGCCCTACATTGGTTGGAGCGATGACTTAAAAAAAGAAACTTTAGGGGGGCGCCTGGGTGGCTTAGTCAGTTAAGTGACCCTTAATTTCGTCTCAGGTCATGCTCTCACGGGTGTGAAGTCAAGTCTCGAGTTGAGCCCTACATGGGGCTCTGCACGAGGCTCTATGCTGGGAGTGGAGCTTGCTTAAGATTCTCTCTCTCCTTCTGCCCCTGCCACTCACACATGCGTACTCTCTCTCAAAAAAATATCTTTAAAAAAAGTGGCCCCGTGCCACCCAGCATCACCTCCACCTCCCACTAACCCGTAGGACAAATTTCAAACTCCTTGGTGTGGCATTCAGGGCCTCAGGAGCCATCCACTACCACCCTGTCCCGCCTTTCTGGCATCTCTCCTCAGGCACCTTCACTCTAACTCTTGCAACATGCCCAGCCTGCCCCAGATACACCATCCACTTCCCCACTGAGCCTTTTCTCAGGCTGGTCCTGTGACTTAGTCTGTCTCTTGTCTCTTCCACTGCCTGCCGGTGTCCTCTCCTGGCCAGGCAAGCAGACTGGAGAGCTCCTCCTCTGAGACCCACAAGCCCGAGAATGGTCCTCTTGGAGCTGTATATCACGCTCCTCTGTAGCTGTTCCCACAGCTGCCTTCCCCATCAGAATGTGGGTTTCTGGTGTCAGCCTTTGTGTTTGATTCATTTCTCTGTTTCCGGAACCCAGCTCAGAGTCTGGCCCAGAGTAAAAATTCACTACTGTTATTGGAGGTTGCTCGTTACTGGTGCATAGCAATGAGAATAGAGATCATATCTTCCTCATTTATTGTGTACCGGGAGGAGGGCTGAACACCTTCCAGATGTCATCTCATTTGCCAACAAGCTTGTGGGGTACTCGTTAGTGTCCTCGTTTCGCAGCTGAGGACGCCGATGGCCCAGGGCCATCTCTCCACAAAGCCCATGGCCTCCGTCGCTCTGATAAATGGCCTCGCAGAGAGCGATGGGGGTAAAGAGCCCCCCCCGTCGTCACCCACAGGTAGAGCCAGGGCGCTGACCCTTTCTCCTCTGCCCTCCCCACCTCTCCAGACTCCATCAGCAGCTATGAAGCTCAGATCACTTCCCTGAAGCAGGAGCGGCAGCAACAGCAGCAGGACTGTGAGGAGAAGGATCGGGAGCTGGGGCGCCTGAAGCAGCTGCTGTCCCGGGCTCACCCCCTGGATTCCTTGGAGAAGCAGATGGAAAAGGTTGGGGTGACTCCCCCCCCCCACACACACACACACACACTCCCCAGGATTTGGAAAGATGTTGAGGCAGCCAAGGTGACCACGGGGCAGAGGGATTGTTGGAGTCCCATTCCCAGATGGTGGGGAGCAGGGCACCCAGTAATAATTCCAGGTGTGTCACATACTGACTCTGTACTGGGCAAGGTCCTGGCTTTACTGCTTCCTGGCAGGATGGCTCGATTTGTTTGCCTCCAAAATGAAGGAGATCACGTAAGGGGAAGGGAGCTGACACTTAAGGACGGCACTTGTGCATCAGGCCCTGAGAACAGTGCTTGACAGATCTGTCTCCAAGCTTTCCTCATTGGCCCATTTCACAGATGAGTAAGGCAAGGTTAAGAAAAGTTCAGTAAATCTCCCGGGTTATACATATAAAATGCAGAGGAGGGATTTATTTTATTTTGTTTTGTTTATTTTTTTTTAAGATTTTGTTTATTCATGAGAGACAGAGAGAGGCAGAGACATAGCCAGAGGGAGAAGCAGGTTCCCTATGGGGAACCCATTGCAGAACTCGATCCCAGGACCCTGGAATCACTACCTGAGCCAAAGGCAAATGCTCAACCACTGAGCCACCCAGGTAGCCTGCAGAGTAGGAATTTAAAAATCTAGGCAGTCTGGTTCTAAAAATCTTGTTCTTAATCTCTGTGGCTTATCACCGCCTTTATCATCGGTGTCCCCTTGATGTGGTAGGGAACTGATTTCCCAGACTTCAGTCTTTCAAAACGAGTTCACATCATTACCTCATTTGATCCTCAGAGCAGCCCTGTGAGGTAGTGTAGGTGCTTACCTCATTTCATGCAGGAGGAAGCAAAGGCTCGGGAAGATGGCCTGGATAGAAACACAAAGATCCAAATAGGAGCCTGAGAAAGGAGGCTTGCAACCCACGGCTTCCCAGCAGAGGCTGCTGCTTGCATTGCCAGTGATGCTAGGGAGCAGTTCCACGGTGGGTGAGGGAGAGGGCCCTGCCGAGCAGTAGCCTAGTGCAGCGAGCAGAAGGACAGCAGGCGTAGGTTCGGGCAGTCAGTCCCCACCCACCTCCTGCATCGGCCATGTCCGCCCAGTGCACGGGCATCTGCAGAGCGTGTATTCCAGGACTTCGGATGGGACCAGAAGTGTTTTTATTTGGGCCATTCAGGCTTACTCTGCTGTTGCAACTTTTCACAGAAGGGATTTGGAGGGTTAAACTGAGCTTCCTTGAGACAGGTGTTTGAGTGATTCAAGAGGTAGAAATGGCATGGATCAGAAGAGGTTGGGTGACTGGCAGATTTCAGCCTTGGACAGCTGGGCAGGTGACCTGATGCCCATAGGGGGACAAACAGCGTTGTAAGTGCTTGGCTGTACTTGAATAGAGGAGCCTGTGTGACATCCAGGTAGAGATGGCCAGAGGCCATTGGCTTTGCAAGTTCACCAGGATCTCAAACCTGAAAACAGACCAAAAAGAAATGGCCAGCAATGCGGGGGTGATGGGAGTAAATGACATATCAGTTAGGATGAGATTTGAAAACCCAAATCAACGGTAGCTTAAATAAGATAGAAGTTTATTTTTCTTAAAATCCACAGATAGACATTCCAGGAATGATGTTAGCTCAACAAGTCATCAGGAACACAGGTTCCTGTTATGTTACTGTATTGCCATGGTAGCTTATTGCCTCACAGTCCAAGATGACCGCTGGAGTGCCAGCCATCATGTCCACAGTCTAAGCATCAAGGAGGAGGAGGAGTAAAGAAAAGCACACCCTGTCCCTTGAAGGAGTTGTCCCGGAAGTTTGCATTAACATTTCATTAGCTAGAAATGAGTCATGTGACTATGCTTAGTTACAGGGAAGCTGAAAAATGTAGATGGTGGTGTAGGATTTAGGGCATGTGTTCAACTACAAATGTAAGCGCCTGTGATAAAAAATACAAGTGAAAAAGGATGGTGGGGAAGGAAAGGATGATGAGTGAGTGGGCACCAGGCAGATGGTCATGACTTCAGCCCCTTTGCCTCCTGTGGGACCTGGGCAAGTCGTGTAAGTTCTCAGAGCCTCTGTGTTCTTATCTTTAAAACAGGGATGGGGGTAGCCCTGGTGGCGGCAGCGGTTTAGCGCCGCCTGCAGCCCGGGGTGTGATCCTGGAGACCTGGGATCGAGTCCCACATCAGGCTTCCTGCATGGAGCCTGCTTCTCCCTCTGCCGGTGTCTCTGCCTCTCTCTCACTCTCTCTGAATGAATAAATAAAGAAATCTTTAAAAAATAAATAAACAAAATAAAATAAAATGGGGATGGACAGCACCTCCTTGGGAGGATTAGAAGGGTTGACATGCTTAGAGAGAAGGCTCGGCACAGACCTGAGGGTTCCAGTTGTCTAGAGATGGGGGAGGGGGGCCTGCTACCACCTAACCCCCTTCTTCCAGGCCCATGAGGACTCGGAGAAGCTTCGGGAGATCGTGCTGCCTATGGAGCAAGAGATTGAGGAGCTGAAGGCAAAACTGCTCAGGGCAGAGGAACTGATTCAAGAGATCCAGGTGAGGGGGCGGCCAGGGGGTACGGCGGGAAGAGGGGGCACTGCAGGACCCTGGCCCCCCAGCCTCCTCCCTGATCCTTCCCCTAGAGACGTCCCCGGCACCCCCCTTCCTTGCACGGCTCCACGGAGTTGCTGACTCTGTCCCGGGACCCATCGCCCCCGCTGGAGCCTCTCGAGGAGCTGAGTGGAGACGGTGGTGCAGCGGCCGAAGCTTTCGCCCACAACTGTGATGACAGTGCCTCCATCTCTTCCTTTTCCCTCGGCGGTGGGGCCGGCAGCACCTCCCTGCCCCGCAGCCGCCAGGGCCTGAGCCCCGAGCAGGAGGAGACAGCCTCTCTGGTGTCCACGGGCACCCTGGTCCCCGAGGGCATCTACCTGCCCCCTCCTGGTTACCAGCTCGTGCCTGACACCCAGTGGGAGCAGCTGCAAACAGAGGTGAGTGGAGGGGGCGGGGCAGCCCACCCAGGGGCACACATCCTCTTCCTCCCCCGGATGCTCACTGAGCACCTGCTGCGTCCACACCCAGAGCTAGAACCAGGGCTCGGGCCACAGAAGCAGGGGGGCCAGTTGGAAGCTGTCCCCCCACCCCTGCCTAGCCCCTGTGATGCAGAAGCAGCCCCAAGGGGCACAGTGAGGAGTGCAGGCCTCCGCTTGGAGGCTGAGACTGAGGCTGGCATCTGTGGCAGGGGCGGCAGCTGCAGAAGGACCTGGAGAGCATGAGCCAGGAGCGGGACGAACTGCAGGAGGGCCTGAGACGGAGCAACGAAGACTGCGCCAAGCAGGTGGGGCCCGCTCTGCCGCCGTCCCAGCAGGGTCCCTGGCTGCTTGCCTCCTGGCCCCGACCTCACCCTTGCTTCCTACCCACAGATGCAAGTACTCCTGGCCCAGGTCCAGAACTCAGAGCAGCTGCTACGGACCCTGCAGGGGACTGTGAGCCAGGCCCAGGAGCGGGTTCAGCTACAGATGGTGAGGGGCCGGGGCATGAGGGACAGGAGTGTGTGACGGGAATTGGCTGAGAGGGGCCTGCAGGAAGGTCAAGGCACCTGTCCTGCACCGCCCGCCTCCAGCCACTCCAGCTGCCCCCTGGAGTTTGGTGCCCGGTGCATAAAATGTTTCCAAGCACCAGGCACTGTGGTTGGAGCAGGAGTTCTAGGGGGCCCACCACATACCAGCTCTGTGATCTTGAGCTGATCCCACGAGTTCAGAGCCTCTGCCTTGCCTCCTTGAAATAGAGATGGCAGGATCTCGCTTGCGCTTGCAGAGTCATGAGTGAGGCTTGCAAAATCAAATGTGCCCGGAGTCAGGCCAGGTGTAGACTGGAAGGAGCAGTGCGGAGGCCGGGAGGCTCGCAAAGGGCTCTGCTGTCCCTCGGTTCTGTGATGGGAGCCACGTGGGAATGTGAGCCCGATGCCAACACACTTTCTGATTTGTCAACAGAAGCCAGAAACCTGGGTACTTCTGTATTGTCTCCCAGTTTTTAAAGTTGATGACTAATTTCATCTTTAAAAAAAAAACAACAAAAAACACATGGAACAAATAAAACACTCGAAGTGGCCTGCCACTTGTGACCTCCAGGCCATCGGGGAGCATGCATAAAGAGCTTGCGGGTCAGGGGCGCCTGGCTGGCTAGTCGGTGGGGTACACAACTCTTGATCTCAGTGTCGTGAGTTCGAGCCCCACATTGGCATGGAGTTTACTTAAAAAAAAAAAAAAAGAGCTTGGTGGTCAAAGGTACTTAATAGAGTATGATCCTTCCTTTCTCAGCAGAGGAGGAGTATGATCCTTCCTTTCTGGCCCTCAGCGGTGTCGGGAGGAGGGTTCAGGGTTTGGCCTCATGGGGCACTGGTGACAGCTGGTCCCCATCATCCCATCCTACTGACTGTCCATCCCCAGGCAGAGCTGGCCACCTCACACAAGTGCCTGAGCCACAAGGTGAAGAAGCTGACTGAGGAAAACCAAGGGCTCCGGGCTGAGCAGCCGCCGTCCTCAGCCCCCTGGGGTCTGGAGCAGGATGAGGGCCATGAGGACTCGCTGCCCAGCTCGGTGCCGGTAAGCGGAGTGTGGGTGCTGAGGACCCAAGGGCCACTCCTCTGGCCCCCTCCCTCCACACACAGAAAGGCATTGGCCCGGGACCATGGGACTCAGGAACTCACCCCGGGCTGCTGTGTATTAGCTGTGTCACCTTGACCAACTCACTCGACTCGTCTGAAAAATGGGACTGTACCCCCTTCCCAGCCTTGGTGTGAAGAGAAAATGAGTTAGCAGAATGTGTGACACGGAGAAGCAGTGATTTGGTTGATTAGTTATTTTTAAGTGAGATCCACAAAACGGAGTTGATCATTGTCTTGGTTTATAAGAAACTGTCATCATTGACTGAGTTCATTAGAACCCTTGCCCACCCTGAGAACCACCACGTCTGCCTCCCGACATGCACCCCTGCGGTCCTTGGTTCTGTGTCTGCTGTCCTGACCTCTGCCATTGCCTTGCTCTTTCTTGGTGTTGTTTTCACACCTGCACAGCTGCCCAAACACAAACTGACCTTTGTGTTCTTTTTTTTTTTTTTGACCTTTGTGTCCTGAGCATGACAAAGGGGCATCCTGCTCTAGGGAACTGGGCAGGACTATCACTAGGCACCGGCACCGGGCCTGGGCTCCTCCTCCAGGTGGCCATCTCTGGACGTCCCCACTCCTTGTGCCCGGCACTTTGGTGGTTTCCCTTTTAAGTTTCCTCCCTCCCTCCCCTCCTCCTCCCCCCCACCCTTGGGATGGTGGCTCCCCTCCAGGACCTACAGCAGCTGGTGCGCCACACGAGGCAGGAGGCACGGGCCCAGCAGCAGGCCCGGGAGCACGAGGCCGAGAGGCTCCGGATTGAGATCGTGACACTCCGGGAGGCGCTAGAGGAGGAGACAGCAGCCAGGGCCAGCCTGGAGGGGCAGCTGAGGGTGCAGCGGGAGGAGACAGGTAAGGGAGGAAGAACGGAGGCTGACCTCCCCCCACAGGGGAGCACCTGGGCTTGCCAGGAGGGGAGAGGGAGGAGCCTGTGTGAGGAGGAGCTTTGACCTCTCTCTCTTTCTCTCCACACAGAGGTGTTAGAGGGTGAGTACCGCCAGAGCCCTGCCAGGTGGGGCAGGATGGGAGGGAGGGAGGGACAGAGGGCGTGGGCCTGACAGCTGGCTCCTGCCTGACTTCCCAGCCTCCCTGTGCAGCCTGAGGACAGAGATGGAGCGGGTCCAGCAGGAACAGAGCAAGGTGAGGCTAGGCTGGGCTCTGGAGCCAGACTCTGTGACTGGCGGGAGGGACTACAGTGTGGGGACCCTCAGTGGGCCCTTCTGTCCTTTCTCCAGGAGGCCGGGTGGGGCTCTGGCCTCACAGAAGAGGTCAGAGCCAGGGATGGCTCCCCTATCCAGACCTCCTGTGTCTCCGGCTCCACCCCCTCCCATGTGGCACAAGGCCCCACCCCTGTGTTCTGTCCCCCCAGGCCCAGCTCACAGACCTGCTCTCGGAACAGAGGGCAAAGGTGCTGCGGCTGCAGGCGGAGCTGGAGACCAGTGAACAGGTGCAGAGGGATTTTGTCCGACTGTCTCAGGCCCTGCAGGTATGGTGTGTCCCCTTTCCATTGGGCTGGCATGGTCCAGGTGGCTAATCCTAGGTCCTACAACAGTCCCCCAATCAGGGGAATCCTTTTCCTCCTCCTGAGGCTGTCATCCTTTTATCCTCTGAGCTTTGTTCAAAACAAACTGTTGTGTGCAGGTCTCTGTTGGATGTGTAAAGCCCCGGGCCCACCCAAGGATGACACCTGGGTGGGAGTCCCAGCCCCTTCCGGGCACCAGAGGTGCAGGCTTCACCCTGTGGCTTTAGCTACCATGCTGCCTCCTGGGTCCCAGCCTTCTTGCTGCTGCCCCCCTCCCAGCTGGACTAACAGCCTGTTATGCTGCCGTGCCTTCCTGAGGCACAGCCAAGCTGAGACTGGTGGCTGGGAGCCTCTGGCTTGTGGCAGCAGTCCCTCCACACTCCCTGTGTCAGCCCCACCTGCCCTGCCCACCCTTGGTCAGGCCACTTTCTTAGGACCCATTTCTTCCCTTGAATCCCAGTTTCACCGTGGCTTGGGGAAGGTGGGGACCCTTGCCCCATTAGAGGCCTGGCAGATGGGAGGGGGCTGCATTTACCCACCAAGGGCCCTCTTCCTCCCGCACTGAACCCTGCAGGTGCGCCTGGAACGGATCCGCCAGGCAGAAAGTTTGGAGCAAGTGCGCAGTATCATGGATGAGGCGCCCCTGAGGGACGTCAGGGACATCCAGGACACCTGAGGGGCTAGGACCCACCCACCTGGGGGAGACTGCCTTTCCCCACATCTGAACTGAGAGGCCTGGGCTTTGCAGGTCTCAGGATAGAGGCTTGATCCCCTCCAAGCCCGGGCTTGAGGTGATGGGGCCTCTACTGCCCTGTCTCTGCAGCACCTCCTCCCAGGGGTGGCTGGCCTTCTGCTCCCGAGGATGACACCTGGGTGGGAGTCCCAGCCCCTTCCAGGCACCAGAGGTGCAGGCTTCACCCTGTGGCTTTTGGCTGCCATGCTGCCTCCTGGGTCCCAACCTTCTTGCCACTGGCCCCCTCCCAGCCGGACTAACAGCCTGTTATGGCACCGTCCCTTCCCGAGATACAGCCAAGCTGTAAGCGGTGGCTGGGCGCCTCTGGCCTGTGGTAGCAGTCCCTCCATACGTGCACCTGGGACAGGCAGCTGCTTTCTGGACTGCATGACACTAAGATGCTTGTCCCCCCAGGGCCCCACCCAGGCCCCAAGATGCGCACGGAGGCAAGACCAGACTTTTCTGTCATTTATTTTCAATAAATAAGCAGCTCAGCTCAATCCGTCGCCTTGTCCCTGCAAGCCCCACGGGGTTGGGGAGGGGAGGTTTTACAAGAGCAGAAGGGAAGATGGGGTGTTGAGGGTGCAAAGTGGAAGGGACCATCATGTTTATAAACAGAAAAATGTCAGGGAGGGGAACGTGGGAGTTTGTGCCACAGCTCTGGCTGAAGATGCATCACTATCAGGGTGGGGAAGAAGGGGCAAAAGGACTGGTTACTTCCTTCTTTCATCTTCTGGATCTGGAAGGCGAAAGGGGAGGATGAAGTGGAGTGAGGGGGGGCAGGAGGGGAGAGGTAACGTCCCTCTCAGGCTCTCTGTCCCCTCTCCCCTGGCACACTCACCTGGAGGGTTGCTGCAGGCCCCCCCCCCCCACTCACCTGTGTCCCAGACCCCACTCCTCCCCAGCACTGCAGCCCAGGCAGCGGACAGCTCAGCGCCCAGCCAGCGCAGCGCAGCGCAGCGCAGCCCAGCAGGCACCATGCCGTCCGAGGCGGGGCGGCACTGACCGTACAGGGTGAGGGCAGCAGCCCACCCACTGGGAAGCGTGGCAGTGGCAGCAGCGGCTCCGGGTGGAGCAGCGAGCGCAAGTGACCTCGGATGCCACCGAGGGGGAGAGAGGAGGACGCGCGGGGGGCGGGGGTGGCACAGCAGCTGGGGGCGAGGGCGAGAAGGGGGCGATACCTGTGACACGGTTCAAAGAGATGGAGGAAGGGGAAACGGGTTATCCTATGGCCAGAGAGGACAGAGAGACAGAGTTACGGAGGGCAGAGGTGGGCGTGGAGGGCCAGAAAGGCTAAGGAGGCTGTGGGCACCTGCAAAGGTGCAGGGACGTGGGGGCCCGGGGCAGGGACGCTGGTCCTCTCAGGGCCAGAGCACCCTGCTGAAAAGGAAGGGGGGCGGGCACCTTCGCAGCGCAGAGGGAGGGCCTGTGGGGGGCCAGGGGCAAACATGGCTCAGAGGAGGGCTGAGGCTTACCCTCCAGGTAGTTCCGAGCAATGAACTTGAGGACCTCATCGAGCCCAATGACTGGAAATGAGATCTTGAGGACCATAAGCCACTGGGTGAAGTCCAGGGCCCGGAGCTTGAAGATCATCTGCGAGGGCAGGTGGAGGTGGTGAGGACTGGTGTTCCTCTCTGGGAGGGGGCCAGGGTTCCGGCACCGCCCCCCTCACCCTTTCCTCCCTCTGTCTGCGTCCCCACCCACAGAGGCTCCCTGTGGGGTGCAGAACAGTGGTCCCTGGCCCAGAGAAGGCTCACCGGCAGAGGGTCAACGTAGAGGATGAGGAAGTGGAGGGACATGGAGAGGCAGATGGAGCCCAGCAGCCAGATGTTTACCCAGGGGGGCATCCGCAGGAGGGACTGGTTCTCAGACAGGCTGCAAAGGGCCGGGCAGAGGCCAGGGTGGGGGACAGCACAAGAAAGTGGTGGTGAGCAGAGCAAGGAAGGGGGAGGACACAGAGGCCCCTGGAAGGCAGCCGG
Organism: Canis lupus dingo; assembly: GCF_003254725.2. Lineage (NCBI taxonomy): Eukaryota > Metazoa > Chordata > Mammalia > Carnivora > Canidae > Canis > Canis lupus. Next base: position 18,260,968 of record NC_064248.1, on the reverse strand, counting down.
GGTGGGTGGGCAGGCCTAACCTGTTGAGAGCGTTGCACATTTCGATGGTGACCAGCACGGACAAGGCCATGGTCATGGGCTCAGGGGCCTCAAAGATCTCGCAGTCCACGCCCTCAAAATTAGGGTTTTCCTCATTGCACTGCATGAAGTGAGTCTGCAGGGGGAGGAGTGAGAAAGTGGCATCCCACAGAAGCCTCCATGCCTCCCTCCTGCTCCCCACCCTCCTCCTTTCTCTGTCCTCCCTACCAGCTGGCTGTAGGTGACACCAGGCCCGTCATCTGCATACATGAACCACCAGGCAGCAGCTCCCACAGTGGCTGCACCCACATAGCCTGTGGTAGAGAGAAGATGGAATTTGGGGTCCCAGCTGGGAAGACAGGAATTGTCAAGAGGGCTCATGGCCATCAACAGCTTGTTGAGGAAGAGGGCCCTTGAGGTGTCTGTGCTAGGGGAACAGGTATCCCAGAGGGGGGGGTTAGTCCCAAGGGTTGGGAAGGATGGGGCTCCCATCCTGCTCACCCCCAATTGCCATGTAGCGGAAGAAGAGCCAGCCACTGATGAGGGGCTCCTTGGGGCTCCGGGGGGGGCGGTCCATGATGTCTAGATCTGGTGGGTTGAAGCCCAGGGCCGTGGCCGGGAGCCCGTCAGTCACCAAGTTCACCCACAGCAGCTGCACAGGGATCAGGGCCTCAGGCAGCCCCAGGGCGGCGGTCAGGAAGATGCTGCCAGAAGGAGGTGGTCACATGTCTGGCCTGGCCCTGGCCCTGTGGTCACCGGCCCTCCACCCCCACCCACCGGCCCTGGGTTCCTGCAGGGGCCTGCCCTGGCTGCTCACCAGACCACCTCGCCCACATTGGAGGAGATGAGGTAGCGGATGAACTGCTTCATGTTGTTGTAGATGGCACGGCCTTCCTCCACCGCAGCCACGATGGTGGAGAAGTTGTCATCGGCCAGCACCATCTCAGAAGCAGTCTTGGCCACGGCGGTGCCAGATCCCATGGCAATGCCGATCTCGGCCTTCTTCAGGGCAGGGGCGTCATTGACTCCATCACCTGTCTGAGGGCAGAATGAGAAGGTGGAGCGTGGACTCTTGCACTTACTCCTCCTTGGGAGTTGATCCCCCTGCCCCCCCTGCTCCTGAGACCCTCCTGTCAAGGGGCTCTGGGCAGAGACTGCCCCTCACCCCACAGCCGCACAGCCCCTCTGTCCGCTCACCATGGCTGTGATCTCATCGTAGGACTGCAGGTACTCCACAATCTTTGACTTGTGGGATGGCTCCACGCGGGCGAAGCAGCAGGCACGACGGCAGGCCTCCCGCTGCTCTGCCAGGGGCAGGTCGTCGAACTCCCGGCCTGTGTAGGCTCGGTCCGCCACCTCCTCGTTCTCCCCGAAGATGCCGATCCGCCGGCAGATGGCAATGGCTGTGCCCTTATTGTCGCCAGTGATCATGATGACGCGGATTCCGGCATCCCGACAGAGCTGAATAGAGCCGGTGACTTCCTTTCGTGGTGGATCCAGCATGCCTACCACACCAACGAATGTCAGGTCCGTCTGAGGAGACAGCAGAGAGTGACGGGGTCAGGGAAGGACTTGGAAGTAAGCCAGGGAGGAAGCTCAGGGGTTTGGGGGTGGAGATGGGGAGAAAGCTGCCCCTGGCCTGGTGTGCACATCTCAGCGGGGTCCCATAAGACCAGGGGCAGGAGACGCACCGTGTTCACATGTAGGTCTGGCGCTGCCAGGCCCAGAGTAGATAGCGACCGCCTGTATTTCAAGGAAAGAACTGGAGCTGGGAGTTAGAGCAGTGATTTCTGCCTTCAGTGGGGCCACTTCCTTGGCCTACAACCCTGAGCAAATCTAGGCTACCTGCCGGGCCACTGGGTCCCATCTAGAAAAGGAAGTGGTGGACTTTGGTGCTATTTGGAAAGCCTGTCCACCATAAGATAAAGCGCTGGCACCAGAATGCAGGTCTATGCCCCGTTTCTCGTCTCAAGGGTGTCTCACTACGGAAACATGTAGCAGAACCAAGAATGGCCAGCTACCACCTGGGTCTCTGTTCTGGCTGCAAGCGCCTCACCTCATCCGGGACAAGTCCACGGCCACAGGCAGAGCAGCCTTGGACTAGATGATTCCTGACACTCTTCCAGATTCTAAGTCCTTTCCTGGGACTCCAGGGCCCGTGACGCAATAGGAATAACATGGGTGGAGCAGGGGGGTGGCAGATGATTCTGAGGCAATGGGAGGCCCCTCACCTCATATTCCATGAACCTGGCAGAGTCGTCCAGAATCATCTCCTCTCGCTTCGGGGGGGTGTCCCGGGTGGCCAGGGCCAGGCAGCGCAGTGTGTCCCGGCCAGTGCCCCACTCCTTGATCACCGACAGGATCTTGTCCTTCACCGGCCCCGTCATCGGCACTCGAGTGGTGCCAACTCGCACATAGTTACAGCGGTCAATGACCCCCTCAGGGGCGCCCTAGGTGACCAAGAGAGCTTTCAGAGACTACGGTCTTTTTTCTGGGCCACAGTGACAGGGAGCAGGGATAGGAGAGGGCTCTGAGATTAGGAAGAAGAGGGGGACTGAGGCCCATTCTGATTTCTGACCTTAACAAACATCTTGTTGCCCACAGCAGCCCGGGATTTGGCTGGGGAGCAATAGACAGACATGGACTTTCTGTCCCGGGAGAACTCCAGGGTAAATTCCTTCTTCATTAGCTGGCGGATCACCTGGAAAAGAGGAGACAGAGAGGGAGAGGCCAGATGTGAAATTGGTAGGCTGAGAATGATGATGCTGTGCTAGAAGGGCAGAGTCTCAGACCCCGTAAAACACAGCCAAAGATGATCTGGGGATCAGAGCAGACCCCAAGCTGAGTTTCAGACTGAAGCTTAGTCTGGTGCCTGTAGCACAAATGGAGAGAACTTTAAGACTGATGCTGCCACTTTCTTAGTGTCCAGTTTAAAGCACAACAGGAACAGGATGGCACAATATGGCACCGTCTAGTGGAACTTTCAGGGTTGGCAGGAATGTTCTGTACTCTGAACTGCCCGGTAGGATGTAATTAAGCACGGTTATTCAAGATGGAAAATATGGCTAGTGAAGCTGAAGAAGTGAGTTTTTACTTTTATTTATTAATTTAAATTGGAAGAACTAGGGATCCCTGGGTGGCGCAGCGGTTTGGCGCCTGCCTTTGGCCCAGGGCGTGATCCTGGAGACCCGGGATCGAATCCCACGTCAGGCTCCCGGTGCATGGAGCCTGCTTCTCCCTCTGCCTGTGTCTCTGCCTCATTCTCTCTCTCTCTCTCTGTGACTATCACAAATAAATAAAAATTAAAAAATAAAAATAAAAAAAAAATAAATTGGAAGAACTATATGAGAGCTCCTAGAGACGCGTTATCAGACAATGCAGCCTGAGTGCCTGGCATGCAGTGATAAGCACTCCCCAAAAAGGAATGAGATCCTTTTTTCATCAAATGTGTCAGAGGTGTTTCAAAATAAAACACGAACAAAAGTAACAATAAATAGAAGTTGACATTAATATTCTCATTTGTAAATTTCTTACACGTACTCTCTACTGATATTTAGATCGTTTTCATTAATCTTGTCATATTAGGCAGCAATGAGCATCTTACATATGTAAAAAAAGAAAACAAAAGAATGAGCTATATGAAGAACATAATATATAAGAGGAGCTCAATATACACATTCAGTAAATATTAACAGTAGCATCCTAGAGAGGAGCAGAATGGGTTTGTTCATCTGGACAAGGGGAAGCACTGTGATGGGTGGCTTGTGATTTCTGTGCCCAGTGCCACTGCTTCCAGCTAGGGACACAACGGGAGAAGTGTCATCCAGGGAGGCTACAGCTAGGTGGCAGACGGCACATCCGTCCACGGGCAAGAGGTCTTGCCCCTGCCAGTGGCGTCCCAGCTTGGGGCCTGAGGCCCTTCCTGGCTGGACTGGGGGCCTCTGCTCCCCTGAGGTTCTCTGGTCCTTGCCTGTGCAATGCGACACAGGGCAAAGAAGGACCCTGTGGAAAGGAGCGCCCACACTCACCGAGTTGCAGGCATTGGCCCTCTCCACCTTTGAGAGGTTTCTCACGTCAGTGTTGAATACATTCATCTTCTCCACCAGGGTGGTGAGTGCAGTCTCGGTGGCCTCACCCACCTTCTCATAAACACCTTTGGTCTGAGAGGACAGAGGAGGAAGAGGAAGTAAGTGCCCTGTGCTCCCGGCCCCTTGCTTCCACCTTCCCCCTAGAACGGGAAGGGGGCCAGCCACTCCTTCCCCCTTCCACCCAGAAGAGGACTCAGTACAAGGTGTCTCCCTCCCATGTGGCCTTGGCCAGCTGGAAGAGGACAGAGGGGCTGCGTCAGGAGTGAAGAAGTTACCTCATTGAAGTCCAAGGCGGAGTCATTGCAGAGGGCACAAATGGTGGCCAGCTCCACCAGCCCATCATACTGCCCTGACCGGACTGGCTTATCATTCTTCAAGCTGGTAGCAGGGCAGGGAGGAAGGAAGGAAAAGAGACAGGTAGAGAATAGAGACCGAGATGCAGAGAGGACTTGGGGAAAGAGTGAGGGACAGTCAGGGACGTGGCAACCAGCATGGAGAATAATCAGGGTGGGAGGGGGAGAGAGAACAAGGTCGGTGAAGGAAGAGGAGAGAGGAAGGAAGATAAAACGAGAGGGAGGCCCTCGGGAAAGTGGGGTGTGCATGTGTCTAGTGGAGGCACAAGGAGCTGAGGGAAGGGCTTTGGGGCACTTACACCTCTCCTTCTGGAGCGTAAGTGGAACCAGTGATAGCGAACTCGTTCAGGACACAGAGGTTTCCATCCACCTTGTCAATGATAAACATCTGCAGGGAGAAGGACACGAGCACACATGTCTGGTTGTCACCATCCCTGACAGTTGGTACAGAGGAGAGGCTGGCGTCCCGTTCCTCTCCCAACCACCCTTGTAGACTAACCAAGGCTCCCCACTACCTGCCTCCCTTCTCCCGCCACCCCTTGGCTGTCATTCTCCTTGTTCAGTGTTTTGTTTTTTTTTAAAAGATTTTATTTATTTATTCATGAGAGACACAGAGAGAGAGGCAGAGACACAGGCAGAGGGAGAAGCAGGCTCCATGCAAGGAGCCCAACATGGGACTCGATCCCGGGTCTCCAGGATCACACCCCAGGCTGAAGGCGGCACTAAACCGCTGGCCACCAGAGCTGCCCTTCTTGTTCGGCGTTAATGGCTTCAAAACAGAAGTCATTAGTTTCTGAAGGCCACACTGGAGGCTCCTTTAGATGAGTTGGTAAAAGCAGGTGTGAGCAATAAGGTACACAATAGCATGTGGCCCAGCTATAGCTCTAGCCACTCATGGCCAGGATCTTCCAGTTTTGCAGGAAGAGCCAGAAATTCAGGTTATTTTCCTGTGAAATCTCTTGACTTTCAAATGAGGGCAATCAATTCATTTTTAGGAACCGGTTGCAGAAGCCTGAGGTCTGGCTTTGAAGCCTGTGCTTTGGAAGGTCCCAGAGAGAAGCAGCCCATCCCAAACTGTAGCCAGTGGGGGCCGGGGGGGGGGGGGGGGGGGGGGAGGGGGATAGGGCTTAAGACAGATTCCAAGAGAGACACCTGGGTGGCTCAGTGGTTGAGCATCTGCCTTTGGCTCAGGTTGTGATCCCGGGGTCCTGGGATCAAGGTCCTGGGATCAAGTCTCACATCGGGCTCCCTGCAGGGAGCCTGCTTCTCCCTCTGCCTATGTCTCTGCCTCTCTCTCTCTCTCTCTCTATCATAAATAAACAAAAATTAAAAAAAAAGAAAGAAAAGAAAGGAAGGAAGGAAGAAAAGAAAAGAAAAGAAAAGAAAGAAAGAAAGAAAGAAAGAAAGAAAGAAAGAAAGAAAGAAGAAAGAAAGAAAAATTTCTTATTTTCTCTCTGACATGAGCATTTCCTTCCAATCATGAATGTAGGCAGTGGATCACATCGATATTAGCAAAACCCATAACTTTACCACCCATATGATCACAGATCCCTTCCTATCACACTGCACTGTTGCAAAGCCCTCAAAATTGCTCAGACCCGCCGCTAGGTCTGCTACCGAATGCATTCGTGCAGAAGCATAAGTGTGACCACATCACAAATTTGTTTTTAAAATACTTTGATAACTGTATCTCAATCACTGGTTTCCTCTGTAACCCAATGCATTTTTAAAAACAGAATCCTGTGTATTTTATTTTATACATTTAAACTATTATATTGAGAAGAGGTCCAGACTGCTTGAGTCTGAGGCTCAGGAAAGATTAAGAGCCCTGGTTTAGGAAATGCTATTAAAGATTACTGTGGCCAGACTCCCCAGATCCTGCCATGGAGGGCCATTCTGAGGGCAGGGGGTCATCTTTTTCACAGCTGGCAGGGTGGCAATCTATACCTGTCCTCTGTACATTTATTTCCCTGGCCAGAAGCAGAAGCTGCCAGTGATGAACCGCTAACCCCATCTTTGGAGGGCTTATTTCCCCTCAAAGGCAGTTTTTGGAGTGGGAGTCTCCCACACTTCCCCTGACCTTGCAGACAGACATCTGGTTGGTGGTGAGGGTGCCCGTCTTGTCAGAACAGATGACAGAAGTGCAGCCCAGAGTCTCTACAGAGGGCAAGCTCCTCACGATGGCATTTTTCTTTGCCATCCGCCGGGTGCCCAGGGCCAGACAGGTGGTAATGACTGCAGGAAGGCCTGTGGGGGAGGAAGGAGAAGGAGTGAAGGGTCAGTGATGGGGGAGGACCACAGCCCCCCAAGGAAATTGAGTCCTGATCCCTGGAACTTGAAAATGTTACCCTGCTTGCAAAAGGGGCCTTTGCAGTTCAGATTAGCCAGTGGGAGATGAAAGGAAGCTTGCCGTACCTTCTGGGATTGCGGCCACAGCCAAGGCCACAGCAATTTTAAAGTAGTAGATGGCCCCACGGATCCAGGAGCCCCCGTGGACGGGGTCATTGAAGTGGCCGATGTTGATGAGCCAGACGGCCACACAGATAAGGGAGATGACCTTGGAAAGTTGCTCCCCAAACTCATCGAGCTTCTGCTGCAGAGGGGTCTTATCCTGTTCTGTGGCTGCCATTTGGTCTCGGATCTTCCCGATCTCAGTGCTCACACCAGTGGTGGCCACGATGCCTAAGGCCTTGCCAGCAGCAATGTTGGTACCCTGAGAGGGCAAGCAAGAGGCAAGGACTCAGGCGAGAGGCAGCCCTCACTCGGCACCCTCCTGATGGCAGGGCTCATCTCTCCTCGCACTGCCACGTCTCTCCCACACCAGGGCCTCTGGCTCGAGCGCATGACAGCTGGCCCTGCATGGCTCACCGAGAAAAGCATGTTCTTCTTATCCTGGTTGACAGCTCGGGGGTCAGGGACGGGGTCTGTGTGTTTGATGACGGACACGGACTCGCCTGTGGGGAAGGAGCCAAGAGGTTTCCAGATGACATCATGTCCTCCTCCCATCCTTCCCACCCCTAACTCGCCCTGCTTGGCAGGACAGAGCCTGGTAAGGACCAAGCTGCAGTCCTGGAGGAAGGCTGAACACTGGAAAAGCCACTGGAGGCAGATAGGAAATCCATATTTTTACTTACAGTAAAAAGACCTTGACCTGAGCCTCAGCCTGACCATTGAAAAGCTGTATAATTTGGGATCACTTAACCTCTGGTCTCTGTAAAATGGGGACGATGCTATATAGCCTCCAGAACCAGGTCTTGGTGAAAGTCAAAGAAGCTGACATATGTGAAGAGGTGGGGTCAAGGGCAGAGCCGCCTCCTTCCCTACATTGGGCAGGGGCTCAGGCAGCTGCCCCACACCCGTCCAGCCTTGCCTTTTTGGACCACAGGGAACGCTCGCTGGCTCTTCACCCTCTCTCTCCCAGCAGATAAGCAGAAGCAGCTGTGGTTTTAAGTGCATCCAGACCCTCCATCTTGTCCTAGAATCTATGGTTCCTCACTTGGGGGCTTTTGAAGCAACAGGACAGTTCTCTGGGTGTCTGAATGTCCATGGGGAAGGATGGGGTCGATGACCATGTGGAGAATGGGCACAAATGTCCCACCCTCTCCCATGACCCCTTTTGTTTCAGGCTTGCCATGATGAATGAAGCTGAGCCATGCTGACATCACTGTTGCTACAGAGCCAGGAGCGGGCCATGTGGCTGGCTATTCTTTTTTATCCACCTAGAGTTTCATCCTTGTGTGGCACTCAGCTCCCCACTTCATCCCCACACCCCCTTGAAGCATCCTCCCACCTCTGGCCCACCAGACCTGTCAGGATGGATTGGTCCACCCGGAGGGTGGTGGACTTGATGGACAGGATGCGGATATCTGCAGGGACTTTGTCCCCCACTGTGGAGAGAGTAAACGAGAGTCAAGTCAGTTGAGAAAGCAGTTTTCTTCCTTCCCATTAAAGCCCAACCTCTGTCTGACAACCTCACCTCGTCCTCAGGTCACCAGGGTTGGCTGCCCATCATGGGCTTGAGTCAGGCCCTTGGCATGGGCTCCTGTAGCTCCAGCAAGCATCCCCCCTCTCAGCACTTATTCCAACTGCCCCCTCGTTGCTTTCTCTCCCCTTCCCTAAACCCTGGGGCAATGAGCCTGTGAGAGGGCCCTGCGCACTGCCTGGCACACAGCATGTGCTCAATAAACGTACGCTGAATGGCTGAAGGGAAAATTAGGAACCATCCAGTTGTGTAATGAGACAGCAAAACCAAGAGGGAAACAAGAGAAAGAAAGATGGAGAGAGAAGAGCAAGAAAAGAACGAAAGGAGACTGAATTTGAAAGACACGCCTGGAGGGGGAGAGTAGGTCGTGGAATCACAGACGGGGGCGGGAGGGGGACAGGAAGACACAGGAAGAAACAGGAGAAGTTATGAGAATCGAGAAAAGCAGTGTCCAATAGGACAGAAGGCAGAGCAAAAGAAAGGGTAAGAAGGGCAGAAGCAGAAGGAGAGGGGAGGCACAGGGGCAGAGGGTGCAGGTCCAGCAGAGCCTGGTGAAAACCACCTGTCAGACCCCTGTCAGGCCCCGGTTTGTGCACCTGAAGGAAGGCAGGAAGCCACAGCGAGTGAGTGAGCCGGGGAGATGGGCAGGACAGAGAGAAGGGGAGGTCTGCAGGGAACAAGGAACGGCAGGGCAGGAGGGAGCCGAGCCAGAGTGGGGGCAGAGCGCAGGAGATGCATGGGAGAGGGTCAGTACAGGAGACCCCCCTGCAGAGGGGCTGACAAGGCGGATGATGCCCCCCTGGAACTTCAGGGCTTTCCACTGCCTCGACCTAGTGCCCCCTGTTCCAACGGGGGATACTGGGGACAAGGCTGGTTGGGCTGCTTTCTTTTCCCTGTTTTTAAGGTTCCTCCTCCTATGTCAGAGGAAGCTGACAGAGGAGGGAGGAGGTCGGCAAAGGAGTTGGGCGGGACACCCTGTCACCCAAGCCCAAGCGATATTTATAGACATTCATGGCGCTGACTCCAAACTGTCACCGTGGCAGGACGGCCCTGTGATGGTGCCCCGGGGTCCTCAGCCTGCTCCCCCCTCCCTAGGCTTCCTGAGGTACAACTGGGGAGTCTAGTGGAGGGAAGCAGGCCTAGATCCTTTCCCCTCTGCCAGGGGCCTGAAGATGTGGGAAGGCCTGCACAAGGCAAATATAAAAACCGCTGAAGGGGGCAGAATCCCAGTAATCTTAGCCACCCGGCCCCCACCCCTCCCTGGTCAGGCATTAAGTGTCCCTCACCGGAGAGGCGGGGCCCCTCCTTGAGCTCCCCTCCTCCCAGGTCCCGTGTTCCCCGCTGGGGCCTGAGTTTCCCTTACATGGTTGGGGGCTTGAGCCTTCGGCCCCCCTCCTCCCTTCTACCCTCACTCCTTCCCCTTCAAGAGGCCTCAAGGGCACCAAGAGGTCAAGATTTAAAGCTGACCAAGCTTGGGGGTGGGTGGAAGGAGAGAGAAGCCAGGCCTCGCGAGGGGGGTGGAGACGGGGCCATTGGCAGGGACTAGGTTCCACCTGTTGCTTGCAAGTGCTGGGTGAGAGGAGGGGGAGCAGGGGGTCCGCCTGGAGCGTCAGGGACAGGACTGGCTGTTCCTGCTGAGACTCCGACAGGGAGGGGTGCTACAGCCACGGTGCCCTGGGGTGACCTCCTGAGGAGTCTGAGAAGGAGAAGCAAAGACTCCACCATCCCAGCTACCTCCTGGACAGCAGGATCAGGGGCCCCCACCCTCACCATATGCATCCTCTCGGCCTCAAAGTCAAGACTTCCCTTCCTGGACCACTTATTCCCATCACTCACCAGCCACCTCCACAATGTCTCCAGGGACAATGTCCCGAGCCTTGATCCTTTGCACTGACTTGCGGTCAGCCCGGTACACTTTTCCCATCTCGGGTTCATATTCCTTCAGAGCCTCGATGGCATTCTCTGCATTTCGCTCCTGGAGGGGCAGGGTGGAAGAGAGAAGGGTCATCGGAGGGAGGAAGGTTGGGGAATGGGAGGGGACTGGGTGGGGAGAGTTAGGAGGGGCAGGGGCCAGAGTCCTGGGGGAAACAGGGACATTACAGAGGAAGAGGCAGGTCATGCAGTAGTGGCTCCTGGCATAGGAGTAGACAAAGTCTACGTGAGGGTAGGTGTCTGTGTTGAGGAAATTGCCATTTATGGCTGAAGACACGTAAGGAGGCTTAGGGGAGAGAAGAAAAGAGAATCAGAAAGCAAAGGACAGGAAAAGTAGAGGGTGGTAAGGGAAGAGAAGGAAAACCAAGCTAGCATTTATTGACCTGCTACTATATGTCAGGTGCAGGGCTGGGCATGCCACATGCATCACTCTGTTCCATCTCAGCACAACTCAGGGACAGGATTATTAGCCCCATTTTATGGATGAGGATACTGAGGCTGAGAGAGGTGAAGGAACCTGCCTGGGTTATGAAGCCAGCAAGTGACAGTGGGAACACCAGTCTCCCATCTCTTTCCTGCACTCCATCCCCTTTCCAAACTGGGCATTAGAGACAGGGATCAAGGCAAGTCCAGAGGAAGTGACGGAGGAGGAGGAGACTGGGAGGAAGACAGTGAGGCGGGGTCATGGCTAACCTGCCAAACCCCTACAATGGCGTTGGCGATGAGGATCAAGAGGATGACAAAGGGTTCCACAAAGGCAGTGATGGTCTCTTCGCCTTCCTCGAACCAGGCCAGCACCTGGGGAGCAGGGAAATGGAGACTAACGGTAATGAAACCCCTCAAACACATAGTGAGGGTGAGTGTGTGTGCAGGAGCAAATGGGGCTGGGCATCTCGGGGATACTGCAGCCCCTCATCAGTCTGAGGTCCTACACACTCCACAGGAGCACTGCCCCTGCTCTCAGGCAACAGGAACTGGCAGGTGTAGACATGCACAACTCTGGATTTAACTGGGAATGCTTTCAGGTTTTCCCTGGCCGGGCTGTTGGCCTGTAAACAAAGCTCATGGGCCACCCAGGCCAATGGTCCCCTACAGCCACATCCATCCCACGGGAGCCAAAACTCCGCAGGGAAAACCCTGTGGTCCTTGCAGACACTGCCCGCACCCCCCCCCCCCAGCCCTCCCCAACAGCAAGGGAAGCTCCAATTTCATGAGGGAACAGGAGGGGGGATAGTGTTACGGGGCCTCCTGTACACACCCCACCCCAGCTGTTGCCACTGCCAAGCAACAGCCACAGGCAAATGTCAAGGAGCAAATCTGAGACGGGAGAAGGGAGGCCCTGCCAGCTAGTACTCAGAGGCCCACAGGGCCTCCGTGAAGGAGACCAGGGGACAGGGAAACTTCTTTGCCCCCAGCCTTATCTTCTGGTGGGACTAAGATGTTAAGGAAGAAACTCCAGAAGGCAGGCGGTCTGCTGGGGTGGTGGGTGCTGGTGGGGGGTGGGGGGGGTGGCCTCAGGGGCCAGAGAGGTGGCGGCCTTGCGGCTGCGAGGGATCCAGAGAGGGCGGGCAAGGTCAGGCCGGGTGGGTGAGGAGGGGGTCCCGGAGCCCTAGCGCTGACGGGCGGCAGGCATCAAAGCCCGGGGCCAGCGGAGGGGTCCGGCCGGCCGGCCCTCGGGTGCACTCAGAGGCACCCTCACACCAGCAGCTCTTTCCCGCCTCTGGGAGGGAGTCTCTGCGGCGACCAATCAGCGCCAGGAGGGAGGGGCGGGGGCGCCAGGAGGCTCGGGGATTGGTGGAGCGGCTGCGCGCCTCGGGGCATGCCGGGAGTGCTGGTGCCTGAGCGCCACAGAGCCGGAGCCGGAGCCGGGGAGCCCGGCGCTTGGGGGTAACCCGAGCCCTCGAAGCCCTTGAGGCTGCGGGGGTGGCTTAGCTTCAGTGTTTTGGCTGAGAACACCCTTAAAGCTTAAAATAAAACCTGCCTGTGGGGTGTGGAGGAGGACCGAGGCGTGCGCATCAGCGCCCCTCCCTGCCCCCTCAGTTCTGGTGTAGGGGAGAGGATGGTGAGGACTTGGACCCGAGGAGCCGAGGAACCGGAGCGCCCCCGACCCACACCTCAGCCCGCCCCCAGATGCCTGCCCAAACTTACGAAGGAAATGCAGGCGGCCAGGAGAAGGATCCGCACCAGGAGGTCTTCAAACTGCTCTATCACCAACTCCCACAGGGTCTTCCCTGGGGGAAGAGGCAGGGGAGGGTCCCGCCCCCGGGGGAGGGGGTTAAGGTCTGGAGGATGAATGGCTCGGACTCTAAGGGCAGGCTGGGATCCAGGGACCAACAGTGGCCTAACTTCCAGCCTGAGCAGGAAGGTTCTAGGGGGATGAGCAGGCCGCCTGGCATTGAGAGGAGGCACTCTCGCCGGGAGTCCTGAAACGGGCTCCACAAACTGGTGGTGGGCAGTTAGTTGCTCAAGGACTGGAGGCCTCTGGGAGAAAGTGCCTGGAAACTCCTGCCCCCAGCCAGACTCTAACCTTTGGAGAGGGTATTTGCCCCGGGAGTCAGTAGGGAGAAGGTGGGGATAAAGGAGTGGGCACAGGGGCTGGGAGGCGGGGGCTGGTCATTAAGAGAGCTCAGGGATTCCAGTAACTTACCTTCCTCAGCAGGGAGCTCTACCCAGGAAAAAGAAGAAAAGGACATATTCATTTGGGGTTCAGTCTAATGCCCCCCACACCCAGGATTCTGGCTAAGGTAAGAGAATCAGGCTACCTAAAGGGCATCTGAGGTTCACCAAGGTCATCCCATGAAACCTCCCAAAACTCTCTCAGGCACTCTGTTTTGTCAGAATCCCCTGCAGTCACTGGACCATGGCCCAGCTCTTCCCTGAGGTACTCTGGAGGGAGAGACTCCAGTGTAAGTGTGTGAGTGTGTGTATGTGTCCATCTGTGTTGTGAGGGAGCAAGAGGGCGTTACCAGCCTCTCCTCCAAGAGACACTTACCATTGGGGCCATATTTCTCCAGATGCCGCTTCACTTGGTCCGGGCTAAGGCCTGTAGTCTCGCTCACCCCAAAATAGGCCAAACATTCTTCTGTGGTCTTGGAGTGTGCAGCCTCCATTGTGCTCCCTTCCTGGGGGCCAGGGGGCGGTGTGCTCCTTCTGGGGGGGTCCTCACGCTTTGGGGGCCTTCCTCAGTGTCCACCTGCCTGTTTGCCTGGGTTTCTTGCTTTTCTCTCCTGCCCCCCCCCAGGTTTTTCTTCCTTCCACAAAGCTCTGACCCCCGTCCCACTTGCAGCAGCCGGCCACCCCCCAACCCCCAGCTGGTCCTTATGAGGGAGTAGGGGGGGCCAGCCTCCCCCCCCCAGATCAGGGATTGGCTGGCTAAGACTCTGGCAGGAGGGGTCAGAAGAAAGATATTTCTGCTGACAGAGGGGGAACAGTGGGGCTGCAGCCTGAGATGTCACTCATGAGGGAAGCTAAGGTGGCCCCAGCCCCAGGGAAAGGGGGCAGGGAGAGACTTCACTTTCTGTCTTTTGCTGACCCCTCCCTCAATTGCCCAGACTTCCTCAGTTGTACCGAATTTCCTGGTCCAAACTTATCCCTGAAGTTCTCCACTTCTACTCTCAGGCCTCCACCTTTCTCTTTTCCTGATCCCCTCCCGTCCTACCCACTCTCAACCTGTTTCTATTGCCACAGTCTCCTTCCTCACCCAGTCTGCAGAAAGGGCAGCAGATACTCCAGCCTTCAGGGGACTGGAGAGGGGAACAACATCCTTTGGGGGCGAGAGGAAATGGCTCTAGAGGGACAAGGGGAAGTAGGGAGGGGAGAGGGTCAAGGCGACAGGGCAGAAGACGGTAACCCTACCCTCGGGAGGGGTTGCTACAGCCATCAACAAGGGATTTAGTGTCCAAGCCCTGGTGAGCAAAGCCAGGACTGCCTGTCTCTCCCCCAAACACCCCCCCTCCCCATCGCTCTAACTCAGCCTCTGGAAATGTAGCCTTGGGGGGCCCCCTTCCCTGACAGGGAATTCCCCCCCCCCCAAGAAAATGGGATACCCAGGCAGCTAGGTAATCCAGGAGGCCACAAAATGTGCTGATGGTGAGGGGGAGGGATGAATGTTTCAGGATGGCGGCAAGAGTCCCTCCAAGTGTTGGAATGAGGGTCCCCTCAGCCTCTACTGTGCTCTTTAACTCAAGGGGTTCACATAGCAGATCCCAGATGGTGTGTAGTCCGCACTCTGCCCTGGCTCTGAAGTGTTTCCTTCAGGGGAGAGAGGATGGCAGCTGCATGCTCAGGTGCTGGGCGTATAACCTCCAGGAAGAGGCGCGAGGGAAGAAGCGTCAAAGACGGGGCTGAGAAGCTGCACAGAGCAGACAGACACTCCAGACCAAAGGAGTGGGGAGGGGGCAGACTTATGAGGACAGGTCTAGGGGAAATAAGGACAGAATCGGACTGGGGAAACCGAGACAGGGCTGCCAGGGTCAGAGGGAAGTCTGAGGAGCAGTGGGAAAAGGGACAGCAGGAAGCTGGCAGGCAGCAGCCAGGTGGGTGGGGGCCCAGGGCTGGGTGCAAAGCCACAAGTTGTTGCTGAGCGGCTGGCCTTGGTGTCAGCTTCCTTGTAGAAGCAGCTGCTTTGAGCCCCCCACCCCCACCCCCGCTCCTGGATGGGGGCGTCTTGGTTACTAACAGGGCAGCTGCTGGAGGAGCAGACAGAGGATAGCCTGCACCGGGGGCAGGGGAGGAAAGGAGGGCAGAGAGAGGAGAGCCTCTCAATGAGAGTTAGTGATGGAAGGTCCAGGAGGGGAAGAAGGAGCCTTGAGCCCTTCCTGTGGCCAGGCCTCTGGCTTCCTGAGATGGACAGTCAGGAGTGTGGGCCACTGAAAGGGTTCTCCAAGCAGCTCCCCCTTCCTGCCCCCAGCACTCAGGTTCCTAAGCAGAGGATGGCAGGCAGACAGTGGGAAAAGGAAAGGGCAGCCCCACTTCTGGGGGAGCAGGCAGGCCAGGAGACAGGCCAGGAGCCCCACTTCTGGGGGAGCAGGCAGACATTTAAGGACTTAGCCCCCCCCCCCCCCCCCCGCACTTATCCCTTCCTCTGCCTGGACTTGGAGGGGAGGGGAGCCTCGGGGGTGAGGTGAGGACACGGTACTCCTTCCCTGCCCATTTTCATGGTTCCCATGAACCCCTCCTTTGAGCTGTGACCTGAGGAGGGGGGTGCTCAGACAATGAGATCCCATCCCCAGGCACCTCCATGTGGCCCAGCATCCCCCTTATTAGGCAGAGTCAGGCTCAGCATGGGCCAAGCCTTTTGGTGCTCTCTGGCTTCTCCCTGCCACCACCTGGAGGAGTGACAGGGGCACGGTCCCGAAAGGAGCAGGAATGCCCAAACATGGAGAAGGGGGAGAAGACTGGAGGGATCCAGGCTTCAGAGGAGCTGAGAGCAGGAGGCTGAGGACAAGACACTGCTGCCAGCAGGGGCCCTCTAAGGTGACCCCGCCCCCCACCCCCAACTTCCAGAGGGGAAGCCGAAGCTAGAGAGGGAGAAACAAAAGGCTGGCAGCTGGGGAGGCTGGGGGTGTGGACTGGGGTGGAGGACCAGTGTCTTACTGGTTCTCTAGGATTCCTCCCCCCCCCTGCCCCGCCCCCCGGGGGGGTCTCCAAGCCCACAGTGGGAGTGTTCCTCCCCTCCTAGGAGGGCTGAAGCTGGGAATGGGAGAGGCCTGGTTCCGAAGGACAGGGACACAGAGCCTGGCTGGTCTCTGGCTGGTCCCAAACTTCATCTCAACCCCATCCTTAAAGCAAAGCTGAGAGGGAAACAGCCTCTTAGGCTTCTCCAGCCAAGACATGCAAACCTTGGGGTGGGGGGTTGCTCCTTGGCCCCCTCCCCCACCCAACTTCAGAAGGCAAGTCCCTGAAGCTGATAGGGTTTAGGGGGAGGGGGAGCCTTGCAGCACCAGTTGCTGCTAGATTAGGAGGGGATCAGTTCCTGCTTACCCTGGGGTGCCACAGCCTTCACTCACCACCTCCTTTTCCAGAACACAGCACCTAGATCCCCAAACCATCCCCTCCTTTGCAAGGCCAATTCTATCCCCGGTCTCCTGAGGTCAAGGTTTGGGGGAGTCCCAGGAATTAGACAAAACTGGGAGAGCCAGCAGGCTTCCCCCAGCTAGCCCCCAGCCTGGGTGGCCTGTGAGCCCAGCTGTCTCCTGTCCATCTCCCAACAGGACACAAGGCCCAGAATAGCAAGGTCATAAGCATGGCTAGGGCCTCTTAGAGGTGGGGACAGTGGCTGAGGGGCGTGAGAATATAGGCTCCATGCTGCCTGCGAAGGAAGGTGATAGGCAGCCCTGGGTGGAGGTGAGGAGGGGAGAGGGCCAAGCAAAACAGGTTTTTTCAAATCTGGCCCCTCCTTGTGGGCACCTGCCACCCAAAGAGCTGGGAAACCCAAAGGTGCCCTCCGTTGGAGGAGGGCATGGCTGCAGTTCCGTTAAAAGAGTAGAGCCTGGGTTTAATGAGGGGTGCCACAATGAGGGAGAGATGTTGCAAACTCATGCCCAGTGCTGAGAAGGTCACATGGGTGCAGTGGGCCAGTGGGGATGGAGCAGGTGTGGAATGTGGAAGGTGGGGAGCATGGGAGGTTGGATCTTCAGATTTCCAGAAGCCGGTAATCTGAACTTCTATTGTGAAATCCCAATGGAGATGATATCCAGGCCAAGCAAATCATGTCCACGGCACCAACCCAGATAAAACCTCCCACTCTACAGATGGGGACACTGAGGCCGCAGAGCCTACCTCCTTGCCTAGGCCGAAGAGCAAAGGAGAGGAAAAGCCAGGAGTGAAAAAAAATGGGGCTCCATCCTCTACCCTCCAGCTTCCCAGCTCAGCCCTGAGAAGGGGGCAGCCAGCCTGTGACTGCCACTTTAAATTTCTTCTGACACAGCCACCAACCAGGCCCTGGCCCCACTCACTCTCCCTAGGGTGAGAAGCCTTAACTGAAGAATTCAGAGTGTGTGTGTGTGGGGTCCTTAGAAGTTGTCAATCTCGTTGCTCCCTGTCCTGTCCCATTATGAGAACTTGGCTGGAGACACTGGGAAGCAAGGTATGGCTCTGCACTTACCACTCTACAGCACAGGGGAACAACGGGCCGAAAGCACAGTGCTGGAGGGCAACAGGGACTTGACCTGACCCTCTGGCCTCTCAGCTCTGGAGTGGAAACACTGAGTGGACTGCCTTCCTGACTCCCCTGTCCCAGCCCCCCACTGCAAACACTGGCCACAGCCATCGCGATGCAACTGAGATAAACCCTTTTATTTATTTATGCTTCTCCATTTTGTTTAAAACAACAACAACAACCACCTTAATATAACTGACAGCCCTTCCCCCTCACCCTTCCTCGGGCTAGGGGGTGGTTAGCGGGGAAATGGCCCCCAGGGGTGGGGCTGACCATAAGAGCCCCTCGGGGAGGTAATGGAGCCCAAATCCCCTGCCCAGGGGATGGGGCACCTGTAGTGTATGAACTGGGGAGTTAACAGGGCTCTTGAACCTCTTGTACCAACGTATATTCCCTTGGCCATCAAGGGTCAGGAAGCACATGGGGGAGGGGATTCCTACCGCTCCTCTACGACCGGCCCAGCCCCAATTTCACGCACTAGGGGCTGGGGAGCAAGAAGAGTGGAGAAAGGGTGGGGTAGGGTGTCTCACACGAAGGAGTACTGATTATTAATGGCTCTGGGATGGCCCCCTTCTTCTCCATCGCCCCCTAGTGGTAACTGCTGGAGCTGCACCATCGGGGTGGCTCCTGGGGCCCCACCGGATCCAGCGCCTCCCTGGTCCTCCTGGCCTGGTGCTACGGCCTCTTCCAATTCAACCACGGGGACCAGCTCAACCACGGGGACCAGCTCTTCCTGGACCCCTCCACTGCCCGCTTTCTCTTTCTCTTGCCTCTCTTTGGCTGCTGCGGCTGCTGCTGCCGCCACTTCTGGCGCCCCCGACGCCTCTTCTGCCCCAGGATGTGGGGGATCTGTCCATGAAGGGGGTTCAGGGGGCTGGGGTGGGTCATGGGAGGTGTTCGGTTCTGGATAGGAAGGGCAAGAAGACAGACTGTGGAGGGAGGCCAGCTCTCGCAGCAGCCTCCCCTCTGCACTCACCCCCCCAGAAGCCATGTGCTATCTCCCCCACAGCCCATCTCCTGAGCAGCACCCCCCCCACTCCATGGAAGATGGATCATGGGCGGTGGTGAGAGGAGGACCACACTTACACACAGTCACTCGCTCCGAAGGGCATGAGGGTGGAGGAGGCATCGGGGTAGCATCGATCTCCCTCGCACACCCCTGCATGGCTCCCGGCCTGCTCCCGGCCTGGGGGGGGAGGGGCAACGTGGGGACAGATGGGACGTTGGGGTGGGGAAAAGGAGAGATCAGACATCAGGGAAGGAGGGAGCAGGATCAGACCAAGCATCCCCAAGGAGGACAGGCCCAAGGCAAGACTGTGACAAAGGGCAAAGACAAGGCTGAGGAGGATGGATCCAGGAGACACACAGATGATGGAATGGGGATGCACCAACCCAACTTCCACTTCCTCCCGGCTCCAGCAAGGAGCCCTCTGCCTCCCTATGTCCTTAGCGTCCTGATTCCTCTTCAAAAGCCCAACACCCAGAAACTTTCTCTACCCTACTCTCCCTCACGAAGCTTCTCCTCCTCATAGCCCCCCCCCCGCCCCGTCTTTCTGGCACACACACCTCCTCACTTCTTGGGTGCACGGGCACCTCCTCCCCTGCAGACCTGCTCTGCTCACCCTGCTGTCGCTGGGAGGACACGACATAGCTGACAAGAACAACGTCACTGGAGCCTCCAGACTCCAGAGGGATGGGGTGCACCCGGAAATGCTCGAGCATATCGAAAATGGACTGGAACCACAAGTGCTGGACCCGGCACTGACCCTCCTCATTCAGCGACAGGCGCAGGTGCTAAGGGCGGGATGAGGGAGGTGAAACAGGAGCCCACGCCCTGTGTGTCCCAGAAGCACCTCCCCTGGCCAGCCCCACTCCCGGCAGGCTCCCTCTGTGGCACACAGCCTCTTCCTCACTGACCTTGGCCTTGCCCTGGAAGTTGAAAGTGAGGACGTACTCGCCCCGCCTCGTCTCACTCTGCCGTACCAGGAAAACACCATGGGAGCCAGTGCCTCCGGCCAGCACCAGCTGCGCAGCCTTGAGTCGAGAGAGCATCCCGTGGAACCAAGGGTACCCTGAGAGGGGCTGGTCCCCTTCACCTCCCTCTGACTCCCCCTGGAACAGGAATGATCCTTCAGGAAGGAGAGAGGGAGGGAAACCGGGGCGTCAGGGAAGCCTCCCCCATCCTGGGAGAAGAGAAGCCTGGCTTCCCCTCCGCCTGTCACTTCCTTCCCCCGGGGTCCGATCCCTCAGGATCCCGAGACAAGGGTTTAGGCAGCTGGGCCTGGAACTGGACACACGCTCACCTCTGGTACCTGTGGCTGTCTCTGGAGTGTCCAGGGGTGGGTAGGGGGCCGAGAGGGGATGAACTGTGCCCGCTGGGGGACCCTCTTCAATGGGGATGCGGGGGGGCAACTCTGGGGGGAGCAGTTCCATTGAGTCAAAGTGGGAGGCAGCGATGGAGGCAGAGCTGGGGGAGATGGATGCTGAAGGGCGGTCAGAAAGACCCCCATAGGCCCCTGGGAAGAGAGGGAGGAGGGCAAAGTTGAGAACCAGCGAAATTGCCCTGTGTGTGCTGGATGTGCTGTGCTCGGGCAGAGTCAGTGGGCTGAGATGCCCACCCCTTCCTCAGGCAGCCACTCTGATGGTTCTGCTGGCTGCAGGCTCCTGACTGAGGCTCAGGCACTGCTAGGGGACCGGAGAGTTACTGCAAGGAGGTCCTGGAATCCAAAAGTGCCTCCATTTTTTATGAATCAATAGCTGAAATGACAGCGATTGTTGCCGGGATTGGGGGAAGAATCCTGCAAGTATTCTCACATTAAAAAGTGTCTTTTTTTTTTTTTTTAAAGATTTCATTTATTTATTCATGAGAGACAGAGAGAGAGAGATGGGCAGAGACACAGGCAGAGGGAGAAGCAGGCTCCATGCAGGGAGCCCGATGTGGGACTCGATCCCGGGTCTCCAGGATCACACCCTGGGCTGAAGGTGGCACTAAACCGCTGAGCCACCGGGACTGCCCAAAAGTGTCCTTTTTTGGCCTACAGGACAAAGTCCCCAAGTCTCAGAGGCATCAAAGATCCTCCTATTAATCAGCCCAACCTCCCCACCTTGATGTTCACATTGGCTTATATTCCTGGAGTCTCCACATGAGCTTGATCATCCCGCCCGATTTTCCCAAGCTCCCAGGCTCTCCCCACCTTAGGTCTGGCTCTGGCCATTTGCTTCCTCTAAGCCCTGTTCTCTCTCACCTCCCCTGTGTGGTATCCTGTCTATCCCACTTTCCTCGATTCCCTTCTTCCTCTGAGCTCCCACAGTGCTTCCTGCTAGTGCTGCTCAGAGGACACTAGCACAGGCTCTCCATTCTGGAGTCCTACTTTTCAGAGGGAGTGACAGCTTATCAATTCAGCTGGTCTGGGACAAGGAGCTCATCTCGAGCATCTCTGGGTTCCTGCATCCTGCCCCAGACCCTAGCACAGGCTCAGTTGTGGACTAGGGCATTCCTGAATGTCTGCTGGCTGGCAGGCCTGAGCCTGTGGGAATAGGCTGAGCACATAGTCAGTGCTCAGAAGACAGGTGTATGTGGGGTATGGAGAGCAGGGGGGCAGAGAGCAGACTTGCATAGCCTTGGTCTTTTTCAGGGGCTTTCGGGTACCCTCAGAAAAGCCATTTCCCAGGGATGTTTGGGTGGCTCAGTGGTTGAGCACCTGCCTTTGGCTCAGGGCGTGATCCTGGAGTCCCCAGATCGAGTCCCACATTCGGCTCCCTGCATGGAGCCTGCTTCTCCCTCTGCCTGTGTCTCTGCCTCTCTCTCTCTCTCTCTCTCTCTCTCTCTCTGTCTCTCATGAATAAATAAATAAAAATATTAAGAAAGAAAGAAAGAAAGAAAGAAAGAAAGAAAGAAAGAAAGAAAGAAAGAAAGAAAGAAAGAAAGAAAAGAAAAGAAAAGAAAGAAAAGCCTTTGCTTCTCCCTGGTCTTAGCTGCCTGAGGGGCATAGAACCGATGACTTGTAAGGTCCATCTTAGCTCCAAGACTGTTCAATCTGTTTGTTTACTCAGTGAGCACAGCCAGGGTGCCAGGCACCACTGAACCTCCACTCGGAATAGAGGAGCAAGACAAAGGGAATAAAAGAGTCTAAAAAGGTGAGAGCTGGGCCAGGCAGACACATGTCTCTGGGCATACCTGTGTGCAAGTCGGGCTGTGTATGTTCAGTCAGGCCAAGAAATAAAGAGTCAAAAACATCTGGTTTTTGACTGAAAAACATCGACATACCTACAGAGATGCAGAGTAAAAGCAAAACAAAGACATGTATGAAGTGTTCCAGAAGCTTGGGAAAGAGAGTCGTTATCTCCAGCCAGAGTGGAGGTCTGCACGAGCTTTATAGAAAAGGAGCAGGGATCCCTGGGTGGCTCAGCGGTTTAGCGCCTGCCTTTGGCCCAGGGTGCGATCCTGGAGTCCCAGGATTGAGTCCCACATCGGGCTCCCTGCATGGATCTTGCTTCTCCCTCTGCCTGTGTCTCCGCCACTCTCTCTATGTGTCTATCATGAATAAATAAATAAATCTAAAAAAAAAAAAAAAAAAAAGAAAAGGAGCAAAGGCTGGGTACGGAAGGCTGGAAGGGAGTTTGCTTGGGGCTCGTGCAAGGTGGTGATGGTGATGATTCTAAGTGGCCAACTGTGGCAGGGTACGTTCTGGGACAAAAGCCAGACATTCGGTGTGTAGGGGGTGCAGCTGAGGGGCAGGAATGGGGTGCGCAGTTGAGTTTGGAAGGAAGTCCTGGGCCTGGCACGGGGGGCGGGGGCGGCTTTGAGGTTCCCAGCCCTGTGAGGTTCCACCCTTACCCTGCGACAGGCGATCATTGCTCTCACTGGGTCCCAGC
The DNA here is from genome assembly GCF_003254725.2 of Canis lupus dingo. Lineage (NCBI taxonomy): Eukaryota > Metazoa > Chordata > Mammalia > Carnivora > Canidae > Canis > Canis lupus. Next base: position 18,238,561 of record NC_064248.1, on the reverse strand, counting down.
AGCAGATCCTGGCTAGGCAGACTCTCTGAGTGATTGAGACAGGGCAGCTCCAGGCTGTCTGTGTTCTCCCGTGTAAGGAATGAGGTCCCAGGGGCCAGGGGGAGGGTCATAGGGCGGGGACTGGTGGAAGGGCAGGGTCTGCAGAGACAGGGAGAATGGTGCTGTGAAGAAACTCAGCAGGTGAGAGGCACAAGGCTGCTCCCCATCCCCTCCTGATCCCCTCAATGACAGCAGTCAGGCTCCTCACCCTGGGCTCAGGCATTCTTGGATGTCAGACACCCAGGCCTTCACATGTAGAGCATCAGTTGTCTCCAGGATGTACTCGGAGGGGCCTTCCACCTACGAGGACAAGAGGAGGCCCACAGGCCACTTCCAGGTCCAGAGGCTATAAGCCTCCCCTAATAAGAACAAAAACATCCTCCTCCTGTTCCCTCCTGCTAGAGAAGCTACAGCCCCAGGGACACACTCTCAAGGCACTTGACACACAGGCACCTCCTTCCACAAAGTCCCTTCCTTCAATGAGCTACGTGAACTTCTTCCCCAACACAAGTGCTCCAAAGGGGGCAGGAGCTCGGAGCTCCTACCTTAACCACAAACGTATTCTCCCGGTCAGGCATCTCCAGGGCTGTTGTTGTCCGCACGTCCGTGATGGTAGAGCAGGGAATGCTGAGTCGAGGCCGAGACGCCTAAGTTGGGAAAGAGAACAGGATCCAAACTTTTGGTGTGCAGGAACCACCTTTCACTTCCTTCCAGAGACCCATCTTTCCTTCTATGCCCTAAGGGGGTTAGACAAAGGGTCATAATGTTATTTTTTCAGCCCTGCCCACAACTACTACCCCAGAGTCAGAAGCTGGCTTTAAAAACCAAAGTGAGGGGATGCCTGGGTGGCTCAGTTGGTTAAGCGTCTACCTTCGGCTCAGGTCATGATCCCGGGGTTCTGGGACTGAGCCCTGCATTGGGCTCCCTGCTCAGTGGGGAGTCTGCTTCTCCCTCTACCCCTCCCTCTGCTCATGCTCTCTCTCTTACATACTCTCTCTCTCAAATAAATAAAAATCTTAAAAAAATCAAAGTGAGCAAAACTATGCACATGGGCTCAACTGCCCCGCTCCCGGGTACCCACCCTTGTCGGAGCCTCACCTTAGGCGGTACAAAGAACTCCAGACGACTTCCTCCTCCTCCTTCTCCTTCACTTCGGAGCAGTAAGCGACACTTCTGCCACTGAGGCTGCCCTCCTCCCCCTGAGGTAGGCCCGGCTGCCCCTCCTCCCCGGCCCATTCCTGCTGGGTCAGGGGCTGCCTCTTCGGCCCCCATGAAACTCAGCAGCTCTTCCCTCTGCACCATCCCCGCTCCGTCCTTCAAGGCGCCCCCTCCCCGACTGAGTCTCAGCCTCTCAAATCGGTGAGTCCATCTGTCTCCAGGGGATGTTCCGTCACTAACCAGTCCCCTGCCAATGGTCCCAGCCCCACCAGAGGAGTTGGAGTTGCTGTTTCCACCCAGGACTGGGGGGCCTGATGAGGTCTCGAGGGGCCCAGCAGGGGACGGGGGGTCAACAGTCCCCCGCCACTGTAGGATGCCACGGACTGAACCGCGGACTGAGCGACCCACTGAGCGGAGGGAGAAGCGCTTCTTTAGCTTCGGCTTCGAGGAGGTCGTAGAAGAGGAAGAGACTGAGGAAGGGAGGGGGCCGGCCAGGTCCTCAGATGATCGAGAAGGGCCCAGCACAGCCAGGGGCCCGCCCACCCTACAGCTCTCAAGGGACAGGTCATGTGGCGGAATCTCCACACCGGGACTCAGGGGAGCCAGGATGGGTGGCGAGAGGGAGCCGGAGGCCCGGGCCACCTCAGCTTCAAAGTGCTGCAGGAAGAGCTCAGCAAAACGGCGGGAGAAGGCAGCCTCAGCCCCAGGCCCTGCATACTGGGGGTGGGAGGCCAGGTAGAGGCGGAAACGGCGGGCAAAATCCAGGGCAGCAGCCCGGGCATGGGACTCGCAGAACTCCCGCCAACTAGGAGGAGGGGGTGGTGGCAAAGGGGGAGGAGAGGGGGAGGCCCCGTCCTCTGGGGAAGGGGCACCATTCATGATGGTCCCCAGGAGGTGGAGAGGGAGAGCCTGTGGGGAGGGGCAGCAAAGAGGGAAGCGGCCAGAAGACACGGGGTGAGCGGCAGCAGCTGCAGAAGGAAGAGAGGCACATACAGAGTCACTGCTGAGGTGGGACTGGGGGCTGAGCCCCACCCCCAGCCAGACTCCCTACTCTGGTCTGGACTCCTTGGAGAGCCATGGGGAACACCACACACTGCCCCCCTTCCCTCTCCCGATCCTCACACCCCACACACCCCCAGTTGGCTGGCTCCCCGGGGTCCAGCCCGCACCTACTCTGCTGCCATCCCAACCCACTCCCCCTGGCTCTGGTTCTGGGAGTGACAGACAGCTGTGGAGCACCTTCCTCTAAAAAGGAATCTATCCCTCACGCCACCTCCCTTCTCTAAAACAGGTCCTTCAAGATTTATCACATGCTTCCCAGGTGCTGTTCTTACCTTTCCCTGTAACAGGCTTTAATAACCTTGACAACAGATGAGAAAACCGAAGCTCAGAACAGTTTCAGAACCCCCAGTCTACAGTTTTGCCTACTGCATAGTCCTCATCCCCAGGGACTGGCTGCCCCAGCCTCATGCACAGCCCCTCACTGCCCCAGCTCTCAGGGGAGGTAGGTCTGCAGCGCTTACAGACCCTGCCTCATATGTCCTGAGATCCAGCTCTGAGGAGGGTGGCTGCTCAGGAAGGAGGACAGATGAATGATGGATCGAAACCACACCTGTCCTGAAAGCAGACCCCGGGGCCCAGTTCCCTGGCACAGTGTGACGGAGGCTTAGAATGGCCACAGCCCGCTTCTTTGGTGCCCCTTCACCCTGGGGCCCAGAAGCAGCAGCACCAGGCAGGGAAAGACTGTGGGTTGGGTCAGAGCAAGTCTCTGCTGGCCACAAAGTAAATAAAACATAACAGGGAGCTGGGGCCCTAGGCTTTTTCACTTCCTCTTCTTTCACTAGGGAGTGTGCCCTAAAGGCTGGTTAGCCTGGTGGTTAAGGCTATCGGATCTGGAGTTAGACCTGGGATGAAATCCCAGCTCTGCCACCTATTAGCCGGGTGATCTGGAAGAGATTATATATCCTCTCTGAAGTGCAGATTTGTAGCTATAAAAGAGCTAATGCTCTCTAACCCACAGAATCATCGGGAGAATTAAATGGAACAAGTCAGGGTTCGATACAAAGTAAGCACACAATAAACGACCGCCATTATTACTAACTTTATAGGTTCCAATTTTTCTAAAAGAGCAACGAGAAAGGAAGAGGCCTCCCAAGATCTTACAACTAGCAAGTGGCAGAGCTGGGCATGGCATTTACAACCCATGGCTCTTTTGTTAGTGTTCCTCCCCCATATTATACTGGAAGATGACTGGCACCAGGACAGGGAGGGATGGGGGAGGGCAGCTCAGGAGCTCAGGAAAGTCTCCCCAAACCTCAGCCTTCTGCTCAGACCCACAATCCCACAATCAGCAACCCCTCTCCTGCCTCCTTGGCCTAGACCCTACACATTCAGATGGCTCCAGCCGCAGGGACAATTCCAAACCAACGAGAAGCAGCCAAGAGATGCAAGAGTCATGGAGCACAGGGGAACCGAGCCAAGAGGTGCAGACACAGCAGGGAGACCAATCTCCAGGCAGAGGCCACCTCAGCTCACACAGGGCCCACCCAAACCTCTGCACCACAAGCAGACCCAGCCCCCTTCAGGCCCGCTGACCCTGCGGCTCCTGAGCTGGTGACTCAGTTTCTCTTCTGCCAAGCAGGACTCAGACACATTTTCCCGGTGCACCTGCCTCTTGGCTCAGTTCTGAAATTTCCCGAAGGGCGGGTGGTGGAGGGTGCAGGCTCCGCTCCCGGCTCGGACCCTCCGGGCCCGGTGGTCAATGCACTCCGACCCGACCCTACTCCCTGGACACCCTCGACCCGCCCATTCCCCGGGGCCGCAGACGCCTCGGGACCAGCCCCGTCTGCTGCACTGTGCGGGGCCGAGCGCCCCTCCTGCCTCTGGCCCCCCTACGCCCGCCCCCACCCAGGGCTCCTCTCAGGCGCCGGGGCCGGGTCGCGGAGAGGGAAGAGGTACTTGAAGAGGGGGGTTCCGGTTCCGGTCCCACCTGCATCTCGGTCCCCGCGGTTTGCTCCGGCGGCGGCGGCGGCTCCCGCTCCCTGCCCCTCCCCCCGCACTCCGCGACTAGCTCCCAGGCCGCCTCTGCGCAGGCGCCGGGACCCCTTTTCCCGTCACCGAAGGAAGCGACCATAGAGAAGAGCGGCGAGAGGGAAGGGCGGCTATACACTCACTTCCGCCATCCTCCTGTTCCGCGCCGGCCCTTCGAGTGCTGCGAGGTTGCGACTCTCGGTGGGCTCAGGGCCTTCTCCGGTTGCCCCCGAAAGGGCCCTAAAAGCGGCCGTGGGAAGGGGTTCCCACCAGGAGCCCTCCCGGAGGAAACTCGGCACAAAGGAGAGGCGCCAGCCATAGGGAAGCCGGCCTAGGGGATCGAGTCCCGAGGCCCTGTTGTGGGCTAGAGCGGCCACCGGCTACCGGAAACCAGCGAGCTGAGGAGGGTCTCTGCAGGTTCGCCGCCGCCGCCTAGAGCGCCGGGCCCTGCGGCTGAGGGGTTCGCGGACACCGCCCCCAAGGAGCCAGGCGAGGGAAGACGCGGGTGACCTTGGGTGAGGCCCCGCGAAGAGGCGGCGCCTGAACTTACGACCTTGGCTTCTCGGAGCCGAGGGACTGGAGTACACGTCTAGGAGATTCCATCTGAGGCGGGAAATAAAGACAGAGGGCGGAAATAAGGGGGATCCCTTCGGACGTGCGTGTGGGACGTCAGGGCGCCGGTGGACATTCCGCCTGGAGCTCATTAGAGTCAGCGAGGCCAGTTACAGACACTGGGAATCGTTAAGCGAGAGCGAGCCGTTGAAATCCTAAGCATGATGAAGATCAGTAAGGTCTGTCACTGACCCACCTCCAACTGGCCTAAGGAAGAGGGGAATCTTGGCTGAAACCATTGAAAAGAACAGATCGAGCTTCTTCAGCAACAGCCGAGTAAAAGAGACAAAAGATGTGAGGAACCGTGGTTCACTTTCTCTGAGCTCTGCCTTCATTCGCAGGCAGGCCTATCTCCGTGGCAAAATGGCTTTCCATGGCTCCAAACTGAATTCCTAATAGCTTAGCAACTCACGTGGAAGGAACGTGCCCCTTTCCAAGATTTGCCAAAAAATTTCCAGAACTGACCTTAGCTGATTTGCTTCCATCAAATGCTCATCCTGGAACACAAGAGACGGGGGATGAGTAAATGCCCTGACTCACACAAGGATGTTTGGTCAAGGCTGAGGCTGCCAGATGGAATTGGAAAACTTCCTTGCGGAGGGCAGGTTCTGGCCTATCCAGCCTTAGTCCCCCACCTCTCCTCAGTGTTCTAAGCAATCTAACATCAGCTCACAGGTGGCCTTTGCTAAGGTCCTCATCACCATCTTCGTCCATCCGTCTTCCCAGTTCAGAGGAAGATATCAATGGAAAAGACTCTAGTTCTTTGGTCACCTCCCTCGTCCCTGAAACCCTTCCACACCCTCTCTCTCTAGTTTCTAGTTTCTGTAGTCTCTGTAGTTTCTGCCCACTGTCTCCAGGAGAGGGACACAGTTGAGGAATACAGAAAAGCAAGGGTCTGGTGATGATGAGTTAGGTTTGGAAATGTGTCTAAGCTGTCCAGTAAGACTTTCTGCCATGATGGATGTTCTGTATCAGCACTATCCAGTGTGATAGCCTGGATCTATTGAGTAGCTGTTGAGCACTTGAAATGTGGCTAGTGAGACTAGGGAACAATTTAAGTTTTAATTAAAATAGCCACATGTGGCTAATGACTATTAGTGTAGGGGTGTCTGCGGACAGCTAGGTGGAGCTGTCCAGCAGAGATGGAGCTACAGTTTGATAAAGCATAAAGCAGTTTGGTGATAATCAGAAGTGAGGAGCAGTTGAAGGTATGGACATGAGTGCCTGTCCAGGCAATATCTATAGAGAATAGCACCCAGGACCTAGCTGTGGAAAACAAGCCACGTTTATTAGGTAGGCAGTGAAAGAGTAGAAAGTACTCAGATGATCTCTTGGGCCAGGTTTCCCAGAAGCAGACCTTGAGATGAGGATTTATGTGTGAGTGATTTAGTCAAACAATGCTACTAGAAGAAACCCGTAAGGAGAGAAGCAGGAGAGGGTAGGAGAGAAAAAACAAACATGATCTCAGGCAGAGAGTAGTTCAACTTGATCCTGCAGAGGAGCTTGATGAACGTTATTTGTCAGATTTGTCCAGAGCGGGGCCTTTCATATACCAACATGCCTCAGCCGTTGACCAAGGAATACTCCTAGAGACATCAGTTCATCAAGACAACGCCTCCAGTGGCCTGGGGACATTGCTCCAAAAAAGAAAAAAATCTGGACATTCTAACTGTTGGAAGAGAAACCACACAACAAAGATCAGGGGGTGTGGGAATATAGAATGTGTGTGTCCGTGTGTGTGTGTGTGCAGTTGGTCAGATACATCACAAGCAAATGATTAGAAAGGTATCCATGGCACTGCCATTGTCTCCTATGGAAAACATTGATGACTAATGATGTGGGGCCATGGGTGAATGGTCGAGAAAGAATTCTTGAGGTGTTTTTGGTGCAAAAAGGTGCTTTTATTATAGCATAGGGACAAGACCTGTGGGTAGAAAGAGCTGCATTTTGCCCTATGAAGCTGGTGGTTATATGCTTAGTGTTCAGGGGGAGGAGACATGTAGGGAGATCATAAATGTTTTCTTCCAATTTCTACTCGTAACTACTTTCGCAAGATTTCTCTGGTGCTTATCAGTCAGTTGGATATTAACTATCAGTGAGATGTACAGACAGTCACAAGACCCTTTAAGAATGTAGCAGCCAGCACGTAGTTGATCCTTGTCAGGGCTATGCAGGGGTTAGGTCAGCCTTCCGGGCTAAAGGTGAATATTTTTCTACTTCTATCCCTCATCACCTAAGACGGCATAGGGGCTTTAGTGAGAGTAATTTTAGGTAAGTGGGAAAAGCAGAAGCCAAATGGTAGTGGATTGAGGAATTAATGGAAGTGAAGAAATGGGAGGAGGAATATTGAGAGCTGTCCCCAGGGAGACTTGATCATGTGGAAAGTCTAAAGAGAGGGATGCCTGGGTGGCTCAGTGGTTGAGCATCTGCCTTCAGCTCAGGGTGTGATCCCAGGGTGCTGGGATTGAGTCCTGCATCCAGCTCCCCACAGGGAGCCTGCTTCTCCCTCTGCCTGTGTCTCCGCCTCTCTTTGTGTGTCTCTCTTGAATAAACTTTTCAAAAACAGGGCAGTACGGGTGGCTCAGTGATTTAGCGCCACCTTCAGTCCAGGGCCTGATCCTGGAGACCTGGGATCTCAGGTCCGGCTCCCTGCATGGAGCCTGCTTCTCCCTCTGCCTGTGTCTCTGCCTCTCTCTCTGTGTGTCTCTCATGAATAAATAAATAAAATCTTAAAAAAAAAAAAAAAGAAAGAAACCTTTTCAAAAACAAAAACAGTCTAAAGGGAAAGGAGCCAGTAGAAATGACAGTAATAGGGGATCCCTGGGTGGCGCAGCGGTTTAGCGCCTGCCTTTGGCCCAGGGCGCGATCCTGGAGACCTGGGATCGAATCCCATATCAGGCTCCCGGTGCATGGAGCCTGCTTCTCCCTCTCCCTGTGTCTCTGCCCCTGTCTCTCTCTCTCTGTGTGTGTGTGTGACTATCATAAATAAATAAAAATCTTAAAAAAAAAAAAAAGAAATGACAGAAGAAGGGTTTGGGGAAGGTGGAAACGGTAGGATGCAAGACCCATGTTAAGCCAAGGTATTAATACAAAAAGGAGAAACACTTTTTCCTCAGGAACAGGGGATGTGATGGGATGCTTTTAGCTACCGGTAATGGAACCCTCCACCACACACACCACACTCCCAATTTAAAGTAATTTAAATATGAAAGGAGAGGGAGCTTACTGGTTCACAGAATTGAAAAATCAGAGGTAGAATGACTTCAGGCATGGCTGAAGCCAGAGGCTCAAATAATATCCATTTGAACTTGTTCTCTTAGCTCTGCTCCCCTCTGGACTATCTCAATTCTTAGGCAGATTGTCCCCTAGTAGGTAGCGAGATGGCTACCAGCAGCTCCAAACATACATCCTACTAGCTTAACAATTGTAGTGGGAAAAGATCAGAGCTTTCCCAATAGCTCTGGCAAATGCAACAGAACTGACTCTCATAAGCTCCGCCTGGGTCACCGGGTATAATGAAGAATTTGGGTTTTGTCCTAGCTTCCTGGCACAGAGCTTTTAAAATACTTGGAATTTACCAAGTAGTACCAAGAAGTGCCCCTTAGATCACACCCGAGTTTTAGCTAATGAGATAACTAATGGTAAGTCCCTAGATAGAGTCAGGATGAGGGCTGGTCACCAAAGAGCCTATCCTGGTGATTAGAGGTTTGGGATTTTTTTTAAAGGTTTGTTTGTTTAATCTCTACACTTTTTAAAAAAAAAGATTTTATTGATTTATTCCTGAGAGACACAGAGAAGCAGAGACATAAGCAGAGGAAGAAGCAGGCTCCCTGTGGGGAACCCAATGTGGGACTCCATCACAGATCCCGGGATCACGCCCTGAGCCAAAGGCAGACAGACGCTCAACCACTGAGCTACCCAGGCATCCCTTAATCTCTACACTTATCATGGGGTTTGAACTCACAATCCCTGAGATCAAAAGTCACATGTTCTCCTGAGTCAGCTAGGCGCCCCAGAAGCTTGGGATTTTGAGGCAGCTGGACCTCCGGGAAGGGGAGGAGGACCTAGAGATTCAGTCACATGGCAATGATTTAATCAAGCATGCCCAAGAAATGAAACGAGGTCTCCCAGACCTCACTCTATGCCTCTCTTCATTTGGCTGTTCCTGACTTGTATTCTCTACTATAAAACTGTAATCATAAGTATAGCATCTTCCTGCATTCTGTGAGTTGTTCTAGCAAATTATCACACCTGGGGCGGGGGGGGGGGGGGAACCCATGGGAAACTCCCAGATCTGTAGCAGGGTGGTCAGAAGCAAAGATGGCTGGGGAACCCCACCTGCAGCTCACATCTGAAAGGGGTCAGTCTGTGGAGTTCTGAGCCCTTTAACTTGTGGGGTCTGAGTTAACTTTGGGCAGTTAGTGCCAGAACTGAACTTCAGTGCACTAGTTGGGATTGAAGCTAGAATACCAACCCTGAACCAGTATTTATGATCACAAGGGATAGATTACTGGATCACAGACCACTCATCTGAGATTGGGATGGGCTGAGCACGGCAGAAAGTAGCTCTTCAAAGGATAACTAGGGAGATGCCTGGGTGGCTCAGTGATTGAGCGTCTGCCTTCGGCTCAGGGTGTGATCCCGGAGTCAGGGGATAGAGTCTCGCATAGGGCTCCCTGTATGGAGCCTGCTTCTCCTCCCTCTGCCTATGTCTTTGCCTCTCCTCTCATGAATAAATAAAATCTTAAAACAAAGAATAACTAGGGTCTCTGACAGGAAGGGAAGTGGTTGCTCATGGGATTCTTCTGGAGGTCATCTTGACCCTACCCCATTGTAAGAGATGGGGATTTCTCCTATTATGTCGTCTTTTCTGGGATGTCAAATTCAGCTTTGGTGCTTTGGTCAGGACCTCCTGCCCCTCTAAATCATACTCTGCTCACTCAGGACATTTTGACAGCCTAAAATACTCCAGCTTCACTCCATACACCATTTCCCCTACTTGTGCCAATCTTCGTCCTTCTGTTTCAGGCTTCAAAGTGTGGCGTCTTCTTGGATGGCCAACCCACCTAGGCCACCTCAAAAGTGCCTTCTACTCCTTTGTTATTGTGTGATATTCACAAAGTGTTTCCAATTGGAATGTCTTCAGTCACATCTGAGTGACCGGGGTAGTAGTGATCAGATTTATGTGTTTGGAAGGAAATCCAGGGCCAGTATGGGGGTGGGTGGGGACTGGAAGCAGAGGAGACTAGTGCTGTGGTCCAGGAGGGGCTGGTGCTGACCTGGCCAAGGCAGTACAGTGGGGTTAGCAGCAAGGAGAATAACCAGTGAGATCTCTGAGGAGGCACTGCCAAGGCTGGCTGGTGGGGAAGAGTGAAGAATGCCCTTGAGTTTCCAATAAGTCTGATGAGGACAAAGCTCTGGGCCCTAGTGCCCCATTTGCCAATAAGTTGTTGACCAACCTACTACTCATTCCAGTTACACCAGACCCCACCCTCCCTTTAGAGGTCAGACCTGGAAGAAACCTTAGAGATCATAACATTTAACTTCATCATTCCCTCCCAATCTTATAAAGCAGAGGCTTCAAGAGTTACAGGGGCTCACGTTTATTTTTAACATGAATGTAATTACAAGAATTGCTTTCCATTGAAAACATCAGACACTTAATAAGCCCAGCATAAATGCTCAACTGAAATAATTCAACACATAGCTGCTTCAACAAATCCTTCTTCACCTGAGTGTCAGGCACTGTTCGCAGAATTAAAAAAAAAAAAGCTCTGATTGTCATGATCTGGTGAGACAGGGAACAGCAACAACCCCAGAAACCAACCAACAAGCAAACTATTAAGACAGTTTTAGACATTTAGGTGCTATGAAGAAAATCACAGAGGACCATTGGTAAGAGGATGGCTAGGAGCTACTTTGGACAGAAGAGGTGGTATCTGAGGTAGACCTGAATGGTGAAAGAAACAGCCCTGGGGAAAGCTACATTGAAGAACACAACAGGGACAGGGAAGGCTGAGGTAGAAACAGTGGTGGGATGTTTGCAGAACAGGATGGCCGGTGTGGCTGGGAGTGAGGAAAATCATACTAGATGGAGTCAAAGAGGTGGGCCACAGGGGGAGTTTGGATTTTTATACAACTTTATTGAGATACAGTTCATCTGCCATACAATTTTCCCATTTAAAGTAGGAATTGGGATTTTATTCTAAGTATAGTAAGGAATCACAAGGGGAGGGTTAATTTCTGATCCACATTAATTAACTTATTTAAATTTGAAAGGCAATCTTTATTTTTATTTTATTTACTTATCTCTACATGGGTGGGCCTCGATCTCACATTCTCAAGACCAAGAGTCACATGCTGAGGGTGCCTGGATGGCTCAGTTGGTTAAGTATCTGCCTTTGGCTTAGGTCATGGGATCCCAGTCATGGGATTGAGTCCTGTAACAGGCTCCCTCCTTAGCACGGAGCCTGCTTCTCCCTCTCCTTCTGCTCCACCTCCCTGCCCCTGCTCTCTCTCTAATAAAAAATCTGAAAAAACAAACAAAACAAACTTGCATGCTGTACCAACTGAGCCCCTTCTGATCCACATTTTAAAGGCTGATTTGAGGACTGGGTGGAGGATGGATTTGCCAGCTATTGAGAAGAACAGGAGCTGTAGAGGTTGTGAACTAACCTAGGTGACAGATGATCCCAGAATGAACCACAGGGTTGACAGTGGAGATAGACAGAAATGGTCACATCTGAGATAATTTTGGAGACGAAACCAGCAGGCCTGAGTAAATGGGTTAGACTTTGGGCTTGAGGGGAAGTTAGAAAGGTGGCACCTTTTATTCAGATGTGCAAGCAGAGCTTGGGAGAGAATGAAGGGTTCTGTTTTAGACGTGATTGTTTGGTCTATACACACCACATGGTGGCACCCTTTAGTTTGGAAGGCTCATTAATAGTTCAAGCGCAATCAACCAGAGCCCTACAGTGGCCAAGCGGAGGATACAGACAGAAAGGAAATCCATTCCTTGCCCTACTCAGGCCACTCTGTCTCAGACAAGTGAAACCAAGAAACATGTCTCAGGGTATCAAGTGCAGTAAGACAGATTATCTGTTAGGAGGTATTTGAATGCAAACAGAAAACTGTGACACAGTCTGGCTTAAATAATGACATTCGTCTTCACAAGGAGTCCAGTCTTCTAAAATCCTGTTTTGCCCTCTTCTGGATCTCGGCTTCATCACTGACTGGAAATATGATGGGCAGAGCAGTTCCAGGTTTGGTCCAGTGTGCGTCCAGACCCACCCAGCAACACCCAGAATCAGAAGGCAGTCCATCTCTTTGGTGTCTCCTTCAGAGTGAGGGACCCTTTCCTGGAAGCCCCCCAAAGCAGATCTCCTCTTACCAATCACCGGCCCCAAGAAAGTCACACACCCAACCCTAAACAAAGCCCCTGGCAAAGAGAATGGGACCACCAGAAGTAGACGAGACCTGTCAGGATTTATTCTCAGAACTGGGAAAAGGGCCACCTTGAGCAGACTCGAGACCCTGTGTGTAGGAAGATGGAAAAATGGCCGTTAAGCATGAGCTCAAACGCACAGACTCCTGGCCTGTGATTTGCCATTTGATTTCAAGAGTATCTTTTTTTTTTTTTCAAGAGTATCTTTTTAAAGAGTTCAAGATTCTGCACAAAAAAGTCTTTATAATCACTCAAAAACTCACGTCTGAAAGAGAAAAATGTTTCTCTAAGCAAATTCACAGCCTCCTAAAGTCCTGATTTTTTTCCCATTTCCTTTGCTGTTCATCCCCTCACTCCCCATTCTTCCTCTAACCCTAACCCTCGCCAACCCCCACATGCTGTGTTTCTCCAGCAGTCAGCCTTCCTTCTTCACTTGGCACTGCTCACAAGCATTTTTCCAGGCGGTTGGCTCCCCTTGTCTCTGCAACTCTGAGCCCCCTCTATTACTATGTCATCTAGTGGCTATGCCAGATTCATGCTCCCACATCCACATGCAGGACATCTGGGTTCACTGGGCAAGGCTGACACCTGGGGAAATTCCCTGCTAGCACTCTTGTTCTCCAGCATCAAAGTGAAGCCAGCTCTCTCAGACTCCTCTGACACAGACACAGGATGATTTAGACTTCTCCAATCAGACGCATTCAAAGGAGGTTTTGAATGTGCCTGACTTTGGGGGGCAGGAGGGTCGGAAGGGAAGGTCATTTTCTTGATGTAGACGTGGCTTCAGTGCCATGAGCAAGTAGGTGGCACAGATAAGTCAAAGTCCTGGCCTTTTGCGTTTGGTGGCAGTAGCGAGAGCAGCGCTTCTCTTGCCAAGTCAGATTCAGTTCTGTGGCTTGGTAGTAATTTTTCTAGCCTGTCCCACAATTCTGTAAGCTAACTCAAACAGTTAAACAAATCCTTCTTCTGTGTAAACCAGCCAATGTAAATTCTGTTACTCGTAAATCAAGGAATCCAACTTTTACAGAGGATGCCACAGTCAACAGCTCATCAACAACAAAAAGTCTTCTTCCTTTGGACTCCTTTCCAGCGGCTGCTGTTTCTCAAATTTCAGTCATCCGTATACCATCTGCCCCCCAAATCTGCCATATAGTTACACTACCCATATCATCTACCACATAGTTTCTTAAATTGACTCATTTTTTTAAAAATTGACTCATTTTTTCTTTCTTTTTTTTTAATTTTTATTTATTTATGATAGTCACAGAGAGAGAGAGAGAGGCAGAGACACAGGCAGATGGAGAAGCAGGCTCCATGCACCGGGAGCCCGACGTGGGATTCGATCCCGGGTCTCCGGGATCGCGCCCTGGGCCAAAGGCAGGCGCCAAACCGCTGAGCCACCCAGGGATCCCTGACTCATTTTTTAAGCTCAGTATTTGCCATCCCAGTTTTTTTCCTCCAAATTAACACACATTCAAATAAACACAGTACCACTAAAACAGAAAGCATTTGTTCAAGTGCCACTCCCTCCCCCCAAAATCTTACATTCTGATAGTGGCAGGTAGTGTTTTAGGAGAAATTCCTAGAAGTGGAGTGACAAAGGTACAGAATAAAGACAAAGAAAGCCTTTAGTTATGGCACCAGCCCTTCCAAAGCAGAGTTGACGGGTTGGAGGGCCAGGAGGACAGAAGTCTTAGCAATTTCTTCATTTTATCTGAGTAGATTGACAGCTCAATGCCAGTACCAGGCAGTGGTTAAGTGCACACTTTTTTGGAGGTTAGCTGTATTGAGTTCCTAAATCACCCTGATGCTCAGTTTTCTCACCTGTAAAATGGGGGAAATAATGGCTCCAATCACACAGGGCAACATGGGTGCTTTGAATGTGAGCCTATACGAAGCATTTGCACAATGCCTGATGCACACACAAAGCTCTAGCTCTGAGTTTTGGAGCGTGGGAAACAGCGTGTGGTATAATAAATAGTTTCCCTGTCTGTGCTCAGACCCTCCTGAATTATAATCTTCAAGGGAGGAATTAGGGGATCTATTTGAAACAAAAACCATGGGTGGAGTCTTAGGATCTGATGAGTTTGGGAAACACCATTTGGGTTAAGCACTGCCATTCTCATCCCAGGGTGATGAGATGATGGAGGTGAAAGTTAAAGGTCATTTGCGAGGTTTGCACTCACTTGTTCAGTCAACAGAAGTTTCCTGAGCGCTCACTGGGTGCCCCACCCTATGTTTGGTGCTGGGGACACTGCAGGAACAAGAAAGACTCAGGCTGCGGGTATGGGCACCTGCGGCGGGTCCCTCACCTCGGTACCATCTGCGTTAACTGGGTAGCGATCAAGGGAATTAGTCTCTGGCCTGCTGGGGGGCCCCAGGGGTGGACGGCCAAGTTGTCTCTCCCCGCAGGTTGTGAGCCCGAGGGCGGGTATTTGAGGGTCAAGGACTGTGGGGCCCGGAGGCCCCTGGGCTCATTGCTGCCTCCTGTCCAGCTCATTTCCTCTCAGGGCCAGATGTCAGAATCTCCCCACGAAGTAGATACTACTGTTCCCATTTTACAGATAAGAAAACAAAGGCTCAGCGGAGAGATGGGTCACATTTGCGCGCTACCCGCGAAAGGCTTCCAGGCCCGTGTGTCTCAGCCTGGCCGCAGGGCCTGATCCTACCTCCAGCGGCGGCTCAACGGCCGCCAGATCTCTCGCCAGACCCGCGCGGTGCGTCGGCCTCCCGGGGGCTCTGGGCCAGAACGCCCCCGAGCAGCCCGGGCCCTGGCCGCCGCCTCGGGCTCCTGGAGGCCGGCCCCCTCGCTCCCGACCCCGCCTAGCCCTACCTGACTCCCAGGCCCCGCGCAAACACAGCGCGCCGCCCCGGGAACTACAACGCCCGTGAGCCTCCGCGGCGCTGGGGAGAGACCGGACGCTCCACGTCGCCGCCAGAGACAACCGCTTTGCCCTCTTCAGCACGCGAGGCCCGAGGGCGCTGCGGAAACCTCCCTCCCTCCCCGCCCTCGAGACACCGGCACCTTCCCGGCCTTGTCTTGGGTCCTACGCCCGGAAGTCGTATGATGGCCATGAAGACTGGAGGCTAGAGAGACCCAGACTTGTGCTCTGGGCCTTCACTTCCGCCGGAAGTGACCTCCAGTCCCCCGTGCCCTTCCCTTTCAGCACGCGCGGGCGCCCGGGACCCGGCACTCGGGGCTCGAGTACGACCACCATGGCGGCCACCACCCTGCTGCGCGCGACGCCCCTCTTGAGCGGTGAGGGGGCGGGGAAGGCCATGGCGGCGCGGGGCCACGTGGGGGTTGTCGCGAGCGGCCGGGATCGGACCCGCGCCCTGACTCCCAGCCTCTGCCCCGGCAGGTCTCGGCGCCGGCCCGACCTCCCTGCTGCAGGGTCTGTTGCGGCCGCTGAAGGCCCCAGCCCTGCCCCGCTTATGCCGTGGCCTGGCCGTGGAGGCCAAGAAGACCTATGTGCGCGACAAGCCCCATGTGAACGTGGGCACCATCGGCCATGTGGACCACGGCAAGACCACACTGACCGCGGCCATCACCAAGAGTAAGCGGGGATGGGTCGGGGGCGTCCGGAAGCGCCCGCCCAGCAGGAGAGACCTGGAGCTGGGGAGGTGCTGCTGGAAGTGTTGTGGCCCCAGGAGCCAGAACCCTGCGGGCAGTGGATTGCAAGATGCGGGAAACACATTTCTCCTGAACGTGAAAGATTTTGTGATGCATAAGCTGGGGAGCCGGAATGGCCTCTCTCTTGTCGTGGCCAGTACCCTGTAGGCAGAGGGTGCTTTACCCTAGAGAAGTCGCAGGGCTGGACCATGAGGCCTTGTTACATTTCCCTCTGACCCGAGTTACACCCACTGCAGGAGCTGAGGGTGTGTCATGGACACATTATTCTGGCCGACGGTCCTTTTGTATAGTAGGTGGGAGGGACTCGGTGTGGCTTAAGCCTTGCCTCCTTACCTCTGGTACTTCATCTGAGAGGCTTATTCTTCTTCCCCTTAGTTTTAGCCGAGGGAGGTGGAGCCAAGTTTAAGAAATATGAAGAGATTGACAATGCCCCTGAAGAACGAGCCCGAGGAATCACAATTAACGCGGCTCACGTCGAGTACAGCACTGCTGCCCGCCACTATGCCCACACAGATTGCCCAGGTCATGCAGATTACGTTAAGGTGAGTGTTGCTGGGTACAGGGTCAGGGGCTGTCTCCCACCAGAAAAAATGTTGGACTTGTGGAGAGGTTAGGATATTCAGGGTGCATGGGTTGAGGTCCTGGATTTCTGGGCATAGCCACTCAAAGTGGGTGGTAAGGAGATAGCAGAAAAAGGTGGGCCTCCATTCCTAACTGCTGTGCTTGGTTAGACGGATTTGGAGCTGAGGTGAGGGGGTCCTTGAACTGGGCTGTTGTTTCCTCTCTTCCTACTCAGAATATGATCACAGGCACCGCCCCTCTCGATGGCTGCATCCTGGTGGTGGCGGCCAATGACGGCCCTATGCCCCAGACCCGAGAGCATCTGCTTCTGGCCAGACAGGTACTCAAGAGCCTGGGGAGGGGTGGAAAGAGAAAGAGTGGGAAATTGGGTCCATTCAGGACACTATTTCTCTCTCTTTGCCATCCACAGATTGGAGTAGAGCATGTTGTGGTGTACGTAAACAAAGCAGATGCTGTCCAAGACCCTGAGATGGTGGAGCTGGTTGAGCTGGAGATCCGGGAACTGCTCACTGAGTTTGGCTACAAAGGGGAAGAGACCCCCGTCATCATAGGCTCTGCCCTCTGTGCCCTTGAGGTGAGGGGGGGGGAGGGGGTCAGGCAAGGGCTGTTACTGGCATCGGATGGGGCTGGATGGGTGTCCAGAGCTTTGCTTTGAGTCTGGGGAGCATCTCTTAGTAAGAGGAACAGAATGACAATTTCAGAATCCTGTCATCTCCCCCCATAGCAACGAGACCCCGAGCTAGGCGTGAAGTCTGTGCAGAAGCTGCTGGATGCTGTGGACACTTACATCCCAGTACCCACCCGAGACCTGGAGAAGCCTTTCCTGCTGCCTGTAGAGTCCATTTACTCTATTCCTGGTGAGGACCCTGTTCACTTGCACCCTTCTCTAGCTATAGCCTGATCCAGAATACCTGATGTCCTGTCCTATTTTTTTCCAGGCCGGGGCACGGTGGTGACAGGTACACTAGAGCGTGGCATTTTGAAGAAGGGAGATGAGTGTGAGTTCCTGGGACATAGCAAGAACATTCGCACTGTGGTAACAGGTATGGGAAAGATGCCTTGGGACCCAGGGTCTGGCTCCAGGATTTCCCTTGCAGATCCTTTGTGCCTTCCCTCTGCCCTAGACCCTCCTCCCTTGTCTCGCCTCCCTCCTAGGTATTGAAATGTTCCACAAGAGTCTGGAGAGGGCAGAGGCAGGCGACAACCTGGGGGCCCTGGTCCGAGGCTTGAAGCGGGAGGACCTGAGGCGTGGCCTGGTCATGGCTAAGCCAGGATCCATCCAGCCCCACCAGAAGGTGGAGGCACAGGTGAGGGAGGGCTCCCAATGAGGATGGGCAGTGCTGAGCCAAACTGCCCCATGCAGAGGCAGTCTTTCCAACCAAGCATAGCTTCACCCTTGTTCTCTCTCTTGCAGGTTTATATCCTCAGCAAAGAAGAGGGTGGCCGCCATAAGCCTTTTGTGTCCCACTTCATGCCTGTCATGTTCTCCCTGACTTGGGACATGGCCTGTCGGGTTATCTTGCCACCAGGGAAGGTATGGTGGGTACAGGGAATGTGAAGAAGTAGAAGAGACACTCTTCGTTATCAGCTCTATCTACTCACAGTTCCAATTATGTGACAACATGGGTGACTTTTCCTTGATTGGTATAAAGCCAGTGATGGAAAGGTGGCTGGGTGGGTTTAGAGTGAGAATCTCCACCCAGTATTCCCTGGGCCAGTGAAAAACTTAGCATGGCCTATCATTTATTTATCTGTACAAAGATCTTCCAGAAAAGGATTCTCCCTGTTGAGAGTTCCGCTACACATAATGGCTCAGAAAAGTTTTGTGACTAAGAAAGCTGCATGACCCAAAGTTTTCTGGACTTTCAAGAAGGAACCTTAGGACACTGGTCACCTTATCCTTTTCTGTCACCATATATGCTGTTTGTATCTGCCTGGCAGCTGGGGTGAAGCTGTCCCCAGAAAGACACCCCCCACACACACACACACCGCCCTGCTGCATTTCCTAGAACTTTAAAAATTTAAAGTCAATTGCTTTTAACTCTAGTAGGCAGCAAATAGTTGGGAAGGTGTCCTGAGGGCCATGCATGAACCCTGTCTCTGCCCCCGCCAGGAGCTTGCTATGCCCGGGGAGGACTTGAAGCTCAGCCTAATCCTGAGGCAGCCCATGATCTTAGAGAAAGGCCAGCGTTTCACCCTGCGAGATGGCAACCGGACCATTGGCACAGGCCTGGTTACCGAGACACCAGCCATGACTGAGGAAGACAAGAACCTCAAGTGGAGTTGAGTCTGGCCTCTGCTCTGGCTCTGTTGTTGGAAGGCCACACCGCCCAGCATTCTCTCCTAGCTCTGATGCTCCCTCCCCAGAGCGTGGGTTACAGCCCAGCGGTGCAGCTAGACTGACCCTTCCCTGGTCAGGAGGGGCCCCAGGGCCTGCCAGGTGAGGTAGGTCAATAAACTGTTCTGTGAATAGTGAGGGACGCCGTGTGTCTTGTGTCCTTTGTTTCTCCCTCCCCCATCCTCTCCAACTTAAACATGGAGCTGGGGACATGTGAGCTTGTGAGATCCCTCAATTCATCTCTGGTAGTTTGGAAAAGCTCGTGTCTTAATGCTGTCACAACTGTTACGAATGACTTGAGAAAAGGAGCACAGTTGGTCTATTGAAGTTAGTTGTGGCTGCCTAGCAAAATACTGTGGTTGGATTGTTGGCTGTCCTATGGGAGACACTGGGGACTTATCCTTTGGAGCCAGCGCGTGTTCAGCTGAGGTGCCAAGCCCACCTCTCCTCTCGTAGTAGTTACTGAGGCTCTTAACATCTACCTACCCTTGTCTAAGCTTTAGGACAGTGGTAACTGTAGCTCACTGCTAGAACCAACACCCTGCATTTAAAAGGAGGAACCTGGTAAGTCTGTGTAGGTTATCCCCCTACCATTTCAGACACAGAATTGAGAAATAATAAAGTGAAGGTTTCATTTTGAACATGTACTGAGATTTAAAATTAAAGTAAGGATGGGAATGCAGTATGTATTTAAAACTTGAAACGATTGGCCAGGATGCTGACCCCAAACAAAAACAAAAAAGCTTAACTTTCAGCAGGGATTAAAGGGCAGGGCACCCCTTTCAACCTTACTTCCTGACAAATGAGCATATTCAGCACTGACTAGCCACCCAGAAAGGGGAGGCTTGTAGGCCCAACCCAAGAGCTGTTTTGAGTCACAACTGAAATCTGTGACTTTACAGCACAGGCAGAGAGGTGGGCTAAACAAAGGACAAAAGCTTCACAAAAGACTATCCAGCAACAGGGCAGGTTTGCTTTACTCTCCTTCCTCAGCTTCTGAGGTGAGCTGAAGTTTTGTGGGACTTCTGACTGCATGAAGGCAGGGACCTTCCCGTGAGCCTCAAGGCCACCCAAAAGCACTGCAGTCCCATCTGCACCTGAGCCATCCTGACCCCAGGTGACTTTCCTGCTGCCCCCTTGCCCCTAGTGCCAGCCCCTGAGCTCTTCCGCTGGGGACCCCAACCCTGCACATTTGTTTTCCTCTATCTCTATATACCCTCTCCCTCCCACATCACAGCCACCAATTATGTTTTCAGACTCACACTGGATCTCTTCCCCGTGATGTGATGCAACCTTTACTTTTCCTGCCCTGCTTTCAGCTCCTCTTCTCTGGCTTTGGTCTCAGCTGAAACACCTCTACCTACCCATGAATACCAGCCCTGTCCCCTTGATGCTCTAAGGGCAAAATGATGTTCACTTAAAAGACAAGAAAACCGAGGCCAGGACACAGTAAAAATTGCAACCTGTTTCCTTGGGAATAACCGAACACTTCTGCAACCTATCACTTCCACATTCCCAAACCTAGCTCTTTTGTGCCATTTAGGCCCTGGTTTAGTTTCTTGCTCCCCTAAACCAGGCTCCTCAACCCAGCCATCTCCCCTCTTCTGCCAATGGGCTCATCTTCACAACACCCACCAACACACCACACCTCCCAGCTATGCATCCTGTAGGCTGTTTCCAGCAGCCAAAACCACTTTTCAGTGCAGAGGTAGATGAAATTCGTAAGTACTCACACTAGCAATAAAAACTTGAAATCGTACCTCAGGATGAGGCCAGCATCCAAGAATAAAGCCACTGGGAAGCTGGGTGACCCGTGGCAGTGACAGGACAAGCATCCTCAGACCGTACTGCCACATTCTCCCCACTGCTGGGGGCTACCTCAGTCCTCCGAAGACTTCACAGCTACCATCCTCACTCTGTTCTCCAGAGGAAACCACAGGCAGGTTAAGTTAGTTTAAAATTTTATTTTTTTTAATTTTTTTTTAATATTTTTTATGTAATAAAAAGTAAAAGTCCTTGTCCAACCATCCTTGTGGGGCATCTGTCTGTCTGTCTCTCACACAGGTCACTTCAAGTTAATGGGGAAGAAAGAAACAGGGGCCCAAGTCTGAGGTTATAAATAATAGAAAATAAAAGATCTTCCGTCTCCAGCGGGGGATAGATGAGAGGATGGGAGGGCAAGATGGGGTGGGGACGGGCAGGGGCAGAGCAGGAACCCCCCCACCCCCGCTGGACCCTGGCCCTGCCCACTTGAGGCCCCTCCCCTTCAAGGTGCTTGGCAGGAATTCCCCAGCTCCCCCAGGGGAAAGGGGGGATTGGGGAGCTGGGACTGGTCCGAGCTGCTTGGGGGAAGAGACATAGATCACTCTTCCCTCCACTCATGGAGGTCTCAGGTCGCGGCCAGGACAATCTTCAGTTCCCCGGGGGGTGGAAGGGGAGCTGCTGGGAGGGATGAGATTGAACTGGTTGGAGGGGAAAGAGAAGAGAGCAGGAGCATTAGAACCCAAGCAGCTGTCCCTTCATCCAATGCCGTCCAGTGTGGGGTGTGGGGGGAGTGTTTGGGTAGGAGCGGCCTCCTCAAGGTGTCTCATGGGGCTGTCAGAAGCACAGATCAATCGCTGTTTCCCAGTGAGCCAGAGCCCTTACTCATGTGCCCAGCTCAGCCCCCCACACCCCAGCCTGGCCCTGTCTGCTGCGCTGACCTTACCTCGGCTAAGTCAGGAGACAGTCGGGGTCACTGAGAGCTGGGGAGGCAGTGGGGAGGGGGGCTGCTGGATCACAACTGAGCGAGGACGGAGGGAAGCAAAGGACAGAGCCAGGAGCAAGCCCCTGGCGGCGGCGACTGTGGCTTCTGCCCACCCTACATACTTCACAGACAGGTGCAGGTCGGCGGGCGCCCTGTGGGACAGCCCTGCCTCCAAGACCCCTCACTCCCCTCCCAGAACCCGTGCATCCTGCCCCACCTGCAGCCCATCAGCTCTTCCATGCCAAATTCCCCCAGCTAACGAGAACTCACGAATCCTGTCATCGGCTCCTCCTGGAAATCCAGGCGCCTGGCCAGGCTGCTCACCTTGGGGGTGTCCGATGTAGGGATAGGGTGAGGGTGTGGAAGCTGAGAGTGCAGGCACCCCACTCTGGGGCACCGCGCCTTGGGGGGGGCCCCCATGGCTCTGGGGTGGGTGCAGCAGCATCACCTGGGGCGGGTGGGGAGCCCCAGGGTGAGGGGGCGGGGCTGCTGTGATTCCAGTTTGGACATGGGCCTGTAGAGAATGAGAACAGCTGTGAGCAACCCAGAAGCTAGACATGGGCTCTGAGAATGCCGGTGTTAAGAGCACTCAGGAAAGGAACACCAAGGATTGAACAACAGGACAGGCCTGGGTCTTGAGTCCTGACAGCAAAACAGAAGCACAGGAAATAAGTTCCTTGGGTTCTTACCTGGGTAACATGGGCCATGTTGGTGAAGCCGTGGGGCAGCTGCTGGTGGGCATGGATGGCATACACAGCGGCTGGTTGGGGGAAGCTGCTCTGAGGGGACTGGGCAGAAGGTCCCGGTGGCAGAGAAGGCGGCGTGCCTGTCAGGGCCCCTGGGTGGTACAGATTCTGCTGTGGCTGTCCACTGCCCAGGTGTGGGGCCTGCCCCGCCTGGTGCTGTTAGGGGGAGGGGAAGGGTGAGTGCCACCCCGCTCCTCAGGTGCCAGGGCTACCACCCACTGACCCTGAACCTCCCCCTGGGGCTCCAACCCCCTCTTCCAGCTACCCCCTTCTGCCCGGACCACTCAGGATCTCCCAGGGCAGGCACCTGGACGGGACTGGGGGCCGCATGCTGGGACTGCGGCTGGCTCCCAGTAGGCGTGGTGGCCGGCTGCGGCTGGTGGGCATGGAGCTGCGTGGCATGGTGTGGATAGGACTGGTGAACAGTGGCTACAGCAGGAAAGAGGGAGAGAATCAGTGCTAAGCACACTGGAGGCAGCTAAGGAGCACAGTCCAAGAAGGACACAGAACTCACCATAGAGGGCTTGGGGGGTGGGCTGCTCTGCAGAAGGGTACTGAGGAGTGGAGGACGACACAATGGCCTGGGGATGGCTCCCCGAAGTCAGCATGCGTGGGTTGCTTTGAAGCATGGGGGCAAACACCGGCTGGAGGGGCAAGAGAGAAGTGGTCAGCACATCCTGCCACCTGAGAACCCGAGTACAGCACAATTCTGGCCTTGTCACAACCACTCCTTTATAACATTCACAGTGACCCCAACAAGGAGATAACTATTTTATCTCTACTGCAAAGAACAGCAGCACCTTGCTACAAGTCCTACCACAGTGAGGACTGAAGCCCAAGTCTGACACCCAGAACACTGCTGGCCTCTCTCAGCCAACTGAGTCTGGATGATGGACAGATGTGATCCTTAGCTCTGTTCCCCACCCCACCCCCACATCCTCCCTGTGCCTCGGTCACCTGCGAAGGGTAGTGGGCCATGGGCTGCATCATGGCAGGCTGGCCTGGGAACTGCTGCGGGGTATAAGGGATGTAGGAAGAGTAAGGTGTGGCAGCCACCAGAGGTGGGCCAGCAGCAGCGGCGGCCTGCATCATCGGAGGGGCTGAGGCTGGCTGGTGTTGGTCCGAGCGCTGGGGGGGCAGGGAGCCTGGGATATGGGAAAGAGTGCCAAGCTCAAGCTCCATCTGGAGGCAATAAATGGGGCAGCCCCACCAACCAGCCTGCGAACTCCGCTCACCTTTTGCTCCCCGGTACTTGCCCTGCTGTCCAGGCACAGAGTTGGATACAGGATATGGATACATCTGAGGTGCCTAGGGACAAGAACACAGATGAAGCTGAATACCTTGCTCACAAATGCCCAGAACAGACCTCATCTGGTCCTCACCAGCCCAACTGAGCCTTATTCCAGACCTGGCTCAGTCTCTCTTACCTGAACAGCTGGTCCCATATGGATCTGAGGTATGTAAGAAATGTACTGGGGGCTATAGAGCCCACTCTGGCCTGCTGTCAGCACCGGGATAGAGGGAGTTGAATGAGTTCGGGGCCCCGGAGAAGTTGGGGTACTGGTCGATTTATTCTGTAAGAGACAACGGAAGACACGTAATTTTGCTTTTCGTATGCCCCTCCAGTGCCTAAACAGCAATACAGCATTCACAGTGCTGCATGCCAGATGCATTCCACCCTGCATCTTGGTTAAGCCTCACATTGGACACCAGGAGACGGGCATTTTCAAATTATAGGTGAGGAAACCAAGGCAAAAAAGTTAAATAGTTTTTCCATGATCACCAAGCTTTTTTTTTTAAGCACAGGAGTTCGAACCAAATCAGGGGCCTGAATGAAATCCACACTTAACTACCCCAACTCACATTTTCCTTGAGCTGAACCCCCTAAACCTCAGGGAGAAACATATAAACACTCCTCAGAAATATCATGACCCTTCATTCCCAAGCGTCACACCTGTTTTCCCCAGAGTAGCCCAACTTTCACAGCCCCTCCCCCATGCTCTATCACCCCAACTCTCAAGCCTCTCAGGAAACCAGTCCTCATTTTCCCATCCCATCTCACCACAGACAGCAGAGGCTTTGTGGGATTGAACTCCTTGGCGTTGGGGTTCAGTGTTGATTTCTTCACTTGTCTGTGAGGAAAGAGGAAAGTCAATCTTCACAGCCCTTCATTAAGGGCTCCTCTCCCTTAATGCCCACCCAGCTCCCCATCCTACTCACTCAGCAACCGGGCCCTCATCCTTGTCGTCTCCCTTGATGAGGCCCACTGGGGGGCTGCCAGTTTGGCTTGGGCAAGGTGGCGGGGGCTGCTCTGGCCCCTCAGTGCCTCCTGCTGGTGGCAGGGGCGGCTTGTCCTCTTTATCCGATACAGACTCCGTCTTGGAGGAGACCGGGGACCCCACTGGCTCTGAAGTCAACAGACCATCAACCTCCTTCTCTTTCCCTTTGGCATCCTCCTTTAAGATCCGGGGAGGAAAAGGATCCAGGCTGGTCTCAGGGGAGCTACTGGACTGCAGCTGGAAGGAAAGCAGCACGCATAGAGTACTCAGACAGCTGGTTTGGACCCCAGGCTTGGCCTCCCTTCTTGCATCCTTGCTCTCATCTATCCCCCCTGGTCCTAGTCCTGTGCCTCGCCTCTTCTATAAGCCCCCTTACCACCTTCATCCTAACAACCCTGGCTCTTTCTCAGACTCCTCACCTTAAATTGGGCCCCAAACTTTCTCAGCTCTTCCAGTTGAAAGCGTTTCTGTTCATTCTGAAGGCCAGGGACTAGGACAAACAGGGAAAAAGGAAAAAATACACATTTCTCTTCTAAAAGGTGGTAACAATGCCAGTACCCCAAAGGACAAAGAAAACAAGAAAAAAACCCTCACGAGTTCTATAAAGCAAATCAGGATCACACAACCAACCACACGCTGTTTCTGAACCCCCACAACTCTCGTTACCTTTTTTTAAAGATTTTATTCATTTTCTTAGAGAGAGAGAGAGAAAGAGAGAAGGGGAGAGAGCGAGAAAGAAAGAGAGGAGAGAGAGAGAGAGCGCGCGCACACGTGCGCAAAAGCAGGGAGAAGGAGCAGAGGGAGAAGGAGCAGCAGACCCTGCCGATCAGGGAGCCCGATGCGGGGCTCAATCCCAAAACCCTAGGATCATGACTGAGCCGAAGGCAGACACTTAACTATCTGAAGTGCTCTCCTAATCAAAGGGACATTACACCTCAGAAAACAAAATCCTCACCTTTCCCAGCTATCCGGGACAGCTCCTGGGACTCCAGAGTTCTCCCAGGTTCCTTGGCTGGAAGTTCTTTTACTGAGCAAGACAAGACACATGCCTGAAGGTCCTTCTGTCCAGAACCACACTTCACACTGTCCACAAGCCCTCATCCAGTTGGCTCTTACCATCTGTGGGGGCCAATGAGATCTTTGGAGAAGCTGGGGAAATGGAGCCTACCCCAGGATCCACAACCGATGACGTCACAGGGATGGAAGCTGAAGAGGTCGGTACTGCTGAGCCGACGACGGGGGGCTCAGGACAGGAAGCTGAGATTGGGGCAGGGGCAGCCGACTTGGGAGAGCGCGGGGGGTACATCCGGCCCACTGCAAGAAAAGGGAAAGCTGTACGATGGTTACTGCTGGTCAATGAGTAAGGGGCATAGGAAACCCATCAGAAACACAAGGAAAGTTTATCCACTTTTTTTTTTTTATATGCAAGGTCACAAACCTAAATGCCCAAGAGAACAGACAGGTGACAAATACAGGTAAGATAGACTCTTGGGCACTATAAGAGATCGGAATGTTTATAAAGGCAGTCACAACTCAGCAGCCCCAACTAACTAGGATCATGCTGTCAGAATACGTTCAGTGTTTGCAGAACTTTTTTTTTTAAAAGAACTTTCTGTATTTCCAAAGAAACCAGAAATTTTGTCTCCTGTTTGAAACCTGTTTTAAAATGTTGATAGCTAAGTTTGACTTTTTTTTTTTTTTTTTTTTTTTTTTTTTTAAGGAGACTTGGCCCAATGTGGGGCTTGAACTCACGACCTTAAGATCAAGAATCACATGTTCCATGACTGAGCCAGCCAGGCATCCTGACAACTAACAAAAAACATCTGCCAGCCAAATGCAAGCCATGGATTGCTGTGCTGGCATTTCTACATGAGGGAAATAAATTCTTTCCTAAAAAAGCATAAATCCAAGCCCCTATAAAACATCTCATATTGGGGCAGTCCCAGTGGCCCAGCGGTTTAGCGCCGCCTTTGGCCCAGGGCGTGACCCTGGAGACCCGGGATCGAGTCCCACGTCGGGGTCCCTGCATGGAGCCCGCTTCTCCCTCTGCATGTGCCTCTGCCTCTCTCTTTCCCTCTCTCTCACGGTGTGATCCTGGAGACCCGGGATCGAGTCCCACATCGGGGTCCCTGGATGGAGCCTGCTTCTCCCTCTGCCTCTCTCTCTCTCGCTCTTTCATGATTAAAATAAATAAAATCTTAAAAAAAAAAAAACAACTCGTATCTTGAAACTGTCTCCCATTTCAGTATTCCCATAACTGATACTTACAGCCCCCCACCAATTTGTTTCTTCATATATAACACTGAAATTTTACCTGCAGGAGGAGGTGGAACAGAAGCTTCTCCAGAAGGCCTACTGCTGGGTGAAGACAGAGTCTTGGCACCACCTCTCAGAGGCCGCTGTGCCTTAGGGGACATGCGGGAAGGGCCTAATTTTTTTTTTTTTTTTTAAAGATGGGAAAAAAGAGGCAGAGTATCTGCTATTACATTATCACCAACACATCACCCTTCCAGCCCGATCATGTACCCTTTCAAGGATCCTTCCCACACCTCCCTTCCTTTCCTCTTTTCTACCCCCTTAACAAAAGCCTGCTTGCTTGATAACTCACCTCCATTGATACCACGTGTCTCAGAACCTGGGCCAGGACTGCTACTGTCAAGGTGGTGAGGGCCACGAGGCGGCAGAGAGCTAAGGCCAGGCCGGCCACCCCGGGAACTACTGCATCGAACTCCTCCCCGAGGACCTTCCCGAACTCGTTGGGGTAGAGGGATATATTTTCCCTCCCTAAGGGAGAGAGTTCAAGTATGGTCAATTAGTCATAAACCCCACACATTTTGGAAGATGAAACCTTTCCTTCTAAAAGTGCACACGCACACATGCATGCGTGCACACATGCACACACAGAGCCTAGTTCCAGCTTTTTGCACTACCCCGCTTGAAGATCTGTTCTGGTTAAATGCTCTGTAGCTATAAGCTTATGACCTTAGGTTGCCTCAATGCTGACCTGACCAACCTCCACAGTTCTACCACTCCTCACCTATGAGAAAGATAGAGTCACAGCGTAGTTCAAAGTACAGCTTTTACAAGTTATTGAACATCATGTACGCTTTGATTTCATTTACTTTAAAGCAGATGTACACATATGGATGAATGTGCAGAGAAAAAAAAAAAAAAAAGGACTATCAAAACTCAATACTTTTCCCTTAATCTGTAAGTTTTAGTTTTGTTACTTTGGGAAAGTTACTCATCTGCTCTAGGCCTCCATTTTTTTCCCCCCAAGGCCCAGCGGGAAGGGCCGGCGTGGGGCTGAGCGTGGACACGGAGCGTCCTCCGCTGGTCACTCCCTTGGAGGCCTCCATTCTTAAACCTGCAAATTGGGAGTAACTATGTACTAACCTACATCTCACATGGCCGTGAAGCTTAAATTGGAGCATACAAAGCTCTTGGCCCAATCCCTGGAGCATCCAGAACCCCAAACACACCAGGCTGTCCCCAGCAATCACCTAGATGCCAGGCTGGGGCTCTCTCGTCCTGAACCCTGCCGCTGGACTGCACTATGCTTCTCCTCTTCAGTGCGTCCATCATCGTTCTCCATGGCGATCCGCAGGCGGTACTGGGGGCTTGATTCAATCTCTCGAGCCAATTGGGCTGCACGCAGCTCCCGCTGACGAAACTCTTCCGAGTTGTCCTTCTCCAAGGGTACCCTGAGAGGATCACCATAGACCAGCACCACCCCAGTGTCAGGGGACAAGAGAAGAGAAGAGAAAGGAAAAACATTTGCCAGTCCTATCAGCAGCTCAAGTATACAGATGTTTAAGCCCTCCAGCAACTCAGCACACATATAATGGGCACCTACTAGGTCCCAGGAGGGGCAACAAGGCCTCTCTCTGAACTAGAAGAGTATTATCTAAGCATGGGTTAAGTTCTAGAGGAAAAGTATGGATGAATGGACAAGCAGCAGCTAATTCTACCCATGAGATGGCCTGATATTTTGAGAGGACAATTACACATAAAGCAGACCAGGAGTGTGGTAAAGGCAACCTGGACACCCAGAAAAGCATGAACAAATGCCATGACCCCATGCCTCAAACTACACCATGTGGCAAGTACCAAGACACTCACGTGTAAGAAGAAAGACTGCTATCATAGGTGGTCTTCACACCATAGTTCTCCTCGTTGAACTTGAACATTTCATTGGGGTCCCATCCGTTGGACTGAGGAGGGATGCAGGAGAATGTTTTTAAAACTCAGCAAGGAAAACAACAATGACCTGTCATTCTCCAACACCCGGTTGAAAAACATACAAATCTGACCACACCAAGAATAGAAAAATAGGAAGGAACAAGGCTGGTAGAAATATCAACAGTACTACCAATTTGTAGCACAGATTGGCAACAAGTAAAACCAAAGTTTTAAGACCTAACAAATCCATTTCCGGGTTTATGTGCTAGAAAAATTTGGCATAGGTGTACATGGGGACACACATTCTTAAGTTCAGTAAGGCACTATTTTTAACAGCAAAATAATGGCAACAAGTACCAATCAGTAAACAAAAAGATAAACACGTTTTGTTGTATATACATGTATGTGTACACATATAAGCACAAGTAGATGGAAGTTAAAAGCAGTAACTAGAACTATACACCAACATGAAAATTCAAAAACAAGCAGGGAAAACAAATTCTTGTGCAAATGAAATAAAGTGTAACAATGCATTAACTCATAAGAATTTTTAAATGATGCAAAGTATTTGTTTTTAGAAGGTATATGGGTCTACATGGTCCACAATCTTGCTTATGCTTTGTTAAATTGAAGAAAAAAAAAATCTTCAAGCAAATGCTAATAGCTGTCAATCAGAGATAGTGGGAGAATACAAATTTTTGCTATTATTTTTTTGTAGCTTTTTGTTTGGAACCTGACAGCCATCAATGGGCAACAGTAAAAGACTTTTCTCTCCCTCCCCAGAAGCACTCTTGGTTCAAGAGTGACATCATGGTCAACAACCCACACTCGGGCAGCAGAGTGCCCTGCTCTCAGGTTCTCAGGGAAGGGGGGCTGTACCATGTCAGACTCGAGGTCATAGTCATCGCTGTTGCTGTCGCCCCCTTCCCAGCGCTGAAGCACCTTCTCTTTGTGCTCCCCATTCACCTTTG
Organism: Canis lupus dingo; assembly: GCF_003254725.2. Classification (NCBI taxonomy): domain Eukaryota; kingdom Metazoa; phylum Chordata; class Mammalia; order Carnivora; family Canidae; genus Canis; species Canis lupus. The sequence continues at coordinate 18,208,800 of NC_064248.1, read as the reverse complement.
AGTTCATGGCAATAGCTGAATCAGTGAACTTGTCTGTGGGGGTAGAGTCAAAGATCAGGAGTCAGGGGATTCTTTCACAGCCTTCTTCCAACACTCCCACCCCCAGTAAGTAGTTGGGGAGCAGAGAAAAGTGTGTCAGGGTTGGGGGAGGGGAGAATGTGGCGGGTGCAGCACAAGACTCATCTTAAGAGATCAAGAGGAAGGAGTTGAAAACAAAGCAAGGAAAACATGAAGAATAGCAACACAGGCCAGAAATTCATCCCACTGTAACTTAGACATCAAGACATATTTTCAAGAAGAAAAATCCAGCCCATCTCCTCAGACAAAAAGATGGTAAAGGGGAAAGGAAAAAAAAAAAAAAAAAAAGTCATTATGTAATTGCTCTCTGCCCTCTAGTCTGACATAAAAACCCAATACCTTTAGTAGCATAATTGAAGTCAACATTCCGGAAGTGGACAAGCATGACATCGCTTGGCTTAAACACCATTGTGTCTACAATGTCTTCCCGACGAGGGCCACCTGCTGGCTCAGATGCTTTCCGGTGTACAGCGTCTACTGCTAGTTCAAACTATAAAAGTCCCATTCCCGAATAGTAAAGGGTCAATATCAGGAAATGTGATGGTAAAAATATGACTACTTTTCTTTTACTCTTTCCAACCTTGTCCCAACACCACACTATCTCTCACAAACAGCCTTCTCAACATCAGCCCAGGACTAAGTATTTTAACATTAAAGTACCCAGTCCTCAAACTTCCAACCCACATTTCTTATTGCTTCCAGCACCACTCTGGCACAGAGCTACAGAAATGAGTAACACAATGCTGTCCAATGCTATTCAACTCACATCTCCAGTAAGCTTATTTCATCCTCCTCCTCCCATGAAATTCCAAAAATAAACTATTTTGAGTACACTAACCTTTGAGCTCAGAGTCTTGAAGATACCTTCATATATGGTACCATTCTTCACCTTTACATCACAAGTGGAGCCCTGGAAGAGTGGAGAAAAAAAAAAGTGTCTCCAGCAAACTGGTGCTTTACTCGTCTCAAACAACCTAGGGTTTAGCTACCAACTTACCACAACAGCTGTAAGAAAATGCAGCATTCTGGAATTGTTGTAGACACCCTCGAACACCTATCAATAACATAAAAGAGCTAGTCAGCACTTCACCTTCCTTCTGAATACCCACACTCCACTCACACCCACTTTGTATGTGCTGGGCCCCAGCTCTTCTGAGCCCAACTATTTGTGCACATGATCTGTCCTATATCCCCACACGTTCCTCTGTACTTTGGGGGTGAGGGGTGGCACTCACCGGTGATGGTGGGGGTCCCTTTCCTGTGCTTTGTCCCCTGTGAGAAAGGAAACGAGAAACTAGTTACTTAACCACATTCAATCCGTCTTATAGAATTAATTTCAAAGAACTCGGTTTCCTAGAACCACATACCCTGAGAAAATAATTTAGACTACCAACCAATTAATCAACAAGATTTTCAAGTTCTCACCTCTCAGAGGAAGAAAGGCATAGACAGTAAAAGTCAGGAAACACGTTCCACCAAATGCCACTAAAAATAAGACCTTGATCAACAACGGTTGTCAATTCACAACCTTCTCACTTTCTCCAAGAGACCAGGGCCTCATGCTTCCAAGAAAGCAATGCTACAGTAGTCGTTAACCAACAATCCACCCTAGACATAGAGGTGAAAGCTCAGGGAATGCAGATTCAGAACCACCTAGCTCAGGTACGTTACCTCTCAAACAGAAAAGACAATCATTTTCACCAGCCCTACGCCCCAAAGTCTGGGAGGAGGGTACTCCCTTTACAACCCACCCTTCTCGACCTCTTTTACTCAATACCACCCACTCCAGGAGGGGTCACCGATCGCCTGGTTACCCTGCTCCTCGCTGGCTGATGTAACCGGCGGTTGAGGAGGGCGATGAGGGGGCCGTTGGCGGGGCTGGGGGACAGCGCAGCCGCAAAAGCCATCCACGGGGAGGCCTCGCCCGGTTCGCGCCTGCGCAGTAAAGCCCACGGGCCTCCAAAATCCCCCCTCCCGCGACCAGAACCCACTGCGCCTGCGTGTACCGCCACTCTCAATTCCATTAACCCACACACAGAAGAAACCGAGTGCGGTGTCCACGACTCATCCACAAACACCAGGCGAACCCGTCCACGCACACTTCCGAACCCTGCCCTATAGGTTACCCTCGGCTCACGAACGCCCGGGTCATGAGACAGAGCATCCGCGCGCACGTACGGGGAGAGCGCGCGCGCGCTGGAGGTTCCCAGCCCGCAGTCCTCCCAGGCGTCCCTCCTTCCGTCCCCCCGCCCACCCCGCTCCCCTCCTACTGGCCAGACCGGGAACGGGGAGGTAGCAACCCGCTCCCAAGTCCCTCCCTCCCCATTGGCCAAACTGTGGGCCGCGCGCCCCCCTCCATTGGCTACGGCCGGGGACCCCTTCCCGCAGCTGACTCCCTATTGGCTGAAGCCGGGGACCGCGAGACCCTTCGTGGTAATGGAGCCGGGGACCCCGATCACCTCTTCGCCCCCCCAAAGCCTCGTTCTGACGGCGCTGGGGGGATGCGCCCCGCCTGCCCTTAGGGCCCGAGCCCCGAGGCCCAACGAGGCTCTGAGAGCTGAGCACGGCCCCCAAATGTCCCGGTGGCCGCGCGGGGACCCTTTCCCTCCGACCTGTTAGGACCGGAGGGGGCCCGCCCCTAGCCTCGCGGGAGTTCCCCACTCCCCCCCGGCGCCCCGCCAAGGTGGCCGGACTGGGTGCCCGCCTCGCGCAGGGTCCTCGGGTCCCGGCCGCTGGGCCGGAGCCGCCGCCGCCGCCGCCGCCGCCCCGCAGCCTCGGCACCAGCGCCCGGAAGCCCACCCCTCCTCACCTGGCGCTGCCGATAGCCGCTGCCCCTGGCCTCTCCTGATGTTGCTGCTGCGGCGGCGGCGGCTGCGGCGCCAAGATGCCCTCGGCTCCCCGGCGGAGCCCGCTCCCGGCGGCGGCTGCAGGCCCCAGGCAGGGAGAAGCGGCCGCGGGAGGCCCTGGGGGAGCCGAGGCGGAGGCCAAGGGCCCCGGGAGGCCGCCGTTGGGAGGGCTGGTACCCCCGGGAGGCCGGCGGGCCACGGCCTGTTGCGTGGGGGGCGGCTGCTGGGGCTGGGAGGTCTGTTGTGGCGGCTGAGGCTTCAACATGATGGCAGCGTCCGGAAGGGGAATTAGGGGGAAGGGAGGGAGAGAGGAGGCCGGGGCTAGGCCCCCGCCGGAGAGCGCGGGAAGCAAGGGGGCTCGGGAAGCCGGGGACCCGCCGTTGGCGGGCGCGGGGGGAGCCCCGCGATGTCGGGGGTGGATAGAGAAGACCGCGGCGCGAGGAAGCGCCGCGAGGCGGAAGGGGAGGGGGGTCTCGCGGGCCGGAGGAAAGCGAGAGGGCGCGAGCCGGCCTGGCGCGCGTGCGCGTCGCCGGGGAAAGGGGAGGAGGAGGAGCGCGCGGGCGGGAGCTCCCGACGGGGGAGGGGCGGGGAGGAGGGAGCGGCGGCGCGAGAGGTCCGCGCGCGCCGGGGCGGTTGGCTCCGGGCCGGAGCGGGGAATAAAAAGGCGAGTCTCGCGCGCGCCCCCGGCCCCTGGGGTGCGGAAGGAGCGGCGCGGGCGCTCACGCGCGCCAAGGGGTTCGGGTCTCTAGGTCTCAGACAGCCCTAGAGGTTGGCTGCCGCTGTCGCTTCACAATGAGCGTGTGAAGCGCGGGGGGAGGAGCCCAAGTAGCCGTGAGGAAGGAAGAGCCGGCCGCCCCGCCTACGCCGGCGGCGAAGCGTCGGGATGCCTCCGCCGCAGAGTGAGGTGTCACGGCGGGGCGCGCGGTTCTTCCGCCGTTTGGGGCCCGTGGGCGGAGTCTAGTGCAAAGAAATCCCACGTCTAAACCCGCGTGCGCCCCTCTTAGGCCGGTCCGAGGCGTCGTGAGCGGTTACTCGGGACCTTGTCTGCTTTAAGGAGAAGGCGGGCGGACCTTAGGAGGTACCGGCTTGAAACGCCGCCTGTTACAGAGAAGTGTGCGCTAGATCCGAAATCGTTTTAAGTGTCGACGGTTTAATACCTAAATGGTTTCTCCGTGCCCTAGAACGAACCCTTACACCGTAGTAACAGGGACAGAAGGCCAGAGCACCTATAGGTGTAATTCAAAGATCCTCATTCAACTCTTCAATGAAACCAGGCTTCATGGCCTCAAAATTAGTTGGGCGTTAGAACACGGGGCTGAATGCGTCGGATACAACCGTGATGTAAGCACGTCCTGTCCTCCCCGAGGTAAAGCTGGCGGTAGAGGACATCCACTAGGTGAAGCATAGGGCGCCATGAGAGCAGAGAGGAGTGACACTGAATCCGGCGTTGGGTGATGGATTTCTAGGCAGGGGAATGTGGCCAAGTTAAGAAAAAGCGTGGCAGAAGTATAAAATGAAAGAGATTTAAAAAAAAAAAAAAATGAGGCTGGAGAGGTAAGGAACCTGGGACTAGATTTTTAAGGAGACTGGGACATCGTCTTCAAAGGAGCAGGGAGCCTTTCACAGAAAACCAGGAGGTCAGATTTGCATTTCTAGAGGATTACTCCTTGCAGTGTGGAGAGTGGAGTAGAGCAGTGATGAGTCTGTGGTCTTAATCCCAATGAAACTTTGGATATCTCAGTCTCCCTGGATCTCAAATCTCCCTTCGCTCCAGACATTAGCATTGGAACCCTTCCCAAGCCCTCTACCACCAACAGGCACATACCTAGCTAAAAGCCAGCCTTACTTTTGGGGGAAGTATTCCTTCTCTCCCATCTACCTCCAGGCTTCAAGTGTGTTATGTTCTCCTCCCGTGCTTGGCTGGCAGATTTCCCCGTTTCATTCTAAGAACTCCTTTAATTCTTTTGGTTTCTGTCCACTCCCTATGGGACCTTACTGATACCGTTCCTGCAGTATCTAGCACAATGCAGGTAGTTGATTAAATACTTGTGAAGTGAATGGATCTGAGTGGTGTCTTTAAGACTCTGTCTCCTGGATGCTTAAATAACACAGCCCAGTGTTCTCCTGGCATTCCTGGCATAGACTGCCGCGCCTCACTCCAGCCTCTCTATGCCACTTCTGTCTCCCCCCAGGTACATCCTGCTCCTACCCTCAAATTCTTAAGTTTTAGCCTCATGAAACTCCCATTCCCATGGCACACTTTGCCCTTTTTCTTTTTCTTTTTTTAGATTTTATTTATTTATTTATTTATTTATTTATTTATTTATTCATGAGAGACAGAGAGAGGCAGAGACATAGGCAGAGGGAGAAGCAGGCTCCCTGAATGGAGCCTGATGTGGGACTCAATCCCAGATCCTGGGATCAGGCCCTGAGCCAAAGGGCCTCAACTGCTGAGCCACCCAGGCATCCCTCACCTTGCCCTTTTTCAACTCTTCCTTTACAAGTGCTGTTTTTTCACTCACCATCTCATTCTTCAACCTCAGGCATCAGTCTTTTTTTTTTTTTTTTTAAGATTTTATTTATTCATGAGAGACACAGGCAGAGAGAGAAGCAGGCTCCCTGAAGGGAGCCTAATGGCGTGACTCAATCTCAACACCCCAAGATAATGACCTGAGCCAAAGGTAGATGCTCAACCACCACTGAGCCACCCAGGCATCCAGGCATCTCTTGTCCTTTTTTTTTTTTTTTTTTCATGAGAGAGAGAGAGACAGAGGCAGAGGGAGAGCAGGCTCCATGCAGGGAGCCCGACGTGGGGCTTGATCCCGGGTCTCCAGGATCACGCCCTGGGCCAAAGGCAGGTGCTTAAACTGCTGAGCCACCCAGGCTGCCCTCCCTAGTCCTTTTGAACATCCTGTTACTGACCTGCTCCTCTGGGCTCCCAGAGCACTGGGATGTTTTGGTTACATGCAGTTGAGGTTATAAAGGGCAGGGACTATATTTACTCATTTTCCTATCCTTCATGTTTAGATCAGTGACTGGCACGCAGTCACTCAAATTGTTTGGTAAGTGAATGGAATGTTATCTTACTGAATGCAATTTAGAAATTATATATTGCTGTGATTTGATATGGACTGATTTCCATGATATATTATTATCTGAAGAGAGCAAAGTTTATAGTCCAAACCATGCTACCTCTTGTTTAAGGAAGAGGAGAAGAAAAGAAAACAAATGTATCTGCAAGTTTTTGCAAAAAAAAGGGTGCCTGGGTGGCTCAGTTGGCTAAGAGGCTCCCTTCCGCTCAGGTTGTGATCCCAGGGTGTTGGGATCAAGCCCCACATCGGGCTCCTTGCTCCATGGGGGGCTCCCCACTCAGAGGGAGCCTGCTTCTTCCTCTCCTTCTAGCCCCCCCTCCCCCAACCCTGCTTGTGGTCTCTCTCTAATAAATAAAGAAAATCTTAAAAAAAAAAAAAAAGAAGAGGAGAATCAAGAGACGTGTAAACCCCAATAAAATTGGTTACCTATGACAGTTAGGGGTAAATGAGGGTTGCTTAGTTGTTCACATTCTTATGGAAGGAAACAATGGAATACAGACATTTATAAATGAACACAACTCTATTTCAGATGAATAAAAGTAATCCACTGAAAGGGGAAATATAGAACTAATTCAAGTAACTTTCAGGCACCCTCTGCCTAAAGAAAAAACTGGAAACCTTGAGTTCTTAGTAGGTTTGCAATAGTGATAGTGGCATGGCAATTTGAAATTATTTTGGGTATGGGGATTGAACATGCAAGTAAACATAGACATTGCTAGGAACCAGGGTTCTCACTGGAGAAGTAGGGAAGAGCAATTATGGAATGAAAGAAGTGAGCAAAAACTTTGTGGGGCTGAGCAGGAACAGGACATATCAGTGTAAAATTTATGGGAAAAAAAAAAGATGATAGATTGATTTACACATACCTAGTTCTCAGTTCTTGGTTTCTAAATATCCCACAAAAAAAAGCCCAGGGCCCAGGGCCTCTTGAGGGCTCCTTCCTCAGTCCAGCTTGGGCAAGAACAAGGAAGATACCAGGGGAGTTTGGAATATTTTGTTGTGCCAGGAAATAAGTACTAAAAAAAAGTATTAGGGCATAGGAGCTAGCTTGAAGAGGCCAAATCTGATACAATTTGAGTACCACAGTATGCAAGTATAACAATAGATTATAATCCATTGAATAAAAGAAGAATCCATACTGTTAATAGGTATAAATACACATGCATACACACATAAAAAGAAAAACATATAGGAGAAATAACAAGATCATATTCTTCAAAACTGCCCCATGGCATAAAAGACAAAAGGTTGGGGGGCAGCCTGGGTGGCTCAGCGGTTTAGCGCCGCCTTCGGTCCAGGGCCTGATCCTGGGAGACCCAGGATTGAGTCCCGCGTGAGGCTCCATGCATGAGGCCTGCTTCTCCCTTTGCCTGTGTCTCTGCCTCTCTCTGTCTCTCATGAATAAATAAAGAAAACCTTAAAAAAAAAAAGACAAAAGGTTGAGGAACTGTTCCAGGTTAAAGAAGGCTAAAGTGACTAACAATAAATGAACTTGATCCTGGCCTAGATCAAGAAAAAAAAAATGCTATAAAAGACATAATGGGGTGCACCTGGGTGGCTCAGTTGGCTGACTGTCTGACTCTTGTTTTCAGCTCAGGTCATAATTTCAGGGTCATGCTATGGAGCCCCATGTGGGATTCCATGCTCAGTGGGAAAGTCTGGTTCCCCTCTCTGGCTCTCTCCTCTCTGCCCCTCCCCCTGCTTGCACACTCTGTCTCTCTAAAATAAATACATATCTTAAAAAAAAAAAGGAGGCATGGGGGGGAAATCAATGAATTTGTAATATAGACTATAATACAACCATGATAATTTCCTGAATGTGATAACTACTTTAGATATGTAAAAGTAGGGGGATCCCTGGGTGGCGCAGCGGTTTGGCGCCTGCCTTTGGCCCAGGGCGCGATCCTGGAGACCCGGGATCGAATCCCACATCAGGCTCCCGGTGCATGGAGCCTGCTTCTCCCTCTGCCTATGTCTCTGCCTCTCTCTCTTTCTCTCTCTGTGACTATCATAAATAAATAAAAATTAAAAAAAAAAGATATGTAAAAGTATATTCTTTTTTTTTTTATGATAGTCACACAGAGAGAGAGGGGGAGACAGAGACACAGGCAGAGGGAGAAGCAGGCTCCATGCACCGGGAGCCCGACGTGGGATTTGATCCCGGGTCTCCAGGATCTTGCCCTGGGCCAAAGGCAGGCGCTAAACCGCTGCGCCACCCAGGGATCCCTATGTAAAAGCATATTCTTAATAAAGATACAGATAATAGCCAACCTACTCTCAAATAGTTCAAAATATACGTATTTTCTTTTTTAAAAAGATTTTATTTATCCATTCATGAGAGACACAGAGAGAGATAGAGACAGACGTAGGTAGAGGGAGAAACAGGCTCCCTGCAGGTAGCCCGATTCAGGACTCTATCCCAGGACCCTGTAACCATGACCTGAGCCGAAGGCACTCAACCACTGAGCCACCCAGGTGCCCCTATATGTATTTTCTTTATGTACACACAAAGAAAATAGTAGGTATGGCAAAATGTTAACTAGTGAAAAGTTTACTAGGGTAAACTTTATTTTTTTTAATTTTATTTTTAAATATCTCTGCACCCAACATGGGGCTCGAACTCACAACCCAGAGATCAATTGACTGAGCCAGAAAGGCACCCCATTCTGGGTAAACATACTAAGTTCTTTGTTAGGAGCCTTTCAATTTCTCTGTTTGAAATGATTTTCAAAATAAGGAATTTACATATAAGTAAGAATCATTTGGTACCCCTAAAGTAAGGGAAAGGAGAAGAGTAAACCACCTAATTTTATATACTGAACACTCACAAACTCGTTGATAAATTAGGTGAGCAGTTTTTAGCTCTCCAGAGTACCCTTAGGCAGTATTCCAGTGTTCACTGTGTTTTATCCAAGTGTATCTGAGTAATCCCATTTGAGGCTCAAATGATAGTAGAACCCTTATTCATACAAAACAATAAAGCCATATTCCTCACTCAAGACATGTCAGAGAGTGGCTGGGGCAACAAGATGAGACATTCCTGAGGAAGGACTTTAACCCAATTACATCTCCCCAACACCCATCCTCTAAGGACAGTTTTCCTTCATAAATGCCAAAACATATTTCAAGAAGAGGCAGCACCTGGTAGCAGAAAGAAAAGAGGATATGTCCCAGGAGACAAGAATTCTAGCTCTGCCTTTGTCTCTTACTAGTGCTACCAACTAGAGCAAGCAATTGGATCTCTGGGGCCCAAGTCTCAATCTAAAAGGAGAGGCCAGAATAGAGGAGGGTTCCCTAACTCAAATACCTACATGAAAAGGACTGGTAATCAAAAGGAGTGAAGCAAGGAGGCACCCATGACAGCTGGAGAGCATGTACTCTGTCTAAAAGAGGTTTCTGCTTTTCAGTTCCAATCAACTTCTGCCAGGTAGGGTTGTGTCCCAGGATTGCCAGAGATCTTGACACAGAACATTCTCCAGAATAGATCACATTGTTAGGCCACAAAACAAGTCTCAACAAATTCAAAAGGATGAAAGTCATACCATGCATATTTTCTGACCATAGCGCAATGAAACTAGAAATCAACCACAAGAAAAAAATCTGGAAAGAGCACAAAGACATGGAGGTTAAATAACATGCTACTAAACAGCGAATGGGTCAGCCAAGAAATTGAAGAAGAAATTTAAAAAATTACATGGAAACAAATAAAAATGAAAACACAATGGTCCAAAATCTTTGGGATGCAGCAAAAGCGATTTTAAGAGAGAAGTTTATGGCGATACAGGCCTACCTCAAGAAGCAAGAAAAATCTCAAACAACCTAACCTTACACCTAAAGGAGTGAGAACACCACCAACAACAAAACCCAAACCTAGCAGAAGGAAGAAAAAAAGATTAGAACACAAATAGTGATATAAGAACTAAAAAAATAGATAAATGATCTGTTCAGGTCTTTGAAAAGAGCAAAATAAATAAACGTCTAGCTAGAAACGTCTTCTTTCACAAAAGAAAGAGAAGAAATAACAACCAACACCACGGAAATACAATGATAAGAAAATACTATGAAAAATATGCCAACAAACTGCCACCTAGAAGAAATGGATAAATTCCTAGAAAACATAAAAACTACCAAGGGGTGCATGAGTGGCTCAGTTGGTTACGTTAAGTGTCTACCTTCGGTTGAGTCGGTGATTCCAAGGTCCTGGGATCAACCCCTTGGTGGGCTGCCTGCTCAGCAGAAAGTCTGCTTCTCCCTCTCCCTCTGCTCCTCCCCTGTTTGTGCTCTCTCGCTCTCTCTCAAATAAATAAATAAAATCTTAGAAAGAAAGATATAAACTACCAAAACTGAAGCAGGAAGAAATGGAAAATTTGAACAGATGGATTACCAATGATGAAATTGAATCAGCAATCAATAAATTCCCAACAAAAAAAAAAGTCCAGGACTAGATGGCTTCATGGGTGAATTCTTTTTTTTTTAATTTAGATTTTATTCATTTATTCATGAGAGACACACACAGAGAGAGAGAGGCAGAGTAAGAAGCAGCTCCATGCAGGGAGCCCGATGTGGGACTCTATCCCAGGACTCCAAGATTGTGTCCTGGACCGAAGGCAGGCGCCAAACCGCTAAGCCACCCAGGGATCCCCTTCTATAAAATATTTTTAAAGAAGAGTTAATACCTATTCTCGGGGCACCTGGGTGGCTCAGCAGTTGAGCATCTGCCTTTGGCTCAGGGAGTGATCCCGGGGTCCTGGGATCCTAGTCCCACATAGGGCTGCCCGCAGGGAGCCTGCTTCTCCCTCTGCACCTCTCTCTGTGTCTCTCATGAGTAAATAAATAAAATCTTTTTAAAATACCTATTTTTCTCATACTATTCCAAAAAATAGAAAAGGAAGGAAAACTTCCAAATTCATTCTGTGAGGCCAGTATTACCATGATACCAAAACCAGACAAAGACACCACAGAGAGAGAGAGAGAATGCTGCAGGCCAATATCTTTGATGAACTTGGATGCAAAAATCCTCAACAAAATACTAGAAAACTGAATCCAACAATACATTAAAAAAAATATACACCACAATTGGGTAGGATTTATTCCCAAGATGCAAGAGTGGTTCAATATTCACAAATCAAAAAAAAAAATTCACAAATCAATTAATGTGATACATCACATCAGTAAAAGAAAGAATAAAAACAATGTGATTATTTCAATAAATGCAGAAAAAGCATTTGACAAAGTACAACATTCATTCATGATAAAAACCCTCAACTACGTAGATCTAGAGGGAACATACCTCAACATAATAAAGGCCATATATGAAAAACCCACAGTGAACATCAACCCCAGGTCAGGAATAAGACAAGGATGTCCACTCTCATCACTTTTATTCTGCATGGTACTGGAAGTCCTAGTGACAGCAATCAGACAACAAAAGAAATAAAGTACATCCAGGGACGGCTGTTGAGCATCTGCCTTTGGCTCAGGGTATGATCCTGGAGTACCAGTCCTGCTTCTCCCTCTGCCTGTGTTTCTGCCTCTCTCTGTGTGTCTCTCATGAATAAATAAAATACTTAAAACTTAAAAAAAAAGTACATCCAAATTTATAAGAAAGAAGTAAAACTTTCATTATTTGAAGATGATATGATGCTATATGTATAAAACCCTAAAGATTCCACCAAAAAATTACTAGAACTGGTAAATGAATTCAGTAAAGTCACAGGATACAAAACTCATGTACAGGAATCTGTTGCATTTCTACACACTAATAATGAAACAGTATAGGAGAAAGGAGAAATTAAGAAAACAACTGACATTTACAATTGCACCAAAAGTAATAAAATACCCAGGAACAAGTTTAACCAAAGAAGTGAAAGACTTGTATTCTGAAAACTGTAAAACACTGATGAAAGAATTTGAAGATGACACAAATGGAAAGATATTCCATGCTCATGGATTATAAGAACAAATATTATTAAAATGTCTATACTCCCCAAAGCAATCTACAGATTTAATGCAATCCTATCAAAATACCAGCAGCATTTTTCACAGAACTAGAATAAACAATCCTAAAATTTGTGTGAAATCACAAAAGACCCTGAATAGCCCAAGCAATCTTGAAGAAGAAAAACAAAACTCGAAGTATCACAATTTCAGACTTCAACTTATATTACAAAGTTGTATAAATCAAAACAGTATGGTACTGGCACCAAAATAAACACAGATCAATGAAATAGAATAGAGAGCCCAGAAATAAACCCACAATTATATGGTTAATTAATCTTTGACAAAGCAGGAAAGAATATTCAATAGGAAAAAAAATCTCTTCAACAAATGGTTTTGGGAAAGCTGGACACTAATACATAAAAAAATGAAACTGGATCACTTTCACCACACACAAAAATAAACTCAAAATGGATTAAAGATGGGATCCCTGGGTGGCAGCGATTTAGCGCCTGCCTTTGGCCCAGAGCGCGATCCTGGAGACCCGGGATCGAATCCCACGTCGGGCTCCCGGTGCATGGAGCCTGCTCTCCCTCTGCCTGTGTCTCTGCCTCTCTCTCTCTCTCTCTCTCTCTCTCTCTCTCTCTCTCTCTCTGTGTGTGTGACTATCATAAATAAATAAAAATTTAAAAAATGGATTAAAGACTTAAATGTGAGACCTAAAATCATAAACATCCTGGAAGAGAGCATAGGCAGTAATTTGTCTGATGTTGCTATAGTAACATTTTCCTAGATAAGTCCCTTGAGGTAAGGGAAATAAAAGTAAAAATAAACTGTCAGGGGACGCCTGGGTGGCTCCGTGGTTGGGCGCCTGCCTTTGGCTCAGGGTATGGTCCTAGAGTCCTGGGATTGAGTCCCACATCAGGCTCCCTGTAGGGGGCCTGCTTCTCCCTCTGCCTATGTCTCTGCCTCTCTCTTTCTCTGTGTCTCTCATGAATAAATAAATAAAATTTAAAAAATAAACTGTTGGGATATCAGGTTAAAGTTTCTGCACAGTGAAGGAAACAACAAAACAAAAAGACAGCCTACTGAATGAGAGAAGATATCTGCACATATCTCTGATAAAGGTTAACATCCAAAATATATAAACAACTGATAGAACTCAACACCCAGAAAACAACCCAATTAAAAAATGAGCAGAAGACATGAACAGATATTTCTCCAAAGAAGACATATGGATGACCAACAGATATATGAAAAGATGCTCAGCCCTCATCATCAGGGAAATGCAAATCAAAACCACAAGGAGATATCACCTCACACATGTCAGAATAGCTAAAATAAAAAACACAAGAAACAAGTGTTGTCAAGGATGTGGGGGAAACGGGAACCCTCCTGAACTGTTGCCTGGAAATGCAAACTGGTGCAGCCACTGTTCCGCAGAACAGGGGGGTCCAGCATCCCTGTCTCCTGGAAGCTCCAGCCTATATCTTAATAGAGACTATGCTTCCAAGTTTCCCTCAAGGCCAGAAACTCAGTTTTCTGTGGCACTTCTTTCCTGTCCTCTCCATCTGCTTCTCTTTAGATCTTGGAGACTGGGAATGCACAAGGCAGCCAGAGTAGAGAAGTATTTCCTTCAAAAGAAATAACTGCCTAATTTCCTCCTTTCTATGTCCCAAATCCTAGAATTTCCACATTGACCTAGAAGGCAGCAAGGTTCTTGCCTTTCTCAAGCTGTCCTGTCCCTCCCAGTCCATGTCACCATGAACCCATCTTTCATATCTTTCTTGATCTGGGCCCCTCATTCACCTTGCTCCTTCTCCACCCTGGATACCTCTATGCTTCTTTAGATGTAGAAAATAGCATGGCCAGGGAAGTGATACTCATCCAAATAGCCAAGATGATTCATCATCACTCTGAAAACCCTGCCATCACTGCCAGTCTCTTGACCATAGAGGAAAGAAGAAATGGGAATCAGTTTCCTAAAACCTCTGGAGCCAGCTCTTCTTGAGACTTTCCCCTTTATACCAAGAAGAAAGGTCTTTCCATAACTCGATATTCAAATCCTTTAGAAATGATCCCCCCACCACCCAAGTATTCCCCAAATCCCTGAATTTCCAGCCTTTTCTTGATGTGGGGAAGGTGAGTCCATATTCAGGAACTTTCTTTGTCTAATTCCACATAAACCTCAGACTTCGCTCTACAAACTCTCTTCTCCCTCTTAGACCTGTACTCATTTCCCCAGTGCCCCTCCCATTTCTCATGTCTAAAATGCCACTCACTGACTTAGAGTTCACCTTTTCATTCATTTTTCCAGGTGCCTTCTGTCCTCTTTTTTTCTGTCTGATTCCTCTTTCTGGTTCCCTCCCAAATTCTACCTTCTCCTCTCCTTCAACCTATCCAATTCTCTTTCAGCTGGACTCATTTTGTACCCATGTTCTATCTGTTAATTTCTGCTTCCCAGAACTATATCATATTTCCGGCAGTTACCTTCTAATCCATCCCATTCTCTAAACTCAGGGTTGAAATTCAGTCTCTTGGGACGCCTCGGTGGCTCAGCGGTTGGCATCTGCCTTTGACTCAGGGCGTGATCCCAGAGTCCTGGGATGGAGTCCCGCATTGGGCTCCCCGCAGGAAGCCTGCTTCTCCCTCTGCCTCTCTCTCTTTCTCTGTGTCTCTCATGAACAAATGAATAAAAAATCTTAAAAATAAAAAAGAAATTCAGTCATTCATTCACCTATCAGCATCCATTATGTGCTAGACACAAGCAGAGCAATGAGAGTGAATTTGGAGCTGAGAGGCAATAAATTGACAATTGTCATAGTATCTTTGGCTGCTCAGCTTTCAAGGATGTACCCTTCTTTATCCATTAGAACAGCCATACCACAATGAAACAAATATGTTTCCGTCAAATAAGACATAGCTATCCTTCATACAAGTGAAGTTCTTATTTTTCCCTAAAATGAGGGAACTACCATTGTATAAATCGCTAGTTATGTTAATTACTACTCAAATTCAGTCACAATCCTGAATATTCTACTACCTAAAGGTGAATTGTAATGTTAACTTGCAACAATGTGTATAAAAAATTTAAAAGGAGGGGCACCTGGGTGGCTCAGTGGGTTGACCTTCTGACTCTTGATTTTGGCTCAGGTCATGATCTCAGGGTCATGAGATCAAGCCCAAGCCCCACACTGGGCTCTTTGCTCAGCATGTAGTCTGCTTGAGATTCTCTCCCTCACCTTCTCCCTCTTCCTCCCCTGATCATGTGTGCGTGCTATAAATCAATCAATCAATCTTTTAAAATTTAAAAAAAGAAAATGGCCATCATATACAAATAAATACACGAAAGATTAAGCAAAGAGAAACTATACCAAGCTTCTATGATGATTCTTGTTTCTGTAATTGGTCATAGTTAATAACTATGGTTCCTTCTTCAAGAATCCAAGCCATATTTCCTCTGCACTCAGTCAGAATCTCAGTTTTTACCCAGTGGAGTGATACAAAGCTTCATCTCCGAAGGGTCCTCAATTGTCCTGCCTTCTTGTAGTTGCTCTAGCTTTCTTTTTTTTAAGATTTTTTAAAAATTTATTCACGAGAGACACACACAGAGAGAGGCAGAGACACAGGCAGAGGAAGAAGCAGGCTCCATGCAGGGAGCCCGACATGGGACTCGATCCTGGGTCCCCAGGATCATACCCTGGGCTGAAGGCGGCACTAAACTGTTGAGCCACCCGGGCTGCCCTGCTTTAGCTTTCTGTTAACATTTATTATTGGGCATGGAAGCAGTAAGAGGCACCCCAGAAAACTCCTAGGTTCCAAACACCCATTCTCCTCCCATTGTGTAGCAGCAACCCAGTTTCCCTGGTCATAGGATCAATCACAGCAGCCAGAGAAGTCATCCCTTTTTCTGCCAGGTGTTTCAGTGGCATAAAAAGTCCAATACAGCCCAGTGGCAGTCTCATCTTCCAATTCAATGGAACCATCCTGGTGTCACCTCGTTGAAGAATTCCCCTCTTAAAGATTAGGACCTCCAAATTAGCAGAGTTCAAAGTTGCCATGATAGGAAGCAAAAATTCTACAAGTAGTTTACTAAGTGTGATACTGAAATAAAGCAAGATCCATTTCTATCCCTTGATTCTCAAACCCATGTATTCTGGCTGTAGGGGAGACAGCACCACATAACAGTCTCTGATTAAAGTATATACTGCATTTTATAAAAACAAAAACCTCATATTTCTAGGGTATGGTCTCCCAAGTGATACCATGATTGAGTCTTTAGTAAGCCATTCCACCACATAGAGGCTGTGTTGATTTGCTCTAAAAAGGATACTACACCTGAGACAGCAGCTACAATTGGAGTCCCCGACTAATAAAGTTTATGATAGTCCACAGTCACCCTCCAAGATCCATCTGATTTCTGCACAGGTCAAACTCCTGTTCATTTAAGTCTTCAAGGTTGGCATTAATCTCTGCAGTTCCCTGAGGGATGTGATATTTCTTTTGGTTAACTATTAATAGGATATAGAAGTTCCAGGGGCTTTTACCTAGCCCTACTTGTCATAATGTTCTCACTCCAAGGGTCAGAGAGCCAATGAGGGAATCCTGGTAGTTGCCACAGATGTCTATGCTAATTATACTCTCAGGAATTTGGAAATAACCACAGGACACCTGACTGGCTCAGCAGTTGAGCATCTGCCTTTGCCTCAGGGTGTGATCCTAGAGTCCCAGGATAGAGTCCCCCATTGGGCTCCCTGCATGGGGCCTGCTTCTCCCTCTGCCTATGTCTCTGCCTCTTCCTCTCTGTGTCTCTAATGAATAAATAAATAAATCTTAAAAAAAGTAAAAAAAAAAAAGCCCCACAGGTTGGGACTGTGAATCAGCTGAGACCCTCTGTGAGTTGGACTTGAGAAAAGAATCTATTACGTGGCCACCCTAAGCCCTCACCTTGATTGGTGGGCCATAATGCAATTGGATCCTCCAGGAATTAGCATCAATTCAGAGCCAGTATCTAGTAATTCTCAAAAGATCTGGGTATTTTCTTTTCCCTAATGCATGTTCTAGTAAATAGTCCACAGTTCTTTTCTCAAGGAGACCCAATCTCCTTTAAAAGGGGGGGGGGGAGGTAAAAAAAGGGTGTGTGTGTGTAGTTTGTTTGTTTGTTTGTTTGTTTATTTATGAAAGACAGCCCAAGAGCAGGGTGAGGGGCAGCAGGAGAGGGAGAGAAGCAGACTTCCCACTGAGCCCACGACCCTGAGATCATGACCTGAACAGAAATCAAGAGTCAGATGCTTACCTGACTAAGCCACTCAGACGGCACTCCAATCTCTCTCTTTTAAAAAAAGATTTATGAGAGAGAGAGAGAGAGAGAGAGAGAGAATGCGGTGGACAGGGACGGAGGGAGGGGAGAATCTCAAGCCGACTCCATGCTGAGCACAGAGCCCAAGGCAGGGCTCATTCCCAAGACCCTGTGATCACAACCTGAACTGAATGAAACTAAAAGTTGGCACCCAGCCGGTTATGCCAACCGGGCGCCCCCAACCCCATCTTCCTTTTAATCAAGGTGCTCTGAATCTGTACTGATTTAGGTCTAGAAACTGGGAGAGAGTCTGTGGCTTTCCACTGTAACGACTCAAGTTAGATATTTCGGCTACCAGAGCAAGATTTTTTTTTTCTTATTATGTACATCAAGTGACTTCTTAGTAGGCGGCTCAGCTCATTTGTTTTTTTCCTTAGGAACATGGTGACCAATTAGCCACCACCAAAGATTGCTCTTGGCCAAGGTATTCTGATTACTGGTATGTCTCTGCTGCCCTTTACAGCAGATGTACTGATCATATCTTTGGTGGAAATATAATGTCATTTGGCCTCTGCTACTTCAGATTCCCATTATCCTCACTGAAATCAGGGAGCCCATCTGATGAACCTATTGCAGGGTGAATCCTCCATAGAATACCAGTTGGCTTACACAAACACAGAGCAACAGCAGAGCTTTTCAGTAACGCAGGTGCTTTCTTCACCAACGCATTTCTCAATGCCTTAGTGGAGGAAATGTCTTCTAGGACTTCTTGTAGAATGCAGTTAGGAGGTAAGTATGTTGATTGCACATGATAAGTCTACTCCAATATTCCTATCAGTCTAAGCCTTTGGGTTCTTTTTTCCACAGCATGGGGGAAGTTCTGGCAGCTTCATTATGGTAGGCCACTGTTGAGTATGAGTTTCAGTCAGTGTAATAAGTAAACTGTTAATGCCACCTCCATCTGCATGAGCTAATACGTTAAGTCCATACTGCCTAATAAGTGCACCCACATCAAAGAATTTGACCCAACCTAGGACTATATTTTGCTCAGCTTGGCCTAATACCCATAGGATCCCTTTTCATACATATTCTCCAGGTATTTGCTGATAGATATTATCAATCTTGTAGTCCTTTTGCTGTGTAAATTGTTTCCTCCTGGGTTACAGTGTGCACCTAAATCCTTTGGGCTCAGTGATATTTGATCCTTATTATGAGTTTAATGGCAACAGGGAATTGTGATTATTTTAAGGAGGATGAACATCCTCTTCCAAGGAATCTGTCCCAGGTGAGGTTATCACAGAGTTTTCAAGGAAGAAACATTCCCAGACACTGGAAGGCAAGATACTTCTACGGGCAAGCACTCAGAAAACAGGTATTTTCACAATTTTCAGTTTCATCGTGGTTCAATAAGACATTCTTGTTCCAAGTTTCAGGATCCCATTCTTTCTCAATCAGTGCCCAGAACTGCACATAAGAAACTTATGAGACTGTTATTGTAATTCATTGACTCATGGAATTCATTTCTGAAACCAGCTTAATTAAGATATAACTAAAATACAATAAATTGAACATACTATGAAGTGCAAATCTTGATGTATTTTGACATATTCATATACCTGTAAAACCATCACCAGGGACACCTGGGTGGCTCAGTGGTTGAGCATCTGCCTTCAGCTCAGGGAATGATCCTGGGGTCCCAGGATCGAGTCCCTCATCAGGTTTCCTGCATAGAGCCTGCTTCTCCCTCTGCCTATGTCTCTGCCTCTCTTTGTATCTTTCATGAATAAATAAATAAAATCTTAAAAAAAGAGAAAAAAACCATCACCATAGTAGAAATAGCATATTTGTTGCCCCCAAATTTTCCTTGTCACCCTTTGTAATCTCTCCCACCTGCCCCTCTCTGAGCCTTTTTATCCCCAAGCAACCATTGATCTGCTTTCTGTCACTATAGATTATTTGCATTTTCTAGAGCTGCAGTTGGCAAATATTTTATGTAAAGAGCCAAACAGTAAATATTTTAGGTGTGGACAACAGGCAAAAATGAAGATATTACTTGTATAATTTGTATTGTATGATAAAGTACTTGTATAACAAGAGAGAAAACAATTTTTATTGGTGAGTTTAAAAGTAGAATAATAATTGAGTACAATTTTTGTAATATAAGTCTACTAATGAAGTTTCTATAACATTTTGTCTAATTGATGTTCAAAGTTAGTGTTCCCTCTCATCAAAATCTGTCACAAATCTTTATTAATTCAGATTTGTAACATGATATTTAAAAATGTCTTTCATGCAGATAGGTACTGTTAAATGCAGATGTCAGTCCATAAGTATATGATTTTACATAATCATATTTGTCACTTGAAAAACACTTATAGACTTCTATTATATTTTTCACTTGATATTTGCTTTTCAGCATGTCACCACATTGCAGTTTGACCACTTCCAATTGAAGGTTAAGTGAAATTGCCTCAATCACACAAATGGATTTTGAAATATGGAAACTTCCTTTATACTTGTATTGAAGTCCTAAAATTGCTCCTGGAATTGTAGCTCAAGTTTGGAAAACAGACATCTCAAATTTATGTGGGGATGGATATCTTTTTGTTTTAACTTTTTGCATCATGTGTATAAAGTTGTAATTCAAACAATTGTTACCAGAATTACTTTACAGCACTATAAGTTATGTATATAAGTACTATTTTTGCCTTATGATTTTAGGTTGAATTCATTAAGAAACATTGTCAAGTCTGCAACAAAAGCTAGTTACTAAAGGCATTCAGTGTTTGACAACAGTGGCTGGCTGAGTGTGGTTCTTCTCATCCAGAAAAATTTCAATTTAAAACTTGAATTTAAAAAACCCCAACAGAACATTAGTATTGTTAAGACATCAAATTGTTATGTAGTAGGGTAAGTCAGAATATTCAGCTTCTATTTCTTACAAAAATTTATGATGGTAGAGTCCACAAGAGTAAATGAAGTTCATATAATAGATTCAAAAATTTCTGCAAAGTACCTGCTGAAGAATAATACATTAATAATTACAAGCTTTAAACACTTTACATTTTCACAAGCTTTGTAAATTTGTCCAACCAAGGCTTTTTCTACTTCACATGTTTTTACCAACATCAGTTGTAACACATTTTAGCAGATTCCACTTTAGTTTGTAACTTTAGTTTGTAAATTAGTATTTCCTCAATTTCTTTAAAAATATCTTTTGGGGCAGCCCCGGTGGCGCAGTTCAGTGCCGCCTGCAGCCCGGGGTTTGACCCTGGAGACCTGGAATCGAGTCCCACGTTGGGCTCCCTGCATGGAGCCTGCTTCTCCCTCTGCCTGTGTCTCTGCCTCTCTTTCGCTCTCTCTGAATAAATAAATAAATAAATAAATAAATAAATAAATCTTTAAAAAAATATTTTTTGCCTGTCCTTGTTCCACCCAGACTATTCACAGAAGCTAATTCTTTAGGGGCATCGGGGTGGCTTAGTCACTTGAGCATCCAGCTCTTGGTTTTGGTGAGGGTCCTTATCTCAAGGTCCCGAGGTCAAGCCCCAAGTCAGGCTCTGCACTTAGCAGGGAATCTGCTTGGGATTCTTTCTCCCTCTTTCTCCCTCTCCCACTGCTCCTCCTCCCACTGATGCTTGCTCTATTTTTCTCTCTCAAATAAATAAATAAATAATCTTAAAAAAAAGAAGCTAATTCTTAAAAAAAAATATTTATTTAGCTATTTTTTAAAAGACTTTATCTATTTATTCATGAGAGACACACACACATAGAGAGACAGAGACACAGACAGAGGGAGAAGCAGGCTCCATGTAGGGAGCTGGACGCCGGACTGGATCCCGGACCTCCAGGACCAAGCCTCGGCCCGAAGGCGGCACTAAACCGCTGAGCCGCCAGGGCTGCCCTTATTTAGCTATTTATCTATTTATCTAGCAGAGATAGAGCCAGAGAGCACAAGCTGGGGCAAGGGACAGAGGGAGAGGGAGAAGCAGACTCCCCACCCAGCAGGGAGGCCAATGTGGGGCTCCATCCAGGACTCTGGAATCATGACCTGAGCCAAAGGCAGATGCCCAACGGACTGTGCCACAGGCACCCCAAAAAGAGGCTGATTCTTGAATCACTTCAAACTCATCACTGATTTCCTCAACTAAACACTAACTAGCCAGTATTGGTTATATCTGTTAAATCATTAAGAGCCAAGAAGAACCATTTGAAATCATTCCTCTTGTTTTCTGATTGTTTTTATGTTGCCCTAAATTTTCTCAACTCTTTGAGCAACTGTTCTCACTTAATGGCTAATAGTCTTTATTTTTTAAAAGATTTTTGATGTTGAATCTAAGAAGTGTTTGCCCTCACAGAAAGTCACAAAGATTTGCTTTTTTTTAAAATATTTTATTTATTTATTCATGAGAGAGACACAGAGAGAGACAGAGACACAGGCAGAGGAAGAAGCAGGCTCCCCGCAAGGAGCCCGATGTGGGACCTGAACTCGGATCCCGGGATCACGCCCTGAGCCGAAGACAGATGCCCAACCTCTGAGCCACCCAGGTGTCCCTCACAAAGATTACCTACTGTGTTTTCTCCTGGAAGATTTATAGTTTTATGTTTTACATTAAAGTCTATGATCCATTTTGAGTTACTTTTTTATATGGAGTGAGATATAGATCAAAGTATTTTGGTGGAGGATGTGAATAAAAAATTATTCTAGCATAATTTGTTGAATGGGTACCCTTGCTCCATTGCATTACTTTATTGCCTTTGTCAAAAGTCAGTCCATATTTGTGTGTGTTTATTTCCGCATTTCCTATGCTGTTTAACTGATCAGTTTGTCTGTCTTTACAACAAGACTACATTGTTTTTGATAACTGTAGCTTTACAATGAAACTTGAGATTACTGTAGTGGTAGCCCTCTACTTTGTTCTTCTTTTTCATTCTTTTACAGAGTTTTTTTTTTTTTTTTTTTTTTTTTTACTATTCTAGGTCCTTTCATTTCCATATACATTTTATTTATTTTTAAATTTTTATTTATTTATGATAGTCACACACAAACACACACAGAGAGAGAGAGAGGCAGAGAGAGGCAGAGAGAGAAGCAGGCTCCATGCACCGGGAGCCCGACATGGGATTCGATCCCGGATCTCCAGGATCACGCCCTGGGCCAAAGGCAGGCGCTAAACCACTGCGCCACCCAGGAATTCCCCATATACATTTTAGAAATAGCTTGTTCTACAAAGAAGTCTGTTGGGATTTAGTTTAGATTGCATAGACCATTTTGAGAAGAATTGCTATCTTAACAATAGAGTGTTTCAATCAATAAGCAAATTATAGCTCTTTATTTGTTGAGATTATTCATTTTTCATACTTTGTAGTTCTGAGAGCACATGTCTTTCACACCTTTTGTTAGGTTTATTCCCAAGCATTTCATTTTTGGGTACTTTTGTAAGTGTTTTAAATTTTTAATTATTTGTTGCTAGAATATAGAAGTACAATTGATTTTTGCATGTTATATTGTGTTCTATAGCCTTGCTAAACTCACTTATTGGTTCTACTAGCACTTTTGCAGACTTCATTGGACTTCTTACATAGATGATTTCACATATTCTGTGAAAAAAGAATTTCATTTCTTCTAGAGAGGATAAATCTGGTCCTTGTTACTCCATCTTGGCTGGAAGCAGAAATCCTCCACACAGTTTTTATTTTTTATTTTAAGCAAAATCAGCTTAAAATAATGTGGCTACAAGAAATAATCGATAATTTTAGAGTTGTTATAGAAGCTCTCTGGTCCTGAGAACACGACAGGGACCCGAGAGTTAAAGGATCCGAGTTTGTCAGTTTCCCTCTGTAAACATCCAGTGCACATAGAAGAATTCATCCCACACTATAGTCATCATAGTTATCATTACTGATACAACAGTCAAATGCAACAGCCACTTGGGCTCCCAAAACACATGTTTTAGTTAATATGTACTCATCAAATAAGCCACAGGTAACATTTTGATGAACTGTGACACCACTGTACATCATGGATTACTAACATCTCATTTCCTATTTTCTTTTTTTTTTTTTTAAGATTTTATTTATTTGAGTAGAGAGGGAGCATGAGTTGGGAGAGGGAGGGGCAGAGGGAGAGGAAGAGAATCTCAAGTAGACTCCTCACTGGGTGCAGAGCCCTACACGGGGCCTGATCTCACGATCCTGAGATCATGACCTGAGCTGAAACCAAGATTTGGAGGCTCAACCTACTAATCCATTCAGGTGCCTCCCTCTTCCCCCCATTTCCCATTTTCAAGGAACTCAAACCCAAGGGTATAACCAAACAAATCCCCAAATCCCATCCTTGTGGATCTATCTCCTGGCACCTCTCTTGATACTAATTCTATATCAATCAAGATTCAATCATGAGGCAGAAACAGTCATTTAAATGGGGAAGGTTTAAATAATAAATGATGAACTATTTACATGGCATTACTACTAAGTATGAATAAAATAGAACTCTAAAAAATTAAATACCAATGGCTGAAGAAGAGTTCCCAAGAAAGTAACAAACTTAAAAGGTGAGTGCCCTCTCCAGAACTGGGATTCAGACTTTACTGGAGAGATGTGAAATGCAGGCCAAAGGATGGTGGAGAGTGTTTGCTGGGTTGCCCCAGGGCAGAGTGGTCCACAGTCAGTGGGTGGAGGCTGGTTGCCAGGGAACCCATCTACTGCAGTGCTGGGAGGCTAAGGCTGTCAACAGACAAGGAACCACCAACTGGGACTGGCAAGCTGGAAGTTGAATAGGTGTTCAGCAGAGAAAAAAACAAACAAAAAACCCACCACCCACAGGGAGGACACAAGAAAAGTCCCTTCTTCCACAGTGTTCCTCTAACGCCCTCTACTGGCAACAAGAAATGTTTACCAGTTCGAACTCCAGTAGCAAGCAAAGCAATGAATGGATTTGGAGCCCAGAGGCAATAAATTGGTAACTGGCACACTGTACTGATAGTCATCATACTTTTCACCAGTATGGACTTAGAGTGAAAAAGAAAAAAAGAAGAAAAGACACTTTCACTTAAGAATGTTCCTGTAAGAGGCACCTGGGTGGCTCAGTGGTTGAGGATCTGCCTTTGGCTCAGGTCCTGATCCTGGGGATCCCAGGATCCCAGGATAGAGTCCTGCACTGGGCTCCCTGCATGGAGCCTGCTTTTCCCTCTGCTTATGTCTCTGCCTCTTTCTCTGTGTCTCATTAATAAATAAACACAATCTTAAAAAAAACACAGAATGTTCTTGTTGAAGCAATCAAAATGATCAATTTTGTTAAATCTCAACACTTGAATACATATTTTTTAAATATTCTGCATGTCAAAATGGGGAGTACAGATAAAGCACTTACGTTGCATAATGAAGAATGATTGTCTCAAGGAAAAGATACTGTGAGATGGAGTTGTAAGTTACACTAACCTTTTTTTATGGAGTATCATTTTTACTCATAAAAATGAAGAATAAATTATTATTCAGAGTTGGGTATCTGGCAGACTTATTTTCTTTTAATTTCAATATAGTTAACATATAGTATTATATTAGATTCCAGTGTAAGTGACTCAGCAATTCTATACATTACTCAGTGCTCATCACAATAAGTGTACTCTTAATTCCCTTTACTTATTCCACTCATCCTCCCACCTACCTTCTCTCTGGTAACCACCAGTTTGTTCTCTGTATTTAAAAGTCTGCTTTTGAAAAAATAAAAAATAATAATAAATTTTAAAAAGAGTCTGCTTTTGGGTTGTCTCTTTTTTCTCTTTGTTCATTTGTTTCTTAAATTCCACATATGAGTGAAATCATACGATATTTATCTTTCTCTAATTGACTTATTTAACTTAGTATTATACCTTCTAGATCCACTGATGTTGTTGCAAATGTCAAGATTTCATTCTTTTTAAAGGCTGAGTAAATACCACATCTTCTTTATCCATTAATCTATTGATGTATACTTGGGTTACTTCCATATCTTGGCTATAATAAATAATGCTGCAATATACACAGGAGTACATCTATTTTTTTGAATTAATGTTTTTGTATTCTTTGGATAAATATCCAGTGGTGTGATTACTGGACTGTAGGGTGGTTCTGTTTTTAACTTTTTGAAGAAACTTCATACTGTTTTTCACAGTGGCTGCACCAGTTTGCATTTTCAGCCAACCTCACGTCCTTGACAACACTTGTTTCTTGTGTTTTTTATTTTAGCCATTCTGACATGTGTGAGGTGATATCCCATTGTGGTTTTTTATTTCATTTCTCAGGATGCTGAGCATTGAAGGATGCTGAGCATCTTTTAATGTGTCTGTTGGACATCCATATGTCTCCTTTGGAGAAATATCTGTTCATTCTTCTTCCCATTTTTTAATTGGGTTCGTTTTTGGGTGTTGAGTTCTTTTTTTAAAATATTTTATTTATTTATTCACAAGAGACAGAGAGAGGCAGAAACATAGGCAGAGGGAGAAGCAGGCTCCCTGCGAGGACCCAATGCAGGACTCAATTGCAGGACCCTGGGATCACGACTTGAGCCAAAGGCAGATGCTCAACCACTGAGCCATCCAGGCACCCTTGGGTGTTGAGTTCTACCAGTTGTTTACATATTTTGGATGTTAACCTCTTAGAAGAGATTATCATTTGCAGATATCTTCTCCCATTAAGTAGGTTCTCTTTTTGTTTTGTTGATTGTTCACTTCACTGTGCAGAAGATGTAGTCCCAATAGTTTATTCTTTCTTTTGTTACCTTGTCTGAGGACACATATCTAGAAATATGTTACTATGGTTGATGTCAGAGAAATTATTGCTTATGCTCTCTTCTAGGATTTTTATGGTTTCAGGTCTTGCATTTAGGTCTTTAATCCACCTTGAGTTTATTTTTGTGTATGGTAAAAGTGGTCCAGTTTCATTCTTTTGTATATAGCTGTCTAGTTTTCCCAATACCCTTTGTTGAAGAGACTGACCCATTGCATATTCTTGCCTACTTGTCATAGATTAATTGATCATATAATCATGGGTTTATTTCTGGGCTCTCTATTTTGTTTCATTGACCTATATGTCTATTTATGTGCTGTACCATATTGTTTTGATTACTATAGCTTTGTAGTAGGTCCCAATATCTGGGATTGTGATACCTCCAGATTTGTTTTTTTCAAGACTGCTTTTGTTATTCAGGATCTTTTGTGGTTCCATACCAATTTTAGAATTATTTGTTTTGTGAAAAAATGCTGTTGGTATTTTGATAGAGATTGCCTTAAATCTGTGAGTTGATTTGAGACATTTTCACAGTATTTGTTCTCCTAATCTATGAGCATGGGATATCTTTCCATTTCTTTGTATCATCTTCAGTTTCATTCATCAATGTTTTATAGTTTCCAGAGTACAGGTCTTTCACCTCTTTAAGTTTATTCCGGTATTTTATTATTTTTGGTGCAATTATAATTGGGATTGTTTTCTTAATTTCTGTTTCTGCTACTTCATTATTAGTGTATAGAAATGCAACAGATTTCTGTATATTGATTTTTTATCTTGCAATTGTATTGAATTAATTTATCAGTTTTGGAAGTTTTTTCGGTGGAGACTTTAGTGTTTTCTATATATAGCATTATCTCAACCCTGGCAGATATTTTTTTACAAAAATGAATTAAGTAAGCCTGTCACACCAAGGGAAAAAACTGATAGTGTTTGTTTCCAATGATAAAATTCTAACTTTTAAGTGATAATTATAATTTTTGAAAACTTATATCTGTTATCAAGATCCTGACAGCTTTTCAATACATTGAGATTTTTTTCCCAATGAAATTGGTGGTAAAAAATTTCCAATTTCTGGAATTTCATATAACAGAGTGTGATACATTCATTGATATGATTTTACATTCCAAACTTTTTTTTTTTTTTTTTTTTTTTTTTTTTTTAATTTTTTTTTTTTATTTTTTTTTTTTACATTCCAAACTTTTAACTAATCTTGAAAAAACTGTCAAATTTTGGCATAGTATCAAAAAAGTATATCAATAATTACCTGAAAAATACTCTTTCTTTTTCCAACTATATTATCTTTGTAAGGTTGGGTTTTCTTTCTATATTTCAACCAAAACAACCCATCAAGTTTTTTTTTAAGATTTTATTTATTTATTCATGAGAGACACAGAGAAAGAGAGAGGCAGAGACATAGGCAGAGGGAGAAGCAGGCTCCATGCAGGTAACCTGATGTGGGACTCGATCCCGGGACTCCAGGATTACACCCTGGGCCAAAGGCAGGTGCTCAACCACTGAGCCACCCAGGCATTCCCCCCATCAAAGTATATTGAATGCAGAACCAGATATGAGAAGCTGGCTTTCTTCTATTAGGCCATACATTAAAGAGATTTACAAAAATGTAGAATAAGCTGCCATTTTTAGTAAATTTGATTCTTTGTTTTGGAAAATATTGTTGTTTCTTCATCTAACACCATGTTATTTATGTTAACATAGTTTGTTATTGATATTTTTAAGTGAGAAGCTAACATTTAAATAATTTCTTTGTTTTAATCTGCAGTGGGATGAACATCATAGCTATAAACCACATAACCTGAAGCTTGTTGGGGTTCCTTAATTGAGAGTACCAAGGTGTCCTGACACCGAAAAATTTGAGAACCACTGTTATGAGGAAAGTGTATGATGTGAATTAAGTGTGTGTTCTCTGTACATTTGGCAATAAAGCAAAGGAAGGTGAGATGATAAAAGCTAGAGCCAGCATCAGAGCTGAGAAGATACATTTTATAATTTAAAATCATGACTGCTCATGTTTACAGGCCCTGGAGAATGAGAAATTTTTTTAAAGATTTTATTTATTTATTTGTTTATTTATTTATTTATTTATTCATTCATGAGACACACACACACACAGAGGCAGAGATGTAGGCAGAGGCTAGAATCAGGCTCCATGCAGGAAGCCCGATGTAGGACTTGATCCCAGAACTCCAGGATTACGCCCTGAAGCAAAGGCAGATGCTCAACTGCTGAACTACCCAGATGTCCCGAGAATGAGAAATTGTAAGTAGAGAAGTTATTTTGCAAATACCTAATCTAGACCATCTTCCGTCTCCCTTTTCCCTGCTCTGTACCTTTTGTGAACTCTTTATTGACCATTCCATATCTTTCTTGACCTCCTCTGCAATCTCCGTGAACTGCTTTGCACTTTCTCTGAACTTTTTAACCATAGTATCTACTGCAGGGGATGCCCCAAGGCTGGGTGGACCATGTGACAAGTAAACTCTGTCCCTTGATCTTAGGGCTATAGAGTCAGCTCCAGGTCAAAGGTGCTTTCTTTCCCCATTTCCATCCATTTTTCTGGAATCTTCCATCTCAGATGCAGACAACTAAGGGAGAGAAAGGGTTCTGTGGAAGTTGAGGGCAATGAAGAGAAACACCCACAGGCTTTCTGCATTCTAGTTATCAATAGCAAAGCATTGCCTTGATAATAGAACCTGAAGGGAAGGCCTCATTAGAACTATTCTCCTCCTCCATCTCCTCCTCCAGAAAGTGGGCCAAAATGGGTCCACTTGGGGCATAACAGTGTATGTGGAATATACCAGACCAATGGTATTCCTTATACTGAGGGGACATGTAAGTAGCACAGAGAAGCCCCCGTGGACTCATGAGTGGAGTTCTGTAAGTAGGAACCTGAAAGGGAGGGAAGGATAATGGGGAGAGTAAGAGGAAAAAAAGACGTTGAAGATGAGCAAAGAGTGAGAAGGGCTAAAAAATGAAAGGAAGAGAATAAGAGGGGAAGGAGACATAGCACTATGAAGAAGAAAAGAGGGAGAAAGAGACAGCACAAGTTAGAATCAGCTCAGTGTTCCAATTTCAAAGCCTTCATGGAGAAGAGAATATGCTATGAACAACTGCATGCCAACACACGGGATGAGCTAGATGAAATGGGCAGATTCCTAGAAATATACAATCTACCAAAACTAAATCATGAAGGAATAGAACATCTGAATACACTTATAAATAATGAGATTGAATCAGTAATCTAAAACCTCACAATAAAGAAAAGCCCTGGGCCAGATGGCCTTAGTGGTGAATTTTACCAAATATTTATAAAAGAACTAATACTAATCCTTCTCAAACTCACCTAATTGTCCTGGCTAGAAACTCTAGTTTGAATAGAAATGGTAAAAGTAGAGATCCTTGTCTTATCCAGGAGTTTATAGTTGATTTGGGGAGGAATTTCTATATAGACAATCATGTCACCTGCAACCAAGATAGTTTCTTTTCTCCTTACCAATCTTTGTACCTTTATTTTTTTTTCTTGTCTTAATGTACTAGAAGTAAGAAAGAATGTTGAATACTGGTGGTGAGAAGGGACATCCTTGCCTTATTCCAAGTCTTTTTTTTTTTTTTAAGATTTTATTTATTTATTCATGAGAGACACGGAGAGACAGGCAGAGACTGAGGCAGAGGGAGAAGCAGGCTCTTTGACTGATCCCAGGTCTCCAGGATCACGCCCTGGGTGCTAAACAGCTGAGCCACCCAGGCTGCCCTCTTATTCCAAGTCTTAAAGGGAAAGCACCTAGCTTATCATCATTAAGTATGATGTTAGTTATAGATTTTGTTACCCTGTATCCCTGGTTTGCTGGGAAGTTTTTTTTTAAAACATGAATAAGTGTTGTATTTTGTTGAATTCTTTTTCTGTAGCATTGATATAATCATATGACTTTTATTCTTTATCCTTTTGATGTGATGGATTATATTAATCAAAATTTTAAAAGATTTTATTTATTTATTCATGAGAGACACACAGAGAGAGGCAGAGACACAGGCAGAAGGAGAAGCAGGCTCCTTGCAGGGAGCCCTATGTGGGACTCCATCCCGGGACCCTGGGATCACGCTCTGAGCCAAAGGCAGACGCCGAACCACTGAGGCACCCAGGCATCCCTATTAATCATTTTTTGAATGTTGAATCTGATTTGAATCTCTAGACTAAATCCTCCTTGGTCATGATGTACAATTATTTTTAAACTCTGATGGAGTCAGTTTGCTAGTATTTGAATGAGGATATCTGCATCTATGTTGGTGGATAGGCTCCCTGCAAGGAGCCTGCTTCTCCCTCTGCCTGTGTCTCTGCCTCTCTCTGTGTGTCTCTCATGAAAAAATAAATAAAATCTTTTAAAAATTTTCCTTGTGGAGATATTAGTGTGTAGTTTTCCTCTTTTGTATTGTCTTTATCTGATTTTGGTATTAAGATTTCCCTAGAGTTTGCAGTATACATTTACAACTAATCTAGGTTCATTTTCAAAGATATTTCAAACTACATGGATAGTGCAGGTATCTTACAATATTCCCAATTTTTCCTTTCCATCCTTTGTAACATCCATTTTCCATAGCTGTCATCACCCAATACCTTATTGCTATTATTTTGAGCAAGAAGTTATCTATTGGATCAATTAAAAATAAGAAATATAAAGGTTTTATTTTACTTTCATTTATTCTTTCTCTGACACTCTTTCTTTTTTAATGTAGATCTGGGTTCCTAGCCTGTATCATTTTCTTTTCTTTAAAGAATTTCTTTTAAAATGTCTTGCAAGCAGATTGATTCTTTTTCTTTTTTTAGAAAAATCTTTGTTGTTGTTTTAAGATTTTATTTATTTATTCATGAGAGACACACAGAGAGAGGCTGAGACACAGGCAGAGGGAGAAGCAGCCTCCCTGCAGGGAGCTTGATGTGGGACTCTATCCCAAGACCCCAGGATCACAATCTGAGCCAAAGGCAGACGCTCAACCACTGAGCCACCCACATGCCCTGAAAAATCTTCAGGCCACCCACATGCCCTGAAAAATCTTTGTTTCTCCTTCATTTTGAAAGATGATTTTATTGGATAGAGAATTGTAGAGGCTTTCCTTTGTCTTTCAATGCTTTAAATATATTACTCCACTTTCTGTTTCCTTGTATGTTTATGAAAGAAAAATCTGATGTAATATTTATACTTGTTCTGCTATATGCAAGGTGTTTTATTTCCTCTGGCTTTTTGCAAGATATTCTCTTCATCTTTGTCTTTCACAGTTTGAATATGATATGCCTAGATCTAGAATTGTTGATATTTTTTTAAGATTTTTTAATTTATATATTCATGATAGACAGAGAGAGAGAGAGAGAGACAGAGGCAGAGACGCGGGACCCGATCCCGGGACACGGGACCGATCCCGGGACTCAGGATCACGCCCTCGGCCAAAGGCAGGTGCTAAACCGCTGAGCCACCCAGGGATCCCCTAGAATTGTTGATATTAATCCTGGTTTTTATTCTCTGAGCTTCCTAGATCTATGGTTTGGTGTTTCGTTAATTTTGAAAAGTTCTGCCATTCATCAAATATTTCTTCTGCTCCTTTCTTTCTCCTCCTTCTGGTATTCCTATTACATGTATGTTATGCCTTTTGAGATTATCCCAGAGTTCTAGGATAATAGGATTGTCCTATTCTTTTTTTTTCCATTATTTTTTCTGTTCACATTTGTTTGGGAGGTTTCTACTAACATAGATTCTTTCCTCACTTGTGTCCTGTTTATCAATGAGTCCATCAAAGACATTCTTCATTGTTGTTAAGTGTTTTTGGTTTCTAGTATTTCTTTTGATTTTTTTCTTAGAGTTCCAATCTTTCTGCTTACGTTATCTTTCTTGCATGTTGACTACTTTTTCCATTAGAGCCCTTAGCATATTATAGCTAATTCCCAGATCTCTGCTATATACAAATCCAGTTCTTATTTTGTCTCTTCAAACTAGTTTTTAAAAGGTATTTATTTATTTGTTTGTTTGTTTGTTTATCAGAGAGAGAGAGAGAGAGGTAGAGAGAGCTCGAGCACAAGTAGGGGGATTTGGAGAGGGAAAACTGAGCAGGACTCAATCCCAGAATCCTAGAATCATGATCCAAACCCAAGGTAGATGCTTAACCAACTGAGCCACCCAGGTGGCCCTCAAACAAGATTTTTGTTGCCTTTTAACATGCCTTGAAATCTTATGTTTAAAGCCAGACATGATGTATCAGGTAAAGAGACCTTTAGTGTGAGGATTTATGTTCATCTGGTTAGTAGTTACGCTGTGTTTACTGTGTGCTGTAGTTGT
This sequence comes from Canis lupus dingo, assembly GCF_003254725.2. NCBI lineage: Eukaryota > Metazoa > Chordata > Mammalia > Carnivora > Canidae > Canis > Canis lupus. The sequence goes on along the minus strand of NC_064248.1, from coordinate 18,176,441 downwards.
AGGTGTCAGCGGCTTCAGTTTCCTCTAGACTCCTTGTTTTTGTCTCTCCTCTTATCTTTGGGTTTCTCTAAGAACTCCCCCCATCCTTTTTTAAAAGTAGGTTCCCCCCAAAAAAAACAAAAAAATAGGTTCCCTGCCCAATGTGGGGCTTGAACTCATGACCCTGAGATTAAGAGTCACATGCTCTACTGACTGAGCCAGCTAGGTGCCCTCCTAGAAACTCCTTATTAGAGTCTAGCCCTTACAGTTCTTTCAGCTATAATCCTCTGTTATTATATGGGAGTCTTAGTCTTGATATGGTGGCAAGGAATGGTGGGGAGGGGAAGCATTCTTTTTTTTTTTTTTTTTTTAAAGATTTTTACTTATTCATGAGAGACACAGAGAGAGGCAGAGACATAGGCAGAGGGAGAAGCAGGCTCCTCACAAGGAGCCCAATGTGAGACTCGATCCCGGACCCCTGGATCATGTCCTGAGCCAAAGGCAGACACAACCACTGAGCCACCCAGGTGTCCCTGGAATTTTTAACTCTTTTTTTTTAATTTGTTTTTTATTTTTATTTTTATGATAGTCACACACACAGAGAGAGAGAGAGAGAGGCTGAGACACAGGCAGAGGGAGAAGCAGGCTCCATGCACCGGGAGCCCGACGTGGGATTCAATCCTGGGTCTCCAGGATTGTGCCCTGGGCCAAAGGCAGGCGCCAAACCGCTGCGCCACCCAGGGATCCCTGGAATTTTTTTTTTTAATTTTTTTATGATAGTCACACACACACAGAGAGAGAGAGGCAGAGACACAGGCAGAGGGAGAAGCAGGCTCCATGCACTGGGAGCCCGACGTGGGATTCGATCCCGGGTCTCCAGGATCGCGCCCTGGGCCAAAGGCAGGCGCCAAACCGCTGCGCCACCCAGGGATCCCCATCCCTGGAATTTTTAACTCTTAAGCTAAGCTAGCCTTTCCTCTGCTTCTAAGGCTCGCAAACTGCAGTTTAACTTTTCCTACCAGTTACTGGTTCTGATTTCTTCTGAACTTGGTAAATTGTGATTCTCTGTATTTGCCAGTCTTTACAGTTTTCAGAGTGTTGGTTTGCTCTGTGACCGCCATTCTCTGATGCATCTCAAAATGGTTCTTGGTTTTTAGTTTGTTCAGCATTTTTTAAAAAAGATTTTATTTATTCATGAGAGACACACAGAGAGAGGCAGAGACACAGGCAGAGGGAGAAGCAGACTCCCTGTTGGGAGCCTGATGCAGGACTGGATCCCAGGACCCCGGGATTATGACCGAGCCAAAGGCAGATGCTCAACTGCTGAGCCACCCTGGCTGAGCCACCCAGGTACCCTATTCAGCATTTTTTCTTGTTGTGAGATCAGAGTGATAACTCCAAGGTCTTTACATGTTGGAGTGGAATTCACTCCTTTAAAAATGCTGCTGGATTCTGTTTGCTAATATTTTCTGAGGATTTTGCATCTGTATCAATAAGGGATCCTGGTGTGTAGTTTCTTGTGATCTTTGTCTAGTTTGGTATCAAGATAATAATACTCGTCTCAACATATGTTAGAAAGTGTCCCTTCCCTTTTTTAACCTCTTAATCATTTTTAATTGCACAGTTAGTTCAGTGGTATTAAGTACATTCATATTGTTGTGCAACTATCACCATCATTTCTCTAGAACTCTTTTCATGCTGCAAAACTGAAACTCTGTACCCATTAAACAATGAGTTCCTAAAAAACAAAACAAAACAAAAAACAATGAGTTCCTATTCTCCCCTCTCTCTAGCCCCTAGCCACCACCATTCTATTTTCTGTCTCTATGAATTTGAATACTCTAGATACCTTATATAATTGTAATCATGCAGTATATGTCTTTTTAAGATTGGCTTATTTCACTTACTATAATAGCCTCATGGTTCAATTCATGTCGCAACATATATCAGAATTTGATTCCTTTTTCTTTCTTTTTTTAAAAGATTTTATTTATTTATTCATGAGAAACACAGAGAGAGAGAGAGAGGCAGAGACACAGGCAGAGGGAGAAGCAGGCTCCATGCAGGGAGCCCGATGTGGGACTGGACCCTGAGACTCCAGGATCACACCCTGGGCAGGAGGCAGGTGGTAAACCACTGAGCCACCCAGGGATCCCCGCCTTTTTACTCTCTTGATAGTGACCTTTGGTGCACAAAGTTTTAAATTTTTTTTAAAGATATTTATTTATTTGTTTGCTTATTTATTTATTCATTTATTTATTTATGAGAAACACAGAGACAGAGAGAGAGAAAGAGAGAGGCAGAAATACAGGAAGGGGGAAAAGCAGGCTCCATGCAGGAAGCCTGACATGGGACTCGATCCTGGGACTCTGGGATCATGCCTGGAGCCAAAGGCAGACACTCAACCGCTGAGCCACCCAGGCGTTCCACAGCTTTAAATTTTGATGAAGTCTAATCTATGTAGTTTTTCTTTTTTTTTTCTATGTAGTTTTTCTTTTGTTGCCTGTTCTTTTGGTATTACACCCAATAAATCATTGCCAAACCCAGTGTCATGAATATTTTCCCTATGTTTTCTTCTAAGAATTTTATAGGTTTAGCTCTTCTGTTTTAAGTTTTGGAATTATTTTGAATTAATTTTTGTGGACGGTGTGAGGTAAGGGTCCAATTTCATTATTTTAGCATGTTGATATCCAGTTTTCCCAGTAACATTTGTTGAAAAGACTGCCCTTTTGTTTTTTGTGTTTTTTTTAATTTTTTTTTAAATTTTTATTTATTTATGATAGTCACACAGAGAGAAAGAGAGGCAGAGACACAGGCAGAGGGAGAAGCAGGCTCCATGCACCAGGAGCCCGATGTGGGATTCGATCCGGGGTCTCCAGGATCGCGCCCTGGGCCAAAGGCAGGCGCCAAACCGCTGCGCCACCCAGGGATCCCAAAGACTGCCCTTTTGAATGGTTTTGGAACACTTGTCAGATCATTTAGCCATATTTGCAAGGGTTTGTTTCTGGCCTCTCCATTCTATTCCAGTGGCCTATATACCTGTCTTTATGTTAAGACCACACTTTTAATTATTGCACCTTTATGGTAAATTGTGAAATCAGGAGGTGTGAGTCCTCCAACTTCATTCTTTTTCAAAATTGTTTTGGATAGGGACGCCTGGGTGGCTCAGTGGTTGAGTGCCTTTGGCTCAGGGCATGATCCCGGAATCTCAGATCGAGTCTCACATTGGGCTCCTCCTGGGGAGCCTGCTTCTCCCTCTGCCTATGTCTCTGTGTCTCTCATGAATAGATAAACAAAATCCTTAAAAAAATTGTTTTGGATATTTGGGGTACCTTGAAATTCTATGTGAATTTTAGATGGATTTTTCTATTTTTGCAATTAAAAGTTGTTGGAATTTTGATAGGAGTTGCAATGAATCTATAATTTGCTTTAGGTAGTATTGACATCTTAATAATATTATCTCTTCCAATCCATGAAAATGAGATGTATTTCTATTTATTTATTTTATGTCTTTAATTTCTTTCAGCAATATTTTGTACTTTTCAGTGTACAATTTTTTTCATCTCCTTGGTTAAGTTTATTCTTTTTTTGGTTAAGTTTATTCTAAGTATTTTATTCTTTTTTATGCTATTATAAATGGAATTGTTTTAATTTCTTTTCTGAATTGTTGTTAGGTGTATAGAAACACAATTGATTTTTATTTGTTGAGTTTATGTCCTTCAACTTTGCTTAATTTTTTTATTAGCTGTGTTTATTAGTTTAAACTGTGTGTGTGTGTGATCTTTAGGGTTTTTTACATATGAGATCATGTCATCTATAGAGATAAATTTACTTCTCCAGTTTGGAGACATTTTATGTATTTTTCTTGACTGATTGCTCTGGCTAGAATTTTCAATACTATGTTAGTTATGCCATTTCTTGCCTTGTTCCTGATCTTAGAAGAAAATCTTTCCATCTTTCACCATTGATCATGCTGTTCTCTGTGGATTTTTCATATATGACTTTTATTAAGTAGTTTCCTTTTATTACTAGTTTGTGAAGTGTTTTTATCATGAGTGTTGAATTTTATCAGATGCTTACTCTGCATCAATTGAGATGATCATGTGGATTTTTTCTTGATTCTGGTAATGTGGTGTATTACAATGATCAATTTTTTTTTTAGATTTTATTCATTTATTCATGAGAGAGACAGAGAGAGAGAGAGAGAGAGAGAGGCAGAAACACAGGCAGAGAAGCAGTCTCCATGCAAGGAGCCCGATGGGGGACTCGATCCCGGGACCCCAGGATCATGCCCTGGGCCGAAGGCAGGTGCCAAACCGCTGAGCCACCCAGGGATCCCCACAATGATCAAGTTTTAAATGTTGAACCATTCTGGCATTTTGAGAACAAGTCCCACTTGGTCATAGCATATAATCCTTTTAATACATCACTGAGTTTGGTTTGTTAGTATTTTGTTGAGGATTTTTGCATCAGCGTTCATAAAGGATATTGGTCTTTAGTGTTTTTGTAGTGTTTTCATCAGGGCAATGCTGACCTCATAGAATCGGTTAAAGGGGCTCCTTTCTCTTCAGTTTTTGGGGAAAGTTTGAGAAGGATTAGTGTTAGTTTTTCTGTAAATGCTCAATGGAACTATCAGGTCCAGGGCTTTTTTATGTTGACTTTGCTGATTCAATCTCTTCACTAGTTACAGGTCTATTCATATTTTCTATTTCTTTGTGATTTGGTCTTGGTAGGTTATACTTTTTAGAAATTTGTCCATTTCATCTAGCCCTTTCAAATTGTTGGCATACATTGTAGTAATGTCTTATCTTTTTTATTTCATAGAATTGGTTGTAATGTCCCTAATTTCATTTCTGAATTTAGTAATTTGGCTTTCTTAGCCAATCTAGCTAGTGGTTTGTTAATTTTGTTGATCTTTTTGAAGAACTAAGTTTCAGTTTTGTTGATTTTCTCTATTGTATGTCTACTCCCTGTGTCATCTATCTCTGCTCTAATTTTTATTATTTCTTCTGCCAGCTTTGACTTGGTTCAGTTTGTTCTTTTTCTTGTTCCTTAAGTTGTAAAGTTAGGTTGTTGATTTGAGATCTCTTTTTCAATATACGCATTTATAGTTATAAATTCTTCCTTTGGGCAGCCCGGGTGGCTCAGCGGTTTAGCGCTGCCTTCAGCCCAGGGTGTGATCCTGGAGACCCAGGATCGAGACCCAAGTCGGGCTCCCTGCGTGGAGCCTGCTTCTCCCTCTGCCTGTGTCTCTGCCCCTCTCTCTCTCTCTTCTGTGTATTCTCATGAATAAATAAATAAAATCTTAAAAAAAATAAATTCCTCCTTTGCCCTGCTTTCACTGTGTTGCATAAATTTTGGTATGTTGTGTTCTAATTTTCATCCAGCTCTAATGATCATATTCCTGTTTCTCTTGTGATCTGTTATTTTATCCTCAGTTCTTTTTCCTGAGCCTAGACCTTTCCCTGGGCATGTATGAAGACTCTGTAATTTCCCATTTATGTGATTGCTTTTGAATGTTCTAGTCTTTAATGCCTGGCTCCCACAAGAGAAAGAAGAGAAAAATAAAAGGGAAAAAAATGTACCCTTTCTTTAAATCTCTTGGAAGTCACTTCAGCCAGTAGAAGAGGGACTGGCAACAATGGTGCATGTGTCTGTATGCACACATGCCACCAACGCTGCTTGCCTCTGTATGTACATCGCTATGATAAGAAGCAGCAGTCAGTGATAAGAACACAGATTACCCCGTATTTGAAGGACAAGATCCTTACTGCCCAACCTGGCTCCCACAGGTTGCATGTGAGTTTCTCCAAGAGCACATGCATTGCTGCCTGCCACCGGGTTGGGGGTTGTGGGATGGGCAGCTGCTATCAAGCTAGGAGCCAAAATGAAAATGAAATGCAATTTGCCATTCAAGAATTCCCCTGGAATTGCAAGCCTTCAATAGACTATAGTTCCAAAATAGTCACATCAGACAGATTCTGCTAGTACAACTGCTGTCTAGTGAGAAGACGGACTCCTAGTGCTTCCTATTCCATCATCTTCCTTCCTCTTTCAATTTCTGGAAGAGCTTGTGAAAGATTCATGTTAATTCTTCTTTAAATGTTTGGTAGAATTCATACTGAAGTCATGTGGCCTGGACTTTTCCTTGTGTGAAGGTTTTTTAAATTACTAGTTCAATGTCTTTAATTGTTATAGAGCTATTCAGATTTTAGATTTCTTCTTGAGTTAGTTTCAGTAGTTTGTGTTCTTCTAAGAATGTGTTGCTTTCATCGAGGTCACCTAATTTGTTGGTATACAACTGTTTTCATAATAGCCTCTTATAATCCTTTTATTTCTCTTCTGCTGGGAGCGATGTCTCTTCTTTTTTCTTGGTCAAAAAAATTTTTTTTTGGTCAGTCCTTTTAAAGGTTTGTCAACTTTGTGGATATTTCAAAAAATCAACTTTCAGTTTCATGGACTTTCTCCAGTGTTTTTCTATTCTCCATTTCATTTATTTCTGCTCTGATCTTATTTTCTTCCCTGGGTTTAGTTTGCTCTTGTTTTTCTAGTTTTTTAAGGTAGAAGTTCAGGTTATTGACTTAAAATCTTTCCTCTTTTTAATTTTTATTATTTTTTAAAAAATATTTTATGTATTTATTTATTTTAGACAGAGCACATGCACAGGAGTGGAGGCAGGAGCAGAGAGAGCAGGAGAGGGAAAGAATCTCAAGCAGATTCCTTGTGGAGCACAGAGCCCGACACAGGGCTCTGATCTCATGACCATGACATCATGACCTGAACTGAAACCAAGAGTTGGATGTTGAACTGAATAAGCCACCCAGGTGCCCCCAAACTCTTAGCTTTTAACTGGTCATAGTCTCTCTGTCTGACCTTAGACACACCATGTGGACCAAAGGTTTGGACTTCCTACACCAAATAAGGCTGCCATTTGTGTTCAGGCTCCAGAATTTGTTTCTTAGATTAAGATGTGTCAAGACCAGGCCTAGGAAACCTTGTCACTTTTGTTTTCTGGGAGATGCCAACCCATGTCCAAGAATCGTGCCAGTTTCCAGGAGAGGCACCCATAACTTACAACATGAAGATCTTGGGACCTTTTCTTTCTTTTTTTCAATTAACTTATTTATTTGAGAGAGAGTGAGAGCCAGAGAGATCACAGAGGAGAGGCAGAGGAAGCAGCAGATTTGCTGCTGAGCAAAGAGCCCGATGTGGGGCTTGATCTCAGTACCTTGAGATCATGACCTAAGTGGAAGGCAGACGCTTAGCCAACTGAGCCACCCAGGTGCCCCATGGGACTGTTTCTTTCCTACACTAGACAGGAGACATCATGGAGCAAACACTGGTAGGAGTCACATTGGGAGGCAAAATACCTTGGGGAAAATAACTTTCTCTTACTGTGTTTTAATGTCCGCCTCTGGCAAAATGTGGGAAGCTGATTTGCACCTTAAAAGTCCCTTCAAAAAAAAAAAAAAAAGTCCCTTCAATTTCTAACATGTCTTTTATTAGCTGTGTGACCTCCAGCAACGAAAAGTTCCTGATGTTTGTGACAACATAGCATAACATTCTATGCTTAATCAGCTTTTTACAAACTGTATCACAGATTCTGTTAACTCTTGCAGTGTGCCAGTGATGTGGCTGTGGTACTGACGAAACTGAAGCTCAGAGGTTAAGAAAAATCTGCCCCAGATCACACGTGCAAAGAAGCGGTGGAAGAGGAACCCAGACTAGGTTCTGACCCTGCCACACGTAGGAGGGCAAACTAAGGCATGGAGAGTATTACATTGGAGTGTCTTCAATGTTTTATTTTTTTTAAGATTTTATTTTTTATTTATTTATTTATTTATTTATTTATTTATTTATTTATTTATTTATTTATGAGAGAGAGAGAGAGAGAGAGAGAGAGAGAGAGAATGGCAGAGGGAGAAGCAGGCTCCATGGTAGGGAGCCCAATGTGGAACTCGATCTCGGTTCTCTAGGATCATGCCCTGGGCTGAAGGCAGGCGCTAAACTGCTGCGCCACCCAGGGATCCCACCTTCAATGTTCTAAATCTTGGGATCCCTGGGTGGCGCAGCAGTTTGGTGTGGGCCTTTGGCCCAGGGCATGATCCTGGAGACTCGGGATCGAATCCCACGTCGGGCTCCCGGTGCATGGAGCCTGCTTCTCCCTCTGCCTATGTCTCTGCCTCTCTCTCTCTCTCTGTTACTATCATAAATAAATAAAAATTTTAAAAAATGTTCTAAATCTCTGAGGACCTCTGTCCGTATGGTAGCTGTATGTTTAGGTTTGTAAGAAAAGTGCTGAACTGCTTTCCAGAGTGGTCATGCTGTGTTACATTCCTGCCCAGAGTGTATGGGCACATCCTCTCCAACACCTACGGTTGGTCAAATCTGTTTAATTTCACACATTCTAATAGGTGTGTAGTGGTATCTTGTGGCTTTAATTTTTCATTTCCCTAAAACTAATTGTATGGAGTCTCCTCCTAATGTGCTTATTGACCATTAATATATAATACAAGTATCTGTTTAAATCTTTTACCCAGGTCGCCTGGGTGGCTCAGTGGTTGAGCATCTGCCTTTGGCCCAGGTTGTAATCCTGGGGTTCTGGGATCGAGTCCTGCATTGGACTCCCTGCAGGGAGCCTGTGTCTCTGCCTCTCTCTGTGTCTCTTAGCCATTTCTTACTGAGTCTTGGAAGTTCTATGTACATTCAGGATGCAAGTCTTTTATCAGGTACATGATTTGCAAATTTCTCCTAGTCTGTAGCTTGTCTTTTCATTCTCTTAATAGTGACTTTTGAAGAACAGAAGTTCTCAATTCTGATGAGATCCAATTTATCTTTTTCCCCATGCTCTTGGTATTCTAATAAATATTTGCTTAATTCATGGTCACAAAGATTTCCTCCAGGGTTCTCTTCTAATAGTTTTATAGTTTTAAGTTTTAGGTTTAGGCTTTTGATCTGTTTCTATTTTACTGTAGTATAATATACATAAAATAAAATTTACTTAAAAAAAGACTATTTTTTAAAATTCACAGCCAAACTGTGCATAAGGTAGGGATGTCCCATGTACCCCGATTCCACACATGTACAGCCTCCCTCATTACCCATAACTCCCACCAGAATGGTACGTTTGTTACAACTGATGAACCTACACTGATATATCATCACCCAAAGTCCATAATTTACATTGGGATTCACTTTTCGTATTATCTATTCTATGGGTTTGAACAAATGCTTAAAGGCATGTACACCATTATAGTATCATGTAATAATTTCACTAAAATCCTTTGTGTTCTACTTGCTCATCCCTCCCCACCTAACCCTTGGCAACCACTGATCTACTATCTCCATAATTTTGCCTTTTACAAATCATCAAAGTTAGAATCAAATAATATGTAGTCTTTTCAGATTGACTTCTTCCACTTAGGAACATGCATTTAAATTATTCCATGCCTATTCAAGGCTTGATCATGTTAGTACTACTCCACTCTCTGGATATACCAGTCTATTCATTCACCTCACCTCTTTTTCTTGTCTAATTACTTTGGCTCAGACTTTAGTACAATGTTGAAAGAGAACTTCCTTCTGTTGTTCCTGTTCTTGGGGGAAAAGCTTTGGTTTTTACCACTAAGTATGATAGTTGTCAGTTTTTTTACTTAAAATCTTTCCTCTTTTTAATTTTTATTATTTTTTAAAAAATATTTTATGTATTTATTTTAGACAGAGCATGTGCACAGGAGTGGGGGCACAAATGTCCTTTATCACATTAAAGAAGTTCCTTCTGTTCCTAGTTTTCTAGTATTTTATCATGAAAGGACATTGGATTTTGTCTAATGCCTTTTCTGCATCAATTGAGCTGATCCTATGAGTTTTTCCTCTGTTCTATTAATGTGGTGTATTAAACTGTTATGTTGAACCACCCTTGCATTTCTGTAGTAAATTCATTTGGTCGTGTTGTAGAATTCTTTTAATATGCTATTGGATTTTGTTTGCTTGTATTTTGTTGAGGATACACTTAAAAACTATATTTTTGTTCATTTGAAGTGTTTAGGTTTCATGCAATACTATTATAATAGGTGCTTTACAGGTTTTGGTGTCAGTTGGCATGTCAATGGACTTTTCCCTTCAGGACTGCTCACATGGAGAATAATTCTAGACTCTATCCTGAACATTTTTTTATTATGTTGTGAGAGTCTAGATTCTGGTAAAAATCACCTCATGAATATTTTTGTTTCAGCAGGTAATTTTATCTCTGGTTAGAAAGACAGGGTTCTTTAGAAGTTTTAACCTCCTGTGCAGCTATTACAGATAGAGCTCTATATAACAGGGGCATCCTTGGGCCAAAATAGGAAGAGAAAAATAAAAAGGTGATTCCCTTCTTCAGATAACTGTCCCCTTTTCCTGGTTGCTCTACCTAAATGACAAGAATTTTAGATACCAGAGCCAAAATACTGCAGTCTTGTAACTTTTGCTTGTTCTTGTGGGAAGCCCAGATGGGGAAAGAAAAAAGTAATGGGATTTCAGATTGTTTTCCAGTCACAGATTCCCTTTTCCTGGTCCTGTTACCACAGCTAAGACAGGTCCCTTTGGGGTTTTTGTAGCCTGACCTCAGAGATAAAAGGCATGAAAAAAAAAAAGAACAAAAAAACCCAACAGGAAACCCACTCCTATATACATAAGTTTGGACTCCACTTTTATTTTTCAAATTCCTTAAATAATTTTTTGCATCTTCCCATTTTTAACTGTAAACAATGGGAGGAGGTAGGATCTACTGCGCTTAACTCTTGACCAGTATCAGAAATTGGGAAGCAACTTTTGAGAACTCATGAACCTTTTTTTTTTATGATTTTATTTATTTATGAGAGACACACACACACAGAGGCAGAGACACAGGCATAGGGAGAAGCAGGCTCCATGCTGGGAGCCCAATGCAGGACTCGATCCTCAAACTGCAGGATCATGCCCTGGGCCAAAGGCAGGCACTCAACCACTGAGCCACCCAGGCGTCCCTGAACTGTGCTTTCACACACTTTCACCAGAGCCAGTACTGTTGTTTCCCATCTAACTTTGCTCAAACTAATGCTTGGAAGTTACATTTGAGAATTTGTGAACTTAAGCTTCCTTTCACAATAACAGCTGTCTCAAGCTCCATTTGCTCAAATTCATGATAGTTTTGAGAATTTATGAATCTGAACTTTTGTTATTTTCTTTTTAAAAGATTTTGAGGAGCATGAGCAATGGGGAGGGGCAGAAGGAGAGGGAGAAGTAGACTCCCTACTGAGAAGGGAACCTGATGCAGGGCTTGATCCCAGGACACTGGGATCATGACCTGAGCCAAACGCAGGCTCTTAACTGACTGAGCCACCCAGACGCCCCTGAATTTGAGCTTTTTTTTTTTTTTTTTTTTTTTTAAAGATTTTATCTATTCATTCATAAGAGACAGAAAGAGATAGAGAGAGAGAGGAGCGGGGGGTTGGCAGACACATAGGCAGGGGGAGAAGCAGGCTCCGTGCACGGAGCCTGATGTAGGACCCAATCCCAGGACTCTGGGATCCTGCCGAGCTAAAGGCAAGACACTCAACTGCTGAGACACCCAGGCGTCCCTGAGCTTAATTTTGAAAAGCTGCTTCATTCTTATTTCATCCAGATTTGCTTCAATATATTTTTGAGATTATCTTTTTGGAGTTTAACAAAATTTTCTTATCCTCTGAAGTTGCTCAAACTCCTCCTGGGAAGCTTTGAAAACCCCTGAATGTGATCTTGTTTTCATAAAAAAACATTGTTTCAGCTAGATTTGTACAGCTAACTGACCTTGAGAAGTTCATTTTGTGGACTTTATAATCTGAGCTCATTTGTACAATTATCAGGTTTCAGTTAGATATGCTCAAACTCATGCTGGGAATTTACTTCAGAATCTGTTTTCAAAACACTTTATTTTTTCTGTTCCTAAATTTGGTGTATCAGATTAGTTGGGAAGATACTTTGAAGATATGAGATTTGTTTTTACAAAAACTGCTACATTTCATCTAAAGTGCTCCAATTCACATAAAAATTTTTAAAGTATTTTATTTATTTATTTATTTATTAATGAGAGACACACAGAGGCAAAGACACAGGCAGAGGGACAAGCAGGCTCCATGCAGGAATGTGGGATTCCTCCAGGAATCCTCCTGGATTCATCCAGTTCTAGGATGTGGGACTTGATCCCAGGACTCCAGAATCATGACCTGAGCTGAAGACAGATGTTCAATCGCTGAGCCACCCAGGCATCCCAATTCATATAATTTTTTGAAAATTATCTGTAAATGTGAGATTTTTTGTTTTGCTTACAAAAGCTATTATTTTAGATATTTTTAAAAAACACTCTGAGGGGCATCTAGGGCGTTAAATGTCTGCCTTCGCCCAGGTCATGTTCCCCACTACTATACTTCCAACAAGCATTTACAAACCTCACTTCAAAACTTTGTTCTTTTCTTTCTGTGATAGACAAATAATTGTCCTCCAGTGTCCACTCGCCCCTTCTTTTAGTAACAGAACTCCCCAGGTTTGGGGAGCCTGGAAGGCTCAGTTAAGTGTCTGCCTTCAGCTCAGGTCATGATCCCAGAGTCCTGGGATTGAGCTCCACATTGTGCTCCTGCTCATCAGAAGGCCTGTTTCTCCCTCTCCCATTCCCCCTACTTGTGTGCTCTCTCTCAAATAAATAAAATCTTAAAAAAAGAAAAACTTTCCAGGTTTGAATGAACACACAACCATCTAGGTGTAGGTATTCCCCCAAAGTATAGGAAAAAGAGACTTAAGTTCTAGCCAATGGGATCAGTGCAGTTTCCAGGCCCTCTACTTCCTCTCCCCCCTCCTATTGGCTTGCGCAAGGATAGGGTGTTGGTGCGCCAGCTTTAACCATGTAGATGAGACCAATAACCCAGGGGGTAGTGGAGCAGTAAGACAGTGGGGCCTTGAGTCCCTCAATGATCTTCTAGAACACAGATGGGTTTAACCCCAAGCCTGGACCTCTCCCCAACTCTGTACTGTCACATGAAAAGTAAACTACTTTGTTTGAATCAGTTTTGGAATTCCCTTGTTGAAATAGTTTAGCCTACAGTGTAATTAATTTGCAATCCAGGGATGCCTGGGTGGCTCAGTTGTTGAGGGTCTGCCTTCAGCTCATGGCATGATCCCAGGATCCGGGATCAAGTCCCACATTGGGCTCCCTGCGGGGAGCCTGCTTCTCCCTCTGCCTATGTCTCTGCCTCTCTCTACATATGTCTCTCATGAATAAATAAATAGGGGATCCCAGGGTGGCTCAGCGGGTTAGCGCCTGCCTTTGACCTAGGACGTGATCCTGGAGTCCCGGGATTGAGTCCCATGTTGGGCTCCCGTCATGGAGCCTGCTTCTCCCTCCTCCTGTGTCTCTGTGCCTCTCTCTCTCTGTTTAGCATGCATGCATGCATAAATCAATCAATCAATCAATCAATCTTTAAAAAAATTGCAATCCAAACTCTTAATCTCCAGCTACCTCACTTATGTCCCAAACATGTCTCAAACTCCACATTTTTTTTATTTAAAAATTTTTTTTTAATTTTTCTTATTTATTTATTTATGATAGTCACACAGAGAGAGAGAGAGAGAGAGAGGCAGAGACACAGGCAGAGGGAGAAGCAGGCTCCATGCACCGGGAGCCCGACGTGGGATTCGATCCCGGGTCTCCAGGATCACGCCCTGGACCAAAGGCAGGCGCCAAACCGCTGCACCACCCAGGGATCCCTCAAACTCCACATTTTAAAATCTAACTGCATTCTCGGTCCACCTTGTATATTCCTAAACATAAACACTATCCCAAGTATTTCTTGTTAATAAGCTTATTGTATCAATTTATTCCCAATCAGGAGAACCTTATGTTCTTGACTCCTACTACTCCCACATTCAACAGCTCAGAAAAATCCCAGCTTATTGCATACATCCCTCTTTAACCCCTTCCTCAGCTCAGATCCTAATGATCCTGGCTGTAGATGCTTTTTACTTTCTGGTTGGCTCTCTGGTCTCCAATTCCAAGTCTACAATGCTGCTCCATTACACTTCCTAAAACGATCCATTCGTATACTTTGTATTTTGTTTCCAAAAGTCCAAAGCATTTCATCACTATGGTCCCAGCCTACTTCCTATACATACTCCAAATACACTTTATACCAACCACATTATTACTTATCTCCTCCAATCCTTTGCACTCACTCTTTCTCCTTTGCCCACATCTATACTTCTCAAATGTGGTGGAGGACCATTTAAAAAAATTCTCCAATTTCCTGTGGACCAATACTTTTAGAGACACCATACAAATTAGAAATATGATCATATGTTTAGATGTCACAGTGGTGGCATGTCTCTCCATGCTGGCTCTTAATTAGGACGCCTGTCTTTATCAGGGTTAACTACAGATCTGCGCTGGTCCAAGTACCATACTTCCCACTGGCCTAAACTAACTCTCCCTTCCCCCTGCCTGGGGAACCACCACCCAAACCCCCTCAAAGTCCAACCATCACTACTGCCTCCATTACACTTTCCTGATATTTATGCTTCATAGTCACATCCTGTTCAACACATCCACTGCCTTCCATACACCTGGTAGAACTTATCATGTGTTATTACAATTTCTTGTCAAATGTCAAAGAGCTGCAGGCTCTCTGATGTCTGGGATACATAAGTCATCTCTGCATCCTAAGCCTTGTGCCTATCATGTGGTAGAAGTTCAGAAATATAATTAGCAAACTAACATGTCCAACCCACCTCCATGGCGACATGCAGACAAGCAGGCACTGTAACAACTTTAAACAGAACTTTAATAACTCAGGATGTGGTCTACGACTTAAAGGCTGAATGGTCTGGGCCAGAGGCACAGAAGCGAGGCCATTAGTAGGCTGTCTGAGACTGCTGCTGGCGGTACCCGCCCCGACGCATGTAGCCCTCGTTCTTGCGGTAGCCGTCCTTCTGGTCTGTAGGGGAGAGGAGAGGGGAGGAGGACGTGAATGACAGTGAAGAGGCAGGAGGGGGACCAGAACCCTGGGAGAGCAGAGGGACAGAATAACTGACCTCGGAAGTAGCCACCATAGGTACCCTGCTTGTGGTCAAACACCCTCTCATTATTTTCCACCAAGCTGCCCAGCTTCTCAGCCAGCTGCAGGGCCAGGTTCTGTTGGGCAGTGGGCTCGGTGCGGTGCATCACCACAGTCTGCGTTGGCTGGTCCAGAGAGGCCTAATATGAGTGAGGTAGAGAATGGATGTGACACAGATCTCCACTCCAAACTCCCCATGATGTCATCTGCCCATTTACCATCCTGGCCCTTACCATCAACTCCTCATTAATGATCATCTTGCTGATGATGGAGTGTACAGTGGGCAGGTCCAGTTCAAACATGTCAGATAGAGTCTCCATGCTGGGGAGAAAGAAGGTAGAGAGCAGGGAACAATTAGGAGCTTTGACCACAAACCTGGGGCACCTCCACTGCCTCGGGGCCCATCCTACCTGATGGAGTCATAGACACTGCTATAGGTGAAGAGGTAGGTTCGCAGTGATTCTTCCTGGATCTTCCTGTGGGGAGAAGGGAGTAGAGGGTAGAAATCTTCAGGGAAGGAGACCAACCAGTCTTTTTCCTACCCACCATGGCCTTTCTCTTTGCTCACCTAACCAGCATGGTTCGGACTTTGTCAGCCTCAGGGAAAAGGTCCCACACTTTGCCATTCATCTTTTCATTGATGATAAAACTGTGACAGGTCTTCCAGTCGCCCATCTTCATAGCCTTGGAGGCAGCAACCACGTGTTCTCTCATGGACTCAGGGGGACCTGGAAGGTTGAGAATGAGGCAGGGCCCAGGGGAAACTTCGGACCACAGCTCCTGCCTCAAGCACTGCTCAAGGAGGAACATGGGACAGGAGAGCAAACAACCAGACTGGGACTCTCTCAGCTCTCTACTAAATAGCCATGTTATTGTATAAGTCACTTAATATCAAAAATATTTAGACTAAATTGGTCTCTGACATGCTTCAGGGGGATTAGTGAGCCCTCCTTGAAAATACTGGAAAATCGTTGTCTATCCTTATGTACCTTTTCCTAAGTTATTTTTTTTTTTAATTTTTATTTATTTATGATAGTCTCACAGAGAGAGAGAGAGAGGCAGAGGCACAGGCAGAGGGAGAAGCAGGCTCCATGCACCGGGAGCCCGATGTGGGATTCGATCCCGGGTCTCCAGGATCGCGCCCTGGGCCAAAGGCAGGCGCCAAACCGCTGCGCCACCCAGGGATCCCCTTTTCCTAAGTTAAAAGCTTTCATTAGATTCTTAGATTTTCTGACCTAAATTTTTTTTTTTTTTTAAATAGGCTCTACACTCAGCATGGAGCCCAACATGGGGACTGAAGTCAGGACCCTGAGATCAAGACCTGAGCTAAGATCAAGAGCTGGACACCTAACCAACTGAGCCACTCAGGCGCCCTGACCCAAAAAAATTTCTAGTGTCTCAACTGGAACAGTATTTATCAAACTTTATTCCACCTTCTTGATTTTGACTATGTCTGTATATCAGCTTACTTTTCTTTAAAGACAAAGCAGGGAAAGAAAACATGGCAAACAAAAGTAAAAGAAATTCAGAGTAGACAACAAAAGTGCCAAAACTCTACCACTAGAATGGACGGTAGGTGTAAAGAAACATGAACACGGCAGACCCTAGAACAGGGAGCAAGCTCAAAGGTATAAGAGATCAGCCCCAAAGAGAAATGTATGAATAAGATAAGTAAAAGGAAGAGAATCACCCTTGTGATTGGCTTCTACTTTGCCACTTTTAAAGAAGGAAGAATTAGTTATACAAAGATTATATCTCTCTACAAAACCAAGGGTAGCACAGAGCTTACCCAGAAACTGCCTTTTGATCCCAGGCAGTATTAGAGAGGCAGGGACTGTAGTGAGCCAGAGAGCCCTAAATGATGGAGACAGAGCCTTTCACTGTAAATTTTCCAGTTAAAATAAAACAAAGCTTCACTACCTAAGGCAGACCAAATTTGTGAAAAGGGTACCTGCACTTCACAAAACCACGCACACAACCAGTAGAGGACAGATCTGAGGGAACATGGCTGTGGACAGTTAAGTGTGGTCACTAGCCAAGTGTTTCCAGGCATCAACCCCACAGGAAAAGTACAATTCAACAAATTCCTTTCCTAGTGAAATCACAACCCACCCAACCCTTGGACTGATCAGTTTTCAACAAGTGATCAAAGGAGCCAATGGTAAATTCTCAAATGCCAAGGGTCTTGCTGGTTGGCAGAAAAATGTCTATGAAGGGAAAAACAGGAAAAGAGGTTAGAGAGATACATATCAGCTGTATTAAACTTGGGTAAGTCACTTAACTCCCATGCCAGTTTCTTTAAAAAAAAAAAAAAAAACTTATTTAAATTTAATTAACATAACGTGTTATTAGTTTCAGAGGTAGATGTCTGTGATTCATCAGTCTTATGTAACACCCAGTGTTCATTACATCACGTGCCCTCCTTAATGTCCATCACCCAGTTACCCTGTCACCCCCACCTCCCCTCCCCTCTAGCAACCCTCAATTTTTTCCTTATGATTAAGAGTCTTTTATGGTTTGTCTCCCTCTGATTTCATCTTTATCTTTTCCTCTCTTCACCTATGATCCTCTGGTTTGTTCCTTAAATTCCACATATGAGTGAGATCATATGATAATTGTCTTTCTCTGACTGACTTATTCCACTTAGCACAGTACCCTCCACTTCCATCCATGTTGTTGCAAATGTAAAGATTTCACTTTTTTTTTTTTAATTTTTATTTATTCATGATAGGCACACAGTGAGAGAGAGAGAGGCAGAGACATAGGCAGAGGGAGAAGCAGGCTCCATGCACCGGGAGCCCGACGTGGGATTCGATCCCGGATCTCCAGGATCACGCCCTGGGCCAAAGGCAGGCGCCAAACCGCTGCGCCACCCAGGGATCCCAAGATTTCACTTTTTGATGGCTGAGTAATACTCCAGTATGTGTGTGTGTGTGTGTGTGTGTGTGTGTATGTGTGTAAATAGATATATTTTTATATATATATGCATATATATATAAATATATATATATTTATATATATGTATACACACATACATATCTTTATCCATTTGTCCATTGATAGACATCTGGGCTCTTTCCATCATCTGGCTATTGTGGACAGTGCTGTTATAAACACTGGGGTGCAGGTTGCCCCTTCAAATCACTACCATTTGTATCCTTTGGATAAATACATAATAGTGCAATTACTGGGTCATTGGGTAGCTCTATTTTCAACTTTTTGAGAAATCTCCATACTGTTTTCCAGAATGTCATGCCTCAGTTTCTTAATCAGGAAAAAAGGAGGTAATAATGATACCCATATCATAGGGTATTGTGAATGACAATTAAATGCATTGTTATCTATAAAACATTTAAAACAGTGCCAGGCAGAAAAGAAGTACTATGTGAGTTTATGCTAAATAAAACATCACTGGAATCAGGTCTTGGAGAGTTTAACTTAGAGACTGAGGAGGTTGGACTTTGCAAAGAACTTTGAAAGATGCTAGGGACATATAACACCATATATTCGGTAGAAAGATAATGCTGAGAAATAAGAGACTAAAGGAGAGAATGAGAGAGTAAGGAGCTTAATCTGTAAGCTAAGACAATGTATCCCATAGCCTACTAAGTAAAAAGGACACTTCTAGGTTCTACACAGAGAGGTCACTGCATCAAACAGAATCCTCTTGTGTGAAATTCCCTTCAGCTTCTCTTAATCCTCTGAATAAAAAGGCATCAAAGATGGGCACCTGGGCTCAGCTGGTTAAGCATCTGCCTTTGGTTTAGGTCATGATCTCAGGGTTCTGGGACTGAGTGGGGCTCTCTGCTCGACGGGCAGTCTACTTCTCCCTTCCCCCACCCCTGCTTGTGCTCTCTCTCACCACTTGCACGTGCTCTCTCTCAAATTTTTTTTAAAAAAGCATCAAGGGACAAATGAGCAAAGTCTGCTGCATTGCAGAGCCCCATACTCACCCAACAAGGGCTGCCGCTCGCCCACCCGCAGCTGGTGATGGAACTGCTTGCTGATCATGCGTCGGCGGGCGTCACTCTCATGGGCAGCCATGTAAGGGATCTCCAGGAGCATGGCAGACACCAGATAAACACACTCCAGCAGCTCCAGGTTGATATGTAGGTGGAAGGGCACCTGCCGGCGCCGCTCCACCTTCTCCTGCTCCTGGTTGCGCTCCTGCAGGCTCCGCAACAGCAGCCCCTGGCCCAGAAGCTCCTTGGCCCGGCCGCTTGACTGAATGTCCAGTAGGGCATTGTGAGCGTCCTTGGTCAGGCCTTGGCGGAAAGCACATATGCCCAGCTGCACCATGGTGCGATTGTACAGGATCTGGGAATGAAGGACAATGTACTCAGAAGTGGTAACTATAAGGCGGGCTACTCATCCAATCAACAAATATACACTGAGCACCTATGAGGTGCTGAGCACTAGGCTATCGGCTGGGACAGAGAACAAACCAGATGAGTCCCCATCCTCTCATGGAGCTTACATTCTAGGGATAAGGGGATGAAGAGCAAAATGACCACAATATGCAGATAGAGACTCATGCCAAGGAGAAAAATAAAACAGAGAAGGGAGTTAAGAAGGGAGTGGTGGTGGTGGTGGGAACTCACAATTTTATACAGGATAACTAGGGAAGGCCTCATTTTGAAGGGAATGTTTAAATAAAAACCTGACAGAAAAAGGGGAACAAGTCGTGCAGGTATCTGGAAGAAGAGTATTCTCGAGAAAAGGAAAAGTCAATGCAAAAAGGCCTCGTGGAGGAGCTATACCAGGTATACTCAAGGAATCAGTCTAGAACTGTAAAGATGTAAGCGTAAACTGGATAGGCAAGCACACAGCCTTGTAAGCCAAAAGCATTAATGCTTTTAAGATGGGGAAACCACAGGAAGGTTCTGAGAAAATGCGATATAACCTGAGTTAAAGGGTTAACCCTGGCTGCTGTATTAGGACAGCCTGAAAGGAGAGAAGGCCAGAAGCAGAGACCAGAAAGGTGAGGGTGGCTCAGATCAGAGGGTAGCAGTGGAAGGGATAAATGGACTCTGAACAGAAATGGCTGGGGAATCAGATGAGGGATCTGAGAGTAAAATAAGAATTGAATTTGACTCTAAAGTTTCTGGCCCAGGCAACTGAAAATACGGACTTGTCACAAATTACGATAGAGGAAAATTTTAGGTAGTACAGATGTGGGGAGGAGGGCAGATAAAGTCTTTACTGATTACAATTAAAAGTATATAGGTCAGTAGTAGTCCTGAACATAGATGCAAAGAGCCTGAAAAAATACTAGCAAAGAAAGTCCAGCAATAAATAAAAAAGATAATAGATCATGATCAAGTAGACTACATCTCTGGCATGAAAAGTTGATATAAAAATCTAAAATCATAGTTACCATATGAACACAATAAAGGAGACTTAACTGCATCATTTTAGTAGATGCAAGAAAAGCTCTTGACAAAATTCAACATTTATTTAGGACAAAATTTCTCAGTCAACTAGGATCAGAAGAGAACTTTGTCAATCTGAGAAAGTGTATCAACAGCTAACATTATACTTAGTGGTAAAATGTTGACTGCCTCCCTAAGACAGGGGACAATGCAAGGTGTTTGCTCTCACTACTTCTATGCAGCACTAAGTACAGGAGATTTGAGTTACTGCAATATATCAAGAAAGAAAGAAAAAAGGAGAGGCGCCTGGATGACTCAGTCTGCTAAGCATCTGCCTTCAGCTCAGGTCATGATCTCCTGGGATCCAGGCCTGCCTCACACTCCCTGCTCAGTGGGTAATCTGCTTTTCCCTCTCCCTCTGCCCTTCTCTCGTGCTCACTCTCTCTCTCTCTCTCTCTCTCTCAAATAAATAAAATCTTTCAAAAGAAAGAAGAAAAAAGAGAAGCCATAAAGACTGATATAGTAATAAAATGGTCTGTAGGCAGATAACATGATTATTTCAGCAGAAAAGCTAAATCGGTGAACAGAATACTAAAACAAATTAAGTGAATTTAGCAAAACAGATGCATTCAAGGCCAAAATACAAAAAATGAATTCTATTTTTATATGTCAGTAATTAACAACTGGAAAATGAGATAAACCAATTACATTTATTTTTTTTTAATTTTGTAAAAAGATTTTATTTATTCATTAGAGACATAGAGAGAGGGGTGGAGACACAGGCAGAGGGAGAAGCAGACTCCACACAGGGAGTCCGATGTGGGACTCGATCCCGGGACTCCAGGCTCATGCCCCTGAGCTGAAGGCAGAAGCTTAAACACTGAGCCACCCAGGCATCCTAAAACCAATTACATTTACAACAGCATTGAAATGCATAACATTCATAAATAATTTTTCTTTTTTTTAAAGAGAGACAGAGAGAGAGAAAGCACAAGGGATGGGGGGGTGCACAGGAACATGCTTCACACCCAGCATGCAGCCCAGTCCATCTCATAACCCTGATATCATAACCTGAGCCGAAACCAAGAGTCAGAGGCTTAACTGACAGCCACTCAGACACCCCTTCAGGAATAATTTCTTAAAAGACATGTAATAGGGATGCTTGGGTGGCTCGGTGGTTGAGTGCCTTTGGGTCAGGTGGTGATCCCAGGGTCCTGGGATTGAGTCCCGCATCTGGCTTCCCACAGGGAGTCTGCTTCTCCCTGCCTGTGTCTCTGCCTTTCTGTGTCTCTCATGAATAAATAAATAAAATATTAAAAAAAAGACATGTAATAACTCTACACAGAACACTGAAGAAAAAAATGAAACAAAGAGGTAAGATTGAAAGGTTCAGTGTTGTTATTAAGACATCAATTCCCTCAAAACTGATTTATAGATTCCATAGAATTCCAGCAGGTGTTTTTTGTAGAAACTGTCAGAATTCTATAATTTATTTGGAAATGCAAAAGTTACAGAATATCCAAAGCATTCTTTAAAAGAACAAAGCAGGAGGACTTATACTACCTGACTTCAAGACTTATAGGCAGAGTAATCAAGACAGTATGGGACTGGCACAAGGACAAACAGATGAATGAATGAATGAAACAGAAGAGAAAAAAATACACTTACACTTACAACCATATGTTTTTTTTCATGTGGTTTTCCACAAAGGCACCAGAACAGTATGATGGGGAAAGAATGTCTTTGACTCTGACTTCATATCCTATATCAAAACCATAGATCTAAATGTGAAAGCTAAAACCTTCAAAAACTTAAAAGGGTTAAAAAAAAAAAAAAAGTATCTTCATGAACTGTGAGGGTTTCTTTAGGTAGGACCCCAAAAATAATAAGCATAAAAGAAAAAACTGAAATTAGACTACACCACAAGACAGGTATTAAAAATGAATGGGGGGGGGATCCCTGGGTGGCTCAGTGGTTTAGCGCCGCCTTCAGCCCAGGGCCTGATCCTGGAGACCCAGGATCAAGTCCCACATCAGGCTCCCAGCATGGAGCCTGCTTCTCCCTCTGCCTCTCTCTCCTGTGTCTCTCATGAATAAGTAAATAAAATCTTAAAAAAATAAAATAAAATAAAATAAAATAAAATAAAATAAAATAAAATAAAATAAAATAAAATAAAGTAAAGTAAAGTAAAGTAAAGTAAAATAAAATAAATAAATAAAATAAATAAAATAAAATAAAATAAAATAAAATGAAAATGAATAGGTAGACCACAGACAGGAAAAAAATATTTGGAGAATGTTTATCTGACAAAGAACTGGTATCTAATAATAAGTAGTCGATTTCAGGGATTATCAGGGAACTACGAACCAACACCATAATGAGATACCATTAAACCACCACCAATGTGGCTTAAATGAAAAAGATCAACAATGCAAAATATGGGTAAGGAGTATAATACCCATTCATTCTGGTAGGAGTTTCATTCTTATGAAACTGGACATACACCTACACTTTGATACACCAGTTTTACTCTTAACTATTTACCCAAGAGAAAATGTACAGCAACATAAAGGCTTATAAATGTTCATGACAGCTTTGCTTATGATAGCCCCACACTGGAAACAGACCAGGTGTCTATGAAGAGGGGAACTGATCACGAACTTCAGATAGGGCAGCCCGGGTGGCTCAGTGGTTTAGGGCCACCTTCATCCCAGGGCGTGATCTTGGAAACCCGGGATCAAGTCCCAGGTCAGGCTCCCTGCATGAATCCTGCTTTTCCCTCTGCCTGTGTGTCTGCCTCTCTCTCTCTCTCTCTCTCTGTGTCTCTCGTGTATAAATAAATAAAATCTTAAAAAAAAAAAAAAAAGAACTTGAGATAAATTCATGCACTGGAATAAGAAGGAACAAATGGGAATGCTATTTAAAAACTGCCATCACATGGGCTCGCCTCAGGTTCACAATGTGTACACTTCTAAGTGTCAATATCGCTTCATTGTTTGAAACACACATTTACTAGACCTGAACTTAGACATGGCTGTCACCCTCCCATGTGAAAATGTCCCCACGACACTACCACATGTGCAGTCAGCAGTCCTGCTGTCATGTCCCAACACACCACAACACATCTGGGTCCTGCCTTTCCTTAGTTTAACAACTTAAGGTTTTTCTCTCCTTTTATAATAAAAGACCTTCTAATGCTCTCAACCAGATACACAGGAGGGACAATAAACATTAATGGAACCCAAATCTCCATCCCAGAGACCTCTAGTGGTGTCAGAACAGGACAATACCCTAACATGCAGAAGGATCGAAGAATGGTGGCATCTGGGAAGAACCAAGTGTCCACTCATATCTCCACCAGCCAGAGAGGTGGCTAACCTGGTTGAGCCATTGTGACCATGGACAGGAGCCTGGCTTGTTCTTTCCTTTGCTACCAGGGCCAGAGCGCCTCCTTCCCATCCTACCTGTACTGGTGGGTCCGCATGCTGAATATTGTCTTGCAGGTGACTCATGAGCATGAGGTCCCGGGCTTGGTACCAGCGGGAGTGCAGGGCATGGTGGTAGATGTGGCAAAGGATGGCACACGTGCGGATGCGGTCTGTGCGGTCCTTGGCGTAGATGTACTTGCACAGCCTCTCCATCAGCACAGCTGAGTCCTCGCCCTCATTCTCTGCCTGGTCTTGCTCAGACTGGGGGGAGGGCAAGCAGTGGCAGGATGTTGTTAGAGGAGAAGATCCGCTAGGGCAGAGACCCTGGCTCAGGCTTCACAACCAAAGGCTAGGCTCCATCCAGCCCTGTTCCTGTCCCTCCCAGCTCCCCTCCCGACTCCACGTCTGAGAATTCCCAGGGAACAGATTCTGCCATTAAGTCCAGACAGACATCATCCCTGAGACTCACCTTTGAGGAGCCCTCTGGGGGGGTGAGCTGCCGCTGGTGGGCCTTGTAATCAAATTTGTAGTAGGTGTGGAGGATGCGCCTCAAGTAGACTCGACAGATCTCCTCGGTGGTGCCCTTCTCTTCCAGGTAGCGCTGCACGCGCTCGATGATGGCACACACCTGCGCCTCGTCCTTCAGATGCTCCACATACTCTGGCGGGGAGAGCCCCCCTCTGCTCAGCCAGGCACCTGGCTTTCCCCATCCTCTGCCCCAGAACTGTCCAGCCACCTCTACCCATGTGTAGTCTCCTCACTGTGCCCTGAAAACACCATCTCTTCCCCAGACACTCCCTTTCTGTTCCTGTCCATGAGCTCTTCTGCTACTTCCTCCCCTGATTAAGTCCTCCTTCTCATTCAGATCTTATCTCATATGGCCCCTGCCTTAAAATGTTTTCTTCAACCATTACCTACAGTGGCTATCCTGTCTCCCACTATCACAGGTCCCTATTTGAATTTCAAATGCACCCTGCACATGATCTACAACTGCCTCATTTTATTTACATGTTGAAATGTCTTTCTCCAGGACTGAAATGTAAGCTCCATGAGAGGAAATGGCCTCTGGCTGCCTCACTCACCACTGTAGCCCTGACTCAGTAGGCACATGTGGGTATTCAGATTTCACTTAGTAAATATCCTGTACTTCCTCCAACCCAAATGCCTCTAATCCAAGCCAAACAAGCAAAGTGGACTGAAGCCAGACCGCAATGATTCTCAAAGTACAGTCCCTAGACAGCAATATCACCTGGGAACATGTAAGAAACGCAAAATTTGGAGGCAAACCCTCCATCCCCCGCTGACCTACTGCATCAGAAGCTATGGGAGTGGGGCCTAGCATCCTCCCAGGCCATGTGGATTCTGGGGTAAGGAAGGGTTGGTTCATCAGACACCCTGTCAGTATAATCCTTAGTTTTATTCTCTGCACCTTCCCACTGATGCCCATGCCTGCCTAAACTTACCTTGGGAGTGGGGATCAGTATTTTGCATTATTTTGGTAAATTCTTCATCCATTCGTTCCACCAAGGTTAAGATACAGCCACGGACACGCAGTGGCTAAAGGCGGTGGTAAAGGAGGAGCAAATAATTAGCCCAGATCTCAGTGCCAGACTTCGACCCCTCTGTCTTCACTGAGCCTTCCCAAGACAGACAATATACGCTTCCGATTAGCCTCCAATTTCTCTTTACCTGGTCAGCATTATGAAGGTTCTCACTTTCCTCCAGGATGTTCTCTCCAACAAAGATGTTGGGGTTTGCAAACAGGATGTCCATCAGCTCATTGATACAGTCCAGGCACTTCTGCCACATCTCAGGCTGTCAAGAGAGCAGAGGGCCGTCAGAGGCATGAAGGCGGAAGAAGCAGGGGCCTCCCAAGGGCCCCTTCATCAGGAATCCAGTCAACTACCAAGACGGCCTCCACAGCCCTCAAGTTTTATGATACCAGCATCCTCCCCCACCCCGGCCCCCCCAACCAACCCATCAGCTCAGCTCTGGGATGCTCCTCTTCATTGCCCTCACCTTCATGTACGTGGCTAGGTTCGGGTTGTAGTCATAGAGAGAGGCAATGATATTGAACTTGATCTTTACTATGACGCCCTCCCCCAGGTTGTTTTCAGACGCAATCTGAACCAATAGCTGTAGCAGTTCAATCTGGGCTGCACTGGAGAGGAGCAGAAGAGGGTGAGGCATCAGAGACAAATAAAAAAACCTCATCCTGTCATGCAGCATGCCCTCCTCAGACAGCAAGGCGGCGTTATTCCCACCACCTGCATACTTGCTTCTCCTTTATAAATTCCAAACAGAAGCAGCAATAATGCTAACAATCTGCCATCCTCTTCAGTTACCAAACAATTAAAGAAAGTGAGCATTATTCCCATTTTACAGTTGGGAAAATAATCCCCAAAGTTTAAGTGACTGTTTTAAGATCAAAAGGAGAGTAAACAGCAGAAAATGGACAGGTATATAAGTATGTTCCAAGTATACCATTCCTTCAACAGTAGCACACACAAATCTTCCCAAACTGCTATTTCCCCACCAACCTCCATCCATGTTTTAGAGAAAAAAAGAGCATTCATCCTGTAATCTCACAGGCCCATGAATCTTACCGATCTGTTCCCTTCTTGCCTCGTGCCTGTAGGATCTCATTCAACTTCTTGATGACAACAGCGTGGGTGATCTCGGTTCCCTTGGCAAACATTTTTGGCTTCTCCTAGGCAACACATGTACTATCATGTACAAGCTGATACAAACCCATTCTTGTGCTAACTTTTCTCCCAAACCAACCGGGGGAAATCTCTCCCAGACAGCTTCCCAATTCATTTTAATATTAAAGCCCAGGGTGCTTGGGTGGCTCAGCTGGTTAAGCGTCTAGGTCTTGGTTCTGACTCATGTCATAGCTCTTGGGTCATTGAACCAAGCCTCGCATTGCACTGTGCACTCAGCACAGTCTACTTGAAGATTCTCTCCCTTCGCCTCTTTCCCCCATTCAAGCGCACATGCATGCTCTCTCAAGTAAATAAATAAATCTTAAAAAAACAAAAACAAAAACATAAACCCAAAAAACCAAAAACCACAACACTAAAGCCCTCACCTTAACGAGGGGCACTCCACCCCGGACCCTTTCCCACTCCCCGCCTTCATTGTCTTCCTCTTCCTCATCCAGGCGCTTAGATTTCCTATCGTGCTTCTTCTTGGCTTTGTCCTCCCGCTTCTTCTCAGCTGCCTTCTTGTCCTCCTCTGTGGTGGGGGCCCTGCCAGGAGACATGGCAGATGATGAAAGACCAGTCCCCACTCCACCTGAGGCGTCTCCTTCCCATGAACTTCCTCTTTTTCTCCATCAAGCCCTGGGTTCAAATTACACTCTAGAAGTAAGCTAGAGTTAACCATAACCATAACCAAAGCAAGGATTATCAAGCATGTGAATCTGCCAGATACTTACCAAGGCCTGTCACCGTATCACACCCACTAAGAAAATCCTACGAAAGGAACAGTATGGCCTGGTCTAATAAGGCAGAGGGGTCAATTTGGCCACTGCAGACATAGAAACAGCCTGCCATGCCGCCGCACAGCCAACCTCTCAGGTTTTCCAGAGAAAACTCAACCCGTAAGTGACATAGTTATTCTTTTAATACTAGTTGCTCTATTCTAGACTAATCTTTTTACCAGTTACCAACTAATCAGTTCGAAATTAGTGTAAAAAAATTTGCTGTTCCCAGACTGGCTCCTCTCCCCTTATGAGAATTAAACTAAATTCTGAATTTAAAAAACAATTGTTCAAGACAACAAAAAATTCCCTCACAAATTCCAAAAAGATCACTGGCTATCCCAAAGTGGTCTTTGACCACTTGGTGTCTGAAACCATTTCCAGATTTGAATACTTAAATATTTAATACTTCTAAATTATCTCAAACTTCATATACTGATGAACAAATCTTTCCAGACAAACTCAATAGATACTCAAATTATAATCCTCATCAACTGCCATTTAAACATCTACAAATAAATTTCATTTTAACTGCTTAAAAGGTCTGAACGTGTTTTAGTAATAGTTTATAAATTTGCCAGCTGGATCAAACTTTTCCACTTGCCAAAGAATGTATGCCATAATCCCACAGTTTTCAGGTTTTTCCCCTGTACTACTGCAATACTCTCTTTAATGACAAAAGCTCACTTTATAGGAAAATCCTTTGCAAACACGAAACATTTGCTAAACTGAAACCTCTTGGTCATATCCCTAAAGCTCTGAGAATATCAAAAAACCTACTGCAATTTTAGAATCGATGCTGCTTAAACTTCAAAAGAACTTAATGTTTCTAGCCTAAAATTTTACTGCTAGCCATAAGGATATCAGGATTCACACTTCAAAAACGACAATGAACTCTCACCCTACGAAATTCCTTTTTTTTCTTCAAGATTTCATTTTTAAGTAATCTCTATACCCAACATGGGGCTCAAACTCACAACCCCAAGATTAAGAGTTCCATGCTCCACCAACTGAGCCAGCTAGGTGTCACTTTCACCCTATAAAATTCTAATTAGACTAAAACTTGGCTTGATAGATTATACCTTGGTATATTTACATCTTGTTAGAAATTTGAAAAGTAATGTTTATGCTCTCAGTTATACATCAAATCGATGCAAGCTACTTTTCCAGTGGGACATCACCAAATAAACTTCTATTAAAATATGTAGCCGAGGGGAGGCTCAGTGGTTGAGCCTTCGGCTCTAGGCATGATCCCGGCGTCCTGAGATCATCCCACATCGGGCTCTGTGCTCGGTAGGGAGCCTGCTTCTCCCTCTGTCTGTGTCTCTGCCTCTCTCTGTGTGTCTCTCATAAATAAATAAGTAAAATCTTAAAATAAATAAATATGTAGCCAAGAGACTAAAGATATTAAGAGACAACCAACAGAAGTTAGCCCTAAAAACTATGCTGAAAATGATCATTCCATGTCCTCTTAACAATTACCGACTAGAGCCCCTATATACTCTTGCTTAGCATCCTAACAATTTAGACATTCAGTCCCACCAGAGATTTATCCTAAGGTCTACACACATACACAAACACAAAATGGCCTCCAGAAGCCAGTTAACTCTTAGTAGTAGGCAGCATCTCTGTGAAATTCCACAGGCCAATAATGCTACCAGAGGTAAATAACTTCCTCCAATACATCCTTCAAATAAAGGGTCATATTCAAGACAACACTTAAATTTTACGTGTCTTCCTCCTCTTTCTTAATCTTTTTTTTTTGCCTTTTTCCTCTATTGCTGACTCTATCAACAGTTAAATATAACCCAAATTTCAAACAAATCTTGATTGCTCACTGTTGAAAGGCATCAAGAGGACACGACTGCCGGCTGACCCTTGAGTTGGCCATTGGCAACAGGAAGCCCCTCCCTCACCTTCTGCCCTGTCCTTGGGATGTATGTTCTGCCCATCATTCCTACCCCGGGGGCTGTTTCAAAAACATACCTTGTGAATAACATGTTAAAACCATCCGGACTGTATATCTGACACTGCCTGGTAAAGACCTCTATGTAAACTTTTATGATTCTGGTGGTTGGGTGTGAAGATGTACTAGCCTTGTGGCTTCCAAGAAAAGTCTCATCTGTTAGTTCCCTTGCTTATTAAAGCAGCCACTTGCAGCCATCTGCCTCTCTCTTTGGTTTCTCCCTGCCAGCCAGGTACTAGGGCTGGTTTCAGATTTCACCCTCAGAACACCCAAGGTGGTGAACCAACACTCCCATCTGATTAAAAGTCTAAGTGGATTAGAGGGCCTCTGGGGTGGCTCAGTGGTTTAGTGCTACCTTCAGCCTAGGGCATGATCCTGGAGACCCAGGATGGAGTCCCATGTCGGGCTCCTTCCATGGAGCCTGCTTCTCTCTGCCTGCTTCTCCCTCTGCCTGTGTCTCTGCTTCTTTCTCTCTCTCTCTCATGAATAAATAAATAAAATCTTTTTTTTTTTTTTTTTTTTTTTTTATTCACGATAGTCACAGAGAGAGAGAGAAGGGCAGAGACACAGGCAGAGAGAGAAGCAGGCTCCATGCATCGGAAGCCCGACGTGGGATTCGATCCCGGGTCTCCAGGATCGCGCCCTGGGCCAAAGGCAGGCGCCAAACCGCTGCGCCACCCAGGGATCCCCAAATAAATAAAATCTTAAAAAAAAAAGTCTAATGTGATATTTTATCAGAAGAGATCCAAGACACTGGATTTCATCAGTTTGTACTTAAGAATTACCACCCCAACTACAAATTTGGAAATATTAATGTGTGATCCAGTAATTTACCTCTAATGTCTATATAGTAAATCAACATTTTAGCCCCAAACTCACACTAATAACTTCCTTAGCTAAGAATTAATTAATCCTAAGTAAAACCCATAAGAGTCAGCCAAGACCACAATAAAGATATTCAATGAGTAACATCTTACTGCACTTGGAGAAATATTTTGGAAAAATATGGCAATTAAGAAAATAGTCACTTGGGCACCTGGGTGGCTCAGTGGTTGAATGTCTGCTTTTGGTTCAGGTCATGATCCTGGGGTCCTGGGATTGAGTCCCACATCAGGCTCCCTGCGCATCGGGCTCCTCGTGGGGAGCCTGCTTCTCCCTCTATGTCTCTGCCTCTTGATGAATGAATGAATGAATGAATGAGTGAATGAAAGAGAGAGAGAAAGGAGAGGAGAAGAGAAAAGAAAGAAGAGAAAAGAAAGAAAGAAAAGAAAAGAAAAGAAAAGAAAAGAAAAGAAAAGAAAAGAAAAGAAAAGAAAAGAAAAGAAAAAAGGAAGAAACTGGGTGGCTCAGTTGGTTAAATGTCTGCCTTCAGCTCAGGTCATGATCCCAGAGTCCTGGGATTGAGCCTCGCATTGGGATCCCTGCAGGGAAGCTTGCTTCT
Organism: Canis lupus dingo; assembly: GCF_003254725.2. Classification (NCBI taxonomy): domain Eukaryota; kingdom Metazoa; phylum Chordata; class Mammalia; order Carnivora; family Canidae; genus Canis; species Canis lupus. The sequence goes on along the minus strand of NC_064248.1, from coordinate 18,145,670 downwards.
CCCTCATCCTCCATCCCTCCCCCAGGCTTGGGTGCTCGCACTAGAATCTTTAAAAAAAAAAAAAGAAGAAGAAGGGACACCCGGGTGGCTCAACAGTTGAGTGTCTGCCTTTGGCTCAGGGCATGATCCCAAAATCCCAGGATGGAGTCCCATATCAGGCTTCCTGCATGGAGCCTGCTTCTTCCTCTGCCTATGTCTCTGCCTCTCTACCACTGTGTCTCTCATGAATAAATCTTTAAAAAAGAAAAAGCCACTTGAAAAAGAAAAGCGATTTAAAAGTTCACTAAACGGATTCCTTAAGGCATTCCCATAGATAGACTTATCCTGATTACAAAATTAAATGGAACAAAAGCTCTAATGTTTCTTATAATATCTGTGATTATCCTCGTATTTTCAGCCCAAATCCACTACCTAATGTCCAAGTCCCTTAATGTTGCCAGACAGCCTTATTCCATACCAAAAAGAGACAGAAGCTCTTGAGATTAAACCCATTCCTTTAACCAAAAAAAATGAAAGCTGAAAAAATGTGATGAAGAATAAAGTATAGATTGGTTTAATATGGAGACACTGAAAAAAGATCTTGGCAGACATTATGGAAACAGACGGCTATGCTTCTAGAAAACCCATTCACAACACTAACCCTGGCTGGCTTAGCTAATGAGAAAATACGTGTGATCAAAATTCACTGTTCCCATACCATCTGTGGTTTCTCTCTCCTTGTTCTTTTTCCTCTTATACATATCTTGCTTTTGTCTTGGTTTGGAAATCAACCTTAAAAACTGGTTTTGAGGGCAGCCCTGGTGGCTCGGTGGTTTAGTGCTGCCTTTGGCCCAGGGCCTGATCCTGGGGACCTGGGATCGAGTCCCACGTCAGGCTCCCTGCATGGGGCCTGCTTCTCCCTGACTGTGTCTCTGCCTCTCTCTCTCTCACTGCATCTCTCATGAATAAATAAATAAAATCTTAAAAAAAAAAAAAAAAAAAAAAAACTGGTTTCGTGACACAAGTAAAACAGTCTCTGAATTATTCTTTGACATAAAGTCAAATTCAATGTCAAAGACCTTTGAGGATGCCATCGTTGACCGAACCTGTCAACTGGAATTTTAACTCAATCTAATTCTAGATATTTTAATTAAGTATACAAAATAAAATTTCACTGGCTTAAAATATATATCAAGGGTAATCTCTAAAAGGATAGCATGTAACTTCCAAACCAATACAGAGGAACACACTAAGAGGGAAAAAAAGAATACAATCTAGACATGGCTTAAGAAGTAGAAAAGTCAGTGAGAAAGAAAATAGAAGATAGGATTAACCTCAATTATTAAGTGAAAAGCCAAATCCCTCTCAATTACCGTAACACACTGTGTGATTCCATTTACATTATATTCTCTACAGAGGGTGAATTTATCTAGAGACAGAAAGCAAATCAGTGGTTGCTGGCTGGGGTGGGTGGGGTGGGTGGGGTGGGAGCAGAGGACAACACCAAACACACACGAGAAAGACCACTGCATGATCAGAGGTTTGGAATTTTCAGCCTCACCATGACTAGGAGAGAAACAAGGGCTGAAAACAGAGCAATCAGTGAGTACCGACTTAACTGATCACACATTTTTAATAAAACCTCTATAAACATCCCCAAATGATGACGTTTGGAATGCTCCGTGGTTGCTAAACACACTGTGGTGCCAGGAGTGTGGTGCATCCAGATAGGGCATGGAAGCTCTGTGCCTGTTCTCCCACACCATGCCCTGTGCATCTCTTCCACTTGGTTCTTCCTGAGTTGTATGTACCCTTTAAAATAAACGGGTAATAGCAAGTAGAGCGCTCTCTCAAGTTCTGTGGATTGTTCTAGCAAATTATCGAAACTGAGGAGGGCAGGATCCTGGGTGGCGCAGCGGTTTAGTGCCTGTCTTTGGCTCAGGGCATGATCCTGGAGTTCCAGGATCAAGTCCCACATCAGGCTCCCTGCATGGAGCCTGCTTCTCCCTCTGCCTGTGTCTCTGCCTCTTTCTCTCTGTGTCTCTCATGAATAATTAAAAAAAAAAAAAAAAAAAAAAAGAAAAGAAACTGAGGAGGGAGTTGTGGAAACTCGGAATTTATAGCTGGTTGGTCAGAAGTACAAGAGCCAAACCTGGGTCTTGCCACTGGTTTCTTTCTTTCTTTTTTTTTTTCAGTGTATAGTCTATTTTTTAAAAAGATTTTATTTATTTATTCATGATAGACAGAGAGAGAGAGAGAGAGAGAGAGAGAGGCAGAGAGAGGCAGAGAGAGAAGCAGGCTCCCTGTGGGGAGCCTGACGTGGGACTCGATCCTGGGACTCCAGGATTGCGCCCTGGGCCAAAGGCAGGCGCTAAACCGCTGAGCCACCCAGGGATCCCCTTGCCACTGGTTTCTGAGGTGGGGGCAGTACTGTAGGGCTGAGCCCTTAATCTGTGGGGTCGGCAATAACTCTGGGTCGTTTCAGACTGAGCTGCATGTGGAACACCACATTGATGGCCAGAAAGTTGGAGAACCGGTAGGTGTAAGGAAAAAAAAAAACCCGCAGAGATGGTGTCAGAAATGCTATAAACAAACACATCAGATATACATGCCTCCTGGGCTTGACCAGTCAAGTGGAACACAGAGTAAGAAAGGCTTCTCAACAAAAAGGTGACTGCAGGATTCCTACACTTCCCCACTATGGCCCAAGGCACCACTTTTTTCCTTACTTTTTAAGGAATCTTGAAGCTAGCACTGTCTGCTTCCCTTCTTCCTCCTCTGAGTCAGAGTCAGAAGATGTGGAACCCGTATCCCAGTCTTCATCATCTTCTGAGTCTTCTGAGTCCTCCTCATCATCCTTAGAGAAATAAGAGCATCAGCAGGAAAAAGGCTGGAGACTGACTGGTTTCCCTGCCGGCACAAGTCCCAGGAATTTTCGGGAGCAGAATAAGAGTAGATACTCAAGAATGATCATATGAAGAGCTGGACTGGGCCACCAAGACCCAGAGAGAAGTGCAGACTTGCTCCAGGGACCCACAGTTCTCCGGGGGGCAGAGTGGGGTCTTGAAACTACTGCCCCATGTTTCAGGGCACTCAGTGCTCTAATCCAAGACAAAGCCTGTTCTCAAACCAGGCTCCACTAAACCCTATCTCTCCCAATCCTAGGGCTGTCAGTCGTCATTTCCCCCAGGAACTTGAGAATGGTCCATGGCAGGCAAATCGCCCTTCATAGTCTCACTGTGGCTCTTACCTCCATCTTTTTGAGGAACTTGCGACTCTCTCCAGAAGGAGCTTCTGATTTCTTCTTTAGGAAAGCTGCAGCACTGACTCCGTCCTCATCCTCATCCTCATCTGAAGAGCCTGGTGGGAAAGGAGAGAGAAGAGAGAGAGAGTGATGAATAAGGCAGAAGGGCAACCAAGAAAGCAGGCCAAAGGATCCCCTGACTGTGAACTCGTAATCATTAGTAGTGAGGGTCCCCCTCACCTTCTGAATCCTCCTCGTTCTTCTCGGCGTCTTCGTCCGCAGACTGCTCAGGGTTCTTAACAAGGGAGATGTGAGAATAATAAATGATGCCTGCCAACCACTGCCCCATCCTCCCTATTCTCCCCCTCCACCCTAGTGCTATGTGTCCTGATTCCTTCTCCAGTTACCCCTTCCATTTGCAAATACTCTTCTGTCTCTCTTGGGGGGGATCACTGTCCCCACAGTTCAGAAAGTCTATCTCTAGCATCCTCACCTGCTTGTAATTTGTAATGTGGGACTCGAAATCTCGGTTGTATTTTCGGATCTTCTGGCGTAGGGTGCTCAGGGCCTTGGCATTGTTCTTGTTCATCTTCTTCTTCCCTTCCTTATCCTCCCATAGCTAAAGGACAGGAGAGGGGAAAAAAGTAGAATAGGGATGTGAGACTACACAGTATTACCTAAATCTCAGGCTTATGGGACACCTGGGTGGCTCAGCAGTTGGGTGTCTGCCTTCAGCTCAGGGCATGATCCTGGAGTCCCAGGATCTGGTCCCACATCGGGGTTCCTGCATGGGGCCTGCTTCTCCCTCTGCCTATGTTTATACTTCTCTCTCTCTCTGTGTGTCTCTCGTGAGTAAATAAATAAAATACTTATAAATCAATCAATCAATCTCAGGCTTCACCACAACCATGATGATGAGTTTTGCTATCTGTACACCATCTGTACTGCTTACCAACTGCATTTATTAGCTTATTTTTAAAAAAGATCCTTTGTATTTCACCACCAAAGGGGGGAAAAAAACCCACAAACAAGAATAGGAAAATAAGGGACTAAAATTCTTGACCAAAAAAGGTCCTGGACTCTCCTTGCTTCACCCCTCTTTTTCTCAGGCTCTAGGAACTACTATATGGATAGCAAACAACCAAGAGGAGACAGGACCCCTGGAAGTGGGTTAGGACCAGGCCCCAGGTCCACAATCCCCTCTGGATCCTCTCTCACCTGCAAGCATCATACCTCATTAAGATAATCCTCTAGATCAGCCAGGATGCGGATATAGAACCGGGGGACACCTTCCTTGTCCACAATGCTCTTAGCCTTCCCGTATGCTTTTCCCAGGAGCTCAAACTCTTCCAGGCACTTGGTGACATCCCGAATCTTCATGGCATTACGGATGGTCCGGATGAGATTGGTCAGCTCCTCAAACCTGTGTTGGAGCCCAAAACCACATTGGACTTGCTCACCAACATCAGAAAACCCACTACTGCTACAGAGATTCCCCATGATCTGGCCTCCCCATGGCCTCACCTCTTGTCCTTGGCACTTCGGACAACTCTCTTGGTATCTTCTTCATCCTCACTCAGCAACAACGGCCTGTTTAAAAGAACAGACACCATTAACTTCCCTTCCTTGCTCCAGTCTTTTCAAGTGATCTCTATTTCCCTTCTCAGTGAACCCAAAAGAACAAAAATACTCAAAAAAAACAAAAAACAAAAAACAAAAAAAATAAGAACAAAATTACTCAAGCCATCATACCACGCTTATCCTTAATGCTTCCTCTTCAAAACCTCATCATATACAACATATACAACTCACTCATCTAAGCCTACTTCAGGTATGCCATTCTGTCAAACACTGTTACATATACAAAGAGGACCATCTCCATCCTCTCAAAAATAAAGCTATTTTCTGTGTCAGAAAACTAATTACACAAAGACACAAATAACTAAGCACTGAAAGAAATCAAGAAAAAAGGGTACTCCAGCTAGAATGAATGGAAAAGGCTTTAAGAAGGTGGTACTTAAATTAGATCACAGAAAGCAATGTTTCCTGGATTGTGAGAGGCCATGGGCAAGGAAAAAGTCCCAATGGCTTTTAACACCTCCACTACTAGCACGTTTCTTTAGTAAGGAAAGACTATACTACAGCCATATCTCCATTCTTTTTCTTCCTGTTTTATTAATTTACCAATTATTTTGTATTTTAAAGTAAGTGATGTTGGTTTTTCCAATTGTGGCAATAATAAAAAATCATATTCCGGAGGATATATGTGCATATGTATATGTATTATTAAACAGTGGCACAAGAATATAGAAATGTGCAAGTGGCATGTATGAAGTTCAAGAAACAACATTCCAGTTTCAAAAAGTGAAAAGAGTTTTTATTTTGCAGAGACAGGGGATGCAGTTGAGTGTCTGTCTTTGACTCAGGTCCGGAGTCCTGGGATCGAGTCCCGCACTGGGCTCCCCGCGAGGAGCCTGCTTCTCCCTCTGCCTGTGTCTCTGCCTCTCTGTGTGTGTCTCCCATGAATAAATAAATAAAATCTTTTTTGCAGAGACAGGAGTATGCCATTTCAGTAAATATCAGAAACAGGACAATAGATAATGATGAGCCAGCCCTCAGTACCAGGTGGCGGGGCTTCAGGAGCCACATCGAGCAGCTCTCAAATACCAAGTGAGCATTTTGGATTTCTTGTGAGCAGGATTTTTTTGGTGGTAAGAGGAACTGAGAACTTTTGGAGTCCGATGCCGAGCGGAGAGGTGGTACACAGGCTGTGAACACGCAGGCCAGTTACGAGGCTGATGCAACAGACCCAGCCAGTGGGAAATCTCTTCTGACTCCGACCCCCTGCGCCCGGCGGATGGACTCCCACAATTCACAGCACCCTGAAGCGTGAAGGTTGTCCCTTCGACGCTGCTCTGGCCCCTTAAACTCCCGCCGCCTCCTCCATTCCCCTCTCACATACGCGGCCTTCCCGAGCACTCCCCGACCGGTCACCGCGGCGCAGGCCCCCCACTCACTGTTTGCCGTAGTTGCCCCCGACAGGTTTGGTGACGAGCTCTTCCCCCGACAGAGACGACTCGGACTCGCTGTCCGAACCGGTGGTGAAAAACCGCGACATGGCGACGGCGCTGAGGCTGCGGCGGGCGCAGCGGGACCTGCGGGAAAGCTGGAGTCACAGACCGCAAGAAGGGGCCGGGGTCGCTACTTCCCGACCTCTACTTCTCACCATCCCCGCAAATACCCCGATTTGCAGCCCCACCTCAAAGGCCAAGGCCCGAGAAATACAACCCGTCGGAACTCGCGAGTCACACCGCGAAGCCTCAACAGCGGAAATACGAAAAGAAGGAAGGCGGGGCCTCTACGTCATTTCCGGGAGAATGACGAACTATACTGGTGACTACAACTCCCAGCGGTCTTCGCGCCGGAAGGGGCGTGGACAGGCTTGACGTACCCTTGGCAGGTGGGGCGGTGCCTGGAGAGTCTCAAAGCCTGTCGCGTTTTGTTACTCGCACGAACCACCTGCGGAATCAGAGTTTCAGGGCCAGGAGTTTACTTTCTTATAAAGCTCCCACGTAACGCTGAGCTGCTAGGTTTTGGAGCTAGGGCTTTAAAGCAAACTGAGAATCAGACTTTGGATTCAAATCCTGGATCCCCACTTTGTGTAAATTAGGGAAATTTCCTAACCTCTCTGTGCTTCATTCTCCCCACCTGTAAAATGGCAATAATAGCACCTACTTCATAGGATGTAAGAATTAAATGACTTAGTATACGTGAAGCATTTCGGACAGTGCCTTGTACATAATAAGCATATAATAAATAATTAGCTAGTATTCACTCATTACTCCACAGATACTTATTTACTGAGCAGGGTCCGAGGCGCTGGATACATTAGTGAATAAGATAGAAATGGTCCCTGACTTCACAAGGAACTCATATTATATTGGAGTGGCATAAATTAACAAACAGATAATTTCAGATAGTAATAAGCTCCATAACGATATTAAAGTAACTGGTTAGATGGAAAGATTATTTTGGATAGGAAGGGCAGAGCCTCTGAAGAGGTGACATTTGAATTGAGATCCAAATAACAGAAAGAAGGGAGCCATGCAGATAGTCTTCTAGGGAAAGAGCACTCCCAACTCTTCTTCTAGGAAAAGGGAAACAGCAAGTGCAAAGGCCCTGAGGCAGAAATGAACTTGGCCAGTTCTGGGAATAAAGAGAATGCCAGGGCAGCCCGGGTGGCTCAGGGGTTTATTGCTGCCTTCAGCCCAGGACATGATCCTGGAGACCTGGGATCAAGTCCCACATCAGGTTCCCTGCATGGAGCCTGCTTCTCCCTCTGCCTGTGTCTCTGCCTCTGTGTGTGTGTGTGTCTCTCATGAATAAATAAATAAAATATTTTTAAAAAGATAAAGAGAATACCAGTGTGCTATCAGTGAAGTGAGCAGGCATTAATAGTATAGAAGTAGACAATACTAGGTCATACAGGTCCTTATAGGCCTGTGGATTTAAATCCAGGTGGGTTGAAGAAACCATCAGCACAGGGACTGTTTTACATTTTTAAATGTAGTTCCATTCATTCAGTATTTGCTGCATCTCTGGGCCTGCATTTAGTTGGAGACAGTGTTATCCTGAAAGAAAAGAAAAGAATTAGCAGACTGAAGGGAAAGAAGGAGACTATTTTGGGTAGAAAAATAGTGTGAAAATCCTGGAGACAGGAAAGCCCAGAGCACAGTCAGTGGCTGGTATATTGGGGTTAGAATGTGTCAGGGCCTCTCCACATGTCTTGGATTGTCACCCCTGTTCTTCCTTTCCCCTTCTCTCTGTCTCCTTTTTTCCTCTCTCCTTTCCTCCCTTCTTCCCTCTCTCCCCCCAGATCCACTTGATTCTGATACCAACCTCTTCACCTCCCCAAATAGAAAAGGAATGCACAGAAATTGCTAAGGGAACCCAAGGTAAAGGGGAAAGGAGGTTGAATGACATAAAAATCATTGTCACTGAAGATGAAGAAATACAAATTCACGCTAAAGGGAAGTCATTGATTTTAGAGTGGCTTCTTGTTACTCCCAGGATCCTGAGAAGTTGCAAAGAAAAAATCATACTGAACTCTATTTTCAACCAGTTCTTTACTAAGTCATGAAAAATGTAAACTTTACAGGGAGCCGGCTTTCTTAGTGAACTTTTTATTGAAATGGGACATAGGTTCAGACAGATGATAGGTCATAAGTATACAACCTGATGAATTTTCATAAAAGTGAGTCCACTTCTGTAACCAGCACTTACATCAAAAACAGGACATGACCAGATTCCCCCCACTTCCATGTTCTGCTCATGTATCCCTCTCCAGTTACTACTCAGCAGGCTTCTTAAATTTTATTTTTTATTATAAAAATTTCAAGCCCAGAGATAAGAATAAAGACTATTCTAGACGCACCTGGTGGCTCAGTGGTTGAGCATCTGCCTTTGGCTCAAGTCATGATCCCAGGATCCTGGGATTGAGTCCCGCATCAGGCTCCCCACGGGGAGCCTGCTTCTCTCTCCCTCTGCTTATGTCTCTGCCTCTTTCTCTGTGTCTCTCATGAATAAACAAATAAATAAAATATTTTAAGTAGATGATGATTCTAATGAGCATCCATGTATCCGCAATCCACCCAGTGTTGTCACAACTTTTTTTTTTAAATTCTTATTTATTTATGATAGTCACAGGGATCCCTGGGTGGCGCAGCGGTTTGGCGCCTGCCTTTGGCCCAGGGCGCGATCCTGGAGACCCGGGATCGAATCCCACGTCGGGCTCCCGGTGCATGGAGCCTGCTTCTCCCTCTGCCTATGTCTCTGCCTCTCTCTCTCTCTGTGACTATCATAAATAAATAAAAAAAAAAAAAAAAAAAAAAAAAAAAAGATTTTATTTATGATAGTCACAGAGAGAGAGAGAGGCAGAGACACAGGCAGAGGGAGAAGCAGGCTCCATGCACCGGGAGCCCGATGTGGGATTCGATCCTGGGTCTCCAGGATCACGCCCTAGGCCAAAGGCAGGCGCCAAACCGCTGCGCCACCCAGGGATCCCGTGTTGTCACAACTTAATATGATGCCACATGCCACATTTGATGCAGCTTTATTTTTTAAAGAAAAATTAAAAACACACTCAGGATCTCCTAGGTAAATGGAGGTCTTGAACAAGATTCATGGTACACCCACAAATATTTTCAAGGCAAAATATTATTGTGTGCCAAGCCCTTTCACATGGACAATCTTTCTCTTAAAATAATACATGTACATGATTACAAAATGTAATTACATTAATTAAATGTACATTATAAAATGTAAATGGTACAGAAGAATATACAAAGAAAAAAATCTCTTTCCCACCCTTGATTCCCAGTTCCTCAGCTTCTCTCTCCAGAGGCAAACACAATTACTGGTTTACCGTGTTAATATTCCACATGTTTCTCGGAATATATAGCTAAGATACATAAAAGGATACAGATATATATATATATATATATATATATATATATATGTTATATCAGTAAGGATATATAGATAGCTAGGTATCTGATAGATCCTTATTGATATAATCCTTATAATATACATACATACATATATTTACATATTTTTATGTGTCCATAGCTATACAGTGTTTATCAATAGAGAGATGGGATATATATAATTATTATATATATTATTATTATATATGTTATATATATCCCCACCTTTTTTCTTACACAAATCAAAGCATTCTTTTTGTGCTCTTCTGTATCTTGTTTCATTATTTACCATATCTTGCAGCTCTTTCTATAAAGGCATATGGACTTCTCTCATTCTTTTTTTTTTTAAGATTATTTATTTATTCATGAGAGACACAGAGAGAGAGGCAGAGACATAGGCAGAGGGAGAAGCAGGCTCCATGCAGGGAGCCGGATGCAGGACTTGATCCCAGGTCTCCAGGATCACACCCTGGGCTGAAGGTGGCGCTAAACCGCTGAGCCAACCGGGCTGCCCTCTCATTCTTTTAGATGGCAAACCATTGTACCAGTATATCGTGAACCATAAAATGCATTTCCTCAGAGGAGCCTGGGTGCCTCAGCTGGTTGAGCGTCTGCCTTCAGCTCAGGTAGTGATCCCAGGGTCCTGGGATTGGGCCCCACATCAAGCTCCCTGCTCAGTGGGGAGTCTGCTTCTCCCTCTCCTTCTGCCTGCAGCTTCCTCACTTGTGTTCTCTCTGTGTGTCAAATAAATAAATAAAATCCTTTTAAAAATGCATTTCCTCAGACTTCTCTTGATGAATACCTCTTTTAAATCTTCACAACAACCCTTTAGAGAAAAGGATATAGACACCTGAGATATTGTATTCCAAACCCAAGCATTATTTCATTTTTTTTCCAAGCATTATTTCAAAGCCTGTAGAGCTTTACTGTTTCAGAGTTAGACTGAGTTAAAACAACTCAGTCTTGTGAATAGGATGGATAGGAATGGGCAGAGAGTAAAGGCAGCAGAGTAAAGAAAATCTGATAATTTCTTCCTTTATGAGCATAACTAAACTTCACAACTGGAGCCAAGCATAACATGGGTGTTTTTAATAGGTGAGTTTTGTTAATGCCTAGATTTTGATGGGTCCTTAATGGTCCCAGAGCGGGAAGCAAACCCAGGCAGAGCTTTGATCAGTCTGGTGTCTACGGTTCTTGTGGGCGTCACATTTCTCTTGGCAGACTGCTTCTGTCTTGAATGCCTGTAATAATGTAACCAGCAAGCTGAGAGGTGTTAGTCATTACTGGCATTTGAACAGCAACTTCAAATACATAAAGATATTTGAAAGTCATGACAAACTTGTAGGTAGGCAGGCAAAGCAGCTACTACTAACCTCATCCTACAGATGAGAAAACCACACATCCTACAGATGTGAACGAGCACATGGTGGCTAAGCTAGCAACAGAGTGAGGTCCCAAAACCAGATCCTTCCATTCAGAGGCCACAGAAATCTCTTCTAGATACATCATTTTACTTCCTAATGTTGACCAAAGCGGGATACATTATAATTGTAAGAGGGGATGACCAAGAGGAGGAAGAGGAGTGAGCATGGAGTAAGAGGAAGGGAGGCATTTGGACTCCTCTCTGGGACTAAATCATGCGTATCATGCTCTCTTATTCACTCAACTCCAGCCACATCAGTTCTAATAGATCCAGAGCCTCAATTTTTTTAAGACTTTATTTTATTTATTCATAAGAGATACAGAGTGAGGGAGGCAGAGACGTAGGCATAGGAAGAAGCAGGGTCCCTGCAGGGATCCTAATGCAGAACTTGATCCCAGGACCCCAGGATTGTGACCTGAGCCAAAGGCAGACACTCAACCACTGAGGCACTCAGTTGTTCCAGAGCCCCATTTTGTTTCTAAAAATGCTTGAGAATATATAATGCTTTAAATATCTTGAGATGCTTTGTGAAATTCATAGAAAATATAATCTTCTGACACAACTTTTTTTTGTTTTGTGTATGTTTTATTTTCCTAAATAACCTCTGAGCTCCTTGGAGACAGGGATAGAATCTTTATACACCTTAGTATCTCCCTCAGTGCATTTCATGCAGTACGTGTCCAATCACATGTTACTGTTATGATTATTATTGACAGGAAAGGCAAGATACATACAGGGAAGTGCACCAACTGTTTTCACTTCTACCATCATCTGTTAGCTTTGCCTGTTCTTGAGATTCAGATACATAGAATTATAATGTATGTCCTTTTTTATGTCTTCTTCCAGGATCCTGTAAGATTCATCCATGTTGTTACATACTGGTAGTTCCTCCTGCTATGATTGCTGAATACTTTCAATTATGTAACTATGCCTTAATGTATTAATTGTCCTGTTGATTTGGATTGTTCCCTGTTGGGGCGCTATTGTGAGTAAAGCTTTTATCAATATGTTTATACAAGTCTTTTTTAAAAATATTTGATTTATTTATTCATAGAGACAGAGAGAGAGAAAGAGAGAGACACAGGCAGAGGGAGAAGCAGGCATCATATAGAGCCTGATGTGGGACTCTATCCAGGGTCTCCAGGATCACACCCTGGGCTGAAGGCGGCGCTAAACCGCTGCGCCACCGGGGGTGCCTATACAAGTCTTTTTGTGGACGTAAGTACTTATCTTCTTTGGTGAGATAGACCACAGAGTAAGTGTATATCCAGCTTCAGTAAATACTGCTATATTCTAACTGTATTTATATAGGAGAAAAAGGAAAGTATTCTTTATTTAAAACATGTACCAAAATATGTAAATGCTAAAGTGTGATTTTCCTAAAAGATATAAAGAAGTAATCAGAGATTTGTACCTACTTGCAATGATGTAATTTGGACTTATGAGAAGACAATTATAATGTGAAAAAATGTTGAACTTTTTTCTTTATATTTGATATTTTAAGAGATATGTGTATACATACTCAGCCTTTTTACATGTATTTAGAATCACAGTGAACAAGCCAGCTACAATGGCAGCCAGAAACAATAGGTTTTATTATGAGTGCTGCCTTCAGTGAAGGGATTTTCCAAATATGGTGAACAGCTTTTGGTAAAGATCCAAACAAAACAAAAAGCAATCTTCTTTCAATGTGCATAACAGTTGAATTCCTGGAAAAATAGGTGTATATTAAAAGCAAGCAAGATATATCTTGAGTTCACATGTAAAATGAAGTTAGATTCTTGGCACATATTGTTAGATGTCTGGTGGGAACACTGACAAGCCATTCAGGCATAGGAAATTGGCCCTCACCTTGTAAGGTGTGGGCCACCCACAAACTTCCAAAATGACCATAGGGGGCAGTACCACCCCATTGAGAACCACTCTCCAAGACCTATTGTGTCTAGTATAGTTGACAATAGTCATCTGTAACTTGTTATATATTAAATGAAATTAAAAGCCCAGTTTCTCAGTCATACTAGCCACATTTCAAGCGCTTAAAAACCACGTGTAGCAGAAACTACCCACAGAGGAAAGCACAGGTCCAGATGGTTCCACTGGTTAATTATTCTGCAATTACTTAAAGAATTAACAACAGTTCTTCACAAATTCTTTCAAAAAATAGAAGAGGGAATACTTTCCAACTCATTCTATGAGGCAAGTATTACCCTGATGCCAAAATCAGACAAAAGTGACATAAGAAAACTTCAGACCAATATCTCTTATAAATTAGAGACGCAAAAATCCTCAACAAAATAGTAGAAAATATAATACACAAACCATGACCAAGTGAGATTTATTAGGAACACAAAATTTGGTTAATATATGAAAATGAATTAATGTTATATACCATGTCAGTAAATTAAAAGACAAAAATCAAATGATCATCTCAATAGATGCAAAAAAAAAAAAAAGCATCTGACAATATGCAAAACATCTTCATGATAAAAATACTTTACAAACTAGGAACAGAAGGGAACTTCCTCAATATGATATATAGAACATCTGCAAAAAATCCACAGCTACATCATACTTAATGATAAAAGATTGAAAGCTTTTCCCCTAAAATCAGGAACAAGACAAGGAAGTCTACTCTTACAACTTCTATTCAATGTTGTACTAGAGGTTCTAGCCAAGACAATTCAGCAAAATGTCAAATAAAAGACATCTAGATTAGATAGGTTTGAAGATGACATACCTCATATATAGAAAATCCTATGGAATTTACCAAAAACTATTGAAAATAATAATGAGCTCACCAAGGTTGGAGGATAAAAGACCAGTAGACAAAAAAGCAATTGTATTTTATACATTTATAAAGATCAATCCAAAAAGGAAATTAAGAAAACAATTCCACTGGGGTTGTCAGTCAGTTAAGTGTCCAACTTGATTTTGGCTCAAGTCTTGATCTCAGGGTTGTGAGATCAAGCCCCACATCAGGCTCTGAGATGGATATGGAGCCTACTTAAGATTCTCTCTCTCTTTTTCCCTCTGCCCCTCCCCTCTCTCTAAAAACAAAACAAAGCAAAACAATTCCACTTAACAAAAGCACCAAAAAAGAATAAAATGCTTAGAAATAAATTTAACAAAATAAGTGCAAAATGTATACTCTGAAACTAGAAAGCATTCTTGGAAGAAAATAAAGATCTAAATAAGAGGAAAGCCATCCCATGTACATGGATCAAAAGAGTTAATGTTGTTAAGTTGGCAATACTTCCCAAACTGATATACAGTTCAATGCAAGCCCTATCAAAATCGCAACTGGCTTCTTTATAGATATTGACAAGCTCATTCTAAAATTCATAAAACATTCTTTAAAAAAAGATTTTATTTATTTATTCATGAGAGACACAGAAAAAGAGGCAGAGACATAGGCAGAGGGAGAAGCAGGTTCCCTGTAGGGAGCCTGATGCAGAACTTGATCCTGGGACCTGGGGATCACATCCTGAGCCGAAGGCAGATGCTCAACCACTGAGCCACCCAGGCATTCCCATAAAGCATTTTTGAAAAAGAACAAAGTTGGAGGATTCACACTTCCCAATTTCAAAAACTCACTACAAAATTACAGTAATCAAGATGGTGTTGTGCTAGCATAAGAATAAACATGTAGATCATTGGAATTGAATTAAGAGTCCAGAAACAAATCCCCACATTTGCAGTCAACTGATTTTCTTTTTTTTTTTTTTTTAATTTTTTTTTTAACTTTTATTTATTTATGATAGTCACAGAGAGAGAGAGAGAGGCAGAGACACAGGCAGAGGGAGAAGCAGGCTCCATGCACCGGGAGCCCGACGTGGGATTCGATCCCGGGTCTCCAGGATCGTGCCCCGGGCCAACGGCAGGCGCCAAACCGCTGCGCCACCCAGGGATCCCTCAACTGATTTTCAACAGCTGATTTTCTAAAACAAATCCATAGGGAGTCCTTTCAACAAATGGTGCTGGGACAACTGAATATTCACATCCAAAAGAATGAAGTTGGGCCCAGGGTTGGGGGGGAGGTCCTCAAGATTTTTTTTTTTTTTAGTTGGAAGAGTTCTTCATGTATGTATCCTAGATACAAGTCCCTATGGAGAATATTTTAAAAAGGAAAAGCATATGGATGAGGTAATTGGGCATTAAAGAGGGCATATAATATGATGAGCACTGGGTGTTATATGCAACTGATGAATTACTGAACTCTACATCTAAACTAAGAATGTACTATATGTTGGCTAATTGAATTTAAATTTGTTTTTAAAAAAGGAAAAGCACAATTCAGTGGTTTTCAAAGTATGGTCCCAAGAACAGCAGCATCAGCATTACTTGAGTGTATGATAGGAAGGCATATTCTTGGTCCCCACCCCACACTTCCTCAGTCAGAGCTGTGGGGGTGAGCCCTGGTAATCTGTATTTGTACAAGCCGTATGGAACACACTCAAGTTTTGAGAACAACTAGTATAATGCAGTATAAAGATAAAGGCAGGAGCCCATCCCTAGCATGAACAAAGACCGTGCTTTCCCAAGAGCTCATGCAGTTTCTACAACCACATTATGACATGTTGATACTACTGTCATCCCCATTTGACCAGATCAGTAAACTGCAGTGCAGAGAAATGAAGATGATTGCCTGAGATCATGAGTTTATGAATGGCAGAGCTGAGGCCTAAAGGGCCAGGCTTCTCTGCCAGCAAAGCCCATGCTATTAACCACCATGTCAGCACTTCCCTGAGCGTGAGCCATAAACATCACTGGTGGTGATGGGATAGTCTCAGAGCATATGTGGATGTTCACTTTGAACTCCAAAAGTTATATACAGATTTTCCTCAACTTACGATAGGGTTTTGTCCTGATAAACCCATCATAAGTTGAAACTATTTTAAGTAAAAAATGCATATAATACACCTAACCAACAGGAACATCATTGCTTAGCCTAGCTTACCTTAAACGTGCTCAGAACACTTACACCAGCCTGTAGCTGGGCAAAGTTGGTGAACATAGTCTATTTTACAAGATAAAATCTCATGTAATTGATTGAATACTATACTGAATGTGGCAAACAGACTGGTTGTATGGCTACAGAAGTGTTGTGTGTCCATTGTTGATGCTGGTGATTGAGTGGCTGACTGGGAGCCTGTGGTTGGCTGCCATTGCCCAGCATCACAAGAGAATATAGCACCTATCACCAGCCTGGGAAAAGATCAAAATTCAAAATTTGAAGTATAGCTTCTACTGAATGGCTATTGCTCTCACATCATTGTAAAGTTGAAAAATCATTAAGTCTAACCATCATAAGTCAGGGACTATCTGCATTTATTTTAAAGTGTTGTAGAAAAAATATGTAACTAGCATTTCAAACTCATGATTTCAATAGTCCCTCACATTAAGTATCCCTTAAAAATTTTATATTAAAAGTCATTTAATGAAAAATATTAAGTGAATAAAAGTACTGTTATACATGGCAAATATGGGAGTATCGGAAACACTACTGAGCCAGCATTACTTTAAAAATATATAATCATTTGTAGGGCACCTGGGTGGCTCAGTGGTTGAGCATCTGCCTTGCGCTCAGATTGTGACCCCGGGTCCTGGGATCGAGTCCCACATCAGGCTCCTGGTAGGGAGCCTGCTTCTCCCTCTGCTTATGTCTCTGCCTCTTTCTCTCTGTCTCTCATGAATAAAATCTTTAAAAAAAATGAAAATATATAATGACTTGTGCATCTTACTGTATAAAAATTGTACCTATAAAAACAACTATACAGGGACTCCTGGATGGCTCAGTGGTTGAGCATCTGTCGTTGGCTCAGGGTATGAAAAAATAAAATTCACAAATTCTCTCATGAATAAATAAAATCTTTAAAAAAAAAACAACTTAAAAAAAGGACTATATAAAAATACCAGATTCTAGCTAATACACATGCTGAAGCATCTAAATGGAACTATATTAGGGGCACCTGGCTGGCTCAGTTGGTGGTGTGAGACTCTTGATCTCAGGATTGAAAGTTCAAGCCCCATGTTGGATGTAGAGATTACTTAAAAATAGTCTTAAAAAAAAACAGAGGGAAGTGTATTAGAGTCAGCCTCCTACTTTGAAATATATTGCAAAAGTAAGAGACTTCATTTGGATGGAGTGTTACATATGTGATAAAGTAACTGTAGCAAAATGTTCCCCATAGAACCCAGTCTTACATACATGAGCACTTATTCTGGGAATTCTTTCAATCTCTCTGTATGTTTGAAAACTTATAGAAAACTTACATCGGGGAAAAATATATGTAGATTGCCCCGTACAGTGAATGAGTGAATGAATGAATGAATGAGTATATGAGTAAAGTATCAAAGAATAGGTAGAGATCTGCTGAAATGCCTTCTTTATGCTCTCCTGCACATATTCCAAAGTCCGTTTTTATTACTTCTATAACAAAAGAACGTTTTTTTCTTTCAGGAAGAAAAATGGCACAGGAGTCAACTGATAAAATTGGTAAAACAGGCATTTATTGTGAGGAAGTCACACTGTGAAGAAACTCCCCGAGGCCAGCCTGGGAGTAGGCAAAAACCGTGGGCTCTTGCTCAAAGGGGGGATGGGACCTGAGCACTTCTCTACGCCCCCGCTGCTTGCCCTTGGGAAGTCTGAAGCAGAGCTGGTGAGTGGGCTCTGGGCTGTGCGCCAGCGCTCGCCCGCCTGTCAGTGTAGGCCTAGGTTAGTGTTTTCCATGTCCTGGGAAGCCAGAGTGTCAAGACAGGTGACAAAGGAAGTCGTGCAGAGGCAGGGCCAGGAGCCCTGACAGGGAGATTCCCAAAGTGTCGGAGATACAGGCAGCTGCCATGGCAAATTCCCGGTGCTGGTCACTTGTCTGGGGAGGGCAGAAAGCAGGGGTGAGGCTTCAATCCTAGACGCCGCCCCATTCCCCCCACCCCGCAGCCCTTGCCCAGCTGGTACTAACCTCCAGGGCAATGTTGTGGAAGGTGTTCACATAGGCAGCACCTCCGAGGAGCCCCTCATACAGAATGATCAGGAAGACGAGGTAGATGCTGGGCAGGAAGCTGAACCACACGTCCACCAGCAGGAAGGCCAGGTTGAGGCACTAGGGATGCAGGTGGAGGGGAAGGCTAAGCCTGGGACCAGAGGCTGAGATCCCATCCAGTGGCCCCTGGTTCTGGGAGATGCTGAGGAGAGGGCTGACAGAACCGGATCAAATCCCAACACCCAGCTGGCCTACCAGACCCTGGATGTGGGGGAGGCCTTCCTATCCTGTCCCAGCACCCTAGACATTGTCCCTCCCCCAACCTCACCTTGGCTCATGTCACTCCTGGACACTATTCCCCTTCCCTCACTTAACATCTCCTGGTCAGCACTATTTGCAGCTCAACTAGGAACAGGATCTCTCCTGCTCCTGGGCTCTCATGCCTCCTCCCAAGGGCTCCCTGAAGAGAGAGGCCCACCCCTCTCCCACCATTTTACCAGACTGAGGCTTTGGGTGGACCAGCAGTTTCCAACTGGGTGTGATTTTTGCCACCCAGGGGACATTTGGCAATGTCTAAAGATGTTCTGGGCTGTCTTGAGTGGGGAGGGAGTTGCCAGGGGCCATAGATGCTGCTCAACACCTTGCAGTGCATGGGATAGCCGTGCAACAAATGATTCAACTCCAACTGTCAATAAGGCCGAGGTTGAGAAACTGTGGCTGAGGTGTTCTCATGTCTCTTAGGAAGCTTCTCTTGCCCCACCCACGGGGGTAGGTCCCTCCTCTGTGCCCCAGTCCTTCAGAGGATCCCAGTGTCCCAGGCCTAAGCATGTAGGGTTGCCTTGCCAATACGTAGGCGGCCATGGTGGTTCATGCACAATGTACATACAGATCACCTGGGCACCTTGTGACCCACAAAAGCCTTGCCCTTGAAGATTCTAATTCATTAAGTCTGAGGTGAGCTCAGAGGTCTGCATTTAAAAGAACACATGTGGTGATACTAATGTGACTGGCAGTACACCACCAACACTTGTCTGTGTCATGGGGCTACACACTTTCTGTAATAGAATTAAATGATGATAAGCCACTAATTCTACAAAGCAGCCTTGGTTAAAATTACAGCTAAAATCCTAAGCTACCCATGTCAGTGGCATCTAATGAAGAACCCTGAGTTCGGAATTGTTGACACAACAATTTGGGACTTTGGTGGTACAGGGCCCTGGGCGGGCAGTACTGTTCAGAAAAATAAGGAAGAAAGCTACAGGGCATTCACACAGTACTGTCGAAACATTCAAGTGCAACCTTGATTTGTTCTATATCTTGTTATCCTAGAATCAGGCTCAGTTTATTAAAAATGACTTCCCTGGACTCATGGAAGGTTTATTTTGATAGTTACCTTCAGGGGCTAAGAGACCCCGGACTTTGAAACAATGAAGGCTGGTTATGTGAAGCTACTTCAGTTAGACCATGGGAGAGAATGGTGTGTGTTCACTTAAGGCTGTCATAGTTCTGCAACAGGAAGTTAAATTTGCTCACCAGCCTGGCGGTAAATAACTTCTTGGCTACATCATTGGTTCTATCATAATGAACCACCCAGAGTAAAAGACCAGTGTGTGATTTTTTTTTTTTTTTTTATCCACAGAGATATTATTTGAAAGCCTGTGTCTTAGCATGAAGCTTGAGAAAATAATCAAGGAAGTACTTCTAGTGCTCTAAAACACTTCTTCTCATCTCTATTTTTTATAACTACCTAGAGAAGCAGATGTTGGCCACACCTGATTCAGAGATGAGGAACTCTCATCTTGGACTGGTTTAGAGACCTGCCCTAAGTCACACAACTGCAGAGAACAGAAGGTGGGATTTGCATCCACGTTTGCCAGGTTTCCCAAGACCACACATTTTATACAGATCTGGAGTCCTGCTGGCCTTCTGTTCCCCAGACAACCTGACAGTGGGCAAGAAACACTTCCTGCAGAGGGAAGGAGGCCTGGGGTCTTGGGTAGCTGGGAGCCAAGGAGGGAATGGAGGGAGAGCCAGGCTTGGTACCTGCAGCAGGGCCAGGACCCATGTGAAACGGATGCGACAGCAATGGAGAGAAGAACGGGAAACAAAGACGCCAGCCTGGTAGAGCATCTGGTACCTTTGAAGGGGGCAGAGAGGAGAAGGAAGCCCCACTGGGCCCCTACTCAGCAGGATGGCCCCAGCTGCTGCCAGCCCCATCATCAAGGGGCCCTCCCAGCCTCCCGCCCATCCTGCTGCCCCATCTTACTCTTCTTACCAGCGATACTGCTGAGCATGATTCAGGGATGTGTTCCGGAAGAACAGGAGCTCGAACTGCAGCAAAGAGCACAGAGGGTAGACGGTCAGAGACAAGTGGGGCCCCTGCCTCTATTGTGACTTGCACCCCTCCCGGCAACTCTCACTCACCAGCCCCTGATTGATGAAATACTCCGCAAAGTAAACTAGGACCAAGGGGACAATGTACCATAGCAAGCCCTGGAAGAGTCAGAAGACATAAGTGGAAAGCTGGCAGGCAGGCACTGGCTGTGAGGGTGGGGGTCTCGCCACAGCCACCAACCATACCTTGAACACAGTCCACCTTTCCTGAAGGGAGAGGTTTGAGCTGGAGTCTGCAGGGGAACGGGGAGGGAAAGGAAGGTGAGATTGGCACATGGACTCGGCAGAGGTGTGCTGGTGGGTAAGAACCAGCCACATTCACACTCACTGCATGAAGGCACTTAAATGCCACTGGATTGTACAATTAAAAATGGTTAAGGAGTCCCGGGGAGGGCGGGGGCGGGGTAGGTCATTTGGTTAAGCATCTGACTTGGCTTCAGCTCAGGTCATGATCTCAGGGTTGTGAGATTCCTTTGCACTTAAGATTTTCTCTCTCCCTCTGTCCCTGCCCCCCTCTCAAATGGTTAAACTGGTAAACTTCATGTTAAATATATTTTACCACAATTAAAAAAAAAAAAAAAGGAATTAACGGGTGGGACCTCTCCATAGCTCTTGTACAGTTTGATAGCTTTATCTCTCCAACCCAGCCACACTGGCCCCTTCCGTTTCTTGACCATCCAAGTTCATTCCCAACACAGGATCTTTTTTTTTAAGATTTTATTTGTTTATTTAACAGTGAGTGAGAGACACAAGCAGAGGAAGCAGCAGAAGGAGAGGGAAAAACAGGCTCCCCACTGAGCAGGGAGCCTGACGTAGGTCTTGATTCCAAGACCCTGAGATCATGAGCTGAGCTGAAGGCAGACGCTTAACCAACTGAGTCACCCAGGTGCCCCCCACTGCTGTTCGCTCTGCCTGCAGCCTGTTCACCTTGCTGTCCATAAGGCTGGTTCCCTGTCATTCAAATTTCAGGCCAATGACATCTCCTCAAAAAGGTTTTCTCGGACCACTTCCTCCAGGTAGGACCCTTCTCTATTTCCCTCATTTCCTAGCAGCCCTCTCTGCTTTATGTCTGGCCAGCACTTACCAAGGCTCGAAAATAACATGTTTCTGATTCAGCTATTTGTTTATGAATCTGCCCCCATTCCTCATGTTGTGCACCTGGTACCCCTAGTGATCAGCACATCGTAAGCACTCACTGAGAAGCTCTTTTGCAGGCTCTACATTCATTGTGGAGCCCAGGGGGCTTGATCCCATGACCCTGATATGATGAGCTGAGATTCAATCAAGAGCTGGTTGCTTAACTGACTGCGCCACCTAAGTGCCCCAGTGAGTATTCTTGAATAGATGGATGCAATTGGCTCTTACCCTAACCAGCACTGCCATCCACCTCCCCTCCTGACTGTGTCCACTGTAGAGTAGAAAGGCTGGTGCCCTTTCAGAGAGAGAGTGATGAGTCTGAGGGACCCCAAGTCTCCTACCTGGCTTCGACTCTGGGGTTTCACTGTCTATCAGGGGCTGCCGCGCTGATGTCTCTGCCTCTTCTTCCCCTCCGGGGTCCTGGGGCTCAGGAGATGTGAGCAAAAAGAAATAGCTAGGAACGGGTGGGATGGAGATGAGATCGAAGTGCCCGCCCTCCCAGGGCAGCCCCTCATCATTCCTATACTCCTTGTAGGCCCCCTCATCCGGTGCCAGAGAGCCGCAACTACAGAAAGGTGCTTCCTTCTTTGGAGCGGAAATTTGTCTCTTTGTTGTTTATACCCACCGGCCCTTGTTTGGACTCATGGCTCACACCAAGCAAGTCAACTCTGTTTTCTTGTCATTGTTATTCTAATGATTGCTCTGGCTACCATTTATCATGTACTCATTCCATGCTGGGCCAGAGCTTTGGAAATTTCAGTCTCTTCTATATTGGCTGTGTTTACACTCCTCCTATACAAAATATTTTTTGCTCATCATTTTCCTTTAAATGAATTCACTTTTTCTATGTGGCCTTGTCCTAAGCAATAATCTGTAAAATGACATGTTTGATTGGCTACTTAAAACGTTTTCCTAATACACTCAAAACTAATAAGGTAAAGTCCACCCCTGCCCCCTTCAAGTCATCTTGGGACCCACACTGTACCAGATGCTTCACACGGGGAAGCAAGGCGGACCAGACAGGTAGAGTACTTTGTCCTACACCATACAGCCAACAAGCAGCAGCTCCAGAACTCAAAGCAGGCCTATCACAGTCCAGAATCCATACCCCCACATTACAAGGCTGTGGGGATCCAAAGATTGGGAGCATCTGATCTAGTTCTCTCCTCGAATCCCTCACCCTCCCAGCCTAGGCAGCCTACCTGGCCAGCATCAGGGCGGGGATACCCAGCATGGACAGTAGGGTGTGCTGAGGGGAGAGGCCAGCCTGGGTGAGGCCCAGATAGGACAATGCTCCCATCAGTCCTGCTCCCCCAGTTCCTGAGGACCACCAGGAGATCACAGCCCTGAGAAGAACACAAGAGATGAGCAAGGATCACAGCCAGCACCGGAAGGTCCTCTCCCTCACTCCCTGATCCACCTGCTTACCTGGGGTAGAAGGCAGTGAGTGAGAGGAAGGTGACCTCTCCCACACCTGACGAGATGCTAGCCAAGACCACACCTGGAGGGAGGACAAGCATGCCAGTGGCCACACACCCCCATAGCCCTGATCCCCTGAGGTATCTGGCCATGGCCTCCTCTGCATCAGCTCAGAGGGACTAAAAACAGATCCCCTGGGCAGGGGATGCTTCAGATCTGGAAGAGAACCAAGAACCAACCTGCTTCCCAGCATGCCCTCTTATAGGAAATGAATGGTACCTCTATCTACCCAGGTGTCAGCTCTGGAACGAGAACTCATCCCTGATGCCTCAGCCACCCTCATGACGGGGTGTTGGTGACCCTGCTCACCTCCAGCTACCTATACTCCATCCATTTTCTCCTAGCTCAACCCCCACCCTCCTCTGGCCATCACCCATCCCTCCAAAATGACCTCATCTCCCAACTCCTACTTGTGACAGTCCCAGAAGGACTGAGGGTATAAAAACAATCCCTTTCCTCTCAGAAGTTGGGAAGACTACCCCTGCAATGCTCTGTTTTGGTTCATCTGAGTTCCCCACCTGACACAGAACCTCACACTCACCACACAGGCTGGTCCCCACTGAATGAGAAAAGGCAACCAGGATGAAGCTTCCAGCGGCACAAATCCCACTGACAAGAACTCGGGGGCTGAGGGGCAAGAGGTAGGGAGGGCAGAGGAAGGTCAGCTTCCACTGCTGCAACTCCCCAGCCCTCCCAACCTCCTAACCTCCCAACCTCCCAGCCTCCCCCTACCGCCCTCCCCCACCCCCACTTCAGATCCCACCTGCCCTTCTTCCTGCCATCCCACCCAGACCTGTAGGGCAGCAGATGCAGACCAAGGGGAGCTAGCAGTTTGATGATGAGGGTGGGGAGGATGTCTGCCAGGAGCACTGCCTGGAACAGGAGAACAGAGTGAGATCCCTGACAGTCCCAGTGACAAGCCTCCCAACCAAGCGGCCAAGGAAAGACAGACACCGGCCAGGTTGACCAGCTACAGACACAGGCTCTGAGGTCAGAGAGATCTGGGTTCAAGTCCCAGCTCTGCTGCTCTGTAGCTTTGTGTCAAGACATGTGCATTGTCTGAGCTTCAGTTCCCTGACCTGGAATATGGGGGGCAGGGGAGAGATGCTTACAGTGCTTAGCTCCTAGTAGCACTGTGACGATCACAGGAGATAATGTATGCTACACATAGAAAAGGCTTAGGAAACTTCAGTCTTAATTATGATCATCATGATGGCAGCAGCCAGGTGCTGAGGGGTGGGGGTGGCAGGGGTTGGGGAGGACCAGGTGGGTACTCACAGCCGTGGAGACAGAGTTGCAGTCAAATCGAGATGAGCTATTGTGGGCAGTAGGCGGAGGGTCTGGGTCCACCTGATGATGGAAAAGAATCTTTCACCCACAGAGCCAAGAGGAGACACACACAAAGGGCCTAGCTCCAGTCCCAGCTCAGCCCTAACTTGGAGGATGGCCTTGGGTCTGGCCTCTTGGGGTCTCAGTTTCTCTAAGTGCACAACAGGGAGGGTGAGATTACCATCGTAGAAAGTTCAAATTAAGGACCCAAAGGCCAAATGTGGCTCTGTAAATGGGCTCTACTTGGGTAACACATTCAGGAGCTTTCATCCAAAAAAATTGGGGTTCCCAAATTTTTACTTTCTGTCTAGAACAATGTGGATAGGAGGAGTGAACTTGTAATGCTCCCAAAGTGCCTTATTTTCTCTGAGATAAATATATTTATAAGGCCCTATCCCACTGGAAGCTTGGGTATGTTTGCCATGTCAATTTTAGGGAGCGGGCATATACATGCAGTAGGCATACAGGCTGGAAATGGGTCCCTTTCCCCGAAGAACGGGAAAGGAGATTCAGCTGGAGATCTGTGAGGGTGGAGTTAAACCAAACTCCCTCAGTGACCCTTTCCTCTTCCACCTACTCCTCTTAAACCCCTAGGAGGATTTCCAATTTTTTAAAGCCCTGTGGCTCCAAGCCTGGTCTCATTTTTCCCCACCAACCTCACATGTGGACACATTAGCAACCCCATGGCCTGAGGATTCCAAAAAACTATTCTATGTATACATGAGAATATGTAAATGCTAACATTTAAAATAATTTGATAAAGTCTTTGTAGCTATTCATCCAAAAAACAAATTAAAAATTAGGTTTCCCGAAAAGCTGGTCTTGGACCAAATTCCCTGTTGGATTTGCAAGGTGGTGGCTACTCCAGCACCCCCCACTCCAGCTCATCACAGACAAGAGATTCTCAACTGATTATACCCCCCAGGGAACAGTTGGCAATGTCTGGAGACATTCGTGTCTCAACTGGAAAGCAGGGGGTACACTTAGTATCTGGCGGGTAGAGGACCCGCTAGGGTGCTGCTAAGCACTACACAATGCACATGAAAGCCCCACAACAAAGAATGCTCCAGCCTAAAATTAACAGCACGAGGGTTAAGGAACGCTGCTATAGACCATGGCCTCACCCACATTTGAGTTTGCATAGGTGGCACCATTTGATTCTCAAAAACCCTTTCCGCTCTGTGGTCTGGGAGACTGGGAACTTTAACCCCCTTGCCCCACTCCTTGGCCACCCCATTCCATGAGTTTTTCAAAGGGGTCCCTGCTCTAGAGTGAGTCCCTCATCTTCCCCTGACTAAACATGGTCGGGCGGTGGTAGAGAGGATCACTTACATGGCTCTGGTTCCCAGATGCCCTCTGGTGGCTAAGGATGTCATGGGCAGCGCTGAGCATCACCACATAAGAGAAGTTGTTGCAAAGGCCCAGGAGCCTAGAGTGAACAGGATGGACTTTTTTCCCCCTGATCCAATTTTACTGAGATATAACTGACATATAAACAGGTATTAACCTCCTTCCATGCTTACAATACAATCTACCCACAGTCCTAGCACCAAATCTCCCCTCTTGTGGTTTTTAATCAACTCCCTTGTTGTTCTCTATCACCAGACCCCATCTCCGTTTCAGCGTTAGGGTTAGAAATACAGGGTTTGGGATGACAGACTTGGGTTCACACCTTATCCCTCTCAGGAAAAGAAGTTGGGCAGCTCGGATGGCTCAGTGGTTTAGCGCCGCCTTCGGCCCATGGCCTGATCCTGGAGACCTGGGATCGAGTCCCACGTCAGGCTCCCTGCGTGGAGCCCGCTTCTCCCTCTGCCTGTGTCTCTGCCTCTGTGTGTGTGTGTGTGTGTCTCTCATGAATGAATAAATAAAATTTAAAAAAAAAAAAAGGAAAGAAAGTCATCCTTGATGACTCTCTCCAAGCTTCCACCATAATTCAGTTCCTGGGGCATTTCTCATCCACTGTTCTCCATCTCTGATGTGCTGTGGAGCAGTACAAAGATCCTGGGGCTCAAAGCCCAAAGGACCCTGTTCAGGTCTCAAAGACTGCAGCTTTCAACTTGAGCAGCCTCGGTCTACTCATGTGTAAATGGGGACACAAGTTTTTCTTTTCACCACTTCACAGGGGGCTGTGGGGATTAAAATAATACCAAAGCCTTCTATGACCCACGAAAGATCTTTTTTGCTTACTCTCATTTCCCAGAGCTACACTCAGTGATGGGAAAGGAACTGCGCCCAGCGCCAGAGATTTCATGTGTTCTTTTCACAAGTCCATGACATGGTCTCACCGTTCTTTTCATTTTGCGGCTGTCAAGCTGAGGCTCGGAGAGGTTACAGGCCTCTTCCAGAGTCACATGGGAAGTCACTTCCAACCCAGTGTGCCACCCAAGCCCTCAATGTTAGGTTAGCCCCTAGAAGGATTTCCCAAGGCTCAATATCAGAATGATTTCAGAAGGTAGATGGATGAGCTTTCACTTTTTTTTTAAAGATTTATTTATTCATGAGAGACACAGAGAGAGGCAGAGACACAGGCAGAGGGAGAAGCAGGCTCCTCGCAGGGAGCCGGATGTGGGACTCCATCCTGGATCCTGGGATCACACACTGAGCTGAAGGCAGAGGCTCAAAAGCTGAGCCACCCAAGCGTCCCTTTTCTTTTGTTTTAGATGGTTGATCTTTTAAAAAGTGGGGGTGCATTTATAAAAACATGCATTAGAAAAAACACTGGCTTTCTATCTACAGTAGTGATTTAAAGATTTCAGGGACGCCTGGGTGGCTTAGCGGTTTAGCACCTGCCTTTGGCCCAGGGCATGATCCTGGAGTCCCAGGATTGAGTCCCACGTCGGGCTCCCTGCATGGAGTCTGCTTCTCCCTCTGCCTATGTCTCTCTGGTGAATAAATAAATAAAAATAAAATAAAGATTTCTTTTAAAAAACACATGTATTGGGACACCTGGGTGACTCGGTGGTTAAGTGCCTGTCACTCAGGGTGTGATCCCAGGGTCTCAGGACTGAGTTCCACATCAGGCTCCCTGCATGGAGCCTGAGTCTCCCTCTGCCTATGTCTCTGCCTCTCGTGAATAAATAAAATATTTTAAAAGATAGACGAAAAAAAAAATACGTATTTACAAATTTAAAGTCTGAACTGTTTGGAGTAAAAACACGAAAGTAAGTAGTCCTACAGGTGATCTGAGAATCTGTCCCAAATTTGAAGGTGGTTAAGTAAATGAGTGAAGTCTTGGAGGTTTACATGCTGCCTCAGGGCAAGCCAACTGGTTTCAGTAAATATTTGTGAATTCAACTCCTTTTTCCCAGCTCAACTCTTTCTTCTCTCTTTCCTCTTATTGCTTCCCAACTTTTTTCACCCCATTTTTACTTCTACTGAAGTGTTCAGGCCACTCACCAGAAACCCATCACGTTCTTCCAAAGGGCTCCCTTATGGTAAGACCGAGGGGGCCGAGGTTCCGGGGCGGTCTCCTCCTCTGCGAGGGCGAGAAGAGAACAGCATGAACCCCACCTCCCTCGCAGGTGCACGAAGGTGCCACAGGTGTCCCCCCCGAGCCCGCGCCCGAGCCCCAAGTCGGTGGGTTGCGGGGCAGAGGCTGTCACTCTCGGGAGGGCGGGCGGGAATACGCACCCTCCGAATCCAAAAGGCGCCGCCGCGAGCCCGCACAACCTCCCATGGCATCAAGTTCAGGTCCCACGAAGGGTTCAAAGTCAGGGAGCGTCCAGAATTGGCTCCGACCGCGCGGGTGAGGGTCTGCGACAGCCGAGAAGGATCAACGCCCCACTGCAAGTCCCATCTCCGGCTTCTCCGCTGCACTCGCGCCGGGCGCCCCACCGAGTTACCCCGGGGCTCCATCTCGCGCCCTCGCACCCCCCACCACGGCCCACCCGTGGGACTCTGCCCCAGCCCCCTTTAAAGCAGGGGGCTCCGCGGTCTGTACCTTTAAGAGCAGCTGCAAGTTCGGCCCCGAGGTACCGCAGGTTGGCGGGTCACGTGACAGCACCGGCGGGCTCCTCATCACGTGCTTGGAGGTCACCACAACTTCCGGGTGCTCTCTGTGTCTTCGCTTCAGGCCTTCCTAGCCGCGCGGCGGGGGACGGAGAGAGGCCGGGGGAACGCTGGAACCGCTGGTTTAAAACTGGAGCTGGTAGGATCAGCAAGAAGAGCCGTGACGTTACACTAGCGGCGCCCAAGGTCTTGACGGTAT
Organism: Canis lupus dingo; assembly: GCF_003254725.2. NCBI lineage: Eukaryota > Metazoa > Chordata > Mammalia > Carnivora > Canidae > Canis > Canis lupus. The sequence goes on along the minus strand of NC_064248.1, from coordinate 18,117,013 downwards.
CCTGCCAGCACTAGTCATGGCAGTGAGCGGCTTCAGCTCCTCTGCCGGCCTTCAATTGCCAGAAATAAAAATGGCCACCTGGCTGCTCTCGTCCCTGTTTCTGGCTGCGAACAAAGCCAGCTTCGAGGCATTCTTACTTCCTATCTCTTGCCCTTAGATTGCTTTTCAGAACTGAAAATAAAGATCACTCTCGCTTAAGAGGATTTCTATCTATTGGCAACATCCAAAGCATTAAAGAGATCCCTTTTGCGCCTTTGGCCCAGGGCGCTATCCTGGAGACCCGGGATCGAGTCCCACGTCGGGCTCCCGGTGCATGGAGCCTGCTTCTCCCTCTGCCTGTGTCTCTGCCTCTCTCTCTCTCTGTGACTATAATAAATAAATAAAAATTAAAAAAAAATTTTAAAAAAGAGATCCCTTTTGCCAAATTATCCTAGAACCAAAGAATATCACAGAAATAGTCCAAGCCCTGGTTTTACAGATGAGAAAACAAAAAGGAAACTTGCTGGTGATGATGTAAGTTTAGACCTAAAGCTGACCTTAGAGACCCTTTTAACAATAGGAAGTAGAGCACCAGAGGCAGGTGTGCTTGGCTCCGCAGGCTGCAGAATTCCTGCCTGCATCAAGACTGCTTAGACCCGAGGATACTAAGGTCAAAGATTCTGATTCTCTGACCTCATCTAGTTCCTCGAATTGGTGATCAGGGAGGGGATTGGGGGATGAGGTACAGATCAAAGCCACTTCACATAGTCCAAAATACCAAGTGATTATTCTCTTACCTTCCTCTAGGTGGTAAAGCAGCATCCTGAATTTTCTTCATTGAGTCCTTCCCCTGCTAATCTCTTCTATGGGCTTCTACGGCTGGTGCCCACCTCTACCAGCTCTCTCACCACCAAGTCCTCAGACTGCTGTTTGAAATGTGTCCCCTCTGGTCTGCTTCCCAGGTTACTCAACCAATGAAAAATGGTGTCCTATGTGGGGCCTGTGGGGCCCTGCAAACTCAGCAACATGTCCTACGTGGCCTCTGCCTTCAAGGAACTCATAGGAGGGTGGGAGGTAGACACAAATAACCACAATACAAAGCTTAGCCAAGTTTTGTTTCGCAACAATGACTGCGGATGAGGGAATGGGCACTGGAGCCACTAACTCAGCCCCCTCTTCCCCTTGGGGAAGCATTAATGACCCTTAAATGAGAAGCCAGAGCTCTTACCAGCTCCTCTTCTCTCCTACTCCTTGTCCCTAGGCAAAACAGGAACCACAAACCCCAGCTTCCTCTCACAGAGTAGCTGTGGCTTGGGGGGGAGCCGGAAATGGCTGAGGTGTGAATACAAGACCTGAGTCACTTGAGCTGCAGTTGCCACAGCCCCCTCCCCCCTCCCCAGTTCTGAGATCTCCTGCTTCCAAGTTTTTTCTTTATGGCCTCCCCCCTCGCCCTTCAGCTCCAGATATGCACCTGAGCTCTCTGTGTGATACACGCCCATTTCCCAGCCAGGGCTGGAAGCTACTGAGGCATTGCAGAAGGTGGGCAGGGCCTGGACAGGGGATGTGTCAGGGAGACACAGGGGAAGAGGAAGTGTCTTGGGCCCTGGGGAAGACTGGCTTGTCTCCGTGGGTGGGGACAGTCATTTGTCAGCTTTCTGGACACACAGACAGAGACAGACAGGATGGATTTCCTTCGGCTACATCTCCCTGGGCTGCATCAGGCCTTGAGGGGAGCACTGGTGAGAGGGGCAAAGAGATGCCAGAGGCTTTCATTCTGCTCCCTGGGGCCTCACCTTCCTTCTTCCCTTTGAAACTCTCCTCAGACTTGAGATCCCTTCCCCAGGATCAGGTAGTCTTCTAGCCTGAGTGTTTCTGGGTTTCAATCCTCCGACCTCTACAGACATGTCCACCTACCCCTAATCTAACCTTTTCCTCTTCCTCCTGCAAATCCAGTTCTTTCCCCTCCCAGATTCCAGAGCCCTTCTGTGGCCTGAGTTCCTCTGGGCCAAAGTCCCAAGGGAGAGGGCTGGGCCTCCCCTTAATGCCTCTGTCCCTTCCCCCTTCTCTTCCAGGACTCCCTCAGCTCCTTTGTCTCCTACCTTATGGGAGATGAGGTCCCCACCGCAGAGAGGAAGGCAGCAAGGGTAGCCGAGGAACTGGGGGAGGTGGCTGCAGGAAGGCCAGGGAAGACCGAAGAGAAGGAAGCCCAGGATGCCCTGGAGGGCCTTGGAGGCAGCCAAAGCAAGGAGGATGGAGGGCTGAGAGGGCCCAGAGAGGCTGGAAGATGCCAGGAGGGAGGTTCAGCTACAGAACAGACCTGGGGTTGGGAAGAAGGCAGCTCCCATGGGTCTCAGGCAGATGGGCAGGACATTGGGGTCCGGGAGGCACCCAAGGCTGCCAGGGGCCAGGGACCAAGTGCCCACTTAGAGGCCAGAGAGGAGTCCGAGGCAGAGTCTGAGGCTGGTCAAGACAACAGCAGCCAAGTCCAGGAGAGTCGAGGGCCCAGTGAGCAGGAAGTGAACAGAGAGGAGACACTGAGAACCTGGGAACAGGAGGAGGAGGCGGAAGAGGTCAAGGAAGGAAAACCAGAGGTGGCAAAGGAGGCGGAGTCACAGTGGACCTGGCACAGGGACCCTGAGGGGGAGGTAGGTGCTGATGGGCAGAAAGTAGCAGGGGACAACAGGGAGTCATTAGAGCAGCAGGTCAAGGAGGCAGTTGCAGAGGAGATCCAGGGGTCTGCAACCAAAGAAGCTGGGAAGGAAGAAGAGGTGAGGGTGGTCCTCAGGGGCAGTCGAAGCATGAGGGCACAGGATACACAGGAGCCACGGACAGAAAGTGAGGACAGGACAGCCTTAGGCAGGGAGGAAACTAGGACAGTCTCAGGCAGGGAGGAGGCCTGGACAACCTCAGGTGGGGAGGGGGATGGGACAGCCTCAGGCAGGGAGGACAAGGAGAAAATCTCAGTGGGGGAGGAGGATAGAATAGTCTCAGGCAAGGAGGAGGATGGGACAGCCTCAGACAGGGAGGAACCCAGGACAACCTCAGGTAGGGAGGGGGATGAGACAGTCTCAGGTGGGGAGGGGGACACGACAATCTCAGGCAGGGGGAAAGATGAGACAGTCTCAGGCAGGGGAGGGGAGAGCATAACCTCAGAAAGGGAAGAAGCTGGGATAGCCTCAGGCAGGGAGGAGGAAGATAGAAGAGCCTTGGGCAGGGAGGAGGATGGGACAGCCTCAGGCAGAGAGAAGGATGACGCAGCCTCAGATTGGGAGGAAGCCAGGACAACTTCTGGTGGGGAGCGCAATGAGAGGATCTCAGGTGGAGAGGGAAATAGAACAATCACAGGCAGGGGGAAAGATGAGACAGTCTCAGGCAGGGGAGAGGAGAGCATAGCCTCAGAAAAGGAAGAAGCCAAGACAGCCTCAGGTGGGGAAGAGGCTGAGACAGCCTCAGGCAGGGAGGAGGAGGCTGAGACAGCCTTAGGTAGGGGGAAGGATGGGATACCTTTAGGCTGGAGAGAGGCCAGGACAACCTCAGTTGGGAAGGGAGATGACCTCTCAGGAGCCAAGAAGACCGAATATGGGGAAGTCTCAGGAGAAAGGATCTCAGAGGGCACCAGGAAGGCCTGGGCATTCGAGGAGGCTTCCGGGGGAGACCAGGAGGATGAGGAGGATGAGGAGGATGAGGTGGATGAGAATAGAGAGGCTGAGATGAGGTTTTCCCCCAAACAGACCCAGGCCCTGGGAACTGAGGACATGGAAGAAGCATCTAAAGACCAGACAGCAGGGAGAGAGGCTACAGAAGGCCAGGGGTCAGAGAGGAAGGTAGAGGAAGGCTTTGAGGTCCAGGCAGATCAGAGAGTGATAGAGGCCGAGGGGAGGCAAGCCTCAGTGATCGGGACTGTTCCAGCCAGTGTGGAGGAGGTGGCGCAGGCAGAGATGGCTAGAGAGGAGAAAGAGGGTTGCTCGGCAGTAGAGGCTGAGTCGCCCAAGGACAAAGTGGCAAATGAGGCTGAAGGGGATGCTGACCTGGAGGCAGCCCCAGAGACCAGCAGTCCTGAGAAGGAGTTCAGCGGAGAGAGGAGCGAGGAGGAGGCTCAGACAGTTGCAGAAGCACAGGGGGTGATGTCGGGTGACCTTGAGCATGAGGTCACTGCAGGCCAGGAAGCTGAGCTGATGGCAGGCCCCCAGACCCTGACAGAGCAGCCTGGGGAAGGACAGGGGGGTGAGGAAGAGCTCTGGGGCCTTTCAGCCTTGAGCAGAGAGACAGAAGAGAACCTGGAAGAAGATCCCAGGAACATGGGAAATGTAAAGCCTGGTGCCCCTGGGGCAGAAGTCTGGGAGAACCAGAGAATGGGTGTGGAGAGAGAGGATGCCCAGGAAGAAAAAGCAGGTGCTGAAGAGGAGGAGGAGGAGGCTTCAGGAGGCCAGGCACCAGAGGAGGCCAAGGGAGCCCAAGAGTCTACCCTCTCAGGTGTCCTGGAGGCAATCGGGGAGTGGAAGAAAGCCCAGGAAGCAGGGTGTGGAGCAGAGGAGGGAGAGGTCCCTGCACCAGAGAGCCAAGAGCTGGGTGGAAGGCACGGGGCAGATGCAGGGACAGGTCAGTCACTGGGAAAGTCAGATGCCAGAGAAACAGAGGATGAGGAGGTGGAGGCCACAGTGCCCTGGGGGGCAGACACAACATCCAGTGGAGACTGGAGGCTGGAGGAGACTGCTCTGAGCCTCCAGGACAGCGAGGACCCAGGGGCCAGTTCTTTAGCTACTGAGATAGTGAGGGAGATGGCAGCTCTGGATGGAAGGGCTGTTGGAGCTGGGGAAGGGCCCAAAAGAGAGGCTGGGGAAGCTTGGGACTCAGAAGGGAGGCAGGAGGCTGGGGGAGGCGAAGAACTGGTAGAGGCTGCACCAGGAGAAAACCAAGGTGGGCCGGAGTTTTGCCTGGAGGGCTCAGCGGAGGAGGTGACTGGCAGAGAAGGCCAAGCAGAGGCTTTGGAGGCCAGAGAGGATGAGCCCAGGGGAGAGTGGGCTGAGGTCAGGGAACCTGCAGTGGCAGAAGGAAGCTGTGGGATGGATGGCTTTACCTCAGGCTCCCAGGTGGTGAGGGCAGAGAGGGCTGTGGCCACTGTGGAGGCTGAGAGCCTCCGAGGAGGGCAGATGCTATTGGAAAAGGAGGCTGTGGGATGGCAGATGAAGGAGCAGGGGCAAGGCAGGGAGGGGCAGCGTGGAGACCACCACCCTGAGGGAGAGGCACGAAGGCCCCTTGATGTGGAGGATGCTGAGGTGACTACAGACCAGGGAGCAGAAGCCAAGGACATTGTTCCAGAAGGCCTGGAGGATGGCCAGGGCCAGGAGGACCAGTCAACAAACCAGGAGCCTGCAGAGGCCAAGCCTAGGCCGCATGGGGCCGGAGGGGATGCCCTCAACAGCTGGAGCGAGGTGAGAGCTCCAGCTAGGGACCAGGGCTGGGCAGAGCAGAATCTCGAATCCGGCCCCACGGTATTCTGTGCCTCCTTCCCTGCAGGCCCCGCTCCCTGGGTCTCTCCTGGACGTGTCTATCCCCCGGAGCCGTGTCCTCCTGTCTCGCAGCTCCTCGCTGCGACGCTCCCGGCCCTCTTTCCGTGGGACCCGAGCCCCAGAGCAGCAGGAAGAGCCTCCCAGCCCCCCATCTGAGGAAGAGCTGGCACCTCCTGAGCAGAGCCTTCTCCAGCCAGAGAAACCCCCAGAGCCAAGTCCCCCAAAGCCTGAAGGGACCCCACTGCCAGCCAGAAGGCCCCTGGGACGTGGGTAAGCACAGAGTGAGGTGGCGGGGCTGGGGTGCGGAGGAGGCCACAGACCCTGGGGGACCGGCTCCCATCATCTGTCTCCATCTGCAGGTTTGGCCTGGCACACTCCGGCATGATGCAGGAACTGCAAGCCCGACTGCGCCAACCGAAACCCTAGGGAAGGCCCTGAGCCCCTGGGAGCTAGGCCCTGGATGAGGCTCAGAGGGTCCTCAGAGGGTGCACTGAACCCTGCTTGGCCTATCTCCTTCTGCCACTTTGGATACACCCTTCCCACCCTCTGGGCCTCAGTTTCTCCGTGTGTCATTCGTGGAGCAGACAGAGCCAGATGTTTTTAGAACCATGATTTGGAAGAGCACGACTTGGCAATGTGGTGACGGACTCCCTGGCCCCTGGGACCACCTCTCATGGCCTGTCCCGACCACCTTTCTAATCTGCCTCAACTGTCTGGAGGACCAAGGGGACAGGACAGTAGTCCCCATAGCCTTCCCTCCCTGACTGCTCCCAGTCCCCAGCCAGGACTTCAGAGAGCTGGGGGACAGTCACACAAACCTCTGGGGCAGGAGCTAGCCCAGTGGAAAGGGGTCAGGAGGGTCTACGGAGCTCCATTTGCAATCAGAGGTTGGTGGCAAACAGATCACTGGCCTCGAGCTTTCAAAAACTCGTGACTCTGCTGGTTACTATGGCAACAACCAGCCCAGTAGCCAGACTGGAGGAAGGTAGGCCCAGGAGCTCCCAGAATTTAGGATCAGAGAGGGGTCCAGGGTGGCCAGAGGCTATAGACCCCATCCCAGGCCCTTGCCCTTTGGGTGTCAGGTACCCCTTCTCTGAAAAGAAGCTGACTCGGAGGGAAGATGAGAGTGCTTTATTAGGCAGCCCGCAAGGTGGTCTCGCCCGAGGACAACTAGCAGGCTCTGAAACAATAAATAAACCATCGTTTCCCTAACCAATAAATAAATATCCAAGAAATAAATATCTGGCAGGGACTGGAGGTGTCTTAAGTTATTGAGTAGGGGTTGGGGTGGGAAGCCGGTGGAGCCTTGCCTTGTTTAAGGCAAATGAGCTGGATGCAGACTGTCCTGCCAGCCCAGACTCCAGCCCCCAGGTCCTGAAGGGTGGTGAAGGAATGGGGCTGAGAAGTCGCTCCATCAGGGCTGGGAGCCAAATGTGGAGTGCCCCACGGGTGGGGCTGGGTTTCCAGCTTGGGAGAGTAACAGCAAGTCTCTCACGGCCCGAGCCAAGGCGAGCTCCAAAGAGTGCAGCAACTGGTACGTGTAGAGGAGCTGAGGCCAGGAGGGCTGCACTGCTGTCTGGGAGGGGCCACCCGGAGCCGCTGCGAGCAGCCCTTTCCTCTCCTCATGCTGCTCCTCCTCCTCCTCCTCCTCCTCCTCCTCAGGAAGGCTGAGTCCTGCTGCCAGCACCTGCCAGGAGAGGCCCACTGGTCAGACAATGGTCAAGGGGAGGCCAGGAGCAAACCCTTGTTCCTTTCTGTGCCCAATGGTACAGAATGACATCAGAGACCACAAGATCATGATTTCCCTGGGCAGCCCCTACTTTAGATCTTCCATTATGTCATCATCTCACGGGGCCCCGCCTGATTTTTTGGTTCGAGAAAATGGAAGTCACAGGGTAAGATGCTGCTCATGGAGCTGGTACACTCATCCAGGATGGCCCTGGGCATTTGGAATTCCAGAAGTTCTTCTCTTCAGGGTCGTCTTAGGATACAAAACAGGCAGAAAAGTGGTATAGCTAGTTTTTTGTTGTTTTTTTTGTTTTTGTTTTGTTTGTTTTTTTTTATGCTGCTGGCATTTTCTATTTGTTTAAGAGTAAAGTGCCTGTTTCCCTTGGAAATGTTTAGGAGCTGGTGATCAGAGGCTGAAGGAGAAGGGAACCAGCTTTGTTGCAGGCCCTGCTGATGCCAGCAGCTGTTCTGGGTGCCTCAGAGCTGTTCAGACCAAGACTCCATGGGAAGGCAGAGATTCAGGGAGCAGAGCCGGGGACGCGGACACACACACACACACACACACACACACACACACACAGAGGATCTAGAGCATCTCCCTCCAAACTTACCCAACCTTTGGGCAGGGGATGTTTTTAAAAGGGAGCCAATGAGCTTCAATTTTGTGTGTTGGTCTCTGGGAGTTGAGCAGGTGGGTGGGTACTCTACCTGGAAGCGGAGATGCCGCTGCAAATCCCGGAGATCCAGCCTCATGGTCCACAGGTGCATCTTCTCAGAGCTAGTCCAGCCCCCTTGGCTTCCCAGGCTTTCCAAGAGGGCATGGAAGGGGTGAAGCATCATGGAGAGGAAACAGAGTCGTTCTGGGTCCTGTGGGAGAGAAAGGAAGGGATCAGGAAGGCTCAAAGGCTGAGGATCAAAGCCAACGCCATCTCCACCATCCCATGACTCCCTGTCCATAGCCCCACTCTCTCCCCTTCTTCACCATTCCCTTTCCTGTCCGTCAACTAGCTTGTGTTTTTATCCTGTCTCCAACCTCCTTGCTACCCTAGTCCCACTCCTAATCCCAATCCCATCCATCCTCCATATGTGCAGCCTCATTCTCACACCACTTCTGTATTCCAGCTGTATCTTTATATCCAATGACATACTCAACCTCGTCCAGATCTATTTCCTCCATTCCTTCCCAAATCCATTTTCCATTCAATCCCCGACTTCATCTCCATCCACCCAGCCCAGCCTTACTGCCAGTTCTCCTGCCCCCCTCCACCAGCCCCCAACTCACAGAGAGGCTGTGCCAGGCCTGGAAGGGCAGGGAGACGTTGGGGAGCTGATCTCCCAGAGGCAGGAGGTCCAGGCTTACGCCTGGCAACTGGGATTCAGCCTGTGGGGTAAGGTCTGTTAGTGGGGGCCAGAGGGAATGGGGGTTTGCCCATCCCCCAAACCAGTTGCATGGGGAGACTCACAAAGTGGTGGGCCTGGATCCGAACCTCTGAGAACAGCTTCTTGGCCAGCTGCAGGCTGACCTTGAACTCCCTCCGCAACTCCTGCAGGCTCAGGGGGGACCTCCCTGGCGGTCTCGGGAATCCCCAGACACCAGCTCGAGCCAGGAGCAGGGAGAGCAGTAAAAGGCCAAGCCCTGGAAGGGGGGAGATGGTGCCAGGATGAAGGGAAAGCTTGAGAACTCACGTGCGTTTTCTAGCCTGCGCTATAGGCAAGCCCTGTGTACCATCTCACTGACCCCGCACAGCCGCTGAGAAAATGGGAGTTATTGAAGACACCATATGGCATCTCCATATGAATGAAAGGAAGGTACCTCTTCTCCAAGATAGACACAACTTTGCACAGAGTACCCACCTTTGCAAGCAGATCTCAAGCTGGATCTTGATCCCCCCACTAACTCTGTTAGCCAAGTATCTTTTTTCAGTGAACAAACCATTCAACTGTATGTAGCAGTCTGGGTGCTATTATCCTGTGCATTTTGCAGATGAGAAAAATGAGGCTCAGTGAAGTTAACTAGCCCGAGGTCACATAGCAAGAAGGGGAGAGAACCAGGACTGGATTCCAGATCTGCCCAAATGCAGAGCCTGTGTACTTTCCCCAGGGAGCTTAGAGGAGGCAGCTACCTCCCCTGGAGTGGGCACACTGTGTTCGGCTGAGAATTCCTTGGGCTTAGCCAGGCAGCTCTAATGGCCTGAACCAGAGCCCCAGAGGTGGGCGGGCAATGCTGGAGACTCTACCCCAGGGAGTCAGAAGGACAGATTGGCCCAGCCACCACCAACGCAGGTGGGTCACTCTGCAGTGTTGAGGAACAGAGTGTGCCTAGAAGAGGAGGAGGGCCCAGAATGGGAGTCAGAACCTGTTTCTCATCTAGGTTCTTCCCTTGAGCAAGTCACCTCTTATCTCTGCGCCTCAGGTTCCCATCTGTAAAATGGGGGAGTCTGACAAGCTGATTTCTGAAAGTACTTCCTGCCCTGTATTTCCTGGACAGAGGGAGAGGAGCCCTAGGGTGGGAGCTCTGGGAAGAGGGCCGTATTTGGTAGTCTCTCCATCAAGGAGAGGAAATCTAGCAATCACTGGAGTTACACAATTCTCGAAACACAAACCAAAACTAGGTTCTAAGCCTAAGTCAGTTTCTGCTCGTCCTCCTCTCCATGGCTCTTGCCTGTCCATTCTTGATCCCAAATCCCTGGGCTCTGCTCCCCAAATTGTCCTGTAAATAAAGACTAAAGGGCACTTCTGGGTACTTTCATTCAGCAATGTACTTCCAGAGGTGGGGGGAAGGTGCCTGCGACCCCCAGCATTCAGGCTCCCCTGGATTGGAGACCACTCTGGTATCACAGAGACTTAAGGCAGTGTGGGGTTCTTCTTAGCTCTACTTTAAGGGAAAGTGCATACCCCCACCCAGAATTGAGCTGTGCCATTTTGAACTCACCCCCTGCTTCCTGTCTGAGCTCTGGAGCTCCAGACCCTTCCCATGGCTTCTCCCTTACGCTCTGTACCCAATGCTGGGTCCTCGACCCTGGCTCTATCCCCAGCCTCCAGCCCTTACTCCCTATTGTGGCCCTACCATCTGCTCCTCTTCCTGTGGCTCTGGTTCTAGCCTCTGACTCTTTGAGTCACCAACTGTGGATTGGACCTCCTTCCAAGTTACAGACCCTTGACCTAGTTAGGCTGCTGACTCCTTGGCCCCAGCCCCATACCCCAGCCAACTCCTCCTGCTGTTCTTCCTCTACCAGCGCCAGTTCTCAACGAAACTGTCTGGTCCCTGCTCATTCACTCCAACCAAACTCTTTATGTATCTGCCTGGTTCTGGTCCTAATCAAACTGGCTGCCTACCTCTCTCCATTCAGGCCAGTCAAGCCTTCCTGTCCTCTGCCCGGCCCTGGCTGAACCATCGCCCCTCCGCCCCTGTCCTCCCCCCTATTCATGCCAGACTCATTCCCATTCTCCAGTCGACTATATCTTGTATTCTTAGTCTTGGCCAAGTAGTTGCCCCCATCCATAACAGTCAAGCCCTCCCATCCCTTGCTCAGTCTCAGCCACGCTTAGCACCCCGCCGCCCCCAGCCCTGGTCTCAAACTCACGCCAGCCAAGGTCTCCTGCCATCTGGCCCATAGCAGGGCCCAGCCCGTGTGGCCAGCCATCTCCCGGGCAGGGGTCTTATACTGGGGGCTGCACCGGTTTCACTTTCCGTCTGCTTGTACTTTCGGCTTTGCACTCAGTCTTCCCTGCTCACCACCCCTTGCTGAAATGGGGAAATGTCATTTCCCTTCCCAGAGGGGGCGGGAGGCACAGTGGGGGGTGGCGGGAAGCTGGGGTTTCAGTCAATCCAAGCTCCAGACCCCCTGCTGAGCTCCCGGGACCAGCCCTCCCCTCACATCCCGCTCCCCAGGTGAGCCACTGCTCTAGGGAACTGATAGATTCCACAGACTAAATCCTCCTGTTTCTCTGCTCTGTCATTATCATCCTAGTGCCATCACCAGCTCACAGTCCTTTAGAAGATGGATGGCCAGGTAAGGGGATTGCCCATTAGAGAGGATTTGGGGTTTTGAGTCATCCTACTCTTCTCTGGTTTACCAGGTAGCTGAGGGAGGGAGTGCGAAGGAAGAGGGGAGCTCATCGTGGGGCTGGGATAGGGCTTTGTGTGGAGTAGTGGGGTCCCAGTCTGGGCAGGATGAGGGCTCAGTCTACAGCCACAGTCAGGGCAAATGAGAATGGACCCATTCAGGGCCAAAAGTTCAGCTTTGGCCAGAGTGAGATTTAAGATTAGAGCTCAGTCTATAACCAGGACCAGGATATGGTGTAGGGCTGGACTTGGTCTAGAGCTTTGTCTGGGGTCATCGTCCTGGCTCTGTCTGTGTTTGGGGTCAGAGCCATCAGTGACCTGGAGGCTCTGCTTGGGACCAGTCAAGAATGAACTTAGAGCTCAATCCCGATTGGGCACAGGGCTCGGGCTGTGGCTAAGGTTCTGACAGAGAAGGCTCATGCCTGGGCTGGAGTAAGAGTTCTGCTGATGACCAGGGTCAGGGCTCACTAGGTTGGGGTTGTATGAGGTCAGGATGGGGCTCAGCCAGGTCCCAGAATAATCCTGCTCTGTGTGTTTCTGTTCTGTGGATGGCTGTCAGGGCTGGGCTGCATCAACCACAGGTCTCCCTTCCAGCACAGCTCCACCCTTAGCCCCACCCTGGATTTTCCATCTTCAGGGACAAGATGGGGGTTTCTTGGTCTTCCCCAAGGCCCACTTTCCTTTTGGGATCTGTGGGGTTTCCCTGCTGGGTCCCTGCAGTGAGACAGAAACCAAGGGGGCTTTCCCTTATTATACTCTGCCTCACCAGACCTACATAGGCACTGCCCAGCAGGACCGCCTGGAGCCCACTGCCCTGGGAAGTACCAGTACATGTAGGGGCGCACTTCTGGAGGGTTGCTTGGAGGAGAAGGAAGAGTACCTGGCACTTGCCTAACCTGAACTGGTTTCCCTGCAGTGTCCCCTAGTGGTGACAGCTCATTCCCCTGCATCCCATGCAACTGAGGCTCCTCACTCCGGGAGGGGCAAGGTGTGTGTGTGGGGGGGGAGTGTAGAGAGGGTGGTGTCTCAAACAACCTGAGACCGATCATGAGAAAAGGCATAGGCCCTGACTGGTCTGCCTCACATCCCCAAGTCCTACCATCCATCCGGGAGGTGAGCCACCCTACTCACCCTCTGACCACAACCACTCCCCATCCTTTGCCATTGCTCAGAGCTACCGTGCCTCTCAAACCTTGAACTCCATCCTCCACTCTCTCATCACAACCCACTGACCCTCCTGACCCTCTCTTAGGGTTCCCAGAGACCTCCTGTCTCTTGCTGCTTTTCTGCCCTTCCCAGTCTGGCTGTAGCTGACACCTGCAGCCGACACCTGCATCCTCATCCCTGGCTTCTGCCCTATTCCTGCTCCAGCAACTGGAGCTTCATACTTGAATACGATGAGCCATCTTATACCAGCTTGCCTTTGCACAAGCTCTTCTCTTTGCCTAGAATGCCCTTCTCTGGAGTCCCCTCTTCTCAACTGTTCTGAACCTACCCCTTGTTATGGGCTTCCTCCCCTGAATAGCTCATTCCTTCCTGCCATAAATCCTGTCTCCAATGGACGTTGCATATTTCTTTTCTTGCTTGCTCTATCCTTGATCATACCACTCTAGCCATACTGGCTCCTTCATTGCTCCTGCAACATACCAGGCATGCTCCTATCTCAGGGCCTTTGCACTTACTGTCCCTTCTGCCTGAAACACTCTTCTTCCAGATATCTGCAAAACTCACTCTCTTCTTATGATCCCTGGTCAAATGTCACCTTCTCAAACAGAGTCCTCACTGACTACCTGATTAAAAGACACAACCTTGGCCCTAGCACTTTCTCTTTTCTAGAAAGAAAGGTTGCAATTTCCAACTATGACTGTAGATACATCTTTTTTTTTTCCTTTTAGATCTATCAGTTTCTCTCATGTGTTTTGAAGTTCTATTGTGTAGGTATAGACACAATTAGGATTGTTATGTCTTTTTAAAGAACTGACCCAGGGCCCCTGCGTGGCTCAGCGGTTGAGCATCTGCCTTTGGCTTGGGTCGTGATCTCGGGGTCCTGGGATTGAGTCCCACATTGGGCTCCCCTGGGGAGCCTGCTTCTTCCTCTGCCTATGTCTCTGCCTCTCTGCCTCTCTCCCTCTCTCTCTGTCTCATGAATAAATAAATAAAATCTTTAAAAAACAAAAGAACTGACCCTTTTGTCAGTATGTGATGTCTCTATCCCTGATAATATTTTCCCCCCTGAGGTTTACTTTTTCTGAAATTAATTTGACAAGTTCTGCTATTTTTGGTTAGTGTTTACATGGTTTACTTTTTTTTTTTACACAATAGCATTTTTAAAAATATTTTATTTATTTATTCGACAGAGAGAGAGAGCAAGAGTGAGAGTGAACACAAATAGGCAAAGCGACAGGCAGAAGAGGGATAAGCAGGTTCCCGCTGACCAGAAACCCCAACTTGGGGCCCTGATAGGGGACTTAATCCCCAGATCCCAGGATCACGACCTATGTTTATAATTTGCAGTGAGTTTCATTAAAATAAAAATCCAGATTAATATTTTTGTCAGTTTATATGACATTTTTCAGTGTCTGCCATAAGTATATACCTTTAAAAATGTACATTATTTTTTTACTTTGCTCTTCTAGCTGGGTACTTTAAAGCCATGTTAATTAGATGTCATAGTGAACACCTTTATTTTTTTCATTTCAGCAAGTAAGCTTTAAATTATTCATTATTAAGTATTTTTTGTCTTAAATTTTTATAGATTCCCTTCATTAGATTCCAGAAATCCCATGTAATCATAGCTCATGGACATTATCTTTAAGGAATGTTCCCTTTGTTTAAATTGCTTACCGATATCTAGTAAGACACCACCACCACCCCCGCCGCCAACATTCTCCGTCCTTTTCCCTGCTTTATTTTTCTACATAGCATTTTAAAATATCTATCATTTTCTCTCTCCCCTTTTTTGGCCTGCCTCCATGCACTGGAGTATGAGATCCACGAGAGTGAGAATTCGTGTCTGTTACGTGCACTGATATATCCCTAGTAGCTAACAATAGCAGATTCTTAGTAAATCAGTGAACTAATCTGTCTTCTGCCACAAGTACCTAAATTGGGTTCTGCTCATGGGCTGGTTCTCTATAAATTGCCCTGATAGAGCAACAAGTCTGGGACCAGCTGCTGAGACCCACGTCTCCCTGTCAGCCTTCTACTGCTCTGGCTGAGGTTCTGGACAGGTATGGAGGATGTAAAGTGGGAGGCTGGGCTGCTGGACATGGCCCTTGGCCAATGATCTTAGCAAATCCTTGCCAAGAAGCTGGAGAGCCAATGAGGGCGGCGCCAGCCTCTGTTCCTACCTTTGGAGGATGGACTTGGGCCATGTGTCTATCTGGGCCTCAGTTTCCACAAGCAGATCTTGGCTGGTGAGCTGAGACTTGGGCTGGGATCCCAGCAGGAAATGGAAGGGATGTGGTAAAGGCTGAGAATTGCTAGAAAGGAAGCCAAGAATTCTGAGCTCTAGATTCCAGTGTGTAACTAATACTTCTGGTGACCTCAGGTGAGTCACTAATCAGCTCTGGACCTCAGGTTCCTCATTTAAAAGTACTAACAGTTTTCAAATGCTGCCACTACTATTACGTAAGGAAAATAAAACCTAGATGATTAAAAAAAGAGAAAAGAACCATCCACTAATTTTCTGATTATTTTCCAAGTACCCCGTTAGAGCTCGGACCCCGTGGGGCACTCCATGGGGCTGCATGGGAATCCTGAGCCCAGGAAGTAGAAGTTGGAAGCTTCAGATGTGACATCAGGATAGAATCAGGGAGGGGAAGTCTTGTTCAGGGTCATGCAGCAGATCAGTGACAGAATGAAGACTGGAACTCATGTCTCCCGTTTTCAGCTTGGGCTGCTGAGGGGAATCCCTAGGCCCTCTGATGTCAGCTCCGAGGCTTGGAACTAACCCTTTGGTTAAGCCAAGATGAGCTTCGGTGAGAGCAGGAAGGTGGGGGGGGGGGGGGGGGGGAGGTGAGGCCAGGCTGGAGCTGGGGCCACACCTCTGAGTCTCCAGAGCACAGGTGGTGAGATCCTGAGCCACGGCACAGCACCTGCCTGGTCCCCAGAGAGGAGATGGAAAGCCCCAGAGCCCCAGCTCTCATCACCTGACTTCTTTCCTACTACACACATGCACCCCACACCACACCACACCCAGCGTCTACCAGGATTTATTCTGCAGCATGCACTCACCACGCCCCCTCCCATCGACCTGGGTGGCTGCCCCTAATGGGGAGTCTCTTTTGGGATTATCAACCGTGGGATAGTCTGAGAGAAAGGGGTCTGGAGAGAAAGGAGAGGGATGGCTAGCTACTGATGAGATGTTTATCCCTGGGTGTTCTGTGTTAAGTGTACATGGATGCAGGGTCCAGTGGACTGAGTACACCGGGTGTGAGAAAGTGGGACGCCAGCTCTATAGAGTTCCAGGAAGGAAGAATTTGAAGCCCAGGAGGCAGGGCTGCAGAGGAAAAACACCAGCCTGGGGGTAAAAATCCCGGTTCAAGTCCCAGCCCTTCTCGCCCTTCCCCCCATGTATGTGCTCTCTTAAAGGAGGCCCAAACATTCTGTGCATTGGTTTCCTCATCTGCAAGATGAAGCTCATGATCCCGGCCCAGCCCACCTCTCAGCTCAGACATTGAAGGTGCACTTGGGAGGGCAAAGGGCATCATGGGTCTAGGTCCCGCTTGGGAGGGAGACAGACCTACGCTGCTTTCAAAGCTCCAACACTTCCCTTGGTCAAGGCCTGAAATCTCCCTGATCTTGGCTCATCTAGCAAGTGTGGAGGCTACTTCTACCAGCTGGATAAGACGCAGAGAAATGGCTGCTGCTGAGTAGCTGTGTGATCTTAGGCAGGTTACTTAACCTCTCTGTGCCTGCTTTGTCATCTATAACATGAGGAAAGTAATACAAACTCATGAGACTGTTTAGAGGATTCAATGACCTATTATTTATAAAGTGTTTGGAACAGGGCCTGGCATACGGTAGAACTATAGGTTATAGCTATTAGTAGTATTATAAGGCCTCGCTCACAAGGAAAGCAATGTTAGTTGTCATTAATAAATACAAGGGATGGTTGTCATCAATGGACAAAGAAAGGCTGAAGGAGAGAGGGTGGAAGAAGGTAAGAAACAGAAGAGGCTTCAGTTACATCTCAGGAAATAGGGATGGTTGGGGTGCGGGTGGTGGGGCGCAGAGGCAGAGAGGGTCCAGGGAGCCGGAAACATACATCAGAACAGAAATCAGGGGCAGCCTGGTGGGTGGCTCAGCAGTTTGGTGCCACCTTCAGCCCAGGGCCTGATCCTGGAGACCTGGGATCAAGTCCCACATCAGGCTCCCTGTGAGGAACCTGCTTCTCCCTCTGCCTGTGTCTCTGCCTCTCTCTCTCTCTTTCTCTCACTTTCTCATGAATAAATAAAAAAAGAAAGAAAGAAAGAAAAAGAACAGAAATCAGGCCAGAACCAGAAATCTCAGGGAGCGAGGCAATTGGGCCCTGGGTCAGGTGTGAACAGCCTCAAATCTGAGAACCAGTGGGTGAGATTCACCTCCCTGGCAAGGTGAGGCTTCATTGAGCCTATGAAGAGCGCTTAGAATGGAGACAGACCCTGAGCTGAGCCCCAGAACAGGCCCCGCCAGGTGTTTGAGAGATGCGGGCAAGCACTGGCAGACACCAGGTCCTCCAGCAGCCCTAGGCTCTGAGGCTGACACCAGGCCCTACACCACTCCCAGGGCCCTCACCTGGTGGCCTCCACGGGGTCTCAGCCACCCCTGCTCCCATGTCCCTCACCCATTGGGCCCACTGCATGAACCCCCAGCTGAGTGGACAGCTCACTCCCCAGGAATGGTACATACCCATGGCTATCAGTGTGTCACACACCCATCCTAGAACTGTCCATTCTGGTGATTATATATATATATATATTTATGTTTTTAGAGGGGGTGGTGCAGGGAGGGGCAGAGAGAGAATCTTAAGCAGGCTCCATGCTCAGTGCAGAGTCTGACTCAGGACTTGATCTCACAACCCTAAGATCATGACCTGAGCCGAAATCAAGAGTCAGTTGCTTAACCGACTGAGCCGCCCAGGCCCCCCATCCCTGCTTATATTTCTATGTATTATCTGATTCGTGCGAAATAATATATACAACATACATGTTTCTGCCCACCCACTTTTCCTCCTCCTGCCACAACTTTGGTCCTGGGTTCACTGATTCCCGTGGCACCTCATGTCACTCTGAGTAAAAGTGAAAACCCTCCCAATGGCTTACAAAATCCTCATGATCCTTCCCACTGACGTCTTTCATTCCCTCCCACACACTCTGGCTCCCTAACAAACACACCCAGCACACTTCTACCTCAGAGCCTTTGTACATACTACTGTTCCTTCTGCCTAGAATACTCTTTCCTCAGCTCTTCAAATAACTGGCTCCTTGTCCCTCCATCAGGTCTCATCTTTTCATAAATGCCTTCTTCCTTCTATGGCTCTGAGAGGACTGTCCCATCCTATTCCCATCTACACTAAGACCTGATGTGTAGCCCTAAGATCTAGATGTTAGTCTCTTAGCTTTTCAATTTTTCTACACATTCTGAAACCTTCCCAGACCTCTAGGGTCTTTCTCCAGACCTTGAGCATCCAGCCACTTCGTGAGACTTCAGAGTCCTGTTGGCAATATTGATATAAACAACTTTTACTCTTTTCATGCTTCTGAATTGAAGTGGTGCCCCTGGGCAGGAGAGGGGAAGACAGAACTGGGGGCCGAGTACCAAGGCATGGCAACCATGGTCCTTACCCACAGAGGTGGCCACCTAGCCACGAAGACTGGGCAAATGTGAAACCAGAGGTAACAAGTCGAAGCAGGGCAGTTTGAAACTTACTGGAAAGCCCTGATCATCCACTCTGTGGCCTACCTTTCTTCATCTGGAGAATGGGCATAGCAGTGCCTTCCTCACAGAGAGAGTGCACAGGGGCTCCAGAACCTGCAAAGTGTTATTACTATTGAGACCACACAAAGTAAAGTTTGTCAACCAGTCAGTGAGTAAGAGGATGAGGAGAGAAGAGGATCCCTTGGGATGTCAGCCATTTGCCATTTCCACCTGCCTACCCATTCTTCCTTTAAAAAAAAAAAGAAAAAAGAGCATCTGGATTTTCCTTTGGGGGAATTTATCCATCCTCTTACAGAGCCTAACATCCCCCCCATCCCCATGGTGGGCATCTGACAAGCCCAGCCAGTCAGGGGACTCCATGCCCCTCAACAGAGTGGACAGTTTTAGGATGGGTGTGTGACACACTGAGAGTTAGTCCCTGGACTTGTCATCAGGAAACTTTCTCTCTGCAGATATGATTAAATAGGTAGGACGTGAATCTGGATTTGCTGTCGGCAGCCCTCAGGAAAGACCCCGCCTTAGGCTGGAGCCAACACATGGGAAAGTAGATCTGAGAGCCAGAGAGGGAGACAAGAATCTTAATATTTTCTTTAGGTTCTAGGATCCAGCTATTCCTGAAGCAGTTGTTCTGAAATGTTCAGCTCCACAAGCCACTCTTCTCTCTTGCTTAAGCTATTTCGAGCTGTGTTTCTGCCACTTGCAGCATAGGTCCCCTCCCCCGCTTTGATCCAGCTTCACAATGGATTTCCAATGACAAAAATCACAGGCCAGATTTTTTTAATGATAAAGGCAAATATATCATGTAGTAGAAGGAGCACTCTATCAGAAGCCAATGGAGAGAGCGTTTCAGATAGAAAGAACAATGTAAAAACAGAGCAGAACCTTGGTCAATATTTACTGATCGCCAACTCAGTGTGTTCGAGGCATTGGAGTTTAGCTGTGAATGGGACCGGCATAAGTTCTTCCTTAATGGAGCTTACACAGAATAGAATAAGGTTGCAGTTATATTATAATTTTATAAAATTATGTAACATTTAATCAAATGCTTATATGTGCTACTGGCTCATGTGATCTTCACAATGTAGGGTTTTCTTATTATCCTGTAGGTATTATTATTTTCATTCATTATATGAAAAGGAAACTGAGGACCATTAAGGCTTTGTGCCCAAGGTTACCCTTGGCTAGTAAGCAGCAGCTCTGGGATTTGAACCTAGGACCTCTGGATTTCTTAGCCCTTTATACTATACCACTTGGTATAGCAGTTAGCATTTTTAAAAAAGATTTCATTATTTATTCATGAGAGACATAGAGAGAGAGGCAGAGACAAAGGCAGAGGGAGAAGCAGGCTCCCTACAGGGAGCCATCATGCCCTGAGCTAAAGGCAGATGCCTAACAACTGAGCCACTCAGGTGCCAGCAGTTAGCATTTATGAGTCTTCTCTATATGCCAGACCCTGCTCAAATGCTTTGCACTCATGTATTCCTCAAAACAATCCATTTTACAGATGAAGAAACTGAGGTTAATAACATAGTGGTAGCAGGACTAAAATTTGAACTAAAACAGTATGGCTCGAAAGGCCACACTGCTTTCCTCCCTATCTTTATGGAGGTGTAATTGACAAATAAAATTTTAAGCTATTTAAAGTACACTGGGTGATGATCTGATATGTGTACACACTGTGAAAAGCTTCCCCCTTTGAATTAATGAACACATCCATCATCTCACATGCTTTTTTTTTTTTTTTTTTGTGAGAATATCTAGCAAATTTCAATGACATGGGACGGTATAATCAAGTCTCCATAGTCCAGTGCATACCTCCTCTAATGAATGAACAAAGGCAGGAAGAGGGGCCAGAAACCCTGCCCAGAAGTGAAAGACAGCAAGCGGCCTAGCCCTGAGCCCTCCTGTCCAAACGGTGCCAGGTTTCCATGTTGATAAAGAGATGATCCCTCATGCATTTATTTGCTGAGAATGTGAGGAGCCCTATTGACCCGGCCCGTACCCTAGGGTCCTCTCTGTTTGCCAGCTCCGAGGATCTTACCTGGGTGACTGTGAAGAGCAGCACAGGTCAGAAAAGTGAAAGAAGCAGAGACATGGTGAGAGGGCAGAGGGAGGGGCAGATCAGAGTGTAGGACCTCAGGGAGTCTCCTGGCCCCTGGGGGCTCCACACATTCCTCCACTAGGAATCTAGTGGCCATTCCCCCAAAGCCCAGCAGGAGTAGGAATATGCATTCCAAGGTTTCTGTAAATACCAGGAAGTCCTCAGGAGCAAAGGGATAGGTGAAGACAGGGATCTTGCTGCCAGAGAGAAGCTGAGTTAGAGGTCAGAGGTAGTACAGGCCCCCCTCTCCACCACCTCAACCCCCATCCTGGCTCACACTCTCCTCTGCAGGGGATAGATCTTGCAGGTAGATTGGCTTGGCTCATAGGACCCTCTGGCAGAGCTTGTTGGTCAGGATCTTGTGTCCTCACTGCTCTCCTTGCTGGTTTGAGCCACTGAATCCATCCATCCACCTGGTACCAGAGGAGGAGAGCAGAGCAGGCCCAGACAACTCATATAGAAGCAGCAAAGTTGGGATCCCTGGGTGGCGCAGCGGTTTGGTGCCTGCCTTTGGCCCAGGGCGTGATCCTGGAGACCCGGGATCGAATCCCACGTCGGGCTCCCGGTGCATGGAGCCTGCTTCTCCCTCTGCTTGTGTCTCTGCCTCTCTCTCTCTCTCTCTGTGTGTGACTATCATAAATAAATAAAAATTAAAAAAAAAAGAAGCAGCAAAGTTATACTGATGCTCCCCCCTCCCTGCTTTGCTCTCATTCAAGGAGGAGCTGAGGTCAACATGGACAGCCTGAAGCAAGATGTTTGGAGGCCTGGGAGGGGAAGGGGCAGAGGGAGAGGGAGAAGCAGGCTCCCCGCTGAGCAGGGAGCCTAATGAGGGGGTCAAATCCCAGCACCCTGGTGTCATAACCTGAGCTGAAGGCACATGCTAAACCGACTGAGCCACCGGGGCGCCCTCCATAAATGTTTACTGTGCACCTAGTTAGCGCCAGATACCAGCCCTGAAGCGGACCGTATCTTAAGGGCAGTGGTTGAGGTCCTAGAACACTGTGGGCAAGAATATGGATCGTGTCAAGTGTCATGTTAAGGAGGGTGGTGACAGAGAGGGCTTCCCACTGGACACCTGCAGGAGACTCCTGGGGGTAGTGCATCTGCTCCAGTGCTGAAGCACCTGACTGGGGAGACAGAGGGATCAGTGTCAGCAGAGGAGAGGACTCTTAGGCTACCTTCCCCAGCCCTGCTCTCTGCTTCTGGTCACTGAGCCTCCAGCCCTTCTCATTGCACCAGATTTCTTGGCTGCCTGAAGTCACCTGCCCTAACTTCTGACAGTAAATTGAGAAGTAAAATACATAGTATGTTAGATGGTATTGTGTGCTCTTAAGGAAATAAAGAATTCCAGCACAATGCACTCCCTAACTTCCTTCTGGCCTTCATTTAATGCCCTCCCTTCCCTGTGAGGCTTTCCCTAATCAAGGCATTTTATATTGCACAAGCCCCTGTTGAAATTCTTGTGTTTGGTTGATGTAAGTTTCAAGGCTTCCGACTGGGAGCCTGCTTCTCTCTCTGCCTATGTCTCTGCCTCTCTCTGTGTCTCTCATGAATAAATAAACAAAATCTTTTTTTTAAATTTTTATTTATTTATGATAGTCACACAGAGAGAGAGAGAGAGAGAGAGAGAGGCAGAGACATAGGCAGAGGGAGAAGCAGGCTCCATGCACCGGGAGTCCGACGTGGAATTCGATCCCAGGTCTCCAGGATCGCGCCCTGGGCCAAAGACAGGCGCCAAACCGCTGCGCCACCCAGGGATCCCTAAATAAACAAAATCTTAAAAAAAAAAATAGAACGTAAGCTCCATTTTAACACTGTATCCATAGCTTCTAGAATATTCCCTGGATTGATAAATATCTGTTGAATGAATAAAATGATCATTTCCTCAAACAATTAAAAAATAAAAATAGAAAGAGGGCAGCCCAGGTGGCTCAGCGGTTTAGTGCCGCCTTCAGCCCAGGGCATAATCCTGGAGAGACCTGGAATCGAGTTCCGTGTCGGGCTCCCGGTATGGAGCCTGCTTCTCCCTCTGCCTGTGTCTCTGCCTCTCTCTCCTTCTCTCTCATGAATAAATAAATAAAATCTTAAAAAAAAAAAAAAGAAAAGGAAAGAAAAGAAAAGAAAAGAAAAGAAAAGAAAAGAAAAGAAAAAACTCTCCAAATCAGTTCTCCAGAAAAGAGAGAACAGGATAAGTTTGCGCAAAACCGATGTAAGACAAAAGTTGGAAAGAGGGGAAAAAAGTGAGGGGTAAAAAAAAAGTTGGAAGGAGGGTGTGATCAGTCAGGAGGACTGAATCCAAAGGTTGGTGGTTATCTTCTCATTCCTCGGCATTAACTGCTTTTGATCAGAAAAGCTAAGAACACTTTGTTTTACATAGAAAAGGAAGGGCCTCTAGTTGATAGAGACCTGAGTGCTGCTACCGTCTGGCCCCTGGGGAAAGGCGTCCTCTGTTGGGGCTGGCTGCTTGCACAGAGACTCTGGGGGTGGGCTCTTCTCCCTACTTTGCCCCTCCACCCCCGGACTCCCTGAAGGCCACAGAGCTCTCTAGAAACTTTGGACCTGGGTGTCAGCACAGCTGATTCCCTCCCCACTCCGCCCATGACGGGCAGTGAACCCATGACCCAGGCCTTTCCCTTCCCACAGGACTTTAGTAAATATTCGGCATGATAATAACAGCCAATATTCAGTGTGATAACATTAGCAAATATTCAGTGTGATAACAACAATAATTACTGTGGCTGAATAATATTCTCAAGCTTTTTAAAAATTGAAGTCAAATTGGTCTGTAACATGTAAGTTTCAGGCGTAACATCATAATTCGGCACCGGTATGTGCTATGGAGTGACTGACCACCAGAAGCCTGGTGACCATCTATCACCATGCAATTTTTACATACACACCGAGGTGGAGTTTCCCCATCTTCCCTTTTACACTCATTTACACTGTGGCTCTCCTTGCCGCAATGAAGGCATGTCAGTGCAGTTTCATTTTGAGCTCAACAACCATGGGGGACTGAAAGCATGGGAGAATCACGGTGACATAAGACCAAGGTGGATGGGGTGGGGGTGGGGTGAGGCAAACTCGAAAATACTCCCCAAGTCAAGGAAAGAAGAGAGCGATTTGCAAAGGAAACAAAAGTTAGAATTGATGTGTTCCCACAGAGTCCAGGCCGTGATCGTTCTGAATAGTACGGATAGATCTGAGGACAGGAGGGACTGCGCCCCCTTTTCCAGCGGTGGATAGATCCCTGATGTATCCCTGCACCCAGGTGTGACATGGGGACTGTGGGAAGTGGCCCAGAGCACACCAAGTGCATGGCTGTGTGAGTTGATGCTAAAGAGCAGGGAGAAAGGACAGGAGGAGCAGAAGAGGGGACACCTTGGCAGATGCCAGGGTATCAAGGGGATGTTAGAGCCACTAGTGTTCCATGCCGCTTCCCAGCTCTACTCTTGAGCCACCCTGGAGAAAGGAGAGAAAACACTGTGAACTGACCCCATCAAACGCCTGCTGCGTGCAGAAAAGGAGCAGGAACTATCCATTTACACAATAGATCATGTTTCTTGCAAGCCTGAGCTCTGTTTCTGTGTCATTGTTTTAATCAAGCACTTATATGCTGCTTACTATGCATTTTGCAACACTTACTTAATCACAGCAACCAACCCTATTCTGAATGTTACTAAGCATTCCTATTTTACACGTGGGGAAACCAAGGCTAGAAAGGTTAGGTAAGGGCAGCCCAGGTGGTTCAGTGGTTAGCACCTCCTTCTGCTCAGGGTGTGAACCTAGAAACCCAGGATCGAGTCCTGTGTCAGGATCCCTGCGTGGAGCCTGCTTCTGCCTGTGTCTGTGCCTCTCTCTCTCTCTCTCTCTCTCTCTTTCTCTCTTTCTCTCTCTGTCTCATGAATAAATAAAATATTTTAAAAAAAGAAAAAGAAAGAAAGATTAGGTAACTGGCCCAAGGTCATAAAGAAATAAAAGAGCAGGGACTTGAACCCACAGAATCAGGGTCCAGAACCCATTCTGTTTGCTACTCCACTGTTTCCTTAAGTTCTTGTTCTGGGTCAGGTACCCTGCTAAGTGCTTGAAAAATCCCATTTCCTTGAGTTCTCAAAGCCATTCCAGGAGGTGGATGTCCTCTTCATCTCCTGTTTACACATATGAACATTAAGATATAGAATAAATAATTTGTCTTAGCTCACAGCCAAGTTTGCAGACAGGATCTGGACATAGGTCTGAGGACTGTAGAGCTGTTTCAGGCCCTATTGCTGTGTAACAAACTATTCCCAAATGTAATGCTGTGAAATGACCATTTCATCATGCTTTAAGTCTGTAGGTGGACAATTGGAGGTGGCTTGTCTCTGGTCCCCAATATGCCAGGCCTTATCTGGGAAGACTCAGTTGCTAGAGGTGACTGACTACTGCTGGGGCTAGAACCATCTGCAGGTTCTCTTCGCTTATACACTTTGCTTTCAGCTGGGACTTCAGCAGGGCAGAAGACCAGAACAACATCAACACGTGGCCTTTCCGTGTTGCCTCTCCATGTGTGTTATTTTGGACTTTCCCAAAGCAGGGTGACTGGGCTCCAGAATGCAAGGTAGAAGTGCATGGTGTCATGGTGTGTAATGATACCACCCCTTCTTTCTAACTCTATCAGGCCAGGCGCTCACAAAGGCCCTCCCGTGTTCAAAAGGATCACAGTCACATATCCCCCATTTAATGGGAAGCTGGCCACATACATTGTAAGGAGAGCACCTGGGTTGGGAGCCCTTGCTGTGACCATGTTTGGTGTATGCAATCCGAGACAAAAACCCACTGCATCAGACGTCCTCACATGTCACCGCACATTAGAATTACTCTCCAAAACTCGAATGCTCAGGCTCTATCTCAGACCAATGAAATCAAAATCTCTGGGAGGGGAAGCCAGGCATCCGTGTCTTCTTTAAGTCATTTGTAACCAAGTGATTACAATGAGGCCTTCTCCCATGTATGCAAAGCACCTGGCAAACTGACTCATAAACAAGTGGTGTTTCTCCAAGTGTAAATGAACACCTGTGACTCTTAGCATACAAGGTCATCCGAGTTATGCATAAGTGGACTGAAAAAACTTATGGTTAGGTGTTTCTTTTTACAGTCTTCTGGTTATGACAAGTGATTGTGGTTTTCCACTTGTGGTGGTTATATAGTCTCTCTCTCTCTCTCTTTTTCTTTTTAAAGTAGGTTCCCACACCTAGCATGGAGCCCAACATGCGGCTTGAACTCATGACCCTGACTGAGATCAAGCCCTGAGCTGAGATCAAGAGTCCGACACTTAACCACCTGAGCCATCTAGGCACCCCAGTCTCCTTTTAAAATATATTTGAGGGATGCCTGGGTGGCTCAGTGGTGGAACATCTGCCTTTGGCTCAGGGCGTGATCCTGGGGTCCTGGATTGAATTCCACATTGGGCTCCCCCAGGGAGCCTGCTTCTCCCTCTGCCTGTGTCTCTGCCTCTTTCTCTGTGTCTCTCATGAATGAATGACTAAATAAAATCTTTAAATATATATATATATATATTTGAGTGAAAAAGGTAAGGAGGTCGTTTTAAAAATCCTAAGTAACCAATGGTATAGCCTAAACGCACATAGAGTAGAAATCACAAAACTGTTGTGTCATACATGAGGCTGGGGAAACCCTCGGGCACACGATTAGTAATGGTAGCTGTCACTGTTTCTATTATTAGCATTACCTTGAAGGAGTACCAGTTAAAAACCAACTGTGGGGTGATGTTGAAATTAAAAAGTATATACATCTGAGAGCTGAGTGGGCAGAAGAGGATTGGGGTCCTGTGAAGCAAATAAAGAGCCCGTGGTGAATTTCCTGATTCTCTCTCTACATGGAGCTGGGAATCCTTTGAATCTTGGCAACCTGATGGGGAAATGGCCTTAGGATCCTGAGGGGAAGTAGAGGTTACTCATCTCTCCGTTCTCAGGAGGAACCCCAGAAACAGGGGAGACAAACATTATATGCAACTAACTAGGGGATCAAAGAGAAAGGGGGTAGAAGAGTGTGTGGAACAGAAGAAGGAGGTTCTGGAGGAGTAGAGTCAGGACCGGTCACCAGTCCTCATGTGAATTTCAGCCACTCCCTGCCCCCTGTCCCACCAGGCCTTGATTTGTCCTTTTGCAAAGGGTAGAGAGTGGGGCTCTAACTCCCAGGATTCTTTCAGATCAGAAATTCAGTTATTCCAAGAATTATCTGGTTCCTGGAAGGCCACTTAAAGGCCTTCCAGGCAGAGACTGTGGGTGGGGGGGCAGTCGGAAGGGTGAGCCAGAGAAGGCCAATCAGAGGCCAGGAATGAGAGTAACCTGTGGGGCCTTCTGCAAAGTGTCAAAGGACCCAGGACACAGGGAGTGGCCAGGTTCAGCCAGAGACACAGCATTTTGCATTCTTCATTTTCACCTTTAAAATATCTTTTGAGGGGGATCCCTGGGTGGCTCAGCAGTTTGGCGTCTGCCTTTGGCCCAGGGCGCGATCCTGGAGTCCGGGATCGAGTCCCACGTCAGGCTCCCGGCATGGATGGGCCTGCTTCTCCCTCCTCCTGCGTCTCTGCCTCTTTCTCTCTCTATGTCTATCATAAATAAATAAATCTTTAAAAACAGTATATATATATATATATATATATATATATATATATATATATATATCTCTATATCTCTTTTGAGGGCAGCCTGGTGGCTCAGTGGTTTAGTGCCGCCTTCAGCCCAGGGTGTGATCCCGGAGACCCAGGATCGACTCCTGCGTCGGGCTCTCTGCATGGAGCCTGCTTCTCCCTCTGCCTCTCTCTCTCTCGCTCTGTGTGTGTCTCTCATTAATAAATAAATAAATAAATCTTAAAAAAATATATATCTTTTGACAGGACAGGAAACCAAGGCTCAGAAGGAGTAATTAACCAGAAATTAACTAACATCTAGGATTCTACATTACTGGTACATGGTTATTCACAAGCATCTAGTAAAAAGGGAAAGGCCTAGGCTTGGAAAATTAAATGGACCTGAGTTCAGAATCCCACTTCTGCAGGTAGTGGCTGTATGACTTTGGGCACGTTACTTAACTTCTCCAAACCTCAGTTTTCTGGTTTGTAAAATAGGATCAATAATAGCATGCCCATTGGGTTATTGGAAGGATTAAAAGGGACAAACACCTATAAAACACCTGTCGCAGAGTAGTGGCCCCATACTTGGGAGCTGTTGCCATGATTTTCTGAAGCTGACACACGAGATCTGTGCTGGGCTGAGAGCTCACTGCCCAGAGCTGCTCCTCCCACTTTGCCTGCTGAGTTGGAGAGCAGACACTGGCCTTAAAGCCTGGTTCCAATCATACTAGGGTCCCATTTGTCCTTCAGTGGAGCACATACCAGACCCTGGTAATACAACAGATATCCAATAAACATTAACTGAATGAATAATCATAGAATGGAAAGAGGGGCTCAAGGGGAAATCTGAGGTCAAGTGCTGTAAGAGGCTGGGCACAGGTTTGCTGTGTGTGTGATTCCAGAACAAGTGTCTCCCTGGGTGGAGGTGAGGCGACAGGTGGTGGAGGGCTGGTGATGGAAGACTTTGAAGAGCTGAGCTTTGCAGGGTAGGTGGGATTGAAGACATCTCAGAAAGAAAGGACCAGAGGACCAGAAGCTTGTTCAGGGGCAGGTGGGAGAGTCAGATTTTCAGCCCATTTTTAAAAAACATTTTACTGATTTGAGAGAGAGAGCCCACAAGTGGAGGGGGGGCAAGGGGCAGAGGGAGAAGCAGATGCCCCACTGAGCAGGAAGCCCAATGATGTGGGGCTCAATCCCAGCACCCTGGGATCATGACCTGAGCTGTAGGCAGACGGCTTAACTGACTGAGCTACCCAGGCACCCCTTCAGCCCACGTTATTAATAAGGTGCTCTGAGAAGGAATCAGGCAACTCAAAGGCAGCAAGTTCCCTGTCCTTGGTGGAATTCAAGCAGAGATGACCCTGGTCTGTTGTGCCGTGGGATTGGACAAGATGTCCCTACTGTTCTACCCAGCCAGAGATCCTGTGACTGTAGGTCTGACTCAGGGGGGGGCTCCCAGAGGTTCAAGCTGGTCTTGGTGGGCTGTGCATCTGTTACTGATGCAACAATTGCCTCATTTCTCTGCTCATATTCTTAGGTCCCTAAGAACAACTGGCTCCAGGTTTTGCAGCCTAGGGCTTACATGGAAGAGCAGGGGAAAAGGAAAAATGCTTTGCCCAGGACCAGACCTGGAGGTTTTATTCTCCCTCCTGTTGAGTCTGCCTATGGAAAATGTTTCTTGCTAGTTTTTTCCAGTATTCCCTCTCCTGCCCTCTCCAAGTTTTGGCTAACACAGGGCTAAGCACCTAAATACCATGTTTCCCAGCTTCGCCTGTAGTAAGGTGTGGCCATGTGATTAAATTCTGACCCAATGTAACAGATTCTACTTTTAGGTTGTGGCCTTAAAAATTGGTGTGGTGGGGATCCCAGGGTGACTCAGCGTATTTAGCGCCTGCCTTCAGTCCAGGGCATGATACTGGGGTCCTGAGATCGAGTCCCACATCAGGCTCCCTGCATAGAGCCTGCTTCTCCCTCTGCCTGTGTCTCTGCCTCTGTGTGTGTGTGTGTGTCTCATGAATAAATAAAATCTTAAAAAAAAATTAGTATGGCTTCCCCTGGTCCCTTCCCCCACTCCCTTTCCTTGGCTGAGATGCAGATGTGATGGCAGGTACCGAAGCAGCTAGTTTGGATCCCAAAGTGGAAGCCATGTTTGTTTGTGTGTTTGCTTGTTTTTAAAGATTTATTTATTTAGTTGAGAGAGAAGAGGAGGAGAGACAAAGGGGGAGAGAATCTCAAGTGGACTCCGTGCTGAACAAAGAGCCCAACTTGGAAATTGGGGCTTGATCTCATGACCCTGAGATCAGAACCTGAGCCAAAACCAAGAGTTAGATGCTCAACCGACTCAGCCACCCAAGCATCCCGGAAGCCATGTTTTATGGGTGTCAGAATAATGAGCTAAAAGTCACTGGAATCCCTGACACAGTGAAGTTGTCATTTTAGCTCAAGAGTACTGACTCTTGGAGCGGTTATATGACAGAGAACTTTCTCTCCCAATTTGAGTCTTCATTACAGCCGCCCAAAACCTATCTCAATCAATAGGTCTTCTTATTTGCCCTACAGTCTTCTCAAACTCTGGTCCTGAGACTGATTATATATATATACAAGGTAAGAATCTTCCTCCCCTGCAGGTGACCTCCCAGAACCCTGTACTGGCAGCCCTCTTGGCAGAGGGACAGTGAGAATCCTTGAGTTTGAGCCCTGAGTATCTGGGGCAAGTCTCTTAAGTTCTAAATCTCAGTTTTCTCGGGACGCCCGGGTGGCCCAGCGGTTTAGCGCCGCCTTCGGCCCAGGGCGTGATCCTGGAGACCTGGGATTGGGTCTCACATCGGGCTCCCTGCATGGAGCCTGCTTCTCCCTCTGCCTGTGTCTCTGCCTCTCATGAATAAATAAATAAAAATCTTTAATAAATAAATCTCAGTTTTCTCTATTTTGCAGGTGGCACCAATAAATAGCATTCACTTCAAAAAGTGGCTTTATATCTTTTAATTTTTTTTAAGATTTTATTTATTTATTCATGAGAGACATAGAAAGAGAGGCAGAGACACAGGCAGAGGGAGAAGCAGGCTCCATGCAGGGAGTCCGATGTGGGACTCAATCCCGGGACTCCAGGATCACGCCCTGGGCCAAAGGCAGGCGCTAAACCACTGAGCCACCCAGGTATTCCCTCTTTTAAATTTTAATTTCTTTTTAAGCAGGCTCCACATTAGGCATGGCCCCAATGCAGGGCTTGAAAACTTACCACTCTGACACTGGAGATGTGAGCCAAAATCAAGAGTCGAAAGCTCAACCGACTGAGCCACCCAGGTGCCCCCAAAGGTGGTTTTATATGAAAATGACACAATCAATAAGATTGTTCATTCTGAAAATGGACAAGAGCTGAGGAGGGGGCTTGTTTCCCAGGCAGCATGACAAAGAAATAGGAAATCCCCTTGCATTTCGTGAGAAACCATGGAGACATGTTTGCCAAAACATATGCATACCAAAAGAAAACACAAGAAAACATGCTAGCCCCTACCCATCCTCACAAAATCAGGCTCACCCTCTCCCAGGTGCATAACCAAGGACACAGGCTAACAAGACGGGCTCTCACTGGCTCATGCAAACGCAGCCACACACAGGCAGAAACACAGATGATCAAAACCGCGCAAAGAGACAAAACCCCACACACAACCTGCAGATGTACTTTGTTTATTGTCCTTCCTTCCCACACTCCAGGAGAGCCAATTTCTTCAGTGTCTTTCTTTTTAGGGGGTACCTTTTGCGACTCTGCCTCTCCATTCATTCCCTGCCTCTTGCTTCCTATCTTGTCCTTTTTCTGGGGCTGGAGTCACTTCCTTGGTGGCCCCTCGGAGCCTCGGTCAGGTAGGGTAAGTCCTGGGGGTGGGGTGGGGGGCAAGCAGGTCTGGATCCTGCCTCCAGGTGCCGATCCGTGGTCCTGTCGTCGTCGCTGTGTGGTGTCCGTGCTCTGGCCTCATCTGGGGCAAGGGAAGAGAGGGACAGTTCTTTTTTTTTTTTTTTAAGATTTTATTTATTTATTTATGGGAAACACAAAGAGAGGCAGAGACAGAAGCAGGCTCCATACAGGGAGCCTGATGCGGAACTGGATCCTGGGACTCCAGGATCATGCCCTGAGCTGAAGGCAGATCCTCAAGCTCAACCGCTGAGCCACCCAGGCATCCCTGAGCGGGACAGTTCTAATCTTGGGTTCTGACTCTGCCTCTCCTGGTCACTTGCTCTGTGTCTCCAGAGAAGGACCCTACCTCCCCCTGGGGCTCCATTTCCCTCCCTGTAAACCAAATTGCCCTCCAGTTGGAAAGGTTCCATATTTCCCCCTTTGCTCTGGTCACTAGGAAACTCAGAGTCGAATGTGTGTCTCATTTCATTGTACTTTGAGACAATGGTACTTGGATCCCTTCTTCTCACCCAACCATACTTTGAGGCATGTCCTTTTGAGACAGAGGGACCTCTGGGTCCCCTGACTCCTTACTTCCAGCTCCGTCTCAGGACCGTGCCCCCCGCTTTTTCCGCTCCGTGTTCTGGAGCTTAGTCACCAGCTTCCTCTCATGGCCACCAGGGCTGGGGCGGTTGGTGTTGGCAGCAGCTTCTCTCTTGGTGCGACCTTTCCGGCCTCCCACTCCTGGGAACCAGGCAAGAGGCTGAGGTGAGGTTGGCGGAGGCATGAGACATCCAAGGAGAAGCAGGGGGTCGGGAGCGCAGGGTGGACAGAGCATGGTTTGGGGGAGGCAGACTGGGGAGTGGTCACCACATGGCTTTGGGGCAGTCATAATCCCTGTTTCCCTATCTGTGGAATGAGGGACCCCTGATGGTTGCTCCAATATCCTAGGGGTGTGTGGGGTCCCAGGGCTGAGCAGGACAGCACTCAGGGTAAGAGGGGTTAAGAAGGACTTGGGGATGAGGACAAATCTAAGGAGGAATCCTAGTTGGGACGTGGGGGTAGATGTGGAGGGATCAGGAAGGTGACAGGGCCAGACCTTACCCAGGCAGGAATGAGCCAGGCTATAGAGGTCATACTCATCCAGGCTGGGGTCTTCGTCCTCTGGGCCTGGGGGCTGCTGAGCCCGGCTGGCTGCTCCCGGGAAGGTGGACATTATATCTGACTCTCCCTTGCCGTCTGTCTCTCTGTCGTCTTCAAAAGCTTTGTTTGTGTCGGGTTTCCCGACACCTCCCTCTTCACTGGCCCCAACTTATAAAGGCCACGTGTCCTCCTCAGGCCCTGTCTGATGCAATCTGGCCCTTTCCCAGAACCCGACCCAGTAAACAGCAATCACGAGAGGGGGAAAGAGTCAGTCCTGTGAGTCCCAGCCCCTTCCCCTCGCCTCCGCCCTCTCACTGGGGCTCGCCCAGCTGGGTATTTTTCCACAGAGGAGATCCCCGCCCCTCAGGGAGGAGGAGGAAAGAGGCAGAGTCTGAGCATAAACAGTCCTTGGGATAATGGCCAGTGGGGAACTGAGGGCCTCACCTGGCCAACTCCTCCCTATCTGTCCCCTGCCCCCTGCCTCACACCTGACCCCCACCCCAATTCTGGCTCAGACTCAGGACCCTGGTGGCAGATTGTGGAATGAACAACACACCACAAGCTAGGTCAGTGGTTTTCGCCCCTAACACGCCCAACACCCCTTTTCGATAAGAAACATCTGGAAAGCCCCCTTTATATCCTGAGCTGTGAGGGGGAGTGGGTCCCTAGGTAGTTTCCCTCACTGGAGAGGGAGGTTAACAGTGTGGTGCAGATTCTGGAGCCAGCTGCCCTGGGTTCAGACCTCTGACCTCCTCCTTCCTGGGTGACCCCAGACAGGTCACCATACTTCTCTGCGCCTCAGTTTTCTCTTCTGTAAAAAAATGAGGATGATAAGAATCGCATCAACCTCACAGACTTCGTGAGAGAATTGAATGAGACACCCCCCACATGTGTGTAGGGGACACTTGCAACAGTGCCTGGTACCTTGTAAGCTGTGCTACAGGAGTCATTCACCTAATTCCCAAACAACTCAATAATGTCGTCCCTATGATGTAAAAGAAAAGTGATTTATAATGAAATAATGTC
The DNA here is from genome assembly GCF_003254725.2 of Canis lupus dingo. Lineage (NCBI taxonomy): Eukaryota > Metazoa > Chordata > Mammalia > Carnivora > Canidae > Canis > Canis lupus. Next base: position 18,084,016 of record NC_064248.1, on the reverse strand, counting down.
TTTCAAGGCATGAGTATCCAGAGGTAGAAGATATTACGAAGTAAACAGGTGTTTGTACCTAATATGAATTAAGGGAAGGGATTCAGACAAGAAACGCATGCAAGGGGCGCCTGGGTGGCTCAGTAGTAGAGCATCTGCCTTTGGCTCAGGGTGTGATCCCAGGATCCTGGGGTCGAGTCCCGCATCAGGCTCCCCCTAGGGAGCCTGCTTCTCCCTCTGCCTGTGTCTCTGCCTCTCTTAGTGTCTCTTATGGATAAATAAATAAAATCTTTCAAAAAAGAAAAGAAACGCATGAAAGTGGAAATTTCCACTCTTGCCTCAAGGGATCTGCCCTTTGTGGGTCAGGTTGACCCAGAGAGGCCACACCCTGCCCACTGATGTTTTTGCTGAAGTTTATGTGCCAGCTCCCACAGTACCGGGCAGGGAAGGAGGCAGATGCAACTTTCCACCTTTCTTTTCTTTTCTTTCTTCCTTTCTTCCTTTCTTCCTTTCTTCCTTTCTTCCTTCCTTCCTTCCTTCCTTCCTTCCTTCCTTCCTTCCTTCCTTCCTTCCTTTCTTTCTTTCTTTCTTTCTTTCTTTCTTTCTTTCTTTCTTTCTTTCTTCTTTCTTTCTCTTTCTTTCTTTCTTTCTTTCTTTCTTTCTTTCTTTCTTTCTTCTTTCTTTTTTTTCTATTTTAACCTTAGTAGTCTCGCACAATAGGACAGGCTGGGGGGTGGGGTGGGGGGTATCCCTGGGTGGCTCAGTGGTTTAACACCTGCCTTTGGCCCAGGGCGTGATCCTGGAGCCCCAGGATTGCATCCTGTGTCAAGTCCTGTGTCGGGCTCCCTGGATGGAGCCTGCTTCTCCCTCTGCCTGTGTCTCTGCCTCTCTCTCTCTCTTTCTCTGTGTCAATCATGAATAAATAAATAAAATAAAATAAAAAATAAGACAGGCTGGGGTCAGACCAGGTGTTCATTCTCTGCTAACATTCCCCCTTTGCTGTGAACTCGTTCAAACACTGTCTCATTTCCATGCTGCCTAATTTCACCTTCCCCCAAACCCTGGGATAACCCAAGTTCGTCCTTTGCTGAACAAGAAGAGGTACTTCTGCTTGTGTTTCTCCCTGGCTGGAGCCAGAATAAAATTTAGTTTTTGTTTTTCAGGTTTGGTTGATGTGTGAATTCTTGAACCTCCAGGAAATGAAAGTGAGGTCATTGAATAAAACTGAGTTTGGGATAATCACGTAGGGGCCAAAGGCAGGTCTCCCAACAATGAGTCACTTTAACATATTGGTTATTTTAAATAAAATAAGAGACAGCCTGGTGAGACTGACTTTCAGCCCTCCTTTGTACCCCTGAAAGCAGGAAATAAATCTCCCAGGTAAAATTCCCCTCCCTGTACAGGGAGGTAAAAAGACACCCTTATCATCAGAGATAGGACATTTTTTTTTTAAAGATTTTATTTACTTGACAGAGAGAGAACAAGAGAGAGCACAGAGCAAGAGGGAGAAGCTGACTCCCCACTGAACAGAGAGCCCAACACCGGGGCTCGATCCCAGGACCCCCAAACCATGACCCAAGCCAAAGGCAAATGCTTAACAAACTGAGCCACCCATCTGCCCCCAGAAGTAAAACATTTAGAGCTGAGATTTTCGTTACTCTTTTTTTTTTTTTTTTTTTTTACTAATTTATAAAGTTTTCTTTCTCCTTCAATTCTTCACAGTTTCATCGTCCCTTTGTCTAAAAGGATAAATACCACCTGCCTCGGACATTTCCGATTTCATGACTAGGCCTCCATGCGCACATAATAAAACTTTGCTCTTTTTTAAAAGTTTTATTGATTTATTCATGAGAGACACAGAGAGAGTGAGAGAGGCAGAGACATATGCAGAGAGAGAAGCAGGCTCTATGGAGGGAACCTGATATGGGACTCGATCCGGATCCCAGGACTCCAGGATCATGCCCTGGGCCGAAGGCAGGCAACCCAAACTTTGCTCTTTTCTGTTGTTAATCTGTCTCGGGTCAATTTAATTCTTAGTCCATCTGGAAGATCTTGAAGGATAGGAGTTTTCCTTTTCACCAGTGACAACAGACCCTATGAGGAGGGAAAGAGGAAAGTAGCCTTAAGGAAAGGTAACACACCCAGAAAAATTAAAGTCGAGACCACTAGGAGATATGGGGGTGGTAGGCTTCCTCATTACATGGGGTGGAGTAGGTTCTAGGCTCAGGTCATTGTAAATGAGTGTTTTTGCTTTATGTCTAGCAAGACACTCAGACGTCTGCAGAATGTGGGACAGTTCTGCATGCGACTGTCCTGCTCTGCCTCCCAGTCACTATGACTACCAAGGACACCCCCACAAATTCCCCATTACTTGCCTCGAGATCTTGGGCTCACTTCTGACTTTCGATCTGCTCATCTGGAAAGGGGGGTGGTGGTGACAGCACTGCTAGGTGTGAAAGGGCTTTGTCCCAAGCCAGCCAAGCCAGCCGAGCCAGTATGGGGTGGACTGTTATCAACAACCGATTCTCAAAGAAGGGAAACAACAGCTCAGAGAGACTTGAGGTCACACTGCTGATGAGTGAAGGATTCCTCCCGCATCCACCTGACTCCAGTTCCAGCCTGGTTCTAAATCCGCACAGCTGGCCAAACACTGGCAAAGGTTTGGCGACTGTGTGTATGGAAGCACCTGTCAGAGATTCCTGCCTTCTGCCCTCTCCGTCCTTCTCTCCTCCCTTTCCCCCTCCTCCCTTCCCCCCTGCTTTGGGCAAGACTGGGTATTAAGAATGCCCCATTTTTACCCCATCACCCTCATTTTATTGTACTTTCTCCATAGCATTCAGTTATTACTAATTGAAAATATCTTTTTGATTCATTTACTTCTTCATGATTTGGCCCCTGCTAGAATGCAGTCCTGGTTTGATTTAGCTAGAGGTGAAATGAGTATGCTGTGCAGCCGGACCACCTAGGTCCAAAGCTTGGTTCTTGTGCTTGTTAGTTTTGTGCCCTTAGACAAGTTACTCTGTCTCTCAGTGCCTCAGTTTCCTCATTTGTAAAATGGGATTAAGAATAATGTGTATCTGGTAGGATTGTTGTAAAGGCTTGGCATAGTATTATTTTATGGTAATAATAAAGCTATTGCCCTTATCATCCTTCATAAGAGCAGGAATCTTATCTATCTTGCATCCCCTATGCCTTGCACACAGTCAGTGCTCAATAAATGCTCAGATGAATTCATGAAGCTATTTTATGATCTGTGAGGTTTTTGGGGTTTTTTAAAAGATTTTATTTATTTACTCATGAGAGACACAGAGAGAGAGAGAGAAAGAGGCAGAGACACAGGCAGAGGGAGAAGCAGGCTCCATTCAGGGAGCCTGACGTGGGACTCAATCCTGGGTATCCAGGATCATGCCCTGGGCTGAAGGTGGCACTAAACCGCTGAGACACCCAGGCTGCCCTGATCTGTGAGTTTTTAAACTTCCAGGTGCACTGCTCTGAGGGAACTGAGAGGCCTGATTCTAGTCCCACAGAAGACTGTGGAGACAATGTGACCATCCTCCGTGCAGCCAGGGAAGGACTTCTTCCTGGCCTTGATCCTGCTGGTGCTGGAAGAAAAAAGTCTAGATCCTAGGGGAGCAGGGAGGGCGGAGGGAGGGTGGCCGAGAGAGAAGAGACTTTAGGAAACCCATGGCGTTGACCTGTAGGGCCCAGGTGACTCAGTCGGAAAAGTTGAAGTGTTTTCCTATCCTCCAGCCTCCAAGTGTGTATGTGTAATCAGCCACAAGGAAGTTTATTTTCTTTCTACACACGACTGTACCTTCGTGGCATTCCAGGAGATTGCCAGGCAACACCTATTACAACCCAGTGTTTTCAGCCTGAAGTAAACCCAGAGGCCTGAGAGCTCTCAGCTCTCACAACCCAATGGGGAGTAGGAAGGGTGGGAAGGGTGGGCAGGGTGGGGAGAGAATCAGGGAAGGCTTCCTAGAGGCAGCAAAGTCTAAACATGAGTGACTGAGAAAGATAGCAAGGTATACCCAACTCTACGAGTTAAACTGTACAAGTCAGGAAAGCCTGGGTAGCCTGAGGGATGTGCAGAAGTCTTTGGCTAAAAGGATCTGGAGATTCCCAGGCCCAAGACAGGATATGTAATCAAGCTGGGTTGGTGGCATCACTGTGTACCAAGGAGATGCAAGAATACTAAATGAGGTGAAACAAGATGGGTCTGTATCACTTTTAGAGCAGCAGTCCAGAGAAGCCCCCAAACCCGGCAGCTGACTTGCAATTATTCCTGGATGTATAATAGGATCACCTTTAATATAAATAGATGCAGGACACCTGGGCGGCTCAGCAGTTTAGCGCCTGCCTTCAGCCCGGGGTGTGATCCTGGGGTCCCAGGATCAAGTCCCACATCAGGCCCCCTGCATGGGGCCTGCTTCTTCCTCTGGCTGTGTCTCTGCCTCTCTCTCTCCCTCCCTCTCTCTCTCTCTGTCTCTCATGAATAAATAAATAAAATCTTAAAAAATAATATAAATAGATGCAGTCTTTTTTTAAAGATTTTATTTATTTGAGAAAGAGTTATGAGAGAGCAAGAGAGAGAGCATGAGCTGGGGCGGGCGGGGGGCAGAGGGAGAGGGAGAAGCAGACTCCCTACTGAGCATGGAGCCTGAGCTGGGACTTGATCCCAGCACCATGGGATCATGACCTGAGCTGAAGGCAGATGCTTAACCAACTGAGCCACCCCGATGTCCCTGGATACATTCTTTCAATGGGCAGTGGGGCAACACTGATAAGAATATTAAATGCTCATACTCCCTGATACCGCCTTGCTTGTAATAGTGACAAACTGGAAATAAGCTAAGTGTCCAACAGGAGGTGACTGATCGATACTCCTTAGCCATTAACAAGAATAAGCTATGTCGGGGGCACCTGGGTGGCTTGGTGGTTGAGCGTCTGCCTTTGACTCAGGTCATGTTCCCAGGTCCTGAGATTGAGTCCCACATCGGGCTCCCCACGGGGAGCCTGCTTCTCCCTCTGCCTATGTCTCTGCCTCTCTCTGTGTGTCTCTCATGAATAAATAAAACCTTAAAAAAAATAAGCTGTCTCTAGTTCTGATGATAAAGTCATCCATAGTATATTGTTGAATGAAAACATCAAGTTGCAGAACATTATGTACACTATAATCCTCATTTTTGCATTAAGTTTTTTGAAATAACATAGGTAACGTGTATAATACATTATTTTCAGCATAATATAGGTGTCACACATTTCTCCTGGTAACTAAAGAAGACAGATGGTCAGATAAAACAATCGTAGAGGACTTGAGAATAATAAATTTATTCCTGGAAGTCTCCACAGAGATCAGCAAATCAACCCCTATAGGGGAGGAGAAAGGAAGGACAAGATACACTAGCATTCACTACTCTATAGATGTTTAGGGCACCAACCATATGCCAGGCACTTGCTTGGTGCTGGGATATAGGAGCAAACAGAACATGGTACCAATACTCAAGGGGCTCATGGACAGGCTAGTGGAAGAGTGTGTCCAATAAGCAGGGCATTAGCCCTCACCATAAAAAGAAAAAAGGAGAAAAGTGTGTTCAAGCTGCATGGTGCACCTAATCCAGGCTTTCAAGCACCTCCCAAAAAACTCATGTGTGAGCTAACCTGGAAAATCAGATAGAACAGGAGATCAGTGTCTCAGGAAGGCCAAAGAGAAGGAAAGCACAGTGCACTGAGTTAACCCAAGCAGTTGGAGTACAAGGGGATTCTCACCCTGGATTTAGGAGACAATAGTCTCCTATCTCCTAGTTCAGTGCTGTTTTTTATTCTTCTTTTTTTTTTTTAAGTTTTATTTCTTTAAGTAATCTCTATACCCGACAGGGGTTTGAACTCATGACCTGGAGATCAAGAGTTGTATGCTCTTCTGACTGAGCCAGCCAGACACCCCAGTTCAGTGTTATTTTTAAAAAACTACCTCTCTAGTTCTATTGACAAATATGTGGTGTTTCAGCACATTTATCAATACTCTGGCACAGAAAAAATTGTACGTGGTTCCTGCTTACCCAAGTGTAGACATTAAGATTTTCCAAGCCTTGTCACTTAAAATGTCTCTTTAGAGATATAGTATAGATGTCTAGTTAAGCTAAAATTTGTGTATTGATTGGGTCATATTGAAAACTCAGTGGTGGCAGGAGAGGAATGTCAGGCAGTCTGATGTTCTGGGGAGAGCCGAAAGGGGTCATTGTCTGTAAACTGACCCAAATCATCTACTTTGAATTATCACCATCAATTCTCAAAAATGTCAATAGTACAATACGCCTCCCTGGCACGGCAAACCCTCACCCCTTAGTATGCCCCAGCACCTGTATTACACTTACACGTGAAGAACAGAACCAAGTGGATTTCAGAAATATCTGAAATATCCATATTAGCCATCTATTTAGCTCATATAACCATATATCCTCTGTTCAGTTTCCTTTTGTAAACATAGCTTGGGTAGTCAAAAATATGTACATATCAATAAAAGTATATACATACAACAATGTTCATCTTTGTAAAATGATACTTACCTCCAATGAAGTCTTGTCTCTTCAAGTCTCAAATCCATTTGTCCCTGGGGCCATGGTGTCTGCTATCTGATGCTGTCACTTCTGTGTTCATAAGCTCACCTTTCTCCTGGGAAGTCTGGCACATTCTTAGTGGAGTAAACACACAGAGGTCTTTAATGTCCAGCTGTATGTCAAAAAATTGGATGGACAATGTCACCTTGTAATTTCTGGTGAAGGTTTCCTGGATAGGATCACAATCCTTAAGTGTATAAATTCCAATCCAGCTTTTATGTGATCTAGCTGACTTTCTGTCCAAGCACTTCTGGATGGGGAGGTGCTCCTAGGACCCCCTATAGAAGTACTGGTCTTCAAAGGTGGCATCCTGCCTGAGGAATGTCAAGAGAATCCTGGGGGTCCATCAGAGTGATCTTTGTTGTTTTTTTTTAAGATTTTATTTAATTATTCATGAGATTTTATTTAATTATTTACACAGAAAGAAGCAGAGACATTGGAAGAGGGAGGAGAAGCAGACTCCATGCAGAGAGCCTGATATGGGAGTCGATCCGGTGACTCCGGGATCAGGCCCTGAGCCAAAGGCAGACACTCAACCGCTGAGCCACCCAGCCGTCCCTGTCAGAGGGATCTTTGAACACTTGCTTGGTGGCTTGTTCAATCTGATACATCATTCCATACTTAGAGGAAAATGTACTCAAATTATGTAGTCAGTAATAAAGACCATCATATTGCAGGTTGAGTGGGTGGTGGGAGGGTAGGGAATGGCTGTAGAGCCCAGTGCTCTTCAGGGGTAGCATCTGGTGCCCCTCCCACCAGCCACCTCTCTCCCTGCAGCGCTGCTCTCAGTTGTCCCAGGTCACAGGGTTCCTATGGCTTGAGGAGCTGCTGCCACGCACGGAGAGTGAGCCCCAGGCCAATCTTATTTTTGTAAGCAAAATTATTGTAGTTATTGTAAAAACAAAAACAAAAAAGGGTGAGAGGAGCCTAGGGGATGAAATATGCACCACACTCTCCAGAGTGGTCATATCCTAGACTGGGATTATGGAAAATTTATACGTTCTTCATTACAAATTCTAGAACTCAGCAGTGTGTGGCTTTCTACGACGTATACCTATTTTAGAAGCAAGGGGGATTAAAGCAATTTTTAAGAGTTAAAGTATTGTATTCCCTTTCTTCCTTGGGTTCCATACACACTATGCCACCTTCTGGTCATGCTATGGCTTCTTTTGTATGTGTTGGGGACAAAAAGCAGTAAGCATGAACAGTTACAACTTGCCCCACCTGGCTGCCATTCAGATCCAACTGAAGTGCCTGTAAGCAAACCAAATGAGAGTTCATTCACCCCATGCACATCAATCCAATAAAAACTGACATCAAACTTTTGCAATGAAGGAAGACAGGCTATTTATTGGTGTGGTACCATTCAGGGAGCTAATGCTCAAAAGTCCCAAACTCCCCCATGGCTTACAAGCGAGGATTTTTAAGGGCAAAATTTGGAGCAGGTGGTGGTCATGGTGGTGGGTCTTCCCAGAAGGTGGATGCTGTTAATTGGAGGCCCATGAAGTCACGTTAGTGGATGTTACTCAATTGCTTCTGGTGCTTCTTTGGTGCCAGGGAGGTCTGTTTGTTTCATCTTTTGTGAGACTTGGAATCTAAAAAAATATATTTTTTCTTTATGTTAAAGATTTCATAAGGTGTATCTGGTGCTTATGTGTCCAGGATAGTGCCCATTAGCTGCCTGTATGTGTGTATGTGTGTAAGCTATTTGGGTTGAATTCCATTGCGTTCCTTTGAATTGTAAGCAAGCATTCCTATCCCTTGGGTCTGGGTCTGTATGTTCCCTGGCCAGTCCAGCTGTGCCTGGGGATGATATGGCCTCTAGTTAGTTCTATTATCAGAACTAACAAGATGGATGTGAGTTTCAAGTCTTTTTTTTTTTTTTTTTTTTTTTTTGTTCAAGTGGTGTTGGGTAGGCATGAACAGGGACAATCTGAGAGAGGGGTAGCTGGCTTTCCATAAAAGATGCCTGAAGCCCCTATGCAAAAAGCCCGTTCTGAGTGGGGAGAAACCAGAGAGCAGAGATGTGAGCATTGCCCTCAGCAGTGGAACTCTGTGATGGGAGGGATTTGTAAAGGGATTGTTAGGAAGTCCCACCATGTAACTCCCTCTGCATACCCTCAAGAGACCTTCAGTCAAGATCCCTGTGACTTTTCAGGATGCCTGGGTGGCTCAGCAGTTCAGTGTCTGCCTTCGGCTCAGGGTGTGATCCTGGAATCCAGGATCGGGTCCCACATCAGGCTCCTTGCAGGGAGCCTGCTTCTTCCTCTGTCTGTGTCTGTGTCTGTGTCTGTGTCTCTGCCTCTCTCTCTCTCTCTCTCTCTCTCTCTCTCTCATGAATAAATAAAGAAGATCTTTTTTAAAAAAAAATATCCTTGTGACTTTGCAAGGCTTTTTAGAAAGGATTTCAGATGTGATGCTCTGATAGAATGAGACTAAAGGATAGACCAGAAAGACCTAGCTTTCTTCACGGAAGAAAGGAAGGGACTGTGCTTTCCCAAGGAAGGGACTGTGCTGCCCAGGGAAAGGGAGTGTTCTGGTCAGTTCCACAGTTCTAAATCTCCCCATATAACTCAATGGGTTCTGATTTACACATCAGTCTCTTGTGAGTTGCATCAATATGAGTCTATCCCACTTGAAAAATGGAATTTCTGGTCCTGTAGAGCTGAGGACCAAATTCTATAGCAGTCACCCCACCAAGGTGCTGCCCCCCTCATGGCTCTTCCAAAGCAGAGAGAATACCTTTATTTTCTCCTTCATCTAAAAAATATTTTTATATGTGCCAGGCACACATGCTAAAGATACAGTGATAAACATAAATTTTGCCACAAACAAATGTAAAATCGTGACATTTTGTTACTGCCACAATGGCAGGAGGTCTACATAGTGCTCTTGAGGGATCAAGGCAGAGGGATTTGACCCAGTCAGGGAGATCTGAAGATGAGTAGGAGATTTGGAGATAAACAGATGAGGGAAATGTGCTCCAGGGAAGACTTTGTAGAGGAAGGAGGAAGGATGTGACATGTATGGAAGATCTAAAGAAGAGGCTGAAGGGGAGAGGGAGATGGAGATGGTGGGGAGAGGAGGTGGTAGGGCCAGGAGGCAGAGGTACCAGCTCATGCAAATCTTTGTTTTAAGAAGAGTGTTCTTGGGGCATCTGGATGGCTCAGTCAGTTAGTGTCCCCCTTCGGTTCAGATCATGATCCCAGTATCCTGGGATTGAGCCCAGCATGGGGGCTCCACACTCAGTCTGCCTCTCCCTCCGCCTCTGCCCCTTCCCTGTTTGTGCTCTTCCTCTCTCAAATGAATAAGTAGAATTTTTAAAAAGGAAGAGATTAGGGAAAGGGGGGGGAGAAGAATGTTCTGGACAGAATGGGTGAGGACAGACAATTTAATGGGCTATTACTCAGCCTCACCAGGTAGTGATACTTCTCAGAAAAATCCTCATATTGGCCACAAGAGACAGGCATGAGGCTGTTCGTGGTGATGTTATCTGCCATAGCCAAATTATAAAATACTACACAGTTATTCTAAGTAACAGGCACACACAACAACAAGAACAAATCTTAAAACCCTAGAGCAGAGTGGGAAAAAATAAGAGATTGAATGAGGCTTACAGCACAATACCATCTAAGTAAATTAAAAATGCATGCACACTAGACAACACACATGTTTTACAAAGACACACACTCTGGGGAAGAGAGGAGGAATAGAGAAAAGAGATAACGGCCATAAATAAATAAAACAAGAGGGAGGGTGTGCAGAACCCAATGATTATAGTCTGTCATGAAGCAAGCAATGAGTAACCCAACCTCTACAACTGGGTGGAGTATGTTATATGAATGAAACACATCAAGCATATTTAATAGTCCCTGGTACATAGTAAGTGGCCAACAAATATGAGCTGTTACTATTATTTAACCAATCAACATGGAACTTCTTGGTCAGCACTCGGATATTTACTTATAGATCCCTTTCATTCCCCTTAGGAGGGTGACCTTGGGCAGCCCAGGTGGCTCAGCGGTTTAGCACCACCTTCAGCCCAGGGCGTGATCCTGGAGACAGGGGATCGAGTCCCACAGTCTGGCTCCCTGCATGGAGCCTGCTTCTCCCTCTGCCTGTGTCTCTACCTCTCTGTGTGTGTGTCTCTCATGAATAAATAAAATCTTTTAAAAGGGGGGGGGGGTGACCTGATCTAAAACAATGCATTCTTGACTAATAATATTCTTTTTTTTTTTTTTTTTTTTTGCTTCCTTTCTGCTTTCAAAAACCTTACCTTTTCTGCAGCTAGGTGGAGCTCCTTTCTATTTGTCAGATGGGATGCTGCCTGATTCATGAATCATTCAATAGAGTCAATTTGACCTTTTAAGTTACTCAGTTGAATTTTTGTTCTTTAGCAGTAGAAATATCAGAGATTAAAGATAAATTCGAACAAACAAACAATTGCAAGCCCCAAATCTCTCCTGGGGAGTAACTAAGGTCAATATTTGACATTCAGGAGAAATAGCTCCCGAGACCTCTACAAAGGCAAAATTTGTGAAATCCTTGTCAACATCAGCTTCATAAAATGCAGGATATACAGCTGAGACGGGATAGATGGTCATGCCATTCATTGACAAAGAGACCACACAAAGAAAAACAACCTTGATGGGAAAAATAAACTGATGTGTTAGTTTGGGGCTGAAATAGTTTGTGTTGAAGTCTGAGATTCTTCTAAGTGCATACAAAAATGTTGAGGGCCCATTATCTGCTCTCATAGGTACTAGGAATGTGCTGGGTAATGAGAAAACAGGTGAACAAAACAGATGATTCGAATCTTATTGAGCTGACAAGTGAATCAAATAAACGATATAGGGCAGTCCCAGTGGCCTAGCAGTTTAGCGCCGCATTTGGCCTGGGATGTGACCCTGGAGACCCCGAATCGAGTCCCATGTCGGGCTCCCTGCATGGAGCCTGCTTCTCCCTCTGCCTGTGTCTCTGCCTCTCTGTGTGTCTGCTGTCATGAATAAATAAATAAAATCTTTTTTAAAAAATAAACGATATAAAAAACAAAAAAATAAAAATAAAAAAAAATAAAAAATAAAAAATAAACGATATAAAATGTAATTTTAAACTTTGATAGGGGTTATGTAAGAAATTATAAGACATTTACTAGAATGTAAACTAATGTAGTTTAATGTTTACTCACGTCCTTAATACGGTCCTGAGAAGATTCCCTCAAAGTGCAATTTTTGGGTCTACAGATCTGTTTTTTTTTTTTTTTTTTTAAGATTTTATTTATTTATTCATGACAGTCACACAGAGAGAGACACAGACAGAGGGAGAAGCAGGCTCCATGCAGGGAGCCCGACGTGGGACTCAATCCCGGGTCTCCAGGATCGCGCCCCGGGCCAAAGGCAGGTGCCAAACCGCTGCGCCTCCCAGGGATCCGATCTGCTTTATTTTTAAAAAACTAAACATACACCTAACTCTGAGAAATGAACAAGGGGTAGTGGAAGGGGAAGTGGGCGGGGGGTTGGGGTGATTGGGTGATGGGCACTGAGGGGGGCACTTGGCGGGATGAGCACTGGGTGTTATGCTATATGTTGGCAAATTGAACTTCAATTAAAAAAAAACAACTAAAAAAAAAAACTAAAAAAACCATAGAGCTAAAAAATAAAATAAAAAAAACTAAAATAATAAACTACATCTTTTGGGGCAGCTTGAGGTTTAAAAATTTTTTTAAATTATCTTATAGGCTTTGGGGAATGAGAGAGGATACTAAAAACACACAAGGACTCTGGTTTGTTAAGTTCCCCTAGGGCATCGGGCATAGACTGATAAAATAAAAACTACATTTCCCAAGGAGCAGCGCGACACGTCACAAAGGAAGGACGGCGCATGCGCGGAAAGGTTCGCGCTGCGACTAGCTCGTAAAAGGGAAAAAGCGTGTGTAGTTCTCGACGTGCCGCGAATCTTCGAACGCAAGCGCGTTACGGTACTCAGACTTTGAAAAACATTCGAGGGACGCGCCCGCGGCTGCCGTCGTAATTTCCAGCTCGACGTGCCTATTCCGTGGCTTGGCAGGTGGGGATGGGTCGCAGTCTGGGGCCCCCGGGGAATGGCGGGAGCGGAGGGCCGGGGTCGCCCTCGGTACGTCCCCATTCCCGGGCCTCGCTGGGGCAACTCTCGGGGGGGCGGTGCGCACGCGCCCTGGGCGGGGAGAGGCGGGGCTCGGGGAGGGGTGGGGCTGCGGCGGCGGTCTTTGGGGTCTGCGCATGCGCTGGCCGGCGCGGCGTGGAGGGGAAGCGGGCGTTCGCCGTGCGGGGCGCAGAAGCCGCAGAGGCGGCGGAGGCGGGGTCTTCAGCTCAGGTGCGAGAAGACGGCAGCGGGGTTGAGCCCCTTCTAACGAGACAACTTCATTCGCCCTCCGGAGATTTCCAGTTGCCTCCTCATCTCTCGGCGCCCGTTTGCAGCGTGAGGCTTCAGCCTTAGCTGGCGCCTCATCTCCAGGTCTCTTTCGAACCCGCTCTAGTCTAGGCCCCCAGCGCTCCACTAAAATAGCACTTGGTGGAAACCGCCAGTGACCTCTCGGTCGCCAAATCTAGTGTTCAGTTCGTTCTCACCTCTGTAGCAATGGCTGATGCGCTTCATCACTGCCCTTTCTTGAAGCACTTCTTCGTTTGATTTGTAGGACATTCTCTTCAATTTTTTTTAAAGGTTTTATTTATTTATTCATGAGAATACACAGAGACGAGAGAGAGAGAGGCAGAGACACAGGCATAGGGAGAAGCAGGCTCCACGCAGGGAGCCCGATGTGGGACTCGATCCCCGGACTCCAGGATCACGCCCTGGGCTGAAGGCGGCGCTAAACCGCTGAGCCACCCGGGCTGCCCAATTTTTTTTTTTTTTTTTAATATTTTATGTATTCATGAGAAACACAGAGAGAGGCAGAGACCTAGGCAGAGGGAGAAGCAGGCTCCCTCCCTGCGGGAAGCCTGATGTGGGACTGGATCGCAGGACTCTGGGATCACGACCTGAGCCGAAGGCAGACACTCAGCCACTGAGCCACCCAGGCCTCTTAAACATTCTCTTCTTTAGCTTCAGCTCTCTGGTTTCTCCTCTGCTGATTTCTTGTTCCTCGTCCCTATCTTTAATGGTTATACTCCCCCGCCCACGCCCTCATCCTAAGCTCTTCTTTGTGTCCACTTCCTAGGAGCTATCCATTTCAAAACTATTTTCTTTTTAAAAATATTTTCTTTATTTATTCTTGAGTGCTAGAGAGAGAGAGGTAGAGACAGGCAGAGTCTTGTAGGCTTCCTGCAAGGAGCCGGAGGCAGGACTCGGTTCTGGATCCCGGGATCATGCCATGAGCCGAAGACAGACGGTCAACCGCTGAGCCACCCAGGCGTCCCTATTTGAAGGCCTTAAATAGAAATACTATCTATTGTGCTCTCAAATGTCAATCTTCGACCCAGTGCTCTACCTCCAAGACCAGATTTTTATATTCAGCTTGCAAATGACATCTCAAAGTGTCGAGTCGGCATCTCAAACATGTCCAGAACTGAAATTTTGAGTTTTACCCCTCACATACCTTCACCACTTTCCCCAGTCTTCCCATTTTTCCAGTTGTTCAGGCCAACTCAGGCCAAATACTGATATATTCTTGGTGTTTTTTTGCAGCCTGGCCCTGCCCCCCCCCTTTTCCTTCTCCAGTGTATTAGTGTGTATGTGCCCTTAAGGCTTTGAAGTTTCACTACTGAGTGTTCTGTGGATATTCTCTTTGGCACTTGGTCATTTTTGCCTGAGAATTTGTGTTTTCCGTTCTTCAACATTACCTGTCATCGTTTATTCAAATTTATCCATGTATCCTGTTTTCTATGTCCTTTATAAGGTATTTACTTCACCTACAAATAAGTATATGGAACTACTTGTTTAATGTCTGTTCCTTTCTGGACTGTGAGTTTTGTAAGCAAGACAGGGACTCTTTGTCTCATTCACTGATGTATATTTCTCATTCCTAGCATAGAGTAGGTATTTGACAACTATTCATGAGTGCATTTATACAGGGAAGTATCTATAATATCAACTAATTGGGGTACCTGGGTGGCTCAGGTGGTTAAGCATCTGACTTTTGATCTCAACTCAGGTCTTAATCTTGCAGTCATAAGTTTGGGCCCTACATTGGGCATAGAGCTTACTTTTTAACCTGCCCCCCCCAAAAAAAAAGGGGACAATTTTTTTTTTCCTGGGGTTGGAGGGAAGATAGTGAATAGCCCAACTTAAGAATTGTTGAGAGACTATTTTAAGAGATTTCCAGGATTCAGTTTGGTTCAGTAATGTATTCTGAAGACTTAGTAGGTGCTAGGCCCTGGGCTAGTTTCTGGGAATATAAAGACGAATACAACTGCATGTCAGTCTTCTAAGAGCTCGTGGTCTGCAGGAGAGATAAGTAAGTGAAACAGTCTCTCAATGTATGTGTGACAATGCAAGAACAGAAGTTTGTATACCATGCTTTGAAAGTTTTGACTGCCCTTGGCATCAGGGCAGATGAGTGGGGCCTGGGGCAGCCAGATCCCCCTGCCATTCTTTTCCAGCTGTGAGCAGCTTTGCCTTTTACCTGAGTGTGCCACACAAATGTTACCAGAAATATTTTGTACTGTGTGTGCTGTGGTGTGAGAAGGTTGGCAAGTACAACTCTTGAAGTGTTAACTTTGCTGCCAGTTGATTTGTACCCTGAAAGATGAGCAAATTTGAGACCCAGGGGGAAGTGGGGAAAGGATCAAAAGGCATTTCAGGCAGGCATAACAGAAGCATGGAAGTCTGTGCTTGTTTGGGATGCGGGCACTGACATTGCTTAGTATGATTATTATGTGGTATTGCTGTTTGAGAGGGGCTGGCTATCCAGGATCTGAAGCATTGCCTTGAAATTGTTTTGTAGGGGCGCCTGGCCCGCTCAGTCAGAGGAGCATGTGGCTCTTGATCTTGGGGCCCTGAGTTCAAGCCCCATGTTGGATGTAGAGATTGCTTAAATAAATAAACTTAAAAAAAAAAAACTTTAAAAAAAAGTATTTTGTAAACTACAGTGTATCTTTTATAAATAACTGGCCCAACCATGAGGCACCCTGTTCTCAGTGGGTAGGGTCCATCAGCATACATAGTTTTAGTGACCCAACTTTCTGGGGCTGGAAATGGGGACATGTAGTAAGTCACAGGCCTTTTTAACCTCATTTCTTAATTTGTATACAAAGGCTCTTAACAACAACAACAACAACAAAACAAAGACTCTTAAAAAGACTTTATTTACTTTTTTGAACTATTTTATTTATTTATTTGACAGGGACAGAGAGCGTTCACACACGGCAGTTAGAGGGAGAGGGAGAAGCAGGTTCCCCACTGAACCAAGAGCCTGATGCAGGGCTTGATCCCAGGACCCCGGGATCATGACCTAAGCTAAGGGCAGACACTTAACTGACTGAGCCACCCAGGCTCCCCTTACAAAGATTTTAAATGAGTCTTGGAAACGAAATGAATGAAAATAAATCTCCTATAGAATTTTGATGTATCTTCTGCATTGGAAAAAAAAATACCCAGTTTGCATCATTTTAGGATTTGTGGTCTTAGGATGCCTGGGTGGCTCAGTAGTTAAGCATCTGCCTTTGGCTCATGGCGTGATCCCGGGGTCTGGGGATCGAGTCCCACATCGGGCTCCCTGTGAGGAGTCTGTTTCTCCCTCTGCCTCTCTTTGTCTCTCATGAATAAATAAATAAAATCTTACAAAAAAAAAAAAAAAAGATTTGTGGTGTCTCTATGTCTGTGGAGTAGAAGCTAGTTATTTGAACATTGAACTAACAAGATTTGGATGTTGATCATACAAGGGCTGTTTGAGCCTTAAGACTTAGGTCATAGAGTCAGATCTGGATTTGAATTCTCCCTCTGCCATTTATTACTCGTGTGACCTGGGTAAAGTCCCTGATTTCTCCAAGACCCTGGTCTCTACAGTGCTAAATGAAGAGTACAGCACTTACTCTGCAGGACTGTTAGGAGAGTTAGATGGAGTCATCAACATAAAACTGCTTAGTACATAGTAGGTATTCAGTAAGAAATAACTATCATGATGACCTTTATTTTTCTACCTCTTTTTATCAGATGCTACTATGAATCATCATCTTCTTGGTGATACTCTTTAAGTGCAATCTTAATAACCTAACAGTTGATTGACAATTTCCAGTAGATAAAATGATTCTATTTCCGTGATCTCTTTTACTACTGAATAAGCTGAACTTGTTACAAAGCTTGAAAATGAGAGGGAGAGCACAGATTTTAGAGTTTACAGCTTTGCAACTCCCTGTATTTCCCAAGTCACCTGGCATAATTTAACCAATCTGAACTTGTTTCCCCAACTATAAAGAGGGTGTGCTTATGGGATTGCTCTAAGGTTTCAGTCAGAAACTCCCTGTGTAAGCTTTGGTCTAGAAGCATGGTAGGTACTAGGGGAAAGGAATCATCATCTCCTTAATTTTTTTTTTTCAAACCAGACGATGAAAGTAGATCGTTGTTGATGATGGCCAGATTAATAGTATGGGATCTGAGAGTAGGGTCTTAGAGGACTTTCTTCCCTTTGATTCAGAACAGAACTCTTATTGTCTTGAGCCCTGTAAGATTAATGTTAGAGGGGTTTAAGTACAGGATGTTTGGATTTGTTTGTATTAGGCTTTGGCTTCTAGAAAAGGAGCTACAGAACAGGTTTTGCCTGGGTGATTAGCAGGTAATACATTCTTTGTCCCTAGAATTACCTATTAGATATCTCAGTTGCAGTTAAGAAAAAGGGAACCCAGACCAGTCCAAGCAGAAAAGGAGTATCTGTTAGACTCTTAACTGAAAAGCCCTGGGCATAACAGCTTCAGGGAGGGTTATATCAGGAAACCTAACTAACGTCACCAGGATTTTTTTATATCTTTCAGCTCTGTTTCTCTCCATGTTGGCTTCTTGGTCAGGCAGGCAAAGGCCTCCATCAGTTCCAGGCTTCGCTGCTACTCTCTTGACAACCAGCTGAAAGAGGTATCACTTTGCAGATGACTACTAGCTAAAGATCTCAAGTTGATTTGGACCAGACCTGGTTCACATACCCCTTCCTGAGCCAGTCATGGTGGTTAGGGAGAATGGAATACGCTCATGGGCCCAGATCATGTACCCATCTTTGGAACCAAGGTGAAGGACAGTTTCCCAAAGAGAAATTGGAGTACTATTACCAAAATGGAGAAAAGGTGATGGGCAGTATGCTCAGAGGTCACTTCCTATAGTGGTGGAATAGCTCATATCAGGCCAGTCCTCCCACAAATAATGATTATAAACTGCACACACATGCATTAAAACAAACAAAACAGCCCACTAACTGGAATAAGTGGAAAAGTAGTTGATACCCAGAAGAAAGGAATGGCACTGATGAGTCTCCTATTTGTTTGTTGTTGTTTCCTTTTTTTTTTTTTTAAGATTTTATTTATTTATTCATGAGAGACAGAGAAAGAGAGGCAGAGATATAGGCAGAGGGAGAAGCAGGCTCCACGCAGAGAGCCCGCCCGATATAGGACTCCATCCCAGGACTCCAGGATCACACCCTGAGCCGAAGGCAGACTTAACCACTGAGCCACCCAGGTGGCCCTGTCTGTTGTTTCTAATGCCTTGTCACGTGATAAAGACTCTTGGAAACAAGATAGCCAGCAAGAGTTCCAAATTCTTTTTTTTTTTAAGATTTTATTTATTTATTTATAGAGACACAGAGAAAGAATGAGAGGCAGAGACACAGGCAGAGAGAGAAGCAGGCTCCATGCAGAGAGCCTGATGTGGGACTCGATCCTGGGTCTCCAGGATCACACCCTGGGCTGCAGGCGGCACCAAACTGCTGCACCACCGGGGCTGCCCAGGAGTTCCAAATTCTTGATATAAAAGTCATTTTACCTAAATGTCCCATCAGCTGATGAATGCAAAAACCAAATGAGGTCTGCCGATACAATGGGATATTATTCAGCCACAAAAGGAGCAAAATAGACATGTACAGCATGGATGAACCTTGAAAATATTGTGCTCAGTGAAGGAAGCCAGTCTCCGCAGGCTACATGCTGTGTGATTCTGCTTCTATGAAGTGTCCAGAAAAGGCAGATCCATAAAGTCAGGAATTAGAATAAGCAGTTGCCCATGTGTGAGGGGAAGAGGGACTGAAGAGTGACCACTGATGGGTACAGGTTTTGGGGGTCATGAAAATATTCTAAAATTAGGTAGCAGCGATAGTTGCACCACCTTGGGGATATTCTAAGAAGCCACTGAATTGAACGTAAAGGAAGTCGAGTAAGTGCACAGGTAAGTGCTCAACATCATTAGTTACCAGGAAGTCTGAATTAAAACTACAATGAAAAGTGCTTCACTCTAGCTAGAATGGCTAAAATTTTTTTTTAATAAAATGAAAATGACAACACCGTACACTGGCAAGGAGGTAGAGGTACTGGAACTTCTGTACATTGTTGTTGGGAGTGAGCACTGGTACATCTCAGGGAAAGGGTCTGTTCCGGCCCTTTCTTGTAAAATTAAACATCCACCTCAGACCTAAGTACTTAAGGAAAGTAAGTCTACAAAAAGACTTGACATGACTACATGGCAGTTTTCTTCACAGTGGCCCCAAGCTGGGAATAACCCAGGTGCCATCAGGACGGAGCTAGCTAAACAGATTTGTTCAGAGGAGAGAATGCTGCTTAACAATAGAAAGGGACAAACTCCTGATACACGCACCACCACTGATAAGTCTCTGAAATGAGAATCCAGATGCTAAAGAATGTGGATGGCATGATTACATTTTTAAAAAATTTATTTAGAGAGGGAGCGCATTTGAGTGGGAGGGCAGGTAGCAGGAGGGAGAGTCCCAGACTCCACCCTAAGTGGAGCCCAACATTGGGCTAGATCTCAACCTGAGGCAAAATCAAGAGTCAGACGCTCAACCTACTACTCAGCCATCCGGGTGCCCCATGATTACATTTCTGTGAAGTTCTAGAACAGGTGGAGCTCATCTATAGTGAAAAATTTCAGAATGGTGGTTCCCTCTGTGGGTAGAAATAGAAAGTGTGGCTTCTAAATCAGTGGGAAGAAGAGAGTGCCAGGAACCAAAAAGTTGAGAGTGTTGGTCCTTTCCTCAAAATTTGTAAGAAAGCCTAAAACCTTGCAGGGGTTGTCTGGCCTCTGGAGGTTGAGAATCGTGATAGGATCACCAGGGGCCCTCAGACTCTTATAACGGACAGCTTGGACTAGAAGCCACTTCTTCTCAGCTGGGAGCACCAGCCTTCTGGTCACGTATGTTTCCAGTGCCCGGTGCTTTGTTCCCTTGGGCTTTGGCATTGAGGGTGTTTTCAGGGGAAATTCAAGTTCCTGACTGAATGGATCTGGAGATAACAGTTTGTTGTAACATAAAATGCGGTGGTTCTCCCAAGCCAGGCACTACCCAGTAGGCAAACAGGAGCTCGAACAGGAGAGCACTCCCCAGTGGTATGCTCTTTGCGTGGCCTATCATCTCAGGTTGCTTCCCTCAGGCTTTGGATGCATCCGTGGGTTTTTTTTGTTTGTTTTTTGTTTGTTTGTTTTGCCTGTGTTTTTGCTTTGCTCCACTTAGCATCATCCCTGTTTCTTTCCTGGTAGTTCCCTGACCACAATTCCAGATAAGGAGGGGGCAACTCATGTTTACTTAGCATACACATCGTGCCAGGCACTGCTTGGACCTTACCTATGTTGTTAATCTGGGTACTCTGGTTGAGACTCAGAAAGGTTCAGGAGCTCCCCAAGGGGAGTATATGGCCCCATGAGAACTTAACAGCTGTTCTGCCCCTGTTCCCCTTCTTGGAACATTCCTCAAGTGTGCATGTCAGTTTATTTCTCTGTTGGCCATTTTGCAAGTTGTGTATTTCATTTCTTTATATGACTTAACACTGCTGTGAGTGCTGGGCATGCTGTTTGCCTCTTCATGTGTTTACCAGAGCAGTTTCTGACAAACAACTGCCAAGCCCTCCCTATGTTCTCGGCTTTATTTTGGGTGCCAAGATACAAAGATGACTATAACTCGGTTCTTATACTTGAGGGGCTGGAAATATGAGAAGTGGACTCCCTCACAAATAGAAAACAGTTTTACAAGAGCATGTGTACTCTGATAGCAATGACATTGCATGTACAGAGAGTGGCACACAAAATGAAAATTGTTTTAGGTTGCTGGGATTTGCTTTAATAATTCTTTAATATTGTTAGACTATTTTTTTTCCTGCTAAATTAGGAAAAAGTAGAAAGAAAAGTGTGGCCAGAGTGCTGTGGGAAGCCAAGAGAGTTCTGACTGCTGAGTGGTTAAAGAATGCCCTCAAGAAAAAAGGGCATTGAGCAAGGAGAACATGAGGTGAGGTTTTCCCATGCCAGCTCCTACCCAGAAGGCAAGGCAGCCTTTCAGAACGTTGTCGCCCATGTCACCACTTCACAGTATTTCACACTGGAAAGAGACAAGAGGAGATGAAACCGTTTTTAAAACCATCAGTAACTGTTCACATGTGAGGGGATCCTGATAATTGGTGTAGGGGCTAAGTGTCAGGGGATGAAGGTCTCCAAAAATGAGGCCCAACAATCCCCTCCCCGCCCCCCTGCCACTGCTGCCTGCTTTGGTATTTGATCTACTCCCCCTGCCCCAGACCACGTGGATCAACTTTTCTGCCCAGTGCTGCACGTGCCAACCTCCATTTCTCGCATGTGTGTCTGTCTGTGCATCTTCCATTTGTGAAAGGTTTTGGGAAATAACATGCCTTTTCCCCCTGTGTATCCATGGGAGACCTCTGGAGAATACCCAAGAAATAATAGCGGTTGCTTCTATGGGTAGGAGATTTCATTGTACTTCTGGTATCATTTGAATTTTATTATTTGCATTTGTTTAATACATATACATATATATTAACTATATAAATATAACTATAAATATAGTTAACATGTATGTACCTATTTAAAAATTTTTTTTTATCTTGAGGGAAACAGGCTTTGTGTCCAACCTCAGTGAGTCACAGAGATAATACGATACTGTGATAATGTGATGAGAGCCCCAACTAAGACAGTGACAGGTGTGGTGGAAGGGAGGGGCTGGGTTTGAGAGAAACTTCTGAGGCAAAATCCCTAGAATTTGAATGAGGTGGACCAAAGAGATGGGGAGCTGTAGATGATCAAGAAGGGGGAATGGATGACTGGAATTTGCAGCCTGGGAAGCTGGCTGGACAGTGATGGATGCCATCAACCCACATTTGGAAGGCAGAGCAGGGCAGGAAGTATGAGGTATCTGAGGGGCATCTTGGTTGAGCCATTGGGTGGCAGTTGGAAATCTGAGTTGGGAACGTTGGGGAGAGATCAGGGCTGATGATCTCCATTTGGAAATTTCAGAATATGGGGCCTTATAGCTGATGAGATGCCCAGTGAGTGCATAGAGACAGAGAAGGGCTTCCTGGGGTGATCGTCCTCTGGGGTGGAGGAGGGAGCAGCAGAAAGACTGTGCAGGGCGGTAGGAGAAATAAAGGGGACTGGAGGTCTGGAAATCCAAGGAGCAGGGCTTTGAGAAGCAGTGTGTGGTCAAGTATCAGTGCAGTGGAAGAGTCCAGGAGCTGGCAGGAGATCACTGGGGTCTGAGGGAGAGCCATGCTGTGTTGGGTTGAGGCATGAACACGAGTAGAACTAAAGATGGTGAATACCATGGCCCAGCTCTGTGCTGGGTATGGAAGGTAGAGTGATCCCCACTCTCAGAGACTAGGCAAGCTGGAGAGGAGACAGAAACACACAAAGAATTCTAATATGATTTGGTAGGCACTGTGGTAGAGAGATGCATAGAGAAGGATAACTTTTGAGAACACAGAGAAGGGTAACTTAACTCAGCCTAGGAGACTGGGAGCAGGGGGGGTTCTGACCATGGCTGGTGGAAAGAGAGGACTTGGTAAGCAAGCCAGGTCTTAGAGACTAAATCAAGCAGATAATTAGGGGTGTCCTGTTTGCAGGAAGGGCATCCCAGATAGAGGGAACAGCATGGGGCTAAGAAATCAATCACGTGGTGTATAGTCAAAAGCAGAAGAGTTTTTTTTTTTTTAAAAAAGCAGAAGAGTTTGGAATGGCTGGAATATGAAGTATGAGGTGGGCAGTGATGAGAGGAGATGGTATGGGTGGCCTGTGGATGTAGGTGTGGGAGTGGGATGGTAGGTGTGGAATGGGGATGGAAGCCCCTTCATTGAGCCAGTGTCGTGTGTAAAGGGCTGGACTTATCTCAAGGCAGGGGTCGAAAGCTTTGTTAGGAGAACATGACTACACTTGTCTCTCTTTTTTTTTTTTTTTTTTTTTTACACTTGTCTTTTAGAGGGTAGTTCTTGGACCATGCAGAGGATGGATTCGATGGAGAGTAGATGCAGGAGGGCTGCTGCATCAGTTACAGGGAGACCATTGGTATGGTGGGAAACAGTGTCTGAAAGCCAAGAAGGAGGGGATGGGTTTATGGGCAGTAAGTCAACAGAAGTGGTGACTGATTGGACATAGGGAGATGGCGGTTCGAAACTCACTCTCTTCCCAGCACAGGCCGCTGAGTGGGTTATGGACACATCAACAGGGAAGGGGAGAACTACCACACAGGAGTTTCGGGGGTGGGGAGGGAGAGAGGGTTTTGGACATACTGATTTGGTTTTTTTAAGTTCTATTGAAATATTCACATACCGTACAATTCACCCAAAGTACACAATTCATTTTTTGTTTTTTTAAAGTATATTTGTAGACTTGTACAACCATCTGTTATTTAATTTTAGAATATTTTCTGGACACATTGATTTAAAATCTTTTTCAAATTGTAGAGTATTTCTAGCATATAAAAGTAGGGGGCTCATGTAAGGAGTGTCTTTGCCGATAGGGATTTGGGGTCTTCTCTGATAGAGCTGTCTAGCTGGCATGAAAATAAGATACTGAATCTTGGGGAAGTCATAGGGCTGGAGGTAGATTTGGGTGTTGGTACCTTGTGTTCATCGTTGATAATGAGGTAGCCTACAGGAGCCAGAGGAAAAGCCTCTCGTTAACAACAAAGTTTGGAATAATTGAAATGGGAAATTCAAAATGGACCTAATGGGAAAGATGGGATGGGGGATTAGGGCAGGAGAGACATGGTGTGTGAAGTAGAAAAAATAAAGTTCCTGCCAAGTCCTTGACCCGACCTATCGGTGGTTCTTGGTGTAGGGATTGTTGATCAAAGCAGAGGTGTGTGTCCTTGCCTGAGGAACTTCCAGTCTGGTTGGGGAAGAAAAACCAGAAAAAACCTACATTTATAAAAGTAGGTTGGAAAGTCTAGGTAGGTTCCAAGAAGAGTCCAGCAAGAGACAGGTTTGGTTTACTTACGGACAGTCCAGCAGGACGCATCTTGAGCTAACATCTGTATCCTTGGAGGAGGGAGGTGCAAGCTGGGGTGGAAGGGGAGGAGTGGAATGAGACAGGACGGCCCTGCTGTGTGTATGTAAGTAAGACAGGAGAGGAGCGAGAGCAGATGATGAGTGCATAGAGACAGAGAAGGGCTTCCTGGGGTGATCGTCCTCTGGGGTGCTGCATGTGTGTCAGGGCTGGAGCCCATTGCTCACCCACCTGTCTCTTCTTCAGATGCAACCCAGTTCTCAGGTCCCTGATTCTCAGCGTGCTCCTGCCGCTCAGCCAGCATATTCCTGTTTCCCCACCTGAAAACCTCCGTCTGCTCTGCCTCCCCCTCAGGCCTCCGCTCTCTGGTGCCACAGCTCAGCCAACAGGAAATTCTTATGTACATTTGCTGCTCCTGTCTCTTCCACTGGAGACGTTTTCCCTGAGGTCCTCAGTTCTGTCAGGCTCAGGAGATTGCTCCAAGTCCTTTTCTGTGGCACCTGGGGGCAGGGAAGGGGGAAGCGAGGAGACTTGGAAGCCTGTAGGGCGTGCCAGTGTTTGCAGGACAGGCAGGTGAGGGGCCAGCCCCAGAGACTGGAGGAGCCAGAGTGAGGTGCAGGGTGAAGGCCCTGAAGCCAGAGGTGGTCGCAGTGGGCACCTCTGTCAAGTGAGAAAGAGGCAGGTCAGGTGGGCTCAAGCAGGAAAGGATCTAATGCTTTGACCTGTATTAGCATCATCACTGGACTGGTGAGGACAGAAGCTAGACTGAAGTGGGTTGAAAAGTCAAATGGGGGTGAGGACAAGGGGCACATGCTTGGACGACATCAATTTTTCTGTGAAGAAAAACAGAGTGGGGAGCTGGAGGTGAGTGGGAATTGGAAGCTCTTAGTCTTTTTTAAGGTAGGCTCTCCTAAAGTATGCTCATTTTGCTCATACAGCGCAGGAAAGGGGTATCAGGTGACCCAAGAGGAGACAAGTTCAGAGCACAGATGAAGGGCTACTTTTCAGTAAGTCGGGGGAGTAATTCCTTTTCGAGGAGGCAGAGGTGGCAGGTGCTGCTGCATGTAGCCCAATGTGTTGATGGTGGTAACAAGATTTCTGGCTTGTGAGCAAAGTAGGAACCGGGGCTTCAGCTAGCCAGGGCCCAGACCCAGGTCTGAGGGCAGCAACAAACACATTAAGAAAGTTTGAAATGTCTGACAGATTTACTGGGAAGGATAACTGGTTTACGTGACAGCATTGTGGGCACACCTGCTGCCAGTGTTTGTGATGGTGCAATGTAAAGTTTCCCCCCCGCACCCCCGTCCGTCCACTGTGGGGCATGCCCCAATTTTATTCTACATAGGTGTGGGCAAGTAGAAGGCAGGTGGTTCTACCTAGAATTCCTGCTTTATTTAGCAGAAGAGAACAACCTTCTTCCATGCTAATCCTTCCCTTCCTGGGATCTTTCTACTGAGCTTGGGGTAGTCTTTCCTCCTTCCTCTTTTCTCACTCAGCAGATCAGTTCCTAGAGTTTAGCAAGGAACTCCATGCTGATAATTCTCAAATTTTACACTTCTAATCTCTAAACCCAAGATCCATCATTTTATGTGGTTTTAGCTCATGCAACTAGACTTTTTTTTTTTTAAGGGACACGTTCTTTATACTGAAACGTATTATATAAAGCTGTGGTGTTACAAATAGTGTCACACATGTGAGAAGACAGGTCTGTGTCCCAAGCAATCAAAAATAGATAAATTGGATTGCATAAAAAATTTTAAAATGTGTTTCAAAAGATAAAACTGAATAATAAAAAAGATAAAAATAACTCAGTAAAAATGGACAAAGGGCAGTTCTCCAAAGAAGACACACAGATGGCTAATAAACGTGAAAACATGTTCAGCATTATTAGCCATTGGGGAAATACAAATCAAAACCACTAGTTAACATTTCACACTCCACTAGAATGGCTGGAATCAGACAATAACATGCATTGGTGTAGAGCTGTGGAATCCTCATGCGTTGCTGATGGGAAAGTAAAATGGTGCAGCCACTTTGGAAACAGTCTAGCAGTTCCTCATAAGGTTTAAACATAGAGTGACCATATGACCCAGCAATTCCACTCCTAGTTATAGATCCAGAAAATGAAAACGTGTCCACAGAAAAACTTACCCACAAGTGTTCCTAACAAAATTCTTTTTTAAAAAAATATTTTATTTTAAAGTAATCTCTACATCCAGTGTGGGACTCAAACCTACAACCCTGAGATCATGAATCGTGTACCTTACTGACTGAGCCAGCCAGGTGCTCCTCATAACAGCATTATCTCAATAGCCAAAAAGTGGATATGACCCAAATGTCCATTGGTTGATGGACGTGTACAAATGTGGTATATGCAAACAAAGGAATATTATTCCACAATAAGAAGAAAAGAGGTACAGAACAAGCAAATCTATAGAAACAGAAAGTAGATTAGTGTTTGCCTAAGGCTGAAGGGGTAAGGGTAGGGAGATATATCTAAAAATAACAAGACTTTAGATTTGGATTCTGGTTATTTCATCTAAATGGACATAGACAATATTAGTTGTGTGTAGCTTTTACTTAGCATAAGGTTTTCAAGATTCACCTGTGTTGTAGCACACAACAGTACATGACTCCTTTTATTGTTGAGTAAAATATTCCTTTGTGTGAACAGAACCACTCTTTATCCCTTCATTTACCCTCCCCGACACTTTTATTATTTCTCTTTTTGATTATAACCATCCTGGTGAGTGTGAAATGATACCTCCTTGTGGTGTTGATTTGTATCCACTTGATGGCTATTGATACTGAGCATCTTTTCACAGGCAACTTGGCCATTTGAATATTGTCTTTGGAAAACTATTCAGGTCATTTTTGTATATGGTCTGAGATCGGGGTCCAAATTCATTCTTTTACATATGGATATCTAGTTGTCCCTGCACCATTTGTCAAAAAGACAATTCTTTTCCCATTAAATTATCTTGGTATCCTGGTTGGAAATTAATTGACGGTGGGTATGAAGGTTTATTTCTGGCCTCTCAGTTTTGTTTCATTGATGTTTGGGTCTGTCTTTATGCCAGTACCTCACTGTCTTAATTACTGTAGCTTTGTGTTATGCATTTTGTAATTGGGAAAACTTTATTTTCGAGATTGTTTTGTCTATTCTGGATCCCTTGAATTACTGTATGAACTGTATGATGAGCTTGTTAATTTCAATGATGAGGGACAGGAGCAGGAAGATGTTTACCCTTAGCCAGGAAGGCTGACTTAAGCCTGCATGCTTTTGATAGGGATCAAATACGTGCTGGTTGCTACGTTTTTTTGGGGGGGGGTTTTTTTGTTTTGTTTTGTTTTTTTTAGATTTTATTTATTCATTCATGAGAGACACAGAAAGAGAGGCAGAGACAGGCAGAGGGAAGAGAAGCAGGCTCCACACAAGGAGCCTGATGTGGGACTCGATCCCGGGAATCCAGGATCAGGCTCTGAGCCAAAGTTAGGCGCTCAACTGCCAAGCCACCCAGGTGTCCCACATGTTTTTTTTATTAAATTTCTTTATTCATGAGAGACACAGAGAGGGAGGCAGAGACATAGGCAGAGGGAGAAGCAGACTCCCGACAAGGAGTCTGATACAGGACTGGATCCAGGACCCTGAGATCTCGACCTGAGCCAAAGGCAGACACTCAATCACTGAACCACCCAGGTGTGCCCCAGTTGCTACGTTCTTTAAGGATCTCATGACTGCCTGTACACCTCACCAATAGTTCATGTCAAACTGAATGATAAACACTAGAGGAATCTTGCAAAACTAGTTTTTTGAGTAGAAATTTGAAGAAACTTTTGTAATCTGATACTCCCTGCATGCTTCTTCCCATTGATTGCTAAGTGTATAACCACCAGCCTCACACAGCAAAAGTGCAGCTCTTTCTGCCCATAGGTCCTGTCCCTGTGCTACATTTATTTATTTATTTATAAAGATTTTATTTATTTATTAATGAGAGACACAGAGAGAGAGGCAGAGACACAGGCAGAGGGAGAAGCAGGCTCCACGCAGGGAGACCGATGTGGGACTCGATCCTGGGTCCCCAGGATCATGCCGTGGACTGAAGACGGCGCTAAACCGCTGGGCAACCCAGGCTGCCCCCCTGTGCTACTTTTAAATAAACTTACTAAGTTGCATTGTCATCAGCTCAAGAATTCTTTCTTGATCGTTGCGCTGAACAACCCCCCGCGTACTTTTTGGTGGCCTGTATGGGGACTGTGCCAAAAGAAATCCAGGAGATTTAGTGCAACTTGGTAAGTCTTCTTTACACACACACACATACCTGTCTTTGTGTCTTACCTGTTCTTTTTTGGAGCTGTCCTCACAATAGGACCCTTTGGAACATGCCTTGTCTGAGTGCTCGAGAGAGAACCTCTGTCCTGTGGCTGCAGTACAGGAAGGAATAAACTCCTGCCGCTCAGCTGGACACTAGTACCTTGACCATAACAGTGTTGGGCTCAGGCTCTCCCTGTTGTGCCCATTCTTTCAATACTCATATTCTTCTTGGGCACAGGATGGCTATACATTCATTAGGATGGCTGCTGCAATCTTAAAAGACTCCTGTGTAAGGTTTCCTTCTAAATAACCCAGTGTGGTCCCTTTATGAGCATAAAATCCAAGATACATTTGACCATGTGCTTCTAAAAGGAATGGGTGGGAGCTGTCTTACCCTGTTGGGTCACTCCCCTGACAGGGGGACCACTTAATCTGAGAGCAGGACCGAGGATGCCAAACAACCCATGGGTAAGCACAAATGAGAGACCTGAAGAAACAAAGGTTTGGGACCTCTCCCTAATCCGGTCAGTTTTCTTTTCTTTTTTTTTTTTTTTTTCGGTCAGTTTTCTCATGAGCTTTAGCCATAGTCCAGTCCCAAGGGAGTGATCCCCTGTCAGTGCCTAGCACACCTCCCCAAGAGGTCCTGTTTCTTGTGTACTCCCCCCTCCTTTCCTGTAACCAGGTTGCCGCCAAGCTCCCAAACGCTTTGTTTACTGTTTATTTTGTGCATTGGATCTGAAATGTGTTGTGAGGACTAGATGAGTGCTGCCTGTTTCTTTCTTGTATGTGGGGGCCTCTCATTCATTTCCGTGTTGATGGCTATAATTTCCGGTTGTCTATGGATAGTCTACCTCTGGACGGTGACTTTAAGTATTCCCAAGCAGCTGCTGAAACTCCTTTTGTTTCAAGGAGGTTCCCTGTATTCTCACCTGACATGGACTGCCTGTTCCCACTTTTTGTTGATGGGAAGAAAATGTACATCTGCTCTTCTCCAGGCTGATGAGCTTTAGGACCGTAGTCCTATTTCTTCTGTTTGGGCTTTTATCACCTCCAGCCTTGTTGGCAGCACCTCTCCTGCCACACCTTCCCCCCTGCCCCACCCTCCCCTCTCAAGTTTCTCCACCACCTTCTGGTGAGGCTTACAAAACCTGCTCTGGTAAATCCTCGCCTTTGGTGCCATTGGCTCCTGCTCCTCTTACTCGCTATGGAGGAGCAAAGAGCACCCCAAGCTGTTGAGCTGTCTCCTTATGTGGTTCAAACTGAAGCACCTCTTGAATCTGCATGAAGAGGCCCAGGAGTTCCCTTGGATTTAACCATTCCCTTCAGATTTCCCTCTGGGTACCCCAAGGAAAATTGACAGTGGGGAACAAATTGACTTTTAATAGGCACAGGTACCACATATTCTGTTTGGTTTTTTTTTTAAGATTTTATTTACTCATGAGAAACACACAGAGGCAAAAGCATAGGGAGAGGGAGAAGCAGGCTCCCTGGAAGGAGCCTGATGTGGGACTCAACCCCAGGACCCCAGGATCATGACTTGAGCCAAAGGCAGATGTTCAACCACTGAGCCACCCGGATGCCCCCATATATTCTGTATTAAAGCTAATTTAAGTTTGTTAGTTTAAGATGTGTCTTTAGACTTATCAGTGTTAAATGTAAAACTTTTATTCTGCCGAGGTTTATTAAAGGTCAGATAAGCTCGTTATTTTTGCTGCAATTTGTCAGCAAAAAAATGGCTTAAAATGATGGTTAATTTTACCTGTCTCGTAAAGCTTTCGTGCTAATTGTTAAGGACAAGTAGGTTGAATAAATAAAAAGGTTTCTAGGTTGGGGTGCCTGGGAGGCTCAGTCAAGTGTCCAACTCTTGATCTCATGGCTGTGGGTTTTTTTTTTTTTAATTTTTATTTATTTATGATAGGCACACAGTGAGAGAAAGAGAGGCAGAGACACAGGCAGAGGGAGAAGCAGGCTCCATGCACCGGGAGCCCGACGTGGGATTCGATCCCGGATCTCCAGGATCACGCCCTGGGCCAAAGGCAGGCGCCAAACCGCTGCGCCACCCAGGGATCCCATGGCTGTGGGTTCTAACTAACTCTATACTGGGCTCCATCCTGGATGTGGAGCCTACTTTAAAAAAAAAGTTTGGGATGCCTGGGTGGCTCAGTGGTTGAGTATCTGCCTTTGGCTCAGGATGTGATCCCGGGGTTCTGGGATTGAGTCCCACATCAGGCTCCCTGCATGGAGCTTGCTTCTCTCTCTGCCTGTGTCTCTGCCTCTCTCTCTCTCTCTCTCATGAATAAATAAATAAAATCTTTAAAAAAAAAAAAAAAAGATGAGAAAAGAATCCTACTGCCAGCTTGGTTAACTAAATACTGAATTTTATAATGATCTGTGATCCTAATTAGGCATGTACTTTGAAACTTCGCGAGATTCAAATTCTGAAGTCTTTTTGACTAGTAAGGCTTGTTTGTGTGGTATTTTAAGTTATTCAGGAAGCACTGTCAAAAAAATGATGATAGGGCACTTGGGTGGCTCAGTTGGTTAAGCGTCTGCCTTCAGCTCAGGTCATGATCCCATAGTCTTGGGATCGAGTCCCATGTTGGGCTCCCTGCTCCATGGAGAGTCTGCTTTCCCCTCTGCTGCTCCCCCTGCTCATGCACTTGCTCACTCTCAAATAAATAAAATCTATTTAAAAAAATGATTCTGGGGCAGCCCTGGTGGCACAGTGGTTTAGTGCTGCCTGCAGCCCAGGGTGTGATCCTGGAGATCCTGGATCGAGTCCCAAGTCCGGCTCTCTCTGTGATGCCTGCCTCTCCCTCTGCCTGTGTCTCTGTCTCTCACGAGTAAATAAATAAAAATCTTTAAATAAAAAAAAAAATGATTCTGTTGTTTTGTAGGTTCTGTTGTTTTGTAGGTTCTGTTGTTTGGGTAAATGCTATTATAACTGTTCTAGAAATTATGTGAAATTCCTAAAGTTTTAATATTTTCTGGTATAAGGTCATCACCTGACATTCTAATGTTCAACATACAACAGCCACTAGCAGGGTTCTCTTCTGTTCGCCTCCACTGCAGGCACCGCAGACACAATGGCCCTGGTGTCAGCCGATTCCCGCATCGCAGAACTTCTCACAGAGCTTCATCAGCTGATCAAACAAACCCAGGTAAGAAGCCGCAGCCCTTGGCTCCTGGAGGGCAGCATGTGAGCTGCAGAGGGGCGGGTACAGGCGGTGCAGTTAGAGACTTTGGACATGGCAGGGACCCAGGTGACTGATGAATGAGAGAGGAGGAAAATGTGGAGTGTGACTATCCCTCCTGCTGGATTTTCTATCGGCAGCAGGACTTTGTGATTCTCTCTTTTCAGTAACAGCTATATTGAGATAGGATTCACATACCGTATAGCTCACCCATTTGAAGAGTACGATTCCATTGGTTTTTAGTATATTCAGAGTTGTGCAACCGTCACCACAATTTCAGAACATTCTGGTCATCTGACAGAAATACCCTGTACCCATTATGGTCACTCCCCTTTTCCCTCCATCCCCTTATCCTAGTTGAACAAAGATACTTTTATCAGGCAGGATATTCCAAGAGTACAGAGGTTCTCTCCCAAGAGCTGGTGAGGGGCCTTTTCTGGAACATGCAAGATCTGAAAATAAACCTATCGAGTTCATCTTTTACCTCACAGCCCCTCCCCTCCAAGCCCTCTGCCTAGGCTCCCTTATAGCAAAATGGTATTTATTGGAGCATCTGTAGTTAGTGTAGCATTTATCCAGCAGGTACAGCAACCGCGTGAGTATGAGGATGCCCAACATTTGGAGGAACTAGTGCAGTGAGGGACAGACTCCAAGAAACAAGCAGTCTGTCCCATAGAGCCATTCTGTACATTTCCATATTTTTATACTAATCTGATTACCTGTTTCCCCCCATTTATCCAGTACTGTTTGTGGCTTATTATAAATTTGTGTAAAACTCTTCAGCATAGAAATTAGTTAACGGTTAGCTAAATCCAGTCCTTCCTTGGGCCAGTTGTTTCCGATCAATGTTCCAATCTGCAGAGGCTCTGGCTCTGTCTCCCAGTACTAGTCATTAATCCTGGTATTAGCATGCGACATCTTTATGTGAGGTAGCTGAATCTCACTAGCCTTGCCAGTGTATGGCACCTTGTTCAGCTATAGTCATGGTAGAAGTCAGTTTCATCATAGAAAAGGTTGGTAAGAATTCCAGAGCTATTTGTGACCCTTCCCAACAGAATTAGCCTTGCCCATTTGTCAGGCATTGTTATGGACGATATTTTTACTTTACAGTATTTTTACTTCAGAACATTTGCTTTCTTCTAGTTGGCCACGATTCAGTCATTTCTGGGTTCTGAATCAGCTGGGGACAAAGCCAGTCTCCCTGTTGCAGCTCACAGGCTTGTGCTCAGACTGCTTTTCGTTATGTGGCCACCTCCTACCTATGGAGAGGACCCAAGTGGTACTCAGAATAATAGTCCATCTCTGCCAGCTATAGCTTAGAATGTCTTAGTTTGATCTGTTCTTGGATCAGGGCAGTCATAGTGCATTGATTTAAATGTGCATAGTGCATTGTAGTGCCCTTGAAGGGCTTCCACACGTTCAAAAATCCTTGCTTACCACAAGTGTGTTCTTGGGGCTCAGTGGCTGTGATGGAGGGCCATTGCCCCCTGGCTGCTTCAGCCTCTGTTGTATTAAAGTAACCCGAGGTCCTGGGGGGTCAGGATGGTAAACCCTTTCCCAACAACAAAGACGTCCTAGAATTATCCAGCACTATTTACTGGGTTGGCCTGACCCACTGCACTAACTCCTCATCATCTTGCTGCATTGACACCCATTCCTTGTCTTCTTCCTTATAAGAAAACTCACCTCATTTTGTTCATTCTAATTAAGAAGTCTTCCTTTGGGGATCCCTGGGTGGCTCAGCCATTTAGCGCCTGCCTTTGGCCCAGGGCGCAATCCTGGAGTCCCAGGATCGAGTCCCACATCAGGCTCCCGGCATGGAGCCTGCTTCTCCCTCCTCCTGTGTCTCTGCCTCTCCCTCTCTCTCTCTCTCTCTCTCTCTCCCTCCCTCCCTCCCTCCCTCCCTCCCTCCCTCTCCCTCTCTCTCTCTCTTTCTATGTCTATCATAAATAAATACATTTAAAAAAAAATAAGTCTTCCTCTGAATGCTGCTCATTAAAAGTGTATTCAGTTGTCCCACAATGCATATACCAACACCTGTCTTCCTGAAAACCTTTTCCTGTCTGTGGGACAGTATACTTCCTCCAGCCTGTCTTTTGCTGCCATTGTGTCCAGTGACCCAGATGCAGTTAGGAGACCTGTTTTGTACTCCAGCATACTGGGTGCCCTATACTGGCTGAGTGGTAGTCACACCTAGATGTGATTTGGTTTCTCAGAATCTTCCTTGCCTCAGGATGGAAGTGTTCCCCAGGAGAATTTGGATCCACCATGTGGTGCTTGCTGCTTTGATCGTATTAAAAAGCCATTTTTTCCTATTCTAAAAAAATAGCTCTTCATTCATAAAAATAAGGATGATATATATTTGTGCATGGCATATCAGGCGTGCTGCTCCTACACTTTGTCCATTATTATCAGGGACCTTTCTAATAAGCATTCTGTCATCCAGGTTTTTTTGTTATTGTTGTTTTAAGTAGGCTCCACACCCAGTGTGGAGCCCAGTGTGGGGCTTGAACTCATGATCCTGAGATCAAGACCTGAGCTGAGATCAAGAGTTGGGACACTTAACCAACTGAGCCACCCAGGCACCCCTACCCATGTTTATAGTTACATAATGACCCATCTCCTGGGAGCCATATACCACACAGTCCTGTAGCCCAAAAGGGAGCAGTCCTGGAAATTCCTTCCCAAATGATGTCCTTTGTAGTGGAATGTAACCTGAAAAGTAAGGGTCAGGAGATGCTGATAGACATATTTCTGGGGACTCTGGCCTGGGTGCAGGGTGCCACAGCAGGATAAAGGGCCACCTCGTGCCCCGTTGACCTTATCCCTGCAGGAAGAGCGTTCACGGAGTGAACACAACTTAGTGAACATCCAGAAGACCCATGAGCGGATGCAGACAGAGAACAAGAGTAAGTCACTGGGCTCAGAAGAGAAAGGGGAAGAGCAAGGGGGGAATGGGCTGAGACCGGGGAACGTGGCTATTAATTAGTTTCAGACAGGACTTCTGGATATATCTACATAATCCAAAATGAACTGCTCCTCAGCCATAGGGACGGTTTTTCCTTCTGCTGAGTAACTAAAGGTGACCCAGGAAACAGATGACAAGCTACCTAGCACTAAAGAACCTTAAAGTCCCCCAACTCTAGGCACTGGGAAGTCAGTGTAATGAGGCTGCATTTAGGGGAACCCCTTTGAGTGCACAAGCACCCCCCAGTTAGCTGATGTTTTCTAGAAAGAGAGCTTCACTCCCGGCATCTCCAGCACATGCCCCAAAGGCCCTCATGCTCAGCCTACTGGGTAGGTGCTTTCCAACTCTGAGCAGCTTGGAGAACCATGGTCTATTTTCCTATGTGCTGAGAAATATTTTCTTAATGTGTTATGCTATGGCAAAGGTTAGAAAGCCCTCTGCCAAATACAGTGATGGCATCTGTGCCATAAGAAAATGAGAACTCGTTAAACACAGGGCATCAGCCTCAGGGGTCACTTCCCAGCCACTAAAGCTCATGTCTCGATCCATGGCCTCTGTACTCTGGAAGTCCCAATTCAGATGTATGGGCAGCAGCACCATAGGACTGCCAGCTGCGCCTTGCCCACGCCTCTTCCTCTGCTTACTTTGCAGTCTCTCCCTACTACCGGACAAAGCTGCGTGGGCTCTATACAACCGCCAAGGCTGATGCAGAGGCTGAGTGCAAGTGAGTACTGTCCCCTCTCCTTTGTCACCCACCCATGTGGTGAGCCATAGGAACCCACAAACCCTCGCCCCTACTGTCTTTCCTGCCATTTAGAAGCAGATTTCCAGGCAGCCCAGGTGGCTCAGTGGTTTAGCGCCACCTTCAGCCCAGGGCATGATCCTGGAGACCTGGGATCGAGTCCCAAGTCAGGCTCCCCGCATGGAGCCTGCTTCTTCCTCTGCCTGTGTCTCTGCCTCTCTCTCTCTCTCTCTCTCTCTCTCTCTCTCTCATGAATTAAAAAAAAAAAAAAAAAGTAGATTTCCACTCCCTGGGCTGTCTTTTGGGGCCTCCTCCTCCCTCCAGCTCTGCTGTTTCCTAGATGACAGCAAGGTGGGGGCCAGACCCCAGCACAGCCTTTTACTAGTCCGGTGACCGTGAAGAGTTCGTTGCTCCCACTGAGCCCCAAGACCCAGTTATTCCGTCATTAATTACAACAGGGATCATAATTACTACAGAATTGTCAACATAGCACGAGATAATGTATATAAAGTGCCTAAGACCAGTGATTTTCAAACTCTTGACCATAACCCATGGTAGGAAATACATTCTCTGTTGTAGCTTAATTCTGATATTAAAGATCTAGTCATCATTGCCATAGTAATACTAATAAGGACTCTTGTGTTGTCGTATTGTGCCAGGTACTATTCCAAGTACTTTATGTATTTATCTCCTGTAATGCTCAGAACGACTAAAAGGTGGACATTACCCCCATTTTATGGTTGAGGACACTAAGACACAAGGAGTTCCTGTAATTTGCTAAAAGTCACATAACCAGTAAGTCGGGGAGCCCAGTTGTAAACCAAAAGTCCATATTCTTTAATACCATGCTAACATGGTGTAACAATCGCCTTTCCACAGCACACACATGCATTTCTTTTTTTTTTTTTTTTTTCACACATGCATTTCATATGTATATATATCACAGGATTGGAACAAGAAGTAGAGTTTTTACTGTTACTGGTTATATAGTCTGGTTTTGGTTTTTTGTTGTTTTTTTTTTTTTTTAGATTTTTTTTTTTTTTTTAAGATTTTATTTATTCATGAGAGAGACAGAGATACAGACACAGGCAGAGGGAGAGAAGCAGGCTCCATGCAGGGAGCCCGATGTGGGACTTGATCCCGGGTCTCCAGGATCAGGCCCTGGGCTGAAGGCGGCACTAAACCGCTGAGCTACCCGGTCTGCCCTGTTTTGCAAATCTTTGCTGGTATTTACCCTGTGCCTGGTGCTGGGCAGTCCCCATACAGGCACATGAGGATAGAGAGGACCCTGCCTACAAGGGCACACAGTCTGGAAAGGAGAGGAACCCTAAGAAAACAGTGACCAGGGCAGTGTCGTTGGTGGGCTAACAGAAGTGGGCTCACTGTGCCTGGGGCACTGGGACGGCCACAGGGAGGAGGAGAGACTTGAAGTAAGGGTCAGCAGGTGGACACGACAGAGGCTGTGGAGGAGTGTGTGCCACATGTGCACACTGGAGGAATGAGAACCAGTCCTGTGTGACTAAAGAAGGGCAAGGCAGGAGGTAGAGAGCTTCCAGTAACTGGACTTTATCCTGGAAGCCATAGGGAGCCAGCAAAGATGTAAAGCAGCAGAGAAACCCTTGGCTGTTGTGTGGGGTTAGATGGGGTGAGATTCAAGCTAGTTAGGAGGCCAGACAAGAGATGGTGGTGGAATTGAGCCAAGTTAGTGGCAGTAGGGATGGAGAAGCAAGGGTGGGTTCAAGTGCAGGTTCTGGAATAAAATTGGGGGACCATTTGGAAGAGGGGGAGCTGAAGATTCCAGGCTTTATAGTTTAGACAGAGGGACCTGATGGGGCTCCCTGTGCTGAGCTGGGGTGGGGTTGGCTTAAGCAGGAGGAAACACGTGCCTTTTGATGGCTGATGTTGCCTACTGGCTTCCCAGCCCACCCTTCCTGCCCCCTCTCCTTCCTGATTTGCAGATTTGTCATCTGGCCACAGTCAGGCCCTTTCCCACTCATCCATGCTAGAGCAACCTAACTGCTGGCAAACTGACTGTTTCTGAAACTAGTTTGGTGTACGCTGTCCTCTGGCACTGACCTACCTGGAGTTAAACATTTATAAGCTTACTTAAGAATTGCAGGGCCCAACCCCTTAACAATTCTCCTGCTATTTCACTTTTTCAGACTCTCAAAAGTTCATACATTCGTCACTAGAGTCTCTGTCAGCACCGAGTGCCATGCTGGGCATGGGAGCAAGTGACAGAGCAAAGCGCCACCTCTGCCCACAGAAGGCTCCAAGTCAGGATGGGAGACATATGTCACTGTGTGTTCCTACAGCACTCTTCTTCACCACACATGTCTTAGTAAATTAATTAAAACCCTCGGGAAGGGGCACCTCAGTTGCTCAGTAGTTAAGCAAGGCTCAGGGCATGATCCTGGGGTCCTGGGATCGAGTCCCGCATCAGGCTCCCTGCAGGGAGTCTGCTTCTCCCTCTGCCTGTGTCTCTGCCTCTCTCTCTCAGTTTGTGTGTCTCATGAATACCTAAAAAATAAGTAAATAAGTAAGTAAGTAAGTAAGTAAGTAAATAAATAAATAAATAAATAAATAAATAAATAAAACCCTTAGGAAACTGAAAGGGCACCAAGAGCCAGCCTCAGGAGCTAGCCCAGGTCCTGTGATGCTCTTGCACATGGTCCAGGGCTTCCCTGGCTGGTTTTCATCCTGATTTGCAGCAAATGGAAAAGAACCCCTTGTGTCTTCGTTTAACAATTTTGTCTCTCTCTTTTTTATTTT
The DNA here is from genome assembly GCF_003254725.2 of Canis lupus dingo. NCBI lineage: Eukaryota > Metazoa > Chordata > Mammalia > Carnivora > Canidae > Canis > Canis lupus. The sequence goes on along the minus strand of NC_064248.1, from coordinate 18,046,023 downwards.
ATTTTTTTTAAAGATTTATTTATTCATTCAGAGAGAGCGAGAGAGAGGCAGAGACACAGGCAGAGGGAGAAGCAGGCTCCATGCAGGAAGCCCAATGTGGGACTCGATCCCGGGTCTCCAGGATCACACCCCGGGCTGCAGGCAGCACTAAACCACTGCGCCACCAGGGCTACCCTCTCTCTCTTTTTTAAAAAGATTATTCCCTTTTGGGGGGAGAGTCCTCAAGATCTAGGATGAAGAAACTTTCCTCTAGTGAGGATCGTGTTCACTCCTGCTGGATTGCTTGGGCCCTGGTCATTCTGGAACCCCGTAAACTACTCTAGAGATTTCCTGGCGCTGCAGCCTTTCAGAGACAAATTCAAATTCCTTTCATCCTTCAGCCTGGCTTGGAGCCCAGAGAACTCCCCACAGTCTTCTAGGGTATCTCCTTTCACATGTCCCAGCTTGGGCAGACCCGGAGCTTTAACTTCTGTCCTCTACATTTCCACACTGTTCCAGGCAGCTACCACTGCAGCGCAGTTTCTCCAGGCTCTGTCAAATGCATCTCTCTCTGCTATGGTTACCACTCTGGGATCCTCTTGGATTCTTTGGGCCTGCAGCCTCTCCTTACCTTGTCAGTTTCTTTTCTTTTTTTTTTTTTTAAGATTTTTTTTTTTTTTAAGATTTTATTTATTCGAGAGACACAGAAAGAGACAGAGGCAGAGAGGGAAAAGAGGCTCCATGCAGAGAGCCCAATGTAGGACTCCATCCCAGATCCTGGGATCATACCCTGAACTGAAGGCAGACGCTCAGCCTCTGAGCCACTCAGGCATCCCCCTACCCTGTCAGTTTTAAGGACCTTAAAATGTAAAAGAGCACAGGGGCCCCTGGCTGGCTCAGTCAGTAGAGCATGCAACTCTTGATTTTGGGGTTGTGAGTTCGAGTCCAGATTGGATATAGATGTTATTTATAAGATTTTATTTATTTATTTATGAGAGCCAGAGACATGGGCAGAGGGAGAAGCTGGCTCCTTGCAGGGAGCCCGATGTGGGACTCAATCCCAGGACCAGGATCATGCCCTGAGCCACCCACGTGTCCCTAAAATCATAAATATCTTAAGTAATATCCTAAATAAATAAATATCATAAGTAAATAAAAAATGAATGAATGAATGAATTGAAAAAATACTTAGGGTTTATAGTTTTGGCAGTAGGTCTGGTCTGTTACTCAGCCTACTATAAGCAGAAAAGGAAGTCTGTGCTTTGTGCTTCATCCAGATCTCTTCTCTCCCTTCTCCCCACCCTCAGTATCCTCCGGAAAGCTCTAGATAAGATAGCGGAAATCAAGTCTCTGTTGGAAGAAAGGCGGATTGGTGAGTGGGAGACGTTTGGCACTTCTTGACCAGGCGGAGTGAGGCCTTCTGAGAGCAGCAGTCATGGCTCCTGCAGGAGGGAGTCCTGCCACCTCAGCCCCATGTGCTCATTCCGTGGATTTCTGATGGGGAAGCACATCTGGGCAGCCTGGGTCTGGGAGGGGTTGGAGGTCATTACCAGCGCTAAGAGGCAGGGGCTCTCAGTGACCCTCTACAGACTTGGAAGATTGTGCCCCGTCCCCTAAGGCTTCTCTCCCCCTTGTACCTGAGGCAGTAGCCTCCTTCCTGCTACCCTCCCCCACTCACACTTCTTGCTGCGGTAAGCAACCTGCTGCTTTGTGAGAACCATCCTTCAGATGGGAGTTTACAGAGGGTGTTGGCTTCCAAATCTGAACTTTTAGACTGCTGTGGCTCTCCCACCTCTCTTACCCTTTCAGTGAACCCACAGTAGGCAGGCTGCTTGCCTATCAAAACGTCACACTGCCAGTTGGCTTTGTGCAACTTTGAGTGTGTTGAGCCATGCCTGAGAAGGTCAGGAGACTGTCTACATTCTTTTTTTTATTGAATGACATCTACTCAGTAGAGGACTGACCTAACTGTACAGAGAACTTTATGAAATTTTCACTAACCAAGCAAACAGATGTGACCAGTACCTCAGAACCCTTCTTTTGCCCTCTTTGGTTCCTTCCCTGCAAGGGGATCTTGAGAGCAACATCTACCAGATCTGTGAGAGCAGATTGGGCCTCTGACGGCAAGCATCTGCTGGGGGGCCCTTGGTGGTAATTAAGGAGGTGGGCCCCAGGCTGAGCTCCACTGATGGCTCCGTGCACCGGTACAAACGAGGGTCCGGGGCAGGAGCCCCATCTCTGGGGCCTCAGGGGCGCGCTTCCTTCCTGCAGCGGCCAAGATCGCGGGCCTGTACAATGACTCGGAGCCCCCCCGGAAGACCATGCGCAGGGGGGTGCTGATGACGCTGCTGCAGCAGTCGGCCATGACCCTGCCCTTGTGGATCGGGAAACCTGGTGACAAGTGAGGGCAGGCCCGGGGTCAAGGGGCGGAGCTGACAGGAGGGAGGGGCTGGGACTAACCTCTCAGTTCATCCTCAGGCCCCCACCCCTCTGTGGGGCCATTCCAGCCTCTGGGGACTACGTGGCCAAACCTGGAGACAAGGTGGCTGCCCGGGTCAAGGCCGTGGATGGGGATGAGCAGTGGATCCTGGCTGAGGTGGTCAGTTACAGCCACGCCACCAACAAGTAAGTGGACACCCGGCCCTCCGTGGACTCTCCCATCTGTAGGCTGGGAGAAGAGCCCCCCACCCCACTCCAGGGTCCCTGTGGGGACAGGGATGATGTGTGACTCCAGCTCCCTGGGATGCTTCCCCTCCTCATCGCTCTCCGGTTCGGACCGTGCATCTCCCTGCATCCTCTGTTTTCTCTTTGTTCTCCAGGTATGAGGTAGATGACATTGATGAAGAAGGCAAAGAGTGAGTGTTGGGCAGGGAGGGACCATGGAAGCTGCTGGGAAGGAGCCTCCCACCTGGCTGTGGGTTGATCTAAGCCCCCCTTCCAGGAGACATACCCTGAGCCGGCGGCGCATCATCCCTCTGCCCCAGTGGAAAGCCAACCCAGAGACAGACCCCGAAGCCTTATTTCAGAAGGAGCAGCTCGTGCTGGCCCTGTATCCTCAGACCACCTGCTTCTACCGTGCCCTGATCCACACGCCCCCACAACGGGTAAGGTAACCCCTGCAGGGGAGACAGACCATGACACCAGGACTGGGCTGACCAGATGGTCTTGGGGTCACCTTCCACTTTTTCCCCTCCTGTCCTCATCTGACAGCCCCTCTGAGCTAAGAGAGTCCTGCAAGTTTCTCCCTCTCTCCTGCTTACTCTGCCCCATAGGGGCCCTCAAGCCCTGTCCCCTAAGGCAGTGCCAGCTAATCCTCAGAGTCCTAGCAAACCCCGAGTGGAATGGAACCAGTATATCCTCTAGTCTCACCCCACTTTTGCACTGAGACGAGCAGCCCTGAGGTGGGAAGCACTGTGCCCAGGACCTGTCTTCCCTGCCTTGACTCATCCACCACTGGCCTTTCTTCATCTGAGGCCATGCTCCCTTGTGCTGGTGACCCAACACCTGATGGCAGCTTCAAGGCTGCTCTGCTTGCTTCCTCCAGGATCCCTGCCTGCTGCCCTCGGTGTTTTCCCTGATCTCCTTCTTAGAGGGTCCCCAAAAGGCACCAGACTCTCCATGTAGAATCCCCCCAACGTAGACCGCGAATCTTCCTCCTCCCTGCTCTTTGTCCCCTGGCACTTTGTTGCCGAGAATAGGGTTGTGTCATAGCAGGAACTAAATTCTGAGTGAAGATGGGGACAGGAGAGGCTGGGAGCCCGTGTACCAGAGGTTTCTGTCAGTCTGGGCTGGGGGGCCTTGCCTGGGGGTCTCTGACTAGCCCCTCCTGTCTGCCCCCTGCCGCAGCCCCAGGATGACTATTCAGTCCTGTTTGAAGACACCTCCTATGCAGATGGTTACTCCCCTCCCCTCAATGTGGCCCAGAGGTACGTGGTGGCTTGTAAGGAGCCCAAGAAAAAGTGAAGTGGGCTGGCAGACTCAAGATCTCCTGCCACTCCCCCAGGGGAATGCAACAAAAGATTGTGGCAAATAAATATTGTTCCCCTTTGCCCACGTCTCCTCGGTTTTGTTTTTCCAGGCCCTTCTGCCCCTCCCCATACCAGGGCAGGTTGGGGAATTGGAGAGCTGGAGGGAGGGAAGATAGCTTCATTTGATCCCAGGGGGAATTCCTTCCAGCTCAGGTTTGCTTTTTGCTTGCATTAAAGGCTCTCAGTGTAATACCAATGGAATTTTATTTTTGAAGCTGGGGGCTGGCTGTGTCAGAGCACGGGGCCTTTGGGTGCCTCCTGGGGGCACTGCTCACAGCTGTGTGCGGAAGCTGAGGCCACAACCCTCCATCTTCTTGGCATAGTCGGCATCAAAGCGCTCATTCTGGGCCACAGTGAAGGTGGTCTTCCAGTCCCCCGAGATGCCTGTGGGTGGAGGGGAAGGTGGCTGCAGGTCCCGGCTGCAGAGCAGGCCCCAGATGGCCCAGGCCAACTCTTGCCTCCGTTTTCATGTTTGCCTCCCCAGATGGCCATCCTGCATGGGTACTCACCTTTCCTCATGAAGGCAGAAATGCTGTGGTCCATGATGTCAGGAGATAAGGTGGTGTAGTTAGCCATGGAGTTGTTCTTCATCTCCTTGAAAGACGTGTGCTGGACAATGAGATCCACAGTCTCCTCTGGCAGGGAGCGCCCCACAAACTTCAGGATCTTCTGAATCTCCCTTTTGGGGTTCTGGAGCAGCAGAGGGGCTTTTCAGTGGAGATTGGGCTTGCTTACTGAGCAAACAAGAGGGAGGCCACCCAGCTCCTCCCCAGGGGATCTGGCCACTTCCACTTAGAGATCTCTCAGCCTCAGGCTCCTTGACTTGGGTTGTCTTTCCCTGGGGCACATTAGTTGCCCCTGCCCTGTGACCCTTGGGCCCTCTTGTTTGGGTACTGATGGGTGAGGGCAGGGACAGTCCTCTTTAATAACTGTGGCCCCAGGGAGAGCAACAGCAGGGAATGGCCGGTGTCACTCAGGTCTGAGATCTGAGCTCCACAGTGTTGCTGCCCAGGTAACACTGTAGCCCCAAGTCTCGGGCAGGAAGGCAGGCGGGGGGACCAGGGCACTGGCTAAGGCAGGTGGCTGAGAAGGCCTCGGCAGGTCCCTGCCTCTCCACATGGGACCTGGAGGGAAGCAGCAGCAGGTAGCCTCACCTCTTTCATGTCCTCATAGAAGAGGTAGAGAACAGGGTGAGTGTGACTCAGCTCCCACCATTCCTGCACATGCTGATACCAGGACCCATAGGACACTGGGGTGGGGGGGGAGATATGGACACAGAGGCTGGTATTAGTTTTGGTTGGCTGCTGCTCAGCTCCACCCCACTCCTTCCTCCAGACTCAGGCTCACCTTCCCCAGCCATGAACTTCTCCAGGAAGCTGTCCCAGGTGTCAGGGTCAGGGTGCACCTTGGCCATGCGGTAGAAGTGGTAATAGGAGACAGCTACATCTTTTGCGTTGCGGGCGACGTAGACCACCTGGAGGACATCCCCCACACACAGACAGCCCCCCCAAGCATCATCACCACACAGCAAGCCAGGCAGTTCCACCCTTCAGCGCATCCCTATGAGGAAGTTAGCTCTTGGTCTGGCAAAGGGAGAAACAGGCTTAGAGGCTGACTTGCTTGTGGTCCCTGGAACCTTATTTTATGCTAATCTAATCCTCTCAGTGCTGCCATACCCAGATTTGGAACAAGGTATGCCAGGTTTTCACCAGCCCTCTCTTCCACGGGCCTGAGGAGGCCTAGAGAAGACTGCCTTTCTCAGCTCTGCACAGAGAAGTCTCACTTCCACTGACCCCCCACCACACGATGAAGCAGACAGCCATCCCCCTTACCGTGAGACCTTCCCAGCAGAGAGGGCCAAAGCTAGGATGGCCCCAGTGGCCTCCTTCCCTAGATTCCGCTGCCACTCACCTTGACCTTCTGATCCAACAAGGTCTGGGGGAGCAGGGCCAGGGGCAGGTGTGTCTTGATGAGTCGTGGGGCTGGTGTATCTTTTAGAACCTCCAAACCTGTGCCATGGGTAGAGAAAGGTCTGCTGAGCTGGAGCCCAGTCCTGCCTCTTCCCTCTGCTCCACTCATCCCCAGAGCCCCACCACACACCTGTGGGAATCCCTGGAGCCTTGAACTCAAGGAAGGGTACCCGGATGAAGACGGGGGCCCTGCGACACTTCTCTACATCACCGTCTTGGTAGATCATGTCCAGGATCTCGCTCACCCAAGTGGTGCCTGGAGAGCAGGCAGAGGGGAGGTGAGCAGGACCAAGGGCAGGCCTCTACTGGCCCAACGCAGGGGACTGTGGCCCAGGAGAGGGGTGGGTGGCCCTCATCACCTACCAGATTTGGGGTACGTGCTGATAAGCAGGTCATCAGGCTGAGCTTGGAAGTCCTGCAGTGACTCCAGTGCCTCTGCAAAGTACTTGATTAGAGGGATCCCCTTCACATACTTCAGTGGTGGGCGCGAGGTGTCGGGAATGTCCTCCATGCTGCGTCAAGGACCAGAGTGTGGTCTACTTGCCTTAACAACATCACAATATGCCATGTGTTGAAATCTTGCTGTAAGATAAGGAACTGAGGCTGACTTGCCCCTGCTCACAAAGCTAGTGGGTGGTGGGAGCTGGGGTTCAAGCTGAGATGTGACATTCATGCAGTGGGTCATGCAGTTGGCTGCACCTTTGATTTACCTGCAGAGCTTTTTAAAATCCCTGTGCCTGGAGGCACACCCCAAACCAATTAAATCAGTCTCTCAGGGCCCAACCTGTTTTCTGGAAGCTTTCCAGGAGACTCCACTGTGCACTTGAGAGAACTACTCTAATGTCTGCCTGGCCTAACTCCCCGCCTGCCAGCTTGCTTTCTCCCACTACTTTCTGGCAGCCCCTGGCCTACAGTATCAGCCTGCTCTCCCTGCCATCCCCTTGGGCCCCTGGGGCCCCTCACACAGGGAAACATTCCAAAGGCTAGCTGAGCCTGTGATCCCTCCTGCCCAATCACACTCCCGTCTTGGCTTAAGGATAAACAGGCAGCTGAGCAACTGAGCCTGTTTGGGAGCTAGAGTCTGATATGCAGATGAGCAAAAGTGATGAGTCACCAGAAGGGGATTTCATTCCAGATTGTGGTTGGCAGATTGAGATGCCCCATAAAGAGAAAGGGCAAGGAGGCCAGTACAGGCCAGAGAGAGAGAGGAGCTAGCCCTGCAAAGGGAGGGAGGCCTGGCCCAGCCCACCCCACCCCCCCGGCACTCACCAGATCTCTTTGGGTCTTGGCCTCCTGACTACTTTGTGCTGTGGCTTACTGGGGCAGTGTGGGGAGTGCAGAACTGCTTTCTGAGTTGAGGGTTTATAAATCCAAAGTGGGAGGGATCGGAGCCAGCGATGGGATCTGGCTGTCTTCCAAGAAGGAAAGGGTGGAGTTTAGAGTGGGAAGGTCCCACTCTGCTCCCCTCCTGAGACCAGCCCTACCAGAACCAAGCTTAGACTGGCCTGAAAACCCAAGATGTGGGTTTAGGATATAGAAAATAAAAGGAAGACTGAAACTAGGCAAAAGGTCCAATATGTTTTCATTTTTATTTTGGGAGTGTTTTTTGAGCTGTAATCCTGGCTCCTGACCTGCCCTCTAACTCCACCCCTGCAGGGCGGGCCAACTGACGTTTTTTCTAATGGAGCTAGCCAGATTTGAGAGTGCAGAGTGGAGGGGAAAGGTGGCATGCTTGTGAGCAAGCCACTCACCTTCCTACTGGCTCCAGGCCAGTTTTGAAGATATCAAAGGTTCAGGCTGGGAGTGGACCCCAGACCCCCAGCAGTTCAAGCATTCTAGAACTGTCACTCTGACCTCTGACCACAAGGCCAGTATGGAGCAATGGGAGGGGTGGGGGTGGAGGGGCAGAAGAGGTGGGGCAGGAGGAAAGAGCAAGAACCCTGGGAGTGAGTCCAGCTCCACGGCTCCCGAGGATTGCATGGATTCACTCACAATGGGTAACAGAACCATGGCCCCCACAAGGTACTTTTCTTTCACTGGGTTTGAAGGGGCTCCGCACAGAGACCAGGAGTTGGGGCCTGGAGAGCCACCGGGCCATGGGGTCATGTATCCCCCTACCCACCCTGCTCTTGGCCTTTGTCCTTACTATTTGGATTAAAGTTCAAAGTCAGGGCACCCGGGTGGCTCAGTGATTGAGCATCTGCCTTTGGCTCAGGTCATAGTCCTGGGGTCCGGGATCAAGTCCCACATTGGGCTTCCTGCAAGGAGCCTGATACAGGACTCGATCCTGGGATCACACCCTGAGCTCAAGGCAGATGTTCAACCACTGAGCCACCCAGGTGCTTCCCAGTAAGTAAAATCTTAAATAAAGTAAATAAAGCTCAGAGTCAAGCTGGGCACTGATTTTGTGTTTTTAAAGGTGATTTCTTTCAGGATATACTTGTTTTTGTTTTTTAAGATTTTATTTTATTCATGAGAGACAGAGAGAGAGAAAGATAGGCAGAGACACAGGCAGAGGGAGGAGCAGACTCCCTGCAAGGAGCCCGATATGGGACTCGATCCTGGGATCACACCCTGAGCTGAAGGCAGATGTTCAACCACTGAGCCACCCAGGCATCCCAGTAAGTAAAATCTTTAAAAAATGTAAATAAAGCTCAAAGTCAAGCTGGGCACTGATTTTGTTTTTTTAAAGGTGATTTCTTTCAGAAAATACTTATTTTTGTTTTTCTTAAAGATTTTATTTATTCATGAGAGACACACACACAGAGAGAGAGAGGCGCAGAGACACAGGCAGAGGGAGAAGCAGGCTCCATGCAGGGAGCCTGACATGGGACTCGATCCCGGGTCCCCGGGACCATGCCCCGGCCAAAGGCAGCACTAAACCGCCGAGCCACCCAGGCTGCCCTGGGCACTGATTTTAGATGGGCTCTAAGTCTCCCAAGTACTCAAAGGACTCTGTGCCATCACAAGCATGCTGGGGAAAGCTGAGGTGTACAGACCTCTAGGAAGAAGAGAGGCTGGTCCATGCTGGCGAGTGACCCCTCCCAATTCTCCTCTTTTCCTCAGGCCCCAGTGACCCGCAGGGCCTCTGCCTCCTAGCACCAGCCCCCCCAAACACCACAAAGTTCCCTTAACTCAGACTCTTTATTGTAATCAAGTAAAAATTGCCTAGACCCCTGCGGGGGGTGGATGGCACAGACGGAGTGGGCAGAGGGCTGGGGCTGCTGAGGTGAGTCAGGGTCAGGTCTCCAGCATGTCCGTCCAGTGTTCCTGTAGAGACAAGAGAACTGGTCAAAGGCAGCCTCAGGTATGGGGTGGGCTAGGGAGTCTGAGGCCCAAGCCACCTCTCACCTCTTCTAACTCCAAGTCCTCCTCTTCCTCCTCGTTGCCCATTCGGCACAGCCAGATCAGGTCTCCCCACAGCACTGAGTTCTTACAGCTACCAAGGGGTACGGTTGGTAGGAGATACAGTCAGGATCACAAGCTGCCTCCAGGCTAGGCCCTGGGTGCCAAGATAAGGACTTAGCTTATCTCAGCTTCAGGCCTGGGCCTGGACATAGACAACTGGCACCATCTTCCCAGAGCTAGACCAGGCTGGGGTGGGAGTGTTGGACTCACCCAGGGCATTGGCCCTCTAGGGGCAGAAGCTGCCCTGGCTCCTCTTGCAGGAACTCCTCAGCTAGGCAGATCATGTGGGCCCTTAGGCGGCAGCCAGAGTGGGGGCAGCACAGGGGGCCCTCTTCATCCTGTCGAAGGTGGCAGGTGGGTGAGAGAGAAAACCAGGGGGAATGATGTAGCTAACACTCAGGATTTCTATGGACCAGACACTGTTGCAGAGGCTCTACATTAACAACGCTATGACACACATACTATTATTTGCATTTTACAGATGGACCTGAGTCATGGAGAGGTTATACTACTTGTCTACAGGGACTAAGCCAGCCAATTTTCTCTGAGCATTAGCAGTGATTATATAAACAGCATGACCACTGCAGCCAGACCTATAATTCTTACATGCTAAGTGATCTCAGGCAGGTCACTTAATCTCTGAATGGCAAGTATTCAACTTACACACTTCCTGAGAGCTCAGAAGTCAGGCCCATCATCCCAGTTAATTTGTTAAATATTTATTGGCCACCTGCTCTTTGCCAGACCTTTTTACAGCAGTGAACAAGAACTGCCTTGTATTGGGGCAGGGGAGAAACTGACCATAAGATCTAAAAAAAAAAACCCATCTATGTTAGTAAGTCCTTAGGCTTTAAAGGAAAAAAAAGGGGGGGCAGGGGAGTGTACAAGAAAGAAGTGCAGTTTTAGATGGAGAGCCAAGGAAGACCTCGTGGAGAAGGAGAAGGCATTTTATAAAGACCGAAGTGAAGGTCTAGGGCAGAAGCTAACAGTCAAAGGGGAAGAGCAAAGGCCCTGAGCAGGACGGTGCCGGTTTCGAAGAATGGCAGCAAGTACCATCCCCATTTTAGCGGTGACCAAGGTTGTCACTGGGCCGCCCGGTCCTTCCATGAGCAGCTGGATCCCAAGCCGGCCCTGGCGGCCAGGTGGGCGGCTCACCTGGAAGGAGCGCGCGCACAGGGCGCAGGAGGCGTCGGCGTCTCGGTCGCGCTCGGGCTCCGGGTCAGCCGAGGGCCCCGCGCGGCGCTCCCGGGCGCGGGGCGGCGGAGGCCCGAAGGCCAGCGGCATGTGTGGCGGCGGCGGCGGGCACAGCTCGCGACGGAAGTCGGCGCGCAGCCAGCGCACGGTGAGCGGGAGGCGCGCCCAGGGCGGCGCGCGCAGCATGTGCGCCAGCACGCGCAGGTGGAAAGCGAAGGCCGCCTCGCTGCGCAGGCGCGGGCCCACGTGCGCCAGGCGGCGCGAGGCCCTTGGGTGCTGCCAGGCCCACTCGAACTGCGGGCGGGGAGTAGGGGCTTCAGGGCCGCCCGGGGGAGGCGCCAAGCCCCGGCCTTCCTCCCACCACCCTCGTCTCCTTTCTTACCCGAAGGGCGGCCACGGCAGAAGGGAAGCCGTGCACGATAAGCACCATCTCCCTGGGGACAAGAACGAGGCCCGTGAGACCCGCCCCAGCCCGGGTCAAGCCGAATCCCCTCGCCATGGCTCAACCCCAGTCCGACCCGAGAGCGAAGGCCTCACGCCCACCCGGCTTCAAACCCAGTCCGCGGGGCCCTGCCGCCTTCGCGGAGGTCAGTCCCTTAGCACCTGCCAATTCAGGCCCCACCTCCAGCGGAAGTACTTAAGAGCCCTCCTCAGCGCCTCTCCCTTGGGGGCTCTCTTTTCTAACCCCAGCCTTGTCCATCAGCGTGCTGTCGCCGGGCCAAGCCCAGATCATCGTCCCCTTCCTCCCCAAACCCTTCCTCATCATCCCACAGCTGTTTCACAGGCTCCGCCCCCTCGCCACGCTCCTCCCCTGTGATAGGCCCGCCCTGCTCACCGGGGCCCCGGCTCCGCCCCCTCGCCACGCTCCTCTCCTGTGATAGGCCCTGCCCGGGCCCGGCTCCGCCTCCTCGCACGCTCCTCCCCTGTGATAGGCCCGCCCTGCTCACCGGGGCCCCGGCTCCGCCTCCTCGCCACGCTCCTCCCCTGTGATAGGCCCGCCCTACTCACCGGGGCCCCGGCTCCGCCTCCTCGCCACGCTCCTCCCCTGTGATAGGCCCGCCCTGCTCACCGGGGCCCCGGCTCCGCCTCCTCGCCACGCTCCTCCCCTGTGATAGGCCCGCCCTACTCACCGGGGGCCCCGGCTCCGCCTCCTCGCCACGCTCCTCCCCTGTGATAGGCCCGCCCTACTCACCGGGGGCCCCGGCTCCGCCCCCTCGCCACGCTCCTCCCCTGTGATAGGCCCGCCCTGCTCACCGGGGCCCCGGCTCCGCCCCCTCGCCACGCTCCTCCCCTGTGATAGGCCCGCCCTACTCACCGGGGCCCCGGCTCCGCCTCCTCGCCACGCTCCTCCCCTGTGATAGGCCCGCCCTGCTCACCGGGGCCCCGGCTCCGCCTCCTCGCCACGCTCCTCCCCTGTGATAGGCCCGCCCTGCTGACCGGGGCCCCGGCTCCGCCTCCTCGCCACGCTCCTCCCCTGTGATAGGCCCGCCCTACTCACCGGGGCCCCGGCTCCGCCTCCTCGCCACGCTCCTCCCCTGTGATAGGCCCGCCCTGCTCACCGGGGCCCCGGCTCCGCCCCCTCGCCACGCTCCTCCCCTGTGATAGGCCCGCCCTGCTTACCGGGGCCCCACCTCCGGCCCTGTAGCAGCCACCACAGGGCTCCGCCCCCTCGGCAGGCCTCTCCTCCTTCGAGCCCCGCCTCCTTCTTGAAGCCCTCCCTCCGGATAGTAATCCGCTCCCTCTTACCAGGGCCCGCGTCCGCTGGTCCGCCAGGCCCCGCCTTTTTTGCGGCCCCCGTTGTGCTGCTGGACCCGACGAGCAGGGTTGACGGTGAACCCCACGTAGACGCGACCCCGGTGCCGAGGGTTCAGGCAGTAGAGCAGGTAGACGCCGAAGAAGGGCCCGGGCCTCGCCGCGCCCCCCGCAGGGCCCATCGGGATTTGTGGGTTGATTGCTGGGCCTGTGACCTCAGAGAGGGCTGGGCTGCCTGGGCCGCAAGATCCTTGTCTCGGGGAGAGCGTTTGGGGGCGAGCCCGAGGTACCTTAGAGGCCGCAGCAATGCAGGTTCGCGCACCCTCTCCTGGCTGGAGTAGGGTGTTCAAACCGGCTCGCAGAACCCAGGCTGCGGTGCAGGCGGCGGGCCCCAATTAGCGCCCGAGTCCGTCCTCGTGCAGACTCTGATTGGCTGCTGGATGGTAACCGCGGAAAGCCGGGCTTACGTGAGGGCGGAAGTGCTGAGGTTACGGACGCCCTAGTAAGGGCGGGAGGAGGGGCCTCAGCGGAAGTGGCGTCACTAAGGGCGGAAGGAGTGTGGCTGGGGTCGAAGCCGGGGTTCCATCCCGGCTGGGCTGCCGCCCCTTCTGGACTGCTGCAATGGAACTCAGCGCCGAATACCTCCGGGAGAAGCTGCAGCGGGACCTGGAGGCAGAGCATGTGGTGAGTTGAGAGGCCTGGATTCGCCCAACGAGGGGAAAGAGCGCCTGAGGGGAGGGCTTCACAGCCTGCGCGCCGTTCTTTCTGCCCCATAGGAAGTCGAGGACACGACTCCCAACCGTTGCGCGTCCAGCTTCCGAGTGCTGGTGGTGTCGGCCAAGTTCGAGGGGAAGCCGCTGCTTCAGAGACACCGGTGAGGTCCCGGGAATACCTCGCTCAGCGCCATCCCAGCGCTGGAGCCACAACCCTGGCCCCTCCCCTAACCCTGACTCCCTCGCCCCAGCCAGCGGGCCCCGCACGGTGAGCCACGGCCCCAGGGATCCCGCCTTCCAAGGATCCCTGTGCTGAGACCGAGGCCCTCTGCCCCTTTGGTTCCCAGGGCCCGGGGACCTCCAGCGTCCTGGGTCACCCTGCTTTCTGGGACCACGACTGAGACTCCGGCCTTCCATTTCCTCGCCCCATCTCTCCCCCAGGCTGGTGAACACGTGCCTGGCAGAAGAGCTCCTGCACATTCACGCCTTTGAGCAGAAAACCCTGACCCCAGAGCAGTGGGCCCGTGAGCGCCAGAAATAAGAGCCCAAGGCCCACACAGCCATTAAATTATGAATCAGGGCCAGCTTCTGTGTCAGCGTGTTGTATATGGGAGGGTGGGAGGGGTGCTGGGCTGGAGTCTAGAGCCTGGTTTCTCCCCGCCCGCCCGCCCTCCATCGTCTTACCTCGGACGAGTCCTTCACACACAGGCCTCTGTGTCCCCACTTACAAAATCGAACTTCCATCCTTAAAGTCTTTTTCAGGGCAGGCACCACCAGCCTCTGCAATTCCTGGCACAGCCCTATTCATTGGCCATTGCTGGGGATTCCTGGCCTCTCTGCCAGTCTTCGGGACACATAGATGAAAAAGTACCCGGGTTTCAGGGTGATGGCCAATTTAACAAACTTCCCCCACTCCCCAACATCGCCTGATGTCAGAGGCATACTGGAGGATTCGCACTTCCCTGCAGGTTACCCAGCCCTTCAGGGTCTTGGGGTGTGGTGCCCCAGCAAGGACGCCACAGCACCTGGAATGTGGATGCTTTCTGGTCCACTGGAGGAAGTCCAGTGAACCTTTAGCCCAGGGCTTGATGTGGCCACATTGCCCCTGGGTAGACCATGAGGGCTTCAGGAATGGAGCTGTGGGCAGGAGATAGGGATAGGGTTAAAGTGGGAAAACAAAGCCCCTTGAGCCATAAAATTGGGGCGCACGATGTCCCTAGTATCAATCTTTTTTTTTAATTTATTTTTATTTATTTATTCATGAGAGCAGCAGAGACACAGGGAGAGGGAGAAGTAGGCTTCCAGCAAGGAGCCCAATGTGGGACTTGATCCCATGATTTGGGGATCATGCCCTGACCCAAAGGCAGATGCTCAACCACTGAGCCACCCGGGCTGCCCCTAGTATCAATCTTAAACACAGGTACCAGGATTGGTAAGGCCTGGCACAGATGGGGTCCCTCAGACCCAGGAGGGCAGCAAGAGACCCAGATGGGGCCAGGGCTCTTGGGTAGTGAGGGGTCTCAACCAAGTCTTCAACCCAAGTCTTCAACCACTCCACCACTCTGATCCCATTTTTCAGGGCCAGTTTTTTGACCCCTAAATAACCATCCCACTTGCTACCTCTCTCTTGTTCCTGTCAGAGGGAGAATGGGCTAGTAAAGCTATAAGTCATGGTGATAGTGGGTTAACCCTTCTGTGTTCCTAGGATCCTCTCCTGAACTTTTTTCAGTTCCCTTGGGCCAGGAGGAAAGCTAGTGGCTAAGTATCCTCAAGTACTACTTCGCTATAAGGGCTCATATACCCACACTCCCCCGCCCCACCCCCCCACCAATGTGCAAGACAGGCTCAGGGAAGGAATGTCACTTTAAGAGGCCCAGGGTCCAGATTTTTGCTGCTCCCTTTTATCACACCTCTGATTGGATCCACTTACTGCATTCAGAGCTACAGTGCTATCCCTTCCCATTCTATAGAGCAGCTGAGACCTGGAGAGAAGTGACTTGCCCGGGTCACATGGCTTGCATAGAGATTGAGACTCAAATGGTTGTTTTTCTCCCTCTTGCTGAAGCAGGGCAGGGGGCCATGAATGAGGCACTTAGTCCTGCTGTGGTCCTGTCAGGAATGAGGGAAGCTCTGCTGTGGCCAGGACACCCATCCCAGTCACCTTGTCCTAGCTTGGGGTCACACACTGAGCTGGGCATCAGAAGCCCACTTCTAAGCCCCCACTTGACAGGGCCTGATGGGTCTCTTCTGTCTGGATCCCAGAGTAAGGGACTGCAAGGCGGCCACACTGCAGGGAAGACTGGGAACCAGGAAGGGGAGATGGCTCCTGAGCCCAGGTCTGCCTCCCACAAGCCCCTCAACTGCTCTGTGCCTCAGTGTCCTCACCTGTAAGCTTTTGCCTCACAAAAGATTCCCTGATTTTGCTCTCTTGGGCTTGCAGTTTGAAACATGCCGTGTAAGCGCCAAGTGTCATGTGAGTTTTGTTTCCCCACAAGTGACAGTGACAGTACAGTCGCGTGCAGCCTGTTGTGGTTGCCCAAGAAAGGCAAATTCTGAGTAACCGTGGGAATTCCTGAGGCCCCAGGCAAGGGGCCTGAGATGCTGCCAGCTCTCAACCCACAGGAACATGGGGTGGCCCCCGCCTACCACAGCCTGTTCTTGTGGCATCCCCCAGCTCCTGCGATGGACCAATCTCATCAAGGTAACCAAGGGGGAAGTTCGAGGGCAAGTCAGTTCAGCAGACCCTCCATTCATGTGACCATCAGAGTCAGAGGTACCAGAAAATAAAGCCATTTTATTATTATTTTGTATCTCCATTGTGGCCTGAGGAGAAGGGTGTGAATGGAGGGAGGGAGGTGATACCGTGGCCCCAGCTGAGGCCCTAGGGTCCTCTACTTGGCCTGGACTGTCTCCTCCAGCCTATCCAAGCGCTTCTGTAGCTCCTGCACTGTGGCTTGGAGCTTCCTCATCTCCTCCTCCAGGCGGGATATGGCATCCTGGGGGATCCAGCGCCACATCAGTACCAGCTCCACCCTGGGCTCCCCTCATGCAGGCACCCCCCTTCCCCTCTACCAGGAGCCCCAGGGCTTGGCCCTTCTGTCTCTCAGTCAGCTGCTGCCCAGACAGCTGCAAGCCAGTAAACATGAAACCTGTTCTCTGGGGCCTCAGGATTACCCGCAGAGGATCCCCAATGTGAATGTAGCACGGCCCAAACATCAGCCTCCTTCCAGTAAGACAGTGACCACCTCAGTAGCAGCCCCTGCCCTATCCGTCTTCCCGTCCTGACTCCCAGGTCCCCATCCACTTCTCACCGAGCTGGGGGTCCCACTGGCCTCTGGCACTATCCTCCTGCGCCCGGTATCCAGGCCTCGGTTGACCCTCAGCTCCCGGCTCTTTGGGGGCACGTAGCCATCCTTGAGGGAAATGAGGAGGGGCCCAGCATCTCGGCCCCCCAGCCACTCCTCAGCCGTGAGGGCAGCATCAGGCCCAGCGGTGGGTGGGTAAAGGTCCTCCTGGAACAGGTCCGACTGTGGGCAAGGCCAAGGCTGGTTAAGAGAGTGTTTGGGCCACACGGCTACCCTGCACCTGTGCAAGCTCAGTGCCTGGCCCAGGGCTCAGGAAGGGACATGGGGGCATCACCTTTCTAGGCACGGTCATGGCAATGGGCTCGCACCTCCGCTCATGCAGCTTGTAGAATCTGTGGGAATAAGAAGGTGAGCGGTGCCCACAGCATGCTCGGCTGGAGTTGAAGGTCCGCATGGGGTCAGCACTGCCCAGGGAGCATGCTCAGGTCGGGGTCAGGGGTCAGTCACCTGGCAATCTCACACTTGTTCACCTCCAGGCCACGCTTGGGCATATAGCCCATGCCCCGCTGGGACTCCTTGGAACTGAACATGGAGAGATAGTGCAGGAATGGGGCTTCGGAAGTGATCTCGAAGTACCGGATAGAGCTGTCTCCCTGCAGGCGGTGGACGCACACCCCAGGATCAACACCAAGATTCCTCCAGCCTGCTCCTTTCCCAGCCCTCCTCCCTCCTCCCTCCCTCCGGCCACCCCTGCCCAACTAGGACACCTTGCCACAGAGGTAGACTATGTTGGTGTCAGGGTCAAAGAAGGGCAGCAGGACGCCGCTGCTCGTGTCCAGTTCCTGCAGGGACAGTGGCTCTTCCAGGTGCTTCTGTAGAGATGGGTGAGACAGAATGATGAACTAGGCCAAATCGGGCCTGTGAAGAGCTCTGGGCAGGGACTCAGGGAGGGCCCTCACAGAACAACCAGCGGAAACCCCATCCCACAGAGGGTAAACTGAGGCCCATGGCTCTATAGGATCAGGCAAGTGGCAGGGCAGGGATTAAGTCTCCAGTCCAGCCTGATGGCTGCTCCCGACTGGACGCTCACCGTGTCCCAGAGCGCCACCTGCCGCTCGCTCATGCGGCTGAAGCCGGTGGTCAGGATCTTTCCATCAGATACAAAGACAGCACGCACAGGCCGGGTCCCCTCATGGGGACGGTCCTTCTCCTGGAAGGAAAGGGAGGTGGCCAGTCAGGTACACACATCCTAAGCACCAGACTCCAGCTGAGGGCAAGAGAGGGCAGCATCTAGGGACCTGGCTGATGGTATGTGGGAGGGCAAAAGTCTTAGGGTCAGAGGTCACGATTCATGGCAACTCACAGCCACAACAGTGCCTTTGCGGGGCTCGATGATGCGCACGCGCTTGTCGCGGCAGGAGGTACAGATGAGAGCGCCATCTCGGCTCCAGTCCACGCTGTAGATTGTGTCCGGATGCACATCGGAGCCCAGCGTCAGCACAGCTGCACCGGTGCCCACGTCCCACACCAGGATCACGTTGTCACAACCTGGGTGATATCCCCGGTGTCAGAAGCCATGAGCCTCCCACCTTTGCTGTCAGGCAACCAGCCCACCCCTCTTCTCCCCACAGGCACCTGCACTGAGCAGCACATTCTGGGCTGTGGGGTGCCAGGCTACGATGCCCACGCGTTTGGTGTGGCCCTCCAGGGTGACGACAGGCTCCCGCAGGGGCAGTGTCAGGCCCCCATCAGGGATCTCCCACACCTGCAGAGAAGGGGCGAGTGACACATGGGGGCTCCAGATGTCAGCTCCAGTGCTACAGCTCCCCCGGCCCCCCACTACTCACCATGACTGTGCAGTCCTCGGAGCCACTGGCAATGACGTTATCATTGTGCGGGCACCAGGCAATGTCCAGCACGGGGGCTGTGTGTCCACAGACCGTGGGTGCATTCTTGTCCACACGTCCAGTCTAGGGAGCACAGCAGAGCCTCTGAGGGAGGGGCTTTTGCTCACCGAACCAGATCTAACCTCCCCACACCCCTCAGAGAGGCCCAGAGAGGAAGGCAGTGGAGTCCCTGGGAGGTGGGACAGGCCCTAGGGTGGGAGGGTTTGGTCTTCCACCCCCATCCCAGAGGTGTCAGGGCAACTCAGAAGGGCTGGCCGTGAGAAGTGCACAACAGGAGTGCAGGGCTGGGTAACAGGGACACACTGGGCCCCAGTCCTGCCTTACTGGCCAACTCCTGACATCTCTACCCCCACTTTCTTGCCGATGCCCTGAGGGCTGGCACTCCCACCCCAGCTTCCTTGAACCAGGCTTCCCAGGGGATGATAGGCCAGGGCCCTGGGCAGGGGAGGTTGTATTAAGGGTAGGATTCCCCAGGAAGTGTGGGAATGGGGATGGGTCCTTCCAATAGGATAGGGACTGGGGAAGTCTGTCATAACTGGCCCCAAGCAGGAGCAAAGGTTTGGAAATGGCTGCTTCCGGGGACAGCTGCCGCCACAGGGCTTCCTGTGTGAAGAGCTCACCCAGCTCTCGCCCCACAACCACTTCCTCTTCTCTTGGCTTTCATCAGCCCTTTTAAGGTAACAACTTAGGGCCCATGTCCCCTTCCTGTCTCACCCCTCAAGGCAAAGGAGTGTGCTGGGGGTGGGGGTCAACAGAGCGGAAGGGGGGTTGTGAGCAGCAGAAGCAGAGGGAAGGCAGGTTTGGGGGAGGGGAGAGGGCCTTTCATGTCCTCCCTGCTTGTAGCCCGGGGCCAGAACTGGCTGGAGCTCTGGAGGGTGATGGGGGCTCAGACTGGCCTGGCCCCAAGCCCCTCCCACCCCGTGAGCACCACTGGGTCTGCCCAGACCCCATGGAGCCCAGGCTGTGCTCCAGAGGGGAGAAGTCCCTGGGCTAAGACTTGGGACACCTGGCCCTGGGTCTGCAGGACTCGCTATATGACCTTTCTGGTGTCACCTGAGCTTCAGTTTCCATGCGACCACTGCATGTTGGAGCTGGAGGAGGCTTAAGGCTCATGTGGCCCAGCTCAGTTTTACATATGACAATGCTGCAGCCCCAGAAGGCCTGGTGACAGTCACCTAATCAGGATCAGAGGCCCCTTCAAGTGGAAGACTACTGCCCCAAGGACTCCAGGGGCTCACCTTGCCCAGGGGCAGCACCAGGAAGGCCCCTCCGCCACTGGCCTCGCAGATCAGGGCCATGAACTTGGGGTTGACAGCACAGAAGCCACTGTCCCAGGTGGTCTGTGAGACACGCACATCCTCATAGCACTGGTCAGCCTTGGCTGGTTGTCCAAACACATGGCGGAACTTGCTGGAGCGGACCACCTGCCGGCTCATCCTGGGGGGTAGGGGCACGTGGGCTTGAGGGCCTTTCTCCCTTCAGGTTGACTCTGACCTTAGAGTGTTCCCCATGTCCCCCCAGGACACCCCTCAGCTGGTGTTTAGGGTCTCAGCTAACTTCCCCAGCATCTTCCTGGGCTCCCTGCTCCGTCCTCTGTAACTACCATCCTGTTGCCCTCATGCTCACCTTCCTCACCCCTTGTCACTCCTGGCAAACCTGCAAGGCCTACCTTTTCTGCCCACCCAGGCCTCTGGTCTGTACCCTCAGCCTCTATTCCAGAGCCTGGGGGTGGGGTGGGGGCAGTAGCACCAAGAGCCCATCTGTCGGCTGCTGCCAGACACAGCCCTTTCTCTCCATGGCTCACCCTCCCACCCTCTGGGGGCACAGCCTGGAGGGTAGCTTCACTCCATCACAGCAGCCACAGCTCACATTGCTCACACCCACACAGAGAGCTTCCTGAAGGCAGGGGCAGGGCTGGCCTCCCTCACCTCCTGGCACGGGGCTAGGCATCCAGGGGGAAGCAGCACGTTGACCTGCCCAGGAGGCAGGTCATCAGAGGCAGGGTGGCCTCCCCAGCAGGTGTCTGGGCACCAGAAACAGGCAAATGGCCTGGGTCCCACTCTCTCCTCCCCACACCTCTGCCTCTCGAGTCTGCCTGAGCAGGTGCCCCTAAGTGCCATTTCCACCTGCTCTGGAACTATGCACAGGGAGAGGTGGCACTGATTTCCCTGAGGTCCAGCGGGGCTTCTCCCACCTGGCTGGTCAGAGAGCGACTGAAGAGGATGGTGTTGCCTCTGGCTCCCCAGGCTCCAGGCTCCATCCTGAAGCCCAACTGCATCACCTCCCTGCTCAGCGTGGGCGCCAGGCCTCTACCCCCTCCTCGGTTTCACCCCTTAGACTGCCTTTGGCCCTGGCCCTTCTCGCGGGGCACCCCGCTGCCCTGGTCGGCCCTGGTCGGCCCTGGTCGGCTCCGGGAGGCTCCGGGCCCACCTGCCCAGACAGCAGGTGAGGAGCACGTGTGAGGAGAAGCAGTCCGGGGCCAGAGGGATCAGTCCCGGGTCAGACCCTGGGCCTGGAGCGAGGGTAGCCCCGAAGCCAAGGCTGGGGAACAGGAAGCCATCGCCCCACCCGCCTCCTCCCCCACTGCAGGTACCAGGCCCAGAAACCGCGGAAAGGGGAACTTGGTCTTTTCTTGTTTTGCTCTCAACCCCTTCCTGTCTCGGAGCTCAGGGCAGCCGCTCGGCTCACCCCACCCTGCCCCCCCGCCCCCGCCGCCCGTTCCGGCGCGAGCCAGCCCCCCGCCCCCCACCTCCATCTTGGCTGCGGTGGTCCCTCACCCCGCCTGCTCACGGCGCCCCGGACGCGCAGACGGACCCTCCCGCGCACCCCCTGCCCCCCGGCGAGCCCCCTGCACGCGCGGCGCGCACGGCCCCGTCCCCGGTCCCCGCCGCGCGCTGACAGCCCCGCCGCCCCCGCGGCCGCCTCCCGCCCGGCTCACGCCTGCCCCACAGGTGGCCCAGGGCAGCGATGCCCGGCGCCTCGCCCGGGGACCCGGGCTTACCTGCCGCTGAGAGAGGAGGGACCCCCCGGATAGAGGAGGGAGAGGAGGAGGAGGAAGAGGAGGAGGAAGGCGCTGGCGGAGCCAGAGGCTGCCCGCTGAGGATGCTCTTGTCAAGACAATGAATGAGAAGCGCCGCTGCCCGCCTCCTTAGGGGTGGCAGCGCCCCTTTGGGCGGAGCTCCTGAAGGGCTCCCCGCCCCCCAGCCCGCGGCCGCCCCGCCCTCCGCCGCGCTCGGCCGCGCCTGCCAACTCCCAACCCAAACAGATGCTGCCGGCCACTCGCTGACAATCTAATCGGCACTTTTGTAATGTCAAAATGCAAAAATACCCTGTTCCTTCTTCCCTCCTTCAGTCCGTCCCCAGCCCACTCACCATCCTGTCCCTGGCGTTCGCAGAAGCGCCCATCAGGCCCCCACGCCCACCCCCAGCTAAGGCTGAGCTGCCTTCCTCGCCCCCCCCCCACCACTCCCAGACGAGGAACCGAGAGGAGGGGAGCCCTGGGGTCTCGTCTAGGCTCCTCCGTTTACAAACCGTGGCCTCGGGAGAGTCACTTCTCTGCCATCTCAGGTCTTCACCCTGGAGCACCTCTGCCTCGCCTACCTCACAGGGAACAAATGAATTACTCTGGCATTCTGGAGGCTTCTTCCTGCAGGAGCGGCAGAGGTCAATGAGTCAGGGTCAGGTTCCTGCCCCCAGAGGGCTCTCAGCCTCCCAGAGGGAGAGGAGAGGAGGGCTCCAGGGATGCCAAGCAGAGTAGAAGCCAGACTGCACACTCAAGAGGAAGGAGGAATCCATCGTCGCCCTTGGATTTGGAGAAGGCGTCAGGGAGGTGGCAATGCAGAGGGCAAGAGAGGCATACTCCAGAATCAGGATGCTTGCTGAGTTTGGCTCCTGGTTGTCACACTACTGAGTGACCAGGGCAGGATACTTAACCTCCCTCAGCCTCAGTTTCTCCCTCTGTAAGAGTCCTACCTAACTCGAGAGGTTATAGGGGGAAGCAAAGCTTTATGCACCTCCTCTTGGGTGTAGCAAGTGCTTAATAAATGTTGGCTCTCCCCATGATCACTGGGTATTTGGGCTGACAGCTCCGTATGAGGGGCGCTGGGACAGTGTATCTGTTGGGTGTTGCTGGCCCACCATCTTACCAAACCCTCTTTACTGACGGCCACCTCTGGATTTTCCTTTGGGGGACCAACCTTTCCTCACTGGCAGTCCCTGAAGTTCAAGAGGGGGTCCAGGGTGGGCACAGGGCCACAGTTCCCCAGTCAAGCAATCTTTTTTGATTGGTTTAAGGATGGGCACTTGATTCAAGGCTATGTAATCAGAAGCAGACTGGTTGAAGCTGCAAGAAAAAGCTATAAGACCGGCTATAAGATTGGCTATAAGACTGGCACTAGTAGTGACCATCTGGTCACCATCTAGGAAAAGCTGGCGGCAATCATCAGCCCACACAGCTGCAGAATCGAGATATGAAGACTGACATATTCCTTTTTTTTTTAAGATTATTTATTTATTTATTTATTTATTTATTCATGATAGAGAGAGAGAGAGAGAGAGGGGCAGAGACACAGGCAGAGGGAGAAGCAGGTTCCATGCCGGGAGCCCGACACGGGACTCGATCCCGGGACTCCAGGATCATGCCCTGGGCCAAAGGCAGGTGCCAAACTACTGAGCCACCCAGGGATCCCCAAGACTGACATATTCTTGACATCAGTTGAGTACCTGGATCAAGCTGTGCCTGAACTCCTTAACCTTTCTGTCACAGTGCATATTCTGGCACATAAATTTTTTTTCCACATAAGCCATTAATTTTGAGTTGGATTTCTGGCACTTACAACTGAAAGAGTCCTGAGGGGTACATCCACTATGGAGAGAGACAGGACTGCCCTCAAGAGGCTGTAGAACATGATGGAGTCAGAGCTGGAGAACTGCAGCTTCACCATGTCTTGTTTTCTGGGGAAAGTGACGTTTCCTCACCTGTAAAAGGTGCACAGCGTTGTTCACTTTCTAGAATGTGTACCCATCCCTCAGCTTCAACAATTATCAACACATGGCCAAATGTTGATTCATTTCTTCTTCCACATTATTTTCTTGGAATCCATCAAAACAAATCCTAGACACCACAGCATTTCAACTTAAATACATTAGTATTCCTTTCTAACAAATAAAGACTCCTTTAAAATCTCTTAGAGGGTAGCCCAGGTGGCTCAGCAGTTTAGCGCCGCCTTCAGCCCAGGGTGTGATCCTGAAGACCTGGGATCGAGTCCCACGTCGGGCTCCCTGCGTGGAGCCTGCTTCTCCCTCTGTTTGTGTCTCTGCCTCTCATTCTCTCATGAATAAATAAATAAAATCTTTAAAAAATAAATAAAATCTCTTAGAATTTTTCATAAAATTGAATTAACTTTATAGATTAATTAAGGAATGATATTGAGACTTCCATCCATGAATGTAGTACATTTGTCCACATATTTATGTCTTCTGTTATGTCCTTTAATATAATTTTATAATTTTCTCTGTAAAGGTCTTATATTTCATTAGATTTTTTCCCCAATAGGCATATTATAGTTTTGATGCTATTTTGAATGGATTTTTCTTATTTGTGTTGTAACCATGTTTTTTTTTTTCCTTCTAAAGATCAACTTTGTTTCCAATAAAATACATCTTTCTTTCCATACAACAAAACACACTCATTTTAAGTGCATGGTTCCATTAGTTTTGACAAATGTATATACCCAAGTAATAGTCACCATAATCAAGATATGAAATATTTCCATCTCCCCTAAAATTTCCCTCATGCCCTTCTACAACCAATCCTTATCCTCGGCCCCAGACAACCACTGATCTGCTTTTTGTCAGTATAGAATTTTCTATGCAAATAAAATCATACAGTATGGGTCTGGCTTTTTTCATTCAGCATGTTTTGAGATTCACCATGTAACTGTATGTCACATAAGGATTTTTATTTTACCCAAGCACAATACCATTATGTAATACATAATTACACCTAAAAAATGTTAGCAATTTCTTATGTTCACCTTTACATGATTACCTAAAAAAAAAAAAAGACTCAGCAGTCAATCTTAACATCACTTAAAGTAGGATAAGCAGACATTATGTATCTCCTATAAAATGATGCAATAAGCATGTAGTAGTACCTCTGTAGTATTGTTACCAAAATCATCATTATCATCATCACCAGCATCTTGAATCTAATCAAGCCTCTAGCTCTATTAGCCTGTATGAAATAAGGGGGATAGAATAACAGGGTAAATAATACCATGAGGAAGCAGTTACATCTACAATGTGAAAATGTGTGGATCTAGAAATGTGTGAAAATTTTATAGGACAAATTACTTGGTTTCAACAAATAAATGGCATTAAAAGAAAAGGAAGGAAAACAGTAAGTCTTTAAAAATGTCAATCAACTGTCATATTTGGGCTTTCTTTGGATCCTGATTCAACCATAAAAGAAGATTTTTTAAATTAGCATCTGTCACGTAAAACCAAAAGAGTCCTGACTTCTCCAGGCAGCACTAGGTACCCAGTGCAGCACTAACATTCCATTGC
Organism: Canis lupus dingo; assembly: GCF_003254725.2. Taxonomy (NCBI): domain Eukaryota; kingdom Metazoa; phylum Chordata; class Mammalia; order Carnivora; family Canidae; genus Canis; species Canis lupus. Next base: position 18,021,200 of record NC_064248.1, on the reverse strand, counting down.
TGGGGTCTCAGGAGCCCTGTGAGCTATTTTACTGTTCCTCTTTTCCAGGTGACGAAATTCAGGTTCAGAGGAGATGAATGACTTACCTAAGGTCATGCAAACTGGGATTCAAATACAAATATGCTGACTCTGGAACCCAGGAGTCCATTCAAACTGTCCAGGCAACCCTCTCAGAGCAGATGGGTTTACAAGCTGAAGGGCAGGTGGGACGGCAAGCCAGGAAGAAGCACGGTGGACACTCCATAGGTGATGCAATGGATGAATGACGCCATATTAAAACTGGGTCTTAAAAAAAAAAAAAAAAAAAAAAAACTGGGTCTTGGAGATGCCTGGGTGGCTCAGCAGTTTAGTATCAGCCTTTGACTCAGGTCATGATTCCAGGGTCCTGGGATTGAGTCCCACATCAGGCTCCCAAGGGAGCCTGCTTCTCCCTCTGCCTATGTCTCTGCCTCTCATGAATAAATAAAATATTTTTAAAAAAATAAAAATAAAATTCGGTTTTGAATAAAAGTTTGCCAAACAGAGAAGGGAAAGGAGAAGGGGAAAGTAATTCCAGTGAAGGCAAGGAAGAGACAAGGACATTTTAGGGAATGGTGAGCTCTTCACCTTGGCCAAAGCCTCAGGTGCCTGGGGTGAAGGGGAAGGTGGTAAAGCTGGGAGGATCAGCAGGAGGCAGATCAGGAGGGCTCTCAACCCATGTCTTCTTTTTTTTTTTTTTTTTTTTAATTTTTTTTTTCAATTTTCATTTATTTATGAGAGAGAGAGAGAGAGGCAGAGACACAGGCAGAGGGAGAAGCAGGCTCCATGCACCGGGATGCCCGATGTGGGATTCGATCCCGGGTCTCCAGGATCGCGCCCTGGGCCAAAGGCAGGCGCCAAACCGCTGCGCCACCCAGGGATCCCTCAACCCATGTCTTCTTAAGGAGTTTGTTCCTAAGACAAGGAGAAGTGCACACAAGTCTCTAAGCAAAGAACTGATGGGGTCTCACGTGCAAGGGGTCCCTCTGATAGTCTGGTCCCTTGCTCCTCTGGCTCCCCAGCCTCCTCTCAGCTGGTCTTCCAGCTGCCTGTAGGTTCAGCTCTGACCCACATTCAAGAACGAGTCCCTGCAGGAGGCACATAAGGATGCCTTTCCCACAGGCTCAGGCCTAAGCCAACCTTGCCAGACGCTTCTGGCTGGCCGTCTGCTCAGGCTGCCTTCCTCACATTTACGAGATGATCATCACTCCTCTTTTATGGAGAAAAGAAGTGAGAACTCCTTCAGCCCCTCCACTCCCACCAGCAACAGCACCTCCAGTCCCTATAAATAGTCAGAGACTGTCACCACAGAGATGTCCTACTTGGGCCCTGGGATCACTCCTCCTTCTTAGGACACACCCCATTTCTTCAGCAGCCTCACTCTGTCCCTCAACCCTTGCACTGCCAAATTCTACTCTCCACGGACCCCTTCTCTTGGGTGTGTACAAAGGCTCTGCGCCTTTGGGGGAGCCTCTTTCAACTTGGCAGCTTCAAACCACTTCCCTATCTCACTCCTGCCCTTCACCATCAAGTTTCTTGAAAGAGCTGTTTACGCTTACTGCCCTCACTTCCTCATCTTCTATTTACTCCTCCACTTATGTGAGTCTGGCTCCAGTTCCCACCATCAGACACAGACTTGCCCTCACCAAGGCCACCGATAACCTGATCATGAAATCAACTGTTTTGGTGATCATCTGATGTCCCCTGACTACTTTTCTTGGTGTCCCTCTCCTGCTTCTCTGCATTGCTCTGCAGCTCTCTCTCTCAACTGCCTGCAGAGCAACTCCCTTTGCTTGGCTTGTGGAGTGCTCCCAGGGCTCTGCTTCTTCTGGCTCTCAGAATCCCCACACTATCTCATCCACATCTGCAGCTGTGTTCCATAGTTCTGACGTCTCGACCTGCACATCCTATTAGCACTTCAGGGAGGGCCTCCCAGAGGAAGAGGTCTTGACCTCGAATCTCTCCTTTTCCCTCTGTGCCCAGCACCCCTGTCTGAGTTGTGTTGCTTGGACCATTGCACTAGTTCTCTGACTAGTGACCACACTCTGATTCCTCTTTAATGGCATGGCCAGAGTCACCTTCATGATCATAATATGCCTACCCTACAAAACCCTATCAGTTCCTCAAACAAAAAAGCTGAAACTCCCCCAGCACCATGTATAAAGCCCATCCTGATCTTCCTCTTCTGGTCTTGCTATTCATCGTTACCCAAACCCAACATGCTCCCTCACTCCTCTGGTCCAGAGGCTGGACCCTCAGATGTCTACAAGGGGAAGAGAAAAGGCAGCTGGTCCAGTTACCTGTTGCAGAGTAAAATACTCCAAAATTTAACACTATTAGTGCTCAGAGTTAGCGTTAGACTCTCATTATTCTAGGGTTTTGAGAGGGAGTGTGTTCTAGAGTTTTGAGAGGGAGTGTGCCAAGAGAGAGCACCTCAAGATGGTAAGCCAGGTGATGGACAGGGGTCCTTCTACCACATTCTACTATTAAGCAGTCACATGACCAGCCCAGATTCCAGGGGAGAAGAATTTGACTCTTCCTTTTGATGCAGTGGAGAGTCAGAGATTTTACAGCTATCTTAATGAATGGGGTACAGAGGACTGGAGGGTAAAATGAGCAGTTGATGTGGGTCAGGTGAACTACAACAGAGAGTGGAGGGGCTGTGGCTGCACTAGCCCTTTGTTACCACTCAGGAATGTGGGCCCTGTGAAGCTAAACCCAATTTTTCAAGACAAGTTAGAAATATGGATTTTTATATGAAAGCTCCAGATCTTTCATGTTGGCAGCTAATTCAAAAATTTCTAAAAATGTTATATGAGCAAAACTAAATATGTCTTTGGTTTGGATATGGTTTTTCTGGCTAGCAATTTTTTGGACTCTGTTCTTTGCCCTTGGCACAGGACTGAAATCTCTTACTCTGTGTTTGTTACCAAACTCTTCTGTACCTTACTTATCCTTTTAAGACACGAGTCCAGGGATCCCTGGGTGGCGCAGCGGTTTGGCACCTGCCTTTGGCCCAGGGCGCGATTCTGGAGACCCAGGATCGAATCCCACATCGGGCTCCCGGTGCATGGAGCCTGCTTCTCCCTCTGCCTATGTCTCTGCCTCTCTCTCTCTCTCTCTCTCTCTGTGACTATCATAAATAAATAAATAAATAAATAAATAAAATTAAAAAAAAAATAAGACACCGGTCGAAACTCCTTTCTCTGTGAAGCCTTCCTCGCCCCACACTCCCCCACACTGCCACTCCTAGACTGGTTTCCTTTCTCCTCTGTGCCAGTGACCCCTGGTGCCTTTCTCTATCAAGGTAATTCATATATTGGAGTTTTATTTCTCCAGCATAGGGCCCAACATTCAATAAAAAAAAAAAATCTTTCTTTCCCAATACTGCTAATCAACCACCAACTCATATACACTCTACCTTCACCATTTTTCTTTCCTGGCCAGTCCACTGCCATTATCCCTGTTCAACCCCTCCTCACTTCTGCCCAGAATGATTCCAAGAGCCTCCCCAATCCCAATCTCCTCCACTGCCTTCAATCCCTGTCCCTTAGCCAGACTCCTTTTCCTAATGCACAGCTCTGACCATGTCAGTCCCATTTCCTTTATTCTTCAGAATAGAATCCACTCCAGGGACTGGGTTAGAGGACCCAAGTTTTGTGCCTGTCCATTATCTCTGGTCCAGAAGTGGAAGTAGCACCAATCAATGTCAGCTTTGGGTGTTTTTCTTCTGGAGTCATTTCTGTCACTATGTGAGGAAAGCCTTCCTGAGAATGAGGCTAACGAAGGAAAACCAAGTGGGAGTGAGGTGTGGGGACAAAAATGATACAGAGTGATTTGATGATTTTGCTGAGCCCCTTGATCTAATTGTTGCCTGAAGACAAATACATTCCAGGTTTTCCAGTTCTCAGAGTTACAGTGAGATAAACAGCCTGCTGGCTAGGCTCAGGGGCCTGCTTTGACTAATCTGAAAAGGAGAAGTGATGTGCACATAAAGCAAAGGACATTCAGCAAAGAAGGCCCCAGCTTGATTTATTTATTTCCAACATGTTGCATTTTCAAAGAACCAGACCCATCACGGACCAACTTCCATTTTGGAACCAAATTCACCACACATGGGAGCTCTAGGGAGAATTTTATTCCAAAACCTTGTCAGCCCCAGATAGGGTCTCTTCAACTGATACAAATCCCTCCTGCAGTCTCCTTTGGAGGTTCTTCAATAGAATTTTGGGACATTAACCCTAGAAGGGACCTTTTCCCCTCCTTCTTTTTATGGGGATGAAACTAAGGCCCAGAGACCAATTAGTTAGAGTCTGAACAAAACTTTCCACAAAGTAAAATCAGGGTGGAAGAAAGAACAGTGCCTGGCAGGTAAAAACACACATGAAACTGCATGATTTAGGTAGGTACAGTCACTTTTATGTTTCTGATGATATAGGAGTCTCATTGTACATGAATATTAGGGTAATGAGATTTTGGATTTTTTTGGTTTTAGATTTTTTAAAATTTATTTATTCATGAGACACATACACAGAGAGAGAGAGAGAGAGGCAGAGACATAGGCGGAGGGAGAAGTAGGCTCCCTGCAAGGAGCCCAATGTGGGATTCAATCCCGGGACTCCAGGATCATGCCCCCGGGCCAGAGGCAAGTGCTCAACCCCAGGTGTCCCATTGGGTAATGAGATTCTGAACGGTAGTTACAAAAGTTGTTCTTATGTTGTTATCAGAATTTCAGAAAAGCATGTGTGCCTTTTTTCATTGCTAGAAGGCAATGTATATAAATATAAATACATACATAAATATTTACACACACACAATTGCAGTACTATTTAAAAGCTGGAAAGATAAAAAAAAATAAATAAATAATTTTTTTAAAGCTAGAAAGACTAAATCCATTTGAAGAAACTGAAGGCTAAAGAGTCCAGTAACCTCTAAACTCACCAATAAGTTAGTGGCAGAGTCCAAAATTCAAGTCAATGATTTTTCTCACCATATCCTAGCTGTTTCTGATGGTGAAGTAGACATTTGTTGGTTTTCCCCGATCATTACCATATAGAATAGATGTGATTCTATTCCTATTCATAGTCTATACTCTAGTAACAGGAACCAGAATTTCCTTTGGAAGTCTGTCGTGGTGCTATGATGGTTGCCTACCAAAACCCCCATTTTGGGAATCCCTGGGTGGTTCAGCGGTTTAGCGGCTGCCTTTGGCCCAGGGCGTGATCCTGGAGTCCCGGGATCGAGTCCCACGTCGGGCTCCCTGCGTGGAGCCTGCTTCTCCCTCTGCCTGTGTCTCTGCCTCTCTCTCTCTCTGTGTCTTTCATGAATAAATAAATAAAAATCCTAAAAAAAAAAAAAAAAAACAGAAACATTTTGCTCCAAATGATTCAATCATGGAAACCCTATCGCTCCTGCTAGTGATTGGTTCAGAAATGATCATTTGTCTCAAACTAGCCAATGAGACCAGAAATCATTAGGGGTGGCTTCATGGAAAGATGTCTTTACTCACAAGAAAAGATACGCTGATGGGATCCCTGGGTGGCGCAGCAGTTTAGCGCCTGCCTTTGGCCCAGGGGCTGATCCTGGAGACCCGGGATCGAATTCCACGTTGGGCTCCCGGTGCATGGAGCCTGCTTCTCCCTCTGCCTGTGTCCCTGCCTCTCTCTCTCTCTCTCTCTGTGTGACTATCATAAATAAATTTAAAAAAAAAGAAAAGATACACTAGTGATTGCTTTCTTCTAAAACTTGTAATTATTTGACTCCTTCCTTATAGTCACCTTAGTAAGTGTGAAATGGAGTCTCGTTGTGCTTCTCCTTTTTTTTTTTTTTTAAGATTTATTCATTTATTCATGAGAGATACACAGGGAGAGGCAGAGACATGGGCAGAGGGAGAAGCAGGCCCTCGCAGGGAGCCTGATGCAGGACTCGATCCTGGACCTCGGGATCACAACCTGAGCCAAAGGCACACACTCAACCGCTGAGACACCCAGGCATCTCTTGTGCTTCTTATGTTCATTTCCCTTATGTACTTATTGGCCATTTGTATATTTTCTTTTCTTTTCTTTTCTTTTCTTTTTTTTTTTGCATATTTTCTTTGGAGCAACGTCTATTCAGATCTTTTGTTTACTCTCAATTGGCCTTTTTATTATTTTTTAAAAGATTTTATTTATTTATTCATGAGAGACACACACACACACACAGAGTCAGAGACACAGGCAGAGGGAGAAGCAGGCTCCATGCAGGGAGCTTGACATGGGACTCGGTCCTCGGACTCCAGGATCACACCCTGGGCTGAAGGCTGCGCTAAACTGCAGCCTGAGCCACTCAGGCTGCCCCTGGCCTGTCTTTTTATTTTTATTTTATTATTATTATTATTTTAGTCTTTTATTTATTTTTTTTAAAGATTTTATTTGTTTATTCATAAGAGACACAGAAAGAGAGAGAGAGAGAGAGAGAGAGAGGCAGAGGGGGAGCAGGCTCCAAGCAGGGAGCCCAATGCAGGACTTGATCCTGGGACTCCAGGATCACGACCCAGGTCGAAGGCAAGTGCCAAATCGCTGAGCCACCCAGGGATCCCTGGCCTGTCTTTTTAATACCAAATTTAAATTTTAGATATTTGGGATATTTGGATATATTTTGGATATAAATTCTTATAAGATGTATGATTTGCAAATTATTTTCTATGCTGTGAGTTGTTTTCTCACTTTCTTGATGGCATCTTTTGAAGATCAGAAATTTTAAATTTTCATGAAATCCAAGTTATCTGTTTTTTCTTTTGTCGCTTATGCTTTTGGTGACATGTCTAAGAAACCACTGCCAAATTCAAGGCCATGGAGACTTATCCCTATGTTTTTCTCCAAAAGTTTTACAGTTTTAGCTTTTACATGCAAGCTTTTGATTGATTTTGAGTTAATTTTTGTATGGTATGAGGAAGCATGTCTAAATCCATTCTTTGCATATGTGTATACAATTATGCTAGAACCATTTGTTCAATGACTTTTTCCTCCATTGAATTATCTTGGCATCCTTGTGAAGAGCCTATTGACCATAGATATATGAGTTTATTTCTGGATTCTATATTCTATTCCATTGATCCATATGCCTACCCTTATGCCAGTACTACATTGTCTTAATTATTGTAACTTGGTAGTAAGTCTTGAAATTGTGAGTCCTCAAAATTTGTTCTTCAAGATTATTTTGGCTATTCTGGAACCCATTGAGTTCCCATGTGAATTTTAGAATACACTTGCCAATTTCTATATTAAAAAGCCGCTGGGGTCGGGGTAGCTGGGTGGCTCAGTCACTTAAGCTTCTGCCTTGGACTCAGGTCATGATCCCAGGCTCCCTGCTCAGCAAGGAGCCTGCTTCTCCCTCTCCCTCTGCCCTCCTCACGCCCTGCTTGTGCTCTCTCTTTCACTCTCTACCTCAAATAAATAAAGTCTTAAAAAAAAAAATGTGTCTCTCATTCATGAGAGACACACAGACAGAGGCAGAGACGTAGGCAGAAGGAGAAGCAGGCTCCCTGTGGGAAGCGCGATGCGGGACTCAATCCCCAGGCTGGGATCAGGCCCTGAGCCGAAGGCAAACGCCCAACTGCTGAGCCACCCAGGTGTCCCTCAAATAAATGAAATATTTTTTTTTAAGATTTTATTTATTTATTCATGAGAGACACACAGAGAGAGGCAGAGACATAGGCAGAGGGAGAAGCAGGCTCCCTGCAAGGAGCCCGATGTGGGACTTGATCCCAGGACCCCAGGATCACGCCCTGAGCCAAACGCAGACACTCACCACTGAGAAACCCAACCATCCCTAAAAAAATCTTAAAAAAAAAAAAAAAAGAAAGCCACTGGGGTTCTGATAGGGTTTGTGTTTAATCTGTAGATCAATTTAACAACATTATGTCTTCTGATCCATGAGAATAGAGTGTCTTTCCATTTGTTTAGATCGTCTTTAAAATCTTTCAAAAATTATTTGAAGTTTTCAGAATATATGTTTTAGATTTCTTTTGTTAAATTTATTCTCGATTATTTTATTCTTCTTGGTGCAATAAATTGATTGTTTCCTTAATTTCCTTTTTGGATTATTTGTTGCAAGTGACCATACTATAATTGATTTTTGCATATTGACATTATATCCTACAACTTTGCTGAACTCATTAATTAGTTCCAGGGTGTTTGTTTGTTTTTTTTTAATAGTGAAAAAGACATAACTAACGAGACCAACTGTTAACAAATTTTAAGTATATAGTACAATATTGTCAACTGTGACCACAGTGTTGTACAACAAATCTCTTTTCACCTGTATGACTGAAATTCTGTACCTATTGAACAGCAATCCCCTATTTTCTACTTTCCTCAGCCCTTGGCAACCAACATTCTAATTTTTGTTTCTATGAATTTGATTGCTTTAGATATTGCATTTAGTGGAATCATGCGGTATTTGTCTTTTGGTGACTGGTTTGCTTCACTTAATGAGTTTAATACCCTCAAGTGAATATAATACCCATGTTATAGCATGGCAGGATTTTCTTTTTTATGGATGGATAATATTCCATTGTATGTATATACCACATTTCCTTTTTCCTTTCATCCATCAATGGACACTCAGGTTGTTTCCATATCTTGGCTCCTGTGAATAATGCTGCAAATGGACTTGGGTGTGCAAATATCTCTTCAAGTTCCTGATTTAAATTCTTTCTGGGTAATTACCCAGAGATGGATTGCTAAATTGCTAAATCATTTGGTCATTCTATTTCTTTTCTAACTTTCATACTGTTTTTATAGTGGCTACACCATTTTACATTTCCACCAACAATGCAGAAGAGTTCTAATTTTTCTACACCCTCACCAACACTTCTCATTTCCAGTTTCATTTTTTTATAATGATCATCCTAATAGGTGTGAGGTGATGCTTTACTGTGGTTTTGACTTGCATTTTCCTGATGACTAGTGATGTAGTCCTCATTTCTTAGTGGATATTTAAGATTGTCTATATACAAGATAATGTCATCTGCAAATAGAGATACTTCTTCCTTTCCGATCTGGATGCCTTTAATTCATTTTCTTGACTAATTTTCCTGGCTAGAATATGCAGTACAATATCAAATAGAAATGGCAAGTGTGGGGATCCCTGGGTGGCTCAGCAGTTTAGCGCCTGCCTTCGGCCCAGGGCATGATCCTGAAGTCCCAGGATCGAGTCCCACATCAGGCTTCCTCCCTGCATGGAGCCTGCTTCTCCCTCTGCCTGTAGCTCTGCCTCTGTGTGTGTGTGTGTTTCTCATGAATAAATAAAATCTTAAAAAAAAAAAAAAGAAGTGGCAAAAGTGGATATCTTTGTCTTGTTCCTGAACTTTCACCATTAAGTATGATGTTGGCTGTAGGATTTTCATAGATGCTGTTTATCAGGTAGAGGAAATTCCCTTTTATTTCTAGTTTTTTTAAAAATATATTTTATTTATTTATTCATGAGAGACACACAGAGAGGCACAGACACAGGCAGAGGGAGAAGCAGGCTCCATGCAGGGAGCCTGACGTGGGACTCGATCCCAGGTCTCCAGGATCAGGCCCGGGCTGAAGGCAGTACTAAACCACTGAGCCACCCAGGCTGCCCTCTAGTTAGTTTCATGTTTTTATCATGAGAAGGTGTTGGATTTTGTCAAAGTCTCTTTCTGCATATATTAAGATAATTATGTGGAGTATTCTCCTTTAGTCTAATAATATAGTATATGATGGTAATTTATTTTCAGATGTTAAACCAACCTTGCATTCCTGAGATAAACCTCTCTTGGTCATATAGTCTACTATATATTTTTTAAAGATTTTATTTATTCATCAGAGAGAGAGAGAGACAGAGACACAGGCAGAGGGAGAAGCAGGCTCTATATAGGGAGCCTGACATGGGACTCGATCCCAGGTCTCCAGGATCACACCCTGGGCTGAAGGCGGCGCTAAACCACTGAGCCACTCGGGCTGCCCAACGAATGTTCAAGCCTATATTTTTTATAGTTGCTGGATTTTGTTTGCTAGCATTTGTTGGGATTTTCTTTTTTCTTTTTCAGATCCTATTCATTTATTCATCAGAGACAGACAGAGAGAGAGAGAGAGAGAGAGAGAGAGAGAGGCAGGGACACAGGCAGAGGGAGAAGCAGGCTCCATGCAAGGAGCCTGACGTGGGACTCGATCCCGGGTCTCCAGGATCACGCCCTGGGTTGAAGGCAGGTGCCAAACTGGTGAGCAACCCAGGGATCTCCCCATTTGTTGGGATTTTTGCCTCTAAATTCATAAACAATATTAATGTATAGCTTTTTAAAATTATTCTGATATCTTTGTCTAGTTTTGGTATCAGGCTAATACTGGCCTTTTAGAAAGAGTTCCCAAATGTTCTTTTCCTCTTCTGTTTCTTGGGAGAGTCTAAAAAGAAATGGTATTAATTCTTCTTTAAATGTTTGGTCAAATTCACCATTAAAGCCTTTGAGCCTGGGCTTCTTTTTATGGGAAGCTATTTTTTTTACTAATTCAATTTCTTGTTATAGGTCTATTCAGATTTTCTATTTCTTCTTTTTTTCTATTTCTTCTTGAAATTTGGCAGTTTTTTACTTTCTAGGACTTTGTCCATTCCATCTAAGTTATCTAATTTGCTAGTATACATTTGTTCATAGTATTCCTGCATAATTTTTTTTATTTCTGTAAGGTTAGTAGTAATGTCCCCAAGGTGTCTAATAACAAATTGGCTCTAAATAAATAGAAGCTGTAATAAATCAGTTGATCCTCAAATAACTTTTCTGGGGCCAGGCACTATGTTTTAAATCTCTTTCACTTTGCTGATAAGAAAAGCTATCTATAAAAATAGACTCGAGGAATTACTAATCAGGTTTAGCAAAAACTTCCATCTGGCTTGTCCAGAATAGGCAAATCTAGAGACAAAAACTAGGCTTCATGGTTGCCAGGGATGAAGGGTGTAGGAAAGACATAGGGAGTGACTGCTGATGAGAGTGGGGTTTTGTTCTTGGAGAGATAAAAATCTGGAATTAGATAGTGGTGATTGATACACAACTTTGTGAATACAGTGAGGGACAAAAACCACTGAATTGTACACTTTAAAAGGTAAACTTTATATAATATGTATTATATTTTAATAAAACTTTTTTAAAAAGATTACATGTGGTCTTACTCTGTTCCTAATT